>NC_092334.1:94452500-99252500 GCF_046630445.1 Rutidosis leptorrhynchoides | reverse complement strand
GATAATTGGGTGCTCGCGAACAATACTTTTGGAATGCAAACGATTTTGATAATCAACTATGGGAATACTAAATCTTGTGGTTCAAAAACAACGTTTACAAATACATCTATGATTTCACCAACGTTTTTCGTTGACAGTTTTCTATATGTTTCTCAGGTTCATACTTGGCTATTTGATTCATGCTTCCGCGTACACTCATACTTGCTTGGAGTCGAGCATACATGCATACACTCTGATTTCTTGCTTGGGGTCAAGCATACATACATACATACGCTAGGGATAGCACTTTTGGATTCAAACTTTTGGTTACATACTTACGCTATTTATAGCAACGGTGTTTTTCAACTTATATTATGTCGCAAGTTATTTCATTTATACTTTATGACTTTTGTAAACTTAGACTTGTTGTCGAACGGTTTTGTAAACTAAACTTGCAAGTCTTGTACCTTTCAAATGAATGCGACATAATTTTGGTCAAACGAGTCTCATATAGGGACTACGACCACGCAACGGGACCTAAGTTAACGACGCCGTCAATAACGGTTTTGGTCGGGTCGTTACAAAGAGTATGGCACCAACAATTGAATTTTGACTTAATAATTGATATACATCGAAATTTAGGAATAACTTTTGTATACATATTAAACTTCTCCTATTTGAACAAATATAACACACTGTCGTGTTTTAGAAATAACTTTGAATTGGGAATTAGGATGGCCAGTTTAATTTAGACCGGTTTAGCTCATTACTCAGTTATAAAAATCATTATTATAAGAGTGTGAAATACTGATATTGATTGATAATTTCTCTGTGTGTTTTACATCGTGTATACTGCTGTATATATATCCAAAGTGACTAACCAACTATGCTGTAAACTAGGACTACACATGCTTTTCCTAAATACAAGGTCAACTACATATTTATCTGTTGACTAACATATAACATATACGGCTAACTAATACGCCCCCGCACTCGAAGCGGGAGGTGGACGAACGTTGAGAGTGTCCCTAAAATCATTGAACAGAACTGGCGGAAGTCCTTTGGTAAAAATGTCGGCTATTTGATATCAAGATGGGACATGAAACACGCGAACTTGACCACGGGCAACATACTCTCGGACAAAGTGAATATCGAGCTCAATGTGTTTAGTGCGTTGATGTTGCACGGGGTTACTCGAGAGAAAGATGGCACTAACATTATCACAATAAACAATTGTGGCTTTGCGGACCGGTTGATGTAGTTCTAATAAAAGGTTACGTAGCCAACATGATTCGGAAACAACATTCGCGACTCCACGATATTCGGCTTCGGCGCTGGAGCGGGAGAGAGTGGGTTGTCGTTTGGACGACCAAGAGATCAAGTTGTCACCTAAATATACACAATAGCCGGATGTAGAACGTCGTGTATCGGGGCATCCAGCCCAATCGGCATCCGTATATGCAACAAGACTACGTGAAGGAGATTTGCTAAGATAAATACCATGATCAATTGTCCCGTGAATGTATCGCAAGATGCGTTTCAAGGCACCCATGTGTCCGTCGTGTGGCGCGTGCATGTGAAGGCAAATTTGTTGCACCGCGTAAGAGATATCGGGACGAGTAAATGTTAAATACTGTAGTGCACCGGCCATGCTACGAAAAAATGACGGGTCATGGAACACAGGACCGGCGCGTGCACTGAGCTTGGATTTTGTATCAACCGGTGTTTTCGCTGGTTTACAATGTAACATGTCAGCTCGTTCAAGGATGTCACGAGCGTAAGTAGCCTGATTAAGAAACAGTCCAGTAGGCGTGTGCGTGACAGATATACCGAGAAAAGAACTAAGTTGTCCGAGATCCATCATAGAAAATTCAGCGTCTAGATGTCGCATGATCATGTCTTTTAGGGACTTAGAAGAGGCTGTTAATATGATATCGTCCACGTATAACACAATATATGCCGTGTCAGTACCATGTTTGTAGATAAATAAAGAATGATCGCATTTGCTGTGAATGAATCCGAGCCGAGAAACGTATTCGGTAAAACGTTGATACCAAGCTCGAGGAGCCTGTTTCAAGCCATAAAGTTATTTCTTCAAATAACACACATGATTCGGATATTGTGGGTCACGGAAACCCACGGGCTGGTGCATGTAAACTGTCTCAGATAGTGTGCCATGTAAAAAGGCATTCTTGACATCTAATTGATGAATGGACCAAGAGTTCTGAAGTGCTAAACTGAGAACCGTGCGTATCGTAGCCGGTTTGACAACCGGGCTAAATGTCTCCGTGCAATCAATACCAACCTGTTTTGACCTGCCATCACCAACCAAACGAGCTTTATATCGCTCAAATAAACCGTTAGCACGAAATTTATGTTTAAAAATCCACATAGAACGAATAATATTCATGTCAGGTGTACGAGGGACTAATTCCCAAGTCCCGTTTTTAATAAGAGCACGAAACTCTTCTGTCATGGCACGCTTTCAGTGAGGATCATTAAGAGCCTCGAATGGATTTCGTGGAATAGGAGAGGGAGATGTAGAGGATGTGGCAGATAAGTTGTATTTCGGGTTGGGTTTGCGAATACCTGAAATGGCACGAGTGTGGATGGTACGGGTAGGCGGTGGTGGTGGTGGTGGTGGTGTGACAGTAGCCTGGGGGGATATAGGTGGTGAGTGGGAAGGTGTAGGTGTCGTAGTAGTATGCACAGGAGGCTGAGATGAGGAGTGAGTGTGATTAGGAGAGAAAGGTGGTGGAGTAACAGTGGATGTTGGCATGGGGTATGTATGGGATGAAATAGAAGTTGACAGAATAGGAGATTTAGGTGTAATGGATGGTTGGGCCTGGTGGGCCGTAGATGTGGGAGAAGAAGTAGAGGAGCCTGTGATTGGTGTTTGGGCTATAGGAGAAGTGAGAGTGTTCGTATGAGTTGGTGGAACTGTATTGACAGAACGGCTAACTAATAATTATGTACAAAAAAATTTACGCACATGCTTTTACATAATACGACAACATATGACAAAGAAAGATTTATATGTGACTCTGAGACATCTCAAAATAAAATTTACATAATTTGAGACAGGAAAGTTGCGCCTGAAGATTTTTTTTTTAAAAGCAAGCAAGTTTTATATATACAAACAAAACAATACAACCCGAGAACCAAAATGAGAAGTTGCCTCGGTGCGAAAAAACAAACTATACAAGTAAATGCTCTGGGAACAAAGCTAACAAGGATTGATCGACTATATACATAAAGAGAATATAATCCTAGCCAACACCTGTTCTAGCGACGTAGAAACCCGGATTGAGCATCCATTGGTGCCACTCCAGGGAGGACATCTTCAACCTCTTTGAGATCCACCCGAAACTAACCGTTTGCACCTCGGTTAGTATATGCATACCATTCCACTCCTTTTTCCTGAAAATTTTATTGTTCCTAGCTTTCCATAGCATATAACAACCAACCCACTTAACTGCCTCCTATATTTTATTTCCGAACTTAGAGAAGGAGGTAAATATCGAGTCATTTCCCAACGGATCAAGTATGTTTAAACTATTACCCGGGATGTTCCACCACATAAGAAAGCTTTTCCAAAACTCCTTTACTCTACTGCACTTTACCAATGAATGTTCTACCGTCTCCACTTCTTCATCACATAAGGGACACAAAATAGAATCTAGATCCATACCTCGCTTATCAAGTTCGGTGCGTACCGGGATCCTTTTTTGTTTTGCTCGCCATACAAAAATTGCCACCTTTTGCGGAATGGACGAATTTCGATTTGTTTCTACTCCTGCTAAACTTTCTAGCCGCTTTTTGTCAATGATTGTTGTAAGCTGCTTCGTAGTGAATAAATCATCATCACCAAGCAACCATCTCCATTTATCACTCGAGTTGGACTGTAGTTGGATAGTATATAACAGGTTTGAGAGCTCGGTTAGATCATTGGTTGCTCTACCCCTTAACTCTCGAACCCATTGCCATTGTAATAGAGCCCCTCCATTTTCCATTCTAACTCTGTCTTGCACCGATGCTTCTTTATTCCTTTCTAACGCAAATAACCTGTTGAAAGTCACCATGAAGGGCAGACCCCCGAACCATGTGTCCGTCCAGAATTTTGTAGAGCCACCGTTCCCAATATCTTTAACGAAAGAAGAAGTAAAAGCAATCCCCAGTCCATCGATGGCGTAACCTGCTTTAATTATGTTGGCCCAAGTAGTACCTCCATAGAAACAACGTGAACCATTAGTGTCACCCAACCCCCCACCCGAACCATAAATACTAGAAATAACTTTGACCCAAAACGAGTTAGGATTTGTTTTAAATCGCCACCACCATTTGCCAAGTAAAGCGAGATTTTTTGAAGTAAGTGACCCAATATTTAGACCCCCCGACTCATAGGGAAGAAGAACCCTATCCCATTTAACCCATGAGAGTTTCCTCCCGGAACCCGACCCGCCCCAAAAAAAATTGCACCTTATGGATTCAAGTAGCTTGATCACACTTGCTGGAGCTCGAAACAGGGAAAAGAAATATAATGGCAAACTACTAAGCACCGATTTCACAAGAGTCAACCGACCACCAAAGGAGATTGCTTTTGCTTTCCATTCCGAGAGTCTCTTCTTGAATTTTTCTAAGACCTGGTACCCAGAACTAACTTTGTTCATCTTTATTCCCAATGGTATACCAAGGTAGGTCATAGGGAAGATGCCTGAGGAACAATTAAATCGTGCAGCCATCAAGTCAAGCTCATCTTTTCCAACCCCAATTCCAAAAAGCATACTTTTCTGATAATTCACTTTTAGTCCCGAGAGGCTTTCAAAACAGCTTAGGAGCTTCATTATGTTTGAAATATTGCTCCTACTCCACTCGCCAAAAAAGATCATATCGTCTGCATATTGAAGGTGTGAAAAAGTAACATTTTCTCGGCCAACTTTTACTCCTCTTATGAATCCGTTCTCCACTGCCTTTTGAGTTAGTATGTTGAGTCCCTCAGCGGCTATAATGTATAGAAACGGGGAGATTGGATCTCCCTGCCTCACACCTCTTTCAGGCTTGAATTCTCGCGTTGGAGAGCCGTTTACAAGGACTGAGATTGATGCCAATATGTGTGACAACCCGGAAATTTCCAACCAAATTTAAAATTTAATCTTTATATGTTTCCGACACGATAAGCAATATTTGTTAAGTTAAATTTCAAGAATTTTAAACTATGTTCATACATTCATTCAACCTCGACCAAGTTCCAACGATTCACGAACCATTAAACGAATATGATTATATATGTATATGTGTATATATATTATAACTTGAAACGTAAACAAAATATTAGATTAAATACTTTATATGATTGTATCTGTTTCAAAATGTTTATCAATGGAATTAGAAGATAAGATCAAATGATTGAATTATCAGATATATTGAATTATGATTACAAGTCTCTGTTGAAAGGCCCACGTTGATTTGAGAAATCTTTCCATTTTAACAATATTCGGAAAATGGTAAAGTGATTTATAAATAAAAACAAATTGTCAATCATTGAGAACTAGACAAAGGATAGTGGAAGATTGAATCTCACAAAGACTCGATTGATCTATTTAGTTTCAAACGTACAAAAACGTTTTCAGTTTAAAAAGAACTTTATTATTAAAACGTATATAACTTTTATAAATATCTAGAACCACTTTTGACAACTCATTACTTAACTAGTATGATAAAGATAACGATATTTATATTTTATTTTATATATATAACGATTTAAATTAATATTATATATATTTATACGCGTATTATACGTACATAGTTTTATACTTTTACTATACTTAAACTTTACCTTTACTTTATTTTTACTTTACTTTAACTTTAATAATTCACTTTAATAATTCATACTTTAATAATTCACTTTAATAATTCATACTTTAATAATTTACTTTAATAATTCATACTTTAATAATTCACTTTAATAATTCATACTTTAATAATTCACTTTAATAATTCATACTTTAATAATTCACTTTAATAATTCAAAAATCTATTATAAATAGAATTCAATAGGTTTCATTATTTCATAGAAACTTGAAAATATTTTTCTCTAAACTCTCTCAATCGATTTACATATATATATATTTACTCCGTATTATTTCAAGATATTATTAATATACATAAAATATTACGACGGAGTGCTGTTCGAGTGATTTCGAAATTGTTTTTCGAGTGGGATAGGATTAAGGAAATTATGGGTTATAGCTATGGAGGTGATTGAGTATGGTTCATGGGTATGCTCGTGAGGTCAATATAGTGTTTATCATTTCCGTTGCGTCTACGTACCTTTCCTGCAATATTGAATCTCAATATTGATACGTGAGTACTCATAATTTAACTTTTACATACTAATAGTGTATCCCTGACTAGTGCTCGAGTATTTAGGATTATGCATGCTTGTACTTTTGATATTGCCCTTAGACAGGTTAGGTTGAATGTTGAATTAGTTACACTTGCGGTTGAGATAAGGTATAAGATATGCATGTCCTTGGAAAGCTAGCGAAAAATTAAGAACTTTTCCTTTAGATATCGAATGGTTTCGATGAACGGATTAGAAGTTATAATCAATTGAATTTTCGATATTTTTATTAAAAATGATTATTATTATCGTCGTTTTTATCGTCGTTCTAGTTTTATCTTATTATTATCATTATTATTATCTTTATCAATAAAAGGGATTTATCATTAAAAATTATTATTTTTTTATTATTACTATAGTTATTATCGTTAAAGTTATAATTAGTATTATTATTATTATCCAATTATTATTATTATTATTATTGGTATTATTATTATTATTATCATTATTAATATATATATCATTATTTAAAAATGGTTATTGTTATTGTTATTACTATTATTACTATATTATCATTAAGATAATTATTAGTATTATCATTAATAATGTTATAGTAACTATCATTATTAATATTAGTGTAATTAAAACAAATATTTGTAACACCTAATTATTTTGATTACTATTATTATCATTATTGTGAACACGATATAAAAGACGATTAAAAGCTATTAAACGAAACGATTAGGAAATAATGGGTAAGAGTATCATGATGAAATTAAAATATTATAAGATATTGATTTAGATAAAATTATCGTTCTTATTATTTTTATCATTACTATTATTATTAAAAGTATCGTTAGTATTAAAACTATCATTTTAACAAAAATTATCATTTTAATAGAAATGTCATTGTTACTATAAAATATCATTATTATTATTATTTTAAATAGAATTATTATTTTAAAGATAATATTAAAAATTATCGTAAATATTAAAGTTATCATAATTAGAATTATCGTTTTATCTAATGTCATCTTAGTAATTATAAATATTGATATTTTTATAATAATAATTATTATTACAAAATAATACAACTTTTACTTACTATCATTATAGATATTATTTTATCAAATAAATATGTGATACAAACATATTTTACTACGTGTAATAACTTACTTTAATAATACCTATCATATTATCTTTATGATATTAAATGAACCCTATAAATTTTATTACTTAATATATATAAAAGTATATTTTATTATATAAATTTAATATAAAATTTTATTTATTAATAAATAAATTATATTATTTACTCCAATAAATCTTTTAAAAATATTTAAAAATATAAAACAACGATATTTAAACTATATATTAATCATGTATAGATTTTTGGAAATTATTTTGAGTCAAATTTACTTTTGTTGACTTTTGCATATTAGTCTCGAGCATTAGGATTGTGGTACACTATGACTTGACCTAATTTGTTAGACAAATATTGACCAACACATAAATATATATAATTAATTTAGGTTCGTGAATCCGAGGCCAACCTTGCACTTGTTCAATGACGTTATATGTATTTTTACTACGAAATACAGTATGGTGAGTTTCATTTGCCTTTTTACCCTTTATATTTTTGGGACTGAGAATACATGCGCTTTTATAAATGTTTGACGAAATAGACACAAGTAATTGAAACTACATTCTATGGTTGAATTATCGAAATCGAATATGTCCCTTTTTATTAAAGTCTGGTAATCTAAGAATTAGGGAACAGACACCCTAATTGACGCGAATCCTAAAGATAGATCTATTGGGCCTAACAAACCCCATCCAAAGTACCGGATGCTTTAGTACTTCGAAATTTATATCATGTCCGAAGGAGGATCCCGGAATGATAGTGGATATTCTTATATGTATCTAGTTAATGTCGGTTACCAGGTGTTCACCATATGAATGATTATTTTTGTCTCTATGCATGGGACGTATATTTATGAGAACTGGAAATGAAATTCTTGTGGTCTATTAAAATGATGGAAATAAATGATTATGATAAACTAATGAACTCACCAACATTTTGGTTGACACTTTAAAGCATGTTTATTCTCAGGTGTTAAAGAAATCTTCCGCTGTACATTTGCTCATTTTAAAGATATTACTTGGAGTCTTTCATAGCATATTTCGAAGAACGTTGCATTCGAGTCATTGAGTTCATCAAAGATTATTATTAAATCAATTTATAGTTGGATAGTGGATATTATGAAATGGTATGCATGCCTGTCAATTTTCGATGTAAAGAAAGATTGTCTTTTAAAAACGAATGCAATGTTTGTAAAATGTATCATATAGAGGTCAAATACCTCGCAATGTAATCAACTATTGTGAATCGTTTATAATGTATATGAACGGGTCCTTTCAGTTGTTATCAGAACGGTGGTCTTAGCGAACCAGGTCTGCATTAGTGTGTCTAACTGATAAGTCGATAGGATGCATTAGTGAGTCTGGACTTCGACCGTGTCTGCATGTCAAAAGTTTTGCTTATCATTTTGTGTCGAAAATTAATTACTTATCATCCTCAGGAAATTACCTGCTTATCATTTTTAGTCTAAGACACGTCTTGCTGCATTGATTACATGAATAGTGTATAGACAAAAATTCATATCTTAGCATATCTGCTAAATCATATCTTATCGTATCTGTTACTTTAAACTTTGCCTGACATATCCCACAAAGTCCTCCGTAATCTACGAAATCTTTTGATCTATATATATATATATATATATATATATATTCTATGTAATTAGAATACCATCCGTTAGCCAAAATCATTTCATAAAAAAAAAAAAAATTCTTTATCCAATCGTACGAAATGGAATTCGTCATCAGTTCAAGTCACTCAGATTCCGAAATGGAATCCCATTCAAGCTCCGAAAGCAGTGTGACCGGAATAGATCAACCAATCAGTCATCACCTATTCTGGATGAATTGGGGATGGGTTCGTAGCCTCCTCAATCATTGGAGACAAGAAGAAGGTGATCCCTTCCATTCACCACATTGCCCTCTTGACGAAGAACCTGAAGCACTTACCGGCGAACCTGTCCGAAACACCATGTTCTCTCTCATTTCCAGAGTATCTCGTCACGATTATATATTACATCAAATTTTAGATTTTATTTATCCGCTCGTCCGAACCGACAATCACCCCGGTGTAATAGAAGAAGTCAACGAGCTTCGCGCTCGGGTAGTGGCTTTGGAGAATATGGTGCAGAGATTACAAACACCAGCAACAGCATCAACAGCATAACCAGTACCACCATCATCAACGCCAACAGTACCATTACCACCTCCAACCACAACCGCGTCGTAAACCTCAACTTCACAATCTGTCCCACGAGCATCAACGTCATACGCACCATAGATACCAAGGAGTACCAACAACAATAACTGACGAAGTATTAATTCATAACTTCATTGGAGAAACATTCTGCGGCGATTATGTAATCTCTAAATTCTTAGAGATTATCTAATCTAGCCCTAACCATAAATCAGTTAAGCGAACCAAAAATGATAGAAGGAAGAGTAGAAACCCTGACAAAAATGATGTGTGATTAACAAGCTAAACTTGCTTTACCAACAGCATCAGCAGTACCGTCAGAGTTACCAGCATCGTCAGTACAGTCAACATCCGAATCAACAACACCGATAACATCACAAACTCCGTCAGTTCAAGAATCACTGTGGACATCATTACGAATCAATAACGTGTATATTATATCAACGAGTTATGAAGAATTAACTCATTCCCTCTCAAGAAATTATATGTATATTTTATATATATATATATATATATATATATATATATATATATATATATATATATATATATATATATATATATATATATATATATTTCGAAATAAATCTTTCTGTACTAAACTATTGTGTGTGAATCTTAACTACTCGGTTAATTCATATTACAAATATGCAATAATGTACGTCCTTCGGCCGCAACTTAACCAGCGTTAACTACAATCTCTGTCGCAATTCAACAAATTCCAATTCATAATAAATCAAGTATATATTTGATTTTACACTTTCATCATCGATGTACCCGAAACTTTTCAGATAATCATTCGTACTTTGCGAAATTCACAAGAATTCCACGAACCGAACATCATACATCAACAAATAACGAAGTATTGATTCATAATTTCAATGTCATTAAAGAAATATTGCGTAAAAGTTATGTACTTTTTAAAGCCTTTAGGGATTATTAAATTCTAGTTTCAACCGTAAATCAAATGAGTTTAATTTAACATTAACTCATTAAATCTATGTTACATCTGAAGAAAATATACATATATATATTTTCATAAAGACTGTAATAAAATTCTTTTGTACAAAATATTAATTGTGAAATTTTTTTTTAACGGGTAGGTAATACCCGAGAGATATATAAATTCACAAATAATATATTACATTCTTCGAATCTGATTTAGCAAATTATCCATTATACTCTCTACTTTCACAACAATATACATTCTTTTATAGAAATCAAAACAACCATACTCATTCAAAATTTAATTACATATTCTGATTTTGAAATCTCAAAATTCAACTCGAGATATGACCAAAATCATCACTCTTAGATCCTTACATCTTTCACAAGCTATATTTTGACTTCAAAACTGTGTTAGAACATCAAATGTATGTTAACGATTACAATCTGTGTTCAAACCCTTCGAAAATTTCTGAAGACACTTCGAATGATGAGCAATTGAGATGATGATCCAACCACATGTTACCCACAGTTATGTACCCGAAAAACTCTTGAAACCAAAGTAAAAGTTTAAACAATGTATCCGCGTCAGATTCTTTGGCATTTATTAGCAAAAATAACTTTGCGACTCCTATTCAAAGTAGCCAGTTTTGTCACAGCTCCAGCAAGTCAACTTCGACTTTTCAGTCAGACTAACCTTATTATAACCTTGAGATATACACCATCGTTACCAGGGAACCTTTTACATTCCACCACATTATTAGCAGATGTACCAACAACTTCATTACCCTTTGACTTTAGCCTCTCCAAAAAGTCATTATAATTATTTATTGAAACCCCATCATTTACTCATTCGCATCTTGTAATGAGAATTGCCATACGAATCATTGGGAATTAGCAATCAGTATTTTGAAATCTCGCAGCATGTCTACGCCAACAGTTATATGTGTATATATAACGTCTATCTTCTGGACTTATTTTGAATGTGAAGTTTCTGAAAAACACTCCGAACTAAGAATTGGTTCTCCGAAAATGGAAAAAATACTGATGAAGCAACAAAAACTAAAAACGACTTTAAACGGTAAAAGCTGAATGATAATGATGAAGTGTGCTGGCAAAGCGCAGAAAAAGAGAAGTTTTGGAACTGGTAAACGGATTGAGCAAAGTAGGAAGGAGGCTTTGGACAAATTACAAAGACTGAACCTGACTTCAAAGGACCCAAATGATTCAGTACCTGCTGAAGTCATTAACGAATACCTTGCTCCTGACTCTAAACCCCTGCGAACAATATTCTTCATCATCCTCTGATATTATAAATTCTAAAATATCATCGTATCTTTCATTATAAATATCCTCCATATTTCTGAAGATATTTTCTTAATTTTTCTTATTTGAAATCATTTACCTCTTCGCACTATCTGTATTACATCATAAAAGAAAGTATTTTAGTTTCTAAATTCTGAAACATTCAAGTTTAAAATAGGAATATTTTGAAGTAGTGTTGGGAACTGAAGCATGAATTAGTATAATATAATGACACTTGATCAATGTGATTATATTACAGTAAGTCATGCTGAGTTTCTAAATGGAACGTGATGATTCACAGATCATAATATCATCATGTGCCATGTTATACGACTCTTGTATTCTATTTAACCTCTAAAATATCAAGAAAATATTTCTTGATGATTCGGCCTTTTCCAAGGTATTCTAGTAATTTGACAAGTTAAGATCGTGCCATCACAATTTCCTTCCTAGAACATTAACAATGTTCATTCTGAAATTCATATCTGTGAATTCTGGACCATTACAAGCGGTGCTTAATCGCAAGAAGAAGAAACAAAAGGACAAAACTCCGAAATAAAAATTGGGGTATAAATTGCAGCAAATAAAAGAGAGCATTAACTGTTAATGATAATGATTATAGAAGACAGAAGCAGAGACTTTGAAATATAAGGGAACATATAAAGCCCAACGATAAACCAGAAATTATAAACCATATATATCGATGCATATAGCAATATAAAGACACGGGAGAACTAGAAACAGGTGTATAGTAGAAGTAAATAGATTCTTCCGGCGGTAGATGAAAAAGAAGAATGACCGATATGAAAGTTAGAAGTATATCGAGAATCAGAACTGGATGGAGCATATTGATGAATACTTTAAAATATGAGTTGAGGGGGAAAGAATAGAAGGTGATGAAACATGACTAGGAACTTAGAAATCAACAGATTTAACTCACACAATGGCGGAATAAGTGAATCAAACCCTCTAGTGAATAGGTTAATTTTTTTTGATTAATTTAGTCAAACCACAACTAAATCAAGTGTGATTAGATCAACACCTAGAGCTATTATTCACCACCTGGGTGATTTGGACTGAGAGAAAATTGGAGGAGCTCACTAGATCTGAGTGTGTGTAACAAATAAGAGGCTTAACCTAAAATGAAGAACATAAGACTTTATATACCCCTGATGTTGACTCACCCATACGATTCATTCATCACACGTACGAGTTGGCTTCATCAGCCGTACGGGTGATCACTCACTCGTGTCTTCTCATTTAGGTTGTAATTGTGACTTAGCTCAGCATCAACCGTGCGTATGAGCCTGTCAGCCGTACTAGTGAGGCTTCACTCGTACGTCTAACTAAGTCTAACATAGTCAAACATCTAAATCTCGTTCCTGCAGTTCCTGTAACCACATACAAACACGTATAGGATAATAACGAGCAATCATGGTGGCCTGTAAACTGTTGTACCTGCAATGGACGTGGGTAGATGTCTAAGGACTTGCATAAAATGCATCAACAGGAGGTGTGAGTTGTAAGGAAACGAAGGAGGTGAATTTATAAGAAAATCTCCGACAGAACAATTAAAATGGACGATCGCATTTAAAGCGGATCCTAATTCCCTTGATTACCGGAGAGTCAAATCTTATTAAGAAGATTTTCTTCAAATCCCTTGAAATATGGGAATCAATCATATCTACGTCAAATGATAAGATGAATCTACACTTACTCATTTCACTCTTCTATGTTAGCTTCATTCGTACTCTTCATATAAATGGATTGTTTATCCAAATTATTCGCTGATGATAAAACTCTAATTTTTAGCCCGTTTGCATCATGAAAACATACTTATTATCATTCACGACCTTTCCACTCAAATTTCGGGACGAAATTTCTTTAACGGGTAGGTACTGTGACAACCCGGAAATTTCCAACCAAATTTAAACTTTAATCTTTATATGTTTCCGACACGATAAGCAATATTTGTTAAGTTAAATTTCAAGAATTTTAAACTATGTTCATACATTCATTCAACCTCGACCAAGTTCCAACGATTCACGAACCATTAAACGAATATGATTATATATGTATATGTGTATATATATTATAACTTGAAACGTAAACAAAATATTAGATTAAATACTTTATATGATTGTATCTGTTTCAAAATGTTTATCAATGGAATTAGAAGATAAGATCAAATGATTGAATTATCAGATATATTGAATTATGATTACAAGTCTCTGTTGAAAGGCCCACGTTGATTTGAGAAATCTTTCCATTTTAACAATATTCGGAAAATGGTAAAGTGATTTATAAATAAAAACAAGTTGTCAATCATTGAGAACTAGACAAAGGATAGTGGAAGATTGAATCTCACAAAGACTCGATTGATCTATTTAGTTTCAAACGTACAAAAACGTTTTCAGTTTAAAAAGAACTTTATTATTAAAACGTATATAACTTTTATAAATATCTAAAACCACTTTTGACAACTCATTACTTAACTAGTATGATAAAGATAACGATATTTATATTTTATTTTATATATATAACGATTTAAATTAATATTATATATATTTATACGCGTATTATACGTACATAGTTTTATACTTTTACTATACTTAAACTTTACCTTTACTTTATTTTTACTTTACTTTAACTTTAATAATTCACTTTAATAATTCATACTTTAATAATTCACTTTAATAATTCATACTTTAATAATTCACTTTAATAATTCATACTTTAATAATTCACTTTAATAATTCATACTTTAATAATTCACTTTAATAATTCATACTTTAATAATTCACTTTAATAATTCAAAAATCTATTATAAATAGAATTCAATAGGTTTCATTATTTCATAGAAACTTGAAAATATTTTTCTCTAAACTCTCTCAATCGATTTACATATATATATATTTACACCGTATTATTTCAAGATATTATTAATATACATAAAATATTACGACGGAGTGCTGTTCGAGTGATTTCGAAATTATTTTTCGAGTGGGATAGGATTAAGGAAATTATGGGTTATAGCTATGGAGGTGATTGAGTATGGTTCATGGGTATGCTCGTGAGGTCAATATAGTGTTTATCATTTCTGTTGCGTCTACATACCTTTTCTGCAATATTGAATCTCAATATTGATACGTGAGTACTCATAATTTAACTTTTACATACTAATAGTGTATCCCTTACTAGTGCTCGAGTATTTAGGATTATGCATGCTTGTACTTTTGATATTGCCCTTAGACAGGTTAGGTTGAATGTTGAATTAGTTACACTTGCGGTTGAGATAAGGTATAAGATATGCATGTCCTTGGAAAGCTAGCGAAAAATTAAGAACTTTTCCTTTAGATATCGAATGGTTTCGATGAACGGATTAGAAGTTATAATCAATTGAATTTTCGATATTTTTATAAAAAATGATTATTATTATCGTCGTTTTTATCGTCGTTCTAGTTTTATCTTATTATTATCTTTATTATTATCTTTATCAATAAAAGGGATTTATCATTAAAAATTATTTTTTTTTATTATTACTATAGTTATTATCGTTAAAGTTATAATTAGTATTATTATTATTATCCAATTATTATTATTATTATTATTGGTATTATTATTATTATTATTATCATTATTAATATATATATCATTATTTAAAAATGGTTATTGTTATTGTTATTATTATTATTACTATATTTTCATTAAGATAATTATTAGTATTATCGTTAATAATGTTATAGTAACTATCATTATTAATATTAGTGTAATTAAAACAAATATTTGTAACACCTAATTATTTTGATTACTATTATTATCATTATTATGAACACAATATAAAAGACGATTAAAAGCTATTAAACGAAACGATTAGGAAATAATGGGTAAGAGTATCATGATGAAATTAAAATATTATAAGATATTGATTTAGATAAAATTATCGTTCTTATTATTTTTATCATTACTATTATTATTAAAAGTATCGTTAGTATTAAAACTATCATTTTAACAAAAATTATCATTTTAATATAAATGTCATTGTTACTATAAAATATCATTATTATTATTATTTTAAATAGAATTATTATTTTAAAGATAATATTAAAAATTATCGTAAATATTAAAGTTATCATAATTAGAATTATCGTTTTATCTAATGTCATCTTAGTAATTATAAATATTGATATTTTTATAATAATAATTATTATTACAAAATAATACAACTTTTACTTACTATCATTATAGATATTATTTTATCAAATAAATATGTGATACAAACATATTTTACTACGTGTAATAACTTACTTTAATAATACCTATCATATTATCTTTATGATATTAAATGAACCCTATAAATTTTATTACTTAATATATATAAAAGTATATTTTATTATATAAATTTAATATAAAATTTTATTTATTAATAAATAAATTATATTATTTACTCCAATAAATCTTTTAAAAATATTTAAAAATATAAAACAACGATATTTAAACTATATATTAATCATGTATAGATTTTTGGAAATTATTTTGAGTCAAATTTACTTTTGTTGACTTTTGCATATTAGTCTCGAGCATTAGGATTGTGGTACACTATGACTTGACCTAATTTGTTAGACAAATATTGACCAACACATAAATATATATAATTAATTTAGGTTCGTGAATCCGAGGCCAACCTTGCACTTGTTCAATGACGTTATATGTATTTTTACTACGAAATACAGTATGGTGAGTTTCATTTGCCTTTTTACCCTTTATATTTTTGGGACTGAGAATACATGCGCTTTTATAAATGTTTGATGAAATAGACACAAGTAATTGAAACTACATTCTATGGTTGAATTATCGAAATCGAATATGTCCCTTTTTATTAAAGTCTGGTAATCTAAGAATTAGGGAACAGACACCCTAATTGATGCGAATCCTAAAGATAGATCTATTGGGCCTAACAAACCCCATCCAAAGTACCGGATGCTTTAGTACTTCGAAATTTATATCATGTCCGAAGGAGGATCCCGGAATGATAGGGGATATTCTTATATGTATCTAGTTAATGTCGGTTACCAGGTGTTCACCATATGAATGATTATTTTTGTCTCTATGCATGGGACGTATATTTATGAGAACTGGAAATGAAATTCTTGTGGTCTATTAAAATGATGGAAATAAATGATTATGATAAACTAATGAACTCACCAACCTTTTGGTTGACACTTTAAAGCATGTTTATTCTCAGGTGTTAAAGAAATCTTCCGCTGTGCATTTGCTCATTTTAAAGATATTACTTGGAGTCTTTCATAGCATATTTCGAAGAACGTTGCATTCGAGTCATTGAGTTCATCAAAGATTATTATTAAATCAATTTATAGTTGGATAGTGGATATTATGAAATGGTATGCATGCCTGTCAATTTTCGATGTAAAGAAAGATTGTCTTTTAAAAACGAATGCAATGTTTGTAAAATGTATCATATAGAGGTCAAATACCTCGCAATGTAATCAACTATTATGAATCGTTTATAATGTATATGAACGGGTCCTTTCTGTTGGTATCAGAGCGGTGGTCTTAGCGAACCAGGTCTGCATTAGTGTGTCTAACTGATAAGTCGATAGGATGCATTAGTGAGTCTGGCCTTCGACCGTGTCTGCATGTCAAAAGTTTTGCTTATCATTTTGTGTCAAAAATTAATTACTTATCATCCTCAGGAAATTACCTTCTTATCATTTTTAGTCTAAGACACGTCTTGCTGCATTGATTGCATGAATAGTGTATAGACAAAAATTCATATCTTAGCATATCTGCTAAATCATATCTTATCGTATCTGTTACTTTAAACTTTGCCTGACATATCCCACAAAGTCCTCCGTAATCTACGAAATCTTTTGATCTATATATATATATATATATATATATATATATATATATATATATATATATATATATATATATATATATATATATATATATATATATATATATATATATATATATATATATATATATATATATATATATATATATATATATATATATATATATATATATATATATATATATATATATATATTCTATGTAATTAGAATACCATCCGTTAGCCAAAATCATTTCATAAAAAAAAAAAAAAAATTCTTTATCCAATCGTACGAAATGGAATTCGTCATCAGTTCAAGTCACTCAGATTCCGAAATGGAATCCCATTCAAGCTCCGAAAGCAGTGTGACCGGAATAGATCAACCAATCAGTCATCACCTATTCTGGATGAATTGGGGATGGGTTCGTAGCCTCCTCAATCACTGGAGACAAGAAGAAGGTGATCCCTTCCATTCACCACATTGCCCTCTTGACGAAGAACCTGAAGCACTTACCGGCGAACCTGTCCGAAACACCATGTTCTCGCTCATTTCCAGAGTATCTCGTCACGATTATATATTACATCAAATTTTAGATTTTATTTATTCGCTCGTCCGAACCGACAATCACCCCGGTGTAATAGAAGAAGTCAACGAGCTTCGCGCTCGGGTAGTGGCTTTGGAGAATATGGTGCAGAGATTACAAACACCAGCAGCAGCATCAGCAGCATAACCAGTACCACCATCATCAACGCCAACAGTACCATTACCACCTCCAACCACAACCGCGTCGTAAACCTTAACTTCACAATCTGTCCCACGAGCATCAACGTCATACGCACCGTAGATACCAAGGAGTACCAACAACAATAACTGACGAAGTATTAATTCATAACTTCATTGGAGAAACATTCTGCGGCGATTATGTAATCTCTAAAGTCTTAGAGATTATCTAATCTAGCCCTAACCATAAATCAGTTAAACGAACCAAAAATGATAGAAGGAAGAGTAGAAACCCTGACAAAAATGATGTGTGATTAACAAGCTAAACTTTCTTTACCAACAGCATCAGCAGTACCGTCAGAGTTACCAGCATCGTCAGTACAGTCAACATCCGAATTAACAACACCGATAACATCACAAACTCCGTCAGTTCAAGAATCACTGTGGACATCATTACGAATCAATAACGTGTATATTATATCAACGAGTTATGAAGAATTAACTCATTCCCTCTCAAGAAATTATATGTATATTTTATATATATATATATATATATATATATATATATATATATATATATATATATATATATTTTGAAATAAATCTTTCCGTACTAAACTATTGTGTGTGAATCTTAACTACTCGGTTAATTCATATTACAAATATGCAATAATGTACGTCCTTCGGCCGCAACTTAACCAGCGTTAACTACAATCTCTGTCGCAATTCAACAAATTCCAATTCATAATAAATCAAGTATATATTTGATTTTACACTTTCATCATCGATGTACCCGAAACTTTTCAGATAACATCATTCGTACTTTGCGAAATTCACAAGAATTCCACGAACCGAACATCATACATCAACAAATGTCGTTCTTGCTCAGATAGATCCCTCGATTCAGCAATTAATTCCCAATTATCTACTGCTTTCGAATGGTTTAGGATTTTCTCGCTGAGATTGTTTAGAGACTGGCTATGTTATTTCAGTTCAGCCCTTACATTCTTCATTTTATTACGGAGAATGCAGTCAGGCCTAGATCCCGAGACAGGCAAATTCCATGCATTAGTAACAACATCCTCTGCCCCATCAAGAAACAACCATTTGTTAAAAACTCGGGTGGGTTTGGGGCCGAAATCCTTGAAACCATTACGAAGTATTATGGGGCAGTGATCAGAAATATGCTTATCAAGCGTGGTGGCTGAAAGATTGGGCCATAATTGGCATAATTCCTCGGATACCAAAAACCTGTCTAACTTGCTAAATTTAATTCCATTATCACAGATACGAGTAAACTTTTTACCTCCTAGTGGGACTTCAATAAGTCGATTGTTGTTGATGAAAAGGTTGAAAATGTCTACCCGATTTTGGTTGAAAACAGTGTTCAAACGTTCCCCTTGACTCCTAACCTCGTTGAAATCTCCACACAAAATCCATGGCATGTCTTTAAATTGCAGCAACTTTTCAAGCTCGCTTAAGAATCGAGTCTTTTTAGCCGTAGTATGGGGTTCGTAGACATTGACTATGGCAACCTCCGAGTCAATACCTTCGACTAGACCTTTAGCCGCAAGGTCGAATTCGCCTTCAATTGCTTGGTTAGCTTTGAAAATAGAATGGTCCCAAACCATAAGTCCATAAGCATACCTCCAGAGAAGCCTTGAGCAAACTTTTGAATGTATTTGAAATTATCCGATCCCCAAAATCCTTCAATCCAGTGATCCTCAATTTATCCACATTTTGTTTCCTGTAGACATAACACAATAGGTTTTTCCTTTCCAAATAAATTTCGTAACCAATTGAGCTTACCGTCTTGCCCCACTCCTCGAACATTCAGTGACATAACAATCATTAAGAAATAAATAAACGAATTGGAGTAACCAGCCTATTGTCTGGCCTGCCAGCGAACTCCAATTATTTCCCCCAATTCTTTAATTTCGACACTAGTTGATGAATTGTTAACCTTAGATGAATCTTTTGATCTGGATTTCTTGCTAACACTTTTCACCGTTGTGGATTTGCTTCTCTTGATCTTGAATTGCGAAAGATTACCTTTTTGAGCACTTCTCGCCAGATGTTTGATGTGAAGGAATTTAGACGTACCTGTCCAATTTGTCATGTGATCATTCTTCTTTGATTTACCATTATCCTCTTGATGGGTTTTTGAAGTGACCGAGGTTTTTCGAGCTACCCTTTTAAATTTGGGCATATTTGAAACATCTTCCCTAACACCACTCATTTTGATGCTACCATTGAGCTGTGAAACAATCTGTGGATTAGAACTAATATCGTCGATGTGAAAAGGGTTATCTGCCAAAGGTGAGTCTGTTCCATCGTCTTGGGTCTCATCAATTTCGAAAGTATCGAGAATAGGGGAGGGTGTAAGAGTGGATGTTGGGATCGAACGATTAGGGCTAAGGGTTTGTATTGGTTAAGGTGATTTTCGCTGATTTGATGTGGGTGTGGGTGGGGATGAAGGTGAGATCGATGAATCGAACTTCTGGTAGTTTATAGTTTCAGATGCTTGGGCTGAAGAGTGATGCTGGGCTGGGGTTAAAATAATATCGGGTTGGGCTGTAGGGGAATGAGTGTGAGTATTTATGGGGGTGTGCATCTTAGAGTTGGACATTTTAGGAGAAGGTGGGCTAGTTAAGTTCATGGGTTTATTAGCTGGCATCAGCCCAAAAGTGTGATTGGGCCCACTGGGATTGTTAGGGTTACCAGGAGTGGGTATCTGGGGGTTACCTAGGTTACCGAGAATATTATCACCCATATTTTTGGAAAATGGGGCACCATTATTATTGTCAGAGAACTTTTCCTGAGTTCCAAAACGTTTCGAATTCCCAGACTCTAGGCGGCTATCTCTCTCTCCGCCTGATTGTTGTCTCCTCATCTTCTTACCGGAAACATTCCGGTGGTCCTCACCATCTTTTGAATAATTCAAATGAACTTCTACTGATTTGCAAACAACGTCATCGTCCTCCTCATCATTAGACCTACGATCGATGTCACATACATTATCATCCGGATTAAACACATTCCTAACTTCATTCATGAATGATTCACCATCAGAATGCTCCTCATTTGAGTTCTCATCATCCCACCTATTTTTGTACGTTTCATCAATCTCTGCATCCTCAATATCACTAAGCTCTTCCGTAACGTATACAGGAACTTGTTTAGAATCGACAATCAGATAAACTCTACCTCTCACCACTTCAGAATTCAACGTGTATATGAGAACTTTACCGATGATAAGACTTTGGTGACCCACAATCTTACAGTTAATAGTGTCAATAGGATTACCCCACCAGTTGGCAATATCCATGGAAGTTTTAATATTCCAAACTGACACCGGGACCCCTGTGATACTTAGCCATGTGAATCTACCTGATAACTGCTGCTG
Organism: Rutidosis leptorrhynchoides; assembly: GCF_046630445.1. Classification (NCBI taxonomy): domain Eukaryota; kingdom Viridiplantae; phylum Streptophyta; class Magnoliopsida; order Asterales; family Asteraceae; genus Rutidosis; species Rutidosis leptorrhynchoides. The sequence goes on along the minus strand of NC_092334.1, from coordinate 99,230,604 downwards.
TCGGTCCCAGATTCTAACATTTTTTAGCCAAGTGTGAAGAAAGTGTTTCTTGTCTTTGATAATCTGATTAGCCACATGAGGTGTATCAAAAGTGAGCATAATATCATAGCCCCCAAGATACTTAATATTAAATCCTTCCTGCAAACCCTCTGATGCGCAAATATCACCAAATTGTTCAATGTAATCATATTTTTTAACACTGCCGATTATTGCACTCTAAAAGTTTGCAGTCATCAAGATCCATAGAAGCATGAACCATTCTTATCTCTTTATCTTCTTTCGCCTTTCTTCTCCCTTATATTATTTCTCTCGCATCTACCACCTTTCTGTAGCTTCTGCCATCAACATACGTGTTATCGATAACCTTAGGATGCTTGAGGTTGTCATTGTGATGGTAGTTTTTCATGCCCGTAGATTGTTGTTGGTTGTATCCTCTTTCCCAGGCGATGAATGCCTTCAAGTTAAGATCTCCAGCAAATGGTGAGCTTAACTTTCTTACAAAACCTTCCATATCTTGATCTCTTACTCCTTCGTATCTTACAAAATCGAATCTTTTCCCGCCCTTCATTCTTTTCTTTGGAGGAAAAAAGACTTCCTTAAGTGTACCATAGCTCTTGAAGAACTTCCACAGGTCCGTGATATTCCAATCCTCCGGGAAATTGAAAAAGAAGAAGGATTTGATGCTGCCGTTTGTACCCGTGTGCGGGTGCGAGTAGTTACCATCTGAATTTCTTTCCCTGATCTTGATCCCTGCAGTGCGTGAAGCTTCCTCAACCCCTTTGGGTGCAACTCCGTTGAAGTTTCTCTCACTCACTCTCTCTCTCTCTCCATGGGAAACCTTTTGAACATTGGTTACGCGTTGCGCCTGAAGATATTCCATAATTAAAATTGACGTTTAGCTTCTAAGATAATACGATGGTTGTTGCAAGTTACACGAACAACCCACAAAAATATAACCTCTAGAATCTATGATGATATGATGTTGTGGCTTCCAAGATGATAAAGTATTGTGTCGGTTGACAATTTGCAAGAATCCACTACAAGATGAATTACAAAGAATAAACTAATTGAAGATATGTGACTAATACTTAACAAAAAAGAGGTGTGCATGAGGCGGGTTATTTTTGTTTTATTTTTTATTTTTTGTTTTTCTCTTCGTGAGGTAACGGGCAACTATATGAGGCTATGGTGCAAATAAAATAAAAAGAAGTGTATGGCATCAACTAAATGAATCAATTAAATTAATTGATTGTGAGGCGATGCTGAAGAATATAGGTAATTGATCAATATAAAGAATCAATTAAAATTAATTAATTGATCTGGGAGGTGTCATAAGCGATTGAAAAAGAAGTGTATTGCGGCTAAGGGATTATCACACACAATTAATTTTATTTGTGTTGTCTTATGCTATTAAACAAGTCTTTTTTTTTTATTTTTTTTTCTATCAACACCAATCAATTGATTTGTATGCTGAAAAAAGAAAACAAGAAAATGGATGGTTGAATACGTTATTGAAGAAAAAGAAACACAGCCGTTAGTTTTGATATTATGGTTAGAGAGGCGCTTAATACCATGTTAAACATATACGTGATATATTGATATTGATAATCCCTTGAGTAGTACATAAAGTGAGGCTATATATAGTCAAATACCCTAGCAAACTATAATGGACTAAACCCAACAAACAACAAACTATAATGGACTAAACACGACAAACATAATACATGAGCTAGCATAATAATATAGTCTTGCAAATTACAGAGTCTTCGCATAGCGAAGCGTGGTGGAGATCACATTTCTAAAAATTAGACGGTGTAAAATAAAAGTCATTATATGTGGGTCACGTGAGTAAAAATTATCGTCAATTATTGTATCAATAATGTGTGTGAATTATTATGTGGGGCCTGATAATGCTAAAAACGAACATATATTTCATAGCATTATTCCTCAAGAAAGACAAGCTTTTAGTTGCAATTGTTCTATTTACAAGTGATATTCGTTTAAATAATAAAAGGTGAAGACAAAAGACAGATTCGACGAATTGAAGACGCAAACGACCAAAAAGCTCAAAAGTACAAAATACAATCAAAGAGGTTCCAATTATTGATAAGAAACGTCTCGAAATTACAAGAGTACAAGATTCAAAACGCAAAGTACAAGATATTAAATTGTACGCAAGGACGTTCGAAAATCCAGAACCGGGATCAGAGTCAACTCTCAACGCTCGACGCAACGGACTAAAAATTACAAGTCAACTATGCACATAAATATAATATAATATTTAAATAATTCTTATAATTATTTATATATTATATAAATATTTAAAACCGTCGGTAAACAAAGAGCCAAACTCGTGTGAGCTGTAAAAGCAAACTCCGCGACTCGCGGAGTTTGAAGGCAAAATGGGCCGCGAGTCGCGGAGCCCCAAGTTTTGAAAGTCCCTATAAAGCCAACCGAATTCTGATCATTTTTCATAACATATATCATCCATCTCTCTATCTATATCGTAATATTTATATTTATAATTTATATTTTAATTTTAATTTTAATTTTAATCCTAATAATAAGGGTATGTTAACAAATGTTGTAAGGGTGTAAGTCGAAATTCTGTCCGTGTAACGCTACGCTATTTTTAATCATTGTAAGTTATGTTCAACCTTTTTAATTTAATGTCTCGTAGCTAAGTTATTATTATGCTTATTTAATCCGAAGTAATCATGATGTTGGGCTAATTACTAAAATTGGGTAATTGGGCTTTGTACCATAATTGGGGTTTGGATAAAAGAACGACACTTGTGGAAATTAGACTATGGGTTATTAATGGGTTTTATATTAATTAAACAATACCTTGTTAATTTAATATACAAACTTATAATTCGACGTATTTATATATAACCACATACGCTTGACTGGGTACGGTGGGCGGGATATCTATAAATACCAATAATTATTCATTTTACCGGACACGGAACTGGATTAATAGTTAATAGACTTGTTGAAACAGGGGTGAATTACATTCAAGGGTAATTGGTGTAATTGTTAACAAAGTAGTAAAACCTTGGTTTACACGCAGTCGATAACCTGGTGTATTCATTAAACAAAGTATTAAAACCTTGTTACAATTCGAATCCCCAATTAGTTGGAATATTTGACTTCGGGTATAAGAATAATTTGACGAGGACACTCGCACTTTATATTTATGACTGATGGACTATTATGGACAAATCCGTATGGACATATTAAATAATCCAGGACAAAGGACAATTAACCCATGGGCATAAAACTAAAATCAACACGTCAAACATCATGATTACGGAAGTTTAAATAAGCATAATTCTTTTATTTCATATTTAATTTCCTTTATTTTATATTTAATTGCACTTCTAATTATCGCATTTTTATTGTTATTGTATTTAATTGCACTTTTAATTATCATATTTTTTAATTATCGCAAGTTTATTTTATCGCACTTTTATTATTCGCAATTTCATTATTGTTATTTACTTTACGCTTTAATTTAAGTCTTGTATTTATATTTATTATTTTACATTTGGTTTTAACTGCGACTAAAGTTTTAAAATCGACAAACCGGTCATTAAACGGTAAAAACCCCCCTTTATAATAATAATATTACTTATATATATATATTTGTATTTTTATAAAAGTAAACTAATATAGCGTTAAGCTTTGTTTAAAAAGATTCCCTGTGGAACGAACCGGACTTACTAAAAACTACACTACTGTACGATTAGGTACACTGCCTATAAGTGTTGTAGCAAGGTTTAAGTATATCCATTCTCTAAATAAATAAATATCTTGTGTAAAATTGTATCGTATTTAATAGTATTTTCCTGCTAAATTTAATAGTATTTCGTATACCCCGCTGCAAACATCAGGTATTTTTGGCGCCGCTGCCGGGGAACTCTCTTAAAAGCCGGAAGCGCAACGCTACATAAAAAAAAAACGCGTAAAGTTTTAAACTGTTCCAGAGTTGAAAACTGGAACCCCGCGACTCGCGGGGTTTGTTGCTTGGAATACCGCGACTCGCGGAGTAACTCTGACACCGACAGAAACCCTAACTGCAATTAATTACGGGTAATTAATTATTATTATTATTATTTAACCCTAATTATTATTATTATTATAATTAGTTTTATTTTAAGTTTTACTTTTTATTTAATTTGTTTTATTTAGTTAAATTAGTTTAATTAAATTATAAAATTAATAGTTTTAATAAATAAATAATATAAAAATAATATTTTTATAAAAATTGTACTTTTTACAACTTTTTGTATATTTTTATATTTTGTTTTTTTTATAATCGTTTTAGCGTAAAAATTGTATTTTTAGCTCATATTTAGTTTTAAACTTAGTTTTTGCCATAGTTATTTTTACTTCTAGATTTTTAGGCCTTGCCGTAGAATTCCTTAAGTGCTTTTTCTTTAGACTAAGATTTAGGTGCTTTAGAGTTTTGCGACGCCTTTTTAAGTTTTAGTTTCTTTTTAAGTTATTTCCATTTGGGATATAGTTTTACTTGTAAGCTTTAATATTTTTAAACGCCTTTTACCTATGTATCAATTATCATTCCAATTAGTAATCTCAATTTGCGATTATAATTTTAAGTTAGTTGTAGTAATAAGGTTAGGTTAGTCAAGTGTTTTTAAGTTTTATAAGTTCCTTTTAATTTTTCCGTCACCTTTTATTTTTCAACCATTTTTCTTTTTCGACCTTTTTCCGACGAACTCTTTTTCTTTCTTATTTCTTGCTATTCTAGTTTTAGGACATAGATTTTTATTCTACTTCTTATCTAAATTTCTTAAAATTACGAAAATTTATTTTAAGTAGTTAAATTAATAGACATCAAAATTTTCTGGTTCGTAGTAATAGTTGGATTTGTACGTGGACCGGGTTATTGGAGCCAAACAGTCCTCAATTATATTGAGACCAAACGAATCCTGCCCCTCTGCTGCATCTTTTGGCTATTCAAAATGTGGGCAAAATCAGAAAAGTCTATTGATTGGATAACTTATTATAATTTTTCTTTCCTTTTAAAAACTAATAGGATATTCAGTGAATGCACCGAGCAAGACGTTCACCACCTTTTTTACGTTCACCACCTGTAACTAGATCAAGACATTTAGCAAATATTACTGCCGTTGATTTTTCTTTAGAATCGTCATCCAGTCGACCAAGTACTTCAGTTCAAATTTCCGATAATCCATTTTTTGAACCCGACCTCACAATTGAGAATCCGGAGAATATTCAGGAACGATTCGTAGATCCTGAACCACTAAACTTTCCTCTGGAACCACCAATCATTCAAACAGAGATTGTTGAGGAACGAACCATTAAATCAGAATCCTCTAGTGATTCCGATTCAATAAATTCAATTATGGAGAATCTGGAACCTTTAAGTATGGAAGACCGAATGAGAGCTAAACGCACTGGCCAAGGTCACGCAATTACTCATCCAGACATTAATGCGCCAGATTATGAAATCAAAGGACAAATTCTACACATGGTGACTAATCAATGCCAATTTAGTGGTGCGCCGAAGGAAGATCCAAATGAACATCTACGTACCTTTAATAGGATCTGCACACTATTTAAAATCCGAGAAGTGGAGGATGAACAGATATATCTCATGTTATTTCCCTGGACTTTAAAGGGAGAAGCCAAAGATTGGTTGGAATCGTTACCTGAAGGGGCGATCGATACATGGGACGTTTTAGCTGAAAAATTTCTTAAACAATTCTTTCCTGCATCTAAAGCCGTAAGACTTCAAGCAGAAATTGTTACGTTCACACAGAAGCCAAATGAAACTCTATATGAGGCGTGGACAAGATATGGAAAGTTATTAAGAGGATGTCCGCAACATGGTTTAGACACCTGTCAAATAGTACAAATATTCTACCAAGGATGCGACATCACTACAAGGAAAGACATAGATATAGCAGCTGGTGGTTCTATTATGAAGAAAACCGAAACTGATGCTTACAAAATTATTGATAACACTGATTCCCACTCACATGAGTGGCACCAAGAAAAAGATATCGTTAGATCATCTAAAGCAGCTAGAGCCGATTCTAGCCATGACTTAGATTCCATTTCCGCAAAGATAGATGCTGTGGAGAGACGAATGGAAAAGATGACTAAAGATATTCACTCAATACGAATTAGTTGTGAGCAGTGTGGAGGACCACATTTGACAAAAGATTGTCTAAGTATTGAATTAACAATGGAACAAAGAGAGAATATTTCATACATAAACCAAAGGCCTGGAAATAATTATCAGAATAATTATCAACCGCCAAGACCGATTTACAATCAAAACCAGAATTATAACCGAAATATTCCATACAACAACCAACAAGGTCCTAGCAATCAACAAGTATCCAATAATACTTACAATCAGCAAAGACCTAATTTTCTAAACAAACCACCACAACAAACCGATGATAAAAAGCCGAATTTAGAAGATATGATGACGAAGCTAGTTGAAACTCAAACGCAGTTTTTCACATCTCAGAAACAAACCAATGAACAAAATGCTCAAGCATTTAGAAATCAACAAGCTTCTATTCAAAATTTGGAACAAGAAGTAAGTAACCTAGCAAGGTTAATAGGTGAAAGAAAACCAGGAAGTCTACCTAGTGATACAAATGCTAATCCCCGAAATGAAACAGCTAAAGCCATTACCACAAGAAGTGGTACAACACTTAAACCACCTGAAATACCTGTAACTTCTGATGAAGCTATTCCTACTCCACAAGAACCACAACCTGATCAAGATAAGGAAAAAGAACCGGTAGTTGAAAAGGTTAATGAAGATAACACAGCTAAGGGTAAACCTTATGTTAAACCATACCAACCACCACTTCCTTACCCGAGTAAAATGAAGAAAGAGAAACTTGAAGCCGAGCAATCCAAATTCTTGGATATGTTTAAACAGATAAATGTAAATCTTCCTTTCATTGATGTGATTTCAGGAATGCCTAGATATGCTAAATTCTTGAAAGATCTAATCTCAAATAGAAAGAAAATGGAAGAACTCTCAGCTGTTACCATGAATGCTAATTGTTCAGCAGTGCTGTTAAATAAGATACCAGAAAAATTATCTGATCCAGGAAGTTTCACAATTCCATGTTTTCTGGGTAGTCTTAGTTCAATAGAAGCATTGGCAGACTTAGGTGCTAGTATAAATCTAATGCCGTATTCACTATACGCTAAACTAGACCTTGGAGAATTGAAACCAACCAGAATAAGCATACAACTAGCCGATAGATCAATAAAATATCCTAGAGGGATAATGGAGAACATGCTAGTTAAAGTTGGTACTTTAGTATTTCCAGTAGATTTTGTTGTTTTGGACATGGAAGAAGATTCTCAAGTTCCTCTCATATTAGGAAGACCATTCTTAAACACGGCTAAAGCAATGATAGACGTGTTCGGTAAGAAATTGACCCTAAGTATAGAGGATGAGAGTGTTACCTTTTCAGTTGATAGAGCAATGCAACAACCACAATCTGCAGATGATACATGTTATTATATTCAAACTATAGATGCACATGCAGAATTATTAGAAGAATTTCCAGAATTACAAGGAACAGGAGAATGTTCTTTAGGAGAAAGTAATGAACCAATTGATGAAGCTGAAATGTTAGCTACACTTATAGCTAATGGATATGAACCAACAACAGAAGAAATTCAAATGCTAAAAGAAGAAGACAGATATCGATATAAATCATCGATAGAAGAACCTCCGAAATTAGAGTTAAAGCCACTTCCAAACCATTTGGAATACGCTTATTTACATGGTGAATCTGAATTACCTGTAATAATATCGTCTTCTCTTACTGAAAATAAGAAATCACAACTCATTTCTGTGTTGAAAGCTCATAAACCAGCCATTGCATGGAAGATTCATGATATTAAAGGAATAAGTCCTTCGTATTGCACACATAAAATCCTTATGGAAGAAGGTCATAAAACGTATGTGCAACGCCAACGAAGACTAAATCCTAATATGCAAGATGTAGTTAAGAAAGAGATTATTAAACTGCTAGATGCAGGTTTAATTTATCCAATTTCTGATAGTCCATGGGTAAGCCCAGTTCAATGCGTGCCTAAGAAGGGTGGCATGACTGTCATTACAAATGAGAAAAATGAGCTTATTCCTACTAGAACTGTAACAGGATGGCGTGTATGTATTGATTATAGAAAATTAAATGACGCCACCAGAAAAGATCACTTTCCCTTACCTTTCATAGATCAAATGTTGGAAAGATTAGCCGGAAATAGTTACTATTGTTTTCTAGATGGATTTTTCGGATATTTTCAAATTCCAATAGCACCCGAAGATCAAGAGAAAACCACATTCACGTGCCCTTATGGTACTTTTGCTTACAAACGCATGCCATTTGGACTTTTCATAAAAGATTTTTCTAAAATTGCCACTCCTATGAATAAACTCCTAGAAAAGGATGCGCCATTCATCTTTTCAGACGAGTGTATCAAATCTTTTAATATTTTTAAAGAGAAACTCACTAATGCACCAATCATGATAACACCAAATTGGAATCTACCATTTGAACTAATGTGCGATGCAAGTGATTTTGCAATGGGAGCCGTTTTAGGACAAAGGATTGAAAAACGATTTCAACCTATATATTATGCTAGTAAGACGTTACAAGGAGCACAAACGAACTATACAACTACTGAAAAAGAACTCCTTGCTATTGTCTTTGCTTTTGACAAATTTCGATCATATCTCGTTCTAGCAAAAACGGTGGTCTATACCGACCATTCTGCTCTTAGATACCTATTTTCAAAACAAGATGCTAAACCAAGATTAATCCGTTGGATCTTACTCTTACAAGAGTTTGATATTGAAATCCGAGATAAAAGAGGAGCAGAAAATCTCGCCGCTGATCATCTTTCTTGTAATGACCCGCACTTTTTCGATCATTCTATACTTATAAGATTAATATTTACATAAATTAAACCTTACCAACATGACAAGCAATCCAAATTGTTGAGACTTATGCCTTCGAAAAGAGTTTTACACAACGTTTGACCGTCTAGTTTGACCGATGATATCACGAACTATATAACATATGATAATTATACGTTTGTGTATATATATGTATATATACATATTTAACATGATCTAAGAATGTTTTAATACCTCATTTTGTATTAATAACAATAAGTTACAAGTATATTTTGAAACTACTAACCTAAGTTTTCAAAACGATAACCATACGTAACGTTATTTGACATAAATACTTATGACCTATAATGTTTATACATATATCGTATAAGTAATGTATTTAATCACTTTTAAGGACTTAAATACATAAAACAATATAAGTATATTCACAAAAGATAGCTATATTTGAATTCTCATTCCATTTTTCACAAGATTTCTATACGTATATCTAGAGTACATGTACTCGTATCATACCTAACCTCTATACGTATTTACTATTGGTATATACACATCAAATCACCACCAACCAGCCCTTGTTCAATGCCTTATGTATAAGGTAACTACTTTTGTTATCTAGTATGACAATTTCACATGATTAAAAGATTTTTTCACAAAATTACAAACTTATACACCTTTTACACCACCATTTATACTCCATTCCATTTTCATTTTACTACACATTTCCTTTAACTAAAACACACTCTTAAGAAACTCCATAACCATTCAGCTAGTATCCATGAAGATCTAGCCATAAAAACATCACTTAAACACCATAAGAAAAACCTTACAAAAACACTTCAAGAATCCTTTCAAGAACACAAGTTTACTTCCAATCTTTCATCCAATTCCATCACTCTTTTGGTTCTAGGTCTTTACTCCTCTTTTACAGCAATCTTGTCCAAGTAACTTGAGGTAGTAACTATGTTCATAACCTTATTCGATTCATATATGTATAGCTATCTTATTTTATGGTATAAAATTTTAACAACAAGAACATAGTTTGAATGTTTTCAAACTTGTTTGCAAACTAAATAGATCCTTCTAACTTAACTTTTAAAATACTTCAAGACCTGTAATATATCATAAATATATGCTAACTTAACAAGGTAAAACTTGGTTTTTCAAAGAACACCTTAAAAACTGAATTTACGACGTCGGAGTGCAACCGGGGGCTGTTTTGGGTTGGATAATTAAAAACTATTTTGAACTTTGAATTGGAGGCTTATTTTCTGGAAAATTGATATTTACTATGAATATGTTAACACATAAAAATTTCATGATTTAACTCAAAGTATAAGTATTTTTAGAAAAATAATCATTTAAGGTTGTTTACATGATGGAAAATGATCAACTTCATAAGTTTCACTAAAGTTTGACCTATGACCTGTGATTTCGAATACAAACTAAGGTATTTACAGTTCATAGTCTTAAAGAGGGACTCGATCCAAGGAAGTGCCAAGTTAAATCAACGAAAACGGAGTTGTAACGAAGAAACTATGACCAAAACGAGATCGGATATCTAAGACTAGTTTAGCTACGAAAATAATTGGAGAAAATTAAATAAATCACATCTTTTTAAAATAACATGATATTTTATATATATGTACTCATAATTTAATTTTATATGGTTCAGGATCACCCGTAAACAATACGAGAAGATTAATCATAAGATCCCATGATTGTACGCAACACGTCATTTGACAACACCGGTACTTTATGTACGCAACACGTCATTTGACAACACCGGTACCGTGGGTCAAGATTAATCTCGACCAATACATATACGATGGGGGTTTTATTTATTTCATTGGGGGTTTATTAAACACCTAAAAATGAACCATTAAAATTGAATTACTAACATCGGACTACTAACTACGGACTAAGAAATTATTAAAAGTATTAAAAGTATAATAAGTATATATATGTGACGATTGTTTTAAAAAGAAAAGGTATTGATATATTATATATGGATAGGTTCGTGATATCAATCGGAGACCAAGTCAAAATTACATATCTTCAAGACGAAAGTGAGTATATAGTCCCACTTTTAAACTCTAAGTATTTCGGGATGAGAATACATGTATTTTATGTTTTACGTTATGGACACAAGTAACTGAAAAATATATTCTACGTTGAGTTGTACCACTGGCATACTTCCCTGTAGCTTGGTAACTGTTATTTACAGCGGTATTGTAAACGCGAATCCTGTTGATAGATCTATCGGGCCTGACAACCCCAACCGGACTGGGCGACCAGTATTCAACGGTTGCACAGTACTTCGTTTTGTGACTACACTTGGTACGGTGTAGTAAGATTTCATAATAAAGGGAATATGCGACGTGATTAAATATTAAGTATGGTTACCAAGTGCTCAACCACTTAGAATATTTTTATTAAAATGTTTATATATGAAATCTTGTGGTCTATATTTATATCACTGCCGGCATTAAACCTATATCTCACCAACTTTATGTTGACGTTTTAAGCATGTCTATTCTCAGGTGATAATTAGAAGCTTCCGCTGCAACATGTTGAATTTAAGCAAGATCTTGAATATGCATATTTGTGTCAAAAATAAAACTGCATATCCGAGGAATTGTAATGTAAAATATGCTAGAAATCGTATTGTTATCATCACATGTAAAGTTTGTAAGTCTAAGATTATCGCTAAACGATAATCATCTTTATATTGTCTAAAGCTTGTATTAATATAAGAGTTATGGTTTGTAATGTAAAATAAATGCAGTTGTTCTTTTAAAAATGTCGCATATAGAGGTCAATACCTCGCAATGAAATCATACGTTATCTAACTCGTCCTTATGGTTAAGGACGGGTTATGACATGTGGTATCAGAGCGGTGGTCTTAGCGAACCAGGTTTGCATTAGTGTGTCTAACTGATAAGTCGTTAGGATACATTAGTAAGTCTGGACTTTGACCGGATCTGATTTAACAACCATTGCTTATCATTGTTGGTTAAAATTTATATGTAAATATTATGTAGTACTAATGGGTTAGTTGTTGTGTGATAGATGTCGGGCTCAAAACTTGTTATCACATTCAGCGACTCCGAACCAGAATCTTCAGATGGTGTTCCAGTCATTAACCTATCCGATGACGAAAATAATATCTTTGGGGAAGACTCACAAATTCCGGATGAACCGACTATAGAGAACCCGGAAAGTGAACCCGAGGAGGAAAGTGAACCCGAGGAGGAAAGTGAACCCGAGGAGGAAAGTGAACCCGAGGAAGAAATACAAGAAATTACGAAAGACAAGTTCGAACTAGGAAAGAAACGAAAGGCTAATGAATTAGAAAATTCAAATCCTGAGTTTAGTAAGGATGATGTGGCACCAACTCCACTAGACACTACCATCCCTATTCCCGCTATTCTTATTCGTTCTATCCCGGCATCCAGTTCTTCAGCCCCACAGCCAAAATATAGGCAGACAGCCAGGATAAGCGTTAAGCGATTCTTTGAACCTAAACGTCCTAGAAAATAGACCAAACGATGTGCTGCCGTATTAAACCATGGGATCATATAATGTTTTGTATAATATTATTAGTGTGGTTTGCTTAATGTTCGATGTAAGATAAGCATATGTAAAATAGTGAAGTGTGAAATGCAATAATTTTCCATGGTTAAGTATTATTTGGGTGGTAGTAAATGATTTTCGTACTAAGCTATTAAGTATGAACTTTAACGGGTAGGTACTACCCTAGATATAATTATAAAATGCTAATAAGAAGAAAAGGCTTTTATAATAATAACTGGTTCATATTATTAATAAGCTACGATGTACTGTAAATACATACTACATCTATAATATTCCATGTGAATAATTATTTTCTTTTCATTCTTATAGAAGAATATGGCGCGATTGAACCGAATGACGGAACAAGAAATCCAGGAACTCATCAATCAGCGAGTGAACGACAGAATGTTATGGGTCGAGGCTGCAAGAGGTGCTGCAGTTAACCCAAATCCTCGTGTGGGGTGCACTTACAAAACTTTTCAAGCTTGCAAGCCCTCATCATTCAGTGGAACGGAAGGACCGATCGGTTTAACCCGGTGGATAGAAAAGATGGAGACTGTGTTTAAAATAAGTGGTTGTGTTGAAAAGGACATGACCAAGTATGCATCGTGCACTTTACAAGATAGTGCACTTACGTGGTGGAAAAATTATGTGAAGGCTGTAGGAGGAGATGTAGCTTATGATACTCCTTGGGAAGAATTCAAAACAATGTTAATCAACGAGTATTGTCTAAGGAACGAGGTTAGGAAGTTGGAAGATGAATTACGAAGTCTGAAGGTTATTGGTACTGAAATCACCAACTACAATCAGCGATTCATGGAATTAGTTTTGCTATGTCCTGAATTGGTTCCAACCGAAGAACGGAAGATTGAAATGTACAAAGATGGGTTGCCCAAAAAGGTCAAGGCAAATGTTACAGCATCGAAACCTAAGACAATTCATGAAGCTATAACCATGGCAAACGAGCTAATGGATCAGGTCATCATGGATAAGAAAGTATCCAATACTGATGTGAAGGTATCAGGTAACAAAAGAAAGTGGAATGGAAATTATGATCGAGGTAATCAACAACAATCTTTTAAGAAACAAGAAATCACGCAAGGTGCGGGTAGTGGTTTAAGCTTTGGTTACAAAGGACAAAATCCTTTATGCAACCGATGCCACAAACATCACTCTGGTTACTGTAATGTGGTATGCAACAAATGTAATCGACAGGGTCATCTTGCTGAAGATTGTAGGGCTCTCGTTACAAATACAAATGGTACCAAGACTCCTGCCACCAATGCAAATAGAACTGCTTTGGCTACCATTACTTGTTATGGGTGTGGAAAACAAGGACACTATAAGAGCCAGTGTCCGAATCCAGAGAAGAATAATGGATCTGCACGTGGAAGAGCATTTGTTATTAATGCTAGAGAGGCGTGTGAAGACCCGGAGCTTGTTACGGGTACGTTTACCATTAATAACTTATCCGCATCTATTATATTTGATACTGGTGCCGATAGAAGTTACGTGAGTAGAGGCTTTTACGCTAAATTGAATTGTTCATCATTACCTCTAGATGCTAAGTACATGATTGAGTTAGCTAATGGTAAACTAATTAAAGCCGATAAAATTTGTCGTGATTGTAAAATAAATTCAGCCGGAGAAACGTTTAAAATTGACTTGATACCCGTAGAATTAGGAAGTTTTGATGTAATAGTCGGTATGGACTGGATGTCCAAAGTAGGAGCTGAAGTTGTGTGTGCCAAGAAGGCAATTCGCATTCCTGGTAAGGATAAAATGTCGGTGATGATTTATGGAGAGAAGGGTAATTCAAAGCTAAAACTCATTAGCTGTTTGAAAGCCAAGAAGTGTTTAGAAAAGGGATGTTATGTTATTCTAGCGCATGTTAATAAAGTCGAAAAGAAAGAAAAAGAGAAGTGCATCAACGACGTGCCTGTGGCAAGAGATTTTCCTGAAGTTTTTCCGGAAGAGTTGCCGAGATTACCTCCATTTAGATCTGTAGAATTTCAAATAGATTTAGTACCAGGAGCTGCACCAGTGGCTCGTGCTCCATATAGACTTGCACCGTCCGAATTAAAAGAACTTCAAAGTCAGTTAAAAGAATTACTAGACCGTGGATTCATACGACCAAGCACTTCACCGTGGGGAGCTCCAATTTTGTTTGTTAAGAAGAAAGATGGATCTTTTAGGATGTGTATAGATTATCGTGAATTAAATAAGTTAACTATCAAGAATCGGTATCCACTACCGAGAATTGATGACTTATTTGATCAATTACAAGGATCATGTGTTTATTCGAAAATCGACCTAAGATCGGGCTATCATCAACTACGTGTCAAAGAAGAGGACATTCCGAAAACTGCTTTTCGGACACGTTACGGTCATTACGAATTTTTGGTCATGCCATTTGGATTGACGAATGCGCCAGCTGTATTCATGGACCTCATGAATCGAGTTTGTAGTCCATATCTAGATAAGTTTGTTATCGTTTTCATTGATGATATTCTTATCTATTCCAAGAGTGAGCAAGAGCATGAGCAGCATTTAAGGTTGATATTAGAGTTGTTGAGAAAAGAACAGCTATATGCTAAATTTTCTAAATGTGCTTTCTGGTTGAAAGAAGTGCAATTTTTTGGCCACGTTGTTAGTAGCAAAGGAATTCAGGTTGATCCAGCAAAAATTGAAGCCATTGAAAAATGGGAGACTCCTAAGACACCAATGCAGATACGCCAATTTTTGGGTTTAGCCGGTTATTATAGAAGGTTTATTCAAGATTTTTCCCGAATAGCTAAGCCGTTGACAGCGTTAACGCAAAAAGGGAAGAAATATGAATGGACTTCTGAGCAGGAGAGTGCATTTCAATTACTGAAAAAGAAGTTGACTACGGCGCCTATTTTATCGTTACCAGAAGGGAACGATGATTTTGAAATATATTGTGACGCTTCGCGACAAGGTTTTGGTTGCGTTCTTATGCAACGGAAGAAAGTTATTGCATACGCATCCCGACAATTAAAGATTCACGAGCGGAATTATACGACGCATGATCTAGAATTGGGAGCAGTCGTGTTTGCATTGAAGATGTGAAGACACTACTTGTATGGAGTTAAATGCACTGTGTTTACTGATCATAAAAGCCTTCAACATATTTTCGATCAAAAACAGCTGAACATGAGGCAACGTAGGTGGGTTGAGTTAATAAATGACTATGATTGTGAAATTCGTTATCATCCCGGGAAAGCGAACGTGGTGGCCGACGCTCTAAGCAGAAAGGAACGAGAACCAATTCGAGTACGAGCGATGAACATAAAAATTCGCATGAATCTCAACTCACAAATCAAAGAAGTTCAACGATAAGCACTTACTAAAGAAAATATAGGAAATGAAATAATGAAGAAGTATGAGAAGCAACTCGTTATACGGGAAGATGGAATTCGATATTTTGCAAATCGTATTTGGGTACCGAAGTTGGGTGGATTAAGGAAGTTGATATTGAACGAGGCACATAAGACAAGATACTCGATACATCCTGGAGTTGGAAAGATGTACCAAGATCTTAAGACACATTATTGGTGGCCTAATTTAAAGACAGACGTTGCAACATATGTTGGGGAGTGTTTAACTTGTTCCAAAGTCAAAGCAGAACACCAAAAGCCGTCAGGGTTACTTCAACAACCAGAAATCCCAGAATGGAAATGGGATGGTATTACCATGGATTTCATCACGAAGTTACCAAAGACTGCCTGGGGATACGACACCATTTGGGTAATTGTTGATCGTCTTACCAAATCTGCACATTTCTTGCCTATAAAGGAAACGGATAGAATGGAGAAATTATTACGATTATATATAAAGGAAATAGTTTCAAGGCATGGAATACCTATTTCCATTATATCTGATCGTGATAGTAGATTTACCTCAAAGTTCTGGCAATCACTACAGGAGGCACTAGGAACTCGTTTGGATATGAGTACCGCATATCATCCGCAAACTGACGGGCAGAGTGAAAGAACAATTCAGACTCTTGAAGACATGCTTAGGGCATGTGTAATCGATTTTGGAAACGGATGGGATAAATATTTACCATTAGCAGAATTCTCGTATAATAATAGTTATCATGCGAGCATTAAAGCTGCACCATTTGAAGCACTGTATGGAAGGAAGTGTAGATCTCCTATCTGTTGGAATGAAGTAGGAGATCGACAATTAACTGGTCCCGAGATCATACATGAAACTACTGAAAAGATAGTACAAATTAAGGAGAGATTGAAAACAGCCCGTAGTCGCCAAAAGAGCTACGCCGATGTCCGAAGGAAACCATTAGAGTTTCAGATCGGTGACATGGTTATGTTAAAGGTGTCACCATGGAAAGGTGTAATACGCTTCGGAAAAAGGGGTAAACTGAACCCAAGATATGTAGGCCCGTTCAAGATCATCGAACGCATTGGACCGGTAGCTTATCGACTCGAGTTACCGCAACAACTCGCCGGAGTACATAATACCTTTCACGTCTCAAACCTTAAGAAGTGTCTTGCAAAGGAAGACCTCACCATTCCTCTTGAAGAAATCCATGTCGACGAGAAACTACAATTCATCGAAGAACCAATCGAAATCATGGATCGTGAAGTTAAACGGCTCAAGCAGAGCAACATACCGATCGTTAAGGTTCGTTGGAATGCTCGAAGGGGTCCCGAGTTTACTTGGGAACGAGAGGATCAAATGAAACAAAAGTATCCACACTTGTTTCCCGATGACGCAAAATAGGTACAATTTTAAAATTTCGGGACGAAATTTATTTAACGGGTAGGTACTGTAATGACCCGCACTTTTTCGATCATTCTATACTTATAAGATTAATATTTACATAAATTAAACCTTACCAACATGACAAGCAATCCAAATTGTTGAGACTTATGCCTTCGAAAAGAGTTTTACACAACGTTTGACCGTCTAGTTTGACCGATGATATCACGAACTATATAACATATGATAATTATATGTTTGTGTATATATATGTATATATACATATTTAACATGATCTAAGAATGTTTTAATACCTCATTTTGTATTAATAACAATAAGTTACAAGTATATTTTGAAACTACTAACCTAAGTTTTCAAAACGATAACCATACGTAACGTTATTTGACATAAATACTTATGACCTATAATGTTTATACATATATCGTATAAGTAATGTATTTAATCACTTTTAAGGACTTAAATACATAAAACAATATAAGTATATTCACAAAAGATAGCTATATTTGAATTCTCATTCCATTTTTCACAAGATTTCTATACGTATATCTAGAGTACATGTACTCGTATCATACCTAACCTCTATACGTATTTACTATTGGTATATACACATCAAATCACCACCAACCAGCCCTTGTTCAATGCCTTATGTATAAGGTAACTACTTTTGTTATCTAGTATGACAATTTCACATGATTAAAAGATTTTTTCACAAAATTACAAACTTATACACCTTTTACACCACCATTTATACTCCATTCCATTTTCATTTTACTACACATTTCCTTTAACTAAAACACACTCTTAAGAAACTCCATAACCATTCAGCTAGTATCCATGAAGATCTAGCCATAAAAACATCACTTAAACACCATAAGAAAAACCTTACAAAAACACTTCAAGAATCCTTTCAAGAACACAAGTTTACTTCCAATCTTTCATCCAATTCCATCACTCTTTTGGTTCTAGGTCTTTACTCCTCTTTTACAGCAATCTTGTCCAAGTAACTTGAGGTAGTAACTATGTTCATAACCTTATTCGATTCATATATGTATAGCTATCTTATTTTATGGTATAAAATTTTAACAACAAGAACATAGTTTGAATGTTTTCAAACTTGTTTGCAAACTAAATAGATCCTTCTAACTTAACTTTTAAAATACTTCAAGACCTGTAATATATCATAAATATATGCTAACTTAACAAGGTAAAACTTGGTTTTTCAAAGAACACCTTAAAAACTGAATTTACGACGTCGGAGTGCAACCGGGGGCTGTTTTGGGTTGGATAATTAAAAACTATTTTGAACTTTGAATTGGAGGCTTATTTTCTGGAAAATTGATATTTACTATGAATATGTTAACACATAAAAATTTCATGATTTAACTCAAAGTATAAGTATTTTTAGAAAAATAATCATTTAAGGTTGTTTACATGATGGAAAATGATCAACTTCATAAGTTTCACTAAAGTTTGACCTATGACCTGTGATTTCGAATACAAACTAAGGTATTTACAGTTCATAGTCTTAAAGAGGGACTCGATCCAAGGAAGTGGCAAGTTGAATCAACGAAAACGGAGTTGTAACGAAGAAACTATGACCAAAACGAGATCGGATATCTAAGACTAGTTTAGCTACGAAAATAATTGGAGAAAATTAAATAAATCACATCTTTTTAAAATAACATGATATTTTATATATATGTACTCATAATTTAATTTTATATGGTTCAGGATCACCCGTAAACAATACGAGAAGATTAATCATAAGATCCCATGATTGTACGCAACACGTCATTTGACAACACCGGTACTTTATGTACGCAACACGTCATTTGACAACACCGGTACCGTGGGTCAAGATTAATCTCGACCAATACATATACGATGGGGGTTTTATTTATTTCATTGGGGGTTTATTAAACACCTAAAAATGAACCATTAAAATTGAATTACTAACATCGGACTACTAACTACGGACTAAGAAATTATTAAAAGTATTAAAAGTATAATAAGTATATATATGTGACGATTGTTTTAAAAAGAAAAGGTATTGATATATTATATATGGATAGGTTCGTGATATCAATCGGAGACCAAGTCAAAATTACATATCTTCAAGACGAAAGTGAGTATATAGTCCCACTTTTAAACTCTAAGTATTTCGGGATGAGAATACATGTATTTTATGTTTTACGTTATGGACACAAGTAACTGAAAAATATATTCTACGTTGAGTTGTACCACTGGAATACTTCCCTGTAGCTTGGTAACTGTTATTTACAGCGGTATTGTAAACGCGAATCCTGTTGATAGATCTATCGGGCCTGACAACCCCAACCGGACTGGGCGACCAGTATTCAACGTGTAGTGACCCGAACTTTTCCATGTTTATATATATTAATTGAGATTGATGTTTACATGATTAAATGTTTCCAACATGTTAAGCAATCAAACTTGTTAAGACTTGATTAATTGAAATAGGTTTCATATAGACAATTGACCACCCAAGTTGACCGGTGATTCACGAACGTTAAAACTTGTAAAAAAAAAAACTATATGATGACATATATATGGTTATATATATAGTTAACATGATATTATGATAAGTAAACATATCATTAATTATATTAACAATGAACTACATATGTAAAAACAAGACTACTAACTTAATGATTTTGAAACGAGACATATATGTAACGTTTATCGTTGTAACGACATTTAATGTATATATATCATATTAAGAGATATTCGTACATCATAATATCATGATAATATAATAATTTAAAATCTCTTTTGATATTATAAACATTGGGTTAACAACATTTAACAAGATCGTTAACCTAAAGGTTTCAAAACAACACTTACATGTAACGACTAACGATGACTTAACGACTCAGTTAAAATGTATATACATGTAGTGTTTTAATATGTATTTATACACTTTTGAAAGACTTCAATACACTTATCAAAATACTTCTACTTAACAAAAATGCTTACAATTACATTCTCGTTCAGTTTCATCAACAATTCTACTCGTATGCACCCGTATTCGTACTCGTACAATACACAGCTTTTAGATGTATGTACTATTGGTATATACACTCCAATGATCAGCTCTTAGCAGCCCATGTGAGTCACCTAACACATGTGGGAACCATCATTTGGCAACTAGCATGAAATATCTCATAAGATTACAAAAATATGAGTAATCATTCATGACTTATTTACATGAAAACAAAATTACATATCCTTTATATCTAATCCATACACCAACGACCAAAAACACCTACAAACACTTTCATTCTTCAATTTTCTTCATCTAATTGAACTCTCTCAAGTTCTATCTTCAAGTTCTAAGTGTTCTTCATAAATTCCAAAAGTTCTAGTTTCATAAAATCAAGAATACTTTCAAGTTTGCTAGCTCACTTCCAATCTTGTAAGGTGATCATCCAACCTCAAGAAATCTTTGTTTCTTACAGTAGGTTATCATTCTAATACAAGGTAATAATCATATTCAAACTTTGGTTCAATTTCTATAACTATAACAATCTTATTTCAAGTGATGATCTTACTTGAACTTGTTTTCGTGTCATGATTTTGCTTCAAGAACTTTGAGCCATCCAAGGATCCATTGAAGCTAGATCCATTTTTCTCTTTTCCAGTAGGTTCATCCAAGGAACTTAAGGTAGTAATGATGTTCATAACATCATTCGATTCATACATATAAAGCTATCTTATTCGAAGGTTTAAACTTGTAATCACTAGAACATAGTTTAGTTAATTCTAAACTTGTTCGCAAACAAAAGTTAATCCTTCTAACTTGACTTTTAAAATCAACTAAACACATGTTCTATATCTATATGATATGCTAACTTAATGATTTAAAACCTGGAAACACGAAAAACACCGTAAAACCGGATTTACGCCATCGTAGTAACACCGCGGGCTGTTTTGGGTTAGTTAATTAAAAACTATGATAAACTTTGATTTAAAAGTTGTTATTCTGAGAAAATGATTTTTATTATGAACATGAAACTATATCCAAAAATTATGGTTAAACTCAAAGTGGAAGTATGTTTTCTAAAATGGTCATCTAGACGTCGTTCTTTCGACTGAAATGACTACCTTTACAAAAACGACTTGTAACTTATTTTTCCGACTAGAAACCTATACTTTTTTGTTTAGATTCATAAAATAGAGTTCAATATGAAACCATAGCAATTTGATTCACTCAAAACGGATTTAAAATGAAGAAGTTATGGGTAAAACAAGATTGGATAATTTTTCTCATTTTAGCTACGTGAAAATTGGTAACAAATCTATTCCAACCATAACTTAATCAACTTGTATTATATATTATGTAATCTTGAGATACCATAGACACGTATACAATGTTTCGACCTATCATGTCGACACATCTATATATATTTCGGAACAACCATAGACACTCTATATGTGAATGTTGGAGTTAGCTATACAGGGTTGAGGTTGATTCCAAAATATATATAGTTTGAGTTGTGATCAATACTGAGATACGTATACACTGGGTCGTGGATTGATTCAAGATAATATTTATCGATTTATTTCTGTACATCTAACTGTGGACAACTAGTTGTAGGTTACTAACGAGGACAGCTGACTTAATAAACTTAAAACATCAAAATATATTAAAAGTGTTGTAAATATATTTTGAACATACTTTGATATATATGTATATATTGTTATAGGTTCGTGAATCAACCAGTGGCCAAGTCTTACTTCCCGATGAAGTAAAAATCTGTGAAAGTGAGTTATAGTCCCACTTTTAAAATCTAATATTTTTGGGATGAGAATACATGCAGGTTTTATAAATGATTTACAAAATAGACACAAGTACGTGAAACTACATTCTATGGTTGAATTATCGAAATCGAATATGCCCCTTTTTATTAAGTCTGGTAATCTAAGAATTAGGGAACAGACACCCTAATTGACGCGAATCCTAAAGATAGATCTATTGGGCCTAACAAACCCCATCCAAAGTACCGGATGCTTTAGTACTTCAAAATTTATATCATATCCGAAGGGTGTCCCGGAATGATGGGGATATTCTTATATATGCATCTCGTTATTGTCGGTTACCAGGTGTTCACCATATGAATGATTTTTATCTCTATGTATGGGATGTGTATTGAAATATGAAATCTTGTGGTCTATTGTTACGATTTGATATATATAGGTTAAACCTATAACTCACCAACATTTTTGTTGACGTTTTAAGCATGTTTATTCTCAGGTGATTATTAAGAGCTTCCGCTGTCGCATACTTAAATAAGGACAAGATTTGGAGTCCATGCTTGTATGATATTGTGTAAAAACTGCATTCAAGAAACTTATTTTGTTGTAACATATTCGTATTGTAAACCATTATGTAATGGTCGTGTGTAAACAGGATATTTTAGATTATCATCATTATTTGATAATCTACGTAAAGCTTTTTAAACCTTTATTGATGAAATAAAGGTTATGGTTTGTTTAAAAATGAATGCAGTCTTTGAAAAACGTCTCATATAGAGGTCAAAACCTCGCAACGAAATCAATTAATATGGAACGTTTTTAATCAATAAGAACGGGACATTTCAGTTGGTATCCGAGCGTTGGTCTTAGAGAACCAGAAAATTTGCATTAGTGTGTCTTATCGAGTTTGTTAGGATGCATTAGTGAGTTTGGACTTCGACCGTGTTTTCTTTAAAAATGATTGCTTAACATTTTTGTTGGAAACTATATATTTTTAACATATGAATATTATGTGATATATTAATCTCTTAACGTGTTTGATATTATGTGATAGATGTCTACCTCTAGAACAAGTCCCATTGACTCACCTAATAATAATGAAGAGTCAAATGTAAATTGGAATGATTTGTGGACTGATTCACAAGTTCCCGAAGAGGAACCGGAAGAAGAGTCGGAACCGGAAGAAGAATCGGAACCGGAAGAAGAATCGGAACCGGATGAAGAAATAGAACCGGTGGGGGAAATAATAAAACGGTTAAGTAAAAGAAAATCCTCAACCAACCGACCAAAGTTAATTATGGTCAATGGTGTTTCCGCCAAGGAAGCAAAATATTGGGAGGATTACCAATTCTCCGATGAATCGGATTCCGACGAGAATTCCGATGACGTTATAGAAATTACCCGAACTGAATTTAAAAAGGCAAAAGAAAATAATAAGGGAAAGGGCATAAAAATAGAAAAATCTAATTCCAACCCCGATGAACTTTATATGTATCGTCAACCCCCGAAGTCCTTAAGTTGTAACAATGACCCGGGAACCTCTAAACCACCAGGTTTTTCTAAACCAATGTGGATCACGACGGCTCGTATTAGGGGAACATCATATATCCCTAGAAACTTGGCAAAACGAACCAAAACCGAAGAAAAAGAAACGAGCGAGTCGGAATAAGATAGTTGTATTCGTGTGGTGTAATATATGTAATATAGTGTGCTTATGCTTTATGATATATGTAAAAATTGCTTGTATTAATAAGTATTTTTTTATGAATCTAACTCCTTTCTATTTTACAGTTTAAAAACACAAAATGGATAGACAACCCAATATTTTAAGAGACCTACCCGGAGACATGATTGATGAAATCTTGTCTAGAGTCGGACAGAATTCTTCGGCACAACTATTTAAGGCGAGATCAGTTTGTAAGACATTCGAAGAACGTTCCAAGAATGTCTTGGTTTATAAGAGACTTTCGTTTGAAAGATGGGGGATATCACATTGGGAAACCCATAAGTTACGATGTGTTTACTTTGACGCATATATTGCGGGGAACCCAAATGCTATTTTACGCAACGGGTTAAGAAATTATTTTGACTCAATATATCCGAATATTGGACTTCGTGATTTAGAAAAAGCGGCTAACATGCAACATAAAGAAGCATGTTATGCTTACGGATTAGTAATGTTCGCTTCTCACCAAAGTGAGAACAAGAACATCGGGCTACAACTATTAAACAAAACGTTTCCACAAGTGACGGAGTCGGTAATTGGGGTAAGAAATGAGGTTTTTAGATTATTACGGGACTGTTGGACATTACGTAACCCTCGTCCCTTTGATGACGTTACAACACGCTGTCTTATCAACGGCCATAACGGTTATGTTGCACAAGACCAAGGATGGGAAGTAGTCCTAGTAAAACCAGAATGCATGACTTGTTTCTGGACGTATGAATTACGTGTCTTTATTGCCTTTGCCGAACGACTTGTGTACTAGCTAGAATTGTCTTCACAACTATCTTGTATCAAAGTTATTGTGTGCTATATTTCATGCTTTATGTAAAATAAGCGGTATTGTAAGTTTGTAAAATATTGTATAAAAGTTTGAACGCGAAATATTATTACAATCAGTTTTTCATATAGAATTGTAGTAGTTGAATTGTATATTAGCTACTAAGTATGAACTTAACGGGTAGGTACTACCCGAATTTAAACTTATAAAACGCTAATATGAAGAAAAAGCTTTTATAAATGAGTTCATATTATGCTACGAAATACTATTAACTACTCTTAATATTCTGTATGATTAACTTGTTCCATTTAACTATTTTGAAGGAAATGGCACCGACTACTCGACACACCGTGAATATGAATGAAGAGGAATTCCGTACTTTTCTAGCTTCAAACATAGCCGCAGTACAGGCTGCGCTACATACCAACAATAACCTTGGATCTAGCAGTACAGGAAATCGTGTAGGATGCACCTACAAAGAATTCACTGCCTGCAAACCTTTGGAATTTGATGGAACCGAAGGACCGATCAGATTGAAACGGTGGACCGAGAAGGTTGAATCGGTGTTTGCCATAAGTAAGTGTACTGAAGAGGACAAAGTGAAGTACGCTACGCATACCTTCACAGGTTCTGCGTTAACATGGTGGAATACCTATCTAGAGCAAGTGGGACAAGATGATGCGTACGCACTACCGTGGTCAGCATTCAAGCACTTGATGAACGAGAAGTACCGTCCTAGAACCGAGGTCAATAAGCTCAAGACAGAACTTAGAGGGTTACGAACCCAAGGATTTGATATTACCACGTACGAAAGACGATTCACAGAATTGTGCCTATTGTGTCCGGGAGCATTCGAAGATGAGGAAGAGAAGATCGACGCGTTTGTGAAAGGATTACCGGAAAGAATCCAAGAAGATATAAGTTCACACGAGCCCGCCTCCATACAACAGGCATGTAGAATGGCTCACAAACTAGTGAACCAGATTGAAGAAAGAATTAAAGAACAGAATGCTGAAGAGGCCAATGTGAAGCAAGTCAAGAGAAAGTGGGAGGAAAACGGTGATAAGAATCACCAATACAACAACAACAGCAATTACAACAATAATCGCAACAATTATCCCAACAATCGCAACATCAATCGCAACTACAACAAACGGCCCAACAACAACAACAACAGCAACTACAACAATCATCCCAACAACAATAATAACCGCAACAACAACAACAATCAGAAGCAACTATGCCAAAGGTGTGAAAAGAATCACTCGGGGTTCTGCACCAAATTTTGCAACAAGTGTAAAAGAAATGGTCATAGCGCGGCGAAGTGTGAGGTCTACGGACCAGGGGTTAATAGAACGAAAGGAACAAATGGTGTCGGAACGAGTAATGGCGGAGCAAGTAGTGTCGGAGCAAATTATGCCAATGTAGTTTGTTATAAATGTGGAAAACCAGGCCACATTATTAGAAATTGCCCGAACCAGGAGAACACGAATGGACAAGGCCGTGGAAGAGTTTTCAATATTAATGCGGTAGAGGCACAGGAAGACCCGGAGCTTGTTACGGGTACGTTTCTTATTGACAATAAATCTGCTTACGTTTTATTTGATTCGGGTGCGGATAGAAGCTATATGAGTAGAGATTTTTGTGCTAAATTAAGTTGTCCATTGACGCCTTTGGATAGTAAATTTTTACTCGAATTAGCAAATGGTAAATTAATTTCAGCAGATAATATATGTCGGAATCGAGAAATTAAACTGGTTAGCGAAACATTTAAGATTGATTTGATACCAGTAGAGTTAGGGAGTTTTGATGTGATAATCGGTATGGACTGGTTGAAAGAAGTGAAAGCGGAGATCGTTTGTTACAAAAATGCAATTCGCATTATACGAGAAAAAGGAAAACCCTTAATGGTGTACGGAGAAAAGGGCAACACGAAGCTACATCTTATTAGTAATTTGAAGGCACAAAAACTAATAAGAAAAGGTTGCTATGCTGTTCTAGCACACGTCGAGAAAGTACAAACTTAAGAAAAGAGCATCAATGATGTTCCCATTGCAAAAGAATTTCCCGATGTATTTCCGAAAGAATTACCGGGATTACCCCCACATCGATCCGTTGAATTTCAAATAGATCTTGTACCAGGAGCTGCACCAATAGCTCGTGCTCCTTACAGACTCGCACCCAGCGAGATGAAAGAACTGCAAAGCCAATTACAAGAACTTTTAGAGCGTGGTTTCATTCGACCAAGCACATCACCGTGGGGAGCTCCTGTTTTGTTTGTCAAGAAGAAAGATGGTACATTCAGGTTGTGTATCGACTACCGAGAGTTGAACAAACTTACCATCAAGAACCGCTACCCACTACCGAGAATCGATGACTTATTTGATCAACTACAAGGCTCGTCTGTTTATTCAAAGATTGACTTACGTTCCGGGTATCATCAAATGCGGGTGAAAGAAGATGATATTCCAAAGACTGCTTTCAGAACACGTTACGGTCATTACGAGTTTATGGTCATGCCGTTTGGTTTAACTAATGCACCAGCTGTGTTCATGGACCTTATGAACCGAGTGTGTGGACCATACCTTGACAAGTTTGTCATTGTTTTCATTGATGACATACTTATTTACTCAAAGAATGACCAAGAACACGGTGAACATTTGAGAAAGGTGTTAGAAGTATTGAGGAAGGAAGAATTGTACGCTAAGTTTTCAAAGTGTGCATTTTGGTTGGAAGAAGTTCAATTCCTCGGTCACATAGTGAACAAAGAAGGTATTAAGGTGGATCCGGCAAAGATAGAAACTGTTGAAAAGTGGGAAACCCCAAAAACTCCGAAACACATACGCCAGTTTTTAGGACTAGCTGGTTACTACAGAAGGTTCATCCAAGACTTTTCCAGAATAGCAAAACCCTTGACTGCATTAACGCATAAAGGGAAGAAATTTGAATGGAATGATAAACAAGAGAAAGCGTTTCAGTTATTGAAGAAAAAGCTAACTACGGCACCTATATTGTCATTGCCTGAAGGGAATGATGATTTTGTGATTTATTGTGATGCATCAAAGCAAGGTCTCGGTTGTGTATTAATGCAACGAACGAAGGTGATTGCTTATGCGTCTAGACAATTAAAGATTCACGAACAAAATTATACGACGCATGATTTGGAATTAGGAGCGGTTGTTTTTGCATTAAAGACTTGGAGGCACTACTTATATGGGGTCAAAAGTATTATATATACCGACCACAAAAGTCTTCAACACATATTTAATCAGAAACAACTGAATATGAGGCAGCGTAGGTGGATTGAATTGTTGAATGATTACGACTTTGAGATTCGTTACCACCCGGGGAAGGCAAATGTGGTAGCCGATGCCTTGAGCAGGAAGGACAGAGAACCCATTCGAGTAAAATCTATGAATATAATGATTCATTATTACCTTACTACTCAAATAAAGGAGGCGCAACAAGGAGTTTTAAAAGAGGGAAATTTAAAGGATGAAATACCCAAAGGATCGGAGAAGCATCTTAATATTTAGGAAGACGGAACCCGGTATAGGGCTGAAAGGATTTGGGTACCAAAATTTGAAGATATGAGAGAAATGGTACTTAGAGAAGCTCATAAAACCAGATACTCAATACATCCTGGAACGGGGAAGATGTACAAGGATCTCAAGAAACATTTTTGGTGGCCGGGTATGAAAGCCGATGTTGCTAAATACGTAGGAGAACGTTTGACGTGTTCTAAGGTCAAAGCTGAGCATCAGAAACCATCAGGTCTACTTCAACAACCCGAAATCCCGGAATGGAAATGGGAAAACATTACCATGGATTTCATCACTAAATTGCCAAGGACTGCAAGTGGTTTTGATACTATTTGGGTAATAGTTGATCGTCTCACCAAATCAGCACACTTCCTACCAATAAGAGAAGATGACAAGATGGAGAAGTTAGCACGACTGTATTTGAAGGAAGTCGTCTCCAGACATGGAATACCAATCTCTATTATCTCTGATAGGGATGGCAGATTTATTTCAAGATTCTGGCAGACATTACAGCAAGCATTAGGAACTCGTCTAGACATGAGTACTGCCTATCATCCACAAACTGATGGGCAGAGCGAAAGGACGATACAAACGCTTGAAGACATGCTACGAGCATGTGTTATTGATTTCGGAAATAGTTGGGATCGACATCTACCGCTAGCAGAATTTTCCTACAACAACAGCTACCATTCAAGCATTGAGATGGTGCCGTTTGAAGCACTTTATGGTAGAAAGTGCAGGTCTCCGATTTGTTGGAGTGAGGTGGGGGATAGACAGATTACGGGTCCGGAGATTATACAAGAAACTACCGAGAAGATCATCCAAATTCAACAACGGTTGAAAACCGCCCAAAGTCGACAAAAGAGCTACGCTGACATTAAAAGAAAAGATATAGAATTTGAAATTGGAGAGATGGTCATGCTTAAAGTTTCACCTTGGAAAGGCGTTGTTCGATTTGGTAAACGAGGGAAATTAAATCCAAGGTATATTGGACCATTCAAGATTATTGATCGTGTCGGACCAGTAGCTTACCGACTTGAGTTACCTCAACAACTCGCGGCTGTACATAACACTTTCCACGTCTCGAATTTGAAGAAATGTTTTGCTAAAGAAGATCTCACTATTCCGTTAGATGAAATCCAAATCAACGAAAAACTCCAATTCATCGAAGAACCCGTCGAAATAATGGATCGTGAGGTTAAAAGACTTAAGCAAAACAAGATACCAATTGTTAAGGTTCGATGGAATGCTCGTAGGGGACCCGAGTTCACCTGGGAGCGTGAAGATCAGATGAAGAAGAAATACCCGCATCTATTTCCAGAAGATTCGTCAACACCTTCAACAGCTTAAAATTTCGGGACGAAATTTATTTAACGGGTAGGTACTGTAGTGACCCGAACTTTTCCATGTTTATATATATTAATTGAGATTGATGTTTACATGATTAAATGTTTCCAACATGTTAAGCAATCAAACTTGCTAAGACTTGATTAATTGAAATAGGTTTCATATAGACAATTGACCACCCAAGTTGACCGGTGATTCACGAACGTTAAAACTTGTAAAAAAAAAAACTATATGATGACATATATATGGTTATATATATAGTTAACATGATATTATGATAAGTAAACATATCATTAATTATATTAACAATGAACTACATATGTAAAAACAAGACTACTAACTTAATGATTTTGAAACGAGACATATATGTAACGTTTATCGTTGTAACGACATTTAATGTATATATATCATATTAAGAGATATTCGTACATCATAATATCATGATAATATAATAATTTAAAATCTCTTTTGATATTATAAACATTGGGTTAACAACATTTAACAAGATCGTTAACCTAAAGGTTTCAAAACAACACTTACATGTAACGACTAACGATGACTTAACGACTCAGTTAAAATGTATATACATGTAGTGTTTTAATATGTATTTATACACTTTTGAAAGACTTCAATACACTTATCAAAATAATTCTACTTAACAAAAATGCTTACAATTACATTCTCGTTCAGTTTCATCAACAATTCTACTCGTATGCACCCGTATTCGTACTCGTACAATACACAGCTTTTAGATGTATGTACTATTGGTATATACACTCCAATGATCAGCTCTTAGCAGCCCATGTGAGTCACCTAACACATGTGGGAACCATCATTTGGCAACTAGCATGAAATATCTCATAAGATTACAAAAATATGAGTAATCATTCATGACTTATTTACATGAAAACAAAATTACATATCCTTTATATCTAATCCATACACCAACGACCAAAAACACCTACAAACACTTTCATTCTTCAATTTTCTTCATCTAATTGAACTCTCTCAAGTTCTATCTTCAAGTTCTAAGTGTTCTTCATAAATTCCAAAAGTTCTAGTTTCATAAAATCAAGAATACTTTCAAGTTTGCTAGCTCACTTCCAATCTTGTAAGGTGATCATCCAACCTCAAGAAATCTTTGTTTCTTACAGTAGGTTATCATTCTAATACAAGGTAATAATCATATTCAAACTTTGGTTCAATTTCTATAACTATAACAATCTTATTTCAAGTGATGATCTTACTTGAACTTGTTTTCGTGTCATGATTTTGCTTCAAGAACTTTGAGCCATCCAAGGATCCATTGAAGCTAGATCCATTTTTCTCTTTTCCAGTAGGTTCATCCAAGGAACTTAAGGTAGTAATGATGTTCATAACATCATTCGATTCATACATATAAAGCTATCTTATTCGAAGGTTTAAACTTGTAATCACTAGAACATAGTTTAGTTAATTCTAAACTTGTTCGCAAACAAAAGTTAATCCTTCTAACTTGACTTTTAAAATCAACTAAACACATGTTCTATATCTATATGATATGCTAACTTAATGATTTAAAACCTGGAAACACGAAAAACACCGTAAAACCGGATTTACGCCATCGTAGTAACACCGCGGGCTGTTTTGGGTTAGTTAATTAAAAACTATGATAAACTTTGATTTAAAAGTTGTTATTCTGAGAAAATGATTTTTATTATGAACATGAAACTATATCCAAAAATTATGGTTAAACTCAAAGTGGAAGTATGTTTTCTAAAATGGTCATCTAGACGTCGTTCTTTCGACTGAAATGACTACCTTTACAAAAACGACTTGTAACTTATTTTTCCGACTAGAAACCTATACTTTTTTGTTTAGATTCATAAAATAGAGTTCAATATGAAACCATAGCAATTTGATTCACTCAAAACGGATTTAAAATGAAGAAGTTATGGGTAAAACAAGATTGGATAATTTTTCTCATTTTAGCTACGTGAAAATTGGTAACAAATCTATTCCAACCATAACTTAATCAACTTGTATTATATATTATGTAATCTTGAGATACCATAGACACGTATACAATGTTTCGACCTATCATGTCGACACATCTATATATATTTCGGAACAACCATAGACACTCTATATGTGAATGTTGGAGTTAGCTATACAGGGTTGAGGTTGATTCCAAAATATATATAGTTTGAGTTGTGATCAATACTGAGATACGTATACACTGGGTCGTGGATTGATTCAAGATAATATTTATCGATTTATTTCTGTACATCTAACTGTGGACAACTAGTTGTAGGTTACTAACGAGGACAGCTGACTTAATAAACTTAAAACATCAAAATATATTAAAAGTGTTGTAAATATATTTTGAACATACTTTGATATATATGTATATATTGTTATAGGTTCGTGAATCAACCAGTGGCCAAGTCTTACTTCCCGACGAAGTAAAAATCTATGAAAGTGAGTTATAGTCCCACTTTTAAAATCTAATATTTTTGGGATGAGAATACATGCAGGTTTTATAAATGATTTACAAAATAGACACAAGTACGTGAAACTACATTCTATGGTTGAATTATCGAAATCGAATATGCCCCTTTTTATTAAGTCTGGTAATCTAAGAATTAGGGAACAGACACCCTAATTGACGCGAATCCTAAAGATAGATCTATTGGGCCTAACAAACCCCATCCAAAGTACCGGATGCTTTAGTACTTCGAAATTTATATCATATCCGAAGGGTGTCCCGGAATGATGGGGATATTCTTATATATGCATCTCGTTATTGTCGGTTACCAGGTGTTCACCATATGAATGATTTTTATCTCTATGTATGGGATGTGTATTGAAATATGAAATCTTGTGGTCTATTGTTACGATTTGATATATATAGGTTAAACCTATAACTCACCAACATTTTTGTTGACGTTTTAAGCATGTTTATTCTCAGGTGATTATTAAGAGCTTCCGCTGTCGCATACTTAAATAAGGACAAGATTTGGAGTCCATGCTTGTATGATATTGTGTAAAAACTGCATTCAAGAAACTTATTTTGTTGTAACATATTCGTATTGTAAACCATTATGTAATGGTCGTGTGTAAACAGGATATTTTAGATTATCATCATTATTTGATAATCTACGTAAAGCTTTTTAAACCTTTATTGATGAAATAAAGGTTATGGTTTGTTTAAAAATGAATGCAGTCTTTGAAAAACGTCTCATATAGAGGTCAAAACCTCGCAACGAAATCAATTAATATGGAACGTTTTTAATCAATAAGAACGGGACATTTCACAACGGTTGCACAGTACTTCGTTTTGTGACTACACTTGGTACGGTGTAGTAAGATTTCATAATAAAGGGAATATGCGACGTGATTAAATGTTAAGTATGGTTACCAAGTGCTCAACCACTTAGAATATTTTTATTAAAATGTTTATATATGAAATCTTGTGGTCTATATTTATATCACTGCCGGCATTAAACCTATATCTCACCAACTTTATGTTGACGTTTTAAGCATGTCTATTCTCAGGTGATAATTAGAAGCTTCCGCTGCAACATGTTGAATTTAAGCAAGATCTTGAGTATGCATATTTGTGTCAAAAATAAAACTGCATATCCGAGGAATTGTAATGTAAAATATGCTAGAAATCGTATTGTTATCATCACATGTAAAGTTTGTAAGTCTAAGATTATCGCTAAACGATAATCATCTTTATATTGTCTAAAGCTTGTATTAATATAAGAGTTATGGTTTGTAATGTAAAATAAATGCAGTTGTTCTTTTAAAAATGTCGCATATAGAGGTCAATACCTCGCAATGAAATCATACGTTATCTAACTCGTCCTTATGGTTAAGGACGGGTTATGACATTTCTCGTCTTGAAAATCCCGAATTAGAAGTTCTAAATGAATCGGCCATACAAGACAAATTTCCTGATGAATATCTATTGAAGATAGATTATAAAGAAATTCCATGGTTTGCAGACTATGCAAACTATTTAGTATGTGGATTCCTTGAAAAAGGATTATCGTACCAAAGACGAAAGAAATTCTTCAGTGATATAAAACACTATTTTTGGGAAGATCCACATCTGTTTAAAAGTTGTCCAGATGGAATAATACGCCGATGTGTATTTGGAGATGAAGCTAGTAAAATATTAAACCATTGTCACACAGGACTAACAGGAGGGCATTATGGGCCTCAACTAACAGCAAGAAAAGTTTATGATGCTGGATTCTATTGGCCTACAATTTACAAAGACGCACACCTTCTTTGCAAATCCTGTGATGCTTGTCAAAGGGCCGGAAAAATAAGTCAACGTGATGAAATGCCACAAAATGTCATCCAAGTATGTGAAGTATTTGACATTTGGGGTATTGACTTTATGGGTCCATTTCCAAAATCTCATAATAATCTATATATACTCGTAGCCATTGATTATGTATCTAAATGGGCGGAAGCACAAGCTCTCCCAACTAACGATGCACGAGTTGTAGTCAACTTTTTAAAACGTCTTTTTGCAAGGTTTGGAACACCGAAAGCTTTAATAAGTGATCGGGGTACTCATTTCTGTAATAATCAACTTGAGAAAGTTCTTAAAAGATATGGAGTAACTCATAAAATCTCCACCGCATATCATCCACAAACAAGTGGACAAGTTGAAAATACCAACCGAGCTTTAAAACGTATTCTAGAAAAAACCCTAGGATCAAATCCGAAGGAATGGTCCATTAAATTGGAGGATGCACTCTGAGCTTTTAGAACAGCCTACAAAACTCCAATTGGAACCACACCTTTTAGACTTGTTTATGGAAAAGCATGTCATCTTCCAGTAGAAATTGAACACAAAGCATTTTGGGCTTTGAAGACATGTAATCTTGATTTACATGAAGCCGGACGTCTACGATTAAGTCAACTAAATGAATTAGAAGAATTAAGACATGAAGCATACGATAATTCATTAATCTATAAGGAAAGAACGAAGAAATGGCATGATAAAAAAATCAGAAGTTCAAAAGAATTTAAAGAGGGAGACAGAGTTCTTCTTTTCAATTCACGATTCAAGCTATTTCCTGGAAAATTGAAATCAAGATGGTCTGGACCATTCATAGTCAAAAGAGTTTTCCCATACGGAACGATAGAATTAATAAATTCAAATGGGATTGAATTTAAAGTTAATGGTCACAGAGTTAAACATTACATACATGGTCCGATGGAAGTTGACAATGAAGTTAATCATAATTTCACCACCCAAGAAAACCTTCAAAATGAAAACATAAATATGTTATCAACAACATATGAAAAATCAAAATTGGAATATAGGGAGGATTCAAATTTGAGTGATGAAGAAGAATTCCTATACAAACCTCCCATTCCAAGAAACGAAGAAAAATGTGAACAAGAAATTTAAATAGAAATGAAAGAATCAAGGAAAGAACACCCGAAAAAAGTTTACAACCCGAAAAAAGTTTACAAACCAACTCGACTTACTAAAGTAGGAGACCCGGGTGAATTTATCATTTCTTGCTTACTTAATGATGGTGCTGTATATAATGGAATCGCAGATTTAGGAGCAAGTGCAAATATTATGTCTCTTTCCTTATACAAAAGATTAGGCATGGGTAAATTAAAACCAACCAAAATAGGTGTTCAATCATTTGACCAAACCATTAAACACCCGGTTGGAATAGCAAATAATTTACTTGTTAACGTGGGAAGTTTGACCTTTGTTGCAAACTTCATAGTGATTAATATGGAGGAAAACCTTGATATTCCTCTAATTCTAGGTCGCCCATTTTTAGCAACCACCGAGGCATTCATTGATGTAAGAGAAGGTAGAATGACACTTAGGGATGGTGATACATCAATCACCTTTGTGAACCGAAAGTTTAGATCTCCACAAACTAAAACTGTTAGACCAATAAAAATGCATAAGTGTGGGGAAGATGAAGAAACACTTAATGATGATCCAATCACAAAGAATGCCGTTGATGATACGAAATTAGATGAACCCATTTTTAACAGTTCAACGAAGAAACTTTATAAATGGATTCACGATGCTAAGATTAAAGGAAACTTTAAGTTATATAACCGATTAATATCCAATTTATCGTCAAAAGAAAAGGCAATGTTAGTTGAATTTGTGAAAGTTACGGAGGAAATCAACAAATGGATTGAAGTAAAAGTCAAAGATATACAAGTTGTTGATGATTCAATTGAAAATAATGTTAATCACAATTTCAACTAAGTATAGGGGGTTTATGTATTTCTGTTAGAGTTAGATTGTCTGTTTTCGTGTAGTTCTCGAAAATGGAACCCGAATGGTCTTTCCCTAGCAGACCCTAAAGAACTAGTCTTCTCCCCCCATTCTGAATTTTTATTTTTTTTAGGTTTTTACAAAATGAAGACTGCCTGTGAACTAAACCATGGTCTAATGCTACACGCTTTGATCACTAAACGTAATAATGACACACTTCCGAGTGAAATAGTATCAGTAATCAGAGAAAGAATGGACGGAGTTAGAAAAGAATCCAGATGCGAAGATAATAAGTTACAATTTGGTAAAGGAAAATCAAAATCCGCAGCGAAAAGAAGAGCACGACACCTAGAAAGATGTCACAAATGCGGAAAATGGTCACATGGAGGTAAATGTTCAAATAATCAAACCTATTCAAATACCGAATTTGTTACTTTATGCAGAGACGGACCGTTCATATGTTTAGAAGAAAAGACACTGAATGCTCGAGGTTACGCCTATGTAGCCATGGAAAACCAATTAAACCGACTATATTATGAATGGGATAGATCATATAACTAAGAAATCTATTTCACAGGTATGTCTGTACAGTCTTTATTTTTATTTTTTATTTTTAACCTTTTGATAATAAACGCTAATTTGTTCGCTAAAAAGTATTAAATTGGTATTGAATAAAATTAGGTTTGGCGACCGAAATTATTGATATCATACAAAAATTTATTACATCACTGCGAAATTTAACGTTTATTCTTAAGGTATAAATATCTTTAAACAATCAACCCAAAATATTTCAAAAATTCGTTATGAGTTAAATTAGGTCTTGGAACCGAAATTACTTTACCGAAAAGAGGGGCGTATATTTTTGATAATATTTGATTGATTAAAGTGGGATAAAAGCCAAAAAGATTTTTAATTTTATTTTTACCATGTTTTTAAAATTAATATTTAAATCTTAAATTAATATTGTAAACTTTGTAAAAACAATATTTTTAAAATTGTAAATATTTGAAAAATTAATATAAGTTTGGTGTGAATTTATAATATGAATTTTTAAATTAAGTTTGGTGTGAATTTATAATATGAATTTTTAAATTAAGTTTGATGTGAATTTTTAATTTTATGCATTTCAAATTTTAAGTTTGGTGTGAATTTTTAATATTAATTTTGAATTTTATATTTAAATTGTGTGAATTTAAAAACAAAAATTTACTTTATCTCATTAAGTTAAAAATATGATTTTTAAAATTCTTCGTAAGTTGAAGACTAGGTTGTTGAACCGAAATTGCTTTACCCAAGGGAGGGACGAGAACTTTAATTATCATTATTTTTTAAACTTATTGAATTAAAGTATGCCAAAAATATTAAAAAAAACCCAAAAATCTTAGCTTTTAAAACAATAGCTACAAAAAAGACAAATTTTAAAATTTTGTCGAGGGACGGACTAGGACATCGATCCGAAACGACCTCGTCCTAAATAACAAGGGAAACAAAATTTTAAAATTAATTACATAATTGTTTTAATTAGTATAAGATATAAAAAAAAAAACAACAACAAACTCCGCGACTCGCGGAGTTTGAAGCCTTAAACCCCGCGACTCGCGGAGGATGAAAAAACCAGAAAAAAAATATACAGATCGAACAGCTCAGTCCCAACCCACAAAAACAGAAAATACTGCGAAAACACTCCAAAAAAACTCGAAAAATACACCCCAAAATCACAATTTTTAACCGTTAATCATCAAATCTTTTACTAAAATCATGTTGAGAAAGATGCTATCAAGGAATTACTCAAGAAAAACGGTAAATTTCTACACCTAAACACTATTTAATCCGAAAATTAGTGTTCTTGAGCAATTTTTTCCCCAATTTGATTTTGATGCTTTTTAGTGTAATTATGCTTAAATTGTTTATGTATTATGCTTGTATAACCTAGATTGATGCTATTTAACATGATTAGAAGCCTTAAACTTCAAATTTAGAGTAATCTAGGGTTTGTGTTCTTGAGCAAATTTGGGGCTTTTTGATATAAACAGGTTATGGCCGATTTTTGTCATGAATTGTTGCTAAATTAAGTAGTGTAACATGTTTAGGTAGTTAAATGATCCAAAGTTTGAGCCTAAACATGATTTTGAGAATTAAAGTAGACTTTTTCAAGTCTAAAATTCATGAACTTGATTTTTGAGAGATAATGCCATTTGAAACTTGTTTAATTGCTAGTAATGATTATTTTGACATGTTATTTGAGTTGAATGCTTATGAACTTGGCAAACATTTTCGTATATGCTTATTTGAAAAAGTGTAGATTTGATGAAAATATGAAAATGAGCTTAAGTTTGATATAAATTGATCATGTCATTGTAATTATTTAGATTGATGATTTTGCTGACACTAATGCATATTTGGATGCACAAAAATTGTGTTTGATGTGTTTTGCAGACTGAAAGGGGTGAATCTTCATCCCAAGCTCGCAATGCTCCTGCTAAGAATGCGGAACAACAGGAGGTGGATAACTACTACAAGCAAGATATACCTCATCCAGTCATGACATTTTCTGATATGCACTTGGAAGATTTGCATCCGAACCTGAGATTTGACAGACTTTGGATAGATTATCCAAAGTATCAAAGGGGGTTGCATACTCTTCATTCTAAAGTTGTTGAGGTACCGAGGATCATAGAATGGGGACCCTTAGAAGCTGTAGAATTGGCCGGGCCAATTAGGGAATTACTTGCACAGAGGTATGGTAATTCTACTTTTAATGACTGTGTACGTTTATTCACCATGCGTAGACCTGTATATAAAGTATGGTGTGAAGAATTGTTGTGTAGTATAGAATTAAACGATCGATCTTTTATTAGATTTTTGTTAGGAGGTTCGATGCGCCACATGTCTTTACTAGACATGGCTCAGGCTTTACGTATATATACGCCTGAGGAGTTAGCATCTGCCGATTGTAGAGGGTTGATACTAAATGGTAGAAAGATAGATGAAAATTTTGATACACACGGTGTATGGAGTCAAATGACAAGCCATCACCGATTCAAAGGGGGAAATTACTCTTATTTGGATATAGATAGAGCTGAATTAAGAGTAATTCATAGGTTTTTAGCTAATTCGATTACACAAAGAGGTAAGAACAAGGAAAAGGTAAATGAACAGGATTTTTTTTACCATATGTGTATTCGAGACCCACAAAGTGCTGTAAGTATACCTTATTGTGTGGGTTATTATTTATCAGCTATGGTTAGGGGGATGAGACCGCATAGCATAATAGGAGGTGGTATTTTTATTACTTTGATTGCTGAATATCTCGGTGTGGATATAAGTCGGGGGGATTATTAGTAGAAGAACCAGAACCCCGCGATACTATAGGTTTAAATGTATACCATGGTGCAAAAGTTTTGAAGAGGCGAAATAATGCCGCAGTACAATACCATGGTAGACATCCACATGTTGAGAGAAACCAACAGCAAGGTAATGTAGGAGGGGGAAATGAGATGCAAGAAATGCAAAGGTTTATAGCTGCACAGGAGTACGAAAATGCTAGACAGAGAGCATTTGAAGATTGGCAAGTTCATCAAAACCAAATCATAGCTCATTGCCAACATATAGGTAGAAACTATATTCCTACACCAAAACCCATATTCCCTCCCTGGTCTATAGAGATGCAACCACCGTATCCTACGTATAACCCTGCCGAAGCATTTTATAGCACCTATGGTTATGCTTGGAACCCCTATTGGTATCAATATCATCCCTAGTCTACTTAGTTTTATTTATTTTGTAATTTGTAATGTTGATACATTTAATACTTATGTTAATATTGTAATAGTTTTTATAATTTTCTAACTTTTATTCTTAGATTTTAATAATTTTTGAATGTGGGGTAATATACCAAACTTCAAAAATATGTATATATGTTTGCAGTTTATCTTATGTACACGACAGAGTAAAACAACGCATTTTCAAATACTGGCATTAAGTTCAGCAAAAGCAACTAATTTTGACGACAAGATGCAAAATATATGTGAAATAACAACAAGACGGAATGAACAAATGATGTGCACCATTTATCATTCAGCAAACAAACGCCAATATATTTGGAAACTTTGGTAAAATTTAATCATTTTCACACAAATCACCCTCAATAATTTAAATTGTTACTGATTTCTTGCAAATGAGGGCATTGCAAGACCTTAAGTGTGGGAAGGGGTTAAATTCTTTTGGATTTTAAAATTTTTACTTTATACACTTGGTTACCATTAAAAATACTAGTAAAGCAGTAGTTGTATTAGAATCTAGTGCTCTCTGATAATAAAGAACAGCCCTAGTCTTATATACTGACTACCCAATTCTAGTAAAATTTTACAAAATTTTCAATTAAATGAACTCAAAATCATGTTTATACATATTTATGAACGATAAAACTAGGTTTTAACACCGAAATTATTGTAACCTCGGAAAGGACATAAATTGAGAAACAAACCAAAATGTTAAAATTCATTTAAAATGGAATAGAGAACAATAAAAAGGAAAATAAAAGCCAAGTGTGGGAAAAATTACCAAGTTATCTTAAACATATGTCACATATTTCTGTAACAAATAACTGAAAATACTTTTGCTTTGGACTAAACTAAACTGTTTTACCCGATGAAAGAAAAGAAGAGATGGATCTACACGATGAATCAATTCCATCATTAAAAGGAAGTAAAGTCTTCCGAAAAAGAAACGCGCTTCTTGATTTAAGTTATGAAGTTGTCGTCCAGACCAGCTGTAGGTTGACGAAAAATCTAGAAAAGTCATCACTAAAATCAGCAGGAAATCCACGGACCTCAGCTTTAAACAGGGTCGCCAAGTGGTCAGATTTATCCTAACCATGAGAAGGATTTATCTCGTAAAATGGGGGGGCACCATGCAAATTAGCTGGATAAGACTAATGAATCAGATCCCCAGAAAGGATAATCTCCTTAAAGATTAAAAATCAGCTTTTAAGCCTGATATTACTCAATCCTTGAGATTGACCTTAAAGATTGAGAATTACAAACTCATTGAATTCGATGATATCTAAACTCGAGCTTGAACGAGAAAATATTTTGATAAAAATTACAAACCGATTTGTTTTCTGAAAACCCTATTTTCAATGTGTTCATTACCATTGAACGTAAAATTCTAAGAATTCACCTGGAATTCATTAGGTCACCTGAACCAAATCGGGTGTCAACTATAAGAACGGTGGTTGCATAGTGGTCAAAGACAGGACCTTGTGCCAGACCGAAAAATCATAAGGGTGAGCTTTACTATTGCTCCTACCAAGGATAGTAATTGCGTCCGACACGTTATAGACCATAATTAAAAGCATGTCAGGGGACAATGCCTTAACAGTTGCTTGTTCAACGCTTTCCTTTACAACCGGACGGTAGTTTACCGAAAGGTAATATACGGGACAAGTAAACTGGACGTGTTGCTTTCCTAATACAAGGTTAGCAAGTGGGAGACACAAAACCGCAAGTTTTGAGCTAAAATTTTCAAATCTGAAACCCACCAAACCCACAAAAATATTTTGCAAACACCGGTAAAGGGTTATTCCGGAAAACTTATCTAGGGTAAAAACTAGATTTAATTTTCAAAAGATCAAATGTTTTCATAAAGATCCAATTTCCTTAATGGATCTAAATTTTTATAGTCATGTGGGACTGTAAACCATATCGTTACTACCATTGTTTATACCGCCGTATAAAAATCACTGATGTACAAAGTGTGAAGAATAAAGAAGTGATTCTAGTATCTCAAGACGATATTGCTTGAGGACAAGCAACGCTCAAGTGTGGGAATATTTGATAATGCTAAAAACGAACATATATTTCATAGCATTATTCCTCAAGAAAGACAAGCTTTTAGTTACAATTGTTCTATTTACAAGTGATATTTGTTTAAATAATAAAAGGTGAAGACAAAAGACAGATTCGACGAATTGAAGACGCAAACGACCAAAAAGCTCAAAAGTACAAAATACAATCAAAGAGGTTCCAATTATTGATAAGAAACGTCTCGAAATTACAAGAGTACAAGATTCAAAACGCAAAGTACAAGATATTAAATTGTACGCAAGGACGTTCGAAAATCCGGAACCGGGATCAGAGTCAACTCTCAACGCTCGACACAACGGACTAAAAATTACAAGTCAACTATGCACATAAATATAATATAATATTTAAATAATTCTTATAATTATTTATATATTATATAAATATTTAAAACCGTCGGTAAACAAAGAGCCAAACTCGTGTGAGCTGTAAAAGCAAACTCCGCGACTCGCGGAGTTTGAAGGCAAAATGGGCCGCGAGTCGCGGAGCCCCAAGTTTTGAAAGTCCCTATAAAGCCAACCGAATTCTGATCATTTTTCATAACATATATCATCCATCTCTCTATCTATATCGTAATATTTATATTTATAATTTATATTTTAATTTTAATTTTAATTTTAATCCTAATAATAAGGGTATGTTAGCAAATGTTGTAAGGGTGTAAGTCGAAATTCTGTCCGTGTAACGCTACGCTATTTTTAATCATTGTAAGTTATGTTCAACCTTTTTAATTTAATGTCTCGTAGCTAAGTTATTATTATGCTTATTTAATCCGAAGTAATCATGATGTTGGGCTAATTACTAAAATTGGGTAATTGGGCTTTGTACCATAATTGGGGTTTGGATAAAAGAACGACACTTGTGGAAATTAGACTATGGGTTATTAATGGGTTTTATATTAATTAAACAATACCTTATTAATTTAATATACAAACTTATAATTCGATGTATTTATATATAACCACATACGCTTGACTGGGTACGGTGGGCGGGATATCTATAAATACCAATAATTATTCATTTTACCGGACACGGAACTGGATTAATAGTTAATAGACTTGTTGAAACAGGGGTGAATTACATTCAAGGGTAATTGGTGTAATTGTTAACAAAGTAGTAAAACCTTGGTTTACACGCAGTCGATAACCTGGTGTATTCATTAAACAAAGTATTAAAACCTTGTTACAATTCGAATCCCCAATTAGTTGGAATATTTGACTTCGGGTATAAGAATAATTTGACGAGGACACTCGCACTTTATATTTATGACTGATGGACTATTATGGACAAATCCGTATGGACATATTAAATAATCCAGGACAAAGGACAATTAACCCATGGGCATAAAACTAAAATCAACACGTCAAACATCATGATTACGGAAGTTTAAATAAGCATAATTCTTTTATTTCATATTTAATTTCCTTTATTTTATATTTAATTGCACTTCTAATTATCGCATTTTTATTGTTATTGTATTTAATTGCACTTTTAATTATCGTATTTTTTAATTATCGCAAGTTTATTTTATCGCACTTTTATTATTCGCAATTTCATTATTGTTATTTACTTTACGCTTTAATTTAAGTCTTGTATTTATATTTATTATTTTACATTTGGTTTTAACTGCGAATAAAGTTTTAAAATCGACAAACCGGTCATTAAACGGTAAAACCCCCCTTTATAATAATAATATTACTTATATATATATATTTGTATTTTTATAAAAGTAAACTAATATAGCGTTAAGCTTTGTTTAAAAAGATTCCCTGTGGAACGAACCGGACTTACTAAAAACTACACTACTGTACGATTAGGTACACTGCCTATAAGTGTTGTAGCAAGGTTTAAGTATATCCATTCTCTAAATAAATAAATATCTTGTGTAAAATTGTATCGTATTTAATAGTATTTTCCTGCTAAATTTAATAGTATTTCGTATACCCCGCTGCAAACATCAGGGCCAGACCTTTTCCTTAAGGTCAAAAGTGGTGGGTCCCAAGTGTGGAAAATTGTGTCTAAATAATGTGTATTAGGTACGCTTGAATTATTAGGTGAATATTCGGTGGAATATGCCATTTGAATTCGCCTATATAAGCTTATGTAATTTCATTTGAGATGCATCGAAGCATATACACTTCTCTCTCAATGTTTGTAAAATTATCGAGTGTAATATCAAGGTGTGTTTTATAAATACTTTGTCTTACCAATTTTAATACTTCTGTATTTCAGTTTATAACTTTGTACTGATATAGAAGTAGCGATCCGTTATCATCGTAATCTTTAATTTTATATTTTTAGGACAACCGTTCTTGGTACCAGAGCTGATTACAGAGTCTTAGATCAGTTTGTGATTCTCCTACACCGAGTATTCTTTGCTCTGAGTAGTGTTGGTAGACTCTATGTCTGATAGTTTGATTATTACTGCCCTAAAGTACCTCAGCCGGTACCAATTGCGCTCTTTTTTGTCTACATATTTCTAGTTGCTGATCTGGGTTTAGCTCAAACTCCAAACTTCTTCTATAACCTCTTCCCAGTCTTCTGTTTATTGCTCGATTAAATTTTACAATCAGAGTGACCAGCGAAGCATGGTGGAGACCACATTTCTAAAAATTAGACGGTGTAAAATAAAAGTCATTATACGTGGATCCCGTGTGTAGAAATTCTCGTCAATTATTGTATCAATAATGTGTGTGAATTATTATGTGGGGCCAGACCTTTTCCTTAAGGTCAAAAGTGGTCCCGAGTGTGAAAAATTGTGTCTAAATAATGCGTATTAGGTACGCTTGAATTATTAGGTAAATATTCGGTGGAATATGCCATTTGAATTCGCCTATATAAGCTTATGTAATTTCATTTTAGAGGCATCGAAGCATATACACTTCTCTTTCAAACTTATGACTAGTCCACCTACTATTTTGACTTTTATTGGGATGTGGAGGTGGAAAAATAAATACGGAGTACTTCACATCTTCATTAGATACCATATTATTATATAGATATACATTATAAACCCTCAACTCCAATAGCTTTATACCTTTAGCCCTCTATATATCACTATCCATTTACTAAAGACTATTTTTAAATAATATCCAAGTTATTAACGACTAATTTTGAAGGTTCTGAGGTTTCCTTTTTGCAAAGACCAACTCTTTTGC
This sequence comes from Rutidosis leptorrhynchoides, assembly GCF_046630445.1. Classification (NCBI taxonomy): domain Eukaryota; kingdom Viridiplantae; phylum Streptophyta; class Magnoliopsida; order Asterales; family Asteraceae; genus Rutidosis; species Rutidosis leptorrhynchoides. The sequence continues at coordinate 99,185,855 of NC_092334.1, read as the reverse complement.
TTCAAGAATTTAAGATGATTCCATTTTGCTATTCGAATGCCCATTTTAATTATTTAATAGGAATCAAACATTTAGATAAAGCACCTAAGTTTGAAGCGAGCTACGAATAAAACAGTTATGAATTGCTTCAAGAAAAGAAAGATCGTAAGAGGCATTAATACTTGCCTCGTCGATACTTTGACTCAAAAGGTAATCGATGGTTCCCTACTTTTTCTGGTTTCCGCAACCGTAACCCTTTTTTCGACTCCATAAACTTTTTTTTAAATAACGATACGCTATTAAAGAAGTGAAGGATAAGCAACCATTCTAGAAGCGGTAGCTTCTTGCCTCCTTCATTCCTACTGCCTCCTTCGGTGAGAAGTTCCCTTCCTTTTTCTTTTTATAAAAATGGAATAATATGTAACTTAGGGACTCTATTGTTTTTTTATTGGTGAATCATAGTTTGTTACTTGAAATTTTATGATTCGATATATTTCGATATTATTTTGTGCCACCAGTGATCAAAAATCATGGCTTCGCCCCTGATGATTGACGATAATTTCTACACACGAGACCCACATATAATGACTTTTATTTTATACCGTCTGATTTTTAGAAATTATACGGTGAATACATATGACAAGGAATATTCATATATGTGAATTTGAGACCATCGAAAAAAGTTGAATAATTGTCTGCGATGTTCGTATTCTAAAAGGGTTAATTCTTTAATGTATCAACAAATTAATACCAACTCATGTTCCCCTTATATGTATTTGAAGAATTATGTACGTTCATGGGCACAAAGTGGTCAAATAGTGTTGACGTTATCAGTATCGAATTCATGATGAAAACTCGATGGAGTTCCAAAAAACTTTCAAGGATAATTATATTTTAAAAGTACTTTAGTGGTTGTTTACCAAAAAAAAATATAGCTTTTAAAAATATATGAGTTCTTATAGTTAAATTTAGTGGTATCCTATACATTTTGAAGACTTCTTCATGGTCGCAACAATCACTTCAAGCAGTAAAAACAACAAAAGATGCGCACCAAGTCCTTGGGCAGTTGAACAAAATCCAACCGCACTGAAATAGATGTTACAAAGTCCTTCAGTTTTTCATTAAAAAATCATAGGATCTCGCCACTGACGAAATATTGAGTTGTCAATTCAATCACTCACTTTTTGTTGTGATGACTATAAATCGAGTTTTCTTTATGTATATGAAGAAATAATTTGCTTTAGAACAATGATTATGGTTAAATTAAGTAATAACCCGTATTAATTCATCTTTTTGTGAATTAAGAATCCTCAGTTAACTTTTATTTTTGGCGAAAATAACAAAAACTTTTTATAACAACAGAAAACGTTTTCGAAAAGAAAACGAAATCAACAAGAAGAATAATAGAGGATCCTAATGAGGCTTGAACCTAGAAAGCGTAACCTAACGAATTATCTATACCGAGCCTCACCAAACCAAAAAATCAATCGTAACACAACCAAAACTGAAAGCATACGGATATTACGACATACAAAATCCAAAGAACGCTACGAAATATGAAACCGAAATAAAGGAACTCAAATATGCTTTACTTCGTATTATTTAACTTAACCACTCAAGCTTGCTTGAGTGGCCATCGAGTTGCCCAATGAATCACACCACCCGGGTTCAATCCTTGACTATGCCTAATTGTCCAAAAAGGGAGTGTGACTAGAGGTTGCGCATAATGCGCAATTCACCCGGTACCAGGTCTCGAGCTCGGGGGGGGGGGGGGGGGGGGGGGCTTGATTACCATAGATTTTACCTTATTTGGGGGAGACAATGTGCTCGTTTATAGGAGGGTTTCCTCGCTTACCAAAAAAAAAAAAAAGGAAGTTGTAACTTAGTGACTCGCCTGAAAAAAGTTAGAACAGTGGAGTGGTGATTTAGTCAGTCAATGAATCGAAAGGCAACATAAGTTACAATTTACAATTTGACAATATATAAAATGTAATATTGGTTTTACCGATGCAAGAAAAAGACTTTGTACTTTAATTTTAAATAGAAAAGGAATGTGATTTTAATGAATGTAAAATTAAGGTAACATTTGGCCACGTGAACTTTTTGTTGTAAAAATGCCACACTATGCTGTATATATATCTTCTATTACCTCAAGATACACGTAGATCCTTCATATTGATAACCTTGAATCCCAAAATTATAGTTAAATTAGTAACCTTCGCCCGTTTATCTCTCCATATCTCGTTCGTTATGTTTTCTCAACTTACACGAAGATGATAGTTAAATTAGTAACATTCGCCCGCTTATCTCTCCATATCTCGTTCGTTATGTTTTCTCAACTTACACGAAGATGAACAACTCTGGAACATAAAGATGCTTTTGTGGCGATGTTGCACGTATTTGGACATCTTAGACACGAACAAACCCTGTGTGTCGATTTAAGAGTTGCCCAAGTTATAGTCTTTCTCTTGAACAACGATGCAACTACTTTAAGTAAATCAATCCAAAACTTCCCAATGAATTGTATAATAGAAAGTATTTTCAAGTGATTGCTGATAAAGAACGACTTGAAGCAGTAGTTGCAAGGATGAAGATGGGGGTTAAATTGTTTGTGTGAATTTTTGCAATTTTGATTTTTATTTTAATGTTTGTTTTCTGATAAGCATTCGTTTTATTTGAATAATTTGGAACAATGATGTTGTAGACATTGTTGTGAAGTTTATTCGCGCTCGGGAGGCTTGATTACCCGAGGTTTTACCTTTTATTGGTGAGCCAATGTTCTCGTTCATAAGAGGGTTTCCTTGCTTATAATTTTTTTTTTATTGTAATGAAATCATGTATTTATGTTGATGTTGTTAATGCAGTATACGATTGTTGTGAAGTTTGTTTAATGTGGTTGTTGGACTTGAATACAAGTTAACTTTCTACTAGGTAATGTAGTAAACAACAGTAGAACTATAAGAAGATTACAAAAAAAAAATAAATAAATAAAACTTTACACTTTTATTCTTATTTATTTATGAAAGTAGATAATTAATTTGTGACATTCTAAAAAAATACTGAACAATAAATAAATTAGGAATGAGATCATGAAATTTCGACCTAATCAAACACTCAACTACTTCGTACAACTCTAGCATGTACCACATAAGGACACCTTTCCAAAATTCTTAAAATATTTACCAATACACATCTTATATGTTAAGTACTCGAGTACTTCGTACAACTCTATATCTCGTATGTTGAATAGTTTTGGGTTTTCTAATAGTTCTTATTTTTCTTTGGGCTAGATAGCTTTTGCTATTTGTTTTGAGGGTTTGTGTGTGCTCCGGAGCCTTGCACTGTTCTAATTCGTTTGTATTATTGTTGTCTTTTTTATTAATGAAAAAAAAAATGTTTTGTTTTGTTTTAATGTGATCATCGTTATCTTAGCAAAAAAAAAAAAAAAAAAAAGAAGAAAAAAAAAGAAAGGTTAAGTTATACTCTGTATAAGTGAGAGTATTCTCTTATAAATCCAATATCGTCGGTTAAAAGATATAGTTAAACGAATCCCAAATTTCATAGTTAATCCGTATTAATTAGTTTAACCATTGTCGAAAACTATGCACAAATACACCGATTCACTTTCGCGCGAAAACACACACGCTCGAATTGTGCTATGGAGGAGGAGGAGGAGGTAGATGAAACAGAAGCTGCGCCTCAGGTGCATTAATCAACGCCATTAATACATTCTCTGTAACTTGTATATCATCATATCACTTACTATTATTTATCGGATCAGTTAATTGCTTCCATTCATTTTCATTTTTGTAACCTAATTTTACCTGTTCACGTTTTCTTCGTCATCGTACTCGTATAATATCTCAATCCTTTCATTTATCATGTATTAGCAATAATTACTTCGATTTATTAGGCGTTAACGGTACTAATGTTTGATTTATCGATCGCGTTTTGTAACTTTATTTGATATTTGATATGAATATATGATTTGAAGAATTGTTGCAAGTTCGTATCTAGCTAATTCGAACTTACTTTAGCAATTAATGTTAATAGTTAAGTTAAAGGAAACAATATTTTAGCAATTCAGTAACATAGAAAAAGTCATCGACAGCAAAGTTCAGTTTTCGTTCCTTAATGCAATGCCACGTGGACATCACTACTATAGCAAAGTTCAGTTTTCGTTCCTTAAGAGAAATTAGTTAATTAAGTTTTCTAGAACCAAAATGATATCTTGCAAGTAATCCAGGCTTTTCCGTCTAAAAACTGTTTTACTTTGAGAAACTATTCCTTTCTTCATTGTCACGAAGGAACAGAAATGGAAAGTATTTGGAAGCACAGGCTAATTTGTCTTAAGTTTATCCGCGAATATTATTTTTGCTTTTATTAATATAAAATTTCATTGCGTATTGTTTCCCTAAACTTATTTGGCGCTAATAATTTAATATGGTTTGTCTATGCAGGTGTACATGGCATGCCTCATGCAGGGTCATAGGTTAAGCTTCTTTCGTAAACAAACATCAGTATTTTGTGTATGCCGCCAAACTGATATTGACGTTATCCACACTAATATACTGATAATCATTATCATATTTTATTTGTTTACCAGGAATAATGTACATAATAATCTTATATTTACAATATCCTGCAGACTAAGTCTTCCCTTTCAATATGATATGAAGATATGTGTAATAGAGTTGACACATTACTAAAATTTTGTAATTAGAATTGGAGTTTCCTATTATGATACTCTTACTCGTGAACTTCATGTGCTGGAACTATGGGAAGACGGAACTGGAGAGTTTCCCTTGATTGATATGGGTAAAAGATACTTTTGCTTTCCCTCTTACATACAATATTTTTTACAAGGTGAAGGGAATTTCGTTAACTCGTCAATAAGATTTTAGTTGCATTTCCTCTCCTCTTCCTTATGATATTTGATTACTTCTATTTCATATCATCAGCTTTTCAGTGTGGGTCATTGGACAGCTTACTGCAGCTTAACAACTCTTTTTTCTTACTTTGTCTTGTCCCAGTGAAGTATCAGGTTAAACCATTGATCATATACACAAGTACCAAGAGTGATGAATTTCTCTTGACTGCTTTACAACAAAATGGTAGGGTTTTTTTTTTTTTTTTTTTGCGTTCTTTATGCACCCTGAGCTTGTGAATTGTGGATTGTGTACTTACTCTTGCTAGTGATACAGATGGTGAAAGCGAGGTGCCTTCTGTAAAGCAGATGAAGAGTTCAATATTTAGTTATGAACAAGCGTGGCACAGGTGTAGTAACTCTAAAATGATTTTCAGTTATGCAATTCAATGGTGACTGCTTTTGAAGGTCGTTGGTTGTAACACTGAGTAATAATGAACATATTTCTCAAGTTTCCGGCTAGTAATTCTTTTTGCCTTTCAGCAAATTTGGAAGTCTGAACTAAATAGAAGTTTATGGGTTTCATCAAATACCTCTTTTGCCATATTATTCGTATATAGTGAACACTGTTGTGATCTGTCATGTACAAACTTAACCCACTATTTATGTGATACCTTTTTTGTTCATGTTGATATGATGAATTTGTAGTAAGCTATGATTTTAACAAGAATGGTTGACTGTTCTAAAATAACAGAGACAAAAGCATTCAGAAACTTATCTATTTTTTGGCCGATGGTAGCACCAGAAGTTTATAGTGATGAATTATTATGAATATGCTTCTATTATTTTTGTATCTTTTTATCTTTCATATGATATGATATGTTTCCGTATACATATTGCCTCTCGGTTTATAAAGTTCTCTATTTTTAACGTTTCGAACTTGCTGTTTTATCTGTTGGTCTCATAAGACAGATTAATATATCTTCGAGTAACAGGAATGGATGATGGGTTAAACATCAAAGAAAGAGTCTGCTTTGTAAGTTATTTCATGATTTTTTTTCCCCCAAGTTATCACTCCTCCCTAGTTTAATGTTTGTCTGACAGTGTTTATGCCAATTACTTTTAAGACTCTCACATTGTTAATCCGTTTAATTAACAAATTTCAGCATATACTATCTCTTCTTCCTCTTTGGTTACTTTTTTTGGTTTGGTCTTTTATAAAATCTCTGTTAGCTGACTAAAATAAGAGTGGACACTGTATAAATATCCTCCATGTGCGCCTTGCTTTTGAATTATGTTACTTGTTGTTGCTATACTCTTTTCTTTCCCGTCACTCTTCTACCACCACACTATTGGATCTAGTATTGTTGAACAAACTGGTCTTGTTATAGATAATCGTGCTATAATTGTCATATAACTTTATTTATAATAAAGTTGTACTTTAGTCTAAGTCAATATTCTATTGTTTTTTTTAACTATAGCTAAGCTCTATGATGGACATAGAGAGTGAAGTTCAAGTTCGTGCTAGTGGAGGACTTCTTGCCATATTGGAGAACGAAAGAGTCGTGGATACCATTGAACAAAATGAGTGTGGGAGTGTGTCAATTGCAATCAATTCTGTCATGCAAATCTCACTGTATGTAATCATACTTTTGGTATTCATATTACCAACCACCACTGGTTGCCTATAAGTCCTCTTTTTTTGAAATGCAGGAACAAATTTCTTAAAGTTGACTCCGCAGCTCATGAGGCGTTGCAGATATTCCAAACAGACAAACATCCAAGTCACATGGGTATTGGTAGAGCAAAAGAAGGGTAATCAATTGTTCTTTCTGTTTGTGTACATATCAAAAGTAACTATAGTTGAGAGATCAATGATTTAGTTCCAATTGAATCTTTATAAATATGACTGTGATAGTATTATTCGATTACATGCAGGTTTTCTGTCTTTGGAATGATGAATAAGGTGTGGAGATTGCTCTCTTCTTTTTTATCTTCTTTGATTTTGAAATCAGTATCTAATCGATGTTCTATGTTTTTAGTGTGTGACACCTATGGGCAAACGTCTTCTCAGGTAAACAAGGATTTGCTTTTTATGTTCTGTAAGTGTAGAAATATTCAGTGATTGAAACTTTTCCTGCAGCCTACAGGTTCATACTGATGGTTTCTTTTCTCTGTAATAGGACATGGTTTCTCAGGCCCATACTAGACATCGACAATTTGAATAGTCGTCTGGATTTTGTATCCTTTTTAAAACTTGTATTCGTCGTTGTGTGCTTTACTCCGTATCTGCAAAAATGTTTGTGTTCTTTGATAGATTCAGATATCATTCTTCGTTGCATCTGAAGAATTGTTGACTGCTTTACGTGATACATTGAAATCTGTTAAGGATGTTCCCCACATACTGAAGGTACAATACTATCCTATGTCTTATATTTATTTATTTCAGATGACGTATTAACTTTTTATTGGATATGGAGGTGGTTTGTTGTAATTTCTAAATTTTAAAGCATTGAAATATTTTTATATGAATGGATGATCCAATATTTCCAGTTTTGCATCGTATTATTACTGCAGCCCATAAGAAGCTCTACTATTTTTCCATTGTGGTCCACTATAGTTGGTCTCATCAAGTCTATTTATATGTTACAACTCCAGAATAGTTAATTTTTTAGTATATATTTTATTTGTAATGTTCTCACTCATTATTTAAGTTTTTTGCATGGTAGAAATTCAACTCCCCCAGTTCTGTATGTTCCTGTGGTGATTGGACTTCCTTTTTGAAGGTAATCTTTGTGTTCTTCTTTTCATTCGTCTATCTGAAAGCATGCATAATATTAAAATATACATTTCGCTGTTGCATGCTAACCCTGTCTTCAGATAAGAATTACTCCGTATGTAGACAATACATAAAACCTCTACACATCTGTAGTAGTTATATACATATACGGACCTTGTCATCAACTTGTTTTAACTTATGTTTCTTATATCATGTAGAGCCTTGCTGCACTTCTGCATATCAACAAGATATTTGAACTAGGAGTTTCTGAAAATCTACAGGAGCATGCTAACTACTTTGGTGTAAATATTATTGAGAAGGTAATGAATTACTCTCGAGAAAATGGTAATGATGCAGTTTTGTTTTCATTTGTTTTCTTATATATTATTGTTGTAGAGGCAATTACGTAATTGGATTGTGACTTTTTAATAGGCGGCTTCTTGCATTTCAATGGATCTGGCTTATGTATATGAACTGGTTAGTTAGCTTTTATTTCACTTTGCTGATTATTCATTTCACAATATGTTCATGCTTCTTCAATTAAAATTTCACTGCTGTATAAATCATGTTATTTCCTCCTCTAGATGCTATCTTAAATTTTAGATGATATTAAATTAAACTTTCACTATTTTTATTTATTTGTTTTTTCTTTTGTAGATAGTTGGTGTTATTGATGTAAATAGAAGTAAAGACAAAGGTTACGAGACATCTGTAAAAGATGGTTTTTGTGAAGAGGTTAGGACCTTATGATTGAATAATCTCAATCACACATTATATGTCTCTCTATTTCTGCATATTTACCTTACAAGTGCATTTTCCTTTTTCTTGACAAACCTTTCCTTTATATCAAATGCAGTTGGATGAACTGAGGCAAATATATGAAGAATTGCCAGAATTTTTGGAGGAGGTTCAGTTCTAACTGTACAAATGTTGTAATGACATCGTTATTGGAAGTAAATTTGTGTTTATATATGTTTTAGTAATCATTACACCATTCCTTGGACAGGTATCATCGTTAGAACTCGCACGTCTTCCTTACATGTCTAGAGATCAATTGCTCCCACAAGTTGTTTATATTAATCAAATAGGTTTGTCTTTCTTCTTTGCAAATACTGTCTAACGCCTAAATGTATGTAGTTCAACTGGGCTGAAGTTAATCATCTTAAACTTTTGCTATCATCATACATGTCTGACATATTGGATATGATGCCAGTCTTGAAGCACTAATATAAGATCTTACCCATATGTTTATATATATTCTATCTAAACTTAAGTACTACTGTGCTCTTTAACTAAGTTTGAAATAAAATTTACTCAATCAGGTACAATTAGAAAAGGGTCTGAAGTTTTAGTCTAGTGTAGAATTATTGGTGAAAACTGATATTAAAAGGGTAGCTCACAATCCCACATCGGGTGAGTGAAAAATACAAGGGTGAAGGGAGTGGCTATAAAAGCAGCATCCCAACCAAGGAATAAGCATACCTTTCTCGGCCTTTTGGCTAAGATCAAGTGTAGTATCTGTTCTTATCAGTTTAATATCTGATATGTGGGTCATCGGCTCACTCGATATTAATCTTATTTTTTATGGGGAAAGGCATTCACAATAGCTTGCTATTGGGGTCTTTGAGCGTCGCCTTGGTGTTGCACTACTACCTTGGCTGGCGCACCCCTCCAATTTTTAGTCTTAAATTTTGCAAATATATGGAATCAGCATACTATAACTATATAATGTAAAGATAGTATATCTATTTGATGTCTCTTGGTTTCCCAACCTGTTTCTTCTAAAGACTTGATGTTTTGTCCAGGCTAGGCTCCCATTACTGGCTCCATACAGGCCACATAGAACCATCCGATCTAGAGCGAGCCTCAAAGATCTTTCCCTTACCTTTATCAACGATAGTAGCTTATTGGAGTTAGTTACTTACTCTTCTAGTTTTCCTACACTGCTTGAAACTGAACTATGAAGGATCTACGACTATAGTATAGATATACGAATAAATAGTATATATAGAAAATAACTATAACCAAGTAAATATAAATGTAGATATACGAATAGTGTAACAACATAAGTAAAAAAACATTGATGATACCACAACTCTTAGTTTCTCCCTAAAATCTCTTGCAGTTTAGGAGCTACTTTTTTGTCGTAACAATATAAGTAAATAAACATTGTTGCCACTCTCCAATTTAAAAAATTCATATGTTGAAGGATGTGTAACTAAACTGTTGTTTCTTTAGTGCTGAAATTGAGAGTGTATCTTCATATGCTTTACTTATGTTTGTGTTTCCGAATAGGATACCTGATGTGCATATTTGAAGAAAGGCTAGAGGAAGGAGTCCTAGACAACCTTGAAGACTACGAATTTGCAGTAAGATGGTTACTTGTTAATCTTAATATAACATTACCATATATTTAGATGCATTTAATCAACTCTAACTCATTAAGCCCGAGTTTCGTTTTCCAGTTCTCTGATGAAGACAGTGATGTTAGAAAGTTCTACTACCGCAATGCAAAAACACGAGAATTGGACAGTCTTTTAGGAGACATCTATCATAAAATTCTGGGTATGTGATCTTAATAATAAATTCTCTTTCAGCTGCTAATGAAATCGTAACAGGCTGGGGAGCCATTCACTTTTCTTAACACATACTAAGAGATTTTCATTCGCCTGGGCATAAAAAATTGAACTCTCAGGATTTAAGTTAATATATGCATTGTATTAATCAATTTTTTGTTTCTTTCTTGTATTTACTCATATCCTTTCAAAGATATGGAGAGAGCCATTACAAGGGACTTAGTGTCGCATATTCTTGAGTTCTCAATGCATCTACTCAAGGGGGTCAATTTTGCAGCTGAACTTGACTGGTCAGATACATTTTTAGCTAGCTGATCCTTAGCTTCTCGACCTTTTGTAACCTGTTTTTTTAGTATTTATTGACTAATGTTGCTCATTGCTCGATAGCCTTTTGTCGTTGGCACTGGTCGCTCGTCAAAATAATTATGTAAGACCCACATTGAGTGCTGAACCTGTGCTTGATATTAGGAATGGAAGGTCAGAATTTCTTTTTCTTTCATCTCAGAATGGACTACCCAAGTCAATATTTAGGCAATAACATTCAGTGCAATCTGTTATCAGACATGTTTTGCAGGAAATGACAGTTGACACATTTATTCTAAATGATACCAAGATTATTGATCATGGTATATGGCGCGTCATTTTTATCGAATGTTTCTCTGTTTACTTGGCTTCTAAGAATTCATAAACATCATGTTTATTCATTTGTTGGTTCTCTGAATTACGTTTCTCAGGGAGTATTCATATCATCACAGGGCCTAATTATTCCGGAAAAAGCATTTACATAAAGCAGGTGGTTCCTATTTTCTGTATGGTCTCAGAATATTCTCGTCATAAACTTGCATATAGAGTCCAACAAAGCCTCATGAACAAAAGCTCCAGATTCAATGCCATTTAACTTTAATTGCAGGTAGCATTGATTGTTTTTCTTGCCCACATTGGAAGTTTTGTACCAGCAGATGCTGCGATAGTGGGTTTAACTGATAGGTTAGCTTTAACCCCCTTCTAATATACAATCATAATGATTTTCAGATTGCTTATATTCTTATCATATTTATCAATGATTAATGCAAGTACAGGATTTTCTGCGCTATGGGAAGCAAGCTTATGACAGCTGAACAATCGACATTTATGATTGATCTGCACCAAGTTGGAATGATGCTAAGGTATTTATTGGTGTAACTACGTGAATTCTTAGCAGGCAACGATGAAATGTTAGAAGCTGTAACCAGTCGAAGTTGATTTATTGATATTCATAATGATATTATAATATTTTAAGGCATGCTACTTCTCGATCATTATGTTTGCTGGATGAATTTGGCAAGGGGACTCTAACTGAAGGTTGGTTTAAAAATGTAAAGATGACACTAATTATATATTTATTCTCTTTTTATGACCTAATTATATATTTACTCTTTATGATATGCTAAGCATTCATCTCTTCCATTCTTAGATGGTGTTGGACTCCTTGGTGGAACAATTGAACATTTTATCTCAATGTATTCTCCTTCAAAGGTTTGTTTCTCTTGCCCTGGCTGAAAATCATTAAAAAGTAAACTTGATGTATATTTGATACAGCTTAAAATGCTGCCTTTTTGAAAAACTTCCCGAGTAAATTGCCCCCTTTTAAAGTTCAGTAAACTTCATTTATATTTGAAACAGCTTAAAAGTTTCCATTTTGAAAAGCTTATAAGCTTTCTGAGCAAACAATTGGCCTTTGAAATATAAATTCAAAAAAAAATTATTAAAAGCTTAAAATAAGCTGAACATGCAAAATTTTGACTAAAAATTGGAGGGGTGCGCCAGCCAAGGTTGTAGTGCAACACCAAGGCGACACTACCCCAATATTAAGCTATTGTGATGGACTTTCCCCATAAAAAATAAGATTAAATCGAGTGGGCCGATGGCCCACATATCAGATATTAAACTGATAAGAACAGATACTACACTTGATCTTAGCCAAAAGGCCGATAAAGGTATGCTTACTCCTTTCTTGGGCCTCTGCTGTTATAGCCACTCCCTTCACCTTTGTATATTTCAGTCATCCGATGTGGGATTAATTGCCTTTCAAAAATTCCTATCAGAAAAAGTAAAACTGATCTCAACTCTCAATCACCCATCACCTGCTAATTGCATATATACTTCAAAGTCCATACATTACATACATACTTCAACTAGTGCCCAGATATAAAAAAATCTTCTAATGTTAATAAATAAGATATAGATTATTTTTTTTGGATATAGATGGGTGCATATTGTGAAGCATCTACAACTTCCAGGTTAAACTAGGTGAGGTTGTTGACTAACTGCCAAACTCGTAAACATACGCTGCAGGTTCTAATTTGCACTCACTTGACCCAGATATTTGTTGATAGTGATTTATCTCAGGTAACAAGTTAACAACTTTAAAGCATGAAAGCTTCTATTCATATCCATGTACTATGAGTTACTAATTAAAATCGTTGATGAATATCAGTCGGATAAAGTCAAATACTACACGATGAGCATATTAAGACCCGATGACAATAGTGAAAACATTGATGAAATTGTATTTCTATATAGGTAAAAAGCAACAAGGCCTTAAGTAACATTCAAAGTCTAAGTCCTTGTTTAAGTTTTCTTGCTCCACTATTAATATCATCTGTCAGTTTGTATATGTCAGGCTGGTTCCTGGACATGCACTTCTCAGCTATGGTGAGTTGGTATAATGGTATTAGCTATTCAATTCAATTCAATGCTAGTAAAAAGAAGAAAAAAAAATTAAAATGTCACTTTAATTTTCTTTTTGCAGGACACCATTGTGCCCTTCTTGCTGGTATGTTTCAACCATGTCACTTATATAAACTCTGTTTTATCATTTTATAGTTTCGACGATTAAGATTATGATACTTTGCCTAGACATGTTTAGCACCTAAGGAAATTAAATGCATCCTGTCTTATATAAAACCAAAACTAAATGTGTACTACAAGTCTACAACTAGTGTAATACCAGCAGAACCTGCCCATTGTTAATTAATTTTTTAATTCATATATGGTTTCATAGGCCTTCAGTATTATATTACCTTTCAGGTGTTCCTCAAGAAGTTATTAGGAGATCAGCATCAATATTGGATTATACCATCGAAGGCATTCATATCGACCGACTTTGTAATGAAATGATAACAGCTCAAGATGACCAGTATAAGGTGCTGTAATCATCATGATTATATAGCATTCTATTGGAGACAGTTTGTTTTTCACAATAACTATAACTAAAAATGTGAAACAATTGGCAGAATGCTGTGGAGAAGATGGTAGCTTTTGATGCTATTAATGGTGATCTGGCCCTCTTTTTTCAAGATCTTTTCCCTGGACCACCTTAAATTTTGTATGTTGGTTGCAATGTAGCGAATATTGATTATGCCTTCTAACTCTCTTCTTGTTTAGTTGAAATGTTACCACAAATTCAGTTTTGAAACGATATGATGCAACATATTGTGTAGTTTGTATCTTTAAACTCGTAACTTAGAACATGTGAATATTCAAATTTTAAATCTTTTCTAGCTTAATCACACCTTATCATCGTTATTTCTAGAAGCAGCCTTAATTATTACTTTTGAAATCATTTTCTAGAAGCAAATTTAGTGGTTAAAAACTCTTCGGGGTATTCGGGTCATTAAAGTTGGTAGCAAGAAGCAACTATTGTGGAATACTGGTGGTTGTATGTCTAGCTACAGTTGCAACTTTACTTGTGGTTCATGGGTGTAATTAAGCCACAAATTTTATGCTATCGATATTTCTTAGAGGATTAAGGTATAAAATGAAGACCCGTGTTTTAGAGGTTGGGACGTTTTCTATAGTTTTATTATAGGCATGTTATCTGGATTGGCAATCTTTGTCTTATTATTATATGAAGAGTATGGCACCAACAATTGAATTTTGACTTAATAATTGATATACATCGAAATTTAGGAATAACTTTTGTATACATATTAAACTTCTCCTATTTGAACAAATATAACACACTGTCGTGTTTTAGAAATAACTTTGAATTGGGAACTAGGATGGCCAGTTTAATTTAGACCGGTTTATAGCTCATTACTCGTTATAAAAATCATTATGTACAAAAAAATTTACGCACATGCTTTTACATAATACGACAACATATGACAAAGGAAGATTTATATGTGAATCCGAGACATCTCAAAATAAAATTTGCATAATTTGAGACAGGAAAGTTGCGCCTGGAGATATTCCATAATTAAAATTGACGTTTAGCTTCCAAGATAATACGATGCTTGTTGCAAGTTACACGAACAACCCACAAAAATATAACCTCTAGAATCTATGATGATATGATGTTGTGGCTTCCAAGATGATAAAGTATTGTGTCGGTTGACAATTTGCAAGAATCCACTACAAGATGAATTACAAAGAATAAACTAATTGAAGATATGTGACTAATACTTAACAAAAAAGAGGTGTGCATGAGGCGGGTTATTTTTGTTTTATTTTTTGTTTTTCTCTTCGTGAGGTAACGGGCAACTATATGAGGCTATGGTGCAAATAAAATAAAAAGAAGTGTATGGCATCAACTAAATGAATCATTAAATTAATTGATGGTGAGGCGATCTGAAGAATATAGGTAATTGATCAATTTAAAGATTCAATTAAAATTAATTAATTGATCTGGGAGGTGTCATAAGCGATTGAAAAAGAAGTGTATTGCGGCTAAGGGATTATCACACACAATTAATTTTATTTGTGTTGTCTTATGCTATTAAACAAGTTTTTTTTTTTTTTTTTTTTCCTATCAACGCCAATCAATTGATTTGTATGCTGAAAAAAGAAAACAAGAAAATGGATGGTTGAATACGTTATTGAAGAAAAAGAAACACAGCCGTTAGTTTTGATATTATGGTTAGAGAGGCTCTTAATACCATGTTAAACATATACGTGATATATTGATATTGATGATCCCTTGAGTAGTACATAAAGTGAGGCTATATATAGTCAAATACCCTAGCAAACTATAATGGACTAAACACGACAAACAACAAACTATAATGGACTAAACACAACAAACATAATACATGAGCTAGCATAATAATATAGTCTTGCAAATTACAGAGTCTTCGCATAGCGAAGCGTGGTGGAGACCACATTTCTAAAAATTAGACGGTGTAAAATAAAAGTCATTATATGTGGATCCCGTGTGTAAAAATTATCGTCAATTATTGTATCAATAATGTGTGTGAATTACTATGTGGGGCCAGACCTTTTCCTTAAGGTCAAAAGTGGTGAGTCCCAAGTGTGAAAAATTGTGTCTAAATAATGCGTATTAGGTACGCTTGAATTATTAGGTGAATATTCGGTGGAATATGCCATTTGAATTCGCCTATATAAGCTTATGTAATTTCATTTGAGATGCATCGAAGCATATACACTTCTCTCCCAATGTTTGTAAAATTATCGAGTGTAATATCAAGGTGTGTTTTATAAATACTTTGTCTTACCAATTTTAATACTTCTGTATTTCAGTTTATAACTTTGTACTGATATAGAAGTAGCGATCCGTTATCATCGTAATCTTTAATTTTATATTTTTAGGACAACCGTTCTTGGTATCAGAGCTGATTACAGAGTCTTTGATCAGTTTGTGATTCTCCTTATTAGACAACTATAATTGTATAAGGTTATGTTCTATTTATAGTTTAGGGATACTTTGTGTAATTACACCTTCTATATATAGAATGCACAATACTCTGAATAATACACACAGAACTTACAAGTTCAATATCTCTCTTCCTCTATTCTATCATCTGTTATGGTATCAAGAGCTGTAAAGGCCTAAGTCCGGCAACTATTCCGGCAGCCACTATTCCGGTAACAATTCCGGCAGCAGTTCCGGAACAAGAACAAAAAAAAAAAAAAACTGACCTTTAAAACTCAAAGTATGCTTTGTGAATGCAGCGTTGTCGGAACGTTCACATCAGAAACGAGCTTTTTCAGGTCATAACAACTAAATCCGGTAACCCACAAAATCACCGCAACTCAATACAACCCTAATCAGCCAAATTACCAACACAACTACATGCGGAATTAAATTCCGAACACACGCACAAGTATTTCAGCCGCAACTGCCACCACACGCGCCACCACAGCCGCCAGAAATTTTCGACTTTCTTTTTCGATCTACATCAATCCGGCCAAAATAAGAGAAAACCGCCAACACCAATACGCTCGGAATCAAATTCCGACCGAACGCTGAAATTTTCAGCTTTTTCCGGCAACTATTCACCGCCGGCCGCCGCCGGCCGCCACTGTACACGGCCTGTCCTATTTTTTTGTGTCTGGAACAAGAGTAAAAAAAAAGAAAGAGAATGAAGTTTTAAACCCTTTATCTTCTTTTTATATCTCTCCTACCTACTCTAGATACTATTTATTTTTACTTTTACTTTTTTATCTTCTTTTAAGTTAAAGAAAAAAAACAGAGAAAAAAACAAAAAAAAAAGAAAAAAAAAATTATTATTACCTTATCTTTTTTTTTTTTTTTTCTATATCTGAACATGGCAATGCTAGCTTCCTTTACTCCAACAGAGAAAGCCGCACACAACTCTCACAAATTTGGTTTCACCTTATCTTCCACGAACTATGGTTACTGGAAGACCGTGGTTGAACCGTTCTTCGTCACCAACAAATTATTTGACTACATTGATGGCACAATTCCTTGTCCACCTACAAATGTACCATCATCAGAAAAAGATGAAGAAACACAGTCTCAACCACCAAACCCCAATTACATTAATTGGGTCTCTAATGATGCTCATATAAGAATGCTCCTCCTTTCTACCATATCCGAAGCATCATTCCAACATGTTCAAGGAGTAACGTCTCGTGATCTCTGGTTGTCCCTTGAACGTGCCTACGCTCCTCACACTTCCTCTCGAAAATACACTTTGAAAACCCAGCTTCTCAGACTACAAATGAAGCCAGATGAAACAACCGCAGATTACCTAACTAGGACTCAAGAATTCGATGTTGCGCTCGCTAACATAGGTGAAAAGATGAAAGAAAAAGATTTGGTGATGCTAGTTATATCAGGACTACGAGAGGAATACAACGGTTTAAAATCAAGCCTTCTGGGCCGCGAAAAGCCCCTACCTTTGTAGACCTTCATGGTCTGCTATCAGACCACGACTACATGATCAAGAAATCTGTACCCGACATTCCTTCGGCTCAAGCATTCACGACTAGCACACAAAGTCGCAGTTCACCAGCTCCTAATAATGTCTTTCCCGCTTCACAAACAGATCAGCTTCAAGCCATACAATTGCTTTTATCTCAACTTGGACTCCAAGCTCAACCTGCCCATACACCGGCTGCACGAGCCATGTACACTAACCGATTTGGCAATAACCGTGGTCGTGGACGTGATTACAGACGTGGACGAGGCAACTATAACAACAGAAATCAAGCAGGTAATCGAAATTCATTTAACTGGGCTTCTAATCAAAACACAGTTTTTGGCACATGCAACAGGTGTGGGATTGGGCACATCCCATCTCAATGTCCTAATCGTAACCCTGCTACTATGAGACGACAGTCACCTTCAGCCAACTTTACAGAATATCGCTCCCAAGCGTCAACCTCTTGGATCCCAGACACGGGCTCTAGTCACCATGTTGCTCCAGACCTATCCAACTTTGGCAACTCCGAGGTCTACTACGGTGAGGACAATCTTCATGTTGGCAATGGTAAGGGTTTACCCATTCTACACGTTGGTTCCTCACATTTTTGGTCTCCAAACAAAACCTTTTCCCTCAAAAACATACTTCATGTTCCTGAAATAAAACATAAACTACTTTCTGTACAAAAGTTGTCTTGATAACAATGTGTATTTTGAATTTCACTCAACTTTCTTTGCTGTGAAGGACAAGATTACACACACTACCCTCCTCACGGGTCCAAGTAATGGTGGTCTTTACTCCTTCCATCTTCCTCAGTCTTCACCAGTTCACAAAGTAGCATTCTCCACTACCCGTGCATCTTCAATTACATGGCATCAAAGACTAGGACATCCACATCCATAACTTTTGAAGTCCATGTTATCTAAATATCATTTGCCTTTACAAAATAAGTTTACAACCACCTTTTGTGATTCATGTAATGTTGGAAAATCCTCTAAACTTCATCTATTACCATCTACTTATAAAAGTTCGCACATTTTGGATTTAGTCTTTTGTGATGTATGGGGACCTGCGCCTGTTACCTCCTTTGATGGTCACAAATACTTTTTGTTGTGTGTTGATCACTTTTCACGATTTATGTGATTTTTCCCATTAAAACTCAAATCTGATGTTTACGCCACCTTTAAGCAATTTGTGGCAATGGTTGAACGACAATTTCAGACCAAACTCAAATCTGTCCAAACTGATTGGGGAGGTGAATTTAGAAATCTCCATCAATTCTTTTCTCCACTAGGCATCAATCATCGTCTTTCCTGTCCTCATACAAGTGAACAAAATGGTTTGGTTGAAAGACGACATCGCCATGTTGTTGAAACCGGTCTTACTCTACTCGCTCAATCACATGTACCACAACATTTTTGGCATTTTGCTTTTGGAACTGCAGTGTATCTTATCAATCGAATGCCATCCAGAACAAACTCAGTAACCTCACCCTTTGAACATGTGTTCAAACATAAACCTGATTTTTCATTTCTTCGAGTTTTTGGGTGCCAATGCTACCCTCATCTTCGTTCATACAACAACCACAAAATGGATTTTCGATCTACACCTTGTGTATTTCTTGGTTACAGTACTGCCCATCATGGCTATCGATGTTTCGACCCAAAGTCGGATCATATTTATATAGCCCGTCATGTTCGATTCAATGAGCAATCTTTTCCTTTTAAACAATCTGATACAACCATTTCTACACATCCAGTCAATCCCTACATCTCTAAATATCCAAATCCTACCTCACAAACTAAAGATTCACCTTCCACAGTTCCTAAAACTCATTCTGTCCCACCAGAACCACAAAATACCACCACTACACCGCTTGTACATGGCACGATCGAACCACCTATCATTCACACATATCATCGTCGCTCAAAAACCTCCTCATCACCACCTAAACAAGTCACAACCAACTACCTCAGACTACTGCTACTACTACTACCACTTCCACAAACACTGAGCCACCTCCTCGTTCTCGACCAGCCAATCTTCGCCCCAATCTAAAACAAATCCACCAACATAAGGCCACCTCCTATCATACAAGAGGTCCCTCGTCCGACACTGAACCAGCAAACTTTAGCATTGCTAACAAAGATCCTCACTAGCGTAAAGCCATGACTGAAGAGTATTCAGCGTTGGTGTGCAATGGTACTTGGTCACTAGTACCTCGTGTTCCAAATTCTAATGTGGTTGATTGCAAGTGGGTATACAAATTAAAACGGGATCAAACAGGGGCAGTACAATGCTACAAAGCACGTTTAGTTGCTAAAGGGTTTCGACAACAACCATGCATCGACTATCTGGAAACATTTAGCCCCGTTGTAAAATCGACGACCATTCGTGTTGTTCTCTCCTTGGCTGTGTCTCAGAAATGGTCCCTCAGGCAACTTGATGTACAAAATGCCTTTTTACATGGTGATCTTCACGAAACAGTTTATCTACAACAACCACCAGGATTCGTCAATTCAGCTACACCAAATCATGTGTGCCTCCTTCACAAAGCCTTATATGGATTAAAGCAAGCACCTAGAGCATGGTTTCATCGACTCTCTACAGCACTTCATTCTCTTGGATTTCATGGGTCGAAAACGGATACTTCCTTATTCATCTACTCTAATGGGAACACTCTTCTATATATGCTTGTGTATGTTGATGACATTATTTTAACAGGGAACGATACAAAGGAAATAGATAGGGTGGTACAAAGTCTCAGCTGCTCATTCGCTATTAAAGACATGGGTAACTTGTCTTATTTTCTCAGGATTGAAGTCACAAGAAATGGTAACGACATGATCCTATCACAACGCAAATACATACATGAACTTTTGGAACGCGCTGACTTATCTAATGCTAAACCGGTTTCATCTCTCATGACAACCAACACAAACCTTGCTCTTGGTGATAGTGCAACAGTTGACAACCCCGTTCAATACCGTCAAATTGTAGGTGCCCTTCAGTATGTTACATTGTATCGACCGGACATCACTTTCGCAGTCAACAAAGTCTATCAGTACATGCATTATCCCACAATAAATCATTGGTCAGCAGTTAAACGAATTCTCCGTTACTTATAGGGCACTGCCAATTATGGGTTACGATTTATACACGGCTCCGGAACAGTGCTTCATGCCTACACTGATTCCACATACAGCTCACTGACTAGCTTCTCTGATGCTGTCTGGGCAGGTTGTCCAGATGACCGTCGATCCACGAGAGGATATGCTATATATCTAGGTTCAAACCTAGTATCATGGTCTGCACGAAAACAAAAGACTGTCTCTCGATCTTCAACAGAATTTGAATACAAGGCCCTAGCTGACACAGTTGCAGAACTAACATGGCTTCAAGATTTATTACGTGAACTTCGTGTGCCTGTTAAATCAGTTCCTACCTTATGGTGTGATAACCTTGGCGCTACGTATCTCTCAGCTAACCCAGTCTTTCATGCAGGTACAAAACATGTAGAAGTTGATTTTCCCTTTGTTCAAGAAAGAGTTGCTCAACAAAAACTTTCAGTTCAGTTTATAACTACTGACGGTCAGATTGCTGATATCTTCACCAAGCCGTTGTCCTCACCAAGATTTCTTCTATTATGATCCA
Organism: Rutidosis leptorrhynchoides; assembly: GCF_046630445.1. Classification (NCBI taxonomy): domain Eukaryota; kingdom Viridiplantae; phylum Streptophyta; class Magnoliopsida; order Asterales; family Asteraceae; genus Rutidosis; species Rutidosis leptorrhynchoides. The sequence goes on along the minus strand of NC_092334.1, from coordinate 99,164,831 downwards.
AGCTACAAGTCGTATCCTGCCCTTAGCTTGCGGGGGAATATTAGACAACTATAATTGTATAAGGTTATGTTCTATTTATAGTTTAGGGATACTTAGTGTAATTACACCTTCTATATATAGAAGGCACAATACTCTGAATAATACACACAGAACTTACAAGTTCAATATCTCTCTTCCTCTATTCTATCATCTATTACTCCTACACAGAGTATTCTTTGCTCTGAGTAGTGTTGGTAGACTCTATGTCTGACAGTTTGATTATTACTGCCATAAAGTACTTCAGCCGGTACCAATTGCGTTCTTCTTTGTCTAGATATTTCTTGTTGCTGATCTGGGTTTAGCTCAAACTCTAAACTTCTTCTATAACCTTTTCCCAGTCTTCTGTTTATTGCTCGATTAAATTTTACAATCAGAGTGACTAGCGAAGCGTGGTGGAGACCACATTTCTAAAAATTAGACGGTGTAAATAAAAGTCATTATATGTGGGTCCCGTGTGTAGAAATTCTCGTCAATTATTGTATCAATAATGTGTGAATTATTATGTGGGGTCAGACCTTTTCCTTAAGGTCAAAAGTGGTCCCGAGTGTGGAAAATTGTGTCTAAATAATGCGTATTAGGTACGCTTGAATTATTAGGTAAATATTCGGTGGAATATGCCATTTGAATTCGCCTATATAAGCTTATGTAATTTCATTTTAGAGGTATCGAAGCATATACACTTCTCTTTCAACGTTTGTAAAATTATTGAGTGCAATATCAAGGTGTGTTTTATAAATACAACTTGATAACGGTTGTCACAAAAATATAAAATTAAAGATTACGATGATAACGGATCGCTACTTCTATATCAGTACAAAGTTATAAACTGAAATACAGAAGTATTAAAATTGGTAAGACAAAGTATTTATAAAACACACCTTGATATTGCACTCGATAATTTTACAAACATTGAGAGAGAAGTGTATATGCTTCGATGACTCTCAAATGAAATTACATAAGCTTATATAGGCGAATTCAAATGGCATATTCCACCGAATATTCACCTAATAATTCAAGCGTACCTATTTAGACACAATTTTCCACACTCGGGACCCATCACTTTTGACCTTAAGGAAAAAGTCTAGCCCCACATAATAATTCACACACATTATTGATACAATGATTGACGATAATTTCTACACACGAGACCCACATATAATGACTTTTATTTTATACCGTCTGATTTTTAGAAATTATACGGTGAATACATATGACAAGGAATATTCATATATGTGAATTTGAGACCATCGAAAAAAGTTGAATAATTTTTGGCGATGTTCGTATTCTAAAAGGGTTAATTCTTTAATGTATTAACAAATTAATACCAACTCATGTTCCCCTTATATGTATTTGAAGAATTATGTACGCTCATGGGCACAAAGTGGTCAAATAGTGTTGACGTTATCAGTATCGAATTCATGATGAAAACTCGATGGAGTTCCAAAAAACTTTCAAGGATAATTATATTTTAAAAGTACTTTAGTGGTTGTTTACCTAAAAAAACATAGCTTTTAAAAATATATGAGTTCTTATAGTTAAATTTAGTGGTATCCTATACATTTTGAAGACTTCTTCATGGTCGCAACAATCACTTCAAGCAGTAAAAACAACAAAAGATGCGCACCAAGTTCTTGGGCAGTTGAACAAAATCCAACCGCACTGAAATAGATGTTACAAAGTCCTTCAGTTTTTCATTAAAAAATCATAGGATCTCGCCACTGACGAAATATTGAGTTGTCAATTCAATCACTCACTTTTTATTGTGATGACTATAAATCGAGTTTTCTTTATGTATATGAGGAAATAATTTTATTTAGAACAATGATTATGGTTAAATTAAGTAATAACCCGTATTAATTCATCTTTTTGTGAATTAAGAATCCTCAGTTAACTTTTATTTTTGGCGAAAATAACAAAAACTTTTTATAACAACAGAAAACGTTTTCGAAAAAAACGAAATCAACAAGAAGAATAATAGAGGATCCTAATGAGGCTTGAACCTAGAAAGCGTAACCTAACGAATTTTCTATACCGAGCCTCACCAAACCAAAAAATCAATCGTAACACAACCAAAACTGAAAGCATACGGATATAGCGACCTACAAAATCCAAAGAACGCTAAGAAACATGAAACCGAAATAAAGGAACTCAAATATGCTTTACTTCGTATTATTTAACTTAACCACTCAGGCTTGTTTGAGTTTCCATCGAGTTGCCCAATGAAGCACACCACCCGGGTTCAATCCTTGACTATGCCAAATTGTCCAAAAAGGGAGTGTGACTAGAGGCTGCGCATAATGCGCAATTCACCCGGTACCAGGTCTCGAGCTCGGGGGGGTTTGATTACCCGAGATTTTACCTTCTTTGGGGGAGACAATGTGCTCGTTTATAGGAGGGTTTCCTCGCTTACCAAAAAAAAAAGGAAGTTGTAACTTAGTGACTCGCCTAAAAAAAGTTAGAACAGTGGAGTGGTGATTTAGTCAGTCAATGAATTGAAAGGCAACATAAGTTACAATTTACAATTTGACAATATATAAAATGTAATATTGGTTTTACCGATGCAAGAAAAAGACTTTGTACTTTAATTTTAAATAGAAAAGGAATGTGATTTTAATGAATGTAAAATTAAGGTAACATTTGGCCACGTGAACTTTTTGTTGTAAAAATGCCACACTATGTTGTATATATATCTTCTATTACCTCAAGATACACGTAGATCCTTCATATTGATAACCTTGAATCCCAAAATTATAGTTAAGTTAGTAACCTTCGCCCGTTTATCTCTCCATATCTCGTTCGTTATGTTTTCTCAACTTACACGAAGATGATAGTTAAATTAGTAACCTTCGCCCGTTTATCTCTCCATATCTCGTTCGTTATGTTTTCTCAACTTACACGAAGATGAACAACTCTGGAACAGAAAGATGCTTTTGTGGCGATGTTGCACGTATTTGGACATCTTAGACACGAACAAACCCTGTGTGTCGATTTAAGAGTTATAGTCTTTCTCTTGAACAACGATGCAACTACTTCAAGTAAATCAATCCAAAACTTCCCAATGAATTGTATAATAGAAAGTATTTTCAAGTGATTGCTGCTAAAGAACGACTTGAAGCAGTAGTTGCAAGGATGAAGATGGGGGTTAAATTGTTTGTGTGAATTTTTGCAATTTTGACTTTTATTTTGATGTTTGTTTTCTGATAAGCATTCGTTTTATTTGAATAATTTGGAACAATGATGTTGTAGACATTGTTGTGAAGTTTATTCGCGCTCGGGAGGCTTGATTACCCGAAATTTTACCTTTTATTGGTGAGCCAATGTGCTCGTTCATAGGAGGGTTTCCTTGCTTACAAAAAAAATTTTATTGTAATGAAATCATGTATTTATGTTGATGTTGTTAATGCAGTATACGATTGTTGTGAAGTTTGTTTAATGTGGTTGTTGAACTTGAATGCAAGTTAACTTTCTACTAGATAATGTAGTAAACAACAGTAGAATTACAAGAAGATTACAAAAAAAGAACTTTACACTTTTATTCTTATTTATTTATGAAAGTAAATAATTAATTTGTGACATTCTATAAAAATACTGAACAATAAATAAATTAGGAACGAGATCATGAAATTTCGACCTAATCAAACACTCAACTACTTCGTACAACTCTAGCATGTACCACATAAAGACACCTTTCCAAAATTCTTAAAATATTTACCAATACACATCTTATATGTTAAATACTCGAGTACTTCGTACAACTCTATATCTCGTATGTTGAATAGTAGTCCTTATTTTTCTTTGGGCTAGATAGCTTTTGCTATTTGTTTTTAGGGTTTGTGTGTTCTCCGGAGCCTTGCAGTGTTCGTCTTTTTAATTCGTTTGTATTATTGTTCGTCTTTTTTATTGATGAAAAAAAAATGTTTTGTTTTGTTTTAATGTGATCATCATTATCTTAGCAAAAAAAAAAAAAAAAGTTAAGTTATACTCTGTATAAGTGAGAGTATTCTCTTATAAATCCAATACCGTCGGTTAAAAGATTGGAGGTGATACTCACACAACATTTTTTGATCTATACACACTTAAGTTACTATTACGCCCTTGTATACAATAATGGGAGTTCAACGATAAACTTAGGGATATTATTGCAAGTGTTAAAGCACAAAGTGTGATCAAAAACTAGAAACCAGTGTGTGCAGTTAAACGAATCCCAAATTTCATAATTAATCCGTATTAATTAGTTTAACCATTGTCGAAAACTATGCACAAATACACCTGTTAAAATACAATGCAAATTTGGTATTAGTAGATATATATATGTAAAATATCTAGATATTAATATGTATAAGAAAATATCTAGAATTTAGAATATGATAGGAAAAATCTAGAAATTTGTATTTGATAGGAAAAATCTAGATATTTGTATGTGTAGAAAATATCTAGATATTTATCAATGGAAATATCTAGTTTCTAGAATGTTCCATGGGGTAGTATAAATATGGGTGATGAGTAGTTCATTTGTGTAAGGTGTGAGTAAGTGAAGTGTGAAGTAGAGAAGAAGTAAGAAGTGAAGAAGAGTTAGAAGTAGAAGTTGTGAAGAAGTAATAGTGTGAGTTGAGTCCATAATATTGTAATTGTTTCTTTATATTAATAAAAGTGTTCTTTGTTAAGTTTCCCGGTTAAGCCTCGGTTTGTGTTTAAGTTCTTAGTGCACTTGTGTTGTATCTATTATATGGTCGGCTTTGCCGCCTAAGTGATATATGGTCGGTTATACCGCTTGAACGATATATGGTCGACATTGTCGCCTAAATATTATTGTGCACTAAGGATTTATAAAATTAAAGGCTAACCAACGTCAAAGTGTTGGCGTAGTGAGTGAGTATAACCTAGGTCCTCTATAGTGGGTGTGTTGGGCTCGTCGAAGCTTCCAACAATTGGTATCAGAGCTGGTCGTTCGGGACCATTGCTAGTGGAGGTACTCATCGGTAAACGTTGGACATTTACTTCGACTTGTTTTCACCAAGGCTCTAAGGGAGATTATGTCGGAGCACAGTTAGGAACTGTGAAAGCTCATCGGTCAGGGACCAAGCTTGTTGGACGTCATGATGACAGATCTTGCAAGTACAAGCAGTGGAATCAAGAGTCTCAATAACCACAACTATGGTTATTGGCGAACTTGTATAGAATCCTACCTACAAGGATAGGATTTATGGGAAATAGTTGCTGGCAGTGACACAACGCCTCCACCGAAAGAAAATGCCGAAGCCTTGAGAAAATGGAACATCAAGGCCGGGAAGGCATTATTTATATTGAAGACAACAATCGAGGAGGATCTATTGGAGCACATTCGTGACGAGAAAACACCAAAGGCAGTTTGGGAAACTTTTGAAAAATTGTTTTCAAAGAAGAATGAAGCACGCCTCCAGCTCTTGGAAAATGAGCTTGCGGGTATCTCACAAGGAAGTCTATCTATTTCTCAATATTTTACCAAGGTGAAATCTATTTGTCGTGAGATATCTCAACTTGCTCCTGAAGAGAAAGTGAGTGATGCAAGGATGAAGAGAATTATCATCCACGGCTTAAGATCTGAGTATAATGGATTTATAGCCGCTGTGAGAGGACGGCCTACTCAACCATCATTAATAGAGCTGGAAAATTTATTGGCTAATCAAGAGGCATTAGCCAAGCAGATGAATGAAGTAACCATAAAAGACGGAGAAGATGCACTCTTCACCAATAAGAAGAAAGCAATATCTCGAAGACAAGAGGCGATGAAAGAAAGTAAGACATATGGGTGGAAGGGTCACCCAAAATCAAAAGGCAACGCTTCAGGGGGAGCTCAACAAGGAAGAAGAGATCATCGCCAACAATACGGGGAAAATGATAAGAGAAAGAATGGTGAATGCTTCAATTGTGGCAAGAAGGGTCATTTTGCTCGAGATTGTAGATTCCCCAGAAGACGAACTTTTGAAGGAAATGTAGCCGCCATAAGAGATGAGAAGAAAGAGGTCACATTCGAAGCAACCATTAATAGGGAAACATGGGATGCAGAAGCTGGACTCTCTGTTGAAGCTGACATAGATGATCAAGCTCTTATAACAACTTTAAAGTCAAAAATAAACTACAAAGATGATTGGATCATCGATTCTGGGTGCTCAAATCATATGACCAACGATGGGACGAAGCTGCAAGAAATGGAGGATTACAAAGGAAAGAGAGTCGTGTTGACAGCCAACAATTCAAGGTTGTCTATTTCTCACATTGGAAAGACAATAATTCCAAGTGAAGGCGACTCTCATAAGCTCCAACTCGAGAAGGTGTATCTTGTCCCTGGCCTAAAGAAGAATTTACTGTCAGTACCACAATTAACAGCAGAAGGGAACTATGTGCTCTTTAGACCAGAAGACGTGTCCGTATTCAAGAGAGTGAAGGTGGTTGGCAATCCAATTATGCAAGGAAGAAGAATAGAGTCGATCTATGTACTATCTGATGAAACAGCTTATGTGGATAAGACTCGAAAGAATGAGACGGCTGATCTGTGGCATGAACGTCTTGGGCATGTGGGATATAATAAGTTAAAGGAGATGATGGTGAAACGCATAGTAAATGGGCTTTCTCAAATTGATATCCGAACAGATACAATATGTGCTGGATATCAATTTGGCAAAGCTCACCAATTGCCATTCAAGGAGTCAGCGCATCAGTCCAAGACACCACTAGAGCTCATACACTCAGATGTCTTCGGCCTAGTGAAACAAACATCACTTGGAGGTATGAAATATATGGTGACATTCATTGATGACTTCTCAAGATATGTGTGGGTTTACTTCATGAAGGAGAAGTCAGAGACTTTTCTGAAGTTTAAAGAGTTCAAGAACAAGGTAGAAAGTGAGCTCAATACTAAGATCCGATGCTTATGCACAGATAATGGAAGAAAATATTTATCGACTGAGTTCAATATGTATCTTGAGAAGCACAAGATCAGAAGGCAATTAACTTGCCCTAATACTCCATGATGCGTTGAAACAGTACCTTTATTTATGAACGGATTTGAGTTATTTTGTTACACGAATTGATTTATTGTATATATGGTATTTTAACGAATTTAGGTTGGTTTCAAACATATATAGGCAACTGGTCCTATCCGTGTAGTTTAGTTTGTTGGTAAATCCGGTTCGTTCCACAAGGAGACAGTGTTCAAATTAATTTTTTTTTTAATAGTCTTTGAAGTTAAACTTATTTAAAGGGGGTTTTGGATTAGGAATTGATAATACTGCATAATAATAATAAAATATAACTTAATCCTAATTTAATTGAACTACTTATTAATTTATACGAATACATTATTTATAATTATTAACTTAAAAGTGAATTAATTGAAATTATACTAATAAGTTTATTACAAGATGATAATTAATAAAATAATAACTTTTAATAAAACTAATTGATTAGAATTTTGTTTTGAGCAATTATAATATAAATTTATTTAAATTAACTAAATAACATGTTTTAACTAAATTAATATAAATTAATAGGAATTATAATAATTAACTAGTTATAAACTAATTACTAAATATAAATTATAATAATTAATACTAATTATAAATTAATAACTTAAATATAATAATAAAATATTTAAAACCCTAAATTTTAACCTAATTCGCTACAGTACTCGTATTAATACTTACGCGTTTCGCGTAATAGTGTACGTGTTCCGCGTATGTTTTAAATCGTATGCGTATCATGTAGAATTATACGCGATTCGCGTATGATATGATCGATGTGACAAAACAGTAACGAATAAACTGAATTATAAAGTTGTGTAATTTTTTTTTTAGTTTTACTTTACTGAATAAATAAACGTAAATAATAATAATAATAATCAGCAATATAAATGAGAGTGTTTACTTAAATGTGTCACCTCTAGATCCATGGATTGTTTTAAGTTTAAGCTCGTATTAAAATGTTTAGTATAAAACTTATATTTTCCTTTCGAATAAATATAAAGTTTTGGCTAACTAATTTAAATCTAATTTTCATTGGATTATATTTAAATAGTTACTAGTCTTTAAGTATTTAAATTGAGACCCAACCCAGTTTTGACCTTCGCCAAAATCCAAATCATAACGGTTTCCCTTTTTACAATTTCACTATTATATGACTAGTGATATTGCCCAAACCACCGAACTTTACTTTTAATTTAGTGTTAGTAAATTATTCGTAAATTCGTCTAGATCACTTTTAATGTTGAAGTTTAATTTATATAAATAAAAATAACTTTCATTATTTTAATCTAACAAATTAAGTGACAGGGGTTAAATATCCAAATACATAATAATGGTTCTTTTAATTCGGCTCAATGTTAAAAATACTAAAGTTACATTTTAATTTTTACAAATGATAACAATCCATTTCACTAGGGGCTCTACATGTGACAACCCGAAAATTTCCGACCAAATTTAAACTTAATCTTTAATATGATTTCGACAAGATAAGAAAGGTCTGCAATATTGAATCTCGAAAGTTTTAGAAATTATATTCATGTAATCAATTACCCTTTGACCGTGCTCGACGATTCACGAACAATTGTGTATGAATAAATATGTAAGCATATATATATAAATATAAATATAAGTGTATATATATATTATTAATAATGTATACTTTAATCAATTAGAATAAAAAAAATAAAAAATAAAAAATAAAATAACAAGCTAAATAAGTTACCATTAGAATGAATATATATAATTAGATATATGATATTAGTATGAATCTATATACCATTTATAAAATATATGATATTTATAACTATTAAATATTCATTGGAGGTATTCATATAATATAGGATACAATTATTAGAAAATATAATCATAAGTTGTATTATCAATATGTATATAATTATAAGAATAAAACATAGTTATTATTATTATTATTACGTTCATTATTATTGGTATGAGCGTTATTGATAATAATTATTATTATCATTATCAGTAATAATATTATTCATTTGTTATTTTTATTGATAAAAATCATCATGAATATTATTAGTATTATTATCAAATTATTAATTATTAGAATTATTACTATTATTATTATTATTATTATTATTAATTGTATTATTATGTATATACCTATTATTAGTATTAGTGATATTATTAATACACTTACAGATATATATACATATACATACATGACATACGACATACATATAGATAAACACATATACAGAGTATATATACGTATATACTGTTATATACATACATACAGACCATTATAAAATCTATATTATTATTCATTTTAATTTAATTAAATGAAATACTAAATTATATAATTACACAGATTAATAAAAGTGCATACGTATTCTTTTCTGATCTCCATCGTTTTCCAACTGATTCATAAATCTATTTTTGTCAAACATCCAGTACAATCGATTCCTTATGTTTCTATAACAAACAAAATTAGTTGGAATTGATTGGAATTTTTTTTATAATATTAGTACTGACCAAATATTTTGTGTCGATCAAATGGAACTACAAAACAAATGACAATTGTATCATACCAGCTGTAAAAAAGGCTATTGATATCTTTATGTTAATTTGAAAATACAATTTGAGGAAAAACAATAAAAATCAAAATTCAATTTGAAGAACACAGCTTTCTTCCTCTGTTTTGACTTCATTCTTCAAAAACTTCAAAAACGAAACAATCTTCAAAATGTGTAAGTGTAGTTATATTAGGGAACCTCCGTTTAAACTATCTGCAAGGTTTTAAGTTCCAATTTTCTGTATCGACTCCTAATTTCAAGGTCAAAGTTATTTTATAAAAAGTCAACTGATTTTTCAAAGATCAAATTGGAATGTTATAAATCGATTCTATTGAAATTGAGGATTCCTACAGTTTCTAATAATCATTTGGAACACAATTCATATTGTAACTATTTTCTAAAATGACTTACAACTCGAAATCAATGATTGGGTTGGAGTGTTCATCGCGAGTATACACATCAGGTTTAAAACTCTATATTTTTTTTTCTGTTGAATCTATTTAACCATTACTGGTCGTTACCAACTCTAACAAGTCTTAACTTAATTTTATAATTCGCTTATTGTCTGATTAAATCCTTTGGCCGATTGAAATTGAAGAAGAAGAAGGAGTTATTTAAAATACGGGTTATATGTAATTTCGCACTGTTTTAAATCAGAAACTGGGCGACAGCCCGATGGTTCAGAGTGTTATGCTTATTCGAGAGGTCGGGAGTTCGAGCCCGGTCGTGGGAAATCTTTTTTTGGGAAAACATTTAAAGGTAGCCTATTGTTATTATTGTTATTATCTTATTATTATTATTATTATTATTATTATTATTATTATTATTATTATTATTATTATTATTATTATTATTATCATCTTTATTATTGTTATTATTATGATTATTAGTATTAGAACTATAATTGCTATCATATTTGTACTTGTAAGTATTATAATTATTATTATCACTAGTATTAATAAGTATCACTAATATTATTATTATTAATTTTATCATTTTTAATATTATTATCATTATTACGATTATGATTATTATTATTATAAATATGAAAGTAATAAAATTTAATAATTAGTAGCATTTTATAATTATTAATATTGTTAATATTAAATTTATTATCATTAGTAACATTAGTAATAAGAGTGTTATTCTTAGAATTATTATTATCATTACTATTATTAGTATCAATTTAGGGACATTATTATATTTATCATTATTATTATTATTATTATTATTATTATTATTATTATTATTATTACTCTAATTATTACTATTATCAGTATTACTACTATTAATATTATCATTATAATCAAATACAACTTTCATTATTATTATTGATATAAAAATATAATTATAAGTAACATTACATATGAATTAATTATATTAACAACCTTTATACAAATATTCACATATGTATAAGCAAATAGGCATTTTTAAAATATATAGATATAAAACTATACAAATAATAATTATTTTTAAATATATATATATATATATATATATATATATATATATATATATATATATATATATATATATATATATATATATATATATATATATACAAATTAAATATATAATATATAAAGTTATAATATATGAAATTGTTCGATTACGAGAATGTGTTTTAATATATATATGAATAATATAGGTTCGTGAATCCGAGGCCAACCCTATACTTGTTCAATGCCGTTATATGTATTTTTACTACAAAATACAATAGGTGAGTTTCATTTGAATCCCTTTTACTCTTTACATTTTTAGGCTGAGAATACATGCAAATGCTTTACTACTGTTTTACAATATATATATATGCGTGAGTTTCATTTACCTTTTTACCCTTTATATTTTTGGGCTGAGAATACATGCGCAATTTTTATAACTGTTTTACGAAATAGACACAAGTAATCGAAACTACATTTTATGGTTGAATTATTAAACTGAATATGCCCCTTTTTAGTCTGGTAATCTAAGAATTTGGGAACAGACACCCTAATTGACGCGAATCCTAAAGATAGATCTATCGGGCCCAACAAGCCCCATCCAAAGTACCGGATGCTTTAGTACTTCGAAATTTATATCATGTCCGAAGGAGGATCCCGGAATGATGGGGATATTCTTATATGCATATTGTGAATGTCGGTTACCAGGTGTTCAATCCATATGAATGATATTTTTGTCTCTATGCATGGGACGTATGTTTATGAGAAATGGAAATATGAAATCTTGTGGTCTATTAAAATTATGAAATGATTATTTATGTTAAACTAATGAACTCACCAACCTTTTGGTTGACACTTTAAAGCATGTTTATTCTCAGGTATGAAAGAAATCATTCGCTGTGCAGTAGCTCTTATTAGAGACATTACTTGGAGTCATTCATGACATATTTCAAAAGACGTTGCATTCGAGTCGTCGGGTTCATCAAGATTATTATTTAGTCAATTATAGTTGAATATATTATGAAATGATTTGCATGTCATCAGTTTTCGATATAAAGCAAGTTTGTCTTTTAAAAACGAATGCAATGTTTGTAAAATGTATCATATAGAGGTCAAGTACCTCGCGATGTTACCAACTATTGTGAATCGTTTGTAATCGATATGGACTTTGTCCGGATGGATTAGGATGGGTCCTTTCAGTTGGTATCAGAGCGGTGGTCTTAGTGAACCAGGTCTTGCATTAGTGTGTCTAACTGATAGTCGTTAGGATGTATTAGTAAGTCTGGACTTCGACCGTGTCTGCATGTCAAAAGTTTTGCTTATCATTTTTGTCAGAAATCATCTGTTTATCATCCTTAGGAAATTACCTGCTTATCATTCTTAGTCTAGACACATCTTACTGCAATGATTGCATGAATAGTGTATAGACAAAATTCGTATCTTAGCGTATCTGCTAATTCATATCTTAGCATATCTGTTACTGTAGACTTTGCCTGAAAACTTCCGTAGATTCCTCCGTAACTTATGGGATTTTAGTATTATATATGCATATGTAAATTATGTATTGCAGGGTACTAATCTACATCTTGTAATCTAATTCTTATCGAAAATCCTTCATCTAATCGTACGAGATGAATCCCTCAACCAGTTCAAGTTCCTCGAATTCCGACAGCTATTCCGATATGGAAACACACTTGAGCTTCGAAAGCAGTATAACTGGAATGGATCAACAAAATTAGTCATCACCAATTCGGGATGAATTGGCGATGGGTTCGTAGTCGACTAAACCAACAGAGACAAGAAGAATGCGATCCTTTCCATTCCACCAACCGAATTTACCTCTTGGCGATGAACCTGAAACAGTTACCGGTGAACCTGTTTGTAATACTATTTTCTCTCTCATTTCCCGAATATCTTGCCAAGATTATATTCTATCTAAAATTCTAAACCTTATTCATTCGCTTGTTCCAACCGACAATCACCCCGGAATAATAGAAGAAGTCAACAAACTTCGCGCTCGAAAAATAAATTTGGAGAATATGGTGCAAAATGTACCAGCTTCAGCAACATCACCGGCACCAACAGTACCATCAGTAACAGCACCAGTACCATCAGCAATCCATGCCTCAACATCTCATTCTGTACCTCGAGTATAATCATCGTTCTACGTATTGTTCTACATTGATTATCTTCGTTCTTCATGGCGATTAAGTAATCTCTAAATGTTTTAGAGATTATGTTTTCTAGTTATAACGGTAAACCAAATGAGTTTAATATCATATTAACTCAATGAATCCATGATTACATCTGAAGAAAATATATATGTATATATGTTTTCATAAAGATTGTAATTAAAAATTCTTTCGTACAAAGTGTTAATTGTGAAAATATTTTAACGGGTAGGTAATACCCCAGGAATATTCAGATTTCACATTAATAAGTTACAATGTACATTCTTCGAAGCTGATTCAACAGTCGTTTACTATCCTACTTACATCCACCGATATACAAATCTGTTCACCACAGAATAACCATATTCATCCAATTTCATATTTGGATTTTAATTTATCAGAATCCAACAAGTGGCATAATGAAGAAAACATTTGACAAAATAAAATTTGTTAGAAACAAACAAATTAACTATGAGAAATTTTGTTAAGAATCCACACTAACTGTTCCTAGCTAACTGATTACATTTTATTTATCGCAGTTTATTTATCTCAATTTAATTATCGCAATTTTATTTATCGTCATTTAATTTCTGTTAATTACATTACGCATTTAATTTTCTCATCATTTAATTTCTGTTATTTATTTTACGCACTTTAAATATCGGGTCATGATATGTATTAATTAATTCGAATAATATATATTAAAATAAATATGAATTATTAAATTGCTAACTGTGGATTATCAACTGAGGACTACCAACATCGGACAATTAAAATGAATTAAAATATTGTTTATAACCTATGAAACTAAATAATTCTTCAAGTTTGCCACTTGATTTCATATTAAACCTCATTCGTATCTTGACGATTACAATCTACGTTCAAACCTTTCATGATTCTTGAAAACACCTCAATCAAGAGGATGAACCAACCGCACTTCATTCACGGAGGAAAGATTTATGCATATAGCTATGCACCTGAAAACACTCGGAACTTAAGTAAACGTTTAACATGTATCTGTGCTGTGCTAGATCCTTTAGCATTATTATTACCCAAAATAACTTTACAATACCTTTTCAAAGTAGTAAATTTTGTCACAGCTTCAGCAAATCAACTTTGACTTTCATTCGAAACAACCTTATTATAACCTTGAAATATATGCGTGCTCTTTTATTGTTACCAGGGAACCTCTCATATTCCACCATATTACCATCAGCGTTTAATCATCTAAAAACACAATTCTCTTGAAACCACCTCGGATTGATAACCGATGATTCAGATATCGTAGCATTAAATGCAGAGGAAACAGAAAAATGGTAGATGGTCTAAACGGACAAAAGTTTGATGATAAAGAAAGGAGTGTTAGGAACACTCGATAGAAAATTTGGTACTGAAAAACAGATTGAGCTAACCATGAAGGAGACCAAGGACAAATACAAGGACCAAACCCTATATTCAAAGAATCCAGGTAATTCTGGATCCGATGAAATCTTTAGAGAATATCTCGTTCCGAAGTCATGTTAAAATCTTGCGGAAAAATTTTTCTTCATCAACCTTCGAACTTAGAAATTTCAAAATATCATCATAAATATCTTCGATATTTATGAGGATATTTTCATAAATATTCTTATCCGAAATTATCTACCTCTTCGTGTTTTCTGTATTTCATTATATTGGAAACTTCTGTAAAATCTAAGTATAAATTATGAATGAATTGTGGAGAAGTGTTGGGAATTGAAGCGTGAGTTAATATAATATAATGGCGCTTGGCCAACGTGACTATATTACAGTAAGTCATGCTGAGTTTCTAATGAAACGTGATGATGGTTCACAGTAGATCATACCACCATCATGCGTCATGTTACATAACTCTTTCATTCTACTTAACCTCTGAACATATCAAGAAAATATATTCTTGATAGTTCTATCCTCAGTAATTTTGATAAATTTGAAAATCAAATCATGCTATCACGTTCCTTTCTACTTAGAATATTATAATCATTCGAAACTTATTATCTACGAATTCTGGACCATGATTCGCTTGACTTGAAGTCAGGAAGAGAAGACAAAAGCATGAAACTCCGATAGATAAGGGAAAATACAAAACCCAACAACAACACCAAAATTACAAACCGTGTATATCAATGTTATCGCAACGTAAAGAAACGGGAGAATTAAAAACATTATAACCCCAAGGGCGGAGTAGAAGAAAACAGATTCCTCCGGTGGTAAATGGAGAATGAGAATGATTGTTGTGATAGTGAGGATAAGAACAAGAATCAGAACTGGATTAAGCATTTTCACAATCTTTTGAATTTGGAAATTGAGTATTGGAATGGTAAAAATAATGGAACGGAAGAAGTTAATTTATAGTGAAAAATCTGATAAAGAAATCAAGACAGATCTTCGCATTTAAGTAGAGAGATCCTAATATCCTGAATTACCGAAGAATCAAATCTTTTACAGATTCAAAGATTTTCTTTAAATCTCTTGAATTCCGGAATTCAACTAAGACAACGTCAGAAGATAAGACGAACCTTATTTTCTAAATTCAACAGTGACTACGTCAAAAGTTAAGACGAATCTGTATTTCTTCATTTCACTCTTTTGTGACATCTTCACTTGTACGCTTCGCGTAATCGAATTGTTTTATCCATATTACTCAATGATGATAAAACTATAATTTTCAACTTGTATGCGTCATGAAAGCATTTTTATTATTAGCCATGACCACCTCACTCAAATTTCGGGACGAAATTTCTTTAACGGGTAGGTACTGTGACAACCCGGAAATTTCTGACCAAATTTAAACTTAATCTTTAATATGATTTCGACAAGATAAGCAAGGTCTGCAATATTGAATCTCAAAAGTTTTAGAAATTATATTCATGTAATCAATTACCCTTTGACCATGCTCGACGATTCACGAACAATTGTGTATGAATAAATATGTAAACATATATATATAAATATAAATATAAGTGTATATATTATTATTAATAATGTATACTTTAATCAATTAGAATAAAAAAATAAAAAATAAAAAATAAAATAACAAGCTAAATAAGTTACCATTAGAATGAATATATATAATTAGATATATGATATTAGTATGAATCTATATACCATTTATAAAATATATGATATTTATAACTATTAAATATTCATTGGAGGTATTCATATAATATAGGATACAATTATTAGAAAATATAATCATAAGTTGTATTATCAATATGTATATAATTATAAGAATAAAACATAGTTATTATTATTATTATTACGTTCATTATTATTGGTATGAGCGTTATTGATAATAATTATTATTATCATTATCAGTAATAATATTATTCATTTGTTATTTTTATTGATAAAAATCATCATGAATATTATTAGTATTATTATCAAATTATTAATTATTAGAATTATTACTATTATTATTATTATTATTAATTGTATTATTATGTATATACCTATTATTAGTATTAGTGATATTATTAATACACTTACAGATATATATACATATACATACATGACATACGACATACATATAGATAAACACATATACAGAGTATATATACGTATATACTGTTATATACATACATACAGACCATTATAAAATCTATATTATTATTCATTTTAATTTAATTAAATGAAATACTAAATTATATAATTACACAGATTAATAAAAGTGCATACGTATTCTTTTCTGATCTCCATCGTTTTCCAACTGATTCATAAATCTATTTTTGTCAAACATCCAGTACAATCGATTCCTTATGTTTCTATAACAAACAAAATTAGTTGGAATTGATTGGAATTTTTTTTATAATATTAGTACTGACCAAATATTTTGTGTCGATCAAATGGAACTACAAAACAAATGACAATTGTATCATACCAGCTGTAAAAAAGGCTATTGACATCTTTATGTTACTTTGAAAATACAATTTGAGGAAAAACAATAAAAATCAAAATTCAATTTGAAGAACACAGCTTTCTTCCTCTGTTTTGACTTCATTCTTCAAAAACTTCGAAAATGAAACAATCTTCAAAATGTGTAAGTGTAGTTATATTAGGGAACCTCCGTTTAAACTATCTGCAAGGTTTTAAGTTCCAATTTTCTGTATCGACTCCTAATTTCAAGGTCAAAGTTATTTTATAAAAAGTCAACTGATTTTTCAAAGATCAAATTGGAATGTTATAAATCGATTCTATTGAAATTGAGGATTCCTACAGTTTCTAATAATCATTTGGAACACAATTCATATTGTAACTATTTTCTAAAATAACTTACAACTCGAAATCAATGATTGGGTTGGAGTGTTCATCGCGAGTATACACAGCAGGTTTAAAACTCTATATTTTTTTTCTGTTGAATCTATTTAACCATTAATGGTCGTTACCAACTCTAACAAGTCTTAACTTAATTTTATAATTCGCTTATTGTCTGATTAAATCCTTTGGCCGATTGAAATTGAAGAAGAAGAAGGAGTTATTTAAAATACGGGTTATATGTAATTTCGCACTGTTTTAAATCAGAAACTGGGCGACAGCCCGATGGTTCAGAGTGTTATGCTTATTCGAGAGGTCGGGAGTTCGAGCCCGGTCGTGGGAAATCTTTTTTTGGGAAAACATTTAAAGGTAGCCTATTGTTATTATTGTTATTATCTTATTATTATTATTATTATTATTATTATTATTATTATTATTATTATCATCTTTATTATTGTTATTATTATGATTATTAGTATTAGAACTATAATTGCTATCATATTTGCACTTGTAAGTATTATAATTATTATTATCACTAGTATTAATAAGTATCACTAATATTATTATTATTATTAATTTTATCATTTTTAATATTATTATCATTATTACGATTATGATTATTATTATTATAAATATGAAAGTAATAAAATTTAATAATTAGTAGCATTTTATAATTATTAATATTGTTAATATTAAATTTATTATCATTAGTAACATTAGTAATAAGAGTGTTATTCTTAGAATTATTATTATCATTACTATTATTAGTATCAATTTAGGGACATTATTATATTTATCATTATTATTATTATTATTATTATTATTATTATTATTATTATTATTATTATTATTATTATTATTACTCTAATTATTACTATTATCAGTATTACTACTATTAATATTATCATTATAATCAAATACAACTTTCATTATTATTATTGATATAAAAATATAATTATAAGTAACATTACATATGAATTAATTATATTAACAACCTTTATACAAATATTCACATATGTATAAGCAAATAGGCATTTTTAAAATATATAGATATAAAACTATACAAATAATAATTATTTTTAAATATATATATATATATATATATATATATATATATATATACAAATTAAATATATAATATATAAAGTTATAATATATGAAATTGTTCGATTACGAGAATGTGTTTTAATATATATATGAATAATATAGGTTCGTGAATCCGAGGCCAACCCTATACTTGTTCAATGCCGTTATATGTATTTTTACTACAAAATACAATAGGTGAGTTTCATTTGAATCCTTTTTACTCTTTACATTTTTAGGCTGAGAATACATGCAAATGCTTTACTATTGTTTTACAATATATATATGCGTGAGTTTCATTTACCTTTTTACCCTTTATATTTTTGGGCTGAGAATACATGCGCAATTTTTATAACTATTTTACGAAATAGACACAAGTAATCGAAACTACATTTTATGGTTGAATTATTAAACTGAATATGCCCCTTTTAGTCCGGTAATCTAAGAATTTGGGAACAGACACCCTAATTGACGCGAATCCTAAAGATAGATCTATCGGGCCCAACAAGCCCCATCCAAAGTACCGGATGCTTTAGTACTTCGAAATTTATATCATGTCCGAAGGAGGATCCCGAAATGATGGGGATATTCTTATATGCATATTGTGAATGTCGGTTACCAGGTGTTCAATCCATATGAATGATATTTTTGTCTCTATGCATGGGACGTATGTTTATGAGAAATGGAAATATGAAATCTTGTGGTCTATTAAAATTATGAAATGATTATTTATGTTAAACTAATGAACTCACCAACCTTTTGGTTGACACTTTAAAGCATGTTTATTCTCAGGTATGAAAGAAATCATTCGCTGTGCAGTAGCTCTTATTAGAGACATTACTTGGAGTCATTCATGACATATTTCAAAAGACGTTGCATTCGAGTCGTCGGGTTCATCAAGATTATTATTTAGTCAATTATAGTTGAATATATTATGAAATGATTTGCATGTCATCAGTTTTCGATATAAAGCAAGTTTGTCTTTTAAAAACGAATGCAAAGTTTGTAAAATGTATCATATAGAGGTTAAGTACCTCGCGATGTAACCAACTATTGTGAATTGTTTGTAATCGATATGGACTTTGTCCGGATGGATTAGGACGGATCCTTTCAGTTGGTATCAGAGCGGTGGTCTTAGTGAACCAGGTCTTGCATTAGTGTGTCTAACTGATAGTCGTTAGGATGCATTAGTAAGTCTGGACTTCGACCGTGTCTGCATGTCAAAAGTTTTGCTTATCATTTTTGTCGGAAATCATCTGTTTATCATCCTTAGGAAATTACCTGCTTATCATTCTTAGTCTATACACATCTTACTGCAATGATTGCATGAATAGTGTATAGATAAAATTCGTATCTTAGCGTATCTGCTAATTCATATCTTAGCATATCTGTTACTGTAGACTTTGCCTGAAAACTTCCGTAGATTCCTCCGTAACTTATGGGATTTTAGTATTATATATGCATATGTAAATTATGTATTGCAGGGTACTAATCTAGGAAATACCCTCCGTAACTTAGGAAATACCCTTAATCACGAACAATACACCCTTAAAACTGAAACTATCCTAAAATTTGAACCTTGAAACTAAAATTAATACAGAGTACAAAAGATTACTAGAAAATAATATTGATGTGTACTGTGTTGTAAATATGTATGTTATATGGATCTCTTGAACTGTGTACTAACTCCTCTCACTGTATGTATATCTTTTTCTGTGTAAGTAGTACTCGTATATAACATCTGAGAAGTTGATCAAAAGTAGTAGGTAAATTGAGTGCACACTGCCTTTCTTGCTGTACCACTGAAAAAAGAAGTTATATTAAACTAAAAAGCAGCCGTCCCATTTGTATTTGAATCTGGATCTGGACAGGATCTTACGCGTTTCGCGTAGACACCCACACGATCCACGTAAGACTTAAATACTACTCGTTTCGCGTAGACCTTCACACGTTTCGCGTAGGAGTAGTTTACAGTTTTCTTATTTTTTATTTTTTTTTCGTTTGTTCTATGTTGATCCCGTGTTTACGTATATCGACTTGGAACTTTTCATTTGAACTCTTCTCTTCGATCATCTTGAACTTGCATTCGGGTAAACATTATCTTGATACATATTTAGTTTAAATCCGTCGTTTTATCGTTGTTTTATCAAACTTCAAGCTCGTGTTTACTTTTGTCATTTTTCTCGTGAATAATACATTTGAATGTCTTCGTTTCGGTAAAAGCTGATGAAATATAAATGATATTACGTTGGAATATATGTATATTTAAAGCAATATCAAAATACCCCACACTTGAACGTTGCTTGTCCTCAAGCAATTACATCTTCTAAATAGAATCAGAACATTACATATTTTTCCATATCGAACATTAAATCACACAACACACACTACACGAAATGAAACACACGCTATATGGAATAAGTTGGAAACACTACACAATTTTATTGGATCACACGCACACCACACGAAATGAAATTCTGACAACAGAAACAAAGTAGAAATCTCGTGATTAAGGTTTAAAAATTTGGATCCTTAGGGAAAATTGGACCTTATGAAAACGTTTTAAGATTTTATAAAATGGCATGCTAGTTTTTACACTAGACACGTTTTCCGGTTTTAACCTCAAATTCCGGTCGAGGGTAACTGAAAACCGTAGTCTCAGTCGGCGATTAGCAAGCTATCCGCCCCCATAATTGAAGTATCATGGAACTTGAAACCGAATGTCCTAAAAATGATTTTACACAATATAATTCATAAAATAGCATAAGTTTTAGAGTAAAATTATATCGTGTCCAAATATCATCGGTGAACCATGAGTTTGCACACCTCAATTTGTTATGGCATATGTATGTTGACCGCGGTCAAACATAGATGCGGTTGATCTTTACGGAGATCATCCATCTGGGGATTAGATTCATTAGTCTTAAAAGCTAATTTGCAATGTGCCCCCCATTGTACGAGACAGATCCATCTCATGGTTAGGATAAGTCTGACCACCAAAAACCCTGTTTGATGCTGAGGTGAGGTGGATTTCCAGCCGATGATAGAGATGACTTTTCAAGATTTTTCATCAACCTACAGCTGTTCTGGACTACATCTTCTAACATAAGTTAGCAAGTGTGTCATTTTAGAAGACTTTACTTCCTTAAGGGATATTCAGGTTTATACATTTCAAAGAGATAATATCTGCAATAAACTTCATAGAAACATGTGATAAATAGTTCTAAACATATGGGGTTTATAAATTCTGTTATACTTGGTTTTCTTTTATATATTTCAATCAAATAAACTTATGTATTTTTAATGTATGGAGACAATAATTTCGATTTTTGACACCTAATCTTTAATTGCTCGTTATTACCTTAAAAATTGATTAGTTATATTTGTTTAAAAATTGTAAAAATTTTCAAAAAAACCACTAAATTATAAGTTCTCGAGAATTTATATACTCCCACCCCACACTTAAGATTATGTAATGCCCTCATTACATAAAATCAGATTAAATGTATAAATTTGAGAGGATAAAAAGTGTAAAGTGTTTAGAACTTCCTTTGTTAAGCAATTGGAGATTGTAAAATGCTTAATGTATGAACATGTCCAATCCTTTTTATCACAATAATGCTTTCGTGTTTCGCTATGTCGAATCTTATCATCGTAAGTACCTGTCAACAAATATGTCAAACATAAACGAGATGGGGTTGTACTTTAGTAGTACAAAAATTTTACCCCACACTAAAAGTTTTTGTAGAAATAAAATAAATAAAGGTAAAAGTAAATTAACACACCATAAGAATCATTTTATACAAACAAATACAAAATAAATAGTTCTAAAACTAAAAAGAAACTAGAAAAATGACCACGCAGGGCCTTCCTGATCTTCCTGTTCCCGCTGCTGTTGCTGCCGTTGTTCATTTAGGCGTTGTTCCTCATAAAAACGATTATAAGCTTCCTGACTTGCGGCTAGGGCAGCATTGGGGTCATAAGGTGGAGGTAGAGGGTCACCGTGTCCTTGCCATTGGGGGTATGAAGGAAAGACTGAGGGTGCGTATTGTTGTGGGTTAGCTACATATAAATATGCCTGATGATGCGCCCACTCTAACTGTGCTCCCTGGCCCCTCTGATCGTAGCGGATGTTTTCTAAAATATTATCCTGAGCCAGATGGGTATGCCTAATTTCCCCTATTTGCCTAGACAAACTAGTGTATTGTTCTTCTGATCTCCGTCCTCAATTATCATACGAGTTCCTTAAATCTAAACTCAATGATTCAAACGAATTTTGTAGCCTATCGAAATCAGAAAAACCTGCATTAGACGAACTAGCCTCATCTGGCTATCTTCGTCTCCTCCTAGTTTCCCTAGCGGGTTCCTCATCCTCCTCCATAGGAGCGTGAGCGACAACTTCTTGTCGTCTTAAACTAATTACCCCACCCCTCACGTCTATAGCCTTTGCCGTCCTATACACATCCAATCCTAAAGTTTTAACAGCTTGATCCACCGGTTGGATTGGGGGTTCTGATTCACTCGGGTCGAGTCCGAACTAGTTTCCTAGACACGTGATGTAGTGACCCCCCGACATGTCACTTGTTCCTCTAGCCCCTTTACCAACATGGGCCAAAAAGTAAGCAACTCCATAGGGTATACTAAAAAATGTATCCCTATCTCTGATCGCATCTAAGTACCAAAGGTCAATATAATTAATTTTATCTATATTAGTAAATGACCTTTGGTTTATTGTGTTCGCTATAAACTTATGAATTATTCTAAAGCGAACATCGGTGATCTTCAGGTACGATTCTTGGCCTGGCTCATATGTATTTCTATTAGTGAAAGATTGCCAGACTGCCGAAGAATCATAATTTCCCGTATATCTAGCCCCTGTAAAAATATACTCCCTAAAATCGGGATCCAACATCTCCTCAACGGTGTAAATCCCTAATGCGTCAGTCACGTTACTTAGGGACATACTTCTATCTACCCCACCCAGTCGAAATTGTAGAAAATTAGGGTCATTGATAGTTTCTGGGTGTAAACTCATTCTAACGGTAGAATAGAACTCTAAACACCATTCTCTATATACAGGGCTATTTAAACTAAACAATCTCTCAAAATCATTAAAAACCAAAGTCATTCCAAATTTGTTTGTAAAACTTTGGTTTAAAATTCCCCTTATTTGTTCATCTAAGTTGACTGGGTGTCCTAAAGGAGCCCAATCCACAACGAATACTGGAGAGATGTTTCTATTGACCAGAGAAAGTAAGTCCTTAACCTTTTGCAATCGGTTAGGTAAATCATAAGGAAATCTCAGGTTCGGGTGTAGATTCTGAAGTTGTTGTTCCATTTCCGGTGTTACTTGTTCTTCCCCTTGCTGTTGGTTAACAGCTCTCATTCTAAATAATCCCTGCATAACATTCTAAAACAAGAGAATCGTCCTAATTGGATATGTTAATATTAGCAAATAATTCATCCTTGACAAACAAGTTTGTTTCAACACCACAGGAATCAATATTTCAACAACAATTTACTTCTAAAAATTAAAACAAACAACAATAAAACAAAATTCATAAGCATAAATCAAGTTTCAAAAACAAAGTTTAATTCACAAGTGGAAATACGCAATGAGCTAAGCATATATAATCCAATTCAATCACATTGCGTGTATTCCAGCTCCTAATCATCATTACAATTCATACTTGATTAATGACAATTAAAAAAAATTATCAAATTTAGACGAAAATTAAAATCACAAATTCGAACAATCAAACTTATATTCAAAACTTCTACTACTATCAAAACATCTAAAAACATCTAATTAGACCCAAAATAACACAATTCAATAGCAATTCTTTAATTTCCCCAATTTACATAAACCCTAACTTTTCAAAAATCAATTAAACATCAAATTCTTATGCTAATCGGGTTTAACATCACACTAACAACATAGATATAGCATTAATCAAGCCAAATTCAACAATATCATGCATTAATTCGGATTAAAGCCATAAAAATAATAAATGAAAAAATTGAAAAACAAGTGGTAAAAACGGATTTAGGACCCTTACCAATCTCGGCATGTTGAAAGGTAGATGAATTGGAGGAGATTGATAGTGTTAATTTAGTGTTTGGGTGTGATTTTTGGGGTTTTTTGTGCTTCTTCTTCGTCCATAGAGAGCAAAAACAATAATAAGAGAGTGTGGAGGAGAAGCTGGTCGATCAGTTATCTGGACTGATTTTAAACTCTACGCGTTTCGCGTAGTACTACGCGTTTCGCGTAGTACTACGCGTTTCACGTAGCTTTTAAATCTACGCGTTTTGTGTGGATATCCCCACGATCCGCGTAAGTATTCGGCTCTTTTTTTTTCAACTTTATAATTAATCAAACTTATAAAATTTCTTTTATAAATTTATAATTGTAGCTACGGAAATTTCGGTTGTTATACCTAGTCTTTATCCGTTTATAAATTTTAAAAATTAATTTATAAAATTTAATAATTTAAAAGTTAAGGTTTTTAATATTTTACGAAAATAAAAATAAAACAAAAACTTTCTATTTATTTATTATTATTATATATATATATATATATATATATATATATATATATATATATATATATATATATATATATATATATATATATATATATATATATATATATATATATATATATATATATATATATATATTTTCAACTTTATAAGTACTTAAATTTCAAAATATCAATTTTAAATTTATATTTGATGTAACAGAAATTTCGGTTGGTATACCTAGTCTTTATCCGTTTATAAATTTTTAATTTCAATTTATAACTTAATACTTTAAAAGTTAAAGTTTTAATATTTTTCAAGAACAACTTAAAAACAAAACACTCTATTTTTTTTAATTTTAAAATTAAAAGAAAATCAATATTTAAAATTAAAAACAAGTACATGAAAAATAAAAATTAAATGAATTTAAAATACACTATATTTTTTTAAAAAAAAAATTAAATTTTAAAATATACTTTTAAATCAACTAATTTTCAAACTTAAAACTTTGTTTCCTATCAACTAGGTAGAGGTAATCTCGGTTGTTACACCTATCATTACCCACGACAAAAGTTTACAAGTTATATATCTTTACGGTTATTGATAAAAAAGTAAATTTTTTTAGTAGTTCTAATTTTTCTTCTGTTTTTGTGGTTTACTATTTAAAAGATATATTATGAATCCAACAATTAATTTCGTGCAATTTGAAGAATGACAATTCAGTTACTACACTTAGCATTATCGTTTTCAATGAAAACAGGTTAAACTCAAGGTTTATCAATTTCAAATGGTAGACCCTTTTTAATAAAAACACAACAAACAATTACAAACTAAAACACATCAAAACATAAACACACAAAAATTCAAAAACACAAAAATGCACAAAAACACAATTGGCGAGAAAAAGAATTAGATTGTGAAACCACGTCGACTTGCCTCATAATGGATTCGTACCATTTCGCCCCCCATGGCTTCGTAGGCATAACCTCGCTGGTTTAAAAGGTTTTCCTTTGAACATTTAAAAGGCCCTTCCCGGCATAAGGTTACGTACTCGAAATTAGAGTCCGTCTGGTTCTTTGGACAATTTCCATAATGAGCTGGTTTTCCACATTTTACACATTTGCCCAGATGACGCGCTCGACGTTTCATAGCTAATTTTGATTTTCCTTTGGCATAATTTTTCTCGTTAAGTTCTTGCCTTATTTCTTTACTCGCCTGATCGCATCTTCTTTTTATATCTAACACCACATCTCTTGGTAAAATTTTATCGCACATCAAAAAGAAGTGGTTGTAGACATATTGATTGCGCATCTTGTAAATAAACAATAAATAAAAACGAAAAGAAAATAAAAATAAAAGGTAGAATGGAGGGAGAAGACTAGTTCTTTAGTGTCTGCTAGGGAAAGACCGAACAAACCCCACTTTTAAAGATGAAAATAAAGTTTGAGAATGGAGTTAAAAAACCTTAAAGTTACCCTGAATTTACTTGTCCTTAGGGTAGAATGTGATCTCGTCTCTTTCCGTAGTATTGATTCCTTCAAAGTATAATTTGAGTCATTGACCGTTCACTTTGAAAGTTCCACCGTCTTTGCTATATAATTCTGCATATCCAGATGGAAAAACTTGTTTTATTATATATGGTCCAGTCCATCGGGATCTAAGTTTCCCAGGTGAAAACTTAAAACGTGATTGGAATACTAATACTTTATCCCCTTGTTCAAATTCTTTCTTTTCTTTTAACCCTGCATCGTGCCATCTTTTAGTTTTCTCCTTGTATGTTTTAGAGTTTTCATACGCTTGTAGTCTTAATTTATCTAATTCATTCAGTTGTAAGAATTGGTTTTCTCTGGCTTTTACAAGGTCGGTATTACATTCTCTCAGAGCCCAGTATGCCTTGTGTTCAACTTCGACAGGTAGATGACACGCCTTACTGTAAATCAATCGGAAAGGTGTAGTACCGATGAGCATTTTGAATGCAGTTCTAAATGCCCAAAGTGCATCATCTAGCTTTCGATGCCAGATTTTTGGATTATTTTTAACCGTTCTTTCTAAAATTCGTTTAAGACCTCTGTTTGTGTTTTCAACTTGGCCACTCGTTTGAGGGTGGTAAGAAGTTGAAAAACGATGATTAACTCCATACTTTTTAAGCACTTTCTCGAGTAGTTGATTTGTAAAATGAATTCCACGATCACTGATTAATGCTTTTGGAATCCCAAAACGCGAGAAAAGATTTTTAAGAAAGTTGACAACAACTCGAGCATCGTTAGTGGGTAGGGCTTTTGCTTCAGCCCATTTAGAAACGTAATCGACTGCCACGAGAATGTATTTGCATTTGTTAGAAGCGGGGAATGGACCCATGAAGTCAATACCCCAAATGTCAAATACTTCGCATACTAGGATGCTTTGTTGTGGCATTTCGTCTCTCTTGGAGATATTTTCAGATCTTTGACAAGAATCACAAGTTTTTACCATATTGTATGCATCTTTAAAAATTGTAGGCCAGTAAAAACCTGAGTCAAAAACCTTTTTGGCTGTATAGCTTGGTCCGAAATGTCCACCAGCTGGTCCTTCATGACAGTGCTCTAGAATTTTTTGCGCTTCTTTGCCGTATACACATCGGCGTATAACTTGGTCAGCCCCTATACGAAAGAGGTTAGGGCTTTCCCAAAAGTAAAACTTCAGATCAGCAAAGAATTTCTTCTTTTGCTGATAAGTTTGATTTTTTAACGAGAATTCCTGCGGCTAGATAATTAGCATAGCCCGCAAACCATGGAATTTCTTCTTCTATTTCAATTCTCATAAGGAACTCGTCCGGAAAAGTATCGTGAATAACAGATTCGTCGAGTGTTTCTAAGTTAGGATTTTCAAGACGGGATAAGTGATCTGCAGCGAGATTTTCAGCTCCTTTTTTATCTTTAATTTCAATGTCGAATTCTTGTAGGAGAAGAATCCAACGAATCAGTCTAGGTTTAGCATCTTGCTTTTTGAATAAGTACTTTAAAGCTGAATGATCAGTATAAACAATTATTTTAGATAACACTAAGTAGGATCTAAACTTATCGAAAGCAAAAACTACTGCAAGAAGCTCCTTCTCAGTAGTCGTGTAATTCAACTGAGCTCCTGTAAGTGTTTTACTTGCGTAATAGATTGGTTGAAATTTGTTATCTTGACGTTGACCTAAAACAGCTCCCATCACGAAATCACTAGCATCACACATTAGTTCGAAAGGTTTGGACCAGTCGGGTGATACCATAATGGGTGCATTCGTAAGTTTATTTTTTAGAATGGAGAAAGCTTGTAAGCATTCGTCATTGAAGTCGAATGTACTGTCTTTCTGGAGAAGTTTAGTCATGGGTTGAGCGATTTTAGAAAAATCCTTTATGAATCGTCGATAGAATCCCGCATGACCTAAGAAACTACGAATTCCTTTAACGTTAGTTAGAGGAGGAAGCTTTGAGATTACATCGATCTTAGCTTTGTCTACTTCCATACCATCTCGAGAAATCTTGTGTCCTAAAACAATGCCTTCCTTCACCATGAAGTGGCATTTTTCCCAATTTAAAACAAGATTTGATTCCTCACAAGGAATTAACATTCGCTCGAGGTTGGAAAGGCATGAATCGAAGGAGTTTCCAAAAACAGAGAAATCGTCCATAAGGACTTCCATACTTCCTTCTATCATGTCATGAAATATTGCCATCATACACCTTTGAAAGGTGTCTGGCGCGTTGCATAATCCGAACGGCATTCGTCGATATGCGAATGTACCAAATGGACAAGTAAATGTTGTCTTGTCTTGGTCTTTTGGATCAATGGGAATTTGAAAATAACCGGAGAATCCATCAAGGAAACAATAGTATTCTTTTCCCGCTAAACGTTCTAGCATTTGGTCAATATAAGGAAGTGGGAAATGATCTTTCCTTGTGGCGTCGTTTAAACGACGGTAGTCTATACAGACTCTCCAGCCAGTGACTGTTCTTGTAGTAACAGGTTCATTATCATCATTAAGAACGACAGTTGTACCTCCTTTCTTGGGTACTACTTGTACAGGACTAACCCATGGGCTATCGAATATAGGGTATATTAACCCGGCATCATGTAACTTGATAACCTCCTTCTTGACAACTTCTTTCATGTTAGGGTTTAACCTTCGTTGTCTTTGTACCACGGGTTTAAAATCTTCTTTCATTAGAATCTTATGAGTACAATAAACGGGGTTAATCCCTGGAATATCGGTTGTTTTCCA
This sequence comes from Rutidosis leptorrhynchoides, assembly GCF_046630445.1. Classification (NCBI taxonomy): domain Eukaryota; kingdom Viridiplantae; phylum Streptophyta; class Magnoliopsida; order Asterales; family Asteraceae; genus Rutidosis; species Rutidosis leptorrhynchoides. Next base: position 99,135,521 of record NC_092334.1, on the reverse strand, counting down.
AGCAATTGCTTTCTTATGAGTTTTTAGAACGGACATTAACCTACTCTTTTCGTTATCGGAAAGTTTTGATGAAATTATAACGGGTAATTGTGATGTACCTTGGAGATAAGCATACTCCAAATGTTCCAGGAGTTCTTTAAGCTCCAAGGTTGGCGGTTCTTCCAAGGAAGATTTTATTTGGAACCTGTTACCATCGGTAATTTCTTCAAAGGGTTCATCTTCCTTGAGAATTTCTTCCTCACAGCAATCTTCATCGATTACTACTTTCAATAATTCGTCAAGTTCAAGTTCTACATCGAATTCATCACCTTCACTCATTGAGGTGAAGTTCGAGGTGTCGACATTTAGTAATTCTTGTAATTCTTTGTCGACACAACAATCAACAATATCTACCTTATAACATTCGTCATCGGAAGAGATAGGTTGTTTCATAGCTTTATCTATGTTTAGGGTAACTCTATCTTCCCCTACACCTAGACTAAGCTTTTTGTCTTTAACACGCACAATTGCGTCAGCGGTATTTAGAAATGGTCGCCCTAGAATTAGGGGAACCTTGCTATCTTCTTCCATTTCGAGGACAACGAAGTCGGCAGGAAAGATTAAATGATTGACTTTAACTGGTAGGTTTTCGGCAATACCAATAGGATAGTTAAAAGTTCTATCTGCTAGGCGTATACACATCCTAGTTAGTTTTAGATCACCTAGGTTTAGTTTTAAGTATAAGGAGTGTGGCATAAGATTGATACTTGCGCCTAAGTCAGCTAATGCATCGTACATTACTGAATCTCCCATCAGACACGGAATAATGAAACCACCAGGATCTTCAAGTTTCGGTGGCATCTTTTGCTTTTGCAAAATTGCTGAGCATTCCTCATTGAGGAATGTGGTTGAAACTTCTTCATATTTACCTTTATCGGCTATGAGATCCTTAATAAACCTTCCATAATTTGGCATACCCCTAAGAACTTCTGCGAGTGGCATGTTAATGCTAATTTTTTTTATCATATCTGCAAATTTTTGATATTGGCTCGCGAGTTTGTCTTTCTTTAATGCCTTCGGGTATGGAATAGGTGCTTTGTGCACCTTCAATGGTGGTTCTTCAATTTTTTTCGATATGATCTCAGGTGGATCATCTTTTCCTTGTTCTTTCTCAACATGTTCATCTACATCAACAGGTTCTTGCAAAATAGGAGGAGATAAAGGAACTTCTGAGGTCTTACTAGTTCCTAGGTTAACAGTTAAACCACTTCTAGTAGTTATAGCATTTACATGCTCATTCCTTGTTTGATTGTTGTTGGGATTCACTTGAGTATTTGAGGGGAGAGCACCCGGTGGCCTCTCTGATAGTAACTGTGAGATCCTTCCAACATCTCTTTCTAAATTCTGAATCGTAGCTTGTTGATTTCGAATTTGTTGAGTTTGAATTTCCGCAGTTTGCTCGTGCTTTACCATAAAATCTCTTAAGAGATCTTCTAAACCGGATTTCTTCTCGGGTTGTGGTTGTATAAGTGCTTGTGGTTGTGGTTGTGGTTGATTGTGTTGGAAATTATTTTGATAAATTCGTTGAGGTTGATTTCGGTTGTTTAGGTTATTGTAACCTGGTGGTGCATTTCTTTGATTTTGATTTTGATTTTGGAAATTTTGGTTATTTTGGTAAACCGGATTTCCTCCTTGATAGTTATTATTATTTAAACCTGAAGGTCCTCCTGTTTGATAGTTGTTAATTTGAGGATATTTTCGGTTATTTGCTTCTATCGCTGGAAAATCGTTGAAATTTATTTCACCTTTTCGCAAGTAACCTAGGAAATTTGCTTGCTCTTCCATCGTTGTTTTATCACAATCTCTAGTAAGATGGGGGCCTTGGCACATTTCACATCCTACCCTGATAGCATGCATTTCCTTGGTTACTCTCTCAATTTGTCTTGCTTGATTTGCCATTTGTACTTTTAAAGAAGAAATTTCATCATTGCTTTCGATATTAGCAACGGTTGATGATCTAGAGAATTCTATCTCTTGATGCCAATTATGGAAATGTGCTGCTATATCGGCAATGATTGTGTGAGCGTCTTTCGGTGTTTTCTTCATTATCGAACCACCAGCTGCAACATCGATATCTTTTCTAGTAGCAACATTTACTCCTTTATAAAATATTTGGACTTTTTGGAATGTATTCAACCCGTGTTGAGGACATACCCTAAGCATTTTGTTGAATCGGGTCCAAGCTTCATAAAGGGTTTCGTTAAACTTTTGCTTGAAGTGATTTATATCACTTTGCAATTTTGCTGATTTTAAAGCAGGGAAGAATTCTCACAAAAATTTGTCCATCATGTCATTCCAGTTTTTGATATAACCTTCTGGTAATGAGTCTAGCCAATCTCTTGCATCGTCGTTTAAGGACCATGGAAAGATTTTCAAAGATGTGACTTCATTGGAGACATCCTTAATTTTGAATAGTTTGTAAATGCTTACAAACTTACGAAGATGCTCGTTAGCATCCTCATTTGGAGCTCCACCAAATTGGCATGTATTAGTCACCATGTGAAGGAATTGACCTTTTATTTCAAAGCCGTCAGTCATCGTAGGTTGGATAATTGCGTGGCCTTGACCTGTTCTTGTCGCCTTCATTAATGCTTCCATCGTTTGATTTGTAACAGCCATATCTGGTTCTATGATTTGTGGAATATCTGGTTCAGAGTTAGAATCTAATTAAAGTGATTCTAAATCCTCGGCGAGAGACTCTACTTCTTGAGCTCTTAAGCGTTCGTGAAATTCTCTTTCAGGTTCAGGATATGGAGAAGTTAATTCAGTGTTGGAGGAACGTAAATTCATGCATTAATTTCTATCATAACATTAAAAGCTTTTCTAGGAATGAATTCCTATAAAAGGATCGAATAACCTAAAGTCTATTAAAATCTTTTAAACGTAACTGTTCCCCGGCAGCGGCGCCAAAAAGTTGATGCGTTGAAACAGTACCTTTATTTATGAACGAAGTTGAGTTGTTTTGTTACACGAATTGATTTATTGTATATATGGTATTTTAACGAATTTAGGTTGGTTTCAAACATATATAGGCAACTGGTCCTATCCGTGTAGTTTAGTTTGTTGGTAAGTCCGGTTCGTTTCACAGGGAGACAGTGTTCAAATTAATTTTTTTTTAATAGTCTATGAAGTTAAACTTACTTAAAGGGGGTTTTGGATTAGGAATTGATAATACTACATAATAATAATAAAATATAACTTAATCCTAATTTAATTGAACTACTTATTAATTTACACGAATACATTATTTATAATTATTAACTTAAAAGTGAATTAATTGAAATTATACTAATAAGTTTATTACTAGATGATAATTAATAAAATAATAACTTTTAATAAAACTAATTGATTAGAATTTTGTTTTGAGCAATTATAATATAAATTTATTTAAATTAACTAAATAACATGTTTTAACTAAATTAATATAAATTAATAGGAATTATAATAATTAACTAGTTATGAACTAATTACTAATTATAAATTATAATAATTAATACTAATTATAAATTAATAACTTAAATATAATAATAAAATATTTAAAACCCTAAATTTTAACCTAATTCGCTACAGTACTCGTATTAATACTTACGCATTTCGCGTAATAGTGTACGCGTTCCGCGTATGTTTTAAATCGTACGCGTATCGTGTAGAATTATACGTGATTCGCGTATGATATGATCGATGTGACAAAACAGTAACGAATAAACTGAATTATAAAGTTGTGTAATTTTTTTTTTTAGTTTTACTTTACTGAATAAATAAACGTAAATAATAATAATAATAATCAGTAATATAAATGAGAGTGTTTACTTAAATGTGTCACCTCTAGATCCATGGATTGTTTTAAGTTTAAGCTCGTATTAAAATGTTTAGTATAAAACTTATATTTTCCTTTCGAATAAATATAAAGTTTTGGCTAACTAATTTAAATCTAATTTTCATTGGATTATATTTAAATAGTTACTAGTCTTTAAGTATTTAAATTGAGACCCAACCCAGTTTTGACCTTCGCCAAAACCCAAATCATAACGGTTTCCCTTTTTACAATTTCACTATTATATGACTAGTGATATTACCCAAACCACCGAACTTTACTTTTAATTTAGTGTTAGTAAATTATTCGTAAATTCGTCTAGATCACTTTTAATGTTGAAGTTTAATTTATAAAAATAAAAGTAACTTTCATTATTTTAATCTAACAAATTAAGTGACAGGGGTTAAATATCCAAATACATAATAATGGTTCTTTTAATTAGGCTCAATGTTAAAAATACTAAAGTTACATTTTAATTTTTACAAATGATAACAATCCATTTCACTAGGGGCTCTAAATCTAAGCAAACACTAGGGAAATTAGTTACTCATTATACTAAGGTAAACATGAAAATATAAATGTACAAACATAATAATAACGATAAAAATTGATAACGATAATTTTAATGGAATATACTTACGAAAGTCTTCACTCTCATTTACTTTAAACGATAGAAAATTACAATAACACACCCCTTTAGCGCGTACAATAATACCCTTAATCACGAACAATACACCCTTAAAACTGAAACTATCCTAAAATTTGAACCTTGAAACTAAAATTAATACAGAGTACAAAAGATTACTAGAAAATAATATTGATGTGTACTGTGTTGTAAATATGTATGTTATATGGATCTCTTGAACTGTGTACTAACTCCTCTCACTGTATGTATATCTTTTTCTGTGTAAGTAGTACTCGTATATAACATCTGATAAATTGATCAAAAGTAGTAGGTAAATTGAGTGCACACTGCCTTTCTTGCTGTACCACTGAAAAAAGAAGTTATATTAAACTAAAAAGCAGCCGTCCCATTTGTATTTGAATCTGGATCTGGACAGGATCTTACGCGTTTTGCGTAGACACCCACACGATCCGCGTAAGACTTAAATACTACGCGTTTCGCGTAGACCTTCACACGTTTCGCGTAGGAGTAGTTTACAGTTTTCTTATTTTTTTATTTTTTTTTTCGTTTGTTTTATGTTGATCCCGTGTTTACGTATATCGACTTGGAACTTTTCATTTGAACTCTTCTCTTCGATCATCTTGAACTTGCATTTGGGTAAACATTATCTTGATACATATTTGGTTTAAATCCGTCGTTTTATCGTTGTTTTATCAAACTTCAAGCTCGTGTTTACTTTTGTCGTTTTTCTCGTGAATAATACATTTGAATGTCTTCGTTTCGGTAAAAGCTGATGAAATATAAATGATATTACGTCGGAATATATGTATGTTTAAAATAATATCAAAATACCTCACACTTGAACGTTGCTTGTCCTCAAGCAATTACATCTTCTAAATAGAATCAGAACATTACATATTTTTCCATATCGAACATTAAATCACACAACACACACTACACGAAATGAAACACACGCTATATGGAATAAGTTGGAAACACTACACAATTTTATTGGATCACACGCACACCACACGAAATGAAATTCTGACAACAGAAACAAAGTAGAAATCTCGTGATTAAGGTTTAAAAATTTGGATCCTTAGGGAAAATTGGACCTTATGAAAACGTTTTAAGATTTTATAAAATGGCATGCTAGTTTTTACACTAGACACGTTTTCCGGTTTTAACCTCAAATTCCGGTCGAGGGTAACTGAAAACCGTAGTCTCAGTCGGCGATTAGCAAGCTATCCGCCCCCATAATTGAAGTATCATGGAACTTGAAACCGAATATCCTAAAAATGGTTTTACACAATATAATTCATAAAATAGCACAAGTTTTAGAGTAAAATTATATCGTGTCCAAATATCATCGGTGAACCATGAGTTTGCACACCTCAATTTGTTATGGCATATGTATGTTGACCGCGGTCAAACATAGATGCGGTTGATCTTTACGGAGATCATCCATCTGGGGATTAGATTCATTAGTCTTAAAAGCTAATTTGCAATGTGTCCCCCCATTGTACGAGACAGATCCATCTCATGGTTAGGATAAGTCTGACCACCAAAAACCCTGTTTGATGCTGAGGTGAGGTGGATTTCCAGCCGATGATAGAGATGACTTTTCAAGATTTTTCGTCAACCTACAGCTGTTCTGGACTACATCTTCTAACATAAGTTAGCAAGTGTGTCATTTTAGAAGACTTTACTTCCTTAAGGGATATTCAGGTTTATACATTCCAAAGCGATGATATCTGCAATAAACTTCATAGAAACATGTGATAAATAGTTCTAAACATATGGGGTTTATAAATTCTGTTATACTTGGTTTTCGTTTATATATTTCAATCAAATAAACTTATGTATTTTTAATGTATGGAGACAATAATTTCGGTTTTTGACACCTAATCTTTAATTGCTCGTTATTACCTTAAAAATTGATTAGTTATATTTGTTTAAAAATTATAAAAATTTTCATAAAAACCACTAAATTATAAGTTCTCGAGAATTTATATACTCCCACCCCACACTTAATATTATGTAATGCTCTCATTACATAAAATCAGATTAAATGTATAAATTTGAGAGGACAAAAAGTGTAAAGTGTTTAGAACTTCCTTTGTTAAGCAATTGGAGATTGTAAAATGCTTAATGTATGAACATATCCAATCCTTTTTATCACAATAATGCTTTCGTGTTTCGCTATGTCGAATCTTATCATCGTAAGTACCTGTCAACAAATATGTCAAACACAAACGAGATGGGGTTGTACTTTAGTAGTACAAAAATTTTACCCCACACTAAAAGTTTTTGTAGAAATAAAATAAATAAAGGTAAAAGTAAATTAACACACCATAAGAATCATTTTATACAAACAAATACAAAATAAATAGTTCTAAAACTAAAAAGAAACTAGAAAAATGACCACGCAGGGCCTCCCTGATCTTCCTGTTCCCGCTTCTGTTGCTGCCGTTGTTCATTTAGGCGTTGTTCCTTGTAAAAACGCCTATAAGCTTCCTGACTTGCGGCTAGGGCAGCGTTGGGGTCATAAGGTGGAGGTAGAGGGTCACCGTGTCCTTGCCATTGGGGGTATGAAGGAAAGACTGAGGGTGCATATTGTTGTGGGTTAGCTGCGTATAAATATGCCTGATGATGCGCCCACTCTAACTGTGCTCCCTGGCCCCTCTGATCGTAGCAGATGTTTTCTAACATATTATCCTGAGCCAGTTGGGTATGCCTAATTTCCCCTATTTGCCTAGACAAACTAGTGTATTGTTCTTCTGATCTCCGTCCCCAATTATCATACGAGTTCCTTAAATCTAAACTCAATGATTCAAACGAATTTTGTAGCCTATCGAAATCAGAAAAACCTGCATTAGACGAACTAGCCTCATCTGGCTGTCTTCGTCTCCTCCTAGTTTCCCTAGCGGGTTCCTCATCCTCCTCCATAGGAGCGTGAGCGACAACTTCTTATCGTCTTAAACTAATTACCCCACCCCTCACGTGTATAGCCTTTGCCGTCTGTAACACCCCAGCTAAAGCGTTCCCCGTAGCATGATATTGTCCGCTTTGCAGAGATAGGGACGTACCCTTATCTCCCCCGTAGGTTGCTCACGGATTTTTCTTGGCGACCACACACGACGAACACTTTCCCAGGAGGTCACCCATCCTAGTAGTGCTCTCGCCTGAGCACGCTTAACTGCAGAGTTCTCATGGGATCTGCTGCGCTTGTGGTCCCAAAACGCGTCATGCTAGGAAAGGTCTCCACACCCTTATAAGGCATGCTTCGTTCCCCTCTCCAACCGATGTGGGACGGATGTAACACGGATGTTACAATCCTCCCCCCTAATGGGACACAGCGTCCTCGCTGTGCACGTTTGGTCCGGGGCCTGGCTCTGATACCATCTGTAACACCCCAGCTAAAGCGTTCCCCGTAGCATGATATTGTCCGCTTTGCAGAGATAGGGACGTACCCTTATCTCCCCCGTAGGTTGCTCACGGATTTTTCTTGGCGACCACACACGACGAACACTTTCCCAGGAGGTCACCCATCCTAGTAGTGCTCTCGCCTGAGCACGCTTAACTGCAGAGTTCTCATGGGATCTGCTGCGCTTGTGGTCCCAAAACGCGTCATGCTAGGAAAGGTCTCCACACCCTTATAAGGCATGCTTCGTTCCCCTCTCCAACCGATGTGGGACGGATGTAACACGGATGTTACACCGTCCTATACACATCCAATCCTAAAGTTTTAACAGCTTTATCCACCGGTTGGATTGGAGGTTCTGATTCACTCGGGTCGAGTCCGAACCAGTTTCCTAGACACGTGATGTAGTGACCCCCCGACATGTCACTTGTTCCTCTAGCCCCTTTACCAACATGGGCCAAAAAGTAAGCAACTCCATAGGGTATACTAATAAATGTATCCCTATCTCTGATCGCATCTAAGTACCAAAGGTCAATATAATTAATTTTATCTGTATTAGTAAATGACCTTTGGTTTATTGTGTTCGCTATAAACTTATGAATTATTCTAAAGCGAACATCGGTGATCTTCAGGTACGATTCTTGGCCTGGCTCATATGTATTTCTATTAGTGAAAGATTGCCAGACTGCCGAAGAATCATAATTTCCCGTATATCTAGCCCCTGTAAAAATATACTCCCTAAAACCGGGATCCAACATCTCCTCAATGGTGTAAATCCCTAATGCGTCAGTCACGTTACTTAGGGACATACTTCTATCTACCCCACCCAGTCGAAATTGTAGAAAATTAGAGTCATTGATAGTTTCTGGGTGTAAACTCATTCTAACGGTAGAATAGAACTCTAAACACCATTCTCTATATACAGGGCTATTTAAACTAAACAATCTCTCAAAATCATTAAAAACCAAAGTCATTCCAAATTTGTTTGTAAAACTTTGGTTTAAAATTCCCCTTATTTGTTCATCTAAGTTGACTGGGTGTCCTAAAGGAGCCCAATCCACAACGTATACTGGAGAGATGTTTCTATTGACCAGAGAAAGTAAGTCCTTAACCTTTTGCAATCGGTTAGGTAAATCATAAGGAAATCTCAGGTTCGGGTGTAGATTCTGAAGTTGTTGTTCCATTTCCGGTGTTACTTGTTCTTCCCCTTGCTGTTGGTTAACAGCTCTCATTCTAAATAATCCCTGCATAACATTTTAAAACAAGAGAATCGTCCCAATTGGGTATGTTAATATTAGCAAATAATTCATCCTTGACAAACAAGTTTGTTTCAACACCACAGGAATCAATATTTCAACAACAATTTACTTCTAAAAATTAAAACAAACAACAATAAAACAAAATTCATAAGCATAAATCAAGTTTCAAAAACAAAGTTTAATTCACAAGTGGAAATACGCAATGAGCTAAGCATATATAATCCAATTCAATCACATTGTGTGTATTCCAGCTCCTAATCATCATTACAATTCATACTTGATTAATGACAATTAAAAAAAAAATTATCAAATTTAGACGAAAATTAAAATCACAAATTCGAACAATCAAACTTATATTCAAAACTTCTACTACTATCAAAACATCTAATTAGACCCAAAATAACACAATTCAATAGCAATTCTTCAATTTCCCCAATTTACATAAACCCTAACTTTTCAAAAATCAATTAAACATCAAATTCTTATGCTAATCGGGTTTAACATCACACTAACAACATAGATATAGCATTAATCAAGCCAAATTCAACAATATCATGCATTAATTCGGATTAAAGCCATAAAAATAATAAATGAAAAAATTGAAAAACAAGTGGTAAAAACGGGTTTAGGACCCTTACCAATCTCGGCATGTTGAAAGGTAGATGAATTGGAGGAGATTGATAGTGTTAATTTAGTGTTTGGGTGTGATTTTTGGGGTTTTTTGTGCTTCTTCTTCGTCCATAGAGAGCAAAAACAATAATAAGAGAGTGTGGAGGAGAAGCTGGTCGATCAGTTATCTGGACTGATTTTAAACTCTATGCGTTTCGCGTAGTACTACACGTTTCGCGTAGCTTTTAAATCTACGCGTTTCGTGTGGATATCCCCACGATCCGCGTAAGTATTTGGCTCTTTTTTTTTCAACTTTATAATTAATCAAACTTATAAAATTTCTTTTATAAATTTATAATTGTAGCTACGGAAATTTCGGTTGTTATACCTAGTCTTTATCCGTTTATAAATTTTAAAAATTAATTTATAAAATTTAATAATTTAAAAGTTAAGGTTTTTAATATTTTAAGAAAATAAAAATAAAACAAAAACTTTCTATTTATTTATTTATTATATATATATATATATATATATATATATATATATATATATATATAAGTACTTAAATTTCAAAATATCAATTTTAAATTTATATTTGATGTAACGGAAATTTCGGTTGGTATACCTAGTCTTTATCCGTTTATAAATTTTTAATTTCAATTTATAACTTAATACTTTAAAAGTTAAAGTTTTAATATTTTTCAAGAACAACTTAAAAACAAAACACTCTATTTTTTTTTATTTTAAAATTAAAAGAAAATCAATATTTAAAATTAAAAACAAGTACATGAAAAATAAAAATTAAATGAATTTAAAATACACTCTATTTTTTAAAAAAAAAATTTTAAATTTTAAAATATACTTTTAAATCAACTAATTTTCAAACTTAAAACTTTATTTCCTATCAACTAGGTAGAGATAATCTCGGTTGTTACACCTATCATTACCCACGACAAAAGTTTACAAGTTATATATCTTTACGGTTATTGATAAAAAGGTAAATTTTTTTAGTAGTTCTAATTTTTCTTCTGTTTTTGTGGTTTACTATTTAAAAGATATATTATGAATCCAACAATTAATTTCGTGCAATTTGAAGAACGACAATTCAGTTACTACACTTAGCATTATCGTTTTCAATGAAAACATGTTAAACTCAAGGTTCATCAATTTCAAATGGTAGACCCTTTTTAATAAAAACACAACAAACAATTACAAACTAAAACACATCAAAACATAAACACACAAAAATTCAAAAACACAAAAATGCACAAAAACACAATTGGCGAGAAAAAGAATTAGATTGTGAAACCATGTCGACTTGCCTCATAATGGATTCGTACCATTTCGCCCCCCATGGCTTCGTAGGCATAACCTCACTGGTTTAAAAGGTTTTCCTTTGAACATTTAAAAGGCCCTTCCCGGCATAAGGTTACGTACTCGAAATTAGAGTCCGTCTGGTTCTTTGGACAATTTCCATAATGAGCTGGTTTTCCACATTTTACACATTTGCCTAGATGACACGCTCGACATTTCATAGCTAATTTTGATTTTCCTTTGGCATAATTTTTCTCGTTAAGTTCTTGCCTTATTTCTTTACTCGCCTGATCGCATCTTCTTTTTATATCTAACACCACATCTCTTGGTAAAATTTTATCGCACATCAAAAAGAAGTGGTTGTAGACATATTGATTGTGCATCTTGTAAATAAACAATAAATAAAAACGAAAAGAAAATAAAAATAAAAGGTAGAATGGAGGGAGAAGACTAGTTCTTTAGTGTCTGCCAGGGAAAGACCGAACAAACCCCACTTTTAAAGATGAAAATAAAGTTTGAGAATGGAGTTAAAAAACCTTAAAGTTACCCTGAATTTACTTGTCCTTAGGGTAGAATGTGATCTCGTCTCTTTCCGTAGTATTGATTCCTTCAAAGTATAATTTGAGTCGATGACCGTTCACTTTGAAAGTTCCACCGTCTTTGCTATATAATTCTGCATATCCAGATGGAAAAACTTGTTTTATTATATATGGTCCAGTCCATTGGGATCTAAGTTTCCCAGGTAAAAACTTAAAACGTGATTGGAATACTAATACTTTATCCCCTTGTTCAAATTCTTTCTTTTCTTTTAACCGTGCATCGTGCCATCTTTTAGTTTTCTCCTTGTATGTTTTAGAGTTTTCATACGCTTGTAGTCTTAATTCATCTAATTCATTCAGTTGTAAGAATCGGTTTTCTCCGGCTTTTACAAGGTCGGTATTACATTCTCTCAGAGCCCAGTATGCCTTGTGTTCAACTTCGACAGGTAGATGACACGCCTTACCGTAAATCAATCGGAAAGGTGTAGTGCCGATGGGCATTTTGAATGCAGTTCTAAATGCCCAAAGTGCATCATCTAGCTTTCGATGCCAGATTTTTGGATTATTTTTAACCGTTCTTTCTAAAATTCATTTAAGACCTCTGTTTGTGTTTTCAACTTGGCCACTCGTTTGAGGGTGGTAAGAAGTTGAAAAACGATGATTAACTCCGTACTTTTTAAGCACTTTCTCGAGTAGTTGATTTGTAAAATGAGTTCCACGATCACTGATTAATGCTTTTGGAATCCCAAAACGCGAGAAAAGATTTTTAAGAAAGTTGACAACAACTCGAGCATCGTTAGTGGGTAGGGCTTTTGCTTCAGCCCATTTAGAAACATAATCGATTGCCACGAGAATGTATTTGCATTTGTTAGAAGCGGGGAATGGACCCATGAAGTCAATACCCCAAATGTCGAATACTTCGCATACTAGGATGCTTTGTTGTGGCATTTCGTCTCTCTTGGAGATATTTCCAGATCTTTGACAAGAATCACAAGTTTTTACCATATTGTATGCATCTTTAAAAATTGTAGGCCAGTAAAAACCTGAGTCAAAAACCTTTTTGACTGTATAGCTTGGTCCGAAATGTCCACCAGCTGGTCCTTCATGATAGTGATCTAGAATTTGTTGCGCTTCTTTACCGTATACACATCGACGTATAACTTGGTCAGCCCCTATACGAAAGAGGTTAGGGCTTTCCCAAAAGTAAAACTTCAGATCAGCAAAGAATTTCTTCTTTTGCTGATAAGTTTGATTTTTAACGAGAATTCCTGCGGCTAGATAATTAGCATAGCCCGCAAACCATGGAATTTATTCTTCTATTTCAATTCTCATAAGGAACTCGTCCGGAAAAGTATCGTGAATAACAGATTCGTCGAGTGTTTCTAAGTTAGGATTTTCAAGACGGGATAAGTGAACTGCAGCGAGATTTTCAGCTCCTTTTTTATCTTTAATTTCAATGTCGAATTCTTGTAAGAGAAGAATCCAACGAATCAGTCTAGGTTTAGCATCTTGCTTTTTGAATAAGTACTTTAAAGCTGAATGATCAGTATAAACAATTATTTTAGATAACACTAAGTAGGATCTAAACTTATCGAAAGCAAAAACTACTGCAAGAAGCTCCTTCTCAGTAGTCGTGTAATTCAACTGAGCTCCGGTAAGTGTTTTACTTGCGTAATAGATTGGTTGAAATTTGTTATCTTGACGTTGACCTAAAACAGCTCCCATCGCGAAATCACTAGCATCACACATTAGTTCGAAAGGTTTGGACCAGTCGGGTGATACCATAATGGGTGCATTCGTAAGTTTATTTTTTAGAATGGAGAAAGCTTGTAAGCATTCGTCATTGAAGTCGAATGTACTGTCTTTCTCGAGAAGTTTAGTCATGGGTCGAGCGATTTTGGAAAAATCCTTTATGAATCGTCGAAAGAATCCCGCATGACCTAAGAAACTACGAATTCCTTTAACGTTAGTTGGAGGAGGAAGCTTTGAGATTACATCGATCTTAGCTTTGTCTACTTCCATACCATCTCGAGAAATCTTGTGTCCTAAAACAATGCTTTCCTTCACCATGAAGTGGCATTTTTCCCAATTTAAAACAAGATTTGATTCCTCACAACGAATTAACATTCGCTCGAGGTTGGAAAGGCATGAATCGAAGGAGTCTCCAAAAACAGAGAAATCGTCCATAAAGACTTCCATACTTCCTTCTATCATGACATGAAATATTGCCATCATACGCCTTTGAAAGGTGCCTGGCGCGTTGCATAATCCGAACGGCATTCATTGATATGCGAATGTACCAAATGGACAAGTAAATGTTGTCTTGTCTTGGCCTTTTGGATCAATGGGAATTTGAAAATAACCGGAGAATCCATCAAGGAAATAATAGTATTCTTTTTTCGCTAAACGTTCTAGCAATTGGTCAATATAAGGAAGTGGGAAATGATCTTTCCTTGTGGCGTCGTTTAAACAACGGTAATCTATACAGACTCTCCAGCCAGTGACTGTTCTTGTAGTAACAGGTTCATTATCATCATTAAGAACGACAGTTGTACCTCCTTTCTTGGGTACTACTTGTACAGGACTAACCCATGGGCTATCGGATATAGGGTATATTAACCAGGCATCAAGTAACTTGATAACCTCCTTCTTGACAACTTCTTTCATGTTAGGGTTTAACCTTCGTTGTCTTTGTACCACGGGTTTAAAATCTTCTTCCATTAGAATCTTATGAGTACAATAAACGGGGTTAATCCCTGGAATATCGGTTGTTTTCCAAGCAATTGCTTTCTTATGAGTTTTTAGAACGGACATTAACCTACTCCTTTCATTATCGGAAAGTTTTGATGAAATTATAACGGGTAATTGTGATGTACCTTGGAGATAAGCATACTCCAAATGTTCCGGGAGTTCTTTAAGCTCCAAGGTTGGCGGTTCTTCCAAGGAAGATTTTATTCGGAACCTGTTACCATCAGTAATTTCTTCAAAGGGTTCATCTTCCTTGAGAATTTCTTCCTCACAGCAATCTTCATCGATTACTACTTTCAATAATTCATCAAGTTCAAGTTCTACATCGAATTCATCACCTTCACTCATTGAGGTGAAGTTCGAGGTGTCGACATTTAGTAATTCTTGTAATTCTTTTTCGACACAACAATCAACAATATCTACCTTATAACATTCGTCATCGAAAGAGATAGGTTGTTTCATAGCTTTATCTATGTTTAGGGCAACTCTATCTTCCCCTACACCTAGACTAAGCTTTTTGTCTTTAACACGCACAATTGCGTCGGCGGTATTTAGAAATGGTCGCCCTAGAATTAGGGGAACCTTGCTATCTTCTTCCATTTCGAGGACAACGAAGTCGGCAGGAAAGATTAAATGATTGACTTTAACTGGTAGGTTTTCGGCAATACCAATAGGATAGTTAAAAGTTCTATCTGCTAGGCGTATACACATCCTAGTTGGTTTTAGATCACCTAGGTTTAGTTTTAAGTATAAGGAGTGTGGCATAAGATTGATACTTGCGCCTAAGTCAGCTAATGCATCGTACATTACTGAATCTCCCATCAGACACGGAATAATGAAACTACCAGGATCTCCAAGTTTCGGTGGCATCTTTTGCTTTTGCAAAATTGCTGAGCATTCCTCATTGAGGAATGTGGTTGAAACTTCTTCATATTTACCTTTATCGGCTATGAGATCCTTAATAAACCTTCCATAATTTGGCATACCCCTAAGAACTTCCGCGAGTGGCATGTTAATGCTAATTTGTTTGATCATATCTGCAAATTTTTGATATTGGCTCGCGAGTTTGTCTTTCTTTAATGCCTTCGGGTATGGAATAGGTGCTTTGTGCACCTTCAATGGTGGTTCTTCAATTTTTTTCGATATGATCTCAGGTGGATCATCTTTTCCTTGTTCTTTCTCAACATGTTCATCTACATCAACAGGTTCTTGCAAAATAGGAGGAGATAAAGGAACTTCTGAGGTCTTACTAGTTCCTGGGTTAACAGTTAAACCAATTCTAGTAGTTATAGCATTTACATGCTCATTCCTTGTTTGATTGTTGTTGGGATTCACTTGAGTATTTGAGGGGAGAGCGCCTGGTGGCCTCTCTGATAGTAACTGTGAGATTCTTCCAACATCTCTTTCTAAATTCTGAATCGTAGCTTGTTGATTTCGAATTTGTTGAGTTTGAATTTCCGCAGTTTGCTCGTGCTTAACCATAAAATCTCTTAAGAGATCTTCTAAACCGGATTTCTTCTCGGGTTGTGGTTGTATAAGTGCTTGTGGTTGTGGTTGTGGTTGATTGTGTTGGAAATTATTTTGATAAATTCGTTGAGGTTGATTTCGGTTGTTTAGGTTATTGTAACCTGGTGGTGCATTTCTTTGATTTTGATTTTGATTTTGGAAATTTCAGTTATTTTGGTAAACCGGATTTCCTCTTTGATAGTTATTATTATTTAAACCTGAAGGTCCTCCTGTTTGATAGTTGTTAATTTGAGGATATTTTCGGTTATTTGCTTCTATCGCTGGAAAATTGTTGAAATTCATTTCACCTTTTCGCAAGTAACCTAGGAAATTTGCTTGCTCTTCCATCGTTGTTTTATCACAATCTCTAGTAAGATGGGGGCCTTGGCACATTTCACATCCTACCCTGATAGCATGCATTTCCTTGGTTACTTTCTCAATTTGTCTTGCTTGATTTGCCATTTGTACTTTTAAAGAAGCAATTTCATCATTGCTTTCGATATTAGCAACGGTTGATGATCTAGAGAATTCTATCTCTTGATGCCAATTATGGGAATGTGCTGCTATATCGGCAATGATTGTGTGAGCGTCTTCCGGTGTTTTCTTCATTATCGAACCACCAGCTGCAACATCGATATCTTTTCTAGTAGCAACATTTGCTCCTTTATAAAATATTTGGACTTTTTGGAATGTAATCAACCCGTGTTGAGGACATACCCTAAGCATTTTGTTGAATCGGGTCCAAGCTTCATAAAGGGTTTCGTTAAACTTTTGCTTGAAGTGATTTATATCACTTTGCAATTTTGCTGCTTTTGAAGCAGGGAAGAATTCTGATAAAAATTTGTCCATCATGTCATTCCACTTTTAGATATAACCTTCTGGTAATGAGTCTAGCCAATCTCTTACATCGTCCTTTAAGGACCATGGAAAGATTTTCAAACAGGCGACTTCATCGGAGACTTCCTTAATTTTGAATAGTTTGCAAATGCTTACAAACTTACGAAGATGCTCGTTAGCATCCTCATTTGGAGCTCCACCAAATTGGCATGTATTAGTCACCATGTGAAGGAATTGACCTTTTATTTCAAAGCCGTCAGTCATCGTAGGTTGGATAATTGTGTGGCCTTGACCTGTTCTTGTCGCCTTCATTAATGCTTCCATCGTTTGATTTGTAACAGCCATATCTGGTTCTATGATTTGTTGAATATCTGGTTCAGAGTTAGAATCTAATAAAAGTGAATCTAAATCCTCGGCGAAAGACTCTACTTCTTGAGCTCTTAAGCGTTCGTGAAATTCTCTTTCAGGTTCAGGATATGGAGAAGTTAATTCAGTGTTGGAGGAACGTAATTTCATGCATTAATTTCTATCATAACATTAAAAGCTTTTCTAGGAATGAATTCCTATAAAAGGATCGAATAACCTAAAGTCTATTAAAATCTTTTAAACGTAACTGTTCCCCGGCAGCGGCGCCAAAAAGTTGATGCGTTGAAACAGTACCTTTATTTATGAACGGATTTGAGTTGTTTTGTTACACGAATTGATTTATTGTATATATGGTATTTTAACGAATTTAGGTTGGTTTCAAACATATATAGGCAACTGGTCCTATCCGTGTAGTTTAGTTTGTTGGTAAATCCGGTTCGTTCCACAGGGAGACAGTGTTCAAATTAAAATTTTTTTTAATAGTCTTTGAAGTTAAACTTATTTAAAGGGGGTTTTGGATTAGGAATTGATAATACTACATAATAATAATAAAATATAACTTAATCCTAATTTAATTGAACTACTTATTAATTTATACGAATACATTATTTATAATTATTAACTTAAAAGTGAATTAATTGAAATTATACTAATAAGTTTATTACTAGATGATAATTAATAAAATAATAACTTTTAATAAAACTAATTGATTAGAATTTTGTTTTGAGCAATTATAATATAAATTTATTTAAATT
The DNA here is from genome assembly GCF_046630445.1 of Rutidosis leptorrhynchoides. NCBI lineage: Eukaryota > Viridiplantae > Streptophyta > Magnoliopsida > Asterales > Asteraceae > Rutidosis > Rutidosis leptorrhynchoides. The sequence goes on along the minus strand of NC_092334.1, from coordinate 99,117,686 downwards.
AACTAAATAACATGTTTTAACTAAATTAATATAAATTAATAGGAATTATAATAATTAACTAGTTATAAACTAATTACTAATTATAAATTATAATAATTAATACTAATTATAAATTAATAACTTAAATATAATAATAAAATATTTAAAACCCTAAATTTTAACCTAATTCGCTACAGTACTCGTATTAATACTTACGCGTTTCGCGTAATAGTGTACGCGTTCCGCGTATGTTTTAAATCGTACGCGTATCGTATAGAATTATACGCGATTCGCGTATGATATGATCGATGTGACAAAACAGTAACGAATAAACTGAATTATAAAGTTGTGTAATTTTTTTTAAGTTTTACTTTACTGAATAAATAAACGTAAATAATAATAATAATAATCAGCAATATAAATGAGAGTGTTTACTTAAATGTGTCACCTCTAGATCCATGGATTGTTTTAAGTTTAAGCTCGTATTAAAATGTTTAGTATAAAACTTATATTTTCCTTTCGAATAAATATAAAGTTTTGGCTAACTAATTTAAATCTAATTTTCATTGGATTATATTTAAATAGTTACTAGTCTTTAAGTATTTAAATTGAGACCCAACCCAGTTTTGACCTTCGCCAAAACCCAAATCATAACGGTTTCCCTTTTTACAATTTCACTATTATATGACTAGTGATATTACCCAAACCACCGAACTTTACTTTTAATTTAGTGTTAGTAAATTATTCGTAAATTCGTCTAGATCACTTTTAATGTTGAAGTTTAATTTATATAAATAAAAATAACTTTCGTTATTTTAATCTAACAAATTAAGTGACAGGGGTTAAATATCCAAATACATAATAATGGTTCTTTTAATTAGGCTCAATGTTAAAAATACTAAAGTTACATTTTAATTTTTACAAATGATAACAATCCATTTCACTAGGGGCTCTACATCTAAGCAAACACTAGGGAAATTAGTTACTCATTATACTAAGGTAAACATGAAAATATAAATGTACAAACATAATAATAACGATAAAAATTGATAACGATAATTTTAATGGAATATACTTACGAAAGTCTTCACTCTCATTTACTTTAAATGGTAGAAAATTACAATAACACACCCCTTTAGCGCGTACAATAATACCCTTAATCACGAACAATACACCCTTAAAACTGAAACTATCCTAAAATTTGAACCTTGAAACTAAAATTAATACAGAGTACAAAAGATTACTAGAAAATAATATTGATGTGTACTGTGTTGTAAATATGTATGTTATATGGATCTCTTGAACTGTGTACTAACTCCTCTCACTGTATGTATATCTTTTTCTGTGTAAGTAGTACTCGTATATAACATCTGAGAAGTTGATCAAAAGTAGTAGGTAAATTGAGTGCACACTGCCTTTCTTGCTGTACCACTGAAAAAAGAAGTTATATTAAACTAAAAAGCAGCCGTCCCATTTGTATTTGAATCTGGATCTGGACAGGATCTTACGCGTTTCGCGTAGACACCCACACGATCCGCGTAAGACTTAAATACTACGCGTTTCACGTAGACCTTCACACGTTTCGCGTAGGAGTAGTTTACAGTTTTTTTTTTTGTTCTATGTTGATCCCGTGTTTACGTATATCGACTTGGAACTTTTCATTTGAACTCTTCTCTTCGATCATCTTGAACTTGCATTCGGGTAAACATTATCTTGATACATATTTGGTTTAAATCCGTCGTTTTATCGTTGTTTTATCAAACTTCAAGCTCGTGTTTACTTTTGTCATTTTTCTCGTGAATAATACATTTGAATGTCTTCGTTTCGGTAAAAGCTGATGAAATATAAATGATATTGCGTCGGAATATATGTATGTTTAAAGCAATATCACTCCACAACAGAATGGAGTGGCAGAACGTAAGAATCGTCATCTTGCTGAAATTTGTCGAAGTATGCTTCATGGTAAGAATGTACCAGGAAGATTTTGGGCCGAATGTATGAGGACGGATTCATACGTGATTAACAGACTCCCACAAACAAAGTTGGGATATATTTCACCATATGAAAGATTATGGAAGATCAAGCCAACCGTCAATCATCTCAAGGTTTTTGGATGTGTATGCTACGTCTTCGTGCCAGATCATCTCCGAAGCAAATTTGATAAGAAGGCAATTCGATGCATTTTTGTCGGTTATGATGAATCAAGAAAAAGATGGAGATGTTGTGATCCAAATACTGGAAAGTGTCATACTTCAAGAAATGTGGTATTTGATGAAGCTTCTTCATGGTGGTCACCTCAAAATATAGAGCTTCCAGAATCTCATGGATTAGAAGAAGGTCCAGAAGAACCTAAAGAGCAGATATTGGATCCAATAAAAGAAGGAGAAGGGTCGTACTCTAAGGAAAAAAGTCCATGGAAAATTGGTGTACATCAATCTATATCCGAGGAGGTTCGTCCAAGCCAAAAGGAAGTCGAGGAGCATGCACAAGAATTAAGGAGATCAACAAGGCCGAGGCAACCTAATCCGAGGTATGCCAATGCTGCTCATGTGGATGAATCAATACCTATTGAGCCTTCCACTTATGAAGAAGCAGCACAAAGTCAAGAATGGCGGAAAGCGATGGAAGAAGAAATCAATGCACTAAAAGAAAACCAGACATGGAGTTTAGTTCCAAAGCCAAAAGATGTAAAACTAATATCTTGTAAATGGGTTTACAAGGTGAAGACTCGATCAGATGGCTCCATTGAAAGGTATAAAGCTCGACTTGTTGCTCGAGGTTTTTCTCAACAATATTGGCTGGATTATGAAGAAACGTTTAGTCCAGTGGCGAAGATCACAACAATTCGAGCTCTACTTGCTTTAGCCGCCATCAAATCTTGGAAGATGTGGCAGATGGATGTCAAGAATGCTTTCTTACATGGAGAACTTGACAAAAACATTTATATGGAGCAACCAAGAGGCTTTGAGAACAAGATCCATCCTGAGCATGTATGCAAATTAAAGAAGGCACTATATGGCTTGAAGCAGGCTCCAAGAGCTTGGTACGGGAAGATTGGCGAGTTCTTGGTACAAAGTGGTTTCACAGTTGCTCCTTCAGATTCTAGTTTATTTGTGAAACAAGATCAAGGAAAACTAGCCATAGTGCTAGTATATGTGGATGACTTAATCATCAAGGGAGATCACTATGAGGAGATCCAAAGAATAAGAGAGAATCTGTCTATCAGATTTCATATGAAGGAACTTGGAGAACTCAAACATTTTCTTGGACTCGAAATAGAGCAGAAAAGAGAAGGATTATTTCTGGGACAACAAAAATATGCGCGAGATCTTTTACAAAAGTACGGAATGCTTAATTGCAAACCTATCTCAACCCCAATGGATCCGAATACAAAACTACGAGCAGATGAAGGAAAAAGTCTTCAAGATGTTACCATGTATCAAAAGTTGGTCGGAAGTCTTATTTATCTCACACTAAGCCGGCCAGATATATCTTATGCAGTTGGAGTGGTTAGTCGATACATGAGCAATCCGAAGAAGCCTCACCTTAAAGTTGTACGACGCATTTTAAGGTATGTTAAATGTACTATTAACTTTGGCATTTTATATAAGAGAACAAAAGAATGTCGGGTGACTGGATATTGTGACGCCAATTACGCTGGAGACTATGATACACGACGGTCAACAACTGGATACATGTTTAGTCTTGGATCAGGAGTAATATCATGGTGCAGCAAGAGACAACCAACATTATCCTTGTCAAGCACTGAAGCAGAATATCGATCGGCATCATCAGCAACACAAGAAATCACATGGTTGAAACAACTAATGAAAGATCTTCATCAATCAACAGATTATCAAGTAAATCTTCTTTGCGATAACCTACCAGCTATACGACTAGCAGAGAATCCAGTCTTTCATGCAAGAACAAAACATATAGAAGTGCACTATCATTATGTTCACGAGAAGGTCCTTGAAGGGAAAATCAAGATGATGCCAACAAAGACAGATGAACAAGTTGCAGATATATTCACCAAGAGCCTAAGTAAACCGAAGTTTACAAAATTCAGAGAAGCACTTGGAATGGTCTGCAAGACATCGTTGGAAGAAAATTTGCATTGAGGGGAGTGTTAAAATACAATGCAAATTTGGTATTAGTAGATATATATATATATATATATATATATATATATATATATATATATATATATATATATATATATATATATATATATATATATATATATATGTAAAATATCTATATATTAATATGTATAAGAAAATATCTAGAATTTAGAATATGGTAGGAAAAATCTAGAAATTTGTATTTGATAGGAAAAATCTAGATATTTGTATGTGTAGAAAATATCTAGATATTTATTCATGGAAATATCTAGTTTCTAGAATGTTCCATGGGGTAGTATAAATATGGGTGATGAGTAGTTCATTTGTGTAAGGTGCGAGTAAGTGAAGTGTGAAGTAGAGAAGAAGTAAGAAGTGAAGAAGAGTTAGAAGTAGAAGTTGTGAAGAAGTAATAGTGTGAGTTGAGTCCATAATATTGTAATTGTTTCTTTATATTAATAAAAGTGTTCTTTGTTAAGTTTCCCGATTAAGCCTCGGTTTGTGTTTAAGTTCTTAGTGCACTTGTGTTGTATCTATTATATGGTTGGCTTTGCCGCTTAAGTGATATATGGTCGGTTATACCGCTTGAACGATATATGGTCGACACTGTCGCCTAAATATTATTGTGCACTAAGGATTTATAAAATTAAAGGCTAACCAACCTCAAAGTGTTGGTGTAGTGAGTGAGGATAACCTATGTCGTCTACGGTGTGTGTGTTTGGCTCGCTTCCAACAACAACAACACCGATTCACCTTCGCGCGAAAACACACACGCTCGAATTGTGCTATGGAGGAGGAGGAGGTAGACGAAACAGAAGCTGTGCCTCAGGTGCGTTAATCAACGCCATTAATACATTCTCTGTAACTTGTATATCACCATATCACATACTCCATTATTTATCGGATCAGTTAAATTGCTTGCATTCATTTTCATATTCTGTAACCTAATTTTTACCTGTTCACGTTTTCTTCGTCATCGTCCTCGTAATATCTCAATCCTTTCATAATATCATGTATGTATTAGCAGTAATTACTTCGATTTATTAGGCGTTAACGCTACTAATGTATGATTTATCGATCGCGTTTTGTAACCTTATTTGATTGATAATTGATATATATGATTTGAAGAATTGTTGCAAGTCCGTATCTAGCTAATTGGAACTTACTGTAGCAATTAATATTATTAGTTTAGTTAAAGGAATCAATATTTCAGCAACTCAGTAACATAGAAAAAGTAATCGACAGCAATGTTCAGTTTTCGTTCAGTAATGCAATGCCACGTGGACATCATCCTACTATAGCTATAACTAGTATAGCTATTATTAATGAAATAAGAGAAATTAGCTAATTAGAGCTTACTGTAGCACTTAAATATTAATAGTTTATTTAAAGGAAACAATATTTCAGCAATTCAGTAACATTGAAAAAGTATTCGACTGCAAAGTTCAGTTATCGTTCAGTAATGCAATGCCACGTGGACATCATCCCTTCTATAGCTATAACTAATGAAATAACAGAAATTAGTTAATTAAGTTTTCTAGAACCAAAATGATATCTTGCAATCCAGGCTTTTCCATCTAAAAACTGTTTTACTTTGAGAAACTATTCCTTTCTTCATTGTCACTAAGGAACAGAAATGGAAAGTATTTGGAAGCACAGGCTAATTTGTCTTGAGGGGATCCTCGAATATTATTTTTGCTTATATTAATATAAAATTTCATTGTGTAATGTTTTCCCTAAACTTATGTGGCGTTAATAATTTAATATAAATTGTCTATGCAGGTGTACATGGCATGCCTAATGCAGGGTCATAGGTAAAGCTTCTTATGTAAACAAATAGCAGTATTTTGTGTATGCGGAATTAAACTGATATTGACGTTATCCACACTAATATACTGATAATCATTATCATATTTTATTTGTTTACCAGCAATAATGTACATAATAATCTTATAATTACATTATCCTGCAGACTAAGTCTTCCCTTTTAATATGATATGAAGATAAGTGTAGTAGAGTTAACACATTACTAAAATTTTGTAATTAGAGTTGGAGACTAAGTCTTCCCTTGTAATTTTGTAGGAGAGTTTCCCTTGATTGATATGGGTAAAACATACTTTTGCTTTCCCTCTTACATACAATATTTTTTACAAGGTGAAGGGAATTTCGTTAACTCGTCAATAAGATTTTAGTTGCATTTCCTCTCCTCTTCCTTATGATATTTGATTACTTCTATTTCATATCATCAGCTTTTCAGTGTGGGTCATTAGACAGCTTACTGCAGCTTAACAACTCTTCATTTTCTTACTTTGCCTTGTCCCAGTGAAGTATCAGGTTAAGCCATTGATCATATACACAAGTACCAAGAGTGATGAATATCTATTAACTGCTTTACAACAAAATGGTAGGTTTTCTTGTATTCTTTATGCACCCTGAGCTTGTGGATTGTGTATTCATTCTCGCTAGTGATACAGATGGTGAAAGCGAGGTGCCTTCTGTAAAGCAGATGAAGAGTTCAATATTTAGTTATGAACAAGCATGGCACAGGTGTAGTAACTTTAAAAAGATTTTCTATTATGCAATTCCGCCTATTTTTGCTTTCCGCATAAAAGTTAATTAATGATGACTGCTTTTAAAGGTCTTTGGTTGTAACACTGTGTAATAATAAGCATATTTCTCTAGCATATCGCCAGTAATGATGACTGCTTTTAGATGATATGGATTACTGACTTATATTAAACTTTCACTATTTTTTATATATGTTTATTCTTTTGTAGATAATTGGTGTTATTGATGTAAATAGAAGTAAAGACAAAGGTTACGAGACATCTGTGAAAGATGGTTTTTGTGAAGAGGTTAGGACTTTATGATTGGGTTATCTTAAGCACACATTATATATCTCTCTTTCTGCATATTTTGCCTTTCAAGTGCATGTTTCTTTTTCTTGACAAGCCTTTTCTTCATAAACAAATGCAGTTGGATGAACTGAGGCAAATATATGAAGAATTGCCAGAATTTTTGGAGGAGGTTTAATCCTAACTTTACAAATGCTGTAATGGCGTCGATATTGGAAGTAAATATGTGTTATCAATATAAGTTGTGAGTAATGATTACACCATTCCTCGGGCAGGTATCATCATTAGAACTCGCACGTCTTCCTTACATGTCGAGAGATCGATTGCTCCCACAAGTTGTTTATATTAATCGAATAGGTTTGTCATTCTTCTTTGTCATGTTTGATACTATCCAACACCAAAATGTATGTAGTTCAATTGGGCTAAAGTTAATCATCTTAAACTTTTACTATCATACATGTCTGACATATTGGATATGATGCCAGTCTTGAAGCGCTAATATAAGATCTTACCCATATGTTTATATATATTCTATCTAAACTTAAGTACTACTGTACTCTTTTAAGTTTGAAATAAAATTAACTCAATCAGGTACAATTAGAAAAGGGTCTGAAGTTTTAGCTTAGTGTAGAATTATTGGTGAAAACTGATACTAAAAGGGTAGCTTTTGTGGTGGAACCAAAAGGAAAAAGTAGCTCACAATCCCACATCGGGTGAGTGAAAAATACAAGGGTGAAGGGAGTGGCTATAAAAGCAGCGGCCCAACAAAGGAATAAGCATACCTTTCTCGGCCTTTTGGCTAAGCTCAAGTGTAGTATCTGTTCTTATCAGTTTAATATTATCAGTTTAATATCTGATATGTGGGTCATCGGCCCACTCGATATTAATCTTATTTTTTATGGGGAAAGGCCCATTATAATAGCTTGCTATTGGGGCCTTTGAGTGTCGCCTTCAGCCGCTTCAATGGGATCTTTTATCCTGGTCGGAGGAGAAATTACCAAACGTTTAGCATTCCGCCAATGAGACTTTTATTTGAGAGAAAAAAGAAGACTATGCCTTCGCCACACCCCTCCAATATTTAGTCTTAAATTTTGAAAATATATGTAATCAGCATACTATAACTATATAATGTATAGGTAGTAAATCTATTTGATGTGTCTTGGTTTCCCATTTCTTTTAAAGACGATATTCGTCCAGGCTAGGCTTGCATTTGTTGCTCCTCCATATAGGCCAAATAGAACCATCAGCGAGCCTCAAAGCAAAGATCCTTCCCTTATCTTTATCAACGATAGATGTATTTTAGCTTTTAGGAGTTAGTTACTTGCTCTTCTGGTTTTCCTACACAGCTTGAAATTAAAACTATGATCTATGACTATCGTATAGATATACGAATAAATAGTATAAATAGGAAATATTTATACTATTTATTCGTATATCTATACGATAGTCATAGATCCTATATAGAAAATAACTATAACCAAGTAATCTCTTGAGAGTGTTTCACTCTGAGTGGAGAAATGACTTGTCTTTATTCTCGGATAGGGGAAGGATTGTCTACATATCACCTCCCCATACACCACTCATGTGGTATTGGGTTTTTGTTGTTGTTGTTGTTGTTGTTGTTGTTGTTGTTGTAACTATAACCAAGTAAATATTATTATAGGTATACGAATAGTGTAACAACATAAGTAAAAAAACATTGATGATACCACGACTCCTAGTTTCTCCCTAAAATCTCTTGCAGTGTAGGAGCTACTTTTTGTCACAGTAACAATATAAGTAAATAAACATTGTTGCCACTCTCCAATTTAAAAAATTCATATGTTGAAGGATGTGTAACTAAAGTGTTGTTTCTTTAGTGTTGAAATTGAGATTGTATCTTCATATGCTTTAGTTATGTTTCTGTTTCCGAATAGGATACCTGATGTGCATATTTGAAGAAAGGCTAGAGGAACGAGTTCTAGACAACCTTGAAGACTACGAATTCGCAGTAAGATGGTTACATTTTATTCTTAATATAACATTAGCATATATGTAGATGCATTTAATCAACTCTAATTCATCAAGCCCGAGTTTCGTTTTCCAGTTCTCCGATGAAGACAGTGACGTAAGAAAGTTCTACTACCGCAATGCAAAAACACGAGAATTGGACAGCCTTTTAGGAGACATATATCACAAAATTCTAGGTACGTAATCTAAAAAATAAACCCTGTCTCTTTCAACTGTTTTTAATGAAAATCATAAGAGGCTGGGAACCGTTCAGTTTTCTTAACACATCTTCTTTCGCCTGGCATAAAAAATTCAACTCTCAGGATTTAAGTTAATATATGCATTGTATTAATCAATTTTTGTTTCTTTCTTGTATTTACTCAAATCCTTCCAAGATATAGAGAGAGCCATTACAAGGGACTTGGTGTCACATATTCTTGAGTTCTCAACGCATCTACTCAAGGGGGTCAATTTTGCAGCTGAACTTGACTGGTCAGATACTTTTTTAGCTGGCTGTTCCTTTTCCTTCTCGACCTTTTGTAACCTGTTTTTCTAGTATTTATTCACTAATCTTGCTCATGGCTCGATAGCCTTTTATCATTGGCACTGGTCGCTCGTCAGAATAATTATGTAAGACCCACATTGAGTGCTGAACCTGTGCTTGATATTAGGAATGGAAGGTCAGAATATTTTTTTTTTCTTCCCAAAAATCACTCCTCTCATACTGGACTGCCCAAGTCAATATTTAGGCAATAACATTCAGTGCAATCTGTTATCAGACATGTTTTGCAGGAAATGACAGTTGACACATTTATTCCAAATGATACCAAGATTATTTATTGATCATGTAGACGCTGAAAAGGGACCTTAGAATCAACCTAACACGATCTAGAGGCGGAATAACACTAAAACGAGCTTAAACGAATTTCTATGGGTTTTCGGGTTCGTACGAGTCAAACCAAGATTAGATCTTGATAAACACGAAGCCTAGACTGACATTCTGTGGTATTTGGACATGAAGGTTTAAGAGAAACCGGACCTGGAACTGTTTGTGTGTGTAAAATTAATTAAGTGATTAACCAAATTAGTGGAGATTAACTTGGCTTAAATATCCCAGATCTTATGTCGGTCGACTGTGGTTGACAGTCGGTCGACTGACTATGTCAGTCGGCCGACTGTCGAGTAACATTACACATTACATTTAAACTTTTACATATATATAAAGTAGCAATCGACAATCAACGTTTAACAATATTACAGGTTACTACATGATCGAATAATACATTAACGTTCATGGAACTAGGGATTACAAATTATGTACTAACAAACTCCCCCTAAGACCTAGTTCCTCATAAGTCTTCGATCTGCTTCAATCTCTGTACGGATCTGTAACCATATTGTTCAAATAGCAAACCTTTGAAACACGAATGTACTGTTGTGCTTGAACTCTATTCTCTGGCTTGTACAGCATCCGATTGTAGTGCAATGTGAAGATGTCAGCTTCACAGCAATTTCTCAACCAAACGGGATCTATAACCCGTATCGAATCAGTCTCATCTTCCTTCGATTTGTCCAAAACGATGACTGCTTCCTCTGAGCGTTCATTGTAGTACCACCAGCGAAAACGTGGGCTAAAGTTCTGCGGCATTTTCATCACAGGAACCTTTCTCATATATTTTACCGGCTGGTATTTAACAATCTTTCTTCGTTCGCCTGTTTTCTTGTTTGTTCGATAAGTGATCGTGGGAAATTGAGGGCTGAATCCCTCAAAGTTCTTTGACAAGAACGATCGTCTTATCTTCTTGCAAATAATATCAGGAATTCCGTCATAATCCCGATATAACATCTTGAGCCTAGCCACCTGCATAAATTCAAAGTACGGTAGAGTCTTGAACTCGAATCCATATTTGTTGTAGTCCACTCCGTACTCCTTCTTTATTGCGTATATATTAAAGTCTTTGATGTAGGCCCAAGCAATGATTTTTCCTTTTGCCAAAAGATTCGCCGGCCTATTAATGTAGTTCAGCCATTCAGGTTCCTGCTCTGGCTTCTCACAATATTTTCTAATCCTCAATAGGATCTTCCATTCAGCTTCTAGAACCTCTACCTTTTCTTCATTTATTTTGACCGGTAAAAACCCTGGAGGCAAATCTTCGGTCTTTTCTTTTTCTTCGCATTTACGGTTTAGAAGCTCTTCACTCATTTTGAAGTAATCTTGAAACGTAGGTAGATCTTTATCGTTATTACGTCCGTACTCCGGAAAATCACCTATTGGTTCATCTTCGATAATTACTTCATCAAAATCGTTGTCGTTTTCATTTTTTACGACAATTTCCTCAAAATCATCACTAGAATCGTAACGATTCTCAAAAGATGAGCTAGCAGTCGTGTCAGCTGAAGTACTTGCTTGTTGCTCTTGACGCACTAGCTCGGCCTGCTCCTCAGCGCTTAGATCCGGCGGGATCTCCCCTTCTTCTAAATTATCAAATACAGCTGAGTGATTCAGACGATCCTGCTTTGCTAAAAAATCACGTAAAGATTAATCAATATTTAAAGGAATTACTGACAGTGGGTTCTCGCTTGTGCCTTTAGCAGGATCCAAACCTAGCTCATCCTCGCATTGATCGTCAAAATTACCAAAATCTATATCCTGTTCGAGATCAACAGCCTCAATATCGAAATTATTTTTCCACTCAAGCACTTTCGTCAGTGCCTTGTTCGCTGCAGACTCGGCCTTTACAATGAGCAAATTTTGAGCATCAACCTTAGTTTTTAACTTCTTCATTTCAACCTGTTGATCTTCAACCTGCTTGGTCAGTTTAGCAATCTCAGCATCCTTTCTTCTTTCTCGTTCATTAGCTTCTTCTTTAAACTTTTCAAATTCAGAAGCCATATTGACAACCTTCTCGCTTAATAGAGTAACTGCAGTATCTTGTGTAATAACAGTCGTGGATGCAGCAGCATGAACTCCTGTATCAGTTTCAGCACGTGTTTCTTGAGTAGCAGCAGCTGGATATTGTCGTTGTTGTTGTGATTGTTGTGATTGTCGTTGTTCAGCAGCTGAAGATGACTCAGTTCTCTTTGCCTTTTTAATGAACTTTATTCGCTTCTGCTTCGGCTTTGTCGTAACTGAAGGACCCTCAGCTTGTTTTCGCTTTCTCAGCTCGAATTGATCAGGGTCAAAGTCATCTCCTTCATCGTCTTCATAAACCAGTATCTGTTCAGATGCAACAACTGGCGGTGGCTGATTAACCTCTTGATCGTCTTCACCAACTGCGACGATATCATCTTCATTACCAGACGTACTGTTCTCATGACGACAGGCAGCACCTGGTGGACATACATAGTTTTCATTGGCGAGGTGGCCAACCAGTCTCTTGAATGGTTCATCCGGACCTCTCTTTTGCTTGACTCGGTTGAAAGTCAAGTCGTTCAGATGATTCAGTTTAATCTCATCCTGCTTAACCTTATTCAATCCTTGCACTTGTTTTTCAATCATCACCTGCAAGAACCTAGGAAACATTAAGTGGCTTTTCTTTTTCACGTTCACCAACATACTTCTAAAAATCACTTCAGAGAAATTGAAGTCCGCATGAAGAACTAGAGCTGCAAAGCCGCCTACCATTGGACTCATTCATCTCAACAACACCAAAGTTAGGTATTTGTATTGATGACAGAATCGAGTTCTCTTAACTGCACCTTTCATCGGATCACCAGAGTATCCACATCTCACTAAACACCTTCTGACCTTAGTTCTATTAATTGTGACTGGCATAGTATCATTATCGGGAAAGCCTAAGTCTTCACAAACTGTCTGAGCCGAGATCTTCACAATTGTACCACCAACGCTGCTTCGTATCACCTTCTTTCCCTGTTCAGTGACAATAGAAGCATTGTTCCAGAATTCTCGTTGGTGCGAATAGTACGCCTTGCATTCTATAGTGATTGCAGTATGAATCCTGGGCCTTTTCAAAAACTTGATAATATCAACGAAGCCTTCCTTTGCTTCAGGTCCTTCCTCGTTTAAACACGCCACTAGATTGGCGTTTTCGCTTGCCGTCAAACCCGGAAGATTCTTGGACAGAATCACCTCTTCCTCATGCACTTCTTCGTTCACTGGACTACCCTATTAAGCCATTGATTCTGCTATACAAACATATATACAAGAATCGAAAAGCGTTAAAAATCATAAGAAAATTACAAAGATTTTACAGTCGGTCGACATATAAGATAAGTCGATCGATTTTCAAGAACAATCGCCCGACATAGATATAAATCGATCGACTTAGTAAATCGCCCGACATAAAGTAAGTCGGTCGACTTAGGAAGTCAATCGGCCGATTGTTTAACGAAGCAAAACTCAGATCCAAATTCAATTTCATAAATTTTATGGTGTTTTGTTTCAGTCAATGACTAATAATGGTACAGAGGAGGCCGATTAACATGTTCTAATCAACAATCAACACTAACAAGTTCTAAATTGTACAAATCAAATAGAAAATGAAAAAATAAACAAAAACATCAATAACTTTCGATCTAGAAGGAATTACCTCGAATAGTTAATGGCGCTGGAATCACAAGTCAAAGATGTATATGAAAATTACGATCAAAAACGCCTCCTTGCAAAGTTCGAATTTTTTGGTAAAATGACTCAATCGCACGAAATGGGGTACTTCGGCCGTCTGAGGCCTTTTTATACCCAGGTTGACCGTCGGTCGACTATGAAGTTATGTCGGCCGACATATGTGACAAACGGCCGACATATGTGACAAACGACCGACATATGTGACAAGCCAGTAAGTCGGGCGATTTTTGTTTAACATCGACCGACTTATAGTCCAAATCGGTCGACTGTCTTTTTTTTTTTTAACATTTATTTTTTTTGTTTTAGAAACCCCGATAACTCCCTCTATTCACATCCACTGGGCTGATTTTACACGCAAAATATTTACATTTTGAAAACTTAAACAAGTTTAAAATTTGAGATGTGTATTTCGTTTCTTTTTGACATTGAGACACAATTTGTAACTTCATGGAAATATACACACATTCACACAAGCAAACAAATAAAATGTTTTTGTATTTTTCAAAATAAATATTAACACACTAAAAATCTTTTTGTAGTTTTTAGGATTTTAAACTTATCACAATAATAAGTGCAAATGAAGAACAATTCAGGTCAGAAAGTCAATGATCAAGGTTAAGAAAGATCCAAGATTGTATGGCATAAAAACATGTTATTTACAGGAAGCAGTTTCTGTAAGTCATAAACCTAAGAAAGCTAAATTATCAAAATATATTCATGATCAATCAACATTTAGACAACAATATGTACAAACAAAAATTTCACAAGTAAAAGAAAATATTTTGTGAGAAATTGATCTTAACATGGTATCTATCTTCATTAAACTTTTACAGACTTTCCTCTTAGACATTTTAATGATCAAGTTAATTAATTACTTTAACATATTGCTATGTTAGATTCAATCACTGACTTAGTCATCATTTGAGATCGCACGATTTATTAGGTAGGTAATTGAGCACAAGTCTATTGACGCTTTCCGTTACCACAAGCACATACGTTAGGTCTAATTGAACAGGAAGGTTCTCATAGTAATTTTGGAATATCCCTGTCAGCCATTAGCTTCTATCGTAACGTATACTTTTCAATTCATATGATTCTGATGGATCTCATAGTATATTGAATATTCTGTCAATCGTTCAACCTTTTATGTAACCAACTGCTATCAATCTCATTCCTTCTTTAGTATTAAAGTTATTGGAGGAAACGGAATGAAAGACGTAGCTTTCTTAATGAGTGAGTATTTAGAATATCCCTCTGAAAACATCTTTCGCTATCTAGGCCTTAATGGGCACAGTCCCATATCAGAGACAATGATAATAAGTCCAATAGAATGGTTTTGATGAAGTATGAATGATTTAAGTTCTTCTTGGTAATCTTCACACTCAATAGTATTCATACAAAGACTTCTCTTCTCGATTCCATCATTATTGTAGTGACCCGAACTTTTCCATGTTTATATATATTAATTGAGATTGATATTTACATGATTAAATTTTTCCAACATGTTAAGCAATCAAACTTGTTAAGACTTGATTAATTGAAATATGTTTCATATAGACAATTGACCACCCAAGTTGACCGGCGATTCACGAACGTTAAAACTTGTAAAAACGACATGACGATATATATATGGATATACATATGGTTAACATGAGATTATGATAAGTAAGTATCTCCATAAGTATATTAACAATGAGTTATATACATATAAACAAGACTACAAACTTAAGGATTTCGAAACGAGACATATATGTAACGATTATCGTTGTAACGACATTTAAATGTATATATATCATATTAAGATATATTAATATATCATAATATCATGATAATATAATAATTTAACATCTCATTAGATATAATAAACAATGGGTTAACAACATTAATTGAGATCGTTAACTTAAAGGTTTCAAAACAACACTTACATGTAACGACTAACGATGACTTAACGACTCAGTTAAAATGTATATACATGTAGTGTATTTAGATGTATTAAAATACTTTTGGAAGACTTCAAGACATATATCAAAACACTCATACTTAACGAAAATGGTTACAGTTACTTTCCCATTCTTTTCTTTCATCAAGAATTCTAGTCGTATTCTTACCCGTATTATACACAGCTTCAAAACGTACTTACTATGGGTATATACCAATAGGAACTAGCATGGGATTCCACTCTTGATTATGTCATGTATGACTAATCAATTTTAACTTCTACCATGAGCTAGTCAACTAACTAAAACTCCTTTTAACCCCACTCACCACTCACCAATTACCACTCATCATTCACTCCATTTCACTTCCAATTCTCTTTCTAATTCTCTCTCAACACACACACACACACACACTATTATGAACGTATTTTTCCAGTAGTTAATCATCTTCTTCATCAAAAATCACTTCAAGAATCAAGCTATAATCATCATAGGAAGAACACTTCAAGAACACTTCAAAAATCCCTTCAAGTTTACTAATTTACTTCCAAGCTTTCTAATCCATTCCAAGTAATCATCTAAGATCAAGAAACCTTTGTTATATACAGTAGGTTATCTTTCTTATTCAAGGTAATATTCATATTCAAACTTTGATTCAATTTCTATAACTATAAACTATCTTAATTCGAGTAAAAATCTTACTTGAACTTGTTTTTGTGTCATGATCCTACTTCAAGAACTTTCAAGCCATCCAAGATCCTTTGAAGCTAGATCATTTCTTGTCACTTCCAGTAGGTTTACCTACTAAACTTGAGGTAGTAATGATGTTTATAACATCATTCGATTCATATATATAAAACTATCTTATTCGAAGGTTTAAACTCGTAATCACTAGAACATAGTTTAGTTAATTCTAAACTTGTTCGCAAACAAAAGTTAATCCTTCTAACTTGACTTTTAAAATTAACTACACACATGTTCTATATCTATATGATATGCTAACTTAATGATTTAAAACCTGGAAACACGAAAAACACCGTAAAACCGGATTTACGCCGTCGTAGTAACACCGCGGGCTGTTTTGGGTTAGTTAATTAAAAACTATGATAAACTTTGATTTAAAAGTTGTTATTCTGAGAAAATGATTTTTATTATGAACATGAAACTATATCCAAAAATTATGGTTAAACTCAAAGTGGAAGTATGTTTTCTAAAATGGTCATCTAGACGTCGTTCTTTCGACTGAAATGACTACCTTTACAAAAACGACTTGTAACTTATTTTTCCGACTATAAACCTATACTTTTTCTGTGTAGATTCGTAAAATAGAGTTCAATATGAAACCATAGCAATTTGATTCACTCAAAACGGATTTAAAATGAAGAAGTTATGGGTAAAACAAGATTGGATAATTTTTCTCATTTTAGCTACGTGAAAATTGGTAACAAATCTATTCCAACCATAACTTAATCAACTTGTATTGTATATTATGTAATCTTGAGATACCATAGACACGTATACAATGTTTCGACCTATCATGTCGACACATCTATATATATTTCGGAACAACCATAGACACTCTATATGTGAATGTTGGAGTTAGCTATACAGGGTTGAGGTTGATTCCAAAATATGTATAGTTTGAGTTGTGATCAATACTGAGATACGTATACACTGGGTCGTGGATTGATTCAAGATAATATTTATCGATTTATTTCTGTATATCTAACTGTGGATAACTAGTTGTAGGTTACTAACGAGGACAGCTGACTTAATAAACTTAAAACATCAAAATATATTAAAAGTGTTGTAAATATATTTTGAACATACTTTGATATATATGTATATATTGTTATAGGTTCGTGAATCAACCAGTGGCCAAGTCTTACTTCCCGACGAAGTAAAAATCTGTGAAAGTGAGTTATAGTCCCACTTTTAAAATCTAATATTTTTTGGATGAGAATACATGCAGGTTTTATAAATGATTTACAAAATAGACACAAGTACGTGAAACTACATTCTATGGTTGAATTATCGAAATCGAATATGCCCCTTTTTATTAAATCTGGTAATCTAAGAATTAGGGAACAGACACCCTAATTGACGCGAATCCTAAAGATAGATCTATTGGGCCTAAAAACCCCATCTAAAGTACCGGATGCTTTAGTACTTCGAAATTTATATCATATCCGAAGGGTGTCCCGGAATGATGGGGATATTCTTATATATGCATTTTGTTAATGTCGGTTACCAGGTGTTCACCATATGAATGATTTTTATCTCTATGTATGGGATGTGTATTGAAATATGAAATCTTGTGGTCTATTATTATGATTTGATATATATAGGTTAAACCTATAACTCACCAACATTTTTGTTGACGTTTTAAGCTTGTTTATTCTCAGGTGATTATTAAGAGCTTCCGCTGTCGCATACTTAAATAAGGACGAGATTTGGAGTCCATGCTTGTATGATATTGTGTAAAAACTGCATTCAAGAAACTTATTTTGTTGTAACATATTTGTATTGTAAACCATTATGTAATGGTCGTGTGTAAACAGGATATTTTAGATTATCATTATTTGATAATCTACGTAAAGCTTTTTAAACCTTTATTGATGAAATAAAGGTTATGGTTTGTTTTAAAATAAATGCAGTCTTTGAAAAACGTCTCATATAGAGGTCAAAACCTCGCAACGAAATCAATTAATATGGAACGTTTTTAATCAATAAGAACGGGACATTTCAGTTGGTATCCGAGCGTTGGTCTTAGAGAACCAGAATTTTGCATTAGTGTGTCTTATCGAGTTTGTTAGGATATATTAGTGAGTCTGGACTTCGACCGTGTTTACTTGAAAAATGATTGCTTAACAAATTTTGTTGGAAACTATATATTTTTAACATGTGAATATTATGTGATATATTAATCTCTTAACGCGTTTGATATTATGTGATAGATGTCTACCTCTAGAACAAGTCCCATTGACTCACCTAATAATAATGAAGAGTCAAATGTAAATTGGAATGATTCGTGGACTGATTCACAAGTTCCCGAAGAGGAACCGGAAGAAGAGTCGGAACCAGAAGAAGAATCGGAACCGGAAGAAGAATCGGAACCGGATGAAGAAATAGAACCGGTGGGGGAAATAATAAAACGGTTAAGTAAAAGAAAATCCTCAACCAACCGACCAAGGTTAATTATGGTCAATGGTGTTTCCGCCAAGGAAGCAAAATATTGGGAGGATCACCAATTCTCCGATGAATCGGATTCCGACGAGCATTCCGATGATGTTATAGAAATTACCCCAACTGAATTTAAAAAGGCAAAAGAAAATAATAAGGGAAAGGGCATAAAAATAGAGAAATCTAATTCCAACCCCGATGAACTTTATATGTATCGTCAACCCCCGAAGTCCTTAAGTTGTAACAATGACCCGGGAACCTCTAAACCACCAGGTTTTTCTAAACCAATGTGGATAACGACGGCTCGTATTAGGGGAACATCATATATCCCTAGAAACTTGGCAAAACGAACCAAAACCGAAGAAGAAGAAACAAGCGAGTCGGAATAAGATAGTTGTATTCCTGTGGTGTAATATAAGTAATATAGTGTGCTTATGCTTTATGATATATGTAAAAATTGCTTGTATTAATAAGTATTTTTTTTATGAATCTAACTCTTGTCTATTTTACACTATAAAAACACAAAATGGATAGACAACCCAATATTTTAAGAGACCTACCCGGAGACATGATTGATGAAATCTTGTCTAGAGTCGGTCAGAATTCTTCGGCACAACTATTTAAGGCGAGATCAGTTTGTAAGACATTCGAAGAACGTTCCAAGAATGCCTTGGTTTATAAAAGGCTTTCGTTCAAAAGATGGGGGATATCACATTGGGAAATCCATAAGTTACGATGTGTTTACTTTGACGCATATATTGCGGGGAACCCAAATGCTATTTTACGCAATGGGTTAAGAAATTATTTTGACTCAATATATCCGAATATTGGACTTCGTGATTTAGAAAAAGCGGCTAACATGCAATAATAAAGAAGCATGTTATGCTTACGGATTAGTAATGTTCGCTTCTCACCAAAGTGAGAACAAGAACATCGGCCTACAACTATTAAACAAAACGTTCCCACAAGTGACGAAGTCGGTAATTGGGGTAAGAAATGAGGTTTTTAGATTGTTACGGGACTGTTGGACATTACATAACCCTCGTCCCTTTGACGACGTTTCAACACGATGTCTTATCAACGGCCATAACGGTTATGTTCCACAAGACCAAGGATGGGAAGTAGTCCTAGTAAAACCAGAATGCATGACTTGTTTCTGGACGTATGAATTACGTGTCTTTATTGCCTTTGCTGAACGACTTGTGTACTAGCTAGAATTATCTTCACAACTATCTTGTATCAAAGTTATTGTGTGCTATATTTCATGCTTTATGCAAAATAAGCGGTATTGTAAGTTTGTAAAATATTGTATAAAAGTTTGAACGCGAAATATTATTATAATCAGTTTTTCATATAGAATTGTAGTAGTTGAATTGTATATTAGCTACTAAGTATGAACTTAACGGGTAGGTACTACCCGAATTTAAACTTATAAAACGCTAATATGAAGAAAAAGCTTTTATAAATGAGTTCATATTATGCTACGAAATAGTATTAACTACTCTTAATATTCTGTATGATTAACTTGTTCCATTTGACTATTTTGAAGGAAATGGCACCGACTACTCGACACACCGTGAATATGAATGAAGAGGAATTCCGTACTTTTCTAGCTTCAAACATAGCCGCAATACAGGTTGCGCTACATACCAACAATAACCTTGGATCTAGCAGTACAGGAAATCGTGTAGGATGCACCTACAAAGAATTCACTGCCTGCAAACCTTTGGAATTTGATGGAACCGAAGGACCGATCGGATTGAAACGGTGGACCGAGAAGTTCAAATCGGTGTTTGCCATAAGTAAGTGTACTGAAGAGGACAAAGTAAAGTACGCTACGCATACCTTCACAGGTTCTGCGTTAACATGGTGGAATACCTATCTAGAGGAAGTGGGACAAGACGATGCGCACGCACTACCGTGGTCAGCATTCAAGCACTTGATGAACGAGAAGTACCGTCCCAGAACCGAGGTCAATAAGCTCAAGACAGAACTTAGAGGGTTACGAACCCAAGGATTTGATATTACCACGTACGAAAGACGATTCACGAAATTGTGCCTATTGTGTCCGGGAGCATTCAAAGATGAGGAAGAGAAGATCGACGCGTTTGTGAAAGGATTACCGGAAAGAATCCAAGAAGATATAAGTTCACACGAGCCCGCCTCCATACAACAGGCATGTAGAATGGCTCACAAACTAGTGAACCAGATTGAAGAAAGAATTAAAGAACAGACTGCTGAAGAGGCCAATGTGAAGCAAGTCAAAAGAAAGTGGGAGGAAAACGGTGATAAGAATCACCAATACAACAACAACAACAATTACAACAATAATCGCAACAATTATCCCAACAATCGCAACATCAATCGCAACTACAACAAACGGCCCAACAACTGTAGTGACCCGAACTTTTCCATGTTTATATATATTAATTGAGATTGATATTTACATGATTAAATGTTTCCAACATGTTAAGCAATCAAACTTGTTAAGACTTGATTAATTGAAATAGGTTTCATATAGACAATTGACCACCCAAGTTGACCGGTGATTCACGAACGTTAAAACTTGTAAAAACTATATGATGACATATATATGGTTATATATATAGTTAACATGATATTATGATAAGTAAACATATCATTAATTATATTAACAATGAACTACATATGTAAAAACAAGACTACTAACTTAATGATTTTGAAATGAGACATATATGTAACGATTATCGTTGTAACGACATTTAATGTATATATATCATATTAAGAGATATTCGTACATCATAATATCATGATAATATAATAATTTAAAATCTTTTTTGATATTATAAACATTGAGTTAACAATATTTAACAAGATCGTTAACCTAAAGGTTTCAAAACAACATTTACATCTAAAGACTAACGATGACTTAACGACTCAGTTAAAATGTATATACATGTAGTGTTTTAATATGTATTCATACACTTTTGAAAGACTTCAAGACACTTATCAAAATACTTCTACTTAACAAAAATGCTTACAATTACATCCTCGTTCAGTTTCATCAACAATTCTACTCGTATGCACCCGTATTCGTACTCGTACAATACACAACTTTTAGATGTATGTACTATTGGTATATACACTCCAATGATCAGCTATTAGCAGCCCATGTGAGTCACCTAACACATGTGGGAACCATCATTTGGCAACTAGCATGAAATATCTCATAAAATTACAAAAATATGAGTAATCATTCATGACTTATTTACATGAAAACAAAATAACATATCCTTTATATCTAATCCATACACCAACGACCAAAAACACCTACAAACACTTTCATTCTTCAATTTTCTTCATCTAATTGATCTCTCTCAAGTTCTATCTTCAAGTTCTAAGTGTTCTTCATAAATTCCAAAAGTTCTAGTTTCATAAAATCAAGAATACTTTCAAGTTTGCTAGCTCACTTCCAATCTTGTAAGGTGATCATCCAACCTCAAGAAATCTTTGTTTCTTACAGTAGGTTATCATTCTAATACAAGGTAATAATCATATTCAAACTTTGGTTCAATTTCTATAACTATAACAATCTTATTTCAAGTGATGATCTTACTTGAACTTGTTTTCGTGTCATGATTCTGCTTCAAGAACTTCGAGCCATCCAAGGATCCATTGAAGCTAGATCCATTTTTCTCTTTTTCAGTAGGTTTATCCAAGGAACTTAAGGTAGTAATGATGTTCATAACATCATTCGATTCATACATATAAAGCTATCTTATTCGAAGGTTTAAACTTGTAATCACTAGAACATAGTTTAGTTAATTCTAAACTTGTTCGCAAACAAAAGTTAATCCTTCTAACTTGACTTTTAAAATAAACTAAACACATGTTCTATATCTATATGATATGCTAACTTAATGATTTAAAACCTGGAAACACGAAAAACACCGTAAAACCGGATTTACGCCGTCGTAGTAACACCGCGGGCTGTTTTGGGTTAGTTAATTAAAAACTATGATAAACTTTGATTTAAAAGTTGTTATTCTGAGAAAATGATTTTTATTATGAACATGAAACTATATCCAAAAATTATGGTTAAACTCAAAGTGGAAGTATGTTTTCTAAAATGGTCATCTAGACGTCGTTCTTTCGACTGAAATGACTACCTTTACAAAAATGACTTGTAACTTATTTTTCCGACTATAAACCTATACTTTTTCTGTTTAGATTCATAAAATAGGGTTTAATATGAAACCATAGCAATTTGATTCACTCAAAACGGATTTAAAATGAAGAAGTTATGGGTAAAACAAGATTGGATAATTTTTCTCATTTTAGCTACGTGAAAATTGGTAACAAATCTATTCCAACCATAACTTAATCAACTTGTATTGTATATTATGTAATCTTGAGATACCATAGACACGTATACAATGTTTCGACCTATCATGTCGACACATCTATATATATTTCGGAACAACCATAGACACTCTATATGTGAATGTTGGAGTTAGCTATACAGGGTTGAGGTTGATTCCAAAATATATATAGTTTGAGTTGTGATCAATACTGAGATACGTATACACTGGGTCGTGGATTGATTCAAGATAATATTTATCGATTTATTTCTGTACATCTAACTGTGGACAACTAGTTGTAGGTTACTAACGAGGACAGCTGACTTAATAAACTTAAAACATCAAAATATATTAAAAGTGTTGTAAATATATTTTGAACATACTTTGATATATATGTATATATTGTTATAGGTTCGTGAATCAACCAGTGGCCAAGTCTTACTTCCCAACGAAATAAAAATCTGTGAAAGTGAGTTATAGTCCCACTTTTAAAATCTAATATTTTTGGGATGAGAATACATGCAGGTTTTATAAATGATTTACAAAATAGACACAAATACGTGAAACTACATTCTATGGTTGAATTATCGAAATTGAATATGCCCTTTTTTTTTAAGTCTGGTAATCTAAGAATTAGGGAACAGACACCCTAATTGACGCGAATCCTAAAGATAGATCTATCGGGCCCAACAAGCCCCATTCAAAGTACCGGATGCTTTGGTACTTCAAAATTTATATCATATCCGAAGGGTGTCCCGGAATGATGGGGATATTCTTATATATGCATCTTGTTAATGTCGGTTACCAGGTGTTCACCATATGAATGATTTTTATCTCTATGTATGGGATGTGTATTGAAATATGAAATCTTGTGGTCTATTATTATGATTTGATATATATAGGTTAAACCTATAACTCACCAACATTTTTGTTGACGTTTTAAGCATGTTTATTCTCAGGTGATTATTAAGAGCTTCCGCTGTCGCATACTTAAATAAGGACGAGATTTGGAGTCCATGCTTGTATGATATTGTGTAAAAACTGCATTCAAGAAACTTATTTTGTTGTAACATATTTGTATTGTAAACCATTATGTAATGGTCGTGTGTAAACAGGATATTTTAGATTATCATTATTTGATAATCTACGTAAAGCTTTTTAAACCTTTATTGATGAAATAAAGGTTATGGTTTGTTTTAAAATGAATGCAGTCTTTGAAAAACGTCTCATATAGAGGTCAAAACCTCGCAACGAAATCAATTAATATGGAACGTTTTTAATCAATAAGAACGGGACATTTCAGTTGGTATCCGAGCGTTGGTCTTAGAGAACCAGAATTTTGCATTAGTGTGTCTTATCGAGTTTGTTAGGATGCATTAGTGAGTCTGGACTTCGACCGTGTTTACTTGAAAAATGATTGCTTAACAAATTTTGTTGGAAATTATATATTTTTAACATGTGAATATTATGTGATATATTAATCTCTTAACGCGTTTGATATTATGTGATAGATGTCTACCTCTAGAACAAGTCCCATTGACTCACCTAATAATAATGAAGAGTCAAATGTAAATTGGAATAATTCGTGGACTGATTCACAAGTTCCCGAAGAGGAACCGGAAGAAGAGTCGGAACTGGAAGAAGAATCGGAACCGGAAGAAGAATCGGAACCGGATGAAGAAATAGAACCGGTGGGGGAAATAATAAAAAGGTTAAGTAAAAGAAAATCCTCAACCAACCGACCAAGGTTAATTATGGTCAATGGTGTTTCCGCCAAGGAAGCAAAATATTGGGAGGATTACCAATTCTCCGATGAATCGGATTCCGACGAGAATTCCGATGATGTTATAGAAATTACCCCAACTGAATTTAAAAAGGCAAAAGAAAATAATAAGGGAAAGGGCATAAAAATAGAGAAATCTAATTCCAACCCCGATGAACTTTATATGTATCGTCAACCCCCGAAGTCCTTAAGTTGTAACAATGACCCGAGAACCTCTAAACCACCAGGTTTTTCTAAACCAATGTGGATTACGACGGCACGTATTAGGGGAACATCATATATCCCTAGAAACTTGGCAAAACGAACCAAAACCGAAGAAGAAGAAACAAGCGAGTCGGAATAAGATAGTTGTATTCGTGTGGTGTAATATATGTAATATAGTGTTCTTATGCTTTATGATATATGTAAAAATTGCTTGTATTAATAAGTATTTTTTTTTATGAATCTAACTCTTGTCTATTTTATAGTATAAAAACACAAAATGGATAGACAACCCAATATTTTAAGAGACCTACCCGGAGACATGATTGATGAAATCTTGTCTAGAGTCGGTCAGAATTCTTCGGCACAACTATTTAAGGCGAGATCAGTTTGTAAGACATTCGAAGAACGTTCCAAGAATGCCTTGGTTTATAAAAGGCTTTCGTTCGAAAGATGGGGGATATCACATTGGGAAATCCATAAGTTACGATGTGTTTACTTTGACGCATATATTGCGGGGAACCCAAATGCTATTTTACGCAATGGGTTAAGAAATTATTTTGACTCAATATATCCGAATATTGGACTTCGTGATTTAGAAAAAGCGGCTAACATGCAACATAAAGAAGCATGTTATGCTTACGGATTAGTAATGTTCGCTTCTCACCAAAGTGAGAACAAGAACATCGGGCTACAACTATTAAACAAAACGTTCCCACAAGTGACGGAGTCAGTAATTGGGGTAAGAAATGAGGTTTTTAGATTGTTACGGGACTGTTGGACATTACGTAACCCTCGCCCCTTTGACGACGTTACAACACGCTGTCTTATCAACGGCCATAATGGTTATGTTCCACAAGACCAAGGATGGGAAGTAATCCTAGTAAAACCAGAATGCATGACTTGTTTCTGGACGTATGAATTACGTGTCTTTATTACCTTTGCTGAACGACTTGTGTACTAGCTAGAATTATCTTCACAACCATCTTGTATCAAATTTATTGTGTGCTATATTTCATGCTATATGTAAAATAAGCGGTATTGTAAGTTTGTAAAATATTGTGTAAAAGTTTGAACGCGAAATATTATTATAATCAGTTTTTCATATAGAATTGTAGTAGTTGAATTGTATATTAGCTACTAAGTATGAACTTAACGGGTAGGTACTACCCGAATTTAAACTTAACGCTAATATGAAGAAAAAGCTTTTATAAATGAGTTCATATTATGCTACGAAATACTATTAACTACTCTTAATATTCTGTATGATTAACTTGTTCCATTTGACTATTTTGAAGGAAATGGCACCGACTACTCGACACACCGTGAATATGAATGAAGAGGAATTCCGTATTTTTCTAGCTTCAAACATAGCCGCAGTACAGGCTGCGCTACATACCAACAATAACCTTGGATCTAGCAGTACAGGAAATCGTGTAGGATGCACCTACAAAGAATTCACTGCCTGCAAACCTTTGGAATTTGATGGAACCGAAGGACCGATCGTATTGAAACGGTGGACCGAGAAGGTCGAATCGGTGTTTGCCATAAGTAAGTGTACTGAAGAGGACAAAGTGAAGTACGCTACGTATACCTTCACAGGTTCTGCGTTAACATGGTGGAATACCTATCTAGAGCAAGTGGGACAAGACGATGCGTACGCACTACCGTGGTCAGCATTCAAGCACTTGATGAACGAGAAGTACCGTCCCAGAACCGAGGTCAATAAGCTCAATACAGAACTTAGAGGGTTACGAACCCAAGGATTTGATATTACCACGTACGAAAGACGATTCACAGAATTGTGCCTATTGTATCCGGGAGCATTCGAAGATGAGGAAGAGAAGATCGACGCGTTTGTGAAAGGATTACCGGAAAGAATCCAAGAAGATATAAGTTCACACGAGCCCGTCTCCATACAACAGGCATGTAGAATGGCTCACAAACTAGTGAACCAGATTGAAGAAAGAATTAAAGAACAGACTGCTGAAGAGGCCAATGTGAAGCAAGTCAAAAGAAAGTGGGAGGAAAACGGTGATAAGAATCACCAATACAACAACAACAGCAATTACAACAATAATCGCAACAATTATCCCAACAATCGCAACATCAATTGCAACTACAACAAACGGCCCAACAACAACAACAACAACAACAACAACAACAGCAACTACAACAATCATTCCAACAACAATAATAACCGCAATAACAACAACAATCAGAAGCAGCTATGCCAAAGGTGTGAAAAGTATCACTCGGGGTTCTGCACCAAATTTTGCAACAAGTGTAAAAGAAATGGTCATAGCGCGGCGAAGTGTGAGGTCTACGGACCAGGGGTTAATAGAACGAAAGGAACAAATGGTGTCGGAACGAGTAATGGCGGAGCAAGTAGTGTCGGAGCAAGTTATGCCAATGTAGTTTGTTATAAATGTGGAAAACCGGGCCACATTATTAGAAATTGCCCGAACCAGGAGAACACGAATGGACAAGGCCGCGGAAGAGT
The DNA here is from genome assembly GCF_046630445.1 of Rutidosis leptorrhynchoides. Lineage (NCBI taxonomy): Eukaryota > Viridiplantae > Streptophyta > Magnoliopsida > Asterales > Asteraceae > Rutidosis > Rutidosis leptorrhynchoides. Next base: position 99,090,210 of record NC_092334.1, on the reverse strand, counting down.
TTTCAATATTAATGCGGCAGAGGCACAAGAAGACCTGGAGCTTGTTACGGGTACGTTTCTTATTGACAATAAATCTGCTTACGTTTTATTTGATTCGGGTGCGGATAGAAGCTATATGAGTAGAGATTTTTGTGCTAAATTAAGTTGTCCATTGACGCCTTTGGATAGTAAATTTTTACTCGAATTAGCAAATGGTAAATTAATTTCAGCAGATAATATATGTCAGAATCGAGAAATTAAACTGGTTAGCGAAACATTTAAGATTGATTTGATACCAGTAGAGTTAGGGAGTTTTGATGTGATAATCGGTATGGACTGGTTGAAAGAAGTGAAAGCAGAGATCGTTTGTTACAAAAATGCAATTCGCATTATACGAGAAAAAGGAAAACCCTTAATGGTGTACGGAGAAAAGGGCAACACGAAGCTACATCTTATTAGTAATTTGAAGGCACAAAAACTAATAAGAAAAGGTTGCTATGCTGTTCTAGCACACGTCGAGAAAGTACAAACTGAAGAAAAGAGCATCAATGATGTTCCCATTGCAAAAGAATTTCCCGATGTATTTCCGAAAGAATTACCGGGATTACCCCCACATCGATCCGTTGAATTTCAAATAGATCTTGTACCAGGAGCTGCACCAATAGCTCGTGCTCCTTACATACTCGCACCCAGCGAGATGAAAGAACTGCAAAGCCAATTACAAGAACTTTTAGAGCGTGGTTTCATTCGACCAAGCACATCACCGTGGGGAGCTCCTGTTTTGTTTGTCAAGAAGAAAGATGGTACATTCAGGTTGTGTATCGACTACCGAGAGTTGAACAAACTTACCATCAAGAACCGCTACCCACTACCGAGAATCGACGACTTATTTGATCAACTACAAGGCTCGTCTGTTTATTCAAAGATTGACTTACGTTTCGGGTATCATCAAATGCGGGTGAAAGAAGATGATATTCCAAAGACTGCTTTCAGAACACGTTACGGTCATTACGAGTTTATGGTCATGCCGTTTGGTTTAACTAATGCACCAGCTGTGTTCATGGACCTTATGAACCGAGTGTGTGGACCATACCTTAACAAGTTTGTCATTGTTTTCATTGATGACATACTTATTTACTCAAAGAATGACCAAGAACACGGTGAACATTTGAGAAAGGTGTTAGAAGTATTGAGGAAGGAAGAATTGTACGCTAAGTTTTCAAAGTGTGCATTTTGGTTGGAAGAAGTTCAATTCCTCGGTCATATAGTGAACAAAGAAGGTATTAAGTTGGATCCGGCAAAGATAGAAACTGTTGAAAAGTGGGAAACCCCGAAAACTCCGAAACACATACGCCAGTTTTTAGGACTAGCTGGTTACTACAGAAGGTTCATCCAAGAATTTTCCAGAATAGCAAAACCCTTGACTGCATTAACGTATAAAGGGAAGAAATTTGAATGGAATGATGAACAAGAGAAAGCGTTTCAGTTATTGAAGAAAAAGCTAACTACGGCACCTATATTGTCATTGCCTGAAGGGAATGATGATTTTGTGATTTATTGTGATGCATCAAAGCAAGGTCTCGGTTATGTATTAATGCAGCGAACGAAGGTGATTGCTTATGCGTCTAGACAATTGAAGATTCACGAACAAAATTATACGACGCATGATTTGGAATTAGGCGCGGTTGTTTTTGCATTAAAGACTTGGAGGCACTACTTATATGGGGTCAAAAGTATTATATATACCGACCACAAAAGTCTTCAACACATATTTAATCAGAAACAACTGAATATGAGGCAGCGTAGGTGGATTGAATTATTGAATGATTACGACTTTGAGATTCGTTACCACCCGGGGAAGGCAAATGTGGTAGCCGATGCCTTGAGCAGGAAGGACAGAGAACCCATTCGAGTAAAATCTATGAATATAATGATTCATAATAACCTTACTACTCAAATAAAGGAGGCGCAACAAGGAGTTTTAAAAGAAGGAAATTTAAAGGATGAAATACCCAAAGGATCGGAGAAGCATCTTAATATTCGGGAAGACGGAACCCGGTATAGGGCTGAAAGGATTTGGGTACCAAAATTTGGAGATATGAGAGAAATGGTACTTAGAGAAGCTCATAAAACCAGATACTCAATACATCCTGGAACGGGGAAGATGTACAAGGATCTAAAGAAACATTTTTGGTGGCCGGGTATGAAAGCCGATGTTGCTAAATACGTAGGAGAATGTTTGACGTGTTCTAAGGTCAAAGCTGAGCATCAGAAACCAACAGGTCTACTTCAACAACCCGAAATCCCAGAATGGAAATGGGAAAACATTACCATGGATTTCATCACTAAATTGCCAAGGACTGCAAGTGGTTTTGATACTATTTGGGTAATAGTTGATCGTCTCACCAAATCAGCACACTTCCTGCCAATAAGAGAAGATGACAAGATGGAGAAGTTAGCACGATTGTATTTGAAGGAAGTCATCTCCAGACATGGAATACCAATCTCTATTATCTCTGATAGGGATGGCAGATTTATTTCAAGATTCTGGTAGACATTACAGCAAGCATTAGGAACTCGTCTAGACATGAGTACTGCCTATCATCCACAAACTGATGGGCAGAGCGAAAGGACGATACAAATGCTTGAAGAAATGCTACGAGCATGTGTTATTGATTTCGGAAACAGTTGGGATCGACATCTACCGTTAGCAGAATTTTCCTACAACAACAGCTACCATTCAAGCATTGAGATGGCGCCGTTTGAAGCACTTTATGGTAGAAAGTGCAGGACTCCGATTTGTTGGAGTGAAGTGGGGGATAGACAGATTACGGGTCCAGAGATTATACAAGAAACTACCGAGAAGATCATCCAAATTCAACAACGGTTGAAAACTGCCCAAAGTCGACAAAAGAGCTACGCTGACATTAAAAGAAAAGATATAGAATTTGAAATTGGAGAGATGGTCATGCTTAAAGTTGCACCTTGGAATGCTTAAAGTTGCACCTTGGAAAGGCGTTGTTCGATTTGGTAAACGAGGGAAATTAAATCCAAGGTATATTGGACCATTCAAGATTATTGATCGTGTCGGACCAGTAGCTTACCGACTTGAGTTACCTCAACAACTCGCGGCTGTACATAACACTTTCCACGTCTCGAATTTGAAGAAATGTTTTGCTAATGAAGATCTCACTATTCCATTAGATGAAATCCAAATCAACGAAAAACTCCAATTCATCGAAGAACCCGTCGAAATAATGGATCGTGAGGTTAAAAGACTTAAGAAAAACAAGATACCAATTGTTAAGGTTCGATGGAATGCTCGTAGAGGACCCGAGTTCACCTGGGAGCATGAAGATCAGATGAAGAAGAAATACCCGCATCTATTTCCAGAAGATTCGTCAACACCTTCAACAGCTTAAAATTTCGGGACGAAATTTATTTAACGGGTAGGTACTGTAGTGACCCGAACTTTTCCATGTTTATATATATTAATTGAGATTGATATTTACATGATTAAATTTTTCCAACATGTTAAGCAATCAAAATTGTTAAGACTTGATTAATTGAAATATGTTTCATATAGACAATTGACCACCCAAGTTGACCGGCGATTCACGAACGTTAAAACTTGTAAAAACGACATGACGATATATATATATGGATATACATATGGTTAACATGAGATTATGATAAGTAAGTATCTCCATAAGTATATTAACAATGAGTTATATACATATAAACAAGACTACTAACTTAAGGATTTCGAAACGAGACATATATGTAACGATTATCGTTGTAACGACATTTAAATGTATATATATCATATTAAGATATATTAATATATCATAATATCATGATAATATAATAATTTAACATCTCATTAGATATAATAAACAATGGGTTAACAACATTAATTGAGATCGTTAACTTAAAGGTTTCAAAACAACACTTACATGTAACGACTAACGATGACTTAAAGACTCAGTTAAAATGTATATACATGTAGTGTATTTAGATGTATTAAAATACTTTTGGAAGACTTCAAGACATATATCAAAACACTCATACTTAACGAAAATGGTTACAGTTACTTTCCCATTCTTTTCTTTCATCAAGAATTCTAGTCGTATTCTTACCCGTATTATACACAGCTTCAAAACGTACTTACTATGGGTATATACCAATAGGAACTAGCATGGGATTCCACTCTTGATTATGTCATGTATGACTAATCAATTTTAACTTCTACCATGAGCTAGTCAACTAACTAGAACTCCTTTTAACCCCACTCACCACTCACCAATTACCACTCATCATTCACTCCATTTCACTTCCAATTCTCTTTCTAATTCTCTCTCAACACACACACACACACTATTATGAACGTATTTTTCCAGTAGTTAATCATCATCTTCATCAAAAATCACTTCAAGAATCAAGCTATAATCATCATAGGAAGAACACTTCAAGAACACTTCAAAAATCCCTTCAAGTTTACTAATTTACTTCCAAGCTTTCTAATCCATTCCAAGTAATCATCTAAGATCAAGAAACCTTTGTTATATACAGTAGGTTATCTTTCTTATTCAAGGTAATATTCATATTCAAACTTTGATTCAATTTCTATAACTATAAACTATCTTAATTCGAGTAAAAATCTTACTTGAACTTGTTTTTGTGTCATGATCCTACTTCAAGAACTTTCAAGCCATCCAAGATCCTTTGAAGCTAGATCATTTCTTGTCACTTCCAGTAGGTTTACCTACTAAACTTGAGGTAGTAATGATGTTCATAACATCATTCGATTCATATATATAAAACTATCTTATTCGAAGGTTTAAACTCGTAATCACTAGAACATAGTTTAGTTAATTCTAAACTTGTTCGCAAACAAAAGTTAATCCTTCTAACTTGACTTTTAAAATTAACTACACACATGTTCTATATCTATATGATATGCTAACTTAATGATTTAAAACCTGGAAACACGAAAAACACCGTAAAATCGGATTTACGCCGTCGTAGTAACACCGCGGGCTGTTTTGGGTTAGTTAATTAAAAACTATGATAAACTTTGATTTAAAAGTTGTTATTCTGAGAAAATGATTTTTATTATGAACATGAAACTATATCCAAAAATTATGGTTAAACTCAAAGTGGAAGTATGTTTTCTAAAATGGTCATCTAGACGTCGTTCTTTCGACTGAAATGACTACCTTTACAAAAACGACTTGTAACTTATTTTTCCGACTATAAACCTATAATTTTTCTGTTTAGATTCGTAAAATAGAGTTCAATATGAAACCATAGCAATTTGATTCACTCAAAACGGATTTAAAATGAAGAAGTTATGGGTAAAACAAGATTGGATAATTTTTCTCATTTTAGCTACGTGAAAATTGGTAACAAATCTATTTCAACCATAACTTAATCAACTTGTATTGTATATTATGTAATCTTGAGATACCATAGACACGTATACAATGTTTCGACCTATCATGTCGACACATCTATATATATTTCGGAACAACCATAGACACTCTATATGTGAATGTTGGAGTTAGCTATACAGGGTTGAGGTTGATTCCAAAATATGTATAGTTTGAGTTGTGATCAATACTGAGATACGTATACACTGGGTCGTGGATTGATTCAAGATAATATTTATCGATTTATTTCTGTATATCTAACTGTGGACAACTAGTTGTAGGTTACTAACGAGGACAGCTGACTTAATAAACTTAAAACATCAAAATATATTAAAAGTGTTGTAAATATATTTTGAACATACTTTGATATATATGTATATATTATTATAGGTTCGTGAATCAACCAGTGGCCAAGTCTTACTTCCCGATGAAGTAAAAATCTGTGAAAGTGAGTTATAGTCCCACTTTTAAAATCTAATATTTTTAGGATGAGAATACATGCAGGTTTTATAAATGATTTACAAAATAGACACAAGTACGTGAAACTACATTCTATGGTTGAATTATCGAAATCGAATATGCCCCTTTTTATTAAGTCTGGTAATCTAAGAATTAGGGAACAGACACCCTAATTGACGCGAATCCTAAAGATAGATCTATTGGGCCTAACAAACCCCATCCAAAGTACCGGATGCTTTAGTACTTCGAAATTTATATCATATCCGAAGGGTGTCCCGGAATGATGGGGATATTCTTATATATGCATTTTGTTAATGTCGGTTACCAGGTGTTCACCATATGAATGATTTTTATCTCTATGTATGGGATGTGTATTGAAATATGAAATCTTGTGGTCTATTATTATGATTTGATATATATAAGTTAAACCTATAACTCACCAACATTTTTGTTGACGTTTTAAGCATGTTTATTCTCAAGTGATTATTAAGAGCTTCCGCTGTCGCATACTTAAATAAGGACGAGATTTGGAGTCCATGCTTGTATGATATTGTGTAAAAACTGCATTCAAGAAACTTATTTTGTTGTAACATATTTATATTGTAAACCATTATGTAATGGTCGTGTGTAAACAGGATATTTTAGATTATCATTATTTGATAATCTACGTAAAGCTTTTTAAACCTTTATTGATGAAATAAAGGTTATGGTTTGTTTTAAAATGAATGCAGTCTTTGAAAAACGTCTCATATAGAGGTCAAAACCTCGCAACGAAATCAATTAATATGGAACATTTTTAATCAATAAGAACGGGACATTTCAATTATCTTGACCTTGATATTTTCGTCTTCCACGATTTCACTTCTGTTTTCATGATATAATAACCTGATATGCAATGTGCCACCATTTTTTTTTTAATAACACATTGCAGTCTTGACTTTGATTTAGTTCTCGAATTGACTTCCTTGCGATGAAGATCTCTTTTCTTCATTTGTGTAACACTTAACTTAACTCATTCATTCATGGACTGTCTGTAATATAGAACCACACTTTTCAACCTGTTCATAGGAAAGACACTCTCATTGAGATAAACCTACTATTTTGGAGCTTAGGTACGATTCAAGAATTAAAGTTTGATAGAAGTCGGTATGCACAGTCAATCAGAACATTCTCAACACTTATTGATCGCTTGAATATCCCAATTAGTCGTGAGACTCAATGGTGCAGCAATTTGGAATTTGCTTGGGGATATTCTACATCATGTGTTTCTAGATTATACGTCATGATAGGAGATACCCTCACCTTTTGTTGATTTCCTGAACAATTTTCTTTAAAGTATGCACCTGTGGTAGTTAAGTGACTACCCTCAACCGCTATAAACCTTTCCATGAATTCCATATCAATATATTTACATGATTGTGATTATGATCATCTCATTCTATGATTAAGTCCGTATCTCAATTTTTTACATTTAGATCAAACTCGTTTTTTAATTTAGAAACACATTTAAACCTTTCTAATTTTTAATTTTCTGAATTTCTGATGTTGCATCATTAAATCATTACTCCCCCTAAAATACTAAAAACCTAAAATCCTTTTGGCTTTTTGGATTTTAAACACACAGAAACAATCAGAAAAATATAATCACACAGTATATACATCTGTACATGCAGAACATATAAAATTAGGTTACTCTTTGGTCTCTTCGTCAGGAACGACATCTGACAATATTTTGACACTTAACTCAGTTAACAAGAAATCAAAACGTGGTTTATCAAAAGCTTTTGTGAAAAGATCAGCCCTTTGCGTAGTTGTGCCAATTTGGACAACATCGATTAGTCTTTTCTCATAACAGTTTCGAATAAAATGGTATTTAATCCCTATGTGTTTGGTCTTAGAGTGATTCACAGGATTTTTCTTAACAGCTATGGCAGTAGTATTATCAACAAAAATAGGAGTGTTAGAAATATTCAAACCGTAGTCACGAAGCTGCTGTTGTATCCACACAACCTGAAATGCACAGCTTGCTGCAGCAATGTATTCAGCTTCACAAGTGGACAAGGCTACTGCTGTCTGCTTCTTGCACTGTCATGTAACTAGTCTGTTTCCAAGGAATTGACAACCTCCTGATGTTGACTTAAAATCTTTCTTGCATCCACCATAGTCGGAATCACTATAAGCCGTCAGTTCAAAATCATTATCACAAGGATACCATAGGCCCAAATTCGGAGTTTGCTTTAAATAACGCATTATCTTTTTCACCACAAACAAATGATGTACATTCGGATTTGCTTGATAGCGAGCACATAAACAAACTGCGAACATGATATCAGGGTGAGACGCTGTCAGATACATCAAAGAACCAATGATGGCCCTATATAAGGTTTGATCAACCTTAGCACCTTCTTTATCCGGTGTAATCCCGTGATTCACCGATAGTGGAGTCCTTGCAGGACGTTCATCTTCCATTTTGAATCTTTTCAGAATATCTGATACATATTTCGTCTGATGTAAAAAGATACCCTGATTTGTTTGTACAACCTGAATACCAAGGAAGAATTTGATAGTTCCCATTGAAATCATCTTGAACCGTTTCTGCATTACCTCCTCAAAATCATCCACCATCGTCTTATCTGTAGATCTAAAGATAATATCATCCATGTACACCTGTACTAGTATAATATGCTTGCCCTTTTCTGAAAGGATCCGTTCATATACATTATAAACGATTCACAATAGTTGATTACATCGCGAGGTATTTTGACCTCTATACGATACATTTTACAAACATTGCATTCGTTTTTAAAAGACAAACTTTCTTTACAACGAAAGTTGACGGCATGCACACCATTTCATGATACATCCAACTATAATTGACATAATAATAATCTTGATGAACTCAATGACTCGAATGCAACGTCTTTCAAAATATGCCATGAATGACTCCAAGTAATATCCTTAAAATGAGCTAATGCACAGCGGAAGATTTCTTTAATACCTGAGAATAAACATGCTTTAAAGTGTCAACCAAAAGGTTGGTGAGTTCATAGGTTTATCATAACAATCATTTCAATATATTAATAGACCACAAGATTTCCGTTTATAAATATATGTACACTCGCAAGTGTATAAGAGTATTCTATAAATTGTAGGCACCCGGTAACAAGCCTTAACGTTCATGTTTTACCCTCTGAAGTACACCAGATCAGGTGTGTTTAAAATAACCTCGAAGTACTAAAGCATCCCATAGTCAGGATGGGGTTTGTCAGGCCCAATAGATCTATCTTTAGGATTCGCGCCTACCGTACATAGACAAGTAGTTTAATGTTACCAAGCTAAGGGTATATTTCTGGTTTAAACCCACGTAGAATTAGTTTTAATACTTGTGCCTATTTCGTAAAACATTTATAAAAAACAGCGCATGTATTCTCAGTCCCAAAAATATATATAAAAGGGAGCAAATGAAACTCACCATACTGTATTTCGTAGTAAAAATACATATAACGTCATTTAACAAGTGCAAGGTTGGCCTCGGATTCACGAACCTATATTAATTATATATATTTATATGTTGGTCAATATTTGTCTAACAATTTTTGGTCAAGTCATAGTGTACCACAATCCTAATGCTCGAGACTAATATGCAAAAGTCAACAAAAGTCAACTTGACCCAAAATGACTTCTAAAATTTATACGTGTTTATAACTTAACTATAGTCGTTTTATATATTTAAATATATTTATTAGATTTTATAATAATAAAAGTTATTTATTAATAAAAATTTATATTAACGTTTATATATGATAAAATATACTTTTATATATCTTAAGTAGTAAAATTTATAAAGTTCACTTAATATCTTAAAACTATAGTGGTAAGTATTATTAATGTAATTATATTACGCGTGGTGAAAAATATCTTTGTATCCCCTATTTATTTGATAAAATAATATTGATCATAATAATAATAAGTAAAAGTTGTATTATTTTATAATAATAATTATTATTATTCTATAAAAAAATAACAATATTTATATTTACTAAAAATGTTATTATGATAAAATGATAATACTAACATAATAGTAATAATGATATTTTATAATAACAATGATATTTCTATTAAAATAATAACGACGATAGTAATAATAATCATTTTAACAATAATACTAAAATTCAGTTGACTATAACTTCAAATCCGTTCATCGAAACCATTCGATATCTAAATGAAAAGTTTTTAATTTTTCGCTAGCTTTCCAATGACATGCATATCATATACCCTATCTCAGTAGCATATGTATCTAATTCAGGATTCAACAAACCTATCTAAGGACAATATCGAATGTACAAGTATGCATAATCCTATATACTCGAGCACTAGTCAGGGATACACTATTGATATATAAAAGTTAAGTTATGAGTGCTCACGTATCAATATTGAGATTCAATATTGCAGGAAAGTACGTAGACGCAACGGAGATGATAAACACTAGATTGACCTCACGAGCATACCCATGAACCATACCCATCACCTCCATAGCTATAACCCATAATTTCCTTAGCTTCGACTCATTCAAAAAAACTATTTTGAAATCACTCGGACATCACTCCGTCGTAATATTTTATGTATACTAATAATATCTTGAAATAATACAGAGCAAATATATATATATATGTAAATCAATTGAGAGAGTTTAGAGAAATATATTTTCAAGTTTCTATGAAATAATGAAACCTATTGAATTCTATTTATAATAGATTTTTGAATTATTAAAGTGAATTATTAAAGTATGAATTATTAAAGTGAATTATTAAAGTATGAATTATTAAAGTGAATTATTAAAGTATGAATTATTAAAGTGAATTATTAAAGTATGAATTATTAAAGTGAATTATTAAAGTATGAATTATTAAAGTGAATTATTAAAGTATGAATTATTAAAGTGAATTATTAAAGTATGAATTATTAAAGTAAATTATTAAAGTTAAAGTAAAGTAAAAGTAAAGTAAAGGTAAAGTTAAAGTATAGTAAGAGTATAAAAACTATGTATGTATAATACGCGTATAAATATATATAATATTAATTTAAATCGTTATATATATTTAATGAAATAAAATATAAATATCGTTATATTTATTATACTGGTTAAGTAATGAGTTGTCAAAAGTGATTCTAGATATTTATAAAAGTTATATACGTTTTAATAATAAAGTTCTTTTTAAACTGAAAACGTTTTTGTACGTTTGAAAATAGATTAATAGAATATTATGAAAACCAATTCTCCACTAGCTTTTGTCTAACTTTCGTAAATGACACTTTTTATTTTTATTTATAAATAGCTTTACAAATTATTCCGAATATCGTTAAGAGGAATAGATTTCTCAAATCATAGTGGACCTCTCAACAGAGACTTGTAATCATAATTCAATGTTTCTGATAATTCAATCATTTAATATATTTTTTTTAATTTTGTCGATAATCATATTGAAACAAATACGTTCATATAAAGCATTATACTTTTAAATACTTTGTTGACATTTTCAATTTATAACATATACACATATACATACATATTCATATATGTTCATTTAATGGTTCGTGAATCATTAGAATTTGGTCGAGGTTTAAATGAATGTATAAACATAGTTTAAAATCCTTGAGATTTAACTTAACAAACATTGCTTATCGTATCAGAATAATATAAAGATAAAGTTTAAATTTAGTCGGAAATTTCCGGGTCGTCACATTTTCTTTGATGAAAAGTGTCTGATCGATGACACCTTTTCTGAAACCATTATCAATCATATAGTTGGACAACGTACCATACCACGCTCTTGGAGCTTGATGAAGCCCATACAGTGCTTTTTCTAGACGATATACCTTTTCTGGAGAGTGTGGATCTGTAAAACTGGGTGGTTGCTTAACAAACGCTGTCTCATTGAGAGTCCCATACAAAAAAGTGCTTTTGACATCCATTTGATAGACCTTGAAGCCTTTAAATGATGCGAATGCCAAAAATATTCGAATTGCCTCAAGTCTAGCAACTGGTGCAAATACTTCATCATAATCTATATCAGGGATCTGTTGATATCCCTTCACAACCGGTCTAGCTTTATTTCGGATTACAATACCTTGCTCATCTTTTTTATTCTTCCATACCCATCGAAGCCCATAAGGTTTGCAACCATGAGGCGGATTCACCAGTTTCCATACTCCTAAATGCTTGAATTGTAAAAGCTCTTCTTGCATAGCATTTACCCAATCATCATATAGTAGAGCTTCCTCAACAGAGTCTGGTTCAATTTGACACACAAAGCATGAATATGCATGTAAAAAGAGTTTGCCTGACCTATTTAGCGAAGAATAGAAAGCTTGCATAACATTTTCACTTGAAGCCTTCTGATTTTCAGACGTTGAGGCATCATTTGATGGTGCTCCAGAAACTCCTTTCGAATCAACAATAAAATCATCTAAGTGTCAAGGTAGTACAACTGTTCGTGATGATCTACGAACACCTTCAGGTTCTGGTTGTTCTTCCTGAACTTCTACAATTTGTGGCAGATTATGAACACTTTTGCCACTATCTATAGGTTGTGACTCCTCTTCAGAATCAGATCCATCATAAGATGGATCATCTTGATAATCACCCGATTCTTCATCATCTTGAATAATTTGTTGTTGCGGCACTGTGTGTGGTTGTGGTGCCGTTTGTGATTGCGGAACCATTTATGATGGAGACGTATGCATTTCATTCATCAATTTTGCAATAACTTCATCATCAGTAGCAACAGACGGAAGACCAAAAGAATCAAACAAATCTTCATAATCAAACTGCCATGAAAAACCTTTCCCAGCAGGAATAGCAGCATTTCTTTGAATATCTACTTCGAAATGTTCTTCAACACGTTTAGATACAGTGTTGAAAACTCTTTTGTTTGGATTCCCATAACCAAGAAATATACCAGGAACAGCCTTAGGATTAAATTTTCCTCCAGTATCTAGTATCATGATTGAACACGGTGCACCAAAGGGTTCGAAATGTTTAATGTTAGGCTTCCTTTTATGTAGCAATTCATAGCAAGTCTTTCCATGCCTCTTGACTACTAACAATCGGTTCATTGTATAACATGCTGTAGCAACAGCTTCACTCCAGAAGTTAACTGGTAAACTTGAGTCGGCTAACATTGTTCGCGTAATTTCAATTAACGTTCTGTTACGTCTTTCAACAACACCATTTGATTGCGGAGTATAAGCTGGACTGAACTGTTGTTGAATGCCTTTCTCGTTGCAGAAACTCTCCATCTGCTGATTCTTGAATTCAGTACCATTATCTATTCGAGTCTTCCTAACCTTTAACTTGTACAGAGATTCCAGCTTCAAAATCAACAACTTTATCTTTTTAAACGTGTCAGACTTCTTCTTTAACATCACTACCCAAGAGTATCGTGAGTATTCATCAGTCACTACCAAACAATATGAATCTCCAGAGATGCTTGTTCGATTAATCAGACCAAAAAGATCCATATGTAACAACTCTAGAGGAACAACAATTGAATGATGTTTCTTTGTTGCATGTGACTTTTTAGTCTGTTTGCCTTTCTTACATGGAAGACATCCTTCAGGAATTTGAAAACTCTTAACATTTACTTCCTCAACCAGATTATTATGAACAAGATTGTTCATCTTTCTCAAGCTCAAATGACCCATACGCTTGTGCCATGAAATTGACTCTTGTTCTGTAGCTTTGGATATGAAAGCTTGATGACCTGTTGCAGCTTTAACATGGACTGTGGACATATCCAAAATATACAAATCTTTATTTCTGGGAGCTGTCATAAGAATCATATCTTCCGGTATTACGTACTCTTTCTTCAAAATGTAGAATCTTTGATCATCAAAAGCAACCTTATGCTTTTTATCAGCTACTTGAGAAACTGACAACAGATTATTTGACATCTGCTTCACAAAATTTACTTTATCAAAACTAACATTAGCATTAGAAATCACACCCTGAACTGTAATAAAACCTCCTTCATCTCCTGCAAAAGAAACAGATCCTCCATTTACTAACTTGACGTTAGAAAGTAAGGACATGTTTCCTGTCATGTGCCGGGATGCCCCACTATCAATAATCCAGGTATTTCTACTCGGATCATAGGCGACCTACACAACAAGAAAAGAAGTTAGTTTGAGATGGACACCCATGCCTGAATGGCAGTGGGTTTCCCATCGACACCAATAACTTGCACATCCATCCATTGACCCTTTGATCCTGATGGATCTTTGGACTTGTCAACAACCTTTGTCTCGGTTTTAGGTTTCCAAATGATACGTTTACCAACAGATTTCTTATAATAGTCATTCGTTTGAAAATTTGTGTTCATCTTTGACTGTACCCTTGGGGATGAATTAACAACAGAATTTGACTTTGGTCTATAAAAACTTTTTGGACTATTACTTGAAGTACCTTTGGAACTGGTACTAGAAGCATAGTGTTTAGTTTTTGTATCAGTGTCAGATTTTCTGTTTGGTGTTTTCCAACCCTGTTGACAGTTAACAGCACAATGACCTTTTTTCCCACATTTATTACAGTTTTGAGTTCCTTGAGTAGGTGCGTTTGAACTCAGATTCTTATTGGGCAAAGACTGTTTCTTGGGTGACATAGGATTCTCAACTTGATGTTTCAAGCCCGGTCGACGGTTAGGGTGCACATATTTAGGCACATTGTTAGTATTAGGGCTCCTCTTATTAAATAGTTCTTCAGGTGCTTGTGTAAGAACATATTCTTTATCTAGGTTGAGTCCCTGCTGATACTTAACAGGTGTCTGAAATGTTTTCTTTCCATTAGAGTTCCTAGAGTTTACTTGTTTTCTAGGTGTGGGTCCTCTGCTTTCACTAGCCTTACTAGCATTCAATGGATTTTTCAGGATAGTGATAGGTTTGGATTTTGGTGTTACAATCTCAGAAACTTTTTCATTCTCTGAGTCAGATTTACTGTCCTCCACTAAGCCTTCAACAACAGGCTTAGTACTGGCTGATTTTTCATTCTCTACAGGCTGAACACTTAGGATTTCACTAAGGCAAGAATCAGAAGGTTTATTAATGTACTCATTCTTAAGAGGAGGAGGACACTCTTTATAACGTAAACCCTTTTTACCATCATTCTTGTTGTAGACAGTATAGTCAATGACATATGACATTCGCTGCCAAGTGTCATTTCTAGCCTTTTCTGACTCATACTTAATCTCAAACTCTTCCTTTTCTCTCTTAGCACATTCAAGTTGATTTAAGTACATCATTATAGCCTTTTCACAATCAGCATAATAAGACAAAAGTTCGCTCAATTCTTGCTTCCATCTTGCAGACGTAACACATGCATTCATTCGCAGTACCAACACAACCAGCTTTCTCTCTCTCTTGTTTCTCACTTTCAGTTTCTTCTTCGGTCTTAGGCATTCTAACAACATTAGCATGATTTTCATCATCAGCAAATACTGTCCAAAGGTACAGTCAAAGATGAACACAAATTTTCAAACGAATGACTATTATAAGAAATCTGTTGGTAAACGTATCATTTGGAAACCTAAAACCGAGACAAAGGTTGTTGACAAGTCCAAAGATCCATCAGGATCAAAGGGTCAATGGATGGATGTGCAAGTTATTGGCCTGGCACATTAACTTTTGTCTTATTATGCTGATTGTGAAATGGATTGTGAAAACCAGTTTTCTGTGGCCTGGTACATGTTCTTTTGAAGTGTCCTAACTCATTGCAATTAAAACATCTCACTTTTGACATATCAAAACCTAACTTAGTATCTCTAGTAACACCTAAGCTCCGTTGACCTGTCATTTTCAGAAACTTCTTTGCTCTTCTAATCACACTACCCATAGCCCAGAGGATATCCATCTTTTCAAGTTAATCCTCGTCAATCTGCTCATAATCTTCTGCTTCTAAATGAGCATTACCAATTTGACCACCAACCATTTCATTATAAGAATTAACTACCAAAGCAACTAAAGCCATATCTTCCTCTACAACTGCAAGGGGCCTAGTTCTTAGATTCTCAGTGTTGAGAACTACAATTTTTGGTTCCTGTCTAATAGTGGACTGACCTGTACTAATAGGCTTATTTACTTGGGTTTGAAACGTCACATTTTTAGCAGGTTGTGATCTTTTTACAGCACTATCACTAGAAACAAAAGCTGTTTGCAAGGGAACATGAACATTACTCAATCCAGAAGCACCAGCTTTGCAGATTATAGGACTCTGCTGACCCTCAAGGCGTTTCTTCTTGGTTTCCATATCCAAGTCCTTTACCATCAACTTTGATGTGAATTTATCTAGGGTAAGTGATTCACCAGCAGACAAAGCTCTGTCTTCTACCTGTTCAATAAACACATCCCACTTGTGTGGTAAACCATCTTTTAATTGTTTGATAGCTTTCTGTTCTGTAACTTCTACACTTAAGTTACCCAATTCAGAGACAAGATGACGATAACGAATGATTGTCTCCTCTAAAGTTTCATGACTTAGAGCAGCAAACCTTTTCCATTCACTTTTGATTACTTTAGCTTTCTTTTCACGATACGCCTTATTTCCTTCTACACCTATCCTTATGGCATTCCAAAGAGAATATGATGTTAAGTGCATCTGATATTGATGATAAATATCACCATCTAAACCCTGAGTCAATTGAGCATAACATCTACATTCTAAGGCATATGTTTCTTTTTCGGTCACGCTATAATCTTCATACTTTTTACTAGTACCATCAGTACCTAAAGGCTCTTTATATTCATGTTGTATCAAATCCCACATTCTAGGATCAAGGCCTCTAATGTAATTCATAAACCTAGACCTCCATCTAATGTAATCATTTGTATTATCAAGTCTAGGAGCACGATTGGCACTGCCTGATTCACTATCAGATAGTAAAATATTTTGAACGCCGGAAGTAATTGCCATTGCCTGATCAAACATCGTTAAAATTAATTAAGGTTTAATCTGATCCAACGTCAGTCGATTGAATGACAGTCGGTCGATGAACAATTACAGTCGGTCGACTGTCAAAGATTAATTGGTCGAAGTTCTGTTTATATTAAGTCAATTGGTATTACTTTTCTCAATCGGTCGACGTTCATTCAATCGGTCGATTTAGAATTTCCGTCGGTCGGTTTAGGGTTTAACTCGGTCGGTTTAGAACTAAAGTAGGTCGGTTTAGGACAATCGGTCGAACTAATTACAATCGGTCGAAATAAACTACAACCGGTCGATTTGTATCATAACTCGGTCGATTGACACGTAAGTCGGTCGACAGTCATTTCTGTCAGGTCTAGAATCCAAAAATCAGGTTTTTTGACTTCTAAACGATTTCAAGCTCAATTTACGAACTAAAAACACTGACCAACACCTTAAACAACTTAGAATGACTTCTGTAAACACTCTAAAGCAATTAAAACCAAAAGTTTAACGTAAAAGTATGCAAAATTCAATCCAAAACCAAATTTTTGACCCAAAAATATAACAAGAACTCGTTTAAAACAATTGATTCAGCAAGCCATGGCTCTGATACCACTTTGTAGACGCTGAAAAGGGACCTTAGAATCAACCTAACACGATCTAGAGGCGGAATAACACTAGAACGAGCTTAAACGAATATCTATGGGTTTTCGGGTTCGTACGAGTCAAACCAAGATTAGATCTTGATAAACACGAAGTCTAGACTGACATTCTGTGGTATTTGGACATGAAAGTTTAAGAGAGACCGGACCTGGAACTGTTTGTGTGTGTAAAATTAATTAAGTGATTAACCAAATTAGTGGAGATTAACTTGGCTTAAATATCCCAGATCTTATGTCGGTCGACTGTGGTTGACAGTCGGTCGACTGACTATGTCAGTCGGCCGACTGTCGAGTAACATTACACATTACATTTAAACGTTTACATATATATAAAGTAGCAATCGACAATCAACGTTTAACAATATTACAGGTTACTACATGATCGAATAATACATTAACGTTCATGGAACTAGGGATTACAAATTATGTACTAACAGATCATGGTATATGGCGCGTCATTTTTATTGAATGTTTCTTTGTTTACTTAGCTTCTAAGAATTCACAAACATCATGTTTATTCATTTGTTGGTTCTCTGAATTACGTTTCTCAGGGAGTATTCATATCATCACAGGGCCTAATTATTCCGGAAAAAGCATTTATATAAAGCAGGTTGTTTCAATTTTCTGTATGTTTAGAAAATATTCTTTTCATAAACTTGCACATAGAGTCCAACAAAGTGTCAGGAACATTCTCAGTCTTGTGTATGTAAAATTATTCGAAAGCACCAGATTGATTCAATGTCATTCAACATTGCAGGTAGCACTGATTGTTTTTCTTGCCCACATTGGAAGTTTTGTACCCGCAGATGCTGCGATAGTGGGTTTAACTGATAGGTTAGCTTTAACCCCCTTCTAATATACAATCATAATGATCTTCGGATTGCTTATATTTTTACCATATTTATCAATGATTAACTGATAGGTTAGCTTTAACCCTTCTAATATGCACTCTTATGATCTTGATTTGATTTGCTTTACTAATATATCCTCCGTATTTTCCAATGATTAATGACAAGTACAGAATTTTTTGCGCTATGGGAAGCAAGCTTATGACAGCTGAACAATCGACATTTATGATTGATCTGCACCAAGTTGGAATGATGCTAAGGTATATTTTGGTGTAACTAAGTGAATTCTTAGTTAATTTGTTGAAATTTCTGATGATATAATTATAGTTAATTTATTATTGATATTCATAATGATTATTATAATATTTTA
The DNA here is from genome assembly GCF_046630445.1 of Rutidosis leptorrhynchoides. NCBI lineage: Eukaryota > Viridiplantae > Streptophyta > Magnoliopsida > Asterales > Asteraceae > Rutidosis > Rutidosis leptorrhynchoides. The sequence goes on along the minus strand of NC_092334.1, from coordinate 99,071,503 downwards.
AGGCATGCTACTTCTCGATCATTATGTTTGCTGGATGAATTTGGCAAGGGGACTCTAACTGAAGGTTAGTTTAAAAATGTAAAAGATGTTATATTTATAGGTATTATGTTTTTATGATTTGCTAAGCATTCCCCTCTTCCCTTGTTTATATATAGATGGTGTTGGACTCCTTGGTGGAACAATTGAACATTTTATCGCATTGTATTCTCCTCCAAAGGTTTGGGTTTGTTTCTCTTACCATGGCTGAAAATCATTAAAAAGTAAACTTGATGTATATTTGAAACAGCTTAAAATGTTGCCTTTTTAAAAAACTTGCAAGATGAATGAGCAGACACAATTGCCCGTCGAAAGTTCCTTAAAAAGTAAGCTTGATGTGTATTTAAAACAAATAGCTTAAAAACTTGCCATTTTGAAAAACTTGTTCACTTTCTGAGCAGACAATTACCGTTTTAATAACACTCCCTTCTTAAAGTATAAAGTAGCTTTTTATTTTAAGTTTAAATACGCTGAACATAAAAATTTATGACTAAGAATTGGAGAGGTGCGCCAGCCAAGGTAGTAGTGCAACACCAAGGCGACGCTCAAAGACCCCAATAGCAAGCTATTGTGATAGGCCTTTCCCCAAAAAAAATTAAATTAACATCGAGTGGGCCGATGGCCCACATATCAGATATTAAACTGATAAGAACAGATACTACACTTGATCTTAGCCAAAAGGCCGAGAAAGGTATGCTTATTCCTTTGTTGGGCCGCTGCTTTTATAGCCACCCCTTCACCTCTATGTATTTCAATCAACCGATGTGGGATTCATTGCCTTCCAAAATTTCCTTTTAAAAAAGTAAAAGTGATCTCAACTCTCAATCACCCATCACCTGCTACTTTCCTGAATCTCCGTTGGTTGTCAAAAGTCTATACATTACATATATACTTCAACTAGTGCCTAGAGATAAAAATCTTCTAATGTTAATAAATAAGATAAATAAGATTTAGATTATTTTTTTGGATATAGATGGGTGCATATTGTGAAGTATCTACAACTTCCGAGGTTAAACTCAGTGAGGTTGTTGACTAACCCCCAAACTCGTAAACTTACGCTGCAGGTTCTAATTTGCACTCACATGACCCAGATATTTGTTGATAGTGATTTATCTCAGGTAACAAGTTAACAACTTTAAAGCATGAAAGCTTTTCTAGTCATATCCATGCACTATGAGTTACTAATTATAATCGTTGATGAATATGAGTCGGATAAAGTCAGATACTACACAATGAGCATATTAAGACCCGACTAGAATACTAAAAACATTGATGAAATTGTATTTCTATATAGGTAAATCGACAAGGCCTTAACTAATATTCAAATTCCAAATCCTTGTTGAGTTATCTTGCACCACTACTAATATCATCTGTTATGTTGTATATATCAGGCTGGTTCCGGGACATGCACTTCTCAGCTATGGTGAGTTGGTATTAGCTATTCAATCCGAGTTAGAACTTAGAAGAAATTTTTTGTTAATGCCACTTTAATTCTCTTTTGCAGGACATTACTGTGCCCTTCTTGCCGGTATGTTCAACCATGTCATGTCACATCAAAAATAAAAATGCTGCTCATCATTTTATTAGTTTCTATTTCTACGCTTAAGATTAAGATACTTTGCCTATACATGTTTTGATGGTTTCCAGCCATATTCCAGCTTCACCTTCTAGATGCCGTAATCAAGATTTGTTTCTAGATATTCAAAGAAGGCAGCTTTGAACAACTCATACGGAAGTAGCAAAGTTGAATACGATGACGGCCGCCCACCTTCCTCGTTCACACCATTCCACCGCCATAGAATTTTTGCTATAAATAGAGATGCAAACTTTCATTGTAAATCATCCCAAATCACTCAGAGAAGTGTAATCACAACCTTGAGAGTGTGTGTGAGTTTGAGAGTTTTTTTTTTTTACAGGAGTTTTGTAATACTCTGTAAATCTATTCTTGTGAGTAATAGAGTTGTTTTTTCTCTCAAATTTGTATCTCCCAACGTCCAGGCGATCCTCTCTTCCTAACAAGTGGTATCAAGAGCTTGGTTAGAGACGTTGGTTGAGTTTTTGGGTCTTCTGAAGTTTTCTCAAAATTCAATTTTTAGTGTACCATTGGATTCGTCTCGTCGAACCGAGTCCAACGCAAAAAACGGCGACTTAAACGGAGTTATAACAAGCCCAGAAAACGCGGTCAAAGTTTGGTCAACTTGCCGGAATCTCGCCGGAGAAGACGACCGGTGCCGGAATTTTCGCCGGAGAAGACGATCACTGTAGCAGTCCTGTAGCAATTCAATGTAGCAGCTGGCGGCACTGTAGCAAGTTCCTGTAGCAGTACTGTAGCAAGTTCCTGTAACAGTATTGTAGCAGTACTGAAATTTTACAATTTGATCCCTGAAATTTTCAGAATTTCATTTTTGGTCTCTGAAGTTTATAAAAATTATAATTTTGCCCCGTAAGTGAAATTTAAGCCGTGAAGTGTCTATTCCACCATTTTCAACCGTTCCGGACGTAACGATGATCTCTGGTTTCTACAATTCAACCCCGTTTGTGTTAAAAAATTATTTGTAAGGTGATAATGTCCACAGAAGAGTCAACATCATCTTCCGGAGCTATGATTATGCTCACAGCCACAAACTACACGCTGTGGAAACCTCGGATGGAAGATCTCCTCAGCTGTAAGGATTTGTTCGATCCTATTGAATTGAAGGGTATAAACCCTGATTCTGCCAAAGAGAAAGAGTGGAAGAAATCAAACCGAAAAACTATTGGTCAGATCCGTCAATGGATTGATCATAGTGTCTTCCACCATGTTGCACAAGAGACAGACGCATATGTCCTCTGGAAAAAGTTGGAGGACATGTATCAGGCCAAGACTGCTCGGAATAAAGCCCTGCTGATGAGGCGTTTAGTCAACATGAAGCTCAAAAGTGGAACTTCAGTTACCGAGCATACCAGTGAGTTCCAGAGCTTGGTCAACCAGTTATCTTCTGTAGAGATGCCGCTTGGCGATGAAGTTCAGGCGCTACTGCTACTTAGTTCCCTTCCCGATAGTTGGGAAACGCTGGTAGTAACACTCAGCAACTCAGCCCCGAATGGCAAACTTACCATGTCAATGGTCAAGGATGCCCTATTCAGTGAAGAGGCAAGGAGAAAGGACATGGGCACAGATCAGACCCATGCCTTTGTCACAGAGAATCGGGGGAGACAGCGAATGAGTAGCAAAAATAAATGTAGAGGCAGAAGCAAGAGCAGGGGCAGGTCAGCTGATGGCAGAAAACCAACATATAAATGCCATCATTGTGGATTAGAGGGACATATGAAGAAGAACTGCTATAGATTGAAAGAGGAACAAGGTCAAAGCAGTTCACAGCCGAAGAATAAGGGTGGAGAAACATTAGTGACTATCTCTGGTGAAGTCGCTTATTGTTCAACCCATGATGAGACATGCCTTCACGTCTCACGAGAAGAAACAGAATGGGTGGTAGATACTGCAGCTTCCTACCACGTGACTCCATACAAGGAATACTTCACAACATACAAAGCTGGTGACTTTGGAGTTGTGAAGATGGGAAATTCCAGTTCCGCTGAGATTGTCGGAATTGGAGATGTCAGGATAAAGACAAGTTCCGGGAGCACAAGCACTCTAAAGGATGTCCGCCATGTGCCAGATCTTCGGCTGAATTTACTTTCTGGGATAGCTCTCGACAAACAGGGCTATGATAGTCATTTCAGTAAAGGCACATGAAAATTGTCAAGAGGCGCTATGATAGTCGCTCGAGGACACATTTGTGGCACACTGTACAAGACTCATGTGAAGATCTGCACAGACAGCATTAATGTTGCAGAAAAGGAGGCTTCACAAAATTTATGGCACCAGAGACTCGGTCACATGAGTGAGAAATGGTTGTCTACCCTAATAAAGAAGGAGCTTATCAATGTAGACAAGGACGCTGCACTAGATCCTTGCAATCATTGTTTGTTTAGTAAGCAGCATAGAGTCTCGTTTAATTCCTCTTCAACGAGAAAATCAGAGTTACTCTATCTGGTACACTCTGATGTTTGCGGTCCCTTGGAGGTTGAATCAATTGGCGGCAACCGATACTTTCTGATGTTTATCGATGATACTTCTCGAAAGGTGTGGGTATATTTCTTGCGGACGAAGGACCAGGTGTTGGATTACTTCAAACAGTTCCATGTCATGGTAGAACGTGAGACATGAAAGAAGTTAAAGTGTCTTCGATCCAACAATGGAGGTGAATACTCTTCCAGGCAGTTCGATGCCTATTGCAGATCATATGACATCCGACATGAGAAGACAGTTCCACGTACCCCTCAACACAATTGTATAGCAGAAAGAATGAACCAAACAATCATGGAACATGTTCGGAGCATGCTCGGTATGGCTAAGCTGCCAAAGCCATTCTGGGGAGAAGCAGTCAGAGCCGCATGTTACTTGATCAACCGATCTCCATCAGTACCACTGAATTTTGAAGTTCCGGATAAACTTTGGTCTGAAAAGGATCCATCATACTCTCACTTAAGAGTATTTGGATGTTTGGCATACGCACATGTATCCAAGGAGCTCAGGCAGAAGCTGGATGCAAGGACCACTCCATGCATATTCATAGGCTATGGAGATGAAGAATTTGGATACAGATTATGGGATCCAAAGGAGAAAAAGGTGATCAGAAGTAGGGACGTGGTGTTCCATGAAAGTCAGTCAATATAAGATATTGAAAAGCCCACAATATCTCAGAAGTCAAATGTTGCTGCTCAGGTGCCAGAGGCAACAACGGAATCATTCATGAGAAATGAATTTTCAGTGCAGGAAGAAATGCCAGAAGTAGAAGATAATGAGGAAAATGATGTTGCTGAGCAGGGGGAGCCACAACCCCATCTGTCAGACGTTCCAGGACCATCACAAGGCGAAGATGATGGTGGATCTCCTCAGTATATTCCAGAAGTTCGTAGATCTGAACGAGGTCGGATTCCATCGAGTAGATATCCGGAATCCGAGTACCTTCTACTTACTGAAGATGGAGAACCAGAGAGTTTTCATGAAGCAGTATCTCATAAGGACAAATAAAAATGGTTGCTCGCAATGCAGGATGAGATGGATTCTCTGCAGAAAAATCAAACTTATGAGATTGTAGAACTTCCACGCGGGAAGAAGGCACTGAAAAATAAATGGGTGTTCAAGCTGAAAAAGGATGGTAGTGGAAAAGTGGTGAAATACAAAGCATGACTTGTAGTCAAAGGATTCCAACAGAAGAAAGGGATTGATTTTGACGAGATATTTTCATCAGTAGTCAAGATGACTTCAATTAGAGTCATACTTGGATTGGTCGCAAGTATAAACTTGTAGCTTGAACAGATGGATGTAAAGACAGCTTTTCTTCATGGAGATTTACATGAAGAAATTTACATGGAGCAGCCAGAAGGTTTTGAGGTTTCAGGAGATAACCTCGTACGCAAGCTGAAGAAAAGTTTGTACGGTTTAAAGCAGGCACCTAGGCAGTGGTACAAGAAGTTTGACTCATGCATGGTGAGTCACGGGTACAAGAAAACTGCAGCAGATGAGTGTGTCTACATTCAGAAGTTTTCAGAAAAAGATTTCATTGCTCTTCTACTATATGTAGACGATATTTTGATCGTAGGGAAAGACGCAACGAAGATCAACCAGCTGAAGAAAGAACTCTCTAAGTCTTTTGACATGAAAGACTTAGGACAGGCTCAACAGATTTTGGGAATGCAAATAACCCGAGACAGAAAGAATAAAAGGTTATGGCTATCTCAGGAGAAGTATATTGAACGAGTGCTTTCACGTTTCAATATGAACAATGCCAAACCTGTTAGCATTCCATTAGCCAACCATTTCAAGTTAAGCAAGAGTTCTTGTCCCTCATCCAAGGAAGAGATCGGGGAGATGTCTTCAGTACCATATTCTTCAGCAGTTGGAAGTTTGATGTATGCGATGGTGTATACAAGGCCCGATATTGCTCATACAGTGGGAACAGTGAGTCGTTTTCTCTCCAACCCCGGGAAAGAGCATTGGAATGCAGTAAAATGGATTCTCAGATATCTTAAAGGTACAAAGAATCTATGTCTTTGTTACGGGGGAGCTGATCCAATCTTGGAAGGCTATACAGATGCGGATATGGCCGGAGATCCTGATAGTAGGAAATCTACTTCAGGATTCATTTACACTTTTGCAGGGGGAGCTGTTTCATGGCAGTCAAGACTACAGAAGTGTGTTGCATTATCCACAACTGAAGCAGAGTATATTACTGCCGCAGAAGCTGGAAAAGAAATGTTGTGGTTAAAGCGTTATCTTCAAAAATTTGGAATCAAGCAAAAGGAGTACAAGGTACATTGTGACAGTCAGAGTGCTCTAGATTTGAGCAAGAACTCCATGTACCATTCCCGTACAAAACATATTGATATTCGCTATCATTGGATACGCGAGGTAATTGATCGACAACTATTGAGACTAGTAAAGATCCATACAAAGGAGAATCCTGCGGATATGTTGACAAAGGTGGTGACTCGAGAGAAATTGGAGTTATGCAGAGACATAACTGGAATGTTCGTGGATTCGGCTGGAGGGGGAGAATTGATGGTTTCCAGCCATATTCCAGCTTCACCTTCTAGATGCCGTAATCAAGATTTGTTTCTAGATATTCAAAGAAGGCAGCTTTGAACAACTCATACGGAAGTAGCAAAGTTGAATACGATGACGGCCGCCCACCTTCCTCGTTCACACCATTCCACCGCCATAGAATTTTTGCTACAAATAGAGATGCAAACTTTCATTGTAAATCATCCCAAATCACTCAGAGAAGTGTAATCACAACCTTGAGAGTGTGTGTGAGTTTGAGAGTTTTTTTTTATAAGAGTTTTGTAATACTCTGTAAATCTATTCTTGTGAGTAATAGAGTTGTTTTTTTTCTCAAATTTGTATCTCCCAATGTCCAGGCGATCCTCTCTTCCTAACATGTTTAGCATCTAAAGAAATTAAATGTATCATGTCTTATAGAAAAGCAAAACTACAAGTGTACTAAGACTTGTGTAATACCACTATACCAGCAGAACCTGCCCATTCTTAATTTATTAATTTATTTTTATAATATATTATTATAGGCTGTCAGTATTTTATTGTAGGTGTTCCTCAAGAGGTTATTAGGAGATCTGCATCAATATTGGATCATACCATCAAAGGCATTAATATTGACCGAGTTTGTAATGAAATGATAACAGCTCAAGATGACCACTATAAGGTGCTGTATTCACTAAGGTTATGTGTTCCATTCAATTGGTGATTATTTGTAATTTGTATTTTCATATAAACTATAACCATAACCATATATATGAATTGATTGGCAGAATTCTGTGGAGAAGATGTTATCTTTCGATACTGTTAATGGTGACCTGGCCCTCTTTTTTCAAGATCTTTTCCCTGGACCACCTTAAACTCTGCATGTGGAAAACAAAGTTAGTTGCAATGTACTGTAGCAAATTTTTGATTTTGCCTTCTAACTATCTTCTACTTTAGGTGAATGTTACGGGGAATTTTAGTTTTGAAACCATATCATTCTCAATCTCAACATATATGTGGTTTGTATTTTTAAACACGCAACATATAACATATGAGGATACAAATTTTGAATCTTTCCTACCGTTATTTCTAGAAGCAATTTCAGTGGCTAAAAACTTTACGTGGTATTTTGGTCATAAAAGTTAGTAGCAAGAATCAACCATTTTGTTACTGTAAGTATATGAAGTAACAATTGAGTACGTATTGAAATATTAAATTCGTTCTTTATAATGTAAAATTTATTATTTAATAGGTATAGATGTGTGATTTTGTATATACATATGTGACTAAATCTCTTCCTTTTTTTAACCAAACGTGGTTAATTTTTTCAATTTCTTTTTAAAAATTTACAATTTATTTACAATATTTTATTATTAGCCACTCCCTTCACCTTTGTATTTTTAAGTCATCCGATGTGGGATTCATTGCCTTTTTAAAATTCCCTTTCAGAAAACATAAAACTGATGTCAACTCTCAATCACCCATCACCTGCTAATTCCCTAAAGGCCTAAATCTCCCTGCAGGTTGTCAAAGTCCATACATTTATACTTCAATTAGTGTGAAGAATTAAAAATCTTTTAAATATATAATTCCAATTTTCCAGCTGCATTGATGTTGATGCTACTTTGATTGCAAACTTCTTGATTCTTGTAAATTTTTAAACTTATATATATATATATATATATATATATATATATATATATATATATATATATATATATATATATATATATATATATATATATATAGTAGAGAGATCAAATGAGAACCATTTTTAGAATGAGAACTCTGAGAACTAAGTTAGTCGAGCAAAAATTGGGACGCGGCCGAACAAAAATTGTTCTAGTCGAACAATTTTTATTTTTTGTCTTTTAGATGCATTGTTTGCTTGGTTCTACATTTTATGTAGAACATGATGTAGAACAGCATGTAGAACATGCTGTTCTACACTTGTTCTACATCAATTTTCATCAAATTAAGTTAGGGTTTAGATTTAGGGTTTTAGGGTTTAGGGTTTAGATTTAGGGTTTAGAATGAGTTTTTTACACGAACGGTTTAGGGTTTAGGGTTTTCGGGTTTACTCAGTAAACCCTCAACCCTAAACCCTCAACCCTAAACTCTAAATCGGGCTAAATCAAAAAAAAAAAAAAAAAGTTGATTTTGAAAAAACGGGTGAAATTGGAACATAAAGGTGAAATTTGAACAAAAAATGTGTGATTCGAACAAAAATGCTTCAATTCGAACTAATTTTTGTTCTACAATTTTGTAGAACCGAACAAAATAATTGTAGAACCGAACAAAAACAGGAAATTCGAACAAATTTTGTGAAATTCGAACAATTTTAGGTTCTACATTTTTGTAGAACATGGAGGAATTCGAACAAAAATTAAGAAATTAGAACAAAAATATGTAGAACAGAAATGTAGAACGAAAATTGATTTTGTGCTTTTGATTTTTTGTTCGACTTCATTCAAAATTGTTCGGCCGCGTCACTTTTTTGCTCTAATTTGAGTTCTCAGGTTCTCACAATAGAATAGTTCTTAGTGGATCCCTCCATATATATATATATATATGTGTGTGTGTGTGTGTGTGTGTGTGTGTGTATGTGTGCGCGTGCGCGTGTGTGCGCGTATGTATTTGAGCTTTACCTGTACATATCGCTAGAAGCAAAGGAAAAAAAAAATGATCTGGTGTTATATTTTCAAAATCCCATATAAGTTGAGCTTTTACAAATGTACTAGAGGTTTGAAATCAAATGTGAAACATAAACTTCTTACGGAGAACAAATGTAGTGTAGCATAACATATACTTAACTTGTATATAGTACAGTTCCTTTAAAATTCAATGTCTTTATTTGGAGATTATTGAAACGAAGGATCCCCGTACGTTTTGAATTATACAACAGAGGAATTGATCTATCCGGTGCCCAATTTTTATGATGATGACATTGAGACAGTACATCATTCCCTATTCTTTTGCAAGGATGCATTGGAGGTTTAACAAAAACTTAAGAAAAAAAGTATTTGATTAATGAACTTAAGCTTAGCAGAAACTTGTACTGGAAACTGGCCCCATTACATTAACAGAGACGGGATCGTTCTTTTGGCAAGCGGTTGAATGGACATGTGCATATTTGATTTGGAAGAACCGAAACCAAAAAGTATTCAAAAATAGAAGTTGGACAACTGCGATTACTCATTCAACTAAAAAACTTCTAGTGGATTCAAGACGATACAAAAAGCATAAAATCGAGTGGCTACAATGGAAATCAAATCTGGGTGGGTCAATAGTACAACCGTGTTTTGGTTCTCATTCGTCACTCCAGATGTGCACGGGTCTGTAATTTAGTAAAATTCTTGGTCTGTTTCTTTGTCATGTTTGGGTCCAGATTGTCACCTCTTCAATCTAACCCAGTCGTGTTCTTTGCTCTGTAGTTTTAAGCTGCTGGATGTCAATGTGCAGCTTTTGCGAACAATACAAAAATATAATTGATCAAAGTTGATGCTTCACCACTGAGCAACTGATTTGGAGAATTTAATGAAATATTCTCCTGCCAAAAATCGTAAGTGTTGTTTTGTTGGTCTATGTTTCAGATTTAGGTCACGTTTAGTTGATCTTACCTTTTGAGGTTAGACTCCTAAGAGGTTTTGGACAACTGTGGCTTTGTTCCTTGGTGGTTCATTTCTATTTGGTGGTGGTTTGTATCTTTCTTATGTACATGTTGCTCCTCAACAAGCTCGGATAAATGCTCGAAACGATTATGTAAAGAATAGATTTAAAAAAATATGGGTATGACAAGTTCACCAGAATTGAGCCAACTAAAACCTGGAAGTTCACTTTATGTATGGTTTCAGAATATTTTCGTCATAAACTTGCATATACAGTCCTACAAAGCCTCATGAACATTCTCAGTCTTATGTGCGTAAAATTATTCGAAAGCACCAGTCACCAGATTCACTGTCATTCAACATTGCAGGTAGCACTGATTGTTTTTCTTGCCCACATTGGAAGTTCTGTACCAGCACATTCCGCGACAGTGAGTTTAACTGATAGGTTAGATTCAACCCTTTTAATATACAGTCATAATTATCTTGAATTGCTTTACTAATATATACTCGGTATTTGTCAATGATTAATGACAAGTACAAAATTTTCAGCGCTATGGGAAGCAAGCTTATGACAGCTGAACAATCAACATTTATGATTGATCTGCACCAAGTTAAGTGAATTCTTAGCAGTCCACAACGATGAAATGCAAGGAACTGTAACCATTCGTTAATTTATTGATATTCATAATCATATTAATATATTTCAAGGCATCCTACTTCAAGATCATTATGTTTGCTGGATGAATTTGGCAAGGGTACTCTAACTGAAGGTTGGTTTATAAATGTAAACATGTCAATCATTATGTATTTGTAAATTTTTCCTTCTCTTTTAGATGATGTTGGACTCCTTGGTGGAACAATTGAACATTTTATCTCAATGTATCCTCCAAAGGTTTAAAAATAACTTATTGGGTGTATATTGAGACAAACTATATGTGCCATTATGAAAGACTTAATAAAACCTTTAAGCAAACACTTATGAAAATAATATATAAATTTTACAGTAATAATGTTGAAGATGAAAAATTATGACTTAGAATTGGAGGGGTGCGCCAACCAAGGTGGTAGTGCAAGACCAAGGCGACACTCAAAGACCCCCCCATAAAAATAAGATTAATATCGCGTGAGCCAATAGCCCACATATCAGATATTAAACTGATAAGAACAGATACTACACTTGATCTTAGCCAAAAGGCCGAGAAAGGTATGGTTACTCCTCTCTTGGGCCTCTTGTTCTATAGCCACTCCATTCACCTTTGTATATTTCAGTCCTCCGATGTGGGATTGATTGCCTTTTGTAAAATTTCCTTTCAAAAAAAGTAAAACTGATCTCAACTCTCATTTACCCATCACCTGCTAATTCCCTGAATTCCTGTAGGTTGTCCAAGTCCATACACTTGCATTGCACCTACACTTCAACTAGTGCGCTGAAATCAAAATCTTCTAATGTTAATAAATAAGATTTAGATATAGATGGTTGCATATTATGAAGTAATCCACAACTTTCAAGTTTAAACTCGGTGAGTTTGTTGACCAACTGTAAACTCGTAAACATACGCTGCAGGTTCTAATTTGCACCCACTTGACCCAGATATTTGTTGATAAATATATAATTTCAGGTAACAAATTAACAACTTTAAAGCATGAAAGCTTCTAGTCATATCCAAGTACTATGAGTTACTAATTATAATTATTGATGAATATCAGTCGGATAAAGTCAAATATTACACGGTGAGCATACTAAGACCCGACGACAATAGTGAAAACATTGATGAAATTGTATATCTATATAGGTAAAGATAGGCCTAAAAGTAGTATTCGAATTCAAATTTTTAGTCCATTTTAAGTTTTCTTGCACCACTACTAATGTCATCTGTCATCTTGTATATGTCAGGCTGGTTCCTGGACATGCACTTCTCAGCTATGGTGAGTTAGTATAATGGTATTAGCTATTCAATGTGAGTTAAAAAAAAAAAGTTTTTTTTTAATGTCACTTAAATTCTCTTTTTGCAGGACACCATTGTGCTGGTATGTTTCAACCATGTCACTTCAAAATATAAACTCTGTTTATCATTTTGTAGTTTCTACGATTAAGATTATGATACTTTGCCTAGACATGTTTACCACGTAAATAAATTAAATGCATCCTGTCTTATAGAAAACCAAAACTAGAAGTGTACTACAACTTGTCTAATACCAGCAGAACCTGCCCATTGTTAATTACTTTTTTAATTTATATATTGTTTTATAGGCCTTCAGTATTATCTTACCTTTCAGGTGTTCCTCAAGAAATTATTTGGATTATACTATCAAAGGCATTGATATCAACCGAGTTTGTAATAAAATGATAACAGCTCAAGATGACCACTATAAGGTGCTGTATTCATCATGATTATATATTATATATTGCATTCAATTGGAGACAATTTGTTTTTCACAATAATTTTAATTAAAACTGTGAAACAATTGGGAGAATGCTGTGGAGAAGATAGTAGCTTTTGATGCTGTTAATGGTGATCTGGCCCTCATTTTTAAGGATATTTTCCCTGGACCACCTTAAATTTTGTAAGTGTAAACCTAAGTTAGGCAATGTAGAAAATATTGATTATGCCTTCTAACTGTCTTCTTGTTTAGTTGAATGCTACTGAAAATGTTTGTTTTGGAACCATGTGATGCAAACATATTATGTGGTTTGTATCTTTAAACTCCCAACTTAGAACATGTGAATATCCAAGTTTTAAATATTTCCTAGCTTAATTACACCTTATCATCGTTATTTCTAGACGCAACCTTAATTATAACTTTTGATTTTCATTTTCTAGGGCAATTTTAGCGGTTAAAAACTTTTTGTGGATTGTTGGTCGTTGTGTTAGTACTTTTGCAACCGCACATGTACTTCATGGTTGTAATTAAGCCACAAATTCTATAGATATTAGATATGTCTTATAAGATATCGGTAAGAAATGTGTTTTAGAGGTTGGGACGAGTTCTACAGTTTTATTATGGGCATGCTATTTGGATGGCACATGAGTGTGGCATGGTCTGAAAGTGTTGTTTAGTTACATATTTACATATATGCATCCTAGATTTATACATTGATTAATTAATGCAAATTCATGGGTTTATTCTATGAAGAGTATGGCAACAATTAATTTAATTTTGAGTTATATTGATAACTACCCAAGATATACTTCGAAATTTAATTGGTTAAATAACATTATCAAAAGGTAAAAATGTTTATACAGACGGTGTGCAATGTTAAGTAAGTAAGATGGACTCGAAAATGCCTATTAGCGGGAGTGTTTTAGAGGATATGCAAGTGAACAATTGTGCAGGGTCAAATTTTTAGAGCATATGCAAGTGGACAATTGTGTAGGGTCAAATTCTTTGAAAGGACCCATGTATTATTATTTCATTAGGCCATAGCCTATCGATCGTCATAGAAGCCGCCATCGATCGCCACCCTGTGACAACCATAGGCAGCGAATCGCCACAGCTAGCGTTCGTGGAGCCTGCAATGATGCAGTAACGATGGAAGTGGGACCCAACTCAATTTCAAACGGTTCAATTTTGAGCCGTTTGAATTTATTTTTTTTTCTTTCTAAAATTCTACTTATTCCCGATATAAATATAACTCAAACACTCTCGTTTTTTATACAACTTCACTTTTACTCTCATATTTTAATCTCGTATTTCACTCTCATATTTCAGATATCACTCATTTTTTATACAATTTATCTTACAAACATGGTTTTTACCAACATTGTTATCTTCGATGTTAATGCCGGTGAGTTTTTTTCCGACGATGTGAAGCAACACTCCGGTGGAACTGTCCATACGTTGAATGTTGTTGTTAGCAACATTTATGTATCTACTTTGTTCGATTTTTAAAGACGGAACATTGATTGCGAGGTGTCCAAGTTTGCATATCGGGATGAAGACGAGGAGGTGTTCAAGTGGCTTGAGGACAATGATAAATGGGCCGAACTACTCGGAAAAGCAATAATAAACTCGACACATATCACGTTGTATACCAAAGATATTTGGGACGACATTCCTCACGAGACTGATCATAGTAAGAATGCATATTATACCGTTTGATCGAAGTTTAATTACTAGTATTTTAGTTTTTCTTTAATCGTAGTTTAAGTTATTTTATCGCATTCTATTTTTCTGTAATAGTAGTTTTATTTGTGTAATCGATTTTTAATTTATGTACTGTTTTTTTTTTTCAATGTAATGTTTTATTTTAATTAATGTAATGTTTATTTTTATTTATTGATATATTTTGTAACTAAAAAATAATTAAAAATGAGTAAAGTTAGATGGTGGAGTTTATTATAGGGATGTATTAGTGAAAGGAATATTAAAGTGTTTTTCTGATGTGACGCTGATGTGAAAAAGATAAGTTCAGTGAAAGAAGTGAACGATAAGGACTGTCCTTAATAAAAGTATCGAATGAAAAAATACATTAAAACAATTATGAACAACTTAAAGAAAAGTTGAAGAGAAACTCAAAGATTATTAAGAAATAAATATATGTACAAAATCCATTAATTGAAGATTACATAAGTTAACAGTTAAAGTTTCCAATATAGCTGAAAAGTAAATAGGCTAAATGGGCTGAACTGGTCAATAGTAGCACAAAGTCTATCCACTACCTACATCTATTACATACTAGTAAAATAACAATTGTATAACATCATTTTATAATTAAAACCTTACTTTAAAAAATAATCAAGAACACATGGCACATCCTAATGATATGATGCTTACATCATTATTTGTAATTAATTAATTAAAATAATTAAATATTTTTGTATTATTAATTAGTGATTAGAAAAAGAGATAAAAATTTAAAAAAACAATGCAGCTAAAAAAAGCTTTATGCGTGCCTTTTATCTGTTCAATTTAAGCCTTTAAACTAGACCTGGCAAACAAGACCCAAAGTCTAAAAAATGAGTTGATTGGGTTTACTTGAGACCCAAATGGGTCTAAACACAATATCAAAGATTACTCCAAGACCCAAATGGGTCCAATCACATTATAGAAAATTACTTAAGGACCCAAATGGGTCCAAATGGGTTTAATTCAAAAGATTTGATTTCAGAGTGCGAGTTCAAGGAGCGTTATTCGACGCGAATTTTTGACACTCGGTTTCGACGCCCGTTTTCGGCACGCGTTTTTAGCGCCCAGTTTTCGACCCCCGGTTTCGACGCCTGGTTTCCGCCCCCGTTTTTGGATTCGTTTTCGACGCCCGGTTTCGGCCCCCGTTTTTGGACCCCGTTTTCGACACCCAGTTTCGGCACCCCGTTTTCAGCCCCCATTTTCAGCGCGCGTGTTCGGCCCCCGGTTTCGACACCCGGTTTTGGCACCCTGTATCGGAGCCCTGTTTCGGCCCCCCTTTTTTGACCCCCGGTTTTCCGTCCCCGGTTTCGGCCCCAAGTTTTGGCCCCGTTTTCGGCGCCCGATTTCGGCACCTGGTTTCGGACCCGTTTTCGACGCCCGGTTTTGGCCCCAGGTTTCGGCCCCCCGTTTTTGTCCCCGTTTTCGGCGCCCGAATTTCTGCCCCCCGTTTTCTGTGATGACCCGGGAATTTCCGACCAAATTTAAACTTAATCTTTATATGAAAACGACATGATAAGCAAAGCTATTAAACCGAGTCTCAGAATTTTTGAACTGTTTACATAGATTCATTTAAACCCCTGACCATCCGCTACGATTCACGAACAATTAATTAATTATGTATATGTGAATATATATATATATATATATATATATATATAAATATATATATATATATATATATATATATATATATATATATATAAATAAGTTTGAAAACAAGTATATATAATAATGTGAAGTAATTTATAGAATGGTTAAGTTACTATAGGAATAAATATATATGTATGATTTCTGTATATAATTAATATTACACGTATATTGTAAATACATAAATTATATAAATATTAAATATCCTATACATTAGATAACTAGTAAATATGATATAATTAATAAATTGTATTATATTAAATTTAATTACAAGTTTAAATATAATTGTCATAATCATTATTAAAAAGATTATTATTATCATTTTTAGTATCATTATTATTAACATGATAACTATTAATAATATTAGTATTATTAGTATCATTGTTATAAACAATATCATTGTTATACATTTTATAGTAATTGTTATCATTATCATTACTATTATATTATCATAGATTTATATTATTATTATTATTATTATAATATTAAGAGTATTATTATTATAATTATATTTATTAATAAGATAAATTGTAATCTATACAAAAATAATGATAAATAAATAAATAAAAATAAATAAATATGTGTTAAATAATTACGAAAATAAATAGAGATATATTAAGAAAACAGATTAATATTTTTTTATGATATTATAGCCTTTTATTATTAATAAATCATTATTTGTAAATTTATTAACATTATATATAAAGTAATTGATAATATAAAGAATTAAAATTCGCTATCAGACTTTTTCGGTTTTTGTTGCCATATGAATTTTTGTTATGTGTCAGCTTCAGCTCACAGACAGGATCCACGATATTGTACAAATTGATTCCAAGTTTTTTAAACTTATCTGATTCGGTTAGGAGTATTAATCAGTGTTATTTTTTTTTTTTTTATTTTCCTGTCCTATTGAATATAAAACTGTCGACTTTTATCCTCATTACAAAGATCAAATTCCTCAGTTTGTTGAAAAATCACTCTAGTTTTCATTATCAAATATCAATTATCATTTATCAATCACATCTGCAATTTATCTGTTGAATAAGCGTTTAAAAAAAAAAATTAAGAAAACAGGTTCTGTTCTTCGTAAGCATACTTTTTTTTTTCTCAAATCTTGATTTCGATTGATTTTGAAAAATCTAAATATGCAATTGTGTTAGGAATCATCCACTAAAACTATCTGTGAAGTTTCACATTCCAATTCTTTTTATCGATCGAGAATTTGCGAGTCAAAGTTCAAAAATCCAAAAGTCAAATTTTGTTCATCGGGTAAATTCGTGTTAATCGTTTCAATTCAAATAAAATTGATGATTGATAGAGTTTCTAACTATGATTTAAAACAAGTTTCACGTTTTGGATATAAGGTAAAACGTCCTACAAATCAAAGTTAATTTTTTTTTTCTTCTTTTAAACAGCGACTGCCGCAGGTAGTTTTTTTTTATTTTTATTTTTTTTATCTTTTCTCAAATCAATTAATTATAAATGAGTGTTATTATGTTGAATATTAGGTCCTAAGTTATTTATAAACTCGTCATGTTGGGTTCCAGTAATCATCGGTTCAGCTAATAAATTGGAGAAGAAGAAGATGAGTTGGAACGAAATAAATACTGTTAAATAAATACAGATGGGTTATAAAGACAGAAAAACGAATTTGGTTCAGTGGTCGGAGTGTTTACGGGTTAAGGAGTGGTCACGGGTTCGAACCTTGCTTGGTGTATATTTTTTTATGAACTCATTTAAAGGTATACCTCATTACCAAAATTATTATTAATACTATTATTGTTATTATAATTAGTATTATAACTATTAATGTTATTATTTATCACTTGTTATTATTATTATTATTATTATTATTATTATTATTATTATTATTATTATTATTATTATTATTGTTATTGTTATTGTTATTGTTATTGTTATTGTTATTGTTATTGTTATTGTTATTGTTATTGTTATTGTTATAGTTATAGTTATAGTTATTGTTATGATTATTATTATTATTATTAAGTATTACAATTATTATTACTACTAAATATTAGAATTTTAACTACTACTAGTATTATAATTATTATAAGTATTGTAACCATTATTATTATCATTAATATTAGTATTAGTAACATTTAGATGTATTTTTATTATTAACAAAAGCAGTATCGTTAAGATTACATTCGTAACAAGATTGTTATAACTATTATTATTATTAAAATGATTGTTATTATTATTATGATTGTTAGACATTAAGTATTAATACCAAAATTATTAATTTTATCATCATTACTATTAAATTCTTCATTATATTAAAAACTACTGATATTATCATTATTAGTATTGTTATTAAAAACTATTATTTTCAGAACCATATTATTATTTAAAGAATCACTATTAATAAAACTACCACGTTTCATTTTATATTTAAATATTAGTATTATTATATTTATTTTAACAGTATTATAATTGTAAATTTTACAAACAAAAGAGATTTATATATGAAAGTATACTACATACTATATTTTTTTTTTATGAAATATTATTAATCATAATAATAACTAAATTACATATAGTATAAAAAATATTTTAAGATAATATAAATAATAATATAAACACATATAAAAATATGAATATTAATTTTAATACATAACAATAAGTTACAATTTAATAATATATTATAATAACTATATATACAACTTTGTTCGATTACAATTACGTGTATTAATATATATACAAATGATATAGATTCGTGAATCAGAGGTCAACCCTGCATTGTTCAATATAGTCATATGTATTTTTACTACAAAATACATTAGGTGAGTTTTCATTATTCCCTTTTTAAATGCTTTTGCAATATATATTTTTGGGACTGAGAATACATGCGCTGCTTTTATAAATGTTTTACAAAATAGACACAAGTAATTGAAACTACATTATATGGTTGAATGATCGAAATCGAATATGCCCCTTTTTAGTCTGGTAATCTAAGAATTAGGGAACAGACACCCTAATTGACGCGAATCCTAAAGATAGATCTATCGGGCCCAACAAGCCCCATCCTAAGTACCGGATGCTTTAGTACTTCGAAATTTATATCATGTCCGAAGGAGGATCCCAGAATGATGGGGATATTCTTATATGTATATTGTGAATGTCGGTTACCAGGTGTTCAATCCATATGAATGATATTTTTGTCTCTATGCATGGGACGTATGTTTATGAGAAATGGAAATATGAAATCTTGTGGTCTATTAGAATTATGAAATGATTATTTATGTTAAACTAATGAACTCACCAACCTTTTGGTTGACACTTGAAAGCATGTTTATTCTCAGGTATGAAAGAAACATTCCGCTGTGCATTTGCTCATTTTAAAGA
Source organism: Rutidosis leptorrhynchoides (assembly GCF_046630445.1). Lineage (NCBI taxonomy): Eukaryota > Viridiplantae > Streptophyta > Magnoliopsida > Asterales > Asteraceae > Rutidosis > Rutidosis leptorrhynchoides. The sequence continues at coordinate 99,052,132 of NC_092334.1, read as the reverse complement.
CATGATTTAGAGTCGATCATCGCAATGGAACCAGATGTTGGTGACTTCGTCCAGATGGATTAGGACGGGTCCTTTCAGTTGGTATCAGAGCGGTGGTCTTAGCGAACCATGTCTGCATTAGTGTGTCTAACTGATAAGTCGTTAGGATGCATTATTGAGTATGGACTTCGACCGTGTCTGCATATCAAAAGTTTTGCTTATCATTTTGTATCAAAAATTACCTGCTTATCATTCTTAGAGAATCACTTACTTATCATTCTTAGTCTAGACACGTTTTACTGCATTGACTGCATGAATAGTGTATAGACAAAATTCATATCTTAGCGTATCTGCTACTTCATATCTTAGTGTATCTATTACTGTAACTTTGCCTCACAACTTTCGTAGATTCCTCCGTAACTTATGGGATTTTAGTATTATATATGCATATGTAAATTATATATTGCAGGGTACTAATCTACATCCTATAATCTATTTCTTATCAAAAATCCTTCATCTGATCGTACGAGAGGAATCCTGCAACCAGTTCGAGTCCCTCAGATTCCGATAGCTATTCTGATAGTTTTTTCGACAGCTAGTCCGATATAGATGTTCACCTAAGCTCCTAAAATAGCGTCATCGGCATGAATCAACCAATCAGCCATTATCAATTCATCTAATGGTTTCGTAGTTGACCTAATTAATGGAAACGCGCAGAAGGTAATCCCTTCCACCAACCGAATTCACCTCACAATGAACCTGAAGCGTTTACCGGCGAACCTGTTCGAGACACCATATTCAGTCTCATTTCCAGGGTAACTCGACAATATTATATTCTATCCACAATTCTGAACCTTATTCATCCGCTCGTTCCGATCGACAATCATCCTGGAGTAATAAGTCAACGAACTTCACGCTCGAATAGTCAATTCGGAAAATATGGTGCAAAATGTACCAGCTTCAGCAACATCACCGGCACCAACAATACCATCAATAACAGCACCAGTACCATCAACAAACCATGCTTCAATATCATTATATGTACTTTGAGTATGATCTTAGTACTACGTATCGTTCTACCTCATTTATCTTCGTTCGACATGGCGAATATGTAATCTCTAAAGTTTTAGAGATTATTTATTCTAGTTCCAATCAAAAAGTAAATGAGTTTAATATCATATTAACTCATTAAATCCATGAATACATCTTAAACAAATATATATGTATATATGTTTTCATAAAGATTGTAATTAAAAATTCTCTTGTACAAACTGTTAATGATGAAAATATTTTAACGGGTAGGTAATACCCGAGGAATATTTAAATTTCACATTAATAAGTTACATTGTACGTTCTTCGAATCTGTTTCAACAGTCATATACTATCCTACTTACATCCACCGATATACGTATCCGTTCACCAAAGAATAACTATTTTCATTCAAATTCAAATTTCATATTTGGATTTTGACCTATCAGTATCCAACAAGTGGCATAATGAAGAAAACATTAGACAAAATAAAATTTGTTAGAAACAAACAAATTAACTATGAGAAATTTTGTTAAGAATCCACGCTAACAAAATCCTAGCTAACTGTTCCTAGCTAACTGATTACATTTTATTTATCGCAGTTTATTTATCGCAATTTAATTATCGCAATTTTATTTATCGTCATTTAATTTTTGTTATTTACTCTACGCATTTTAATTATCGTCATTTAATTTCTGTATTTATTTTACGCACTTTAAATATCGGGACACGTATACAAGGTTTTGACATATCATATCGACGCATCTATATATATTATTTGAAATCACCATAGACACTCTATATGTAGTAATGATCGAGTTCTCTATACAGGATTGAGGTTGATTCTACAATAATATATATAGTTTGAGTTGTGATCGAGTCTGAGACGTATACGGGTCACGACATGTATTAATTAATTCGAATATTATATATTAAACTATATATGAATGATTGCACTGTCAATTGTGGACTATCGACTGTGAACTAATAACATTGGAAAATTAAAATGAATTAAAATATTGATTATAACATATGAAACTAAACAATTCTTCAAGTTGCCACTTGATTTCATCTTAAACCTTAATTGTACCTTGACTATTCCAATCTGCATTCAGACTTTCATAATTCTTGAAAACACCTCAATCGATAGGATGAATCAACCGCACTTCATCTACGGAAGGAAAGATTTGTGCATATAGTTATGCACCTGAGAAACTCTCGGCAACTGAGTAAAAGTTAAACACGTAGCCGCGTCAGATCCTTTTGGCATTTATTAGCAAAAATAACTTTGCGATCCCTTTTCAAGGTAGCAAATTTTGTCACAGCTTCAGCAAATCAACTTCGACTTTTCGTTCGAAACAACCTTGTTATCACCTTGACTTATATGTATGTTCTTTTATTGTTACCGGGGAATATTTTATATTCCACCATATTACCGTCAGCGTTTAATCATCTAAAAACACAATCCTCTTGAAATCACCTCGGATTGATAACCAATGATTCGGATATGGTAGCAGTAAATGTTGAGGAATCGGCAATCAGTACTTTGAAAACTCACAGCATATCTACATCAACAGTTATATGTATAACATTTATCTTCTAGAATAATGACCTTCCATTCTGAAATTTTGAAAAGCACCCAGTCTATAAATCAATAATCAGAATATTGAAAAAGCTGAATGAAGCATCAGAAATCGTAGACAACCGTAAACGATCTTAACAGCCAGAAGTTTGATAATAAAGAATAGTTTGTTGGAAAAACTCAGAAAAGTTGGAACTGGAAAACGGATTGAGCTAACCATAAAGGAAACCAAGGAGAAATACAAGTAACATACCCTAAATTCATAGAACCCAGATAAATCTAGATCCGCTAAAATCTTTAGAGAATATCTTGCTCCGAAGTCATGTTAAAATTTTGCGGAAAATCTTTCTCCATCAACCATCGACCTTAGAAATTCCAAAATATCATCATCAATATCTTCGATATTTCTGAGGATATTTTCATAAATATTCTCATCCGAAATTATATACCTCTTCGTGCTTCCTGTGTATCATTATATTGGAAACATTCAATAGAAAATTTAGTACCGAAAAGCAGATTATGCGAAACTATGAAAGAAGCCGTGGACAAATCACAAAGAATAAGTTTGACTTCAAAGAATCTAAATGATTCAATGTCTGCTGAAGTCTTTAGTGAATATTTTGCTCATTACTCTAAACTCTTGCGGACAATAGTCTCCATCATCCTCTGATCTTAGATATTCAAAGATATTATCGTATCTTTCATTATAAATATCCTCGATATTTCTGAATATATTTTTATAACTAATACTATCTGAAATCATTTATCTCTTCGTGCTATCAGTGTTACATCATATAGAAACTGTTAGTTTCTATATTCTGTAAACTTTCGAGCTTAAAATATGAATGTTATTGAAGTAATGTTGGGAACTGATGCATGAGTTAGTATAATATAATGACACTTGATCAACGTGATTATATTATAGTAAGTCATGTTGAGTTTCTAATGGGACATGATGATTCACAGATCATCACGTCATCATGTACCATGTTACATAACTCTTTCATTCTACTTAACTGCTGAACATATCAAGAAAGTATATTCTTGATAGTTCTATTCTCGGTGATCCTGGTAATTTGATAAATGAAATCGTGCTAATACGTTCTTTCCTGTTTAGAACATTAGGATCATTCGAAACTCTATACCTACGAATTCTGGACCATTACTCACTTTACTAGAAGTCGAGAGGAGAATAAAAAGGCAAAGAACTCCAAGATGTAAGAGAAGATATAAAGCTCAATCACAACCCGGAGGTTACAAACTGTGGATATTAATACGAATAACAATATAAAGACACGGTATAATTAAGAATAGTATCACTCAAGGTTATATTAAAGTAAACAGATTTTCTGGTGGAAGATTAAAAAGAAGGATGACAGAAATGATAATTAGAAAAATATCAGGGTATAGGATTAGATTAAGCATTTTCACAATCTTTTGGATGTATGAATTAAGAAAGAAAGTATAGGAATGGTAAGAATAATGGAACGGAAAAAGTTTAATTTATAATGGAAATAACAGACAGAGCAATCGAGGCAGATCACCGTATTTAATTATAGAGATCTTAATTTCCTTATTCGCTGTAGAATCAGATTTTTATAGATTTCGAAGATTTTCTTTAATCCCTTGAATTCCTGAATTCAACCCTGACTCTGTCAAAAGTTAAGATGAATCTTTACTTTCTTATTTCACTATTTGGGGATAATTTCATTCGTACTCTTCGAATAATCGAATTATTTTATTCGTATTACTCAATGATGATAAAACTCTATTTATCAACTTATATTCGTCATGAAAACATTTTTATTGTTAGCCATGACCACCTCACTCAAATTTCGGGACGAAATTTCTTTAACGGGTAGGTACTGTGATGACCCGGAAATTTCCGACCAAATTTAAACTTAATCTTTATATGAAAACGACATGATAAGCAAAGTTATTAAACCGAGTCTCAGAATTTTTGAACTGTTTACATAGATTCATTTAAACCCCTGACCATCCGCGACGATTCACGAACAATTAATTAAATATGTATATGTGAATATATATATATATATATATATATATATATATATATATATATATATATATATATATATATATGTATATATATATATATATATATATAAATAAGTTTGAAAACAAGTATATATAATAATGTGAAGTAATTTATAGAATGGTTAAGTTACTATAGGAATAAATATATATGTATGATTTCTGTATATAATTAATATTACATGTATATTGTAAATACATAAATTATATAAATATTAAATATCCTATACATTAGATAACTAGTAAATATGATAAAATTAATAAATTGTATTATATTAAATTTAATTACAAGTTTAAATATAATTGTCATAATCATTATTAAAAAGATTATTATTATTATCATTTTTAGTATCATTATTATTAACATGATAACTATTAATAATATTAGTATTATTAGTATCATTGTTATAAACAATATCATTGTTATACATTTTATAGTAATTGTTATCATTATCATTACTATTATATTATCATAGATTTATATTATTATTATTATTATTATTATTATTATTATTATTATAATATTAAGAGTATTATTATTATAATTATATTTATTAATAAGATAAATTGTAATCTATAAAAAAAAATAATAAATAAATAAAAATAAATAAATATGTGTTAAATAATTACGGAAATAAATATAGATATATTAAGAAAACAGATTAATATTTTTTTATGATATTATAGCCTTTTATTATTAATAAATCATTATTTGTAAATTTATTAACATTATATATAAAGTAATTGATAATATAAAGAATTAAAATTTGCTATCAGACTTTTTCGGTTTTTGTTGCCATATGAATTTTTGTTATGTGCCAGCTTCAGCTCACAGACAGGATCCACGATATTGTACAAATTGATTCCAAGTTTTTTAAACTTATCTGATTCAGTTAGGAGTATTAATCAGTGTTATTTTTTTTTATTTTTATTTTCCTGTCCTATTGAATATAAAACTATCGACTTTTATCCTCATTACAAAGATCAAATTCCTCAGTTTGTTGAAAAATCACTCTAGTTTTCATTATCAAATATCAATTATCATTTATCAATCACATCTGCAATTTATCTGTTGAATAAGCGTTTAAAAAAAAAAAAGAAAACAGGTTCTGTTCTTCGTAAGCATACTTTTTTTTTTCTCAAATCTTGATTTCGATTGATTTTGAAAAATCTAAATATGCAATTGTGTTAGGAATCATCCACTAAAACTATCTGTGAAGTTTCACATTCCAATTCTTTTTATCGATCGAGAATTTGCGAGTCAAAGTTCAAAAATCCAAAAGTCAAATTTTGTTCATCGGGTAAATTCGTGTTAATCGTTTCAATTCAAATAAAATTGATGATTGATAGAGTCTCTAACTATGATTTAAAACAAGTTTCATGTTTTGGATATAAGGTAAAACGTCCTACAAATCAAAGTTAATTTTTTTTTTCTTCTTTTAAACAGCGACTGCCGCAGGTAGTTTTTTTTTTATTTTTAATTTTTTTCTCTTTTCTCAAATCAATTAATTATAAATGAGTGTTATTATGTTGAATATTAGGTCCTAAGTTATTTATAAACTCGTCATGTTGGGTTCCAGTAATCATCGGTTCAGCTAATAAATTGGAGAAGAAGAAGATGAGTTGGAACGAAATAAATACTGTTAAATAAATACAGATGGGTTATAAAGACAGAAAAACGAATTTGGTTCAGTGGTCGGAGTGTTTATGGGTTAAGGAGTGGTCACGGGTTCGAACCTTGCTTGGTGTATATTTTTTTATGAACTCATTTAAAGGTATACCTCATTACCAATATTATTATTAATACTATTATTGTTATTATAATTAGTATTATAACTATTAATGTTATTATTTATCACTTGTTATTATTATTATTATTATTATTATTATTATTATTATTATTATTATTATTATTATTGTTATTATTATTATTATTATTATTGTTATTGTTATTGTTATTGTTATTGTTATTGTTATTGTTATTGTTATTGTTATTGTTATTGTTATTGTTATTGTTATGATTATTATTATTATTAAGTATTACAATGATTATTACTACTAAATATTAGAATTTTAACTACTACTAGTATTATAATTATTATAAGTATTGTAACCATTATTATTATCATTAATATTAGTATTAGTAACATTTAGATGTATTTTTATTATTAACAAAAGCAGTATCGTTAAGATTACATTCGTAACAAGATTGTTATAACTATTATTATTATTAAAATGATTGTTATTATTATTATGATTGTTAGACATTAAGTATTAATACCAAAATTATTAATTTTATCATCATTACTATTAAATTCTTCATTATATTAAAAACTACTGATATTATCATTATTAGTATTGTTATTAAAAACTATTATTTTCAGAACCAGATTATTATTTAAAGAATCACTATTAATAAAACTACCACGTTTCATTTTATATTTAAATATTAGTATTATTATATTTATTTTAACGGTATTATAATTGTAAATTTTACAAACAAAAGAGATTTATATATGAAAGTATACTACATACTATATTTTTTTTATATGAAATATTATTAATCATAATAATAACTAAATTACATATAGTATAAAAAATATTTTAAGATAATATAAATAATAATATAAACACATATAAAAATATGAATATTAATTTTAATACATAACAATAAGTTACAATTTAATAATATATTATAATAACTATATATACAACTTTGTTCGATTACAATTACGTGTATTAATATATATACAAATGATATAGGTTCGTGAATCCGAGGTCAACCCTGCATTGTTCAATATAGTCATATGTATTTTTACTACAAAATACATTAGGTGAGTTTTCATTATTCCCTTTTTAAATGCTTTTGCAATATATATTTTTGGGACTGAGAATACATGCGCTGCTTTTATAAATGTTTTACGAAATAGAAACAAGTAATTGAAACTACATTATATGGTTGAATGATCGAAATCGAATATGCCCCTTTTTAGTCTGGTAATCTAAGAATTAGGGAACAGACACCCTAATTGATGCGAATCCTAAAGATAGATCTATCGGGCCCAACAAGCCCCATCATAAGTACCGGATGCTTTAGTACTTCAAAATTTATATCATGTCCGAAGGAGGATCCCGGAATGATGGGGATATTCTTATATGTATATTGTGAATGTCGGTTACCAGGTGTTCAATCCATATGAATGATATTTTTGTCTCTATGCATGGGACGTATGTTTATGAGAAATGGAAATATGAAATCTTGTGGTCTATTAGAATTATGAAATGATTATTTATGTTAAACTAATGAACTCACCAACCTTTTGGTTGACACTTGAAAGCATGTTTATTCTCAAGTATGAAAGAAACATTCCGCTGTGCATTTGCTCATTTTAAAGACATGATTTAGAGTCGATCATCGCAATGGAACCAGATGTTGGTGACTTCGTCCAGATGGATTAGGACGGGTCCTTTCATTTTCGGCGCGCGTTTTCGACCCCCGTTTTTTGCCCCCGATTTCGGCACCCTGTATCGGCGCCCTGTTTTGGCGCCCCGTTTTTTCCCCCCATTTTCGGCGCCCGTTTTCGGCTCCCGATTTTCGGCCCCCGGTTTCGGCTCCCGTTTTTCGGGACCCTGTTTCGTCGCCTATTTTAGGCACCCATTTTCAGGCACCCGTTTTCGGCCCCCTGTTTCGGCGCCCGGTTTCGCCGCCCAGTTTCGGCGCCCGTTTTACGGCCCCGGTTTCGGCACCCATTTTCAGACCCCCGGTTTCGGTGCCCGATCTCAGCCCCCGTTTTCGACGCCCGATTTCGGGGCCTGTTTTCAGCGCCTGTTTTCGGCCCCCGTTTTCGGCGCCTAGTTTCAGCACCCGGTTTTCGATGCGCGTTTTCGACGCCTGGTTTCTAGGCGCGTTTTCGGCCTGCGATTTCGGCGCGTTTTCGGCCTACGATTTTTGGACGCGTGTTTTCGTTGCAAAAACGGGGTAAAAAAACGGGGTCCAAAAAATACATAAAAAACGGGGTCCTAAAAAGGCGCGTGTTCGGAAGACACATCAAAAAAATATAATTAAGAATAATTGTACTAGCCCGACCCAACTGACCCGGGTCTTGACCCAACCCGACCCGGGTCTCGACCTAACCCGTTCGACCCATTTTAATTCTGACCCATTTTGACCCATGACCTGTTTCGACCCAAACTCATTTGATCTTTAACCCAACCCGACCCATCTCGACCCGTTTACCAGGTATACTTTAAACCCCTTTATTTGACACAAACCCTAAATTCATTTCAGTCACCATCTCCTTCATCATCTACAGGCATCATCTAAATCGATTCCATCTATAGCCGCCACATCTCCGCCATCATCTACAAACACCACCACGAAGTCACCTGCTCCGCCATCATCTACTCTTGCACTCTTCCTTTTTTATCTCTGGTAGAGATTTCAAAATTCAAATTACGTGACATTAGATATGGAGTATTAGGTTTTCATTATCTTCTATTCTTCATCTTCCTTCTTCATCGCCATTTGAGAAGGTCAAGTCAAATATTTCTTTTCCATCTCTTTTCTTTTTTATAACACCGATGGTTAGCAAAGTGGTGACTTCTGATGAAGGCATAATAAAAGATCTGATGATAGGCGAGGGAGAATCTATTAGAAAGATCCTTATATTCCCGCTATTTGCTTGAGGACAAGCAAAGCTAAGTGTGGGGTATTTGATATACGCAAAAAAGTCACGTTTTTACCCCCGATATTGGGCCCCAAAACCCATAATGTTCCAAACCTTTATCGCAAAAATAATCGCTTTGTCGGTTGATTTTGTAGATTAATCTCTTTTCTTTTCAAAACGTGGCTGTTTGATGTTCCTGTTTTCTGTTTGGAACAGAAACCGACGAGGTTTCTCCGACGAAATTGGACAGAACAGATGGTGGTGGTTCAAACGAAAATTCCATGTTTGTAAACTTGGATTAGTTGAAGTCGAAAGTGTTGGGTGATAGACCAATTACAAGGTATTTGAGCTGATGTTTTTGTTTTGTTGTTTATTTGAACATAACTTATTATAGTTTATTTGTTTTCTCATTATTATTGTTGTTTGTCTTTTTGGATGAAGGATACGAAATTATAAGCTGATAGTGGATGCATAATGCCATTTTACTCAATGAACACCAGCTGCTCGATAAAATGTCACGAAGAAGTTCAAGAACGAATGTGGTTAGTTATCTAATTTTTTAATATACTTGATGGTGCTTATGAATATAGCTCTTGAAGTTTTTGAAGTAAGAAATCCTAAAGGCCATTACTAGCTTGCACAATCTAGAAAGATCAAAGATGAATCAAAGGTGAATCCATTAAATAAAAAAAAAACTTAAAGACTTGCTCTTTGCTAACTTTGAACATGTATTAGCTTTTATATATTTTGGTTTTCTACATTTAAACTCACATTAGTGATTAATGATGACTGCCAATCTTCAGTCTTGAAATACTTTTTAGGTAATCTTATTTTTGTCATACTTTCAAATGTTGTTGTTTCTGTGTCTACATATTGTTGGTTTGTATACATAGCATTGTATATGTATATTTTATTTGTTAAAGGCCGAGGGCAGAACTGCGCGAACTATAAAGCAAAGTTATGAAGTGTTCGCTGGAAATAAGATCAGCGGATGGATTCCCGCGCTAATAAATAACCGCGGTTTAATCCACTGAGTTTCCGCGGACGGTTAGATAATTCGCAGACCGCGGATATCTCGAATACTATAAATAGAGAGCTTGGCCTCTCATTTATAGGTTGTTGATTCTCTGCCATTTTTGCCCAGGCCTTTGTAATTTCCACTTGTGATCTTGCCCAAGGGATTTTTACATCGCGCAAAGGTGAATTATGCTAATTAACAATCAAGATCGGGTCGGAGTGGTTGATCACTTGATAGTTAAAGTGAAAGACGATCATCGGGGCCCAAAATAATCATCAAACATTCCGTCCTCCATTATAATCTTATTGAACTCAATCCGTAATTAAGTAACATCGCTAATTAAGGATTGATCAATTGGCGCCATCCGTGGGACACGTTTTACAAATTAAACTGAAAATTTTTTGTTTCGAACCATCAAACAACTAATTCATCGATTTAATTTCAATCGTGTTTTTGTTGTGATGATTTGCAGGTGCATACATTTAAAATCGGTGGTGAATTGCTTGATTGCTTAGAATAATGAACAATATTGGAAATGATAGTGATATAGTGGTCGTTGTGCGAGCGAATGCCCCAAAAAAGAGGAAAAAAGCGAAAGTCCGCTAAAATGTATCATAATTGGCAATTTGTGCCAATTAGTTTCCCGAAAATGCAGAGCGATGATTTCTCTGAAATGCCGATAGTGGTATCGTGCAAAATCGTGGAAGCTGACATCACAGTCATGAAAGTTCATGTCGATAACGGCAGTAGCGTCGATATTATTTACGAACAGTGTTTCGCTCAACTGCCAGAAAGTATTAAAACGCACCTGCAAACAACCGCGGTTTCGTTAACCGGCTTTGCAGGTGAATCCTCATTACCTATAGGTGTTTTGCCATTAAAAGTTGAGCTGGCTGATGTAAATGATGAGGCTTTGGTGCGACAAGCGCGGTTAGATTTTAATGTTATGCGAGCCTCATCTCGTTATAACATACTGCTGGGAAGAACCGATATAAGTAAATTTGGAATTGTCCCGTCCACAATTCATGGCATGATTAAGTTTCCAACATATAAAGGGGTTGCCACAATATGTTCAATGAGCATTATGCCTATTTGTGCGGCTGTTAACGTAAAAACCGCAGGGCAGGACCCTATTGACAATGCGGATACTATGGAAATAATTAATCCCGCATATCCAGAGCAGAAAATCAAAGTAGGACGCAATGTGTTTAATATTAGGAAACAAATCGTGCAATTACTTGTCCAATACATGGATGTTTTTGCTTGGTGCGAAAATGATATGACTGGTGTTCCGCGTCATATTGCGGAACACAGGCTCAATGTAAATCCAGCTCTAAAGCCTGTAGTGCAAAAGCAAAGGGGCATGGCCCCAGATCGTGTAAAATGGCTATGCGAAGAAGTAACAAAATTGGTAAGAGCTGGAATTCTGCGCGAAGTTCAATATCAATCATGGATTGCAAATCCAGTGTTGGTGAAAAAACCTGATGGTTTCTGGAGAATGTGTATTGATTACAAAGATTTGAATAAAGCATGCCCCAAGGATAACTATCCGCTTCCAGAAATTGATTTAAAAGTGGAATCTTTACATGCTTTTCCATATAAATGTTTTCTGGACGCGGCAAGAGGTTATCATCAGATTCCTATGGCGCGAGAAGATGCAGATAAAACCGTATTTCATACGGGCAAAGGCATATATTGCTATATAATGATGCCTTTCGGTTTAATCAATGCTGGTGCGACATATCAACGGTTGATTGATACCGCGTTTGATAAACAAATAGGGTGTAATCTTGAAGCTTATGTAGATGATTTAGTCATCAAAAGCACGACGCAAGAGCGAATCAATGAAGATATGCGCGAAACATTTGACAAACTGCGAAAAATAAACATGAAGCTTAATCCGCTAAAATGTAGCTTTGGCGAAACTGAAGGAAAATTTTTGGGATATCTTGTTACAGAACAAGGTATTCAAGCTAATCCAAAAAAGCTCGCGGCTATAGAAAATATGACTGTGCCAAAAACGGTTAAAGAAGTGCAAAGTTTGACGGGAAAACAAGCGGCATTAACGCGTTTCTTGTCTAAAGCTGCCGAAAGGCAGTTGCCATTTTTCAAAACTCTAAAAGGGTGCTTGAAGCAAAAAAATTTTGTTTGGTCCAGTGTAGCAGAAACCGAGTTTCAAGAGATGAAAAAGTTGTTGAAAACTTTGCCTACACTAACAGCGCCAATTCAGGGCGAAATACTTTATCTTTATATCTCAGTGGCAAACGAAGCTTTCGGTTCAGTTTTGATCGCGGAAAGGAACAAAATACAAAAACCGGTGTATTTTGTTAGTAAAGCTCTTACGGGAAGTGAAATAAACTATGCACCGATTGAAAAGTTTGTGTATGCGCTTATTTTAACAACGCGAAGGCTACGAAGGTATTTTCAAGGGCAACCAGTGCATGTATTAACTAATATGCCAATCAAGCAAGTCTTAACCAAACCAGAGATATCCAGTAGACTCGCATTGTGGGCAGTAGAATTAGGTGCTTATCAAATATCTTACTTTCCGCGTAGTGCTGAAAAAGGTCAGGTTATGGCGGATTATCTCGCTGAACTGTCTGGCGAGTTAGAGGTGATTAATGAGCGAACCGCGCTAAAACCATTACTCGGTGAAACTTAGGATTTGTTTACTGATGGCGCTTCGTGCGCAGAAGGTGCAGGCGCGGGTTTGGTTTTGGCAAGCCCATGTGGTGAGGAGCATACATATGCATTGCGGTTTAATTTTGATGTGACAAATAATGAGGCCGAATATGAAGCATTGCTCGCAGGCTTAAATATTGCGTGAAAAATGAATATTGTTAAGCTGCGTGTCTTTACAGATTCGCAGTTAGTAGCGAATCAGTTTAATGGATCTTTTGAAGCACACGATCCCTCTATGCAGAAATACTTGCAGCTATTGAAAGAAATGGCAGCGCGATTTGAGCGTTTCGAACTTACACAAGTGCCAAGAAACCAAAACAAAAAGGCGGATGCGTTGAGCAAATTGGCTGCTTTAACGTTCTCGCACTTTCAAAAACAAGTATGGGTTGAGGAATTACCAAGTAAATCAATAGATAGTGACTTAATGGTCGCATCTGTTACAGAAGAACAACCAAACTGGATGAACCCAATTTTACAATATATCCGCAGTGATATTCTGCCAGATGATAGTCGCGAAGCTCGTTTAGTAAGAGGGCGAGCACCGATGTATATCATTCAAGATGATATCTTATATCGCAAATCATATTGCGGACCAATGATGCATTGTGTTGGCCCAATTAAGGCAGAAATGATTATAGAAGTAGTGCATAATGGTACTTGTGCACTGCATTCAGGCTACAAAACTATTGCCGCGAAAATTATGCGAATGAGATACTTTTGGCCATCCCTATACCGCGATGTAGCGAAAATTGTTAAACGCTGTAAAAATTACCAAAGGCATGCTCCGCAGAATAGAATGCCGCGGCATGATATGATTCCTGTTAGTTCACCATGGCCGTTTAATAAATGGGCTATTGACATTGTAGGGCCATTTCCTGCAGGGCCTGGCAATGTTAAATTCCTGATTGTCGCAATCGATTACTTTACCAAATGGGTTGAAGCTAAGGCGGTTGGCACTATTACTGGTGCACAAGTGCGAAATTTTGTATCGGAATACATTGTTTGCCGATTTGGCATTCCGCGAGAATTGGTTAGCGATAATGGTGCTCAAATAGCGAAAGATCTTTTAAGACATGGTGCACTGATTTAAATATCGTACAAAAGTTTACGTTAGTGGCGCATCCACAAGCTAATGGTTTATACGAAGTAACCAACCGCGATATAGTAAGCGGTATTAAAAAGAGGTTGTGCGAAAAGCGAACTGGCTGGGTAGATGAATTACCCAATGTGTTATGGGCAGATCGCACAACATTTAAGAAAAGCACGGGAGAAACACCTTTTAGCTTGGTATATGGTTTTGAGGCAGTAGTTCCCGCAGAAATTCTGGTACCAACGCATAGAATAGTTAACTTTGAAGATGAAGCGAATGATGCTGCGTTGAGCGAAAACCTGAATTTCATTGAGGAGCGGAGGTTAATGGCTGCTATCAGAGAAGCGAATAATAAGCAGCAAATTGCTAAGTATCACAACAAAAGAGTGCGTGCTTTATCTTTCGCTATAGGTGAATGGGTGCTGCGAAGCAATGAAGCAAGCAGAGCAGAAAAGCTTGGCAAATTGGGTCCTAATTGGGAAGGCCCTTATCAAATTGTGGCAATTAATGCTGCGGGTTCATATAAGCTCGCGGATATGGAAGGACGAATTTTACCTAATGCGTGGCATGCCGTTTTGTTAAAGCGATATTACGTGTAGCTTTGCGAAAAACTATCAAGGATATATGAACAAAGTGCGAAATTGAATTTAAGGCATATGGCTGATATTCTTATTAGGTGTTTTTGTTTTTAATTTTTTGCAAGTCTTGATCACGCTTGTAGGAATTTTTAAAAATAAACACTTGTAAAAGTACGCGAAAAGTTTATTTGTGAAATACGAATTATTATGAAATGTTTTACAGTTTGTTTCATAATGCTATAGTATTTCGCAGTGTTTAAATAGCAAAGTGATGAAATTGCCCACTTTTGCATGCAAATTATTGCGAAAGGAATTTTATATCCTAAGTATTTGATTTTGCCAAATGCTTAGATGCTTCGCAATGCTGATTAATTGCTTAAGGATCGTTTCGACGGACTTAGAAGATTCATAACGTATAAGCATATACGCATACAGATTGTTTCGCAAAAGTACGCATTTATTATGTGCACAATAATATATGTTGGAAATTGCAAAGGACAAGTTTGTGTTATGAATATTGTTGATAAAAGCGCTATATAAATAAAGAGTACTCGCGAATAAATATGAAAAAATAAAGTTTCATTGATAATGGCGCAGAGATAGCTGCGCGCTAATTTCTACAATGTTTTATTCTAGCTTAGATAAGTCAAGCTCAAAGATGTCTTTTAAAGTGGCATCATCTTGTTGACTTATTGCAGTAACTTTGTCGATTGGAATATCTGCTAAGCTTGCTTGTGCAGTAGCAGTTGCTTTACGTGCCTCTGCAAGTGAACAAACGCGATCTCCAATGGCGGGAGGCAGAGGATCTGGTATGGTGCAATGTGGAGCAATTTCATCCAGAAACTCTACTCTCTCGCGTAGTCGTAAGGCAGCTGCATAAGTGGAAAACAGAACATTTATGGGACGTGAATTGAGAACCTTTTTAGCAAACTCCGGTAGGTAGGTGTTGGCGGAGATGCGTGAACTCAAGTTTCGCGGAAGCTGCTGCGGCTACAGCGGTGTCTCTCTCTGCAGTAAGCCTTGAAACCTCCTCTTGCAATGAAGAGATTGTGGTTTCAAAATTCTTTTGTTTGTCAGCTGCAGTAGATAACTGTAGCTTCAATTCATCCACCGCGGTTTTAGCCGCGGTGAGCTCATACGAGAGATCAACACAGCGTTTCTCGCTGTTTTCAGCCTTGATTCTCTCAGCATTATACTTCTGCTGTTCAGCTCCAAGAAAATTGAAAAATTGTTCTTGCCGGCATATCATATCGTACGCCGAGTTGAAGCACATGTAGAAGTTTTGAATAAAACTGTTGTGCACATCAAGCGCAGAAAGTTTGGAAAATTCGCGGCGAAGTGAAAGGAACCGTTCATATACATTATAAACGATTCACAATAGTTGATTACATTGCGAGGTATTTGACCTCTATATGATACATTTTACAAACATTGCATTCGTTTTTAAAAGACAATCTTTCTTTACATCGAAAATTGACAGGCATGCATACCATTTCATAATATCCACTATCCAACTATAAATTGATTTAATAATAATTTTTGATGAACTCAATGACTCGAATGCAACGTTCTTCGAAATATGCTATGAAAGACTCCAAGTAATATCTTTAAAATGAGCAAATGCACAGCGGAAGATTTCTTTAACACCTGAGAATAAACATGCTTTAAAGTGTCAACCAAAAGGTTGGTGAGTTCATTAGTTTATCATAATCATTTATTTCCATCATTTTAATAGACCACAAGAATTTCATTTCCAATTCTCATAAATATACGTCCCATGCATAGAGACAAAAATAATCATTCATATGGTGAACACCTGGTAACCGACATTAACTAGATACATATAAGAATATCCCCTATCATTCCGGGATCCTCCTTCGGACATGATATAAATTTCGAAGTACTAAAGCATCCGGTACTTTGGATGGGGTTTGTTAGGCCCAATAGATCTATCTTTAGGATTCGCGTCAATTAGGGTGTCTGTTCCCTAATTCTTAGATTACCAGACTTTAATAAAAAGGGGCATATTCGATTTAAATAATTCAACCATAGAATGTAGTTTCAATTACTTGTGTCTATTTCGTCAAACATTTATAAAAGCGCATGTATTCTCAGTCCCAAAAATATAAAGGGTAAAAAGGCAAATGAAACTCACCATACTGTATTTCGTAGTAAAAATACATATAACGTCATTGAACAAGTGCAAAGTTGACCTCGGATTCACGAACCTAAATTAATTATATATATTTATGTGTTAGTCAATATTTATCTAATAAATTAGGTCAAGTCATAGTGTACCACAATCCTAATGCTCGAGACTAATATGCAAAAGTCAACAAAAGTAAATTTGACTCAAAATAATTTCCAAAAATCTATACATGATTAATATATAGTTTAAATATCGTCGTTTTATATTTTTAAATATTTTTAAAAGATTTATTAGAGTAAATAATATAATTCATTTATTAATAAATAAAATTTTTATATTAAAATTTATATAATAAAATATACTTTTATATATATTAAGTAATAATGATAATAATAGTAATCAAAATAATTAGGTGTTACTAATATTAGTTTTAATTACAATAATACTAATAATGATAATTACTATGACATTATTAACGATAATACTAATAATTATTTTAATGATAATATATTAATAATAATAATAATAACAATAACCATAACCACTTTTAAATAATGATATATATATATATATTAATAATAATAATAATAATAATAATAATAATAATAATAATAATAATAATAATAATAATAATAATAATAATTAGATAATAATAATAATAATAATATTAATTATAACTTTAACAATAATAACGATAGTAATGATAATAAAAATATCAATTTTTAATGATAATTCCTTTTATTGATAAAGATAAGATAAAACTAGAACGACGATAATAACGACGATAATAATAATAATTTTTAATAATAATACAAAAATTCGATTGACTATAACTTCAAATCCGTTCATCGAAACCATTCGATATCTAAATGAAAAGTTCTTAATTTTTTGCTAGCTTTCCAACGACATGCATATCTTATACCTTATCTCAACTGCATACGTAACTAATTCATGATTCAACATATCCTATCTAATAGCAATATCAAAAGTACATGTATGCATAATTCTATATTCTCGAGCACTAGTCAGGGATACACTATTAGTATGTAAAAATTAAATTATGAGTACTCACATATTAATATTGAGATTCAATATTGCAGGAAAGGTACGTAGACGCAACGGAGATGATAAACACTAGTTTGACTCACGAGCAATACTCCCGAACCATACCCATAACCTCCATAGCTATAACCCATAATTTGCTTAGCTCTATCCCGCTCGAAAAACAATTTCGAAATCACTCGGACAGCACTCCATCGTAGTATTTAATGTATACTAATAATATCTTGAAATAATACGGAGTAAATATATATATATGTAAATCGATTGAGAGAGTTTAGAGAAAAATATTTTCAAGTTTCTATGAAATAATGAAACCTATTGAATTCTATTTATAATAGATTTTTGAATTATTAAAGTGAATTATTAAAGTATGAATTATTAAAGTGAATTATTAAAGTATGAATCATTAAAGTGAATTATTAAAGCATGAATTATTAAAGTGAATTGTTAAAGTATGAATTATTAAAGTAAATTATTAAAATATGAATTATTAAAGTGAATTATTAAAGTTAAAGTAAAGTAAAAATAAAGTAAAGGTAAAGTTTAAGTATAGTAAAAGTATAAAACTATGTACGTATAATACGCGTATAAATATATATAATATTAATTTAAATCGTTATATATATTTAATAAAATAAAATATAAATATCGTTATCTTTATCATACTAGTTAAGTAATGAGTTGTCAAAAGTGGTTCTAGATATTTATAAAAGTTATATACGTTTTAATAATAAAGTTCTTTTTAAACTGAAAACGTTTTTGTACGTTTGAAACTAAATAGATCAATCGAGTCTTTATGAGATTCAATCTTCCACTATCCTTTATCTAGTTCTCAATGATTGACAATTTGTTCTTATTTATAAATCACTTTACCA
This sequence comes from Rutidosis leptorrhynchoides, assembly GCF_046630445.1. Taxonomy (NCBI): domain Eukaryota; kingdom Viridiplantae; phylum Streptophyta; class Magnoliopsida; order Asterales; family Asteraceae; genus Rutidosis; species Rutidosis leptorrhynchoides. Next base: position 99,033,366 of record NC_092334.1, on the reverse strand, counting down.
TTTTCCGAATATTATTAAAATGGAAAGATTTCTCAAATCAACGTGGGCCTTTCAACAGAGACTTGTAATCATAATTCAATATATTTGATAATTCAATCATTTGATCTTATCTTCTAATTCCATTGATAAATATTTTGAAACAGATACAATCATATAAAGTATTTAATCTAATATTTTGTTTACGTTTCAAGTTATAATATATATACACATATACATATATAATCATATTCGTTTAATAGTTCGTGAATCGTTGGAACTTGGTCGAGGTTGAATGAATGTATGAACATAGTTTAAAATTCTTGAAATTTAACTTAACAAATATTGCTTATCGTGTCGGAAACATATAAAGATTAAAGTTTAAATTTGGTTGGAAATTTCCGGGTTGTCACAGTACCTACCCGTTAAAGAAATTTCATCCCGAAATTTGAGTGGAAAGGTCGTGAATGATAATAAGTATGTTCCCATGATGCATACGGGCTGAAAATTAGAGTTTTATCATCAGCGAATAATTTGGATAAACAATCCATTTATATGAAGAGTACGAATGAAGCTAACATAGAAGAGTGAAATGAATAAGTGTAGATTCATCTTATCATTTGACGTAGATATGATTGATTCCCAGATTTCAAGGGATTTGAAGAAAATCTTCTTAATAAGATTTGACTCTCCGGTAATCAAGGGAATTAGGATCCGCTTTAAATGCGATCGTCCATTTTAATTGTTCTGTCGGAGATTTTCTTATAAATTCACCTCCTTCGTTTCCTTACAACTCACACCTTCTGTTGATGCATTTTATGCAAGTCCCTAGACATCTACCCACGTCCATTGCAGGTACAACAGTTTACAGGCCACCATGATTGCTCGTTATTATCCTATCCGTGTTTGTATGTGGTTACAGGAACTGCAGGAACGAGATTTAGATGTTTGACTATGTTAGACTTAGTCAGACGTACAAGTGAAGCCTCACTAGTACGGCTGACAGGTTCATACGCATGGTTGATGCTGAGCTAAGTCACAATTACAACCTAAATAAGAAGACACAAGTGAGTGATCACCCGTACGGCTGATGAAGCCAACTCGTACGTGTGATGAATGAATCGTATGTGTGAGTCAACAGCAGGGGTATATAAAGTCTTATGTTCTTCATTTTAGGTTAAGCCTCTCATTTGTTACACACACTCAGATCTAGTGAGCTCCTCCGATTCTCTCTCAGTCCAAATCACCCAAGTGGTGAATAATAGCTCTAGGTGTTGATCTAATCACACTTGATTTAGTTGTGGTTTGACTAAATTAATCAAAAAAAAAAAAAAAACTTAACCTATTCACTAGAGGGTTTGATTCACTTATTCCGCCATTGTGTGAGTTAAATCTGTTGATTTCTAAGTTCCTAGTCATGTTTCATCACCTTCTATTCTTTCCCCCTCAACTCATATTTTAAAGTATTCATCAATATGCTCCATCCAGTTCTGATTCTTGATATACTTCTAACTTTCATATCGGTCATTCTTCTTTTTCATCTATCGCTGGAAGAATCTATTTACTTCTACTATACTCTTGGGTTTATAGTGTTTCTAGTTCTCCCGTGTCTTTATATTGCTATATGCATCGATATATATGGTTTATAATTTCTGGTTTATCGTTGGGCTTTATATGTTCCCTTATATTTCAAAGTCTCTGCTTCTGTCTTCTATAATCATTATCATTCACAGTTAATGTTCTCTTTTATTTGCTGCAATATATACCCCAATTTCTATTTTGGAGTTTTGTCCTTTCGTTTCTTCTTCTTGCAATTAAGCATCGCTTGTAATGGTCCATAATTCGCAGATATAAATTTCGGAATGAACATTGTTAATGTTCTAAGAAGGAAATGGTAATGGCACGGTCTTGATTTGTTAAATTACCAGAATACCCTGGAAAAGACCGAATCATCAAGAAATATTTTCTTAATATTTTAGAGGTCAAATAGAATACAATAGTCGTGTAACATGGCACATGATGATGTTATGATCTGTGAATCATCATGTTCCATTTAAAAACTCAGCATGACTTACTGTAATATAATCACGTTGATCAAGTGTCATTATATTATACTAACTCATGCATCAGTTCCCAACATTACTTCAATAACATTCATATTTTAAGCTCGAAAGTTTACAGAATATAGAAACTAACAGTTTCTATATGATGTAACACTGATACCACGAAGAGATTAATGATTTCAGATAAGAATAGTTATGAAAATATCTTCAGAAATATGGAGAATATTTATAATGAAAGATACGATGATATCTTAAAATTTATAATATCGAAGGATGATGAAGAAAATTTGTCCGCAGGAGTTTGGAGTCGGAAGCAAGGTATTCGCTAAAGATTTCATCAGAAATAGAATCATCAGGATTCTTAATGTACAAGTTTAGTCCTTGTGATTTGTTCAGAGACTCCTTCGTAGTTTGCTCAATCAGTTTCCCAGTTTCAAACTTTTTCTGAGCTTTACCAACATACTATTCTTTATCATCAAACTTCTGACTGTTAAGGTCGTTTACGCTGCTTCATTCAGCTTTTTCAACATTACGAGTATTGATTCGCATACTGGGCGTTTTTCAGAGTTTCAGAATGGAAGATCGTAATTTTAGGAGATAATTGTTATATATATACATATAACTATTGATGTAGAAATGCTACTAGATTCAAAATACTGATTGCTGATTCTCGATAATTGGTATGGCAATTATTGTTACAGGGTATAGATGAATACACGATGGGGTTTCAAAGAATATTATGATTTTTTTTTTTTGGAAAATCCAAATTTATTGAAGTTGCTGGTAAGTTTACTGCTAATGTGGTGGAATATAAATGGTTCCCCGGTATCAAAAGGGTAATCGTATATATCAAGATTATAGTAAGGCTACTTCGAATGAAAAGTCGAAGTTGACTTGCTGGAGCTGTGACAAAACTGACTAATTTGAAAAGGAATCGCAAAGTTATTTTTGCTAATAAATGCCAAAGGGTCTGACACAGATACGTGTTAAATTATGACTCTGGTTTCGAGAGCTTTTCAGATGCAAGACTGTGGTTAATACGTGGTTGGATCATCATCTCGATTGTTCATTATTTGAAGTGTCTTCAGGAATATCGAAGGGTTTTGAACACAGATTGTAATCGTTAATATACATATGATGTTCTAACACAGTTTTGAAGTCAAAGTATAGCTTGTGAAAGATGTAAGGATCTAAGAGTGATGATTTTGGTCATATCTCGAGTTGAATTCCGAGATTTCAAAATCAGAATATGTAATTAAATTTTGAATGCGTATGGCTGTTTTGATTTCTATAAAAGAATGTATATTGTTGTGAAAGTAGGGAGTATAATGGATGATTTGCTGAATCAGATTCGAAGAATGTAACATATTAATTGTGAATTTATATATCTCTCGGGTATTACCTACCCGTTAAAAAAAAATTTACAATTAATATTCTGTACAAAAGAATTTTATTACAGTCTTTATGAAAATATATATATATATATGTATATTTTCTTCAGATGTAACATAAATTTAATGAGTTAATGTTAAATTAAACTCATTTGATTTACGGTTGAAACTAGAATTGAATAATCCCTAAAGGCTTTAAAAATTACATAACTTTTACGGATTATTTCTTTAATGACATTGAAATTATGAATCAATACTTCATTATTTGTTGATGTATGATGTTCGGTTCGTGGAATTCTTGTGAATTTCGCAAAGTACGAATGATGTTATCTGAAAAGTTTCGGGTACATCGATGATGAAAGTGTAAAATCAAATATATACTTGATTTATTATGAATTGGAATTTGTTGAATTGCGACAGAGATTGCAGTTAACGCTGGTTAAGTTGCGGCCGAAGGACGTACATTATTGCATATTTGTAATATGAATTAACCGAGTAGTTAAGATTCACACACAATAGCTTAGCACGGAAAGATTTATTTCAATATATATATATATATATATATATATATATATATATATATATATATATATATATATATATATATATATATATATATATATATAATATACATATAATTTCTTCAGAGGGAATAAGTTAATTCTTCATAACTCGTTGATACAATATACACGTTATTGATTCGTAATGATGTCCACAGTGATTCTTGAACTGATGGAGTTTGTGATGTTATCGGTGTTGTTGATTCGGATGTTGACTGTACTGACGATGCTGGTAACGCTGACGGTACTGTTGATGCTGTTGGTAAAGCAAGTTTAGCTTGTTAATCACACACCATTTTTGTCAGGGTTTCTACTCTTCCTTCTATCATTTCGATTCACTCATCTGATTTATGGTTAGGGTTATAATAGATAATCTCTAAGACTTTAGAGATTACATAATTGCCGCGGAGTGTTTCTCCAATGAAGTTATGAATCAACACTTCATCGTTTGTTGTTGTTGGTATTCCTTGGTATCTACAGGGCGTATGACATTGGTGCTCGTGGGACAGATTGTAAAGTTGAGGTTTACGACGCGGTTGTGGTTGGGGGTGGTAATGGTACTGTTGGTGTTGATGATGGTAGTACTGGTTATGCTGCTGGTGCTGCTGCTGGTGTTTGTAACCTTTGCACCATATTCTCCAAAGCCACTACCCGAGCACGAAGCTCATTGACTTCTTCTATTACCCCGGAGTGATTTTCGGTTCGGACGAGCGGATAAATAAAATCTAGAATTTGATGTAGTATATAATCGTGACGAGATACTCTGGAAATGAGAGAGAAAATGGTGTTTCGGACAGGTTCGCCGGTAAGTGCTTCAGGTTCTTCGCCAAGAGGGCAATGTGATGGATGGAAAGGATCTCGTTCTTCTTGTCTCCAATGATTGAGGAGGCTACGAACCCATCCCTAATTTATCTAAAATAGATGATGGCTGATTGGTTGATCCAATCCAGTCACACTGCTTTCGGAGCTTGAGTGGGATTCCATATCGGAATTCGAGGGACTTGAACTAATGACAAATTCCATTTCATTCGATTGAATAAAGGACTTTTCGATATGAAATGATTTTCCGGCTATCGGGTGGTATTCTAATTACATAGAATATCTATATATATAGCGCAAAAGATTTCGTAGATTACGGAGGAATTTACGGGATATGTCAGGCAAAGTTTACAGTAACAGATACGCTAAGATATGATTTTTGTCTATACACTATTCAGGCAATCAATGCAGTAAGACGTGTCTAGACTAAGAATGATAAGCAGGCAATTTCCGACAAAAATGATAAGCAAAACTTTTGACAATGCAGACACGGTCGAAGTCCAGACTCATTAATGCATCCTAACGACTATCAGTTAGACACACTAATGCAGACCTGGTTCGCTAAGACCACCGCTCTGATACCAACTGAAAGGACCCGTTCATATACATTATAAACGATTCACAATAGTTGATTACATTGCGAGGTATTTGACCTCTATATGATACATTTTACAAACATTGCATTCGTTTTTAAAAGACAATCTTTCTTTACATCGAAAATTGACAGGCATGCATACCATTTCATAATATCCACTATCCAACTATAAATTGATTTAATAATAATTTTTGATGAACTCAATGACTCGAATGCAAAGTTCTTCGAAATATGCTATGAAAGACTCCAAGTAATATCTTTAAAATGAGCAAATGCACAGCGGAAGATTTCTTTAACACCTGAGAATAAACATGCTTTAAAGTGTCAACCAAAAGGTTGGTGAGTTCATTAGTTTATCATAATCATTTATTTCCATCATTTTAATAGACCACAAGAATTTCATTTCCAGTTCTCATAAATATACGTCCCATGCATAGAGACAAAAATAATCATTCATATGGTGAACACCTGGTAACCGACATTAACTAGATACATATAAGAATATCCCCTATCATTCCGGGATCCTTCTTCGGACATGATATAAATTTCGAAGTACTAAAGCATCCGGTACTTTGGATGGGGTTTGTTAGGCCCAATAGATCTATCTTTAGGATTCGCGTCAATTAGGGTGTCTGTACCCTAATTCTTAGATTACCAGACTTTAATAAAAAGGGGCATATTCAATTTCGATAATTCAACCATAGAATGTAGTTTCAATTACTTGTGTCTATTTCGTCAAACATTTATAAAAGCGCATGTATTCTCAGTCCCAAAAATATAAAGGGTAAAAAGGCAAATGAAACTCACCATACTGTATTTCGTAGTAAAAATACATATAACATCATTGAACAAGTGCAAAGTTGACCTCGGATTCACGAACCTAAATTAATTATATATATTTATGTGTTGGTCAATATTTGTCTAATAAATTAGGTCAAGTCATAGTGTACCACAATCCTAATGCTCGAGACTAATATGCAAAAGTCAACAAAAGTAAATTTGACTCAAAATAATTTCCAAAAATCTATACATGATTAATATATAGTTTAAATATCGTCGTTTTATATTTTTAAATATTTTTAAAAGATTTATTAGAGTAAATAATATAATTCATTTATTAATAAATAAAATTTTTATATTAAAATTTATATAATAAAATATACTTTTATATATATATTAAGTAATAATGATAATAATAGTAATCAAAATAATTAGGTGTTACTAATATTAGTTTTAATTACAATAATACTAATAATGATAATTACTATGACATTATTAACGATAATACTAATAATTATTTTTATGATAATATATTAATAATAATAATAATAACAATAACCATAACCACTTTTAAATAATGATATATATATTAATAATAATAATAATAATAATAATAATAATAATAATAATTAGATAATAATAATAATAATATTAATTATAAATTTAACAATAATAACGATATTAATGATAATAAAAATATCAATTTTTAATGATAATTCCTTTTATTGATAAAGATAAGATAAAACTAGAACGACGATAATAACGACGATAATAATAATCATTTTTAATAATAATACAAAAATTCGATTGACTATAACTTCAAATCCGTTCATCGAAACCATTCGATATCTAAATGAAAAGTTCTTAATTTTTTGCTAGCTTTCCAACGACATGCATATCTTATACCTTATCTCAACTGCATACGTAACTAATTCATGATTCAACATATCCTATCTAATAGCAATATCAAAAGTACATGTATGCATAATTCTATATTCTCGAGCACTAGTCAGGGATACACTATTAGTATGTAAAAATTAAATTATGAGTACTCACATATCAATATTGAGATTCAATATTGCAGGAAAGGTACGTAGACGCAACGGAGATGATAAACACTAGTTTGACTCACGAGCAATACTCCCGAACCATACCCATAACCTCCATAGCTATAACCCATAATTTGCTTAGCTCTTTCCCGCTCGAAAAACAATTTCGAAATCACTCGGACAGCACTCCGTCGTAATATTTTATGTATACTAATAATATCTTGAAATAATACGGAGTAAATATATATATGTAAATCGATTGAGAGAGTTTAGAGAAAAATATTTTCAAGTTTCTATGAAATAATGAAACCTATTGAATTCTATTTATAATAGATTTTTGAATTATTAAAGTGAATTATTAAAGTATGAATTATTAAAGTGAATTATTAAAGTATGAATTATTAAAGTGAATTATTAAAGTATGAATTATTAAAGTGAATTGTTAAAGTATGAATTATTAAAGTAAATTATTAAAGTATGAATTATTAAAGTAAATTATTAAAGTTAAAGTAAAGTAAAAATAAAGTAAAGGTAAAGTTTAAGTATAGTAAAAGTATAAAACTATGTACGTATAATACGCGTATAAATATATATAATATTAATTTAAATCGTTATATATATTTAATAAAATAAAATATAAATATCGTTATCTTTATCATACTAGTTAAGTAATGAGTTGTCAAAAGTGGTTCTAGATATTTATAAAAGTTATATACGTTTTAATAATAAAGTTCTTTTTAAACTGAAAACGTTTTTGTACGTTTGAAACTAAATAGATCAATCGAGTCTTTATGAGATTCAATCTTCCACTATCCTTTGTCTAGTTCTCAATGATTGACAATTTGTTCTTATTTATAAATCACTTTACCATTTTCCGAATATTATTAAAATGGAAAGATTTCTCAAATCAACGTGGGCCTTTCAACAGAGACTTGTAATCATAATTCAATATATCTGATAATTCAATCATTTGATCTTATCTTCTAATTCCATTGATAAATATTTTGAAACAGATACAATCATATAAAGTATTTAATCTAATATTTTGTTTACGTTTCAAGTTATAATATATATACACATATACATATATAATCATATTCGTTTAATGGTTCGTGAATCGTTGGAACTTGGTCGAGGTTGAATGAATGTATGAACATAGTTTAAAATTCTTGAAATTTAACTTAACAAATATTGCTTATCGTGTCGGAAACATATAAAGATTAAAGTTTAAATTTGGTTGGAAATTTCCGGGTTGTCACACGAAGCTCGCCGGGGATTGCTAACTTCATTTGTTGGCGCTGATCCAGAACAGTGCCAACTGATGCATAAGTATATCCTGATAGGCCATCAATCCGCACCCCATAAGAGTCGGGGGGAGTGCGGAACAGTTCCGTGATTTGTGCCGCGGAATCAGGGCAAGGAAAAACTGGATTGAAAGGCGAGCCTCCTGCAAAACAATGTGATTAGAATAATAGCAACAATAAATATTACAAAAACTGGCATGAATCAAAGATGATTGCGTTATACCAGTTTGTTGATCTCCTTCACAATCCGATGTGATCGGATTATCGTATGAAGGAGTGCTTTATTTGAGTTTCTTGCTCTGTGATGTTGGTGGTGTTTGCACCGGTCGTTTTGTGGAACTTGGTTGCGATGTCGGTGATTTCGAGGTTAAATCAACGATGGGAATAGCCTGTTTCTCCTGTTTGATTTGATGCTCGGTAGATGCCGACGATTTAGCCTCCGGGCTCGTTAACAACTTTGTAATTAAAGCTTTAGGATCCACCTTACGATCGACTTCATCAATTTGCATTTTTGACTAAAGTGGAAAAGCTGTGTTTGAAGAACTTGTAAAGGTTAATAGCGAATGTATACAAGTGCGAATTGTGGTAGAGAAAGCAAGTAGAAAATTAGTGATTGAGAATCACGATATATATAGGGGAAATAAGGGTGGTAAACATTTGTATTAATTATCCGTTGTGATAACTCAAACAGTAACTTTTGTCTTGCAACAGTAACTAAGTAAATGCGAAAATAACTAAGCGCGGATGATGGTTGCAAAAACTGCGCATTTTAGAGTTTATCATGATACATCTGCTTTGCGATATGTATCATAATAAACTGGGGGGACTTGATCATATACATAGCATTGTATATGTATATTTTATTTGTTAAAGGCCGAGGGCAGAACTGCGCGAACTATAAGGCAAAGTTATGAAGTGTTCGCTGAAAATAAGATCAGCGGATGGATTCCCGCGCCAATAAATAACTGCGGTTTAATCCGCTGAGTTTCCGCGGACGGTTAGATAATTCGCAGACAGCGGATATCTCGAATACTATAAATAGAGAGCTTGGCCTCTCATTTATAGGTTGTTGATTCTCTGCCATTTTTGCCCAGGCCTTTGTAATTTCCACTTGTGATCTTGCCCAAGGGATTTTTACATCGCGCAAAGGTGAATTATGCTAATTAACATTCAAGACCGGGTCGGGTTGGTTGATCACTTGATAGTTAAAGTGAAAGACGATCATCGGGGCCCAAAATAATCATCAAACATTCCGTCCTCCATTATAATCTTATTGCACTCAATCCGTAATTAAGTAACATCGCTAATTAAGGATTGATCAGTCATACTTTCAAATATTATTTTTTGTGGATGAGATAAGTTCAAATATAATCCAATGATTTTTTTGTTCATAGAATTCTGGTCAACAACAATCTTGATGCTAATTTGTTAGCTTGTAGGGAAATCATTTTAGAGAGACACCTATAAGTTGACTTGATAAATTTTAAAATTGTGAATACCATTTGTTAATACTAAATTTACTTTAGTATATTCTCATTTAGATGTGGCAATATTGATCCATTATTATATGGCTTGCTTTTTGTTATTTTCAGAATACAAGATTACAAGATGATAGTTTGATTTTTGAAATATTGACCTACTATGTTGATCTACTATGTTCATGACTTTTTATTGAAATCGTACTGGTAGATGCTTTTATTCAGCAAGATGATAGTTTGATTTTTTAAATTATGTGAGGGTAAAAATGAACTATTTCGTTAAGATGTGTTAGATAGTTTAAGATAGTTCCATGTTTAATTATTGCTGGAAGATGAAACATATAGCAGTGACCATGTGGAGCTGAAAGTCCAACTCGAATCCTTGCGAGTAAAGGTCACTACTTTAATAATAAAAAAAAAGCTCCTGATTTTGTTATTACATAAAACAGAATGAACATTTGAAAATTATATCTTATATGTCTTTTGTGTCGCTATTTTCCCTCACAGTTTGAAGAACAACTTCTTGAGATGCAAGGATTCACTTAAAAATAATCACAAAGATACTGACAAAAAGCACGAGATTCTGTGAAAATGGCTGTCTTCTGATCATGCCGAGATTATATATTGATTATTGCTAAATCTTTGCCCGATGGTATGTTATTCTTGATCTAATGTGCATGTTTCGATTATCATCGTCCATAATTATGTTGTGGATATTTAGAATATAGTAATTCTTGAGCTCTTTTAGTCCGAACCTTTAATTTTTTTTATTTTATATTTTCAGGCTATATATATCTTCTTATTGTTGGATGTGATCATGAGCAGATAGTAGCAGCTGGCTACATCTCTCCGAAATTATCTGGAGTCTTACTTATTTTTCAGTCATTCAGGTAACTCATATTTTACTACAAAACATATAATTAGCTTTTTATTTATGGCATAAATCACTTCACTTGATTATATTACTTAGCAACTGTAATTCGATCAGAAGAACGATTTTGAGATGAGTTCTTATTGGTGTAAGTAGTTATATTTGTTTGATGTACATTCATGTAGAGGATCTCACCCATTTACATTTACCTCCTTGTATCTGACCCATTTTCATGATGCTCGAAACTTTCACGCCCTTTAAGCCACTAATAAAAAGTTGTGCTGTTTCTTATTTTCAAGAAACTAGAGGCAGACTTAAAGAAGATGAAGCTAGGAAGTACTTTCAGCAACTCATTAATTCAGTTGACCATTGCCATAGTCGAGGTGCTTTTCTTCGAGATCTTAAGGTCGTGATTCTATCATAATTATTCATACTTGATGCATTACTTATATATATGAATTGCATTTAAAATGGAAAAATGTATGTGTCTATATGCTTACATATGTGTTCCCTACCCATTTAAACCTTAATCTGTTTTGACCCGTTACGTAACATGCTTAGCGAATCATCATGCCACCTTTAGATTTGGTATATCAAGCATGCATTTGACAATTAGGGTTTTAAATGATGTTTTGCAGCCTGATAATTTACTCTTAGATGCTACTGGATGTTTGAAGGTCTCTGATTTCAGACTAAGCGCACTGCCTCAACAAGTTCGAGTTAGCATCGCACTTTCCTTTTATGTTAATTTTGTTGACATAAAAAAATGAGAAGTCCCTACAGTTCTTAACTCACATTAGAAATGGATTTTAAACCTCATTTTACCCGTTTGTGCAGGTAAATTAAGAAGTAATGAGAAATCCCTACAGTTCTTAATTCACAGTAGCAATGGATTTTCCGAACATTTATTTATGGGTAGATTTAGTTTATTAATCTTCTTAATTGAAGTGAGTCGAATGGAAGATCGTAGCCCCTCTTGACCCTACAGCATATGCGGATGCAGTGGTCCAAACTTATTTGTATAATGCTGGTGGTCTGGTACATTAACTTTAACTCATGAACTATAATATGGATTTAGTTATTTCAGTCTCATTCTCACAATAGCAATGAACTATAATATGGATTCTATTATTTGATATTGGTAGAGGTTATAGATATTAATGAATGTTAAATTAGGTTTGATTTGGAAATTAAATATGAGAATGACTTCTGTTATTTAAATTCTATACTTAGCCTGACTAAAGAAAATTGTGCATGGATAACTGGATAATTTTGAAGCCATATGTTATGAACCTGTTGTTTCGTTTCTTATTTTTGAAGCCATTCGTTTCGTAGAACTTGATGAATTATGTTATTTTATCTACATGTTGATTATATAACATATCATTCAAAAAAAATTCGTTAAAATCCCATGAATCTACGGGTCTCTGCACTAGTTTATGCTTAAAACCTTTATCAGTTATGGCCTTTGGGTTCCAATATGCAATTTACCACTAGCTCCATGAAGAAAACAACTCAGTCGTTTAAATAGTACAGTACGAATATAGAAAGTACATATTACCAGTTCACAAAATACCTTAATCAAGTCGTAGTTATAAAACTTAACTGATTCACAGATTGGCTATACTTGATCAAGTCGTAGTTATAAAACTTAACTGATTCACAGATTGGCTATACTTAATTACGTAATTGATAAAAATTGGAGGACAAGTTGTTAAGAAAAAACTGCCCACTTAAATATGTATGGGAGCGATTTCCAACTTTAAAAACATAAGAGTCGTAATGGATTGACGTTGATAATCATTGATAATCAATGATATCTTAATATAAAATGCTTCAACAAATTTGCTTTTAACAATGCTAGGAGTGTTGTTTTCTCGATGATGGTTTCACTGCCTTCAATGTTGTTTGTTTGGTTGTGGGTTGTGTTTTTGTGACGACCTGACAAAATCGTCATTGACGGCGCCGTCAACTTAGGTTCCGTTACGTGGTTATAGTCCCTAAATGAGACGCGTTTGACCAAAATTAGGTCGCATTCATTTGAAACGTGTATGACTTGAAAAGTTTTAAGTAAACCAAACGGTTCGACAACAAGTATAAGTTTACAAATGTTAATAAGTATAAATGAAATAATTGCGACATAATATAAGTTGAAAATCACGAATGCTATCAATAGTGTATGCCTGTAAACATTAAGTTTGAATCCAAAGGTGCTATCACTAGCGTATGCATGTAAACATTAAGTTTGAATCCAAAGGTGCTATCACTAGCGTATGCATGTATGCTTGACTCCAAGCAAGTAATCAAAGTGTGCGGATGCATGTATCAAGTAGCCAAGTATGAACATGAGAAACATATAGAAAACTGTCAACGAAAAATGTTGGTGAAATCATAGGTGTATTTGTAAACTTTGTTTTTGAACCACAAGATTTAGTATAAGTTGATTATCCAAATCGTTTGCATTCCAAAGTTGTTGTACGTTTGCCGAGCACCCAATTATCAAGGCTTAACTGAATGGTACCTCTGAATCATAGTGTTAGAACCTACACTATACCCGAAAATATATTTCATCCACCGACGGTAGCGAACCGTCCGATTGAGGGTTCATCAAACCCGTATGGCCATACAACATAAGTTCACTCTTACACTTACACCCTGCAAGTGTAACTGATGATAATTGAACTTGAGGATTTTTGTTCTAACTCGTGCATGGAATGTTTGTTCTCATACTTGTGTTCAAAGTATAAAAGTATAAACCGTATATGTTTCTCATCCCATGATTTAAAAGTATAAAAGTTGTTGAAAAGATGGGACTATGATCTCACCTCGAGTGCACGAGTATATAGATACTTCACAAAGTAAACGTGTGCAAGAACGAATGCTAGTCTTGACCTAAAAAATAGGTCGTATCAATATCGATAAAGTATGAAGTCGGTCAAAGTTGTTCAATTAGTCTTATGGCTCGTTACGACTCGATTATATAGAATGTGAATCAAGTTGTCAAGTTTCATGCAAGAATTAAGTATAAGAGAAAGGTTATAACGATTAAACAAAGTATTGGTTAAGTTTGAATAAAAGTCCACTTTGGTCAAGTCAAAGTCAACGAAAAAGTCAACACGATCGGGTCGGGTCTCAGACAATTTTGCTGAGTTATATAATCATATATGAGCATGTTAGAACAAGTTACATGTTAATCGGAGGTGCGTAGCATAGTTAGAATTAAACGTGAAACGAAAAAATTGAACATCCCACTTTCCAGGCAAATGCCGCGCCGCACCAAAGATTGGCCGCGCCGCGGCAATACACCTGAGCTGATTCCTGGCTGTTTCAAATGTTCAAGTCTCGAACTAATTTTCGTTCAAACACAAATTATGAACCGAAAACACTTACAACACGTATCTTATATCGTTGGAAAGGTATTTTGACAAGGAATACAACTAAGAACATGTCATCAACCAAAACTAGCATTTACAACAATTAAATCCGCATCGAAAGATCATTGGATGTTCATTATCAAAAGTTCAAAGTTCATAAACGCATAAGATGATTCGGGAATCCAATTTACACATACGATATGCCGTTTCGAAGGTAATTAAACATACATTGCAACTAAACACTTACTAACAACATTTCATAGCATTCAAAGCATCAAAAGTTCATTTTAAAAGCTATCAAACCCTAACCAAGAATCACAAAATCAATAATCATGTTAGTGATGTTTTTCCAAGTCAACCTACACATCAAATTGAAGCTAATGATGCTAGTAACACATTTAATACATGAACTTTAACATTTAATCACCTAAAATCAAAGATTTAGCTAGTCACTTTTCAAGTTCAAGCTAGCTACTTAAAATAACAAGATCGAGCAAATAAATCACATATTCAAGTTAGACTCGAGCCATAGACACTAACTAACACACTTTTAAGTTTAAAGGTCTAATTTATGAAAATTAGAGATTTTAAAAAGCTTACTCCAAGCTATGAAATTGGTACCAAATTGAAGAATATGATGCAAGGATCACAAATATGTAGTTTGTTTTGATGTTAACTTGCTAGATTGAATTTAGATGATGATTGAATGAATTGAGAGAAAAAGGGTGTTCTTGAACTAGAGAGAAAAGAGAGAAGAGAGGTGAAGTGAATGAGTGGTGGTGGTGGGGTTTGACTAGTTGGCCTAGTCAACTAGTTTGGCTCATTGTCAACTTTAGTCCCTCGAGTTTAAAAGCGGGTGCGTGAATTAACCAAACAAATTATTTTAAAAACGCTAGAGTAAACGAGAGATGTTATAATTAAATAACGGAGTTATTGAAAACGCTAATTAACGGAAGATACGAATTTAGATAACGAGAGATATTCGAAGATCGATTTACATTCCGGGTATCATCAAATGCGGGTGAAGGAGGATGATATTCCAAAGACTGCTTTCAGAACGCGTTACGATCATTACGAGTTTATGGTTATGCCATTTGGATTGACTAACGCACCAGCTGTGTTCATGGACCTCATGAACCGAGTGTGTGGGAAATATCTTGATAAGTTTGTCATTGTTTTCATCGATGACATACTCAATTACTCAAAGAATGATCAAGAGCACGAAGAAAATTTGAGAAAAGTGCTAGAATTATTGAGAAAGGAACAACTGTACACAAAATTTCCAAAGTGTGCATTTTGGTTGGAAGAAGTTCAATTCCTCGGTCACATAGTGAACAAAGACGGTATTCAGGTAGATCCGACAAAGATTGAAACCGTTGATAAGTGGAAAACCCCGAAAACTCCGAAGCATATACGCTAATTTTTAGGACTGGCTGGTTACTACAGAAGGTTCATCCAAGATTTTTCCAAAATAGCAAAACCCTTGACTGCATTAACACATAAAGGGAAGAAATTTGAATGGAAGGATGAGCAGGAGAAAGCGTTTTAATTGTTGAAGAAAAAGTTAACTACGACACCTATATTGTCATTGCCTGAAGGGAACGATGATTTTGTGATATATTGTGACGCTTCAAAGCAAGGCCTCGGTTGTGTATTAATGCAACAAACGAAGGTAATTGCTTATGCATCTAGACAATTGAAGATTCATGAGCAGAATTATACGACACATGATTTGGAATTAGGCGCGGTTTTTTTTGCATTAAAGACTTGGAGGCACTACTTATATGGGGTCAAAAGTATTATATATACCTACCACAAAAGTCTCCAACATATATTTGATCAGAAACAACTGAACATGAGGCAGCGTAGGTGGGTCGCACTGTTGAACGATTACGATTTTGAGATTCGTTACCACCCGGGGAAGGCGAATGTGGTAGCCGATGCTCTGAGTATAAAGGACAGAGAACCTATGCGGGTAAAAGCTATGAATATAGTTATTCGTACTAACCTTACTACTCAAATAAAGGAGGCGCATCAGGGAGTTTTAAAAGAAGGAAAGTTGAGGAATGAAATACCCAAAGGATTGGAGAAACATCTAAATATTTGGGAAAACGGAACCCGGTATAGGGCTGAAAGAATTTGGGTACCAAAGTTTGGAGATGTGAGAGAAATGGTACTTAAGGAAGCACATAAAACCAGATACTCAATACATCCCGGAGCGGGAAAGATGTACAAAGATCTCAAGAAACACTTTTGGTGGCCGGGTATGAAAGCCGATATTGCTAGATACGTAGGAGAATGTTTGACGTGTTCTAAGGTCAAAGCTGAACATCAGAAACCATCAGGTCTACTTCAACAACCCGAAATCTCGGAATGGAAATGGAAAAACATTACCATGGATTTCATTACTAAATTGCCAAGGACTGCAAGTGGTTATGATACTATTTGGGTAATAGTCGATCGTCTCACCAAGTTAGCACACTTTCAACCAATAAGAGAAGATGATAAAATGGAAAAATTGGCACATTTATACTTGAAGGAAGTTGTATCCAGAAATGGAATACCAGTCTCTATTATCTCTGATAGGGATGGCAGATTTGTTTCAAGATTCTGGCAAACATTATAGCAAGCATTGGGAACTCGTCTAGACATGAGTACTGCCTATCATCCACAAACTAATGGGTAAAGTGAAAGGACAATACAGACCCTTGAAGACATGCTATGTGCATGTGTTATTGATTTCAGAAACAGTTGGGATCGACATCTACCGTTAGCAGAATTTTCCTACAACAACAGTTACTATTCAAGTATTGAGATGGCGCCGTTTGAAGCACTTTATGGTAGAAAGTGCAGGTCTCCGATTTGTTGGAGTGAAGTCAGAGATAGACAAATTACGGGTCCGGATATAATCCAAGAAACTACCGAGAAAATCATTCAAATTCAACAACGGTTGAAAACCGCCCAAAGTAGACAAAAGAGCTACGCGAACATTAAGAGAAAAGATATAGAATTTGAAATTGGAGAGATGGTCATTTTAAGGTTTCACCTTAGAAAGGCGTTGTTCGATTTAGTAAACGGGGGAAACTGAATCCAAGGTACATTGGACCATTCAAGATTATAGATCATGTCGGACCAGTAGCTTACCGACTTGACTTACCTCAACAACTCGCCGGGGTACATAATACTTTTCATGTCTCGAATCTGAAGAAATGTTTTGCTAAAGAAGATCTCACTATTCCGTTAGACGAAATCCAAATCAATAAAAAACTTCAATTCATTGAAGAACCCGTTGAAATAATGGATCGTGAGGTTAAAAGACTTAAGCAAAATAAAATACCAATCGTTAAGGTTCGATGGAATGCTCGTAGAGTATCCGAGTTCACCTGGGAGCGTGAAGATCAAATGAAACTGAAATACCCGCACCTATTTCCAGAAGATGCGTCAACACCTGCAACTGCTTAAAAATTTCGGGACGAAATTTATTTAACGGTTAGGTACTGTAGTGACCCGAACTTTTCCATGATTATATATATTAAATGAAAACTATATTTTCATGATTGAATGTTTCCAACATGTTAATCAATCAAACTTGTTAAGACTTGATTAACTGAAATAGGTTTCATGTAGACAATTGACCACCCAAATTGACCGGCGATTCACGAACGTTAAAACTTGTAAAAACTATATGATGATATATATATATGGATATATATATAGTTTACATGATATTATGATAAGTAAGTATCTCATTAGGTATATTAACAATGAGTTATATACATAAAAATGAGACTACTAAGTTAAGAAACTCGAAACGATATATATAACGATTATCGTTATAACAACGTCTTACTAAATACATATGTATCATATTAAGATATTTTTACACTATATTTAACATGATATAATGATAATTATATATATCATTAATTATGTTAACAATGAACTACATATGTAAAACAAGACTACTAACTTAAGAATTTTGAAACGAGACATATATGTAACGATTATCGTTGTAACGACATTTTAATGTATATAAATCATATTAAGATATATTCATACATCATAATATCATGATAATGTAATAATTTAACATCTCATTAGATATAATAAACAATGAGTTAACAACATTAAATGAGATCGTTAACTTAAAGGTTTCAAAACAACACTTACATGTAACGACTAACGATGACTTAACGACTCAGTTAAAATGTATATATATGTAGTGTATTAAGATGTATTAATATACTTTTGGAAGACTTCAAGAAACATATCAAAATATTTTTACTTAACAAAATTGGTTACAATTGCATTCTCATACATTTTCATCAAGAATTCTACTCGTATTCGTTCGGTACTCGTACTCGTACAATACCCAGCTTCTAATTGTATATACTATTGGTATATACATTCAATTATCAGCTCTTAGCAGCCCTTAATGAGTCATCAAACATATGGGAACCATCATTTGGCAACTAGCATGAAATATCTCACAAAATTACAAAAGTATTATAAATCATTCATGAATTATTTACAAGAAAACAAACTTACACATCCTTTATATCTAATCCATATACCAACGACCAAAAACACATACAAACACTTTCATTATTCAATTTTCTTTATCTAATTAATCTCTCTCAAGTTCTATCTTCAAGTTCTAAGGGTGCTTCATAAATTCTATAAGTTCTAGTTTCATAAAATCAAGAATACTTTCAAGTTTGCAAGTCTACTTCCAAGCTTTCAAATCCATTCCAAGTAATCATCTAAGATCAAGAAACCTTTGTTATTTATAGTAGGTTATATTTCTTATTCAAGGTAATACTCATATTCAAACTTTGATTCAATTTCTATAACTATAAACTATCTTAATTCGAGTAAAAATCTTACTTGAACTTGTTTTCATGTCATGATTCTACTTCAAGAACTTTCAAGCCATCCAAGATCCTTTGAAGCTAGATTATTTCTTATCACTTCCAGTAGGTTTACCTACTAAACTTGAGGTAGTAATGATGTTCATAACATCATTCGATTCATATATACATAACTATCTTATTCGATGATTTAAACTTGTAATCACTAGAACATAGTTTAGTTAATTCTAAAGTTGTTTGCAAATAAAGTTAATCCTTCTAACTTGACTTTTAAAATCAACTAAACACATGTTCTATATCTATATGATATGCTAACTTAATGATTTAAAACCTGGAAACACGATGAACACCGTAAAACTGGACATACGCCGTCGTAGTAAAACCGCGGGCTGTTTTGGGTTTGATAATTAAAAACTATGATAAAATTTGATTTAAAAGTTGTTCTTCTGAGAAAATGATTTTTATTATTAACATGAAACTATATCCAAAAATCATGGTTAAACTTAAAGTGGAAGTATGTTTTTCAAAATGGTCATCAAGACGTCGTTCTTTCGACTGAAATGACTTCCTCTTACAATATTGACTTGTAACCTGTATTTTTGACTATAAACTTATACTTTTTCTGTTTAGTTTCATAAATTTCAGTTCATTATGAAACCATAGCAACTTGAATCACTCAAAACGGATTTAAAACGAAGAAGCTATGGGTAAAACAAGATTGGATAATTTTGCTTGTTGTAGCTACGTGAAATTTGTAACAAATCTATACAAATCATAACTTAACTAACTTATATTGTATTATACATGTATTCTAACATATATTATATAATCTTGGGATACCATAGACACGTATACAATGTTTTGACATATCATATCGACCCATCTATATATATTATTTGGGAACAACCATAGACACTCTATATGCAGTAATGCTTGAGTTAGCTATACAGGGTTGAGGTTGATTCCAAAATAATATATATACTTTGAGTTATGATCTAGCCTGAGAATTGTATACACTGGGTCGTGGATTGATTTGAGATAATTTATATTGATTTATTTCTGTACATCTAACTGTGGATAACTAGTTGTAGATTACTAACGTTGGACTGCTAACTTAACAAACTTAAATCGTTAAAATGTAATAAAAAATGTTGTGAATATATTTCGATCATACTTTGATATATATGTATATATTCGTTATAGGTTCGTGAATCAACCCGTAGCCAAGTCTTATTTTCCTGACGAAGAAAAAATCTGTGAAAGTGAGTTATAGTCCAATTTTTTACTATCTAATATTTTTGGGATGAGAATACATGCAGTTTTGAAAATGATTTACAAAATAGACACAGGTATTGAAACTACATTCTATGTTGAATCGTTATACTGGATATCGCCCTTGTTGAACTTGGTAGCCTAAGAATTGGTGTTTATTATAATTGCCACCAATTGACGCGAATCCTAAAGATAGATCTATGGGCTTTGACACGCTGATGTGATGCGAGGAGGGGTACGAAATACTATTATTGTTTACTACGAAATACGACGAAATATTACACAAGTTTTATTATTTATTTACGGATGGAATATACCTAAACCTTGCTACAACACTATAGGCAGTGTACCTAATCGTAAAGTAGTGTAGTTTTTAGTAAATCCGGTTCGTTCCACAGGGAGCTAGTGAATACGTACTATATTTTTAACATCTATATTTATATAAAATGTATATAATTATATATAGTAATAATAATATATAAAAGGGGAGTTTACCGTTTAATGACCGGTTTGTCGATTTTATATTTTAAGCGTAAAGATAAATGACAATAATTAAAGTGTGTAAAATACATAACAATATTAAAATGACAATAAATAAAATGACAGTAAATAAAAATACGATGAGATATAAAATAGATTAATTATGCTTATTTAAACTTCCGTAACCATGATGTTTGACGTTTTGATCTTAATTTATTACTCTGGGTTAATTGTCCTTTTGTCCTGGATTATTTGAAACCTATCTGGTTTTTGTACATAATAGTCCATCGGTCGTAAATATAAAGTGCGAGTGTCCTCGTCAAATTACCCTTATACTCGAAGTCAAATATTCCAACTAATTAAAGATTTAAACTGTGACGCAGTTATCACTTCTTGTCAACAATTACACCAGTTATCACTGTATGTAATCCACCCCTGTTTTAATTAGTCTATGATACATTAATTTATTCACTTGGCCATAATGAATAATCAATTACCCAATCCAATTGATTAATTAAATGATTGTAAACGATGTCGTATAAACGTCACTAAATAGGACATTCGTAATCAATTTAATAATTATTAGATTAACTAATTTGAAGATATGTTCGACAGGTTCCAATGAGTTGTCATTCAATTAGACAATACCCCTACCTATTAATAGTCAATAGTCCAATGTTCACAAGTGTCGGTCTTTTGTCCAAACCCTAATTATGGTACAAAATCCAATATCCCCATCTTAATATTTAGTCTAACATCACGATTACTTCGGCTCAAATAAGCATAATAATAACTTAGTTACGAGACATTAATTTAAAAAGGAAGAACATAGCTTACAGTGATTATTAATCGCGTAGCGTTACACAGAGAGAGTTCCGACTTTAAAACCCGTAAAACATTTCTTACAATAACCCAAATTATTATTAAACTTACATTAAACTTATAATTATAAATATATATATATATATATATATATATATATATATATATATATATATATATATATATATATATATATATATATATATATATATATATATATATATATATATATATATATATATATATATATATATATATATCGTATATGTTGAGAGAAAGGAAAAGAAAAAGGTGTGTTTGATCGAGCAGAATTCGTTGCCTTTTATAGGCCCACGTTGAACTGTACATCTCCGCGAGTGTGGCATTTTTCTGCTTCATAGCTCCGCAGTAGCGGAGCTTTGGATTCCAGCTCATCTCTTTGAGTTAAACGTGGGCTGCTTATAAATATAATATATAATAATATATATAATTAATTATATATTATATTTTATTCTTGTGCATAGTTGACTTGTAATTTTTGGTCCGTTGCGTCACGCGCTGAAAGTTGGTTCATGTCTCGGTTCCGGATTTTTGAACGCCTTTTCGTACGATTTAATATCTTGTACTTTGCGTTTCACGGCTTGTACTCTTGTAACTTTTTAGACGTTTCTCATCAATAATTTGAACCACTTGGATTGTACTTTGTACTTTTTAGCTTTTTGGTCATTTGCGTCTTCAATTCGTCGAATCTGTCTTTTGTCTTCACCTTTTATTATTTAAACGAATATCACTTGTAAATTGAACAATTGCAACTAAAAGCTTTACATATTGGAAGGATATTGTGCCTAAATATATGTTCATTTGGAGTACTATCAAATATCCCCACACTTGAACGTTGCTTGTCCTTAAGCAATACAGAACTTGAAATTAAATCACACTTCACTCGAATCACTTTTTTTATTCTCACACTTTATACATCAGTGATTTTGATACGGCGGTATAAACAATGATAGTAACGATGTGGTTTACAGTCCCACATGACTATTAAAAATTTAGATCCTTTAAGAAAACTGGATCTTTATGAAAACATTTGATCTTTTGAAATTCAAGCTAGATTTTACCCTAGACAAGTTTTCCGGAATAACACTTCACCGGTGTTTGCAAAAAAAATTTGTTGGTTTTGTGGGTTTCAGATTTGAAAATTTTAGCTCAAAACTTGCGGTTTTGTGTCACCCACTTGCTAACCTTGTATTAGGAAAGCAACACGTCCAGTTTACTTGCTCCGTATATTACCTTTCGGTAAACTACCGTCCGGTTGTAAAGAAAAGCGTTGAACAAGCAACTGTTAAGGCAATGTCCCGTGGCATGCAGATAATTATGGTCTATATCCTGTCGGATGCAATTACTATCCTTTATAGGAGCAATAGTAAAGATCACCCTATAGTTTTTCGGTCTGGCACAAGGTCCCGTCTTCGACCATGCTATGCAACCACCGTTCTTACGGTTGACACCCGATTTGGTTCAGGTGACCTAATGAATTTCGATGAATTCTTAGGATTTTACGTTCAATGGTAATGAACGCAATGAAAATAGGGTTTTCAGAAAACAAATCGATTTTAATTTGATCAAAATATTTTCTCGTTCAAGCTCGAGTTTAGATATCATTGAATTCCATGAGTTTGAATTCTCAATCTTTAAGGTCAATCTCAAGGATTGAGTAATATCAGTCTTAAAAGCTGATTTTTAATCTTTAAGGAGATTATCCTTTCTGGGGGTCTGATTCATTAGTCTTATCAAGCTAATTTGCACGGCGCCCTCCCCATTTTACGAGATAAATCCTTCTCATGGTTAGGATTAATCTGACCACTTGGCGACCCTATTTGATGCTGAGGTCCGTGGATTTCCTGCTAATTTTAGAGATGACTTTTCTAGATTTTTTTTCAACCTACAGCTGGTCTGGGCGACAACTTCCTGACCTAAATCAAGAAGCGCGTGTCTTTTTCGGAAGACTTTACTTCCTTTTAATGATGGAATTGATTCATCATGTAGATCCATCTTTCTTTCAAATATATTGCAGTAAATCGGGTAAAACTGATTAGTTTAGTCCAAAGCAAAAGTACCTGCAATAATCTTGTACAAAATATGTGATACCTGTTTTAAAGAACTTGGTGCATTCTTCCCACACTTAGCTTTTATTTTATTTCTTTCTTTGCCTTTTTATTTTCTTCTATTCCATTTTAAATGAATTCAAGCGTTTTAGGTTGTTTCTCAATTTATGTCCTTTCCGAGGTAACAATAATTTCGGTAATAAAACCTAGTTTTATCGTTCATAAATATGTATAAACATGATTTTGAATTCATTTAGTTGAAATTTTTTCAAATTTTCACAAAATTTGGCAATTAAACTAAGTGTAAACTCGAGAGAATTTATAACCCTTCCCCACACTTGAGATCATGCGATGCCCTCATTTGCATAAAATCAGACTATAATTATAAATTCATGAGGGTGATTAGTGTAGAAAAGTGATTAAAAATACCGAGTTTGCAAACATATTGTTTTATATCACATTTGATATTTTACGTCTTGTCGTTAAAATTAGTAGCTTTTGCTGAACTTAATGCCAGTATTTGAAAGTGCGCCGTTTTAGCCTGTTTTGTACATAAGATAAACTACAAACATGTATATATATATATATATATATATATATATATATATATATATATATATATATATATATATATATATATATATATATATATATATATATATATATATATATATATATATTATAAAACCTTTATTTATTAAAACAATTTAAATGAATAATTTTTTAAAATTTTGTTTCCTTTTACTTTAGGTAGTTTCGGTATGTTTACCTAGTCCGTCCCTCGACAAAATATAAAATTTGTCGTTTTTAAAGCGATTGTTTTAAAAGCAAAGATTTTTGGGTTTTTTAATTTTTTTGGTATACTTTAGATCAATAAAATTAAAAATAATGATAACAAAATTTTTCGCCCCGCCCTCGGGTAAAGCAATTTCGGTTCCATGACCTAGTCTTTAACTTACGACGAATTTTAGAAATCATTTTTTAAACTTAATGAAATAAAGTAAATTTTGTTTTTAAAATCACACAAAACTTAAATTTAAA
The DNA here is from genome assembly GCF_046630445.1 of Rutidosis leptorrhynchoides. NCBI lineage: Eukaryota > Viridiplantae > Streptophyta > Magnoliopsida > Asterales > Asteraceae > Rutidosis > Rutidosis leptorrhynchoides. The sequence continues at coordinate 99,008,533 of NC_092334.1, read as the reverse complement.
AATGCATATAAATTTCATATAAAATCTATAAAACAAAAAATTTAGAATGGGGGGAGAAAACTAGTTCTTTAATATCTGCTAGCGGAAAAGACCAATCGGATTCCATTCCTGGAACTACACGAGAACAGAACAACTAACTCTAGACAATGTTTTCTTTTTAGAACATTTGAATCTCCCCACACTTAGGTAGCTGTGGTGTCGAAATTGTGATTAACTTCATTGTCAATTTCTCTTGGACCATAATCAACATGCATATCTGTGACTTTTGCTTTAAGCCATTGGTCGGATTCCTGTGTAATATCCACAAATTCAACTAGTTTCGCTTTTTCTTTAGGCGATAGATTGGATACTAACCGGTTACATAACTTAAAGTTCCCCTTGGTTCTAGCATCACGAATCCGTTTAATAAGTTTCTTCATTGAACTGTTAATAACGGAGTCATTTAATTTCATATCAACAACGAGGTTCTTTGTTATCAAGTCATCATTAGGTGTTACTTCATCTTCCCCACACTTAAGCATTTTATTATTGGTAAGCACTACCGTTGAAGTTGGTAAAACAATATGCTTCTCATTGATCATTTTTATTGGTTCAACAGTTTTGGTTGGTGGAGATTTAGACGTTCGACTCATAAAGGTGATCGATTTGTCACCATCACTAAGTGTCATTCTACCCTCTCTTACATCAAATAACGCCCCGGTGGACGCTAAGAATGGTCGACCTAAAATTAGAGGAATGTTTGAGTCCTCTTCTATGTCAATGACAATAAATTCGACTAGAAAGGTTAAATTACCCACTTGAATGGGTAGGATGTCAGCAATTCCAACTGGGTGCCTAATGATTTGATCAAAGAGTCGAACACTCATTTCCGTTGGACTTAACTCACCTACTCCTAATATCTTATATAATGAAAGAGGCATAACACTCACACTTGCACCTAAATCTGCTAGTGCATCATACATGACACAATCACTAAGTAGGCAAGGAATAATAAATTCACCCAGATCACCCAACCTGGGTGGAAGTTTTGGTGGAATTGTCTTCACCGGGTTTACTTTTACGGTTTTTGTTTCTTGCACTTTCTTATTCTTCTTCTTCTTTCCAGAGGTATCACAAAATTTATTACCTATCACTTGCTCATACTCAACTCCTTTTCTTAGAAACGGGATGGGTGGTTTGTAGGGTGCCACCACTGGCTTTACATACTCGGGTGGTGGTGGTGGTGTTGTAACTTCTTCATTGTTACTCACATCGAAAATCTTCCCATCTTCTGATGATGGTTTTTCAGAATTCATCGATACCATATTAACATTCTCATTCCGAGGATTTACTTCAGTATCACTCGGTAGCTTTCCTTGTTCCCTCTCACTTATCATGCTAGCAAGAGTACCTACGTGTTTTTCTAGATTCAAAATGGAAGCTTGTTGAGTTCTTAATGACTGATCAAACCTCTCATTTGTTTGGGTTTGAGATGTAATAAATTGTGTCTGAGATTCCATTAGCTTTGCCATCATTTCTTCCAGATTTGGCTTTTTCTCTTCGATTTGTTGTGGTGGTTTATACAAGCTAGGTCTTTATTGATTGAAAGTGTTGTTTTGAGTTGGTTGGTTATTCGGACCTTGTTGGTTATACGAGTTATTGTTGGGTCCATTTAGATTGTAAAGAATGTTTTGATTTCAATTGTAGTTTGGCCTTGGCGGTTGATAATTATTTTGATAATTATTTCCCGGCCTTTGATTCATGTAGGAAACATTCTCTCGTTGTTCCATTGTTTGTTGAATGTGACAATCTTTCGTTAAGTGTGGTCCACCGCATTGCTCACAACTGATTCGTATTGCGTAAATATCTTTAGTCATCTTTTCCATTCGTCTCGCGAAAGCATCTATTTTTGCGGAAACGGAATCAAAGTCATGGCTAGAATCGGCTCTAGCTACTTTAGATGAACGAAAAATATCTTTTTCTTGGTGTCACTCATGTGAGTGGGAGGCTGTGTTATCAATAATTTTGTGAGCTTCGGTTGCGGTTTTCTTCATAATGGAACCACCAGCTGCTGTGTCGATGTCTTTTCGTGTAGCAACGTCGACACCTTGGTAAAATATTTGTACTATTTGATAAGTGTCTAAACCGTGTTGAGGACATCCTCTCAACAACTTTTCGAATCTTGTCCACGCCTCATATAGAGTTTCATTTGGCTTTTGCATGAACGTAACAATTTCTCCTTGAAGTCTTACGGCTTTAGATGCCGGAAAGAATCTTTTAAGAAATTTCTCAACTAAGACATCTCATGTGTCAATCGCCCCTTCAGGTAATGATTCTAACCAATCTTTGGCTTCTCCCTTTAAAGTCCAGGAAAACAACATGAGATAGATCTGTTCATCCTCAACTTCTCTGATTTTAAATAGAGTACATATCCTATTAAAGGTTCGAAGATGTTCGTTTGGATCTTCTTTTGGCGTACCACTATATTGGCATTGATTAGTTACCATGTGTAGGATTTGTCCTTTGATTTCATAATCTGGCGCATTAATGTCTGGCTTAATAATGGCGTGACCTTGGCCCGTGCGTGTGGCTCTCATTCAATCTTCCATACTTAGAGGTTCTGTTACTTTCATAATTGAATTTGTTGAATCCAAATCACTAGAGGATTCTGATTTAACAGTTTGTGGTTCAGGAGGAATGATTAATGGTTCAGGATCTTGAAATTGTCCTTGAATATCCTCTGGGTTCTCACTTGTGAAGTCGGGTTCAAAAAAATGGATTATCGGAAATTTGAATTGGAGTATTTGGTCGACTAGATGATGATTCTAAAGAAAAATCAATGACAACAATATTGGCTAGATGTCTTGATCGAGTTACAGGAGGTGAACGTATGAAAGGTGGTGAGCGTTTTGCTCGGTGCATTCACAGAATATCCTATTAGTTATAAAGATAAAAATTATATAAGTTATCAAATTAATAGACTTTTCTGATTTTGCCCATGTTTCAAATAGCCAATAGATGCAGCAGGTAGCCAGGACCCTTTAAATCGGAAGCCCACAACTCGCAACTAACAAATCCAACTATTACTACGAACCAGAAAATTTGAATGTCTATCAATTTAACCGCTTAAAATAATTTTTTGTCGAAGTTTAAAGAAGATAAAAATCTATGTCCTAAATACTAGAGCGTAGAAATGAGAAAGAAAAATCGCGTCGAAAAATAAAAGTCGAAAAATAATAATAAGAAAGTAAAGCGTCGAAACTTAAAATCCTAAAAACTAAAAATTAAAACTTGCGTCTAAAGGTATTAAAGCTTAAAAGAAATTCTAAATCCAAAACGGCAATAACTTAAAAAGGCACTAAAATTTATTAAAACTAAAGCGATAAGCGATGTCGTAAATTTCTAAGGCGCCTAAATCTTAATCTAGAGAAAAAGCACTTAAGGGATTTTACGGCAAAGCCTAAAAACCAGAAATACTAAAAGAACTATGGCAAAATACTAATTTAAAACTAAATACGAACGACAATAAAAATTACGAATTAAACGATAAAAAAATACAATTTATAAAAAGAAACTAAAAATGGCAAAATTACAATTTTAATAAAAATATTATTTTTATATTATTATTATATATTATATAAAATTATTAATCTATAATAATAAAACTTAAAATTACAAATTAATATAACAAGATATAAAAATATATTATTAAATAAAACCCTAATTAGGTTTAAGTAATAATAATAAATTAATTAACCCTAATTATGTAATTATTACGTACAAGGTTGCAGCTGTCAGAGCAGCTCCGCGAGTGCGGATACTTACTGCCAAAAAAGCTCCGCGAGTGCGGAGAATGCAGGTTCAAATTGAGTGCAGACTCAAAAATCGCAGGTTCAGTTTTCTATAATTTTTTTTTTGTAACTCTTACAAAATTTAAAATATAAGTGATATTTAAAATTATATTTTTAAGAACTGAAAAAAATACGTTTATACTTTATATAAATTATATAAAATATATTTTCTTTTTATTTAAACACTTAAATAGATATATATACCTTTTTTTATTTATATTTTTGTATTTTTTTTTCAAACTTATATATAATTATATTTTTACAAATATAGATTAAAAATATAGTGTTTCGCCGAGTCCCCAGAAGCGGCGCCAAAAACTTGATGTGCGAGCGGATGGGTACGAAATACTATTATTGTTTACTACGAAATACGACGAAATATTACACAAGTTTTATTATTTATTTACGGATGGAATATACCTAAACCTTGCTACAACACTATAGGCAGTGTACCTAATCGTAGAGTAGTGTAGTTTTTAGTAAGTCCGGTTCGTTCCACAGGGAGCTAGTGAATACGTACTATATTTTTAACAACTATATTTATATAAAATGTATATAATTATATAATTATATATAGTAATAATAATATATAAAAGGGGGGTTTACCGTTTAATAACCGGTTTGTCGATTTTATATTTTAAGCGTAAAGATAAATGACAATAATTAAAGTGTGTAAAATAAATAACAATATTAAAATGACAATAAATAAAATGACAGTAAATAAAAATACGATGAGATTTAAAATAGAACAATTATGCTTATTTAAACTTCCGTAACCATGATGTTTGACGTTTTGATTTTAATTTATTACTCTGGGTTAATTGTCCTTTTGTCCTGGATTATTTGAAACCTATCTGGTTTTTGTCCATAATAGTCCATCGGTCATAAATATAAAGTTCGAGTGTCCTCGTCAAATTACCCTTATACTCGAAGTCAAATATTCCAACTAATTAAAGATTTAAACTGTGACACAGTTATCACTTCTTGTCAACAATTACACCAGTTATCACTGTATGTAATCCACCCCTGTTTTAATTCGTCCATGATACATTAATTTATTCACTTGGCCATAATGAATAATCAATTACCCAATCCAATTGATTAATTAAATGATTGTAAACGATGTCGTATAAACGTCACTAAATAGGACATTCGTAATCAATTTAATAATTATTAGATTAACTAATTTGAAGATAGGTTCGACAGGTTCTAATGAGTTATCATTCAATTAGACAATACCCCTACCTATTAATAGTCAATAGTCTAATGTTCACAAGTGTCGGTCTTTTGTCCAAACCCTAATTATGGCACAAAATCCAATATCCTCATCTTAATATTTAGTCTACATCACGATTACTTCGGCTCAAATAAGCATAATAATAACTTAGTTACGAGACATTAATTTAAAAAGGAAGAACATAGCTTATAGTGATTATTAATCGCGTAGCGTTACACGGAGAGAGTTTCGACTTTAAAACCCATAAAACATTTCTTACAATAACCCAAATTATTATTAAACTTACATTAAACTTATAATTATAAAACATAAATATATATATATATATATATATATATATATATATATATATATATATATATATATATATTTATATATATATATATATATATATATATATCGTATATGTTGAGAGAAAGGAAAAGAAAAAGGTGTGTTTGATCGAGCAGAATTCATTGCCTTTTATAGGCCCACGTTGAACTGTACATCTCCGCGAGTGCGGCATTTTTCTGCTTCATAGCTCCGCAGTAGGGAGCTTTGGATTCCAGCTCATCTCTTTGAGTTAAACGTGGGCTGCTTATAAATATAATATATAATAATATATATAATTAATTATATATTATATTATATTCTTGTGCATAGTTGACTTGTAATTTTTGGTCCGTTGCGTCGCGCACTGAAAGTTGGTTCATGTCTCGGTTTCGGATTTTCGAATGCCTTTTCGTACGATTTAATATCTTGTACTTTGCGTTTCACGGCTTGTACTCTTGTAATTTTTAGATGTTTCTCATCAATAATTTGAACCACTTGGATTGTACTTTGTACTTTTTAGCTTTTTGGTCATTTGCATCTTCAATTCGTCGAATCTGTCTTTTGTCTTCACCTTTTATTATTTAAACGAATATCACTTGTAAATTGAACAATTGCAACTAAAAGCTTTACATATTGGAAGGATATTGTGCCTAAATATATGTTCATTTGGAGTACTATCACACGCCCCAGTCTGAGAATTTGAACTGATTTAGTACTTCGATATTTATATATGGGGATATTCTAGATGCATTTTGTTAATGTCGGTTACCAGGTGTTCAACCATATGAATGATTTTTATGCAGATTGCATGTTATTGAAAGATGAAATCTTGTGGTCTATTATTATAATTTGATATATAGGTTAAACCTATAACTCACCAACATTTTTGTTGACGTTTAAAGCATGTTTATTCTCAGGTGATTATTAAGAGCTTCTGCTGTTGCATGCTAATTTATGGACAAGAGTTGGAGTCAGCATGCTTGTATAATATTGTTTAAAAACTGCATTCAGAGACATATATTATTGTGTAATACGATTGTAAACCATTATATAATGGTCGTGTGAAAACGCTATATTTTAGATTATCATTATTTGATAATCGTCGTAATATTTTAAAGGTTATGGTTTGTTTTAAAAATCGAATGCAGTCTTTGAAAAACGTCTCATATAGAGGTCAAAAACCTCGCAAAGAAATCAATTAATATGAAACGTTTATAATCAATATGAACGGGACATTTCACATATCAAGCATTTTGTAGTTCGTCGATAAAAGTGTGCGAAAACGAGATAGTATACACGTGTAACATATGTTTTGAAGTTGAAAGAATTGGTCATTCGTTTAGAAGCATAAATATGGTTTGGCAATAATCAAAGGTGTGTCCTTGGTATGGTTGTTATCAATATTCTTGAAGTTTTCGGATGGCAACAAGGAAAAATAAAGTCATGTACATGGCACATGATGGTGATTAGGTTGATTGAGTCCAATCACCATCATGAGTCATTAGAACTTTGGTATGACTTACAATAATATAACCACATTGATTGAGTGTCATTATATTACGCTAACTCATACCTCCATTCCCACATCACTCCGTAGAATCAAGTTCGTGTAATTGTGAAGATTTAAAATGAATAAAGTGTAACGGCATCTCTAATGTGACTCGTATTTAATCGAAAGAATTAGTGCAACTCTGAAGATGCATTTCCGGAGGGAAGTGTATAACTGGTTGTTCATGTCAATGCGGTTCAAGTCAAACAATAATGTCTTTAGATACGAAAAGAGTAACGAATTATGATAACGAGTAGTACGCAACCGTAGTGATAAGTAGTGATGACGATACTCATCTAGTGTAGTGGTGGTAGTAACAAGAAGTGGGAGATAGTGAAGATTACCGATGTAACATCGATAGTGGTTAGTGATTGCCATAGTGGTGGGAACTTTACAGCACTTGTGGATAGTAAGCTGGGACAGTGGTGTAACGACCCGACTTTTTCGACTTGCTTTCGTGCCTTGTATTCTTGCGAAACTGCGTATTTGTGCGTACTGTGTTACTTTATACTCTGGAATCTTGATATATGTGGTTTACTTTCATTTATATGTTAAAACGTGCCTTAGATTATGTAGGATACTTAACTTGTTCACCGAAAGCCTTTATGACCGTTGGTGTCGCTTAACTTTTCGATTAAACCGCGGACTGCGCGCACGTTTGACTTTTGTCGTAACCGGAATATTATGACTGCGAAATATTAATTATTATTTTATAATAATAATTACCTGGGTTTTCGGATGCTTAATTACGCGTAGGAATTTAATTAAGCTTAATAGTTAGTCTTGTTGGACTTTCTACCTTGTTGGACTTAAGCCCACCCTACTCTAGCTAGTGGCCCAATTAATTAGCCCAAGTATTATTTACTAGTGACCCATAATAAATAAAATAAATGCCCATTTAATTAGATGAGTCATACTAGCATTTGGATAAGGATTATCCATAATGTTACATGGGATCCTAGCATAAGTACCTACTTTAGACAACCACTAACCAAAAAGCAAGATTGTGTCCCCCCCCCCCTAATAACCTACGGCCATGAGGCCATCCACCTCACCAATCCTTGTCAAAATTTGCCTATAAATACTAGCTTCATTTCATTCATTTAACACTTGATCTCATTTGAATTTCACTCACACTTGCTCTCTTATTTCCTTTCTAGTCTTTCCCACTCTAGAAACTTGTAAGTTTTGCTTTTTCTTCTTCTTCTTCTCCTTTCAAATTCGTAGTCATCATCATCATTGAAGGTCTTGCTTTTTAGCTTTGATCTTGATTAGATCTTGTAGATTCAAACATGAATCCTTCAAGAACATGGAAGATTCAAGCTTTCTAGCTTTGAATCTTCACCAACTTTGTAGATCTATATTTTTCTTACTTTAATCTTGTTATTTTGTTATAAAGATTCAAACTTGTGTTTGTAATCTTCATGTATCTTAAAGATCCAAGCTTTATGCTTCAAGATCTTCAAGAACAACCAAGATGCAAGCTTTCTAGCTTATGATCTTGTTGTTTTGTTATAAAGATCAAAACTTGTGTTTATGGTCTTCATGAAACTTAAAGATCCAAGCTTTATGCTTCAAGATCTTCAAGAACAATAAAGGTTCAAGCTTTCTAGCTTTGCAACCTTGTAACTTGTGTGAATAGGATCCAAGCTCTCTAGCTTAGGGTTCCATCACCTCATTTGACTTAGACTGTGCTCATACTTGTTTGATTGATGTAAAGTTTGTAACTTTGTTTGTAAATAGGACTTGCATTTGTGTTAAGACTAAGGATATGATGTAACCTTGGTTCATCATCCATCTAAGACTCTTAAATGAGTTGTGTTACCACTTGGTCTTAACATATTGTGTATTGATGGTAGAATATTGGTCAAAAGTGATGCTAAACCATCAACGAGTTGTACACTTGAAGCTACAAGCATCAAGGATGAGAACCGCGATGAGCATCAAGCACCAAGAACCCCACCAGAGCACTTGTCCACTGATTTTCGTATCTGATCAGGCCACCTGGGCTACTGGAAAGTTTATTTTCAGTTAGTTCGGTTCGAGTAGATGATTTTCCGTTTAGGCCTCGTCTTAATCCGAGTTACGGTTTAGGATTTATGGCCCTCCGAGAGTCACTACACCCTATTAATGTTGTGCTGAAATTTCTGACCTACTCGCACTTAAACCGTCGCCACGGTCAAATAAAGACGAGTTAGGTTCTGAAAATTGGTCAGCGGTTAGGGGACTCATATACGGAGCCATAGCCACTGACTATGTGTCTTTTCGATTTACGTAGAGGTCGTAGCAACTGACCGAAGTCAGCCTATTGTTTCGATCTCTATTCTTGTCGAACTTACTTAGCTTTTATGATGATGAATGATGATGATGATGACACTTAAACTTATTTTATGCACTATTAGAATTTATAAAGACAACCTACTGACCTAGTAACCCTTGATTTAGGTTGACGACCTTTCGGACCGACTTACTACTTGCGTACTTTCATTACCGACTTTACCGCTTTTATCACTGTGAGTTATAGCATCCTTTTTTACTTTAATTATTTCGGGACTGAGAATACATGCGCTTTTTACGTTTTACATACTAGGCACGAGTACTTAAACTTTATATGTGTGTGGGTTATACAACGGCATAAACATTCCCCTTAGCACGGTAACGTTTAGTCATTGGTTTTTGAACCGGTGAACGCGAATCTTAGATATGGATCCATAGGGTTTGACATCCCCACTTGGGCTAGTCGCGCTAGCATTTAACGGGTGTTTAATACTTCGTGAACATACGCACTCGCCAAGTGTACTTTCAGGGGGTTATAAACATTAAGTCTAGTTACCGGGTGCCCACGGTTATACATATACTTTTCATACTGTTTTGTTACACTGAAATCTCGTGGCCTACCTTACGTTACTGTTACAACTTAAACTATTGCTCACCAACATTCGTGTTGACTTTTAAGCGTGTATTTCTCAGGTGCCTAGAGGTTTCTTGCTTCCGCTGTTAGATTTGCTGTCATGCTGTTATTGAATTGCCGTTAAGGACCTGCTGTATTAGTTATCCGCTGCATTACTAGAGATGTCTCATTCATGGAAATTTTCTGTTGCATTCGTAGTTTATGTTATTTTCAAACAATGGCTTTGTAACGACCTTAGGGTCAAATACTTATGTTTATGCTCATATTCGTAGGATGCACGTTATCTTTTGTAAAACGCTATCTTTTTATGAATGCAAACTGGTTTTCAAATAACATATAGTGTTTGACCGTGTGAAGATCCTGTTGTTGACGAATCGTACACGATGGTTTTGTACGGGGCGTCACATTTGGTATCAGAGCATTGGTTGTAGGGAATTAGGTTGCATTAGCGAGTCTAGACCGGACCTAAGTAGGATTCACTAATAGGACTAATCTACAACTTGCTAGTTTACTTGTTTCTGCGAAACTTACTGCATGCTTTTGTCTACTTTTTCAGCTGTATGATCTTACTGCATGCTATTGCTTATCTTCACTGCCATGCGAACTTGTTGTATGCTTATTTCCGCTATTGCATGATTACTATCTGCTTTCACATGTTATTTCTGTTTAGCACTGTTATTATTACTGCCATGCTAGGTTGCTGTAGTGCCTAATACGTGCTTGCTTTATGACTTACTGACATGGAAAAGTTATTTTTCCTTGTTCAGATGTCGGATATTCCACCTGTCATCATTTTGGGCAACGATTCAGACTCTTCAGCCACTTCACCTACCACTGTTTCCGATCCTCCAATCCCATCGGTGACACCCACCAGTGACCCCGGCGCTTCATCCTTCGGAACCAGCAGCCATACGCCTGACCCAGTGGTTACCTCAGGCGGAGCCCAGGACCCCCCGGAGATTCCAGCTCTACTTGCCCCAGGTCCCTCGGAGCCACAGCCCCGCTCTGGTGGTGTTGTGATTCCCGGGGAATACGGGGACATTCCGTTCCGTAATGAGCATAACCATTGGTGCCGACGCCTTCCTGATAGACGTGTCATACCTATCCCACCTTTCAGATACCGGATCATGACTACCGGTCACCGAGCGCCGCCACCTCCAGCTGTTCTCAACGATTCATCATTCGACTACTCATCCATAGACGACTCTAGTGACGATGACTCTGACGAGGAGGACCCTGATGATGCACCTGTACAGCCACCCTCCACCCCGCCGAGGAAGCGGTACTGTTTCGACGGCACCGTTATTTCGGGGATCAACGGAGGTCGAGTGTTCACTGACGCACATGGTTAGCGTCGTAGGGTTACTGCCTGTAAATGGGTTGTGCCTTACCCTGCCGATCCTTTCGTGCGTAAGCCTTATCGCTATGCAGCATCTACTCCTGGTGCTGGACCATCTGCACCACCAGCACCACCTGCACCAGCAGCACCGCCTGCTCTGCCAGCCCCTCCCTCTGTCGAGAAACTGACGAGGGAGGTGGAGATCCTCCGTGCTCGGGTAACTGAGCTCGAGGACCAGATGTCCCACGTGATGGACATCCTTTACCCACCGTCACCATAGGGCTTTGTAGTAGATTTCATTATGTAATCTCGTTTGTAGTTCATGTTTTACTTATGTACTGTACGAACCTATGCGGATGTATGCAACTCTTTGTTAATGAATGGAACTTTGTATTATTTAATTCTTGTGCAGTGTTCTATTTACGTTACTGTATGTTGGTTTTGCGGTATTTATACCTGGTTGCGTTACTTAATTGGCATGCGTTGTGTTGTTCCCCTGTTTAGTATATACTGTATTATTATATATTAAATGATGGATTTTGACTTAAGTCAAAATTTCTATTTAGAAGAGCCATGGCAAACGGAAGAGCAGCGCCCACAGCAGCACAAATTGAGGAAATGATTGCGGAACGAGTAGCCGCAGCCATGGCAAATGCTATTCCCCCAGCCCCACCGGTTAACCAGAACGTCCAGAACGGTTGCACTTACAAAGAGTTTCAAAGCTGCAAGCCCCACAACTTTAGTGGCACTGAGGGGCCAGTTGGTTTGACTAGGTGGTTTGAGAAATTAGAAGCTGTGTTCCGCGTCAGCAACTGCTCAGAGGCGAATAAAACCAAGTATGCCTCATGTACGCTGTCAGACGGTGCCCTAACCTGGTGGAACACACTGGCTCAAGCTAAGGGTATTGATGAGGCTTATGCCATTCCGTGGGAAGAATTCAAGGGGGCCATGATCGAAGAGTACTGCCCCAGGACAGAGATACATAAGATGGAGGTTGAGTTCTGGGAGTTAAAGGTTGTGGGCAACGATCTTGATGGTTACAACTGTAGGTATCTGGAATTAGCACGGATGTGTCCCACGATGGTCACCCCGGAATTTAAGAGAATGGAACGATACTTGTGGGGACTTCCCAAGTCCATTAAAGGAAATGTCACCTCTTCTAATCCACCCAATGTCCCGGCAGCTATGCGATACCCTTATGAACCAAATTATCAGCAAAGAACCGGAGAAGGGTAAATCCGAATCGGGAGCTAGTGGTGAGAAGCATAAGTGGGACTACAACAACAAGGGGAGAACCTATGATCAAACCCCCTCTAAGAGGCCTAACGACGGAAGGAACCCCAACCCAAATACTAGCTCGAACCCCAACTACAAGGGTACTCTACCGCAGTGCAAGAGGTGCTACAAGCACCATACCGGGTACTGTAATGTGGTCTGTGAAAAGTGCAAAAGGATCGGGCATATTGGCAAGGACTGCAAGATTTCCATCCCAGCTGTGAGGACCAACCCCAATGGACCAAGAAAGTGTTATGAGTGTGGGCAACAGGGCCACTTCAGGAATGAGTGTCCCAACAAGTGAAAGGATGGTGGACCCCCGCGTAGAAGTGCTTTCAATGTGAACGCAAGGGATGCCCGTGAGAACCCCGACTTGGTTACAGGTATATTCACTATCAACAATCTATTAGCTTCTGTCCTATTTGATACTGGTGCCGATAGGAGCTATGTTTGTAGACATTTTTGCTCCAAGATAGATTGGTCGTTAGTGCCTTTAGAGGAGATTATGCTTGTTGAGGTAGCCAATGGAAAACTTGAGAAAGTCGACCAAATTGGCTGAGGAGCTATTATCAACATAGCTGGTGTGGATTTCGCAATTGACTTGATACCCATCAAATTGGGAAGCTTTGACGTGATTGTCGGCATGGACTGGTTGACCAAAGTAAGGGTCGACATTATCTGTGGAGATAAAGCTCTTTGTATACCACAAGGAGATGGTGAGCCACTGATTATTTATGGAGAGAGATGTAGTTCGAAGTTGAACCTCATTAGTTGTATGAAAGCGCAGAAGATCATGAAGAAAGGACGTCTTGCTGTTTTAGCACACGTGAAGGCCTTGGAAACAGAAGAGAAGAGCGTGAATGATGTGCGAATCGTGAATGAATTCCCCGACGTCTTTCCGGAAGAACTGCCTGGATTACCGCCACCGAGAGCCGTGGAATTCCAGATCGATCTAGTGCCGGGAGCTGCACCCGTAGCTCGCGCACCTTATCGACTAGCACCTTCTGAACTGCAAGAGTTGCAGAGTCAACTTCAGAAATTGCTCGACCGAGGGTTTATCCAACCGAGCTCGTCGCCTTGGGGCGCGCCTGTGATGACCCGGAAATTTCTGACCAAATTTAAACTTAATCTTTGTATGATTAACATTTCCAACACGATAAGCAAAGTCTGTAAAACTGAATCTCAAAATTTTTGAACTACTTTTATATATTTAAATACCCTTCGGTTGTTTTCGACGATTCGCGAACAATTATATGTAAATAGATACATATATACTATAACTTGAAAAGGTAACAATATATTAATTGTTTGATACCGTACATTAAACTTATTGGTTTAAATATCTATTTGAATATATACGATAAGTTGAAATATTTATTATTAAAATTTATTTATAAATAACTTCCAATGTATATTTAAAAACTGATTTATGTATATTAAAAAAATATATACATATATATAATTTCAAGTTATTTAGTAAATGATAGTAACATTCGTTTATTGATTCGATTGATATTTAGATAAGTTAACTAAAGCGTTTAAGATGAACAAGTAAAACACTAATTTGCTACAGTATTTTCAAATTGCTACAGTACCCAAAATGCTACAGTGTTTTCGAATATTGTATTTGCTACAGTGAATTGCTAAAGTAAAAATTGTATTTGCTACAGTGAATTGCTACAGTAAAAAATTGCCTTTGCTACAGTAACTTTGCTACAGTAAAAACTATTTTAAAATGTATTTTAACAAATATCGAGACAATGATTTATAGAAGTAAATGACCAAAACACTCAAATGTATAAGTTATATTTCGAGTGATATAATTTAGGGATAATTAAAGGCTATATTTTGACTAAGGTACGTGTCCCAAAATATAATGTACAAGTTTTCTCAGCGTACGAAAGGACATTCGAAAAACCGGAACCGAGACATAAGTCGAGTGATGACGTACGACTTATCGGAGCAAAAGTTACAAGTCCACTAAGCACGGGAATAAAATATAATACATAATTAATTAATTTAAATTATATATATTATATATATTATATTATTATTAAATTATGTCGACAAACAAAAAGTTAAAACTTTGTGACCAGGTACAGCTGGCCATGCGATCGCATGGCCATATCAAATGAAACTCATGCGATCGCATGACAATGGATTCCAGATTACATCTATAAATTGATCGATTTCTGCACTTTGATCTTATTTATTTTCATATACTCCGTAAACATTTAATTATTTATATTATTATTATTATTATTTATATTATTATTATTATTATTATTATTATTATTATTATTATTATTATTATGATTATTATTAATCTTAATATTATTAGTAATATTATTATTAATTTGTATTATACATAAAAAACTACGACGAGGTCATGAGCGTGTCACTTTCAAAATGGTTTTCAAGCGGGATAGAGCTAAGGAAATTATGGGTTATTGCCAAGGAGATTATGGGTAATGTCCGGGGGTATATTTGTGAATCAAACCTAGTGTTTATCATCTCCGTTGCGTCTACGTACTTTCCTACAATATTGAATCTCAATATTGATACGTTGAGATCTACGATTATTTGATATTTCGAGTTTCGGTCACATTACGATGAACAACTTTATGTGCTGCTAAGGTGAGTTTCATTTGCTCCCTTTTTAAATGCTTTTGCAATATATATTTTTGGGCTGAGAATACATGCACTTTATTTTAAACGCAATGGATACAAGTACATACTTAATTCTACACTGAGTTTGAACCAAAATTCCCTTAGCTTTGGTAACTAGTAACTGCCAGTTATAAGAACTGGTGGGCGTGAGTAGTAGTATATGGATCCATAGGGCTTGACATCCCCGTCTGTTCCAGGTATAGAAACCCTAGCCTGAACTATAAAACAGAAGTATACTATTTGAGTTTAGTACACGTTGTATTGCGTGTATTGTACATGTTGGTTGCATGTATGTTAAAACAGGGGTACTTATTATAATGTTAAAGCTTAGTTACCAGGGTGCTCAATCTTGTAGAATATTTGATAAACGTTTTTGGATGAAACAACTAAAATCTTGTGATCCACCTTTATATACAGATTATGCGAAACACTAAAATTATGAACTCACCAACCTTTGTGCTGACACTTGTTAGCATGTTTATTCTCAGGTTCCCTAGAAGTCTTCCGCTGTTTGCTTATATGTTAGACAAGCTATGTGCATGGAGTCATACATGGCATATTTTTCAAGGAAACGTTGCATTCACCAAATCATCACCATGTATCTTATTTTGACTGCATTGTCAACGGAAGTACTATTGTAAACTATTATTTACAGTGATTGTCTATATGTAAAAATCATCAGATGTTGAAAACCTTTGATTTAAATATTCATTTATGGTGTACCGTTTCAAAAGAATGCAATGTTTACAAAACGTATCATATAGAGGTCAAATACCTCGCAATGAAATCAATGAATGACGTATTGTCCATATGGATTTGGAGCGATCGTCACAGCGCCCGTTTTATTTGTGAAGAAGAAGGACGGATCCTTCCTCATGTGTATCGACTACCGCGAACTCAACAAATTGACGATCAAGAATCGATATCCTCTTCCCCGAATTGACGATCTTTTTGATAAGCTACAAGGATCGAGCGTGTACTCTAAGATCAATTTGCGATCCGGTTACCACCAGTTGAGGGTGAAAGAGAGTGATGTGATGAAGACTGCGTTTAGAACCCGCTATGGTCATTACGAGTTTCTCGTGATGCCGTTCAGATTAACCAACGCACCAGCCGTGTTCATGGACCTCATGAATCGTGTATGCAAGCCATACCTGGATAAGTTCGTTATCGTCTTCATAGATGATATCCTCATCTACTCCAAGAGCGATAAAGAACATGAGCAACATCTTCAGTTAGTGCTTGAACTCTTGAGACGAGAGCAGCTTTATGTCAAATTCTCCAAGTGTGAATTTTGGCTTAAGGAAGTCCAATTTCTGGGTCATATTGTGAGTAATCAAGGTATCAAAGTTGATCCCGCCAAGATTGAAGCTATCAGCAAGTGGGAGACACCCACTACTCTGACTCACATCCGCCAATTTCTAGGTCTTGCCGGTTACTACAGAAGGTTTATTGAAGGTTTTTCGTTGATTGCGCGTCCTTTGACCGCACTGACTCACCAAGGAAAGAAGTTCGTTTGGGAAACCGAACAAGAAGCAGCATTTCAAACCCTGAAACAGAAGCTAACCACCACGCCTATCCTATCTATTCCCAAAGAAAATGACGACTTCGTTGTGTACTGCGATGCTTCGAAGAATGGTTTTGGTTGTGTCTTGATGCAAAGAACGAAGGTAATTGCTTATGAATCTCGTCAGCTGAAGATTCATGAGCGAAACTACACTACCCATGATCTCGAACTTGGAGCCGTTGTCTTCGCTTTGAAGTTGTGGAGACACTATCTTTATGGGACAAAGAGTACCATATTTACCGATCACAAAAGTCTCCAACACATCTTTGACCAGAAACACCTGAACATGAGACAACGATGATGGATTGAGATGCTGAACGACTATAATTGTGAACTTCATTACCATCCTGGTAAGGCAAATGTTGTAGCTGATGCTTTAAGTCGAAAGGAGAGAACGGTACCTCTTCGTGTTCGGGCTCTGAACATCACCATCCATTCGAACCTCCATAGCCAGATCCGAGTAGCCTAAGAAGAGGCTCTCAAGAAGGAGAACATATCTCGTGAATACCTGAACATCTTAGTCTCTAAATTCGAGGTGAAGGAGTCTGGACTTCGATGTTATGCCGGAAGAATTTGGGAACCTCGTTATGGAGATTTACGAAACCTTTTACTTGATGAAGCCCACAAGTTGAGATATTCGATCCATCCAGGAGCAGAAAAAATGTACCACGATCTTAAGGAACAGTATTGGTGGACAAATCTTAAGAAGGATGTTGCAACTTATGTTGGGAGGTGTTTGACTTGCTCAAAGGTTAAGGCTGAGCATCAGAGGCCATCTGGATTACTCCAACAACCAGAAATCCCACAATGGTAATGGGAAGCAATTACGATGGATTTCATCATGAAGCTACCAAAAACGGTGGGCGGATACGATACAATCTGGGTTATCGTTGACCGTCTTACCAAATCTGCTCATTTCCTAGCAATGAAAGAAACAGATACAATGGAGAGACTTGCTCAACTGTACATCAAAGAGGTTGTATCTTGTCATGGTGTCCCTTATCAATTATCTCCGATCACGATCCCCGTTTTGCTTCCAGATTCTGGCGTTCTTTGCAAGAAGCCTTGGGAACTCGTCTCGACATGAGCACCGCGTATCACCCCCAGACCGACGATCAGAGGGAATGAACGATTCAAACTTTGGAGGACATGTTGCGTGCCTGTGTTATTGACTTCGGAAAGTCTTGGGAAAGGCATCTGCTGCTAGCCGAACTCTCATACAACAACAATTATCATTCGAGTATTAAAGCCGTGCCTTTTGAAGCATTGTATAGCCGCAAGTGCCGTTCTCCTATTTGTTGGGCCGAGTTAGGCGAAGTGCAAATCACCGGACCCGAGATAGTCCATGAAACGACGGAGAAGATTTCTCTGATTCAGGCGAGACTTAAGATGGCCCGCGATCGCCAAAAGAGTTATGCTGATCTTAAACGTAAAGACTTCGAATTCAACGTGGGTGACCGAGTAATGTTGAAGGTCGCACCTTGGAAAGGTGTAATTCGTTTTGGAAAGCGCGAAAAGTTAAACCCGAGATACATTGGTCCTTTTGAAATTTTGGAACGTGTTGGACCCATTGCTTATCGTCTGGATCTTCCGACTCAGTTGAGTGATGTTCATCCAACCTTCCATGTATCAAATTTGAAGAAGTGTCTTGCTCCACTGGAACTTGTCATACCATTGGAAGAACTTACGATTGATGACAAACTCCACTTCGTGGAAGAGCCTGTCGAAATTATGGACCGTGAGGTCAAAACCTTGAAACGCAATAAGATTCCAATTGTCCGATTTCGATGGAATGCCAAGCATGGACCTGAGTTTACCTGGGAACGAGAGGATCAAATGATGCAGAAGTATCCTCACCTTTTCCCGACTCCATCACCATCAGCTTAAATTTCGGGACGAAATTTCCAATAACAGGTGGGTAATGTAACGACTCGACTTTTTCGACTTGCTTTCGTGCCTTGTATTTTTGCGAAACTGCGTATTTGTGCTTACTGTGTTACTTTATACTATGGAATCTTAATATACATGGTTTACTTTCATTTATATGTTAAAATGTGCCTTAGAGTACGTAGGATACTTAACTTATTCACCGGAAGCCTTTATGACCGTTGGTGTCGCTTAACGTTTCGATTAAACCGCGGACTGCGCACACGTTTGACTTTTGTCGTAACCGGAATATTATGACTGCGAAATATTAATTATTATTTTATAATAATAATTACCTGGGTTTTCGGATGCTTAATTACGCGTAGGAATTTAATTAAGCTTAATAGTTAGTCTTGTTGGACTTTCTACCTTGTTGGACTTAAGCCCACCCTACTCTAGCTAGTGGCCCAATTAATTAGCCCAAGTATTATTTACTAGTGACCCATAATAAATAAAATAAATGCCCATTTAATTAGATGAGTCATACTAGCATTTGGATAAGGATTATCCATAATGTTACATGGGATCCTAGCATAAGTACCTACTTTAGACAACCACTAACCAAAAAGCAAGATTGTGTCCCCCCCCCTAATGACCTACGGCCATGAGGCCATCCACCTCACCAATCCTTGTCAAAATTTGCCTATAAATACTAGCTTCATTTCATTCATTTAACACTTGATCTCATTTGAATTTCACACACACTTGCTCTCTTATTTCCTTTCTAGTCTTTCTCACTCTAGAAACTTGTAAGTTTTGCTTTTTCTTCTTCTTCTTCTCCTTTCAAATTCGTGGTCATCATCATCATTGAAGGTCTTGCTTTTTAGCTTTGATCTTGATTAGATCTTGTAGATTCAAACATGAATCCTTCAAGAACATGGAAGATTCAAGCTTTCTAGCTTTGAATCTTCACCAACTTTGTAGATCTATATTTTTCTTACTTTAATCTTGTTATTTTGTTATAAAGATTCAAACTTATGTTTGTAATCTTCATGTATCTTAAAGATCCAAGCTTTATGCTTCAAGATCTTCAAGAACAACCAAGATGCAAGCTTTCTAGCTTGAATCTTCATATCTTATTGTTGGATATAAGTTTTCTAGCTTATGATCTTATTGTTTTGTTATAAAGATCAAAACTTGTGTTTATGGTCTTCATGAAACTTAAAGATCCAAGCTTTATGCTTCAAGATCTTCAAGAATAATAAAGGTTCAAGCTTTCTAGCTTTGCAACCTTGTAACTTGTGTGAATAGGATCCAAGCTCTCTAGCTTAGGATTCCATCACCTCATTTGACTTAGATTGTGCTCATACTTGTTTGATTGATGTAAAGTTTGTAACTTTATTTGTAAATAGGACTTGTATTTGTGTTAAGACTAAGAATATGATGTAACCTTGGTTCATCATCCATCTAAGACTCTTTAATGAGTTGTGTTACCACTTGGTCTTAACATATTGTGTATTGATGGTAGAATCTTGGTCAAAAGTGATGCTAAACCATCAACGAGTTGTACACTTGAAGCTACAAGCATCAAGGATGAGAACCGCGATGAGCATCAAGCACCAAGAACCCCACCGGAGCACTTGTCCACTGATTTTTGTATCTGATCAGGCCACCCGTGAAATGTCCCGTTCTTATTGATTAAAAACGTTCCATATTAATTGATTTTGTTGCGAGGTTTTGACCTCTATATGAGACGTTTTTCAAAGACTGCATTCATTTTAAAACAAACCATAACCTTTATTTCATCAATAAAGGTTTAAAAAGCTTTACGTAGATTATCAAATAATGATAATCTAAAATATCCTGTTTACACACGACCATTACATAATGGTTTACAATACAAATATGTTACAACAAAATAAGTTTCTTGAATGCAGTTTTTACACAATATCATACAAACATGGACTCCAAATCTCGTCCTTATTTAAGTATGCGACAGCGGAAGCTCTTAATAATCACCTGAGAATAAACATGCTTAAAACGTCAACAAAAATGTTGGTGAGTTATAGGTTTAACCTATATATATCAAATCATAATAATAGACCACAAGATTTCATATTTCAATACACATCCCATACATAGAGATAAAAATCATTCATATGGTGAACACCTGGTAACCGACATTAACAAGATGCATATATAAGAATATCCCCATCATTCCGGGACACCCTTCGGATATGATATAAATTTCGAAGTACTAAAGCATCCGGTACTTTGGATGGGGTTTGTTAGGCCCAATAGATCTATCTTTAGGATTCGCGTCAATTAGGGTGTCTGTTCCCTAATTCTTAGATTACCAGACTTAATAAAAAGGGGCATATTCGATTTCGATAATTCAACCATAGAATGTAGTTTCACGTACTTGTGTCTATTTTGTAAATCATTTATAAAACCTGCATGTATTCTCATCCCAAAAATATTAGATTTTAAAAGTGGGACTATAACTCACTTTCACAGATTTTTACTTCGTCGGGAAGTAAGACTTGGCCACTGGTTGATTCACGAACCTATAACAATATATACATATATATCAAAGTATGTTCAAAATATATTTACAACACTTTTAATATATTTTGATGTTTTAAGTTTATTAAGTCAGCTGTCCTCGTTAGTAACCTACAACTAGTTGTCCACAATTAGATGTACAGAAATAAATCGATAAATATTATCTTGAATCAATCCACGACCCAGTGTATACGTATCTCAGTATTGATCACAACTCAAACTATATATATTTTGGAATCAACCTCAACCCTGTATAGCTAACTCCAGCATTCACATATAGAGTGTCTATGGTTGTTCCGAAATATATATAGATGTGTCGACATGATAGGTCGAAACATTGTATACGTGTCTATGGTATCTCAAGATTACATAATATACAATACAAGTTGATTAAGTTATGGTTGGAATATATTTGTTACCAATTTTCACGTAGCTAAAATGAGAAAAATTATCCAATCTTGTTTTACCCATAACTTCTTCATTTTAAATCCGTTTTGAGTGAATCAAATTGCTATGGTTTCATATTGAACTCTATTTTATGAATATAAACAGAAAAAGTATAGGTTTATAGTCGGAAAAATAAGTTACAAGTCATTTTTGTAAAGGTATTCATTTCAGTCGAAAGAACGACGTCTAGATGACCATTTTAGAAAACATACTTCCACTTTGAGTTTAACCATAATTTTTGGATATAATTTCATGTTCATAATAAAAATCATTTTCTCAGAATAACAACTTTTAAATCAAAGTTTATCATAGTTTTTAATTAACTAACCCAAAACAGCCCGCGGTGTTACTACGAAGGCGTAAATCCGGTTTTACGGTGTTTTTCGTGTTTCCAGGTTTTAAATCATTAAGTTAGCATATCATATAGATATAGAACATGTGTTTAGTTGATTTTAAAAGTCAAGTTAGAAGGATTAACTTTTGTTTGCGAACAAGTTTAGAATTAACTAAACTATGTTCTAGTGATTACAAGTTTAAACCTTCGAATAAGATAGCTTTATATGTATGAATTGAATGATGTTATGAACATCATTACTACCTTAAGTTCCTTGGATAAACCTACTGGAAAAGAAAAAAATGGATCTAGCTTCAATGGATCCTTGGATGGCTCGAAGTTCTTGAAGCAAAATCATGACACGAAAACAAGTTCAAGTAAGATCATCACTTGAAATAAGATTGTTATAGTTATAGAAATTGAACCAAAGTTTGAATATGATTATTACCTTGTATTAGAATGATAACCTACTGTAAGAAACAAAGATTTCTTGAGGTTGGATGATCACCTTACAAGATTGGAAGTGAGCTAGCAAACTTGAAAGTATTCTTGATTTTATGAAACTAGAACTTTTGGAATTTATGAAGAACACTTAGAACTTGAAGATAGAACTTGTGAGAGATCAATTAGATGAAGAAAATTGAAGAATGAAAGTGTTTGTAGGTGTTTTTGGTCGTTGGTGTATGGATTAGATATAAAGGATATGTAATTTTGTTTTCATGTAAATAAGTCATGAATGATTACTCATATTTTTGTAATTTTATGAGATATTTCATGCTAGTTGCCAAATGATGGTTCCCACATGTGTTAGGTGACTCACATGGGCTGCTAAGAGCTGATCATTGGAGTGTATATACCAATATTACATACATCTAAAAGCTGTGTATTGTACGAGTACGAATACGGGTGCATACGAGTAGAATTGTTGATGAAACTGAACGAGGATGTAATTGTAAGCATTTTTGTTAAGTAGAAGTATTTTGATAAGTGTCTTGAAGTCTTCCAAAAGTGTATGAATACATATTAAAACACTACATGTATATACATTTTAACTGAGTCGTTAAGTCATCGTTAGTCGTTACATGTAAATGTTGTTTTGAAACCTTTAGGTTAACGATCTTGTTGAATGTTGTTAACCCATTGTTTATTATAACAAATGAGATGTTAAATTATTATATTATCATGATATTATGATATATAATATATCTTAGTATGATGAATATACAGTTAAATGTCGTTACAACGATAATCGTTACATATATGTCTCGTTTCGAAATCATTAAGTTAGTAGTCTTATTTTTACATATGTATTTCATTGTTAATATACTTAATGATATGTTTACTTATCATAATATCATGTTAACTATATATATAACCATATATATGTCATCATATAGTTTTTACAAGTTTTAACGTTCGTGAATCACCGGTCAACTTGGGTGGTCAATTGTCTATATGAAACCTATTTCAATTAATCAAGTCTTAACAATTTTGATTGCTTAACATGTTGGAAACATTTAATCATGTAAATATCAATCTCAATTAATATATATAAACATGGAAAAGTTCGGGTCACTACAGTACCTACCTGTTAAATAAATTTCGTCCCGAAATTTTAAGCTGTTGAAGGTGTTGACGAATCTTCTGGAAATAGATGCGGGTATTTCTTCTTCATCTGATCTTCACACTCCCAGGTGAACTTGGGTCCTCTACGAGCATTCCATCAAACCTTAACAATTGGTATCTTGTTTTGCTTAAGTCTTTTAACCTCACGATCCATTATTTTGACGGGTTCTTCGATGAATTGAAGTTTTTCATTGATTTGGATTTCATCTAACGGAATAGTGAGATCTTATTTAGCAAAACATTTCTTCAAATTCGAGACGTGGAAAGTGTTATGTACAGCCGTGAGTTTTTGAGGTAACTCAATTCGGTAAGCTACTGGTCCGACACGATCAATAATCTGGAATGGTCCAATATACCTTGGATTTAATTTCCCTCGTTTACCAAATCGAACAACGCCTTTCCAAGGTGCAACTTTAAGCATGACCATCTCTCCAATTTCAAATTCTATATCTTTTCTTTTAATGTCAGCGTAGCTCTTTTGTCGACTTTGGGCGGTTTTCAACCGTTGTTGAATTTGGATGATCTTCTCGGTAGTTTCTTGTATAATCTCCGGACCCGTAATCTGTCTATCCCCCACTTCACTCCAACAAATCGGAGACCTGCACTTTCTACCATAAAGTGCTTCAAACGGCACCATCTCAATGCTTGAATGGTAGCTGTTGTTGTAGGAAAATTCTGCTAACGGTAGATGTCGATCCCAACTGTTTCCGAAATCAATAACACATGCTCGTAGCATGTCTTCAAGCGTTTGTATCGTCCTTTCGCTCTGCCCATCAGTTTGTGGATGATAGGCAGTACTCATGTCTAGACGAGTTCCTAATGCTTGCTGTAATGTCTGCCAGAATCTTGAAATAAATCTGCCATCCCTATCAGAGATAATAGAGATTGGTATTCCATGTCTGGAGACGACTTCCTTCAAATACAGTCATGCTAACTTCTCCATCTTGTCATCTTCTCTTATTGGCAGGAAGTGTGCTGATTTGGTGAGACGATCAACTATTACCCAAATAGTATCAAAACCACTTGCAGTCCTTGGCAATTTAGTGATGAAATCCATGGTAATGTTTTCCCATTTCCATTCCGGGATTTCGGGTTGTTGAAGTAGACCTGATGGTTTCTGATGCTCAGCTTTGACCTTAGAACACGTCAAACATTCTCCTACGTATTTAGCAACATCGGCTTTCATACCCGGCCACCAAAAATGTTTCTTGAGATCCTTGTACATCTTCCCCGTTCCAGGATGTATTGAGTATCTGGTTTTATGAGCTTCTCTAAGTACCATTTCTCTCATATCTCCAAATTTTGGTACCCAAATCCTTTCAGCCCTATACCGGGTTCCGTCTTCCCGAATATTAAGATGCTTCTCCTATCCTTTGGGTATTTCATCCTTTAAATTTCCCTTTTTTAAAACTCCTTGTTGCGTCTCCTTTATTTGAGTAGTAAGGTTATTATGAATCATTATATTCATAGATTTTACTCGAATGGGTTCTCTGTCCTTCCTGCTCAAGGCATCGGCTACCACATTTGCCTTCCCCGGGTGGTAATGAATCTCAAAGTCGTAATCATTCAATAATTCAATCCACCTACGCTGCCTCATATTCAGTTGTTTCTGATTAAATATGTGTTGAAGACTTTTGTGGTCGGTATATATAATACTTTTGACCCCATATAAGTAGTGCCTCCAAGTCTTTAATGCAAAAACAACCGCTCCTAATTCTAAATCATGCGTCGTATAATTTTGTTCGTGAATCTTCAATTGTCTAGACGCATAAGCAATCACCTTCGTTCGTTGCATTAATACACAACCGAGACCTTGCTTTGATGCGTCACAATAAATCACAAAATCATCATTTCCTTCAGGCAATGACAATATAGGTGCCGTAGTTAGCTTTTTCTTCAATAACTGAAATGCTTTCTCTTGTTCATCATTCCATTCAAATTTCTTCCCTTTATGCGTTAATGCAGTCAAGGGTTTTGCTATTCTGGAAAAGTCTTGGATGAACCTTCTGTAGTAACCAGCTAGTCCTAAAAACTGGCGTATGTGTTTCGGAGTTTTCGGGGTTTCCCACTTTTCAACAGTTTCTATCTTTGCCGGATCCACCTTAATACCTTCTTTGTTCACTATGTGACCGAGGAATTGAACTTCTTCCAACCAAAATTCACACTTTGAAAACTTAGCGTACAATTATTCCTTCCTCAATACTTCTAACACCTTTCTCAAATGTTCACCGTGTTCTTGGTCATTCTTTGAGTAAATAAGTATGTCATCAATGAAAAGAATGACAAACTTGTCAAGGTATGGTCCACACACTCGTTTCATAAGGTCCATGAACACAGCTGGTGCATTAGTTAAACCAAACGGCATGACCATAAACTCGTAATGACCGTAACGTGTTCTGAAAGCAGTCTTTGGAATATCATCTTCTTTCACCCGCATTTGATGATACCCGGAACGTAAGTCAATCTTTGAATAAACAGACGAGCCTTGTAGTTGATCAAATAAGTCGTCGATTCTCGGTAGTGGGTAGCGGTTCTTGATGGTAAGTTTGTTCAACTCTCGGTAGTCGATACACAACCTGAATGTACCATCTTTCTTCTTGACAAACAAAACAGGAGCTCCCCACGGTGATGTGCTTGGTCGAATGAAACCACGCTCTAAAAGTTCTTGTAATTGGCTTTGCAGTTCTTTCATCTCGCTGGGTGCGAGTCTGTAAGGAGCACGATCTATTGGTGCAGCTCCTGGTACAAGATCTATTTGAAATTCAACGGATCGATGTGGGGGTAATCCCGGTAATTCTTTCGGAAATACATCGGGAAATTCTTTTGCAATGGGAACATCATTGATGCTCTTTTCTTCAGTTTGTACTTTCTCGACGTGTGCTAGAACAGCATAGCAACCTTTTTTTATTAGTTTTTGTGCCTTCAAATTACTAATAAGATGTAGCTTCGTGTTGCCCTTTTCTCCGTACACCATTAAGGGTTTTCCTTTTTCTCGTATAATGCGAATTGCATTTTTGTAACAGACGATCTCTGCTTTCACTTCTTTCAACCAGTCCATACCGATTATCACATCAAAACTTCCTAACTCTACTGGTATCAAATCAATCTTAAATGTTTCGCTAACCAGTTTAATTTCTCGATTCCGACATATATTATCTGCTGAAATTAATTTACCATTTGCTAATTCGAGTAAAAATTTACTATCCAAAGGCGTCAATGGACAACTTAATTTAGCACAAAAATCTCTACTCATATAGCTTCTATCCGCACCCGAATCAAATAAAACGTAAGCAGATTTATTGTCAATAAGAAACGTACCCGTAACAAGCTCCGGGTCTTCCTGTGCCTCTGCCGCATTAATATTGAAAACTCTTCCGTGGCCTTGTCCATTCGTGTTCTCCTGGTTCGGGCAGTTTCTAATAATGTGGCCCGGTTTTCCACATTTATAACAAACTACATTGGCATAACTTGCTCCGACACTACTTGCTCCGCCATTACTCGTTCCGACACCATTTGTTCCTTTCGTTCTATTAACCCCTGGTCTGTAGACCTCACACTTCGCCGCGCTATGACCATTTATTTTACACTTGTTGCAAAATTTGGTGCAGAACCCCGAGTGATACTTTTCACACCTTTGGCATAGCTGCTTCTGATTGTTGTTGTTGTTGCGGTTATTATTGTTGTTGGGATGATTGTTGTAGTTGTTGTTGTTGTTGTTGTTGTTGGGCCGTTTGTTGTAGTTGCGATTGATGTTGCGATTGTTGGGATAATTGTTGCGATTATTGTTGTAATTGCTGTTGTTGTTGTATTGGTGATTCTTATCACCGTTTTCCTCCCACTTTCTTTTGACTTGCTTCACATTGGCCTCTTCAGCAGTCTGTTCTTTAATTCTTTCTTCAATCTGGTTCACTAGTTTGTGAGCCATTCTACATGCCTGTTGTATAGAGGCGGGCTCGTGTGAACTTATATCTTCTTGGATTCTTTCCGGTAATCCTTTCACAAACGCGTCGATCTTCTCTTCCTCATCTTCGAATGCTCCCGGACACAATAGGCACAATTCTGTGAATCGTCTTTCGTACGTGGTAATATCAAATCCTTGGGTTCGTAACCCTCTAAGTTCTGTCTTGAGCTTATTGACCGCGGTTCTGGGACGGTACTTCTCGTTCATCAAGTGCTTGAATGCTGACCACGGTAGTGCGTACACATCGTCTTGTCCCACTTGCTCTAGATAGGTATTCCACCATGTTAACGCAGAACCTGTGAAGGTATGTGTAGTGTACTTCACTTTGTCCTCTTCAGTACACTTATTATGGCAAACACCGATTCGACCTTCTCGGTCCACCGTTTCAATCCGATCGGTCCTTCGGTTCCATCAAATTCCAAAGGTTTGCAAGCAGTGAATTCTTTGTAGGTGCATCCTACACGATTTCCTGTACTGCTAGATCCAAGGTTATTGTTGGTATGTAGCGCAGCCTGTACTGCGGCTATGTTTGAAGCTAGAAAAGTACGGAATTCCTCTTCATTCATATTCACGGTGTGTCGAGTAGTCGGTGCCATTTCCTTCAAAATAGTCAAATGGAACAAGTTAATCATACAGAATATTAAGAGTAGTTAATAGTATTTCGTAGCATAATATGAACTCATTTATAAAAGCTTTTTCTTCATATTAGCGTTTTATAAGTTTAAATTCGGGTAGTACCTACCCGTTAAGTTCATACTTAGTAGCTAATATACAATTCAACTACTACAATTCTATATGAAAAACTGATTATAATAATATTTCGCGTTCAAACTTTTACACAATATTTTACAAACTTACAATACCGCTTATTTTACATATAGCATGAAATATAGCACACAATAAATTTGATACAAGATAGTTGTGAAGATAATTCTAGCTAGTACACAAGTCGTTCAGCAAAGGCAATAAAGACACGTAATTCATACGTCCAGAAACAAGTCATGCATTCTGGTTTTACTAGGATTACTTCCCATCCTTGGTCTTGTGGAACATAACCGTTATGGCCGTTGATAAGACAGCGTGTTGTAACGTCGTCAAAGGTACGAGGGTTACGTAATGTCCAACAGTCCCGTAACAATCTAAAAACCTCATTTCTTACCCCAATTACCGACTCCGTCACTTGTGGAAAATTTTTGTTTAATAGTTGTAGCCCGATGTTCTTGTTCTCACTTTGGTGAGAAGAGAACATTACTAATCTGTAAGCATAACATGCTTCTTTATGTTGCATGTTAGCCGCTTTTTCTAAATCACGAAGTCCAATATTCGGATATATTGAGTCAAAATAATTTCTTAACCCGTTGCGTAAAATAGCATTTGGGTTCCCCGCAATATATGCGTCAAAGTAAACACATCGTAACTTATGGGTTTCCCAATGTGATATCCCCCATCTTTCAAACGAAAGTCTCTTATAAACCAAGACATTCTTGGAACGTTCTTCGAATGTCTTACAAACTGATCTCGCCTTAAATAGTTGTGCCGAGGAATTCAGACCGACTCTAGACAAGATTTCATCAATCATGTCTCCGGGTAGGTCTCTTAAAATATTGGGTTGTCTATCCATTTTGTGTTTTTAAACTGTAAAATAGACAAGAGTTAGATTCATAAAAAAAAAAACTTATTAATACAAGCAATTTTTACATATATCATAAAGCATAAGCACACTATATTACATATATTACACCACACGAATACAACTATCTTATTCCGACTCGCTCGTTTCTTCTTCTTCGGTTTTGGTTCGTTTTGCCAAGTTTCTAGGGATATATGATGTTCCCCTAATACTAACTGTCGTTTTCCACAACGGTTTAGAAAAACCTGGTGGTTTAGAGGTTCCCGGGTCATTGTTACAACTTAAGGACTTCGGGGGTTGACGATACATATAAAGTTCATCGGGGTTGGAATTAGATTTCTCTATTTTTATACCCTTTCCCTTATTATTATCTTTTGCCTTTTTAAATTCAGTTGGGGTAATTTCTATAACATCATCGGAATTCTCGTCGGAATCCGATTCATCGGAGAATTGGTAATCCTCCCAATATTTTGCTTCCTTAGCGGAAACACCATTGACCATAATTAACCTTGGTCAGTTGGTTGAGGATTTTCTTTTACTTAACCGTTTTATTATTTCCCCCACCGGTTCTATTTCTTCATCTGGTTCCGATTCTTCTTCCGGTTCCGATTCTTCTTCTGGTTCCGATTCTTCTTCTGGTTCCTCTTCGGGAACTTGTGAATCAGTCCACGAATCATTCCAATTTACATTTGACTCTTCATTATTATTAGGTGAGTCAATGGGACTTGTTCTAGAGGTAGACATCTATCACATAATATCAAACGCGTTAAGAGATTAATATATCACATAATATTCACATGTTAAAAATATATAGTTTCCAACAAAATTTGTTAAGCAATCATTTTTCAAGTAAACACGGTCGAAGTCCAGACTCACTAATGCATCCTAACAAACTAGATAAGACACACTAATGCAAAATTCTGGTTCTCTAAGACCAATGCTCGGATACCAACTGAAATGTCCCGTTCTTATTGATTAAAAACGTTCCATATTAATTGATTTCGTTGCGAGGTTTTGACCTCTATATGAGACGTTTTTCAAAGACTGCATTCATTTTAAAACAAACCATAACCTTTATTTCATCAATAAAGGTTTAAAAAGCTTTACGTAGATTATCAAATAATGATAATCTAAAATATCCTGTTTACACACGACCATTATATAATGGTTTACAATACAAATATGTTACAACAAAATAAGTTTCTTGAATGCAGTTTTTACACAATATCATACAAACATGGACTCCAAATCTCGTCCTTATTTAAGTATGCGATAGCGGAAGCTCTTAATAATCACCTGAGAATAAACATGCTTAAAACGTCAACAAAAATGTTGGTGAGTTATAGGTTTAACCTATATATATCAAATCATAATAATAGACCACAAGATTTCATATTTCAATACACATCCCATACATAGAGATAAAAATCATTCATATGGTGAACACCTGGTAACCGACATTAACAAGATGCACATATAAGAATATCCCCATCATTCCGGGACACCCTTCGGATATGATATAAATTTCGAAGTACTAAAGCATCCGGTACTTTGGATGGGGTTTGTTAGGCTCAATAGATCTATCTTTAGGATTCGCGTCAATTAGGGTGTCTGTTCCCTAATTCTTAGATTACCAGACTTAATAAAAAAGGGCATATTCGATTTCGATAATTCAACCATAGAATGTAGTTTCACGTACTTGTGTCTATTTTGTAAATCATTTATAAAACCTGCATGTATTCTCATCCAAAAATATTAGATTTTAAAAGTGGGACTATAACTCACTTTCACAGATTTTTACTTCGTCGGGAAGTAAGACTTGGCCACTGGTTGATTCACGAACCTATAACAATATATACATATATATCAAAGTATGTTCAAAATATATTTACAACACTTTTAATATATTTTGATGTTTTAAGTTTATTAAGTCAGCTGTCCTCGTTAGTAACCTACAACTAGTTGTCCACAATTAGATGTACAGAAATAAATCGATAAATATTATCTTGAATCAATCCACGACCCAGTGTATACGTATCTCAGTATTGATCACAACTCAAACTATATATATTTTGGAATCAACCTCAACCCTGTATAGCTAACTCCAGCATTCACATATAGAGTGTCTATGGTTGTTCCGAAATATATATAGATGTGTCGACATGATAGGTCGAAACATTGTATACGTGTCTATGGTATCTCAAGATTACATAATATACAATACAAGTTGATTAAGTTATGGTTGGAATAGATTTGTTACCAATTTTCACGTAGCTAAAATGAGAAAAATTATCCAATCTTGTTTTACCCATAACTTCTTCATTTTAAATCCGTTTTGAGTGAATAAAATTGCTATGGTTTCATATTGAACTCTATTTTATGAATCTAAACAGAAAAAGTATAGGTTTATAGTCGGAAAAATAAGTTACAAGTCGTTTTTGTAAAGGTAGTCATTTCAGTCGAAAGAACGACGTCTAGATGACCATTTTAGAAAACATACTTCCACTTTGAGTTTAACCATAATTTTTGGATATAATTTCATGTTAATAATAAAAATCATTTTCTCAGAATAACAACTTTTAAATCAAAGTTTATCATAGTTTTTAATTAACTAACCCAAAACAGCCCGCGGTGTTACTACGACGGCGTAAATCCGGTTTTACGGTGTTTTTCGTGTTTCCAGGTTTTAAATCATTAAGTTAGCATATCATATAGATATAGAACATGTGTTTAGTTGATTTTAAAAGTCAAGTTAGAAGGATTAACTTTTGTTTGCGAACAAGTTTAGAATTAACTAAACTATGTTCTAGTGATTACAAGTTTAAACCTTCGAATAAGATAGCTTTATATGTATGAATCGAATGATGTTATGAACATCATTACTACCTTAAGTTCCTTGGATAAACCTACTGAAAAAGAGAAAAATGGATCTAGCTTCAATGGATCCTTGGATGGCTCGAAGTTCTTAAAGCAAAATCATGACACGAAAACAAGTTCAAGTAAGATCATCACTTGAAATAAGATTGTTATAGTTATAGAAATTGAACCAAAGTTTGAATATGATTATTACCTTGTATTAGAATGATAACCTACTGTAAGAAACAAAGATTTCTTGAGGTTGGATGATCACCTTACAAGATTGGAAGTGAGCTAGCAAACTTGAAAGTATTCTTGATTTTATGAAACTAGAACTTTTGGAATTTATGAAGAACACTTAGAACTTGAAGATAGAACTTGAGAGAGATCAATTAGATGAAGAAAATTGAAGAATTAAAGTGTTTGTAGGTGTTTTTGGTCGTTGGTGTATGGATTAGATATAAAGGATATGTAATTTTGTTTTCATGTAAATAAGTCATGAATGATTACTCATATTTTTTTAATTTTATGAGATATTTCATGCTAGTTGCCAAATGATGGTTCTCACATGTGTTAGGTGACTCACATGGGCTGCTAAGAGCTGATCATTGGAGTGTATATACCAATAGTACATACATCTAAAAGCTGTGTACTGTACGAGTACGAATACGGGTGCATACGAGTAGAATTGTTGATGAAACTGAACGAGGATGTAATTGTAAGCATTTTTGTTAAGTAGAAGTATTTTGATAAGTGTCTTGAAGTCTTTCAAAAGTGTATGAATACATATTAAAACACTACATGTATATACATTTTAACTGAGTCGTTAAGTCATCGTTAGTCGTTACATGTAAATGTTGTTTTGAAACCTTTAGGTTAACGATCTTGTTGAATGTTGTTAACCCATTGTTTATTATAACAAATGAGATGTTAAATTATTATATTATCATGATATTATGATATATAATATATCTTAGTATGATGTATATACAGTTAAATGTCGTTACAACGATAATCGTTACATATATGTCTCGTTTCGAAATCATTAAGTTAGTAGTCTTATTTTTACATATGTATTTCATTGTTAATATACTTAATGATATGTTTACTTATCATAATATCATGTTAACTATATATATAACCGTATATATGTCATCATATAGTTTTTACAAGTTTTAACGTTCGTGAATCACCGGTCAACTTGGGTGGTCAATTGTCTATATGAAACCTATTTCAATTAATCAAGTCTTAACAAGTTTGATTGCTTAACATGTTGGAAACATTTAATCATGTAAATATCAATCTCAATTAATATATATAAACATGGAAAAGTTCGGGTCACTACAACCTAGGCTACTGGAAATTTTATTTTCAGTTAGTTTGGTTCGAGTAGATGATTTTCCGTTTAGGCCTCGTCTTAATCCGAGTTACGGTTTAGGATTTATGGCCCTCCGAGAGTCACTACACCCTATTAACGTTGTGCTGAAATTTCTGACCTACTCGCACTTAAACCGTCGCCACGGTCAAAAGAAGACGAGTTAGGTTCTGAAAATTGGTCAGAAGTTAGGGGACTCATATACAGAGCCATAGCCACTGACTATGCGTCTTTTCGAATTACGTAGAGGTCGTAGCAGCTGACCAAAGTCAGCCTATTGTTTCGATCTCTATTCTGAACTTACTTAGCTTTTATGATGATGAATGATGATGATGATGACACTTAAACTTATTTTATGCACTATTAGAATTTATAAAGACAACCTACTAACCTAGTAACCCTTGATTTAGGTTGACGACCTTTCGGACCGACTTACTACTTGCGTACTTTCATTACCGACTTTACCGCTTTTATCACTGTGAGTTATAGCATCCCTTTTTACTTTAATTATTTCGGGACTGAAAATACATGCGCTTTTTAATTTTTACATTCTAGGCACGAGTACTTAAACTTTATATGTGTGTGGGTTATACAACGGCATAAACATTCCCCTTAGCACGGTAACGTTTAGTCATTGGTTTTTGAACTGGTGAACGCGAATCTTAGATATGGATCCATAGGGTTTAACATCCCCACTCGGGCTAGTCGCGCTAGCATTTAACGGGTGCTTAATACTTCGTGAACATACGCACTCGCCAAGTGTACTTTCAGGGGGTTATAAACGTTAAGTCTAGTTACCGGGTGCCCACGGTTATACATATACTTTTCATACTGTTTTGTTACACTGAAATCTTGTGGCCTACCTTACGTTACTGTTACAACTTAAACTATAGCTCACCAGCATTCGTGTTGACTTTTAAGCGTGTATTTCTCAGGTGCCTAGAGGTTTCTTGCTTCCGCTGTTAGATTTGCTGTCATGCTGTTATTGAATTGCCGTTAAGGACCTGCTGTATTAGTTATCTGCTGCATTACTAGAGATGTCTCATTCATGGAACTTTTCTGTTGCATTCGTAGTTTATGTTATTTTCAAACAATGGCTTTGTAATGACCTTAGGGTCAAATACTTATGTTTATGCTCCTATTCGTAGGATGCACGTTATCTTTTGTAAAACGCTATCTTTTTATGAATGCAAACTGGTTTTCAAACAACATATAGTGTTTGACCGTGTGAAGATCCTGTTGTTGACGAATCGTACACGATGGTTTTGTACGGGGCGTCACAAGTGGTGAATAACAATCTGGGAGATAGAGTTCTCGAACTAGCGTAACTAATGAAGTGTCATCCTCCTTACGCGTATGAATCTTAAGTTTATGTGTCGTACCCGAAAGTGGCATAGTACGAGTTCGTATGATGAAAATTTGGTACCATTAAGAAGTTCACCTAAGAAAGATTCAAGTATAATGCACAAGTAATCAAGTAAGTGCTATCTATAGCAAATGCAAGTCAGAATGCAATGATCAACTATCCAGTTGTAGTCTAGATTCACTAATGCGTCCTAACGACTCTGTCAGACACACTGTTGGTTGAATGTGGGTTAATACACTAAACGACAAACTTAAGTATGATTAACTAAAGAATATGTTTTGATGATGACACACACACATACGCATAAGTGATGACTGACATCTTTACATAAAACACGCAATGTGACGACCCGGAAATTTCTGACTAAAGTTAAACCTAAACTGTAAATGATTTCAACACGATAAGCGAAATATGTATTATTGAATCTTAAAATTTTTGAATTGATTACATGAAACCATTTAATCTTTGACTGTTGCCGAGGATTCATGAACATTTTTTTGTAAATAAATATGTATATATATATATATATATATATATATATATATATATATATATATATATATATATATATATATATATATATATATATATATATATATATATAATATTCAATATTCAATATTCAATAATTGTCTGCATAGGATATATAATATAATTATATAGTTAATAAGAAATAACATCAAACTTACTTGCAAATAAAAATATAATCGCTACATTGTTAATACTTTTAATATTAATAGTAATATCAGTATTAATATCATCATTATATATAATATAGATATAAAATTTGATATATATATTATTACTGATATTATTATCATCATTAATAATATTAACATTAGCAAAATTCCAATTTTTGTTATTAGTATGATTAATATTATTATAATATATAATAGATAGATATGAAAAATGAAACATGTAACTTGATATCACTAGTATTATTATTACGTATTGTCATTAAAAATTTGTCATTTTTATTATTATCATTAATATTAGTATTAATGATATTATTATCATTATTATTATTTCTAATATCATCATTAGTATATTATTTTGATTAATAATATTATTATTATTATTATGTTCTATTAATATCATTATTAGTATATTATTTTGATTAATAATATTATTATTATTATTATTATGTTCTATTATTATAATTATCAGAATTTTTATTATTTCCAATATTATTATTATTATTATTAATAGATTCATTAATATTTAATAATTATTGATATTAAATTTTTAATTATGAAAATTTGTAGAATCAACTTGCTATTTGATATCACGAGTGAACTATTATATATTCTTGTTTCTGTCCATAATTTGTTATTAGTCACGATCTAAACCTTGCAATACAAACAAAATCTGTTGAGAATTATTATCACTTTCCATTTTTTTTATTTTCTTTGTACCCGATGGAATAATTTTTTTGTCGATAACTTTTGACTACAAAACAAGCAATTGATCTGTGTATTTGACAAAAACTCATTCGTTCCTACAATACTAATATCAATTACCACTTCCATCTGTTTTATTTGAGTGAATTTCACAGAAAAAGAAAAGGGTACCAGTCGATAACTCTGTTCTTGAGAGTGTTAATCAAAAACTTCGAATTTGAGTTTCATTTAAAAATCTAAAAATGCAGTTTAGTTATAAATTATGTATTTAAACTGTCTGCAACGTTTCAAGATCCAATTTTTGTTATCAAACTCGAATTGTTAGGTCAAAGTTAATTTTTTAAAAAGTCAATTATCTAGTTCATCGCGAAATTCGATTTCAAATTGATGTTGTAGGTCAAATTGAGTGTGCAGAAAGTTTCTAATAGTTAAATGCAACCTTTTTCATGTTATGATTATGGTTTAAAACATCCTAAATTTTGATATTGCTGTGTGAGTTCATGACGGGTCTTTTTTTTTTTTACAGTAAAGTTCTTATATATATATATATTTATTTTCCTCTTCTATGAAATTCAATCCTCTCAACTAAATCGTTTAAGTTCTGTGTGATAATCCTAAATCAAGAGATAAATTAAGGGTTAGTAGAGATTTGAGCTCTGGTCGATTTGAATTAAGGAAGAAGATGGAAGGAAATAGAAATATTATAAATACAAAACAATTAGGTAATAATACAGAAAAATAAAAATGGATGAATGGCTGGGTGTTGGTTCTGGTGAGTGGGAGGCCGCGGGTTCGAGCCCGGGTCGGGACAATATTTTTTTTAAACAAGCTTTGTAAGGTAGTTTCAATTATTATTATTATTATTATTATTATTATTATTATTATTATTATTATCATTATTATTATTATTATTATTATTATTATTATTATTATTATTATTATTATTATTATTATTATTATTATTATTATTATTATTTATCATTATTATTATTGATTATTGTTATTGTTATTGTTATTAATATTATTAATTATATCATATTATTAGTAAT
The DNA here is from genome assembly GCF_046630445.1 of Rutidosis leptorrhynchoides. Taxonomy (NCBI): domain Eukaryota; kingdom Viridiplantae; phylum Streptophyta; class Magnoliopsida; order Asterales; family Asteraceae; genus Rutidosis; species Rutidosis leptorrhynchoides. Next base: position 98,971,368 of record NC_092334.1, on the reverse strand, counting down.
ATCATTACTACAAATATTATTGTTATTATTAGTATTATTATTATTGTATTATTGCTAGTAATATTATCATTGGTAGGATTATTATCGTTATTAGTATTGCTAATATTGAAAATTATTACTACTATTGCCATTTTTACTAAAAACTATCCACTGGTTATCATTAAAATTAGTCTTAGTACTAAGTATCATTATTAGTAATAGTTAGTATTAGAATTATCATTTAATATTAATATTAGTGATATTAGTAATATTATTAGTAAAATTTCTATTAAAAAGCGTCATGTTTTTTTTTAAAAGTCCTATTATTGTTAAAAATATTATCTTTATGAAAACTATCATTTTATCCTATCATTATTATCAAAATTGCCATCGTTATTAAAGATATTATTATCATTATCATTATAATTATTATTAGTATCATAACTATTAATATCCTTATTCTAGTACTATTATCATAATTATTTTTCAAACAAAAGAAAATGTTATAAGAATATATGTATTACTTAAGTATACTAATATTACATAATATTACATTTTAACTAATAGAATGTCATCTATATTGATATAACGTTAATTAAATTATAAATCAAATGAATATTATAATATATGATAAGTATTAATAAAATTATATATATATATATATATATATATATATATATATATATATATATATATACACATATATATATATTAATCTTAATAATAAACTAAAGATATATAAATTCGATTACAAGTGTATGTATTAATGAATATACAAATGATATAGGTTCGTGAATCCAAGACCAACCCTGCATTGTTCCGTTTCGTCGTATGAATATTTTTACTACAAAATATTGTAGAGTGAGTTTCATTTGCTCCCTTTTTAAATGCTTTTGCAATATATATTTTTGGGACTGAGAATACATGCGCTTTTATAAATATTTTACGAAATAGATACAAGTAATCGAAACTACATTATATGGTTGAATGATCGAAGCCGAATATGCCCCTTTTAGCTTGGTAGCCTAAGAATTAGGGAACAGACCCCCTAATTGACGCGAATCCTAAAGATAGATCTATCGGGCCCAACAAGCCCCATTTTGGAATTTGGAATGCTTTAGTACTTCGATTTTATCATGTCTGATGGGTGTCCCGGAATGATGGGGATATTCTATATGCATCTTGTTAATGTCGGTTACCAGGTGTTCAATCCATATGAATGATGTTTTTGTCTCTATGCATGGGACGTATATTTACGAGAACTGAAAATGAAAATCTTGTGGTCTATTAAAATAATGGAAATGATTATTTATGTTAAACTAATGAAGTCACCAACCTTTTGGTTGACACTTGAAAGCATGTTTATTCTCAGGTACGAAAGAAATCTTCCGCTGTGCATTTGCTCATTTTAGAGATATTACTTGGAGTTATTCATGAAATATTTCAAAAGACGTTGCATTCGAGTCGTCGAGTTCATCAAGATTATTACTAAGTCAATTATAGTTGGATATATTATGAAATGGTATGCATGCAGTCAAGTTTTGATGTAATGAAAGTTTGTCTTTTAAAAACGAATACAATGTTTGTAAAATTGTATCATATAGAGGTCAAGTATCTCGCGATGTAACCAACTATTGTGAATCGTTTATAATCGATATGAACTTCGTCTGGATGGATTAGGATGGGTTGCTTCAGTTGGCATCAGAGCTGGTATAGCGCCGTCCATGTGTGGCGGGTTAGTCGTAAAGGAGGTTCTCACAGTGTTACCTGTGACGAAGCATTAGCTCTTACTCCTTGCGATCCCTTACGAGGGTTGACAGTAGCCGAGAGGTAGGCCCTAAAATCAGTATCTGAGGTACACTTAGTGGTCACCAGGCGGTTAGCTGGGAAGGCACTGGGTGGGACGGTGGTTGTCCCCACTTGTTAGAGTTGGTATCAGAGCGGTGGTCTTAGCGAACCAGGTCTTACATTAGTGTGTCTAACTGATAGTTGTTTAGATGCATTAGTGAGTCCGGACTTCGACCGTGTCTGCATGTCAAAAGTTTTGCTTATCATTTCGTGTCAAAAATTACCTGCTTATCATTCTTAGAGAATCACTTGCTTATCATCCTTAGTCTAGACACATCTTATTGCATTGATTGCATGATGAAATGCCCCGTTCATATTAATTATAAACGTTTCATATTAATTGGTTTCGTTGCGAGGTTTTGACCTCTATATGAGACGTTTTTCAAATCTTGCATTCGTTTTTAAAAACAACCATAACCTTTATTATTGAATAAAGGTCTTAATGACATAATTTAGATTGTCTATCAAAGACAATCTCCACAAATAAATAAGTTTTTACACAACCCATTACAATATGATCAAATATATTACAACAACACTCCAAATGCAAGTTTAAACAATATAAACAATTATGCCGACTCCAAATCTTGACCTTGGGTTGGCATACGACAGCGGAAGCGTTTTTAATATTCACCTGAGAATAAACATGCTTAAAACGTCAACAAAAATGTTGGTGAGTCATAGGTTTAATTTCTAATTAATAATCATAATATTTAATAAGCCACAAGATTTCATTTAATTAAATGCGCAGGATCATTACAACTGCAAAAATCATTCATACGATGAGTCGCCTGGTAACCGACCTTAACATGGAGCGCTTAAGATATCTGGCATCATACATTCCACTATTCAAATGTATGACAATGACCCTTCGAAGTACTAAAGCATTTCCACTATTCGAAAATGGGGGTGGTTGGTGCCCGTAGATATACCTTTAGGATTCGCGTCAATTAGTGTTTTTCACTAATTCTTAGGTTACCAAGCATAATAATAATAAATACAGATATCCGGTATAACAAAACAATCGTAGAATGTAGTTCCATGAACTTGTGCTTATTTTGTAAAACATTTATAAATTTTGCATGTATTCTCATCCCAAAATAATTTAGATAGTAAACATGGGACTATAACTCACTTTTGATGATTTCCGAATAGATGGTGATAAGACTTGGCCTTTTGACAAATTCACGAACCTAATAATAATATTCTTGTGTCAAGATATATATATATATATATATATATATATATAATTAATATTCCATACTTATGATACGTGTGATAATTTTAATTGTCCATTGTTAGTAGTCCAACATTCGTAGTCCAATAGTCCAATAGTTCAATAGTCCAACAATATAAATATAAATGCGTATATTGTGTTAGAATTCACTAACACTATAATATATTGTCTTAATATAATAAGACACATAATATGTATATCGTCTGAAGTAATCCGCGACCCATTGTATACATGTCTCAGGCTCGATCACAACTCAAAGTATATAATATTTTGGAATCCACTTTGACCCACAGCTAACTCGAGATTACTGCCAATGGTGTCTAATAGTTCGTTCCAATAATATATATAGAAGAAGTCAAAATGATATGTCAAAACTTTGTATACGAGTCCATGGTGATCAAATCATATATATATATATATATATATATATATATATATATATATATATATATATATATATATATATATATATATATATATGGTGCCTTACGATCTTTATTAAGACTATAATATATTGTCGTAGAACTTAATCACGACTATTATAAATTGTATTTCCATAAGTTCGGGAACAAGACATGTATAAATACATGTAGGATACAAGGTAAGTTAGCTAGGATAAGGTTAGCATCCATTTTTATAATTCATTCCGTAGCTAAAAATTAAGAAAAATATCCAATTTTGTTTTACCCATAATTTCTTCGTTACAAATCCATTTTGAGTGATTCGAGTTGCCATGGTTTTGTATCGAACTCAAAATTATTAATCTTAACAGAAAAAGTATAGGTTTATAGTAGAAAATACAGCTTAGGTGTCAAATAAGAGAAGATAGTCATATCCGTCGTAAGAACGACATCTTGATGACCCTTTTGAAAAACATACTTCCACTTAGAGTTTAACCATGGATTTTGGATATATTTCATATCCATATAAAATAAGATTTTTCACCAAAGTAAATATTTTAATTCGAAGTTTAAGATAGGTTTTTAGAATTAAACCCAAAACAGCCCCCGTTCGACTAAGACGGCGCATATTCGATTTTAAGGTGTTCTTCGTGTTTACAAGTTTTATATCCTTATGTTAGCTTGACATACTATCATAATACATGTGTCGAAGTGTTTTAAAAGTCAAGTTAGAAGGATTAAGTTTATTTGCAAACAAGTTTAGAAATAATCTAAACTATGTTCTTGTTGTTATTAGTTATAACTCAAAATAAGATAGCTATATGAATATGAATCGAATAAGATTATGAATAAGGTTACTACCTCAAATCAAATGAGTAAAGTTTCTAGAGAAATAAGGAGAATATCTTGAGTTCAAAGATACCCTTGATGGCTTAGAATTCTTGAAGTGTTCTTGATCAAGCTTTGTTATGATGATTATAACTTGGATTATGAGACCAATACTTGCTGAATTGAATGGAGGTTTGAGAGAGTGTTTGAGTATGTGTTTAGAGGGTAAAATTATGTAGTTAATTGGAATGAAATGGATGGTTATTTATCCTACATGTTGGCATCAAAATGGGGACAACAACATGGCTCCATGGTTTGTAATTTTATGCATTTAGTCATACTAGTTTCCAAGCCATGGTTCCCACAAGTCTACATCATGTTTATACATGTCTCACAACTGATTGAGGGCTACTAATATCAATGATTTTTTTATGTATATACCCATAGTAAATACATATAGAAGCTGGGTATTATACGGGTATAAATACCGTATGAATGCGAATAGGATTCTTGATAAAATTGAATGAGAAAATGAGTATAGCTATATTTATTGAGTATAAATATATTGATATATATTATTAAGTCTTTCAAAAGTGTATTAATACATATTAATACAATACATATACATACATTTTAATTTAGAAGTTATTACAACGTTAATCGTTATATATATGTATATAGTCTTGAAGTCTTTAAGTTAGTAATCTCATTTTATGTATATAACCAATTGTTATTATATATAATGAGATACTTAAATATCATTTTAACAAATCATAAGTATATATATATATATATATATATATATATATATATATATATATATATATATGTATCCATATATACATCATTATATAATTATTTTAAATTATGATGTTCGTGAATCGTCAGACAGACTGGGTGGTCAAACATTTGCATAAAATCCATTCCAAATATATATATCTTGACATGTTTGATTGCTTAACATGTTGGAAACATTTAGTTATGTAAATATTAATCTTCAATATATTAGCGGAAAAATCCGGGTCGTTACATTACACACCAGTTAAATTAAATTTCGTCCCGAAATTTAGAATAGTACCTAGTTAACGTGCGATATCGGAAAACAAATGTGGGTACTTCAGCTTCATTTGGTCTTCTCGTTCCCAAGTGAATTCAGGTCCTCTACGAGCATTCCACCGAACCTTAACAATTGGTATCTTACTTTGTTTGAGTCGTTTGACCTCACGATCCATAATTTCGACGGGTTCTTCGACGAAATTTAGTTTCTCGTCAATCTTAATTTCTTCTAAAGGGATAATGAGATCTTCGGTAGCTAGGCATTTCTTTAGGTTCGAAACAAGAAAGGTGTTGTGAATCTTTTCTAATTGTGGAGGTAGTTCAAGTCTATAGGCCACCGGCCCAATGCATTTTTCGATCTTGAATGGCTCAATGTACCTTGGGCTCAATTTCCCTCGCTTTCCAAAACGAATAACATCTTTCCAAGGTGATACCTTAAGCATAACCATATCACTCTCCTCAAACTCTAAAGGTTTCCTTCTAACATCAGTGTAGCTCTTTTGCCAACTCCGGGCTGTTTTCAATCGTTGCTAAATCTGAATGACCTTGTCGGTAGTTTCCTGGATAATTTCCAGACCTGTAATCTATTTTTCCCCCACATCACTCCAACAAATTGGAGACCTGCACTTCCTCCCATAAAGTACCTCGAATGGTGCCGCCTCAATACTAGAATGATAGCTGTTGTTGTAGGAAAACTCAGCTAATGGTAGATGTCGATCCCAACTGCTTCGAAAATCAATAACACATGCTCGTAGCATGTCTTCAAGTGTCTGAATCGTCCTTTCACTCTGCCCATCAGTTTGTAGATGATAGGCAGTACTTAAATCTAGACGAGTTCCCAACGCTTCGTGTAATGCCTGCCAGAATCTAGAAGTAAATCTGCTATCACGATCAGAGATAATAGAGATTGGTATACCATGTCTAGAAACAACTTCTTTCAGATATAATCTTGCTAATTTCTCTATACCATCCTCTTCTTTTATTGGCAGAAAGTATGCTGACTTAGTAAGACGATCGACTATTACCCAAATCATATCATAACCACCTGTGGTTCTCGGTAACTTAGCAATGAAATCCATGGTAATGTTTTCCCATTTCCATTCTGGGATTTCAGGTTGTTGGAGTAGACCCGATGGTTTCTGATGTTCAGCTTTGACTTTAGAACAAGTCAAACATGCTCCTACATATGTGGCTATATCGGCCTTCATTCCTGGCCACCAAAAGTTTCTCTTGAGGTCTTGGTACATTTTCCCCGCTCTGGGATGTATTGAATATCTGGTTTTATGTGCTTCATCTAGTACCACTTTCCTCAAAGCCCCATTCTTTGGTACCCAAATTCTTTCAGCTAAATACCTGGTTCCGTCTTCCCGAATATTAAGCTGTTTTTCTAATCCTTTGGGTATTTCCCTTTCAAAACTTCCTTCCTTCAAAACCTCATGTTGTGCCTCTTTTATTCGAGTAGTAAGGTTAGTATGAATAATCATGTTCATAGCTTTTACTCGAATAGGTTCTCTTTCCTTTCGACTCAAGGCATCTGCTACCACATTTTCTTTCCCCGGGTGGTAACGGATTTCACAATCATAATCATTTAGCAGCTCAACCCATCTACGCTGCCTCATGTTTAGTTGCTTTTGATTTAAAATATGTTGGAGACTTTTGTGGTCGGTGTATACGATAAACTTGACCCCATATAGATAATGTCTCCACATCTTTAATGCAAAAACAACGGCGCCCAATTCCAGATCGTGTGTGGTGTAGTTTTGTTCATGAATTTTGAGTTGTCGAGAAGCATATGCAATCACCTTCTTCTGTTGCATAAGAACACACCCAAAACCCATCCTTGATGCGTCGCAGTAGATAACAAAATCTTCCATTCCGTCAGGTAACGATAAAATAGGTGTCGTAGTCAACTTCTTTTTCAACAATTGGAAGGCACCCTCTTGTTCGGAAGTCCATTCATACTTCTTCCCCTTATGTGTCAAGGCAGTTAAAGGTTTGGCTACTTGGGAGAAATCTTGAATAAATCTCCTATAATAACCGGCTAAACCCAAAAATTGACGTATTTGCGTTGGAGTTTTCGGGGTTTCCCAATTTTTGATGGCTTCAATCTTGGCAGGATCAACTTTGATTCCATTACTACTAACTACGTGGCCAAGAAATTGTACTTCATTTAACCAAAAAGCACATTTAGAGAACTTAGCATAAAGTTATTCTTTTCTTAATAGATCTAACACAAGTCTCAAGTGTTGTTCGTGTTCTTGGTTATTCTTCGAATAGATAAGGATGTCATCAATAAAGACAATAACAAACTTATCTAAATATGGACTACATACTCGGTGCATGAGGTCCATGAAAACTGCGGGTGCATTGGTTAAACCGAATGGCATAACCATGAATTCGTAGTGGCCATAACGAGTTCTGAAGGCTGTTTTCGGTATATCGGCTTCTTTAACCCTCAGTTGATGATAACCCGACCTTCAGTCGATTTTGGAGTATACGCTCGAACCTTGGAGTTGATCAAATAGATCGTCGATTCGGGGTAAAGGGTATCGGTTTTTGATGGTTACTTTATTCAGCTCACGGTAATCGATACACATGCGAAAAGACCCATCTTTCTTTTTAACGAACAAAATTGGAGCTCCCCATAGTGACGTACTTGGTCGGATGAAACCACGTTCTAATAATTCTTGTAGTTGACTTTGTAATTCTTTCATTTCGGTGGGCGCAAGTCTATATGGAGCACGAGCTATTGGTGCGGCTCCTGGTACAAGATCTATTTAGAATTCAACGGATCGGTGTGGAGGTAGTCCCGGTAATTCATCCGGAAACATCTCAGGAAATTCTATTGCAACGGGAACGTCATCGATTTTCTTTTCTTCTTTTTCAACCTTCTAGACGTATGCTAGTATAGCATAGCAACCTTTTCTTATTAGTTTGCATGCCTTCAAACTACTAATAAGATTTAATTTGGCATTACCCTTTTTGTAGTGACCCGAACTTTTCCATGTTTATATATATTAATTGAGATTGATATTTACATGATTAAATGTTTCCAACATGTTAAGCAATCAAACTTGTTAAGACTTGATTAATTGAAATATGTTTCATATAGACAATTGACCACCCAAGTTGACCGGTGATTCACGAACGTTAAAACTTGTAAAAACTATATGATGACATATATATGGATATATATATATAGTTAACATGATACTATGATAAGTAAACATATCATTAAGTATATTAACAATGAACTACATATGTAAAAACAAGACTACTAACTTAATGATTTTTAAACGAGACATATATGTAACGATTATCGTTGTAAAGACATTTAATGTATATATATCATATTAAGAGATATTCATACATGATAATATCATGATAATATAATAATTTAAAATCTCATTTGATATTATAAACATTGGGTTAACAACATTTAACAAGATCGTTAACCTAAAGGTTTCAAAACAACACTTACATGTAACGACTAACGATGACTTAACGACTCAGTTAAAATGTATATACATGTAGTGTTTTAATATGTATTTATACACTTTTGAAAGACTTCAATACACTTATCAAAATACTTCTACTTAACAAAAATGCTTACAATTACATCCTCGTTCAGTTTCATCAACAATTCTACTCGTATGCACCCGTATTCGTACTCGTACAATACACAGCTTTTAGATGTATGTACTATTGGTATATACACTCCAATGATCAGCTCTTAGTAGCCCATGTGAGTCACCTAACACATGTGGGAACCATCATTTGGCAACTAGCATGAAATATCTCATAAAATTACAAAAATATGAGTAATCATTCATGACTTATTTACATGAAAACAAAATTACATATCCTTTATATCTAATCCATACACCAACGACCAAAAACACCTACAAACACTTTCATTCTTCAATTTTCTTCATCTAATTGATCTCTCTCAAGTTCTATCTTCAAGTTCTAAGTGTTCTTCATATATTCTACAAGTTCTAGTTACATAAAATCAAGAATACTTTCAAGTTTGCTAGCTCACTTCCAATCTTGTAAGGTGATCATCCAACCTCAAGAAATCTTTGTTTCTTACAGTAGGTTATCATTCTAATACAAGGTAATAATCATATTCAAACTTTGGTTCAATTTCTATAACTATAACAATCTTATTTCAAGTGATGATCTTACTTGAACTTGTTTTCGTGTCATGATTCTGCTTCAAGAACTTCGAGCCATCCAAGGATCCATTGAAGCTAGATCCATTTTTCTCTTTTCCAGTAGGTTTATCCAAGGAACTTAAGGTAGTAATGATGTTCATAACATCATTCGATTCATATATATAAAGCTATCTTATTCGAAGGTTTAAACTTGTAATCACTAGAACATAGTTTAGTTAATTCTAAACTTGTTCGCAAACAAAAGTTAATCCTTCTAACTTGACTTTTAAAATCAACTAAACACATGTTCTATATCTATATTATATGCTAACTTAATGATTTAAAACCTGGAAACACGAAAAACACCGTAAAACCGGATTTACGCCGTCGTAGTAACACCGCGGGCTGTTTTGGGTTAGTTAATTAAAAACTATGATAAACTTTGATTTAAAAGTTGTTATTCTGAGAAAATTATTTTTATTATGAACATGAAACTATATCCAAAAATTATGGTTAAACTCAAAGTGGAAGTATGTTTTCTAAAATGGTCATCTAGACGTCGTTCTTTCGACTGAAATGACTACCTTTACAAAAACGAATTGTAACTTATTTTTCCGACTATAAACCTGTACTTTTTCTGTTTAGATTCATAAAATAGAGTTCAATATGAAACCATAGCAATTTGATTCACTCAAAACGGATTTAAAATGAAGAAGTTATGGGTAAAACAAGATTGGATAATTTTTCTCATTTTAGCTACGTGAAAATTGGTAACAAATCTATTCCAACCATAACTTAATCAACTTGTATTGTATATTATGTAATCTTGAGATACCATAGACACGTATACAATGTTTCGACCTATCATGTCGACACATCTATATATATTTCGGAATAACCATAGACACTCTATATGTGAATGTTGGAGTTAGCTATACAGGGTTGAGGTTGATTCCAAAATATATATAGTTTGAGTTGTGATCAATACTGAGATACGTATACACTGGGTCGTGGATTGATTCAAGATAATATTTATCGATTTATTTCTGTACATCTAACTGTGGACAACTAGTTGTAGGTTACTAACGAGGACAGCTGACTTAATAAACTTAAAACATCAAAATATATTAAAAGTGTTGTAAATATATTTGGAACATACTTTGATATATATGTATATATTGTTATAGGTTCGTGAATCAAACAGTGGCCAAGTCTTACTTCCCGACAAAGTAAAATCTGTGAAAGTGAGTTATAGTCCCACTTTTAAAATCTAATATTTTTGGGATGAGAATACATGAAGGTTTTATAAATGATTTACAAAATAGACACAAGTACGTGAAACTACATTCTATGGTTGAATTATCGAAATCGAATATGCCCCTTTTTATTAAGTCTGGTAATCTAAGAATTAGGGAACAGACACCCTAATTGACGCGAATCCTAAAGATTGATCTATTGGGCCTAACAAACCCCATCCAAAGTACCGGATGCTTTAGTACTTCGAAATTTATATCATATCCGAAGGGTGTCCCGGAATGATGGGGATATTCTTATATATGCATCTTGTTAATGTCGGTTACCAGGTGTTCACCATATGAATGATTTTTATCTCTATGTATGGGATGTGTATTGAAATATGAAATCTTGTGGTCTATTATTATGATTTGATATATATAGGTTAAACCTATAACTCACCAACATTTTTGTTGACGTTTTAAACATGTTTATTCTCAGGTGATTATTAAGAGCTTCCGCTGTCGCATACTTAAATACGGACGAGATTTGGAGTCCATGCTTGTATGATATTGTGTAAAAACTGCATTCAAGAAACTTATTTTGTTGTAACATATTTGTATTGTAAACCATTATGTAATGGTCGTGTGTAAACAGGATATTTTAGATTATCATTATTTGATAATCTACGTAAAGCTTTTTAAACCTTTATTGATGAAATAAAGGTTATGGTTTGTTTTAAAATGAATGCAGTCTTTGAAAAACGTCTCATATAGAGGTCAAAACCTCGCAACGAAATCAATTAATATGGAACGTTTTTAATCAATAAGAACGGGACATTTCAGTTGGTATCAGAGCGTTGGTCTTAGAGAACCAGAATTTTGCATTAGTGTGTCTTATCGAGTTTGTTAGGATGCATTAGTGAGTCTGGACTTCGACCGTGTTTACTTGAAAAAAATGATTGCTTAACAAATTTTGTTGGAAACTATATATTTTTAACATGTGAATATTATGTGATATATTAATCTCTTAACGCGTTTGATATTATGTGATAGATGTCTACCTCTAGAACAAGTCCCATTGACTCACCTAATAATAATGAAGAGTCAAATGTAAATTGGAATGATTCGTGGACTGATTCGCAAGTTCCCGAAGAGGAACCGGAAGAAGAGTCGGAACCGGAAGAAGAATCGGAACCGGAAGAAGAATCAGAACCGGATGAAGAAATAGAACCGGTGGGGGAAATAATAAAACGGTTAAGTAAAAGAAAATCCTCAACCAACCGACCAAGGTTAATTATGGTCAATGGTGTTTCCGCCAAGGAAGCAAAATATTGGGAGGATTACCAATTCTCCGATGAATCGGATTCCGACGAGAATTCCGATGATGTTATAGAAATTCCTAGTCATGGGCTTAAAGGGTCCACATACATCCGAATGTATTAATCCCAATAAGTCTTTAGCCCTTTCATAGGTCCCTTTGAAAGGCGCTTTAGTCATTTTGCCTTGTAAACAAGATTCACATACATCAAATGAGTCCATTTCATTTGAATTCAAAAGTCCATTCCTTTGAAGTGTATGCATACGATTCTTGTTTATGTGACCAAGGCGACAATGCCATAAGTAGGAATCACTCAAATCCCTTTTGAGTTTCTTGGTGCTAGTATGGTACATTGAGCTACTAGATGATGCATCATCATGAACCAATTCATAAATTCCATTTGAAGGCGAAGCCTTGAAATAGAATACATTATCTAAATAAACATGGATATCATCATTAACAAAATTAAGATTAAAACCACATTGTTTTAAGCGAGAAATAGAAATAATGTTTCTACACAAATCCGGAGCATACAAAACATTTTCTAAAATAAGTTCCAATCCGTTTGGAAGCTTCAAAACAAAATCTCCTTGAGCTTTAACATGCACCTTTGCACCATTGCCCATATAGAGACTTGATGTTCCCGCCTTATGATCACTTCTTTTGAACCCCTGCAAAGAATTGCAAATATGAGTTCCACATCCCGTGTCTAATACCCATGTATTAGAAGAAGTAATACTAAGCTCTATATATACCATATACATATTACCTGAGGTTTGCCCTGCATCCCTCTTGTCCTTCAACTCCTTAAGATAGACCGAACAGTTTCGTTTCCAATGACCCATCTCACCGCAATCGAAACATGGGTCTTCTTTGGGGTTTGCCTTCTCAGCTACCTTTTGCTTCTTAGCCTTGTTGATGGTTGGGGTAACCATCTTCCCCTTCCCTTTGCCTTGATAGGCGGGTCCTTTTCTCTTAGCCACCTTTGGCTTAGAGGTCTTACCTTTGGATCCACCTTGATCGATTGCTAATACGGGTAAAGCCCTTTTACCCATGCTAGTTTCCGCCGTTCTAAGCATACCGTGAAGCTCACCTATGCTTTTATCCATCCCATTCATATTGTAATTAATTACAAATTGATCAAACCTTTTTGATAGGGAGTTAAGGATAAGATCGGTGGCTAACTCATTTGATATGTTTAGGTTAAGACGGTTAGCACGATCAATAAGGCTTTTCATCTTAAGCACATAAGATGAAACCGATTGGGTATCGTCCATACGACAAGCATGTAGCGCCCGAACGGTCTCGAAACGCTCGACACGCGCTTGTTGAAGGAACATCTCCTTTAATTGCGTTATCATGTCGTATGCACTATGATGCTCGAAATCCTTTTGGAGTTCGGGAATCATAGTCCCAAGCATTAGGCATGAGACTTGAAGGGAGTCGCGGCAATACTTATCGTAAAAGGCCATTGCCTCCTCATCATCCTCATCCGGTTGATCGGGAATGGGGTCCTCAAATACATACGCTTTATCCTCTTGTTTGAGGACAATCCGAAGATTGCGGAACCAATCCATAAAGTTGGTATGGTTGAGTTTGTCTTTCTCTAAGAGAGACCTTAATGATAGGTTGTTTAGGTTAAGTGGTGCGTTTGGTATGTTGTTGTTGTTATTGGCGGCCATCTACAAAATTTAACAAAGTTCGTTTAAGTATTAATTTAATTTAACATTCAATACCCTTTAAATCCAATTGAATTATTAAATTCTAGAATCCAACGGTAAACCAAATTTCGGTTAGGTGACCTTTATCCCGCAATTTGATTTAGCTAGGTAGTCAATAAATGACAATTGCAATCCATTTGCAACTTCTAGAGTATGGGATCATGCAATCCTTTTGCATGGCATATTTATCCCATCAACGCCTATTTGTTCTTCATGCTTCGGTGACCCTAAGTTCATGATTCCCAAATCAAGTTGTCCTACTTGTATAGACTTGTAAATTTAACATACAAGTGGTTAGGTGACCTTTATCCCACAAGCATGCGAAATTTACCTTAATCATATTAGTTTGCTCATAACGGTTAGGTGACCTTTATCCCATCATGAGTTCCCTAATACTTTTAAGTGTCACACAATAGGATGGCGTTAAACTTGTTGCCTTGTTGTAAAAGGGATTTGAGTTTTCATTAATTCTAGTTTGGGAAAACTTTTATGCCATACACCAACATGCATTTAGTGTATGGTACTTATGAAAAACCAATTTCATGTCTTGTAATTGAGCCAATTACTTGATATAAACCATTTTATGTACGTCATCCTTTTCTTGTTCTTAATAACCATTTATTAAGGTTTTTGGTTGCTATTTTAATTTAACCATTTAAATTTCCGTTTTGCATGTACTTAGAACGTCTAATTTAACCAATTAAATTGTCGTTTTGTTTGTGTTATCTTGTGATTAATTGTATCAACCAAACATACAAAGCAATAATCATACAAACAACCACACATACAAAATAAGTGTGTTCACAATCTAGCCATTTTGGTGAGCATTTGTTTAGCCGAAAACAAATGCCACCGGTTAAGGGGTTATAACACAAAGCAAGAGATTTCCAATCTCCCACTTAATCTTGCATCCAAATGCTCCTTGTGTTCTTCAAGTCTTCATGATCTTGTATCTTCATTTTTACAAAATATGTATCCTAATACATTTTATCTAGAAAATGAAATTACAACCTATTCTATTTTACATACCAAATATAAAATGAATTACATAACAAATGAATGAATTATTACAAACAAATTGAATAATTATTACATGCCATATGAATGAATAATAATACATACCAAATGAATCATAAATCAACCAAACACACATGCATGCAACACAAGGTCAAGGCTAGGATTGTGAACATTAACATGCAACCAAAATGACCAAAATGGCAAGTTCCAAACCCCTTTTGGAACCTCCAAAATTCGGCCATCTCCTCAAACCCACCCAAACCCGAAAATTTTTGTATTCCATTTTCATGCATGTACTTGGAATGCAAATATAGTGGGTTTAAAGACAACAATTCGAAGCATATTTCAACAACCTGGGCTCTAGATACCATTGTTGAGATTTAACAAGTTCATAAGTCTTAAAACCTTTTAAGAAACATAGTAAACAGAAGCGTGTAATTCGCCAATTTAAACTTGTTATTTTTAAACCAATTAAAGCTAAATCCCATCTTGGATCAAGTTGTGAAATGATGCTTACAAAATAACAAGAAAAGATAAGAGTGTCATACCTCCTTAAACTAAGTTTAAGGGCTGAAAATGGCTTGAAAAATGATGAGAAAGATGATGAAACAAAGTACCAACACACCCTTGTATTGGCTAGACTTTAATCACCTTGAATCCTAGCTTCAAACCCTCTTCTTTCGCACCCTGAAAACTGGACAGCAGCAAGTGAAAGAATGATGATGAATGAAGCTTCAAAACTATGAAACCTCAAGGGATAATACCCCAAACTTATCACCAACACCCTAGCCTTTAGTTAGGATTTCATTAGACACTTGAAATGAACTTGAAAATCAAATTTTGAGCTTCCTTTTGGTGCCAAAAGGGCCACGGCAGCAGGCTGCTGCTGAGGTGGTTTTGTGCAGATTTTTCTTCAAGTTCAAATGTGGAAAAACACTTGAAAAACTCATGGTCAAGTCTTGGTTCAAGTAATGTACCATGCACCTTGAAGTTGTGTATTTTTTTGGGAGCAACAAAATGAGCATGTGTGCTTGCCTTGAAGACTAAAAAAATTCTGCACACTTCTTCATTTTTATATAATAATGACTTTTACTTATATATATATATAAACTTGTTATATATATATATATAAAACCATGTAATTGTTATATTACTTCCATATTTTATAAACCTTTTATAAAATATAACACAACATAATTATTTAAACCTATAAATAATTAAATATAAATTATCCAAATAATTTATCTCAAGTGATGATATTTTAGAAAACCAATTTTCTAAAGTTCAAGTGTCGTGTATTTATTTAACGACCCAATCGTTAAGATTAAATACTTATAAGGTGTCGGTAAGTTTGTTATTGGGTATGACCCGACTTGGATCAAAACATATTAGCCACATTAATTTAATATGTCTCTCGGGCACACGAAATACCTTCAATCTCCCACTTGCACGAGAAACATAAGAAATTAATGCAAGTGATGGATACCACCTAACTACCGTCCATCATCCCCAATATGTTATGACTTGTGCCATTCAATAACATCATCCCTTTCGAGTCCCATCTCGAATATGAATAGGTGAATCTTTCATAATATCCTTTTGTCGTAGATGTCATGTTAAATCCAAGAGATACAGAGTGATCACTCTCTTATAGATTTAACTTTATCAGGCCTTAGACATCTGAATCTCAACGAATAAGAGGGACAAATTTCATCTTGACTACATACGTCCTAGATACACACTTCGTATTATACCCGAGCTCTTCCTTGTGTACTACCATATTTCAGAATAGCGAAGGAAAGAATCAAGGCATAATACTCGGTGAATATCAGGACCCAATATGTATCTCAGGTCAGAGGATACGATGATATTCGCCTTTACTCAAGATTACACGTGATCAACCACAAAGGCTCCATACAGTAAATCTTGAAAGCGGGTCTTCCAATATTTGTATCCCACAAATATTTATGAACCTTGGTAGCAACCTTGCCCCACATTCAGTCCGTGAATGTATACCAATCCAAGTTCATAATAGTCTAAACCTCACACTTGTTCCCACAAATGTGATCGACTACGGAATTTAGAATAATTACTTATTCATGGATAAAATATGCAAAATAGGAACATAACTCAAAATAAATTAAACCATAATTATATTAATGAGTTTGAACCACTTCGTTCCATTACAATACTTAAATAGATCATGACCAATCACTAGAATATCGAAGCCCTAATGCACAAACATGTCCTTCATGTTTTGCTCCATATAAGAGTTTCGTGAGTGGATCCGCTATGTTATGATCTGTGTGAACTTTGCGAATACATATCTTTCCCTTTTCAACTTCATCCCTAATGTAGTTGAATCTCCGCTCAATGTGACGGGTCTTTTGGTGAGCACGAGGTTCCTTGATTTGAGCAATCGCACCTTCGTTGTCACAAAAGATCTCAAGAGGGTCTTGAATGGTAGGGACCACTCCTAAGTCGTCGATGAATTTCTTCATCCATGCAGCTTCCTGTGCTGCCAATGATGCGGCAATGTACTCCGATTCTGTAGTGGATAATGCAACAACATCCTGTTTTGAACTCTTCCAAGAGACCGCACCACCATTTAACATGAAGACATAACCGGATTGTGATCGAGAGTCATCTCGATCAGTTTGGAAACTCGCGTCCACGTAACCTTTTACAGCGAGTTCCTCCTCACCAGACCCATATATTAGAAACATATCCTTAGTCCTCCTAAGGTATTTCAATATACTTTTAACAGCAATCCAATGACTGTTTCCTGGGTTATTCTGGTATCTACTTGTCAAGCTTAGAGCGCATGACACATCCGGTCTAGTACATATCATTGCATACATGATAGACCCAATAGCAGATGCGTATGGGACTTTCTTCATTCTCTCTTGTTCATCTTTCGTGGTAGGACACTGAGATGAACTGAGAACGGTTCCTCTTTGAATAGGTACCAAACCTTTCTTAGAGTTTTCCATCTTGAACCTTTTCAAGATTTTGTCAATGTATGTACTTTGACTTAAACCTATCAATCTCTTGGATCTATTCCTATAGATCCCAATCCCCAATATGTATTGTGCTTCTCCAAGATCCTTAATGGAGAAGCAACCTTTTAGCCAAGTTTTGACCTCTTGCATTGTGGTTATATCATTCCCAAACAATAATATATCATCCACATATAGCACAAGGAACATTATAGAGCTCCCACTAGCCTTCTTGTATACACAAGCTTCATCACCATTTTTAATGAAGCCAAATTTCTTTGCCTCTTCATTAAAACGATGATTCCACATTCTAGATGCTTGTTTCAATCCGTAGATTGATTTCTTTAACTTGCATACCTTTTTAGGATTTTTCGGATCAACAAAACCTTCGGGCTGTACCATATAAACATTTTCCTCAAGATATCCATTTAGGAAAGCGGTTTTGACATCCATTTGCCATATTTCATAGTCATAGTGAGCAGCAATGGCAAATAATATCCTAATAGACTTTAGCATTGCCACTGGCGAGAAAGTTTCATCATAATCAATCCCTTGAGTTTGAGTGAAACCTTTTGCTACAAGTCTAGCTTTGTATGTATCCAAGTTTCCATGTATGTCGGTTTTCATTTTGAAAAGCCATTTACAATCAACTAGCCTAGAGCCAGGAGGTTGCGTAACAAGTTCCCAAACTTGGTTGTCATACATGGATTGCATCTCAGATTTCATGGCTTCCTGCCATTTATCTTTATCAATCCTTGATAAAGCATCTTGGTAGTTTGTTGGTTCATCCAAATCAACCGTATAGCAACCATCTATGAGAAAACCATATCTCTCAGGAGGATTGCTAATCCTACCAGATCTACGAATGTCTTGTGTATTTTGATCATCCATTTGATCATTATCAACATTTTCATGTTGAGTGCTAGTGTCAACCAATTGTGTATCATCTATTTGATCTTGAACCTCTTCAAGATCTATCTTCCTTTCACTATTTCCTTCCATTAGGAACTTAGTTTCAAGGAATTCCGCCTTCCGAGCAACAAATACATTTTGTTCAGATGGATCATAGAAATAGTATCCCATATCATCCTTGGAATATCCTATGAAGATACACTTCGTGGATCGAGCATTCAACTTATTAGGGACGTAACGCTTAGGATAAGCTTCACATCCCCATATCTTTAAGTATGATAGAGAAGGAGGTTTTCCAAACCACATCTCGTGAGGAGTTCGTTCCACTTTCTTGGTTGGGGCCATATTTAAAATACGAGCCGCGGAGCTTAGACAATAACCCCAAAATGATAGAGGTAACGAGCTTCTTGCCATCATAGATCGAACCATATCCATTAGGGTTCGGTTCCTCCTTTCGGAAACTCCATTAAGTTGGGGTGTTCCGGGTGGAGTAAGTTGTGAGATAATCCCACAACTCCTAAGATGATCTTGGAAAGCATCGCTTAGGTATTCACCTCCTCTGTCGGTATGAAGTACCTTAATTGTCTTATTGAGTTGATTTTGTACTTCGTTTTGATATTCTTTGAATGCTTCAAACGTTTCGTCCTTGTGTCTTAATAAGTAGACATATCCGAAACGACTAAAGTCATCAATGAAAGTAACGAAGTATCTTTCACCATTCCTAGTCATGGGCTTAAAGGGTCCACATACATCCGAATGTATTAATCCCAATAAGTCTTTAGCCCTTTCATAGGTCCCTTTGAAAGGCGCTTTAGTCATTTTGCCTTGTAAACAAGATTCACATACATCAAATGAGTCCATTTCATTTGAATTCAAAAGTCCATTCCTTTGAAGTGTATGCATACGATTCTTGTTTATGTGACCAAGGCGACAATGCCATAAGTAGGAATCACTCAAATCCCTTTTGAGTTTCTTGGTGCTAGTATGGTACATTGAGCTACTAGATGATGCATCATCATGAACCAATTCATAAATTCCATTTGAAGGCGAAGCCTTGAAATAGAATACATTATCTAAATAAACATGGATATCATCATTAACAAAATTAAGATTAAAACCACATTGTTTTAAGCGAGAAATAGAAATAATGTTTCTACACAAATCCGGAGCATACAAAACATTTTCTAAAATAAGTTCCAATCCGTTTGGAAGCTTCAAAACAAAATCTCCTTGAGCTTTAACATGCACCTTTGCACCATTGCCCATATAGAGACTTGATGTTCCCGCCTTATGATCACTTCTTTTGAACCCCTGCAAAGAATTGCAAATATGAGTTCCACATCCCGTGTCTAATACCCATGTATTAGAAGAAGTAATACTAAGCTCTATATATACCATATACATATTACCTGAGGTTTGCCCTGCATCCCTCTTGTCCTTCAACTCCTTAAGATAGACCGGACAGTTTCGTTTCCAATGACCCATCTCACCGCAACCGAAACATGGGTCTTCTTTGGGGTTTGCCTTCTCAGCTACCTTTTGCTTCTTAGCCTTGTTGATGGTTGGGGTAACCATCTTCCCCTTCCCTTTGCCTTGATAGGCGGGTCCTTTTCTCTTAGCCACCTTTGGCTTAGAGGTCTTACCTTTGGATCCACCTTGATCGATTGCTAATACGGGTAAAGCCCTTTTACCCATGCTAGTTTCCGCCGTTCTAAGCATACCGTGAAGCTCACCTATGCTTTTATCCATCCCATTCATATTGTAATTAATTACAAATTGATCAAACCTTTTTGATAGGGAGTTAAGGATAAGATCGGTGGCTAACTCATTTGATATGTTTAGGTTAAGACGGTTAGCACGATCAATAAGGCTTTTCATCTTAAGCACATAAGATGAAACCGATTGGGTATCGTCCATACGACAAGCATGTAGCGCCCGAACGGTCTCGAAACGCTCGACACGCGCTTGTTGAAGGAACATCTCCTTTAATTGCGTTATCATGTCGTATGCACTATGATGCTCGAAATCCTTTTGGAGTTCGGGAATCATAGTCCCAAGCATTAGGCATGAGACTTGAAGGGAGTCGCGGCAATACTTATCGTAAAAGGCCATTGCCTCCTCATCATCCTCATCCGGTTGATCAGGAATGGGGTCCTCAAGTACATACGCTTTATCCTCTTGTTTGAGGACAATCCGAAGATTGCGAAACCAATCCATAAAGTTGGTATGGTTGAGTTTGTCTTTCTCTAAGAGAGACCTTAATGATAGGTTGTTTAGGTTAAGTGGTGCGTTTGGTATGTTGTTGTTGTTATTGGCGGCCATCTACAAAATTTAACAAAGTTCGTTTAAGTATTAATTTAATTTAACATTCAATACCCTTTAAATCCAATTGAATTATTAAATTCTAGAATCCAACGGTAAACCAAATTTCGGTTAGGTGACCTTTATCCCGCAATTTGATTTAGCTAGGTAGTCAATAAATGACAATTGCAATCCATTTGCAACTTCTAGAGTATGGGATCATGCAATCCTTTTGCATGGCATATTTATCTCATCAACGCCTATTTGTTCTTCATGCTTCGGTGACCCTAAGTTCATGATTCCCAAATCAAGTTGTCCTACTTGTATAGACTTGTAAATTTAACATACAAGTGGTTAGGTGACCTTTATCCCACAAGCATGCGAAATTTACCTTAATCATATTAGTTTGCTCATAACGGTTAGGTGACCTTTATCCCATCATGAGTTCCCTAATACTTTTAAGTGTCACACAATAGGATGGCGTTAAACTTGTTGCCTTGTTGTAAAAGGGATTTGAGTTTTCATTAATTCTAGTTTGGGAAAACTTTTATGCCATACACCAACATGCATTTAGTGTATGGTACTTATGAAAAACCAATTTCATGTCTTGTAATTGAGCCAATTACTTGATATAAACCATTTTATGTACGTCATCCTTTTCTTGTTCTTAATAACCATTTATTAAGGTTTTTGGTTGCTATTTTAATTTAACCATTTAAATTTCCGTTTTGCATGTACTTAGAACGTCTAATTTAACCAATTAAATTGTCGTTTTGTTTGTGTTATCTTGTGATTAATTGTATCAACCAAACATACAAAGCAATAATCATACAAACAACCACACATGCAAAATAAGTGTGTTCACAATCTAGCCATTTTGGTGAGCATTTGTTTAGCCGAAAACAAATGCCACCGGTTAAGGGGTTATAACACAAAGCAAGAGATTTCCAATCTCCCACTTAATCTTGCATCCAAATGCTCCTTGTGTTCTTCAAGTCTTCATGATCTTGTATCTTCATTTTTACAAAATATGTATCCTAATACATTTTATCTAGAAAATGAAATTACAACCTATTCTATTTTACATACCAAATATAAAATGAATTACATAACAAATGAATGAATTATTACAAACAAATTGAATAATTATTACATGCCATATGAATGAATAATAATACATACCAAATGAATCATAAATCAACCAAACACACATGCATGCAACACAAGGTCAAGGCTAGGATTGTGAACATTAACATGCAACCAAAATGACCAAAATGGCAAGTTCCAAACCCCTTTTGGAACCTCCAAAATTCGGCCATCTCCTCAAACCCACCCAAACCCGAAAATTTTTGTATTCCATTTTCATGCATGTACTTGGAATGCAAATATAGTGGGTTTAAAGACAACAATTCGAAGCATATTTCAACAACCTGGGCTCTAGATACCATTGTTGAGATTTAACAAGTTCATAAGTCTTAAAACCTTTTAAGAAACATAGTAAACGGAAGCGTGTAATTCGCCAATTTAAACTTGTTATTTTTAAACCAATTAAAGCTAAATCCCATCTTGGATCAAGTTGTGAAATGATGCTTACAAAATAACAAGAAAAGATAAGAGTGTCATACCTCCTTAAACTAAGTTTAAGGGCTGAAAATGGCTTGAAAAATGATGAGAAAGATGATGAAACAAAGTACCAACACACCCTTGTATTGGCTAGACTTTAATCACCTTGAATCCTAGCTTCAAACCCTCTTCTTTCGCACCCTGAAAACTGGACAGCAGCAAGTGAAAGAATGATGATGAATGAAGCTTCAAAACTATGAAACCTCAAGGGATAATACCCCAAACTTATCACCAACACCCTAGCCTTTAGTTAGGATTTCATTAGACACTTGAAATGAACTTGAAAATCAAATTTTGAGCTTCCTTTTGGTGCCAAAAGGGCCACGGCAGCAGGCTGCTACTGAGGTGGTTTTGTGCAGATTTTTCTTCAAGTTCAAATGTGGAAAAACACTTGAAAAACTCATGGTCAAGTCTTGGTTCAAGTAATGTACCATGCACCTTGAAGTTGTGTATTTTTTTTGGGAGCAACAAAATGAGCATGTGTGCTTGCCTTGAAGACTAAAAAAATTCTGCACACTTCTTCATTTTTATATAATAATGACTTTTACTTATATATATATAAACTTGTTATATATATATATATATATATATATATATATATATATATATATATATATATATATATATATATATATATAAAACCATGTAATTGTTATATTACTTCCATATTTTATAAACCTTTTATAAAATATAACACAACATAATTATTTAAACCTATAAATAATTAAATATAAATTATCCAAATAATTTATCTCAAGTGATGATATTTTAGAAAACCAATTTTCTAAAGTTCAAGTGTCGTGTATTTATTTAACGACCCAATCGTTAAGATTAAATACTTATAAGGTGTCGGTAAGTTTGTTATTGGGTATGACCCGACTTGGATCAAAACATATTAGCCACATTAATTTAATATGTCTCTCGGGCATACGAAATACCTTCAAAGTAGTCCTAGTAAAACCAGAATGCATGACTTGTTTCTGGACGTATGAATTACGTGTCTTTATTGCCTTTGCTGAACGACTTGTGTACTAGCTAGAATTATCTTCACAACTATCTTGTATCAAATTTATTGTGTGCTATATTTCATGCTATATGTAAAATAAGCGGTATTGTAAGTTTGTAAAATATTGTGTAAAAGTTTGAACGCGAAATATTATTATAATCAGTTTTTCATATAGAATTGTAGTAGTTGAATTGTATATTAGCTACTAAGTATGAACTTAACGGGTATGTACTACCCGAATTTAAACTTATAAAACGCTAATATGAAGAAAAAGCTTTTATAAATGAGTTCATATTATGCTACGAAATACTATTAACTACTCTTAATATTCTGTATGATTAACTTGTTCCATTTGACTATTTTGAAGGAAATGGCACCGACTACTCGACACACCGTGAATATGAATGAAGAGGAATTACGTACTTTTCTAGCTTCAAACATAGCCGCAGTACAGGCTGCGCTACATACCAACAATAACCTTGGATCTAGCAGTACAGGAAGTCGTGTAGGATGCACCTACAAAGAATTCACTGCCTGCAAACCTTTGGAATTTGATGGAACCGAAGGACCGATCGGATTGAAATGGTGGACCGAGAAGGTCGAATCGGTGTTTGCCATAAGTAAGTGTACTGAAGAGGACAAAGTGAAGTATGCTACACATACCTTCACAGGTTCTGCGTTAACATGGTGGAATACCTATCTAGAGCAAGTGGGACAAGACGAGGCGTACGCACTACCGTGGTCAGCATTCAAGCACTTGATGAACAAGAAGTACCATCCCAGAACCGAGGTCAATAAGCTCAAGACAGAACTTAGAGGGTTACGA
This sequence comes from Rutidosis leptorrhynchoides, assembly GCF_046630445.1. Classification (NCBI taxonomy): domain Eukaryota; kingdom Viridiplantae; phylum Streptophyta; class Magnoliopsida; order Asterales; family Asteraceae; genus Rutidosis; species Rutidosis leptorrhynchoides. The sequence goes on along the minus strand of NC_092334.1, from coordinate 98,946,904 downwards.
ACCCAAGGATGTGATATTACCACGTACGAAAGACGATTCACAGAATTGTGCTTATTGTGTCCGGGAGCATTCGAAGATGAGGAAGAGAAGATCGACGCGTTTGTGAAAGGATTACCGGAAAGAATCCAAGAAGATATAAGTTCACACGAGCCCGTCTCCATACAACAGGCATGTAGAATGGCTCACAAACTAGTAAACCAGATTGAAGAAAGAATTAAAGAACAGACTGCTGAAGAGACCAATGTGAAGCAAGTCAAAAGAAAGTGGGAGGAAAACGGTGATAAGAATCACCAATACAACAACAACAGCAATTACAACAATAATCGCAACAATTACCCCAACAATCGCAACATCAATCGCAACTACAACAAACGGCCCAACAACAACAACAACAACAACAACAACAACAGCAACTACAACAATCATCCCAACAACAATAATAACCGCAACAACAACAACAATCAGAAGCAGCTATGCCAAAGGTGTGAAAAGTATCACTCAGGGTTCTGCACCAAATTTTGCAACAAGTGTAAAAGAAATGGTCATAGCGCGGTGAAGTGTGAGGTCTACGGGCCAGGGGTTAATAGAACGAAAGGAACAAATGGTGTCGGAATGAGTAATGGCGGAGCAAGTAGTGTCGGAGCAAGTTATGCCAATGTAGTTTGTTATAAATGTGGAAAACCGGGCCACATTATTAGAAATTGCCCGAACCAGGAGAACACGAATGGACAAGGCCGCGGAAGAGTTTTCAATATTAATGCGGCAGAGGCACAGGAAGACCCGGAGCTTGTTACGGGTACGTTTCTTATTGACAATAAATCTGCTTACGTTTTATTTGATTCGGGTGCGGATAGAAGCTATATGAGTAGAGATTTTTGTGCTAAATTAAGTTGTCCATTGACGCCTTTGGATAGTAAATTTTTACTCGAATTAGCAAATGGTAAATTAATTTCAGCAGATAATATATGTCTAAATCGAGAAATTAAACTGGTTAGCGAAACATTTAAGATTGATTTGATACCAGTAGAGTTAGGGAGTTTTGATGTGATAATCGGTATGGACTGGTTGAAAGAAGTGAAAGCAGAAATCGTTTGTTACAAAAATGCAATTCGCATTATACGAGAAAAAGGAAAACCCTTAATGGTGTACGGAGAAAAGGGCAACACGAAGCTACATCTTATTAGTAATTTGAAGGCACAAAAACTAATAAGAAAAGGTTGCTATGCTGTTCTAGCACACGTCGAGAAAGTACAAACTGAAGAAAAGAGCATCAATGATGTTCCCATTGCAAAAGAATTTCCCGATGTATTTCCAAAAGAATTATCGGGATTACCCCCACATCGATCCGTTGAATTTCAAATAGATCTTGTACCAGGAGCTGCACCAATAGCTCGTGCTCCTTACAGACTCGCACCCAGCGAGATGAAAGAACTGCAAAGCCAATTACAAGAACTTTTAGAGCGTGGTTTCATTCGACCAAGCACATCACCGTGGGGAGCTCCTGTTTTGTTTGTCAAGAAGAAAGATGGTACATTCAGGTTGTGTATCGACTACCGAGAGTTGAACAAACTTACCATCAAGAACCGCTACCCACTACCGAGAATCGACGACTTATTTGATCAACTACAAGGCTCGTCTATTTATTCAAAGATTGACTTACGTTCCGGGTATCATCAAATGCGGGTGAAAGAAGATGATATTCCAAAGACTGCTTTCAGAACACGTTACGGTCATTACGAGTTTATGGTCATGCCGTTTGGTTTAACTAATGCACCAGCTGTGTTCATGGACCTTATGAACCGAGTGTGTGGACCATACCTTGACAAGTTTGTCATTGTTTTTATTGATGACATACTTATTTACTCAAAGAATGACCAAGAACACGGTGAACATTTGAGAAAGGTGTTAGAAGTATTGAGGAAGGAAGAATTGTACGCTAAGTTTTCAAAGTGTGCATTTTGGTTGGAAGAAGTTCAATTCCTCGGTCACATAGTGAACAAAGAAGGTATTAAGGTGGATCCGTCAAAGATAGAAACTGTTGAAAAGTGGGAAACCCCGAAAACTCCGAAACACATACGCCAGTTTTTAGGACTAGCTGGTTACTACAGAAGGTTCATCCAAGACTTTTCTAGAATAGCAAAACCCTTGACTGCATTAACGCATAAAGGGAAGAAATTTGAATGGAATGATGAACAAGAGAAAGCGTTTCAGTTATTGAAGAAAAAGCTAACTACGGCACCTATATTGTCATTGCCTGAAGGGAATGATGATTTTGTGATTTATTGTGACGCATCAAAGCAAGGTCTTAGTTGTGTATTAATGCAACGAACGAAGGTGATTGCTTATGCGTCTAGACAATTGAAGATTCACGAACAAAATTATACGACGCATGATTTGGAATTAGGCGCGGTTGTTTTTGCATTAAAGACTTGGAGGCACTACTTATATGGGGTCAAAAGTATTATATATACCGACCACAAAAGTCTTCAACACATATTTAATCAGAAACAACTGAATATGAGGCAGCGTAGGTAGATTGAATTATTGAATGATTACGACTTTGAGATTCGTTACCACCCGGGGAAGGCAAATGTGGTAGCCGATGCCTTGAGCAGGAAGGACAGAGAACCCATTCGAGTAAAATCTATGAATATAATGATTCATAATAACCTTACTACTCAAATAAAGGAGGCGCAACACAGAGTTTTAAAAGAGGGAAATTTAAAGGATGAAATACCCAAAGGATCGGAGAAGCATCTTCATATTCAGGAAGACGGAACCCGGTATAGGGCTGAAAGGATTTGGGTACCAAAATTTGGAGATATGAGAGAAATGGTACTTAGAGAAGCTCATAAAACCAGATACTCAATACATCCTGGAACGGGGAAGATGTACAAGGATCTCAAGAAACATTTTTGGTGGCCGGGTATGAAAGCCGATGTTGCTAAATACGTAGGAGAATGTTTGACGTGTTCTAAGGTCAAAGCTGACCATCAGAAACCATCAGGTCTACTTCAACAACCCGAAATCCCAGAATGGAAATGGGAAAACATTACCATGGATTTCATCACTAAATTGCCAAGGACTGCAAGTGGTTTTGATACTATTTGGGTAATAGTTGATCGTCTCACCAAATCAGCACACTTCCTGCCAATAAGAGAAGATGACAAGATGGAGAAGTTAGCACGACTGTATTTGAAGGAAGTCGTCTCCAGACATGGAATACCAATCTCTATTATCTCTGATAGGGATGGCAGATTTATTTCTAGATTCTGGCAGACATTGCAGCAAGCATTAGGAACTCATCTAGACATGAGTACTGCCTATCATCCACAAACTGATGGGCAGAGCGAAACGATACAAACGCTTGAAGACATGCTACGAGCATGTGTTATTGATTTCGGAAACAGTTGGGATCGACATCTACCGTTAGCAGAATTTTCCTACAACAACAGCTACCATTCAAGCATTGAGATGGCGCCGTTCGAAGCACTTTATGGTAGAAAGTGCAGGTCTCCGATTTGTTGGAGTGAAGTGGGGGATAGACAGATTACGGGTCCAGAGATTATACAAGAAACTACCGAGAAGATCATCCAAATTCAACAACGGTTGAAAACCGCCCAAAGTCGACAAAAGAGCTACGCTGACATTAAAAGAAAAGATATAGAATTTGAAATTGGAGAGATGGTCATGCTTAAAGTTGCACCTTGGAAAGGCGTTGTTCGATTTGGTAAACGAGGGAAATTAAATCCAAGGTATATTGGACCATTCAAGATTATTGATCGTGTCGGACCAGTAGCTTACAGACTTGAGTTACCTCAACAACTCGCGGCTGTACATAACACTTTCCATGTCTCGAATTTGAAGAAATGTTTTGCTAAAGAAGATCTCACTATTCCGTTAGATGAAATCCAAATCAACGAAAAACTTGAATTCATCGAAGAACCCGTCGAAATAATGGATCGTGAGGTTAAAAGACTTAAGCAAAACAAGATTCCAATTGTTAAGGTTCGATGGAATGCTCGTAGAGGACCCGAGTTCACCTGGGAGCGTGAAGATCAGATGAAGAAGAAATACCCGCATCTATTTCCAGAAGATTCGTCAACACCTTCAACAGCTTAAAATTTCGGGACGAAATTTATTTAACGGGTAGGTACTGTAGTGACCCGAACTTTTCCATGTTTATATATATTAATTGAGATTGATATTTACATGATTAAATGTTTCCAACATGTTAAGCAATCAAACTTGTTAAGACTTGATTAATTGAAATATGTTTCATATAGACAATTGACCACCCAAGTTGACCGGTGATTCACGAACGTTAAAACTTGTAAAAACTATATGATGACATATATATGGATATATATATAGTTAACATGATACTATGATAAGTAAACATATCATTAAGTATATTAACAATGAACTACATATGTAAAAACAAGACTACTAACTTAATGATTTTTAAACGAGACATATATGTAACGATTATCGTTGTAAAGACATTTAATGTATATATATCATATTAAGAGATATTCATACATGATAATATCATGATAATATAATAATTTAAAATCTCATTTGATATTATAAACATTGGGTTAACAACATTTAACAAGATCGTTAACCTAAAGGTTTCAAAACAACACTTACATGTAACGACTAACGATGACTTAACGACTCAGTTAAAATGTATATACATGTAGTGTTTTAATATGTATTTATACACTTTTGAAAGACTTCAATACACTTATCAAAATACTTCTACTTAACAAAAATGCTTACAATTACATCCTCGTTCAGTTTCATCAACAATTCTACTCGTATGCACCCGTATTCGTACTCGTACAATACACAGCTTTTAGATGTATGTACTATTGGTATATACACTCCAATGATCAGCTCTTAGCAGCCCATGTGAGTCACCTAACACATGTGGGAACCATCATTTGGCAACTAGCATGAAATATCTCATAAAATTACAAAAATATGAGTAATCATTCATGACTTATTTACATGAAAACAAAATTACATATCCTTTATATCTAATCCATACACCAACGACCAAAAACACCTACAAACACTTTCATTCTTCAATTTTCTTCATCTAATTGATCTCTCTCAAGTTCTATCTTCAAGTTCTAAGTGTTCTTCATATATTCTACAAGTTCTAGTTACATAAAATCAAGAATACTTTCAAGTTTGCTAGCTCACTTCCAATCTTGTAAGGTGATCATCCAACCTCAAGAAATCTTTGTTTCTTATAGTAGGTTATCATTCTAATACAAGGTAATAATAATATTCAAACTTTGGTTCAATTTCTATAACTATAACAATCTTATTTCAAGTGATGATCTTACTTGAACTTGTTTTCGTGTCATGATTCTGCTTCAAGAACTTCGAGCCATCCAAGGATCCATTGAAGCTAGATCCATTTTTCTCTTTTCCAGTAGGTTTATCCAAGGAACTTAAGGTAGTAATGATGTTCATAGCATCATTCGATTCATATATATAAAGCTATCTTATTCGAAGGTTTAAACTTGTAATCACTAGAACATAGTTTAGTTAATTCTAAACTTGTTCGCAAAAAAAAGTTAATCCTTCTAACTTGACTTTTAAAATCAACTAAACACATGTTCTATATCTATATGATATGCTAACTTAATGATTTAAAACCTGGAAACACGAAAAACACCGTAAAACCGGATTTACGCCGTCGTAGTAACACCGCGGGCTGTTTTGGGTTAGTTAATTAAAAACTATGATAAACTTTGATTTAAAAGTTGTTATTCTGAGAAAATTATTTTTATTATGAACATGAAACTATATCCAAAAATTATGGTTAAACTCAAAGTGGAAGTATGTTTTCTAAAATGGTCATCTAGACGTCGTTCTTTCGACTGAAATGACCACCTTTACAAAAACGACTTGTAACTTATTTTTCCGACTATAAACCTGTACTTTTTCTGTTTAGATTCATAAAATAGAGTTCAATATGAAACCATAGCAATTTGATTCACTCAAAACGGATTTAAAATGAAGAAGTTATGGGTAAAACAAGATTGGATAATTTTTCTCATTTTAGCTACGTGAAAATTGGTAACAAATCTATTCCAACCATAACTTAATCAACTTGTATTGTATATTATGTAATCTTGAGATACCATAGACACGTATACAATGTTTCGACCTATCATGTCGACACATCTATATATATTTCGGAACAACCATAGACACTCTATATGTGAATGTTGGAGTTAGCTATACAGGGTTGAGGTTGATTCCAAAATATATATAGTTTGAGTTGTGATCAATACTGAGATACGTATACATTGGGTCGTGGATTGATTCAAGATAATATTTATCGATTTATTTCTGTACATCTAACTGTGGACAACTAGTTGTAGGTTACTAATGAGGACAGCTGACTTAATAAACTTAAAACATCAAAATATATTAAAAGTGTTGTAAATATATTTGGAACATACTTTGATATATATGTATATATTGTTATAGGTTCGTGAATCAACCAGTGGCCAAGTCTTACTTCCCGACGAAGTAAAAATCTGTGAAAGTGAGTTATAGTCCCACTTTTAAAATCTAATATTTTTGGGATGAGAATACATGCAGGTTTTATAAATGATTTACAAAATAGACACAAGTACGTGAAACTACATTCTATGGTTGAATTATCGAAATCGAATATGCCCCTTTTTATTAAGTCTGGTAATCTAAGAATTAGGGAACAGACACCCTAATTGACGCGAATCCTAAAGATAGATCTATTGGGCCTAACAAACCCCATCCAAAGTACCGGATGCTTTAGTACTTCGAAATTTATATCATATCCGAAGGGTGTCCCGGAATGATGGGGATATTCTTATATATGCATCTTGTTAATGTCGGTTACCAGGTGTTCACCATATGAATGATTTTTATCTCTAGTATGGGATGTGTATTGAAATATGAAATCTTGTGGTCTATTATTATGATTTGATATATATAGGTTAAACCTATAACTCACCAACATTTTTGTTGACGTTTTAAGCATGTTTATTCTCAGGTGATTATTAAGAGCTTCCGCTGTCGCATACTTAAATAAGGACGAGATTTGGAGTCCATGCTTGTATGATATTGTGTAAAAACTGCATTCAAGAAACTTATTTTGTTGTAACATATTTGTATTGTAAACCATTATGTAATGGTCGTGTGTAAACAGGATATTTTAGATTATCATTATTTGATAATCTACGTAAAGCTTTTTAAACCTTTATTGATAAAATAGAGGTTATGGTTTGTTTTAAAATGAATGCAGTCTTTGAAAAACGTCTCATATAGAGGTCAAAACCTCGCAACGAAATCAATTAATATGGAACGTTTTTAATCAATAAGAACGGGACATTTCACTTTTTTCCGTACACCATTAAGGGTAACCCGTTTTCTCTCGGAATGCGAATCGCCTTCTCATGACAAACAACTTCGGCTTTCACCTTGGACATCCAGTCCATTCCAATAATTAGGTCGAAGCTTCCCAATTCAACCGGTATTAAATCAATTGCAAACGTTTCGCTAACTAAACTAATTTTTCGATTTCGGCAAATTTTATCAACCTTAATTAGTTTACCGTTTGCTACTTCAACTATACACTTTTTATCCAAAGGCGTTAACGGGCAATTTAATTTGGCACAAAATTCTCTACTCATATAGCTTCTATCGGCACCCGAATCAAATAAAACATAAGCAGGTGTATTGTTGATAAGAAACGTACCCGTAACAAGCTCCGGGTCTTCCTGTGCTTTCTCCCCATTAATGTTGAAGGCTGTCCCACGGCTGTGCCTATTTCCATTCCTGCACTGGTTTATGGTATTGCCCGGTTTTCCACATCCATAGCAAACAATGCCGTTATTATTTGTTCCAGCATTATTTACTCCTTTGTTTCTATTTGGTCCGTAGACTTCACACTTTGCCATATGGCCATTCCTATTACACTTGGTACATAATTCTCTACAAAACCATTCCGGATGAAACGTATCACACCTGGGGCATATAGTTCTTTGCCTTTTGTTGTCGTCGTTGTTGTTGTTGTTGTTATTTTGTTGAGTCGTTTGTTGTTGTTATTGTTGTGATTGGGATTGTTGTTGTTATTATTATTGGGATGGTTGTTGCGGTTATTGTTGCGGATGTTGTTGCGATTATTGTTGTTGTTGGGGTGGTTGCGATTGTTGTCGTAGTTGTTGTTTTGATTGTTGTTGTACTGGTGACCCTGATCACTGCTTTCCTCCCACTTTCTTTTTTCCTGTTTCATTATGGCCTCCTCGGCTGCTTCTTTCTTTATCCTTCCTGCAATTTGGCCTATCAATTTGTGGGCTATACGGCTCGCTTTCTGCATTGTTGCAGGGTCGTTAGTACCTACATGCTCTTGGATTCGTTCCGGCAACCCTTTTATGAATGCTTCGATTTTTGCTTCTTCGTCCTCAAATGCTCCATGACACATTAAAGCCAGTTCATTGAAACGTCGCTCGTAGGTAGTGACATCTAACCCTTGGGTTGTCAGTGCTTTAAGCTCTGCCTTGAGCTTGTTGATTTCGGTTCTGGGACGGTACTCTTCCGTTATCATGTGCTTGAAAGCGGACCATGGAAGTGCGTAGGCGGTATTCTGTCCTACGTAATCCATGTAGGTATTCCACCATGTCAAAGCAGTACCCCTGAAAGTATGTGTGGCATACTTAACTTTATCCTCTTCTGCGCAGTTGCTGATTGTGAACACGGCTTCAACCTTTTCTGTCCACCGCTTTAGTCCAACGGGTCCTTCAGTTCCTTCAAACTCATTGGGTTTGCAGGCTATAAAAGCTTTGTAGGAACATCCTACCCAGCTGCCATTATTTCCTCCACTGCTGGAACCCGATTGGTTATTGTTGTTCATTGCATTCACCACTGGAGCCATATTTGCAGCGAAAGCTTGAAGTTCTTCTGTGTTCAATTGTTGTTGTCTAGTAGCTGGAGGAGCCATTTCCTTCAAAAATAGCCGACTGAGTTAATCATATAGAATTTTAGAAGTAGCCAAAAAGTATTTTGTAGCTTAATATGAACTTATTATTATAAAAGCCTTTTCTTCATATTAGCATTTTATAACTATAATAATGTTCATACTTAGCAGCTAACACACAAATTAACTACTAAAATTCTAATATGAAAAACTATGGTAAGTTATTACGTTACTACGTAATAATAAGTTGTAATAATAATAATAAACCTTCCATGCTTATTCTTATTATTATACAATCATAAGGAAAATTACATTGCGGATTTTCTTACAAACTTAAACACACAATATAACACATATTATACAATGCATGGAATACAGGATAGCTACCGATGGTTCAAGAATGGCGAGATTTCTTAGATGTTGGCGTTGTTTCTTTCTCGGCCAAACGTTTGGATTTTCGTTTGGATAGTTCTTTTTCCAATTCCTCCCAATTGGTTCTTTCGGCTAATTGTTTGGGAGCAAAACCAACAGCCGTTATACGAGCGGTCATTTTATAAACTGGTCTCTTAGGTGGTTCAGGTGGATGATCACAAACATTTTGGGTCATAATAAGTTCATCGGGTTTGGGATCGGGTATAATAGCCAAAGATTTTCCAAAATCATGTTGTGGTTCGGTAATTTCTACAACTTCTTCAGGATCCTCTTCTTCGGGTTCCTCTTCGGGATCTTCTTCTGGATCTTCTTCTGGAACCTCTACTGGCAATTGTGAATCTTCCCAATTTTCCCAACAATTTTCCACTTTAATGGTAGCACCAAAAGTTAACCTTTCCGTTGGTTCATAAGTCGTATGCTTTGACTCAGCCTCCGAATCACTTGATAAGTAAATGAAATCTGAATCACTAGATGCTTATATGATCGGATGAAGTCATCTATCACATAATAGCAGGCACGTTAAGAGAATGATATATCTTATAATATTTATATGTTAATAATCTTATGTTTCCAACAATTATATTAAGCAATCATTTTAAAATAATTACGGTCGAAGTCCAGACTCACTAATGCATCAAAAATCAGTTAGACACACTAATGAAAAATTTTCTGATTCTCAAGACCAAAGCTCGGATACCAACTGAAATACCCCGTTCATATTAATTATAAACGTTTCATATTAATTGGTTTCTTTGCTAGGTTTTGACCTCTATATGAGACATTTTTCAAATCTTGCATTCGTTTTTAAAAACAACCATAACCTTTATTATTGAATAAAGGTCTTAATGACATAATTTAGATTGTCTATCAAAGACAATCTCCACAAATAAATAAGTTTTTACACAACCCATTACAATATGATCAAATATATTACAACAACACTCCGAATGCAAGTTTAAACAATATAAACAATTATGCCGACTCCGAATCTTGACCTTGGGTTGGCATACGACAGTGGAAGCGTTTTTAATATTCACCTAAGAATAAACATGCTTAAAACATCAACAAAAATGTTGGTGAGTCATAGGTTTAATTTCTAATTAATAATCATAATATTTAATAAGCCACAAGATTTCATTTAATTAAATGCGCAGGATCATTACAACTGCAAAAATCATTCATACGATGAGTCGCCTGGTAACCGACCTTAACATGGAGCGCTTAAGATATATGGCATCATACATTCCACTATTCAAATGTATGACAAGGACCCTTCGAAGTACTAAAGCATTTCCACTATTCGAAAATGGAGGTGGTTGGTGCCCGTAGATCTACCTTTAGGATTCACGTCAATTAGTGTTTTTCACTAATTCTTAGGTTACCAAGCATAATAATAATAAATACAGATATTCGGTATAACAAAACAATCGTAGAATGTAGTTCCATGAACTTGTGCTTATTTTGTAAAACATTTATAAATTTTGCATGTATTCTCATCCCAAAATAATTTAGATAGTAAAAATGAGACTATAACTCACTTGTGATGATTTCCGAATAGACGGTGATAAGACTTGGCCTTTTGACAAATTCACGAACCTAATAATAATATTCTTGTGTGAAGATATATATATATATATATATATATATATATATATATATATATATATATATATATATATATATATATATATATATATAATATTCCATACTTATGATACTTGTGATAATTTTAATTGTCCATTGTTAGCAGTCCAACGTTCGTAGTCCAATAGTCCAACAGTATAAATATAAATGCGTATATTGTGTTAGAATTCACTAACACTATAATATATTGTCTTAATATAATAAGACACATAATATGTATATCGTCTAAAGCAATCCGCGACCCATTGTATACATGTCTCAGGCTCGATCACAACTCAAAGTATATAATATTTTGGAATCCACTTTGACCCATAGCTAACTCGAGATCACTGCCAATGGTGTCTAATAGTTCGTTCCAATAATATATATAGAAGAAGTCAAAATGATATGTCAAAACTTTGTATACGAGTCCACGGTGATCAAGTCATATATATATATGGTGCCTTACGATCTTTATTAAGACTATAATATATTGTCGTAGAACTTAATCACGACTATTATAAATTGTATTTACATAAGTTCGGGAACAAGACATGTATAAATACATGTAGGATACAATGTAAGTTAGCTAGGATAAGGTTAGCATCCATTTTTATAAATCATGTCTGTAGCTAAAAATTAAGAAAAATATCCAATTTTGTTTTACCCATAATTTCTTCGTTACAAATCCGTTTTGAGTGATTCAAGTTGCCATGGTTTCGTATCGAACTCAACATTATTAATCTTAACAGAAAAAGTATAGGTTTATAGTCAAAAATACAACTTAGGTGTCAAATAAGAGAAGATACTCATATCCGTCGTAAGAACGACATCTTGATGACCCTTTTGAAAAACATACTTCCACTTAGAGTTTAACCATGGATTTTGGATATATTTCATATCCATATAAAATAAGATTTTTCACCAAAGGAAATATTTTAATTCAAAGTTTAAGATAGGTTTTTAAAATTAAACCCAAAACAGCCCCCGTTCGACTAAGACAGCGTATATTCGATTTTAAGGTGTTCTTCGTGTTTACAAGTTTTATATCCTTATGTTAGCTTGACATACTGTCATAATACATGTGTTGAAGTGTTTTAAAAGTCAAGTTAGAAGGACTAAGTTTATTTGCAAACAAGTTTAGAAATAATCTAAACTATGTTCTTGTTGTTATTAGTTATAACTCAAAATAAGATAGCTATATGAATACGAATCGAATAAGATTATGAATAAGGTTACTACCTCAAATTAAATGAGTAAAGTTTCTGGAGAAATAAGTAGAATATCTTGAGTTCAGAGATACCCTTGATGGCTTGGAATTCTTGAAGTGTTCTTGATCAAGCTTTGTTATGATGATTATAACTTGGATTATGAGACCAATACTTGCTGAATTGAATGGAGGTTTGAGAGAGTGTTTGAGTATGTGTTTAGAGGGTAAAATTATGTAGTTAATTGGAATGAAATGGATGGTTATTTATCCTACATGTTGGCATCAAAATGGGGACAACAACATGGCTCCATGGTTTGTAATTTTATGCATTTAGTCATACTAGTTTCCAAGCCATGGTTCCCACAAGTCTACATCATGTTTATACATGTCTCACAACTGATTGAGGGCTGCTAAGATCAATGATTTGGTATGTATATACCCATAGTAAATACGTATAGAAGCTGGATATTATACGGGTATAAATACTGTATGAATACGAATAGGATTCTTGATAAAATTGAATGAGAAAATGAGTATAGCTATCTTTATTGAGTATAAATATATTGATATATATTATTAAGTCTTTCAAAAGTGTATTAATACATATTAATACAATTCATATACATACATTTTAATTTAGAAGTTATTACAACGTTAATCGTTATATATATGTATATAGTCTTGAAGTCTTTAAGTTAGTAATCTCATTTTAGGTATATAACCAATTGTTATTATATATAATGAGATACTTAAATATCATTTTAACAAATCATAAGTATATATATATATCCATATATACTTCATTATATAATTATTTCAAATTATGATGTTCGTGAATCGTCAGACAAACTGGGTGGTCAAACATTTGCATAAAATCCATTCCAAATATATATATCTTGACAAGTTTGATTGCTTAACATGTTGGAAACATTTAGTTATGTAAATATTTATCTTCAATATATTAGAAGAAAAATCCGGGTCGTTACACATGATTAGTGTATAGACAAAATTCATATCTTAGCATATCTGCTAATTCATATCTTAGCGTATCTGTTACTGTAAGCTTTGCCTGTCATTTTCCGTAGATTCCTCCGTAACTTATGGGATTTTAGTATTATATATGCATATGTAAATTATGTATTGCAGGGTACTAATCTACATCCTATAATCTATCTCTTATCGAAGATCCTTCATCTAATCGTACGAGACGAATCCCTCAACCAGTTCGAATTCCTCAGATTCTGACAGCTATTCTGATATGGAGTTTCACCTAAGCTCCGAACGCAGTGTCACCAGAATGAATCAACAAATCATCCATCCCCAATTCATCTGATGATTTCGTAGACGACTTAATCAATGGAGACGCGAAGAAGGCAATCCCCTCCACCAACTGAATTCACCTCTTGACGATGAACCTGAAGCGCTTACCGGCGAACCTGTTCGAGACACCATTTTCTCTCTCATATCTAGAGTATCTCTTCGTGATTATATACTATCTCAAATTCTAGATCTTATTCATCCGCTCGTTCCAACCGACAACCATCCCGAAATAATAGAAGAAGTCAACGAATTTCGCGCTCGGGTAGTGACTTTGGAGAATACGATGCAAAATTTACCAGCTTCAGCAACATCACCAGCACCAACATCAATACCAGTACCACCAACAACCCAAGTTCAACATCACACACCTCAACATCTCATTATGTACCTCGAGCATTTTCATCAATCTGCGAATCATTCTACATCATTTATCTTCGTTCGACATGGTGATTATGTAATCTCTAATGTTTTAGAGATTATATATTCTTGCTCTAACGGTAAATCAAATGAGTTTAATATCCTATTAACTCATTAAATCCATGATTACATCTGAAGAAAATATATATGTATATATGTTTTCATAAATATTGTAATTAATAATTCTTTTGTACAAACTGTTAATGGTGAAAATATTTAAACGGGTAGGTAATACCCGAGGAATATTCAGATTTCACATTAATAAGTTACACTGTACATTCTTTGAAGCTGATTCAACAGTCATTTACTATCCTACTTACATCCACCGATATACGAATCCGTTCACCACAGAATAACCATTTTCATCCCAATTTCATATTCGGAATTTTGATTTATCAGAATCCAACAAGTGGCATAATGAAGAAAATATTGGACAAAAAATAAAATTTGTTAGAAACAAACAAATTAACTATGTGAAATTTTGTTAAGAATCCACGCTAACAAAATCCTAGCTAACTGTTCCTAGCTAACTGATTACATTTTATTTATTGCAATTTAATTATCGCAATTTTATTTATCGTCATTTAATTTCTGTTATTTATTTTACGCACTTTATTTATCGTCATTTAAATACTGTTATTTACGCATTTTAAATATCGGGACACGTATACAAGGTTTTGACATATCATATATATATATATATATATATATATATATATATATATATATATATATATATATATATATATATATATATATATATATATATATATATATATATATATATATTATTTGGAATAACCATAGATACTCTATATGCAGTAATGCTGTAGTTAGCTATACAGGGTTGAGGTTGATTCTATAATAATATATATACTTTGAGTTGTGATCGAGTCTGAGACATGTACACTGGTCACGATACATATTAATTAATTCGAATATTATATATTAAACTATATATGAATTATTGGACTGTTAACTGTGGACTATCGACTGTGGACTAATAACATGGTACAATTAAAATGAATTAAAATATTGATTATAACATATGAAACTAAACATTTCTTCAATTTTGCCACTTGATTTCATCTTAAACCTCATTTGTATCTTGACGATTACAATCCGCGTTCAAACCTTTCATGATTCTTGAAAACAACTCAATCGAGAGGATGAACCAACCGCACTTCATCTACGATAAGAAACATTTATGCATATAGTTATGCACCTGAAAATAATCGGAACCTGAGTAAACGTTCAACACGTATCTGTGATAGCTCCTTTGGCGATGTTATTACCAAAAATAACTTTACAATTCCTTCCCAAATTAGCCTATTTTGTCACAGCTCCAGCAAATCAACTTTGAATTTCATTCGAATTAAACTTATTATAACCTTGTTATATAAGTTACCTTTCGTCATCGTTACCGGAAAACTGTTTATATTCCACCACATTAATAGAAACTTATCAGCAACTTCATTACTCATCGACTTAAGTTCTCCGAAGAATCATTATAATTGTTCATTAAAACCCGAATCATTATAATTGTTCATTAAAACCCTATCATGTACTAATCCGCATCTGATAACGATAATTGCCATACCAATTACTGAGAATCAGCAATCGGTATTCTGAAATTTCGCAGCATGTCTACATCAACAGCTATATGTATATATATAACATGTATCTCTTAGAATTATGATCTTCCATTCAGAAATTTTGAAAAGCACCCAGCCTACGAATCAATACATTGAACTTTGAAAAAGCTGAATGAAGCAGCAGAAACTGTAGACAACCGTAAACGACCTTAATCGTCGAAAGTTTGATGATAAAGAATAGTATGTTGGAAAAGCTCAGAAAAGTTGGAACTGGAAAACGGATTGAGCTAACCACGTAGGAGACCAAGGAAAAATACAAGGATCATACCATATATTCAAAGAATCCAGGTAATTCTGGATCCGTTGAAATCTTTAGAGAATATCTTGCTCCGAAGTCATGTTAGAATCTTGCGGAAAAATTTTCCTTCATCAACCATCGAACTTAGAAATTCCAAAATATCATCATAAATATCTTCGATATTTCTGAAGATATTTTCATAAATATTCTCGTCCGAAATTATTTATCTTTTCGTGCTATCTATACTACATCATAAAGGAAACTACTTTAGTTTCTAAATTTCTTTAAAATTTGAGTTTGAAATACAAATGTTATTGAAGTAGTGTTGGGAACTGAAGCATGAGTTAATATAATATAATGACACTTGATCAACGTGATTATATTACAGTAAGTCATGCTGAGTTTCAAATGGGACGTGATGATTCACAAATTATAACATCATCACGTGCCATGTTACATAACTCTTTCATTCTGCTTAACTTCTGAACATATCAAGAAAGTATATTCTTGATAGTTTTACTCTCAGTGATTCAGGTAATTTGACAAATCAAATCGTGCTATTACGTTCTTTCTTGTTTAGAACATTAAGTTCATTCGAAACTCCATACTTACGAATTCTGGACCATTACTTTCTTTACTGGAGGTCGAGAAGAGAATAAAAAGGCAAAAGAGCTCCAAAATATAAGAGAAAATATAAAGCCCGATAACAACACATAAATTACAAACCGTGTAAATCAATGTTTATTGTAACATAAAGACACGGGAGAATTAAAAACATTATAACCCCAAGGGTGAAGTAGAAGAAAACAGATTCCTCCGATGGAAGTTGGAAAAGGAGAATGATTGTTGTGATAGTCAGGATAAGGACAAGGATCAGAACTGGATTAAGCATTTTCACAATCTTTTGAATTTGGGAATTGAGTATAGAAGTGGTGAAAACTAATGGAACGGAAAGGGTAAATTTATAATGGAAATAGCAGACGTAGTAATCGGGACAGATCATCGTATTTAATTATAGAGATCTTAATTTCCTTATTCGCCGAAGAATCAAATCTTTTAGATTTCGAAGATTTTCTTTAAATCTCTTGAATTATGGAATTCAACCGTTACAACGTCAAAAGTTAAGACGAATCTTTGATACCTAATTTCACTCTTTGGTGATAGCTTCATTCGTACTCTTCGAATAATTGAATTGTTTTTATCCATATTACTCGGTGATGATAAAACTCTATTTATCACTCATATTCGTCAGGAAAACATTTCTATTGTTAGCCATGATGATCTCACTCAAATTTCGGGACGAAATTTCTTTAACGGGTAGGTACTGTGACGACCCAGAAATTTCCGACTAAATTTAAACCTAAACTGTAAATCATTTCAACACGATAAGCGAAGTCTGTATTATTGAATCTTAAAATTTTTGAATTGATTACATGGAACCATTTAATCTTTGACTGTTGCCGAGGATTCACGAACATTTTTTTGTAAATAAATATGTATATATATATATATATATATATATATATATATAATATATATATATAAATATTCAATATTCAATAATTGTCAGCATAGGATATATAATATAATTATATAGTTAATAAGAAATAACATCAAACTTACTTGCAAATAAAAATATAATTGCTACATTATTAATATTTTTAATATTAATAGTAATATCAGTATTAATATCATCATTATATATAATATAGATATAAAATTTGATATATATATATTATTACTGATATTATTATTATCATTAATAATATTAACATTAGCAAAATTCCGATTTTTGTAATTAGTATGATTAATATTATTATAATATATAATAGATAGATATGAAAAATGAAACATGTAACTTGATATCACTAGTATTATTATTACGTATTATCATTAAAAATTTGTCATTTTTATTATTATCATTAATATTAGTATTAATGATATTATTTTCATTATTATTATTTTTAATATCATCATTAGTATATTATTTTGATTAATATTATTATTATTATTATTATTATTATTATTATTATTATTATTATTATTATTATGTTCTATTAATATCATTATTAGTATTTTATTTTGATTAATAATATTTTTATTATTATTATGTTCTATTATTATAATTATCAGAATTTTTATTATTTCCAATAATATTATTATTATTAATAGATTCATTAATATTTAATAATTATTGATATTAAATTTTTAATTATGAAAATTTGCAGAATCAACTTGCTGTTTAATATCACGAGTGAACTATTATATATTCTTGTTTCTGTCCATAATTTGTTATTAGTCACGATCTAAACCTTGCAATACAAATAAAATCTGTTGAGAATTATTATCACTTTCCATTTTTTTTATATTCTTTGTATTCGATGGAATAATTTTTTTGTCGATAACTTTTGACTACAAAACAAGCAATTGATCTGTGTATTTGACAAAAACTCATTCGTTCCTACAATACTAATATCAATTACCACTTCCATCTGTTTTATTTGAGTGAATTTCACAGAAAAAGAAAAGGGTACCAGTCGATAACTCTGTTCTTGAGAGTGTTAATCAAAAACTTCGAATTTGAGTTTCATTTAAAAATCTAAAAATGCAGTTTAGTTATAAATTATGTATTTAAACTGTCTGCAACGTTTCAAGATCCAATTTTTGTTATCGAACTCGAATTGTTAGGTCAAAGTTAATTTTTTAAAAAATTCAATTATCTAGTTCATCGCGAAATTCGATTTCAAACTGATGTTGTAGGTCAAATTGAGTGTGCGGAAAGTTTCTAATAGTTAAATGCAACCTTTTTCATGTTATGATTATGGTTTAAAACATCCTAAATTTTGATATTGCTGTGTGAGTTCATGACGGGTCTTTTTTTTACAGTAAAGTTCTTATATATATATATATATATATATATATATATATATATATATATATATATATATATATATATATATATTTTTTTCCTCTTCTATGAAATTCAATCCTCTCAACTAAATCATTTAAGTTCTGTGTGATAATCCTAAATCAAGAGATAAATTAAGGGTTAGTAGAGATTTGAGCTCTGGTAGATTTGAATTAAGGAAGAAGATGGAAGGAAACAGAAATATTATAAATACAAAACAATTAGGTAATAATACAGAAAAACGAAATTGGATGAATGGCTGGGTGTTGGTTCTGGTGAGCGGGAGGTCGCGGGTTCGAGCCCGGGTCGGGACAATATTTTTTTTAAACAAGTTTTGTAAGGTAGTTTCAATTAATATTATTATTATTATTATAATTATTATTAATATTAATATTATTATTATTATTATTATTATTATTATTATTATTATTATTATTATTATTTATCATTATTATTATTGATTATTGTTATTGTTATTGTTATTGTTATTAATATTATTAATTATATCATATTATTAGTAATATCATTACTACAAATATTATTGTTATTATTAGTATTATTATTATTGTATTATTGCTAGTAATATTATCATTGATAGGATTATTATCGTTATTAGTATTGCTAATATTGAAAATTATTACTACTATTGCCATTTTTACTAAAAACTATCCACTGGTTATCATTAAAATTAGTCTTAGTACTAAGTATCATTATTAGTAATAGTTAGTACTAGAATTATCATTTAATATTAATATTAGTGATATTAGTAATATGATTAGTAAAATTTCTATTAAAAAGCGTCATGTTTTTTTTAAAAAAAGTCCTATTATTGTTAAAAATATTATCTTTATGAAAACTATCATTTTATCCTATCATTATTATCAAAATTGCCATCGTTATTAAAGATATTATTATCATTATCATTATAATTATTATTAGTATCATAACTATTAATATCCTTATTCTAGTACTATTATCATAATTATTTTTCAAACAAAAGAAAATGTTATAAGAATATATGTATTACTTAAGTATACTAATATTACGTAATATTACATTTTAATTAATAGAATGTCATCTATATTGATATAACGTTAATTAAACTATAAATCAAATTAATATTATAATATATGATAAGTATTAATAAAATTGTATATATATATATATATATATATATATATATATATATATATATATATATATATATATATATATATATATATTAATCTTAATAATAAACTAAAGATATATAAATTCGATTACAAGTGTATGTATTAATGCATATACAAATGATATAGGTTCGTGAATTCAAGACCAACCCTGCATTGTTCTGTTTCGTCGTATGAATATTTTTACTACAAAATATTGTAGAGTGAGTTTCATTTGCTCCCTTTTTAAATGCTTTTGCAATATATATTTTTGGGACTGAGAATACATGCGCTTTTATAAATGTTTTATGAAATAGACACAAGTAATCGAAACTACATTATATGGTTGAATGATCGAAGCCGAATATGCCCCTTTTAGCTTGGTAGCCTAAGAATTAGGGAACAGACCCCCTAATTGACGCGAATCCTAAAGATAGATCTATCGGACCCAACAAGCCCCATTCTGGAATTTGGAATGCTTTAGTACTTCGATTTTATCATGTTCGATGGGTGTCCCGGAATGATGGGGATATTCTATATGCATCTTGTTAATGTCGGTTACCAGGTGTTCAATCCATATGAATGATATTTTTGTCTCTATGCATGTGACGTATATTTATGAGAACTGAAAATGAAAATCTTGTGGTCTATTAAAATAATGGAAATGATTATTTATGTTAAACTAATGAACTCACCAACCTTTTGGTTGACACTTGAAAGCATGTTTATTCTCAGGTACGAAAGAAATCTTCCGCTGTGCATTTGCTCATTTTAGAGATATTACTTGGAGTTATTCATGAAATATTTCAAAATACGTTGCATTCGAGTCATCGAGTTCATCAAGATTATTACTAAGTCAATTATAGTTAGATATATTATGAAATGGTATGCATGCCGTCAACTTTCGATGTAATAAAAGTTTGTCTTTTAAAAACGAATGCAATGTTTGTAAAATTGTATCATATAGAGGTCAAGTACCTCGCGATGTAACCAACTATTGTGAATCGTTTATAATCGATATGGACTTCGTCCGGATGGATTAGGACGGGTCGCTTCACGCAAGGTCACTAATCCATACTTTATCTTGCAAACGACCAACTCAAACATAGGTTAAAGAATGAAATTAAAAGTTCAGGCAAACATACGGTCGAGGTACGGTCGATCGCATAGTCAACCGTGAAACCCTAAACTGAATTGCAACGTAGTTTTCTGAAAACAAGTTGCACGGTCACCACCACAGTCAACCGCAGTGCGACCGCAGTTTCTTCTGTCTCCAATTTTGACCAAATAAAGTTTGACTAGTTCCCGACATCTATAATTCATGAATCCTTTCTAAACATGCTTAGAATAGATGCCCTCTCCATACTCAATTGAGTTTTGGTCATAAAAACACTAATTGTGATTAATTACGCCTAATGACATCTTAATGACAAATTAACCTAGATTAGGCATAACACATAAGTGTTAATCAACAACTTGTGATCTTAATTCTTATCTAGATATATTTAGTACGATCATCAAGTGCCAACACACTTAAGCCAATGCCAGAACAATGATTGCTATTAGAAATGACTTAGTGATTAATTAAGTCTAAATGAAGAACAATGATCTCAAGGTTAAACTAGAAATGACTTGTAATCCTAAAACACACTTAGATACATTTAGAATGGTCACCAAGTCCCAATTAGAGATTGCTCTTCCCTTGTGCATGTGTTGGACATTAATGTGTGCTTACACATTAATCATGTAATGTGTTATATTGCACATTATACTTTTTAAGTACTTAAATTATAAGTTGTACAAGTATCTACATGATTGATCTTAGAATAACTATCTCTTGCTATATGAGTATTACTTGCTACTTGCTAATATGCTTAATACTCATAAACTTGTCAACTTAATTAATATGTTTGCCATGTGCTCATTAGTTAGGATTCAAGTAACTAACCTACTCTAATAGATTAAGTGTAAAATGGTTCACAATGAAACTATAGTCAATTGTCTATTTGGTCTAGTTTAAGTAACTAAGTATGATTGCATGATCAAGAATAACTTAACCTTAATGTCTTTACACACTTCATGATTATCTTATAGAGACATTATTCAATTAATCATAACTAAACTCAAATGAAACATGACTTGTGATTAATTGCAACTAGGGAGTTAATGATATAGTTACTAGCCTTTAGAATTAAACAAAGAGCATTAAAGTGACTAACTAAGTCTTGACCAATCTGAAATTTCCCTAAATATCAATCAAGACACTTCTCCAAGAATGTTGGGTTTGCCACTTTTGGAATGATTAGTCACTTTCATGCAATAAGACCAAATCTCACACACTTAATGCATATAGTACTTGTATAGGATGTTTGGTTTCTTTTGCAGGTGCTAGAAGGAGTAAAGGTGCCAAAATGTGGTGTTCAAATCTGAGTCAAACGGCTATACAACGGATACCAATTTTGGACTGGAGCACGCACGGTCGCACCACGGTCGACTGTGCAGGAAACCGTGTGTCAACGGCTATTTTTTGAATCCCACTATAAAAGGCAAACATTTAAGAGCATTTGAAGCTGACCCTCTTGCACATTTAAAAGGCTTATCTCCAGTGATCACAAATGCATCAATTACTACTCAAATGTGATCAAGCAAGAGAAGATTCTATGATCTTATAGATATAGAATTGGGTTGTTGTAAACTTACTAATTAAAATAATTTATCTTGTGAGTTTACTTAATGTAATGTATGTCCTAGTATTGTGTTAGGGTCATCATTGCAGAGTGTATGAGTCTTGTAACTTCAATTAGTGGAAGCATAGGCTAGCTTAGTGATCTACTTCCTTAAAGGGACTTAGGAAGTTGATTAATCTTATTTGGAGATTAGTACTTGTCCAAGGTGAAGACAAGTTGATCTAGGTTAGAGTTGATCTTTCAAAGGGATAGAAAGATTAGGTTTGTTGTCTACTAAAGAAGATTGAAGACTTGTAAATTGAATCTCCACCGGGTTTGGAGAAAAGTGCTTAGTGAAGCAACAAATCCCGATTAGTGTAATCGGGGAGTGGATTAAGGTGGATTAGTTAACATCTACCCAAACCACTATAAATCCTTGTGTCTATGTTCTTTACATTGCTTCATTTATCATTTTGAACATATACACTACACACATCAAGTTTGAGTTGAGTTGGTTGATCAAAGTAAAATCGAATTTGGTGATCAATCGAAAAAATTTTAAAAACGTATTAAGTAACTATTCACCCCCCCCCCCTCTAGTTACTTACAATTGTTATCAGAGCAGTTGCTCAAATCATTGCGCTACAAATGATCGCGAAAGCGTCAAAATTCATTTTGTGCAAAAACTTGAGTCAACGATTCTCGGATCAACTCAAACAATGAGATATTTGGAAGAATTAATGAAAGAAGCACCAATCTTTGATAAGATGAATATTGATGTGTGGAAATCAAGATTTGAGTCTTATCTCAAATCCAAGGATTACTACTTGTGGAGAATAATCAAAGTAGGAGACTTTGTACCACAAGCTAGTTCAAGTTTAGTGAAGTCAATATTTCAAAACAATGATGTTTTGAAACAATTTGATGCAATTTCACTACTTCATGAAATTCTTCCCAGTGAAGAAAGATTAAAGATAATCTCATGTGAAAATGCAAAAGAATGTTGGGACTCACTATGTTCTCAAGAAGATTTAAACTCTAAGAGTTTAAAGGGTAAAGGAATAGAGAAGGGTTTTGAAAAGGTTGGTGATTTTCAAGCAAAAGGGGTGAATGAAAATGAAGACTTTTTCCTCATGAGTTCTTGGAATGACATGGATCAAAATGGTCAAAGTGAAGAAGAGGTTGAATCTCCATTCAAAGAAGATGATGTCTCAAGCATGGATTGCAATGAGGTACATGTACTCTATCCTTCTAATTATGAAGAATTGTTAGATGATTACAAGACTATTAAATTTTTGTATGATAGTAGTCGTGACAAAGTAAAACTTTTGGAGAAAGAATTACACAAAGTTACACAACTTAACAAAGTTCTAATTGACGAAAATAACACTTTGAAAAGAAAACTTGAAAGGATAACTATTTGTGATTCTTCAAGAGGTAAACATGAAATGAATGTATGTCACGACTCTAGCAAACACAAATCTTGTAATCAAAGTCCATTATCTATTATTAGGAAAATTGAAAACATGGGAAAAATGGACCAAGCTAGCAATTCCATGGTAGGGATAAGTCAAGGATTGGGTAATCTTAAAATCAATCAAAATCAATGATCAAAATGCTAATGAGAATAACCTTCTCAAAAGACTTTGTATAAAAGAAAGGTTTTTCTTACAAATGCAAATTGTTTTTGAAAAATGATTTTAAAAGATTAAGTGTAGGAAGCTTACTTGCCTTAGGATTGTGTGTTTATGTGAAAACATGTATTGCATGCTAAACACTAGGTTGATGCGTTTTGTGTATACTATGTGATTGAATATATATATATATATATATATATATATATATATATATATATATATATATATATATATATATATATATATATATATATATATTTATATATATATTATATTACGTGTCATTGATGATTAAAACATCGGGAGGATGTAATCATTCAATGTTAGGAAAAGAAAACTTGTCCTCAAGTATTCTATAGAACCTAAGAATCGTCAAAACGCGATTGAAGAAAGAAGAAGTGAAGAAACGAGTGATCAGAAGGATCCACGGTAGCACCACGGCTGACCGTGTACTCGATCGCAAACTCCTGTCCTGTTCGTGGAAAAATTTCGGCACGGCTAACACCACGGTCGACCGTGCTTCGATCGTGTGTGGTCTGATTCAGTTTTAAATTGAACTAAACCCTCACTCTTATTTCTTTTCAACCCACTTCAAAACACACACACCTACACACGGCTGAAGAGATCGACCGCACGAAGAAAAACGCGCATTCCTTCAAATTCAATTCCTACTTTCGGTATGATTAATCCTTGCTTTCCTAGCATTCAATTGTGTTTGTATGATGAATTAGGGTTATGAAGAAACCCTAACTAGAATGAATCAAAACCTAAATTGATGCAAACAATTAAAATTGTTCCTAAAGAACAATTTAGAAATGATTGTAGTAATGATTATCGTATATCTATGCATTGATTTAACATTGAATGATTCTTGGGTTCATTATACATCTAGGTTAGATTTTCATAGAAGCATTGTTCATATGATATGAATGACATTGTTGCTAATTGAGTGTAATAATGTTGAATGTCAAAACATGTGTTGATGATGATTTCAAAAGTCTAGAACGCATATGAACTTTGTGAAAATCTTAATCTAGTTGCAAACTCATTTGACACTAATGAAGAGTGAAAATGTGAAGAACATTAACATCAAAACACCTAAGTATTGATGATAATTAAAGTTTGCAAAACATGTTGTCTACAATTGAACTATACACCTTGAACTAATCTGAAGTATCATTGTGTAGAAAATGGCAAGAGGAGATGAACCAAAAAGAAAGGACTCATACAACCCACCTTCAGATCCTACAGAGAGAATTAGGTACAACGCTTGGTTTCTCTCTAGACGTCCTATCGCTGAAGGAAGAAAAGTTGCCCACGATCAAATGCCCAAACTTGTAAGACAATTCAAAACTCTCAAATGGGAAGTATTTCTCACTCTTGATGGTCCCATTTTGAAATGTCCCGTTCATATTGATTATAAACGTTCCATATTAATTGATTTCGTCGCGTGGTTTTTACCTCTATATGAGACGTTTTTCTAATACTGCATTCATTTTTGAAACAACCATAACCTTTATTTTATCGATAAAGGTTTAAAAATCATTACGTAGATTATCAAGTAATGATAATCTAAAATATACCATTTACACACGACCATTAGATAATGGTTTACAATAAGAATATATTACATCAAAAATATGTTTCTTGAATGCAGTTTTTACATAATATCATACAAGCATGGACTCCAAATCTTGTCCTTATTTTAGTATGCAACAGCGGAAGCTCTTAATAATCACTTGAGAATAAACATGCTTAAAACGTCAACAAAAATGTTGGTAAGTTATAGGTTTAACCTATATATTATCAAATCATAATAATAATAGACCACAAGATTTCATATTTCAATATACATCCCATACATAGAGATAAAATTCATTCATATGGTGAACACCTGGTAACCGACATTAACAAGATGCATATAAGAATATCCCCTATCATTCCGGGAAATTCTTCGGACATGATAAAAACGAATTCGAAGTACTAAAGCATCCGGTACTTTGGATGGGGTTCGTTAGGCCCAATAGATCTATCTTTAGGATTCGCGTCAATTAGTAGGTCGGTTTACTAATTCTTAGGTTACCAAGCAAAAAGGGCATATTCGGCTTCGATAATTCACCCATATAATGTAGTTTCATTTACTTGTATCTATTTCGTAAAACATTTATAAAACTGCATGTATTCTCATCCCAAAATATTAGATTTTAAAAGTGGGACTATAACTCACTTTCACAGATTTTTACTTCGTCGGGAAGTAAGACTTGGCCACTGGTCGATTCACGAACCTATAACAAATATGTACATATATATCAAAGTATGTTCAAAATATATTTACAACACTTTTAATACATTTTGATGTTTTAAGTTTATTAAGTCAGCTGTCCTCGTTAGTAACCTACAACTAGTTGTCCATAGTTAGATGTACAAAAATAAATTGATATATATTATCTTGAATCAATCCATGACCCAGTGTATACACGTCTCAGGCTAGATCACAACTCAAAGTATATATATTTTTGGAATCAACCTCAACCCTGTATAGCTAACTCCAACATTACTGCATATAGAGTGTCTATGGTTGTTCCAAATAATATATATAGATGGGTCGATATGATATGTCAAAACATTTGAATACGTGTCTATGGTATCCCAAGATTACATAATATATTAGAATACATGTATAATAAAATATAAGTTAGCTATGATATGATTAATATAAATTTGTTACCAATTTTCACGTAGCTACAACAAGCAAAAATATCCAATCTTGTTTTACCCATAACTTCTTCGTTTTAAATCCGTTTTGAGTGTTTCAAGTTTCTATGGTTTCATATTGAACTTAAGTTTATGAATCTAAACAGAAAAAATATAAGTTTATAGTCGTAAATACAGGTTACAAGTCATTTTTGTAAAGGTAGTCATTTCAGTCGAAAGAACGACGTCTAGATGACCATTTTGGAAAACATACTTTCACTTTGAGTTTAACCATGATTTTTGGATATAGTTTCATGTTCATAAGAAAAATCATTTTCCCATAAGAACAACTTTTAAATCAAAGTTTATCATAGTTTTTAATTTACTAACCCAAAACAGCCCGCGGTGTTACTACGACGGCGTATATCCGGTTTTACGGTGTTTTTCGTGTTTTCCGGTTTTAAATCATTAATTTAGCATATCATATAGATATAGAACATGTGTTTAGTTTATTTTAAAAGTCAAGTTAGAAGGATTAACTTTTGTTTGCGAACAAGTTTAGAATTAACTAAACTATGTTCTAGTGATTTCAAGTTTAAACCTTCGAATAAGGTAGTTTTATATATATGAATTGAATGATGTTGCTTCGAATAAGGTAATATACGGAACAAGTATACTTGATGTGTTTCTTTCCCAATACAAGGTTAGCAAGTGGGTTGCACAAAACCACAAGTTTTGAGCTAAAATTTTCAAATCTGAAACCCACCAAACTCACAAAAACAATTTGCAAACACCGGTAAAGGGTTATTCCGGAAAACTTATCTAGGGTAAAAGCTAGATTGAATTTTCAAAAAGATCAAATGTTTTCATAAAGATCCAATTTCCTTAAGGGGTCTAAATTTTATAGTCATGTGGGACTGTAAATCACATCGTTACTACCATTGTTTATACCGCCGTATAGAAATCACTGATGTACAAAGTGTGAAGAATAAAGAAGTGATTCTAGTAGTTTTATTTCAAGACTATATTGCTTGAGGACAAGCAACGCTCAAGTGTGGGAATATTTGATAATGCTAAAAACGAACATATATTTAATAGCATTATCCCTCAAGAAAGACAAGCTTTTAGTTGCAACTGTTCTATTTACAAGTGATATTCGTTTAAATAATAAAAGGTGAAGACAAAAGACAGATTCGATGAATTGAAGACGCAAACGACCAAAAAGCTCAAAAGTACAAAGTACAATCAAAGTGGTTCAAATTATTGATGAGAAACGTCTCAAAATTACAAGAGTACAAGACGCAAAACGCAAAGTACAATATATTAAATAGTACGCAAGGACGTTCGAAAATTCGGAACCGAGACATGAACCAACTTTCAGTGCGCGACGCAACGGACCAAAAATTACAAGTCAACTATGCATAAGAATAAAATATAATATATAATTAATTATATATATTATTATATAATATAATTTTACGCAGCCCATGTTTTGGATCTAATATGTGAGCTGGTTTTCAGACCTCCGCACTCGCGGTACTTTTGTGAAGGATACCTCCACACTCGCGGAGCTCTACAGTACAACGTGGGCCTATAAAAGCCATCGAATTCTGCACGAAAAAACACACTTTTTCTAATCTTTTTCTCTTTTCATTCATACGTAAATATATATATATTTATATTATAATTTTAATTTTAATTTTAATTCTAATAATAAGGGTAGCTAAGTTATTATTATGCTTATTTAATGCCGAAGTAATCGTGATATTGGACTAAATATTAAAATTGGGTAATTGGGCTTTGTACCATAATTGGGGTTTGGACAAAAGAACGACACTTGTGGAAATTAGACTATGGGCTATTAATGGGCTTTATATTAACTAAATGATATCTCGTTAATTTAATATATAGACTTATAATTTGACGTATTTATATATAACCATATACGCTTGACTGGGTACGTTGGGAGGGATATATATAAATACCAATAATTGTTCATTTTACCGGACACGGAACTGGATTAATAGTTAATAGACTTGTTGAAACAGGGGTGGATTACATTCAAGGGTAATTGGTGTAATTGTTAACAAAGTAGTAAAACCTTGGTTTACATGCAGTCGATAACCTGGTGTATTCATTAAACAAAGTATTAAGACCTTGTTACAATTCGAATCCCTAATTAGTTGGAATATTTGACTTCGGGAATAAGAATAGTTTGACGAAGACTTTCGCACTTTATATTTATGACTGATGGACTATTATGGACAAATCCGTATGGACATATCGAATAATCCAGGACAAAGGACAATTAACCCATGGGAATAAACTAAAATCAACACGTCAAACATCATGATTATGGAAGTTTAAATAAGCATAATTCTTTATTTTCATATTTAATTGCACTTCTAATTATCGCACTTTTATTTATTGTCATTGTATTTAATTGCACTTTTAATTATCGTACTCTTTAATTATCGCAATTTTATTTTATCGCACTTTCGTTATCGTTATTTACTTTATGTTTTAAATTAAGTCTTTTATATTTTTAATATTTTACATTAGGTTTTAACTGCGACTAAAGTTTTAAAATCGACAAACCCGTCATTAAACGGTAAAAACCCCCCTTTATAATATTAATATACTACTTATATATTTTTGTATTTTTATAAATATAGTATAAGTTAAAAAAATATAGCGTTAAGCTTGTTTAAAGATCCATGTGGAATGAACCGGACTTACTAAAAACTACACTACTGTACGATTAGGTACACTACCTATAAGTGTTGTAGCAAGGTTTAGGTATATCCATTCTATAAATAAATAAATATTTTGTGTAAAATTGTATCGTATTTAATAGTTTTTCCTAATAAATATATAACTATTTCCTAGTACGCCTCGCACACATCAAGTATTTTTGGCGCCGCTGCCGGGTAAAGTTCAACGCCGAAGTGAAACGCTATATATAAAAAAAAAAATTTTAAGTCGTAATCTATTTCTGTAAAATTATACGTTTTAAATATTAAAAATACAAGAAAAAGAAAAATATATCTATATATTTTTAAGTTTAGTTAAATTAAAAAATTTATTTTTTTTATTATGAAAAAGTTATAAAAAAAAAAGTAATAATTTATAGTTATATTTTATATATATTAAAAAGAGAAAAATTAAAAATAAAAATAAATAAATAAAAACACTGAACCTGCACGAGCACCTCATCTGATCTGTATCTGAGGTATCCGCACTCGCGGTACCTTTTGCCAACTAGGATCCGCACTCGCGGAGGATACTGACAGGTCAAACCTCAAACAGCATTAATTACGATTTAGGGTTTAATTTAATAAATATTATTATTATTAAACCCTAATTAGGGTTAGTTATTTTATTAATTAGTTTTAATTTTATTTAATTTGTAATATTTAGTTTAAATTAGTTTTATTATTTATAAAATTAATACTTTTATAAAAATAATAATATAAAAATAATATTTTTATAAAAATTGTATTTTTACAACTTTAAGTTTTATTTTTAAAAATTTCGTACCTTTTTAATCGTTTATTCGTAATATTTGTATTTTTCATTCATATTTAGTTTTAAGACATAGTTTTTGCCATAGTATTTTTATTTCTAGATTTTTAGGCTTTGCCGTAAAATCCCTTAAGTGTTTTTTCTTTAGACTAAGATTTAGGTGCTCTAGAATTTTGCGACGCAGTTTTTATATTTTAGTACCTTTTTAAGTTATTGCCGTTTTGGATATAGAATTCCTTTAAGCTTTAATACCTTTAGACGCAACTTTTAATTCTTAGTTTTTAGTTCCTTTTAAGTTTCGACGCGCTACTTTCTTATTTTTATTTTTCGACGCCTATTATTTTTCGACCTTTTATTTTTCGACGTTTTTCGACGCGCTCTTTTTCTTTCTTATTTCTCGACGCTCTAGTTTTTAGGACTTAGATTTTTTCTATTTCTTATCTAAAATTTCTTTAAATTTCAAAACGAAAACTTATTTTAAGTGGTTAAATTGATAGACATCAAAATTTTCTGGTTCGTAGTAATAGTTGGATTTATACGTGGACCGGGTTATTGGAGCCAAACAGTACTCAATTATATTGAGACCAAACGAATCCTGCCCCTCTGCTGCATCTTTTGGCTATTCGAAACGTGCGCAAAATCAGAAAAGTCTATTAATTTGATAACTTATATAATTTTTTTTATTTTTATAACTAATAGGATATTCAGTGAATGCACCGAGCAAAACGTTCACCACCTTTTGTACGTTCACCACCTGTAACCAGATCAAGACATCTAGCAAATATTATCGCCGTTGATTTTTCTTTAGGATCGTCATCCAGTCAACCAAGTACTCCAATTCAAATTTACGATAATCCATTTTTTGAACCCGACCTCACAATTGAGAATCCGGAGAATATTCAGGGACAATTCGTAGATCCTGAACCATTAATATTTCCTCCGGAACCACCAATCATTCAAACATAGATTGTTGAGGAACCTACCATTAAATCAGAATCCTATAGTGATTCAGATTCAACAAATTCAATCATGGAAAATCTGGAATCTCTAAGTATGGAAGACCGAATGCGAGCTAAACTCACTGGCCAAGGTCATGCAATTACTCAACCAGACATTAATGCGCCAGATTATGAAATCAAAGGACAAATCCTACACATGGTAACAAATCAATGCCAATTTAGTGGTGCGCCGAAGGAAGATCCAAATGAACATCTTCGTACCTTTAATAGGATCTGCACTCTATTTAAAATAAGAGAAGTGGAGGATGAATAGATATATCTCATGTTATTTCCCTGGACTTTAAAGGGAGAAGCCAAAGATTGGTTAGAATCGTTACCTGAAGGGGCAATTGATAGATGGGACGTTTTAGTTGAAAAATTTCTTAAACAATTCTTTCCGGCATCTAAAGTCGTAAGACTTCAAGGAGAAATTATTACGTTCACACAAAAGCCAAATGAAACTATGTATGAGGCGTGGACAAGATTTGGAAAGTTATTGAGGGGATGTCCGCAACATGGTTTAGACACTTGTCAAATAGTACAAATATTCTACCAAGGATGCGACATCACTACAAGAAAAGACATCGATATAGTAGCTGGTGGTTCCATTATGAAGAAAACAGCAACTGATGCTTACAAAATTATTGATAACACTGCTTCCCACTCACATGAGTGGCACCAAGAAAAAGATATCGTTAGATCATCTAAAGCAGCTAGAGCCGATTCTAGCCATGACTTAGATTCCATTTCCGCAAAGATAGATATTGTAGAGAGACGAATGGAAAAGATGACTAAGGATATTCACTAAATACGAATTAGTTGTGAGCAGTGTGGAGGACCACATTTGACAAAAGATTGTCTCAGTATTGAACTGACAATGGAACAAAGAGAGAATGTTTCATACATAAACCAAAGGCCTGGAAATAATTATCAGAATAATTATCAACCGCGAAGACCGATCTACAATCAAAACCAGAATTATAACCGAAATGTTCCATACAACAATCAACAAGGTCCTAGTAATCAACAAGTATCCAATAATACTTACAATCAGCAAAGACCTAATTTTCAAAACAAACCACCACAAACCGATGATAAAAAGCCGAATTTAGAAGATATGATGACGAAGCTAGTTGAATCTCAAACTCAATTTTTCACATCTCAGAAACAAACCAATGAACAAAATGCTCAAGCATTTAGAAATCAACAAGCTTCTATTCAAAATCTGGAACAAGAAGTAAGTAACCTAGCAAGGTTGATAGGTGAAAGAAAACCGGGAAGTTTACCTAGCGATACTAATGCTAACCCCCGGAATGAAACAGCTAAAGCCATTACCACAAGAAGTGGTATTACACTTAAACCACCTGAAATACCTATAATTTCTTATGAAACTATTCCTACTCCACAAGAACCAGAACCTGAGCAAGATAAGGAAAAAGAACCGGTAGTTGAAAAGGTTAATGAAGATAACACAGCTAAGGCTAAACCTTATGTTAAACCATATCAACCACCACTTCCTTATCCGAGTAAAATAAGAAAAGAGAGACTTGAAGCCGAGCAATCCAAATTCTTGGATATGTTTAAACAGATAAATGTAAATCTTCCTTTCATTGATATAATTTCAGGAATGCCTAGATATGCTAAATTTCTGAAAGATCTAATCACAAATAGAAAGAAAATGGAAGAACTCTCGGCTGTTACTATAAATGCTAATTGTTCAGCAGTGCTGTTGAATAAGATACCAGAAAAATTATCTGATCCAGGAAGATTCACAATTCCATGTTTTCTGGGTAGTCTTAGTTCAATATAAGCATTGACAGACTTAGGTGCTAGTATAAATTTAATGCCATATTCACTATACACTAAACTAGACCTTGGGGAATTGAAACCAACACGAATAAGTATACAACTAGCAGATCGATTAGTAAAATATCCTAGAGGGATAATGGAGAACATGCTAGTTAAAGTTGGTACTTAAGTATTTCCAGTAGATTCTGTTATTCTGGATATGGAAGAAGATTCTCAAGTTCCTCTCATATTAGGAAGACCATTCTTAAACACGACTAAAGCAATAATAGACGTGTTTGGTAAGAAACTGACCCTAAGTATAGAGGACGAGAGTGTTACCTTTTCAGTTGATAGAGCAATGCAACAACCGCAATCTGCAGATGATACATGTTATTATATTCAAACTATAGAATCACATGCAGAATTGTTAGAAGAATTTCCAGAATTAAAAGGAACAGGAGAATGTTCTTTAGGAGAAGGAACTGAACCAATTGATGAAACTGAAATGTTAGCTACACTTATGGCTAATGGATATGAACCAACAACAGAAGAAATTCAAATGCTAAAAGAAGAAGACAGATATCGATATAAATCATCGATAGAAGAACCACCGACATTAGAGTTAAAGCCACTTCCAAACCATTTGGAATACGCTTATTTACATGGTGAATCTGAATTACCTGTAATAATATCGTCTTCTCTTACTGAAAATGAAAAATCTCAACTCATTTCTGTGTTAAAAGCTCATAAACCAGCCATTGCATGGAAGATTCATGATATTAAAGGAATAAGTCCTTCGTATTGCACACATAAAATCCTTATGGAAGAAGGTCATAAAACGTATGTGCAACGCCAACGAAGACTAAATCCTAATATGCAAGATGTTGTTAAGAAATAAATTATTAAACTACTAGATGCGGGTTTAATTTATCCAATTTCTGATAGTCCATGGGTAAGCCCAGTTCAATGCGTACCTAAGAAGGGTGGCATGACTGTCATCACAAATGAAAAAAATGAGCTTATTCCTACTAGGACTGTAACAGGATGGCGTGTTTGTATTGATTATAGAAAATTAAATGACGCCACCAGAAAAGATCACTTTCCCTTACCTTTTATTGATCAAATGTTGGAAAGATTAGCCGGAAACATTTACTATTGTTTTCTTGATGGTTTTTCCTGATATTTTCAAATTCTAATAGCACCCGAGGATCAAGAGAAAACCACGTTCACGTGCCCTTATGGTACTTTTGCTTACAAACGCATGCCATTTGGACTTTGCAACGCCCCTACAACCTTTCAAAGGTGCATGATGGCGATTTTTCACGACATGATAGAAGAATGCATGGAAGTTTTCATGGATGACTTTTCAGTCTTCGGTGATACATTTGAATCATGTCTAGTTAATCTTGAACGAATGCTTATTAGATGTGAACAATCAAATCTAGTACTTAATTGGGAGAAATGCCATTTCATGGTTAAAGAAGGCATCATTCTTGGTCATAAAATCTCAAAGGAAGGAATTGAAGTGGATAGAGCTAAAGTAGATGTAATTGCTATACTTCCACATCCCACCAATGTTAGAAGAGTTAGGAGTTTTCTAGGGCATGCCGGTTTTTACCGACGTTTCATAAAAGATTTTTCTAAAATTGCCACTCCTATGAATAAACTCCTAGAAAAGGATGCTCCATTCATCTTTTCAGATGAATGTATCAAATCTTTTAATATTCTTAAAGAAAAACTCACTAATGCGCCGATCATGATAACTCCAAATTGGAATCTACCGTTTGAACTTATGTGCGATGCAAGTGATTTTGCAATGGGAGCCGTTTTAGGACAAAGAATTGAGAAACGATTTCAACCTATATATTATGCTAGTAAGACGTTACAAGGAGCACAAACGAACTACAAAATTACTAAAAAAGAACTCCTTGCTATTGTCTTTGCTTTTGAAAAATTTCGTTCATATCTCGTTCTAGCTAAAACGGTGGTCTATACCGACCATTCTCCTCTTAGATACCTATTTTCGAAACAAGATGCCAAACCAAGATTAATCCATTGGATCTTACTTTTACAAGAGTTCGATATTGAAATCTGAGACAAAAAGGGAGCAGAAAATCTCGCCGCTGATCATCTTTCTCGTCTTGAAAATCCCGAATTAGAAGTTCTAAATGAATCGACCATACAAGACAACTTTCCTGATGAATATCTATTGAAGATAGATTATTGTGAAATTCCATGGTTTGCAGACTATGCAAACTACTTAGTATGTGGATTCCTTGAATAAGGATTATCATACCAAAAACGAAAGAAATTCTTTAGTGATATAAAACACTATTTCTGGGAAGATCCACATTTGTTTAAAAGTTGTCCCGATGGAATAATACGCCGATGTGTATTCGGAAATGAAGACAGTCAAATCTTAAACCATTGTCACACAGGACCAACAGGAGGGCATTATGGGCCTCAACTAACAGCAAGAAAAGTTTATGATGCTGGATTCTATTGGCCTACAATTTTCAAAGACGCACACCTTCTTTGCAAATCCTGTGATGCATGTCAAAGGGCCGGAAAAATAAGTCAATGTGATGAAATGCCACAAAATGTCATTCAAGTATGCGAAGTATTTGACATTTGAGGTATTGACTTTATGGGTCCATTTCCAAAATCTCATAATAATCTATACATTCTCGTAGCCATTGATTATGTATCTAAATGGGCGGAAGCACAAGCTCTCCCGACTAACGATGCACGAGTTGTAGTCAACTTTTTAAAACGTCTTTTTGCAAGGTTTGGAACACCGAAAGCTTTAATAAGTGATCGGGGTACTCATTTTTGTAATAATCAACTTGAGAAAGTTCTCAAAAGATATGGAGTAACTCATAAAATCTCCATCGCTTATCATCCACAAACAAGTGGACAAGTTGAAAATACCAACCGAGCTTTAAAACGTATTCTAGAGAAAACCGTAGGATCAAATCCGAAGGAATGGTCCATGAAATTGGAGGATGCACTCTGGGCTTTTAGAACAGCCTACAAAACTCCAATTGGTACCACACCTTTTAAACTCGTTTACTGAAAAGCATGTCATCTTCCAGTAGAAATTGAACACAAAGCATTTTGGGCTTTGAAGACATGTAATCTTGATTTACATGAAGCCGGACATCTACGGTTAAGTCAATTAAACGAATTAGAAGAATTAAGACATGAAGCATATGAAAATTCGTTAATCTATAAGGAAAGAACGAAGAAATGGCATGATAAAAGAATCAGAAGTTCAAAAGAATTTAAAGAAGGAGACAGAGTTCTTCTTTTCAATTCACGATTCAAGCTATTTCCTGGAAAATTGAAATCAAGATGGTCTGGACCATTCATAGTCAAAAGAGTTTTCTCATACGGAACAATAGAGTTAATAAATTTAAATGGGATTGAATTTAAAGTTAATGGTCACAGAGTTAAACATTACATACATGGTTCGATGGAAGTTGACAATGAAGTCAATCATAATTTCACCACCCAAGAAAACCCTCAAAATGAAAACATAAATATGTTATCAACAACATATGAAAAATCAAAATTGGAGAATAGGGAGGATTCAAATTGGAGTGATGAAGAAGAATTCTTATACAAACCTCCCATTCCAAGAAACGAACATCCGAAAAAGGTTTACAAACCAACTCGACTTACTAAAGCAGGAGACCAGGGTAAATTTATTATTTCTTTCTTACTTAATGATGGTGCTGTATATAATGGACTCGCAGATTTAGGAGCAAGTGCAAATATTATGCCTCTTTCCTTATACAAAAGATTAGGTATGGGTAAATTAAAACCAACCAAAATAGGTGTTCAATCATTTGACCTAACCATTAAACACCCGGTTGGAATAGCAAATAATTTATTTGTTAACGTGGGAAGTTTGACCTTTGTTGCAAACTTCATAGTGATTAATATGGTGGAAAACCTTGATATTCCTCTAATTTTAGGTCGCCCATTTTTAGCAACCACCGAGGCATTCATTGATGTAAGAGAAGGTAGAATGACACTCAGGGATGGTGATACATCGATCACCTTTGTGAACCGAAAGTTTAGATCTCCACCAACCAAAACTGTTAAACCAATAAAAACGCATAAGTGTGGGGAAGATGAAGAAACACTTAATGATGATCCGATCACAAAGAACCCCGTTGATGATAAGAAATTAGATGAACCCGTTTTTAACAGTTCAACGAAAAACTTTATAAACGGATTCACGATGCTAAGATTAAGGGAAACTTTAAGTTATGTAACCGATTAATATCCAATTTATCGCCAAAACAAAAGGCGATGTTAGTTGAATTTGTGAAAGTTACGGAGGAAATCAACAAATGGATTGAAGTAAAAGTCAAAGATGTACAAGTTGTTGATGATCCAATTGAAAATAACGTTAATCACAATTTCAACTAAGTGTGGGGAGGTTCGAATCTTTTTAGGGTAATATGTATTTCTGTTAAAGTTAGATATTATGTTTTCGTGTAGTTCTCGAGAATGGAATCCGAATGGTCTTTCCCTAGCAGACCCTAAAGAACTAGTCTTCTCCCCCCATTCTGAATTTTTTTTTTTAGGTTTTACGAGATGAAGACTTCCTGTGAACTAAACCATGGTCTAATGCTATACGCTTTGATCACTAGACGTAATAATGACACCCTTCCAAGTGAAATAGTATCGTTAATCAGAGGTAAATTGGACGGAGTAAGAAAAGAATCCAGGAATGAAAATAATAAGTTACATTTTGGTAAAGGAAAATCAAAATCCGCAGCGAAAAGAAGAGCACGACACCTTGAAAGATGTCACAAATGCGGAAAATGGTCACACGAAGGAAAATGCTCGACGAATCAGACATATTCCAATACCGAATTCGTTACTTTATGCAGAGATGGACCGTTCATATGTTTAGAAGAAAAAACGTTGAATGCTCGAGGTTATGCCTATGTAGCTATAGAAAACTAATTAGTCCGACTATCTTATGAGTGGGCTAAAGCAGGTCACTGAGAATTATATTTCACAGGTAAGTTTGTACAGTTTTTATTTTTATTTTTATTATTTTTTTAACCTTTTGATAATAAAATCTAAATTGTTCGCTATAAAGTATTAAATTGATATTCAATAAAATTAGGTTTTGCGACCGAAATTATTGATATCATACAAAAATTTATTACATCACTGCGAAATTTACCGTTTATTCTTAAGGTATAAATATCTTTAATCAATCAACCCAAAATATTTCAAAAATTCGTCATGAGTTAAACTAGGTTATGAAATCGAAATTACTTTACCGAAAAGAGGGGCGCATATTTTTGATAATATTTGATTGATTAAAGTGGGATAAAAGCCAAAAAGATTTTTACTTTTATTTTTACCATATTTTTAAAATTAATATTTAAATATTAAATTATTATTGTAAACTTTTTAAAATCAATATATTTAAATTTTTAAATATTTGAAAAATTAATATTTTTAATATAAGTTTGTATGTATAAAAACAAAAATATAATTTAAGTTTGGTGTGAATTTTTAATATGAATTTTTAATTTTATGCATTTTAAATTTAAGTTTGGTGTGAATTTAAAAACAAAAATTTACTTTATTTCGTTAAGTTAAAAATATGATTTTTAAAATTCATCGTAAGTTGAAGACTAGGTCGTTGAACCGAAATTGCTTGACCCGAGGGAGGGACGAGAAATTTTATTATCATTATTTTTAATCTTATTGAATTAAAGTATGCCAAAAACATAAATAAAAAAAAAAAAAAACCAAATTCTTTGCTTTTAAAACAAACGCCAATATGTTTGGAAACTTTGGTAAAATTTAATCATTTTTCTACGCTAATCACCCTAATAATTTAAATTGTTACTGATTTCTTGCAAATGAGGGCATTGCAAGATCTTAAGTGTGGGAAGGGGTTAAATTCTTTCAGATTTTTAAAATTTTTACCTTATACACTTGGTTACCAGTAAAAATACTAGTAACGCAGTAGTTGTATTAGAATCTAGTGCTCTCTGATAATAAAGAACAGCCCTAGTCTTATATACTGACTATACAATTCTAGTAAAATTTTCAAAATTTTCAATTAAATGAACTCAAAATCATGTTTATACATATTTATGAACGATAAAACTAGGTGTTAACACCGAAATTATTGTTACCTCGGAAAGGACATAAATTGAGAAACAGCCTAAAATGTTAGAATTCATTTA
This sequence comes from Rutidosis leptorrhynchoides, assembly GCF_046630445.1. NCBI lineage: Eukaryota > Viridiplantae > Streptophyta > Magnoliopsida > Asterales > Asteraceae > Rutidosis > Rutidosis leptorrhynchoides. The sequence continues at coordinate 98,907,429 of NC_092334.1, read as the reverse complement.
AAATGGAATAGAGGACAATAAAAAGGTAAAGAAAGGAAAATAAAAGCGAAGTGTGTGAAAAATTTACCAAGTTATTTAAAACATGTATCATATATTTTTGTACAAATAACTGAAGATACTTTTGCTTTAGACTAAACTAATCAGTTTCACCCGATTTACTGTAATATATTTGAAAGAAAGATGGAGCTACACGATGAATCAATTCCATCGTTAAAAGGAAGTAAAGTCTTCCGAAAAAGATACGCGCTTCTTGATTTAGGTCATGAAGTTGTCGTCCAGACCAGCTGTAGGTTGACGAAAAATATAGAAAAGCCATCTCTAAAATCAGCAGGAAATCCACGGACCTCAGCATCAAACAGGGTCGCCAAGTGGTCAGACTTATCCTAACCATGAGAGGATCTGTCTTGTAAAATGGGGAGGACGCCGTGCAAATTAGCTGAATAAGACTAATGAATCAGATCCCCAGAAAGGATAATCTCCTTAAAAGATCAAAAATCAGCTTTTAAGACTGATATTACTCAATCCTTGAGATTGACCTTAAAAATTGAGAATTACAAACTCATGGAATTCAATGATATCTAAACTCGAGCATGAACGAGAAAATATTTTGATCAAAATTACAAACCGATTTGTTTTCTGAAAACCCTATTTTTAATGCGTTCATTACCATTGAACGTAAAATCCTAGGAATTCACCTGGAATTCATTAGGTCACCTGAACCAAATCGGGTGTCAACCGTAAGAACGGTGGTTGCATAGCATGGTCAAAAACAGGACCTTGTGCCAGACCGAAGAAAAATTATAGGGGTGAGCTTTACTATTGCTCCTACCAAGGATAGTAATTGCATCCGACACGTTATAGACCATAAATAAAAGCATGTCAGGGGATATTGCCTTAACAGTTGCTTGTTCAACGCTTTCCTTTACAACCGGACGGTAGTTTACCGAAAGGTAATATACGGAACAAGTATACTGGACGTGTTGCTTTCCCAATACAAGATTAGCAAGTGGGTGACACAAAACCACAAGTTTTGAGCTAAAATTTTCAAATCTGAAACCCACCAAACCCACAAAAACAATTTGCAAACACCGGTAAAGGGTTATTCCAGAAAACTTATCTAGGGTAAAAGCTAGATTGAATTTTCAAAAAGATCAAATGTTTTCATAAAGATCCAATTTCCTTAAGGGATCTAAATTTTATAGTCATGTGGGACTGTAAATCATATCGTTACTACCATTATTTATACCGCCGTATAGAAATCACTGATGTACAAAGTGTGAAGAATAAAGAAGTGATTCTAGTAGTTTTATTTCAAGACTATATTGCTTGAGGACAAGCAACGCTTAAGTGTGGGAATATTTGATAATGCTAAAAACGAACATATATTTAATAGCATTATCCCTCAAGAAAGACAAGCTTTTAGTTGCAACTGTTCTATTTACAAGTGATATTCGTTTAAATAATAAAAGGTGAAGACAAAAGATAGATTCGACGAATTGAAGACGCAAATGACCAAAAAGCTCAAAAGTACAAAGTACAATCAAAGTGGTTCAAATTATTGATGAGAAACGTCTCAAAATTACAAGAGTACAAGACGCAAAACGCAAAGTACAAGATATTAAATAGTACGCAAGGACGTTCGAAAATCCGGAACCGAGACATGAACCAACTTTCAGTGCGCTACACAACGGACCAAAAATCACAAGTCAACTATGCATAAGAATAAAATATAATATATAATTAATTATATATATTCTTATATAATATAATTTTACGCAGCCCACGTTTTGGATCTAATATGTGAGCTGGTTTCCAGACCTCCGCACTCGCGGTACTTTTGTGAAAGATACCTCCGCACTCGCGGAGCTCTACAGTACAACGTGGGCCTATAAAAGCCATCGAATTCTGCACGAAAAAACACACTTTTTCTAATCTTTTTCTCTTCTCATTCATACGTAAATATATATATATTTATATTATAATTTTAATTTTAATTCTAATAATAAGGGTATGTTAGCGAATGTTGTAGGGTGTAAGTCGAAATTATGTCCGTGTAACGCTACGCTATTTTTTAATCACTGTAAGTTATGGTTAATGTTATTTTTATATTAATGTCTCGTAACTAAGTTATTATTATGCTTATTTAATGCCGAAGTAATCGTGATGTTGGACTAAATATTAAAATTGGGTAATTGGGCTTTGTACCATAATTGGGGTTTGGACAAAAGAACGACACTTGTGGAAATTAGACTATGGGCTATTAATGGGCTTTATATTAACTAAATGATATCTCATTAATTTAATATATAGACTTATAATTTGACGTATTTATATATAACCATATACGCTTGACTGGGTACGTTGGGAGGGATATATATAAATACCAATAATTGTTCATTTTACCGGACACGGAACTGGATTAATAGTTAATAGACTTGTTGAAACAGGTGTGGATTACATTCAAGGGTAATTGGTGTAATTGTTAACAAAGTAGTAAAACCTTGGTTTACATGCAGTCGATAACCTGGTGTATTCATTAAACAAAGTATTAAGACCTTGTTACAATTCGAATCCCCAATTAGTTGGAATATTTGACTTCGGGAATAAGAATAGTTTAACGAAGACTTTCGCACTTTATATTTATGACTGATGGACTATTATGGACAAATCCGTATGGACATATCGAATAATCCAGGACAAAGGACAATTAACCCATGGGAATAAACTAAAATCAACACGTCAAACATCATGATTACGGAAGTTTAAATAAGCATAATTCTTTATTTTCATATTTAATTGCACTTCTAATTATCGCACTTTTATTTATTGTCATTGTATTTAATTGCACTTTTAATTTTCGTACTCTTTAATTATCGCAATTTTATTTTATCGCACTTTTATTTTATCGCACTTTCGTTATCGTTATTTACTTTACGTTTTAAATTAAGTCTTTTATATTTTTAATATTTTACATTAGGTTTTAACTGCGACTAAAGTTTTAAAATCGACAAACCGGTCATTAAACGGTAAAAACCCCCCTTTATAATATTAATATACTACTTATATATTTTTTTATTTTTATAAATATAGTATAAGTTAAAAAATATAGCGTTAAGCTTGTTTAAAGATCCCTGTGGAACGAACCGGACTTACTAAAAACTACACTACTGTACGATTAGGTACACTGCCTATAAGTGTTGTAGCAAGGTTTAGGTATATCCATTCTATAAATAAATAAATATTTTGTATAAAATTGTATCGTATTTAATAGTTTTTCCTAATAAATATATAACTATTTCCTAGTACGCCTCGCACACATCATACATACATCTAAAAGCTGTGTATTGTACGAGTACGAATACGGGTGCATACGAGTAGAATTGTTGATGAAACTGAATGAGGATGTAATTGTAAGCATTTTTTTTAAGTAGAAGTATTTTGATAAGTGTCTTGAAGTCTTTCAAAAGTGTATGAATACATATTAAAACACTACATGTATATACATTTTAACTGAGTCGTTAAGTCATCGTTAGTCGTTACATGTAAATGTTGATTTGAAACCTTTAAGTTAACGATCTTGTTAAATGTTGTTAACCCAATGTTTATTATATCTAATGAGATGTGAAATGATATATATACATTTAAATGTTGTTACAACGATAATCGTTACATAAATGTCTCGTTTTGAAATCCTTAAGTTAGTAGTCTTGTTTTTACATATGTAGTTCATTGTTAATATACATAATGACATGTTTACTTATCATTTATCATGATTAAACATAGTGTAACAATATATTAATATGATTCATATATAATTAGTAAGACGTTGTTATAACGATAATCGTTATATATATCGTTTCGAGTTTCTTAATTCAATAAACTCAATTTTATGTATATAACTCATTGTTAAAATACCTAATGAGATACTTACTTATCATAATATCATGTTAACTATATATATAATCATATATTTATCATCATATAGTTTTTACAAGTTTTAACGTTCGTGAATCACCGGTCAACTTGGGTGGTCAATTGTCTATATGAAACCTATTTCAATTAATCAAGTCTTAACAAGTTTGATTGCTTAACATGTTGGAAACACTTAATCATGTAAATATCAATTTCATTTAATATATATAAACATGGAAAAGTTTGGGTCACTACAGTACCTACCCGTTAAATAAATTTTGTCCCGGAATTTTAAGCAGTTGGAGGTGTTGACGTATCTTCTGGAAATAAGTGCGGGTATTTCTTCTTCATCTGATCTTCTTGTTCCCAGGTGAACTCGGGTCCTCTATAAGTATTCCATCGAACCTTAACAATTGGTATCTTGTTTTGTTTAAGTCTTTTAACCTCACGATCCATTATTTCGACGGGTTCTTCGATGAATTGAAGTTTTTCGTTGATTTGGATTTCGTCTAATGGAATAGTGAGATCTTATTTAGCAAAACATTTCTTCAAATTTGAGACATGGAAAGTGTTATGTACAGCCGCGAGTTGTTGAGGTAACTCAAGTCGGTAAGCTACTAGTCTGACACGATCAATAATCTTGAATGATCCAATATACCTTGGATTTAATTTCCCTCGTTTACCAAATCGAACAACGCCTTTCCAAGGTGCAACCTTAAGCATGACCATCTTTCCAATTTCAAATTCTATATCTTTTCTTTTAATGTCGGCGTAGCTCTTTTGTCGACTTTGGGCGGTTTTCAACCGTTGTTGAATTTGGATGATCTTCTCGGTAGTTTCTTGTATTATCTCCGGACCCGTAATCTGTCTATCCCCCACTTCACTCCAACAAATCGGAGACCTGCACTTTCTACCATAAAGTGCTTCAAATGGCACCATCTCAATGCTTGAATGGTAGCTGTTGTTGTAGAAAAATTCTGCTAACGGTAGATGTCGATCCCAACTGTTTCCGAAATCAATAACACATGATCGTAGCATGTATTCAAGCGTTTGTATCGTCCTTTCACTCTGACCATCAGTTTGTGGATGATAGGCAGTACTCATGTCTAGACGAGTTCCTAATGCTTGCTGTAATGTCTGCCAGAATCTTGAAATAAATCTGCCATCCCTATCAGAGATAATAGAGATTGAAATTCCATGTCTGGTGACGACTTCCTTCAAATACAGTCGTGCTAACTTCTCCATCTTGTCATCTTCTCTTATTGGCAGGAAGTGTGCTAATTTGGTGAGACGATCAACTATTACCCAAATAGTATCAAAACCACTTGCAGTCCTTGGCAATTTAGTGATGAAATCCATGGTAATGTTTTCCCATTTCCATTCCGGGATTTCGGGTTGTTGAAGTAGACCTGATGGTTTCTGATGCTCTGCTTTGACCTTAGAACACGTCAAACATTCCCCTACGTATTTAGCAACATCGGCTTTCATACCTGGCCACCATAAATGTTTCTTGAGATCCTTGTACATCTTCCCCATTCCAGGATGTATTAAGTATCTGGTTTTATGAGCTTCTCTAAGTACCATTTCTCTCATATCTCCAAATTTTGGTACCCAAATTCTTTCAGCCCTATACCGGATTCCATCTTCCCGAATATAAAGATACTTCTCCGATCCTTTGGGTATTTCATCCTTTAAATTTCCCTCTTTTAAAACTCCTTGTTACGCCTCCTTTATTTGAGTAGTAAGGTTAGTGTGAATCATTATAGTCATAGCTTTTACTCGAATGGGTTCTCTGTCCTTTCTGATCAAGGCATCGGCTACCACAATTGCCTTCCCCGGGTGGTAATTAATCTCAAAGTCGTAATCATTCAACAATTCAATCCACCTACGCTGCCTCATATTCAGTTGTTTTTGATTAAATATGTGTTGAAGACTTTTGTGGTCGGTATATATAATACTTTTGACCCCATATAAGTAGTGCCTCCACGTCTTTAATGCAAAAACAACCGCGCCTAATTCCAAATCATGTGTCGTATAATTCTGTTCGTGAATCTTCAATTGTCTAGACGCATAAGCTATTACTTTTGTTCGTTGCATTAATACACAACCGAGACCTTGCTTTGAGGAATCACAATATATCACAAAATCATCATTCCCTTCAGGTAATGACAATATAGGTGTCGTAGTTAACTTTTTCTTTAACAATTGAAACGCTTTCTCTTGTTCATCTTTCCATTCAAATTTCTTCCCTTTATGCATTAATGCAGTCAAGGGTTTTGCTATTCTGGAAAAGTCTTGGATGAACCTTCTGTAGTAACCAGCTAGTCCTAAAAACCGGCGTATGTGTTTCGGAGTTTTCGGGTTTCCCACTCTTCAATGGTTTCAATCTTTGCTGGATCCACCTGAATACCTTCTTTGTTCACTATGTGACCGAGGAATTGAACTTCTTCCAACCAAAATGCACACTTTGAAAACTTAGCGTACAGTTTTTCTTTTCTCAGCAACTCTAGCACTTTTCTCAAATGTTCTTCGTGCTCTTGATCATTCTTCGAGTAAATAAGTATGTCATCGATGAAAACAATGACAAACTTGTCAAGATATGGCCCACACACTCGGTTCATGAGGTCCATGAACACAGCTGGTGCGTTAGTCAATCCAAACGGCAAAACCATAAACTCGTAATGACCGTAACGCGTCCTAAAAGCAGTCATTGGAATATCATCCTCCTTCACCCGCATTTGATGATATCCAGAAAGTAAATCGATCTCCGATTAAACAGACGAGCCTTGTAGTTGATCAAATAAGTCGTCGATTCTCGGTAGTGGGTAGCGGTTCTTGATGGTAAGTTTGTTCAACTCTCGGTAGTCGATACACAACCTGAATGTACCATCTTTCTGTAGTGACCCGAACTTTTCCATGTTTATATATATTAATTGAGATTGATATTTACATGATTAAATGTTTCCAATATGTTAAGCAATCAAACTTGTTAAGACTTGATTAATTGAAATATGTTTCATATAGACAATTGACCACCCAAGTTGACCGGTGATTCACGAACGTTAAAATTTGTAAAAACTATATGATGACATATATGTGGATATATATATAGTTAACATGATACTATGATAAGTAAACATATCATTAAGTATATTAACAATGAACTACATATGTAAAAACAAGACTACTAACTTAATGATTTTTAAACGAGACATATATGTAACGATTATCGTTGTAAAGACATTTAATGTATATATATCATATTAAGATATATTCATACATGATAATATCATGATAATATAATAATTTAAAATCTCATTTGATATTATAAACATTGGTTTAATAACATTTAACAAGATCGTTAACCTAAAGGTTTCAAAACAACACATACATGTAACGACGAACGATGACTTAACGACTCAGTTAAAATGTATATACATGTAGTGTTTTAATATGTATTTATACACTTTTGAAAGACTTCAATACACTTATCAAAATACTTCTACTTAAAAAAATGCTTACAATTACATCCTCGTTCAGTTTCATCAACAATTCTACTCGTATGCACCCGTATTCGTACTCGTACAATACACGGCTTTTAGATGTATGTACTATTGGTATATACACTCCAATAATCAGCTCTTAGCAGCCAATGTGAGTCACCTAACACATGTGGGAACCATCATTTGGCAACTAGCATGAAATATCTCATAAAATTACAAAAATATGAGTAATCATTCATGACTTATTTACATGAAAACAAAATTACATATCCTTTATATCTAATCCATACACCAACGACCAAAAACACCTACAAACACTTTTATTCTTCAATTTTCTTCATCTAATTGATCTCTCTCAAGTTCTATCTTCAAGTTCTAAGTGTTCTTCATATATTCTACAAGTTCTAGTTACATAAAATCAAGAATACTTTCAAGTTTGCTAGCTCACTTCCAATCTTGTAAGGTGATCATCCAACCTCAAGAAATCTTTGTTTCTTACAGTAGGTTATCATTCTAATACAAGGTAATAATCATATTCAAACTTTGGTTCAATTTCTATAACTATAACAATCTTATTTCAAGTGATGATCTTACTTGAACTTGTTTTCGTGTCATGATTCTGCTTCAAGAACTTCGAGCCATCCAAGGATCCGTTGAAGCTAGATCCATTTTTCTCTTTTCCAGTAGGTTTATCCAAGGAACTTAAGGTAGTAATGATGTTCATAACATCATTCGATTCATACATATAAAGCTATCTTATTCGAAGGTTTAAACTTGTAATCACTAGAACATAGTTTAGTTAATTCTAAACTTGTTCGCAAACAAAAGTTAATCCTTCTAACTTGACTTTTAAAATCAACTAAACACATGTTCTATATCTATATGATATGCTAACTTAATGATTTAAAACCTGAAAACACGAAAAACACCGTAAAACCGGATTTACGCCGTCGTAGTAACACCGCGGGCTGTTTTGGGTTAGTTAATTAAAAACTATGATAAACTTTGATTTAAAAGTTGTTATTCTGAGAAAATGATTTTTATTATGAACATGAAACTATATCCAAAAATTATGGTTAAACTCAAAGTGGAAGTATGTTTTCTAAAATGGTCATCTAAACGTCGTTCTTTCGACTGAAATGACTACCTTTACAAAAATGACTTGTAACTTATTTTTCCGACTATAAACCTATACTTTTTCTGTTTATATTCATAAAATAGAGTTCATTATGAAACCATAGCAATTTGATTCACTCAAAACGGATTTAAAATGAAGAAGTTATGGGTAAAACAAGATTGGATAATTTTTCTCATTTTAGCTACGTGAAAATTGGTAACAAATCTATTCCAACCATAACTTAATCAACTTGTATTGTATATTATGTAATCTTGAGATACCATAGACACGTATACAATGTTTCGACCTATCATGTCGACACATCTATATATATTTCGGAACAACCATAGACACCCTATATGTGAATGTTGGAGTTAGCTATACAGGGTTGAGGTTGATTCCAAAATATATATAGTTTGAGTTGTGATCAATACTGAGATACGTATACACTGGGTCATGGATTGATTCAAGATAATATTTATCGATTTATTTCTGTACATCTAACTGTGGACAACTAGTTGTAGGTTACTAACGAGGACAGCTGACTTAATAAACTTAAAACATCAAAATATATTAAAAGTGTTGTAAATATATTTTGAACATACTTTGATATATATGTATATATTGTTATAGGTTCGTGAATCAACCAGTGGCCAAGTCTTACTTCCCGACGAAGTAAAAATCTGTGAAAGTGAGTTATAGTCCCACTTTTAAAATCTAATATTTTTGGGATGAGAATACATGCAGGTTTTATAAATGATTTACAAAATAGACACAAGAACGTGAAACTACATTCTATGGTTGAATTATCGAAATCGAATATGCCCCTTTTTATTAAGTCTGGTAATCTAAGAATTAGGGAACAGACACCCTAATTGACGCGAATCCTAAAGATAGATCTATTGGGCCTAACAAACCCCATCCAAAGTACCGGATGCTTTAGTACTTCGAAATTTATATCATATCCGAAGGGTGTCCCGGAATGATGGGGATATTCTTATATATGCATCTTGTTAATGTCGGTTACCAGGTGTTCACCATATGAATGATTTTTATCTCTATGTATGGGATGTGTATTGAAATATGAAATCTTGTGGTCTATTGTTACGATTTGATATATATAGGTTAAACCTATAACTCACCAACATTTTTGTTGACGTTTTAAGCATGTTTATTCTCAGGTGATTATTAAGAGATTCCGCTGTCGCATACTTAAATAAGGACGAGATTTGGAGTCCATGCTTGTATGATATTGTGTAAAAACTGCATTCAAGAAACTTATTTTGTTGTAACATATTTGTATTGTAAACCATTATGTAATGGTCGTGTGTAAACAGGATATTTTAGATTATCATTATTTGATAATCTACGTAAAGCTTTTTAAACCTTTATTGATGAAATAAAGGTTATGGTTTGTTTTAAAATGAATGCAGTCTTTGAAAAACGTCTCATATAGAGGTCAAAACCTCGCAACGAAATCAATTAATATGGAACGTTTTTAATCAATAAGAACGGGACATTTCACTTTCTTCTTGACAAACAAAACAAGAGCTCCCCATGGTAATGTGCTTGGCCGAATGAAACCACGCTCTAAAAGTTCCTGTAACTGACGTTGTAATTCTTTCATTTCACTGGGTGCGATTCTGTATGGAGCACGAGCTATTGGTGCAGCTCCTGGTACAAGGTCTATTTGAAATTCAACGGATCGATGTGGGGGTAATCCTGGTAATTCTTTCGAAAATACATCGGGAAATTCTTTTACTACGGGAACATCACTGATGTTCTTTTCTTCAAGTTTAACTTCCTCGATGTGTGTTAGAATGACATAACAACCTTTTCTTATTAGTTTTTGTGCCTTCAAACTACTAATAAGATTTAATTTCGCGTTATTCTTTTCTCCGTACACCATTAAAGGTTTTCCTTTTTCACGCATAATGCGAATCACATTTTTGTAACGAACGACCTCTGCTCTCACCTTTTTCAACCAGTCCATGCCAATTATTACATCAAAACTCCCTAACTCGACTGGTATTAAATCAATTTTAAATTTTTCATCCCCCAGTTTAATTTCTCTCTCCCGACATATATTATATGCTGAAATTAATTTACCGTTTGCTAATTCGAGTAAAAATTTACTATCCAAAGGCGTCAATGGGCAACTTAATTTAGCACAAAATTCTCTACTCATATAGCTTCTATCCGCACCCGAATCAAATAAAACATAAGCAGATTTATCGTCAATAAAAAACGTACCCGTAACAAGCTCCGGGTCTTCCTGTGCTTCTGCCGCATTAATATTGAAAACTCTTCCATGGCCCTGCCCATTAGTATTCCCCTGATTCGGGAAATTTCTAATAATGTGGCCCGGTTTTCCACATTTATAACAAACAGCGTTGGTATTACTTGCTACGATACTATTCGTTTAGGCATTACTTGTTCCGACATTATTTGTTCCTTTAGTTCTGTTAAAATTTGGTCCGTAGACCTCACACTTTGTTGCGCTATGACCATTTCTTTTACACCTGTTGCAAAATGTCGTGCAAAACCCCTGATGATTTTCTTCACACCTATGACATGGCTGTTTTTGATTTTTGTTGCCGTTGTTGTTATTGAGGTTGTTGTTGGGATTGTTATTGTTGTTGAAACGGTTGTTGTTGTTGGGATGTTTGTTGTAGTTATAGTTAGGATTGCGGTTATTGTTGCGATTGTTGTTGCGGTTGTTGGGATAGCTGTTGCGATTGTGGTTGTAATTGTTGTTGTTGTTGTACTGGTGAATCTTGTCACCGTTTTCCTCCCACTTCCTTTTGAGTTGTTTCGTATTGGCTTCTTCGGCCGCCTGCTCTTTAATTCTTCCCTCAATATGATTTATGAGTTTATGAGCCATTCGACTTGCCTTCTGTATAGAAGCGGGCTCGTGTGAACTCACATCTTCTTGAATCCTTACTGGTAACCCTTTTACAAACGCGACGATCTTCTCTTCTTCATCTTCGAATGCTCCAGGATACAATAGGTACAACTCTATGAATTGTCGTTCATATGTGGTAACATTGAACCCTTGTGTTCGTAACTCTCTAAGTTCTGTCTTGAGTTTATTGACTTCATTTCTAGGACGGTACTGCTCGTTCATCAATTGCTTGAATGCCGACCACGGTAGTGCGTAAGCAGCATTTTATCCTAACTGTTCAAGATAGGTGTTCCACCACGTTAACGCAGTACCTGTGATGGTATGCGTAGCGTATTTAACTTTGTCCCCTTCAGTACACTTACTTATGGCAAACACTGATTCGACTTTCTCGGTCCACCATTTCAGTCCAATTGGTCCTTCGGTTCCATCAAATTGCAAAGGTTTGCAGGCAGTGAATTCTTTATAGGAGCATCCGACACGATTTCTTGCGCCGTTAGCTGCATTGCTAGATTCAGATTGATTGTTGGTATGTAGCGCATCCTGTACTGCGGCTATGTTTACAGCAAGAAAGGTACGAAATTCCTCTTCGCTCATATTCATGGTGTGTCGAGTAGTCGGTGCTATTTCCTTCAAAATAGCCAACTGAATCGAGTTAATCATACAGAATATTAAGAGTAGTCAATAATATTTCGTAGCATAATATGAACTCATTTATAAAAGCTTTTTCTTCATATTAGCGTTTTATAAGTTTAAATTCGGGTACTACCTACCCGTTAAGTTCATACTTAGTAGCTAACATACAATTCAACTACTACAATTCCATATGAAAAACTGATTATAATAATATATCACATACAAATATTCTTCAAACTTACAACTTCGCTATATTACATACAACATGAAATATAGTACACTTTGATACAGGACAGTTTTGAAGATAAACCTAGTTAATACGCAAGTTGTTCAGCAAAGAAAATAAAGACACGTAATTCATAAGTCCAGAAACAAGTCATGCATTCTGGTTTTACTAACACGACTTCCCATCCTTGGTCTTGTGGAAAATAACCGTTATGACCATTGGCTAGGCAGCATGTTGTAATGTGGTCAAAAGGACGAGGGTTTCGTAATGTCCAACAGCCCCGTAATAATCTAAAAACCTTGTTTCTCACCCCAAATACTGAATCCGTCACTTGTGGGAAGGTTTTATTTAAAAGTTGCAATCCGATGTTCTTTTTCTCACTTTGGTAAGAAGCGAACATCACTAACCCGTAAGCATAACATGCTTCTTTATGTTGCATGTTAGAAGCTCTTTCTAATTCACGAAATCCTATGTTGGGATATGTTGAGTCAAAATAGGTTCTTAACCCGTAGCGTAAAATTGCATTTGAGTTCCCCACATTTAACGCTTTAAAGAAAACACGGCGTAACTTACGGTCTCCCCAATGTGATATACCCCACCTATCAAAGGAAAGCCTTTTATAAACTAAGGCATTTCTGGAAAGTCTTTCAAATGTTTGACAAGTTAATTTTGCCATAATTAATTGTGCTGATGAATTCTGATCGACTCTAGACAAGTTTCCTCAATCATATCCTCTGGTAGATCTTCTAAAATATTCGGTTGTCTACCCTTAACGTCCATTTTGTTTTTATACTATAAAATAGACAAGGATTAGATTCGTAAAAGATAATTAACAAACAATACAAGCAATTTTTACATAGAACATAAAAGTACAAGCACACTACAATACATATAAAACACAACATAATTACAACCCTCTAATCTGAATCACTGGTTTCTTCTTCTTCAGACTTGGTTCGTTTTCCTAATTTTCTAGGAATATATGGTGTTCCTCTAATACGAGCCGTCGTTTTCCATAATGGTTTAGAAAAACCTGGTGATTTAGAGGTTCCCGGGTCATTGTTACATTTTAGAAAATATGGATGTTGCCGATACATATAAAGTTCATCGGGGTTGGAATCGGGTTTCTCTATTTTTATACCTTTCCCTTATTATTTTCTTTCGCTTTATTAAATTGGGTCGAGGTAATTTCTATAACATCATCGGAATCCTCATCGGGATCCGATTCATCGAAAAATTGGTAATCTTCCCAATATTTTGCTTCCTCGGCGGAAACACCATTGACCATTATTAACTTTGGTCTGTTGGTTGAGGATTTTCTTTTATTTAATTGATTTACTATAGGTATCAATATTTCTTCCTCCTGAACCTCTTCTTCTTCTGGTTCCTCCTCTTCCGATTCCTCCTCTTCTGGTTCCTCTTCTTCCGGTTCCTCCTCTTCCGGTTCCTCCTCTTCCGGTTCCTCTTCGGGAATTTGTGAATCTTCCCAAAATATATTCGACTCTTCATTATTATTAGGTGAATCAATGGGATTTGTACTAGAGGTAGACATCTATCACACAATATCAAACACGTTGAGAGATTAATATATCACATAATATTTACATGTTAATAATATATAGTTTCCAACAAAAAAATGTTAAGCAATCGTTTTTGAAGAAAAACACGGTCGAAGTCCAAACTCACTAATGTATCCTAACAAACTCGGTAAGACACGCTAATGTAATTTTCTGGTTCTCTAAGACCAACGCTCGGATACCAACTAAAATGTCCCATTCATATTGATTATAAACATTCCATATTAATTGATTTCGTCGCGAGGTTTTGACCTCTATATGAGACGTTTTTCAAAGACTGCATTCATTTTTAAAAAAATCATAACCTTTATTTTATCGATAAAGGTTTAAAAAGCATTACGTAGATTATCAAATAATGATAATCTAAAATATACCGTTTACACACGACCATTACATAATTGGTTACAATAAGAATATATTACATCAAAAATAAGTTTCTTGAATGCAGTTTTTACATAATATCATACAAGCATGGACTCCAAATCTTGTCCTTATTTTAGTATGCAACAGCGGAAGCTCTTAATAATCACATGAGAATAAACATGCTTAAAACGTCAACAAAAATGTTGATGAGTTATAGGTTTAACCTATATATTATCAAATCATAATAATAATAGACCACAAGATTTCATATTTCAATATACATCCCATACATAGAGATAAAATTCATTCATATGGTGAACACCTGGTAACCGACATTAACAAGATGAATATAAGAATATCCCCTATCATTCCGGGAAATTCTTCGGACATGATAAAAACGAATTCGAAGTACTAAAACATCCGGTACTTTGGATGGGGTTCGTTAGGCCCAATAGATCTATCTTTAGGATTCACGTCAATTAGTAGATCGGTTTACTAATTCTTAGGTTACCAAGCAAAAGGGGCATATTCGGCTTCGATCATTCACCCATATAATGTAGTTTCATTTACTTGTGTCTATTTCGTAAAACATTTATAAAACTGCATGTATTCTCATCCCAAAATATTAGATTTTAAAAGTGGGACTATAACTCACTTTCAGATATTTTTACTTCGTCGGGAAGTAAGACTTGGCCACTGGTCGATTCACGAACCTATAACAAATATGTACATATATATCAAAGTATGTTCAAAATATATTTACAACACTTTTAATACATTTTTATGTTTTAAGTTTATTAAGTCAGCTGTCCTCGTTAGTAACCTACAACTAGTTGTCCATAGTTAGATGTACAGAAATAAATTGATATATATTATTTTGAATCAATCCACGACCCAGTGTATACACGTCTCAGGCTAGATCACAACTCAAAGTATATATATTTTTGGAATCAACCTCAACCCTATATAGCTAACTCCAACATTACTGCATATAGAGTGTCTATGGTTGTTCCAAATAATATATATATATATATGGGTCGATATGATATGTCAAAACATTTGCATACGTGTCTATGGTATCCCAAGATTACATAATATATTAGAATACATGTATAATACAATATAAGTTAGCTAGGATATGATTAATATAAATTTGTTACCAATTTTTACGTAGCTACAACAAGCAAAAATATCCAATCTTTTTTTACCTATAACTTCTTCGTTTTAAATCCGTTTTGAGTGTTTCAAGTTGCTATGGTTTCATATTGAACTTAATTTTATGAATCTAAATAGAAAAAGTATAAGTTTATAGTTGGAAATACAGGTTACAAGTCGTTTTTGTAAAGGTAGTCATTTCAGTCGAAAGAACGACGTCTAGATGACCATTTTGGAAAACATACTTCCACTTTGAGTTTAACCATGATTTTTGGATATAGTTTCATGTTCATAAGAAAAATTATTTTCCCAGAAGAAAAACTTTTAAATCAAAGTTTATCATAGTTTTTAATTTACTAACCCAAAACAGCCCGCGGTGTTACTACGACGGCGTATATCCGTTATATATATATATATATATATATATATATATATATATATATATATATATATATATATATATATATATATATATATATATATATATATATATATATATATATATTGTATATGTATGTGTGATGTTTTTCGTGTTTTCCGATTTTAAATCATTAATTTAGCATATCATATAGATATAGAACATGTGTTTAGTTTATTTTAAAAGTCAAGTTAGAAGGATTAACTTTTGTTTGCGAACAAGTTTAGAATTAACTAAACTATGTTCTAGTGATTTCAAGTTTAAACCTTCGAATAAGGTAGTTTTATATATATGAATCGAATGATGTTATGAACATCATTACTACCTCAGGTTTTGTGGATAAAACTACTAGAAATGAGAAAAATAGATCTAGCTTTAAAGGATCCTTGGATGGCTTGAAAGTTATTGAAGCAGAATCATGACACGAAAACAAGTTCAAGTAAGATTTCCACTCGAAATAAGATTGTTATAGTTATAGAAATTGAATCAAAGTTTGAATATGAGTATTACCTTGTATTAGAAAGATATCTTACTGTAAATAAGAAAGATTTCTTGAGGTTTGATGATCACTTTACAAGATTGGAAGTAAGCTAGCAAACTTGGAAGTATTCTTGATTTTATGAAACTAGAACTTATAGAATTTATGAAGAACACTTAGAACTTGAAGATAGAACTTGAGAGAGATCAATTAGATGAATAAAATTGAAGAATGAAAGTTTTTGTAAGTGTTTTTGGTCATTGGTATATGGATTAGATATAAAGGATGTGTAATTTTGTTTCTTTGTAAATAAGTCATGAATGATTACTAATATTTTTGTAATTTTATGAGATATTTCATGCGAGTTGCCAAATGATGGTTCCCACATGTGTTAGGTGACTCACATGTTTGCTAATAGCTGATCATTGGAGTATATATACCAATAGTACATACATCTAAAAGCTGTGTATTGTACGAGTACGAATACGGGTGCATACAAGTAGAATTGTTGATGAAACTGAACGAGGATGTAATTGTAAGCATTTTTGTTAAGTAGAAGTATTTTGATAAGTGTCTTGAAGTCTTTCAAAAGTGTATGAATACATAATTAAACACTACATGTATATACATTTCAACTGAGTCGTTAAGTCATCGTTAGTCGTTACATGTAAATGTTGATTTGAAACCTTTAAGTTAACGATCTTGTTAAATGTTGTTAACCCAATGTTTATTATATCTAATGAGATGTGAAATTATTATATTATCATGATATTATGATATATTAATATATCTTAATACGATATATATACATTTAAATGTCGTTACAACGATAATCGTTACATATATGTCTCGTTTCGAAATCCTTAAGTTAGTAGTCTTGTTTTTACATATGTAGTTCATTGTTAATATACATAATGACATGTTTACTTATAATTTATCATGATTAAACATAGTGTAACAATATCTTAATATGATTCATATATAATTAGTAAGACGTTGTTATAACGATAATCGTTATATATATCGTTTCGAGTTTCTTAATTCAATAAACTCAATTTTATGTATATAACTCATTGTTAAAATACCTAATGAGATACTTACTTATCATAATATCATGTTAACTATACATATAATCATATATATGTCATCATATAGTTTTTACAAGTTTTAACGTTCGTGAATCACCGGTCAACTTGGGTGGTCAATTGTCTATATGAAACCTATTTCAATTAATCAAGTCTTAACAAGTTTGATTGCTTAACATGTTGGAAACACTTAATCATGTAAATATCAATTTAATTTAAAATATATATAAACATGGAAAAGTTCGGTTCACTACACATTTACCCATCTCTCATTCGCGGATTTTATGCAAACCTCAATTTCGTGAACAATGAAGTCTCCTTCAGTCTTCAAGGCACCAATTACCACTACTCACTTGAGGATTTCGGACGCATTCTCTAAGTTCCAACAAGTGGTGAAGAATTCTTCAGTTCACATCATCGACTGGCATATCTTCCAAGTTTTATCTCCAACAAAATGGCAGTAATAGATGCACTATGCAAAGACAGTGTTTCTCGCTCTGATATTGAGAGATCTGGAGTAATGAGTAGACATCTCTCTCCTGAGTATGAAGTTTGAAACAAAGTCATTGACTACAACATCTACTGCAGATCAGGAAATCACTCAAACATTCATGCTACTCAAGTTGCTCTCTTATGGTGTTTGGAAAGTGGAATCAAGGTAAATATTGCCTATCTGATGGCAACCAGGATGAGTGGACTCATCACCAAAACAACTCGAGGATTACCCTATGGAATGCATCTAAACAAACTGTTTAGGCATCTCAAAATCACAAGTGATGACCCTCTTCCACTCACTCATAAATCAATCCTACCATCAAAAACAACAGGAGTATCAACCTCTAAAAGAAGAAGAACTACCAATGAGGCAGGAACAAGCAGAGGAGCTATTGAGATATCAGACAGTGAAAATGAAGAATAAAATGAACCGGTGAGGGATCTTGGGGTCAATGCCAAGATGAATAAGATCTATCAAACTCAAATCAAAAGTCTAAAAAGGGATTCAAAAATGAAGAAGTTACTTAAAGGAGTGATCAGAAGTTTGACCTGTAGGTCAGGAAATGAAGAGGATGATGATTCAAGTGAAGAATTCTAACAAACTCTCATAAAAACTTTCTATGGCTGAATGGTTGAATGTTTTAAACAAAATGTTTGGAGAACTTTTAGTATGTGTGTTTAAAAAATTATTTGTGTGTGCTTATTACATGCCTTTAATCAAGAATACCAAGCATGATAGATTCATACACGGCTAAACTACGGTCGACCGTGAGCCTAACCGTGTGTGTTCTGTACCAGCAAGTTTAGATTTTTCAAAACGATTAATCCACAGCTTATGTCACGGACGATCAAAGCTTAACTGCAAAATAAACCCTGCATAAACTAACAAATCATTTTGTCCTATTCGGCTCAATAACTTCTCTCAAGTGAAAATTGACTTGTGAACCAAAAGACTTTACTCACTTAACCTACCTCTCTTATGAAAAAGTAAAAATAGTTCCTAGTAGGTCTCTATAAATACTAGCACACTCAACCAAAACTCATACCCACCTTCACAATCCCTAAAAATCTGCAACCAAATCATGAGACAAATTGCCGAAGGAAGAGAAGTGTCAACCCATCAACTCTCAACCTATTCACTGGCTAACTTCTCTAGTGTGAATTGGAATGTCTTTCTCAATCTTTGAGGACCTCTATATCTCTTCATGTGAATGAGTTCTATGCAAACTTCCAATTCCATGATGATATGAAGATATCATTTACTCTCTATGGCAAAAGCTATTCCTTGACACTTGAAGAATTTGGAAACATCATGGATGTTTCAAGTAACAGGATCAAATTTTTCCTTAACCCAAACTCATTTTGTGATGACCCGGAAATTTCT
Source organism: Rutidosis leptorrhynchoides (assembly GCF_046630445.1). NCBI lineage: Eukaryota > Viridiplantae > Streptophyta > Magnoliopsida > Asterales > Asteraceae > Rutidosis > Rutidosis leptorrhynchoides. The sequence goes on along the minus strand of NC_092334.1, from coordinate 98,888,178 downwards.
GACCAAATTTACATTTAATCTTTGTATGAATAACATTTCCGACACGATAAGCAAAGTCTGTAAAACTGAATCTCAAATTTTTTGAACTACTTTTATATATTTAAATACCCTTCGATTGTTTTCGACGATTCGCGAACAATTATATGTAAATAGATACATATATACTATAACATGAAAAAGTAACGATGTATTAATTGTTTGATACCGTACATTAAACTTAATGGTTTAAATATCTATTTGAATATATATGATAAGTTGAAATATTTACTATTAAAATTAATTATAAATAACTTCCAATGTGTATTTAAAAACTGATTTATGTATATCAAATAAAGATATATACATATATATAATTTCAAGTTATTTAGTAAACGATAGTAACATTCATTTGTTAATTCGATTGATATTTAGATAAGTGAACTAAAACGTATAAGATGAACAAGTAAAACACTAATTTGCTACAGTATTTTCAAATTACTATAGTACCCAAAATGCTACAGTGTCTTCAAAAATCACTATTTGCTACAGTAAAACACTATTTCAAAATAAATAAAAAATATGTATATATGTATATGTATATACTACGAGACGATTATTTATAGAAGCAAATAACCAAAACACTTAATTGATTAAAGCTACACTTAGAGTGACATAGTTATCAATGATTAAGTTTATATTTTGACAAAGGTACGAGTCACGAAACGAAAAGTACTAGTTTTCTCAGCATACGAAAGGGCGTTCGAAAAACCAGAACTGAGACATAAGTCGAGTGACAATGTACGACTTATCAGAACAAAAATTACAAGTCAACTATGCATGTGAATTTAATATAATATATAATTAATTATATAAATTAAATATATTATATTTATAATTAAAAAATATGTCGACAAACTAGAAGTTAAAAGATCATGAGCTGAAAATCCATCCCATGCGATCGCATGGGAAATGGTCTTAGCGGCCATGCGATCGCATGGCAGCCTGGTCCAGGCCACATCTATAAAAGCCTGATGTTTTCTGCTTTTGATTTCATTTCAATTACTCCGTATTATATTTATTAATTATATTATTATTATTATTATTATTATTATTATTATTATTATTATTATTATTATTATTATTGAGATTAATATTATTATTAATCTTATTATTATTAGTAGTATTTGTATTATTATTAGTATTATACATAAAATACTACGACGAGGTCATGAGCATGTCACTTTCAAAATAGTTTTATGAGCGGGATAAAGCTAAAAAAATTATGGGTTATTGCCAAAGAGGTTATGGGTAATGTTCGGGGGTATATTTGTGAATCAAACCTAGTGTTTATTATCTCCGTTACATCTACGTACTTTCCTACAATATTAAATCACAATATTGATATGTAAGCATTTATATCTTATATATTAATAGTGTATCCATGTCTAGTGCTCGAATATATATTTATACATACTTGTATACTAAATTTCGTCGTTAAACAGTTTATAATGAATCACGAATTAAATACATATATTACTGGTAAAAGGTATATGATATACATGTTTTCAGAAAGCTGGCGAAAAATCAATAACTTTTCATTTAGATATCGAATAAATTCGATGAACGGATTAAAAGATATGATCAACTGAATTATTATTGACGTTAATTGAAATTGCTTTTGAATCTGCAATTAAGATTTAAACAACTTGTTTACGAGATTGATAAATTGAATTTTTGAATATTACCAACCGAGTAAATGAATCCTTATATAAGGTACGTCTCGTTTTGTTAAACAACTGTCAAAATTGACTTTTTGAAACGACTTTGGATAACTTTTGTATGTCGATCTCGAGCATTAGGATTGTGATACACTATGACTTGACCTAGTTTGATAGACATTTATTGACCAACATATGTTCTCTAGGTTGAGATCTACGGTTATTTGGTAATCCAAGTTTCGATCACATTTTGGTGAACGACTTTATATGCTGCTAAGGTGAGTTTCATTTGCTCCCTTTTTAATTGCTTTTGCAATATATATTTTTGGGCTGAGAATACATGCAATTTATTTTAAACGCAATGGATACAAGTACATACTAAATTCTACACTGAGTTTGAACCGAAAATCCCTTAGCTTTGGTAACTAGTAACTGCCAGTTATAAGAACTGGTAGGCGCGAGTAGTAGTATATGGATCCATAGGGCTTGATATCCCCGTCCGAGCTAGAGCACTAGCCTTTTAACGGACGTATGCTATTTGAGAAGCGTACACGTTGGTTTGCGTGTATTATTAAGATGATTATACAAAGGGTACAAATTATATATACGTTAAGTTTAGTTACCAGGGTGCTCAATTTCGTAGAATATTTTGATAAACGTTTCTGGATGAAACAACTGAAATCTTGTGATCCACTTTTATATAATCTATTGATAAATGTTTATGGATGAAACAACTGAAATCTTGTGATCCACTTTTATATACAGATTATACGAAACAATAAAACTATGAACTCACCAACCTTTGTGTTGACACTTGTTAGCATGTTTATTCTCAGGTTTCCTAGAAGTCTTCCGCTGTTTACTTATATGTTAGACAAGCTATGTGCATGGAGTCTTACATGACATACTTTTCAAGGAAACGTTTCATTCACAAAATCATCGCCATGTATCTTATTTTGCCTGCATTGTCATCGGAAGTATCATTGTAAACTATTATATTACGATGATTGTCTATATGTAGAAATCATCAGATGTCGAAAACCTTTGATTTAAATATTCATTTATGGTGTGCCTTTTCAAAAGAATGCAATGTTTACAAAACGTATCATATAGATGTCAAATACCTCGCAATGAAATCGATGAATGACGTATTGTCCATATGGATTTGGAGCGATCGTCACACATTCGATGAGTTTCCTGAATGGTTGGAAAAAGAATGTGTTCTTGAAACACTGAGTGAAGGACCACTCAAATTTGAGTCCATCAACAAAGAGGGTTTCTTAGTGCATCACCTTGCTTCAACATATGATCTATGGTAACAGATCATCTTCATAAATGTATATGGAAAGGGTGAATTACTTTGGAGAATGAATGCAAATGAGGTTACTCTTTTGTGGTGTCTCATACACTCACTCAAGGTAAACATTGCTTTTCTGATGGCATCTAGAATGCAACAGGCAGCTCAAGAACCCTTCTTGAAACTACCTTATGGTCTCCACTTAACTAAACTCTTTGCTCATCTCAAATTGATGACCTCCTATCACTATGCTGCTCAAGTCTCGTCATACCCGATTTGCAAAGCTTCAACCAGACCATTTGTTGAACCTTCTCTTGATAACCCTCCAAATTTTAACCTCCTTACGACCACGGGACAAATCAGTGTCATTCACGAAAATGTTCTAAAAATCAGACGACATCTAAACAAGCTAGAAGGAATTATAAGAGACACTCATCACTACATTCACCTTAAGAAATAGGCTAAGGCAATTTGAAGAATGCCTACCTATACATCCAATTTATGTGTCTTCCATGCATATTTTCATATATACATTACTATGTTTCATGATTGCTTTGAATAAAATGTGTGCTTGTTGTATTTTAATATATATGTTTTTCCAACGTGCACAATTTAAGGGGGAGTTTTGTTCTAAGGGCGAGCTTAGTTCTAGGGGGAGCTAACCTTTTTGCTTCGACAAGAGGGGGAGAAAGATGGATACAAGTGATTGTTAACACTTGAGTATTTATAACAAAATGTCCCTCATCACTTGTATGTTTGTCATCATCAAAAAGGGGGAGAATGTTGGTTGAATGTGGGTTAATACACTAAACGATAAACATAAGTATAATTAACCAAAGAATATGTTTTGATGATGACACACACACATACGCAAAAGTGATGACTGACATCTTAACATAAAATACGCAAGGTCACTAATCCATACTTTATCTTGCAAATGACCAAGTCAAACATAGGTTAAAGAATGAAATTAAAAGTTTAGGCAAACACACGGTCGAGGTACGGTCGACCGCATAGTCAATCGTGAAACCCCAAACTGAATTGCAAAGTAGTTTTCTGAAAACAAGTTGCACGTTCGCCACCACGGTCAACCGCAGTGCGACCGCAGTTTCTTCTGTCTCCAATTTTGACGAAATAAAGTTTGACTAGTTCCCAACATCTATAATTCATGAAACCTTTCTAAACATGCTTAGAATAGATGCCCTCTCCATACTCAATTGAGTTTTGGTCATAAAAACACTAATTGTGATTAATTACGCTTAATGACATCTTAATGACAAATTAACCAAGATTAGGCATAACACATAAGTGTTAATCAACAACTTATGATCTTAATTCTTATCTAGATATATTTAGTACAATCATCAAGTGCCAACACACTTAAGCCAATGTCACTAGAACAATTATTGCTATTAGAAATGACTTAGTGATTAATTAAGGCTAAGTGAAGAACAATGATCTCAAGGTTAAACTAGAAATGACTTGTAATCCTAAAACACACTTAGATACATTTAGGATGGTCACCAAGTCCCAACTAGAGATTGCTCTTCCCTTGTGCATATGTTGGACATTAATGTGTGCTTACACATTAATCATGTAATGTGTTATATTGCACATTATACTTTTTAAGTACTTGAATTATAAGTTGTACAAGTATCTACATGATTGATCTTAGAATAACTATCTCTTGCTATGTGAGTATTACTTGCTACTTGCTAATATGCTTAATACTCATAAACTTGTCAACTTAATTAATATGTTTGTCATGTGCTCATTAGTTAGGATTCAAGTAACTAACCTACTCCAATAGATTAAGTGTAAAATGGTTCACAATGAAACTATAGTCAATTGTCTATTTGGTCTAGTCTAAGTAACTAAGTATGATTGCTTGATCAAGAATAACTTAACCTTAATGTCTTTACACACTTCATGATTATCTTATAGAGACATTATTCAATTAATCCCTAACTAAACTCAAATGAAACATGACTTGTGATTAATTAGAACTAGGGAGTTAATGATATAGTAACTAGCCTTTAGAACTAAACCAAGAGCATTAAAGTGACTAACTAAGTCTTGACCAATCTGAAATTTCCCTAAATATCAATCAATACACTTCTCCAAGAATGTTGGGTTTGCCACTTTTGGAATGATTAGTCACTTTCATGAAATAAGACCAATCACACACTTAATGCATATAGTACTTGTATAAGACGTTTGGTTTCTTTTGCAGGTGCTAGAAGGAGTAAAGGTGCCAAAATGTGGTATTCAAATCTGAGTCAAACGGCTATACAACGGATACCAATTTTGGACTGAAGCACGCACGGTCGCACCACGGTCGACCGTGCAGGCAACCGTATGTCAACGGCTATTTTTTGAATCCCACTATAAAAGACAAACATTTAAGAGCATTTGAAGCTGACCCTCTTGCACATTTAAAAGGCTTATCTCCAGTGATCACAAGTGCATCAATTACTACTCAAATGTGATCAAGCAAGAGAAGATTCTATGATCTTATAGATATGGAATTGGGTTGTTGTAAACTTACTAATTAAAATCATTTATCTTGTGAGTTTACTTAATGTAATGTATGTCCTAGTATTGTGTTAAGGTCATCATTGCAGAGTGTATGAGTCTTGTAACTTCAATTAGTGGAAGCATAGGCTAGCTTAGTGATCTACTTCCTTAAAGGGACTTAGGAAGTTGATTAATCTCATTTGGAGATTAGTACTTGTCCAAGGTGAAGACAAGTTGATCTAGGTTAGAGTAAATCTTTCAAAGGGATAGAAAGATTAGGTTTGTTGTCTACTAAAGAAGATTGAAGACTTGTAAATCAGATCTCCACCGGGTTTGGAGAAAAGTGCTTAGTGAAGCAACAAATCCCGATTAGTGTAATCGGGGAGTGGATTAAGGTGGATTAGTTAACATCCACCCAAACCACTATAAATCCTTGTGTTTATGTTCTTTACATTGCTTCATTTATCATTTTGAACATATACACTACACACATCAAGTTTGAGTTGAGTTGGTTGATCAAAGTAAAATCGAATTTGGTGATCAATCGAAAAAATTTTAAAAACGTATTAAGTAACTATTCACCCCCCCTCTAGTTACTTACACACACTAATGCACATTCTAGATCCCTACAACCAACGCTCTGATACCAACTGTGACGACCCAACAAAATCGTCATTGACGGCGCCATCAACTTAGGTCCCGTTACGTGGTCATAGTCCCTAAATGAGACGCGTTTGACCAAAATTATGTCGCATTCATTTGAAATGTGTATGACTTGCAAAGTTTTAAGTAAACCAAACGGTTCGACAACAAGTATAAGTTTACAAAAGTTAATAAGTATAAATGAAATAACTTACGCCATAATATAAGTTGAAAATCACGAATGCTATCAATAGCGTATGCCTGTAAACATTAAGTTTGAATCCAAAGGTGCTATCACTAGCGTATGCATGTAAACATTAAGTTTGAATCCAAAGGTGCTATCACTAGCGTATTCATGTATTCTTGACCCCAAGCAAGTAATCAAAGTGTGCGGAAGCATGTATCAAGTAGCCAAGTATGAACCTGAGAAACATATAGAAAACTGTCAACGAAAAACGTTGGTGAAATCATAGGTGTATTTGTAAACGTTGTTTTTGAACCACAAGATTTAGTAGAAGTTGATTATCCAAATCGTTTGCATTCCAAAGTTGTTGTACGTTTGCCGAGCACCCAATTATCAAGGCTTAACTGAATGGTACCTCTGAATCATAGTGTTAGAACCTACACTATACCCGAAAATATATTTCATCCACCGACGGTAGCGAACCGTCCGAATGAGGGTTCGTCAAACCCGTATGGCCACACAACATAAGTTCACGCTTACACTTACACCCTGCAAGTCTAACTGATGATAATTGGACTTGAGGATTTTTGTTCTAACTCGTGCGTGGAATGTTTGTTCTCGTACTTATGTTCAAAGTATAAAAGTATAAACCGTATATGTTTCTCATCCCATGATTTAAAAGTATAAAAGTTGTTGAAAAGATGGGACTATAATCTCACCTCGAGTGCACGAGTATATAGGTACTTCACAAAGTAAACGTGTGCAAGAAAGAATGCTAGTCTTGACCTAAAAAATAGGTCGTATCAATATCGGTAAAGTATGAAGTCGGTCAAAGTTGTTCAATTAGTCCTATGGCTCGTTACGACTCGATTATATAGCATGTGAATCAAGTTGTCAAGTTTCATGCAAGAATCAAGTATAAGAGAAAGGTTATAACGATTAAACAAAGTATTGGTTAAGTTTGAATAAAAGTCCACTTTGGTCAAGTCAAAGTCAACGAAAAAGTCAACACGATTGGGTCAGGTCTCGGACAATTTTTCTGAGTTATATAATCATATATGAGCATGTTAGAACAAGTTACATGTTAATCGGAGGTGCGTAGCATAGTTAGAATTAAACGTGAAACGAAAAAATTGAACATCCCACTTTCCAGGAAAATGCCGCGCCGCGCCAAAGATTGGCCGCGCCGCGGAAATACACCTGAGTTGATTCCTGGCTGTTTCAAATGTTCAAGTCTCAAACCAATTTTCATTCAAACATAAATTATGAACCGAAAACACTTACAACACGTATCTTATATCGTTGGAAAGGTATTTTGACAAGGAATACAACTAAGAACATGTCATCAACTAAAACTAGCATTTACAACAATTAAATCCGCATCGAAAGATCATTGGATGTTCATTATCAAAAGTTCAAAGTTCATAAACGCATAAGATGATTCGGGAATCCAATTTACACATACGATATGCCGTTTCGAAGGTAATTAAATATACATTGCAACTAAACACTTACTAACAACATTTCATAGCATTCAAAGCATCAAAAGTTCATTTTAAAAGCTATCAAACCCTAACCAAGAATCACAAAATCAATAATCATGTTAGTGATGTTTTTCCAAGTCAACCTACACATCAAATTGAAGTTAATGATGCTAGTAACACATTTAATACATGAACTTTAACATTTAATCAATATTTAATCACCTAAAATCAAAGATTTAGCTAGTCACTTTTTAAGTTCAAGCTAGTTACTCAAAATAACAAGATCGAGCAAATAACTCACATATTCAAGTTAGACTCAAGCCACAGACACTAACTAACACACTTTTAAGTTTAAAGGTCTAATTTATGAAAATCAAAGATTTTGAAAAGCTTACCCCAAGCTATGAAATTGGTACCAAATTGAAGAGGATGATGCAAGGATCACAAATATGTAGTTTGTTTTGATGTTAACTTGCTAGATTGAATTTAGATGATGATTGAATGAATTGAGATAAAAAGGGTGTTCTTGAACTAGAGAGAAGAGAGGTGAAGTGAATGAGTAGTAGTGGTGTGGTTTGCCTAGTTGACCTAGTCAACTAATTTGGCCCCTTGGCAACTTTAGTTCCTCGAGTTTAAAAGCGGGTGCGTGAATTAACCAAACGAATTATTTTAAAAACGCTATAGTAAACGAGAGAAGTTATAATTAAATAACGGAGTTATTGAAAACGCTAATTAACGGAAGATACGAATTTAGATAACAAGAGATATTATAATAAATAAAAAGACGGCGTTAAAATAAATTTAATGAAAAAAGGCGGGTTATTACAGTTTTCTCAACGAATGTGATATAATTTTTAGCTGAACCGTTCTGTTTCTTCCCCTTGGTATGGATTGATTTGTGATGTAAGGTTGTTTGGTGATTTTAGATTAGGTGATTCCTTGTCTAGGATTCGTTATGGCTTGCAGTGGATATATGTTCGCGGGTTAATCACATGGTTGATCATGGACCATCGATGTTGCTTTGACGCCGTATTTGATTTTGGTAGAAGAATGGGGACTTAAGTAGGTGTGTATTCAGTTGTTGGTATGTTTTATTAGGCATACATCGACCGTTTTGGTATTTTATTGGTTTTCGTATGTTGATTTTGAGTATATTGGTGCAAGGTTTTAAGGGTAATAATATTCATAGGTTGGTTATCGTTGTGTTTTAGGATCTACTGCAATTGTTGTGTTCATTATACCACAGCCAACAATATGTCATTTTACTTCATCATTATATGGATACAAAGGACGTGGTAGGGAGTATAAGGTCATTCATAGTCATTTTTAAAAAAGCTTTGCAGATCGTCATACTGAAGTAGTTAAAAGACGATGGCCTAGCGGGCCCAAGTTGAGCTAAACTTTTTAGAATCAATTTATCTGAATAGAAAGGTACTGACTTATCTATTTTATATTATTATTTGATTAGTATTATTGTTAAATTGATAATATAATATAATTTGTGTGGGTTCAATCTTTTTGAAAAACTATGTTATGGTTGGTAGCGTTCAGTCTTTTTAAGAAATGTTGATGTGGCGCTGACGTGGAGTTCAGTCTTTCTAAAGAAGCACTTCATGGTTGGGAGTGGTCTTAGACGTAAGATTTTATCAAGTGGGGGTGGTATGTATCATTTGGAACGCTTAAGATCTTATGGTCTTTTTATCTATTTAATTTATTATTCTCCGAAAAATATATAATGTAAATATAAATACATTTTACCTATAAGAATTAAAGGGGGGAAAAAGTTGAAAACTATCGTTATTCATTCGACGGAATTGGTTGACACAAGGCACGACATAACAAGTGTTTAAGATGAGGAGTGAGTTCGTTCATAGGGTTTCCATGCTTACCCAAAAAGATGGGGAGTGGGTAACTGTCATGTATGGAATTTTTGAAAAACTGGTCCACCTACTTTGTATGCTTCAAGGTCGTTTCTTATCTTAGTTTTCACTAAAATTCTCTCAGTGTTACATGTTAAAATAAATACCTTAAACAATCTTCAATCTAATTTCTTAAGTTATTTGTTTATTTCCTTATTCTTTATGTTGAGAATTTGCAGGTTTAAGGATTGCACATGATTTGCTGAGAAGATGTAGTTGTTAGTTGCAGTGTAGAAGTGAAGCAGGCTGTTGAGGATGAAGCAGGCTACATTGTTGCAGTGATGATGTAGATATTAAGTTATGTGGTAAATTTGATAAAAACACAACTTGTGTTTATGAAGTCTAGTTCTTTTATGGGCTCAAGTTAGAAGAAAATAAGTAAATGGGCCAAATCTTTCTTACACTAATAACAAACACATAATTGAGTGATATCTCCATTTAAAATTCAATCCTATCCATCCATCAAATATAAACATCTAATCCTATCCCTCCATCTCACTCTATCATCAACATCACGTGATAAGTCTTCTTTCCTCTTTTACATTCCCCACAATACCCTCCTTCAAGAAAAAAAAAAACACACGCAACTTTTTTGGGAAAATTAGGGTGCAATCACAGTACGCTCCATCAACACAAAATTGAGAAAATAGGGTTCAATCAAAAACCATCTGTTGTTCATCATAATCAGAATCTCTCTCTGATTGATGTCTTCTTCACTATAATCACGCTAATCCAATCGATCCCTTCTTCATCATCATCCAAATCTCTGTTAAACGGTCCAGATCAATCGGATATCGTAGCAGATGCAATCGAATTCGTTTCTAACCAAAAGATTAACATGTAAGTCATAAGGGTAGGCTGAATTTCCGTAATTCAATTTCATTAGCGCATTCCTCAGAAGAAGAAAAAACCCGTTCCCAGAATTTAAATAATTACATACGAACCCTTAATTGCATTTTACGATTCCATAAATTCGTCAATTTAGATTCATAAATTCATCAAGTCCGATTTCAAGAATATCCTAATTACATTTAGTGTGTTAGGGTTTTTTTTATCAATTAAATTGATTTGTGTTTTAGGTGTTGTTCAGGTATCTACCATACAAATTCGATTATATAGATTTAATTGGCGTGTTTGTTCATCCGACCCGTAATGATTCAAGTTTGTTATAATTAAATAGGTTAGCTTGAAGATCTTGATTAATAGGTTATGCTTTCGGTGAACATTTAACTTGTGAAATCGGTGATTGAGGTAATTTACATATAAGCTGCTACATACACTATGGCATCTAAAAGCTTTTAACCTTTTCTGGATTTTGTTGCACATGCATTACAATGTTATCAAATTGCAGTTACATTAGGTAGTAGTAAAGCTCAACACGAATCTTATTCTCAACACAAAAAGAAGATTATCACGTCGAGGCTTATTTGTATATGCTACTATTTATGATAAAAGATGAGAAATTTGCTCAAAAGTTTTTTTCTTTTCATTTTCCAGGTTGGTCAAAAAGTCAGGAGCCATGTTGGGCACACAGAACCAAGAGTTTAAAGTAGGTTCTATTCCTTCTTTGCTTTTTACTTTAAGTTTCAAAATATTTTGTTACTTATTTCCGATTTGTATCAAATAAGATTGATGAATTTTGTTTTTTAACATAAAACATCCATGTCAGGTTAGTTTTTTGTTGTTTTTTGAATTGATTTTGATTAAGGTTTCAGGTTTGTCTGTTTGATTTCAACATATGAACGAATGTAATCTATTGGATTAGTTTTTATATTGTTTTTTAATTGATTTTAACAAAGTAGATTTAATTTATCTATTTAATTTGGATTCATTAATGAGTGTCTTTTACATAGATGAGTTTTCAATTATTGGAGCATGAAAGAGTCGTGTATACCATTGAACAAAATGAGTGTGGGAGTGTCTCAATTACAATCAATTCTGTCATGCAAATCTCACTGTATGTATTCATACTTTACTTTTTGTATTCGTATTACCATCTACTACTGGTTGGCAATAAGTCCTCTATTTGGAATGCAGGAGCAAATTCTGTAAAAGTTGACTCTGCAGCTCACGAGGAATTGCAGATACTTTAAACAGACAAACATCCAAGCCACGTGGGTACTGGTAGAGCAAAAGAAGGTTAATCACTAATCGAGTGTTCTTTTCTGTTTATGTACATATCAAAAGTAACTATACTTGAGAGATCAATAATTCAATTCGAATTGAATCCTTATCAATATAACTGTGATGGTACTTTTTGTTTATATGCAATTTTAATCTGGCCATTAAAAGGTTAAGAAATTTATAGTTTTACTCCTAAACTGGGTGTTCCAAGCAACAACCATGCTCGATTACATTGTTAGAAGTAATTTCTACCCAAATTTTTAGACTCAATGCTATTTAGTATTTAATGTTTGGTTTTGTTTTAGGGAGCCATAATCTCATCAAGATTTCAATTGGGCATAAGGGTACTTGTAAATACTTTTGTATCTCTATTACATCAACCGCCCAATTGTTGTGTATAACTGAATATAGTTTTGATTATTTAACAGGGAGTGTGCTTTTAATTAAGTGGTAGAAGAGCTTAACAAGTTGACAACATGTGTAGACCAGAACTTCATACAGTGGATGCACTATATTGCTCAAAAGTTCGTATAGTTACTCTGATGATCTTCCATGCATCAAAAGTTTGTATGTCTTTTTTGGTGGCAGATGCAAGAGGAGTTGATTAACATACTTATCACATTTTTGGTACGCTGCTTTATTTTAATTGTGTATAAATATCAGCAGCGGCGGTAGCAGATCTTGAAGACATCCGCAATGAACGGTATATAATTCATATAAAATATAAATACTTCATAATCCGATTCTAATATCTGATATAGATCAAACATATATGATTGATTTATAATTTTGGAATTATTTTGAATTTGAAGTTTGATTATGGTTTGTTGATACCTATATCCAGATTGGAACAACTTCTACGCCGATAATAAGAACAGATTGAATATTCGACGATGCTATTTGACGTTGATGATCATTAAAATTGGAAGTGGGCATGGTTATTTATTAATGAAGTTCTCTAGCAACTTAAATCGTTAATTATTAGTATTGTTTTTCTAATTGTAAACCAACTGTAGAAGATTTCTTTCAAATGGCATAATTGGGAGAGTACTTCCAGCCATTCCACGGAAGATTTTCCATATATTGAGTCAGGTATCATAACCTGGATTATACATACATTCTTTTATTATGGTATGAGATTCATTCACTTTCTCACATTTTTTTCATGGGTGGCAGGATATTAACACACAATTCAACAACGCTATTATTGATCATAGGGACGCTCCATGGATGCTCACCTTTGAGGTTGAAAACATGGATACGGTAAGCCACAACATTACATGAGTAAAATTTCAACTACTCATCTATTCGTTCATCATTTTTTTTTTTTTGTCAATATTTGTTTGTTTATATGTGATCAACTATTTTCAAGTTCTGTTACAGTTGAGACCATTAATCGAATGAAGAGGATGGTTATTTTTGGAATTAGCTAAGTAACTTTAAGTTACCACATCAAAGTGACCTACTCAATCATTCATGATAATATTGGTAAAAGTTGCTACATTTAGGAATTGATGATAAATTTTTGTTATTGTAGATGTCTTATCGGAAGCGTTTACTGACGTTCTATTACTAATTATGTTTTCAGGCTAGCAAAGCTTTTTTTAAAAAATTCATTGCATGAGTCAAGAGCTTTCCTAAGAAAAATGATGAAATTACAAATGAAGAGTTTTCGGATGATTTATGTGTCGAGCTGGTATGGATTCAGAACTTGAAGCTCAGATTGTACGGAACTTTTAATTTATTCCAATTAGTTACACTTTTTTCTTCTGTATATTACTTGATGCTACTTAATTAATAAGTTAGTCTTTAATATCTTAGTGTTGGTGTTTTATATGTTTGTTTTTTGCAATATTCAAAAGCACTTCCAGTATTAGCTTGATATCTATATGGGAGATTGCTACTATGTCAGGTCATTTAACTTTATTAGTATTACAACTTTGCAAGTAAGAGTTCATTATAGTTTAATAGGTTCATTGTTCCTAATGTAGTGTTTATATTTCCATACTTATCCTACTAAAGACGTTTGATTTAAGTATCTCGGAAACTTAGAAGCTTTTGCTTTATCGGTTGATTCTTGGTAAAAAAAAAAATGTACGATCGAAGGACATGGTAAATTAGACATGTTTAATTTTTTGTTGGTGTATATTTCACATTATAAAAGTTCTATTTCTGGTTTATGAATACGAGAAGTTAAGATTAAATTTTTCGATATTCTTTCTTCTTTTGGTTGAACAAGAATGATTGTCTACACTAATCTAGGGTTCGAGGAATGATTGTCTACACTCCACCTCCCCCATACCCTACATTCGTGGGATTGGGCATTGTTGTTGTTGTTGTTGTGTGGTTGAACATGAATGGGAAAAATATAAAAGTGATCTTCATAAGCTTTGAAATTGTATGGAAAAGTTCGTGGTGATCTCCTATTATACTAAACCTCTACTATTATCATCTTTTGAATTTAAGCTTCTTTCTCTCAGTAAATGTTAATTTTATCTATTTCCATGGAGGTGGTCGTGGTGGAAGCGGTGATTTTAATTTACCACTAGGGGATACTTTAACAAAGATGGTGATGGCGATAAATTAGAAATCGAGTTGGCATAACATGAAATTGCATAGTGCAAGTTAACTTTGAATCTGCAGGTGACCTTATATCGGCTACATTATAAACTTCACCTTTTTCAGATAATTTCTTCTATTCTATTACAATTATGTCGTGTCAAATTAGATCATTTTTTGAAACGATCGTGCAAAATGGGTCATGATGTATCGGGGTCTGTCAAAATAGGAGATTTCTAAAAAGGGGCATTTTATCACAGTAATTTTCTGCTTAATGTGTTGCGAACATGATGACTATATCTGAATCTGTGTTGCAAATGTTTCGTCATTTGATTACAAGGTTTGTGATAAAATCCTCTTCTCCATATTTCAATTATCCTTCTTCATATTACGAAATTTATGGTTATGTTTTGTGAATACAAAGTTTTCATTATTATTATTATTATTATTATTATTATTATTATTATTATTATTTATTTGATTGTATTTATTTCCAATTTAAAATCGTTTACTACACTTGCAAGATTTTGACAATAATTGTTGCTAAACAGATTTTGATATAATTGATGCTTTACAGTTTTGAAATAGATACGAAATCGTTTATTATATTCGAATTCAAATTGTATTTGCTTACCATATTGTTCTCTAGCGTTTTGTTTGTGCTTACCGGTTAATTTCATTTCAATAGCATTAAATATTTATTTTCAGTTATTATGTTGGGTTTGATCCATTATTTATAAGCTATTGTTTTTAGTTAACTCATCTGGTTAGTATGCGTAGATGGAGTGTGTATGCGGCACAAGTTCGGCAAGAAGAGATGCTTTTACCGTTTGAAGCGAGTGAACATAGTGAAGTCCACTTCCAATCACCAAACTTTGATTCCTTTAATGCATGTTGCCATAACCTTTTTATGATGTTTATTAGATCTTATACAACTGACTATGTTTATAGAAAAAGCCTACTAATTTAAGTATGAATTCAATAGATTAGTCTCACTGAATATGAATTCAATAGGTTAAATATACTAACCATTTATTGGTTATAATGAATACATTTAAAGAATGACAGATAAAAGAAAAAGAAAACATGAAGCAGTCAAAAAGGCTTAATATATGTAATGTATTGTTTTTAAGATATATTTTTTTTAACAGGTTTCATGTACAATTTTAATGGTTTCAGTATATATATTTTCATTTTCACTACCAAACTTAATGCAATTGCTTATATAATGTTGGTTCTTTTCATGATTTTCAGATATTGAATGGTACAAGTTGCTAAATTTTGAGGGGTAGTTGTTGGAAACAAAAAGTTATCTTTGTAAGTATCAGTTATATTCTGTTCAAGAAGAATGATATATGATATGCTTGACTTTCACATTTTTCCACCTCTATATTGATTTATTTTAGTGGACACAGATAAAACTTTCTAACCTAAATCTATTTTTTTATTCGAGGAAGATGCTTACCAATTTTCCCATAGGTAACAGTTGCTGCCTGAAAGGAATTGGTTTGATCCTTTAAAAGCATTTAGTTGCACTATTCATGGGTAAGATTCGCAAATAGAACAGAAAAAGTTTCACCGATTTGACTAGACGCTTTCTATTGACCACTTTGATAAACTTATCTCATCTACAAGTTCAACCTTTCTAGATGTTTTTTATTTTGATGGCCTGAACACCATAAATGTTAATGACCGAATGACAGTTTAAACATATGGTATAAGTTGTTTGACCCAAGTCGGCACAATACTTTATGGACTACTTTAAACTTATTTTAGAATCTGACAATGTTCGTCAAATTTGTTAAGTAACTTTTATTGATAGTCATGTGATCTAAAAAGCTTCATCTCGGTAAGGAGTTGCTCTAAGTAGTCTGAAAGAAACGGGTGTTAAGGAAGTTTCATCCGGGTCAGGTTCAAGGAGTAGTTCACCACGAAGTTGTCAAATTTTTAATCTTGATCCACAAGTTGGTGGGTCAAATTGAGTAGGAGCATCAAACCCAAATCAAAATTTAGATCTTTTAGCTGTTGGGATATAAATTAGGATACAATCTCTTTCTCTTATTAGCAGTTATAGTTGTTGATAAAAAAAGGTACAACTCAAAAAGTTTGTTAAATATTCCCCTTTGTTGTCAAATTGTGCATATAAATTTTAATATGGCCATTAAAAGGTTAGGAAATTAGTAGTTTACTCTTAAACTGGGTATTTCAAACAACAACCATGCTCGATTACATTGTTAGAAGTAATTTCTACCCAAATTTTTAGACTCAATGCTATTTAGTATTTAATGTTTGATTTTGTTTTAGGGAGCCATAATCTCATCAAGATTTCAATCGGGCATAAGGGTACTTATAAATACTTTTGTATCTCTGTTACATCAACCGCCCAATTGTTGTGTATAAACTGAATATAGTTTTTATTATTTAACAGGGAGTGTGCTTTTAATTAAGTGGTAGAAGAGCTTAACAAGTTGACAACATGTGTAGCCCATGTTCTTCCTGTTTTTGATGATGGTCGATATACCGCCGAAATTGTTCACGTTCTTGGTAAATTATGAGGGCCTGAAGGTTATATATCCCGAGTGGGAAAGAAGATGATGAAGTTGAAGCTCAAAGAAGAAGACAAAAACATGAGATGCTTTAGGTGCATTAGATAAAGGCTCAAATATAAAAGCACTCTATAAAGCAACTTATGTATAAACCAACTCAATGTTTATTTTTTTTACACAATGTTAAACTTTTAATATTATTATATTATAAACATTACTGTTGATTATACCCTCACAAAGCCCAGCTAGTGGTTAATATTTTCATCCCGAAAATATATAACCCCTTTAGTTTTAATTTATTCATTCGATTATTTTCTGTTTTCATCTTTTTCTCTCAGTAAACGATTTTAGGGTTTTCATCTCATTCTCTCAACTGTTAATCACCTTGATATAACATCGAGATTGATGATTCTGTATTGTTTCATCTTCATAAACATACTGTTTATAGAAGATTCTGTTAGTTTACATTGAAAGAGTTTTTAATATTGATCTGTAATAAATGTTTCGGTTGAAGATTGTTAGTTCTTGTTATTGTTTCTGATTGTATGTGTCTGTAATTTTGTGAATCTGAAATTGTTTACATTACATGAACAATAACCCCATTTCACTTTCTTTTCACTAACCTTTCACTAAACACTTCATATCATTTTACTAAATAATACTTACTATTATAAAATGAATAAGTTACCAAACAAATATACAACTAAATTAAAAACAAAAAATTGGCGTAGTGGTGGTGACCTAACGTCCCATATGAGAGTTCAGAGGTTCGACTCTCACTAGCTGTAAAATTTTCCTTGTTACCTGCCCATTCCACAGACCTCGGAGGTTGTAGATTTCTTGCGTTCGAACTTCACCTGAGGAGGTTTTACCACACGCGATGCCGGTATAGATTCGTCGTGGGGTTTCCTCTTGAGGGACAGTAGGACTGTAATAGTTCGATCAAGGAAATGATCGGGTGAGTGGGTTCCGACATCGCGTTCGATTCTCCGTCAGTGACTCTAACTGTCTTTAAAAAACAATATATAAATAAAAAACAAAATGAGACTCATCATCATATGTTACAACACTAAGTCTCTGGCTAAAGCGGAGTTTAACTGAATCGTGCCTACCTCGGCCAAATATTTAGGTGTTGTTTGTTTTTTTCATTAAAGACCTTATTAGGTCTTATGTCTGCGGGCGGGCAGACATTACTGTTTAAGACGGTTTATTTTTTCGAAGACATAAGACAAAATTAGTGCTTCAAATGTCTTCCATTTAGAAGCTTAAAACATACCTTCAAACTTTAAAACTTTAGAAGACATTTTAATACCCTGCTCATTTCCTCTTCCAACCTTATCCTCTCTCTTCCAACCTTTTACACCCCACCAACTCACCTCCAGCGGTGTCACCATCACCGGCGACACCACTTATGGTGATGACAACACCTCCGGCATCAGTAACGTGGTATTTGTTTGCACGGCTTCTTTCATCTATCGAAGGTTATTGTTTTACTTTAATAAATTCTATTTCATCTTGAATCTTTTCCTTTGTTTGGACAAAAGTCTCATTTCCTTTGTAATTATGATAAATATAAGAAAAATGGCGATTTGAGAGTTTTAGGGGGACTACATACAATTTTTTCCCCCGAGAATAGCAATGGAGAAGCACCGGAGCATGTGCTATCTAATTAATTGAACTTTTTATGTGTTGAATTTTTTTTTTTTGAAAAGCAACTCTTGTATTAATGTATATAAATAATATGTACAATGAATTGGATGGGCAGTGGTACTCTAGCAGCCATCCAATATACGCATAAGACATTTACAATTACACATATATGCACAAGACTATATACAGTAACATGAGTTCACGTAGACAAATCGTTCCATAAGTGATGCTCGAATAGACTTCAACATGGGTCTATATTGTTGATTCTCGGAAATCCCAAGCTTGAAAGGTTCAACAACCATTCTAACCAAACTTTATGTACCTTTGAAGAAAGGTTGCTAAACCACTCAAATGCTTTAACTTGAACGTCACATACAATTTTTGAAGGAGCCCATGCTTCGTTTTGGAAGATTTTTTGATTCCTATTTTTCCATATTAAGTAGCATGTTGTCCACACTACACCTTGCCAAGCCTGTTTTTGCATACTCGAAAAGTTGTTGTATCCACTCACATTACACAACTCGTTGATGTTGGATTGTGGATGTAAAGCATGCTTCCACCATTTATGAATACCTATCCAAACTTCTTTCGCACGATTGCATGAAAACATTGCATGCTCGACCGACTCGATTGCATCATTACAAAGAGGACACAATAGAGAGTCGAGATTGATGCCACGTTTATCGAACTCGTATTTGACCGCGATCCTCCCTTTCAATAGTCTCCAGATAAATATCGTTACCTTTTGTGGTACTAGATTGTTGCGAAGCTTTTTTTGGTTTGTACCGTCTCTTGGAAGTATTACTGTGTCGATTTTATTAGCCATATTCCTTGAGATATATTCGCCGCCGCTGCCTGAGTTAACCTCCATTTAGAAAGACCATTTTCGAGCTTAGCATTATTCGAAATCAAGGTAGTAATCTGCTCCAATTCGCCTAGTAATCTGCCTGATAGGTTTCTGCACCATTCCCATTTGAAATCCCAGCTCCTACGATCAAAACCGACCCTATCCGCAATTGATGTCGTTTTGTTGACTTCTAACCTGAATAGCCGTGGAAATAATTCCTTTAAACTATTGTTGCCAATCCATCGATCCGTTCAAAATTGAATATCACGTCCATCACCGATCAGTCTTTCAAATAAGGCTTCAAAGTTTAGTCCCTTTTTACTCAAAACCGCTGCTATATTAACTATAATGTGCCACACTGAAACATGCTTCATTAAAGGATTAGAAGTAATAAGACCCAACCCCCCATCCCTCCCGTAAATGCTTTTGATGATGGTAACCCATAGTGAGTCGTTTTCGGTACGAAAACGCCACCACCACTTCCCCAAAAGTGCCAAGTTCTTTGCTTTGAGTGTCTCGATATTCAGCCCGCCCTCATCATATGGTAAAAGAATGGTATCCCATTTAACCCATGAAAGTTTTGTATCATTTCCCGCCCCACCCCAAAAGAACTTACGTCGCATATTCTCGAGAAGGTTGATAATGCATGATGGAGCACGAAACAACGAGAAGAAGTAAAGGGGTAAACTACTAAGCACCGATTTAATAAGTGTGAACCTACCCCCAAACGACATTGTTCTCGCCTTCCAATCCGATAAACGTTTATTGAACTTTTCAATAACCGGGTTCCAAGCATCCTTTTTATTCATGTTAAGGCCAATGGGCATCCCCAAGTATTCGAAGGGTAATGAGTCTGCTTTACAACCAAGAGAAAGTGCCATATGTTCGGTTGTTGAGCGCCTGACCCCAACTCCGTAAAGGGAACATTTGTTCAAATTAATTCTTAGCCCCGAGAGTTTTTCAAAGCACGTAAGAGTTTTGAGCGTATTGCTAATGTTCCTCTTGTTCCAATCACCAAAGAAAATGGTATCGTCCGCAAATTGTAAGTGCGACACCGTGATTTTATTTTCTCCAAGTTCAAATCCTCGTATTAAATTATCACGTGATGCAATTTTGGCTAATATGTTCAATCCTTCACTAGCGATAATGAAGAGATAAGGCAAGAGTGGATCGCCTTGATGTACCCCTTTTTCAAGATTGAATTCTAAAGTGGGAGAGCCATTGACTAACACCAAAATAGTAGCCGAACGAAAACATGGTTCAATCCAATTTTTCCATTTTACTCCAAAACCCATCTTTTCCATTATTACAAGTAGAAATTTCCAACGGACACTATCAAATGCTTTTTCAAAATCGGCTTTAAAGATGAAGCATTTCGATTTCCTTCTCTTGACATCATCGACCAACTCATTCGCAATGAGAATACTATCGAGAATAGACCTACCCTTAACGAACGCACTTTGTTCATTTCCAATTAAGTAATTCATGACACCACGGAGATGATTAGCAAGAACCTTTGAGATTATCTTATAGTAACAACCAATGAGACTTATCGGTCTATAATCGCGGAGATTGATGGGATCATTTTTCTTAGAAATAAGGGTGATAAAAGAAGCGTTGCACCCCTTTGATATCTCCTCTTTACTCCAAAACCAAAGAATTGCAACCATTAAATCTTCCTTAATTAGCCACCAAAACTTTCTAAAGAACAAAAAATTGAATCCATCGGGTCCGGGGGCCTTTGATATCCCGCAATCTTTTATTGCCTCCCAAATTTCTTCATCTTTGAAAGGCAATTCGAGGGCTGATGTGAAAGGACCCGTCCTAATCCATCCGGACGAAGTCCATATTGATTATAAACGATTCACAACAGTTGATTACATCGCGAGGTACTTGACCTCTATATGATACATTTTACAAACATTGCATTCGTTTTTGAAAAGACAATCTTTCATTACATCGAAAGTTGACGGCAGACATACTATTTCATAATATATGTAACTATAATTGACTTTAAATAATCTTGATTATCTCAACGACTTGAATGCAACGTCTTTTGAAATATGTCATGAATGTCTCCAAGTAATTTCTTTAAAATGAGCAATTACACAGCGGAAGATTTCTTTCGTGCCTGAGAATAAACATGCTTTAAAGTGTCAACCAAAAGGTTGGTGAGTTCATTAGTTTAACATAAATAATCATTTCATAATTTTAATAGACCACAAGATTTCATATTTCCATTTCTCATAAACATACGTCCCATGCATAGAGACAAAAATATCATTCATATGGATTGAACACCTGGTAACCGACATTAACAATATGCATATAAGAATATCCCCATCATTCCGGGATCCTCCTTCGGACATGATATAAATTTCGAAGTACTAAAGCATCCGGTACTTTGGATGGGGCTTGTTGGGCCCGATAGATCTATCTTTAGGATTCGCGTCAATTAGGGTGTCTGTTCCCTAATTCTTAGATTACCAGACTAAAAAGGGGCATATTCGGTTTAATAATCCAACCACAGAATGTAGTTTCGATTACTTGTGTCTATTTCGTAAAACAGTTATAAAAGCAGCGCATGTATTCTCAGTCCCAAAAATATATATTGCAAAAGCATTTAAAAAGGGAGCAAATGAAACTCACGCATATAAATATTGTAAAACAGTTAATAAAACATTGCATGTATTCTCAGCCCAAAAATGTAATGAGTAAAAGGGAGCAAATGAAACTCACGCATATAAATATTGTAAAACAGTTAATAAAACATTGCATGTATTCTCAGCCCAAAATGTAATGAGTAAAAGGGAGCAAATGAAACTCACGCATATAAATATTGTAAAACAGTTAATAAAGCATTTGCATGTATTCTCAGCCCAAAAACGTAAAGAGTAAAAAGGGCAAATGAAACTCACGCATATAAATATTGTAAAACAGTTAATAAAGCATTTGCATGTATTCTCAGCCCAAAAACGTAAAGAGTAAAAAGGGCAAATGAAACTCACGCATATAAATATTGTAAAACAGTTAATAAAGCATTTGCATGTATTCTCAGCCCAAAAACGTAAAGAGTAAAAAGGGCAAATGAAACTCACCATACTGTATTTTGTAGTAAAAATACATATGACAATATTAAACAATGCAGGGTTGGCCCCGGATTCACGAACCTATATCATGTATATATATTAACACATTATAATATAAATCCATTAAGTTTATATATGTTGTTATGTATCAAGATTAATAATACATTATGATACTTATTTGATATTTACATAATGTTATATCTATAATATTAGTTAAAACATAATTTTATGTATTATTATTATACTTTATGTATTAAATATATCTTTATATATATATAAATCTTTTGTTTGGCAAAATTAATAATTGTAGTAATACAAGATTAAAGATAATAATAATAATAATAATAATAATAATAATAATAATAATAATAATAAAAAAAATAATAATAATAATAATAATAATAATAATAATAATAATAATAATAATAATAATAATGATCATAAAATACTACCTTCATTTAAAGGCTTTCCCAAAAAAATAATGTCCACGCCCAGGTTTGAAGCCAAGACCTCCTGCTTAATCGACCACACCCCTAACCATCCTTCCGTTCTTTCATTTCTGATTAAAACCTAACCCATAATATATATCCAGTATCTATAGCTGTCTGATTCCTCTTCTTTATTTTCAAAAAAAAAATACCCCAGCCCAGGTTCGAACCCACGACTTCTCATTCATCCAACACCACGCTCAACCATTGCTCCATTCCAAACTTTTCTGTTTTAATTTATCACTTAAACCTATATAATCCTTGTTTTCTGCTGTCTTCTTCTTCTACATGAATTCAAAAACCCAATTCATCTTTGAAACATATATCATCATTCTTCATTTTCGTTAGTCTTGCAGATTCATCATTTTATTATCATCATACCTGTTGTTTATCAGGTATACAAACCTAGCACAACCATCGACCTCATGATCCACTTCTTGGCCCAATAGATAATTAAAGTTCAGCCCAACAATTACAAACAAGTACATGGCCCAGCTATAAAGGTCCGGTTCTGGTGGATGTTGAATTTAATGGAACGGCAACAACAAGAAATATATATATATATGTGTGATGAATTGGATCTACGCGTTCCTTGGATACCCTTTAATAGTCACTAATAGCCTTTTCATTTCTTTAATCAATTACTTACTTTATTATCACATCAAAGAGTTGGATTCCTATACTTTATATATATATTGAGGTGCAGTTTGGATACAGCAACAATAAAGTAGCTGTTAAGTATCTCGAACTTAATCAGTCAAGTTAAGCAGCGACTTTACGACAGGAGTGGAAAAACAAAAATTATTTGTAGCAGTCGCCTTACTTGGATGGGTATTTAGTTCGTTTGAATATAAACCAAGAAGGAAGCAGGAGAAAGAAAAAGGAAAACAATTGAAATAGAAACGAAAAGTAGCAACCTTGATCAAGTAGCAGTCATCCTTCATGTCATCTTCCACACATCCTGATTGCTTGTTTAAACCGAAAACAGAAGAAAAACTGTGCAGTCACGATTTATAGGAAAAGAAAGAAAAAAAATACAAGAGAGAGGTGAGAGGTAGGAATGGTGATCGGAGGTGGCGATGGATTTTGATGGTGGGTTCACGATGGGGTGATTGTGATAGCGGTTTGGGGGTTTCAATGATGAAGTTGATCATGGTTGTTCTTGGTGTGTTCGTTGTACAGCAAAACAGAAAGATGGTGATAATTTATTGGTTGCAAACCGAACTAAAACAGATTAGGAGTTGTATATTATGATTTTGTTTTGGTGTCAAAATCAAACAATAAATAGTAGGTTAGTAGAGGTGTTTGAGTGATGAGTGGTGTGTTTCTTGCGTCAAACAGCAAACGGGAATGGACTGCAGCTCGAGTAATACATGTGGTGGTTTTGTTCGAACAAAAAAGTTAGGGGTTGAGTTTACAACCGAGACTGTATTTGTTGGGTTATATGATCATGTATATGTGTATGTTTTTAGGTAGTAAAAGAAGTAGTAGTGGTTCTTCAAATGTTAAAAGAAAAACGTATGTGTGGTGATGAAGATTGTTGGTGGCCTTGTATGTCGACGGTGTCTTTGATGGTTGAAGAGGTTCGATGGTGATTGAAAGTTCAAGTGTAGCCGGTGGTGGCTTGATGTCTTGCTAAGAAAAATAAACAGAAAATTTAAGAAGGAAAAGTGGATGATTTGGTTCCTCTATATCTATATGTTATATTTATGTACATATATGAAGGTTGAGGAATGAACATAAGTCAGATGGATGAATTTGGTTGTTAAATGTAATATACACATCACATTCACACATAGTAAAAGACTTTGTCTTGATCCAATTCACTAGTACTAGTTGAAAATAGAAATATATATATTATATGTAGGTTAGTTTGATAGATGATGAAATGAAAAGAACGTGCTTCATACAATAATTCATCTATTAGATATTACTTAACAGGAAAGCCATCATTTACTATTTGATCGACATAATTTATTTAGGGTATTATTTCATACTCCATTGATAATCAGTGGTGGATCAAAAAGTCTTCAGAAAATTCCAAATTTTTAAATTTAAATATATTTATTTATTTTAGTCATTATGGTTTAAAATTTGGTTATTAATTATTAAATAAAAATTAAATCAACTATCCGCACTCGGTCCTGGATATAATATAAAAAGTGTTAAGATTTATTATTTAGCTTCTAAATATACTTTTAATAGGCCTATGATTCATATAACTCATTTTTGGATCACCGTTTATTTTAAAATCACATAAGTTCCTTTAGGTTCATATTAAACTTGTTTAATAACAAATGAGATGACAAACAAGTATTACGATCATTTAATTGTTATATTTAAAATCCTATATATATATTCAATATACTTCATTCACATATATAGATATATAATTTTTATATATTACTTTATTTTACATCATTAATTAACTCATAGAATATTTTAAATTACATTTCCAGTTATTACTTTATATATATATATATATATATATATATATATATATATATATATATATATATATATATATATACACACATATCTATTTACAATAGTTGTTCGTGAATCGTCGGGAATGGTCGAAGGTCAATTGATTATATGAAATAGTTCAAAAATTTTGAGACTCAACCTAACAGACTTTGCTTATCATGTCGAAATCATATAAAGATTAAGTTTAAATTTGGTCGGAAATTGCCAGGTCGTCAAAGTACCTACCCGTTAAAGAAATTTCGTCCCGAAATTTGAGTGAGGTGGTTATGGCTAACCATAAAAATGTTTCCATGACAAATATGAGTTGATAAATGGTGTTTTATCATTATTGACTAATATAGATAAAACGATTCGATTAGGTGAAGCGTACGAATGAAGCTGTCACAACAGGTTGAGATAGAGATTTAACTTTTGACGTAGTCACGGTGGAAATTAGAAAATAAGATGCGTCTTAGCTTTTGACGTTGTCTTGGTTGAATTCCGGAATTCAAGGGATTTAAAAGAAAATCTTCGAAATATAAAAGATTCGATTCTTCGGCGAGTAAGGAAAATTAAGATCTCTAAAATTAAATAAGATGATCTGTCTCGATTACTCTGTCTGATATTTCCATTATAAATTAAGCTCTTCCTTTCCCTTATTCTCACCATTTCTATACAATCCTCAAATTTAAAAGATTATGAAAATGCTTAATCCAATTCTAAACCCTGAGATTTTCCTAATTATCATTTCTGTCATCCCTTCTTTTCAATCTTCCATCCGAAGAATCTGTTTGCTTCTACTATTACCTTGGGGTGATACTATTCTTAATTATTCCGTGTCCTTATATTGATGTTCGTATTAATATCCATGGTTTGTAACCTTCGTTTTGTTATTGGGCTTAATATTTTTTCTTATATTTTGGAGCTCTTTGCCTTTTTATTCTCCTCTCAACCTCTAGTAAAGCGAGTAACAGTCCAGAATTCATAGGTATGAAGTTTTAGATGAACATAGTTAATGTTCTAAGAATAAAATCGTAATGGAATGATCTTGATTTGGTAAATTACCAGAATATCCGGAAGATAGAACTATCAAGGAGACATATTCTTAATATGTTTGGAGATTGGGTAGAATGTAAGAGTCGTGTAAATGGCACATGATGACGGTATGTTCTGTGAATCATCACGTTCCATTAGAAACTCAGCATGAATTACTGTAATATAATCACATTGATCAAGTGTCATTATATTATACTAACTCATGCATCAGTTCCCAACATTACTTCAATAGCTTTCATATTTTAAGCTCGAAAGTTTACAGAATATAGAAACTAACAGTTTCTATATGATGTAACACTGATAGTACGAAGAGATTAATGATTTCAGATAAGAATAGTTATAAAAATATCTTCAGAAACATGGAGGATATTTATAATGAAAGATACGATAATCTCTCGGAATATCTAAGATCAGAGGATGATAGAAACTATTGTTTGCAAGGGTTTAGAGTAATGAGCAAGATATTCACTAAAGATTTCAACAGATCCATAATTACCTGGATTCTTTGAATATAGGGTATGGTCCTTGTATTTGTCCTTGGTCTCCTTCGTGGTTAGCTCAATCCGTTTTCCAGTTCCAACTTTTCTGAGCTTTTCCAACATTCTATTCTTTATCATCAAACTTTCGATGATTAAGGTCATTTACAGTTTTTGTTGCTTCATTCAACTTTTCAAAATTCAGAGTATTAGTTCGCAGACAGGGTGCTTTTCAGAATTTCAGAATGGAAGATAATTATTCTAAGAGATAAATGTTATACATATAACTGTTGATGTAGATATGCTGTGAGTTTTCAAAGTACTGATTGCCGATTCCTCTACATTTACTGCTACCATATCTGAATCATTGGTTATCGATCTGAGGTGATTTCAAGAGAATTGTGTTTTTAGATGATTAAACGCTGACGGTAATATGGTGGAATATAAAAGGTTCCCCGGTAACAATAAAAGAGCATACATATACATCAAGGTGATAATAAGGTTGTTTCGAACGAAAAGTCGAAGTTGACTTGTTGGAGCTGTGACAAAACTGACTATTGTGAAAAAGAATTGCAATGTTATTTTCTGTAATAACAATGCCAAAGGAGCTAGCACAGATACGTGTTAAACATTTACTTAGGTTCTAAGGGTTTTTCAGGTGCATAACTATATGCATAAATCTTTCCTTCCGTAGATGAAGTGCGGTTGGTTCATCCTATCGATTGAGGTGTTTTCAAGAATCATGAAAGATTTGAACGTAGATTGTATTCGTCAAGATACAAATGAGGTTTAAGATGAAATCAAGTGGCAAACTTGAAGAATTGTTTAGTTTCATATGTTATAGTCAATATTTTAATTCATTTTAATTGTCCAATGATATTAGTCCACAGTCGATAGTCCACAGTTGACAATCCAATAATTCATATATAGTTTAATATATAATATTCGAATTAATTAATACGTATCGTGACCCGTATTCGTCTCAGACTCGATCACAACTCAAACTATATATATTATTGTAGAATCAACCTCAACCCTGTATAGAGAACTCGATCATTACTGCATATAGAGTGTCTATGGTGATTCCAAATAATATATATAGATGCGTCGATATGATATGTCAAAACCTTGTATACGTGTCCCGATATTTAAAGTGCGTGAAGTGAATAACAGAAAATAAATGACGATAAATAAAGTGCGTAAAGTAAATAACAGAAATTAAATGACGATAAATAAAATTTCGAGAATATAAATTGCGATAATTAAATTGCGGTAAATAAAAAATGTAACCAGTTAGCTAGGAACAGTTAGCGTGGATTCTTAACAACATTTCAATTAGTTAATTCATTTGTTTCTAACAAATTTTATTTTGTTCACTGTTTTCTTCATTATGCCACTTGTTGGATTCTGAGAAGTCAAAATCCAAATACGAAATTTAATAAAAATAGTTATTCTGTGGTGAACGGATTCGTATATCGATGGTTGTAAATAAGATAGTAAATGACTGTTGAATCAGATTCGAAGAATGTACAGTATAACTTATTAATGTGAAATCTAAATGTTCCTCGGGTATTACCTACCCGTCAAAATATTTTCACCATTAACAGTTTGTACGTAAGAATTTTTAATTACAATCCTTATGAAAAAATATATACATATATATTTTCTTCAGATGAAATTGTGGATTTAATGAATCAATATACTATTAGACTCATTTAATTTTCGATTTGAGCTAGAATAAGTAATCTCTAAAACTATTAGGATCCACATATTCTTCGCAGAATATTAATGAAGTTATGGATCAATACTTCATCGTTAATAGTTGTTGTTGGTACTCCTTGATATCTATGGTGCGTAGGATATTGATGTTCGTGGAACAGATTGTGATGTTGAGGTGTGGGATGCGGATGTTGCTGTTGGTGATGGTGGTACTATTGATGTTGCTGAAGCTGGTACATTTTGCACCATATTTTTCAAGGCTACAACTCGGGTGCGAAGTTCGTTGACTTCTTCCATTATTCCGGGATGATTGTCGGTTGGAACGAGCGAATGAATAAGGTTTTGAAATTTTAGGTAGAATATAATCGTGGCGAGATATCCGGGTAATGAGGGTGAAAATGGTGTTTCGAATTGGTTCGCCGGTGAGTGCTTCATTTTCTTCACTAAGAGGGGAATGTGGTGGATGGAAAGGATCACCTTCTTCTTGTTTTTAATGATTAAGTAGGCTACGAACCCATCAGATGAATTGGTTGATTCATGCTGGTGACACTACTTTCGGAGCTTAGGTGAAACTCCATATCGGAATAGCTTTCGGAATCCGAGGAATTCGAACTGGTTGAGGGATTCATCTCGTACGATCAGATGAAGGATTTTTTGATAAGAAATAGATTATAGTATGTAGATTAGTACCCTGTAATGCATAATTTACATATGCATATATAATTATTAAAATCCCATAAGTTATGGAGGAATCTACGGAAGTTGTCAGGCAAAGGTAACAATAATAGATACGCTAAGATATGAATTTATCTATACACTGTCTATGCAAATAAGGCAGTAAGACGTGTCTAGACTTTAAGGATGATAAGCAAATAATTTTTCGACACTAAATGATAAGCAAAACTTTTGACATGCAGACACGGTCGAAGTCCAGACTCACTAATGCATCTAAACAACTATCAGTTAGACACACTAATGCAAGACCTGGTTCGCTAAGACCACCGCTCTGATACCAACTGAAAGGACCCGTCCTAATCCATCCGGACGAATTCCATATTGATTATAAACGATTCACAACAGTTGATTACATCGCGAGGTACTTGACCTCTATATGATACATTTTACAAACATTGCATTCGTTTTTGAAAAGACAATCTTTCATTACATCAAAAGTTGACGGCATGCATACTATTTCATAATATATGTAACTATAATTGACTTTAAATAATCTTGATTATCTCAACGACTCGAATGCAACGTCTTTTGAAATATGTCATGAATGACTCCAAGTAATATCTTTAAAATAAGCAATTACACAGCGGAAGATTTCTTTCGTACCTGAAAATAAACATGCTTTAAAGTGTCAACCAAAAGGTTGGTGAGTTCATTAGTTTAACATAAATAATCATTTCATAATTTTAATAGACCACAAGATTTCATATTTCCATTTCTCATAAACATACGTCCCATGCATAGAGACAAAAATATCATTCATATGGATTGAACGCCTGGTAACCGACATTAACAATATGCATATAAGAATATCCCCATCATTCCGGGATCCTCCTTCGGACATGATATAAATTTCGAAGTACTAAAGCATCCGGTACTTTGGATGGGGCTTGTTGGGCCCGATAGATCTATCTTTAGGATTCGCGTCAATTAGGGTGTCTGTTCCCTAATTCTTAGATTACCAGACTAAAAAGGGGCATATTCGGTTTAATAATCCAACCACAGAATGTAGTTTCGATTACTTGTGTCTATTTCATAAAACATTTATAAAAGCAGCGCATGTATTCTCAGTCCCAAAAATATATATTGCAAAAGCATTTAAAAAGGGAGCAAATGAAACTCACGCATATAAATATTGTAAAACAGTTAATAAAACATTGCATGTATTCTCAGCCCAAAAATGTAATGAGTAAAAGGGAGCAAATGAAACTCACGCATATAAATATTGTAAAACAGTTGATAAAACATTGCATGTATTCTCAGCCCAAAAATGTAATGAGTAAAAGGGAGCAAATGAAACTCACACATATAAATATTGTAAAACAGTTAATAAAGCATTTGCATGTATTCTCAGCCCAAGAACGTAAAGAGTAAAAAGGGCAAATGAAACTCACGCATATAAATATTGTAAAATAGTTAATAAAGCATTTGCATGTATTCTCAGCCCAAAAAAGTAAAGAGTAAAAAGGGCAAATGAAACTCACGCATATAAATATTGTAAAACAGTTAATAAAGCATTTGCATGTATTCTCAGCCCAAAAACGTAAAGAGTAAAAAGGGCAAATGAAACTCACCATACTGTATTTTGTAGTAAAAATACATATGACAATATTAAACAATGCAGGGTTGGCCCCGGATTCACGAACCTATATCATGTATATATATTAACACATTATAATATAAATCCATTAAGTTTATATATGTTGTTATGTATCAAGATTAATAATACATTATGATACTTATTTGATATTTACATAATGTTATATCTATAATATTAGTTAAAACATAATTTTATGTATTATTATTATACTTTATGTATTAAATATATCTTTATATATATATAAATCTTTTGTTTGGCAAAATTAATAATTGTAGTAATACAAGATTAAAGATAATAATAATAATAATAATAATAATAATAATAATAATAATAATAATAATAATAATAATAATAATAATAATAATAATAATAATAATAATAATAATAATAATAATAATAATAATCATAAAATACTACCTTCATTTAAAGGCTTTCCCAAAAAAAATAATGTCCACGCCCAGGTTTGAAGCCAAGACCTCCTGCTTAACCGACCACACCCCTAACCATCCTTCCATTCTTTCATTTCTGATTAAAACCTAACCCATAATATATATCCAGTATCTATAGCTGTCTGATTCCTCTTCTTAATTTTCAAAAAAAAATACCCCAGCCCAGGTTCGAACCCACGACTTCTCATTCATCCAACACCACGCTCAACCATTGCTCCATTCCAAACTTTTCTGTTTTAATTTATCACTTAAACCTATATAATCCTTGTTTTCTGCTGTCTTCTTCTTCTACATGAATTCAAAAACCCAATTCATCTTTGAAACATCTATCATCATTCTTCATTTTCGTTAGTCTTGCAGATTCATCATTTTATTATCATCATACCCGTTGTTTATCAGGTATACAAACCTAGCACAACCATCGACCTCATGATCCAATTCTTGGCCCAATAGATAATTAAAGTTCAGCCCAACAATTACAAACAAGTACATGGCCCAGCTATAAAGGTCCGGTTCTGGTGGATGTTGAATTTAATGGAACGGCAACAACAAGAAATATATATATATGTGTGATGAATTGGATCTACGCGTTCCTTGGATACCCTTTAATAGTCACTAATAGCCTTTTCATTTCTTTAATCAATTACTTACTTTATTTTCACATCAAAGAGTTGGATTCCTATACTTTATATATATATTGAGGTGCAGTTTGGATACAGCAACAATAAAATAGCTGTTAAGTATCTCGAACTTAATCAGTCAAGTTAAGCAGCGACTTTACGACAGGAGTGGAAAAACAAAAATTATTTGTAGCAGTCGCCTTACTTGGATGGGTATTTGGTTCGTTTGAATATAAACCAAGAAGGAAGCAGGAGAAAGAAAAAGGAAAACAATTGAAACAGAAACGAAAAGTAGCAACCTTGATCAAGTAGCAGTCATCCTTCATGTCATCTTCCACACATCCTGATTGCTTGTTTAAACCGAAAACAGAAGAAAAACTGTGCAGTCACGATTTATAGGAAAAGAAAGAAAAAAAAATACAAGAGAGAAGTGAGAGGTATGAATGGTGATCAGAGGTGGCGATGGATTTTGATGGTAGGTTCACGATGGGGTGATTGTGATAGCGGTTTGGGGGTTTCAATGATGAAGTTGATCATGGTTGTTCTTGGTGTGTTCGTTGTACAGCAAAACAGAAAGATGGTGATAATTTATTGGTTGCAAACCGAACTAAAACAGATTAGGAGTTGTATATTATGATTTTGTTTTGGTGTCAAAATCAAACAATAAATAGTAGGTTAGTAGAGGTGTTTGAGTGATGGGTGGTGTGTTTCTTGAGTCAAACAGCAAACAGGAATGGACTGCAGCTCGAGTAATACATGTGGTGGTTTTGTTCGAACAAAAAAGTTGGGGGTTGAGTTTACAACCGAGACTGTATTTGTTGGGTTATATGATCATGTATATGTGTATGTTTTTAGGTAGTAAAAGAAGTAGTAGTGGTTCTTCAAATGTTAAAAGAAAAACGTATGTGTGGTGATGAAGATTGTTGGTGGCCTTGTATGTCGACGGCGTCTTTGATGGTTGAAGAGGTTCGATGGTGATTGAAAGTTCAAGTGTAGCCGGTGGTGGCTTAATGTCTTGCTAAGAAAAATAAACAGAAAATTTAAGAAGGAAAAGTGGATGATTTGGTTCCTCTATATCTATATGTTATATTTATGTACATATATGAAGGTTGAGGAATGAACATAAGTCAGATGGATGAATTTGGTTGTTAAATGTAATATACACATCACATTCACACATAGTAAAAGACTTTGTCTTGATCCAATTCACTAGTACTAGTTGAAAATAGAAATATATATATTATATGTAGGTTAGTTTGATAGATGGTGAAATGAAAAGAACGTGCTTCATATAATAATTCATCTATTAGATATTTACTTAACAGGAAAGCCATCATTTACTATTTGATCGACATAATTTATTTAGGGTATTATTTCATACTCCGTTGATAATCAGTGGTGGATCAAAAAGTCTTCAGAAAATTCCAAATTTTTAAATTTAAATATATTTATTTATTTTAGTCATTATGGTTTAAATTTGGTTATTAATTATTAAATAAAAATTAAATCAACTATCCGCACTCGGTCCTGGATATAATATAAAAAGTGTTAAGATTTATTATTTAGCTTCTAAATATACTTTTAATAGGCCTATGATTCATATAACTCATTTTTGGATCACCGTTTATTTTAAAATCACATAAGTTCCTTTAGGTTCATATTAAACTTGTTTAATAACAAACGAGATGACAAACAAGTATTACGATCATTTAATTGTTATATTTAAAATCCTATATATATATTCAATATACTTCATTCACATATATAGATATTTAATTTTTATATATTACTTTATTTTACATAATTAATTAACTCATAGAATATTTTAAATTACATTTCCAGTTATTACTTTTATATATATATATATATATATATATATATATATATATATATATATACACACATATCTATTTACAATAGTTGTTCGTGAATCGTCGGGAATGGTCGAAGGTCAATTGATTATATGAAATAGTTCAAAATTTTTGAGACTCAACCTAACAGACTTTGCTTATCGTGTCGAAATCATATAAAGATTAAGTTTAAATTTGGTCGGAAATTGCCGGATCGTCACATGATGCATCTTCACTTGAAATCCTTTTGGTTTCAAATCCCTCGAAGGACAAGCCTCTGTTGTCATGGTCCTCATAGAATGATTTAAAGTACCTATGAATCTTAGTTTTGATTTTATTTGGTTCTTCTTCCCAGGATCCATTAATGTGAAGGCCTCGAATGTTATTCTTATTGTTCCTGTGTTTGATAATTGAATGAAAGAATTTGGAGTTCTCGTCGTCCTCGATCGCCCATTTAACCCTTGTTTTTTGTTTTAACATGTTGTGTTTGATTTTATCCTTTTCGACCCACTTCCCTCTACATGTTAACCACTTCTGCCTCTCGTCATCTGTGTTCGGCTTCCAGTTCCCATGATCAACATCCCTCGTTTCGTCTCCTGAAATCTTCAGCAATTATACCAAAGGATTTTTTACTCCACTCTTTTAATTGGTCTTTAACATTTTTGAGTTTCAATCTAAAAACCGTATCCATACGCTTACCAGTGACTGGGGTATTCCAGGCAGCAACTATAATCTCTTCAGCCCCTTTATCTTCAATCCATGAATCGAAAATTCGAATGGGTTCTGGGCCGAAATCTGTGTGGCCGTTTTTGAGGAGAAGAGGTGTATGGTCCGAAAGGTTCCTATCAAGTGCAGCGACATATAGATCATCCCACAAAACAGCAAAGTTATCAGAAACTAAGAAACGATCGAGTTTGCTGAATTGAGTTCCATCATCGCTTATTCTCGTATATATTTTCTCCATTAATGGTATCTCGATTAGACTATTGTTACTAATGAATTCATTGAACAGATTAGCCCTCCTTGCAACAAAGTTGGTGTTTCCCTCTCGGTGACGGATCTGACTTCGTTAAAATCGCCACAATTTATTCTCTTTTGAATCAAGTTATATTTATAGATGGGATTGTTTATTCTCTTCTGATTTTTTATTTTTATTTTTTTTCATTCTTCCAATTTATGAGATCCATCGTTTGTTTAGGAGTAGTACAGTGATATTCAGTGTTACAAATTGTGACTTTTTGTTTTTTTTTGGGAACAAATAGTATAATGAAATAATGAATGTTTAACTATTAACGTGTATGTTTTGTTGTTGAAAATTTAAATTTATTATGAATGTTTGGTTTTTAACTTACAATGTGAAATTCTTAATCAATACATCAGGATTACTCTATAATTCATCAATTTTTATTAATATTATTTTTTATTGTTTTTTGTAAAAATTGAAAATTAATAAATCTGAATTAATTTAGCATACATAAAAATAAACAGTTTTTAATCTTCAGTTTACAGAACTTCAGGCTACATCTTTTTTACAGACGTGGTTCGCAGATTTCAAATAAAAACATCTTAAAAAATAAACAGCACCTTAGCCTACATCAAAAACAAGTTTAAAGTGAGATACCAAGATGTCTAATAGAATAAGAATTAAGAATGTAGAATGTATCAGTTTTTCTAAACATGGTCTTTATAGTTATGATTAAAACTTAAAATTTTAGGATATGCATCACTTGTACACTATTACTAATAATCACTCTAAATAAGTATCTTAGTGATTAGTGACTTTCATGTAGTAGTACTATTAAGGCTTAAAATATTTTGTGAAGGGATAGTCTGACTAATAATTGAGAAAGTTTAAAAAGTACGGGAACTTTTGTCTAGAGATTTTTTTTTTTAAATAGTAATATTTGATAACATGTTTATAAAACTAGAAATATGAAAAATAAATTTACAGAACTAGTATAACCGGATTTTCAAACTCCGGTTTAGTCCAAACCGGTGTTTCAAACGCCGGTTTGTGTTCAAATGACAGAGTGACTAGTCAAACCGGACTTTGAATGGCCGGTTTGACCACGTCGCAATTTTTTTTTTAATTGTCCAATCAATAGCATAGTTTTTCATAATGAGTAACTGAAACCATCAATATCATAGTTTAGTTTTTCATAATGATATGACCGTATATGACCACCTTCACTTGCATTTTCTTTTTAGTTTCAAATTTCTTTTTGATTTTTTATTTTCTTACATTTTTTTCATTTTATTTACATTTTATTTACATTTGTATAGTGTGTTTAAACAGTTGTAAAAAAGAAAAAAAGATTGTGCTTAACTAAACAAATACACCACCTCACATAGTTGTAGATTGTGTCTGAAAAGTGGTACATAGTTCTTAAAAAGTTGTACACCACCTAACATAGTTGTAGAGAGTGTAAAACTCGATTTCGGGCCGGAAAATAAATTCGGCGAATTTCCAGCAAGAACTCGTCGGAGCGCGTCAGAGGTCAGACAGAGTAGAACTTAGTCTCGTTAAAATCGTAACGAGATTTAGATTTTAATGGTGTTGGCGCTGCCGTGAAACTTGTCCAAAAACGAGAGCAAGATGATGTTTATAAGTAGGTGGTGGTGTTTTTTGATTTAAAAGAAAAAGGAGATGGAAGTATATATTATGTGTTTGGTTGGAGAAGGAAATATAGGAGAGATGCTTTTGATTAATTTTTTTCTCAAATAAAAAGATGAAACAATTACTTGAATGGTCCTTGTGTTTTACATCATATTTCACCGGGAGTCCTTGCATTTCTATTTTGACTTGATTGGTCCTTGTAATTTACAAATGTGACGTAGACGATCCCTCTTCTAAACGTCCGTCCAAGTCAACCGTTAAGTATTAGCATGTGCCAAGCACATGAGGGTAGTTTTGTGATTTTACCTCGAAAAATTACTTAAGTGGTCCCTGTGTTTTACGAAATTTACTTGAGTGGTCCCTGTATTTTACAAAATATTTCAAGCAGAGTCCTTTGTGTTATTTTTGACTTAGGTGGTCCCTGTGTTTTACACAATATTTCATGTGTTTTCGATTCGCGCTTTCTATCACGTACGATTCACGTTTCAGTTCGAGTTTTCGATTCGCGTTTTCGATTCGAATTTTCGATTTCATTTCGCGTTATCGAATCGCGTTTTGGGTTCGCTTTATCGTTTAACATTTTTTGCATTTTCGTTTCGTGTCTTCGTTTCATGTTTTGAGTTCTCTTTTTCGGTTCGCGTTTTTGGTTTGCGTTTTTGGATTCGCGTTTTCGATTCGAAAATCCGCGTTTTTATTTTGCGTTATCGAAAATCCGCGTTGAAAACGTGAATCGAAAACGCAAACCAAAAACACGAACCGGAAACGCGAACCCAAAAGAGAACTGAAAACATGAAACGAAGAAACAAAATGAAAATGCAAAAAAATGTTAAACAATAAAGCGAACCCAAAACACGATTCGATAACGCGAAATGAAATCGAAAATTTAAATCGAAAATACTAATCGAACATGCGAACCGAAACGTGAATTGTAAACGTGATAAAAAGCGCGAATCAAAAACACATGAAATATTGTGTAAAACATAGGGGCCACCTAAGTCAAAAATAACATAAGGACTCTGCTTGAATTTTTTTGTAAAACACGGGGACCACTCAAATAATTTTGGTAAAACACAGGGACCACTCAAGTAATTTTTTGAGGTAAAATGATAAAACTACCCTCATGTGCTTGGCGCATGCTAACACGTAACAGTCAAAATACGTGAGTTTGGACCAAACCGGAGTTTGAAACTCCGATTATACTAGTTTTGTAAAGAGTTTTTCAAGACTTCTAGTTTTGTAAACATGTTACTAAATATTACTATTTCAAAAAAAAAAAATCTTAATGTAACCTGGTGTGGTCTACATGCCAAATACTGGTGGGCCCGGCGGCTTGCAATGAATCTATAATATTCTATAGTAAATCAACGCATCAAAGACTGGATGCTTAATTATTGAACAACTGACCAACTAAACTAACCACATTTCCCCTTGTCTCTAACTTTGACCATCACCGGAACGTAACCGATTACGTGATAAGCCTCTATTTTTATCATCTCTCAAATACCCCTACCCCACCTCAACTCGTCACCGCTTAGGTCATCCCCGCTATCTATAACTACTCTTCACATCATATAATGTTAGTATTTTAATTTTTTCTGTTCAAATATGTTTAATTTATTTTATTTTTTACGAAATGCAAACTGTATTGATCACCGAAAATAGATAGTCTGCTCAAGACATATTTTTTTTGAAATTTAGAGCGACCGGCGCGGTCAAAATAAGAATATCCGACGGTAACCAATAAAAATTTACACATGACAAAAACTTCAATTTAAACAAATTTTAAGAAAAACTCACGTATTTAGAAAATGTAATTTTGTTTTTGTAAATCTATATACTACCGCAGGTCCGTTTTTGAAAATTAACATATAAATAAAGATATACGAGTAAAATAA
Organism: Rutidosis leptorrhynchoides; assembly: GCF_046630445.1. NCBI lineage: Eukaryota > Viridiplantae > Streptophyta > Magnoliopsida > Asterales > Asteraceae > Rutidosis > Rutidosis leptorrhynchoides. The sequence continues at coordinate 98,849,655 of NC_092334.1, read as the reverse complement.
GGAACATTGAATAATAATAATTTTTTTGGTAAAAGATACATCAACAGTAATTAATGAAATTTAACTTCTGGTTTTTTTCTTTTTTATTTTACTTATATATAATAAAATAATATATTCATGTGAAAATTATTTCGCCAAAAGTTAGACTTTAATTATCAGTAAAAGGTAACCCTTGAGACTTAAAATTTTTTTACGGACACTCAAATTTAATTTTCATAATTTATAACTTTGAAGTCTTGTCTTTAAAAAAAATTATAATAAAAAACAAAGGAACGCAAACATTATTATATAGAGAAAATTATTCAAATAAACACTTTTCACCCCCTCTCTCTCAAATATAAGCGGTGTCAGACAACTTTTTTCAACAATAAGCACTGATTTCGCCTAAACATTAGGCGATTTAGGCGAAACACTCCACATCCAATAAAAACGTTCCACGTGTACAAAAGGTATTCCGCCTCTTTTTTCAATTTACTTCAAACTTTCGCCTAAGCTACCAATTTTAGGCGAATTAGGCAAAATAATGCTAGGCGAATTAGGCGTAAACTTTATATCTACGGATAATATTCATAATCTAAAAACGCAAGAACCAATATATAGAAGGTTTATCCATGTCTTTAAAATCCAAACACCACCTTATATCTACGGATCTTGAGTCAACAAGTTCAACTCCAACATATGTCACTTTCAATTTCTGTATATAGAATTATAGATATGAATGTAGTTACTCAATGATAATTTCAATTAATAAACATAACTCTGGAGTTAGACATTATAAACCACTTGATAATTTCAATTTGGGTTGTGCTTTGACTCAGGTAGGAAAAATAGATTTTTTAGCTATATGATCAGTAGCTTTACAACAAAAGTCATATGGATCTTAAGAATTGTGCCTTTTCGATACCCATTACATCCAGCTGCAATGCATACATAACTAATACATAATACAACAAATACAAATAATGGATGGCAATAAAAATATAGTGATGACAAAATTATATACCTTATCATGAGCTTCGTTAAGTTAGGCAAGTTTGAACTCAAAAGGTAGGTAGGGGGTGACTTTTACAAGATTTCGACTAAATCGCCAAAATATAGTAAGTTAGGCGAAAAAATTAAACACTCGTGGTAGCTTTTGACTGGTTAAAAAGTTACGCACAATTCGCCCAAGAACTTTTCCGCATGATTCGCCTAAATTGGGTAGGTTAGGCGAAATCATATTGTAAAACTCAAAAAAAAAAAAATTAGAAGTAAGTTTATTGATGACGTGGAGTGTTTTCATTGGATATCAACATTTCCGCCTAATTCACCTAGACTTTAGGCGAAATCTATGTTTATTTTTAAAAAATTTCGTCTGACACCGTTTATATTTGAGAGAGAGGCCTAAAAGTGCTTTGAGTAATTTTCTCTATTATATACGTATCATATTTTCATATGATACTATATTGTGTTGTAAGATATGAAAAGATATCAACCTAACAAGTACAAATTTAAATACATAACCGATAACGTCATTTTAACTCTAAAGGTTTAGAGTAACTGGGGTAAGTTTTTAACAAATCTTATACAACCTATAATAATACTACAAACTCCAATTAAGCTTTCAAATTAGTTTGATTTCATGGCCTTGTTTCTATTGTCATTACTCATTAGTCATTACCTTACAACATGGGACCCGCATCTTACTACCTTTGTGACATCACACATCAAGTAGCCAATATGTAAATTTATTAATCATTTGGATTAATATTTAAGTGTTTGTTTTCCATCTTAGAAACATGATACGTAGATGTTTGATAAGTAGGTTTTTGTGAAGTCATAGTTAAATTACACTATAATACTCTAAGAACAAGTCATGAGTGTTCTAATATATACTACACTTAATTGCTCACTTTTTATTTTTGATTTTTAGTATTATGTGAAAAAAGATCGGGTTAAGTCTAATTTAATTTGGTTTTGATGGCGCGCGTTTTCATATGGTAGTATGTATAAAATAATACTCGTACATGAACTTACATGAACTTACGTGCTTAAAGAAATACGGAGTATATATGAACACATGTGTTGAATTACTTGGGATAACTAGCACCAAATAACGTTTTTTGCATTGGATTATTCGGTATTTTGATGATCCCGACCTTATTGACATCAATTTATATATGTATTTCTTTTATACTTTTTTATTCAAGTATAGCTATGACCATGGTTTATTCTCTTGTTGGTACATATGTATTTGGTTGAGTATAATCTAACAACGAGTTTAAGTAAGTAATTTAAAATTTTCATTTTATTTATACACAAAGAAAAATCGGGGTTTCTTAATACTCACTTTTTATGGAGTTAATATACAAATAAGTTATTTTATTTTGTAAATTTAGAAGTTTAACTAACTTTAAATATGTACGTTTGAATTACATGATATGTAAGTCACTTAACTTATATATATTCTCTTCGTCTCATAAGTATTGTCTCGGATTTTTTTTTAATTTAAAATATATTTACAAATTGTCTATCATGCCATTCATTTAAGTAGCTATTTTTTTTTCGAAAGGTAATAATAATTATATTAATAAAAACTAGCAAGATGCTAGGAGATACAAAGTGGGTTATAAATCTAAACACGACAACTCACGACTATTCACGACTTCAAACTCGAATCGACTACCACATAAATCTAAACACGAGTAGAACATATAGATCTGAACACGACACGGCAACTCACGACTTCAAACTCGAATCAACTACCACATAAATCTAAACACGAGTAGAACATATATATCTGAACACGAGTGGGTTAACTAAGAACCTAGTATACCACCTTGATAACCACAACATATTACAAGACTACTTAAGGGCAAGCACCCGAATGAAAGCATGGAACCCGACAATAACCCGAAAACCAAACCATGAAACCCACGAAAATCTAAATCAAATATCCAATCACGCAATCAAATCGAGTGGTGATAATGCAATATGTCAAGATGATTAACAAAGAAATAACCCACGATTATGTTGACCACCACATGTTGTGCAGATACTCACGACTTGGACCACAAAATCTCCACCCACTGCACCTAGTTGAACCCACGAGAGCTTTACCCAGTTGAAGCCACGAAAAAACTTTCACCACGATTACGCACACAACAACCACGAACCAGCAACCATAACCCGAAATCGCGAACCTGCAACCACGAAACCTACCACCTCGAACCTGATATCCACGACAGAGAGCAAACACGACGTAAACCAGACCCCCGAAGCTGCCAAACTAGAAGCCAAACTCCATATAGATGAGCCGGTCTGAGATATCAACTGGAAAACACCACTAGCAAACTTACAGTAATCTTGCACCAAACTATTGAACCAAATCATCTGAACGAGCCTAACTAGATCCAAAGCTTCAAACGCCGTCAAACACCCAACGGTGGAGCCACCGCAAACCACGACCAAACTAGGACAAAGGAATCACCTCAATTACACCCATATACCACTAAATCACCAAAATGGATTTGTCAATCGCCAACAGGAAGAGCAGCTGGTGGGATCCGGCCGGAAACTTAAAGCCGCTACCGGAAATTAACACCAACGAACCTCCAGATAGCAAATTCAGAAAACCAAGAAGAAGATCCAGCAAGGTAGTAAAGTCTTAGTGGCGTGGCAGCAGCACAAGGCCCAAAAACTGGCGGAGGAGACGAGTTTTAGAGAGAATCAGTGAGACCACGCCGGAAAAAATGAAAAAAACGATGGCAAGATCCAAGTTCACAAACAACCAAACTTCAAACTGAAAAACCATTCGCAGAAAACAGGTGAACTACACCTGTTTTCGCCGCCTGCTACCGGAAACACTTGTCGGAATGGCGTTGGAACTTGGATCTCACCGGAAAAGGAGAAGAAGAAACAGAGCCAAGAAAAGGAAAAGGACGAAGAGGAGAGGGGAAGGGAAGGAAACAAGAAACAAGTACAAATAAATAAAGATGAAGCCGGACCACCGGCGGAGCCGGTGGCCGGAGAGAGCAAGGTAGGTGGCGGTTTTTTGAATTCTAGGGGATAGATGATATTCCACTCATTTAAGTAGCTATTTTAATTAATGAAAGTTGTTATATACAGAGGCGGACCAAAGAAGTGGCAGGGTGGGGCGCCCGACCCCCAGTGGATTTGCAATTTTTAATGTAAATGTTTTCGGTTTTTTGAATTTGCCCCTGGTGGAATTTTTTTGCCCCAAACCCTTCATATTTTGCACCAAAAACTCCATATTTTACCCCACCTTCGTATTTTGTCCAAAAAACCTCCAAATTTTGCTCAAAAAACTCTACATTTTGCACAAAAACCTCCATATTATGCAAAAAAATCCCTACGTTTTAAAAAAAAATATCCCCCGGTGAAAAAAATTTCTGACTCCGCCACTGATTATATAGGGAAACTACAGATAAATTAGTTGTAATATTGAATGTTAGTCCCCAATAAATAAAAAGATAAAAAATATAAATTGAAACTTTAACGGTTTTATTATTATCTTCTATAGTATTTAATAAATCTCTAAAATGATGATTTATAAATAAAGATTATTCAAGTTTAAAATAAATTTATAAATAAAGATAAAAATTCTAAACCGTTCATGATGATGTTAGTAAAAAAATTAATTAGATTTAATAAAAATATTAATATGTTAATTGTATAATATATGAAGCATTATATACAACCTTATGATAAAATACCTCCATGACCATATGTACAGTATTTTTAGCATTATGTACAACCTCATGATAAAACATACTAATGACCATATGTATGTAGTGACCCGTCCTAATCCATCTGGACGAATACATTACATTTGGTTACATCGCGAGCTACTTGACCTCTATATGATACATTTTACAAACATTGCATTCGTTTTTAAAAGACAAACTTTCATTTCATCGAAAGTTGACAGCATACACACCATTTCATAATATATCCAACTATAATTGACTTAATACTGATCTTGATGAACCCAAACACTCGAATGCAACGTCTTTTGAAATATGTCATGAATGACTCCAGGTAATATCTCTAAAATGAGCAAATGCACAGCGGAAGATTTCTTTCATACCTGAGAATAAACATGCCTTAAAGTGTCAACCAAAAGATTGGTGAGTTCATTAGTTTATCATAATCATTCATTTTCATCATTTTAATAGACCACAAGAATTTCATTTCCAGTTCTCATAAATATACGTCTCATGCATAGAGACAAAAATAATCATTCATATGGTGAACACCTGGTAACCGACATTAACAAGATGCATATAAGAATATCCCCTATCATTCCGGGAAATCCTTCGGACATGATAAAAACAACATCGAAGTACTAAAGCATCCGCTCCAACGGATGGGGTTCGTTAGGCCCAATAGATCTATCTTTAGAATTCGCGTCAATTAGTAGACTGGTTTATTAATTCTTAGGTTACCAAGTAAAAGGGGCATATTCGGCTTCGATCATTCAACCATATAATGTAGTTTCGATTACTTGTGTCTATTTCGTAAAACATTTATAAAAGCAGCGCATGTATTCCAGTCCCAAAAATATATATTGCAAAAGCATTTAAAAAGGGAGCAAATGAAACTCACAATACTGTATTTTGTAGTAAAAATACATATGATGATACTGAACAATGCAGGGTTGGCCTCGGATTCACGAACCAATATCATTCATATATATATTAATACATATACTTGTAATCGAACAACTATGTATATTATTAGTAATATAATTTTTATGTTAATAACCTATATATGTCATTTTTTTAATATATATTAAGTAAATAACCATATTTATATAGTTAAGTTTGGTATTAAATATATATGTATATATATATTTGTATATCTATATTTATCTTATAAATATCTTTTGTTTGTTAACTTAATGATCATTCTAATAACAATAATACTAATAATAATAATGATATTATTGATAATAATTATAATAATAATACTGATAGTTTTATTGATAGCTTTAGTAAAATTGATAGTAATGATAGTAAATTTTAATAATAATAGTACAGATAATGCCAATCATAATAATAATAATAGATATTAATGATGATACTTATAACAATAATAATGATAAATATGATATTAATAATTATAAGTATATTGATAAAACTAATATTTATAAAATGATAACAATCCTTATATTAATGATAATAATAATATATTTTTATTACTTTCATACTAATAATAATAATGATAATCATAATCATAATGATAATAATAATACTAAAATGATAAGTTGCTACTAATAACAATATTACTAATACTTATAATAATAATAATGATAATGATTATAATACTTTCACATAAGATAATAATATTAATAATTTTAACTCTAATAGTAATAATAATAGCAATAACAATAATTGTAAGACACTGTTTCTGTTTCTGATTTTGCAGTAGATCGGGACGCCGTCCAACCTTCGGGACGCCGTCCAACCTTCGGGACGCCGTCCAGCAAAGAAGGACGGGACGCCGTCCAACCTTCGGGATGCCGTCCAGCAAAGAAGGACGGGACGCCGTCCAAGATTCGGGACGCCGTCCAAACTGTCTGTCGAGCCAGCTGTTTTAATTAATTAAAAAGGGGTAAAATGGTAAATTCACTTGGATGCCAGTTTGGAGCCTTCAAGGCTGGTTCCTTGGTCATTTGTGGATGATATTTCATCCTCACAAACACTCTCAACCTTATCTAGAGAGAGAGGAGGGTTTTAGAGAGAGAGAGAGGTGGATTTGGAGAAGAAGGAGTCGGATTCTCGCAAAAGCTCGGGTTCTAAAGTTGTTCATCTCGCTCCTAGCCACGTTGTGGTGGTATTGGTAAGCTCAAACTCCGAATTTCATTTGTTAGATTTGATGTTCAAGTTAGGGTTTTGAGCTAGATTGTTGTAAAACCCTTTTAGATGATGAAGTAGGTTCATGGTGACTTGTTAATCTTGTCACTTGGCGAGTTTTGGGTTGGTTGACGTTTTAGCCTTGATTAGGGTTTGATCTTGAGTTTAATCACTAGGGTTAGTGATTATGGAAGTGTTGGAACACTTTTGGGTGTGTTTGGTTACCTAATTTTGAAATGGGTCGAATTAGGATTTTGGTGTCAAAATGGGCAAGACGAGTGTTTAACACTTGTGTTCGGGTTTATTCGGTGTGTTAGGACCAATTTCACGCGTGTTAGTGATTATTGGTTAATTTGGACGCGGTTTGTGCTTGAAAGTGCATTTGGGTCGAATTTGCACTAAGTGTCATATGGGTTGAGTTGTAAGTCAACCCTAATTGTGTTGTTGTGTTTGTGATGATGGATTAGGTACTTTCCATTGGCGCGTGGCAGTTTATTTGGAAGCATTCATCAAGACGACTAGGTGAGTGTTAATATCCTATATGCATATGTATGTGTAGGATGGGTGCGGGTCAGGAGAAGGGGTTCTCGCTTGTAGTGCTCGCTTCTCGTATAGGTGGAATTATTGGACTTGTGTATAGGTCCAATTGGCACGGTTGTGTGTTTTGGTTGACCACGTTGGCGAGGTGCACACTTTGTGTGTACGTTATCACATGGGCGTGTGATGTGGACTTATATAACCCCAATGACGAAGGGTTAATATAGTGAGTGGAATAATTATATGTGTAGGTATATAATGTATCAATTTGTGGTAGCGTGAAATGCGTAGTGTCGAGGTGTTAAGACACCACGTTTCACGTGATGAGTGAAGCATCGAGGTGTTAAGATGCCACTCGGGGTGAAGCATCGAGGTGTTAAGATGCCACCTAGGGGTGTAGTGTCGAGGTGTTAAGACACCACTCCGTAAAATAATGAGTGAAGCATCGAGGTGTTAAGATGCCACTCGGGGTGAAGTGCCGAGGTGTTAAGGTGCCACCCTAGGGGTTAGTGGTACGAGGTGTTAAGTACCCTAACGGATGTTATGAACATCGATGACTTGTTTCGAGAAGTCATTCCCTTGCGAAGATTTGGTTAACCATGGTTATTGTGTTGTAAGCGTAAGCAATTTATGTTATTCGATATATATATATATATATATATATATATATATATATATATATATATATATATATATATATATATATATATATATATATATATATATATATATATATATATATATTGTATACATATAATGTTGTATTGTTGTGATGTAGCTAACCCTCCGGGTGTAGCTTATTGGCATTGTTCACATCGTTGTTGGTGAACTTATATTTTGTTGATGTATCTTTAGCTCGTTGCTTAGTGATCTTACGGTATGCTTAGACTAGCTTGCCTTTATGCTTGGATGCTTCGGTATGCGGTATTTGATATTTGTGTGGCGTGTCCATTTTATACATATATATGTATGTAGTATATTATCATTCACTAAGCGTTAACTTACCCTCTCGTTGTTTACATTTTTATAGATTGCACGGATGCGGTGGCTCGGGTAAACGCGGGGACTAGTGGACTTGCGTAGTTGCTTTAGAAGACTTGCTTTGGGGATTTGATTAGGATTGCGTAGCGTGTCCCCAATCCCATGCTCGGTCTATGTTTTTGTATAAACTAATGGGTCGAAATAGTCACTTGTGGTATTTTGGGTCGATGTGGGCCCGGTGTCGTAAAACTCGGTTTTTATTGTGAAAAAACTCTTAGTTTAAACTATTGTATTATATTGTGAAAGTGTTCTGGTTTAAAAGTGTCGGGAAGCGGGTTTTTCGCCCGCGTGTGTTTGTAAACTGATCAGAATGTTTTAGTACATCTGGACGCCGTCCCAGATGTCTGGACGCCGTCCCAGCATTAAGAGCTGGACGCCGTCCAAGCTTTTAGACGCCGTCCAGATCAAATGCTCCAGAAATTTTTTTTTTAAAGGCACATTTTCGGAAGGTTAACGGGTTGAGTTGTTACAAGTGGTATCCGAGCATGGTCTAAGGGATTTAGGTGACTTGAGATAGGTGCCTAGACTTAGACTTTTTTGTGTGCTTAATTTGTTGCGGGACTTGTAGGTTTACGGGTCGAAATGGATTTAGTTAGTGCCTTGTTTATAGGTTGACTAACGTTTATATTAGTAATGCGGATATTATTAATATGCTATTGTGTTGTGATAATAATTCTCGCGTGTGTTGTATATCGCGTAGAATTTTGTTTGCGTTTGTTTATATCATCGAGCGAAGCGGTCATTGTACTAATGAGTCGATAAGGCGTGTATGCGTAACAAGGACTTGCAAACCTTATTACGGGTGCAAATCGTGTCTAACAAGTGATGTACGACGAGTGTTGAGCAAGATGGGGCGGCGTTGTACGTATGTTTTTATACGTTCGTGGACTAATCGTTTTGCATTCTTTAGAATGACGACGCGAAACGAGATCGAGACGAATGACGAGGAGTTCAACTCTAGAGTTGCGGCCGCCGTTGCGGAGCAAATGAGTGCGTTTCGAGAAGAAATGGATAGGAAGTATTCCGAATTTCGGGGTAGTAGTGAAATGGAGCGTTGTCTTAAGAGCTTCATGAGAACTAAACCTCCGATGTATGACGGGAAACTGGATCCTTTGGTTAGCACCACATGGGTTTCGGATGTTGAAGGGTGTTTTCGTACTATTGAATGCCCTCCCGAGAAAAAGACGAGACTCGCTACTAGTTTGTTGCGGGGTAGGGCAAAGGATTGGTTGGATGGTAAGATTGATCTTGTCGGTGGTGAAGCGTTTATGTCGTTATCGTGGGACGAGTTTAGGAAGGAATTCTTCGAGGAGTTCCGGACTTCAGCCGACTTGTCGGAATTGCGTAATGAGTTGCGAAATTTGTAACAGAGTTCTATGGATTTGAATACTCTCAAGACGACCTTTATGGCGAAGGCTCATTTTTGCCCGGAGTATATGGGGAATGATTGTTTGTTGATGGAAGATTTCTATCGAACTGGTGAATGATGAGTTGAAGAACAAAATTAGCAGAGGTCAGGCGAAATCGTTTGCAGAATTATTCGCCGTGGCTAGGGGTTTCGAGTCGTATACGCGATCAAAGATTGGTGAACCTTCAAGTGAGAGAAGGGTTATTTCGTATGGTGCTCCAAGTAAGAGCACTAAGGGTCCGAGTGTGAGCACGAGTGGTACACGGACGAGTATATCAGATTCTAGTGCGTCTAGGTGTTATAATTGTGGCGTGAGGGGTCACAAGTCTTGGGAATGTTCGGTGCCAAGGGGTGATGGCATGGTGTGCTTCCATTGCCAAGAAGAAGGACATCGTAAGTCGGAGCGTCCCAAGTTAGTGGGGATAGGTGCGGCAAGGAGACGTTAAGGTACGTTTCATTTTAATAAATATGTCCTTTGATTATTTATTATGTGCCGTTGAGTTGAATTTATTAGATGCATTATGTTGTGCATGATATTGATATGGGTGACGTTCCTAATGGAAGTACCCTATGGTGATGTTTTGATTAATGGGCGAAGGGCGTAAGACTTGGTGCAACCAAGCATTCCTTAGTATTGGGAATTGTTTCTACCAAGCCATATGTGTGGGCTTCGGTATTCGGATATTAAGCGCGTGTTCGAATTTGTTTTGAATTAATGAACCACGAGGTTCGACGGGTGGTTAAAACCCTTGAGATCGAGAGTTTTGGATCTCGATGTATGTTGGTAAAGGAGTCTACGTGACGCGACATTAGGTGCCTCTTTTATACCTACTAGCGTGGTGTTCAACTCCGATCGTGTTGCGGTTACATTGTACTTAGGGTACCGAAGTGAAACCCTTAGGTACATGAGTGACTAGGTGGAAATTGACAAACTAGAGCAATTGGATGATTGCGAGGGTGTGGTTTGTGTAATTGTAGTACACTTTTCGTTCGAAGTGTTTGAGGATTGATTTAAATCCTTCGTGTGCTCTCGGTTGGAGCAAGATGTGGTGATGGGTCGTGTGAACCCAATTGTTGGTAAAGTCTACCTTTGGTAGAATGGTACGGTTGTACGAGATGCGGTTATGTGATGTAGTTTCAAGTGGGGGAGTTACACTCCCGCCCGAGGAAGTTTTAGTGTGAGATTTCGGATGACGTTCTAGTAAGATCCAAAAATTGTGTTGGGACCTAGTTTGGTCGATTTGTGGTAGATTACAATTTCGGATAAATTGTACTTATGGTTTGGATTTGGATTATCACCGAGGTGGTAATGTGGTAAATCTCATTGAGAGATAATGGACGTGTTTGGTGAGCAAGGTGAAATCCTTCGGTTAAGGGAGGTGTGTCGGATTCTCTTCTAGAGAATTATTGTTTTGTACCTATGTTTGATATAGGCGGTTCTTGCTCGATTGTGTGAATGGTTAGTGGTATCCGTTAGGATTCACTATGGTGTAGCAGAGCGCGATGTTACGCTACTCGTTGTTCGAGGCCAAAAGGGCGTTGATTGATGAAGCATGACTTTCGGAGTCCGCTGACTTCATCATGGTATTGTTGATTGGTGAAGCATGACCTTCGGAGTCCGCTGACTTCATCATGGGAGTATGCGATTGATGGAGCATGACCTTCGGGGTCCGCTGACTTCATCATGAGCGAGGTGTTATATCGGTGAAGCATGACCTTTAGGGTCCGCTGACTTCATCCGGTATTGAGATTGGTGAAGCATGACCATTAGGGTCCGCTGACTTCATCATGGTTGTTGATTGGTGAAGCATGATCTTCGGGTCCGCTGACTTCATCATAGTTGTTGATTGGTGAAGCATGATCTTCGGATCCGCTGACTTCATCATGGTAGTGGATCGCGTGTGTTTTCGGCCAGCCTTCGTGTGGTGTGATCTATCGGTTGTTTTATACGCCGATGGTGGGGTCGTAAGGACCGTGTTGTGGGAACTATCGGTTGTTTTATACGCCGATGGTGGGGTCGCGAGGACCATGTTGTATGATTTAGTGATGCGATAGCCGTGTTTCGCTCACGTGTTGTTACGGGTGTGACGATCGTTGATTTTGTACGCCTTGGGATCTAGAGTTGACATGATCGTCTTAGGCGCTATAGGTTTAAACCGTTTGTTATGATGTTACGGTAGTTGCGCATTGGTCGTATTGCGCACTACAATGGATGTTAGTGATTGGTGTTATCCGTAAGGATTCGTTTGGATCGGTCTTCATCGTTTTGGATTGTTGACTTTAGGATTGAGACTTGGTTGCTTTTAGCATTGTACTTGGTAATGGAAAGCTAGAGGTTTGATATCTCGGTTCGAGATTGGTTGAGTTTTTCCCGATGTGAGGGATGGAGCATGGTCTTGGTGCTCGAAGTATGATTTGATAAATCGCGTGCGACGATTTCGGTTGTTAAAGGTGATTCATGGGGAAGAGTTGCCTAGAAAATTCGGATTGGGGCTATGTTTGAGGACCGTTGAGTGAGGTCTGTTTGGTTACGTGTTGCAGATCGCGAGGACGCGATCGTGTTTAAGTGGGGGAGAGTTGTAAGACCCTGTTTCTGTTTCTGATTTTGCAGTAGATCGGGACGTCGTCCAACCTTCGGGACGCCGTCCAGCAAAGAAGGACGGGACGCCGTCCAACCTTCGGGACGCCGTCCAGCAAAGAAGGACGGGACGCCGTCTAAGATTCGGGACGCCGTCCAAACTGTCTGTCGAGCCAGCTGTTTTAATTAATTAAAAAGGGGTAAAATGGTAAATTCACTTGGATGCCAGTTTGGAGCCTTCAAGGCTGGTTCCTTGGTCATTTGTGGATGATATTTCATCCTCACAAACACTCTCAACCTTATCTAGAGAGAGAGGAGGGTTTTAGAGAGAGAGAGGTGGATTTGGAGAAGAAGGAGTCGGATTCTCGCAAAAGCTCGGGTTCTAAAGTTGTTCATATCGCTCCTAGCCACGTTGTAGTGGTATTGGTAAGATCAAACTCCGAATTTCATTTGTTAGATTTGATGTTCAAGTTAGGGTTTTGAGCTAGATTGTTGTGAAACCCTTTTAGATGATGAAGTAGGTTCATGGTGACTTGTTAATCTTGTCACTTGGCGGGTTTTGGGTTGGTTGACGTTTTAGCCTTGATTAGGGTTTGATCTTGAGTTTAATCACTAGGGTTAGTGATTATGGAAGTGTTGGAACACTTTTGGGTGTGTTTGGTTACCTAATTTTGAAATTGGTCGAATTAGGGTTTTGGTGTCAAAATGGGCAAGACGAGTGTTTAACACTTGTGTTCGGATTTATTCGGTGTGTTAGGACCAATTTCACTCGTGTTAGTGATTATTGGTTAGTTTGGACGCGGTTTGTGCTTGAAAGTGCATTTGGGTCGAATTTGCACTAAGTGTCATATGGGTTGAGTTGTAAGTCAAACCTAATTGTGTTGTTGTGTTTGTGATGTTGGATTAGGTACTTTCCATTGGCGCGTGGCGGTTTATTTGGAAGCATTCATCAAGATGACTAGGTGAGTGTTAATATCCTATATGCATATGTATGTGTAGGATGGGTGCGGGTCGGGAGAAGGGGTTCTCGCTTGTAGAGCTCGCTTCTCGTATAGGTGGAATTATTGGACTTGTGTATAGGTCCAATTGGCACGGTTGTGCGTTTTGGTTGACCATGTTGGCGAGGTGCACACTTTGTGTGTACGTTATCACATGGGCGTGTGATGTGGACTTATATAACCCCAATGACGAAGGGTTAATATAGTGAGTGGAATAATTATATGTGTAGGTATATAATGTATCTATTTGTGGTAGCGTGAAATGCGTAGTGTCGAGGTGTTAAGACACCACGTTTCACATGACGAGTGAAGCATCGAGGTGTTAAGATGCCACTCGGGGTGAAGCATCGAGGTGTTAAGATGCCACCTAGGGGTGTAGTGTCGAGGTGTTAAGACACCACTCCGTAAAATAATGAGTGAAGCATCGAGGTGTTAAGATGCCACTCGGGGTAAAGTGCCGAGGTGTTAAGGTGCCACCCTAGGGGTTAGTGGTACGAGGTGTTAAGTACCCTAACGGATGTTATGAAAATCGATGACTTGTTTCGCGAAGTCATTCCCTTGCGAAGATTTGGTTAACCATGGTTATTGTGTTGTAAGCGTAAGCAATTTATGTTATTCGAGATATATATATATATTGTATACATATAATGTTGTATTGTCGTGATGTAGCTAACCCTCCGGGTGTAGCTTATTGGCATTGTTCACATCGTTGTTGGTGAACTTATATTTTGTTGATGTATCTTTAGCTCGTTGCTTAGTGATCTTACGGTATGCTTAGACTAACTTGCCTTTATGCTTGGATGCTTCGGTATGCGGTATTTGATATTTGTGTGGTGTGTCCATTTTATACATATATATGTATGTAGTATATTATCATTCACTAAGCGTTAGCTTACCCTCTCGTTGTTTACATTTTTATAGATTGCACGGATGCGGTGGCTCGGGTAAACGCGGGGACTAGTGGACTTGCGTAGTTGCTTTAGAAGACTTGCTTTGGGGATTTGATTAGGATTGGGTAGCGTGTCCCCAATCCCATGCTCGGTCTATGTTTTTGTATAAACTAATGGGTCGAAATAGTCACTTGTGGTATTTTGGGTCGATGTGGGCCCGGTGTCGTAAAACTCGGTTTTTATTGTGAAAAAACTCTTAGTTTAAACTATTGTATTATATTGTGAAAGTGTTCTGGTTTAAAAGTGTCGGGAAGCGGGTTTTTCGCCCGCGTGTGTTTGTAAACTGATCAGAATGTTTTAGTACATCTGGACGCCGTCCCAGTATTAAGAGCTGGACGCCGTCCAAGCTTTTGGACGCCGTCCAGATCAACTGCTCCAGCACTCTCGTTCCTCACACAACACCCTAACCGTCTGCTCTACTTGCCTTTTCTTTTTTAATCCCCCGTCCTAAATTATATAACCCGTTATTCTAATCCTTCATCTTCTTCCCAATTTAAAAATCGAACAGACATTTTAGCCATCACCACAATCGATTTCCAAGTAATTTAAATTTGTTAATTGAGACAGAAACGACTGGTTATAAAACATTTGATTTGTTAGCACAGAAAGAAGATTTAAAAAAAAAAATCTTTAACAGACCCGTTTTTTACTGTTATGAACTCAATTCTTGTTTCGATAATCTAGGCTGTTTTAGATAATAGTTATAACATGAAAGAAGTTGTAAACGACTACTAGAAACTACCTGGATCCTCAATTGATCCTAAAACGTAAAAACAAATTCGAATTTTGCTGATGAACAGTTGTTGACTTTTTAAAAATTAAATTTGACTTTAAAAATTAGAACTTGATACTAAAAATTGGAAGTTCACACTTTCCAGATAGTTTAACTGAACGATTTATGACAGAATTGCATTTACAGAATTTTAAATAAGACTCAAATTCGAAATTGAGTTGAAAATATGAAGAACAGAGGAAACCGACTGTTTTCTTCAAAACTTTAGTTTAATTTTTATGTTTTAATTCGAATTGCAATAACAGAGGGTCATATAGAGGGTAGTAGGTAGTATTACAGCTAATGTGACTCGAATAATCTTGTTTTCTAGTTTGATTTGGCTCCACAGAATTTATTCCATCAGGTACAGAAATAAAATAAAAAAATATATGGGTGATCACGACTTCTAACAGCTTCTTATTTGTTTTTAGGGTTGAGATTTGATCATTACAACTTTACAGACATGATCAACCTTTTAAAACAGTTTGAAATCAACTGGGAACAGAATACGTAATATATTTATATTTAATTTTATAAAATCTGTATTTATATATATATACTGTACGTATTACGTATCTGTATATAATACAGATTCTATCTACTGATTCCTAGTGTATCTATATATTTAAATCAGTATATATATATAGTTACATCGGTTTTTATATATATCTGCACATATTTTATCTATATACAATATATATAATCGTTTTAATTTATAATTGTAATTATAATAATAATACTCTTATAAATAATAAATAATATTTAGCATAATAATAATATTATTTATAATACTAATAAAAGTGATAATAACATTATGATAATATTATTAGTAATAATATTTTTTAGTAATAATGATATAATGATATTATGAATAAAAGTCATGATAAAGTAATGATAATAATAATAATATCTAATAATAGTACTAATATTAATATTAATAGGTTACATATTTCATTTTTATATAATAATATTAATAATACAAATAATAGTATTAATGTGAAAGTAATCATAATAACAATTTATACATATTAAATCTCATATATATATATATATATATATATATATATATATATATATCCTATATATTAAATTAATACTATTAATAATACTGATATCAATATTAATAATTAAAGTAATATAATAACTATATTTTAACTCATAATTAAATTTTATAAAAATATTACATTTTATTAGTTATGAAATACCTATAATAATACATTTGAATATTTAATATTTATATGCATTAGATATATTACAACATACATATAATATTAGTTGTGTACAGAATTCATATATATATATATATATATATATATATATATATATATATATATATATATATATATATATATATATATATATATATTTATTTATTTATCTTAATAATATTTTACATTTTTTGTAAATTACTTTACATGTATAAATCACATGATTAATTGATACTATATTAATACAATTTAATATATACACACATATACATATTTATTTACACACAATTGTTCGTGAATCGTCGGAAATAGTTATAGGGCAAATGCATTCCTTTAAAGTTTTCCAAAGTTCTCGAGACTCAACATTACAAACTTTGCTTATCGTGTCAAAATCATAATAAGATAAGGTTTAAATTTGTTCGGAAATTTCCGGGTCGTCACAGTACCTACCCGTTAAAGAAATTTCGTTCCGAAATTTAAGTGGAATGGTCATGGTTGATAATAAATATGTTTTCATGACTCATATAAGCTGATAAATAGAGTTTTATTACTGTTGAGTAATATGGATAAGATAATTCGACTACTTGAAGAGTACGAATGAAGCTATCACAAAAGAGTGAAATGAGAAAGGCAAGATTCATCATAACTTTTGACTAGTCATGGTTGAATTCCGGAATTCAAGGGATTAAAGAAAATCTTCGAAATCTATCAGATTTGATTTTTCGGCGAATAAGGAAATTAAGATCTCTATAATTAAATACGGTGATCTGCCTTGATTATTCTGTCTGATATTTCCATTATAAATTAAACTTTTTCCGTTCCATTATTCTCACCATTCCTATACTTTCTTTCTTAGTTCATATATCCAAAAGATTGTGAAAATGTTTAATCCCGTTCTAATCCTTGATATTTTCTTAATTATCATTTCTGTCATCCTTCTTTTCAATCTTCCACCAGAAGAATCTGTTTACTTCTACTATTACCTTGGGGTGATACTATTCTTAATACTACCGTGTCTTTATATTGCTATTCGTATTAATATTCACAGTTTGTAACCTCCGTGTGGTTATTGGGCTTTATATTTTCTCTTATATTTTAGAGTTCTTTGCCTTTTTATTATCTTCTCGACCTCTAGTAAAGCGAGTAACGGTCCAAAATTCGTAAGTATGGAATTTCAAATGAACTTAATATTCTAAACAAGAAAGAACGAAATCGCACAATTTGATTTGTCGAATTAGCTGAATCACTGAGAATAGAACTATCAAGAATATACTTTCTTGATATGTTCAGAAGTTAAACAATATGAATGAGTTATGTAACATGACACATGATGACGTTATGATCTGTGAATCATCACGTTCCATTAGAAACTCAGCATGACTTACTGTAATATAATCACGTTGATCAAGTGTCATTATATTATACTAATTCATGCATCAGTTCTCAACACTACTTCAAAACATTCATATTTTAAATTCGAAGTTTTACAGAATATAGAAACTAAAACAGTTTCCTTCTATGAAATAACATAGACAGTGCGGAGAGATAATTAATATCGGACGAGAATATTTATGAAAATATATTCAGAAATATGGAGGATATTAATAAAGGAAGATACGATGATATCTTAGAATTTTAGAATCGTATTGTGATGAAGAAATTTATTCACGATGATTTAGAGCGATTAAGGAGCAAGATATTCGCTAAAGATTTCATCAGAAACAGAATCATCAGGATTCTTTATGTACAAGTTTAGTCCTTGTGATTTGTTCAGAGTCTCCTTCATGGTTTGCTCAATTCACTTTTCGGTACTAAATTTTCTATCGAGCATTTCCAACACTCCATTCTTTATCATCATACCTTTGACTGTTAAGGGCGTTTACAGTTTTTACTGCTTCCTCAGCATTTTCAGCATTCAGAGTATTAATTCGTAGACTGGGGGCTTTTCAGAATTTCAAAATGGAAGATCGTAATTCTAAGAGGTAAATGTTATATGTATACATATAATTATTGATGTAGAACGCTGCGAAATTCAAAATACTGATTACTGATTTCCCGTTACTTGGTATGTCAATTTTTCATTACAAGATGCGGATGAGTATATTATAGGGTTTTAATGAAGCAATATGGTAGCTTTTCGGAGAGGTTTAAATCAAAGGACAATGAAGTTGATGGTAAGTTTACTGGTAATGTGGCGGGATATAAAAGGTTCCCCGATAACAATAAATGAGCACGCATATATATCAAGGTTATAATAAGGTTGTTTCGAACGAAAAGTCGAAGTTGACTTGCTGGAGCTGTGACAAAATTGGCTAATTTAGAAAGGGATTGCAAAGTTATTTTCGGTAATAACAACACCAAAGGACTAGTACAGATACGTGTTAAACGTTTACTCAGGTTCCGAGTGTTTTTAGGTGCATAACTATATGCATCAATCTTTTCTTCCGTAGATGAAGTGCGGTTGGTTCATCCTCTCAATTGAGGTGTTTTCAAGAATCATGAAAGGTTTGAACGCAGATTGTAATCGTCAATATACAAATGAGGTTTAAGATGAAATCAAGTGGCAAACTTGAAGAATTGTTTAGTTTCATATGTTATAATCAATATTTTAATTCATTTTAATTGTCCAATGTTGGTAGTCCTCAGTTGATAGTCCACAGTTAACAGTTCAATAATTCATATATAGTTTAATATATTATATTCGAATTAATTAATACGTGTCGTGACCCGTGTACATGTCCCAGACTCGATCACAACTCAAAGTATATATATATATTATTATAGAATCAACCTCAACCCTGTATAGTTAACTGATGTTATGCGAGGTGTATATAAAATAGCTTTATATTTTACTAGGAAAAACTATTAAATACGATACAATTTTACACAAGATATTTATTTATTTATAGAATGGATATACTTAAACCTTGCTACAACACTTATAGGCAGTGTACCTAATCGTACAGTAGTGTAGTTTTTAGTAAGTCCGGTTCGTTCCACAGGGAAATCTTTAAACAAAGCTCAACGCTATATTAGTTTACTTTTATAAAAATACAAATATATATATAAGTAATATTATTATTATAAAGGGGGGTTTTTACCGTTTAATGACCGGTTTGTCGATTTTAAGACTTTAGTCGCAGTTAAAACCTAATGTAAAATATTAAATAAATAAAAGACTTAATTTAAAGCGTAAAGTAAATAACGATAATGAAATTGCGAATAATAAAAGTGCGATTAAATAACAATAAATAAAAGTGCGATAATTAGAAGTGCAATTAAATATAAAATAAAGGAAATTAAATATGAAATAAAAGAATTATGCTTATTTAAACTTCCGTAATCATGATGTTTGACGTGTTGATTTTAGTTTTATGCCCATGGGTTAATTGTCCTTTGTCCTGGATTATTTAATATGTCCGTCTGGTTTTTGTCCATAACAGTCCATCAGTCATAAATATAAAGTGCGAGTGTCGTCGTCAAATTATTCTTATACCCGAAGTTAAATATTCCAACTAATTGGGGATTCGAATTGTAACAAGGTTTTAATACTTTGTTTAATGAATACACCAGGTTATCGACTGCGTGTAAACCAAGGTTTTACTACTTTGTTAACAATTACACCAATTACCCTTGAATGTAATTTCACCCCTGTTTTAATTATTCTAGTGGCTATTAATCCATTCCCGTGTCCGGTTAAATGAACGATTATTCGTACATATAAATACCCCGCCCATCGTGTCCGATTGAGTGTATATGGTAATTTATAGGGACGCCCAATTGTAAATCTTTATATTAACATTAACAAACTTTCATTTAGTTAAACAAATATAAAGCCCATTAATAGCCCATAGTCTAATTTCCACAAGTGTCGTTCTTTTGTCCAAACCCCAATTATGGTACAAAGCCCAATTACCCAATTTTAGTAATTAGCCCAACATCATGATTACTTTGTTTTAAATAAGCATAATAATAACTTAGCTACGAGACATTAATATAAAAAGGTTGAACATAACTTACAATGATTAAAAATAGCGTAGCGTTACACGGACAGAATTTCGACTTACACCCTTACAACATTCGCTAACATACCCTTATTATTAGAATTATAATTAAAATTAAAATTAAAATATAAATTATATATATATTTTTTACGTATATATGAGAGAAGAGAGAAATAGAATATGAAAAATGATCAGAATTCGGTTTGCTTTATAGCCAGAGTTGATTTTTGGGGCTCCGCGACTCGCGGTGAAAACCTCTTCAAACTCCGCGAGTCGCGGAGATTACTTTTACAGCTCAGAGGAGTTTGGCTCTTTGTTTACCGACGGTTTATAATATATATATAATATATATATATAATTAATATAATTAATTATATATTATATTATATTTATATACATAGTTAACTTGTAATTTTTAGTCCGTTGCATCGAGCGTTAAGAGTTGACTTTGGTCCCGGTTCCGGATTTTCGAACGTCCTTGCGTACAATTTTATATTTTGTACTTTGCGTTTTGAATCTTGTACTCTTGTAATTTCGAGACGTTTCTTATCAATAATTGGAACCTCTTTGATTGTCTTTTGTACTTTTGAGCTTTTTGGTCGTTTGCGTCTTCAATTCGTCGAATATGTCTTTTGTCTTCACCTTTTATTATTTAAACGAATATCACTTGTAAATAGAACAATTGCAACTAAAAGCTTGTCTTTCTTGAGGAATAATGCTATGAAATATATGTTCGTTTTTAGCATTATCAAATATTCCCACACTTGAGTGTTGCTTGTCCTCAAGCAATATCGTCTTGAAATACTAGAATCACTTCTTTATTCTTCACACTTTGTACATCAGTGATTTCTATACGGCGGTATAAACAATGGTAGTAACGATATGGTTTACAGTCCCACATGACTATAAAAATTTAGATCCATTAAGGAAATTGGATCTTTATGAAAACATTTGATCTTTTGAAAATTAAATCTAGTTTTTACCCTAGATAAGTTTTCCGGAATAACCCTTTACCGGTGTTTGCAAAATATTTTTGTGGGTTTGGTGGGTTTCAGATTTGAAAATTTTAGCTCAAAACTTGCGGTTTTGTGTCACCCACTTGCTAACCTTGTATTTGGAAAGCAACACGTCCAGTTTACTTGTTCCGTATATTACCTTTCGGCAAACTACCGTCCGGTTGTAAAGGAAAGCGTTGAACAAGCAACTGTTAAGGCAATGTCCCGTGACATGCTTTTGATTATGGTCTATAACGTGTCGGACGCAATTACTATCCTTGGTAGGAGCAATAGTAAAGCTCACCCTTATAATTTTTCGGTCTGGCACAAGGTCCTGTCTTTGACCACTATGCAACCACCGTTCTTACGGTTGACACCCGATTTGGTTCAAGTGACCTAATGAATTCCAGGTGAATTCCTAGGTTTTTACGTTCAATGGTAATGAACGCAATGAAAATAGGGTTTTCAGAAAACAAATCGGTTTATAATTTTGATCAAAATATTTTCTCGTTCAAGCTCGAGTTTAGATATCATTGAATTCCATGAGTTTGAATTCTCAATCTTTTAGGTCAATCTATAGGATTGAGTAATATCAGTCTTAAAAGCTGATTTTTAATCTTTAAGGAGATTATCCTTTCCGGGGATCTGATTCATTAGTCTTATCCAGCTAATTTGCATGGTGCCCCCCCATTGTACGAGATAAATCCTTCTCATGGTTAGGATAAATCCGACCACATGGCGACCCTGTTTAATGCTGAGGTCCGTGGATTTCCTGCTGATTTTAGTGATGACTTTTATAGATTTTTCGTCAACCTACAGCTGGTCTGAACGACAACTTCATGACCTAAATCAAGAAGCGCGTTTCTTTTTCGGAAGACTTTACTTCCTTTTAATGATGGAATTGATTCATCGTGTAGATCCATCTCTTCTTTTCTTTCATCGGGTAAAACAGTTTAGTTTAGTCCAAAGCAAAAGTATTTTCAGTTATTTGTTACAGATATATGTGACATATGTTTAAAATAACTTGGTAAATTTTCCCACACTTGGCTTTTTATTTTTCTTTTTATCGTCCTCTATTCCATTTTAAATGAATTTTGACATTTTAGTTTGTTTCTTAATTTATGTCCTTTCCGAGGTAACAATAATTTCGGTGTTAAAACCTAGTTTTATCGTTCATAAATATGTATAAACATGATTTGAATTCATTTAATTGAAAATTTTGAAAAATTTTACTAGAATTGGGTAGTCAGTATATAAGACTAGGGCTGTTCTTTATTATCAGAGAGCACTAGATTCTAATACAACTACTGCTTTACTAGTATTTTTAATGGTAACCAAATGTATAAAGTAAAAATTTTTAAAATCCGAAAGAATTTAACCCCTTCCCACACTTAAGATCTTGCAATGCCCTCATTTGCAAGAAATCAGTAACAATTTAAATTATTGAGGGTGATTAGTGTGAAAATGATTAAATTTTACCAAAGTTTCCAAATATATTGGCGTTTGTTTGCTGAATGATAAATGGTGCACATCATTTGTTCATTCCGTCTTGTTGTTATTTCACATATATTTTGCATCTTGTCGTCAAAATTAGTTGCTTTTGCTGAACTTAATGCCAGTCTTTGAAAATGCGTTGTTTTACCCTGTTGTGTACATAAGATAAACTGCAAACATATATACATATTTTTGAAGTTTGGTTTATTACCCCACATTCAAAAATTATTAAAATCTAAGAATAAAAGTTAGATAATTATAAAAATGATTACAATATTAACAAAAGTATTAAACGTATCAATAATTACAAATTACAAAATAATAAAAAATAATAAGTAAACTAAGGATGATATTGGTACCAATAGGGGTTCCAGGCATAACCATAAGTGCTATAGAATGCTTCGGCAGGGTCATACGTAGGATATGGTGGCTGCATCTCTATAGACCAAGGAGGGAAGATGGGTTTCGGTGTAGGAATATAGTTTCTACCTATATGTTGGCAATGAGCTATGATCTGGTTCTGATGAACTTGCCAATCTTCAAATGCTCTCTGTCTAGCATTTTCGTATTCCTGAGAAGCTATAAACCTATGCATTTCTTGCATCTCATTCCCCCCTCCTACATTACCTTGTTGCTGGTTTCTCTCCACCTGTGGATGTCTACCATGGTATCGTACTGCGGCGTTATTTCGCCTCTTCAAAACTTTCGCACCATGGTATACATTTAAACCTATAGTATCGCGGGGTTCCGGCTCTTCTAGTAATAATCCCCCCCGACTTATATCCACACCGAGATATTCACCAATCAAAGTAATAAAAATACCACCTCCTATTATGCTATGTGGTCGCATCCCCCGAACCATAGCTGATAAATAATAACCCACACAATATGGTATACTTACAGCGCTTTGTGGGTCTCGAATACACATATGGTAAAACAAATCCTGTTCATTTACTTTTTCTTTGTTCTTACCCCTTTGTGTAATCGAATTAGCTAAAAACCTATGTATCACTCTTAATTCGGCTCTATCTATATCCAAATAAGAGTAATTTCCCCCTTTGAAACGGTGATGGCTTGTCATTTGACTCCACACACCGTGTGTATCAAAATTCTCATCTATCTTTCTACCGTTTAGTATCAATCCTCTACAATCGGCAGACGCTAACTCCTCAGGCGTATATATACGTAAAGCCTGAGCCATGTCCAGTAAAGACATGTGGCGCATCGAACCGCCTAACAAAAATCTAATAAAAGAACGATCGGTTAAACTAGCTACCCGATCATTCAACTCTATACTACATAACAATTCTTCACATCATACTTTATATACAGGTCTACGTATGGTGAATAAACATATCCAGTCATTAAAAGAAGAATTACCATACCTCTGTACAAGTAATTCCCTAATTGGCCCGGCCAATTCTACAGCTTCTAAGGGTCCCCATTCTATGACCCTCGGTACCTCAACAACCTTAGAATGAAGAGTATGCAAACCCCGTTGATATTTTGGATAATCTATCCAAAGTCTGTCAAATCTCAGGTTCGGGTGCAACTCTTCCAAGTGCATATCGGAAAAGGTCATGACTGGATGAGGTACATCCTGCTTGTAGTAGTTATCCACCTCCTGTTGTTCCAAATTCTCAGCAGGAGCATTGCGGGCTTGGGATGAAGATTCACCCCTTTCATTCTGCAAAACACATCAAACACAATTTTTGTGCATCCAAATATGCATTAGTGTCAGCAAAATCATCAATCAAAATAATTACAATGACATTATCAATTTATATCAAACTTAAGCTTATTTTCACATTTTTATCAAATCTACACTTTTTCAAATAAGCATATACGAAAATGTTCGCCAAGTTCATAAGCATTCAACTCAAATAACATGTCAAAATAATCATTACTAGCAATTAAACAAGTCTCAAATGGCATTATCTTTCAAAAATCAAGTTCATGAATTTTAGACTTGAAAAAGTCCACTTTAATTCTCAAAATCATGTTTAGGCTCAAAGTTTGGATCATTTAACTACCTAGACATGTTACACTACTTATTTTAGCAACAATTCATGACAAAAATCGGCCATAACCTGTTAAAAAGCCCCAAATTTGCTCAAGAACACAAACCCTAGATTACTCAAAATGTGAAGTTTAAGGCTTCTAATCATGTTAAACAGCATCAATCTAGGTTATACAAGCATAATACATAAACAATTTAAGCTTAATTACACTAAAAAGCATCAAAATCAAATTGGGGAAAAAATTGCTCAAGAACATCAAATTTCGGATTAAATGGTGTTTAGGTGTAGAAATTTACTGTTTTTCTTGAGTAATTCTTAGATAGCATCCTTCTCAACATGATTTTAGCAAAAGATTTGGTGATTAACGGTTAAAAATTGTGATTTTTGGGGTTTTTTCTCGGGTTTTTCGGGTGCAGTTTTCGCAGCTATTTTTCTGTTTTTGGGGTTGAAACTGAGCTGTTGCAGCTCTTTATTTTTTTTCTGTAATCCGACTCCTCCGCGACTCGCGGAGGTTTTGCACTTCAAACTCCGCGACTCGCGGAGTTTTTTTTTTTTTTTATTTTTTATTTTTTTTTTTATAATCATTATCTTTTGAAACAATTAAGTACTTAATTTTAAAATTTTGTTTCCCTTGTTATTTAGGACGAGGTCGTTTCGGATCGATGTCCTAGTCCGTCTCTCGACAAAATTTTAAAATTTATCTTTTTGTAGCGATTGTTTTAAAAGCTAAGATTTTTGGGTTTTTTCAATGCTTTTGGCATACTCTAATTCAATAAGATTAAAAATAATGATAATAAAAGTTCTCGTCCCTCCCTCGGGTAAAGCAATTTCGGTTCAAAGACCTAGTCTTCAACTTACGACGAATTTTAAAAATCATATTCTTAACTTAATGAGATAAAGTAAATTTTTGTTTTTAAATTCACACAACTTAAATATAAAATTCAAAATTAAAAATTAAAAATTAAAAATTCACACCAAACTTAAAATTTAAAATGCATAAAATTAAAAATTTATATTTTAAAAATTAAAAATTCACACCAAACTTAATTTAAAAATTCACAAATTCATATCAAACTTATATTAATTTTTCAAATATTTTAAATATATTGTTTTTACAAAGTTTACAATATTAATTTAAGATTTAAATATTAATTTTAAAAACATGGTAAAAATAAATTTAAAAATCTTTTTGTCTTTTTATCCCACTATAATCAATCAAATATTATCAAAAATATGCGCCCCTCTTTTCGGTAAAGTAATTTCGGTTCCAAGACCTAATTTAACTCATGACGAATTTTTGAAATATTTTGGGTTGATTGTTTAAAGATATTTATACCTTATAATAAACGTTAAATTTCGCAGTGATGTAATAAATTTTTGAATGATATCAATAATTTCGGTCGCCAAACCTAATTTTATTCAATATCAATTTAATACTTTTTAGCGAACAAATTAGCGTTTATTATCAAAAGGTTAAAAATAAAAATAAAAATAAAAACTGTACAGACATACCTGTGGAATAGATTTCTTAGTTATATGATCTATCCCATTCATAAGATAGTCGGTTTAATTGATTTTCCATGGCTACATAGGCGTAACCTCGAGCATTCAGTGTCTTTTCTTCTAAACATATGAACGGTCCGTCTCTGCATAAAGTAACAAATTCGGTATTTGAATAGGTTTGATTATTTGAACATTTACCTCCATGTGACCATTTTCCGCATTTGTGACATCGTTCTAGGTGTCGTGCTCTTCTTTTCGCTGCGGATTTTGATTTTCCTTTACCAAATTGTAACTTATTATCTTCGCATCTGGATTCTTTTCTAACTCCGTCCATTCTTTCTCTGATTACTGATACTATTTCACTCGGTAGTATGTCATTATTTCTTTTAGTGATCAAAGCGTGTAGCATTAGACCATGGTTTAGTTCACAGGCAGTCTTCATTTTGTAAAAACCTAAAAAAAATAAAAATTCAGAATGGGGGGAGAAGACTAGTTCTTTAGGGTCTGCTAGGGAAAGACCATTCGGGTTCCATTTTCGAGAACTACACGAAAACAGACAATCTAACTCTAACAGAAATACATATTATCCTTTAAAGACTTGGTTCTCCCCACACTTAGTTAGCTGTGGTATCGAAATTATGATTAACTTCATTGTCGACTTCCATCGGACTATCTATGTAGTGTTTAACTCTGTGACCATTAACTTTAAATTCAATCCCATTTGAATTTATTAATTCTATCGTTCCGTATGGGAAAACTCTTTTGACTATGAATGGTCCAGACCATCTTGATTTCAATTTTCCAGGAAATAGCTTGAATCGTGAATTGAAAAGAAGAACTCTGTCTCCTTCTTTAAATTCTTTTGAACTTCTGATTCTTTTATCATGCCATTTCTTCGTTCTTTCTTTATAGATTAACGAATTTTCGTATGCTTCATGTCTTAATTCTTCTAATTCGTTTAGTTGACTTAACCGTAGACGTCCGGCTTCATGTAAATCAAGATTACATGTTTTCAAAGCCCAAAATGCTTTGTGTTCAATTTCTACTGGAAGATGACATGCTTTTTCATAAACAAGTCTAAAAGGTGTGGTTCCAATTGGAGTTTTGTAGGCTGTTCTAAAAGCCCAGAGTGCATCCTCCAATTTAATGGACCATTCTTTCGGATTTGATCCTACGGTTTTCTCTAGAATACGTTTTAAAGCTCGGTTGGTATTTTCAACTTATCCACTTGTTTGTGGATGATATGCGGTGGAGATTTTATGAGTTACTCCATATCTTTTAAGAACTTTCTCAAGTTGATTATTACAGAAATGAGTACCCCGATCACTTATTAAAGCTTTCGGTGTTCCAAACCTTGCAAAAAGACGTTTTAAAAAGTTGACTACAACTCGTGCATCGTTAGTTGGGAGAGCTTGTGCTTCCGCCCATTTAGATACATAATCAATGGCTACGAGTATATATAGATTATTATGAGATTTTGGAAATGGACCCATAAAGTCAATACCCCAAATGTCAAATACTTCACATACTTGGATGACATTTTGTGGCATTTCATCACGTTGACTTATTTTTCCGGCCCTTTGACATGCATCACAAGATTTGCAAAGAAGGTGTGCGTCTTTGTAAATTGTAGGCCAATAGAATCCAGCTTCATAAACTTTTCTTGCTGTTAGTTGAGGCCCATAATGCCCTCCTGTTGGTCCTGTGTGACAATGGTTTAAAATTTTACTAGCTTCATCTCCAAATACACATCGGCGTATTATTCCATCGGGACAACTTTTAAACAGATGTGGATCTTCCCAGAAATAGTGTTTTATATCACTGAAGAATTTCTTTCGTCTTTGGTACGATAATCCTTTTTCAAGGAATCCACAAACTAAGTAGTTTGCATAGTCTGCAAACCATGGGATTTCTTTATAATCTATCTTCAATAGATATTCATCAGGAAAGTTGTCTTGTATGGCTGATTCATTTAGAACTTCTAATTCGGGATTTTCAAGACGAGAAAGATGATCAGCGGCGAGATTTTCTGCTCCTCTTTTATCTCGGATTTCAATATCAAACTCTTGTAGGAGTAAGATCCAACGGATTAATCTTGGTTTAGCATCTTGTTTTGAAAATAGGTATCTAAGAGCAGAATGGTCGGTATAGACCACCGTTTTTGCTAGAACGAGATATGATCGAAATTTGTCAAAAGCAAAGACAATAGCAAGGAGTTCTTTTTCAGTAGTTGTATAGTTCGTTTGTGCTCCTTGTAATGTCTTACTAGCATAATATATAGGTTGAAATCGTTTTTCAATCCTTTGTCCTAAAACGGCTCCCATTGCAAAATCACTTGCATCGCACATTAGTTCAAATGGTAGATTCCAATTTGGTGTTATCATGATCGGCACATTAGTGAGTTTTTCTTTAAGAATATTAAAAGATTTGATACATTCATCTGAAAAGATGAATGGCGCATCCTTTTCTAGGAGTTTATTCATAGGAGTGGCAATTTTAGAAAAATCTTTTATGAAACGTCGGTAAAAACCGGCATGCCCTAGAAAACTCCTAACTCCTCTAACATTGGTGGGATGTGGAAGTTTAGCAATTACATCTACTTTAGCTCTATCCACTTCAATTCCTTCTTTTGAAATTTTATGTACAAGAACGATGCCTTCTTTAACCATGAAATGGCATTTCTCCCAATTAAGTACTAGATTTGATTGTTCGCATCTAATTAGCATTCGTTCCAGATTAACTAGACATGATTTAAATGTATCACCGAAGACTGAAAAGTCATCCATGAATACTTCCATGCATTCTTCTATCACGTCGTGAAAAATCGCCATCATACACCTTTGAAAGGTTGCAGGGGCGTTGCAAAGTCCAAATGGCATGCGTTTGTAAGCAAAAGTACCATAAGGGCACGTGAATGTGGTTTTCTCTTGGTCCTCGGGTGCTATTGGAATTTGAAAATATCCGGAAAATCCATCTAGAAAACAATAGTAACTATTTCCGGCTAATCTTTCCAACATTTGATCTATAAAAGGTAAGGGAAAGTGATCTTTTCTGGTGGCGTCATTTAATTTTCTATAATCAATACATACACGCCATCCTGTTACAGTCCTAGTAGGAATAAGCTCATTTTTCTCATTTGTAATGACAGTCATGCCACCCTTCTTAGGTACGCATTGAACTGGCTTACCCATGGACTATCAGAGATTGGATAAATTAAACCTGCATCTAGCAGTTTAATAATCTCTTTCTTAACTACATCTTGCATATTAGGATTTAGTCTTCGTTGGCGTTGCACATACGTTTTAAGACCTTCTTCCATAAGGATTTTATGTGTGCAATACGAAAGACTTATTCCTTTAATATCATGAATCTTCCATGCAATGGCTGGTTTATGAGCTTTCAACACAGAAATGAGTTGTGATTTCTCATTTTCAGTAAGAGAAGACGATATTATTACAGGTAATTCAGATTCACCATGTAAATAAGCGTATTCCAAATGGTTTGGAAGTGGCTTTAACTCTAATTTCGGAGGTTCTTCTATCGATGATTTATATCGATATCTGTCTTCTTCTTTTAGCATTTGAATTTCTTCTGTTGTTGGTTCATATCCATTAGCTATAAGTGTAGCTAACATTTCAGCTTCATCAATTGGTTCATTACCTTCTCCTAAAGAACATTCTCCTGTTCCTTGTAATTCTGGAAATTCTTCTAATAATTCTGCATGTGCATCTATAGTTTGAATATAATAACATGTATCATCTGCAGATTGTGGTTGTTGCATTGCTCTATCAACTGAAAAGGTAACACTCTCATCCTCTATACTTAGGGTCAGTTTCTTACCGAACACGTCTATCATTGCTTTAGCCGTGTTTAAGAATGGTCTTCCTAATATGAGAGGAACTTGAGAATCTTCTTCCATGTCCAAAACAACAAAATCTACTGGAAATACTAAAGTACCAACTTTAACTAGCATGTTCTCCATTATCCCTCTAGGATATTTTATTGATCTATCGGCTAGTTGTATGCTTATTCTGGTTGGTTTTAATTCTCCAAGGTCTAGTTTAGCGTATAGTGAATACGGCATTAGATTTATAGTAGCACCTAAGTCTGCCAATGCTTCTATTGAACTAAGACTACCCAGAAAACATGGAATTGTGAAACTTCCTAGATCAGATAGTTTTGCTGGTATCTTATTCAACAGCACTGCTGAACAATTAGCATTCATAGTAACAGCCGAGAGTTCTTCCATTTTCTTTCTGTTTGAGATTAGATCTTTCAAGAATTTAGCATATCTTGGCATTCCTGAAATCACATCAATGAAAGGAAGATTTACATTTATCTGTTTAAACATATCCAAAAATTTGGATTGCTCGGCTTCAAGTTTCTCTTTCTTCATTTTACTCGGATAAGGAAGTGGTGGTTGGTATGGTTTAACATAAGGTTTATCCTTAACTTTGTTATCTTCATTAACCTTCTCAACTACCGGTTCTTTTTCCTTATCTTGGTCAGGTTGTGGTTCTTGTGGAGTAGGAATAGTTTCATCAGAAGTTACAGGTATTTCAGGTGGTTTAAGTGTTGTACCACTTCTTGTGGTAATAGCTTTAGCTGTTTCATTTCGGGGGTTAGCATTTGTATCACTAGGTAGACTTCCCGGTTTTCTTTCACCTATTAACCTTGCTAGGTTACTTACTTCTTGTTCCAGATTTTGAATAGAAGCTTGTTGATTTCTAAATGCTTGAGCATTTTGTTCATTGGTTTGTTTTTGAGATGTGAAAAACTGCGTTTGAGTTTCAACTAGCTTCGTCATCATATCTTCTAAATTCGGCTTTTTATCATCGGTTTGTTGTGGTGGTTTGTTTTGAAAATTAGGTCTTTGCTGATTGTAAGTATTATTGGATACTTGTTGATTGCTAGGACCTTGTTGGTTGTTGTATGGAATATTTCGGTTATAATTCTGGTTTTGATTGTAAATCGGTCTTGGCGGTTGATAATTATTCTGATAATTATTTCCAGGCCTTTGGTTTATGTATGAAATATTCTCTCTTTGTTCCATTGTTAATTCAATACTGAGACAATCTTTTGTCAAATGTGGTCCTCCACACTGCTCACAACTAATTCGTATTGAGTGAATATCCTTAGTCATCTTTTCCATTCGTCTCTCCACAGCATCTATCTTTGCGGAAATGGAATCTAAGTCATGGCTAGAATCGGCTCTAGCTGCTTTAGATGATCTAATGATGTCTTTTTCTTGGTGCCACTCATGTGAGTGGGAAGCAGTGTTATCAATAATTTTGTAAGCATCAGTTTCGGTTTTCTTCATAATCGAACCACCAGCTGCTATATCTATGTCTTTTCTTGTAATGATGTCGCATCCTTGGTAGAATATTTGTACTATTTGACAGGTGTCTAAACCATGTTGCGGACATCCTCTTAACAACTTTCCATATCTTGTCCACGCCTCATATAGAGTTTCATTTGGTTTCTGTGTGAACGTAACAATTTCTGCTTGAAGTCTTACGGCTTTAGATGCAGGAAAGAATTGTTTAAGAAATTTGTCAACTAAAACATCCCATGTATCGATCGCCCCTTCAGGTAACGATTCTAACCAATCTTTGGCTTCTCCCTTTAAAGTCCAGGGAAATAACATGAGATATATCTGTTCATCCTCCACTTCTCGGATTTTAAATAGTGTGAGATCCTATTAAAGGTACGTAGATGTTCATTTGGATCTTCCTTCGGCGCACCACTAAATTGGCATTGATTAGTCACCATGTGTAGAATTTGTCCTTTGATTTCATAATCTGGCGCATTAATGTCTGGATGAGTAATTGCGTGACCTTGGCCAGTGCGTTTAGCTCTCATTCGGTCTTCCATACTTAAAGGTTCCAGATTCTCCATAATTGAATTTGTTGAATCGGTATCACTAGATGATTCTGTTTTAATGGTTCGTTCCTCAACAATCTCTGTTTGAATGATTGGTGGTTCCGGAGGAAAGTTTAGTGGTTCAGGATCTACGAACCGTTCCTGAATATTCTCCGGATTCTCAATTGTGAGGTCGGGTTCAAAAAATGGATTATCGGAAATTTGAACTGAAGTACTTGGTCTACTGGATGACGATTCTAAAGAAAAATCAACGGCGGTTATATTTGCTAAATGTCTTGATCTAGTTACAGGTGGTGAACGTACAAAAGGTGGTGAACGTCTTGCTCGGTGCATTCACTGAATATCCTATTAGTTTTTAAAAGGAAAGAAAAATTATAATAAGTTATCCAATCAATAGACTTTTCTGATTTTGCCCACGTTTTGAATAGCCAAAAGATGCAGCAGAGGGGCAGGATTCGTTTGGTCTCAATATAATTGAGGACTGTTTGGCTCCAATAACCCGGTCCACGTACAAATCCAACTATTACTACGAACCAGAAAATTTTGATGTCTATCAATTTAACCACTTAAAATAAATTTTCGTAATTTTAAGAAATTTAGATAAGAAGTAGAATAAAAATCTATGTCCTAAAAACTAGAATGGCGAGAAATGAGAAAGAAAAAGAGTTCGTCGAAAAAGGTCGAAAAAAAAAAAAAATGGTTGAAAAATAAAAGGTGACGGAAAAATAAAAGAAACTTATAAAAACTTAAAAATACTTAACTAACCTAATCTTATTACTACAACTAACTTAAAATTATAATCGCAAATTGAAATTACTAATTGGAATGATAATTGATACATAGTAAAAGGTCTAAAAATATTAAAGCTTACAGGAAAAACTAAATCCCAAATGGAAATAACTTAAAAAGAAACTAAAACTTAAAAAGGCGTCGCAAAATTCTAAAGCACCTAAATCTTAGTCTAAAGAAAAAGCACTTAAGGAATTCTACGGCAAAGCCTAAAAATCTAGGAGTAAAAATAACTATAGCAAAAACTAAGTTTAAAATTAAATATGAGCGAAAAATACAAATATTACGCTACAACGATTAAAAAGGGACAAAATATAAAAATATATAAAAAGTTGTAAAAAGTACAATTTTTATAAAAATATTATTTTTATATTATTTTTTTAATAAAACTACTAATTTTACAATTTAAATAAATTAATTAAACTAAAAATACAAATTAAATAAAAAGTAAATCTTAAAATAAAACTAATAATAATAATAATAATTATTAGGGTTAAATAATAATAATAATTAATAATTACCGTAATTAATGCTGGTTTAGGGTTTCTGTTCGCGTGTCAGAGAAGCTCCGCGAGTCGCGGCAATTAAAGCATCAAACCCTGCGAGTCGCGGGGTTTCAAATTTCAGCTGACAGATTTAATCTTCGACGCGTTTTTTCTTTATTTATTTATTTTTATTTTCTGTTTTCTATTTTTATATAAATAAAAGATATTAAAATAAAACTTATATTTTTATAAATTAAAATAAGAATAAAGAAACTTATAAAACTTAAATATTTAACAAAATCTTAAAAATACTTATATTTTTGTTTTTCTTTTTATATTTTCGAATAATTAAAACGTATTTTTACAAAAACGAATTTTTAATAGAAGTAAGCTAAAAATTTTTTTTTATATATTAGCGTTGCGCTTCCGGCGTTTAAGAGTGTCCCCGGCAGCGGCGCCAAAAATACTTGATGTTATGCGAGGTGTATATAAAATAGCTTTATATTTTACTAGGAAAAACTATTAAATACGATACAATTTTACACAAGATATTTATTTATTTATAGAATGGATATACTTAAACCTTGCTACAACACTTATAGGCAGTGTACCTAATCGTACAGTAGTGTAGTTTTTAGTAAGTTCGGTTCGTTCCACAGGGAAATCTTTAAACAAAGCTCAACGCTATATTAGTTTACTTTTATAAAAATACAAATATATATATAAGTAATATTATTATTATAAAGGGGGGTTTTTACCGTTTAATGACCGGTTTGTCGATTTTAAGACTTTAGTCGCAGTTAAAACCTAATGTAAAATATTAAATAAATAAAAGACTTAATTTAAAGCGTAAAGTAAATAACGATAATGAAATTGCGAATAATAAAAGTGCGATTAAATAACAATAAATAAAAGTGCGATAATTAGAAGTGCAATTAAATATAAAATAAAGGAAATTAAATATGAAATAAAAGAATTATGCTTATTTAAACTTCCGTAATCATGATGTTTGACGTGTTGATTTTAGTTTTATGCCCATGGGTTAATTGTCCTTTGTCCTGGATTATTTAATATGTCCGTCTGGTTTTTGTCCATAACAGTCCATCAGTCATAAATATAAAGTGCGAGTGTCCTCGTCAAATTATTCTTATACCCGAAGTTAAATATTCCAACTAATTGGGGATTCGAATTGTAACAAGGTTTTAATACTTTGTTTAATGAATACACCAGGTTATCGACTGCGTGTAAACCAAGGTTTTACTACTTTGTTAACAATTACACCAATTACCCTTGAATGTAATTTCACCCCTGTTTTAATTATTCTAGTGGCTATTAATCCATTCCCGTGTCCGGTTAAATGAACGATTATTCGTACATATAAATACCCCGCCCATCGTGTCCGATTGAGTGTATATGGTAATTTATAGGGACGCCCAATTGTAAATCTTTATATTAACATTAACAAACTTTCATTTAGTTAAACAAATATAAAGCCCATTAATAGCCCATAGTCTAATTTCCACAAGTGTCGTTCTTTTGTCCAAACCCCAATTATGGTACAAAGCCCAATTACCCAATTTTAGTAATTAGCCCAACATCATGATTACTTTGTTTTAAATAAGCATAATAATAACTTAGCTACGAGACATTAATATAAAAAGGTTGAACATAACTTACAATGATTAAAAATAGCGTAGCGTTACACGGACAGAATTTCGACTTACACCCTTACAACATTCGCTAACATACCCTTATTATTAGAATTATAATTAAAATTAAAATTAAAATATAAATTATATATATATATTTTACGTATATATGAGAGAAGAGAGAAATAGAATATGAAAAATGATCAGAATTCGGTTTGCTTTATAGCCAGAGTTGATTTTTGGGGCTCCGCGACTCGCGGTGAAAACCTCTTCAAACTCCGCGAGTCGCGGAGATTACTTTTACAGCTCAGAGGAGTTTGGCTCTTTGTTTACCGACGGTTTATAATATATATATAATATATATATATAATTAATATAATTAATTATATATTATATTATATTTATATACATAGTTAACTTGTAATTTTTAGTCCGTTGCGTCGAGCGTTAAGAGTTGACTTTGGTCCCGGTTCCGGATTTTCGAACGTCCTTGCGTACAATTTTATATTTTGTACTTTGCGTTTTGAATCTTGTACTCTTGTAATTTCGAGACGTTTCTTATCAATAATTGGAACCTCTTTGATTGTCTTTTGTACTTTTGAGCTTTTTGGTCGTTTGCGTCTTCAATTCGTCGAATCTGTCTTTTGTCTTCACCTTTTATTATTTAAACGAATATCACTTGTAAATAGAACAATTGCAACTAAAAGCTTGTCTTTCTTGAGGAATAATGCTATGAAATATATGTTCGTTTTTAGCATTATCAAATATTCCCACACTTGAGTGTTGCTTGTCCTCAAGCAATATCGTCTTGAAATACTAGAATCACTTCTTTATTCTTCACACTTTGTACATCAGTGATTTCTATACGGCGGTATAAACAATGGTAGTAACGATATGGTTTACAGTCCCACATGACTATAAAAATTTAGATCCATTAAGGAAATTGGATCTTTATGAAAACATTTGATCTTTTGAAAATTAAATCTAGTTTTTACCCTAGATAAGTTTTCCGGAATAACCCTTTACCGGTGTTTGCAAAATATTTTTGTGGGTTTGGTGGGTTTCAGATTTGAAAATTTTAGCTCAAAACTTGCGGTTTTGTGTCACCCACTTGCTAACCTTGTATTTGGAAAGCAACACGTCCAGTTTACTTGTTCCGTATATTACCTTTCGGCAAACTACCGTCCGGTTGTAAAGGAAAGCGTTGAACAAGCAACTGTTAAGGCAATGTCCCGTGACATGCTTTTGATTATGGTCTATAACGTGTCGGACGCAATTACTATCCTTGGTAGGAGCAATAGTAAAGCTCACCCTTATAATTTTTCGGTCTGGCACAAGGTCCTGTCTTTGACCACTATGCAACCACCGTTCTTACGGTTGACACCCGATTTGGTTCAGGTGACCTAATGAATTCCAGGTGAATTCCTAGGTTTTTACGTTCAATGGTAATGAACGCATTGAAAATAGGGTTTTCAGAAAACAAATCGGTTTATAATTTTGATCAAAATATTTTCTCGTTCAAGCTCGAGTTTAGATATCATTGAATTCCATGAGTTTGAATTCTCAATCTTTTAGGTCAATCTATAGGATTGAGTAATATCAGTCTTAAAAGCTGATTTTTAATCTTTAAGGAGATTATCCTTTCCGGGGATCTGATTCATTAGTCTTATCCAGCTAATTTGCATGGTGCCCCCCCCATTGTACGAGATAAATCCTTCTCATGGTTAGGATAAATCCGACCACATGGCGACCCTGTTTAATGCTGAGGTCCGTGGATTTCCTGCTGATTTTAGTGATGACTTTTCTAGATTTTTCGTCAACCTACAGCTGGTCTGAACGACAACTTCATGACCTAAATCAAGAAGCGCGTTTCTTTTTCGGAAGACTTTACTTCCTTTTAATGATGGAATTGATTCATCGTGTAGATCCATCTCTTCTTTTCTTTCATCGGGTAAAACAGTTTAGTTTAGTCCAAATCAAAAGTATTTTCAGTTATTTGTTACAGATATGTGTGACATATTTTTAAAATAACTTGGTAAATTTTCCCACACTTGGCTTTTTATTTTTCTTTTTATCGTCCTCTATTCCATTTTAAATGAATTTTGACATTTTAGTTTGTTTCTTAATTTATGTCCTTTCCGAGGTAACAATAATTTCGGTGTTAAAACCTAGTTTTATCGTTCATAAATATGTATAAACATGATTTGAATTCATTTAATTGAAAATTTTGAAAAATTTTACTAGAATTGGGTAGTCAGTATATAAGACTAGGGCTGTTCTTTATTATCAGAGAGCACTAGATTCTAATACAACTACTGCTTTACTAGTATTTTTAATGGTAACCAAATGTATAAAGTAAAAATTTTTAAAATCCGAAAGAATTTAACCCCTTCCCACACTTAAGATCTTGCAATGCCCTCATTTGCAAGAAATCAGTAACAATTTAAATTATTGAGGGTGATTAGTGTGAAAATGATTAAATTTTACCAAAGTTTCCAAATATATTGGCGTTTGTTTGCTGAATGATAAATGGTGCACATCATTTGTTCATTCCGTCTTGTTGTTATTTCACATATATTTTGCATCTTGTCGTCAAAATTAGTTGCTTTTGCTGAACTTAATGCCAGTCTTTGAAAATGCGTTGTTTTACCCTGTTGTGTACATAAGATAAACTGCAAACATATATACATATTTTTGAAGTTTGGTTTATTACCCCACATTCAAAAATTATTAAAATCTAAGAATAAAAGTTAGATAATTATAAAAATGATTACAATATTAACAAAAGTATTAAACGTATCAATAATTACAAATTACAAAATAATAAAAAATAATAAGTAAACTAAGGATGATATTGGTACCAATAGGGGTTCCAGGCATAACCATAAGTGCTATAGAATGCTTCGGCAGGGTCATACGTAGGATATGGTGGCTGCATCTCTATAGACCAAGGAGGGAAGATGGGTTTCGGTGTAGGAATATAGTTTCTACCTATATGTTGGCAATGAGCTATGATCTGGTTCTGATGAACTTGCCAATCTTCAAATGCTCTCTGTCTAGCATTTTCGTATTCCTGAGAAGCTATAAACCTATGCATTTCTTGCATCTCATTCCCCCCTCCTACATTACCTTGTTGCTGGTTTCTCTCCACCTGTGGATGTCTACCATGGTATCGTACTGCGGCGTTATTTCGCCTCTTCAAAACTTTCGCACCATGGTATACATTTAAACCTATAGTATCGCGGGGTTCCGGCTCTTCTAGTAATAATCCCCCCCGACTTATATCCACACCGAGATATTCACCAATCAAAGTAATAAAAATACCACCTCATATTATGCTATGTGGTCGCATCCCCCGAACCATAGCTGATAAATAATAACCTACACAATATGGTATACTTACAGCGCTTTGTGGGTCTCGAATACACATATGGTAAAACAAATCCTGTTCATTTACTTTTTCTTTGTTCTTACCCCTTTGTGTAATCGAATTAGCTAAAAACCTATGTATCACTCTTAATTCGGCTCTATCTATATCCAAATAAGAGTAATTTCCCCCTTTGAAACGGTGATGGCTTGTCATTTGACTCCACACACCGTGTGTATCAAAATTCTCATCTATCTTTCTACCGTTTAGTATCAATCCTCTACAATCGGCAGACGCTAACTCCTCGGGCGTATATATACGTAAAGCCTGAGCCATGTCCAGTAAAGACATGTGGCGCATCGAATTATTCTTAGTTTTATGCCCATGGGTTAATTGTCCTTTGTCCTGGATTATTTAATATGTCCGTCTGGTTTTTGTCCATAACAGTCCATCAGTCATAAATATAAAGTGCGAGTGTCCTCGTCAAATTATTCTTATACCCGAAGTTAAATATTCCAACTAATTGGGGATTCGAATTGTAACAAGGTTTTAATACTTTGTTTAATGAATACACCAGGTTATCGACTGCGTGTAAACCAAGGTTTTACTACTTTGTTAACAATTACACCAATTACCCTTGAATGTAATTTCACCCCTGTTTTAATTATTCTAGTGGCTATTAATCCATTCCCGTGTCCGGTTAAATGAACGATTATTCGTACATATAAATACCCCGCCCATCGTGTCCGATTGAGTGTATATGGTAATTTATAGGGACGCCCAATTGTAAATCTTTATATTAACATTAACAAACTTTCATTTAGTTAAACAAATATAAAGCCCATTAATAGCCCATAGTCTAATTTCCACAAGTGTCGTTCTTTTGTCCAAACCCCAATTATGGTACAAAGCCCAATTACCCAATTTTAGTAATTAGCCCAACATCATGATTACTTTGTTTTAAATAAGCATAATAATAACTTAGCTACGAGACATTAATATAAAAAGGTTGAACATAACTTACAATGATTAAAAATAGCGTAGCGTTACACGGACAGAATTTCGACTTACACCCTTACAACATTCGCTAACATACCCTTATTATTAGAATTATAATTAAAATTAAAATTAAAATATAAATTATATATATATATTTTACGTATATATGAGAGAAGAGAGAAATAGAATATGAAAAATGATCAGAATTCGGTTTGCTTTATAGCCAGAGTTGATTTTTGGGGCTCCGCGACTCGCGGTGAAAACCTCTTCAAACTCCGCGAGTCGCGGAGATTACTTTTACAGCTCAGAGGAGTTTGGCTCTTTGTTTACCGACGGTTTATAATATATATATAATATATATATAATTAATATAATTAATTATATATTATATTATATTTATATACATAGTTAACTTGTAATTTTTAGTCCGTTGCGTCGAGCGTTAAGAGTTGACTTTGGTCCCGATTCCGGATTTTCGAACGTCCTTGCGTACAATTTTATATTTTGTACTTTGCGTTTTGAATCTTGTACTCTTGTAATTTCGAGACGTTTCTTATCAATAATTGGAACCTCTTTGATTATCTTTTGTACTTTTGAGCTTTTTGGTCGTTTGCGTCTTCAATTCGTCGAATCTGTCTTTTGTCTTCACCTTTTATTATTTAAACGAATATCACTTGTAAATAGAACAATTGCAACTAAAAGCTTGTCTTTCTTGAGGAATAATGCTATGAAATATATGTTCGTTTTTAGCATTATCATTAACTCTATCATTACTGCATATAGAGTGTCTTTGGTTATTCCAAATAATATATATAGATGCGTCGATATGATATGTCAAAACCTTGTATACGTGTCCCGATATTTAAAATGCGTAAATAAATAACAGGAATTAAATGACAATAAATAAAGTGCGTAAAGTAAATAACAGAAATTAAATGACGATAAATAAAATTGCGATAATTAAATTGTGATAAATAAACTGCGATAAATAAAATGTAATCAGTTAGCTAGGAACAGTTAGCTAGGATTTTGTTAGCGTGGATTCTTAATAAAATTTTCTCATAGTTAATTTGTCTGTTTCTAACAAATTTTATTTTGTCATATGTTTTCTTCATTATGCCACTTGTTGAATTCTAATAAGTCAAAATCTAATTATGAAATTGAATGAAAATGGTTACTCTGTGGTGAACGGATTCGTATATCTGTGGATGTAAGTACGATAGTAAATGACTGTTGAATCAGATTCGAATAACGTACAGTGTAACTTATTAATGTGAAATCTAAATATTCCTCGG
This sequence comes from Rutidosis leptorrhynchoides, assembly GCF_046630445.1. Lineage (NCBI taxonomy): Eukaryota > Viridiplantae > Streptophyta > Magnoliopsida > Asterales > Asteraceae > Rutidosis > Rutidosis leptorrhynchoides. The sequence goes on along the minus strand of NC_092334.1, from coordinate 98,808,822 downwards.
GTATTACCTACCCGTTAAAATATTTTTACCATTATCAGTTTGTACGGAAGAATTTTTAATTACAATCTTTATGAAAATATACTTACATATATATTTTCTTCAGATGTAATCATGGATTAAATGAGTTAATATAATATTAATCTCATTTGATTCACTGTTAGATCTAGAATACATAATCTCTAATACATTAGAGATTACATAATCATCATGAAGAACGAAGGTAATTGATGTAGAACGATACGTAGAACGATGATTATATTCGAGGTACAGAATGTGATGTTGAGGCATGGATTGTTGATGGTACTGATGTTGTTGCTGATGGTATTGTTAGTGCCGATGATGTTGTTGAAGCTGGTAAATTTTGCACCATATTCTCCATATTGATTACTCGAGCGCGAAGTTCGTTGACTACTTCTATTATTTCGGGATGATTGTCGGTCGGAACGTGCGGATGAATAAGGTTTAGAATTTTAGATAGAATATAATCGTGGCGAGATATTCGAAAAATGAGGGTGAAAATGGTGTTTCGGACTAGTTCACCGGTAAGTGCTTCGGGTTCTTCGTCAAGAGGGCAATTTGGTTGGTGGAAAGGATCGCCTTCTTCGTGTCTCCATTGATTAAGTCGACTACGAACCCAGATGATGGCTAACTGATTGATTCATTCTGGTTACACTGCTTTCGGAGCTCGAGTGGAAATCCATATCGGAATAGCTGTCGGAATTACTATCGGAATAGCTATCGAATTCTGAGGGACTCGAACTGGTTGAGAGATTCATCTCGTACAATCAGATGAATTATTTTCGATATGAAATAGATTATAGGATGTAGATTAGTACCCTGCAATACATAATTTATATATGCATATATAATACTAAAATCCCATAAGTTACGGAGGAATCTACAGAAGCTGTCAGGCAAAGGTAACAATAACAAATACGCTAAGATATGAATTTATCTATATACTGTCTATGCAATAGAGGAAGTAGGACGTGTCTAGACTTTAAGGATGATAAGCAATTAATTTTTGACACTAAATGATAAGCAAAACTTTTGACATACAGACACGGTCGAAGTCCAGACCCACTAATGCATCTAAACAACTATCAGTTACACACACTAATACAAGACCTGGTTCGCTAAGACCACCGCTCTGATACCACTTGTAGTAACAGTGGGGACAACCACCGTCCCACCAAGTGCCTTCCCAGCTAACCTCCTGGTGACCACTGAGTGTACCTCAAATACTGATTTAGGGCCTGCCTCTCGGCTACTGCCAACCCTCGTAAGGGATCGCAAGGAGTAAGAGCCAATGCTTCGTCACAGGTAACACTGTGAGAACCTCCTTTACGACTAACCCGCCACACATGGACGGCGTTATACCAGCTCTGATGCCACCTGTAGTGACCCGTCCTAATCCATCTGGACGAATAAATTACATTTAGTTACATCGCGAGGTACTTGACCTCTATATGATACATTTTACAAACATTGCATTCATTTTTAAAAGACAAACTTTCATTTTATCAAAAGTTGACAGCATACACACCATTTCATAATATATCCAACTATAATTGACTTAATACTAATCTTGATGAACCCAAACACTCGAATGCAACGTCTTTTGAAATATGTCATGAATGACTCCACGTAATATCTCTAAAATGAGCAAATGCACAGCGGAAGATTTCTTTCATACCTGAGAATAAACATGCCTTAAAGTGTCAACCAAAAGGTTGGTGAGTTCATTAGTTTATCATAATCATTCATTTTCATCATTTTAATAGACCACAAGAATTTCATTTCCAGTTCTCATAAATATACGTCCCATGCATAGAGACAAAAATAATCATTCATATGGTGAACACCTGCTAACCGACATTAACAAGATGCATATAAGAATATCCCCTATCATTCCGGGAAATCCTTCGAACATTATAAAAACAACATCGAAGTACTAAAGCATCCGCTCCAACGGATGGGGTTCGTTAGGCCCAATAGATCTATCTTTAGAATTCGCGTCAATTAGTAGACTGGTTTACTAATTCTTAGGTTACCAAGTAAAAGGGGCATATTCGGCTTCGATCATTCAACCATATAATGTAGTTTCGATTACTTGTGTCTATTTCGTAAAACATTTATAAAAGCAGCGCATGTATTCTTAGTCCCAAAAATATATATTGCAAAAACATTTAAAAAGGGAGCAAATGAAACTCACAATACTGTATTTTGTAGTAAAAATACATATGACGATAGTGAACAATGCAGGGTTGGCCTCGGATTCACGAACCTATATCATTCATATATATATATATATATATATATATATATATATATATATATATATATATATATATATATATATATATATATATATATTAATACATATACTTGTAATCGAACAACTATGTATATTATTAGTAATATAATTTTTATGTTAATAATCTATATATGTCATCTTTTAATATATATATATATATATATATATATATATATATATATATATATATATATATATTAAGTAAATAACCATATTTATATAGTTAAGTTTGGTATTAAATATATATGTATATATATATTTGTATATCTATATTTATCTTATAAATATCTTGTGTTTGTTAACTTAATGATCATACTAATAACAATAATACTAATAATAATAATGATATTATTGATAATAATTATAATAATAATACTGATAGTTTTATTGATAGCTTTAGTAAAATTGATAGTAATGATAGTAAATTTTAATAATAATAGTACAGATAATGCCAATCATAATAATAATAATAGATATTAATGATGATACTTATAACAATAATAATGATAAATATGATATTAATAATTATAAGTATATTGATAAAACTAATATTTATAAAATTATAACAATCCTAATATTAATGATAATAATAATATATTTTTATTACTTTCATACTAATAATAATAATGATAATCATAATCATAATGATAATAATAATACTAAAATGATAAGTTGCTACTAATAACAATATTACTAATACTTATAATAATAATAATGATAATGATTATAATACTTTCACATAAGATAATAATATTAATAATTTTAACACTAATAGTAATAATAATAGCAATAACAATCATAATAATAATAATAATAATAATAGTAATAATAATAATTAATTTTAAATGAGAAGACTACCTCACAAAGAAAGAGTCCCAAAAAAAAAATATAGCTGCCCTCTCCGTGGATCGAACCCGAGCACTCTTGTTCCTCACACAACACCCTAACCGTCTACTCTACTTGCCTTTTCTGATTTAATCCCCCCGTCCTAAATTATATAACCCGTTATTCTAATCCTTCATCTTCTTCCTAATTTAAAAATCGAACAGACATTTTAGCCATCACCACAATCGATTTCCAAGTAATTTAAATTTGTTAATTGAGACAGAAATGACTAGTTATAAAACATTTGATTTGTTAGCACATAAAGAAGATTTAAAAAAAAAAACATCTTTAACAGACCCGTTTTTGACTGTTATGAACTCAATTCTTGTTTCGATAATCTAGGCTATTTTAGATAATAGTTATAACATGAAAGAAGTTGTAAACAACTACTAGAAACTACCTGGATCCTCAATTGATCCTAAAACGTAAAAACAAATTCGAATTTTGCTGATGAACAATTGTTGACTTTTTGAAAATTAAATTTGACTTTAAAAATTAGAACTTGATACTAAAAATTGGAAGTTCACACTTTCCAGATAGTTTAACTGAACGATTTATGACAGAATTGCATTTACAGAATTTTAAATAAGACTCAAATTCGAAATTGAGTTGAAAATATGAAGAACAGAGGAAACCGACTGTTTTCTTCAAAACTTTAGTTTAATTTTTATGTTTTAATCCAAATTGCAATAACAGAGGGTCAAATAAAGGGTAGTAAGTAGTATTACAGCTAGTGTGACTCGATTAATCTTGTTTTCTAGTTTGATTTGGCTCCACAGAATTTATTCCATCAGGTACACAAATAAAATAAAAATATATAAAGGTGATCACGACTTCTAACAGCTTCTTGTTTGTTTTTAGGGTTGAGATTCGATCATTACAACTTTACAGACAGGATCAACCTTTTAAAACAGTTTGAAATCAACTGGGAACAGAATACGTAATATATCTATATTTAATTTTATAAATTCTGTAGTTATATATATATATATACTGTACGTATTACATATCTGTATATAATACAGATTCTATCTACTGATTCCTAGTGTATCTATATATTTAAATCAGTATATATATATATATATATATATATATATATATATATATATATATATATATATATATATACATCGGTTTTTATATATATCTGCACATATTTTATCTATATACAATATATATAATCGTATTAATTTATAATTGTAATTATAATAATAATACTCTTATAAATAATAAATAATATTTAGCATAATAATAATATTATTTATAATATTAATTGAAGTGATAATAACATTATGATAATATTATTAGTAATAATAATTTTTAGTAATAATGATATAATAATATTATGAATAAAAGTCATGATAAAGTAATGATAATAATAATAATAATATCTAATAATAGTACTAATATTAATAGGTTACATATTTCATTTTTATATAATAATATTAATAATACAAATAATAGTATTAATGTGAAAGTAATCATAATAACAATTTATACATATCAAATCTCATATATATATATATATATATATATATATATATATATATAGATATATATATATATATATATATATATATATATATATATATATATATGTAACGACCCGGCTTTTTCGACTTGCTTTTATGCCTTGTGTTTTTGCGAAACTGCGTATTTGTGCGTACTGTGTTACTTTATACTCGGGAAACTTGATTTACGTGGTTTACTTCCATTTATATGTTAAAACGTGCCTTAGAGTACGTAGGATACATAACTTGATCATTGGAAGCCTTTATAACCGTTAGTGTTATTTGACGTTTTGAATAAACCGCGAACTTGCGCGCCCGTTTAACTTTTGTCATAATCGGAATATTATGACTGCGAAATATTAATTATTATTTTATAATAATAATTACCTGGGTTTTTGGATGCTTAATTACGCGTAGTAATTTAATTATGCACAATAGTTAGTCTTGTTGGACTTTCTACCTTGTTGGGCTCAAGCCCACCCTACTCTAGCTAGTGACTCAATTAATTAGCCCTTGTCCATGTCATCAATCCTTGTCAAATTTCTTGCTTATAAATACTAGCCCTTGTCCATGTCATCAATCCTTGTCAAATTCCTTGCTTATAAATACTAGCCATTTACCTCTCATTCAAATCACTTGCTCATTTGGTTTTCACACACACTTGTTCTTTCTTTCTTCCCTTTCTAGTATTGCTTGTAAGTCTTCTTTTTCTTCTTCTTTTCCTTTCATTTTTGTGGCCATCATCATCATATTATGGAGATCAAAGTTCCTTTTAGCTTTGATCTTGCTTATATCTTGTTGATTCAAGCATGAATCTTTCAAGAACATGGAAGATTCAAGCTTTCTAGCTTTGAATCTTCACCAACTTTGTAGATTCATCTTTCTTTTACTTTAATCTTGTTATTTTGTGATAAAGATTCAAACTTTTGTTTGTTATCTTCATATATCTTAAAGATCCAAGCTTTATGCTTCAAGATCTTCAAGAACACTAAAGGTTCAAGCTTTCTAGCTTTGTGACCTTATAAATTGTGTGAAAGGGATCCAAGCTCTCTAGCTTAGGGTTCCATCACCTCTTTTGACTTGGATCACAGTTGGTATCAGAGCATTGGTTGTAGGGAATTAGGTTGCATTAGTGAGTCTAGGACCGACCCAAGTAGGATTCACTAATAGGACTAATCTACAACTTGCTAGTTTACTTGTTTCTGCGGAACCTGCTGCATGCTACTGTGTTATATTACTACATGTTACTGCTTACTACTACTGCATGCCACTGCTTACTTTTACTACCGTATGAACTTACTGCATGCTACCGTTTCCTTTTACTGCTATGTAAACTCGGTGCATGCTTTTGCTTATTCTAGCTACTGCATGCTACTATCTGCTTTCGATTGCATGTTACTTCTGTTTAGTACTGTTAATATTGCCATGCTATATACTACTGTAAATGAGCTAGGTTGCTGTAGTACCTGATTACGTGCTTGCCTCATGCCTGCTATTCGCTGCACCGACTTGGAAAAACTTACCTTTCCTAGTTCAGATGTTCTTCTGAACCCATTTCCCACACGTCTAACCCTAAGGATTAGTATTGTAATCCACTTGTTACTACTGTTCCACCGTTCCAGAGATCGAAATGATTCTTCACGCAATCTAGGAGGAGTACCCCTCGGATTACACGCCCACTAAAGTCGATCCTCGGAGGAGGAGATATTGGAGGATTTTTCGGAGTAACCGCACCCCGAACTCACTCTAAATAGCCACGTACGACGTGTGAACATTCGAAGGTTATTCAGTTCCTGCAAGATGGCTCGTATCTCGTATGCTTTCATGACCGTCACTTATCAATTTCGTTCTTCACCACTGCTCGACGATCTGACGACATTTCTGGATTTAGTACCCTAACACTCTTAGGCATTGGGGAAGTCAGGAGGACATCTCCTTTCACAAGGTCAGAGTGCCTTCTACTGATGCTCAACCATACCCAAAGACTTGGGAGTCACCTCAAGACATATCGTACTACTACTTGCTACACATACAACTCGAAGCGAGACCCAGATTGAATTTCTAGAAAGGAACCTAACGATGTTACCTGAACCTGAACATTTTAAAGAAATTTCAGGACATTTAGGCATTGGTGCATGACCTACGGAACTTACGCACCCACACCGAGAAACCGTGAGATTAATTATGTAGCTTTTGTTTTGAGATAGCATAGATAAAGCACCGTTGGATGAAATTGAGTAGAACTGAAAGTGATCACGTTACATTGACCATATGGAGTGATATTGGAATGAACGTACGACTTAGTACAATATAATGACGCCAGGCCAGCGTAATTATATTGAAGTGAATTATGCAGAAGTCCCAATGTTACTACATAAGGAATATGAAGCGATTCAAAGGAAATTTTGGTAGGAACCACTTGAGTATACGCATTATGGTCTGATAAAGGCAGGAATAACCACTTAGTCTAGATACTGTACGAGAAGGGCCTGGACTGCAGAATTGATAACCCAAAAATTTGTTATAGATATAGACACCCTGGATACTTAAGGAAAAAGTTCTCAAATAGGAAAAAAAAAACTTTGAACTCACATACGATAGAGCAATCGTTATCTTAGCTATGGAGACTCGCATGGATCCTTATTTTAGTTAGGGTACGTTTCTTCACAACGATTTATCGTCTTGGAATTGTTTAATACTAGAGTGATAGAAACCTTATATCTAAGAATCCTAGTGTGATGACTAATAAGCCATTAAAAATCATGAGAGTTAAGTATTCTATAGGACAAGCTAATGGTAAGTTGGCAGAGATAGAGGAGTAATTTAAGATAGTACCTTAAAAATTAACAGGTGGGTCATTTGGAGATGACCTCATGCCAACAAAACTTGGAAGTTTTATAGTAGTAGTTGGAAAGGATTAGTTACCTGCGCACAAGCAGATGTTATTTGAGAAGGTTGATAAAAATTTTCACGGCAGTATAATAAGATTTGGTTGGAATGGACCTTAAATTAACCTAATACTCATCGAGTTAGAAAGCTTTGAGGAAATAGTTGGAACGGACTGACTTTAAAGGACGAAAGCGAAAGTTATTTATAGTAAGAAGATTATTCGTATACCTCGCGAGAATGGTGAGCCAAAAGCCATCCGGATTACTTCAACAACCCGAGATCCCACAATGGAAATGGGAAGGGATGATGATGGATTTCATTCTGAAACTACCGAAAACAGTCGGCAGTTATGACACTATCGGGGTTATCGTTGATCGCCTCACCAAATCTGCTCACTTTCTAGCCATGAAAGAAACCAATACAATGGACAACGATACATAAAGGAAATTGTATCCCGTCACTTCAGCAATTCAAATACTATACTACCCAAGAATCGTATTTGATACTCATTCTTATGCGACACTGAATCCTAACTTATTCCGAGAGAATTCTTAATCAATGATAATCACACCATCACCCTTCTTACTTCGATATTAGTCATACCAGTTCGGAATTTCCAAAATCAATGGGTAGTTAATCCCCGTCCTCATACTCTCCCTTTCGTTTCTCACTTATAAGCAACAACTTTATACTTAAGCATTTTTGGTCGAAGGACTTATGCCCTACTAATAGTCATCAACCACATTAAAATTCAACAGTTTTCATTACCTCGTAACATTTTTGCTCAAATATCACCCGAGATTTTCAAAAGTCTTTTACTCGATTCTCATCAATCTTTTTTCAACTTGTAACCTCCGAAATATGAAAATTTTGTTTGCCAAAATTTTACTTACACTATTTTACTGTGCGATCCTCTCAAAACTTAATAAAAATAAATTTATTTTATTTGTCATTCGTGCAAATTTTTGAAATCGTATACGTTATATAAAATAAAGTAAATAATTACTTCTTTTTGACAAATACATATGAAATTTTACTTTCACTTTTACAAATCAAATCTTTTATTCAAAGGATATTTTACCTTGAATGGTACGTGTTGTACATAACCCTAGTTTGCTAAGAACTTAATTTCTTTTCTTACATCGTCACCTTAAATGAATTCTATAAAATTTTCGTTGCTTGTCAATATAAAATTTTTCGTTGCTTATTCGTATCCAAGTCATCATGAAGACGGACAACTGTCGAAACTAAGAGATTCATGTGTGTGTATGTGATGAAGGCACTTACTACCACGTCATGCAGAGCCTTCGAGCATCCACAAACACTTAAACCATTCAAAATTACTGCGTTACCCCAGGGATCTTATTCTTCACATCTGTTGGAGCGATGCTCTATCTTACATAACTCAAAGTCCTGACCTATTCCAAGGAAATTCTCATCTAGCGATATTAACATCATTAGTATTCTGACTTTAATATTAGCCATAACCTGTGTGGCATTCTGCAAAGTCAAGAAGCGATTAACTTCTCATCCTCATGCTCTATCCTTCATACCTCACTTTTTAGCAACGGCTTCGGACGTAAACATTTTTGGGCCAAAGACTTAAGTTCGGATAATCATCAAAACTACATTTAATTCATTAGTTTTCATTACCTAGTAACATATCAACCGATGATTCAAAGATTTTTCACTCGACCTTTTTCAACTCGTAACCTCTGAAATACGAAAAACTATGTTTATCAAAATTTTTACACGTTGATTTACACGTTGCTTATTTGTGCGGTCCTCACGAGATTTATGGACAAATGAAAGTACTAAAAACTTTTCTATCACTTACGCGATTTATAAAATCATATATGTATAAATTTACCCTTACTTATTTTGGGTTAGTACATACTAAGTTATACCTTCAAGATGATTAAAAATCGCTCCTTTATTGAGTTGTTTTAAGTCAAATATTTTTGTGCAAATGGTACTCGTTATACATACTTCTAAATTTACCAAGAACTTCGTTCCATTTATGTTGTCGCATCAAACGTTTAAAGGTTTTTCAAAACTTCCTCGGTTGATTTTATTAAAGGTTTCCGTATTAGACTACACCATGTAGGGATCACACTTCTTCTCTCCCTCCGTTAGGGATGAAGCTTACTATTAAAATCCTTGTTAAAAATGCTTGAGCCACTTTGGGTGGCAGATTTATAAAAAAAAATTTGTTAGGAAGTCTTTGTACTCGAAAAATGTTCCTTTTAAGGTTAAACATGGCAAAATCGCGGGCCGATAAATCAGTTTTCTGAGGTACACTCAATGGTCACCCCATTGTAGGAAGGGCACTAGGTGGGTTTCTATTCTCAATATTTCACGGCTAATCGCAACATCCTTGTAAAAATCATCTCTATGAATTAGTAGGTTGAGGTACAAGGAATCGTTTTGAGATTCTTTTCACTTAGAGTAAACCGTTCTTTACGACCAAGGGTCCACGTATCTTCTTGTCCGCGCATCTCCTTAAGTATAAGGATAAATTCAGAACAAACCGCTCGAAGAGTTCACCCTGGTTCAAAGATCACACCTTTCGTGTGATTCTCTTTCAGAAATGTAAAGTAACATACTTTAGGAATCTATGAATCTTGTTATCCTCTTGGAAGGGACTGCATAAAACATCTGTAATACGGATATGGTTACTCTACACATTCCTTTCTTCGTTGGTTGCAACTATATGTTGTTCTAGTTAATGTTAACCCTAACTTCAACATGTAACTGAAAGGATAAAGTTACATTATGAAACTGTTCTTTCATTCCATCTAAGGATAAGTTCACCTGCAGTATGGTAAACTGGGTGATATCCTTCATTGTTCGTTCAGACCGTCCTGAAGGCACTATAGATAATTATGGCTTGCATTGCATATAAGTCCGATTATTCACTTTCAGCAAAAGTTTCAATTCATATAGTTAAATGAAACGTTCTTAAATATCGAGTTCTTTATGCCTATGGTCTCTTTCCGAAATCAAGGGGTTAGTAAAATCCGTGGCTAACACTATCCAGACATCAAATCGCATGGTTATGATCACCATGTTTTCCATCCTACCTGTCAGCTTTGTATTGCGACATAAGCGCTCAATATTTTAGATGAGTTTAGTAACATTCATGATGTATTTCATGCATCCAGCTTACTAAAGATGCCTATAAGGCTAAAAACATCATCTTTTCTTTTGTGGATATATTCAAACAACATACTCTTGTTAACCAGAAACGAAATCAATTTGTTGATCTCCTAAGAGACTTAATTAATAGCATATACCTATTCTTACTTTTATACGCCAGAGTACCTTTCAAGGTAAATAGCTCACTTTTTAGCCCACGAATCTTTCGGAACTTTGATACGCTACTTCTTATTTAAATACGGTACCATTTTTTTTGTCACTCCTCAAATTTCGGGACGAAATTTCCATTAACAGGTGGGTAATGTAACGACCCGGCTTTTTCGACTTGCTTTTGTGCCTTGTGTTTTTGCGAAACTGCGTATTTGTGCGTACTGTGTTACTTTATACTCTGGAAACTTGATTTACGTGGTTTACTTCCATTTATATGTTAAAACGTGCCTTAGAGTACGTAGGATACATAACTTGATCATTGGAAGCCTTTATAACCGTTAGTGTTATTTGACGTTTCGAATAAACCGCGAACTTGCGCGCACGTTTAACTTTTGTCATAATCGGAATATTATGACTGCGAAATATTAATTATTATTTTATAATAATAATTACCTGGGTTTTTGGATGCTTAATTACGCGTAGTAATTTAATTATGCACAATAGTTAGTCGTGTTGGACTTTCTACCTTGTTGGGCTCAAGCTCACCCTACTCTAGCTAGTCACCCAATTAACTAGCCCTTGTCCATGTCATCAATCCTTGTCAAATTCCTTGCTTATAAATACTAGCCCTTGTCCATGTCATCAATCCTTGTCAAATTCCTTGCTTATAAATACTAGCCATTTACCTCTCATTCAAATCACTTGCTCATTTGGTTTTCACACACACTTGTTCTTTCTTTCTTCCCTTTCTAGTATTGCTTGTAAGTCTTATTTTTCTTCTTCTTTTCCTTTCATTTACGTGGCCATCATCATCATATTATGGAGATCAAAGTTCCTTTTAGCTTTGATCTTGCTTATATCTTGTTGATTCAAGCATGAATCTTTCAAGAACATGGAAGATTCAAGCTTTCTAGCTTTGAATCTTCACCAACTTTGTAGATTCATCTTTCTTTTACTTTAATCTTGTTATTTTGTGATAAAGATTCAAACTTTTGTTTGTTATCTTCATATATCTTAAAGATCCAAGCTTTATGCTTCAAGATCTTCAAGAATACTAAAGGTTCAAGCTTTCTAGCTTTGTGACCTTATAAATTGTGTGAAAGGGATCCAAGCTCTCTAGCTTAGGGTTCCATCACCTCTTTTGACTTGGATCATGTTCATACTTGTTTGATTGATGTAAAGTTTGTAACTTTGTTTGTAAATAGGACTTGTAATTGTGTTAAGACTAAGGATATGATGTAACCTTGGTTCATCATCCATCTAAGACTCTTAAATGAGTTGTGTTACCACTTGGTCTTAACATATTGTGTATTGATGGTAGAATCTTGGTCAAAAGTGATGCTAAACCATCAACGAGTTGTACACTTGAAGCTACAAGCATCAAGGATGAGAACCGTGATGAGCATCAAGCACCAAGAACCTCACCGGAGCACTTGTACACTGATTTTCGTATCTGATCAGACCACCTGGGCTACTGGAAAGTTTATTTTCAGTTAGTTCAGTTCGAGTAGATGATTTTCCATTTAAGCCTCGTCTTAATCCGAGTTACGGTTTAGGATTTATGGCCCTCCGAGAGTCACTACACCCTATTAACGTTGTGCTGAAATTTCTGACCTACTCGCACTTAAACCGTCGCCACGGTCAAACGAAGACGAGTTAGGTTCTGAAAATTGGTCAGCGGTTAGGGGACTCACATACGGAGCCATAGCCACTGTCTATGCATCTTTTCGATTTACGTAGAGGTCGCAGCAGCTGACCGAAGTCAGCCTATTGTTTCGATCTCTATTCTTGTCGAACTTACTTAGCTTTTATGATGATGAATGATGATGATGATGACACTTAAACTTATTTTATGCACTATTAGAATTTATAAAAACAACCTACTGACCTAGTAACCCTTGATTTAGGTTGACGACCTTTCGGACCGACTTACTACTTGCGTACTTTCATTACCGACTTTACCGCTTTTATCACTGTGAGTTATAGCATTCCCTTTTTACTTTAACTTATTTTGGGAACTGAGAATACATGCGGATTTTATGTTTTACATACTAGGCACGAGTACTTAAACTTATATATGTGTGGGTTATACAACGGCATAAACATTCCCTTTAGCTCGGTAACGTTTAATCATTGGTTTTTGAACCATGAACGCGAATCTTAGATATGGATCCATAGGGTTTGACATCCCCACTCGGGCTAGTCGCGCTAGCATTTAACGAGTGTTTAATACTTCGTAGACATACGCACTTGCCAAGTGTACTTTCAGGGGGTATAAACGTTAAGTTAGTTACCGAGTGCCCACGGTTATACATATACTTTATCATACTGATTTGAATTACTGATTTGAAACGCTTGTTTGAAGCACTGAAATCTCGTGGCCTACATTACATTACATTACTGAATACAAACAAACTATAGCACACCAACATTCGTGTTGACTTTTTAAGCATGTATTTCTCAGGTGTTTAGACGTTGTTGCTTCTGCTGTTAGCCTTGCTGTTCTAGTCTCGGTGTATAGACTTGCTGTTACAGACTTGCTGTGTTAGACTTCCGCTGCATTACTTAGAGATGTCTCAAGCATGAAACTTTTACTTTGCATTCCCAACTTATGTTATTTTCAAAACAATAGCTTTGTAATGACCTTGGTATCATGTACTCATGTTAATGTTTCCTATTCATCTTTTGTAAAACGTTATCTGTTCATGAATGCAAAACTGGTTTTCAAACAGCATATAGTGTTTGACATTGTAATGATCCTGTTGTTGTTGTACCGTACACGATGATTTTGTACGGGGCGTCACAATATATATATATATATATATATATATATATATATATATATATATATATATATATATATATATATATATATATATATATATACACTATTAATAATGCTGATATCAATATTAATAATTAAAGTAATATAATAACTATATTTTAAATCATAATTAAATTTTATAAAAATATTAAATTTTATTAGTTATGAAATACCTATAATAATACATTTGAATATTTAATATTTATATGCATTAGATATATTACAACATACATATAATATTAGTTGTGTACAGAATTCATATATATATATATATATATATATATATATATATATATATATATATATATATATATATATATATATATATATCTTAATAATATTTTGCATTTTTTGTAAAATACTTTACATGTATAAATCACATGATTAATTGATACTATATTAATACAATTTAATATATACACACATATACATATTTATTTACACACAATTGTTCGTGAATCGTCGGAAATAGTTATAGGGCAAATGCATTCCTGTAAAGTGTTCCAAAGTTCTCGAGACTCAACATTACAAACTTTGCTTATCGTGTCAAAATCATAATAAGATAAGGTTTAAATTTGTTCAGAAATTTTTGGGTCGTCATAATGTACAATATTTGAAGCATTATGTATAATCTTATGATAAAACACCTCCATGACCATATGTACAAACTTTAAACTAAATTTTACAAACCTTTACAAAACACCTCATGAACACATGTACAAACTTTGAAGCATATTGTATAACCTTCATATAATAATTCTATATTAATTTTTTTTTTAAAAGTTCAAGAGGCATTTGTTATTACTAATAATTATTATTAAAAATATAAATACTCAATTTTTAAGCAAACTTTATTATTATTATTATTATTATTATTATTATTATTATTATTATTATTGTTATTATTATTATTATTATTTATTATAATTATAATTATATTATAGTTATAATTATATTGGGAAATATCTAACATGTGCCCTAAGGGCACATGATAAGACCATTATTACATGTCATAATTTATATTCCGACAATAATTTCTAATGTTTCGCCATGTTGTTTTTCATGATTTTCCATATTTGCCCCTAAATTGAGTTAATAAAAGTGATAAGATTAAGGGTAAATTTAAAAAAAAAACATGTAATAATAATTTTAGATGCAATAATGCTCTTATTGTATGCCTTTAGGGCACACATTAGACAATCCCATTATATTATAATTATAATTATATTATTATTAATATTCAAATATGTGTTCACTTTACGAGATTAATTACGTTACATATGTATGCGAAATAAATGTTTCATTGTAAAAAAAAACGACAAGTTTGATAGTCGAAATTCGTGATTTCACGGGTCATTAAACTAAATGACTTTAGCATTTACATTCACTTAATACCTAAAATATATAATTAAACTGTTTCGTTTAAACAATCTGGTGGTTCCACTGGTCATTTCACTAGTTTAGAGTAAATGACAATGTTTATTGGACCATGTTTTTAAGACAAATAAAAATAACAAGGTAAACAGTTTTTTTAGATTGGGAGACTAGTATACACTTGTAACACTAACTTAACTCTTGAAATAATAAGGTTAATTCGCTTATATAAATATTATAAGAAAAATGATAACTATAGTCCCATAAGCTATGGTTAAGCATTAATTATAAAGTTAATATTTTAAATATAAAATTATATATTTCATAAATAAATTGACTACCTAATTAATTAAGTATGAAAAATACGTTATAATATAAAAAATTAACATTTTTTTGCAATAAACCCTTAGACTACATTTAACATTCTTAAAACACATATGAATGATGTTTTCCCTGTCAGAATGATGACTGACGCCTCGAGAGCGTCAGATCTGACGCTGGGTTAGGGGCATCAGGAGCGTCAGAGCCTTGCGCCACTTCATCTAACCTAAACTTTTGACGCCTGGTTATAACCTGTTTTATAAACACATATGAAGTTACTTACATAAACCTATTTCAATTTTTTCAATTACATGGACTTGAAATCTAATCTAATAATTAAACATTTTTGCAAAGTACAATAACATTCCTCATTTAACTCCTGCTTACTACTTTCATGTATTAAAGACTTTTTAGATCAACGATGAAGCAATTTTCAATTTTTTATGTTAAGGGTGCCACAACCAAATTTTAACTTTACACTACCAGCATTATATTTGTTTTTATGTATAATATTAACCTATATACTAAAATTAAAAGGTTTGGTAAACATTTAAGTCTCTAGATATTGTTGTTTTACTACTTTCTTTTCCCTCAAAAGTACTATACATAACAAGTTTGGACTATAACAAACTTATTCATTATATATATTTTGCAGTCTATAATTAGAACAAAGATTTGTGAGTTGTTTGGACTGCGCCTCACACTTTTTCTAGTATAGATATAAATATTTTTATAGTATTTTTGTTGATTTGTAGATGTAAAGATAGATATAAATATAAATGAATTATTTTTATATTATTTTTGTTGACTTATAAATGTAAAGATAATATCTCGTGAATTAATTGGCTTTGAAGTCACAACTGTAATCGTTGTGTGTTTTTTGTTATTTACTAGGTTTTGAGCCCGTGCGTTGCACGGCTACTCAAAAACCGTTTCAAATGAGTCAGTTCTTTTACGACGTTTGATGTTCATTTTTAGATTATGTTTGTGATAGCGTTTAAAGTTGGGCATATATTGAACCAATAGTTTGAAGTATAGTTAATTTGGATAAATATTCTATTTTCAATATGTCATATCAGTTAGTCTTTGAAATGGTAACGGGTTAAAATTGACATTTTTTTGCTATTGTTATATATATTCCTTCAGTTATCGTCTACTATGATCCCAAACAGTATTTTTTTTTTTTTTTGTGTGTGATTTTAGACACTATAAAACTCCACTTATAATAAAAGAGTGTAAGCATGTTTTCAAATACCACATTTTAGGCGTACAGGAGCATAATATGCACATTATGTGCCCTTAGAAATTCAAAGAAAAAAAAAACATATTTTGCATTTTGGTTAATATCACTATGAATTACCTTATTTATTGTAGCGTTACTATCTTAAAGGACGTCTTAAAATCACCTCTATACAAGATACAACGTAAAAACAATTAGATAAGAAGGATGAGTGCTGAACATATACATCTATCACCTATTTTGTTAAACAATAATTAGATAAGAAGGATATGTGTTGACAACAATTAGATAAATGGGGTACATTCGTTTGTTAAAAAAGGTGAAGTTGATTTTGATTTTTCCAAGCATTTTTGATTTTTTAAGCTTTATAAAAGGAATGAATTAAAGCTTAAACTCTATTCAATTTATATACGGTTGTTATTTTAATGAATGGTTTCTCGATTTTGTTTATGGTTCTATATATATATTCTTATTTTCGCCGAAAAAATATACGGTATTATTAATTAATTCCATTTAAGTAATAATTTTAAATTAATAAATATTATTTAGCTCCTTAATTTTTGGATAATTATGGAAGAGATATGTGAATTTTTCACTTGTCACAATTAGCTACAATTAAGGTGCTAATGACATGTCATGTTTTTTAAACTCTATTTTATATAAATATATAGATTGTTTGCTTCTAATTATTTGCTAGAAATCTAATAAAATTGACCGTTCAGAAAAATATAAATTAATTATCAAACTACATTACCTAAATCATATGCATTTCGAAAATATACACTTATAATAAGATCGCTGTAATTCAGGGATTTATACTCCATAAACGCTACTGTATCAAATAGATCCCCACAACAAAGTGCGGTAATCACGTTATAAAATATTTTTGAAAGTATCTTAATAAAAAATTAGTTATATACGAATTTAATATGTTTTTGTAAACCTTCATTTTTACATTATCAGTTACGATAAAAATAAAAATAATATAAAAAGATTATACATTAGATGGTCTCTTAAGCTTATTAAATACTCCGTATGTTTATAGACCACTCATATTTGATACTAATAATTTTATGAGCTACCTAAATTCATACGTTGATACGTTTATTAAAAAGTCGTATAAAAATTCATTCGAGCAAATATAAATGTGCAAAAACTCATTCCATTAATAACACAATTTCAATTATTTAATTTTTCTTCAATTGAAAGAATATTTATATTCTTCTATATTTTTATGATGATTTTTTTATCCATATTTGATATAAGTGAAATAAATTTGAGTACTATTTAGGTGATTGATGAAGTGGCTAGGTGTTTTCATGTTAAACGAGCTCTCCTTAATTAGTGTTTTGTTATACAGAATTGTCGGGTCGAGGCAACGGTCCTACTTCATCTTCAATTGTTGGGAACAAAATTTAACAAGCGATAGAACGGGTGTGTGCGTACTTGTACTTATTTGGAAAAATAGAAATGAGAAAGTGTTTCGGGGTAAAATATGGAATACACCGGTGGCGATAAGTGAAATACAACTAAAGTCGTTTGATTGGATTTCCAAGAGATTGAAAAAGAGAAGTATTGATTGGCAAACTTGGCTACATAATCGTTGTATTTATCTCCATTAGTCGTGTTATCTTTATATTTCCGCGTATCATTATCCGGTTTGCTCCCTTTGCAAACCGGGATTTGTAACATGTAATTGTGTGGCATTGTTTTTTATATAATCAATATACTTGCCTTTTTAAAAAAAATTTGTCGGGTTGTAATGTTGTATCAAGGCTTAAGCCTCCTCTGTTGCATCTATTCTTATTTTTAATAAAGTTGATCTTTTTTAAAAAAATATTAAAAAAGAAAAGAAAAAGGAGGTGGCTTACGGAATCTTTTTACATGTGACTTTGGGACATAAAATGATATATTTTAGTGGTAATAAAAGGAAAAACCTTTACTGTTTCAAAACATGTGTATCGGCAGGGACATGTTAGCCCTGTGTTGACTTTGTCAAATCATCCGGCGGTCCTCTGTAGCTCACTGGAGCTGGCGAAACACTGCATTGTCATTGTTTCAATCTTCGCATGCGTGGGACCAAGGGATCATTTGGGCCTGGTAAAAATGATTTTTTATCCAATTATTTGAAAAATACTCACCTAGTGGGAATCGAACCCTCAGCTCATCTAAGGTAGAGTGAGTCATTTGCCACTAGACTATTGGCCCATTCTTGAAAAAACCTTTACTTACATAGAACTTTCCACACCACCTAGTCAACCACCATTTTTTTAATCTTCTCCGGTAAAAGCTCCGGTCTTTACCCTACACATACATATAATTATTGCGAGTATATCTGATATCTATATATATATAGAGGTTACGTATCTATATCTCACACTCAACTTCCCTTGTTCTTTCTAAACCCATAATCAGTCACATCCATATATAAACCATTTTCAATCCTTCTAACATACCCATCAATCCAATTTATCTAATTTCTACAAAAAACACATAAAGATGACTGCTTGTATTCACTCTTCAAGAACACAATTTCTTGAAAAATATGATTGTAATCATAACAATTATTCCAATTTTTGCAGACCTGATTATCATGATCAGTTTTCTTGCAAACCCATTTCTAAAAATACAATCTTTTCACAGAATCATGAAGAGTATGAAGATGATGATGATGATCTATGGCTGAAAATGAAAGATGAAGCAAGATCCGAAGTTGATCAAGAACCCATTTTGGCAAATTACTATTTTAGCCTTATATTGTCTCATTCTTCACTGGAAAGTGCTTTAGCTAATCAAATTTCAATAAAGTTGAGTAATTTAAGCTTACCAAGTGCAACCCTATACGATCTTATCATGGGTGTGCTCACACAGGATCATGAAGTTGTTATTTCTGTTAAAAATGATTTAAAAGCTGTTAAAGAAAGGGACCCTGCTTGTATAAGCTATGTACACTGCTTTTTAAACTTTAAAGGTTTTGTTGCTTGTCAAGCTCATAGGATAGCTCATAATTTATGGTTACAAGGTAGAACAATTTTAGCACTTTTGATCCAAAGTAGGGTTTCTGAGGTGTTTTCTATTGATATACATCCTGGAGCGAAAATCGGAAGTGGGGTCATGTTTGATCATGGTACCGGAATTGTGATTGGGGAAACCTCAGTTATTGGAAACAACGTTTCGATATTGCATAATGTGACATTAGGTGGTACTGGAAAAAGTTGTGGAGATAGGCATCCTAAAATTGGTGATGGTGTTTTAATTGGTGCAGGGACTTGTGTTTTGGGGAATATAATGATCGGTGAAGGTGCGAAAATTGGGGCTGGTTCGGTTGTGTTGAAAGATGTGCCTGCTAGAACAACTGCAGTTGGTAACCCTGCTAAGTTAATTGGAGGAAAAAAGAATCCAACTAAGCTTGATAAGATTCCTAGTTTTACTATGGATCATATTCAACATGTGAATGAGTGGTCAGATTATGTCATTTAAAAAGAATGAGGTTACAAGGAGTAAAACATACTCTATTTTCCAGGATAACATGAATGGCAAAAAGGAACAAATCGGATTTGTTTAGAAGACATTGAATGTGCCATTAGATTTGCACATGTATGTTCAAAAGTGTTTATTTGTAATATATGTCATAAAGTTTTTTTTTTATCTGAGTGAGAGTTATGGCTCTTCTGGTGGGAAAGAATTTGTAATGTTCTTTTTATTCAAATGAGAGTCAGGGCTCTACTAGCGGGATTATGGTGGTTTAGTGTAATGTAACTCAAAGTTGTACCAATTATATTGGTATGATCAATATCTTGTGATGAATAAAGTTCTCTTTTGTTGTTTTGGGGTTATCTTGCTTTCTTGCCCTTTGTAAGACTTCAATTATATATTACGAGTAATTACTAGTATGTCTTTTTAGCTAGATATATTAATATAATATTGTATGTATATTATGTGCATTTTTGTGTGGTATGTTTTATTTTTTGTGCTGCCAAAATTTTAATTTCTTAGAAATTTTGAATTTTGAGGTAGAGTAATATTAGTCCATAAATTAAGTTGAGATCCAAAGGACCAATGAGAGCGCGACATGTGTCGCGAAAATCTCATGTGATTGAAAAAAAAAATTCAAAATTATTTTTTTTAAAAAAAAAATTTTTAATTTTTTTTTCGAAATTTTTTTTAAATTTTTTTTTTTTACAATCACATGTGATTTACCTGCACAATCACACGTGATTGAATTGTACAATCACATGTGATTGGATTTGCCATGCATAATCACATGTGATTGAGTTTACAATCACATGTGATTAACATGCATAATCACATATGATTTTAAAAAAAAAAAAAATTCGAAAAAAAAAAATTTCGGGAAAAAAATTTCGATAAATTTTTTTTTTTAAAAAATTTTGTTTCGAATTTTTTTTTCCAATCACATGTGATTTTCGCGCCACATGTCACGTTCTCATTGGTCCCTTTGTTTTCAAGCAAATTTATGGATGCAAGTGATTACAACTCTAAAATTATTAGCCCATCAAATCTGATAGAGCTTATTGAGTTAGTAGACTAAAACTGATCAATGTTGATGTTAATAGACTAATTGCTTTGTTGATCAATATTATGCACACTTTTATGTTGGATGATAATGGTTTCCTTGATCCATTCACCGAAACATACATACATCAACATATAGAGATAAATATGCTCCGGATCTCTATACAAACAAAATGGGCCAAGACAAATACCCACTAACATTCTATAGTTCTATACTTCTATGTACTACAATATGCCCAACTGTTATGTGAAGGGAAATTGGCTCAAATACACTTTTTTTTTTTAAGTTTTATTTCAAAATACACTTTTTGTAAAAAAATTGTCTTTTTACACCATTGGGTAGACCAAAGTGTTGGTCGACCACCTCATTTTTCAAGGTGGTCGACCAAGCTTCATTGAGGTCTCGGTCGACTACTGTGTAAACATGGTCGACTACCTCTCATATTTTCATGGTCGACTACCCCCACAAAAAATAACGCGGGCGACCCAAATGGTGGTCGACTACCCATTTGGTAAAAAGACAAACACATTGGGTAGTCGACCACCATTTGGGTCGCCCGCGTTATTTTTTGTGGGGGTAGTCGACCATGAAAATATGAGAGGTAGTCGACCATGAATACACAGTAGTCGACCGAGACCCCAATGAAGCTTGGTCGACCACCTTGAAAAATGAGGTGGTCGACCAAGGTATATGGTGGTCGACCAACACTTTGGTCTACCCAATGGTGTAAAAAGACAATTTTTTTTACAAAAAGTGTATTTTGAAATAAAACTTAAAAAAAATGTATTTGAGCCAATTCCCCTTATGTGAACTGGATCATTCAGCGTTGAGTGCTGAATCAGTAAGCATTAAGCTTGTTTGACTTGCACATCTGAATGAGGGATTGGCACTGAACAAGAAAAAAGAGCGCTGAACTGTTCACCTTTTAAAAGCCTCTCTATAAGACCATCTTTAACAATGATGCACGTGTTGATGGGTAGGAGTGGGATGTTTGATGAGCGTGCTGGTAAACTGGTAAATAATGAGTGGCGTACTGAGGGGCGTGTCGATGGGTAGAGTGGAGTATTTTTATTTTATTTATTTTTTCATTTTTCTTGATTTTTTACATTTCCCTTCAATACCCTTGTACTTGCACTACTCACTTTCTGTTCTCTTTCTTATCACTTCTCTGCTTCATAAGATTTCTTCCACCGATTGATTCTTCACCAAATAATTTCTCTTTCATCTTTAATGATCTTCAATTTTGAAACCCTAATTTTAATTGTCTCTTCCACAATATAATATATAATAAAATAATAAAATAATATAATTATAATATAAATAAATTTATATTTATATAAACAAGGCAATACGAATTGTGCACCTCGTTGATTTTTTTTAATGGCGAATTTGCATCAGCGGATCATTTATATTTATTTCAACGACCCTCATCATTTGCACTCACACACGTTAAAAGTTAACTCCTACCCGGGTTGCTTGGCATCTAACCGCGGGACCTGGGTTGCTTGACAACTAATCGCAGAAAATTGGATAGAAAACTTTCCGCCCCCAGGAATTGAACCCGGATTGCTTGGCAATTAATCGCGGGCCCTTCCACACTGAGGCATGATACCATTGAAGCAAACGTCCGTTGGTAATTGTGCACCTCATTGATTATTGTTTGAATATATGCTCAGTGAATTTTTCATTAGTTTGTATGATTGTTAACATGATTTTGTTGACTTTATATTCTAGGCTATGTATGTTATTGGTTTTTGAACCGGTGAACGCGAATCTTAGATATGGATCCATAGGGTTTGACATCCCCACTCGGGCTAGTAGCGCTAGCATTTAACGAGTGTTTAATACTTCGTAAGCATACGCACTTGCCAAGTGTACTTTCAGGGGGTATAAACGTTAAGTTAGTTACCAAGTGCCCACGGTTAACATATACTTTATCATACTGTTTTGAAACGCTCTTTGTAGCACTGAAATCTCGTGGCATACCTTACATACTGTTATACTTAAACTATAGCTCACCAACCTTTGTGTTGACGTTTTTAAGCATGTTTTTCTCAGGTGCTTAAGGTTATTTGCTTCCGCTGTCGTGCTAGTCTTGCCGTAGACACCCGCTGCTCTAGTGTTATCACCGCATGAACTGTTTATCTTGCATTCAAACTTTAATACATTTGAAACTATGTTTTGTAACGACCTAAGGGTCACATAAAATTTATTCATGCTTGCTATTCGTAGAAGCATACTGTTGGTGTAAAACATTTGATGTCGATTATGACGTCACCTTTCTATCGTGAATGCAACTTCTTTTATTACAGCATATAGTACTTAACCTTGTAATGATCCTGTTGTTGATGATTCGTACACGATGGTTTTGTACGGGGCATCACATCCTTGATTTTTTTTAATGGCGAATTTGCATCAGCGGATCATTTATAACCCTCATCATTTGCACCAACACACGTTAAAAGTTAACTCCTACCCGGGTTGCTTGGCAACTAATCGCGGGACCTGAGTTGATTGACAACTAATCGCAGAAAATTGGAGAGAAAACCTTCCGCCCCCAGGAATTGAACCCGGGTTGCTTGGCAACTAATCGCGGGCCCTTTCACACTGAGGCATAATACCATTAAAGCAAACGTTCGTTGGTAATTGTGCACCTCGTTGATTATTGTTTGAATATATGCTCAGTGATTTTTTCATTAGTTTGTATGATTGTTAACATGATTTTGTTGACTTTATATTCTAGACTTCTTGATGACCCAATCTAGAAATTGCGCATCTCGTTGATTCTTTTGTGAATATATGTCTCTTGATTTTTTTAGTTTGTACGGTGGTTGTAAATGATGATTTTGTTAGCTTTATATCATAGCCTTTGTATATTGGTTGTAAAAAGTTTCAGTTGGTTTTGGGCTTATATCTTTGAAAAAATAGGTGCAAGTACAAATCATTCCGAATACGCTTTGCGCGATGGATACGAGGAGTTTCTTCCTAACGGGTGTGTGGGTGTTAAATGAGATGACTCAAAATTGTCGTTCTAAAAAAATATCATAGCCCTTCTGGTGACATGGCTTGAGATATTGCTTGCATTTTTTTTTTAGGAATTTATTCAATTGCTTCCTACTAACCTAATCTGAGATATTGTTAACATTTTTTGTGTTCTTAATATTCCACTGGTTGAGGGTTCATCCGAAATCAGTAAGGATGGACAAGAAGGAAATACCTTTCAGATGCGTTCATGGAAAAACAAGGGAAAATTATTCTAAAATGGATTGAACTTTCATCAAATCTCTATTACATTCATCCAACTTTACAACTTTAAGATCTCTTATTGTATGCATTCAAATATTTAAATTGTTCTATGGTATGTATTAACTATTAAGTAACTTGTAGAGAAAGTATCAGGTTAATATGTAAAAAAAGTTCGTGGTTGGTCCCTAGACTTAACATCCGTTAAAAATTTCCATTAAGTCTTATCTAATCCTACCATTAGCTTTGTCATCTTCAATCATCTCGTCTTCATCTCCGAAAATACCAAAAATACCTGATTCATCAATTATTTAAAAAACACATTTTTCAGATCTCTTCAAATTTCAATATACATTTATCTTATGAACTGCATCATTCCCAAATTTATATTCATCAACAAAATTAAAACTAGATTAAATATTAACACCTACAAATTAAAATCAAATATTAGTTATAAACCTACAAATCAATTCATTCCCAAATAAATAATTAAATAACTATTAAGGTGTCATTTGTTTTTCATGTTGAAGACCTTATTATGTCTTATGTCTGCGGGCGAGCAGATGTTTCTATTAAAGACGGTTTGTTTTCCTGGAGACATAAGACAAAATAAGATCTTCAAATATCTTCAAATTTGAAGCTTTAAAACACAGCTTCTAACTTCTGAAGACATTTTCATCTGTTCAATATTCTTTTGAAACCATCTCTCTTCTCTCTTCCAACCTTATTGTCTTTTCTCACCATCGTTCCCACCAACCAGGCAACCACCCACCTCCGACGGCATCACCTCCGGCCGCAATAATTGATGAAATTTGTTGTTGTTCCTTTTTGATTTATTTTGAGTAAAATAGATGGATGAAACGACTGTAAAATAAAGTGTTATCAGTAGAATTTAAAGGATTCGTGATTTTGATTTTAGATACCAAATGCATGAAGAAATATTGATATGTAATGAAGTGGGTGATTTTAGATGCAGAGAATGAACTTATGAAAAAGATAGAGTAGACATACAAGTTGGTCATATGTAAAATACGTTTCTCACTAATAACCTCTCACTAATAACCTTGTCAAATAGCTAGGATTTTTTTCTTTATTATGTAAATAATACTAGTGTGTAGTTAGTCGTATATAATACACGGCCCATGAAATAAAAGCTAAACTAATATAGCTAACTAATGTGGATGTCAAACTAACTTCATGAATTGTGTGCAATTTTGTCTACTTAACATATTTTACAATAGTCTTGTGATTCATAAGTCACTTCTAGAAAAATAAAAAGACTACACCAATAGCAAAACTACACAGAGATCAGTTAGCCTAAAATTTCATTGGCAAAGACAGCTACGATGAGGCTGCCTTCACAAAGAAGATCTTCACAAGAAGATGCCCTCGAGGCTGCCTTCACAAAGAAGATCTTCACAAGAACATGCCCTCGCATGATCAAAACACGCAGTGTGTAAATGGCAGAAGGTGGATTAAGAGAGTATTTGTACGAAGCGGCTTATATAGTTGATCAGAGGTCACCCCTACCTTGGTATAAATATACATACAGCAGGTCATCAGTAGTTGATGCAACAACAATAAATGATTTGACTTGGCCGTGCATATGCACGGCTCATGAAACGCTATTATAAATGCATGTATCACAGCTGTTACCATTCTAGCTGCTGCTTGTAACAACTATAACACCAGAAATATATATAGGAAAATAGAACATCCATAACTCACACACATTAATCAGGTCCTGCATTACACTAACCTCTAATATCACCCGGCCACAACATCATTAGAATGTAAATAATATATATATTCTTTGCGAATAAATGTCTACAAGGGCAAGACTTAAAAGGAACGTTATATTTAGTTCTTTCCACTGCACCCTAGTAAAATGAAATAGCAAAACAACAATAGCTCCATGAAAATTAATTCAACACTATATACACTCCTGCTTTCATGAGAAGCGTTCACTCGTGATGCTGCCAAGTTTGAGTTGGAAGAATAACTGTATATTACTTCCGCAAAAGTTACCAGCTACCTAGCTTCTTATGGATAGGAAGATATTTAGCTGGAGGGACTTCTCTTTTTTGCTGGGTTCTCACGAATCAAACATGTGGTGTCTTGTTTCCTCACCAAAGCTTTCTCCCCTGTCCATTTCATGAATATTAATGAAATACTCCCAAAAATGGGGAGCTTTTTTTATTAGTGTTTTAGGTTGACAAAAGATCTGGCTTCTAGTTATCAATAAAAAAAAAAAAATACTTAAAATAAATCACATAATTTTATCTTAAACAAAATATGCAACACATCTTTTGCCCAAAGGAAAACAATAAATATAAGGAAAGTGGAACATATCCATTTACCCTCATGAACACCGAGATTGTCATCATCTAAATCATATTTATCAATTTTGCAGACAGAGTTAAACCACGTTTCACAAGTTGTGAATGAGTCTGCCTATATAATATATGGTAATCTTTAAATGAAATAAAGTTGAATATATCAAAAGTAAGGTAAAATAGGAACAACCGTTAGTGTCAGATAGGTTATGATTCCAGTCCATCCAAGTGAGGTTAAAAGTGAATTGAGAAGATGTGTTTCTACAAGCAATGGTAGTATGAACAAAAACATTTTGTCTTGCACTGCTGCGCCGTCTTCTTTTCTCAACCTTGTGATTCTTTTTGAGATGGTAAACTAAAATGTACACAAAAATCCTATTATCAAGACGTTAACAAAATTCGAAAATGAAGCATAAAAGGGAACAAATTTAAGCTTTACCGACGCTTTTCTCTCAGAATTAGATCTCACTAATAATGTTCAAAACACAAATCAATAAAGGAAGTTTAGCTCATATTTGTTGGGACTAATCGATTATTTAAAGTGTTTGGCTAAAATGTTTGAATAATATCCTCGTTGTAATTATATTGGCTAAAATGTTTGAATAATATCTAGCTATTTTAGTTGTAATCCTCGTTGTATCATTTCCTTATCAATAAAATTATATTGCTTTTCAAAAAAAAAAAAAAATTTTAGTTATGCTAAATAGTTAGTCGTAGGTTTTATATAATTAATTAGTTTAGCTTTAATTCATGTTTTTTAATTAGTTTTGAATCGGTAAGTTGTTTGACCGAGTTTGGTGTGCTAGTTGGAGAGTGGTAGAAGTCTAGTGCTATTATTTAGGTGAGGATATGGGTGTGATCTGCTATTTTCAACCACACACGTTGTGGTAGTTTAAAGCTATTTATATAGCTATCTGATATCAATAAAAATGTGCAGTAGTTTTTTTGTTTCCATTATGTTCTTTTACGCCGTATTTGCATACCACAAATATAATAAAGAGTCACCTTTTGTAAAAACTTCACTTTTGAATTAAAAGTCACTTGATCCTACGATATTATGCTACCAAGACACCAGAGACGACATTGAAATCTTTCACCAGTCATATAAGACCACTCCCAACCATGACGCACTTCCTCCCAAGACACACCGTCACATCAGCGCCACATCAGCTTTCTCTCTCCATTTGTTTTTCACTTCCTCCCCATCACATACCCACTACATATTTCCTCCCCCGTCACATACCCACTACATTAATTAATTAATTAATGTATAAGTTGTTAATGGTATGGTACAAGTGAATAAAGGGGAGAGAGAGAGAACAACCTTCCTCAAAATTTCTGGGGAAGAAATGAGGCAGGGCGGACCTCTTGAGGAAGTTTGAGGAAGCTCGAGGGCGGAGTGAATGCCAACGGCGCCCTCGAGGGAGGAGGTGAGGAAGCTCGAGGAGGACGGGGCCGTTGGGAGTGGTCTAAAAGCGCACATACAAACATAAAACAATTTAAAGAGTAGTGGTGAGATGTACCTGAAAGGATCATTAACAACAACAAAATCTAATTAAAACACAAAATTCAATGTAAATCAACTGATGACGCCTTTAAAAAGGTAAAAAGTAATAAGAATTGAAATAAATAAATAGGTAACCTGTGGTTTCCTTTATTGACGAAGAAGGCGACCGTCAGAAAGTATTGTGAGAAACAAAGAATACGAGTCGACAGTATTTTGTATACAATTGCATCAAAATTAGATATGAAAGGTGGATAGGGAGGGTGAGTGAGATAGGAATGAGATAAAGAAGAGATGAATCATCAATATTTGAATAGGGCGTGGCATGTTTCAAGAAAGCTGTCAAGCCAAGGGGTAGACGTCGACTGCGGAACAAGTATCTGCGTACGCGTGTGTCATGCAAGTTAGGGCTGTTGACACGTATCCCATCAAATATATGGATTGCAAGGATACGAATTAGGTTAAAAGAAAACTTCCTAGACTAAAGCATTTATGTTGGGCCTTTGTAATGTTTTTGTAATGGGTTGGGCCTACATATGAATAAGCAATGGTTGGTTGTTACCACTTACCATGGACTGAAAGCGGATGTGTTTAAATAATGGCAGTGACCAACAAAAGGGTGACACGTGGAGCAAGGCCAGCAGTGGTCGGTGAAAACCTCCTTTTCTTACAAGTATAAGATAAGATACATACATGTACATATATACATATGATGGATCGCCTAAATAATTGTGATAATAACAGTTACGGAGTAACTTAAATGTTATATTAAATATAAATATAAATTGATTTTACTTAATAGTTAAGTATTCGATTAAACATCAAAATTACATTAATAATTTACAGACAAAAAAACAAACAGTCTTTTATTTTCAGTCTACAGACCTTCAGGTCACATTTTTTTTTACCGACATGGTTCGCAGATGACAAAAACATTGTAAAAAACAAATAGCAAAGTGATGCTAGTACCATTGTGCTTCATCACTTTGAGATTTCGTATACAACAATAAATAAATGAATAAATACGAACTACAAAATGATGGACGACACGGGCGAAGGATTTGCAATTTAAAGTGTAAAATTTTTTATTTTTTCAACTTTGACCCCGGTAAATTTTTTTGTGTGTCCCAAAACCTACATATTTTGCCCAAAAATCTTTAAATATTGGCCAAAATTCTACAACTTTTGCTCCAAAATCTTCAAATTTTGCTCAAAAACCTCCATAATTTGCCTAAAAATCTCAATTTTTTCCCCCCAAAACCTCCATATTTTGCCTAAAAAAATTACTACGGTTTTAAATTTTTTTTTGGCCCAGGTAAAAAAAATGCTAGTTCCGCCCCCGGACGGCAATCTTTTCCACCTGCTTCCGCCCTGTAATCGCCTTTGATAAAAGTTGCAAAACCGAACAACTTAGGTTACAAAATCGAACCACTAAATCGGATTTGAAACTATGGACAACAATAGAGCTACATTTGACAATGGTGGATAAAACGGCGACGTCGAACCTAAAATTCCAACCGGTGGTTGATTTTGACGAACACCATATCTGTTGGAGATCGGTATTAGAGCACCAAACCTGTTGGAGATCGGTATTGGAGCACCAGATCTGTTGGTGACGAACTTATGATGATACGTTTCCCTTCACCGCTGCTTCCGATTCAGCCATAAAAATATCGGTATTTTCTTCATAAGCCGCAAACCACCGTCGCCTCCGTCCAAAGAACCCTTCTGTTGGTGACGGTCTATGAGTATTGTTTCAGATTTGTAAGTTTGATGTCTGATTAAAAAAAGTTTGAATATTTATGCATCGAGTATTTGAGTACTGTTTATTATGCTAATAATGAATTTTAAAGATGTCAAACAAATTAAGTAGTATAGTTTTGATGTATGTTGAATGGAAATAGATCCATGTTTTCCATTGTTTATAAACTGGTAGAAGAAATCACATGAAAGAAGACGTAAATTAAAGTTTGTGTTTTGTTATAAGAGCACCGCGACCGAAGTCACTTGGTATGTCAGGCCTGACTTGCTGAGTCAGAAAAAGTGGGGAGTGGTGACCTATGTCAGTTGGGGTATGTCACTTATTAAAATAATATTATTTTTATATATGAATATGCCTCAAAACACGTCGCGGGAGAGACTGACATGAGGTAAATGGAGGTGACTGACATGGGGTAAACGGATGTGGGGAGTGGAAAATTTGGTGACTGGGCGTGGGACGGAGGTGGGACGAGCCTCCACTCCCCTTGCTCTAATTGTTTTTGAGGGATCAATGGCATCAAAAATTAACATAAGTGACTAGCCTGCAATGTATGAGAAATATGAGGGACCAATGATGTAAGTTTGTCTAGCAGGTGACCTGAAGTTTACCTATTATAACAGGTTAACTACATACAGTAGAACAATTTAAATAGTTGAATTCATACAATAGAAAATCTAAAAGTTGAATGCATACAATAAGAATTTGGTGAAAATTCATTGCATTTTCAAACAATTTCCCCTAAAAAAAATTGGAGAAAAGCTTAAAGAAGAACATGCTTTTATTGCGGATTAACGAAAAATGAAGAATTGTTTTGACTATCTTAAAGAAAATTTTAAGTGTAGACAAAGTTACAAAAATCAGAAATGTTTATGATCCAGTAACAAAGACGTTCATCAATGTGCATAATTATTGGGGTTGATGTTACAAAAGAAAACGATTGATGTATCATGATCTTATGCTCAACTATTCGATGGAGCAACTGTTACTGGGCTTGATGGTGTGGGACCGACATCTACCCTATCTAATCTACAAGAAGTCCATGATGATCTCGATCTAAATGATGTCGATAGTCACAATGTAAAAGAACAACTGTCTTCAACAAGTGCTTACTTTAGGAGACTTTGGTTGGTATTAAAGGTTGCGAGTTGCGAGAGTCGGATTATGAATGTTGGGAAAAAATATTGTTAGTTTGATTTGATAAGTTGTATTAGGAATGGGGCACTTTTACTTTTTGATTCTCTGAATGCAATTGCTAGGCGTTTTGGGTCTTTGTTTTATTTTAGAAACCTGGTTGATTTGAATGTACTATATTGAGTTTTATGTTAAGGAAAATTCCCCAAAATACACTTTTTAAAAAAGTTTTATTTCAAAATACACTTTTAGAAAAAAAATTGTCTATTTACACCATTAAGTCGACCACCCTTTGGGTCGACTACCCCTATACCCGGTCGACCACATCAAATTTAAATGTGGTCGACCACCGTTTATAACTGGCAAGGTCGAATTCTGTTGGCTATCGGTCGACCACTATATTCGACCCCAAAAAACACGGGCGACCTTAATGATGGTTGAGTATACAAAACGACACTGAAATAGCGAGTTGGGATAACAAAATTCAAATTTCAACTCTAACATTGCAGATTCAAACCTGATTCATCAACCCTCATTCATTGCAGATTCAATCAAGAGATCACTTCAATAGTTTGTAGATAAACCCTAATTCCATCGTCAGTGTATCTATTTCGTCCCTAGATTCAATCAAGAGTTCCCTTCAAAGATGACAGATATTGAGGTAAAACCTATTTCGTTGTTGTATGTATATGTTAGTTTATCTGTATGTGTATATATGTGTATATATGTATATCTATGTATGGGTCCCTGTATTTATATATATGTGTGTATGGATGTATTTGTATGTGTGTACATGTCAGTATATGA
The DNA here is from genome assembly GCF_046630445.1 of Rutidosis leptorrhynchoides. Classification (NCBI taxonomy): domain Eukaryota; kingdom Viridiplantae; phylum Streptophyta; class Magnoliopsida; order Asterales; family Asteraceae; genus Rutidosis; species Rutidosis leptorrhynchoides. The sequence goes on along the minus strand of NC_092334.1, from coordinate 98,776,832 downwards.
TAAGTATCTGTAATTGTATATGTATATGTAAATGTATATGTATATGTATATGTATACGTATATGTATATGTATATGTATATGTATATGTATATGTAACTATAGATATACAATTCTCCCATTGTTTTTGCTAAAGTGTATATATCTGTATATGGTTATGGGGATGCCTTAGGTCAGAAGATCACTTGCATACTCGACCGTTCAAAGGGTCGACTTCCAAAAACATACACTATAGTCGACCCCATTTTGGGTCGCCTATAGTTGAATAAAACTTTAGTCGACAAAAAAGAAGGTCGACTATAGTGTATTTGCTTTTCAATTGTATGTACCTGTATGTATGTGTATGTATATTAACATTTATGTATAATGACATTATCATTGTCTGATTACAGGTTTGGTTCGAGGCCAAGGTCACCATTCGAAGCAAGATGTCTCTTATAAGGGAGATTAAGAACAAACTCACTCCGGCTCAGACAAAGATTTTCAGAGAGACGTGTTTCGATCATTGGTTAGATATAAAGTGTGATGACAATGATCCGGGATACATACATTGCTTATTAATGAATCAGACTGACCGTCCGAAAAAGTTTGTAATCAATGGACGCGAAATATGTGAGGAGCCAGAAGAGCTATGGTTTCGAGTTACCCGAGACCATATCATTAGGTGTGGTAGACGTGAGTTTTGCTTGGTTACCGAGATGCGGTTTGGTCCAGTTACATCTTTTATAGATTGGATAGGTCAAGAGAGGTCAGATTTTGACCACTCGATTTCATCTCGTGTTTTTATTAAACGACATAGTGGTCAACGTCATCTTTCGGAGTTTCACGACGCCTTTTTTAAAGATGAGTTGAAAGGAACTGACAAGGATAAGGTCATAGTCGCCATTGCGTTGATAATTAACTTATGCTTCCTTGGGAAGCAGTTGCGGGATAGCGTAAACGATGACATGCTTCTTTTATTAGAGGACTTTGAGTTGATGAACAAGTATCCGTGGGGTTCTTTCTTATGGACCAAACTTTACAATAGTTTGCATCACGTGTTAGTACCTTATAAAGAGAGGGTAGCAGATAAAACCCGAAAGGGGGTAATGACATACCATTTGAGCGGCTTCACTTGGGCGTTTAAGGTAGTAATCCGTACTTATGAATTTTAAGCAATTAACATGTTTCATATTTAACCAAATTTGGTTTTTGTTTGTAGATGTGGATTTGGGAGGCATACAAACACCGAATAGAAGCATATGCTTTCAAGCCGGAAAGTGAAGGCATACCTCGTGGAATCCACTGGAAACGGAAGAAGAAAGTCATGGGCTGGAATGAGTACGTTGAGTTGATGCAACTCCCGGTGAGTATAATTATACCAAAATATTTATGTATGTGTTATGTTTATATGTATGTGTATATCTATATGTATATGTAACTGTATATGTATGTGTATATGTAATTGTATATGTATATGTATATGTATCTGTATTTGTATATGTAACTGTATATGTATCTGTATATGTATATGTAACTGTAACTGTATATGTATATGTATATGTATATGTATATGTATATGTATATGTATATGTATATGTATATGTATATGTATATGTATATGTATATGTATATGTATATGTATATGTATATGTATATGTGTATGAATATGTGTATGAATATGTGTATGACAGGATGATATCCCAGACGAAGAACGACCTCTCAATCGTTTGAGGCCCACCAAGACAAAGGTTAAGTGTGAGTGGTGGGTTGCTAGTGTAAACTATTTCAAGAACCCCGATGCTAAAGTACCGGTGAAGAAAGTTGATGATCCGAAGAAATTTGATGATGAGACGAAGAAGGAGTTGACGGATATGATTAAGAATTTGACAAAGAGATTAGATGACCAGGAAAACAAACATGCCAAGGAGATTAAGGAGATGAGTGATCGGGTTGAGGCTGGATCCGTGTTACACGTGAGACACTAAAGATAGTGCAGAGTTTATATGTTTCTAGAGACTACCACAAGACAATGATTTTAAAACTCCATTCTATGATACAAAACCTACAACAACATATCCGTCAACAAGAGCAGGTAATTTCTTATTATATAATTCATTTATGCAAGTTGGTAAGTTATATAAACTGTCCAGTGTGCAGATGAGTAGTCGACCCTTCATTGGATCGACTATCACCACGTTTACATTGTAGTCGACCATTAATTAGGTCGACTATATTACATTTATACTATATTCGACCCTTGTCAAGGTCGACTATATATATGACTTTCTGATGACTTACTGCTGCGTGTTTCTGTGACAGGATGATGGTGGTTTCATTGGTGGATATGTGTCAGATGTTGAAGTTCAGACAACCAAGAAAGATATGTTTGATAATGTGAAGGTTGCTTCACCGGTTTATGTGAGGAGAAGCAAAAGGGACCGTCGGGTTGCACGGGCAAGGATGTCTCCCTTCGTTACACCGTCACAAATGATCAAAAAGGGTGCTAAAAGAAAGCCTGACATGCCAGAGAAAGAAATCCCGATAAAACAACAGAAGACGGGGAGACTGAGTGCTCCGGTAGTGCCTGATAATGTTATTCTAGAAATCATTGACGATTTGATTCATAAGTCTAGACTTATCTATCCTGGCCCTTCCACATTATATCATGATGAAAGGAATCTGGACGGCCCTAAGACACCGGAAGAGATGATGACTCCACATTATGAGTGCTTATCGGTATTTGTTCGGGGCCTATCCGACGGATTTATATTCATCACTGACGAGTTTTGGGAGCGGATCTACAACAAATTTGAAGGCAGTTACTTAGATAACTTTGTAAGTGTTTTATAAACTTATTATTAAAGTGGTCGACATTTAACTCCGCTAACTTGAGATTGACTAAGTGATTGTTAATTTCAGAATATTAATGGTTGGGGATCTATGTTGTTGTGGTGGAGCTACCGTTGAGATCAAATGGATTTTCAGCCACTAAAGGACCGCCAAATATGTACGATCATGTCGGTCGACATGATTAAGTGGATGGGGATTTTTAAAACGGGTGTAACACTTGACCCGAATTACACCAAACCCAATATTACTTGTTATGCAGACGGATCGAGACTCCCTTTCTCACATTGGTCGAAGTGTCAGAAGGTTACAATATCAAATACATATACATATACAGTTTAAATATACATTGACATATACATTCAGGTGGGAGTTATCTGTATAACTTTCTAACGTTAATTGTAGGTCATGTTCCCAACATGTTTGGAAGATGCGGATCACTGGGTGCTTATTGTGCTTGATCTTAAGGACTTCACCGTCGTCATTTACGATAGTTTTGTCAAGCACAACTCAATTGACCACCGCGCTTATTATGTTTCCGAGTTGGGTAAGTGTCTGCCAGAGTTTTTGAGGGCAATTAACTACACTCCTCCACCACACGTCTCGATGCCATCTACATTTACGTATATCGACTCACCTCAGCAGTCAGGATATTATGGTGACTGTGGTGTATGGGTTTGCATAAACATGGAGCTAACCTACCCATTCGAGAAAGATATTGCGAAGGTTGCATTAGAATACAGACATAGGATGGGGAAGACATTCTTTAGATCTCGAATCGAAGTACATAAAAGGTAGCTCTAATGTTTGTGTTGGTATTGTATTTTGAACAGGCTCCACTGTAAAAGGTAGCTCTAATGTTTGTGTTGGCATATTAGGTCAGCAGGTTGAACATGCTCCACTGTAATCTTTTGACAGTCACCAAATGACTGGTCAACCACTGGTGTAAAATGTGGTCGACCACTTCTTAAATACACTGTGGTTGACCCTGATGTGGGTCGACCATTTAAAAAAATGACATAGTCGACCACCATATATGAAGTAGTCGACCACAGAGTAAAATGTGGTCGACCACTGCTTAAATACACCGTGGTCGACCCTGATGTGGGTCGACCACTTAATAAAAATGACATAGTCGATCCCATATATGAAGTAGTCTACCACAGTGGACTTTCATGATTAAAAAGGCAACCTAGGTCCCACATGTAGTGACTAGAACTTTTCCATGTTTATATATATTAAATGAAATTGATATTTACATGATTAAGTGTTTCCAACATGTTAAGCAATCAAACTTATTAAGACTTGATTAATTGGAATAGGTTTCATATAGACAAATGACCACCCAAGTTGACCGGTGATTCACGAACGTTAAAACTTGTAAAAACTATACGATGACATATATATGGTTATATATATAGTTAACATGATTTTATTATAAGTATGTATCTCATTAAGTATTTTAACAATGAGTTATATACATAAAAATGAGACTATTAAATTAAGAAACTCGAAAACGATATATATAACGATTATCGTTATAACGTCTTACCAGGTACATATGAATCATATATAACGAAAACTCGCAAATAAAAGTTAATCCTTCTAACTTGACTTTTAAAATCAACTAAACACATGTTCTATATCTATATGATATGCTAACTTAATGATTTAAAACCTGGAAACACGAAAAACACCGTAAAACCGGATTTACGCCGTCGTAGTAACACCGCGGGCTGTTTTGGGTTAGTTAATTAAAAACTATGATAAACTTTGATTTAAAAGTTGTTATTCTGGGAAAATGATTTTTATTATGAACATGAAACTATATCTAAAAATTATGGTTAAACTCAAAGTGGAAGTATGTTTTCTAAAATGGTCATCTAAACGTCGTTCTTTCGACTGAAATGACTACCTTTACAAAAACGACTTGTAACTTATTTTTCCGACTATAAACCTATACTTTTTCTGTTTAGATTCATAAAATAGAGTTCAATATAAAACCATAGCAATTTGATTCACTCAAAACGGATTTAAAATGAAGAAGTTATGGGTAAAACAAGATTGGATAATTTTTCTCATTTTACCTACGTGAAAGTTAGTAATAAATCTATTCCAACCATAACCTAATCAACTTATATTGTATATTATGTAATCTTGAGATACCATAGACACGTATACAATGTTTCGACCTATCATGTCGACCCATCTATATATATATTGCGGAACAACCATAGACACTCTATATGTGAATGTTGGAGTTAGCTATACAGGGTTGAGGTTGATTCCAAAATATATATATAGTTTGAGTTGTGATCAATACTGAGATACATATACACTGGGTCGTGGATTGATTCAAGATAATATTTATCGATTTATTTCTGTACATCTAACTGTGGACAACTAGTTGTAGGTTACTAACGAGGACAACTGACTTAATAAACTTAAAACATCAAAATATATTAAAAGTGTTGTAAATATATTTTGAACATACTTTGATATATATGTATATATTGTTATAGGTTCGTGAATCAACCAGTGGCCAAGTCTTACTTCCCGACGAAGTAAAAATCTGTGAAAGTGAGTTATAGTCCCACTTTTAAAATCTAATATTTTTTGGATGAGAATACATGCAGGTTTTATAAATGGTTTACAAAATAGACACAAGTACGTGAAACTACATTCTATGGTTGAATTATCGAAATCGAATATGCCCCTTTTTATTAAGTCTGGTAATCTAAGAATTAGGGAACAGACACCCTAATTGACGCGAATCCTAAAGATAGATCTATTGGGTCTAACAAACCCCATCCAAAGTACAGGATGCTTTAGTACTTCGAAATTTATATCATATCCGAAGGGTGTCCCGGAATGATGGGGATATTCTTATATATGCATCTTGTTAATGTCGGTTACCAGGTGTTCACCATATGAATGATTTTTATCTCTATATATGGGATGTGTATTGAAATATGAAATCTTGTGGTCTATTGTTACGATTTGATATATATAGGTTAAACCTATAACTCACCAACATTTTTGTTGACGTTTAAAGCATGTTTATTCGCAGGTGAATATTAAGAGCTTCCGTTGTTGCATACTAAAATAAGGACAAGATTTGGAGTCCATGTTTGTATGATATTGTGTAAAAACTGCATTCAAGAAACTGATTTCGATGTAACATATTTGTATTGTAAACCATTATGTAATGGTCGTGTGTAAACAGGATATTTTAGATTATCATTATTTGATAATCTACGTAAAGCTTTTTAAACCTTTATTTATGAAATAAAGGTTATGGTTTGTTTTAAAAATGAATGCAGTCTTTGAAAAAAACGTCTCATATAGAGGTCAAAACCTCGCAACGAAATCAATTAATATGGGACGTTTTTAATCAATAAGAACGGGACATTTCAGTTGGTATCCGAGCGTTGGTCTTAGAGAACCAGAATTTTGCATTAGTGTGTCTTATCGAGTTTGTTAGGATGCATTAGTGAGTCTGGACTTCGACCGTGTTTACTTGAAAAATGATTGCTTAACAAATTTTGTTGGAAACTATATATTTTTAACATGTGAATATTATGTGATATATTAATCTCTTAACGTGTTTGATATTATGTGATAGATGTCTACCTCTAATACAAGTCCCATTGACTCACCTAATAATAATGAAGAGTCAAATGTAATTTGGAATGATTCGTGGACTGATTCACAAGTTCCCGAAGAGGAACCGGAAGAAGAATCGGAACCGGAGGAGGAGGAACCGGAAGAAGAAATAGAACCGGTGGGGGAAATAATAAAACGGTTAAGTAAAAGAAAATCCTCAACCAACCGACCAAGGTTAATTATGGTCAACGGTGTTTCCGCCAAGGAAGCAAAATATTGGGAGGATTACCAATTCTCCGATGAATCGGATCCCGACGAGGATTCCGATGATGTTATAGAAATTACCCCAGCTGAATTTAAAAAGGCAAAAGAGAACAATAAGGGAAAGGGCATAAAAATAGAGAAATCTGATTTCAACCCCGATGAACTTTATATGTATCGTCAACACCCGTATTTCTTAAGTTGTAACAATAACCCGGGAACCTCTAAACCACCAGGTTTTTCTAGACCAATGTGGAAAACGACGGCTCGTATTAGGGGAACATCATATATCCCTAAAAACTTAGAAAAAAGAACCAAGTTCGAAAAAGAAGAAACGAGTGAGTCGGAATAAGATAGTTGTATTTGTGCGGTGTAATATATGTAATATAGTGTGCTTATGCTTTACGATATATGTAAAAATTGCTTGTATTAATAAGTATCTTTTATGAATCTAACTCTTGTCTATTTTACAGTATAAAAACACAAAATGGATAGACAACCCAATATTTTAGAAGACTTACCCGGAGACATGATTGATGAAATCTTGTCTAGAGTCGGTCAGAATTCCTCGGCACAACTATTTATGGCAAAATCAGTTCGTAAGACATTCGAAGAACGTTTCAAGAATGCCTTGGTTTATAAAAGGCTTTCGTTTGAAAGATGGGGGATATCACATTGGGAAACCCATAAGTTACGATGTGTTTACTTTGACGCATATATTGCGGGGAACCCAAATGCTATTTTACGCAACGGGTTAAGAAATTATTTTGACTCAATGTATCCGAATATAGAACTTCATGATTTAGAAAAAGCGGCTAACATGCAACATAAAGAAGCATGTTATGCTTACGGGTTAGTAATGTTCGCTTCTCACCAAAGTGAGAAAAAGAACATCGGGCTACAACTATTAAACAAAACGTTCCCACAAGTGAAGGAGTTGGTAATTGGGGTAAGAAATGAGGTTTTTATGTTATTACGAGACTGTTGGTCATTACGTAACCTTCGTCCTTTTGACGACGTTACAACACGTTGTCATACTATGGGTCACAACGGTTACGTTCCACAAGATCAAGGATGGAAAGTGGTATTAGTAAAACCAGAATGCATGACTTGTTTCTGGACGTATGAATTACGTGTCTTTGTTGCCTTTGCTGAACGCCTTATTTATTAACTAGAATTATCTTCGCAACTACTTTGTATCAAAGTTTTATGTGCTATATTTCATGCTATATATAAAATAGTGGTATTGTAAGTTTGCAAGTTATTGTATAAATGTTTGAATATGATATATATTTTTTTGTGATTAGTTTTTCATATAGAATTGTAGTAGTTGAAATGGTATGTTAGCTACTAAGTATGAACTTAACGGGTAGGTACTACCCGAATTAAAGAGTATAAAATGCTAATATGAAGAAAGAGCTTTTATAAATAAGTTCATATTACGCTACAAAATACTATTGACTACTCTTGATATTCTATATGATTAACTCGTTTCATTTGACTATTTTGAAGAAAATGGCACCGACTACTCGACACACCTTGAATATGAGTGAAGAGGAATTTTGTGCCTTTCTTGCTTCAAACATAGCCGCAGTACAGGCCGCGCTACATACCAACAATAACCTTGGATCTAGCAGTACAGGAAATCGTGTAGGATGCACCTACAAAGAATTCACTGCCTGCAAACCTTTGGAATTTGATGGAACCGAAGGACCGATCGGATTGAAACGGTGGACCGAGAAGGTCGAATCGGTGTTTGCCATAAGTAAGTGTACTGAAGAGGACAAAGTGAAGTACGCTACACATACCTTCACAGGTTCTGCGTTAACATGGTGGAATGCCTATCTAGAGCAAGTGGGACAAGATGATGCTTACGCACTACCGTGGTCAGCATTCAAGCACTTGATGAACGAGAAGTACCGTCCCAGAACCGAGGTCAATAAGCTCAAGACAGAACTTAGAGGGTTACGAAACCAAGGATTTGATATTACCACGTACGAAAGACGATTCACAGAATTATGCCTATTGTGTCCGGGAGCGTTCGAAAATGAGGAAGAGAAGATCGACGCGTTTGTGAAAGGATTACCGGAAAGAATCCAAGAAGATATAAGTTCACACGAGCCCGCCTCCATACAACAGGCATGTAGAATGGCTCACAAACTAGTTAACCAGATTGAAGAAAGAATTAAAGAACAGACTGCTGAAGACGCCAATGTGAAGCAAGTCAAAAGAAAGTGAGAGGAAAACGGTGATAAGAATCACCAATACAACAACAACAGCAATTACAACAATAATCGCAACAACTATCCTAACAATCGTAACATCAATCGCAACTACAACAAACGGCCCAACAACAACAACAACAACAACAGCAACAGTAACTACAACAATCATCTTAACAACAATAAAAACCGCAACAACAACAACAATCAGAAGCAGCTATGCCAAAGGTGTGAAAAGTATCACTCGGGGTTCTGCACCAAATTTTGCAACAAGTGTAAAAGAAATGGTCATAGCGCGGCGAAGTGTGAGGTCTACGGACCAGGGGTTAACATAACGAAAGGAACAAATGGTGTCAGAACGAGTAATGGCGGAGCAAGTTGTGTCGGAGCAAGTTATGCCAATGTAGTTTGTTATAAATGTGGAAAACCAGGCCACATTATTAGAAATTGCCCAAACCAGGAGAACACGAATGGACAAGGCCGCGGAAGAGTTTTCAATATTAATGCGGCAGAGGCACAGGAAGACCCGGAGCTTGTTACGGGTACGTTTCTTATTGACAATAAATCTGCTTACGTTTTATTTGATTTGGGTGCGAATAGAAGCTATATGAGTAGAGATTTTTGTGCTAAATTAAGTTGTCCATTGACGCCTTTGAATAGTAAATTTTTACTCGAATTAGCAAATGGTAAATTAATTTCAGCAGATAATATACGTCGAAATTGAGAAATTAAACTGGTTAACGAAACATTTAAGATTGACTTGATGCCAGTAGAGTTAGGGAGTTTTGATGTGATAATCGGTATGGACTGGTTGAAAGAAGTGAAAGCAGAGATCGTTTGTTACAAAAATGCAATTCGCATTATACGAGAAAAAGGAAAACCCTTAATGGTGTACGGAGAAAAGGGCAACACGAAGCTACATCTTATTAGTAATTTGAAGGCACAAAAACTAATAAGAAAAGGTTGCTATACTGTTCTAGCACACGTCGAGAAAGTACAAACTGAAGAAAAGAGCATCAATGATGTTCCCGTCGCAAAAGAATTTTCCGATGTATTTTCGAAAGAATTACCGGGATTACCCCCACATCGATCCGTTGAATTTCAAATAGATCTTGTACCAGGAGCTGCATCAATAGCTCGTGCTCCTTACAGACTCGCACCCAGCGAGATGAAAGAACTGCAAAGCCAATTACAAGAACTTTTAGAGCATGGTTTCATTCGACCAAGCACATCACCGTGGGGAGCTCCTGTTTTGTTTGTCAAGAAGAAAGATGGTACATTCAGGTTGTGTATCGACTACCGAGAGTTGAACAAACTTACCATCAAGAACCGCTACCCACTACCGAGAATCGACGACTTATTTGATCAACTACAAGGCTCGTCTATTTTTTCAAAGATTGACTTACGTTCCGGGTATCATCAAATGCGGGTGAAAGAAGATGATATTCCAAAGACTGCTTTCAGAACACGTTACGGTCATTACGAGTTTATGGTCATGCCGTTTGGTTTAACTAATGCACCAGCTGTGTTCATGGACCTTATGAACCGAGTGTGTGGACCATACCTTGACAAATTTGTCATTGTTTTCATTGATGACATACTTATTTACTCAAAGAATGACCAAGAACACGGTGAACATTTGAGAAAGGTGTTAGAAGTATTGAGGAAGGAAGAATTGTATGCTAAATTTTCAAAGTGTGCATTTTGGTTGGAAGAAGTTCAATTCCTCGGTCACATAGTGAACAAAGAAGGTATTAAGGTGGATCCGGCAAAGATAGAAACTGTTGAAAAGTGGGAAACCCCGAAAACCCCAAAACACATACGCCAGTTTTTAGGACTAGCTGGTTACTACAGAAGGTTCATCCAAGACTTTTCCAGAATAGCAAAACCCTTGACTTCATTAACGCATAAAGGGAAGAAATTTGAATGGAAGGATGAACAAGAGAAAGCGTTTCAGTTATTGAAGAAAAAGCTAACTACAACACCTATATTGTCATTGCCTGAAGGGATTGATGATTTTGTGATTTATTGTGACGCATCAAAGCAAGGTCTCGGTTGTGTATTAATGCAACGAACGAAGGTGATTGCTTATGCGTCTAGACAATTGAAGATTCACGAACAAAATTATGCGACGCATGATTTAGAATTAGGCGCGGTTGTTTTTGCATTAAAGACTTGGAGGCACTACTTATATGGGGTCAAAAGTATTATATATACCGACCACAAAAGTCTTCAACACATATTTAATCAGAAACAACTGAATATGAGGCAGCGTAGGTGGATTGAATTATTGAATGATTACGACTTTGAGATTCGTTACCACCCGGGGAAGGCAAATGTGGTAGCCGACGCCTTGAGCAGGAAGGACAGAGAACCCATTCGAGTAAAATCTATGAATATAATGATTCACAATAACCTTACTACTCAAATAAAGGAGGCGCAACAAGGAGTTTTAAAAGAGGGAAATTTAAAGGATGAAATACCCAAAGGATCGGAGAAGCACCTTAATATTCGGGAAGACGGAACCCGGTATAGGGCTGAAAGGATTTGGGTACCAAAATTTGGAGATATGAGAGAAATGGTACTTAGAGAAGCTCATAAAACCAGATACTCAATACATCCTGGAACGGGGAAGATGTACCAGGATCTCAAGAAACATTTTTGGTGGCCGGGTATGAAAGTCGATGTTGCTAAATACGTAGGAGAATGTTTGACGTGTTCTAAGGTCAAAGCTGAGCATCAGAAACCATCAGGTCTACTTCAACAACCCGAAATCCCGGAATGGAAATGGGAAAACATTACCATGGATTTCATCACTAAATTGCCAAGGACTGCAAGTGGTTTTGATACTATTTGGGTAATAGTTGATCGTCTCACCAAATCAGCACACTTCCTGCCAATAAGAGAAGATGACAAGATGGATAAGTTAGCACGACTGTATTTGAAGGAAGTCGTCTCCAGACATGGAATACCAATCTCTATTATCTCTGATAGGGATGGCAGATTTATTTCAAGATTCTGGCAGACATTACAGCAAGCATTAGGAACTCGTCTAGACATGAGTACTGCCTATCATCCACAAACTGATGGGCAGAGTGAAAGGATGATACAAACGCTTGAAGACATGCTACGAGCATGTGTTATTGATTTCGGAAACAGTTGGGATCGACACCTACCGTTAGCAGAATTTTCCTACAACAACAGTTATCATTCTAGTATTGAGATGGCGCCGTTTGAGGCACTTTATGGTAGAAAGTGCAGGTCTCCGATTTGTTGGAATGAAGTGGGGGATAGACAGATTACGGGTCCGGAGATAATACAAGAAACTACCGAGAAAATCATCCAAATTCAACAAAGATTGAAAACCGCCCAGAGTCGACAAAAGAGCTACGCGGACAGTAAAAGAAAAGATATAGAGTTTGAAATTGGAGAAATGGTCATGCTTAAGGTTTCACCTTGGAAAGGCGTTGTTCGATTTGGTAAACGGGGGAAACTAAATCCAAGGTACATTGGACCATTCAAGATTATAGATCGTGTCGGACCAGTAGCTTACCAACTGGAGCTACCTCAATAACTCGTAGCTGTACATAACACTTTCCACGTCTCAAATTTTAAGAAATGTTTTGCTAAAGAAGATCTCACTATTCCGTTGGACGAAATCCAAATCAATGAAAAACTTCAATTCATTGAAGAACCCGTCGAAATAATGGATCGTGATGTTAAGAGACTTAAACAAAACAAGATACCGATTGTTAAGGTTCGATGGAATGCTCGTAGAGGACCCGAGTTCACCTGGGAGCGTGAAGATCAGATGAAGAAGAAATACCCGCATCTATTTCTAGAAGATTCGTCAACACTTTCAACAGTTTAAAATTTCGGGACGAAATTTATTTAACGGGTAGGTACTGTAGTGACCCGAACTTTTCCATGTTTATATATATTAAATGAAATTGATATTTACATGATTAAGTGTTTCCAACATGTTAAGCAATCAAACTTATTAAGACTTGATTAATTGGAATAGGTTTCATATAGACAAATGACCACCCAAGTTGAACGGTGATTCACGAACGTTAAAACTTGTAAAAACTATACGATGACATATATATGGTTATATATATATTTAACATGATTTTATTATAAGTATGTATCTCATTAGGTATTTTAAAAATGAGTTATATACATAAAAATGAGACTATTAAATTAAGAAACTCGAAAACGATATATATAACGATTATCGTTATAACGTCTTACTAGGTACATATGAATCATATTAAGATATTGATACACTTGGTTAATTATATTAAATGATAAGTAAATATATCATTAAGTGTATTAACAATGAACTACATATGTAAAAATAAGACTACTAACTTAATGATTTTGAAACGAGACATATATGTAACGATTATCGTTGTAACGATATTTAATGTATATAGATCATATTAAGAGATATCCATACATCATAATATCATGATAATATAATAATTTAAAATCTCATTTGATATTATAAACATTGGGTTAACAACATTTAACAAGATCGTTAACCTAAAGGTTTCAAAACAACATTTACATGTAACGACTAACGATGACTTAACGACTCAGTTAAAATGTATATACATGTAGTGTTTTAATATGTATTCATACAATTTTTAAAGAATTCAAGACATTATCAAAATACTTCTACTTAACAAAAATGCTTACAATTACATCCTCGTTCAGTTTCATCAACAAATCTACTCGTATGCACCCGTATACGTACTCGTACAATACACAGCTTTTAGATGTATGTACTATTGGTATATACACTCCAATGATAAGCTCTTAGCAGCCCATGTGAGTCACTTAACATATGTGGGAACCATCATTTGGCAACTAGCATGAAATATCTCATAAAATTACAAAAATATGAGTAATCATTCATGACTTATTTACATGAAAACAAAATTACATATCCTTTATATCTAATCCATACACCAACGCCCAAAAACACCTACAAACACTTTAATTCTTCAATTTTCTTCATCTAATTGATCTCTCTCAAGTTCTATCTTCAAGTTCTAAGTGTTCTTCATAAATTCCAAAAGTTCTAGTTTCATAAAATCAAGAATACTTCCAAGATTGCAAGTTTACTTCCAAGTTTTCTAAATCCATTCCAAGTAATCATCCAAGATCAAGAAACCTTTGTTACTTACAGTAGGTTATCTTTCTAATACAAGGTAATTATCATATTCAAACTTTAATTCAATTTCTATAACTATAACAATCTTATTTCGAGTGGAAATCTTACTTGAAATTGTTTTCGTGTCATGATTCTGCTTCAAGAACTTTCAAGCAATCCAAGGATCCTTTAAAGCTAGTTCCATTTTTCTCATTTCCAGTAGGTTTATCCAAGGAACTTGAGGTAGTAATGATGTTCATAACATCATTTGATTCATACATAAAAAGCTGTCTTATTCAACGTTATAAACTTGTAATCACTAGAACATAGTTTAGTTAATTCTAAACTTGTTCGCAAATAAAGTTAATCCTTCTAACTAGACTTTTAAAATCAACTAAACACATGTTATATATCTATATGATATGCTAACTTAATGATTTAAAACCCGAAAATACGATAAACACCATAAAACTGATATACGCCGTCGTAGTAAAATCGGGGGCTGTTTTGGTTGAGATAATTAAAAGCTAAGAAGAACTTTGATTTAAAAGCTATACTTCTGGAAAAATGATTTTTCTTATGAACATGAAACTATATCCAAAAATCATGGTTAAACTCAAAGTGAAAGTATGTTTTTCAAAATGGTCATCAAGATGTCGTTCTTTCGACGGAAATGACTACCTCTTTCAAAAACGACTTGTAACTTATATTTCCAACTATAAACTTATACTTTTTCTATTTAGATTTATAAAGTTAAGTTCAATACAAAACCGTGGCCACTGGAATCACTCAAAACGGATTAGAAACGAAGAAATGGCGAGTAAAACAAGATTGATAAAAACTACTCATGTTACCTACGTGAAAGTTAGTAATAAATCTATTCCAATCATAACCTAATCAACTTATATTGTATATTATGTAATCTTGAGATACCATAGACACGTATACAATGTTTCGACCTATCATTTCGACCCATCTATATATATATATTGCGGAACAACCATAGACACTCTATATGTGAATGTTGGAGTTAGCTATACAGGGTTGAGGTTGATTCCAAAATATATATATATAGTTTGAGTTGTGATCAATACTGAGATACGTATACACTGGGTCGTGGATTGATTCAAGATAATATTTATCGATTTATTTCTGTACATCTAACTGTGGACAACTAGTTGTAGGTTACTAACGAGGACAGCTGACTTAATAAACTTAAAACATCAAAATGTATCAAAAATATTGTAAATATATTTTGAACATACTTTGATATATATGTATATATTGTTATAGGTTCGTGAATCAACCAGTGGCCAAGTCTTACTTCCCGACGAAGTAAAAATCTGTGAAAGTGAGTTATAGTCCCACTTTTAAAATCTAATATTTTTGGGATGAGAATACATGCAGGTTTTATAAATGATTTACAAAATAGACACAAGTACGTGAAACTACATTCTATGGTTGAATTATTAAAATCGAATATGCCCCTTTTTATTAAGTCTGGTAATCTAAGAATTAGGGAACAGACACCCTAATTGACGCGAATCCTAAAGATAGATCTATTGGGCCTAACAAACCCCATCCAAAGTACCGGATGCTTTAGTACTTCAAAATTTATATCATATCCGAAGGGTGTCCCGGAATGATGGGGATATTCTTATATATGCATCTTGTTAATGTCGGTTACCAGGTGTTCACCATATGAATGATTTTTATCTCTATGTATGAGATGTGTATTGAAATATGAAATCTTGTGGTCTATTGTTACGATTTGATATATATAGGTTAAACCTATAACTCACCAACATTTTTGTTGACATTTAAAGCATGTTTATTCTCAGGTGAATACTAAGAGCTTTCGCTGTTGCATACTAAAATAAGGACAAGATTTGGAGTCCATGTTTGTATGATATTGTGTAAAAACTGCATTCAAGAAACTGATTTCGATGTAACATATTTGTATTGTAAACCATTATGTAATGGTCGTGTGTAAACAAGATATTTTAGATTATCATTATTTGATAATCTACGTAAAGCTTTTTAAAACTTTATTTATGAAATAAAGGTTATGGTTTGTTTTAAAAATGAATGCAGTCTTTGAAAAAAACGTCTCATATAGAGGTCAAAACCTCGCAACGAAATCAATTAATATGGAACGTTTTTAATCAATAAGAACGGGACATTTCACCACATTTAGATAACATTTCTTATACTTATTAGCTACGGATAGGAAATCCACCTTTCATGAATTTAATTGGATAACGGTAGATCCTTTTATTCCTGTTATCCATTTGTACTCTATAAGTAATGGGATCCCATAAGTAATTCCCATATTTAATAAATACCATACTTGATCGATATTCAAACACACCAGATTCATAATCACAACAACTTAGTAGTTGAAGTTAACTCTTTGCGCAGTTTGAGGTCATCACTTATTGGTGAGTAATCCCTACTTTTATATGTCTTTACAATTATAGTGATGAGTAAGTTAAAGATATATATTTGTTCAGGAGGTTATTTTGAACATGTCAATCCCCACTTAATTGTCCCAGAGTACCTTTGAAACTTACAATCTCGCCAAACAAACCCTTAAATCGTACGCTTTTGTTAAAATATGTGTTAAAAAAATCGATGTTTCACAAGATTTAGTTATATCTATGAAATACGTTGTCGATAACTGTGTCTTGGATATCACTGATGATGAAGATGATTTTAATGATTTTATGAATTTCGCCATCTCAAATCAACCCGTTCACATATATCTAGAAGATATTACGAATTCAATGCATGTTTTAGGTCGAAACCTTACTAATCCTAATGATCAGTTCAACCTACAACAACAATACAATAATCGGTTAAACCTACAACATCCGACCAATAATCAGTTCAACCTACAAAATCCTTACAATAATCAGTACAACCTTAATCATCCATCCAATAATCAGTTCAGCCTACCTCAGCAATCCAATAATCAGTTCAACCTACATCATCCATACAATAATCAGTTCAACCGACAACAATCATCCATCAATCAGTTCAATCTACAACAGTCAACCATCAATCAGTACGACCTAGAACACCAAAGTAACAATCAGTTCAACCTACACCACCCATACACTGATCAGCACAACCAACCACATCCATACACAAATAATTCGAACCTACAAAATCAATCTGTAAATCAGATCAACTTACAAACTCAAACCACGGATGAAATCAACCAACAAATACAATACACCAATTTGTTGAATGATAAACAACCACCGTTTGAAGGTAACGAAGATCATTACATCGTTGACCTACCTACATCTGATCAAAGCGGATCTGAGCATGATGATATGGAAAATGTGAATCCAATCAAACCAACAAAACACCCTTTTTCTAACTACATAGTTGATGAGGCTGATGTTCCTGATAGTGATGATGAATACGAAGATGAATACGTCGACCAAACACAAACTTATGACCAGTCAATTAAGTATAATCCCCAACCAGATGATATATTTTGGAACATGCCACCGTTACTGTCGAACACCCAACCCGAAATGAAACCTAGATCAATGACAATATATGAAACTTCAGATCTAGTTAAATTAAATCAGACTTTCGAAAACAAGGAAGATTTTCTTATGCAATTACGTACAAAGTGTGTTACTGAAGGGTTCCAGATAAAACCAAAGTACTCAGACAAGTCAAGATATACAGCTACATGCATATCACCAAATTGTTCATGGCAAATTACTGCTAGGTGTATACAAGATAGCAACAACTTTCAAGTACGGAAGTTGAATGATCTACACACGTGCTCAAATATCCAAATTCTTTCGAACAATAAGCATGCCACCAAGAAGGTCCTAGGTAATGTACTGAAAGAGGTGATGAAACAAGAAGGTCGTGTGTATCGACCGAATGATATAAGGACTGATATGTCGGCGCGATTTAAAATAAGTCTATCATACCACCAAGCATGGAAAGCCAAATGTTACGCAATTGAGATGTTGAGGGGTAGTCTTGAAGATTCCTTTCAAATACTACCTAATTATCTATATAATCTTAGATTGTCTAATCCAGATAGTGTAACCAACATTCGAACGGACAACAAAGGCAGATTTGTTATGAGTTACATGTCCATTGGTGCAGCGGTATGTTTAATGCTTTCTTTATTTACTTATTAATTTAACTCGTATTTAAAAATAATGTTTCAATACTTTAATATGCAGACACGTTCGTTTGTTAACTATGCACGACCAGTAATCATAGTCGATGGGGCTCATTTAAAAAGTCGTTACTTGGGGACTAACTTGATTGCTGTCGCTATGGATGCTAACAATGGAATCCTTCCATTAGCCTACGGTATTGGAGCAGGAGAGACCACCGATCATTGGACATGGTTTTTTGGTAATCTAAGAGACTCTCTACAGTCTTCGGGGTGTTGTATTGTTAATCTTACCATTATATCTGACAGGGCACCTGCAATAGCTGCTGGCATATCAAACGTATTTCCAGAAGTATTTCATGCACTATGTGCTAGACATTTATTGGGAAACCTCAAAAGTGTGTCTAAAAGGGTTAAAAGTTACGAGTGGCACTACTGGAAAATGTGCAAAGCGTATAGAAAATCTGATTTTGATCACCACTATGGTATACTAGCACGATGTATCCCAGACAGTGCACGTATACTCACTACTGTTGGGTTCAACAGAATGTCTAGACATCATGCAGATCGTGTTCAGTATGCTTACCTAACTTCTAATATTGCAGAGTCAATGAACGTACTGTCAGTTCATGCGAGGAAACTCCCGATTACAATGCTTCTTGAATTCTTTAGAGCTTCAGTTCAACAATGGTTTTGGGAACACCGAAACACTGCTGATGGTTTAACAACCCCTGTCACACCATATGCAGAGCGTAAGCTTGGTAAAAGAAATCGTAAGTCTATTAGTTGGACTGTCAAACCGATATCACAAGTTAAGTTTGAGGTATTGGATATGAAAAAAGGCGGTAAAGTCAATCTACAAGATAAAACTTGCACATGTAAACAATGGCAGTTTTCCGGTATACCCTGTGGACATGTAATGGCAGTAGCAAGGTATTTTGTCCTACGTAACGTTACTACACACGTTCAGAAGTATTTCCACACTGAAACGTACAAGTCGGCATACATGAAAGATATTAACCCGCTAGATCATATTTCTGAATGGATAGATCCAGGACACCTACAAACCGTCCTACCGCCATTGGTTACAAAGTGACAATCGGGTAGACCGAAGAGTACTGCTCGTATACCGTCCCAAGGAGAGGACAAAGACAATTTCAAATCTAAAAGAAAATGCAGTCGTTGCTTGGAATATGGACATACTAGATCAACTTGCACCGCACATTATGATCTTTCTGAAGGTAAACAAAAGTCCAAGTGTAACTCAAAAACAAAGGCAAAGCCGAAGGGGTTGGTAAAGGGCAAGGGTAAAGGAAAACGTGAAGACTCATGCTCAACACAATTTGGCTCCACTTACAATTTGAGTGATGATTAGCTTCTTCTTTGTGTTTTAAATGTGTTTAACTGCCATGGATGATAGGTATGTGTGTTCGTATGTTTTCCGCCGTTTAACTGTCGTGTATGTGTTGTGTCTGTAACTTGTGTTATTTGTTGTGTAATCAATAAATGTAGTATGAGATAATATATAATATTTGTTGTTCAAATTAAAGTTTATTTCACTAATATAGTCGACCCACTAATCGGTCGCCTACAACGCAAGTATGGTCGAATAGGGTTAGTCGACCCACTTATGGCTAACAAGTCGGTCGACCTTGAAGTCGACCATCTCATTGAAGTAGTCGACCAACATCAATGAAGAATGTTGGTCGACTACCTTGAAAACTAAAGTGGTCGACCAGGTAAAGGGGTAGTCGACCCAAATGGTGGTCGACCTAATGGTGTAAATAGACAATTTTTTTCCCGAAAGTGTATTTTGGAAGAAAAGTTTTTAAAAAAGTGTATTTGGGCGAATTTCCCTTATGTTAATTCTGTAATAAACTTATTTTGGAAAGATACTCATCTGTTTTTTTTTTTTTTTTTTGGTGGCATTGTTTGGAAACTTAGTGCATCAGTAACCAATGGCATGATCTACTGTTTGTATTTTGCATATTATTATTTATACTTGAATTAAATGGGCAAATGGCCATGCGTAATGCCTTGCATATTTTGTTGTTTCTATTCTAGGTCCATTTATAAGTTAGGGTGTTTTTTATACATCATTTGTGTGCTTACGAAACAGGCTATAAATGGGTATGGAGGATGAGGTAATGCTAAATACTCTCTCCGTCCCAAAATAATTATCTTATTTTGATTTTTTGAGTCTTTTTTCTTCAACTTTGACTTTAAATATCTTTCTTTATATGATATAATATCGAATGAAAGTTATACCAAATGAAAACATATACGAAAATCAGTCTATTCATATAAAGTTCATCAAATATCCTATAGCAGAAATCAACAAATGATTAAAGTTAAAACTTAATAAATTGACTTTGAAAAGTCCAACAGGACAATTATTTTGGAACGGATGGAGTAATAAATAAGGCTAAAAGTGGTAATTTTATATTATTTAGGGTGTTAAATTCAGTCATTCAGAGTTATTATCAAAGTGAACTTTTATTGAACTTTTATTCAAAATCATATTCATTCGTAGCTTTTGAACCATTTAGTGTTCCGAAACATTCAGTATTAAATTATTCATTTTTAACAAAGGCAACCTAAAAGTATCAACAATTCACTCTATGTACGGCATCATTAATACGCAATCATCTAAAGGTAATTGCCCCTCACATTTTTTTCTTTCGGAGTTATGATAGATTAATAAAACATCAAACTTAAATTTGTCTACAAAAATAAAAAATAAAATAGGAAGTACGGAGTAATAACTAGGGAAAGCATAAATAAGTAGTTTAATGAATTAAATAGTTACTTTTCTCATTAATATACACTTATTTGGACTAACAGAATTAGTAATGTGGACGTGGACTAAACATGGGTATTTCGTGATCTAGATTGAATTCTCGGAAATGTTAGTACCTATTTTAGCCCAACCCAATATGTTCACTTCATATCATTGAAGCGATATTCGCCAAAATACATTTTTTTTTCTAATTTTCGTTCAAAATACACTTTTTGAAAAAAAATTGTCTTTTTACACCATTAGGTCGACAAACATGGTCGACCACCCTTTTACTTGGTCGACCACCTTATTTTTCAAGGTGGTCGACCAAACTTCATTCAGAGCATGGTCGACTACCGTGTAAACATGGTCGACTACCACCTCAACTACACATGGTCGACCACAAAGCAAAAAAACAACGCGGGCGACCAATGAGTTGGTCGACTTCCCTGGAAAAAGTGTGGAGACATTAAACAAGCTGGAAAAAGTGTCACTAAAAAGTGAAATCTGGGAATCAATCATATCTACGTCAAATGATAAGATGAATCTACACTTACTCATTTCACTCTTCTATGTTAGCTTCATTCGTACTCTTCATATAAATGAATTGTTTATCCAAATTATTCGCTGATGATAAAACTCTAATTTTCAACCCGTATGCATCATGAAAACATACTTATTATCATTCACGACCTTTCCACTTAAATTTCGGGACGAAATTTCTTTAACGGGTAGGTACTGTGACAACCCGAAAATTTCCAACCAAATTTAAACTTTAATCTTTATTTGTTTCCGACACGATAAGCAATATTTGTTAAGTTAAATTGCAAGAATTTTAAACTATGTTCATACATTCATTCAACCTCGACCAATTTTCAACGATTTACGAACCATTAAACGAATATGATTATATATGTATATGTGTATATATATTATAACTTGAAACGTAAACAAAATATTAGATTAAATACTTTATATGATTGTATCTGTTTCAAAATGTTTATCAATGAAATTAGAAGATAAGATCAAATGATTGAATTATCAGATATATTGAATTATGATTACAAGTCTCTGTTGAAAGGCCCACGTTGATTTGAGAAATCTTTCCATTTTAACAATATTCGGAAAATGGTAAAGTGATTTATAAATAAGAACAAATTGTCAATAATTGAGAACTAGACAAAGGATAGTGAAAGATTGAATCTCATAAAGACTCGATTGATCTATTTAGTTTCAAACGTACAAAAATGTTTTCAGTTTAAAAAGAACTTTATTATTAAAAAGTATATAACTTTTATAAATATCTAGAACCACTTTTGACAACTCATTACTTAACTAGTATGATAAAGATAACGATATTTATATTTTATTTTATTAAATATGTATAACGATTTAAATTAATATTATATATATTTATACGCGTATTATACGTACATAGTTTTATACTTTTACTATACTTAAACTTTACCTTTATTTTATTTTTACTTTACTTTAACTTTAATAATTCATACTTTAATAATTCATACTTTAATAATTCACTTTAATAATTCATACTTTAATAATTCACTTTAATAATTCATACTTTAATAATTCACTTTAATAATTCAAAAATATATTATAAATAGAATTCAATAGGTTTCATTATTTCATAGAAACTTGAAAATATTTTTCTCTAAACTCTCTCAATCGATTTACATATATATATTTACTCCGTATTATTTCAAGATATTATTAGTATACATAAAATATTACGACGGAGTGCTGTCCGAGTGATTTCGAAATTGTTTTTCGAGTAGGATAGGATTTAGGAAATTATGGGTTATAGCTATGGAGGTGATTGAGCATGGTTCATGGGTATGCTCGTGAGGTCAATATAGTGTTTATCATTTCCGTTGCGTCTACGTACCTTTCCTGCAATATTGAATCTCAATATTGATACGTTCGTGAATCCGAGGCCAACCTTGCACTTGTTCAATGACGTTATATGTATTTTTACTACGAAATACAGTATGGTGAGTTTCATTTGCCTTTTTACCCTTTATATTTTTGGGACTGAGAATACATGCGCTTTTATAAATGTTTGACGAAATAGACACAAGTAATTGAAACTACATTCTATGGTTGAATTATTGAAATCGAATATGCCCCTTTTCATTAAAGTCTGGTAATCTAAGAATTAGGGAACAGACACCCTAATTGACGCGAATCCTAAAGATAGATCTATTGGGCCTAACAAACCTCATCCAAAGTACCGGATGCTTTAGTACTTCGAAATTTATATCATGTCCGAAGGAGGATCCCAGAATGATAGGGGATATTCTTAAATGTATCTAGTTAATGTCGGTTATCAGATGTTCACCATATGAATGATTATTTTTGTCTCTATGCATGGGACGTATATTTATGAGAACTGGAAATGAAATTCTTGTGGTCTATTAAAATGATGGAAATAAATGATTATGATAAACTAATGAACTCACCAACCTTTTGGTTGACACTTTAAAGCATGTTTATTCTCAGGTGTTAAAGAAATCTTCCGATGTGCATTTGCTCATTTTAAAGATATTACTTGGAGTCTTTCATAGCATATTTCGAAGAACGTTGCATTCGAGTCATTGAGTTCATCAAAGATTATTATTAAATCAATTTATAGTTGGATAGTGGATATTATGAAATGGTATGCATGCCTGTCAATTTTCGATGTAAAGAAAGTTTGTCTTTTAAAAACGAATGCAATGTTTGTAAAATGTATCATATAGAGGTCAAATACCTCGCAATGTAATCAACTATTGTGAATCGTTTATAATGTATATGAACGGGTCCTTTCAGTTGGTATCAGAGCGGTGGTCTTAGCGAACCAGGTCTGCATTAGTGTGTCTAACTGATAAGTCGATAGGATGCATTAGTGAGTCTGGACTTCGACCGTGTCTGCATGTCAAAAGTTTTGCTTATCATTTTGTGTCGAAAATTAACTACTTATCATCCTCAGGAAATTACCTGCTTATCATTTTTAGTCTAAGACACGTCTTGCTGCATTGATTGCATGAATAGTGTATAGACAAAAATTCATATCTTAGCATATCTGCTAAATCATATCTTATCGTATCTGTTACTTTAAACTTTGCCTGACATATCCCGCAAAGTCCTTCGTAATCTACGAAATCTTTATATATATATATATATATATATATATATATATATATATATATATATATATATATATATATATATATATATATATATATATATATATATATATATATATATTCTATGTAATTAGAATACCATCCGTTAGCCAAAATCATTTCATATCGAAAAAAAAATCCTTTATCCAATCGTACGAAATGGAATTCGTCATCATTTCAAGTCACTCAGATTCCGAAATGGAATCCCATTCAAGCTCCGAAAGCAGTGTGACCGGAATAGATCAACCAATCAGTCATCACCTATTCTGGATGAATTGGGGATGGGTTCGTAGCCTCCTCAATCATTGGAGACAAGAAGAATGTGATCCCTTCCATCCACCACATTGCCCTCTTGACGAATAACCTGAAGCACTTACCGGCGAACCTGTACAAAACACCATTTTCTCGCTCATTTCTAGAGTATCTCGTCACGATTATATATTACATCAAATTTTAGATTTTATTTATCCGCTCGTCCGAACCGACAATCACCCCGGTGTAATAGAAGAAGTCAACGAGCTTCGCGCTCGGGTAGTTGCTTTGGAGAATATGGTGCAGAGATTACAAACACCAGCAGCAGCATCAGCAACATAACCAGTACCACCATCATCAACGCTAATAGTACCATTACCACCTCCAACCACAACCGCGTCGTAAACTTCAACTTCACAATCTGTCCCACGAGCATCAACGTCATACGCACCATAGATACCAAGGAGTATCAACAACAATAACTGATGAAGTATTAATTCATAACTTCGTTGGAGAAACATTTCGCGGTGATTATGTAATCTCTAAAGTCTTAGAGATTATCTAATCTAGCCCTAACCATAAATCAGTTAAGCGAACCAAAATGATAGAAGGAAGAGTAGAAACCCTGACAAAAATGGTGTGTGATTAACAAGCTAAACTTGCTTTACCAACAGCATCAACAGTACCGTCAGCGTTACCAGCATCGTCAGTACAGTCAACATCCGAATCAACAACACCGATAATATCACAAACTCAGTCAGTTCAAGAATCACTGTGGACATCATTACGAATCAATAACGTGTATATTGTATCAACGAGTTATGAAGAATTAACTCATTCCCTCTGAAGAAATTATATGTATATTATATATATATATATTTTGAAATAAATCTTTCCGTGCTAAGCTATTGTGTGTGAATCTTAACTACTCGGTTAATTCATATTACAAATATGCAATAATGTACGTCCTTCGGCCGCAACTTAACCAGCGTTAACTACAATCTCTGTCATAATTCAACAAATTCCAATTCATAATAAATCAAGTATATATTTGATTTTACACTTTCATCATCGATGTACCCGAAAGTTTTCAGATAACATCATTCGTACTTTGCGAAATTCACAAGAATTCCACGAACCGAACATCATACATCAACAAATAATGAAGTATTGATTCATAATTTCAATGTCATTAAAGAAATACTGCGTAAAAGTTATGTACTTTTTAAAGCCGTTAAGGATTATTCAATTCTAGTTTCAACCGTAAATCAAATGAGTTTAATTTAACATTAACTCATTAAATCTATGTTACGTCTGAAGAAAATATACATATATATATTTTCATAAAGACTGTAATAAAATTCTTTTGTACAAAATATTAATTGTGAAATTTTTTTTAACGGGTAGGTAATACCCGAGAGATATATAAATTCACAATTAATATGTTACATTCTTCGAACCTGATTCAACAAATCATCCATTATACTCCCTACTTTCACAACAATATACATTCTTTTATAGAAATCAAAACAACCATACTCATTCAAAATTTAATTACATATTCTGATTTTGAAATCTCAAAATTCAACTTGAGATATGACCAAAATCATCACTCTTAGATCCTTACATCTTTCACAAGCTATATTTTGACTTCAAAACTGTGTTAGAACATCAAATGTATGTTAACGATTACAATCTGTGTTCAAACCCTTCGAAAATTTCTGAAGACACTTCGAATGATGAGCAATCGAGATGATGATCCAACCACATGTTACCCACAGTTATGTACCCGAAAAACTCTTGAAACCAAAGTAAAAGTTTAAACAACGTATCCGCGTCAGATTCTTTGGCATTTATTAGCAAAAATAACTTTGCGACTCCTATTCAAAGTAGCCAGTTTTGTCACAGCTCCAGCAAGTCAACTTCGACTTTTCAGTCAGACTAACCTTATTATAACCTTGAGATATACACCATCGTTACCAGAGAACCTTTTACATTCCACCACATTATTAGCAGATGTACCAACAACTTCATTACCCTTTGACTTTAGCCTCTCCAAAAAGTCATTATAATTATTCATTGAAACCCCATCATTTACTCATTCGCATCTTGTAATGAGAATTGCCATACGAATCATTGGGAATTAGCAATCAGTATTTTGAAATCTTGCAGGATGTCTACGCCAACAGTTATATGTGTATATATAACGTCTATCTTCTGGACTTAATTTGAATGTGAAGTTTCTGAAAAACACTCCGAACTACGAACTGGTTCTCCGAAAATGGAAAAAAAAAATGCTGATGAAGAAGCAAAAACTATAAACGAATTTAAACGGTAAAAGCTGGATGATAATGATGAAGTGTGCTGGCAAAGCGCCGAAAAAGAGAAGTTTTGGAACTGGAAAATAGATTGAGCAAAGTAGGAAGGAGGCTGTGGACAAATTACAAAGACTGAACCTGACTTCAAAGGATCTAAATGATTCAGTACCTGCTGAAATCATTAACGAATACCTTGCTCCTGACTCTAAACCTCTGCGGACAATATTCTTCATCATACTTTGATATTAGAAATTCTAAAATATCATCATATCTTTCATTATAAATATCCTCCATATTTCTGAAGATATTTTCTTAATTTTTCTTATTTGAAATCATTTACCTCTTCGCGCTATCTGTATTACATCATAAAAGAAACTATTTTAGTTTCTAAATTCTGAAACATTCAAATTTAAAATAGGAATATTTTGAAGTAATGTTGGGAACTGAAGCATGAATTAGTATAATATAATGACACTTGATCAATGTGATTATATTACAGTAAGTCATGCTGAATTTCTAAATGGAACTTGATGATTCACAGATCATAACATCATCATGTGCCATGTTATACGACTCTTATATTCTATTTAACCTCTAAAATATCAAGAAAATATTTCTTGATGATTCGGCCTTTTCCAAGGTATTCTAGTAATTTGACAAGTCAAGATCGTGCCATCACAATTTCCTTCCTAGAACATTAACAATGTTCATTCTGAAATTCATATCTGTGAATTCTGGACCGTTACAAGCGGTGCTTAATCGCAAGAAGAAGAAACGAAAGGACAAAACTCTGAAATAGAAATTGGGGTATAAATTGCAGCAAATAAAAGAGAGCATTAAATGTGAATGATAATGATTATAGAAGACAGAAGCAGAGACTTTGAAATATAAGGGAACATATAAATCCCAACGACAAACCAGAAATTATAAACCATATATATCGATGCATATAGCAATATAAAGACACGGGCGAACTAGAAACACTATAAACCCAAGAGTATAGTAGAAGTAAATAGATTCTTCCGGCGGTAGATGAAAAAGAAGAATGACCGATATGAAAGTTAGAAGTATATCGAGAATCAGAACTGGATGGAGCATATTGATGAATACTTTAAAATATGAGTTGGGGAGGAAAGAATAGAAGGTGATGAAACATGACTAGGAACTTAGAAATCAACAGATTTAACTCACACAATGGCGGAATAAGTGAATCAAACCCTCTAGTGAATAGGTTAAGTTTTTTTTGATTAATTTAGTCAAACCACAACTAAATCAAGTGTGATTAGATCAACACCTAGAGTTATTATTCACCACCTGGGTGATTTGGACTGAGAGAAAATCGGAGGAGCTTACTAGATCTGAGTGTGTGTAACAAATGAGAGGCTTAACCTAAAATGAAGAACATAAGACTTTATATACCCCTGCTGTTGACTCACCCATACGATTCATTCATCACACGTACGAGTTGGCTTCATCAGCCGTACGGGTGATCACTCACTCGTGTCTTCTCATTTAGGTTGTAATTGTGACTTAGCTCAGCATCAACCGTGCGTATGAGCCTGTCAGCCGTACTAGTGAGGCTTCACTCGTATGTCTGACTAAGTCTAACATAGTCAAACATCTAAATCTCGTTCCTGCAGTTCCTGTAACCACATACAAACACGGATAGGATAATAACGAGTAATCATGGTGGCCTGTAAACTGTTGTACCTGCAATGGACATGGGTAGATGTCTAGGGACTTGCATAAAATGTATCAACAGAAGGTGTGAGTTGTAAGGAAACGAAGGAGGTGAATTTATAAGAAAATCTTCGACAGAACAATTAAAATGGACGATCGCATTTAAAGCGGATCCTAATTCCCTTGATTACCGGAGAGTCAAATCTTATTAAGAAGATTTTCTTCAAATCCCTTAAAATCTGGGAATCAATCATATCTACGTCAAATGATAAGATGAATCTACACTTACTCATTTCACTCTTCTATGTTAGCTTCATTCGTACTCTTCATATAAATGAATTGTTTATCCAAATTATTCGCTGATGATAAAACTCTAATTTTCAACCCGTATGCATCATGAAAACATACTTATTATCATTCACGACCTTTCCACTTAAATTTCGGGACGAAATTTCTTTAACGGGTAGGTACTGTGACAACCTAAAAATTTCCAACCAAATTTAAACTTTAATCTTTATTTGTTTCCGACACGATAAGCAATATTTATTAAGTTAAATTGCAAGAATTTTAAACTATGTTCATACATTCATTCAACCTCGACCAAGTTCCAACGATTCACGAACCATTAAACGAATATGATTATATATGTATATGTGTATATATATTATAACTTGAAACGTAAATAAAATATTAGATTAAATACTTTATATGATTTTATCTGTTTCAAAATGTTTATCAATGGAATTAAAAGATAAGATCAAATGATTGAATTATCAGATATATTGAATTATGATTACAAGTCTCTGTTGAAAGGCCCACGTTGATTTGAGAAATCTTTCCATTTTAACAATATTCGGAAAATGGTAAAGTGATTTATAAATAAGAACAAATTGTCAATCATTGAGAACTAGACAAAGGATAGTGGAAGATTGAATCTCATAAAGACTCGATTGATCTATTTAGTTTCAAACGTACAAAAACGTTTTCAGTTTAAAAAGAACTTTATTATTAAAACGTATATAACTTTTATAAATATCTAGAACCACTTTTGACAACTCATTACTTAACTAGTATGATAAAGATAACGATATTTATATTTTATTTTATTAAATATGTATAACGATTTAAATTAATATTATATATATTTATACGCGTATTATACGTACATAGTTTTATACTTTTACTATACTTAAACTTTACCTTTATTTTATTTTTACTTTACTTTAACTTTAATAATTCATACTTTAATAATTCACTTTAATAATTCATACTTTAATAATTCACTTTAATAATTCATACTTTAATAATTCACTTTAATAATTCATACTTTAATAATTCACTTTAATAATTCAAAAATCTATTATAAATAGAATTCAATAGGTTTCATTATTTCATAGAAACTAGAAAATATTTTTCTCTAAACTCTCTCAATCGATTTACATATATATATTTACTCCGTATTATTTCAAGATATTATTAGTATACATAAAATATTACGACGGAGTGTTGTCCGAGTGATTTCGAAATTGTTTTTCGAGTAGGATAGGATTTAGGAAATTATGGGTTATAGCTATGGAGGTGATTGAGTATGGTTCATGGGTATGCTCGTGAGGTCAATATAGTGTTTATCATTTCCGTTGCGTCTACGTACCTTTCCTGCAATATTGAATCTCAATATTGATACGTTCGTGAATCCGAGGCCAACCTTGCACTTGTTCAATGACGTTATATGTATTTTTACTACGAAATACAGTATGGTGAGTTTCATTTGCCTTTTTACCCTTTATATTTTTGGGACTGAGAATACATGCGCTTTTATAAATGTTTGACGAAATAGACACAAGTAATTGAAACTACATTCTATGGTTGAATTATCGAAATCGAATATGCCCCTTTTCATTAAAGTCTGGTAATCTAAGAATTAGGGAACAGACACCCTAATTGACGCGAATCCTAAAGATAGATCTATTGGGCCTAACAAACCCCATCCAAAGTACCGGATGCTTTAGTACTTCGAAATTTATATCATGTCCGAAGGAGGATCCCGAAATGATAGGGGATATTCTTATATGTATCTAGTTAATGTAGGTTACCAGGTGTTCACCATATGAATGATTATTTTTGTCTCTATGCATGGGACGTATATTTATGAGAACTGGAAATGAAATTCTTGTGGTCTATTAAAATGATGAAAATAAATGATTATGATAAACTAATGAACTCACCAACCTTTTGGTTGACACTTTAAAGCATGTTTATTCTCAGGTGTTAAAGAAATCTTCCGCTGTGCATTTGCTCATTTTAAAGATATTACTTGGAGTCTTTCATAGCATATTTCGAAGAACGTTGCATTCGAGTCATTGAGTTCATCAAAGATTATTATTAAATCAATTTATAGTTGGATAGTGGATATTATGAAATGGTATGCATGCCTGTCAATTTTCGATGTAAAGAAAGTTTGTCTTTTAAAAACGAATGCAATGTTTGTAAAATGTATCATATAGAGGTCAAATACCTCGCAATGTAATCAACTATTGTGAATCGTTTATAATGTATATGAACGGGTCCTTTCATATACCACCGATGCCACAATGATTACACCCGTGCCACCTCGCTCTGATACCATTTGTTGGATCAATTTAGGCGCAACAACATGTCTTGTATATAAGTTTGAGTTTTCTGGTACCCTGAAATTAATTGGTGATAGAGCAAGATTACCATAAGTTTATATGTAGAAATTTGTTTTTTAAAATTTTTGATGTGAGATACCCAGTAACCGATTAGCTTTAATACATACCATTTAAAAAAATAAGGCCGGGTTAGTTGTGTCAGCTGGACCGGCTAAACTGGATGGAATAGTTGCGGTTTGATGCGTCACACCTTTTTGCGTTCAAGTATGTTTCTCTCTTTATCCCTATGAAATTTATAAATTTGTATGCTTTAATCACGAAAAATACAACTACATTTAAATCATTAAAACGATAAAACACACACACACCTATGAAAATTGAAATACAGAGGTAAAGACAAACTAGGGGAGGACTCCTCGTTTCGCGTCGGGCTCCATTTCCAATATAAATTATTGCGTTTAGTTCGTAAAATTATTTCAAGTTTAACGATTGTGTCTGTGAAACGTAACTCGAGACGAACAAAAAGATAATTCCCGGTAAAGAATATGTGGCTTTTAGGGGAGGTTTTATGTAAAATAGCGTCGTTTGACTTCCTGAATTTAACTTTTGCACCACTATTAAGTTTTGATTTCCCCCAAAAAAGTTATGTTGTTGCCCCTGAATTTACCCAAAGTTGTCAAGTAGTAGTGTACCTTAATTATAAGAGCATGAGGTGTGGAAGAGGTCACCTCGGCGTCAGTTTCGGAGACGGAGGTGACCGACGGTCGGCCGACACCCTGCCGCCGTCGGTTCACCGTTTTCAAGCCCAAAGTCGCGGGTAAGACGTCGAATGCGAAGGTATAAGTGGGTCCCAAATTCAAATTTATATCCGTTGCTCTTTTTTTTCTTCTTTTTCTTCCTTTTCCTCCATTTAGATGGTTTTTGGGTCTGGTTCGAGCTGAAACAGAAACAGAAAAAAAAAAAAACGCAGCAGGAGCGAGTTGCAGTCGTGGGTGGGTTTATGGTGGTGTTTTGCGACGGTTATAACAGAAACAGAAAAAACAGTAGCGACAGGAGCATGTTTCGGTGGTTTGTGGTGGTGGTTTGCGACGGTTTTCGAACAGAAACAGAGAGAGAGAGAGAGAGAGAGAGAGAGAGAGAGAGAGAGAGAGAGAGAGAGATATGGTGGTTGTCGATTAGGGTGAAGGTGGTGATATGTTGGGTTGTTTCTATTTAATTTGTTTTATATAAAACTTTTTTTTATATAGAAAATATTTATTTAAGTAAAAAGGATAAAATAAATGATAAATAATAAATATTTTCTCTTTCCAAGACACTGAATTGACACTGAACTGACATTCTTCCCAATTCCCTTGTTTTTTCACCAATGTCAGTTTACAATGTCAGTCCAGTCAGCGTCCAGTCATCAGCAAGACACTGAATTAACACTGAACTGATGCGTCACCACACCCAGTGCTCTAAGCACAAACTATCAAGCTTGAGCTACAAACTTTCAAACCACAATTTGATTCGTATTCATGATTTTTGGCTTTTAGGTAAAGGTGGATTATACAATTGTAGACCACGATATATTTATTTAAATTTTTTAAAATTAAATTAATTAATTGACTGTTATAGAAAGGGGACGTTCAAATGAAGTGGGCTTGTCTCGTGTTTCAACAACTTGGGAAACACGCTCGGTAACGAAGTTAAATAAATAGACTACAAAATGACACAATTTAATTAATTATTTTTTTTTTTTTTTTTGCTTCGATCACCCAGGAGACTTAATCACTCACGCTCGCTCTTCAACTGTGTGTCCAAGAAGAAACTCGCACCAATTTCATACGGGACATGAACAGTAAAACCCCCCTTATCTTTACCTCTCCAATTAGGAAAGATGTCATGAGTGAAACTTCAAGGCATGGATGAAATTATGGGTTAATACGTATCCAATGGGGGTCGAACTCCTGACCTCCCATAAAGTAGACAGGTCACCAATCGCTGAGCACTTTAATTAAGGGATTTAGAAAAAATTAAAGGTGTGAGACAACCCCATAGAACTCACAAATTCACCTTCAATCTGCATAGATTCCACTTCAATCTGTACACAGATAAAAAAAATTTCTTTTTGATTTTTTTTTCAATGTTCATAGAATGAAAGAAAAGTTAATTCTCAAAAAAAAATTTGGGAAAAAAACTTTCAGGGAAAAAATATATTTTGAAAATTTTAATTTTTTTATTAAATTCCACGTGAGCACCGACTGACTGCAACGTTAGCGCAGACTGACACGTGTCAGTCTCTGTGGTACAGACTGAGCCACGTGTTAATCTGCGTTAATGTGGCAATCAGTCTGCGCTGACGTGGCAGTCAGTCTTGACGTGACAGTCAGTCCGCGCTGACGTGGCAGTCAGTCTGCACTAACGTGGACTTTAAAAAATATATATTTAGAGATTTTTTTTTCAAAGAGTAGGTACATATCGTAGGTGCATGTACATTCATATGTGAGTTCTCTGAGTTCTCTCACAACCTTATTTCTCTCTGAATCACCTCACTTAGTAATATATATATATATATATATATATATATATATATATATATATATATATATATATATATATATATATATATATATATATATATATATATATATATGCCTTTTAGAAAGAGCTGCTAAATTAAGTTCTCTTTTAGGTGAAAGAAGTATGACTGCTTTACCAATAGTTGAAACTCAATCGGGAGATGTTTCGGCTTATATTCCTACTAATGTAATTTCTATAATTAATCCATTAGTTTTTCTAACCAAGGAGCACGCAAATCCCAAAAAGCATAGTTTCTCCTCTAAAAATGTGTAACGACCCAACACTCGTTATACCAAAAGCACGCCTTAAAATTTTTTTGTGAGACAGTGCATCTGGACGGCGTCCAGTTATCTGGACGGCCTCCAGCAGTGAAGACTAGGACGGCGTCCAAGCCTTTTGGACGGCGTCCAAATGAACTAAAAGTTTCTGCTCAGTTGGTCAAATTCACGCGGGCGAAAAACCCGCTTCCCGACACTTTTAAACCAAAAGGTTTTCACAACACACTAATATAATTATAATTAAGAGATTCCCACAATAAAATCGAGTTTTACAACACCGGGCCCACATCGACCCAAATCACGACAAAGTGACCATTTCGACGCATTTTAGTTTAATACAAAACATAGACCGAGCATGGTGATTGGGGATACACTACCCAATCCTAATCGATCCAAAAGCAAGATCTTCTAATCCCCGCGCTTACCCGAGCCGCCAACATGCGAACCTATAAAAATATCAACAACGAGTGAGTAAGCTAATGCTTAGTGAATGTAAAGATACTATACACATACATATGCATAAAATGACTACGCATCACCAAGCACAAAGAGTAAACACATACCACCACCGCATAGCAAACAAGCTATAAATAGGCACATACACAAAGTAGCTACACGCTACGAGATCTCCAAGCTAATGCTACATGATTAGCTACAACACAACAATAAGTATATACGTGCATGCACAATAAATATACTCAACAACATCAACAAGGTTAACCTCTTAACCTAACCACATGAAGGTTGGCCGAACTTCACGCGCCTTAGTGAATCCGGACTTCACGCGACTCACTACCTCCAAACCATTTGACTATTAAGGATGGCCGAACTTCACGCGCCTTTATGAATTCGAACTTGACGCGATTCATACTGATAGTGCTCCAAATGAATATATATTTAGTAGCAATATCCTCCCAATATGTAAATTATTTAGTTGTAATTGTCCTATTTTAAGTTGTAATCGTTTATATTAAATAAGTGCGAAGACAAAAGGTGAAAACGACGATTTGAAGACGCAAATGACCAAAAATCTCAAATGTACAAGATACAATCCAAGTGGTTCAATTTATTGATGAGAAACGTCTAAAAATGACAAGAGTACAAGTTGCGGAACGCAAAGTACATGATATAAAATAATACGCAAGGACGTTCGAAAATCCGGAACCGGGACATGAGTCAACTCTCAACGCTCGACGCAACGGACTAAAAATTACAAGTCAACTATGCACATAAATATAATATAATATTTAAATAATTCTTAAAATTATTTATATATTATATTTATTTATATATTATGTCGGCAAAGCTAAGATCCAAATTGATGTGGGCTGAAAAATCAAACTCCATGACTCGCGGAGTTTGAAGGCCAAAAACTCCACGACTCGCGGAGTTTGAAAAATCAGAAATCCCTATAAAAGGCCATGCATTCTGCCGAGTTTTATATATATAAAAATAATAATAATAATACTCTGTAATAAATAAATAAATAAATATATATATATATATAATATATATAGTATAGGGTAGTTTTATATTAGATTAGTTCGGGTTATGTAAAGGTTATTTTACGGGTTTTTGAAGTCGAAATTCTGTCCGTGTAACACTACTCGATAAATACTCAATGTAAGTTATGTTCTCCTTTTTTAAATTAATGTCTCATACTTAAGTTATTATTATGCTTATTTAAGACGAAGTAATCATGATGTTGGACTAAATATTAAAGACGGGGTAATTGGGCTTTGTACCATAATTGGGGTTTGGACAAAAGAACGACACTTGTGGAAATTAGACTATGGGCTATTAATGGGCTTTATATTTGTTTAACTAAATGATAGTTTGTTAATTTTAATATAAAGATTTACAATTGGACGTCCCTATAAATAACCATATACACTCGATCGGACACGATGGACGGGGTATTTATATGTACGAATAATAGTTCATTTAACCGGACACGGAAATGGATTAATAGTCACTAGAATTATTAAAACAGGGGTGAAATTATGTACAAGGACACTTGGCATAATTGATAACAAAGTATTAAAACCTTGGGTTACACGCAGTCAATAACCTGGTGTAATTATTAAACAAAGTATTAAAATCTTGTTACAGTTTAAGTCCCCAATTAGTTGGAATATTTGACTTCGGACATAAGGATAATTTGACGAGGACACTCGCACTTTATATTTATGACTGATGGACCGTTATGGACAAAAACCAGATGGACTTATCAAATAATCCAGGACAAAGGACAATTAACCCAGGGTAATAAATAATCAAAACGTCAAACATCATGGTTACGGAAGCTTAAATAAGCATAATATATTTTATTTCATTTTTCCTCGTACTTTTATTTATTGTCATTTTAATTATTGTTATTTATTTTATATTGTTATTTAAATATCGTCATTTACTATACGCTTCGTTTAAAATATAAATCGACAAACCGGTCATTAAACGGTAAACCCCCTTTTATATATTATTAATATAATATATTTTGTACGAATATAATTGTTTAAAATATAGTGTGAAATAAGCCAGCTCCCTGTGGAATGAACCGGACTTACTAAAAACTACACTACTCTACGATTAGGTACACTGCCTATAGTGTTGTAGCAAGGTTTAGGTATATCCATTTTGTAAATAAATAATTAAAACTTGTCATATTTTGTGTAAAATTGTATCGTATTTAATAGTTTTTCCTAGTAAAATATAAACTATTTCATACCCCCACGCTACGACATCAAGTTTTTGGCGCCGCTGCCGGGGAACTCGGCGAAACGCTATATTTTTAATCTATTTTTGTATAAATATATTTATATATCATTTTAGAAAAACAATATAAAATTAAAAAAAAAAACGTCTTTCAAACTCCACGACTCGCGGAGTTTGCAGGCTTAAAACTCCACGACTCGCGGAGCCACCCTGACAGGAACCCTACTTCGCATTAATTATAGATTATATTAATTATTATTATTTTTTAAAACCCTAAATTAGTTTAATTAATTTATTATCTAGTTTTAGTTTTAATTAATTAGTTTTAATTAATTATATTTAGTTTTATTATATATAAAAATTAATACTTTTATAAAACAAATATAAAAATAATATTTTTATATAAATAAGTAATTTTATCACTTTTTATTTTTATATTTTGTATCCTTTTATTTAGTGTAATCGTAATATTTTTATCGTTCGTAGTTAATTTTAAATTTAGTTTTGCCGTAGCTTATTTATATTTTTAGATTTTTAGGCTTTGCCGTAAAATCCCTTAAGTGCTATTTCTTTAGACTAAGATTTAGGTGCTTTAGAATTTTGCGACGATTTTAAAATTTTAGTGCCTTTTAAGTCACGACGCGCTACTTTCTTATTTTTATTTCTCGATATTTTTCGACGCGCTTCTTTTTCTTTCTTATTTCTCGCCACACTAGTTTTAGGACTTAGAAATTTTCTCTACTTCTTCTCTAATAATTCCAAACGAAAAATTATTTTAAGTGGTTAAATTGATAGACATCCAAATTTTCTGCTTCGTAGTAATAGTTGGATTTGTTAGTGGCTGAGTTGTGAGCTTCCGATTTAAAGGGTTCTGGCTCCCTGCTGCATCTATTGGCTATTCGAAACGTGGGCAAAAGCAGAAAAGTCTATTAATTTGATAAATTATATAATTTTTATATTTATAACTAATTGGATAATTAAAATTTGGTAATAAGCGCATTATGAAAAGGCTCGAAGATATTTTGGAAACTCTTTACGACATACGAAATCAATACTCTCAACCGATTGTTGATGACAATTCGTTCGGTCAATATTGGATCACGAATGACGAAACAATAACTGGTTGTGAAATCTGTGGAGATTACCACTCAACATGGGAATGTTATTATTACGTTCCTATGGAAAATTACGCACCCACGGAACCTGAATGGAATGATTATGAAGAATACAATTCAAATTGGGATTATTCCCAAGAATATTTCCAAACTCAACAACCAGTAGACGAGGAAAATTACGTGTCTGAAAATTTATTAGACAATATGAAAATCAAACTCGAAGAACTCAATGCTCAAAATGAACAAATGAGAGAGTTTGTAAACCGGCAAGCTGAAACTCTATCAGACTACACACCTGTTGATCTGAGGAGTATTGTACAAGAAAACCTCATATCATCGAATT
Source organism: Rutidosis leptorrhynchoides (assembly GCF_046630445.1). Classification (NCBI taxonomy): domain Eukaryota; kingdom Viridiplantae; phylum Streptophyta; class Magnoliopsida; order Asterales; family Asteraceae; genus Rutidosis; species Rutidosis leptorrhynchoides. Next base: position 98,738,739 of record NC_092334.1, on the reverse strand, counting down.
TTGATGAATTTGAGAGCTCCGAAATCACCAACTATCCCGATGATACTTTTTATTCAGTCTTACCAATTTCACAACATAATGACACATTAGCCTCTACCGACAAAATCATCAATCCATCAATGGATGATGATGAAGAAGTAAGGGTGACAAATTGGTACTCTTGGGAAAACGATAACGTTGAAAATTTTACCCCCGAGGCCAAACCGAACTTCACCATTACACAACCTTCCAACCCAATATTCTCAATAGACGAGTCATCTACCGAAATGAACTACGAGCTGTAATAGATAATGACACCTCGGATTTCACCCAATTGGGTAATAGAGGTGAAGACTTTGATCCCGAGAATAAAAGGAAGGAAATGTTAGGAATTGTCCACCCTATAATATATATGTCGGTGTATATCGATCCATTTGACCAAGAACCAGAAAAGAGACATATCCATTTACTAAAAGCTACACTTAAAAAAGAATTAAGTAGTGACGATCGGGTGGTTCTAAACTTTAAACCCATTTATATATTTTATACCACCCGAGATGTAAATAACTGGCTCACTATTCTAATTCGTGGAACTTATTCTACCGACTTCACATGTCGTCAGCTAAGTGTGGGGAAGTCTAACCCCACTTAACGTTAAATTAGGGGTTCGGGTTAGTGCATAACTCGTTAATAAAAATGTATGATAAGTTAGGGTAAAAGACGCATTTTTAAATATTAACAAACAGTTCAGAAAAGCAACCGTCTTTGAAGAAAAACATTTGTGATAAAACAAGAAGGAATGAATGATGAGGCGCGCCATCTATCATTCAACGAGCTTTGAAATTACAAACTGGGTATTTTCAATCACTTTTCTACACTAATCACCCTCATGAATTTATAATTATAGTCTGATTTCATGCAAATGAGGGCATTGCATGATCTCAAGTGTGGGGAAGGGTTATAAATTCTCTCGGGTCTATTCTTGGCTTGTTTTCTAAATTTTGTGAAAATTTTAAAAAATTTTCAACTAAATGAATTCAAAATCATGTTTATACATATTTATGAACGATGAAAACTAGGTGTTAATACCGAAATTATCGTTACCTCGAAAAGGACATAAATTGAGAAACAACTAAAATGCTTGAATTTATTTATTTAAGATATAAAAAGACGCATGAAAAAAGCCAAGTGTGGGGAGAATGTACCAAGTTATTCAATTAAAAACTATCTATCACATGTTTCTGTAAAGTTTATTGCAGGTGCTTTTGTTTTGGACTAAATTAACTATTTTACCCGATGAAAGAAAAGAAAAGATGGATCTACACGATGAATCAATTCCATCATTAAAATGAAGTAAAGTCTTCTGAAAAAGACACGCGCTTCTTGATTTAGGTCAAGAAGTTGTCGTCCAGACCAGCTGTAGGTTGACGAAAAATCTAGAAAAGTCATCACTAAAATCAGCAGGAAATCCACGGACCTCAGCATCAAACAGGGTCGCCAAGTGGTCAGATTTATCCTAACCATGAGAAGGATTTATCTCGTACAATGGGGGGCACCGTGCAAATTAGCTTGATAAGACTAATGAATCAGATCCCCAGAAAGGATAATCTCCTTCAAGATTAAAAATCAGCTTTTAAAACTGATATTACTCAATCCTTGAGATTGACCTTAAAGATTGAGAATTCAAACTCATGGAATTCAATGATATCTAAACTCGAGCTTGAACGAGAAAATATTTTGATCAAAATTATAAACCGATTTGTTTTCTGAAAACCCATTTTCAATGCGTTCATTACCATTGAATGTAAAATCCTAGGAATTCACCTGGAATTCATTAGGTCACCTGAACCAAATCGGGTGTCAACCGTAAGAACGGTGGTTGCATAGCATGGTCGAAGACAGAACCTTGTGCCAGACCGAAAAATCATAGGATGATCTTTACTATTGCTCCTACAAAGGATAGTACTAGCATCCGACACGTTTATAGACCATAATCAAAAGCAAGTCACGGGACATTGCCTTAACAGTTGCTTGTTCATTGCTTTCCTTTACAACTGGACGGTAGTTTATCGAAAGGTAATATACGGGACAAGTGAACTGGACGTGTTGCTTTCCTAATACAAGATTAGCAAGTGGGTAACACAAAACCACAAGTGTTGAGCTAAAATTTTTAAATCTGAAACCCACACAACCAACAAAAATATTTTACAAACACCGGTGAAGGGTTATTCCGGAAAACTTATCTAGGGTAAAAGCTAGATTGAATTTTCAAAAGATCAAATGTTTTCATAAAGATCCAATTTCCTAACGGATCTAAATTTTCATAGTCATGTAAGATTGTAAACCGCCTTTCAAATGTGCACTTTGCTTTGGAAACCGAAAGTAAATCGGCTATTTGATTGCAAGTGTCGTTGACCTAAACCCGAGGCAACTGTGGATGACACACCCACCTTTAACCTTGGTTCTATCGTTACTATCATTGTTTATACTGCCATCTCAAAATCACTGATGTATAAAGTGTGAAGAATAAAGAAGTGATTCGTGTGATGTATTATATTATTTCAAGTTATGTATTGCTTGAGGACAAGCAACGTTCAAGTGTGGCGATATTTGATAGTGCTCCAAATGAACATATATTTAGTAGCAATATCCTCCCAATATGTAAATTATTTAGTTGTAATTGTCCTATTTTAAGTTGTAATCGTTTATATTAAATAAGTGCGAAGACAAAAGGCGAAAACGACGATTTGAAGACTCAAATGACCAAAAAGCTCAAATGTACAAGATACAATCCAAGTGGTTCAATTTATTGATGAGAAACGTCTAAAAATGACAAGAGTACAAGTTGCGGAACGCAAAGTACACGATATAAAATAATACGCAAGGATGTTCGAAAATCCGGAACCGGGACATGAGTCAACTCTCAACGCTCGACGCAACGGACTAAAAATTACAAGTCAACTATGCACATAAATATAATATAATATTTAAATAATTCTTAAAATTATTTATATATTATATTTATTTATATATTATGTCATCAAAGCTAAGATCCAAATTGATGTGGGCTGAAAAATCAAACTCCACGACTCGCGGAGTTTGAAGGCCAAAAACTCCACGACTCGCGGAGTTTGAAAAATCAGAAATCCCTATAAAAGGCCATGCATTCTGCCGAGTTTTATATATATAAAAATAATAATAATAATACTCTGTAATAAATAAATATATATATATATATATATATATATATATATATATATATATATATATATATATATATATATATATATATATATATATATATATATATATATATATATAATATATATATAGTATAGGGTAGTTTTATATTAGATTAGTTCGGGTTATGTTAAGGTTATTTTACGGGTTTTTGAAGTCGAAATTCTGTCCGTGTAACACTATGCGATAAATACTCAATGTAAGTTATGTTCTCCTTTTTAAATTAATGTCTCATACTTAAGTTATTATTATGCTTATTTAAGACGAAGTAATCATGATGTTGGACTAAATATTAAAGACGGGGTAATTGGGCTTTGTACCATAATTGGGGTTTGGACAAAAGAACGACACTTGTGGAAATTAGACTATGGGCTATTAATGGGCTTTATATTTATTTAACTAAATGATAGTTTGTTAATTTTAATATAAAGATTTACAATTGGACGTCCCTATAAATAACCATATACACTCGATCGGACACGATGGGCGGGGTATTTATATGTACGAATAATAGTTCATTTAACCGGACACGGAAATGGATTAATAGTCACTAGAATTATTAAAACAGGAGTGAAATTATGTATAAGGACACTTGGCATAATTGATAACAAAGTATTAAAACCTTGGGTTACACGCAGTCGATAACCTGGTGTAATTATTAAACAAAGTATTAAAATCTTGTTACAGTTTAAGTCCCCAATTAGTTGGAATATTTGACTTCGGACATAAGGATAATTTGACGAGGACACTCGCACTTTATATTTATGACTGATGGACCGTTATGGACAAAAACCAGATGGACTTATCAAATAATCCAGGACAAAGGACAATTAACCCAGGGTAATAAATAATCAAAACGTCAAACATCATGGTTACGGAAGCTTAAATAAGCATAATATATTTTATTTCATTTTTCCTCGTACTTTTATTTATTGTCATTTTAATTATTGTTATTTATTTTATATTGTTATTTAAATATCGCCATTTACTATACGCTTCGTTTAAAATATAAATCGACAAACCGGTCATTAAACGGTAAACCCCCTTTTATATATTATTAATATAATATATTTTGTACGAATATAATTGTTTAAAATATAGTGTGAAATAAGCCAGCTCCCTGTGGAACGAACCGAACTTACTAAAAACTACACTACTCTACGATTAGGTACACTGCCTATAGTGTTGTAGCAAGGTTTAGGTATATCCATTTTGTAAACAAATAATTAAAACTTGTCATATTTTGTGTAAAATTGTATCGTATTTAATAGTTTTTCCTAGTAAAATATAAACTATTTCATACCCCCACGCTACGACATCACATACCTTAGTCATACATCACAATAGGGTTGGCCGAACTTCACGCGCCTTCGTGAATCCGAACTTCACGCGATTCACTACCCGAATCATCTCCACGACAAATGCTAGCAAAACCCATCGCCAAAGGGTTTATCCAATACAGTAGCCAATCACAACCTCAAGGGTGGTAACCCAAACGCATAAGCGTATCACATGGACCCGAAGCACAAGAGGGGTCCATTTGCCCACACATACATAGAGTAAACCCGAACAAGGGTCACTCCACACACACGCACCCATCCTATGCATACATACACGTATAGTAAATTTACACTCACCTTAAACGCCTCGATGAAGTGCAATCCAATCCCGCAACTTGCCAATGGAACGTACCTATTCCATTTAACACATAACAACCAACACAATTATGGTGGATTTACAAACCAACCCAATTGACACTTAGTGCAATTTCGACCCAAATGCACTTCCAAGCACAAATCGCGCCCAAACTAACCAATAATCACTAACACAAGTGAAAATGGTCCTAAAAACAATTGAACCCGAACACAAGTGTTAAACACTTATCTTGCCAAAATTGACATACAAACCCTAATTTTGACCCATTTCAAAATTAATCAACCAAACACCCCCAAATGGGTTCCAACACTTTCATAATCACTAACACTAGTGATTATACCCAAATTACAAACCCTAACCATGGCCAAGTAGGTTTCCAACCCAAAACCCACCAACAACAACAACAATAAACCCGATTACAAGCATCAATGAACTCACTTCAAGAGTTTAAATGGGTTTCTCTACAAATCAAGTTCAAACCCTAACTTGAATATCAAATCACACAACGAAATTCGGAGTTAGAACTTACCACAACAACCACAACGTAGCCAAGAACGAGATGAACAACTTTAAAACCCGAGCTTTGGTGAGAATCCGACTCCTTCTTCTCCAAATCGAGCTCTCTCTCTCTATACTCTTTCCCTCTCTCTAGATATGGATGAGAGTGTTTGTGTGGTGAGGATAAGGTTGAATGAGCTCAACCTTGCCCATTTGTGGCTTAAAACCGACCACCAAGTGAAAAGACCAACATACCCCTTTTTAAAATCTTAAAATTACACAGCTGGCCCGTCAGACCATTTGGACGGCGTCCAACAATCTGGAAGGCGTCCAGTCCTACCCTACTGGACGGCGTCCCACAACTTGGACGGCATCCCAATCAACTAAACAAGACTGAAACTGAAACAGGGTCTTACAAAATGACTTCTCCGGTCGGGGAACGCATTAAATATTTACCCAAACCGGTAGGACCTTGAGCGGATCCCACATTAGCTCCAAGAAATTGGGCAGAATCAATAGGGAAGTAACCAATCGGGGGGAAGCAGGGGGGAAGCAAATTTTTTTTATTTTGTTTTACATTTTTTTTGGAATTTTTTTCAGGCATCAAGATCACACGAAAATATGAACATTTAAAAAAGACACTTCGTGATGAATGTTATTATTTAGGGGAAAACGATCGAAAAAAATAAGATTTAAGATAATATTGATCGTGAAGAATGATAACATTTTTTTCTCATGTTTTGTAAAGTACTTTTTGTCAAAATTTAGCCCGATTTAGACTTTAAGGTTTAGGGTTTAGTGTTTTGAGTTTAGTCCCTAAACTCAAAACCCTAAACCCTAAACTGTAAACCGTTCGTGTTAAAAACTCAATCTAATCCTAAATATAAACTCTAAATCTAAACCCTAAACGCTAAATTTCTAAACCCTAATATCTAAACCCTAATATATAAACCCTAATATCTAAAACCTCAAAATACGCTCAAAAACACAATAATTGTTATATATTAATTTTTCGATCGTTTTCCCGCCAAAATAAAAACATTTATCACAAAGTGTCTTTATTAAATGTTCATATTTTCATCCAAACTATAATGTTTGTGAACAAAGCTTTTTCAAAAAAAAAAAAAAATTCGCTTCCCCACGCTTCCCCCGATTGGTACATTCCCCTTGATTCTACCATTATATATATATATATATATATATATATATATATATATATATATATATATATATATATATATATATATATATATATATATATATATATATACGCTCCTTCAAAATAAAATTAAAAAAGAAAACTGTCGATAAAAAATATTCCATAAAACTATATATATTCATGTATTTTCTTTTTTTTAAAGGAGTCACGGACGAGATCCGAACGTGATGTCGGAACTCACTCACTCGATCATATACTTGGTCAAACTATTATAGTCCTACCACACCTCATGAGTCAGGAGGAAACCCTCATGGCGAATGATCAAACCAAAATCGTTAAGTGTATTTGGATTTCGGGTGCGAGCGCTTAATTTGGGAAAAAGAGTAGGTTGATTGTTTTAACTCCAATAATTGCGCAAACCCCGATTTGGAATCTGGATTCCAAGGGCGTAAAACAACCAATTGAATTAACCTTATTAGATCGGAATCGAATAAGTTAATATCTTAGTATGACTTAACTCCGATGGTGATCGGAGTACCGATCGGAATTAAGTTAACGACTGGAGTAATGCTACCGTAATTAATTTAGGCAGAGTAACATTAATGCATCCAGTGTTATTTGATTGATGATCTTGCTCACGTATTTATAGATGTTAGGAGGGAATGATGACGTGACACATGTCCCTTTCATGGTTGTAACGAACTTTTCCAATCCCAAGAGGTGACATGGAACCTGTCCTTTTCATGAGAATAATCGAGCAGATCCTAACAAACTTTCCTAGATTCGCGGGCTGACGTGGCTTGCAACTTGCTTGCATGCTTGTTCCGTTATCAAGTGATTATTCCGGGTTGAAGTGTCTGCTCCGGGATAGTGCACTTTCTCCGGGACAACGTGCTTGTCCCGGGAGAATATCTTCATGTTGGGTTGGAATTCCGTAACAGTACAGATGGCAGGTTGGTTCCGGCTAACAGTACAGTCTAGCCGGGAAGGTTTTGCTTTTCACTTGTTCCAAGTGTTTCTTTACGGTTATGATTATCACGACTGGCTGTATGATGCTAGTTATGTATATGTCATACGGGTTCTCGGTCTTGCCATTTGTTCGGCATGGTAAAGTTTCAGGGATGACGTCAGGCGGACGTCGGGAAAAGAAGTCCCTATTCCGGGACACGCGATACCGGGTAAGATTTTTGCCGAGATGCTTGCCTATTTTTGAGACGGATCATTATGCGTATCATTAAGTCCCGCCAGTTTGGTGAGGTCAGCTGGGACAGTTGCGTTGCCAAACTTAAATTATCATGACCCACTCACGTGATTCGACGTGCAATAAATGCGTGGTGCTTGCTCTCTTAATCATAGTACATCTCGTGTTCTAACGCACCTTTTCGAGTTTTATGGGGCCCACGTAGGACTTTTGCCTATATAAAGGAGCGTTTTTCTTTATTCGATTCTTTTTACCTTCGATAGTATTCGCTTTACAAAATACAGAGAAACAATTTTCTTGCTTTCCTTGATTTGTATCTTATTTCTTTCATCTTTGTGCAGTATGGACCGCAGACCTAACGTTCTTCATGACGTGTTACGTGCGCCTAGCAGCGTTGATGAAGCATACCTCGATAGGGTTTGTTATATATTTCCTCAGTTGCGAGGTTTGGGGTTAGTTATTCCAAGGTCACATCAGCGCGCTTGTGGGCCCCCTAATCATTGTGCTATCTATTTGAGACCCTTCGAGGTTTCAAATCTGAGATACCCTTTCACCCGCTTTTTCATGAAGGTTTTAAATTTCTACAGCCTTAGCGTTGCTCGCTTACATCCGAATGGGGTTCGCGCGATTGTATTATTTGAAATGTATTTTAATGGTTTAGGCATGGGCCAAAGCTTGAATATTTTCAGGAGCATTTTTCGGCTATCATTCTATCGCAAAGGGTGGTACATGTTTACTGATGAAATCGATTTCCTTGGGGAGGCACCAGCGATTGCAGATAACTGGGTGCAATCATTTATTTTTGCCAAGTGTTCTGACTTTTCTTTGAGGAACGCATAGTCCTATTTGTTTAGATCGGTGACTGTTCAGCCATCGAGGCAGCTTTCCGAGCTAGGTGAATCGATGGTTAACCAATTGAGGGGCCTGAGGATTCCTCAACGGTCTTATGAGGAGCAGGTGTTGGTAATGGCTAATGTTAGCAATAACTTGACTCATTCTGATAGGATTCCTGTCGCTCGGAGAGGTGGGAGAGGTATTTGACCGTTTGACGTTTTCCATCCCCTTTTTTATGTAACCATGATGACGCTTTACAATTTGTGCAGATTTGACCGTGTCGGAGGTTCTGAGGGCGGTGAGCCTGGATGGCATGATTTTTACCGATAAAGTGGTTGACGGGACGACACCGGCGTCCTCCAGCCGTCACAGGGTGTCACCTCCTGAAGATTTAGAATCTACTAATGGCGGCTCTTCGGAGGGTGGGCTGATCCGTCGTACCAGGCGTCGGATTGAGTCGGCTGCGGTAGCTGAAGGTACGTGTTAGTCCTGTATTTGCTTTAACTTTCTCAATAGTATCTTACGTTGATTATATTGTTTTGTTTCATGTTATGCGTAGGTAACACTGGTGTGACCCCTGCGGGGGCGCAACCGTCTGTCCGCACGATTCTGTTGTTGGAGGGAGCTGCTCCCCAGGAGGAACTTGAGCCAGTTGCTAGAGAGAATCGGGTGACAGAGGGGTCAGCTATTGAAAGAGAATCGGCTCAAGGGCATCGTCCTGACAAAGAACCCGCTGTGGAGGCCTCGGATGCTCGCCCCCGGCTGACGACAAATGCAGGGCAGAATGTTTACGTTCTGCCCGATTGTAATATCGGGCCATTCCGTGATCTTCTCCGCTGTGATGCCTCAGACTACCCAGTTTATAGGGAATATCTTGATTTTATTACTTTTTCGGCTCTGAAAGAGGCGCTGGCTGCTCTTTCCGCTGCCCAGGCACATCACTTGCGTTCTCAATTTGTCGTGTTTGCTCAGCACCTTGCGGTGGATGAACTAAACCGGATCGAGGCTGATGCTCGTCGCATTCACGAACATTGTGTGCTGTTTGAGAATGATAACTGTCGGGTGGCGGAATTTTCGGGCACGATTGCTCGCCTTGAAAGGGAGTTGGTGTCGGCCAAGGAGGCTTTGGAGCCTATTCAGAATGAGCTGCGTGTTTCCCGGGAAACACAGGGAGTCGTTGAAGGCTGCGCTTACCCAAGAACAGGAGAAAGTCTCCTTACTTTTTGATGACAATAAAAAGTTATCAGAGAAGGTGTCGGCCACGTTAGGCGAACTTACCCGTCTTCAGCATGGTATTCCTGTGATTTTTGTCCGCCTCCTGAAGTCATCTATTGTCCATCAGCCGTTCAATGCCTTCATTGAGGCTATCAAGAAGTTGACTACGTTTGAGGTATTGAGGGCGGTGCAGTGTTTCCTGCCGCCTGGTAGCACGGCCCAGAAGAAGAAGGCTGATTTGAGTGCTACCTGTGTGCAGGACTGCCATCGGGCACATGAGGCTCTCGGCCAAATTAGTTTTGAAGAATTAGACAAAATCTGTAGGGACGAGAACTCATCCGTTGAGGATATTGTAAATTACCAGCCGTAGAGATATGCACTCGGTTGGGTTTTGTATGATTAATGTGATTTCTTTGTATGTTGTGTATAGACTAGTTTACTTTTTCTTTGAGTTGCATATATTTGTCATGACAAAAACGTAGATATCTAGACTACGCGTGAGTGTGGTCGAGTTGTTTATACGGTAGAACCGGACCACCAATGATATGGTCGGACGCCCTTGTTATCCGTTAAGGTTCTTCAAGGGGTGTCCCCCTACCATCGAAAGCTAGAAAGCATTTCTTCTGGCGGTAGGTCTGAAATATGCCGAAAGACTTTTGATTTTACTTGTGTCATATTCAAATTCATTACAGTGCATAAGTATATAAAATGAAGATTTATTGATGACTTATACATAGAAATTATTTGAGTACATAAGTGTTTTGCGTTTCTGCCGTCTGAGTGGGTGATCAGTCCTCTCGGTTGCAGACAAGTTACACGTGATATTTCTTTAAATGGAAGGCGTGCCAAGGGCGTTGTATCGGAACTCCATCCGGTGTCTCCAGATGGTATGCACCATACTCAGTTATCCCGACAACCCTGTAGGGTCCCTCCCATCTGGGGCCTAATTTGCCGACATCTTGCTGTCGGCTAGCCTCGTTGCTGCGCAACACCAAATCGTTTAACTAAAAGTCCAATGGCTTGACTTTTTGTCATAGTGGTTTGCGATTTGTTGCTTCTTTTCAGCTTGCCGGATATGCGTTGTTGTTCGCCGTTCTTCCAGAGCATCTAAATTTTCACGTAATGCGTCATCGTTTTGTTGTTCATCGAATTCTGTTATTCAGTCGGTTGGAACAAGCACTTCAGCCGGTATAACCGCTTCGGTTCTGTACACGAGACTGAGAGGTGTTTCGCTCATACTGTCTTTCGGTGTTGTCCGGTGTGCCCATAGTACGTGTTGGAGTTCATCCACCCATCCTTGTCAGTGTTTACCTAGTCTTGCTTTTATGCCGGTAATGATGTCTCTGTTAGTAACCTCGACTTTCCCGTTGGCCTGCGGGTAGGCCATAGAGGTAAATGACTGTTGAATGTCCATGCCTGCGCACTAGTATTTAAATGGATTATGTGCGAACTGCGTGCCATTGTCGCTGACTATCTCTCGTGGTATGAAAGGACCCGTTCATATACATTATAAATGATTCACAATAGTTGATTACATCGCGAGGTACTTGACCTCTATATGATACATTTTACAAACATTGCATTCGTTTTTAAAAGACAACTTTCATTACATCGACAGTTGACGGCATGCATACCATTTCATAATATAACCAACTATAATTGACTTAGTAATAATCTTGATGAACTCGACGACTCGAATGCAACGTCTTTTGAAATATGTCATGAATGACTCCAAGTAATATCTCTAATATGAGCAAATGCACAGCGGAAGATTTCTTTCATACCTGAGAATAAACATGATTTCAAGTGTCAACCAAAAGGTTGGTGAGTTCATTAGTTTATCATAATCGATCATTTTCATCATTTTAATAGACCACAAGAATTTCATTTCCATTTCTCATAAATATACGTCCCATGCATAGAGACAAAAATTATTCATATGGTGAACACCTGGTAACCGACATTAACAAGATGCATATAAGAATATCCCCTATCATTCGGAGAAATCCTTCGGACGTGATAAAAACAACATCGAAGTACTAAAGCATCCGGTACTTTGGATGGGATTCGTTAGGCCCAATAGATCTATCTTTAGGATTCACGTCAATTAGTAGATCGGTTTACTAATTCTTAGGTTACCAAGCAAAAGGGGCATATTCGGCTTCGATCATTCACCCATATAATGTAGCTTCAATTACTTTTGTCCATTTCGTAAAACATTTATAAAAATTGCGCATGTATTCTCAGCCCAAAAATATAAAGGGTAAAAAGGCAAATGAAACTCACTCTATAATATTTTGTAGTAAAAATATTCATACGACGATCCTGAACAATGCAGGGTTGGCCTCGGATTCACTAACCTATATCATTTGTATAATTATTAATATACATAGTTGTAATCGAACAAATATATATAAAAATTTATTAGTTATATTCTTTTTATATTAATAATATATATGTTTCTTATATTCATTTTGTTATATAAAAATATTAATCTTGTTATGTTATATGTATTAAATATATATATATATATATATATATATATATATATATATATATATATATATATATATATATATATATATATATATATATATATATATATATATATATATATATATATATATATATATATATATATATATATATATATATATATATATATGTATTTCATTTGTTTATCAAAACAGTAGTTCTAATTATACTAAGTTAATATTAGTAAAAAATAGTGATAATAACATTAATAATATACTTATGTTAATATTAACAATTCTATTATTTATAAAAAGATACTACTGCTAATATTTACGAAAATAATAATAATTGTATTATTTTTATAATTATAATAAATAATAACCCTTTTCATCATAATGATAATAATGATAATACCTAATGTTACTAATAAAATATTAAAGTTAATAATTTTATTAATAATAATATTGATGATAGTTTTTGATTATGAATCTCATAATGATAGTATTAATAGTTTTTGATAAAATGAATAATTTAATAATAATGGTAGTGGAAATAATAATTTTTGATATTAGTACATAATACTTAATAATAATAATTATAAAAATTTTATTACTAATGGTAATCTTAATAATAATACTTTTGCTAATAATAATAATAATAATAATAATAATAATAATAATAATAATAATAACTCCTAAATGTTTCTAATACTAATATTAACGATAATAATTATAAAACTAGTAATAATAACAGTAATAATAACACTAACAATAATAATATTATTAGTGATAATACTAATAAGTTTTGAATTATAATTATAGCACTTATAATAATAATGATAATAGTAATAATAACAATAATGATAAGTGTAATAATATCAATAACAATAATAATAATAATAATAATAATAATAATAATAATAGTAATAATGATAATAATAATAATAATAATAATAATAATATCAACCTCAACCCTGTATAGCGAACTCGATCATTACAGCATATAGAGTGTCTATGGTTATTCCAAATAATATATATAGATGCGTCGATATGATATGTCAAAACCTTGTATACGTGTCCCGATATTTAAATGTGTAAATAACAGTATTTAAATGACGATAAATAAAGTGCGTAAAGTAAATAACAGAAATTAAATGACAATAAATAAAATTGCGAGAATTAAAATTGCGATAAAATAAATTGTGATAATTAAATTGCGATAAATAAATTGCGATAATTAAAATGTAATATGGAATTAACAGTTAGCTAGGAACAGTTAGCTAGGATTTCGTTAGCGTGGATTCTTAATAAATTTTCTCATAGTTAATTTGTTTAATTCTAACAAATTTTATTTTGTCCAACGTTTTCTTCATTATGCCACTTGTTGGATTTTGATAGATCAAAATCCAAATATGAAATTGAATGGAAATGGTTATTCTGCGGTGAATGGATATGTATATCTATGGATGTAAGTAGGATAGTAAATGACCGTTGAATCGGATTCGAAGAATGTATAGTGTAACTTATTAATGTGAAATCTTAAATATTCCTCGGGTATTACCTACCCGTTAAAGTATTTTCATCATTAACAGTTTGTACAAAAGAATTTTTAATTACAATCTTATATATACATATATATTTTCTTCAGATGTAATCATGGATTTAATGAGTTAATATGATATTACACTCATTTGATTTACCATTAGAATAAGAATATATAATCTCTAAAACATTAGAGATTACATAATCGCCATGTCGAACGAAGATAAATGATGTAGAACGTCATGTAGAAGGAAGATAATCGAGGTAGGACATCATGTAGTATGATGATTATGCTGGAGGTACAGACTGTGAATTTGAGGCGTGTATTGTTAAGGCTTGTGCTGCGGATGCTGTTGTTGGTGGTACTGGTGTTGCCGGTGCTGTTGTTGAAGCTGGTAAGTTTTGCACCATGTTTTTCTAAATTGATTACTCGAGCGCGAAGCTCCTTGACTTCTTCCATTATTCCGGGATGATTGTCGGTTCGAACAAGCGGATGAATAAGATCTAGAATTTTAGATAGAATATAATCGTGGGGAGATACTCTGGAAATGAGTGTGAAAATGGTATTTCGGATAGGTTCACCGATAAGTGCATCAGGTTCTTCACCAAGAGGTGAATTCGGTTGGTGGAAAGGATCACCTTCTTCTTGCCTCCAATGATTAAGTAGGCTACGAACCCATAAGATGAATTGGGGATGGCTGATTGGTTGATTCATTTCATTTACACTGCTATCAGAGCTTAGGTGAATATCCATGTCAGAATAGCTGTCGGAATAACTATCAGAATAGCTATCGAAATCTGAGGGCCTCGAACTGGTTGAGGGATTCATCTCGTACGATCAGATGAAGGATTTTCGATAAGAAATAGATTATAGGATGGAGATTAGTACCATGCAATACATAATTTACATATGCATATATAATACTAAAATCCCATAAGTTACGGAGGAATCTACGGAAGCTGTCAGGCAAAGGTAACAATAACAGATACGCTAAGATATGAATTTATCTATACACTGCAATAAAGGCAGTAAGACATGTCTAGACTAAGAATGATAAGCAAGTAATTTTCTAAGGATGATACGCAGATGATTTCCGACTAGAAATGATAAGCAAAACTTTTGACATGCAGATACGGTCGAAGTCCAGACTCACTAATGCATCTAAACAACTATCAGTTAGACACACTAATGCAAGACCTGGTTCGCTAAGACCACCGCTCTGATACCAACTAAAAGACAGTTGGGGACAACCACCGTCCCACCCAGCGCCTTCCCAGCTAACCGCCTGGTGACCACTGAGTGTACCTCAGATACTGATTTTAGGGCATGCCTCTCGATTACTGCCAACCCTCGTAAGGGATCGCAAGGAGTAAGAGCCAATGCTTCATCACAGGTAACACTGTGAGAACCTCCTTTACGACTAACCCACCACACATGGGCATTATACCAGCTCTGATACCAACTGAAAGGAACCATTCATATACATTATAAACGATTCACAATAGTTGATTACATCGCGAGGTACTTGACCTCTATATGATACATTTTACAAACATTGCATTCGTTTTTAAAAGACAACTTTCATTACATCGACAGTTGACGGCATGCATACCATTTCATAATATAACCAACTATAATTGACTTAGTAACAATCTTGATGAACTCGACGACTCGAATGCAACGTTTTTTGAAATATGTCATGAATGACTCCAAGTAATATCTCTAATATGAGCAAATGCACAACGGAAGATTTCTTTCATACCTGAGAATAAACATGCTTTCAAGTGTTAACCAAAAGGTTGGTGAGTTCATTAGTTTATCATAATCGATTATTTTCATCATTTTAATAGACCACAAGAATTTCATTTCCATTTCTCATAAATATACGTCTCATGCATAGAGATAAAAATCATTCATATGGTGAATACCTGGTAACCGACATTAACAAGATGCATATAAAAATATCCCTTATCATTCCGGGAAATCCTTCGGACATGATAAAAACAACATCGAAGTACTAAAGCATCCAGTACTTTGGATGGGGTTCGTTAGGCCCAATAGATCTATCTTTAGAATTCGCGTCAATTAGTAGATCGGTTTACTAATTCTTAGGTTACCAAGCAAAAGGGGCATATTCGGCTTCAATCATTCACCCATATATGTAGTTTCAATTACTTGTGTCTATTTCGTAAAACATTTATAAAGGGTAAAAAGGCAAATGAAACTCACTCTACAATATTTTATAGTAAAAATATTCATACGATGATACTGAACAATGTAGGGTTGGCCTCGGATTCACGAACCTATATCATTTGTATAATTATTAATATACATAGTTGTAATCGAACAAATATATATAAAAATTTATTAGGTATATTCTTTTTATATTAATAATATATATGTTTCTTATATTCATTTTGTTATATAAAAATATTAATCTTGTTATGTTATATGTATTAAATATATATATTTATGTATTTCATTTGTTTATCAAAACAGTAGTTCTAATTATACTAAGTTAATATTAGTAAAAAATAGTGATAATAACATTAATAATATACTTATGTTAATATTAATAATTCTATTATTTATAAAAAGATACTACTGCTAATATTTACGAAAATAATAATAATAGTATTATTTTTATAATGATAATAAATAATAACCCTTTTCATCATAATGATAATAATGATAATACCTAATGTTACTAATAAAATATTAAAGTTAATAATTTTATTAATAATAATATTGATGATAGTTTTTGATTATGAATCTCATATGTAGTGACCCGAACTTTTCCATGTTTATATATATATTAAATGAAATTGTGATTTACATGATTAAGTGTTTCCAACATGTTAAGCAATCAAACTTGTTAAGACTTGATTAATTGAAATAGGTTTCATATAGACAATTGACCACCCATGTTGACCGGTGATTCACGAACGTTAAAACTTGTAAAAACTATACGATGACATATATATGGTTATATATATAGTTAACATGATTTTATTATAAGTATGTATCTCATTAGGTATTTTAACAATGAGTTATATACATAAAAATGAGACTATTAATTTAAGAAACTCAAAAACGATATATATAACGATTATCGTTATAACAACGTCTTACTAGGTACATATGAATCATATTAAGATATTGATACACTTGGTTAATTATGTTAAATGATAAGTAAATATATTATTAAGTGTATTAACAATGAAATACATATGTAAAAATAAGACTACTAACTTAATGATTTCGAAACGAGACATATATGTAACGATTATCGTTGTAACGACATTTAACTATATATATATATCATACTAAGATATATTATATATCATAATATCATGATAATATAACAATTTAACATCTCATTTATTATAATAAACAATGGGTTAACAACATTCAACAAGATCGTTAACCTAAAGGTTTCAAAACAACATTTACATGTAACGACTAACGATGACTTAACGACTCAGTTAAAATGTATATACATGTAGTGTTTTAATATGTATTCATACACTTTTGAAAGACTTCAAGACACTTATCAAAATACTTCTACTTAACAAAAATTCTTACAATTACATCCTCGTTCAGTTTCATCAACAATTCTACTCGTATGCACCCGTATTCGTACTCGTACAATACACAGCTTTTAGATGTATGTACTATTGGTATATACACTCCAATGATCAGCTCTTAGCAGCCCATTTGAGTCACCTAACACATGTGGGAACCATCATTTGGCAACTAGCATGAAATATCTCATAAAATTACAAAAATATGAGTAATCATTCATGACTTATTTACATGAAAACAAAATTACATATCCTTTATATCTAATCCATACACCAACGACCAAAAACATCTATAAACACTTTCATTATTCAATTTTCTTCATCTAATTGATCTCTCTAAAGTTCTATCTTCAAGTTCTAAGTGTTCTTCATAAATTCCAAAAGTTCTAGTTTCATAAAATCAAGAATACTTCCAAGATTGCAAGTTTACTTCCAAGTTTTCTAAATCCATTCCAAGTAATCATCCAAGATCAAGAAACCTTTGTTAATTATAGTAAGTTATCTTTCTAATACAAGGTAATAATCATATTCAAACTTTAATTCAATTTCTATAACTATAACAATCTTATTTCGAGTGGAAATCTTACTTGAAATTGTTTTCGTGTCATGATTCTGCTTCAAGAACTTTCAAGCCATCCAAGGATCCTTTGAAGCTAGATCTATTTTTCTCATTTCCAGTAGGTTTATCCAAGGAACTTGAGTTAGTAATGATGTTCATAACATCATTCGATTCATACATATAAAGCTATCTTATTCGAAGGTTTAAACTTGTAATCACTAGAACATAGTTTAGTTAATTCTAAACTTGTTCGCAAATAAAAGTTAATCCTTCTAACTTGACTTTTAAAATCAACTAAACACATGTTATATATCTATATGATATGCTAACTTAATGATTTAAAACCTGGAAACACGAAAAACACCGTAAAACCGGATTTACGCCGTCGTAGTAACACCGCGGGCTGTTTTGGGTTAGTTAATTAAAAACTATGATAAAATTTGATTTAAAAGTTGTTATTCTGGGAAAATAATTTTTATTATGAACATGAAACTATATCCAAAAATTATGGTTAAAATCAAAGTGGAAGTATGTTTTCTAAAATGGTCATCTAGACGTCGTTCTTTCGACTGAAATGACTACCTTTACAAAAATGACTTGTAACTTATTTTCCCGACTATAAACCTATACTTTTTCTGTTTAGATTCATAAAATAGAGTTCAATATGAAACCATAGCAATTTGATTCACTCAAAACGGATTTAAAATGAAGAAGTTATGGGTAAAACAAGATTGGATAATTTTTCTCATTTTAGCTACGTGAAAATTGGTAACAAATCTATTCCAACCATAACTTAATCAACTTGTATTGTATATTATGTAATCTTGAGATACCATAGACACGTATACAATGTTTTGACCTATCATGTCGACACATCTATATATATTTCGGAACAACCATAGACACTCTATATGTGAATGTTGGAGTTAGCTATACAGGGTTGAGGTTGATTCCAAAATATATATAGTTTGAGTTGTGATCAATACTGAGATACGTATACACTGGGTCGTGGATTGATTCAAGATAATATTTATCGATTTATTTCTGTACATCTAACTGTGGACAACTAGTTGTAGGTTACTAACGAGGACAGCTGACTTAATAAACTTAAAACATCAAAATATATTAAAAGTGTTGTAAATATATTTTGAACATACTTTGATATATATGTATATATTGTTATAGGTTCGTGAATCAACCAGTGGCAAAGTCTTACTTCCCGACGAAGTAAAAATCTGTGAAAGTGAGTTATAGTCCCACTTTTAAAATCTAATATTTTTGGGATGAGAATACATGCAGGTTTTATAAATGATTTACAAAATAGACACAAGTACGTGAAACTACATTCTATGGTTGAATTATCGAAATCGAATATGCCCCTTTTTATTAAGTCTGGTAATCTAAGAATTAGGGAACAGACACCCTAATTGACGTGAATCCTAAAGATAGATCTATTGGGCCTAACAAACCCCATCCAAAGTACCGGATGCTTTAGTACTTCGAAATTTATATCATATCCGAAGGGTGTCCCGGAATGATGGGGATATTCTTATATATGCATCTTGTTAATGTCGGTTACCAGGTGTTCACCATATGAATGATTTTTATCTCTATGTATGGGATGTGTATTGAAATATGAAATCTTGTGGTCTATTATTATGATTTGATATATATATGTTAAACCTATAACTCACCAATATTTTTGTTGACGTTTTAAGCATGTTTATTCTCAGGTGATTATTAAGAGCTTCCGCTGTCGCATACTTAAATAAGGACGAGATTTGGAGTCCATGCTTGTATGATATTGTGTAAAAACTGCATTCAAGAAACTTATTTTGTTGTAACATATTTGTATTGTAAACCATTATGTAATGGTCGTGTGTAAACAGGATATTTTAGATTATCATTATTTGATAATCTATGTAAAGCTTTTTAAACCTTTATTGATGAAATAAAGGTTATGGTTTGTTTTAAAATGAATGCAGTCTTTGAAAAACGTCTCATATAGAGGTCAAAACCTCGCAACGAAATCAATTAATATGGAACATTTTTAATCAATAAGAACGGGACATTTCAGTTGGTATCCGAGCGTTGGTCTTAGAGAACCAGAATTTTGCATTAGTGTGTCTTATCGAGTTTGTTAGGATGCATTAGTGAGTCTGAACTTCGACCGTGTTTACTTGAAAAATGATTGCTTAACAAATTTTGTTGGAAACTATATATTTTTAACATGTGAATATTATGTGATATATTAATCTCTTAACGTATTTGATATTATGTGATAGATGTCTACCTCTAGAACAAGTCTTATTGACTTACCTAACAATAATGAAGAGTCAAATGTAAATTGGAATGATTCGTGGACTGATTCACAAGTTCCCGAAGAGGAACCGGAAGAAGAGTCGGAACCGGAAGAAGAATCGGAACCGGAAGAAGAATCGGAACCGGAAGAAGAAATAGAACCAGTGGGGGAAATAATAAAACAGTTAAGTAGAAGAAAATTCTCAACCAACCGACCAAAGTTAATTATGGTCAATGGTGTTTCCGCCAAGGAAGCAAAGTATTGGGAGGATTACCAATTCTCCGATGAATCGGATCCCGACAAGGAATCCGGTGATGTTATAGAAATTACCCCAACACAATTTAATAAGGCAAAAGAGAACAATAAGAGAAAGGGCATAAAAATAGAGAAATTTGATTCCAAACCCGATGAACTTTATATGTATCATCAACACCAGTATTTCTTAAGTTGTGACAATAACCCAGGAACCTCTAAACCACCAGGTTTTTCTAAACCAATGTGGAAAATGACGGCTCGTATTAGGGGAACATCATATATCCCTAGAAACTTGTCAAAACGAACTAAAACCGAAGAAGAAGAAGAAACGAGCGAGTCGGAATAAGATAGTTGTATTCGTGTGGTGTAATATATGTAATATAGTGTGCTTGTGCTTTATGATATATGTAAAAATTGCTTGTATTAATAAGTATTTTTTTTTATGAATCTAACTCTTGTCTATTTTACAGTATACAAGCACAAAATGGATAGACAACCCAATATTTTAAGAGACCTACCCGGAGACATGATTGATGAAATCTTGTCTAGAGTCGGTCAGAATTCCTCGGTACAACTATTTAAGGCAAGATCAGTTTGTAAGACATTCGAACAACGTTCCAAGAATTCCTTGGTTTATCAAAGGCTTTCGTTCGAAAGATGGGGGATATCACATTGGGAAATCCATAGGTTACGATGTGTTTACTTTGACGCATATATTGCGGGGAACTCAAATGCTATTTTACGCAACGGGTTAAGAAATTATTTTGACTCAATATATCCGAATATAGGATTTCGTGATTTAGAAAAAGCGGCTAACATGCAACATAAAGAAGCATGTTATGCTTACGGCTTAGTAATGTTCGCTTCTCACCAAAGTGAGAAAAAGAACATCGGGCTACAACTATTAAACAAAACATTCCCACAAGTGACGGAGTCAGTAATTGGGGTAAGAAATGAGGTTTTTAGGTTATTACGAGACTGTTGGTCATTACGTAACCCTCGTCCCTTTGATGACGTTACAACACGCTGTCTTATCAACGGCCATAACGGTTATGTTCCACAAGACCAAGGATGGGAAGTAGTCCTAGTAAAACCAGAATGCATGACTTGTTTTTGGACGTATGAATTACGTGTCTTTATTGCCTTTGCTGAACGACTTGTGTACTAGCTAGAATTATCTTCACAACTATCTTGTATCAAAGTTATTATGTGCTATATTTCATGCTTTATGTAAAATAAGCGGTATTGTAAGTTTGTAAAATATTGTATAAAAGTTTGAACGCGAAATATTATTATAATCAGTTTTTCATATAGAATTGTAGTAGTTGAATTGTATATTAGCTACTAAGTATGAACTTAACGGGTAGGTACTACCCGAATTTAAACTTATAAAACGCTAATATGAAGAAAAAGCTTTTATAAATGAGTTCATATTATGCTACGAAATACTATTAACTACTCTTAATATTCTGTATGATTAACTTGTTCCATTTGACTATTTTGAAGGAAATGGCACCGACTACTCGACACACCGTGAATATGAATGAAGAGGAATTCCGTACTTTTCTAGCTTCAAACATAGCCGCAGTACAGGCTGCGCTACATACCAACAATAACCTTGGATCTAGCAGTACAGGAAATCGTGTAGGATGCACCTACAAAGAACTCACTGCCTGCAAACCTTTGGAATTTGATGGAACCGAAGGACCGATCGGATTGAAACGGTGGACCGAGAAGGTCGAATCGGTGTTTGACATAAGTAAGTGTACTGAAGAGGACAAAGTGAAGTACGCTACGCGTACCTTCACAGGTTCTGCGTTAACATGGTGGAATACCTATCTAGAGCAAGCGGGACAAGATGATGCGTACGCACTACCGTGGTCAGCATTCAAGCACTTGATGAACGAGAAGTACCGTCCCAGAACCGAGGTCAATAAGCTCAAGACAGAACTTAGAGGGTTACGAACCCAAGGATTTGATATTACCACGTACGAAAGACGATTCACAAAATTGTGCCTATTGTGTCCGGGAGCGTTCGAAGATGAGGAAGAGAAGATCGACGCGTTTGTGAAAGGATTACCGGAAAGAATCCAAGAAGATATAAGTTCACACGAGCCCGCCTCCATACAACAGGCATGTAGAATGGCTCACAAACTAGTGAACCAGATTGAAGAAAGAATTAAAGAACAGACTACTGAAGAGGCCAATGTGAAGCAAGTCAAAAGAAAGTGGGAGGAAAACGGTGATAAGAATCACCAATACAACAACAACAGCAATTACAATAATAATCGCAACAATTATCCCAACAATCGCAACATCAATCGCAACTACAACAAACGGCCCAACAACAACAACAACAACAACAACAACAACAACAACAACAACAACAACAACAACAACAACAACAACAACAACAACAACAGCAACTACAACAATCATCCCAACAACAATAACAACCGCAACAACAACAACAACAACAATCAGAAGCAGCTATGCCAAAGGTGTGAAAAGTATCACTCGGGGTTCTGCACCAAATTTTGCAACAAGTGTAAAAGAAATGGTCATAGCGCGGCGAAGTGTGAGGTCTACGGACCAGGGGTTAACAGAACAAAAGGAACAAATGGTGTCAGAATGAGTAATGGTGGAGCAAGTAGTGTCGGAGCAAGTTATGCCAATGTAGTTTGTTATAAATGTGGAAAACCGGGCCACATTATTAGAAATTGCCTGAACCAGGAGAACACGAATGGACAAGGCCGCGGAAGAGTTTTCAATATTAATGCGGCAGAGGCACAGGAAGACCCGGAGCTTGTTACGGGTATGTTTCTTATTGACAATAAATCTGCTTACGTTTTATTTGATTCGGGTGCGGATAGAAGGTATATGAGTAGAGATTTTTGTGTGCTAAATTAAGTTGTCCATTGACGCCATTGGATAGTAAATGTTTACTCGAATTAGCAAACGGTAAATTAATTTCAGCAGATAATATATGCCGGAATCGAGAAATTAAACTGGGTAGCGAAATATTTAAGATTGATTTGATACCAGTAGAGTTAGGGAGTTTTGATGTAATAGTTGGCATGGACTGGCTGAAGAAGGTGAAAGCAGAGATCGTATGTTATAAAAATGCAATTCGCATTGTACGAGAAGAAGGAGAACCCTTAATGGTGTACGGAGAAAAGGGCAACATGAAGCTACATCTTATTAGTAATTTGAAGGCACAAAAACTAATAAGAAAAGGTTGCTATGCTATTCTAGCACACGTCGAGAAACTACAAACTGAAGAAAAGAGCATCAATGATGTTCCCGTCGCAAAAGAATTTCCCGATGTATTTTCGAAAGAATTACCGGGACTACCTCCACATCGATCTGTTGAATTTCAAATAGATCTTGTACCAGGAGCTGCACCAATAGCTCGTGCTCCTTATAGACTCGCACCCAGCGAGATAAAAGAACTGCAAAGCCAACTGCAAGAACTATTAGAACATGGTTTCATTCGACCAAGCACATCACCATGGGGAGCTCCTGTTTTGTTTGTCAAGAAGAAGGATGGTACATTTAGGTTGTGTATTGACTACAGAGAGTTGAACAAACTTACCATCAAAAACCGTTATCCACTGCCGAGAATTGACGACTTATTTGATCAACTACAAGGCTCGTCGGTTTATTCGAAGATCGATTTACGTTCTGGATATCATCAAATGTGAGTAAAGGAGGATGATATTCCAAAAACTGCTTTTAGGACGCGTTATGGTCATTACGAGTTTATGGTTATGCCGTTTGGATTGACTAACGCACCAGCTGTGTTCATGGACCTTATGAACCGAGTGTGTGGGCCATATCTTGACAAGTTTGTCATTGTTTTCATCGATGACATACTTATTTACTCAAAGAATGATCAAGAGCACGAAGAACATTTGAGAAAAGTGCTAGAAGTATTGAAGAAAGAAAAACTGTACGCTAAGTTTCAAAGTGTGCATTTTGGTTGGAAGAAGTTCAATTCCTCGGTCACATAGTGAACAAAGAAGGTATCCAGGTGGACTCGGCAAAGATCGAAACCATTGAAAAGTGGGAAACCCCAAAAACTCCGAAGCATATACGTCAATTTTTAGGATTGGCTGGTTACTACAGAAGATTCATCCAAGATTTCTCCAAAATAGCAAAACCCTTGACTGCATTAACGCATAAAGGGAAGAAATTTGAATAGAAGGATGAACAAGAGAAGGTGTTTCAATTATTGAAGAAAAAGCTAACTACGGCACCTATATTGTCATTGCCTGAAGGGAATGATGATTTTGTGATTTATTGTGACGCATCAAAGCAAGGTCTCGGTTGTGTATTAATGCAACGGACGAAGGTGATTGCTTATGCGTCTAGACAATTGAAGATTCACGAGCAAAATTATACGACGCATGATTTGGAATTAGGCGCGGTTGTTTTTGCATTAAAGACTTGGAGGCACTACTTATATGGGGTCAAAAGTATTATATATACCGACCACAAAAGTCTTCAACACATATTTAATCAGAAACAACTGAATATGAGGCAGCGTAGGTGGATTGAATTGTTGAATGATTACGACTTTGAGATTCGTTACCACCCGGGGAAGGCAAATGTGGTAGCCGACGCCTTGAGCAGAAAGGACAGAGAACCCATTCGAGTAAAATCTATGACTATAATGATTCACACTAACCTTACTACTCAAATAAAGGAGGCGCAACAAGGAGTTTTAAAAGAGGGAAATTTAAAGGATGAAATACCCAAAGGATCGGAGAAGCATCTTAATATTCGGGAAGACAGAACCCGGTATAGGGCTGAAAGAATTTGGGTACCAAAATTTGGAGATATAAGAGAAATGGTACTTAGAGAAGCTCATAAAACCAGATACTCAATACATCCTGGAACGGGGAAGATGTTCAAGGATCTTAAGAAACATTTTTGGTGGCCAGGTATGAAAGCCGATATTTCTAAATATGTAGGAGAATATTTGACGTGTTCTAAGGTCAAAGCTGAACATCAGAAACCATCAGGTCTACTACAACAACCTGAAATCCCGGAATGGAAATGGGAAAACATTACCATGGATTTCATTACTAAATTGCCAAGGACTGCAAGTGGTTATGATACTATTTGGGTAATAGTTGATCGTCTCACTAAGTCAGCACACTTCCTGCCAATAAGAGAAGATGACAAGATGGAGAAGTTAGCATGACTGTATTTGAAGGAAGTCGTCTCCAGACATGGAATACCAATCTCTATTATCTCTGATAGGGATGGCAGATTTATTTCAAGATTCTGGCAGACATTACAGCAAGCATTGGAAACTCGTCTAGACATGAGTACTGCCTATCATCCACAAACTGATGGGCAGAGCGAAAGGACGATACAAACGCTTGAAGACATGCTACGAGCTTGTGTTATTGATTTCGGAAATAGTTGGGATCGACATCTACCATTAGCAGAATTTTCCTACAACAACAGCTACCATTCAAGCATTGAGATGGCGCCGTTTGAAGCACTTTATGGTAGAAAGTGCAGGTCTCCGATTTGTTGAAGTGAAGTGGGGGATAGACAGATTACTGATGTTATGCGAGGTGTATATAAAATAGCTATTAATTTTAGCAGGAAATACTATTAAATACGATACAATTTTACACAAGATATTTATTTAGAGAATGGATATACTTAAACCTTGCTATAACACTTATAGGCAGTATACCTAATCGTACAGTAGTGTAGTTTTTAGTAAGTCCGGTTCGTTCCACAGGGAAAATCTTTAAACAAAGCTTAACGCTATATTAGTTTACTTTTATAAAAATACAAATATATATATAAGTAATATTATTATTATAAAGGGGGGTTTTTACCGTTTAATGACCGGTTTATCGATTTTAAAAACTTTAGTCGCAGTTAAAACCAAATGTAAAATAATAAATAAATACAAGACTTAATTTAAAGCGTAAAGTAAATAACGATAATGAAATTGCGAATAATAAAAGTGCGATAAAATAAACTTGCGATAATTAAAAAGTACGATAATTAAAAATGCAATTAAATACAATAACAATAAAAATGC
The DNA here is from genome assembly GCF_046630445.1 of Rutidosis leptorrhynchoides. Taxonomy (NCBI): domain Eukaryota; kingdom Viridiplantae; phylum Streptophyta; class Magnoliopsida; order Asterales; family Asteraceae; genus Rutidosis; species Rutidosis leptorrhynchoides. Next base: position 98,712,167 of record NC_092334.1, on the reverse strand, counting down.
GATAATTAGAAGTGAAATTAAATATAAAATAAAGGAAATTAAATATGAAATAAAAGAATTATGCTTATTTAAACTTCCGTAATCATGATGTTTGACGTGTTGATTTTAGTTTTATGCCCATGGGTTAATTGTCCTTTGTCCTGGATTATTTAATATGTCCGTCTGGTTTTTTTCCATAACAGTCCATCAGTCATAAATATAAAGTGCGAGTGTCCTCGTCAAATTATCCTTATACCCGAAGTTAAATATTCCAACTAATTGGGGACTTAAACTGTAACAAGATTTTAATACTTTGTTTAATAATTACACCAGGATGTCGACTGAGTGTAACCCAAGGTTTTAATATTTTGTTATCAATTATACCAAGTGTCCTTGTACATAATTTCACCCCTGTTTTAATTATTCTAGTGGCTATTAATCCATTCCCGTGTCCGGTTAAATGAACGATTATTCGTACATATAAATACCCCGCCCATCGTGTCCGATCGAGTGTAGATGGTAATTTATAGGGACGCCCAATTGTAAATCTTTATATTAACATTAACAAACTATCATTTAGTTAAACAAATATAAAGCCCATTAATAGCCCATAGTCTAATTTCCACAAGTGTCGTTCCTTTGTCCAAACCCCAATTATGGTACAAAGCCCAATTACCCAATTTTAGTAATTAGCCCAACATCATGATTACTTCGTTTTAAATAAGCATAATAATAACTTAGCTACGAGACATTAAATTAAAAAGGTTGAACATAACTTACAATGATTAAAAATAGCGTAGCGTTACACGGACAGAATTTCGACTTACACCCTTACAATATTCGCTAACATACCCTTATTATTAGGATTAAAATTAAAATTAAAATTAAAATTAAAATATAAATATAAATATTTACGTATAGATATAGAGAGGATGGATATATATGTTGGTTTTTGCGATCAGAATTCGTTTGCTTTTATAGGGAGTTTCAGAATTTGGCCGCGACTCGCGACCCTTTTTGCCTTCAAACTCCGCGAGTCGCGGAGTTTGAAAATACAGCTCACAAACTTTGGAGTCTTTCTTGCCGAAGGATTTTTATTATTTATATAATATATAAATAATTATAAGAATTATTTAAATATTATATTATATTTATGTGCATAGTTGACTTGTAATTTTTAGTCCGTTGCGTCGAGCGTTGAGAGTTAACTCTGGTCCCGGTTCCGGATTTTCGAACGTCCTTGCGTACAATTTAATATCTTGTACTTTGCATTTTGAATCTTGTACTCTTGTAATTTCGAGACGTTTCTTATCAATAATTGGAACCTCTTTGATTGTCTTTTGTACTTTTGAGCTTTTTGGTCGTTTGCGTCTTCAATTCGTCGAATCTGTCTTTTGTCTTCACCTTTTATTATTTAAACGAATATCACTTGTAAATAGAACAATTGCAACTAAAAGCTTGTCTTTCTTGAGGAATAATGCTATGAAATATATGTTCGTTTTTAGCATTATCAAATATTCCCACACTTGAGCGTTGCTTGTCCTCAAGCAATATCGTCTTGAAATACTAGAATCACTTCTTTATTCTTCACACTTTGTACATCAGTGATTTCTATACGGCGGTATAAACAATGGTAGTAACGATATGGTTTACAGTCCCACATGACTATAAAAATTTAGATCCATTAAGGAAATTGGATCTTTATGAAAACATTTGATCTTTTGAAAATTAAATCTAGTTTTTACCCTAGATAAGTTTTCCGGAATAACCCTTTACCGGTGTTTGCAAAATATTTTTGTGGGTTTGGTGGGTTTCAGATTTGAAAATTTTAGCTCAAAACTTGCAGTTTTGTGTCACCCACTTGCTAACCTTGTATTTGGAAAGCAACACGTCCAGTTTACTTGTCCCGTATATTACCTTTCGGTAAACTACCGTCCGGTTGTAAAGGAAAGCGTTGAACAAGCAACTGTTAAGGCAATGTCCCTTGACATGCTTTTAATTATGGTCTATAATGTGTCGGACGCAATTACTATCATTGGTAGGAGCAATAGTAAAGCTCACCCTTATGATTTTTCGGTCTGGCACAAGGTCCTGTCTTTGACCACTATGCAACCACCGTTCTTACGGTTGACACCCGATTTAGTTCAGGTGACCTAATGAATTCCAGGTGAATTCCTAGGATTTTACGTTCAATGGTAATGAACGCATTGAAAATAGGGTTTTCAGAAAACAAATCGGTTTGTAATTTTGATCAAAATATTTTCTCGTACAAGCTCGAATTTAGATATCATTGAATTCCATGAGTTTGTAATTCTCAATCTTTAAGGTCAATCTCAAGGATTGAGTAATATCAGGCTTAAAAGCTGATTTTTGATCTTTTAAGGAGATTATCCTTTCTGGGGATCCGATTCATTAGTCTTATCCAGCTAATTTGCATGGTGCCCCCATTTTACGAGATAAATCCTTCTCATGGTTAGGATAAATCTGACCACTTGGCGACCCTGTTTAATGCTGAGGTCCGTGGATTTCCTGCTGATTTTAGAGATGACTTTTCTAGATTTTTCGTCAACCTACAGCTGGTCTGGACGACAACTTCTTGACCTAAATCAAGAAGCGCGTGTCTTTTTCGGAAGACTTTACTTCCTTTTAATGATGGAATTGATTCATCGTGTAGATCCATCTTTCTTACAGTAAATCAGGTAAAACTTTTTAGTTTAGTCCAAAGCAAAAGTATTTTCAGTTATTTGTACAAAAATATGTGACATATGTTTTGAATAACTTGGAGAATTTTCCCACACTTGTCTTTTATTTTCCTTTTTATTGTCCTCTATTCCATTTTAAATGAATTTTAACATTTTGGTTTGTTTCTCAATTTATGTCCTTTCTGAGGTAACAATAATTTCGGTGTTAACACCTAGTTTTATCGTTCATAAATATGTATAAACATGATTTTGAGTTCATTTAATTGAAAATTTTGAAAAATTTTACTAGAATTGGGTAGTCAGTATATAAGACTAGGGCTGTTCTTTATTATCAGAGAGCAATAGATTCTAATACAACTACTACGTTACTAGTATTTTTAATGGTAACCAAGTGTTTAAGATAAAAATTTTAAAATCCAAAAGAATTTAACTCCTTCCCACACTTAAGATCTTGCAATGCCCTCATTTGCAAGAAATCAGTAACAATTTAAATTATTGAGGGTGATTTGTGTGAAAATGATTAAATTTTACCAAAGTTTCCAAACATATTGGCATTTGTTTGCTGAATGATAAATGGTGCACATCATTTGTTCATTCCGTCTTGTTGTTATTTCACATATATTTTGCATCTTGTCGTCAAAATTAGTTGCTTTTGCTGAACTTAATGCCAGTCTTTGAAAATGCGTTGTTTTATCCTGTTGTGTACATAAGATAAATTGCAAACATATATACATATTTTTGAAGTTTGGTATATTACCCCACATTCAAAAATTATTAAAATCTAAGAATAAAAGTTAGAAAATTATAAAAACTATTACAATATTAACATAAGTATTAAACGTATCAACATTACAAATTACAAAATAAATAAAACTAAGTAGACTAGGGATGATACTGATACCAATAGGGGTTCCATGCATAACCATAGGTGCTATAAAATGCTTCGGCAGGGTTATACGTAGGATACGGTGGTTGCATCTCTATAGACCAGGGAGGGAATATGGGTTTTGGAGTAGGAATATAGTTTCTACCTTTATGTTGGCAATGAGCTATGATTTGTTTTGATGAACTTGCCAATCTTCAAATGCTCTCTGTCTAGCATTTTCGTACTCCTGTGAAGCTATAAACCTTTGCATTTCTTGCATTTCATTTCCCCCTCCTACATTACCTTGCTGTTGGTTTCTCTCAACCTGTGGATGTCTACCATGGTATTGTACTGCGGCGTTATTTCGCCTCTTCAAAACTTTCGCACCATGGTATACATTTAAACCTATAGTATCGCGGGGTTCTGGTTCTTCGACTAATAATCCCCCCCGACTTATATCCACACCGAGATATTCAGCAATCAAAGTAATAAAAATACTACCTCCTATTATGCTATGCGGTCTCATCCCCCTAACCATAGCTGATAAATAATAACCCACACAATAAGGTATACTTACAGCACTTTGTGGGTCTCGAATACACATATGGTAAAACAAATCCTGTTCATTTACCTTTTCCTTGTTTTTACCTCTTTGTGTAATCGAATTAGCTAAAAACCTATGAATTACTCTTAATTCAGCTCTATCTATATCCAAATAAGAGTAATTTCCCCCTTTGAATTGGTGATGGCTTGTCATTTGACTCCATAAACCATGTGTATCAAAATTTTCATCTATCTTTCTACCATTTAGTATCAACCCTCTACAATCGGCAGATGCTAACTCCTCAGGCGTATATATACGTAAAGCCTGAGCCATGTCTAGTAAAGACATGTGGCGCATCGAACCTCCTAACAAAAATCTAATAAAAGATCGATCGGTTAAACTAGCTACCCGATCATTTAATTCTATACTACATAACAATTCTTCACACCATACTTTATATACAGGTCTACGCATGGTGAATAAACGTACCCAGTCGTTAAAAGTAGAATTACCATACCTCTGTGCAAGTAATTCCCTAATTGGCCCGGCCAATTCTACAGCTTCTAATGGTCCCCATTCTATGACCCTAGGTACCTCAACAACTTTAGAATGAAGAGTATGCAAACCCCTTTGGTATTTTGGATAATCTATCCAAAGTCTGTCAAATCTCAGGTTCGGGTGCAAATCTTCCAAGTGCATATCAGAAAATGTCATGACTGGATGAGGTATATCTTGCTTGTAGTAATTATCCACCTCCTGTTGTTCCGCATTCTCAGCAGGAGCATTGCGAGTTTGGGATGAAGATTCACCCCTTTCAGTCTGCAAAACACATCAAACACAATTTTTGTGCATCCAAATATGCATTAGTGTCAGCAAAATCATCAATCAAAATAATTACAATGACATGATCAATTTATATCAAACTTAAGCTCATTTTCATATTTTCATCAAATCTACACTTTTTCAAATAAGCATATACAAAAATGTTCGCCAAGTTCATAAGCATTCAACTCAAATAACATGTCAAAATAATCATTACTAGCAATTAAACAAGTTTCAAATGGCATTATCTCTCAAAAATCAAGTTCATGAATTTTTAGACTTGAAAAAGTCCACTTTAATTCTCAAAATCATGTTTAGGCTCAAAGTTTGGATCATTTAACTACCTAAACATGTTACACTACTTAATTTAGCAACAATTCATGACAAAAATCGGCCATAACCTGTTTTTATCAAAAAGCCCCAAATTTGCTCAAGAACACAAACCCTAGATTACTCAAAATTTGAAGTTTAAGGCTTCTAATCATGTTAAATAGCATCAATCTAGGTTATACAATCATAATACATAAACAATTTAAGCATAATTACACTAAAAAGCATCAAAATCAAATTGGGGAAAAAATTGCTCAAGAACACTAATTTTCGGATTAAATGGTGTTTAGGTGTAGAAATTTATCGTTTTTCTTGAAAAATTCCTTGATAGCATCCTTCTCAACATGATTTTAGTAAAAGATTTGATGATTAACGGTTAAAAATTGTGATTTTGGGGGTGTTTTTGCGGGTTTTTTCGGCAGTATTTTCGCAGTATTTGGTGTGTTTGTGGTGTGCAACTGATCAGTTCTGCGTTTTATTTTTTTCCTGATTTTTGGTCCTCCCGCGAGTCGCGGGGTTTAAACCTTCAAACTCCGTGAGTCGCGAAGTTTGTTATTTTTTTTTAACATCGTATACTAATTAAAACAATTAAGTAATTAATTTTAAAATTTTGTTTCCCTTGTTATTTAGGACGAGGTCGTTTCGGATCGATGTCCTAGTCCGTCCTTCGACAAAATTTTAAAATTTGTCTTTTTGTAGCGATTGTTTTAAAAGCTAAGATTTTTGGGTTTTTTTTAATGTTTTTGGCATACTTTAATTCAATAAGATTAAAAATAATGATAATAAAAGTTCTCGTCCCTCCCTTGGGTAAAGCAATTTTGGTTCAAAGACCTAGTCTTCAACTTATGATGAATTTTAAAAATCATATTTTTAACTTAATGAGATAAAGTAAATTTTTGTTTTTAAATTCACACAATTTAAATATAAAATTCAAAATTAATATTAAAAAGTCACACCAAACTTAAAATTTGAAATGCATAAAATTAAAAATTCATATTTTAAAAATTAAAAATTCACACCAAACTTAATTTAAAAATTCATATTATAAATTCACACCAAACTTATATTAATTTTTCAAATATTTACAATTTTAAAAATATTGTTTTTACAAAGTTACAATATTAATTTAAGATTTAAATATTAATTTTAAAAACATGGTAAAAATAAAATTAAAAATCTTTTTGGCTTTTTATCCCAGTTTAATCAATCAAATATTATCAAAAATATGCGCCCCTCTTTTCGGTAAAGTAATTTCGGTTCCATGACCTAATTTAACTCATGACGAATTTTTGAAATATTTTGGGTTGATTGATTAAAGATATTTATACCTTAAGAATAAGCGTTAAATTTCGCAGTGATGTAATAAATTTTTGAATGATATCAATAATTTCGGTCGCCAAACCTAATTTTATTCAATACCAATTTAATACTTTATAGCGAACAAATTAGCGTTTATTATCAAAAGGTTAAAAATAAAAAATAAAATAAAATAAAAACTGTTCAAACATACCTGTGAAATAGATTTCTTAGTTATATGATCTATCCCATTCATAAGATAGTCGGTTTAATTGGTTTTCCATAGCTACATAGGCCTAACCTCGAGCATTCAGTGTCTTTTCTTCTAAACATATGAACGGTCCGTCTCTGCCTAAAGTAACAAATTCGGTATTTCAATAGGTTTGATTATTTGAACATTTACCTCCATGTGACCATTTTCCGCATTTGTGACATCTTTCCAGGTGTCGTGCTCTTCTTTTCGCTGCAGATTTTGATTTTCCTTTACCAAATTGTAACTTATTATCTTCGCATCTGGATTCTTTTCTAACTCCGTCCAATCTTTCTCTGATTACTGATACTATTTCACTCGGTATTGTGTCATTATTACGTTTAGTGATCAAAGCGTGTAGCATTAGACCATGGTTTAGTTCACAGGCAGTCTTCATTTCCTAAAAAAAATAAAAATTCAGAATGGGGGGAGAAGACTAGTTCTTTAGGGTCTGCTAGGGAAAGACCATTCGGGTTCCATTTTCGAGAACTACATGAAAACAGACAATCTAACTCTAACAAAAATACATATTATCCTTTAAAGACTTGATTCTCCCTACACTTAGTTAGCTGTGGTGTCGAAATTGTGATTAACTTCGTTGTCGACTTCCATCGGACCATGTATGTAATGTTTAACTCTGTGACCATTAACTTTAAATTCAATCCCATTTGAATTTATTAATTCTATCGTTCCGTATAGGAAAACTCTTTTAACTATGAATGGTCCAGACCATCTTGATTTCAATTTTCCAGGAAATAGCTTGAATCTTGAATTGAAAAGAAGAACTCTGTCTCCTTCTTTAAATTCTTTTGAACTTCTGATTCTTTTATCATGCCATTTCTTCGTTCTTTCTTTATAGATTAACGAATTATCGTATGCTTCATGTCTTAATTCTTCTAATTCGTTTAGTTGACTTAATCGTAGACGTCCGGCTTCATGTAAATCAAGATTACATGTCTTCAAAGCCCAAAATGCTTTGTGTTCAATTTCTACTGGAAGATGACATGCCTTTCCATAAACAAGTCTAAAAGGTGTGGTTCCAATTGGAGTTTTGTAGGCTGTTCTAAAAGCCCAGAGTGCATCCTCCAATTTAATGGACCATTCCTTCGGATTTGATCCTACGATTTTCTCTAGAATACGTTTTAAAGCTCGGTTGGTATTTTCAACCTGTCCACTTGTTTGTGGATGATATGCGGTGGAGATTTTATGAGTTACTCCATATCTTTTAAGAACTTTCTCAAGTTGATTATTACAAAAATGAGTACCCCGATCACTTATTAAAGCTTTCGGTGTTCCAAACCTTGCAAAAAGACGTTTTAAAAAGTTGACTACAACTTTTGCATCGTTAGTTGGGAGAGCTTGTGCTTCCGCCCATTTAGATACATAATCAATGGCTACGAGTATATATAGATTATTATGAGATTTTGGAAATGGACCCATAAAGTCAATACCCCAAATGTCAAATACTTCACATACTTGGATGACATTTTGTGGCATTTCATCATGTTGACTTATTTTTCCGGTCCTTTGACAAGCATCACATGATTTGCAAAGAAGGTGTGCGTCTTTGTAAATTGTAGGCCAATAGAATCCAGCATCATAAACTTTTCTTGCTGTTAGTTGAGGCCCATAATGCCCTCCTGTTGGTCCTGTGTGACAATGGTTTAATATTTTACTAGCTTCATCTCCAAATACACATCGGCGTATTATTCCATCGGGACAACTTTTAAACAGATGTGGATCTTCCCAAAAATAGTGTTTTATATCACTGAAGAATTTCTTTTGTCTTTGGTACGATAATCCTTTTTCAAGGAATCCACAAACTAAGTAGTTTGCATAGTCTGCAAACCATGGAATTTCTTTAGAATCTATCTTCAATAGATATTCATCAGGAAAGTTGTCTTGTATGGCCGATTCATTTAGAACTTCTAATTCGGGATTTTCAAGACGAGAAAGATGATCAGCGGCGAGATTTTCTGCTCCTCTTTTATCTCGGATTTCAATATTAAACTCTTGTAAGAGTAAGATCCAACGGATTAATCTTGGTTTAGCATCTTGTTTCGAAAATAGGTATCTAAGAGCAGAATGGTCGGTATAGACCACCGTTTTTGCTAGAACGAGATATGATCGAAATTTGTCAAAAGCAAAGACAATAGCAAGAAGTTCTTTTTCAGTAGTTGTATAGTTCGTTTGTGCTCCTTGTAACGTCTTACTAGCATAATATATAGGTTGAAATCGTTTTTCAATCCTTTGTCCTAAAACGGCTCCCATTGCAAAATCACTTGCATCGCACATTAGTTCAAATGGTAGATTCCAATTTGGTATTATCATGATCGGCGCATTAGTGAGTTTCTCTTTAAGAATATTAAAAGATTTGATACACTCATCTGAAAAGATGAATGGAGCATCCTTTTCTAGGAGTTTATTCATAGGAGTGGCAATTTTAGAAAAATCTTTTATGAAACGTCGGTAAAAACCGGCATGTCCTAGAAAACTCCTAACTCCTCTAAAATTGGTGGGATGTGAAAGTTTAGCAATTACATCTACTTTAGCTCTATCCACTTCAATTCCTTCTTTTGAAATTTTATGACCAAGAACGATGCCTTTTTTAACCATGAAATGGCATTTCTCACAATTAAGTACTAGATTTGATTGTTCGCATCTAATAAGCATTTGTTCCAGATTAACTAGACATGATTCAAATGTATCACCGAAAACTGAAAAGTCATCCATGAAAACTTCCATGCATTCTTCTATCATGTCATGAAAAATTGCCATCATACACCTTTGAAAGGTTGCAGGGGCATTACAAAGTCCAAATGGCATGCGTTTGTAAGCAAAAGTACCATAAGGGCACGTGAATGTGGTTTTCTCTTGGTCCTCGGGTGCTATTGGAATTTGAAAATATCCGAAAAATCCATCTAGAAAACAATAGTAACTATTTTCGGCTAATCTTTCCAACATTTGATCAATGAAAGGTAAGGGAAAGTGATCTTTTCTGGTGGCGTCATTTAATTTTCTATAATCAATACACACACGCCATCCTGTTACAGTCCTAGTAGGAATAAGCTCATTTTTTTCATTTGTAATGACAGTCATGCCACCCTTCTTAGGCACGCATTGAACTGGGCTTACCCATGGACTATCAGAAATTGGATAAATTAGACCTGCATCTAGCAGTTTAATAATCTCTTTCTTAACTACATCTTGCATATTAGGATTTAGTCTTCGTTGGCGTTGCACATACGTTTTATGACCTTCTTCCATAAGGATTTTATGTGTGAAATACGAAGGACTTATTCCTTTAATATCATGAATCTTCCATGCAATGGCTGGTTTATGGGCTTTCAACACAGAAATGAGTTGTGATTTCTCATTTTCAGTAAGAGAAGACGATATTATTACAGGTAATTCAGATTCACCATGTAAATAAGCGTATTCCAAATGGTTTGGAAGTGGCTTTAACTCTAATTTCGGAGGTTCTTCTATCGATGATTTGTATCGATATCTGTCTTCTTCTTTTAGCATTTGAATTTCTTCTGTTGTTGGTTCATATCCATTAGCTATAAGTGTAGCTAACATTTCAGCTTCATCAATTGGTTCATTACCTTCTCCTAAAGAACATTCTCCTGTTCCTTGTAATTTTGGAAATTCTTCTAATAATTCTGAATGTGCATCTATAGTTTGAATATAATAACATGTATCATCTGCAGATTGTGGTTGTTGCATTGCTCTATCAACTGAAAAGGTAACACTCTCATCCTCTATACTTAGGGTCAATTTCTTACCGAACACGTCTATCATTGCTTTAGCCGTGTTTAAGAATGGTCTTCCTAATATGAGAGGAACTTGAGAATCTTCTTCCATGTCCAAAACAACAAAATCTACTGGAAATACTAAAGTACCAACTTTAACTAGCATGTTCTCCATTATCCCTCTAGGATATTTTATTGATCTATCGGCTAGTTGTATGCTTATTCTGGTTGGTTTCAATTCTCCAAGGTCTAGTTTAGTGTATAGTGAATACGGCATTAGATTTATACTAGCACCTAAGTCTGCCAATGCTTCTATTGAACTAAGACTACCCAGAAAACATGGAATTGTGAAACTTCCTGGATCAGATAGTTTTTCTGGTATCTTATTCAACAGCACTGCTTAACAATTAGCATTCATGGTAACAGCCGAGAGTTCTTCCATTTTCTTTCTATTTGAGATTAGATCCTTCAAGAATTTAGCATATCTAGGCATTCCTGAAATCACATCAATGAAAGGAAGATTTACATTTATCTGTTTAAACATATCTAAGAATTTGGATTGCTCGGCTTCAAGTTTCTCTTTCTTCATTTTACTCGGGTAAGGAAGTGGTGGTTGGTATGGTTTAACATAAGGTTTAGCCTTAACTGTGTTATCTTCATTAACCTTTTCAACTACCGGTTCTTTTTCCTTATCTTGATTAGGTTGGGGTTCTTGTGGAGTAGGAATAGCTTCATCAGAAGTTACAGGTATTTTAGGTGGTTTAAGTGTTGTACCACTTCTTGTGGTAATGGCTTTAGCTGTTTCATTCCGGGGGTTAGCATTTGTATCACTAGGTAGACTTCCCGGTTTTCTTTCACCTATTAACCTTGCTAGGTTACTTACTTCTTGTTCCAGATTTTGAATAGAAGCTTGTTGATTTCTAAATGCTTGAGCATTTTGTTCATTAGTTTGTTTCTGAGATGTGAAAAACTGCGTTTGAGTTTCAACTAGCTTTGTCATCATATCTTCTAAATTCGGCTTTTTATCATCGGTTTGTTGTGGTGGTTTGTTTTGAAAATTAGGTCTTTGCTGATTGTAATTATTATTGTATACTTGTTGATTGCTAGGACCTTGTTGGTTGTTGTATGGAATATTTCTGTTATAATTCTGGTTTTGATTGTAAATCGGTCTTGGCGTTTGATAATTATTCTGATAATTATTTCCAGGCCTTTGGTTTATGTATGAAATATTCTCTCTTTGTTCCATTGTTAATTCAATACTGAGACAATCTTTTGTCAAATGTGGTCCTCCACACTGCTCACAACTAATTCGTATTGAGTGAATATCTTTAGTCATCTTTTCCATTCGTCTCTCGACAGCATCTATCTTTGCGGAAATGGAATCTAAGTCATGGCTAGAATCGGCTCTAGCTGCTTTAGATGATCTAACGATATCTTTTTCTTGGTGCCACTCATGTGAGTGAGAAGCAGTGTTATCAATAATTTTGTAAGCATCAGTTTCGGTTTTCTTCATAATAGAACCACCAGCTGCTATATCTATGTCTTTCCTTGTAGTGATGTCGCATCCTTGGTAGAATATTTGTACTATTTGACAGGTGTCTAAACCATGTTGCGGACATCCTCTTAATAACTTTCCAAATCTAGTCCACGCCTCATATAGAGTTTCATTCGGCTTCTGTGTAAACGTAACAATTTCTGCTTGAAGTCTTACGGCTTTAGATGCAGGAAAGAATTGTTTAAGAAATTTTTCAACTAAAACATCCCATGTATCAATCGTCCCTTCAGGTAACGATTCCAACCAATCTTTGGCTTCTCCCTTTAAAGTCCAGGGAAAAAACATGAGATATATCTGTTCATCCTCCACTTCTCGGATTTTAAATAGTGTGCAGATCCTATTAAAGGTACGAAGATGTTCATTTGGATCTTCCTTCGGCGCACCACTAAATTGGCATTGATTAGTCACCATGTGTAGAATTTGTCCTTTGATTTCATAATCTGGCGCATTAATGTCTGGATGAGTAATTGCGTGACCTTGGCCAGTGCGTTTAGCTCTCATTCGGTCTTCCATACTTAAAGGTTCCAGATTCTCCATAATTGAATTTGTTGAATCGGAATCACTAGAGGATTCTGATTTAATGGTTCGTTCCTCAACAATCTCTGTTTGACTGATTGGTGGTTCCGGAGGAAAGTTTAGTGGTTCAGGATCTATGAATCGTTCCTGAATATTCTCCGGATTCTCAATTGTGAGGTCAGGTTCAAAAAATGGATTATCGGAAATTTGAACTGGAGTACTTGGTCGACTGGATGACGATTCTAAAGAAAAATCAACGGCGGTAATATTTGCTAAATATCTTGATCTAGTTACAGGTGGTGATCGTACAAAAGGTGGTGAACGTCTTGCTCGGTGCATTCACTGAATATCCTATTAGTTTTTAAAAGGAAAGAAAAATTATAATAAGTTATTCAATCAATAGACTTTTCTGATTTTGCCCACGTTTCGAATAGCCAAAAGATGCAGCAGAGGGGCAGGATTCGTTTGGTCTCAATATAATTGAGGACTGTTTGGCTCCAATAACCCGGTCCACGTACAAATCCAACTATTACTACGAACCAGAAAATTTTGATGTCTATCAATTTAACCACTTAAAATAAATTTTCATAATTTTAAGAAATTTAGATAAGAAGTAGAATAAAAATCTATGTCCTAAAACTAGAATAGCGAGAAATAAGAAAGAAAAAGAGTTCGTCGAAAAAGGTCGAAAAAAAAAATGGTTGAAAAATAAAAGGTGACGGAAAAATAAAAGAAACTTATAAAACTTAAAAACACTTGACTAACCTAACCTTATTACTACAACTAACTTAAAATTATAATCGCAAATTGAGATTACTAATTGGAATGATAATTGATACATAGGAAAAAGTCGTCTAAAAATATTAAAGCTTACAGGAAAAACTAAATCCCAAATGGAAATAACTTAAAAAGAAACTAAAACTTAAAAAGGCGTCGCAAAATTCTAAAGTACCTAAATCTTAGTCTAAAGAAAAAGCACTTAAGAAATTCTACGGCAAAGCCTAAAAATCTAGAAGTAAAAATAACTATGGCAAAAACTAAGTTTAAAACTAAATATGAGCTAAAAATACAAATATTACGCTAAAATGATTAAAAAGGGACAAAATATTAAAATATACAAAAAGTTGTAAAAAATACAATTTTTATAAAAATATTATTTTTATATTATTTATTTATTAAAACTATTAAGTTTACAATTTAATTAAACTAATTTAACTAAAATATAAATTAAATAAAAAGTAAAACTAATTATAATAATAATAATTAACTAGGGTTAATAATAATAATAATTAATAATTACCCGTAATTAAATGCAGATTAGGGTTTCTGTCGGTGTCAGGGTAGCTCCGCGAGTTGCGGTATTTCAAGCAGCAAACCCCGCGAGTCGCGGGGTTCCAAAATTCAACTCTGGTACAGTTTTAAATTTGACGTTTTTTTTTTTTTTATATTTTCTGTTTTATAATCTAAAATTTTTATATAATAAAAACTTATATTTTAAAAACTAGAATAAAAATAGAACTACTTTATAATTTTATAAATAAGAATCTTAAAGCTAGATTTATATATATATATATATATATTTTTTTTTTCGGTTTTATATTTATAAAATATATTTATAAAATAAATTAAATAAAACTTATATTTTTACAAACTAAAGAAACTTTATAAAACTTAAATATTTAACAAATCTTAAAACGTATTTTTATAAAAACGAATTTTAATAAAAGTAAACTAAAAATCTTTTTTTTTATATATTAGCGTTGCTTCCGGCTTTTAAGCTAGATTGTTCCCCGGCAGCGGCACCAAAAATAACTTGATGTTATGCGAGGTGTATATAAAATAGCTATTAATTTTAGCAGGAAATACTATTAAATACGATACAATTTTACACATGATATTTATTTAGAGAATGGATATACTTAAACCTTGCTACAACACTTATAGGCAGTGTACCTAATCGTACAGTAGTGTAGTTTTTAGTAAGTCCGGTTCGTTCCACAGGGAAAATCTTTAAACAAAGCTTAACGATATATTAGTTTACTTTTATAAAAATACAAATATATATATATAAGTAATATTATTATTATAAAGGGGGGTTTTTACCGTTTAATGACCGGTTTGTCGATTTTAAAACTTTAGTCGCAGTTAAAACCAAATGTAAAATATTAAAAATAAATACAAGACTTAAATTAAAGCGTAACGTAAATAACGATAATGAAATTGCGAATAATAAAAGTGTGATAAAATAAACTTGCGATAATTAAAAAGTACGATAATTAAAAGTGCAATTAAATACAATAACAATAAAAATGCGATAATTAGAAGTGCAATTAAATATAAAATAAAGGAAATTAAATATGAAATAAAAGAATTATGCTTATTTAAACTTCCGTAATCATGATGTTTGACGTGTTGATTTTAGTTTTATGCCCATGGGTTAATTGTCCTTTGTCCTGGATTATTTAATATGTCCGTCTGGTTTTTGTCCATAACAGTCCATCAGTCATAAATATAAAGTGCGAGTGTCCTCGTCAAATTATCCTTATACCCGAAGTTAAATATTCCAACTAATTGGGGACTTAAACTGTAACAAGATTTTAATACTTTGTTTAATAATTACACCAGGATGTCGACTGAGTGTAACCCAATGTTTTAATATTTTGTTATCAATTATACCAAGTGTCCTTGTACATAATTTCACCCCTGTTTTAATTATTCTAGTGGCTATTAATCCATTCCCGTGTCCGGTTAAATGAACGATTATTCGCACATATAAATACCCCGCCCATCGTGTCCGAGCGAGTGTATATGGTAATTTATAGGGACGCCCAATTGTAAATCTTTATATTAACATTAACAAACTATCATTTAGTTAAACAAATATAAAGCCCATTAATAGCCCATAGTCTAATTTCCACAAGTGTCGTTCCTTTGTCCAAACCCCAATTATGGTACAAAGCCCAATTACCCAATTTTAGTAATTAGCCCAACATCATGATTACTTCGTTTTAAATAAGCATAATAATAACTTAGCTACGAGACATTAAATTAAAAAGGTTGAACATAACTTACAATGATTAAAAATAGCGTAGCGTTACACGGACAGAATTTCGACTTACACCCTTACAATATTCGCTAACATACCCTTATTATTAGGATTAAAATTAAAATTAAAATTAAAATTAAAATATAAATATAAATATTTACGTATAGATATAGAGAGGATGGATATATATGTTGGTTTTTGCGATCAGAATTCGTTTGCTTTTATAGGGAGTTTCAGAATTTGGGGCTCCGCGACTCGCGGCCCTTTTTGCCTTCAAACTCCGCGAGTCGCGGAGTTTGAAAATACAGCTCACAAACTTTGGAGTCTTTCTTGCCGACGGATTTTTATTATTTATATAATATATAAATAATTATAAGAATTATTTAAATATTATATTATATTTATGTGCATAGTTGACTTGTAATTTTTAGTCCGTTGCGTCGAGCGTTGAGAGTTGACTCTGGTCCCGGTTCCGGATTTTCGAACGTCCTTGCGTACAATTTAATATCTTGTACTTTGCGTTTTGAATCTTGTACTCTTGTAATTTCGAGACGTTTCTTATGAATAATTGGAACCTCTTTGATTGTCTTTTGTACTTTTGAGCTTTTTGGTCGTTTGCGTCTTCAATTCGTCGAATCTGTCTTTTGTCTTCACCTTTTATTATTTAAACGAATGTCACTTGTAAATAGAACAATTGCAACTAAAAGCTTGTCTTTCTTGAGGAATAATGCTATGAAATATATGTTCGTTTTTAGCATTATCAATTACGGGTTCAGAGATAATACAAGAAACTACCGAGAAAATCATCCAAATTCAACAAAGATTGAAAACCGCCCAGAGTCGACAAAAGAGCTACGCGGACAGTAAAAGAAAAGATATAGAGTTTGAAATTGGAGAAATGGTCATGCTTAAGGTTTCACCTTGGAAAGGCGTTGTTCGATTTGGTAAACGGGGGAAACTAAATCCAAGGTACATTGGACCATTCAAGATTATAGATCGTGTCGGACCAGTAGCTTACCAACTGGAGCTACCTCAACAACTCGCGGCTGTACATAACACTTTCCACGTCTCAAATTTGAAGAAATGTTTTGCTAAAGAAGATCTCACTATTCCGTTGGACGAAATCCAAATCAATGAAAACTTCAATTCATTGAAGAACCCGTCGAAATAATGGATCGTGAGGTTAAGAGACTTAAACAAAACAAGATACCGATTGTTAAGGTTCGATGGAATGCTCGTAGAGGAACCGAGTTCACCTGGGAGCGTGAAGATCAGATGAAGAAGAAATACCTGCATTTATTTCCAGAAGATACGTCAACACCTCCAACTGCTTAAAATTTCGGGAAGAAATTTATTTAACGGGTAGGTACTGTAGTGACCCGAACTTTTCCATGTTTATATATATATTAAATGAAATTGTGATTTACATGATTAAGTGTTTCCAACATGTTAAGCAATCAAACTTGTTAAGACTTGATTAATTAAAATAGGATTCATATAGACAATTGACCACCCATGTTGACCGGTGATTCACGAACGTTAAAACTTGTAAAAACTATACGATGACATATATATGGTTATATATATAGTTAACATGATTTTATTATAAGTATGTATCTCATTAGGTATTTTAACAATGAGTTATATACATAAAAATGAGACTATTAATTTAAGAAACTCGAAAACGATATATATAACGATTATCGTTATAACAACGTCTTACTAGGTACATATGAATCATATTAAGATATTGATACACTTGGTTAATTATGTTAAATGATAAGTAAATATATTATTAAGTGTATTAACAATGAAATACATATGTAAAAATAAGACTACTAACTTAATGATTTCGAAACGAGACATATATGTAACGATTATCGTTGTAACGACATTTAACTGTATATATATCATACTAAGATATATTATATATCATAATATCATGATAATATAACAATTTAACATCTCATTTGTTATAATAAACAATGGGTTAACAACATTCAACAAGATCGTTAACCTAAAGGTTTCAAAACAACATTTACATGTAACGACTAACGATGACTTAACGACTCAGTTAAAATGTATATACATGTAGTGTTTTAATATGTATTCATACACTTTTGAAAGACTTCAAGACACTTATCAAAATACTTCTACTTAACAAAAATGCTTACAATTACATCCTCGTTCAGTTTCGTCAACAATTCTACTCGTATGCACCCGTATTCGTACTCGTACAATACACAGCTTTTAGATGTATGTACTATTGGTATATACACTCCAATGATCAGCTCTTAGCAGCCCATGTGAGTCACCTAACACATGTGGGAACCATCATTTGGCAACTAGCATGAAATATCTCATAAAATTACAAAAATATGAGTAATCATTCATGACTTATTTACATGAAAACAAAATTACATATCCTTTATATCTAATCCATACACCAACGACCAAAAACACCTACAAACACTTTCATTCTTCAATTTTCTTCATCTAATTGATCTCTCTAAAGTTCTATCTTCAAGTTCTAAGTGTTCTTCATAAATTCCAAAAGTTCTAGTTTCATAAAATCAAGAATACTTCCAAGATTGCAAGTTTACTTCCAAGTTTTCTAAATCCATTCCAAGTAATCATCCAAGATCAAGAAACCATTGTTACTTATAGTAAGTTATCTTTCTAATACAAGGTAATAATCATATTCAAACTTTAATTCAATTTCTATAACTATAACAATCTTATTTCGAGTGGAAATCTTACTTGAAATTGTTTTCGTGTCATGATTCTGCTTCAAGAACTTTCAAGCCATCCAAGGATCCTTTGAAGCTAGATCTATTTTTCTCATTTCCAGTAGGTTTATCCAAGGAACTTGAGGTAGTAATGATGTTCATAACATCATTCGATTCATACATATAAAGCTATCTTATTCGAAGGTTTAAACTTGTAATCACTAGAACATAGTTTAGTTAATTCTAAACTTGTTCGCAAATAAAAGTTAATCCTTCTAACTTGACTTTTAAAATCAACTAAACACATGTTCTATATCTATATGATATGCTAACTTAATGATTTAAAACTTGGAAACACGAAAAACACCGTAAAACCGGATTTACGCCGTCGTAGTAACACCGCGGGCTGTTTTGGGTTAGTTAATTAAAAACTATGATAAAATTTGATTTAAAAGTTGTTATTCTGGGAAAATAATTTTTATTATGAACATGAAACTATATCCAAAAATTATGGTTAAACTCAAAGTGGAAGTATGTTTTCTAAAATGGTCATCTAGACGTCGTTCTTTCGACTGAAATGACTACCTTTACAATAACAACTTGTAACTTATTTTTCCGACTATAAACCTATACTTTTTCTGTTTAGATTCATAAAATAGAGTTCAATATGAAACCATAGCAATTTGATTCACTCAAAACGGATTTAAAATGAAGAAGTTATGGGTAAAACAAGATTGGATAATTTTTCTCATTTTAGCTACGTGAAAATTGGTAACAAATCTATTCCAACCATAACTTAATCAACTTGTATTGTATATTATGTAATCTTGAGATACCATAGACACGTATACAATGTTTCGACCTATCATGTCGACACATCTATATATATTTCGGAACAACCATAGACACTCTATATGTGAATGTTGGAGTTAGCTATACAGGGTTGAGGTTGATTCCAAAATATATATAGTTTGAGTTGTGATCAATACTGAGATACGTATACACTGGGTCGTGGATTGATTCAAGATAATATTTATCGATTTATTTCTGTACATCTAACTGTGGACAACTAGTTGTAGGTTACTAACGAGGACAGCTGACTTAATAAACTTAAAACATCAAAATATATTAAAAGTGTTGTAAATATATTTTGAACATACTTTGATATATATGTATATATTGTTATAGGTTCGTGAATCAACCAGTGGCCAAGTCTTAGTTCCTGACGAAGTAAAAATCTGTGAAAGTGCGTTATAGTCCCACTTTTAAAATCTAATATTTTTGGGATGAGAATACATGCAGGTTTTATAAATGATTTACAAAATAGACACAAGTACGTGAAACTACATTCTATGGTTGAATTATCGAAATCGAATATGCCCCTTTTTATTAAGTCTGGTAATCTAAGAATTAGGGAACAGACACCCTAATTGACACGAATCCTAAAGATAGATCTATTGGGCCTAACAAACCCCATCCAAAGTACCGGATGCTTTAGTACTTCGAAATTTATATCATATCCGAAGGGTGTCCCGGAATGATGGGGATATTCTTATATATGCATCTTGTTAATGTCGGTTACCAGGTGTTCACCATATGAATGATTTTTATCTCTATGTATGGGATGTGTATTGAAATATGAAATCTTGTGGTCTATTATTATGATTTGATATATATAGGTTAAACCTATAACTCACCAACATTTTTGTTGACGTTTTAAGCATGTTTATTCTCATGTGATTATTAAGAGCTTCCGCTGTCGCATACTTAAATAAGGACGAGATTTGGAGTCCATGCTTGTATGATATTGTGTAAAAACTGCATTCAAGAAACTTATTTTGTTGTAACATATTTGTATTGTAAACCATTATGTAATGGTCGTGTGTAAACAGGATATTTTAGATTATCATTATTTGATAATCTACGTAAAGCTTTTTAAACCTTTATTGATGAAATAAAGGTTATGGTTTGTTTTAAAATGAATGCAGTCTTTGAAAAACGTCTCATATAGAGGTCAAAACCTCGCAACGAAATCAATTAATATGGAACGTTTTTAATCAATAAGAACGGGACATTTCATCATAATGATAGTATTAATAGTTTTTGATAAAATGAATAATTTAATAATAATGGTAGTGGAAATAATAATTTTTGATATTAGTACATAATACTTAATAATAATAATTATAACAATTTTATTACTAATGGTAATCTTAATAATAATACTTTTGCTAATAATAATAATAATAATAACTCCTAAATGTTTCTAATACTAATATTAACGATAATAATTATAAAACTAGTAATAATAACAGTAATAATAACACTAACAATAATAATATTATTAGTGATAATACTAATAAGTTTTGAATTATAATTATAGCACTTATAATAATAATGATAATAGTAATAATAACAATAATGATAAGTGTAATAATATCAATAACAATAATAATAATAATAATAATAATAGTAATAATGATAATAATAATAATAATAATAATAATAATAATAATAATAATAATAATAATAATAATAATAATAATAATAATAATAATAATAATAATAATAATAATAATAATAATAATAATAATAGAGATTTTGAAAATGGAAGTACCTCTTAAAAATGAATCCTAAAAAATATAGACTCCTGCAAGGCTCGAACCCGTGACCACTCGCAAACTCGCTATCACCTTAAACCACTCCTCCGTTTTCTTTCTTTCTGTAATATTTGCTTACCAAATCTAATTAACTCGTACGTTTCTGTTATCTATTTCCTTCTTCTTCTTCATTAATAATCGATCAGAGATCCACTCAATTAAATTAGCGAATTGCTTTTAGGATTTTGTGACAAAACATAACTGCGTGTTTATTTCGAATTAATAGTCACTAAAAAGAATATGCAGCCTCAAGAACAGCTGCTGTTGTTCGTCGTTACTTTAAAAAAAATTTGATTTTCAATTTTGATGATGTTTTAGTAAAAGATTATAACACGAAATAGTTGGTAAAGCGTTCATAGAAACTATTGGAGTCATTAAATTAACTTAAAACATAACAATCAATTCGAATTTTTACGAAGAACACATGTTTTAACTTTTAAGAATTTACCTTTGACTCGAAAATTCGTGATCAATATGAGGAATTGAAGGCTCAAAGTTTGCAGATAGTTTAGAAATTGAATCCTAACAAATTTGCGTTATTAGATTTTAAAAATCGATTCTGTTTTTGAGCTTCTGATAATATGAACTAAGAACACAGGTATTCGCTGTAATGGGAAAAAAATTTAATCAAGAAATAGAGAAATTAGGTAATTGATAATGATATTGGAAGTCGACTGATTTAGTACTCATAGATGAGATGATCGATTGCCTTATGTTGTAGTTGTGTAGCGACCAAATATCACGAGCAAACAGAGAAAAAGGAAAAATATAAAACTGATAAAAGATAGAACATATTATACGCGTATTTTTTTTTTTTTGTCTTTAGAATATATATTTTATTAATATCATTAATTAATAATATATTAACAATAATAATAATAATGTTAAAAAAAATTAAAATTAAAATACTAATAATAATAAATATTATATTAATAATAATGATACTAATATTAAAAATAATAAATACTGATAATTATAATAATAATTATAAAAATGATGATGATAATAATAATAATATTAATGATAATAAAAATACTGATTTTTAATGATACAGGTAATGATAATAATACAAGTAATAGTTAAGATATAACAAGTTACATATATCCAATTTCATATCTATATATTTTATTTAGAAATAATAATATTAATAATATCGATATTAATCTTATTATTAATCTAAATACAAAATATTAATAATAACAATGAAAGTAATAATAATATAACATCTATATTTTCTTGTAATTAATATTACATATCATTAATTATATAATATTAATAATTATATAATATATATATAATAACATATATTGAATGTTTACTTTTAGTATAAATACATTATATATTATGTGTTTGCATATTAAATATGGAAATATAGTTGTCTTATATATGTATATATATGTATATATATATATATATATATATATATATATATATATATATATATATATATATATATATATATATATATATATATATATATATATATATATTATTTATTTATTTATTTATTTACAACGACTGCTCGTGAATTGTCAGGTAAGGTCCAATCGATAGTTAGGTGCATGAAGTTATTTTAATATAAAACGTCTATTTACATAACTCGTCGATATCCATCTTCTAAGTTATCTACATTTCATAATTTCATCTTTTCATTTAATAATATGAAAGTTAAATAGTTAATTTATCAAAAGTCACGAGTAAATTATTGTAAAGTATGTATCGAAAATCAAACAGGAATCTCCATTAACTTTTGTCGAATTATCGTTGATTGACACATTTGTTCTTACTAGAAAATCACTTCACCATTTCTTCCGAATATTGTTAAAAAGGAATGATTTCTCAAATCAACGTGGACCTTACAATCGAGACTTATAATAATATATCCGTTAATTAAATCGTTTAATGTTACCTTTTAATTCTGTCGGTAAATATATTAAACATAAATTGAAATAAATACGTTCCATGTAAATGTGACGATCGCTCCAAATCCATATGGACAAACACGTCATTCATCGATTTGATTGCGAGGTATTTGACCTCTATATGATACGTTTTGTAAACATTGCATTCTTTTGAAAAGGCACACCATAAATGAATATTTAAATCAAAGATTTTCGACATCTGATGATTTCTACATATAGACAATCACCGTAATATAATAGTTTACAATGATACTTCCGTTGACAATGCAGTCAAAATAAGATACTTGGTGATGATTTGGTGAATGCAACGTTTCCTTGAAAAATATGTCATGTAAGACTCCAGGCACATAGCTTGTCTAACATATAAGCAAACAGCGGAAGACTTCTAGGAACCTGAGAATAAACATGCTAACAAGTGTCAACACAAAGGTTGGTGAGTTCATAGTTTTAGTGTTTCGCATAATTTGTATATAAAAGTGGATCACAAGATTTCAGTTGTTTCATCCAGAAACGTTTATCAAAATATTCTACGAAATTGAGCACCCTGGTAACTAAACTTAATGTATATATAATTTGTACCCTTTGTATAATCATCTTAATAATAGACGCAAACCAACGTGTACGCTTCTCAAATAGCATACGTCCGTTAAAAGGCTAGTGCTCTAGCTCGGACGGGGAAATCAAGCCCTATGGATCCATATACT
Source organism: Rutidosis leptorrhynchoides (assembly GCF_046630445.1). Taxonomy (NCBI): domain Eukaryota; kingdom Viridiplantae; phylum Streptophyta; class Magnoliopsida; order Asterales; family Asteraceae; genus Rutidosis; species Rutidosis leptorrhynchoides. The sequence goes on along the minus strand of NC_092334.1, from coordinate 98,688,492 downwards.
ACTACTCGCGCCCACCAGTTCTTATAACTGGCAGTTACTAGTTACCAAAGCTAAGGGATTTTCGGTTCAAACTCAGTGTAGAATTTAGTATGTACTTGTATCCATTGCGTTTAAAATAAAGTGCATGTATTCTCAGCCCAAAAATATATATTGCAAAAGCAGTTAAAAAGGGAGCAAATGAAACTCACACATATAAATATTGTATATCGGTTAATAAAGCATTTGCATGTATTCTCAGCCCAAAAATATAGATTGCAAAAGCAATTAAAAAGGGAGCAAATGAAACTCACCTTAGCAGCATATAAAGTCGTTCACCAAAATGTGACTGAAACTCGAATTACCAAATAACCATAGATCTCAACCTAGAGAACATATGTTGGTCAATAAATGTCTATCAAGCTAGGTCAGGTCATAGTGTATCATAATCCTAATGCTCGAGATTGACATACAAAAGTTATCCAAAGTCGTTTCAAAAAGTCAATTTTGACAATAGTTCAACAAAACGAGACATACCTTATATAAGGAGTCATTTACTCGGTTGGTAATATTTAAAAGTTCACTTTATCAATCTCGTAAACAAGTTGTTTAAATCTTAATTGCAGATTCAAAAGCAATTTCAATTAACGTCAATCATAATTCAGTTGATCATATCTTTTAATCCGTTCATCGAAACTATTCGGTGTCTAAATGAAAAGTTATTGATTTTTCGCCAGCTTTCCGAAAACATGTATATCATATACCTTTTACCAGTAATATATGTATTTAATTCGTGATTCATTATAAACTGTTTAACGACGAAATTTAGCATACAAACATGTATAAATATATATACTCGAGCACTAGACATGGATACACAATTAATGTATAAAAGATAAAATATAAATGCTTACGTATCAATATTGTGATTCAATATTGCAGAAAAGTACGTAGACGCAACATAGATGATAACAGTAGGTTTGACTTGTAAATAATACCCATGAACATTACCCATAACCTCTATAGCTGTAACCCATAATTTCCTTAACTTTATCCCGCTCAAAACCCATTTTTGAAAGTGACACGCTCATAACCTCGTCGTAGTATTTTATGTATAATACTAATTAATAATATTAATAATAATAAGATTAATAATAATATTAATCTTAATAATAATAATAATAATAATAATAATAATAATAATAATAATAATAATAATAATAATAATAAAAAATAAAATAAATACGGAGTAATATATAATTTAGAGAAAGAAGTGTGAAAACTGAGCAATTTATAGAACCTTTTCTGAAAAAGTACCCCATGCGATCGCATGTGATTTGTGCTTCAAGGCCATGCGATCGCATGGCCCTCTGATCCAGCTCACAAACTTTTAACTTTTTGTTTGTCGACATAATTTTATATAATATATATAATATATTTAATTTATATAATTAATTAAATATTATATTAAATTCACATGCATAGTTGACTTGTAGTTTTCGTTCCGATGACTCGTACGTTGTCACTCGACTTATGTCCCGGTTCCGATTTCTCGAACACATTTTCGTACGCTTAGAAAACTCGCAATTTACGTTTTGTAACTCGTACCTTTGTCAAAATATAGTCTTAAATTATCAATAAACTATATCATTTAAAGTGTATCTTAAACTTTCGAGTGTTTTGGTCATTTACTTCTATAAATCATTGTCTCGCTATTTGTTGATATATAATAACAAATCGTTTTATGACCAAGTTAATATATATTTTCAACATTCATAAACACGTTTTAAATATACGTCGCAATTTATTCATACAATTAATATTCCAACTTATCATATATATTCAAATAAATATTTAAACCAATAAGTTTAATGTACGGTATTAAACAATTAAAATGTTGTTACGTTTTCAAATTTTAATATATATATGTATCTATTTACATATAATGGTTTGCGAATCATTGAAAACAATCGAAGGGTAATTGAATAGTTCAAAATTTTGAGATTCAACTTCATAGACTTTGCTTATCGTGTCGGAAACGTTAAAAATTAAGTTTAAATTTGGTCAGAAATTTCCGGGTCATCACAGTACCTCCCCGTTAAAGAAATTTCGTCCCGAAATTTGAGTGAGGTCGTCATGGCTAATAATAAAAATGTTTTAATGATGAATATGTGTTGATAAATAGAATTTTTATCACCGTTGAATAATATGGATAAAATAATTCAATTACTCGAAGTGTATGAGAGAAGTTATCGTAATAGAGTGAAATGAAAGAATAGAGATTCGTCTTAACTTTTGACGTAGTTACGATTGATTTCCAGAATTTAAGGAATAGAAAATCTTCATAATCTAAATAAGATTTGATTCTTCGGAATTTGCGAAAATTAGGATTTTCTTTGATTAAATGCGTATCTGCCTCGATTGCTATGTCTGATATTTCGCTATAAATTGACCTCTTCCGTTTCATTTATTTTCAACACTCCTATAATCTTCTTTCTTATTTCATACATCCCAATAGATTGTGAAAATGCTTAATCCAGTTCTGATTCTTGATATTTTCCTGGCTATCGTATCCTTCATTCTTCTTTTTCATCTGCCACCAGAGGAAGTTATTTTCTTCTACTATTACCTTGGGGTTATAGTGTTTTTCATTCTCCCGTGTCTTTATATTGCTATACGCATTGATATACACGGTTTGTAATTTCGGGGTTGTTATCGGGCTTTATATTCTCCATTATATTTCGGAGCTTCATGCTTTCGTTTTCTCTTCCCGACCTTAAGTCAAGCGGATAATGGTCTAGAATTCGTAGGTATGAAGTTTCAGATGAACATAACTAATGTTCTAAGAAAGAAATGGTAATAGCACAATCTGACTTGTCAAATTACCAGAATACCTCAAAAAAGACCGAATCATTAAGAAAATATTTTCTTGATATTTTTAGAGATTATATAGAATGAAAGAGTTATGTAACATGGTTCATGATGAGGGTATGATCTGTGAACCTTTATCACGTTCCATTAGAAACTCAGCATGACTTACTGTAATATAACTACGTTGATCAAGTGTCATTATATTATACTAACTCATGCTTCAATTCCTAACATTACTTCAAAACATTTATATTTTAAACTTGAAAGTTTCAGAATTTAGAAACTAAAATAGTTTCTTTTATGGTGTAACACAGATATCGTAAGGAGAAAATTGATTTCCGATAAGAATGATTATGGAATTATCTCTAGAAATATGGAGGATATTTATAATGAAAGATACGATGATATCTTAGAATTTCTAATATCAGAGGATGATGAAGAATATTGTCCGCAAGAGTTTAGATTCGGAATCAAGGTATTCGTTAATGGCTTCAGCAGATACTGAATCATTTGGATTCTTTGAAGATAGGTTTCGTCCTTGGGATTTATCCACAGCCTCTTTCATACTTTGCTCAATCCGTTTTCCAGTTCCAAACTTTCTCTTTTTTTTTTAGCTTTGCCAGCACACTATCCTTTATCATCAAACTTTTTACTGTTAAGGTCGTTTACAGTTTTTGCTGCTTCATCAGCATTTTTCAAGATTTCGAGAACTAGTTCGTAGTTTAAGGTGTTTTTCAAAAACTTCACATTCGGAGTAAATAAGTCTAGGAGATAGACATTATATGTTTATATATAACTGTTGGCGTAGAATTGCTGCGAAATTCGAAATACTGATTGCTAATTCTCGGTAGTTGGTATGGCAATTATCGTTAGAAGATGTAGATGAGTACATGATAGGGTTTCAATGAGTATAAGGATTTTTCGGAAGGTCAAGGATCAATGAAGTTGTTGGTAAATTTACTGCTAATGTGGTGGGACATGAAAGGTTCCCTTGTAACAAGAACATATATGTCAAGGTTACAATAAAGTTAATCTGAAAAGTTGAAGTTTACTGGTTGGAAGTGTGATAAAAATTGATATCTTGAAAAGAATTTCAAGATTATTTTCGGTATTAACAACATTAAAGGATCTTGCACAGTTTTGAAGTCAAAGTATAGCTTTGAAATATGTAGAGATCTAAGAATGATGTCACCGATTCAGAGTTATGACTTGGATTCTGATCCGTCAATATCAGAATATGTAATTGAATTTATATGAAAACGATTGTATATCATTATGAGCATTGTTAATAATTTTTGAATCAAAGTTGAAGAATGTACAGTGTAACATATTAATTGTGAACTTATATATTTCCCGAGTATTACCTACCCGTTAAAGATTTCACAATTAATACTTTGTACAAAAGAACTTTTATTTATGAAAATATATGTATGTATATTTTCTTCAGATGTAATACAGAGTTAATGAGTTAATATCATATTAAGCTCATTTGATTTTTGGCTTGACTTAGAAATGATTAATCTCTAAAACATTAAAGATTACATAATCTTTGCGGAGTATTTTGCTAATGTAATCGATACTTCATTATTTATTCTTATTTTTCGGTGAAGGATGTTGATGCTTGTGGAATCTTTGTGAACCTTACAAGGCACAGATGATGTTTTCTGGAAAGTTTCGAGTACATCAAAAATGAAAATGTAAAATCAATTATGTAATTGAATAATACACTTGGTTTATTATGAAATGGAATTCATTAAGTTGAAACAGAGATTGTAGTTAACGAAGGTTAAGTTGTTAATGAAGGATGTGAAATGTCCCGTTCTTATTGATTAAAAACGTTCCATATTAATTGATTTCGTTGCGAGGTTTTGACCTCTATATGAGACGTTTTTCAAAGACTGCATTCATTTTTAAAACAAACCATAACCTTTATTTCATAAATAAATGTTTAAAAAGCTTTACGTAGATTATCAAATAATGATAATCTAAAATATCCTGTTTACACACGACCATTACATAATGGTTTACAATACAAATATGTTACATCGAAATCAGTTTTTTGAATGCAGTTTTTACACAATATCATACAAACATGGACTCCAAATCTTGTCCTTATTCTAGTATGCAACAGCGGAAGCTCTTAATATTCACCTGAGAATAAACATGCTTTAAACGTCAACAAAAATGTTGGTGAGTTATAGGTTTAACCTATATATATCAAATCGTAACAATAGACCACAAGATTTCATATTTCAATACACATCCCATACATAGAGATAAAAATCATTCATATGGTGAACACCTGGTAACCGACAATAACAAGATGCATATATAAGAATATCCCCATCATTCCGGGACACCCTTCGGATATGATATAAATTTCGAAGTACTAAAGCATCCGGTACTTTGGATGGGGTTTGTTAGGCCCAATAGATCTATCTTTAGGATTCGCGTCAATTAGGGTGTCTGTTCCCTAATTCTTAGATTACCAGACTTAATAAAAAGGGGCATATTCGATTTCGATAATTCAACCATAGAATGTAGTTTCACGTACTTGTGTCTATTTTGTAAATCATTTATAAAACTGCATGTATTCTCATCCCAAAAATATTAGATTTTAAAAGTGGGACTATAACTCACTTTCACAGATTTTTTTTACTTCGTCGGGAAGTAAGACTTGGCCACTGGTTGATTCACGAACCTATAACAATATATACATATATATCAAAGTATGTTCAAAATATATTTACAACACTTTTAATATATTTTGATGTTTTAAGTTTATTAAGTCAGCTGTCCTCGTTAGTAACCTACAACTAGTTGTCCACAGTTAGATGTACAAAAGTAATTCGATAAATATTATCTTGAATCAATCCACGACCCAGTGTATACGTATCTCAGTATTGATCACAACTCAAACTATATATATTTTGGAATCAACCTCAACCCTGTATAGCTAACTCCAACATTCACATATAGAGTGTCTATGGTTGTTCCGAAATATATACAGATGTGTCGACATGATAGGTCGAAACATTGTATACGTGTCTATGGTATCTCAAGATTACATAATATACAATACAAGTTGATTAAGTTATGGATGGAATAGATTTGTTACCAATTTTCACGTAGCTAAAATGAGAAAAATTATCCAATCTTGTTTTACCCATAACTTCTTCATTTTAAATCCGTTTTGAGTGAATCAAATTGCTATGGTTTCATATTGAACTCTATTTTATGAATCTAAACAGAAAAAGTATAGGTTTATAGTCGGAAAAATAAGTTACAAGTCGTTTTTATAAAGGTAGTCATTTCAGTCGAAAGAACGACGTCTAGATGACCATTTTAGAAAACATACTTCCACTTTGAGTTTAACCATAATTTTTGGATATAGTTTCATGTTCATAATAAAAATCATTTTCTCAGAATAACAACTTTTAAATCAAAGTTTATCATAGTTTTTAATTAACTAACCCAAAACAGCCCGCGGTGTTACTACGACGGCGTAAATCCGGTTTTACGGTGTTTTTCGTGTTTCCAGGTTTAAAATCATTAAGTTAGCATATCATATAGATATAGAACATGTGTTTAGTTGATTTTAAAAGTCAAGTTATAAGGATTAACTTTTGTTTGCGAACAAGTTTAGAATTAACTAAACTATGTTCTAGTGATTACAAGTTTAAACCTTCGAATAAGATAGCTTTATATGTATGAATCGAATGATGTTATGAACATCATTACTACCTTAATTTCCTTGGATAAACCTACTGGAAAAGAGAAAAATGGATCTAGCTTCAATGGATCCTTGGATGGCTCGAAGTTCTTGAAGCAGAATCATGACACGAAAACAAGTTCAAGTAAGATCATCACTTGAAATAAGATTGTTATAGTTATAAAAATTGAACCAAAGTTTGAATATGATTATTACCTTGTATTAGAATGATAACCTACTGTAAGAAACAAAGATTTCTTGAGGTTGGATGATCACCTTACAAGATTGGAAGTGAGCTAGCAAACTTGAAAGTATTCTTGATTTTATGAAACTAGAACTTTTGGAATTTATGAAGAACACTTAGAACTTGAAGATAGAACTTGAGAGAGATCAATTAGATGAAGAAAATTGAAGAATGAAAGTGTTTGTAGGTGTTTTTGGTCGTTGGTGTATGGATTAGATATAAAGGATATGTTATTTTGTTTTCATGTAAATAAGTCATGAATGATTACTCATATTTTTGTAATTTTATGAGATATTTCATGCTAGTTGCCAAATGATGGTTCCCACATGTGTTAGGTGACTCACATGGGCTGCTAAGAGCTGATCATTGGAGTGTATATACCAATAGTACATACATCTAAAAGCTGTGTATTGTACGAGTACGAATACGGGTGCATACGAGTAGAATTGTTGATGAAACTGAACGAGGATGTAATTGTAAGCATTTTTGTTAAGTAGAAGTATTTTGATAAGTGTCTTGAAGTCTTTCAAAAGTGTATGAATACATATTAAAACACTACATGTATATACATTTTAACTGAGTCGTTAAGTCATCGTTAGTCGTTACATGTAAATGTTGTTTTGAAACCTTTAGGTTAACGATCTTGTTAAATGTTGTTAACCCAATGTTTATAATATCAAAAGAGATTTTAAATTATTATATTATCATGATATTATGATGTACGAATATCTCTTAATATGATATATATACATTAAATGTCGTTACAACGATAATCGTTACATATATGTCTCGTTTCAAAATCATTAAGTTAGTAGTCTTGTTTTTACATATGTAGTTCATTGTTAATATACTTAATGATATGTTTACTTATCATAATATCATGTTAACTATATATATAACCATATATATATCATCATATAGTTTTTACAAGTTTTAACGTTCGTGAATCACCGGTCAACTTGGGTGGTCAATTGTCTATATGAAACCTATTTCAATTAATCAAGTCTTAACAAGTTTGATTGCTTAACATGTTGGAAACATTTAATCATGTAAATATCAATCTCAATTAATATATATAAACATGGAAAAGTTCGGGTCACTACAGTACCTACCCGTTAAATAAATTTCGTCCCGAAATTTTAAGCTGTTGAAGGTGTTGACGAATCTTCTGGAAATAGATGCGGGTATTTCTTCTTCATCTGATCTTCACGCTCCCAAGTGAACTCGGGTCCTCTACAAGCATTCCATCGAACCTTAACAATTGGTATCTTGTTTTGCTTAAGTCTTTTAACCTCACGATCCATTATTTCGACGGGTTCTTCGATGAATTGAAGTTTTTCGTTGATTTGGATTTCATCTAACGGAATAGTGAGATCTTCTTTAGAAAAACATTTCTTTAAATTCGAGACGTGGAAAGTGTTATGTACAGCCGCGAGTTGTTGAGGTAACTCTAGTCGGTAAGCTACTGGTCCGACACGATCAATAATCTTGAATGGTCCAATATACCTTGGATTTAATTTCCCTCGTTTACCAAATCGAACAACGCCTTTCCAAGGTGCAACTTTAAGCATGACCATCTCTCCAATTTCAAATTCTATATCTTTTCTTTTAATGTCAGCGTAGCTCTTTTGTCGACTTTGGGCGGTTTTCAACCGTTGTTGAATTTGGATGATCTTCTCGGTAGTTTCTTGTATAATCTCCGGACCCGTAATCTGTCTATCCCCCACTTCACTCCAACAAATCGGAGACCTGCACTTTCTACCATAAAGTGCTTCAAACGGCGCCATCTCAATGATTGAATGATAGCTGTTGTTGTAGGAAAATTCTGCTAACGGTAGATGTCGATCCCAACTGTTTCCGAAATCAATAACACATGCTCGTAGCATGTCTTCAAGCGTTTGTATCGTCCTTTCGCTCTGCCCATCAGTTTGTGGATGATAGGCAGTACTCATGTCTAGACGAGTTCCTAATGCTTGCTGTAATGTCTGCCAGAATCTTGAAATAAATCTGCCATCCCTATCAGAGATAATAGAGATTGGTATTCCATGTCTGGAGATGACTTCCTTCAAATACAGTCGTGCTAACTTCTCCATCTTGTCATCTTCTCTTATTGGTAGGAAGTGTGCTGATTTGGTGAGACGATCAACTATTACCCAAATAGTATCAAAACCACTTGCAGTCCTTGGCAATTTAGTGATGAAATCCATGGTAATGTTTTCCCATTTCCATTCCGGGATTTCGGGTTGTTGAAGTAGACCTGATGGTTTCTGATGCTCAGCTTTGACCTTAGAACACGTCAAACATTCTCCTACGTATTTAGCAACATCGGCTTTCATACCCGGCCACCAAAAATGTTTCTTGAGATCCTTGTACATCTTCCCCGTTCCAGGATGTATTGAGTATCTGGTTTTATGAGCTTCTCTAAGTACCATTTCTCTCATATCTCCAAATTTTGGTACCCAAATCCTTTCAGCCCTATACCGGGTTCCGTCTTCCCGAATATTAAGATGCTTCTCCGATCCTTTGGGTATTTCATCCTTTAAATTTCCCTCTTTTAAAACTCCTTGTTGCGCCTCCTTTATTTGAGTAGTAATGTTATTATGAATCATTATATTCATAGATTTTACTCGAATGGGTTCTCTGTCCTTCCTGCTCAAGGCATCGGCTACCACATTTGCCTTCCCCGGGTGGTAACGAATCTCAAAGTCGTAATCATTCAATAATTCAATCCACCTACGCTGCCTCATATTCAGTTGTTTCTGATTAAATATGTGTTGAAGACTTTTGTGGTCGGTATATATAATACTTTTGACCCCATATAAGTAGTGCCTCCAAGTCTTTAATGCAAAAACAACCGCGCCTAATTCCAAATCATGCGTCGTATAATTTTGTTCGTGAATCTTCAATTGTCTAGAAGCATAAGCAATCACCTTCATTCGTTGCATTAATACACAACCGAGACCTTGCTTTGATGCATCACAATAAATCACAAAATCATCATTCCCTCCAGGCAATGACAATATAGGTGCCGTAGTTAGCTTTTTCTTCAATAACTGAAACGCTTTCTCTTGTTCATCATTCCATTCAAATTTCTTCCCTTTATGCGTTAATGCAGTCAAGGGTTTTGCTATTCTGGAAAAGTCTTGGATGAACCTTCTGTAGTAACCAGCTAGTCCTAAAAACTGGCGTATGTGTTTCGGAGTTTTCGGGGTTTCCCACTTTTCAACAGTTTCTATCTTTGCCGGATCCACCTTAATACCTTCTTTGTTCACTATGTGACCGAGGAATTGAACTTCTTCCAACCAAAATGCACACTTTGAAAACTTAGCGTACAATTCTTCCTTCCTCAATACTTCTAACACCTTTCTCAAATGTTCACCGTGTTCTTGGTCATTCTTTGAGTAAATAAGTATGTCATCAATGAAAACAATGACAAACTTGTCAAGGTATGGTCCACACACTCGGTTCATAAGGTCCATGAACACAGCTGGTGCATTAGTTAAACCAAACGGCATGACCATAAACTCGTAATGACCGTAACGTGTTCTGAAAGCAGTCTTTGGAATATCATCTTCTTTCACCCGCATTTGATGATACCCGGAACGTAAGTCAATCTTTGAATAAACAGACGAGCCTTGTAGTTGATCAAATAAGTCGTCGATTCTCGGTAGTGGGTAGCGGTTCTTGATGGTAAGTTTGTTCAACTCTCGGTAGTCAATACATAACCTGAATGTACCATCTTTCTTCTTGACAAACAAAACAGGAGCTCCCCACGGTGATGTGCTTGGTCGAATGAAACCACGCTCTAAAAGTTCTTGTAATTGGCTTTGCAGTTCTTTCATCTCGCTGGGTGCGAGTCTGTAAGGAGCACGAGCTATTGGTGCAGCTCCTGGTACAAGATCTATTTGAAATTCAACGGATCGATGTGGGGGTAATCCCGGTAATTCTTTCGGAAATACATCGGGAAATTCTTTTGCAATGGGAACATCATTGATGCTCTTTTCTTCAGTTTGTACTTTCTCGACGTGTGCTAGAACAGCATAGCAACCTTTTCTTATTAGTTTTTGTGCCTTCAAATTACTAATAAGATGTAGCTTCGTGTTGCCCTTTTCTCCGTACACCATTAAGGGTTTTCCTTTTTCTCGTATAATGCGAATTGCATTTTTGTAACAAACGATCTCCGCTTTCACTTCTTTCAACCAGTCCATACCGATTATCACATCAAAACTCCCTAACTCTACTGGTATCAAATCAATCTTAAATGTTTCGCTAACCAGTTTAATTTCTCGATTCCGACATATATTATCTGCTGAAATTAATTTACCATTTGCTAATTCGAGTAAAAATTTACTATCCAAAGGCGTCAATGGACAACTTAATTTAGCACAAAAATCTTTACTCATATAGCTTCTATCCGCACCCGAATCAAATAAAACGTAAGCAGATTTATTGTCAATAAGAAACGCACCCGTAACAAGCTCCGGGTCTTCCTGTGCCTCTACCGCATTAATATTGAAAACTCTTCCACGGCCTTGTCCATTCGTATTCTCCTGGTTCGGGCAATTTCTAATAATGTGGCCTGGTTTTCCACATTTATAACAAACTACATTGGCATAACTTGCTCCGACACTACTTGCTCCGCCATTACTCGTTCCGACACCATTTGTTCCTTTCGTTCTATTAACCCCTGGTCCGTAGACCTCACACTTCGCTGTGCTATGACCATTTCTTTTACACTTGTTGCAAAATTTGGTGCAGAACCCCGAGTGATTCTTTTCACACCTTTGGCATAGCTGCTTCTGATTGTTGTTGTTGTTGCGGTTATTATTGTTGTTGGGATGATTGTTGTAGTTGCTGTTGTTGTTGTTGTTGTTGTTGTTGTTGGGCCGTTTGTTGTAGTTGCGATTGATGTTGCGATTGTTGGGATAATTGTTGCGATTATTGTTGTAATTGCTGTTGTTGTTGTATTGGTGATTCTTATCACCGTTTTCCTCCCACTTTCTTTTGACTTGCTTCCCATTGGCCTCTTCTGCAGTCTGTTCTTTAATTCTTTCTTCAATCTGGTTCACTAGTTTGTGAGCCATTCTACATGCCTGTTGTATGGAGGCGGGCTCGTGTGAACTTATATCTTCTTGGATTCTTTCCGGTAATCCTTTCACAAACGCGTCGATCTTCTCTTCCTCATCTTCGAATGCTCCCGGACACAATAGGCACAATTCTGTGAATCGTCTTTCGTATGTGGTAATATCAAATCCTTGGGTTCGTAACCCTCTAAGTTCTGTCTTGAGCTTATTGACCTCGGTTCTGGGACGGTACTTCTCGTTCATCAAGTGCTTAAATGCTGACCACGGTAGTGCGTACGCATCATCTTGTCCCACTTGCTCTAGATAGGTATTCCACCATGTTAACGCAGAACCTGTGAAGGTATGCGTAGCGTACTTCACTTTGTCCTCTTCAGTACACTTACTTATGGCAAACACCGATTCAACCTTCTCGGTCCACCGTTTCAATCCGATCGGTCCTTCGGTTCCATCAAATTCCAAAGGTTTGCAGGCAGTGAATTCTTTGTAGGTGCATCCTACACGATTTCCTGTACTGCTAGATCCAAGGTTATTGTTGGTATGTAGCGCAGCCTGTACTGCGGCTATGTTTGAAGCTAGAAAAGTACGGAATTCCTCTTCATTCATATTCACGGTGTGTCGAGTAGTCGGTGCCATTTCCTTCAAAATAGTTAAATGGAACAAGTTAATCATACAGAATATTAAGAGTAGTTAATAGTATTTCGTAGCATAATATGAACTCATTTATAAAAGCTTTTTCTTCATATTAGCGTTTTATAAGTTTAAATTCGGGTAGTACCTACCCGTTAAGTTCATACTTAGTAGCTAATATACAATTCAACTACTACAATTCTATATGAAAAACTGATTATAATAATATTTCGCGTTTAAACTTTTATACAATATTTTACAAACTTACAATACCGCTTATTTTACATAAAGCATGAAATATAGCACACAATAACTTTGATACAAGATAGTTGTGAAGACAATTCTAGCTAGTACACAAGTCGTTCAGCAAAGGCAATAAAGACACGTAATTCATACGTCCAGAAACAAGTCATGCATTCTGGTTTTACTAGGACTACTTCCCATCCTTGGTCTTGTGCAACATAACCGTTATGGCCATTGATAAGACAGCGTGTTGTAACGTCATCAAAGGGACGAGGGTTACGTAATGTCCAACAGTCCCGTAACAATCTAAAAACCTCATTTCTTACCCCAATTACCGACTCCGTCACTTGTGGAAACGTTTTGTTTAATAGTTGTAGCCCGATGTTCTTGTTCTCACTTTGGTGAGAAGCGAACATTACTAATCCGTAAGCATAACATGCTTCTTTATGTTGCATGTTAGCCGCTTTTTCTAAATCACGAAGTCCAATATTCGGATATATTGAGTCAAAATAATTTCTTAACCCGTTGCGTAAAATAGCATTTGGGTTCCCCGCAATATATGCGTCAAAGTAAACACATCGTAACTTATGGGTTTCCCAATGTGATATCCCCCATCTTTCAAACAAAAGTCTCTTATAAACCAAGACATTCTTGGAACGTTCTTCGAATGTCTTACAAACTGATCTCGCCTTAAATAGTTGTGCCGAAGAATTCTGGCCGACTCTAGACAAGATTTCATCAATCATGTCTCCGGGTAGGTCTCTTAAAATATTGAGTTGTCTATCCATTTTGTGTTTTTAAACTGTAAAATAGACAAGAGTTAGATTCATAAAAAAATACTTATTAATACAAGCAATTTTTACATATATCATAAAGCATAAGAACACTATATTACATATATTACACCACACGAATACAACTATCTTATTCCGACTCGCTCGTTTCTTCTTCTTCGGTTTTGGTTCTTTTTGCCAAGTTTCTAGGGATATATGATGTTCCCCTAATACGAGCCGTCGTTGTCCACATTGGTTTAGAAAAACCTGGTGGTTTAGAGGTTCCCGGGTCATTGTTACAACTTAAGGACTTCGGGGGTTGACAATACATATAAAGTTCATCGGGGTTGGAATTAGATTTCTCTATTTTTATGCCCTTTCCCTTATTATTTTCTTTTGCCTTTTTAAATTCAGTTGGGGTAATTTCTATAACATCATCGGAATTCTCGTCGGAATCCGATTCATCGGAGAATTGGTAATCCTCCCAATATTTTGCTTCCTTGGCGGAAACACCATTGACCATAATTAACTTTGGTCGGTTGGTTGAGGATTTCCTTTTACTTAACCGTTTTATTATTTCCCCCACCGGTTCTATTTCTTCATCTGGTTCCGATTCTTCTTCCGGTTCCGATTCTTCTTCCGGTTCCGACTCTTCTTCCGGTTCCTCTTCGGGAACTTGTGAATCAGTCCACAAATCATTCCAATTTACATTTGACTCTTCATTATTATTAGGTGAGTCAATGGGACTTGTTCTAGAGGTAGACATCTATCACATAATATCAAACACGTTAAGAGATTAATATATCACATAATATTCATATGTTAAAAATATATAGTTTCCAACAAAAATGTTAAGCAATCATTTTTAAAGAAAACACGGTCGAAGTCCAGACTCACTAATGCATCCTAGCAAACTCGATAAGACACACTAATGCAAATTTTCTGGTTCTCTAAGACCAACGCTCGGATACCAACTGAAATGTCCCGTTCTTATTGATTAAAAACGTTCCATATTAATTGATTTCGTTGCGAGGTTTTGACCTCTATATGAGACGTTTTTCAAAGACTGCATTCATTTTTAAAACAAACCATAACCTTTATTTCATAAATAAATGTTTAAAAAGCTTTACGTAGATTATCAAATAATGATAATCTAAAATATCCTGTTTACACACGACCATTACATAATGGTTTACAATACAAATATGTTACATCGAAATCAGTTTCTTGAATGCAGTTTTTACACAATATCATACAAACATGGACTCCAAATCTTGTCCTTATTCTAGTATGCAACAGCGGAAGCTCTTAATATTCACCTGAGAATAAACATGCTTTAAACGTCAACAAAAATGTTGGTGAGTTATAGGTTTAACCTATATATATCAAATCGTAACAATAGACCACAAGATTTCATATTTCAATACACATCCCATACATAGAGATAAAAATCATTCATATGGTGAACACCTGGTAACCAACAATAACAAGATGCATATATAAGAATATCCCCATCATTCCGGGACACCCTTCGGATATGATATAAATTTCGAAGTACTAAAGCATCCGGTACTTTGGATGGGGTTTGTTAGGCCCAATAGATCTATCTTTAGGATTCGCGTCAATTAGGGTGTCTGTTCCCTAATTCTTAGATTACCAGACTTAATAAAAAGGGGCATATTCGATTTCGATAATTCAACCATAGAATGTAGTTTCACGTACTTGTGTCTATTTTGTAAATCATTTATAAAACTGCATGTATTCTCATCCCAAAAATATTAGATTTTAAAAGTGGGACTATAACTCACTTTCACAGATTTTTTTTACTTCGTCGGGAAGTAAGACTTGGCCACTGGTTGATTCACGAACCTATAACAATATATACATATATATCAAAGTATGTTCAAAATATATTTACAACACTTTTAATATATTTTGATGTTTTAAGTTTATTAAGTCAGCTGTCCTCGTTAGTAACCTACAACTAGTTGTCCACAGTTAGATGTACAAAAGTAATTCGATAAATATTATCTTGAATCATTCCACGACCCAGTGTATACGTATCTCAGTATTGATCACAACTCAAACTATATATATTTTGGAATCAACCTCAACCCTGTATAGCTAACTCCAACATTCACATATAGAGTGTCTATGGTTGTTCCGAAATATATACAGATGTGTCAACATGATAGGTCGAAACATTGTATACGTGTCTATGGTATCTTAAGATTACATAATATACAATACAAGTTGATTAAGTTATGGATGGAATAGATTTGTTACCAATTTTCACGTAGCTAAAATGAGAAAAATTATCCAATCTTGTTTTACCCATAACTTCTTCATTTTAAATCCGTTTTGAGTGAATCAAATTGCTATGGTTTCATATTGAACTCTATTTTATGAATCTAAACAGAAAAAGTATAGATTTATAGTCGGAAAAATAAGTTACAAGTCGTTTTTATAAAGGTAGTCATTTCAGTCGAAAGAACGACGTCTAGATGACCATTTTAGAAAACATACTTCCACTTTGAGTTTAACCATAATTTTTGGATATAGTTTCATGTTCATAATAAAAATCATTTTCTCAGAATAACAACTTTTAAATCAAAGTTTATCATAGTTTTTAATTAACTAACCCAAAACAGCCCGCGGTGTTACTACGACGGCGTAAATCCGGTTTTACGGTGTTTTTCGTGTTTCCAGGTTTAAAATCATTAAGTTAGCATATCATATAGATATAGAACATGTGTTTAGTTGATTTTAAAAGTCAAGTTAGAAGGATTAACTTTTGTTTGCGAACAAGTTTAGAATTAACTAAACTATGTTCTAGTGATTACAAGTTTAAACCTTCGAATAAGATAGCTTTATATGTATGAATCGAATGATGTTATGAACATCATTACTACCTTAATTTCCTTGGATAAACCTACTGGAAAAGATAAAAATGGATCTAGCTTCAATGGATCCTTGGATGGCTCGAAGTTCTTGAAGCAGAATCATGACACGAAAACAAGTTCAAGTAAGATCATCACTTGAAATAAGATTGTTATAGTTATAAAAATTGAACCAAAGTTTGAATATGATTATTACCTTGTATTAGAATGATAACCTACTGTAAGAAACAAAGATTTCTTGAGGTTGGATGATCACCTTACAAGATTGGAAGTGAGCTAGCAAACTTGAAAGTATTCTTGATTTTATGAAACTAGAACTTTTGGAATTTATGAAGAACACTTAGAACTTGAAGATAGAACTTGAGAGAGATCAATTAGATGAAGAAAATTGAAGAATGAAAGTGTTTGTAGGTGTTTTTGGTCGTTGGTGTATGGATTAGATATAAAGAATATGTTATTTTGTTTTCATGTAAATAAGTCATGAATGATTACTCATATTTTTGTAATTTTATGAGATATTTCATGCTAGTTTCCAAATGATGGTTCCCACATGTGTTAGGTGACTCACATGGGCTGCTAAGAGCTGATCATTGGAGTGTATATACCAATAGTACATACATCTAAAAGCTGTGTATTGTACGAGTACGAATATGGGTGCATACGAGTAGAATTGTTGATGAAACTGAACGAGGATGTAATTGTAAGCATTTTTGTTAAGTAGAAGTATTTTGATAAGTGTCTTGAAGTCTTTCAAAAGTGTATGAATACATATTAAAACACTACATGTATATACATTTTAACTGAGTCGTTAAGTCATCGTTAGTCGTTACATGTAAATGTTGTTTTGAAACCTTTAGGTTAACGATCTTGTTAAATGTTGTTAACCCAATGTTTATAATATCAAAAGAGATTTTAAATTATTATATTATCATGATATTATGATGTACGAATATCTCTTAATATGATATATATACATTAAATGTCGTTACAACGATAATCGTTACATATATGTCTCGTTTCAAAATCATTAAGTTAGTAGTCTTGTTTTTACATATGTAGTTCATTGTTAATATACTTAATGATATGTTTACTTATCATAATATCATGTTAACTATATATATAACCATATATATATCATCATATAGTTTTTACAAGTTTTAACGTTCGTGAATCACCGGTCAACTTGGGTGGTCAATTGTCTATATGAAACCTATTTCAATTAATCAAGTCTTAACAAGTTTGATTGCTTAACATGTTGGAAACATTTAATCATGTAAATATCAATCTCAATTAATATATATAAACATGGAAAAGTTCGGGTCACTACAGGATGTACATCATAGCATATTAATAATATGAATTTAACCGAGTAATATTTACCCTTTTTCAATTCATACAGAATTGCTTAGTACGAAAA
Organism: Rutidosis leptorrhynchoides; assembly: GCF_046630445.1. Lineage (NCBI taxonomy): Eukaryota > Viridiplantae > Streptophyta > Magnoliopsida > Asterales > Asteraceae > Rutidosis > Rutidosis leptorrhynchoides. Next base: position 98,670,645 of record NC_092334.1, on the reverse strand, counting down.
GATTTACGATGGTTTTAAAATTTATATATATAAGATATACATATAAATTCTTTAGAGGAAATGAGTTATTACTTCATAACTCATTGATACAATATACTCGTTGTTGATTCGTAATGATGTCCAGGGTGCTTTCTTGAACTGACAGAGCTCGTGATGTTAGAGGCGATGTTGACAGCACTGACTGTGCTGGTGAGGCTAAGGGTACTATTGATGCTATTTGTAAAACAAGTCTATCTTGTACCTTATGTACCATTCTTGTCAGGGTTTCTACTCTTCCTTCTATCATTTCTATTCATTAGATTTACGGTTAGAACTGGAATAAATAATCTCTAAGATTTTAGAGATTACCTAATCGTCGTAGAATATTTCTCCGATGAAGTTATGAATCAATACTTTATCATTTATTGTTATTGGTACCCCTTGGTATCTATGGTGAGTATGATGTTGATATCCGAGGTACAGATTGTGATGTTGAGGTGTGTGATGGGGATGTTGTTATTGGTGGTGGTAATAATACTGTTGGTGTTGATGATGGTGGTACTGGTTATGCTGCTGGTGCTGCTGCTGGTGTTTGTAATCCTTGCACCATATTCTCCAAAGCCACTACCCGAGCGCGAAGCTCGTTGACTTCTTCTATTATACTAGGATGATTGGTGGTTCGGACAAGCAGATGAATAAGATTTAGAATATTGGATATTACGTAGTCATTGCGAGCTGTTCTGGAAATGAGGGTGAAAATGATGTTACGAACGGGTTCGCCGGTAAGTGCTTCAGGTTCTTCACCAAGAGGTGAATGTGGTGGATGGAAGGGATCGCCTTCTTCTTGTCTCCAATGATTAAGTAGATTACGAACCCATCCCCAATTCATCCAGAATAGATGATGGCTAATTGGTTGATCCATTTCGGTTACACTGTCTTCGGAATTCAGGTGAATATCCATATCGGAATAGCTGTCAGAGTTTAAGGAATTTGAACTAGATACGGGATCAATCTTGTATAATTAGGGAGATGATTTTTGATATGAATTAGATTATAGAATTTAGTTTGGTATTCTTTAATACATAATTTACATATGTATATATAATACCAAATTCCATAAATCACGGAGAAATTTTCGAAAGATGTCAGGAAAAGTTTACAATAACAGATACGCTAAGATATGAATTTTGTCTATACACTATTCATGCAATCAATGCAGTAAAACGTGTCTAGACTAGGAATGATAAGCATGTAATTTCCGACAAGAAATGATAAGCAAAACTTTTGACATGCACACACGGTCGAAGTCCAGACTTACTAATGCATCCTAACAACTATCAGTTAGATACACTCATGCAAGACCTGGTTCGCTAGGACCAACGCTCTGATACCAACTGTGATGATCGCTCCAAATCCATATGGACAAACACGTCATTCATCGATTTCATTGCGAGGTATTTGACCTCTATATGGTACGTTTTGTAAACATTGCATTCTTTTGAAAAGGCACACCATAAATGAATATTTAAATCAAAGATTTTCGACATCTGATGATTTCTACATATAGACAATCACCGTAATATAATAGTTTACAATGATACTTCCATTGACAATGCAGTCAAAATAAGATACTTGGTGATGATTTGGTGAATGCAACGTTTCCTTGAAAAATATGTCATGTAAGACTCCAGGCACATAGCTTGTCTAACATATAAGCAAACAGCGGAAGACTTCTAGGAACCTGAGAATAAACATGCTAACAAGTGTCAACACAAAGGTTGGTGAGTTCATAGTTTTAGTGTTTCGCATAATTTGTATATAAAAGTGGATCACAAGATTTCAGTTGTTTCATCCAGAAACGTTTATCAAAATATTCTACGAAATTGAGCACCCTGGTAACTAAACTTAACGTATATATAATTTGTACCCTTTGTATAATCATCTTAATAATAGACGCAAACCAACGTGTACGCTTCTCAAATAGCATACGTCCGTTAAAAGGCTAGTGCTCTAGCTCGGACGGGGATATCAAGCCCTATGGATCCATATACTACTACTCGCGCCCACCAGTTCTTATAACTGGCAGTTACTAGTTACCAAAGCTAAGGGATTTTCGGTTCAAACTCAGTGTAGAATTTAGTATGTACTTGTATCCATTGCGTTTAAAATAAAGTGCATGTATTCTCAGCCCAAAAATATATATTGCAAAAGCAGTTAAAAAGGGAGCAAATGAAACTCACACATATAAATATTGTATATCGGTTAATAAAGCATTTGCATGTATTCTCAGCCCAAAAATATAGATTGCAAAAGCAATTAAAAAGGGAGCAAATGAAACTCACCTTAGCAGCATATAAAGTCGTTCACCAAAATGTGACTGAAACTCGAATTACCAAATAACCGTAGATCTCAACCTAGAGAACATATGTTGGTCAATAAATGTCTATCAAGCTAGGTCAGGTCATAGTGTATCATAATCCTAATGCTCGAGATTGACATACAAAAGTTATCCAAAGTCGTTTCAAAAAGTCAATTTTGACAATAGTTCAACAAAACGAGACATACCTTATATAAGGAGTCATTTACTCGGTTGGTAATATTTAAAAGTTCACTTTATCAATCTCGTAAACAAGTTGTTTAAATCTTAATTGCAGATTCAAAAGCAATTTCAATTAACGTCAATCATAATTCAGTTGATCATATCTTTTAATCCGTTCATCGAAACTATTCGGTGTCTAAATGAAAAGTTATTGATTTTTCGCCAGCTTTCCGAAAACATGTATATCATATACCTTTTACCAGTAATATATGTATTTAATTCGTGATTCATTATAAACTGTTTAACGACGAAATTTAGCATACAAACATGTATAAATATATATACTCGAGCACTAGACATGGATACACAATTAATGTATAAAAGATAAAATATAAATGCTTACGTATCAATATTGTGATTCAATATTGCAGAAAAGTACGTAGACGCAACATAGATGATAACAGTAGGTTTGACTTGTAAATAATACCCATGAACATTACCCATAACCTCTATAGCTGTAACCCATAATTTCCTTAACTTTATCCCGCTCAAAAACCCATTTTTGAAAGTGACACGCTCATAACCTCGTCGTAGTATTTTATGTATAATACTAATTTATAATATTAATAATAATAAGATTAATAATAATATTAATCTTAATAATAATAATAATAATAATAATAATAATAATAATAATAATAATAAAAAATAAAATAAATACGGAGTAATATATAATTTAGAGAAAGAAGTGTGAAAACTGAGCAATTTATAGAACCTTTTCTGAAAAAGTACCCCATGCGATCGCATGTGATTTGTGCTTTAAGGCCATGCGATCGCATGGCCCTCTGATCCAGCTCACAAACTTTTAACTTTTTATTTGTCGACATAATTTTATATAATATATATAATATATTTAATTTATATAATTAATTATATATTATATTAAATTCACATGCATAGTTGACTTGTAATTTTCATTCCGATGACTCGTACGTTGTCACTCGACTTATGTCCCGGTTCCGGTTTCTCGAACGCATTTTCGTACGCTTAGAAAACTCGCAATTTACGTTTTGTGACTCGTACCTTTGTCAAAATATAGTCTTAAATTATCAATAAACTATATCATTTAAAGTGTATCTTAAACTTTCGAGTGTTTTGGTCATTTACTTCTATAAATCATTGTCTCGCTATTTGTTGATATATAATAACAAATCGTTTTATGACCAAGTTAATATATATTTTCAACATTCATAAACACGTTTTTAATATACGTCGCAATTTATTCATACAATTAATATTCCAACTTATCATATATATTCAAATACATATTTAAACCAATAAGTTTAATGTACGGTATTAAACAATTAAAATGTTGTTACGTTTTCAAATTATAATATATATATGTATCTATTTACATATAATGGTTTGCGAATCATTGAAAACAATCGAAGGGTAATTGAATAGTTCAAAATTTTGAGATTCAACTTCATAGACTTTGCTTATCGTGTCGGAAACGTTAAAAATTAAGTTTAAATTTGGTCAGAAATTTCCGGGTCATCACAGTTAAGTATTATACATTTAATACTTTGTTAATATTTTCAAGTCATATAAAAAATTTCATAACTTATTTTCATATCAACCAAATCGTTAAATGTTTTATTAATATTTTCCAATTTAATATTCACACACACACATACACACACACACACACACACACACACACACACACACACACACACACACACACACACACATATATATATATATATATATATATATATATATATATATATATATATATATATATATATATATATATATATATATTCATTCATATCTATTTACACATATTAGTTCGTGAATCGTTAGGAATAGTCAAAGGTTAACTGAGTTCATGTAAACAGTTCAGGAATTTTGAGACTCGGTTTAATAGACTTTGTTTATCGTGTCGGAACATATAAAGATTAAGTTTAAATTTGGTCAGAAATTTCCGGGTCGTCACAGTACCTACCCGTTAAAGAAATTTTGTCCCGAAATTTAATCGTGGTTGTCATAGCTGATGTGGTAGCGTGGGGGTACGTGATAGTACTATATTTTACTACGAAATACGTTACAAATTACACAAGTTTTAATTATTTATTTACAAATGGGATATACCTAAACCTTGCTACAACACTATAGGCAGTGTACCTAATCGTAGAGTAGTATAGTTTTTAGTAAGTCCGGTTTGTTCCACAGGGAGCGGGCTTATTGCACACTATATTTTTAAACAACTATATTTGTACAAAATATATATAATTATATATAATAATATATAAAAGGGGGTTTACCGTTTAATGACCGGTTTGTCGATTTATATTTTAAGCGAAGCGTATAGTAAATGACGATATTTAAATAACAATATAAAATAAATAACAATAATTGAAATGACAATAAATAAAAGTACGAGGAAAAATGAAATAAAATATATTATGCTTATTTAAACTTCCGTAACCATGATGTTTGACGTTTTGATTTTAATTTATTGTCCTGGGCTAATTGTCCTTTGTCCTGGATGTATTTGAAACCTATCTGGTTTTTGTCCATAATAGTTCATCGGTCATAATTATAAACTGCTCGGCAAATTTAACCTTATACCCGAAGTCAAATATTCCAACTAACTGGGGATTCGAACTGTAACAAGGTCTTAATACTTTGCTTAATGAATACACCAGGTTATCGACTGTGTGTAAACCAAGGTTTTAATACTTTGTTAACAATTACACCAATTACCCTTGAATGTAATCCACCCCTGTTTTAATGAGTCCATTGACTATTAATCCATCCCCGTGTCCGGTCAAATGAACAATAATTCGTACTTATAAATATCCCGCCCATCGTGTACGATTAAGCGTATGTGGTTATATATAGATACTTCAAATCATAACCTTTATATTAAATTAACGAGGTATCGTTAATTTAATATAAAGCCCATTAATAGCTCATAGTCTAATTTCCACAAGTGTCGTTCTTTTGTCCAAACCCCAATTATGGTACAAAACCCAATTACCCCGTCTTTAATATTTAGTCCAACATCATGATTACTTTGGCTCAAATAAGCATAATAATAACTTAAGTACGAGACATTAATTTAAAAAGGAGAACATAGCTTACATTGATTATTTATCGCGTAGTGTTACACGGACAGAGCTCCGACTTTAAAAACCCGTAAAAATAACTTTTACATAACCCAAACTAATCTAATATAACACTAATCTATACTATATATACATATATATATTTATTTATATTATACTAGGGAGTATTATTATTATTATGTATATATTACTCGCAGAATTCGTGACCTTTTATAGGAATTTTGATTTCTGACAGCTCCGCGAGTCGTGGAGTTTTTAGCCTTCAAACTCCGCGAGTCGCGGATAGCTTGTCGACATAATTGTTAAATATATATAATATATAAATAATTTATATAATTATTTAAATATTATATTATATTCTTGTGCATAGTTGACTTGTAATTTTTGGTCCGTTGCGTCGGGCGTTGATAGTTGACTCATGTCCCGGTTCCGGATTTTCGAACGTCCTTGCGTACAATTTAATATCTTGTACTTTGCGTTTTGTAACTTGTACTCTTGTCATTTTTAGACGTTTTTCATCAATAAATTGAACCTTTTGAATTGTATCTTGAACATTTCTGCTTTTTGGACGTTTGTGTCTTCAAATCTTCATTTTCGCCTTTTATCTTCGCACTTATTTATTTAAACAATTACAATGAAAATATAATACAATTACATATGAAAACCTATTATTTAGGAGGGATATTGCTATGAAATATATGTTCCTTTTTAGCCTTATCAAACATCCCCACACTTGAGCGTTGCTTGTCCTCAAGCAATACAGAATTTGTAATAAAAACATACATGAATCACTTTTTTATTCATCACACTTTGTACATCAGTGATTTTGATATGGTGGTATAAACAATGATAGTAACGATAGAACCATGGTTAAAGGTGGGTGTGTCATCCACAGTTGCCTCGGGTTTAGGTCAACGACACTTGCAATCAAATTGCCGATTTACTTTCGGTTTCCAAAGCAAAGTGCACATTTGAAAGGCGGTTTACAGTCCCACATGACTATGAAAATTTAGATCCGTAAGGAAATTGGATCTTTATGAAAACATTTGATCTTTTGAAAATTCAATCTAGTTTTTACCCTAGATAAGTTTTCCGGAATAACCCTTCACCGGTGTTTGCAAATTATTTTTGTGGGTTGTGTGGGTTTCAGATTTGAAAATTTTAGCTCAACACTTGTGGTTTCGTGTTACCCACTTGCTAACCTTGTATTGGGAAAGCAACACGTCCAGTATACTTGCTCCGTATATTACCTTTCGGTAAACTACCGTCCGGTTGTAAAGGAAAGCGATGAACAAGAAACTGTTAAGGCAATGTTCCATGACTTGCTTTTGATTATGGTCTATAAACGTGTCGGATGCTATTACTATCCTTTGTAGGAGCAATAGTAAAGATCATCCTATGATTTTTCGGTCTGGCACAAGGTCCTGTCTCCGACCATGCTATGCAACCACCGTTCTTACGGTTGACACCCGATTTGGTTCAGGTGACCTAATGAATTCCAGGTGAATTCCTAGGATTTTACGTTCAAAGGTAATGAGCGCATTGAAAATGGGTTTTCAGAAAACAAATCGGTTTTATTTTTGATCAAAATATTTTCTCGTTCAAGCTCGAGTTTAGATATCATTGAATTCCATGAGTTTGTAATTCTCAATCTTTAAGGTCAATCTCAAGGATTGAGTAATATCAGGCTTAAAAGCTGATTTTTGATCTTTAAGGAGATTATCCTTTCTGGGGATCTGATTCATTAGTCTTATCAAGCTAATTTGCACGGTGCCCCCCCATTGTACGAGATAAATCCTTCTCATGGTTAGGATAAATCTGACCACTTGGCGACCCTGTTTGATGCTGAGGTCCGTGGATTTCCTGCTGATTTTAGAGATGACTTTTCTAGATTTTTCATCAACCTACAGCTGGTCTGGACGACAACTTCATGACCTAAATCAAGAAGCGCGTGTCTTTTTCGGAAGACTTTACTTCCTTTTAATGATGGAATTGATTCATCGTGTAGATCCATCTTTTCTTTCAAATATATTACAGTAAATCGGGTAAAACAGTTAATTTAGTCCAAAACAAAAGCACCTGCAATAACTTTACAGAAACATGTGATAGATAGTTTTTAATTGAATAACTTGGTACATTCTCCCCACACTTAGTTTCTTTCTTTGCCTTTTTATTCTCCTTTATTCCATTTAAATGAATTCAATCGTTTTAGGGTGTTTCTCAATTTATGTCCTTTCCGAGGTAACGATAATTTCGGTATTAACACCTAGTTTTCACCGTTCATAAATATATATAAACATGATTTTGACTTCATTTAGTTGAAAATTTTGAAAAATTTTCACAAAATTTGGCAAATAAACCAAGTGTAAACCCGAGAGAATTTATAACCCTTCCCCACACTTGAGATCATACAATGCCCTCATTTGCATGAAATCAGACTATAATTATAAATTCATGAGGGTGATTAGTGTAGAAAAGTAATTAAAAATACCCAGTTTGTAATTACAAAGCTCGTCGAATGATAGATGGCGCGCCTCATCGTTCATTCCTTTTATTGTTTTATCACACATGTTTTTCTTCAAAAATGGTTGCTTTTCTGAACTGTTTGCGAATCTTTGAATATACGTATTTTACCCTAAATTATCATGCAATTTTATTAACGAGTTATGCACTAACCCGAACCCCTAATTTAACGTTAAGTGGGGTTAGACTTCCCCACACTTAGCTGACGACATGTGAAGTCGGTAGAATAAGTTCCAAGAATTAAAATAGTGAGCCAGTTATTTACATCTCGGGTGGTGTATAATATATCAATGGGTTTAAAGTTTAGACCCACCCGATCGTCACTACTTAATTCTTTTTTAAGTGTAGCTTTTAGTAAATGGATATGTCTCTTTTCTGGTTCTTGGTCAAATGGATCGATATACACCGACATACATATTTCTATAGGGTGGACAACTCCTAACATTTCCTTCCGTTTATTCTCGGGATCAAAGTTTTCACCTCTATTACCCAATTGGGTGAAATCCGAGGTGTCATTATCTATTACAGCTCGTAGTTCATCTTTGGTAGATGACTCGTCTATTGAGAATATTGGGTTGGAAAGTTGTGGAATAGTGAATTTCGGGATCGAAGTAGATTCTTCTTCATTAACGGTACTTATCGGTCCCACTATTTTGGTCTCGGGGGTATAATTTTCAACGTTATCGTTTTCCCATGAGTACCAATTTGTCACCCTTACTTCTTCTTCATCCATTGATGGATTGATGATTTCATCGGTAGAGGCTAATGTGTCATTATGTTGTGAAATTGGTAAGACTGAATAAAAAGTATCATCGGGATAGTTGGTGATTTCGGAGCTCTCGAATTCATCAAAATTCGATGATATGAGATTTTCTTGCACAATACTCCTCAGATCAGCAGGTGTGTAGTCTGATAGAGTTTCAGCTTGCCGGTTTACAAACTCTCTCATTTGTTCATTTTGAGCATTGAGTTCTTCGAGTTTGATTTTCATATTGTCTAATAAATTTTCAGACACGTAATTTTCCTCGTCTACTGGTTGTTGAGTTTGGAAATATTCTTGGGAATAATCCCAATTTGAATTGTATTCTTCATAATCATTCCATTCAGGTTCCGTGGGTGCGTAATTTTCCATAGGAACGTAATAATAACATTCCCATGTTGAGTGATAATCTCCACAGATTTCACAACCAGTTATTGTTTCGTCATTCGTGATCCAAGATTGACCAAATGAATTGTCATCAACACCCGTTTGAGAGTATTGATTTAATTGATTTTGGATATCAAAAAGAGTTTCCATAGCCTTGTTTTCAAAATTTTCCATTTTATTGCGATGGCCAAATTTTAGCTACAATGTGGTGCATTTACTAATTATCCTATTAGTTATAAAAATAGAAAAACTTATATAAGTTGTCCAATTAATAGACTTTTCTGCTTTTGCCCACGTTTCGAATAGCCAATAGATGCAGCAGGGAGCCAGAACCCTTTAAATCGGAAGCTCACAACTCAGCCACTAACAAATCCAACTATTACTACGAAGCAGAAAATTGTCAACGTCCATTAATTTAACCACTTAAATAATTTTTCTTTCTGTTTGAGATATTAGATAAGAAATAGAGAAAATTTCTAAGTCCTAAAAACTAAAGCGTCGAGAAATAAGAAAGAAAAAGAATGCGCGTCGAAAAACGTCAAAAAATAAAAATAAGAAAATAGCGCGTCGTAACTTAAAAGTCTAAAAATTAAATCTAAAAAGTTACGCCTAAAGGTATTAAAGCTTAAAGGAATTCTATATCCAAAACGGCAATAACTTAATTAGGCACTAAAATCTAAAAACAGCGTCGCAAAATTCTAAAGCACCTAAATCTTAGTCTAAAGAAAAAGCACTTAAGGGATTTTACGGCAAAGCCTAAAAATGTAGAAGTAAAAATAACTATGGCAAAAACTAAGTTTAAAACTAAATATGAGCTAAAAATACAAATATTACGCTAAAACGATTAAAAAGGGACAAAATATAAAAATATACAAAAAGTTGTAAAAAGTACAATTTTTATAAAAATATTATTTTTATATTATTTATTTATTAAAACTATTAATTTTACATATAATAAAACTAATTAAAATTTAAAATACAATTTAATTAAAAAAAACTTAAACTAATTATAATAATTGAACTAATTAGGGTTTATTAATAATAATAATAATAAAATCCGTAATTAATGTGAAATTAGGGTTCTGTCACGTGTGTCATAGTGTCTCCGCGAGTCGCGGTATTTCAAGCAGCAAACCCCGCGAGTCGCGGGGTTCCAAAATTCAACTCTGGTACAGTTTTTAATTCGACGTGTTTTTTTTTTTTTTTTTTAATATTGTTTTTCTAAAAATATATTTATACAAATATATATTAAAAATATAGCGTTTCGCCAACTTCCCCGGCAGCGGCGCCAAAAACTTGATGTGGTAGCGTGGGGGTACGTGATAGTACTATATTTTACTACGAAATACGTTACAAATTACACAAGTTTTAATTATTTATTTACAAATGGGATATACCTAAACCTTGCTACAACACTATAGGCAGTGTACCTAATCGTAGAGTAGTATAGTTTTTAGTAAGTCCGGTTCGTTCCACAGGGAGCGGGCTTATTGCACACTATATTTTTAAACAACTATATTTGTACAAAATATATATAATTATATATAATAATATATAAAAGGGGGTTTACCGTTTAATGACCGGTTTGTCGATTTATATTTTAAGCGAAGCGTATAGTAAATGACGATATTTAAATAACAATATAAAATAAATAACAATAATTGAAATGACAATAAATAAAAGTACGAGGAAAAATGAAATAAAATATATTATGCTTATTTAAACTTCCGTAACCATGATGTTTGACGTTTTGATTTTAATTTATTGTCCTGGGCTAATTGTCCTTTGTCCTGGATGTATTTGAAACCTATCTGGTTTTTGTCCATAATAGTTCATCGGTCATAATTATAAACTGCTCGGCAAATTTAACCTTATACCCGAAGTCAAATATTCCAACTAACTGGGGATTCGAACTGTAACAAGGTCTTAATACTTTGCTTAATGAATACACCAGGTTATCGACTGTGTGTAAACCAAGGTTTTAATACTTTGTTAACAATTACACCAATTACCCTTGAATGTAATCCACCCCTGTTTTAATGAGTCCATTGACTATTAATCCATCCCCGTGTCCGGTCAAATGAACAATAATTCGTACTTATAAATATCCCGCCCATCGTGTCCGATTAAGCGTATGTGGTTATATATATATACTTCAAATCATAACCTTTATATTAAATTAACGAGGTATCGTTAATTTAATATAAAGCCCATTAATAGCTCATAGTCTAATTTCCACAAGTGTCGTTCTTTTGTCCAAACCCCAATTATGGTACAAAACCCAATTACCCCGTCTTTAATATTTAGTCCAACATCATGATTACTTTGGCTCAAATAAGCATAATAATAACTTTAGTACGAGACATTAATTTAAAAAGGAGAACATAGCTTACATTGATTATTTATCGCGTAGTGTTACACGGACAGAGCTTCGACTTTAAAAACCCGTAAAAATAACTTTTACATAACCCAAACTAATCTAATATAACACTAATCTATACTATATATACATATATATATTTATTTATATTATACTAGGGAGTATTATTATTATTATGTATATATTACTCGCAGAATTCTTGACCTTTTATAGGAATTTTGATTTCTGACAGCTCCGCGAGTCGTGGAGTTTTTAGCCTTCAAACTCCGCGAGTCGCGGAGTTTGAAAATCCAGCTCAGGATCATTTGTCTCATAGCTTGTCGACATAATTTTTAAATATATATAATATATAAATAATTTATATAATTATTTAAATATTATATTATATTCTTGTGCATAGTTAACTTGTAATTTTTGGTCCGTTGCGTCGGGCGTTGATAGTTGACTCATGTCCCGGTTCCGGATTTTCGAACGTCCTTGCGTACAATTTAATATCTTGTACTTTGCGTTTTGTAACTTGTACTCTTGTCATTTTTAGACGTTTTTCATCAATAAATTGAACCTTTTGAATTGTATCTTGAACATTTCTGCTTTTTGGACGTTTGTGTCTTCAAATCTTCATTTTCGCCTTTTGTCTTCGCACTTATTTATTTAAACAATTACAATGAAAATATAATACAATTACATATGAAAACCTATTATTTAGGAGGGATATTGCTATGAAATATATGTTCCTTTTTAGCCTTATCAATAGCTAACATTAAAAATGTTTTCATGACGAATTTGAGCTGATAAATAGAGTTTTATTACTGTTGAGTAATATGGATAAGATAATTCGATTACTCGAAGAGTACGAGTGAAGCTATCACTAAATAGTGAAATGAGAAAGACATATTTCATCATAACGTTTGACTAATCATGGTTGAATTCCGGAATTCAAGTGATTTAAAGAAAATCTTCGAAATCTAAAAGATTTGATTCTTCGGCGAATAGGAAAATTAAGATCTTTATAATTAAATACGGTGATCTGCCTAGATTACTCCGCCTGATATTTCCATTATAAATTTAAGCTCTTCCGTTCCATTATTCTCACCATTCCTATACCTTCTTTCTTAGTTCATACATCCAAAAAATTGTGAAAATGCTTAATCCAGTTCTGATCCTTGATATTTTCCTAACTATCATTTCTATCATCCTTCTTTTCAATCTTCCACCAGAAGAATCTGTTTACTTCTACTATTACTTTGGGGTGATACTATTCTTAATTCTACCGTGTCTTTATATTGCTATTCGTATTAATATCCACGGTTTGTAACCTCCGTGTTGTTATTGGGCTTTATATTTTCTCTTATATTTTGAAGTTCCGTGCTTTTGTTTCTTCTTCCCGACTTTAAGTCAATCGAGTAACGGTCCAGAATTCGTAAGTGTAAAGTTTCGAATAATCATAATATACTTTGCAAAAAGGAAAGGTAATAGCACGATTTGATTTGTCGATTTTTCCAGAATCACGGAAAATACCGAATCATCAAGAGAAATATTTTCTTGGTGTTTTCAGAGGTTAAGTAGAATGAAAGAGTTATGTAACATGACACATGATGGAGTTATAATCTGTGAATCATCACGTTCCATTAGAAACTCAGCATGACTTACTGTAATATAATCACGTTGATCAAGTGTCATTATATTATACTAACTCATGCATCAATTTCTTTACATTTCTCCAGAGTTCATTCATAATAATTAAACTTAGATTTTACAGAAGTTTCCAATATAATGGAACACAGGAAGCACGAAGAGGTATATAATTTCGGACGAGAATATTTATGGAAATATCCTCAAAAATTTCGAAGATATTTATGATGATATTTTGGAATTTCTAAGTTCGATGGTTAATGAAGAAAGATTTTCCGCAAGATTTTAACATGAGTATGTAGCAAGATATTCGTTGAAGGTTTCATCGGATCCAGAATTACATGGTTTCTTTGAATATATGGTATGGTCCTTGTATTTGTCCATGGTCTCCTTCTTGGTTAGCTCAATCCGTTTTCCAGTTCCAGCTTTTCTGAGCTTTTCCAACATACTATTCTTTATCATCAAACTTTCGACGATTAAGGTCGTTTACGGTTGCCTACAGTTTTCTGCTGCTTCATTCAGCTTTTTCAAAGTTCAATGTATTGATTCGTAGGCTGGGTGCTTTTCAAAATTTCAGAATTGAAGATCGTAATTCTAGAAGATAATTGTTATATGTATACATATAACTATTGCTGTAGAAAGGCTACGAGATTTGAAATACTGATTGCTGATTCTCGGTAATTGGTATGACAATTATTGTTACAGGGTATAGATGAATACATGATGGGGTTTAAATGAATATATTGATTTTTCGGAAAGTCCAAATTCATTGAAGTTGCTGGTAAGTTTACCGCTAATGTGGTGGAATATAAATGGTTCCTTGGTAACGATGACGACATGCAAACTTATATATCGAGGTTATAATAAGGCTAATTCGAATGGAAGTCGAAGTTGATTTGCCGAAGCTATGACAAAATTGGCTAATATGAAAAAGAGTTGAAATGTTATTTTCGGTAATAACAATGCCAAAGGAGCTAGAACAGACACGTGTTAAACGTTTACACAGGTTCCGAGTGTTTTCAGGTGCATAACTATATGCATCAATCTCTTCTTCCGTAGATGAAGTGCGGTTGGTTCATCCTATCGATTGAAGTGTTTTCAAGAATTATGAAAGGTTTGAATCGCAGATTGTAATTGTCAAGATACAAATGAGGTTTAAGATGAAATCAAGTGGCAAACTTGAAGAAATGTTTAGTTTCATATGTTATAATCAATATTTTAATTCATTTTAATTGTCCAATGTTTTTAGTCCACAGTTAGCAGTCCACAATTAGTAATTCAACAATTCATATATAGTTTAATATATTATATTTGAATTAATTAATACATGTCATGACCCGTTATATACATGTCTCATACTCGATCACAACTCAAAGTATATATATTATTTGAGAATCAACCTCAACCCTGTATAGCGAACTCGATCATTACAGCATAGAGAGTGTCTATGGTTATTCCAAATAATATATATAGATGCATCGATATGATATGTCAAAACCTTATATACGTGTCTCGATATTTAAATGTGTAAATAACCGTATTTAAATGACGATAAATAAAGTGCGTAAAATAAATAACAGAAATTAAATGACGATAAATAAAATTGCGAGAATTAAAATTGCGATAAAATAAATTGCGATAATTAAATTGCGATAAATAAATTGCGATAATTAAAATATAATACGGAATTAACAGTTAGCTAGGAACAGTTAGCTAGGATTTCGTTAGCGTGGATTCTTAACAAATTTTCTCATAGTTAATTTGTTTGATTCTAACAAATTTTATTTTGTCCAACGTTTTCTTCATTATGCCACTTGTTGGATTCTGATAGATCAAAATCCAAATATGAAATTGAATGGAAATGGTTATTTTGCGATGAACGGATACGTATATCTATGGATGTAAGTAGGATAGTAAATGACCGTTGAATCGGATTCGAAGAATGTACAGTGTAACTTATTAATGTGAAATCTTAAATATTCCTCGGGTATTACCTACCCGTTAAAATATTTTCATCATTAACAGTTTGTACAAAAGAATTTTTAATTACAATCTTTATGAAAACGTATATACATATATATTTTCTTCAGATGTAATCATGGATTTAATGAGTTAATATGATATTAAACTCATTTGATTTACCATTAGAATAAGAATATATAATCTCTAAAACATTAGAGATTACATAATCGCCATGTCGAACGAAGATAAATGATGTAGAACATCATGTAGAAGGAAGATAATCGAGGTAGGACATCATGTAGTATGATGATTATGCTGGAGGTACAGACTGTGAATTTGAGGCGTGTAGTGTTGAGGCTTGTGCTGCGGATGCTGTTGTTGGTGGTACTGGTGTTGCCGGTGCTGTTGATGAAGCTGGTAAGTTTTGCACCATGTTTTTCTAAATTGATTACTCGAGCGCGAAGCTCGTTGACTTCTTCCATTATTCTGGGATGATTGTCGGTTCGAACGAGCGGATGAATAAGATCTAGAATTTTAGATAGAATATAATCGTGACGAGACACTCTGGAAATGAGTGTGAAAATGGTGTTTCGGATAGGTTCGCCGATAAGTGCATCAGGTTCTTCACCAAGAGGTGAATTCGGTTGGTGGAAGGGATCACCTTCTTCTTGCCTCCAATGATTAAGTAGGCTACGAACCCATAAGATGAATTGGGGATGGTGTAACGACCCTGGATTTTTCCAACTTTTATTTATTAATAATTGTTATTATTAATACGTGTGATAAAACAAATGTATGTTATTACATTTACATGTTGCCATGATTGCCCATACTTGACTTTAATTGCTCGAAACGTCTTTGTGACACCCGGAACTTACACGAATAATATTTTCAAGTATTATTTACATTCATGATTAGTTTTATTAATCATTTTAAGTAACTATGGTGATTAGTTAGTTACTTGGGCTTTAATTGGGTTTATTTGTTAATTAAGTGAACTTGGGCTTTAGTAGTGTTATGGACTTATGAGCTTGGGCTTATAAGCCCACCCTACATTATTAGTGGACTTAGTTATCCCACTCTTCCTTGTAAGTATTACTTAGAATATGTAACTAGTTGGTTAGATCAATTGGAATCTTGTTAGCTCTTAATCCCCATGTAACCATGATAATGCTAAAAAAGAACATATATTTCATAGCATTATTCCTCAAGAAAGACAAGCTTTTAGTTGCAATTGTTCTATTTACAAGTGATATTCGTTTAAATAATAAAAGGTGAAGACAAAAGACAGATTCGACGAATTGAAGACGCAAACGACCAAAAAGCTCAAAAGTACAAAATACAATCAAAGAAGTTCCAATTATTGATAAGAAACGTCTCGAAATTACAAGAGTACAAGATTCAAAACGCAAAGTACAAAATATAAAATTGTACGCAAGGACGTTCGAAAATCCGGAACCGGGACCAGAGTCAACTCTCAACGCTCGACGCAACGGACTAAAAATTACAAGTCAACTATGCACATGAATATAATATAATATATAAATAATTCTTAAAAATTATATATATATTATATTAATATTTAAAACCGTCGGCAGACTAAGATCCAATTTGGAGTGAGCTGTATTTTCAAACTCCGCGACTCGCAGAGTTTGAAGGCAAAAAATGCTGCGAGTCGCGGAGTATCCCTGAACTCAATTCCCTATAAAGTCAACCGAATTCTGATCATTTTTTACAACATATATATCCATCCTCTCTATATCTATACGTAAATATTTATATTTATATTTTAATTTTAATTTTAATTTTAATCCTAATAATAAGGGTATGTTAGCGAATATTGTAAGGGTGTAAGTCGAAATTCTGTCCGTGTAACGTTACGCTATTTTTAATCATTGTAAGTTATGTTCAACCTTTTTAATTTAATGTCTCGTAGCTAAGTTATTATTATGCTTATTTAAAACGAAGTAATCATGATGTTGGGCTAATTACTAAAATTGGTTAATTGGGCTTTGTACCATAATTGGGGTATGGACAAAGGAACGAAACTTGTGGAAATTAGACTATGGGCTATTAATGGGCTTTATATTTGTTTAACTAAATGATAGTTTGTTGATGTTAATATAAAGATTTACAATTGGGCGTCCCTATAAATTACCATATACACTCGATCGGACACGATGGGCGGGGTATTTATATGTACGAATAATCGTTCATTTAACCGGACACGGGAATGGATTAATAGCCACTAGAATAATTAAAACAGGGGTGAAATTATGTACAAGGACACTTGGTATAATTGATAACAAAATATTAAAACCTTGGGTTACACTCAGTTGACATCCTGGTGTAATTATTAAACAAAGTATTAAAATCTTGTTACAGTTTAAGTCCCCAATTAGTTGGAATATTTAACTTCGGGTATAAGAATAATTTGACGAGGACACTCGCACTTTATATTTATGACTGATGGACTGTTATGGACAAAAACCAGACGGACATATTAAATAATCCAGGACAAAGGACAATTAACCCATGGGCATAAAACTAAAATCAACACGTCAAACATCATGATTACGGAAGTTTAAATAAGCATAATTCTTTTATTTCATATTTAATTTCCTTTATTTTATATTTAATTGCACTTCTAATTATCGCATTTTTATTGTTATTGTATTTAATTGCACTTTTAATTATCGTACTTTTTAATTATCGCAAGTTTATTTTATCGCACTTTTATTATTCGCAATTTCATTATCGTTATTTACGTTACGCTTTAATTTAAGTCTTGTATTTATTTTTAATATTTTACATTTGGTTTTAACTGCGGCTAAAGTTTTAAAATCGACAAACCGGTCATTAAACGGTAAAAACCCCCCTTTATAATAATAATATTACTTATATATATATTTGTATTTTTATAAAAGTAAACTAATATAGCGTTAAGCTTTGTTTAAAGATTTTCCTTGTGGAATGAACCGGACTTACTAAAAACTACACTACTTTACGATTAGGTACACTGCCTATAAGTGTTGTAGCAAGGTTTAAGTATATCCATTCTCTAAATAAATAAATATCTTGTGTAAAATTGTATCGTATTTAATAGTATTTTCTGCTAAAATATAATAGCTATTTTATATACACCTCGCATAATATCAAGTTATTTTTGGCGCCGCTGCCGGGGAACAATCTAGCTTAAAAGCCGGAAGCGCAACGCTAATTAAAAAAAAAGATTTTTAGTTTACTTTTATTAAAATTCGTTTTTATAAAAATACGTTTTAAATATTCAAAAATATTAAAAGAAAACAAAAATATAAATATTTTTAGGAGTTTGATAAATATTTAAGTTTTATAAAGTTTCTTTAGTTTGTAAAAATATAAGTTTTATTTAATTTATTTTATAAATATATTTTATAAAAAAAACCGAGAAAAAAAAATATATATATATAAATCTAGTTTTAAGATTTTTATTTATAAAATTATAAAGTAGTTCTATTTTTATTCTAGTTTTTAAAATATAAGTTTTTATTATATAAAAATTTTAGATTAGAAAACAGAAAATATATAAAAAAAAAACGTCAAATTTAAAACTGTACCAGAGTTGAATTTTGGAACCCCGCGACTCGCGGGGTTTGCTGCTTGAAATACCGCAACTCGCGGAGCTACCCTGACACCGACAGAAACCCTAATCTGCATTTAATTACGGGTAATTATTAATTATTATTATTATTAACCCTAGTTAATTATTATTATTATAATTAGTTTTACTTTTTATTTAATTTAAATTTTAGTTAAATTAGTTTAATTAAATTGTAAAATTAATAGTTTTAATAAATAAATAATATAAAAATAATATTTTTATAAAAATTGTATTTTTTACAACTTTTTGTATATTTTTATATTTTGTCCCTTTTTAATCGTTTTAGCGTAATATTTGTATTTTTAGCTCATATTTAGTTTTAAACTTAGTTTTTGCCATAGTTATTTTTACTTCTAGATTTTTAGGCTTTGCCGTAGAATTCCTTAAGTGCTTTTTCTTTAGACTAAGATTTAGGTACTTTAGAATTTTGCGACGCCTTTTTAAGTTTTAGTTTCTTTTTAAGTTATTTCCATTTGGGATTTAGTTTTTCCTGTAAGCTTTAATATTTTTAGACGACTTTTACCTATGTATCAATTATCGTTCCAATTAGTAATCTCAATTTGCGATTATAATTTTAAGTTAGTTGTAGTAATAAGGTTAGGTTAGTCAAGTGTTTTTAAGTTTTATAAGTTTCTTTTATTTTTCCGTCACCTTTTATTTTTCAACCATTTTTCTTTTTCGACCTTTTTCGACGAACTCTTTTTCTTTCTTATTTCTCGTTATTCTAGTTTTAGGACATAGATTTTTATTCTACTTCTTATCTAAATTTCTTAAAATTACGAAAATTTATTTTAAGTGGTTAAATTGATAGACATCAAAATTTTCTGGTTCGTAGTAATAGTTGGATTTGTACGTGGACCGGGTTATTGGAGCCAAACAGTCCTCAATTATATTGAGACCAAACGAATCCTGCCCCTCTGCTGCATCTTTTGGATATTCGAAACGTGGGCAAAATCAGAAAAGTCTATTGATTGGATAACTTATTATAATTTTTCTTTCCTTTTAAAAACTAATAGGATATTCAGTGAATGCACCGAGCAAGACGTTCACCACCTTTTGTACGTTCACCACCTGTAACTAGATCAAGACATTTAGCAAATATTACCACCGTTGATTTTTCTTTAGAATCGTCATCCAGTCGACCAAGTACTCCAGTTCAAATTTCCGATAATCCATTTTTTGAACCCGACCTCACAATTGAGAATCCGGAGAATATTCAGGAACGATTCATAGATCCTGAACCACTAAACTTTCCTCCGGAACCACCAATCATTCAAACAGAGATTGTTGAGGAACGAACCATTAAATCAAAATCCTCTAGTGATTCCGATTCAACAAATTCAATTATGGAGAATCTGGAACCTTTAAGTATGAAAGACCGAATGAGAGCTAAACGCACTGGCCAAGGTCACGCAATTACTCATCCAGACATTAATGCGCCAGATTATGAAATCAAAGGAAAAATTCTACACATGGTGACTAATCAATGCCAATTTAGTGGTGCACCGAAGGAAGATCCAAATGAACATCTACGTACCTTTAATAGGATCTGCACACTATTTAAAATCCGAGAAGTGGAGGATGAACAGATATATCTCATGTTATTTCCCTGGACTTTAAAGGGAGAAGCCAAAGATTGGTTGGAATCGTTACCTGAAGGGGCGATTGATACATGGGATGTTTTAGTTGAAAAATTTCTTAAACAATTCTTTCCTGCATCTAAAGCCGTAAGACTTCAAGGAGAAATTGTTACGTTCACACAGAAACCGAATGAAACACTATATGAGGCGTGGACAAGATTTGGAAAGTTATTGAGAGGATGTCCGCAACATGGTTTAGACACCTGTCAAATAGTACAAATATTCTACCAATGATGCGACATCACTACAAGGAAAGACATAGATATAGCAGCTGGTGGTTCTATTATGAAGAAAACCAAAACTGATGCTTACAAAATTATTGATAACACTGCTTCCCACTCACATGAGTGGCACCAAGAAAAAGATATCGTTAGATCATCTAAAGCAGCTAGAGCCGATTCTAGCCATGACTTAGATTCCATTTCCGCAAAGATAGATGCTATCGAGAGACGAATGGAAAAGATGACTAAAGATATTCACTCAATACGAATTAGTTGTGAGCAGTGTGGAGGACCACATTTGACAAAAGATTGTCTCAGTATTGAATTAACAATGGAACAAAGAGAGAATATTTCATACATAAACCAAAGACCTGGAAATAATTATCAGAATAATTATCAACCGCTAAGACCAATTTACAATCAAAACCAGAATTATAACAGAAATATTCCATACAACAACCAACAAGGTCCTAGCAATCAACAAGTATCCAATAATAATTACAATCAGCAAAGACCTAATTTTCAAAACAAACCACCACAACAAACCGATGATAAAAAGCCGAATTTAGAAGATATGATGACGAAGCTAGTTGAAACTCAAACGCAGTTTTTCACATCTCAGAAACAAACTAATGAACAAAATGCTCAAGCATTTAGAAATCATCAAGCTTCTATTCAAAATCTGGAACAAGAAGTAAGTAACCTAGCAAGGTTAATAGGTGAAAGAAAACCGGGAAGTTTACCTAGTGATACAAATGCTAACCCCCGAAATGAAACAGCTAAAGCCATTACCAGAAGAAGTGGTACAACACTTAAACCACCTGAAATACCTGTAACTTCTAATGAAGCTATTCCTACTCCACAAGAACCCCAACCTAATCAAGATAAGGAAAAAGAACCGGTAGTTGAAAAGGTTAATGAAGATAACACAGTTAAGGCTAAACCTTATATTAAACCATACCAACCACCACTTCCTTACCCGAGTAAAATGAAGAAAGAGAAACTTGAAGCCGAGCAATCCAAATTCTTGGATATGTTTAAACAGATAAATGTAAATCTTCCTTTCATTGATGTGATTTCAGGAATGCCTAGAAATGCTAAATTCTTGAAAGATCTAATCTCAAATAGAAAGAAAATGGAAGAACTCTCGGCTGTTACCATGAATGTTAATTGTTCAGCAGTGCTGTTGAATAAGATACCAGAAAAATTATCTGATCCAGGAAGTTTCACAATTCCATGTTTTCTGGGTAGTCTTAGTTCAATAGAAGCATTGGCAGACTTAGGTGCTAGTATAAATCTAATGCCGTATTCACTATACGCTAAACTAGACCTTGGAGAATTGAAACCAACCAGAATAAGCATACAACTAGCTGATAGATCAATAAAATATCCTAGAGGGATAATGGAGAACATGCTAGTTAAAGTTGGTACTTTAGTATTTCCAGTAGATTTTGTTGTTTTGGACATGGAAGAAGATTCTCAAGTTCCTCTCATATTAGGAAGACCATTCTTAAACACGGCTAAAGCAATGATAGACGTGTTCGGTAAGAAATTGACCCTAAGTATAGAGGATGAGAGTGTTACCTTTTCAGTTGATAGAGCAATGCAACAACCACAATCTGCAGATGATACATGTTATTATATTCAAACTATAGATGCACATGCAGAATTATTAGAAGAATTTCCAGAATTACAAGGAACAGGAGAATGTTCTTTAGGAGAAGGTAATGAACCAATTGATGAAGCTGAAATGTTAGCTACACTTATAGCTAATGGATATGAACCAACAACAGAAGAAATTCAAATGCTAAAAGAAGAAGACAGATATCGATACAAATCATCGATAGAAGAACCTCCGAAATTAGAGTTAAAGCCACTTCCAAACCATTTGGAATACGCTTATTTACATGGTGAATCTGAATTACCTGTAATAATATCGTCTTCTCTTACTGAAAATGAGAAATCACAACTCATTTCTGTGTTGAAAGCCCATAAACCAGCCATTGCATGGAAGATTCATGATATTAAAGGAATAAGTCCTTCGTATTGCACACATAAAATCCTTATGGAAGAAGGTCATAAAACGTATGTGCAACGCCAACGAAGACTAAATCCTAATATGCAAGATGTAGTTAAGAAAGAGATTATTAAACTGCTAGATGCAGGTCTAATTTATCCAATTTCTGATAGTCCATGGGTAAGCCCAGTTCAATGCGTGCCTAAGAAGGGTGGCATGACTGTCATTACAAATGAGAAAAATGAGCTTATTCCTACTAGGACTGTAACAGGATGGCGTATGTGTATTGATTATAGAAAATTAAATGACGCCACCAGAAAAAATCACTTTCCCTTACCTTTCATAGATCAAATGTTGGAAAGATTAGCCGAAAATAGTTACTATTGTTTTCTAGATGGATTTTCCGGATATTTTCAAATTCCAATAGCACCCGAGGACCAAGAGAAAACCACATTCACGTGCCCTTATGGTACTTTTGCTTACAAATGCATGCCATTTGGACTTTGCAATGCCCCTGCAAACTTTCAAAGGTGTATGATGGCGATTTTTCACGACATGATAGAAGAATCCATGGAAGTTTTCATGGATGACTTTTCAGTCTTCGGTGATACATTTGAAACATGTCTAGCTAATCTGGAACGAATGCTCATTAGATGCGAACAGTCAAATCTAGTACTTAATTGGGAGAAATGTCATTTCATGGTTAAAGAAGGCATTGTTCTTGGTCATAAAATTTCAAAAGAAGGAATTGAAGTGGATAGAGCTAAAGTAGATGTAATTGCTAAACTTCCACATCCCACCAATGTTAGAGGAGTTAGGAGTTTTCTAGGGCATGCCGGTTTTTACCGACGTTTCGTAAAAGATTTTTCTAAAATTGCCATTCCTATGAATAAACTCCTAGAAAAGGATGCTCCGTTCATCTTTTCAGATGAATGTATCAAATCTTTTAATATTCTTAAAGAGAAACTCACTAATGTGCCGATCATGATAACACCAAATTGGAATCTACCATTTGAACTAATGTGCGATGCAAGTGATTTTGCAATGGGAGCCGTTTTAGGACAAAGAATTGAAAAACGATTTCAACCTATATATTATGCTAGTAAGACATTACAAGGAGCACAAACGAACTATACAACTACTGAAAAAGAACTCCTTGCTATTGTCTTTGCTTTTGACAAATTTCGATCATATATCGTTCTAGCAAAAACAGTAGTCTATACCGACCATTCTGCTCTTAGATACCTATTTTCAAAACAAGATGCTAAACCAAGATTAATTCGTTGGATCTTACTCTTACAAGAGTTTGATATTGAAATCCGAGATAAAAGAGGAGCAGAAAATCTCGCGATCATCTTTCTCGTCTTGAAAATCCCGAATTAGAAGTTCTAAATGAATCGGCCATACAAGACAACTTTCCTGATGAATATCTATTGAAGATAGATTATAAAGAAATTCCATAGTTTGCAGACTATGCAAACTACTTAGTTTGTGGATTCCTTGAAAAAGGATTATCGTACCAAAGACGAAAGAAATTCTTCAGTGATATAAAACACTATTTTTGGGAAGATCCACATCTGTTTAAAAGTTGTCCCGATGGAATAATACGCCGATGTGTATTTGGAGATGAAGCTAGTAAAATATTAAACCATTGTCACACAGGACCAACAGGAGGGCATTATGGGCCTCAACTAACAGCAAGAAAAGTTTATGATGCTGGATTCTATTGGCCTACAATTTACAAAGACGCACACCTTCTTTGCAAATCTTGTGATGCATGTCAAAGGGCCGGAAAAATAAGTCAACGTGATGAAATGCCACAAAATGTCATCCAAGTATGTGAAGTATTTGACATTTGGGGTATTGACTTTATGGGTCCATTTCCAAAATCTCATAATAATCTATATATACTCGTAGCCATTGATTATGTATCTAAATGGGCGGAAGCACAAGCTCTCCCAACTAACGATGCACGAGTTGTAGTCAACTTTTTAAAACGTCTTTTTGCAAGGTTTGGAACACCGAAAGCTTTAATAAGTGATCGGGGTACTCATTTTTGTAATAATCAACTTGAGAAAGTTCTTAAAAGATATGGAGTAACTCATAAAATCTCCACCGCATATCATCCACAAACAAGTGGACAGGTTGAAAATACCAACCGAGCTTTAAAACGTATTCTAGAGAAAACCGTAGGATCAAATCCGAAGGAATGGTCCATTAAATTGGAGGATGCACTCTGGGCTTTTAGAACAGCCTACAAAACTCCAATTGGAACCACACCTTTTAGACTTGTTTATGGAAAAGCATGTCATCTTCCAGTAGAAATTGAACACAAAGCATTTTGGGCTTTGAAGACATGTAATCTTGATTTACATGAAGCCGGACGTCTACGATTAAGTCAACTAAATGAATTAGAAGAATTAAGACATGAAGCATACGAAAATTCGTTAATCTATAAAGAAAGAACGAAGAAATGGCATGATAAAAGAATCAGAAGTTCAAAAGAATTTAAAGAAGGAGACAGAGTTCTTCTTTTCAATTCACGATTCAAGCTATTTCCTGGAAAATTGAAATCAAGATGGTCTGGACCATTGATAGTCAAAAGAGTTTTCCCATACGGAACGATAGAATTAATAAATTCAAATGGGATTGAATTTAAAGTTAATGGTCATAGAATTAAACACTACATAGATAGTCCGATGGAAGTCGACAACGAAGTTAATCACAATTTCGACACCACAGCTAACTAAGTGTGGGGAGAATCAAGTCTTTAAAGGATAATATGTATTTCTGTTAGAGTTAGATTGTCTGTTTTCGTGTAGTTCTCGAAAATGGAACCCGGATGGTCTTTCCCTAGCAGACCCTAAAGAACTAGTCTTCTCCCCCCATTCTGAATTTTTATTTTTTTTAGGAAATGATGACTGCCTGTGAACTAAACCATGGTCTAATGCTACACGCTTTGATCACTAAACGTAATAATGACACACTACCGAGTGAAATAGTATCAGTAATTAGAGAAAGATTGGACGGAGTTAGATAAGAATCCAGATGCGAAGATAATAAGTTACAATTTGGTAAAGGAAAATCAAAATCCGCAGCGAAAAGAAGAACACGACACCTAGAAAGATGTCACAAATGCGGAAAATGGTCACATGGAGGTAAATGTTCAAATAATCAAACCTATTCAAATACCAAATTTGTTACTTTATGCAGAGACGGACCGTTCGTATGTTTAGAAGAAAAAACACTGAATGCTCGAGGTTACGCCTATGTAGCCATGGAAAACCAATTAAACCGACTATCTTATGAATGGGATAGATCATATAACTAAGAAATCTATTTCACAGGTAAGTCTGTACAGTCTTTATTTTTATTTTTATTTTTATTTTAACCTTTTGATAATAAACGCTAATTTGTTCGCTATAAAGTATTAAATTGGAATTGAATAAAATTAGGTTTGGCGACCGAAATTATTGATATCATTCAAAAATTTATTACATCACTGCGAAATTTAACGTTTATTCTTAGGGTATAAATATCTTTAATCAATCAACCCAAAATATTTCAAAAATTCTTCATGAGTTAAATTAGGTCTTGGAACCGAAATTACTTTACCGAAAAGAGGGGCGCATATTTTTGATAATATTTGATTGATTAAAGTGGGATAAAAAGCCAAAAAGATTTTTAATTTTATTTTTATCATGTTTTTAAAATTAATATTTAAATCTTAAATTAATATTGTAAACTTTGTAAAAACAATATTTTTAAAATTGTAAATATTTGAAAAATTAATATAAGTTTGGTGTTAATTTATAATATGAATTTTTAAATTAAGTTTGGTGTGAATTTTTAATTTTTAAAATATGAATTTTTAATTTTATGCATTTCAAATTTTAAGTTTGGTGTGAATTTTTAATATTAATTTTGAATTTTATATTTAAATTGTGTGAATTTAAAAACAAAAATTTACTTTATCTCATTAAGTTAAAAATATGATTTTTAAAATTCGTCGTAAGTTGAAGACTAGGTCTTTGAACCGAAATTGCTTTACCCAAGGGAGGGACGAGAACTTTTATTATCATTATTTTTAATCTTATTGAATTAAAGTATGCCAAAAACATTAAAAAAAACCCAAAAATCTTAGCTTTTAAAACAATCGCTACAAAAAGACAAATTTTAAAATTTTGTCGAAGGACGGACTAGGACATCGATCCAAAACGACCTCGTCCTAAATAACAAGGGAAACGAAATTTTAAAATTAATTACTTAATTGTTTTAATTAGTATAAGATGTTAAAAAATAAAAAATAAAAAAAATAACAAACTCCGCGACTCGCGGAGTTTGAAGGTTTAAACCCCGCGACTCGCGGGAGGACCAAAAATCAGAAAAAAAATAAAACGCAGAACTGATCAGTTGCACACCACAAACACACCAAATACTGCGAAAATACTGCCGAAAAAACCCGCAAAAACACCCCCAAAATCACAATTTTTAACCGTTAATCATCAAATCTTTTACTAAAATCATGTTGAGAAGGATGCTATCAAGGAATTACTCAAGAAAAACGGTAAATTTCTACACCTAAACACCATTTAATCCGAAAATTAGTGTTCTTGAGCAATTTTTTCCCCAATTTGATTTTGATGCTTTTTAGTGTAATTATGCTTAAATTGCTTAGGTATTATGCTTGTATAACCTAGATTGATGCTATTTAACATGATTAGAAGCCTTAAACTTCAAATTTTGAGTAATCTAGAGTTTGTGTTCTTGAGCAAATTTGGGGCTTTTTGATATAAACAGGTTATGGCCGATTTTTGTCATGAATTGTTGCTAAATTAAGTAGTGTAACATGTTTAGGTAGTTAAATGATCCAAACTTTGAGCCTAAACATGATTTTGAGAATTAAAGTGGACTTTTTCAAGTCTAAAAATTCATGAACTTGATTTTTGAGAGATAATGCCATTTGAAACTTGTTTAATTGCTAGTAATGATTATTTTGACATGTTATTTGAGTTGAATGCTTATGAACTTGGCGAACATTTTCGTATATGCTTATTTGAAAAAGTGTAGATTTGATGAAAATATGAAAATGAGCTTAAGTTTGATATAAATTGATCATGTCATTGTAATTATTTTGATTGATGATTTTGATGACACTAATGCATATTTGGATGCACAAAAATTGTGTTTGATGTGTTTTGCAGACTGAAAGGGGTGAATCTTCATCCCAAGCTCGCAATGCTCCTGCTGAGAATGCGGAACAACAGGAGGTGGATAACTACTACAAGCAAGATATACCTCATCCAGTCATGACATTTTCTGATATGCACTTGGAAGATTTGCATCCGAACCTGAGATTTGACAGACTTTGGATAGATTATCCAAAATACCAAAGGGGTTTGCATACTCTTCATTCTAAAGTTGTTGAGGTACCTAGGGTCATAGAATGGTGACCATTAGAAGCTGTAGAATTGGCCGGGCCAATTAGGGAATTACTTGCACAGAGGTATGGTAATTCTACTTTTAACGACTGGGTACGTTTATTCACCATGCGTAGACCTGTATATAAAGTATGGTGTGAAGAATTGTTGTGTAGTATAGAATTAAATGATCGGGTAGCTAGTTTAACCGATCGATCTTTTATTAGATTTTTGTTAGGAGGTTCGATGCGCCACATGTCTTTACTAGACATGGCTCAGGCTTTACGTATATATACGCCTGAGGAGTTAGCATCTGCCGATTGTAGAGGGTTGATACTATGGTAGACATCCACAGGTTGAGAGAAACCAACAGCAAGGTAATGTAGGAGGGGAAAATGAAATGCAAGAAATGCAAAGGTTTATAGCTTCACATGAGTACGAAAATGCTAGACAGAGAGCATTTGAAGATTGGCAAGTTCATCAAAACCAAATCATAGCTCATTGCCAACATATAGGTAGAAACTATATTCCTACTCCAAAACCCATATTTCCTCCCTGGTCTATAGAGATGCAACCACCGTATCCTACGTATAACCCTGCCGAAGCATTCTATAGCACCTATGGTTATGCATGGAACCCCTATTGGTATCAGTATCATCCCTAGTCTACTTAGTTTTATTTATTTTGTAATTTGTAATGTTGATACGTTTAATACTTATGTTAATATTGTAATAGTTTTTATAATTTTCTAACTTTTATTCTTAGATTTTAATAATTTTTGAATGTGGGGTAATATACCAAACTTCAAAAATATGTATATATGTTTGCAGTTTATCTTATGTACACAACAGGGTAAAACAACGCATTTTCAAAGACTGGCATTAAGTTCAGCAAAAGAAACTAATTTTGACGACAAGATGCAAAATATATGTGAAATAACAACAAGACGGAATGAACAAATGATGTGCACCATTTATCATTCAGCAAACAAACGCCAATATATTTGGAAACTTTGGTAAAATTTAATCATTTTCACACAAATCACCCTCAATAACTTAAATTGTTACTGATTTCTTGCAAATGAGGGCATTGCAAGATCTTAAGTGTGGGAAGGGGTTAAATTCTTTCGGATTTTATAATTTTTATCTTAAACACTGGGTTACCATTAAAAATACTAGTAAAGCAGTAGTTGTATTAGAATCTAGTGCTCTCTGATAATAAAGAACGGCCCTAGTCTTATATACTGACTACCCAATTCTAGTAAAAATACAGAAATTTTCAATTAAATGAACTCAAAATCATGTTTATACATATTTATGAACGATAAAACTAGGTTTTAACACCGAAATTATTGTAACCTCGGAAAGGACATAAATTGAGAAACAAACCAAAATGTTAAAATTCATTTAAAATGGAATAGAGGACAATAAAAAGGAAAATAAAAGCCAAGTGTGGGAAAATTCTCCAAGTTATTCAAAACATATATCACATATTTTTGTACAAATAACTTCAATACTTTTGCTTTGGACTAAACTAAAAAGTTTTACCTGATTTACTGTAAGAAAGATGGATCTACACGATGAATCAATTCCATCATTAAAAGGAAGTAAAGTCTTCCGAAAAGGACACGCGCTTCTTGATTTAGGTCAAGAAGTTGTCGTCCAGACCAGCTGTAGGTTGACGAAAAATCTAGAAAAGTCATCATTAAAATCAGCAGGAAATCCACGGACCTCAGCATTAAACAGGGTCGCCAAGTGGTCAGATTTATCCTAACCATGAGAAGGATTTATCTCGTACAATGGGGGGCACCATGCAAATTAGCTTGATAAGACTAATGAATCAGATCCCCAGAAAGGATAATCTCCTTAAAGATTAAAAATCAGCTTTTAAAGCCTGATATTACTCAATCCTAGAGATTGACCTTAAAGATTGAGAATTCAAACTCATGGAATTCAATGATATCTAAACTCGAGCTTGAACGAGAAAATATTTTGATAAAATTACAAACCGATTTGTTTTCTAAAAACTCATTTTCAATGCGTTCATTACCATTGAACGTAAAATCCTAGGAATTCACCTGGAATTCATTAGGTCACCTGGACTAAATCGGGTGTCAACCGTAAGAACGGTGGTTGCATAGTGGTCAAAGACAGGACCTTGTGCCAGACCAAAAAATCATAAGGGTGAGCTTTACTATTGCTCCTACCAAGGATAGTAATTGCGTCCGACACGTTATAGACCATAATTAAAAGCATGTCAGGGGACATTGCCTTAACAGTTGCTTGTTCAACGCTTTCCTTTACAACCGGACGGTAGTTTACCGAAAGGTAATATACGGGACATGTAAACTGGATGTGTTGCTTTCCAAATACAAGGTTAGCAAGTGGGTGACACAAAACCGCAAGTTTTGAGCTAAAATTTTCAAATCTGAAACCCACCAAACCCACAAAAATATTTTGCAAATATCGGTGAAGGGTTATTCCGGAAAACTTATCTAGGGAAAAAACTAGATTTAATTTTCAAAAGATCAAATGTTTTCATAAAGATCCAATTTCCTTAATGGATCTAAATTTTTATAGTCATGTGGGAATGTAAACCATATCGTTACTACCATTGTTTATACCGCCGTATAGAAATCACTGATGTACAAAGTGTGAAGAATAAAGAAGTGATTCTAGTATTTCAAGACGATATTGCTTGAGGACAAGCAACGCTTAAGTGTGGGAATATTTGATAATGCTAAAAACGAACATATATTTCATAGCATTATTCCTCAAGAAAGACAAGCTTTTAGTTGCAATTGTTCTATTTACAAGTGATATTCGTTTAAATAATAAAAGGTGAAGACAAAAGACAGATTCAACGAATTGAAGACGCAAACGACCAAAAAGCTCAAAAGTACAAAATACAATCAAAGAAGTTCCAATTATTGATAAGAAACGTCTCGAAATTACAAGAGTACAAGATTCAAAACGCAAAGTACAAAATATAAAATTGTACGCAAGGACGTTCGAAAATCCGGAACCGGGACCAGAGTCAACTCTCAACGCTCGACGCAACGGACTAAAAATTACAAGTCAACTATGCACATGAATATAATATAATATATAAATAATTCTTAAAAATTATATATATATTATATTAATATTTAAAACCGTCGGCAGACTAAGATCCAATTTGGAGTGAGCTGTATTTTCAA
Organism: Rutidosis leptorrhynchoides; assembly: GCF_046630445.1. NCBI lineage: Eukaryota > Viridiplantae > Streptophyta > Magnoliopsida > Asterales > Asteraceae > Rutidosis > Rutidosis leptorrhynchoides. The sequence goes on along the minus strand of NC_092334.1, from coordinate 98,639,209 downwards.
ACTCCGCGACTCGCGGAGTTTGAAGGCAAAAAATGCCGCGAGTCGCGGAGTATCCCTGAACTCAATTCCCTATAAAGCCAACCGAATTCTGATCATTTTTTACAACATATATATCCATCCTCTCTATATCTCTACGTAAATATTTATATTTATATTTTAATTTTAATTTTAATTTTAATCCTAATAATAAGGGTATGTTAGCGAATATTGTAAGGGTGTAAGTCGAAATTCTGTCCTTGTAACGCTACGCTATTTTTAATCATTGTAAGTTATGTTCAACCTTTTTAATTTAATGTCTCGTAGCTAAGTTATTATTATGCTTATTTAAAACGAAGTAATCATGATGTTGGGCTAATTACTAAAATTGGGTAATTGGGCTTTGTACCATAATTGGGGTTTGGACAAAGGAATGACACTTGTGGAAATTAGACTATGGGCTATTAATGGGCTTTATATTTGTTTAACTAAATGATAGTTTGTTAATGTTAATATAAAGATTTACAATTGGGCGTCCCTATAAATTACCATATACACTCGATCGGACACGATGGGCGGGGTATTTATATGTACGAATAATCGTTCATTTAACCGGACACGGGAATGGATTAATAGCCACTAGAATAATAAAAACCGGGGTGAAATTATGTACAAGGACACTTGGTATAATTGATAACAAAATATTAAAACCTTGGGTTACACTCAGTCGACATCCTGGTGTAATTATTAAACAAAGTATTAAAATCTTGTTACAGTTTAAGTCCCCAATTAGTTGGAATATTTAACTTCGGGTATAAGGATAATTTGACGAGGACACTCACACTTTATATTTATGACTGATGGACTGTTATGGACAAAAACCAGACGGACATATTAAATAATCCAGGACAAAGGACAATTAACCCATGGGCATAAAACTAAAATCAACACGTCAAACATCGTGATTACGGAAGTTTAAATAAGCATAATTCTTTTATTTCATATTTAATTTCCTTTATTTTATATTTAATTGCACTTCTAATTATCGCATTTTTATTGTTATTGTATTTAATTGCACTTTTAACTATCGTACTTTTTAATTATCGCAAGTTTATTTTATCGCACTTTTATTATTCGCAATTTCATTATCGTTATTTACGTTACGCTTTAATTTAAGTCTTGTATTTATTTTTAATATTTTACATTTGGTTTTAACTGCGGCTAAAGTTTTAAAATCGACAAACCGGTCATTAAACGGTAAAAACCCCCCTTTATAATAATAATATTACTTATATATATATTTGTATTTTTATAAAAGTAAACTAATATAGCGTTAAGCTTTGTTTAAAGATTTTCCCTGTGGAACGAACCGAACTTACTAAAAACTACACTATTGTACGATTAGGTACACTGCCTATAAGTGTTGTAGCAAGGTTTAAGTATATCCATTCTCTAAATAAATAAATATCTTGTGTAAAATTGTATCGTATTTAATAGTATTTCCTGCTAAAATATAATAGCTATTTTATATACACCTCGCATAACATCAAACCATCTCTTTTATCCACCCTTTTTAGCTTTAGCATGCAAGAACCCAACAAACAAACTCCCCCCTCCCTTTTTGCTGCAGAACCGTGGCCTTTAGGCCATTAGATGGAGCATTTTGGTTTCATTTTTCATTACTACTTGCTCACTTGTTTACTCTCTCAAAAACACACACATACTTGCTTCATTTCTCTCTCAATTCTTTCTACATTCTTGTAAGTAACTTGAAGCATTTCTTCCTTTCTTTTTCTTGGTAAAACCGTGGCCATTAACTCCCATAATCATCATCATTCTTTGTTTGTTTAAATCTTTTGTTACTTGTGTTGATTACTAGTAGTTGTTTATTTATTTACTTACTAGTTTCCAAGAATCAAACTCTTTAGTTTCATTCTTCATTTATCTTGTAATTTCAAGAACAAACAAGAACTAACTTACTAGTTATGTTCTACATACACTTTCTTAAAGGATTGCAAGTTCATGTGTTGATTAAAAATCATACTAGTGATTCATGAAGTAAACTTTAAAGTTTACTTTCTTAAAGATCAAACTTTGGTTTGAATCTTTAAAGTATGAACAACCATGAACAAATTACATGTGTACTTAGTTTACTTCTTCATTCTTGCACTTTAATTTCATGTAATTAGTTTAAATGGTCAAGTACTACAAGTTAGTCTTGATCTCATTAATCTTGAACTAAAAGTTAACTTTGAAAGTTCAAGAACACACAAATAAGTTTTCTTTAAATATAACTTTGTATACTTATGCTTGATCTAGACTTTTGAGTCTTGGATCTTCAAGATCTAACTAAGAACCATGTTCTACACCTTAAGATCTTGATTAGTTAGCTTACTTTCAAGTTTATAGTTCAATATTACCTTTAAAGTTCATGTATGTGTTAGATCTAAGACTTTGATGTAACTTTGGTTCATCAAAACACTTGCAACACTTAAGTGAGTTGTGCTTCATGTCTTAGACTTGCACTTGGGTTATGATGGTCAAACCTTGGTGAAGATGATGTAAACGCATCAATGAGTTGTACACTTGAAGCTATATGCATCAAGGATGAGAACCATGATGAACATCAAGCACCAAGACCACCGGAACTCACTTTTAACTTCCTGTTTTCTGTTTACAGCCCTCTGTCCTACTGTTTCTGTAACATACCAGTAGACCTGGGCTACTGAGACCTTTATTTTCAAATAAATCTTTTCAAGTAGATAATTTTTCATATAAGACTCGTCTTAATCCGAGTTACGGTTTAGGATTTATGGCCCTCCGATCGTCACTATGTCCTTTTAACGTTGTGCAGAAATTTCTGACCTACTCGCACTTAGACCGTCGCCACGGTCAAACAAAGACGAGTTTACTTCTGTAAATTTTACCACACTTAAAGGACTCATATATGGAGCCATGGTCACTGGTCTCACCTTAATTCAGTAAGGGTAGAGGCCGTGGTGACTGATCAAAGTCAGCCTTTGTTTTAAACTACTTTCATAAACGAAACTTACTTTACTCCTTTTGTTTGATGATGAGTGATGATGACCTTTAAGACCTTATTTACATACTTTTAAACCTATTCGGCCGATTTACTGACTTAGTACTATTTGACTTAGGTTGAGGACTCGTTGGACTTTTCGGACCGATTACTTGCACACTTTTCCCGACTCGACTTTTACCGCTACTTTATCATTGTGAGTTATAGCATTCCCTTTTTACTTTAACTTATTTTGGGAACTGAGAATACAAGAGGATTTTATGTTTTACATACTAGGCACGAGTACTTAAACTTATATATGTGTGGGTTATATAACGGCAGAAACATTCCCTTTAGCTCGGTAACGTTTAGTCATTGGTTTTTGAACCGGTGAACGCGAATCTTAGATATGGATCCATAGGGTTTGACATCCCCACTCGGGCTAGTAGCGCTAGCATTTAACGAGTGTTTAATACTTCGTAGACATACGCACTTGCCAAGTGTACTTTCAGGGGGTATAAACGTTAAGTTAGTTACCAAGTGCCCACGGTTAACATATACTTTATCATACTGTTTTGAAACGCTCTTTGTAGCACTGAAATCTCGTGGCCTACCTTACATTACTGTTATACTTAAACTATAGCTCACCAACCTTTGTGTTGACGTTTTTAAGCATGTTTTTCTCAGGTGCTTAAGGTTATTTGCTTCCGCTGTCGTGCTAGTCTTGCCGTAGACACCCGCTGCTCTAGTGTTATCACCGCATGAACTGTTTACCTTGCATTCAAACTTTAATACATTTGAACTATGTTTTGTAACGACCTAAGGGTCACATACATTTATTCATGCTTGCTATTCGTAGAAGCATACTGTTGGTGTAAAACAATTGACGTCGGTTATGACGTTATCTTTTTTATCGTGAATGCAACTTCTTTTATTACAGCATATAGTACTTAACCTTGTAATGATCCCGTTGTTGATGATTCGTACATGATGGTTTTGTACGAGGCATCACAGATGGCTGATTGGTTGATTCATTTCATTTACACTGCTATCAGAGCTTAGGTGAATATCCATGTCAGAATAGCTGTCGGAATAACTATCAGAATAGCTATCGAAATCTGAGGGCCTCGAACTGGTTGAGGGATTCATCTCGTACGATCAGATGAAGGATTTTCGATAAGAAATAGATTATAGGATGTAGATTAGTACCCTACAATACATAATTTACATATGCATATATAATACTAAAATCCCATAAGTTACGGAGGAATCTACGGAAGCTATCAGGCAAAGGTAACAATAACAGATACGCTAAGATATGAATTTATCTATACACTGTCTATGAAATAGAGGCAGTAAGACATGTCTAGACTAAGAATGATAAGCAGGTAATTTCTTAAGGATGATAAGCAGATGATTTCCGACTAGAAATGATAAGCAAAACTTTTGACATGCAGACACGGTCGAAGTCCAGACTCACTAATGCATATAAACAACTATCAGTTAGACACACTAATGCAAGACCTGGTTCGCTAAGACCACCGCTCTGATACCAACTGAAAGACAGTTGGGGACAACCACCGTCCCACCCAGTGCCTTCCCAGCTAACCGCCTGGTGACCACTGAGTGTACCTCAGATACTGATTTTAGGGCCTGCCTCTCGGCTACTGCCAACCCTCGTAAGGGATCGCAAGGAGTAAGAGCCAATGCTTCGTCACAGGTAACACTGTGAGAACCTCCTTTCGACTAACCCGCCACACATGGACGGCGTTATACCAGCTCTGATACCAACTGAAAGGACCCGTTCATATACATTATAAACGATTCATAATAGTTGATTACATCGCGAGGTACTTGACGTCTATATGATATATTTTACAAACATTGCATTCGTTTTTAAAAGACAACTTTCATTACATCAACAGTTGACGGCATGCATACCATTTCATAATATAGCCAACTATAATTGATTTAGTAATAATCTTGATGAACTCGACGACTCGAATGCAACGTCTTTTGAAATATGTCATGAATGACTCCAAGTAATGTCTCTAATATGAGCAAATGCACAGCGGAAGATTTCTTTCATACCTGAGAATAAACGTACTTTCAAGTGTCAACCAAAAGGTTGGTGAGTTCATTAGTTTATCATAATCGATCATTTTTATCATTTTAATAGACCACAAGAATTTCATTTCCATGTCTCATAAATATACGTCCCATGCATAGAGACAAAAATCATTCATATGGTGAACACCTGGTAACCGACATTAATAAGATGCATATAAGAATATCCCCTATCATTCCGGGAAATCCTTCGGACATGATAAAAACAACATCAAAGTACTAAAGCATCTGGTACTTTGGATGGGGTTCGTTAGGCCCAATAGATCTATCTTTAGGATTCGCGTCAATTAGTAGATCGGTTTACTAATTCTTAGGTTACCAAGCAAAAGGGGCATATTCGGCTTCGATCATTCACCCATATAATGTAGTTTCAATTACTTGTATCTATTTCGTAAAACATTTATAAAAATTGCGCATGTATTCTCAGCCCAAAAATATAAAGGGTAAAAACGCAAATGAAACTCAATCTACAATATTTTGTAGTAAAAATATTCATACGACGATACTGAACAATGCAGGGTTGGCCTCGGATTCACGAACCTATATCATTTGTATAATTATTAATATACATAGTTGTAATCGAACAAATATATATAAAAATTTATAAGTTATATTCTTTTTATATTAATAATATATATATGTTTCTTATATTCATTTTGTTATATAAAAATATTAATCTTGTTATGTTATATGTATTAAATATATATATTTATGTATTTCATTTGTTTATCAAAACAGTAGTTCTAATTATACTAAGTTAATATTAGTAAAAAATAGTGATAATAACATTAATAATATACTTATGTTAATATTAAAAATTCTATTATTTATAAAAAGATACTAGTGCTAATATTTATGAAAATAATAATAATTGTATTATTTTTATAATGATAATAAATAATAACCCTTTTCATCATAATGATAAGAATGATAATACCTAATGTTACTAATAAAATATTAAAGTTAATAATTTTATTAATAATAATATTGATGATAGTTTTTGATTATGAATCTCATAATGATAGTATTAATAGTTTTTGATAAAATGAATAATTTAATAATAATGGTAGTGGAAATAATAATTTTTGATATTAGTACATAATACTTAATAATAATAATTATAACAATTTTATTACTAATGGTAATCTTAATAATAATACTTTTGCTAATAATAATAATAATAATAATAATAATAATAATAATAATAATAATAACTCCTAAATGTTTCTAATACTAATATTAACGATATTATTAGTGATAATACTAATAAGTTTTGAATTATAATTATAGCACTTATAATAATAATGATAATAGTAATAATAACAATAATGATAAGTGTAATAATATCAATAACAATAATAATAATAATAGTAATAATGATAATAATAATAATAATAATAATAATAATAATAATAATAATAATAATAATAATAATAATAATAATAATAATAATAATAATAATAGAGATTTTGAAAATGGAACTACCTCTTAAAAATGAATCCTAAAAAATATAGACTCCTGCAAGGCTCGAACCCATGACCACTCGCAAACCCGCTATCACCTTAAACCACTCCTCCGTTTTCTTTTTTTCTGTAATATTTGCTTACCAAATCTAATTAACTCGTACGTTTCTGTTATCTATTTCCTTCTTCTTCTTCATTAATAATCGATCGGAGATCCACTCAATTAAATTAGCGAATTGCTTTTAGGATTTTGTGACAAAACATAACTGCGTGTTTATTTCGAATTAATAATCACTAAAAAAAATATGCAGCCTCAAGAACAGCTGCTGCTGTTCGTCGTTACTTTAAAAAAAATTTGATTTTCAATTTTGATGACGTTTTAGTAAAAGATTATAACATGAAATAGTTGGTAAAGCGTTCATAGAAACTATTGGAGTCATCAAATTAATTTAAAACATAACAATCAATTCGAATTTTTACGAAGAACACATGTTTTGACTTTTTAGAATTTACCTTTGACTCGAAAATTCGTGATCAATATGAGGAATTGAAGGCTCAAAGTTTGCAGATAGTTTTAGAAATTGAATCCTAACAACTTTGCGTTATTAGATTTCAAAAATCGATTCTGTTTTTGAGCTTCTGATAATATGAACTAAGAACACAGGTATTCGCTGTAAGGGGAAAAAAATTTAATCAAGAAATAGAGAAATTAGGTAATTGATAATGATATTGGAAGTCGACTGATTTAGTACTCATAGATGAGATGATCGATTGCCTTATGTTGCAGTTGTGTAGCGACCAGAAATCACGAGCAAACAGAGAAAAAGGAAAAATATAAAACTGATAAAAGATAGAACATATTATACGCGTAATTTTTTTTTATCTTTAGAATATATATTTTATTAATATCATTAATTAATAATATATTAATAATAATAATAATGTTAAAAAAAATTAAAATTAAAATACTAATAATAATAAATATTATATTAATAATAATGATACTAATATTAATAATAATAAATACTGATAATTATAATAATAATTATAAAAATGATGATGATAATAATAATAATATTAATGATAATAAAAATACTAATTTTTAATGATACAGGTAATGATAATAATACAAGTAATAGTTAAGATATAACAAGTTACATATATCCAATTTCATATCTATATATTTTATTTAGAAATAATAATATTAATAATTTCGATATTAATCTTATTATTAATCTTAATATTAAATGTTAATAATAACAACGAAAGTAATAATAATATAACATCTATATTTTCTTGTAATTAATATTACATATCATTAATTATATAATATTAATAATTATATAATATAATATATATATATATATATATATATATATAATAACATATATTGAATGTTTACTTTTAGTATAAATACATTATATATTATGTGTTTGCATATTAAATATGGAAATATAGTTGTCTTATATATGTATATGTATATGTATATATATATATATATATATATATATATATATATATATATATATATATATATACAACGACTGCTCGTGAATTGTCAGGTAAGGTCCAATCGATAGTTAGGTGCATGAAGTTATTTTAATATAAAACGTCGATTTACATAACTCGTCGATATCCATCTTCTAAGTTATCTACATTTCATTATTTCATCTTTTCATTTAATAATATGAAAGTTAAATAGTTAATTTATCAAAAGTCACGAGTAAATTATTGTAAAGTATGTATCGAAAATCAAACAGAAATCTCCATTAACTTTTGTCGAATTATCGTTGATTGACACATTTGTTCTTACTAGAAAATCACTTCACCATTTCTTTCAAATATTGTTAAAAGGGAAAGATTTCTCAAATCAACGTGGACCTCACAATCGAGACTTATAATAATATATCCATTAATTAAATCGTTTGATGTTACCTTTTAATTCTGTTGGTAAACATATTAAACATAAATTGAAATAAATACGTTCCATGTAAAGTATTATACATTTAATACTTTGTTAATATTTTCAAGTCATATAATAAATTTCATAACTTATTTTCATATCAACCAAATCGTTAAATGTTTTATTAATATTTTCCAATTTAATATTCATATATATATATATATATATATATATATATATATATATATATATATATATTAATATTTTCCAATTTAATATTCATATATATATATATATATATATATATATATATATATATATATATATATATATATATATATATATATATATATATATATATATTCATACATATCTATTTATACATATTAGTTCGTGAATCGTTGGGAATAGTCAAAGGTTAACTGAGTTCATGTAAACAGTTCAGGAATTTTGAGACTCGGTTTAATAGACTTTGCTTATCGTGTCGAAACATATAAAGATTAAGTTTAAATTTGGTCGGAAATTTCCGGGTCGTCACATGGTAAGCCGAAACGATAAACAATGTCCTCCCACACAAAGGTTAAGATCTTCCTTCCTGTAATCGTGCTTAACGGTTTAGCCTCAACCCACTTGGTAAAGTAGTTGATTGCGACTACTAAGAAGTTAACATTACCGACACCCCATGGGAATGGGCCGACGATATCGATCCCCCATTTGCAGAATGGCCAAGCGTCGTGTATTGGAATCATGTTTCGACGAGGGGATCTGTTGACGGGAGCGTGTATTTGACATGCTTTGCAATTTATGATTAGGTCATACGTATCCCGGTACATGTGTGGCCAGAAATAACTCATTCTCTTGATCCTGCTAACTATCGTTCGGTAGCCGGAGTGTGTTGAGCAGGCTCCCTCATACATTTCTCGTATTATCTCATTGGCCTGTGTTGGGCCAACACATCGTAAGTAAGGCTCTGTGAACGATTTCCTATACAAGATGTTGTTTTTGAAATAATACATTGGTTCCAGCATTCGTATCCTGCGGGCTTGTAATTTGTCTTCCGGGAGAGTACCGTCAGTGAGGTATTTTATGAAGGGTGTCATCCAACATTCTTCTTCTGTTGTGATTGTCGCCATGAGGGTATCCTCTTCAGTTGACTTTCTTTCCAGAACTTCAACCATAACTTTTTTGGTAAAGTGATTGTATAACAAAGAGGCAAGCATGCTCAGGGCATCCGCTTTCTTGTTACGATTTTGGGGTATTTGTTTTATTTCGAATGCCGCGAAGGTGTTGGTTAGTGCCTTTGTAAGTTCTAGGTATTTTTGCATCGATGTATCTCTTGCTTCGAAGCTGCCATTTAGCTGACTTGCTACTAGTTGGGAGTCAACATAAGCTGTGAGCTGTCGCACATCAATACTTTTGGCCAAACGTAATTCGGCTATTAGTACTTCGTACTCGGCCTCATTGTTTGAGGAGGCGAATTTCAACCTGATAGCGTAAGTTATTTCCTCTCCGTTTGGGGAAACGAGGAGTATGCCTATGCCAGCTCCCTCCTCACTTGATGCCCCGTCCGTATACAGTTCTCAGAATTCATCCATCTCCCTTCTTGTAACCGTGATTTCACCCTGTTTGATCATGTCGGAAGGGAGCTCTACCAGGAAGTCTACTATGACTTGGCCCTTGACCGAATATCTCGGGAGAAAGGTGATTTCGTGCTCTCTGAGTTCTACCGATCATTTCGCCATTATTTCGGAGATTTTTGGCCTGGTCAGAGCGTGTTTGATTGGTTGGTCCGTAAAAACTTGTATCGGGTGTGCTTGAAAATATCGCCGTAGCCGTCTGGCTGTGTGTACTAAAGCGTAAATTAGTTTTTCCATGGCTGGTGTAAGATCCTTAAATTTTATGCATCTGAAAGTGTTCCTGAAAGTTGTCAGTAAATGTGTGCATCAGAAAGCGTCACAAAAAGTCTACCTAACACTTATGCATTTTCAGAATTTACATCAGAATCAGACTCGGACAATTTTAGTCCATGAAAGAAGTTGCTGTGTCAGTTTTAGTCTCAGTTCAGTGGGACGCCGTCCAGTTTTTGGGATGCCGTCCACCAATGAAAGATGGGACGCCATCCAGCCATTTGGGACACCGTCCAAATGGCCTGACGGGCCAACTGTGATATTTTGAAGTTTTAAATAAAGGGTAATTGAGTCTTTTCACTTGAGGGTCGATTTTGAACCACTAAACCTGACCCAATGCTTATCTCTATCCTCATTTCACCTCTTCCATCCATTTCCATCTAGAGAGAGAGAGAGACAAAAGCTTAGAGAGAGAGATAGCTCGATTTGAGGAAGAAGAAGGGTGAATCGGGTCAAGTCGCGGGAGTTAAAGTTTTTCATCTCATCCTTAGCTACGTTGTGATGGTATTGGTAAGTCTCAACTCCGAATTTCATTCTGTAAATTTGATATTCAAGTTAGGGTTTGAGCTTGTTTAGTTGTGAAACCCATTTAGATGATGAAGTGGGTTTATTGTGACTAGTTATTTTGATACTTGGCGGGTTTTGGGTTGGTTGACATTTTGGCTGTGACAACCCGGAAATTTCCAACCAAATTTAAACTTTAATCTTTATATGTTTCCGATATGATAATACAAGTTGTTAAGTTATATCTCAAGAATTCTAAACTATGTTCATACATTCATTTAACCTCGACCAAGTTCGATGATTCACGAACCACTATATAAACGGATATGATTATATATGTATGTGCGTATATATTATAACTTGAAACGTTAACAAAGTATTAGACGAATAATACTTTACATGAACTTAATTATTTCAAAATAATTATCAACGGAATTAGAAGATAATATCAAATGATTGAATTATCAGATACATTGAATTATGATAACGAGTCTCTATTGAGAGGTCCACTTTGATTTAGAAAACCTTTCCTTTTTAACGATATTCGGAATAAATGGTAAAGTGATCTTCGAGTAAGGACAAAGTGTTAAGTAGCGAGAGCAAGTCAGATTGGTGGAAATTTCTGTTAAATTCCAATACATGCCTTACAATAATTGCCTCGTGACTTTTGATAAGATAAATTAATTAACCTTCATATTAGGTATTGTGAAAGTGAAATTAGGGAATATAGGTAAATTAGAAAATAGATATTGACAAGTTAAATAGGTCGACATTTTACATTAAGATGATTCCTTACGTTTGATTTTTCCTTTAGACTTAATCCTACGAGTCATGATTAAACTAGAAGTTAAAACCTTGAAACCTGTTATGATTCATATATGATTTTACGTTCATAAACGAAAACGTCATTTCGATGTAATAGACTTTTTAGGAACGTCTTATGACATAACAACTTCTACTATTATAACCTTTGTGATAAAATGATTTGGAATATAAAATAATTGGAATATTAAAATGACTTTGTAAACATTTTTTTTGTATAAAGTATATCAATTCTAAACTTTAAAAATACAAATGTTACGAAATAATATTTTTTATTACTTAAACAATTTCAAGATATATAAATTTGAATATTATTAGTTTTGAAAAACTATATATTATATATTGTCTCAAATTTATATTTCGAAATGAAAATATAAAAATATATATACTTTAACTTAGTCATAAAACGTCCTTATTCAAAATAATATATTTTGATAAACAACGAGTCACTGATTTATAGAAGTAAATGACCACAACGCTCAAATTTTATAAGTTACATTTATTATAAGGTAATTTATTGATGAGTATGTCAAATTATTAATGAGGGTACACGTCGTGTAACGTAAAAAGCTAGTTTTCTAAACGTACGAAAATGCGTTCGAGAAACCGAAAACGATACATGAGTCGAGTAACAATGTCCGTGTCATTTTAGTAAAAATTATATTTTTACCATGAACGTAAATATAATACAATATATAAGTAATTAATTTATATATAATAATAATAAATAAAAGTGTCGGCAGAGATTATTGGACAATGTTGGGCTGCTACCTATGTTCATGTGGTCGCATGAATTTATCAAAGAGCCCCCGTGCGACCACATGGGGGGTTTAGTGAGGGAAGATGCATAAAGCTCGACGACTCTGGTTCATTTCTCATTCCATTCATCTATTTATCTATCTCGTACTCTATCTATATCTATATATTTATTATTAATATTATTATTATCATTATTAAGATTAATATTATTATTAATCATATTATTATTATTATTTGTGACAACCCGGAAATTTCCAACCAAATTTAAACTTTAATCTTTATATGTTTCCAACACGATAAGCAATATTTGTTAAGTTAAATTTCAAGAATTTTAAACTATGTTCATACATTCATTCAACCTCGACCAAGTTCCAACGATTCACGAACCATTAAACGAATATGATTATATATGTATATGTGAATATATATTATAACTTGAAACGTAAACAAAATATTAGATTAAATACTTTATATGATTGTATCTGTTTCAAAATGTTTATCAATGGAATTAGAAGATAAGATCAAATGATTGAATTATCAGATATATTGAATTATGATTACAAGTCTCTGTTGAAAGGCCCACGTTGATTTGAGAAATCTTTCCATTTTAACAATATTCGAAAAATGGTAAAGTGATTTATAAATAAGAACAAATTGTCAATCATTGAGAACTAGACAAAGGATAGTGGAAGATTGAATCTCATAAAGACTCAATTGATCTATTTAGTTTCAAACGTACAAAAACGTTTTCGGTTTAAAAAGAACTTTATTATTAAAACGTATATAACTTTTATAAATATCTAGAACCACTTTTGACAACTCATTACTTAACTAGTACGATAAAGATAACGATATTTATATTTTATTTTATTAAATATATATAACGATTTAAATTAATATTATATATATTTATACGCGTATTATACGTACATAGTTTTATACTTTTACTATACTTAAACTTTACCTTTACTTTATTTTTACTTTACTTTAACTTTAATAATTCACTTTAATAATTCATACTTTAATAATTCACTTTAATAATTCATACTTTAATAATTCACTTTAATAATTCATACTTTAATAATTCACTTTAATAATTCATACTTTAATAATTCACTTTAATAATTCAAAAATCTATTATAAATAGAATTCAATAGGTTTCATTATTTCATAAAAACTTGAAAATATTTTTCTCTAAACTCTCTCAATCGATTTACATATATATATTTACTCCGTATTATTTCAAGATATTATTAGTATACATAAAATATTACGACGGAGTGCTGTCCGAGTGGTTTCGAAATTGTTTTTCGAGTAGGATATGATTAAGGAAATTATGGGTTATAGCTATGGAGGTGATTGAGTATGGTTCATGGGTATGCTCGTGAGGTCAATATAGTGTTTATCATTTCCGTTGCATCTACGTACCTTTCCTGCAATATTGAATCTCAATATTGATACGTGAGTACTGATAAGGCTAAAAAGGAACATATATTTCATAGCAAAATCCCCCAAGAAAGACAAGATTTTAGTTGCAATTGTTCCATTTTCAAGTAATATTCGTTTATTTTAAATAAGTGCGAAGACAAAAGGCGAAAACGAAGATTTGAAGACAAAAAGGTCCAAAAAGCTCAAAAGTACAAGATACAATCAAAAAGGTTCAAATTATTGATGAGGAACGTCTAAAAATGACAAGAGTACAAGTTACAAAACGCAAAGTACACAATATAAAATTGTACGAAAGGACGTTCGAAAATCTGGAACCGGGACCAGAGTCAACTCTCAACGCTCGACGCAACGGTGTAAAAATTATGAGTCAACTATGCACAAGAATAAAATATAATATTTAAATAATTCATAATAAGAATAATATTAAATAATAAAAAGTTGTTAATTGAGCATAGTTCAGGGGTCGTAAATGAAAATTCAATTTCATATTTTGCCTATAAAAGGCGATGATTGAACGATTTACGTTAAAGGGAGGAGACCCTTTTCTAAACCTTTTTCGATCATTTTTTCTATCCTTTTTTCGATCCATCTATCTATTATCAATATCAATTATCAATATCTATATTCTATATCTCTATCATAATGTTAATGTAATAAGATATAACAATAATCTTAATTTTAATTTTAAATTATGATAATAATAAGATTTATGATAGAGATCTTTTGAGTGTGTAAGTCGAAATTCTGTCCGTATAACGCTACGCTATTTTTAATCATTGTAAGTTATGTTCAACCTTTTTATATTAATGTCTCGTAGCTAAGTTATTATTATGCTTATTTAAAACGAAGTAATCATGATGTTGGGCTAATTACTAAAATTGGGTAATTGGGCTTTGTACCATAATTAAGGTTTGGGCAAAAGACCGACACTTGTGGAAATTGAACTATTGACTATTAATAGATGGGGGGTATTGTCTAATTGAGTGACAACTCATTGGAGTCTGTCGAACCTATCTTCAAATTAATTAACCTAATAATTAATTATGATTATGGTTGTCCTATTTAGTGATGTTCATATGGAATCTGTTATAATCATTTAATTAATCAATTGGGTTGGGTAATTGATTATTCATTCTGATCAAGTGGATGAATTAATATTCATAAACTAATTAAAACAGGGGTGGATTACATACAGTGATAACTGGTGTAATTGTTGACAGAAGTGATAACTGCGTCACAGTTTAAATCCTTAATCAGTTGGAATATTTGACTTCGGGTATAAGGGTAATTTGACGAGGATACTCGCACTTTATATTTATGACCGATGGACTATTATGGACAAAAACCATATAGACGTAACAAATAAACCAGGACAAAGGACAATTAACCCATGGTAATAAATTAAAATCAACACGTCAAACATCATGATTACGGAAGTTTAAATAAGCATAATTCTTTTATTATATTTCTCATCGTATCTTTATTTACTGTCATTTTATTACTCGCAATTTTATTTACTGTCATTTTATTTATTGTCATTATTTTACGCACTTTAATTATCGTCATTTATCTTTACGCTTAAAATATAGAATCGACAAACCGGTCATTAAACGGTAAAACCCCCCTTTTATAATAATATTACTACTTATATAATTATATATATTTTGTATAAATATAGTTAAAAATATAGTAAGTATCACCAGCTCCCTGTGGAACGAACCGGACTTACTAAAAACTACACTACTCTACGATTAGGTACACTGCCTATAGTGTTGTAGCAAGGTTTAGGTATATCCCATCCGTAAATTAATAAAACTTGTGTCATATTTTGTAGTATTTCCTAGTAAAAATAATACTATTTCGTACCCTCACGCTACATCATCAAGTTTTTGGCGCCGCTGCCGGGGAGCACTAAAACGCTATATTTTTAATTTATATTTGCAAAAAAAAAAAAAAAAAAAACGTAAAAAAAAAAAAAAAATTATAAAAAAATATATTTTTAAGATTGTCTATAAAAAAATTTTTTTTTTTAGTTTTATTACCTTTAGATTTTTAGACTATATTCGCAACTTTTAGTATTAAGTTTAGTTTTGCCATAGTTATTTTTACTTCTAGAATTTTTAGTTTTGCCGTAAAATCCCTTAAGTGCTTTTTCTTTAGACTAAGATTTAGGTGCCTTAAAATTTTGCGACGCCATTTTTCGTATTCTTATTTCGTATTTTTCGACGCCTTTTACCTATGTATCAATTACAATTCCAATTAGTAATCTCCATTTGTAGCTTTAATTTTAAGATAGTGATCGTTATAAGGTTGGATTAACCGCGTGTTTACAAACCACTCTTCGTCGTTTTCATTTTTCGACACTTTTCGACGCGCACTCTTTTTCTCTCTTATTTCTCGCCATTCTAGTTTTTAGGACTTAGATTTTTTTTCTACTTCTTCTCTAAATTTCTTAAAATTACGAAAATTTATTTTAAGTGGTTAAATTGATAGACATCAAAATTTTCTGGTTCGTAGTAATAGTTGGATTTGTACGTGGACCGGGTTATTGGAGCCAAACAGTTGTGACGACCCGAAAATTTCCGACCAAATTTAAACTTAACCTTTATATGTTTCCGACACGATAAGCAGAATTTGTAATGTTGAATCTCAAAAAGTTTGGAACTACATTCATGTAATCAATTATCCTTCGACCGTGTTCGACGATTCACGAACAATTATGTGTATATAGATATGTAAATATAATATATAATATTAACTGAAAACATTAACAAAGTATTAGATATATGATACTTTACATGAACGTATTTGTTTCGATATATTTATTGACAGAATTAAGAGATAATATCAAATGATTGAATTATCAGATACATTATGATATGATTACGGGCCTATGTTATGAGGTCCACTGTGATTTAAGAAATCTATTCTTTTTGACCACTCATTACTTAACTAGTATGATAAAATAACGATATTTATATTTTATTTTATCAAATATATATAACGATTTAAATTAATATTATATATATTTATACGCGTATTATACGTACATAGTTTTATACTTTTATTATACTTTAACTTTACCTTTACTTTACTTTTACTTTACTTTAACTTTAATAATTCATACTTTAATAATTCACTTTAATAATTCATACTTTAATAATTCACTTTAATAATTCATACTTTAATAATTCACTTTAATAATTCACTTTAATAATTCATACTTTAATAATTCACTTTAATAATTCATACTTTAATAATTCACTTTAATAATTCATACTTTAATAATTCACTTTAATAATTCATACTTTAATAATTCACTTTAATAATTCAAAAATCTATTATAAATAGAATTCAATAGGTTTTATTATTTCATAGAAACTTGAAAATATATGTCTCTAAACTCTCTCAATCGAATTACACATATATATTTTCTTTGTATTATTTCAAGATATTATTAGTATACATAAAATACTATGACGGAGTTATATTCAGACGATTTTAAAATAAGTTTTCAAACGGAATAGAGCTAAGGAAATTATGGGTTATAGCTATGGAGGTTATGGGTATTGATCGAGGGTATTGCTCGTGAGGTCAACCTAACGTTTATCATTTTCGTTTCGTCTACGTACTTTCCTGCAATATTGAATCTCAATATTGATACGTGAGCACTCATAACTTAACTTTTATATTTCAATAGTGTATCCCTGACTAGTGCTCGAGTATATAGGATTATGCATGCTTGTACATTCGATATTGTCCTTAGATAGGTTTGTTGAATCCTGAATTAGATACATATGCTACTGAGATAGGGTATATGATATGCATGTCATTGGAAAGCTAGCGAAAAATTAAGAACTTTTCACTTAGATATCGAATGGTTTCGATGAACGGATTAGAAGTTATAGTCAACTGAATTTTAGTATTATTGTTAAAATGATTATTATTACTATCGTCGTTATTATTTTAATAGAAATATCATTGTTATTATAAAATATCATTATTACTATTATGTTAGTATTATCATTTTATCATAATAACATTTTTAGTAAATATAAATATTGTTATTTTTTTATAGAATAATAATAATTATTATTACAAAATAATACAACTTTTACTTATTATTATTATGATCAATATTATTTTATCAAATAAATAGGGGATACAAAGATATTTTTCACCACGCGTAATATAATTACATTAATAATACTTACCACTATAGTTTTATGATATTAAGTGAACTTTATAAATTTTACTACTTAAGATATATAAAAGTATATTTTATCATATATAAACGTTAATATAAATTTTTATTAATAAATGACTTTTATTATTATAAAATCTAATAAATATATTTAAATATATAAAATGACTATAGTTAAGTTATATAATAAACACGTATAAATTTTAGAAGTCATTTTGGGTTAAGTTGACTTTTGTTGACTTTTGCATATTAGTCTCGAGCATTAGGATTGTGGTACACTATGACTTGACCAAAAATTGTTAGACAAATATTGACCAACATATAAATATATATAATTAATATAGGTTCGTGAATCCGAGGCCAACCTTGCACTTGTTAAATGACGTTATATGTATTTTTACTACGAAATACAGTATGGTGAGTTTCATTACTCCCTTTTTATATATATTTTTGGGCTGAGAATACATGCGCTGTGTTATAAATGTTTTACGAAATAGGCACAAGTACTAAAACTAATTCTATGTGGGTTTAAACCAGAAATATACCCTTAGCTTGGTAACATTAAACTACTTGTCTATGTACGGTAGGCGCGAATCCTAAAGATAGATCTATTGGGCCTGACAAACCCCATCCTGACTATGGGATGCTTTAGTACTTCGAGGTTATTTTAAACACACCTGATCTGGTGTACTTCAGAGGGTAAAACATGAACGTTAAGGCTTGTTACCGGGTGCCTACAACTTATAGAATACTTTTATACACTTGCGAGTGTACAGATATTTATAGAAACTGAAATCTTGTGGTCTATTACTATTACGGAAATGATTGATTATGATAAACTAATGAACTCACCAACCTTTTGGTTGACACTTTAAAGCATGTTTATTCTCAAGTATTAAAGAAATCTTCCGCTGTGCATTAGCTCATTTTAAGGATATTACTTGGAGTCATTCATGACATACTTTGAAAGACGTTGCATTCGAGTCATTGAGTTCATCAAGATTAATATTAAGTCAATTATAGTTGGATGTAATATGAAATGGTATGCATGCCGTCAATTTTTGATGTAAAGAAAGTTTGTTTTTTAAAAACGAATGCAATGTTTGTAAAACGTATCATATAGAGGTCAAATACCTCGCGATGTAATCAACTATTGTGAATCGTTTATAATGTATATGAACGGATCCTTTCAGTTGGTATCAGAGCGGTGGTCTTAGCGAACCAGGTCTTGCATTAGTGTGTCTAACTGATAGTTGTTAAGATGCATCAGTAAGTCTGGACTTCGACCGTGTCTGCATGTCAAAAGTTTTGCTTATCATTTTTAGTCTGAAATCATCTACTTACCACCCTTAGGAAATTACCTGCTTATCATTCTTAAGTCTATACGTGTTTTCCTACATTTATTGCATAATAGTGTATAGACGAATTCTTATCTTAGCATATCTGTTAATGTGAACTTTGACTGACATCTTTCAAAGATTCCTCCGTAATTTATGGGATTTTGGTATTATATATACATATGTAAATTATGTATTGAAGAAAACCAAATCTAAATTCTACAATCTATTTCATACAAAAAAATTCTTTCCCTGATCATACAAGATGGATCCCTCAACCAGTTTGAGTTCCTCGGATTCCGACAGCTATGCCGATATGGATTTTCACATGAGCTCCGAAAGTAGCGTGACCGGAATGGATCAACCAATTAGCCATCATCTATTCTGGATGAATTGGGGATGGGTTCGTAATCTACTTAACCATTGGAGACAAGAAGAAGGTGATCCCTTTCATCCACCACATTGCCCTCTTGGCAATGAACCTGAAGCACTTTCTGGCGAACCTGTCCGAAACACCATTTTCTCTCTCATTTCCAGAGTATCTCGTCATGATTATATACTACACCAAATTCTAGATCTTATTTATCCGCTCGTCCGAACCGACAATCACCCCGGTGTAATAGAAGAAGTCAACGAGCTTCGCGCTCGGGTAGTGGCTTTGGAGAATATGGTGCAAAGGTTACAAATACCAGCAGCAGCACCGACAGCATAACCAGTACCACCATCAACAACATCAACAGTACCATTACCACCACCAACAACAACCGCATCGCAAACCTCAACTTCACAATCTGTCCCACGAGCATCGACGTCATACGCCATGTAGATACCAAGGAATACCACAACGATTAAGTATTGATTCATAACTTCATTGGGGAAACATTCTACGGCGATTATGTAATTTCTAAAGTTTAGAAATTATCTATCCTAGCCTTAACCATAAATCAAATGAGTTTAATTTAATATTAACTCATTAAATCTATATTACATCTGAAGAAATATACACATATATATTTCCATAAAGACTGTAATAAAATTCTTTTGTACAAAATATTAACTGTGAATTTTTTTTTAACGGGTAGGTAATACCCGAGAGATATATAAATTCACAATTAATATGTTACATTCTTCGAATCTGATTCAGCAAGTCATCCATTATACTCCCTACTTTCACAACAATATACATTCTTTTATAGAAATCAAAACAACCATACTCATTCAAAATCTAATTACATATTCTGATTTTAAAATCTCAGAATTCGATTCAAGATATAACCGAAATCATCACTCTTAGATTCCTACATCTTTCAAAACTATACTTTGACTTCAAAACTGTCCTAGAACCTCATTTCTATTCATGGAACTCACAAAAATATTTGTATCATTCAAAATCTTAGAACATCATATGTATATTAACAATTACAATATGTGTTCAAACACTTCGAAATTCCTAAAGACATGCGAGATGATGATCCAACCACACATTACCCACTGTCATGCACCTGAAAAGCTCTCGAAACCAAAGTTATAGTTTAACACGTATCCATGTCAGATCCTTTGATATTTATTACCAAATATAATTTTTCAATCTCTTTCCAAAATAGACAGTTTTGTCACAGCTCCAGCAAATCACCTTCATTTGTTTATACGAATAAACCCTTCATCATGGTTACCGGGGAACCTTTCATATCTCGTCACATTAGCAGTAAACTTATCAACAACTTCATTAACCTTCGACTTAAGCCTCTCTGAAAATCCACTATACTTATTCATTAAACCCCATCATGTACTCACCTACATCCTGTAACAATAATTGTCACACCAACTACTGGGAATTAGCAATCAGTATTTTGAATTTCGCGACAATTTTACGTTAAAAGTTATATGTATACATATAACGTCTATCTCCTAGACTTACATACTTCGAATGTGAATTTTCTGAAAAACATCCCAAACTATGAACTAGTTCTCCGAAATTGGAAAAATGCTGATGAAGCAGCAAAAACTGTAAACGACTTTAACAGTCAAAAGTTTGATGATAAAGAATAGTATGGTGGTAAAGCTGAGAAAAAGAGAAGGTTTGAAACTGGAAAATGGATTGAGCAGACCATGAAGGAGGCTGTGGACAAATCACAAAGACTAAACCTACCTTCAAAGGATCCAAATGTTTCAGTATCTACTGAAATCGTTAGCAAACACCTTACTTCTTATTCTAAACCTTCACAGACAAATCTTCTTCATCATCCATCTATGTTAAGAATTCTAAGATATTATCATATCTTTTATTATAAATATCTTCGATATTCCTGAAGATATTTTCACAACTATTCTTATCCGAAATCTTTTATCTCTTCGCAATATCTGCGTTACAACATAAAAAGAAACTGTGTTAGTTTCTAAATTCTGAAGAAAAAAAAATTCGAATTTAAAATAGGAATGTTTTTAAAGCAGTGTTGGGAACTGAAACATGAGTTAGTATAATATAATGACACTTGATCAACGTGATTATATTACAGTAAGTCATGCTGAGTTTCTAATGGAACGTGATGATTCATAGAACATACCGTCATCATGTACTATTTACACGACTCTTACATTCTACCCAATTTCCAAACATATTAAGAACATATCATCTTGATAGCTCTATATTTTCAGATATTCTGGTAAGTTGCCAAATTAAGATCGTACCATTACGATTTTCTTCTTGGAACATTAACTATGTTCATCCAAAAATTCATATCTACGAATTCTGGACCATTATCCGCTTGACTTAAGGCTGGGAAGAGAAAATGAAAGCATGAAGCTCCGAAATATAATGGAGAATATAAAGCCCGATAACAACCTCGAAATTACAAACCGTGTATATCAATGCGTATAGCAATATAAAGACACGGGAGAATGAAAAACACAATAACCCCAAGGTAATGGTAGAAGAAAATAACTTCCTCCGGTGGTAGATGAAAAAGAAGAATGACAGATATGAAAGTTAAGAGTATATCAAGAATCAATACTGGATGAAGCATATTAACGAATGCTTTAAAGTATGAATTGGGGAAAAAGATTAGAAGGTGTGAGTTGTGGAAATAAAGAAACGAAGGGGGTGGATTTATAGTAAAATATCAGACAGAGAAATCGAGACAGATTATCGCATTTAATCAAAGAAGGTCATGATTTTCTTAATCGCCGAAGAACCAAATCTTATTGCAAAGATTTTCTTTAAATCCAATGAATTCTGGAAATCAATCATAACTACGTCATCGGTTAAAATAAATATACGTTTACTCATTTCACTCTCTTGTTATAGCTTCACTTATACTCTTCGCGTAATCAAATTATTTTATCTATATTACTCAATGATGATAAAACTCTATTTATCAACTCATATTCGTCATGAAAACATTTTTATAGTTAGCCATGACGACCTCGATCAAATTTCGGGACGAAATTTCTTTAACGGGTAGGTACTGTGACGACCCGAAAATTTCCGACCAAATTTAAACTTAACCTTTATATGTTTCCGACACGATAAGCAGAATTTGTAATGTTGAATCTCAAAAAGTTTGGAACTACATTCATGTAATCAATTATCCTTCGACCGTGTTCGACGATTCACGAACAATTATGTGTATATAGATATGTAAATATAATATATAATATTAACTGAAAACATTAACAAAGTATTAGATATATGATACTTTACATGAACGTATTTGTTTCGATATATTTATTGACAGAATTAAGAGATAATATCAAATGATTGAATTATCAGATACATTATGATATGATTACGGGCCTATGTTATGAGGTCCACTGTGATTTAAGAAATCTATTCTTTTTGACCACTCATTACTTAACTAGTATGATAAAATAACGATATTTATATTTTATTTTATCAAATATATATAACGATTTAAATTAATATTATATATATTTATACGCGTATTATACGTACATAGTTTTATACTTTTATTATACTTTAACTTTACCTTTACTTTACTTTTACTTTACTTTAACTTTAATAATTCATACTTTAATAATTCACTTTAATAATTCATACTTTAATAATTCACTTTAATAATTCATACTTTAATAATTCACTTTAATAATTCACTTTAATAATTCATACTTTAATAATTCACTTTAATAATTCATACTTTAATAATTCACTTTAATAATTCATACTTTAATAATTCACTTTAATAATTCATACTTTAATAATTCACTTTAATAATTCAAAAATCTATTATAAATAGAATTCAATAGGTTTTATTATTTCATAGAAACTTGAAAATATATGTCTCTAAACTCTCTCAATCGAATTACACATATATATTTTCTTTGTATTATTTCAAGATATTATTAGTATACATAAAATACTATGACGGAGTTATATTCAGACGATTTTAAAATAAGTTTTCAAACGGAATAGAGCTAAGGAAATTATGGGTTATAGCTATGGAGGTTATGGGTATTGATCGAGGGTATTGCTCGTGAGGTCAACCTAACGTTTATCATTTTCGTTTCGTCTACGTACTTTCCTGCAATATTGAATCTCAATATTGATACGTGAGCACTCATAACTTAACTTTTATATTTCAATAGTGTATCCCTGACTAGTGCTCGAGTATATAGGATTATGCATGCTTGTACATTCGATATTGTCCTTAGATAGGTTTGTTGAATCCTGAATTAGATACATATGCTACTGAGATAGGGTATATGATATGCATGTCATTGGAAAGCTAGCGAAAAATTAAGAACTTTTCACTTAGATATCGAATGGTTTCGATGAACGGATTAGAAGTTATAGTCAACTGAATTTTAGTATTATTGTTAAAATGATTATTATTACTATCGTCGTTATTATTTTAATAGAAATATCATTGTTATTATAAAATATCATTATTACTATTATGTTAGTATTATCATTTTATCATAATAACATTTTTAGTAAATATAAATATTGTTATTTTTTTATAGAATAATAATAATTATTATTACAAAATAATACAACTTTTACTTATTATTATTATGATCAATATTATTTTATCAAATAAATAGGGGATACAAAGATATTTTTCACCACGCGTAATATAATTACATTAATAATACTTACCACTATAGTTTTATGATATTAAGTGAACTTTATAAATTTTACTACTTAAGATATATAAAAGTATATTTTATCATATATAAACGTTAATATAAATTTTTATTAATAAATGACTTTTATTATTATAAAATCTAATAAATATATTTAAATATATAAAATGACTATAGTTAAGTTATATAATAAACACGTATAAATTTTAGAAGTCATTTTGGGTTAAGTTGACTTTTGTTGACTTTTGCATATTAGTCTCGAGCATTAGGATTGTGGTACACTATGACTTGACCAAAAATTGTTAGACAAATATTGACCAACATATAAATATATATAATTAATATAGGTTCGTGAATCCGAGGCCAACCTTGCACTTGTTAAATGACGTTATATGTATTTTTACTACGAAATACAGTATGGTGAGTTTCATTACTCCCTTTTTATATATATTTTTGGGCTGAGAATACATGCGCTGTGTTATAAATGTTTTACGAAATAGGCACAAGTACTAAAACTAATTCTATGTGGGTTTAAACCAGAAATATACCCTTAGCTTGGTAACATTAAACTACTTGTCTATGTACGGTAGGCGCGAATCCTAAAGATAGATCTATTGGGCCTGACAAACCCCATCCTGACTATGGGATGCTTTAGTACTTCGAGGTTATTTTAAACACACCTGATCTGGTGTACTTCAGAGGGTAAAACATGAACGTTAAGGCTTGTTACCGGGTGCCTACAACTTATAGAATACTTTTATACACTTGCGAGTGTACAGATATTTATAGAAACTGAAATCTTGTGGTCTATTACTATTACGGAAATGATTGATTATGATAAACTAATGAACTCACCAACCTTTTGGTTGACACTTTAAAGCATGTTTATTCTCAAGTATTAAAGAAATCTTCCGCTGTGCATTAGCTCATTTTAAGGATATTACTTGGAGTCATTCATGACATACTTTGAAAGACGTTGCATTCGAGTCATTGAGTTCATCAAGATTAATATTAAGTCAATTATAGTTGGATGTAATATGAAATGGTATGCATGCCGTCAATTTTTGATGTAAAGAAAGTTTGTTTTTTAAAAACGAATGCAATGTTTGTAAAACGTATCATATAGAGGTCAAATACCTCGCGATGTAATCAACTATTGTGAATCGTTTATAATGTATATGAACGGATCCTTTCAACAGTCCTCAATTATATTGAGACCAAACGAATCCTGCCCCTCTGCTGCATCTTTTGGCTATTCGAAACGTGGGCAAAATCAGAAAAGTCTATTGATTGGATAACTTATATAATTTTTCTTTCCTTTTTAAAAACTAATAGGATATTCAGTGAATGCACCGAGCAAGACGTTCACCGCCGGTCATACGTTCACCACCTGTAACTCGATCAAGACATCGTTTAACAAATATCGCCGCCGTTGATTTTTCTTTAGAATCGTCATCTAGTCGACCAAGTACTCCAATTCAAATTTCCGATAATCCATCTTTTGAACCCGATTTCACAACTAAGAACCCGGAAGATATTCAAGGACAATTCCAAGATCCTGAACACCAAACCATTAAATCAGAAACCTCTAGTGATTCGGATACAACACTTCCAATCATGGAGAATCTGGAACCTTTAAGTATGGAAGACCGAATGAGAGCTACATGCACGGGCCAAGGTCATGCCATTATTAAACCAGAAGTTAATGCTCCAGATTATGAAATCAAAGGACAAATTCTACACATGGTGACTAATCAATGCCAATTCAGTGGTGCGCCGAATGAAGACCCAAACGAACATCTTCGTACGTTTAATAGAATTTGTACACTATTCAAAATCCGAGAAGTGGAAGACGAACAAATCTATCTCATGTTATTTCCCTGGACTTTAAAGGGAGAAGCCAAAGATTGGTTAGAATCGTTACCTGAAGGGGCGATTGATACATGGGATGTTTTAGTTGAAAAATTTCTTAAACAATTCTTTCCGGCATCTAAAGCCGTAAGACTTCAAGGAGAAATTGTTACGTTCGCGCAAAAGCCAAATGAAACATTATATGAGGCGTGGACAAGATTCGGAAGGATGTTGAGAGGATGTCCTCAACACGGTTTAGACACTTACCAAATAGTACAAATATTCTACCAAGGTGTCAACGTTGCTACACGAAAAGACATCGACATAACAGCCGGTGGATCCATTATGAAGAAAACCGCAACTGAAGCTTACAAAATTATTGATAACACAGCCTCCCACTCGCATGAGTGGCACCAAGAAAAAGATATCTTTCGATCATCTAAAGTGGCTAGAGCCGATTCTAGCCATGACTTTGATTCCGTTTCAGCAAAAATAGATGCTTTCGAAAGACGAATGGAAAAGATGAATAAAGATATTCACGCAATACGAATTAGTTGTGAGCAATGCGGTGGACCACACTTATTGAAAGATTGTCACATTGAACTAACGATGGAACAACGAGAGAATGTTTCCTATATGAACCAAAGGCCGGAAAATAATTATCAAAATAATTATCAACCGCCAAGGCTAAACTTAAATCGAAATCAAAACATTCTTTACAATCCAAAAGGACCCGAAAATAACTGGTATAACCAACAAGGTCCGAATAACCAACCGACTCAAAACAACACTTTCAATCAACAAAGACCTAGCTTGTATAAACCACCACAACAACCCGAAGAGAAAAAGCCAAATCTAGAAGAAATGATGGCAAAGCTGATTGAATCTCAAACACAATTCATTACATCTCAAACCCAAACGAACGAGAGGTTTGATCAGTCATTAAGAACTCAACAAGCTTCCATTTTGAATCTAGAAAAACACGTAGGTACCCTTACTAGCATGATGAGTGAGAGGGAACAAGGAAAGCTACCGAGTAATACTGAAGTAAATCCTCGGAATGAGAATGTTAATATGGTTTCAACGAATTCTGAAAAACCAGCACCAGAAGATGGGAAGGTTTTAGATGAGAGTAACAATGAAGAAGTTACACCACCACCACCCGAGTATGTAAAGCCAGTGGTGGAACCATATAAACCACCCATCCCGTTTCCAAGAAAAGGAGTTGAGTATGAGCAAGTGATAAGTAATAAAGATTGTGATACTTCTGGAAAGAAGAAGAAGAAAAATAATAAGAAAGTACAAGAAACAAAAGCCGTAGAAGTAAACTCGGTGAATACAGTTCCACCAAAACCTCCACCTAGGGTAGGTGATCCGGGTGAATTTATTGTTCCTTGTCTACTTAGTGATTGTGTCATGTATGATGCACTAGCAGATTTAGGTGCAAGTGTGAGTGTTATGCCTCTTTCCTTATATAAGAGATTAGGTGTAGGTGAGTTAACTCCAACGGATATGAGTGTTCGATTCTTTGATCAAACCATTAAGCACCCAGTTGGAATTGCTGACAACCTACCCATTCAAGTAGGTAATTTAACCTTTCTAGTCGAATTCATTGTCATAGAAGAGGACCCAAACATTCCTCTAATTTTAGGTCGACCATTCTTTGCGTCCACCGGGGCGTTATTTGATGTAAGAAATGGTAGAATGACACTTAGTAGTGATGACAAATCAATCACCTTTATGATTCGAAAGTCTAAATCTCCACCAACCAAAACCGTTGAACCAACAAAAACGATTGGTAAGAACCATGTTGTTTTACCAACTCCAACGGCAGTGCTTAACAATAATAAAACGCCTAAGTGTGGGGAAAATGAAGTAACACCTAATGATGACTTGATAACAAAGAACCCCGTTATTGATACGAAATTAAATGACCCCATTATTAACAGTTCAATGAAGAAACTTTTTAAACGGGCTATTGATGCTAGAAGTAAGGGGAACTTTAAGTTATGTAACCGGTTAGTATCCAATCTGTCGCCTAAAGAAAGGGCGAAACTAGTTGAATTTTGGGATATTACGGAAGAAGCCGGGCACTGGCTTAAAGAAAAAGTCACAGATATGCAAGTTGATTATGGACCAAGAGAAATTGACGATGAAGCTAATCACAATTTCGACACCACAGCTACCTAAGTGTGGGGAGATTCAAATGTTCTAAAAGGAAAATGTTGTCGAGAGTTAGTTGTTCTGTTCTCGTGTAGTTCCGAGAATGGAACCCGATTAGTCTTTTCCGCTAGCAGACACTAAAGAACTAGTTTTCTCCCTCCATTCTGAATTTTTGTTTTGTAGGTTTTTTTTATGAAATTAATATGCATTTTAATTTAAGTTTTTAAAAACAAAATTTACTTTAATTCATTAAGTTTAAAAAATGATTTCTAAAATTCGTCGTGAGTTAAAGACTAGGTCGTTGAGCCGAAATTACTTTACCCGAGGGCGGGGCGACAAATTTTGTTATCATTATTTTTAATTTTATTGATTTAAAGTATGCCAAAAATATTATACTTTATAAATTTTTGAAAAGTGGGGTTATAAACCAAACTTCAAAAATATATATATATATATATATATATATATATATATATATATATATATATATATATATATATATATATATATATATATATATATATATATATGTTTGTATTTTATCTTATGTACAAAACAGGGTAAAACAACGCACTTTCAAAGACTGTCATTAAAGTTCAGCAAAAGGTACTAATTTTGACGACAAGACGCAAAACAACAAATATGATATAACAAATGAAGGAATGAACGATGAGGCGCCATCTATCATTCAACGAGCTTTGTAATTACAAACTCGGTATTTTTAATCACTTTTCTACACTAATCACCCTCATGAATTTATAATTATAGTCTGATTTCATGCAAATGAGGGCATTGCATGATCTCAAGTGTGGGGAAGGGTTATAAATTCTCTCGGGTTTACACTTAGTTTATTTGCCAAATTTTGTGAAAATTTGAAAAATTTTCAATTAAATGAACTCAAAATCATGTTTATACATATTTATGAACGATGAAAACTAGGTGATAATACCGAAATTATCGTTACCTCGAAAAAGACATAAATTGAGAAACACCCTAAAACGCTTGAATTCATTTAAAATGAAATAGAAGAAAATAAAAAGGCAAAGAAAGAAACTAAGTGTGGGAAGAATGTACCAAGTTATTCAATTTAAAACATATATCACATATTTTTGTACAAGATTATTGCAGGTACTTTTGCTTTGGACGATACTAATCAGTTTTACCCGGTTTACTGTAATACATTTGAAAGAAAGATGGATCTACACGATGAATCAATTCCATCATTAAAAGGAAGTAAAGTCTTCCGAAAAAGACACGCGCTTCTTGATTTAGGTCATGAAGTTGTCGTCCAGACCAGCTGTAGGTTGACGAAAAACCTAGAAAAGTCATCACTAAAATCAGCAGGAAATCCACGGACCTCAGCATCAAACAGGGTCGCCAAGTGGTCAGACTTATCCTAACCATGAGAGGGTCTGTCTTGTAAAATGGGGAGGGCACCGTGCAAATTAGCTTGATAAGACTAATGAATCAGATCCCCAGAAAAGGATAATCTCCTTAAAGATTAAAAATCAGCTTTTAAGACTGATATTACTCAATCCTAGAGATTGACCTTAAAGATTGAGAATTCAAACTCATGGAATTCAATGATATCTAAACTCGAGCATGAACGAGAAAATATTTTGATCAAAAATACAAACCGATTTGTTTTCTGAAAAACCATTTTCAATGCGTTCATTACCATTGAACGTAAAATCCTAAGAAATTCACCTGGAATTCATTAGGTCACCTGAACAAAATCGGGTGTCAACCGTAAGAACGGTGGTTACATAGCATGGTCGGAGACAGGACCTTGTGCCAGACCGAAAAATTATAGGATGATCTTTACTATTGCTCCTACCAAGGATAGTACTAGCATCCGACACGTTTTTAGACCATAATCAAATGCATGTCACGGGACATTGCCTTAACAGTTTCTTGTTCATCGCTTTCCTTTACAACCGGACGGTAGTTTACCGAAAGGTAATATACGGAACAAGTAAATTGGATGTGTGCTTTCCGATACCGGGATAGCAGTGGATTACACGAACCTAAAAGTTTTTAGCCAAAATATTGATCCACAAATATATTTTACAACACCGATGATGGATCAAATCAGAAAACTTGTCTAGAGTAAAATCTAGCTTGAATTTTCAAAAGATCAAATGTTTTCATAAAGATCCAATTTCCTTAAGGATCTACATTTTCATAGTCATGTGGGACTGTAAACCGCCTTTCAAATGTGCACTTTGCTTTGGAAACCGAAAGTAAATCGGCTATTTGATTGCAAGTGTCGTTGACCTAAACCCAAGGCAACTGTGGATGACACACCCACCTTTAACCATGGTTCTATTGTTAATATCATTGTTTATACCGCTCTATCAAAATCACTGATGTACAAAGTGTGAAGAATAAAGAAGTGATTCGTGTGATGTATTATATTATTTCAAGACTGTATTGCTTGAGGACAAGCAACGCTCAAGTGTGGGGATATTGATAAAGCTAAAAAGGAACATATATTTCATAGCAAAATCCCCCAAGAAAGACAAGATTTTAGTTGCAATTGTTCCATTTTCAAGTAATATTCGTTTATTTTAAATAAGTGCGAAGACAAAAGGCGAAAATGAAGATTTGAAGACAAAAAGGTCCAAAAAGCTCAAAAGTACAAGATACAATCAAAAAGGTTCAAATTATTGATGAGGAACGTCTAAAAATGACAAGAGTACAAGTTACAAAACGCAAAGTACACAATATAAAATTGTACGAAAGGACGTTCGAAAATCCGGAACCGGGACCAGAGTCAACTCTCAACGCTCGACGCAACGGTGTAAAAATTATGAGTCAACTATGCACAAGAATAAAATATAATATTTAAATAATTCATAATAAGAATAATATTAAATAATAAAAAGTTGTTAATTGAGCATAGTTCAGGGGTCGTAAATGAAAATTCAATTTCATATTTTGCCTATAAAAGGCGATGATTGAACGATTTACGTTAAAGGGAGGAGACCCTTTTCTAAACCTTTTTCGATCATTTTTTCTATCCTTTTTTCGATCCATCTATCTATTATCAATATCAATTATCAATATCTATATTCTATATCTCTATCATAATGTTAATGTAATAAGATATAACAATAATCTTAATTTTAATTTTAAATTATGATAATAATAAGATTTATGATAGAGATCTTTTGAGTGTGTAAGTCGAAATTCTGTCCGTATAACGCTACGCTATTTTTAATCATTGTAAGTTATGTTCAACCTTTTTATATTAATGTCTCGTAGCTAAGTTATTATTATGCTTATTTAAAACGAAGTAATCATGATGTTGGGCTAATTACTAAAATTGGGTAATTGGGCTTTGTACCATAATTAAGGTTTGGGCAAAAGACCGACACTTGTGGAAATTGAACTATTGACTATTAATAGATGGGGGGTATTGTCTAATTGAGTGACAACTCATTGGAGTCTGTCGAACCTATCTTCAAATTAATTAACCTAATAATTAATAATGATTATGGTTGTCCTATTTAGTGATGTTCATATGGAATCTGTTATAATCATTTAATTAATCAATTGGGTTGGGTAATTGATTATTCATTTTGATCAAGTGGATGAATTAATATTCATAAACTAATTAAAACAGGGGTGGATTACATACAGTGATAACTGGTGTAATTGTTGACAGAAGTGATAACTGCGTCACAGTTTAAATCCTTAATCAGTTGGAATATTTGACTTCGGGTATAAGGGTAATTTGACGAGGATACTCGCACTTTATATTTATGACCGATGGACTATTATGGACAAAAACCAGATAGACGTATCAAATAAACCAGGACAAAGGACAATTAACCCATGGTAATAAATTAAAATCAACACGTCAAACATCATGATTACGGAAGTTTAAATAAGCATAATTCTTTTATTATATTTCTCATCGTATCTTTATTTACTGTCATTTTATTACTCGCAATTTTATTTACTGTCATTTTATTTATTGTCATTATTTTACGCACTTTAATTATCGTCATTTATCTTTACGCTTAAAATATAGAATCGACAAACCGGTCATTAAACGGTAAAACCCCCCTTTTATAATAATATTACTACTTATATAATTATATATATTTTGTAGAAATATAGTTAAAAATATAGTAAGTATCACCAGCTCCCTGTGGAACGAACCGGACTTACTAAAAACTACACTACTCTACGATTAGGTACACTGCCTATAGTGTTGTAGCAAGGTTTAGGTATATCCCATCCGTAAATTAATAAAACTTGTGTCATATTTTGTAGTATTTCCTACTATTTCGTACCCTCACGCTACATCATCAAGTACTCATAATTTAACTTTTACATACTAATAGTGTATCCCTGACCAGTGCTCGAGTATTTAGGATTATGCATGCTTGTACTTTTGATATTGCCCTTATACAGGTTAGGTTGAATCTTGAATTAGTTACACTTGCGGTTGAGATAAGGTATAAGATATGCATGTCCTTGGAAAGCTAGCGAAAAATTAAGAACTTTTCCTTTAGATATCGAATGGTTTCGATGAACGGATTAGAAGTTATAATCAATTGAATTTTCGATATTTTTATTAAAAATGATTATTATTATCGTCATTTTTATCGTCGTTCTAGTTTTATCTTATTATTATGATTATTATTATCTTTATCAATAAAAGGAATTTATCATTAAAAATTGTTAATTTTTTTTTTATTATTACTATCGTTATTATCGTTAAAGTTATAATTAGTATTATTATTATTATCCAATTATTATTATTATTATTATTATTATTATTATTATTATTATTATTATTATTATTAGTATTATTATTATTATTATCATTATTAATATATATATCATTATTTAAAAATAGTTATTGTTATTGTTATTATTATTATTACTATATTATCATTAAGATAATTATAATTATTAGTATTATCGTTAATAATGTTATAGTAACTATCATTATTAATATTAGTGTAATTAAAACAAATATTTGTAACACCTAATTATTTTGATTACTATTATTATCATTATTATGAACACGATATAAAAGACGATTAAAAGCTATTAAACGAAACGATTAGGAAATAATGAGTAAGAGTATCATGATAAAATTAAAATATTATAAGATATTGATTTAGATAAAATTATCGTTCTTATTATTTTTATCATTACTATTATTATTAAAAGTATCGTTAGTATTAAAACTATCATTTTAACAAAAATTATCATTTTAATAGAAATGTCATTGTTACTATAAAATATCATTATTATTATTATTTTAAATAGAATTATTATTTTAAAGATAATATTAAAAATTATCGTAAATATTAAAGTTATCATAATTATAATTATCGTTTTATCATAATGTCATCTTAGTAATTATAAATATTGATATTTTTATAATAATAATTATTATTACAAAATAATACAACTTTTACTTACTATCATTATAGATATTATTTTATCAAATAAATATGTGATACAAACATATTTTACTACGTGTAATAACTTACTTTAATAATACCTATCATATTATCTTTATGATATTAAATGAACCCTATAAATTTTATTACTTAATATATATAAAAGTATATTTTATTATATAAATTTAATATAAAATTTTATTTATTAATAAATAAATTATATTATTTACTCTAATAAATCTTTTAAAAATATTTAAAAATATAAAATGACGATATTTAAACTATATATTAATCATGTATAGATTTTTTGGAAATTATTTTGAGTCAAATTTACTTTTGTTGACTTTTGCATATTAGTCTCGAGCATTAGGATTGTGGTACACTATGACTTGACCTAATTTGTTAGACAAATATTGACCAACACATAAATATATATAATTAATTTAGGTTCGTGAATCCGAGGCCAACCTTGCACTTGTTCAATGACGTTATATGTATTTTTACTACGAAATATAGTATGGTGAGTTTCATTTACCTTTTTACCCTTTATATTTTTAGGACTGAGAATACATGCGCTTTTATAAATATTTGACGAAATAGACACAAGTAATTGAAACTACATTCTATGGTTGAATTATCGAAATCGAATATGCCCCTTTTTATTAAAGTCTGGTAATCTAAGAATTAGGGAACAGACACCCTAATTGACGCGAATCCTAAAGATAGATCTATTGGGCCTAACAAACCCCATCCAAAGTACCGGATGCTTTAGTACTTCGAAATTTATATCATGTCCGAAGGAGGATCCCGGAATGATAGGGGATATTCTTATATGTATCTAGTTAATGTCGGTTACCAGGTGTTCACCATATGAATGATTATTTTTGTCTCTATGCATGGGACGTATATTTATGAGAACTGGAAATGAAATTCTTGTGATCTATTAAAATGATGGAAATAAATGATTATGATAAACTAATGAACTCACCAACCTTTTGGTTGACACTTTAAAGCATGTTTATTCTCAAGTGTTAAAGAAATCTTCCGCTGTGCATTTGCTCATTTTAAAGATATTACTTGGAGTCTTTCATAGGATATTTTGAAGAACGTTGCATTCGAGTCATTGAGTTCATCAAAGATTATTATTAAATCAATTTATAGTTGGATAATGGATATTATGAAATGGTATGCATGCCTGTCAATTTTCGATGTAAAGAAAGTTTGTCTTTTAAAAACGAATGCAATGTTTGTAAAATGTATCATATAGAGGTCAAATACCTCGCAATGTAATCAACTATTGTGAATCGTTTATAATGTATATGAACGGGTCCTTTCAGTTGGTATCAGAGCGGTGGTCTTAGCGAACCAGGTCTGCATTAGTGTGTCTAACTGATAAGTCGATAGGATGCATTAGTGAGTCTGGACTTCGACCGTGTCTGCATGTCAAAAGTTTTGCTTATCATTTTGTGTCAAAAATTAACTACTTATCATCCTCAGGAAATTACCTGCTTATCATTTTTAGTCTAAGACACGTCTTGCTGCATTGATTGCATGAATAGTGTATAGACAAAAATTCATATCTTAGCATATCTGCTAAATCATATCTTATCGTATCTGTTACTTTAAACTTTGCCTGACATATCCCGCAAAGTCCTCCGTAATCTACGAAATCTTTTAATCTATATATATATATATATATATATATATATATATATATATATATATATATATATATATATATATATATATATATATATATATATATATATATATTCTATGTAATTAGAATACCATCCGTTAGCCAAAATCATTTCATATCGAAAAAAAAAATCCTTTATCCAATCGTACGAAATGGAATTCGTCATCAGTTCAAATCACTCAGATTCCGAAATGGAATCCCATTCAAGCTCCGAAAGCAGTGTGACCGGAATAGATCAACCAATCAGTCATCACTTATTCTGGATGAATTGGGGATGGGTTCGTAGCCTCCTCAATCATTGGAGACAAGAAGAAGGTGATCCCTTCCATCCACCACGTTGCCCTCTTGACGAAGAACCTGAAGCACTTACCGGCGAACCTGTCCGAAACACCATTTTCTCGCTCATTTCCAGAGTATCTCGTCACGATTATATATTACATCAAATTTTAGATTTTATTTATCCGCTCGTCCGAACCGACAATCACCCCGGTGTAATAGAAGAAGTCAACGAGCTTCGCGCTCGGGTAGTGGCTTTGGAGAATATGGTGCAGAGATTACAAACACCAGCAACAGCATCAGCAGCATAACCAGTACCACCATCATCAACGCCAACAGTACCATTACCACCTCCAACCACAACCGCGTCGTAAACCTCAACTTCACAATCTGTCCCACGAGCATCAACGTCATACGCACTATAGATACCAAGGAGTACCAACAACAATAACTGACGAAGTATTAATTCATAACTTCATTGGAGAAACATTCCGCGGCGATTATGTAATCTCTAAAGTCTTAGAGATTATCTAATCTAGCCCTAAACATAAATCAGTTAAGCGAACCAAAATGATAGAAGGAAGAGTAGAAACCCTGACAAAAATGGTGTGTGATTAACAAGCTAAACTTGCTTTACCAACAGCATCAACAGTACCGTTAGCGTTACCAGCATCGTTAGTACAGTCAACATCCGAATCAACAACACAAATAACATCACAAACTCCGTCAGTTCAAGAATCACTGTGGACATCATTACGAATCAATAACGTGTATATTGTATCAACGAGTTATGAAGAATTAACTCATTCCCTCTGAAGAAATTATATGTATATTATATATATATATATATATATATATATATATATATATATATATATATATATATATATATATATATATATATATATATATATATATATATATTGAAATAAATCTTTCCGTGCTAAGCTATTGTGTGTGAATCTTAACTACTCGGTTAATTCATATTACAAATATGCAATAATGTACGTCCTTCGGCCGCAACTTAACCAGCGTTAACTACAATCTCTATCGCAATTCAACAAATTCCAATTCATAATAAATCAAGTATATATTTGATTTTACACTTTCATCATCGATGTACCCGAAACTTTTCAGATAACATCATTCGTACTTTGCGAAATTCACAAGAATTCCACGAACCGAACATCATACATCAACAAATAACGAAGTATTGATTCATAATTTCAATGTCATTAAAGAAATACTGCGTAAAAGTTATGTACTTTTTAAAGCCTTTAGGGATTATTCAATTCTAGTTTCAACCGTAAATCAAATGAGTTTAATTTAACATTAACTCATTAAATCTATGTTACATCTGAAGAAAATATACATATATATATTTTCATAAAGACTGTAATAAAATTCTTTTGTACAAAATATTAATTGTGAAATTTTTTTTAACGGGTAGGTAATACCCGAGAGAAATATAAATTCACAATTAATATGTTACATTCTTCGAATCTGATTCAGCAAATCATCCATTATACTCCCTACTTTCACAACAATATACATTCTTTTATATAAATCAAAACAACCATACTCATTCAAAATTTAATTACATATTCTGATTTTGAAATCTCAAAATTCAACTTGAGATATGACCAAAATCATCACTCTTAGATCCTTACATCTTTCACAAGCTATATTTTGACTTCAAAATTGTGTTAGAACATCACATGTATGTTAACGATTACAATCTGTGTTCAAACCCTTCAAAAATTTCTGAAGACACTTCGAATGATGAGCAATCGAGACGATGATCCAACCACATGTTACCCACAGTTATGTACCCGAAAAACTCTTGAAACCAAATTAAAAGTTTAAACAACGTATCCGCGTCAGATTCTTTGGCATTTATTAGCAAAAATAACTTTGCGACTCCTATTCAAAGTAGCCAGTTTTGTCACAGCTCCAGCAAGTCAACTTCGACTTTTCAGTCAGACTAACCTTATTATAACCTTGAGATATACACTATCGTTACCAGAGAACCTTTTACATTCCACCACATTATTAGCAGATGTACCAACAACTTCATTACCTTTTGACTTTAGCCTCTCCAAAAAGTCATTATAATTATTCATTGAAACCCCATCATTTACTCATTCGCATTTTGTAATGAGAATTGCCATACGAATCATTGGGAATTAGCAATCATTATTTTGAAATCTCGCAGCATGTCTACGCCAACAGTTTTATGTGTATATATAACGTCTATCTTCTGGAATTAATTTGAATGTGAAGTTTCTGAAAAACACTCCGAACTACGAATTGGTTCTCCGAAAAAAAAATGCTGATGAAGCAGCAAAAACTATAAATGACTTTAAACGGTAAAAGCTGGATGATAATGATGAAGTGTGCTGGCAAAGCGCAGAAAAAGAGAAGTTTTGGAACTGGAAAATGGATTGAGCAAAGTAGGAAGGAGGCTGTGGATAAATTACAAAGACTGAACCTGACTTCAAAGGATCCAAATGATTCAGTACCTGCTGAAGTCATTAACGAATACCTTGCTCCTGACTCTAAACCCCTGCGGACAATATTCTTCATCATCCTCTGATATTAGAAATTCTAAAATATCATCATATCTTTCATTATAAATACCCTCCATATTTCTGAAGATATTTTCTTAATTTTTCTTATTTGAAATCATTTACCTCTTCGCGCTATCTGTATTACATCATAAAAGAAACTATTTTAGTTTCTAAATTCTGAAACATTCAAGTTTAAAATAGGAATATTTTGAAGTAGTGTTGGAAACTGAAGCATGAATTAGTATAATATAATGACACTTGATCAATGTGATTATATTACAGTAAGTCATGCTGAGTTTCCAAATGGAACGTGATGATTCACAGATCATAACATCATCATGTGCCATGTTATACGACTCTTGTATTCTATTTAACCTCTAAAATATCAAGAAAATATTTCTTGATGATTCAGCCTTTTCCAAGATATTCTAGTAATGTGACAAGTCAAGATCGTGCCATCACAATTTCCTTCCTAGAACATTAATAATGTTCATTCCGAAATTCATATCTGTGAATTCTAGACCATTACAAGCGGTGCTTAATCGCAAGAAGAAGAAACAAAAGGACAAAACTCCGAAATAAAAATTGGGGTATAAATTGCAGCAAATAAAAGAGAGCATTAACTGTGAATGATAATGATTATAGAAGACAGAAGCAGAGACTTTGAAATATAAGGGAACATATAAAGCCCAACGACAAACCAGAAATTATAAACCATATATATCGATGCATATAGCAATATAAAGACACGGGAGAACTAGAAATACTATAAACCCAAGAGTATAGTAGAAGTAAATAGATTCTTCCGGCGGTAGATGAAAAAGAAGAATGACCGATATGAAAGTTAGAAGTATATCGAGAATCAGAACTGGATGGAGCATATTGATGAATACTTTAAAATATGAGTTGAGGGGGAAAGAATAGAAGGTGATGAAACATGACTAGGAACTTAGAAATCAACAGATTTAACTCACACAATGGCGGAATAAGTGAATCAAACCCTCTAGTGAATAGGTTAAGTTTTTTTTTTTTTGATTAAATTAGTCAAACCACAACTAAATCAAGTATGATTAGATCAACACCTAGAGCTATTATTCACCACCTGGGTAATTTGGACTGAGAGAGAATCGGAGGAGCTCACTAGATCTGAGTGTGTGTAACAAATGAGAGGCTTAACCTAAAATGAAGAACATAAGACTTTATATACCCCTGCTGTTGACTCACCCATACGATTCATTCATCACACGTACGAGTTGGGTTCATCAGCCGTACGGGTGATCACTCACTCGTGTCTTCTCATTTAGGTTGTAATTGTGACTTAGCTCAGCATCAACCGTGCGTATGAGCCTGTCAGCCGTACTAGTGAGGCTTCACTCGTACGTCTGACTAAGTCTAACATAGTCAAACATCTAAATCTCGTTCCTGCAGTTCCTATAACCACATACAAACACGGATAGGATAATAACGAGCAGTCATGGTGGCCTGTAAATTGTTGTACCTGCAATGGACGTGGGTAGATGTCTAGGGACTTGCATAAAATGCATCAACAGAAGGTGTGAGTTGTAAGGAA
Source organism: Rutidosis leptorrhynchoides (assembly GCF_046630445.1). Taxonomy (NCBI): domain Eukaryota; kingdom Viridiplantae; phylum Streptophyta; class Magnoliopsida; order Asterales; family Asteraceae; genus Rutidosis; species Rutidosis leptorrhynchoides. Next base: position 98,599,078 of record NC_092334.1, on the reverse strand, counting down.
ACGAAGGAGGTGAATTTATAAGAAAATCTCCGACAGAACAATTAAAATGGACGATCGCATTTAAAGCGGATTCTAATTCCCTTGATTACCGGAGAGTCAAATCTTATTAAGAAGATTTTCTTCAAATCCCTTGAAATATGGGAATCAATCATATCTACGTCAAATGATAAGATGAATCTACACTTACTCATTTCACTCTTCTATGTTAGCTTCATTCGTACTCTTCATATAAATGGATTGTTTATCCAAATTATTCGCTGATGATAAAACTTTCAGCCCGTATGCATCATGAAAACATACTTATTATCATTCACGACCTTTCCACTCAAATTTCGGGACGAAATTTCTTTAACGGGTAGGTACTGTGACAACCCGGAAATTTCCAACCAAATTTAAACTTTAATCTTTATATGTTTCCGACACGATAAGCAATATTTGTTAAGTTAAATTTCAAGAATTTTAAACTATGTTCATACATTCATTCAACCTCGACCAAGTTCCAACGATTCACGAACCATTAAACGAATATGATTATATATGTATATGTGAATATATATTATAACTTGAAACGTAAACAAAATATTAGATTAAATACTTTATATGATTGTATCTGTTTCAAAATGTTTATCAATGGAATTAGAAGATAAGATCAAATGATTGAATTATCAGATATATTGAATTATGATTACAAGTCTCTGTTGAAAGGCCCACGTTGATTTGAGAAATCTTTCCATTTTAACAATATTCGAAAAATGGTAAAGTGATTTATAAATAAGAACAAATTGTCAATCATTGAGAACTAGACAAAGGATAGTGGAAGATTGAATCTCATAAAGACTCAATTGATCTATTTAGTTTCAAACGTACAAAAACGTTTTCAGTTTAAAAAGAACTTTATTATTAAAACGTATATAACTTTTATAAATATCTAGAACCACTTTTGACAACTCATTACTTAACTAGTACGATAAAGATAACGATATTTATATTTTATTTTATTAAATATATATAACGATTTAAATTAATATTATATATATTTATACGCGTATTATACGTACATAGTTTTATACTTTTACTATACTTAAACTTTACCTTTACTTTATTTTTACTTTACTTTAACTTTAATAATTCACTTTAATAATTCATACTTTAATAATTCACTTTAATAATTCACTTTAATAATTCACTTTAATAATTCATACTTTAATAATTCACTTTAATAATTCATACTTTAATAATTCACTTTAATAATTCAAAAATCTATTATAAATAGAATTCAATAGGTTTCATTATTTCATAAAAACTTGAAAATATTTTTCTCTAAACTCTCTCAATCGATTTACATATATATATATTTACTCCGTATTATTTCAAGATATTATTAGTATACATAAAATATTACGACGGATTGCTGTCCGAGTGGTTTCGAAATTATTTTTCGAGTAGGATATGATTAAGGAAATTATGGGTTATAGCTATGGAGGTGATTGAGTATGGTTCATGGGTATGCTCGTGAGGTCAATATAGTGTTTATCATTTCCGTTGCGTCTACGTACCTTTCCTGCAATATTGAATCTCAATATTGATACGTGAGTACTCATAATTTAACTTTTACATACTAATAGTGTATCCCTGACTAGTGCTCAAGTATTTAGGATTATGCATGCTTGTACTTTTGATATTGCCCTTAGACAGGTTAGGTTGAATCTTGAATTAGTTACACTTGCGGTTGAGATAAGGTATAAGATATGCATGTCCTTGGAAAGCTAGCGAAAAATTAAGAACTTTTTCTTTAGATATCGAATGGTTTCGATGAACGGATTAGAAGTTATAATCAATTGAATTTTCGATATTTTTATTAAAAATAATTATTATTATCGTCATTTTTATCGTCGTTCTAGTTTTATCTTATTATTATGATTATTATTATCTTTATCAATAAAAGGAATTTATCATTAAAAATTGTTAATTTTTTTTTATTATTACTATCGTTATTATCGTTAAAGTTATAATTAGTATTATTATTATTATCCAATTATTATTATTATTATATTATTATTATTATTATTATTATTAGTATTATTATTATTATTATCATTATTAATATATATATCATTAATTAAAAATAGTTATTGTTATTATTATTATTACTATATTATCATTAAGATAATTATTAGTATTATCGTTAATAATGTTATAGTAACTATCATTATTAATATTAGTGTAATTAAAACAAATATTTGTAACACCTAATTATTTTGATTACTATTATTATCATTATTATAAACACGATATAAAAGACGATTAAAAGCTATTAAACGAAACGATTAGGAAATAATGAGTAAGAGTATCATGATAAAATTAAAATATTATAAGATATTGATTTAGATAAAATTATCGTTCTTATTATTTTTATCATTACTATTATTATTAAAAGTATCGTTAGTATTAAAACTATCATTTTAACAAAAATTATCATTTTAATAGAAATGTCATTGTTACTATAAAATATCATTATTATTATTATTTTAAATAGAATTATTATTTTAAAGATAATATTAAAAATTATCGTAAATATTAAAGTTATCATAATTAGAATTATCGTTTTATCATAATGTCATCTTAGTAATTATAAATATTGATATTTTTATAATAATAATTATTATTACAAAATAATACAACTTTTGCTTACTATCATTATAGATATTATTTTATCAAATAAATATGTGATACAAACATATTTTACTACGTGTAATAACTTACTTTAATAATACCTATCATATTATCTTTATGATATTAAATGAACCCTATAAATTTTATTACTTAATATATATAAAAGTATATTTTATTATATAAATTTAATATAAAATTTTATTTATTAATAAATAAATTATATTATTTACTCTAATAAATCTTTTAAAAATATTTAAAAATATAAAACGACGATATTTAAACTATATATTAATCATGTATAGATTTTTGGAAATTATTTTGAGTCAAATTTACTTTTGTTGACTTTTGCATATTAGTCTCGAGCATTAGGATTGTGGTACACTATGACTTGACCTAATTTGTTAGACAAATATTGACCAACACATAAATATATATAATTAATTTAGGTTCGTGAATCCGAGGCCAACCTTGCACTTGTTCAATGACGTTATATGTATTTTTACTACGAAATATAGTATGGTGAGTTTCATTTACCTTTTTACCCTTTATATTTTTGGGACTGAGAATACATGCGCTTTTATAAATGTTTGACGAAATAGACACAAGTAATTGAAACTACATTCTATGGTTGAATTATCGAAATCGAATATGCCCCTTTTTATTAAAGTCTGGTAATCTAAGAATTAGGGAACAGACACCCTAGTTGACGCGAATCCTAAATATAGATCTATTGGGCCTAACAAACCTCATCCAAAGTACCGGATGCTTTAGTACTTTGAAATTTATATCATGTCCGAAGGAGGATCCCGAAATGATAGGGGATATTCTTATATGTATCTAGTTAATGTCGGTTACCAGGTGTTCACCATATGAATGATTATTTTTGTCTCTATGCATGGGACGTATATTTATGAGAACTGGAAATGAAATTCTTGTGATCTATTAAAATGATTGAAATAAATGATTATGATAAACTAATGAACTCACCAACCTTTTGGTTGACACTTTAAAGCATGTTTATTCTCAGGTGTTAAAGAAATCTTCCACTGTGCATTTGCTCATTTTAAAGATATTACTTGGAGTCTTTCATAGCATATTTCGAAGAACGTTGCATTCGAGTCATTGAGTTCATCAAAGATTATTATTAAATCAATTTATAGTTGGATAGTGGATATTATGAAATGGTATGCATGCCTGTCAATTTTCGATGTAAAGAAAGTTTGTCTTTTAAAAACGAATGCAATGTTTGTAAAATGTATCATATAGAGGTCAAATACCTCGCAATGTAATCAACTATTGTGAATCGTTTATAATGTATATGAACGGGTCCTTTCATTATTATTATTATTATTATTATTATTATTATTATTATTATTATTATTATTATTATTATTATTATTATTATTATTATTATTATTATTATTATTATTATTATGCATTATACATAAAATACTACGAAAAGGGGTACGCGCGAGCTATTGCAACATGGGTTTTATGAGTGGGATAGGGCTAAGAAAATTATGAGTTATAGCTATGGAGGTAATGGGTATGATTCATGGGTATGCTCGTGAAGTCAATTTAGTGTTTATCATCTCCATTGTGTCTACGTACTTTTTCTGCAATATTGAATCTCAATATTGATACGTAAGTGCTTATAATTTAATTTTTACATATTAATAGTGTATCCCTGACTAGTGCTCTAGTATATAGGATTATGCACGCTTGTACTTTTGATATTGCCATTAGATAGGTTATGTTGAATCCTGAATTAGTTACATATGCGGTTGAGATAATGTATAAGGTATGCATGTTGCTGGAAAGCTAGCAAAAAATTAAGAACTTTTCATTTAGAACTCGAATGATTTTGATGTACAGATTAGAAATTATAGTCAACTGAATTTTAGTATTATTGTTAAAATGATTATTTTTACTATCGTCATTATTATCGTCGTTACTATTTTTATCTATTAATTATTATTATTATTATTATGATTAACAATATTATCATTTTTAATATAAGTATAATTATTAAAAGAATTTTTATTGTTATTATTATTATTATTATTATTATTATTATTATTATTATTATTATTATTATTATTGTCATTATTAATATTATCATTATGATTATTATTTTTATTATTATTATTATCATTAAAATAGTTATTAGTATTATCATTAATGTTATTATAATAATAATTATTATTAGTATTATTATCATTAAAAATTGATGTTAGTATCACCTAACTATTATGACTAATATTATTATCATTATTATGAATGCGATATAAAAGACGACTAAAAGATATTTTACAAATTGATTAGGAAATAATGAGTATGAGTATCATGATGAAATTAAAATATTGTAAGATATTGAATTAGATAAAATTATCGTTCTTATTATTTTTATCATTTTATTATTATTAAAAGTATTATTAATATTAAAACTATCATTTTTACTAAAATTATCATTTTTAATAGAAATATCATTGTTATTATAAAATATCATTATTATTATCAGCTTAGTACTATTATTAATAAAAATTATCATTTTAATATCATTTCTAGTAAATATAAATATAGATATTTTATTAGCAGAATAATAATAACTATTATTACAAAATAATACAACTTATAATTATTATTGTTATTATCGATATTATTTTATCAAATAAAAATGTAATATAAAGATATTTTATTACACGTAATATAATTACATAAATAATACCTATCATTATATTTTTATGATATTAAATGAACTTTATAAATTTATTTACTTAAGATATATAAAAGTATATTTTTATCATATACAAATTTTAAATATAAATTTTATTAACAAATGACTTTTAAAAATATTAAATATATAAACGACGATATTCAAGTTATATATTAATCGTGTATAAATTTTGGAAATCATTTTGAGTCAAATTGACTTTTGTTGACTTTTGCATATTAGTCTCGAGCATTAGGATTGTGGTACTCTATGACTTGACCTAATTTATTAAGACAAATATTGACCAACATATAAATATATATACTTAATTTAGGTTCGTGAATCCGAGGCCAACCTTGCATTGTTCAATGTCGTCATATATATTTTTACTATAAAATACAGTATTTGTGACAACCCGGAAATTTCTGACCAAATTTAAACTTTAATCTTTATATATTCCCAACACGATAAGCAAAGTTTGTAAGTTGAATCTCAAGAAATTTAAACTGTGTTCATACACTCATTTAACCTCGACCAATTTCCAATGATTCACGAACCATTATATGAACGGATATGATTATATATGTATATGTGTATATATTATAACTTGATAACGTTAACAAAGTATTAGACGTATAATACTTTACATGAACGTATTTGTTTTAAAATATATTTATCGACGGAATTAAAAGATAATATCAAATGATTGAATTATCAGATACATTGATTTATGGCTACGAGTCCCTATTAGGAAGTCCACTTTGATTTAGGAAACCTTTCCTTTTTAACCATATTCAGAAAATGGTAAAGTGATTTATTAGAAAGAACAAAAGTGTCAATTAACAGAAACTAGACAAGGGTTAGTGGAGATTCCCGTTTGATTTTCAATTTATGCTTTACAATAATTGTCTCGCGACTTTTGATAAGATAAACTATTAAACTTGTATATTAATTAACGTGGAAGTAAGATTGTAGAATATAGATAACTTAGAAGATGGATATCGACAAGTTAAGTAAATTAAAATGATTTTATATGTTTATCTAACCTTTAGACGTTATATCACGTGGCACCAACAAACGTTAAAAACTTGAAATCTATTAAATGTATATTTAATCTTACTTTTCTAAAACATTTTTACGATATAACAACTTCTCCTATTTTAACCTTTTAATAAAATGATTATTTTATATATTTAGTTTTAGAAAAACAAAGTTATCATATTTGATTTAAATGTATAATAACGTTTCAGTTTAAAAAGAACTTTATTAATTAGGATGTTTTATAGGATAATTTGTATACGACTTTTGAAGAATTTAAATAAAGTTTATATTATAAATTACTAGTAGATAAAGCGTTTCAAAAATGTAAACGTGATTGATATAATATTTTTCTACTATCTAACCGATTCCAAAATAACTTTAAAAATATAATTAGTTATGAAAAACTAAATATTGTATTATTACATATTTCAATATGAACAAATATATATTTTAAATAAGGATATATATATATATATATATATATATATATATATATATATATATATATATATATATATATCTATATATATCTATATATATATATATATATATTATAAAAGTAATAAAATATAATATTTTAACAGATGATTTAAAATGATACATTTTGATAAACTATGAGACTCTGATTTATAGAAGCAAATGACCACAACACTCAATTTTATAGGTTACATTTATCATAAGGTAAATTTTGATGAGTAAAGTCAAATTATTAATAAGTGTACATGTCACGTAACGTAAAAGGCTAGTTTTCTAAACGTACGAAAGTGCGCTCGAAAAACCGAAAGTGGTACATGAGTCGAGTGTCAACGTCCGTGTCATTTGAGTAAAAATTATATTTTTACCATGAACGTAAATATAATATAATATATAAGTAATTATATAAATTAAATATAATATATATATAATAATAATAATAAATAAACTGTCGGCAACACGTTTTAAATCGAATGTGAAGGGATCCAAGGTACCATGCGATCGCATGGTAGGGGAAGGGAGGTCAAGTTCATAAATTTGTTCGACCGGTTTCCATTTTCATTTCTTTATCCATCTTTCTCTTGTACTCTCTATATTATATATTTATTATTATTATTATTATTATTAAATATTAAGATTATTAATATTAATCTTATTATTATTATTACTAATATTAGGAGTGATATTATTATGTATTATACATAAAATATTACGACGAGGTTCTGCCCACGTGATTTCAAAATGAGTTTTTCGAGTAGGATAGAGCTAAGGAAATTATGGGTTATAGCTATGGAGGTGATGGGTATGGTTCATGGGTATGCTCGTGAGGTCAATCTAGTGTTTATCATCTTCGTTGCATTTACGTACCTTTCCTGCAATATTGAACCTCAATATTGATACGTAATCACTCATAACTTAACTTTTATATATCATTAGTGTACCCCTGACTAGTGCTCGAGTATATAGGATTATGCATGCTTGTACTTTTGATATTACCATTAGATAGGTTATGTTGAATCCTGAATTAGTTATATATGCAGTTGAAATAAGGTATAAGATATGCATGTCGTTGGAAAGCTAGCGAAAAATTAAGAACTTTTCATTTAGATATCGAATGGTTTCGATGAACAGATTTGGAGTTATAGTCAATTGAAATTTGGTATTATTATTAAAAATTATTATTATTATCATCGTTATTATCGTCGTTCTAGTTTTATCTTATTGTTATTATTATTATTATTATTATCTTTATCAATAAAAGGAATTATCATTAAAAATTGTTATTTTTATTATTATTAATATCATTATTATCGTTAAAGTTATAATTAGTATTATTATTATTATTATTATCTAATTATTATTATTATTATTATTATTATTATCATTATTAATATATATATATCATTATTTAAAAGTGGTTATTGTTATTATTATTATTATTAAATTATCATTAAAATAATTATTAGTATTATCGTTAATAATGTCATAGTAATTATCATTATTAGTATTATTGTAATTAAAACTAATATTAGTAACTCCTAATTATTTTGATTACTATTATTATCATTATTATGAAAATGATATAAAAGATGATTAAAAACTATTAAACGAAACGATTAGTAAATAATGAGTATGAGTATCATGATGAAATTAAAATATTATAAGATATTGATTTAGATAAAATTATAGTTCTTATTATTTTTTATCATTACTATTATTATTAAAAGTATCGTTAGTATTAAAACTATCATTTTAACAAAAATTATCATTTTAATAGAAATGTCATTGTTATTATAAAATATCACTATTATTATCATTTTAAATAGAACTATTATTTTAAAAATAATATTAAAAAGTGTCGTAAATATTAAAGTTATCATAATTAGAATTATCATTTTATCATAATGTCATCTTAGTAATTATAAATATTGATATTTTTATAATAATAATTATTATTACAAAATACTACAACTTTTACTTACTATTATTATAGATATTATTTTATCAAATAAATATGTGATACAAACATATTTTACTACGTGTAATAAATTACTTTAATAATACCTATCATATTATCTTTATGATATTAAATGAACTCTATAAATTTTATTACTTAATATATATAAAAGTATATTTTATTATATAAATTTTAATATAAATAAATGAATTATATTATTTACTCTAATAAATCTTTTGGAAATCATAATCATGTATAATCATGTATAAATTTTGGAAATCATTTTGAGTCAAATTGACTTTTGTTGACTTTTGCATATTAGTCTCGAGCATTAGGATTGTGGTACACTATGACCTAACCTAATTGTTAGACAAATATTGACCAGCATATAAATATATATAATTAATTTAAGTTCGTGAATCCGAGGCCAACCTTGCACTTGTTCAATGATGTTATATGTATTTTAACTACGAAATACAGTATGGTGAGTTTCATTTGCCTTTTTACCCTTTATACTTTTGGGCTGAGAATACATGCGCAAATTTTATAAATGTTTTACAAAATAGACACAAGTAATTGAAACTACATTATATGGGTGAATGATCGAAGCCGAATATGCCCCTTTTTGCTTGGTAACCTAAGAATTAGTAAACCGATCTACTAATTGACGTGAATCCTAAAGATAGATCTATTGGGCCTAACGAACCCCATCCATGGTTGCGGATGCTTTAGTACTTCGATGTTGTTTTTATCATGTCCGAAGGATTTCCCGGAATGATAGGGGATATTCTTATATGCATCTTGTTAATGTCGGTTACCAGGTGTTCACTATATGAATGATTTTTGTCTCTGTGCATGGGACGTATATTTATGAGAACTGGAAATGAAATTCTTGTGGTCTATTAAAATGATGAAAATGAATGATTATGATAAACTAGTGAACTCACCAACCTTTTGGTTGACACTTTAAAGCATGTTTATTCTCAGGATTGAAAGAAATCTTCCGCAGTGCGTTTGCTCATTTTCAAGATATTACTTGGAGTCTTTCATAGCATATTTCGAGAACGTTGCATTCGAGTCATTTAGTTCAGCAAAGATTATTTTAAGTCAATTTATAGTTGGATAGTGGATATTATGAAATGGTATGCATGCCTATCAATTTTTGATGTAAAGAAAGTTTGTCTTTTATAAATGAATGCAATGTTTGTAAAATGTATCATATAGAGGTCAAATACCTCGCGATGTAATCAACTATTGTGAATCGTTTATAATGTATATGAACGGGTCCTTTCAGTATTGTGAGTTTCATTACTCTCTTTTTAAATGCTTTTACAATATATTTTTGGGACTGAGAATACATGCGCAACTTTTATAAATGTTTGACGAAATAGACACAAGTACTTAAAAACATTCTACGAATGAGTTATTATGACGTACACCGGATATCACCCCTTTTAGTCTGGTAATCTGAGAATTTGGAAACCGAGCTCCAAATTGACGCGAATCCTAAAGATAGATCTATGGGCACTAACGAGCCCCAGTCAGAGAATTTGAACTGCTTTAGTACTTCAAAATAGGTATACAACCGTCAGCTTTAAAAGATATGATCTGTTTGTGAGGTGTACACAACCATCATATTTAAAAGAGTGGCCTGTTTGTATGCTTTTTGCATAACCGTGCGGAATGCCAGTATGCGGGGGATATTCTATATGCATTTTGTTAATGTCGATTACCAGATGTTTGTAGTTCGTATGAATGACTTTTATCTCTATGCCGTGCGAAATGCCTGATACGAGATGATGTTTATGAAAAATGGAATTTAAATCTTGTGGTTTATTAAAAATATGGAATTGCCAGATTATGATAAACTAATGAACTCACCAACCTTTTGGTTGACACTTTAAAGCATGTTTATTCTCAGGTGTTAAAGAAATCTTCCACTGTGCATTTGCTCATTTTAAAGATATTACCTGGAGTCATTCATGGAATATTTCAAAAGACGTTGCATTCAAGTCGTTGAGTTCAATAGAGATTATTATTAAGTAAATAACAGATTAGGTCATTTATAGTTGGATATTATGAAATGGTACGCATGCCTGTCAAATTTCGATGTAAAGAAAGTTTATCTTTTAAAAACGAATGTAATGTTTGAAAAATGTATCATATAGAGGTCAAATACCTCGCGATGTAATCAACTATTGAGAATCGTTTATAATGTATATGAACGGGTCCTTTCATTTGGTATCAGAGCGGTGGTCTTAGCGAACCAGGTCTGCATTAGTGTGTCTAACTGATAAGTCGTTAGGATGCATTAGTGAGTCTGGACTTCGACCGTGTCTGCATGTCAAAAGTTTTGCTTATCATTTTGTGTCAAAAATCATCTACTTATCATCCTTAGGAAATTACTAGCTTATCATTCTTAGTCTAGACACGTCTTACTGCATTGATTGCATGAATAGTGTATAGACAAAATTCATATCTTATCGTATCTATTAATGTAAACTTTTCCTGACATATTCTGTAAATTCCTCCGTAACCTACGAAATCTTTTGTTCTATATATATGGATATTCTATGTAATTAGAATACCATCCGATAGCCAAAAAATCATTTCATATCGAAAAATCCTTTATCCAATTGTACGAAATGGAATTCGTCATCAATTCAAGTCCCTCGGAGTCCGAAATGGAATCCCACTCAAGCTCCGAAAGTAGTGTGACCGGAATGGATCAACCAATCAGTCATCATCTATTCTGGATGAATTGTGGATGGGTTCGTAGCCTCCTCAATCATTGGAGACAAGAAGAATGTGATCCCTTCCATCCACCACATTGCCCTCTTGATGAAGAACCTGAAGCACTTACCGGCGAACCTGTCCGAAACACCATTTTCTCTCTCATTTCCAGAGTATCTCGTCACGATTATATACTACATCTAATTCTAGATTTTATTTAACCGCTGGTCCGAACTGACAATCACTCCGGTGTAATAGAAGAAGTCAACGAGCTTCGTGCTCGGGTAGTGGCTTTGGAGAATATGGTGCAAAGGTTACAAACACCAGCAGCAGCACCAGCAGCATAACCAGTACCACCATCATCAATGCCAACAGTATCATTACTACCCCCAACCACAACTGCGTCATAAACCTCAACTTCATAATCTGTCCCATGAGCATCAACGTCATACTCCCTATAGATAACAAGAAAGACCAACAACAACAAACGATGAAGTATTAATTCATAACTTCATCAGAGAAATATTTTATGGTGATTATGTAATCTATAAAATTTTAGAGATTACTTATTCTAGACCTAAGCATAAATCGGGTGAGTGGACCGAAATGATAAAAGAAACCCTGACCAGAATGGTGCACGATTTACAAGCTAGACTTGTTTTACCAACAGCATCAACAGTACCGTCAGCGTCACCAGCATCGTCAGTGCAGTCAGCATCAACACTAGCAGCACCTATAACATCAAAAGCTCCGCCAGTTCAAGAATCACTGTGGACATCATTATGAATCAGTAACGTGTATATTGTATCAACGAGTTATGAAGTATTAACTCATTCCCTCTGAAGAAATTATATGTATATTTTATATATATATAAATTTTGAGATCAAAATAAATCTTTTCGTACTAAACTATTGTGTGTGAATCTTAACTACACGGTTAATTCATATTACAAATATGCAATGATGTACGTCCTTCGTTTGTAACTTAACCATCATTAACTACAATCTATGTCTCAATTCAATAAATTCCAATTCATAATAAATCAAGTGTATTATTCAAATATATATTTGATTTTACACTTTCATCATCAATGTACTCGAAACTTTTCAAATAACATCATTCGTACCTTGCAAAGTTCACAAGAATTCCATGAATACCAACATCATGTAAAGTATTGATTCATAATACATTGAAGAAATATTAAATTGGTAGGGATTATTCAATTCTAGTTTCGACCGTAAATCAAATGAGTTTAATATTAACTCATTACATCTATGTTACATCTGAAGAAAATATACACATGTATATTTTCATAAAGACTGTAATAAAATTCTTTTGTACAAAATATTAATTGTGAAATTTTTTTTAACGGGTAGGTAATACCCGAGAGATATACAAATTCACAATTAATATGTTACATTCTTCGAATCTGATTCAGCAAATCATCCATTATACTCCCTAACTTTCACAACAATATGCATTTTTTTTATAGAAATCAAAACAACCATACTCATTCAAAATCTAATTACATATTTTGATTTTGAAATCACAAAATTCAATTCGAGATATAATCGGTATCATCACTCTTAGATTCCTACATCTTTTGAAACTATACTTTGACTTAAAAACTGTATTAGAACATCATATGTATATTAACAATTACAATCTATGTTCAAACCCTTCGAAATTCCTGAAGACACTTCAAGTAATGATCAATCGAGATAATGATCCAACCACATATTAACCACAGTCTTACACCTGAAAAGCTCTCGAAACCAAAGTTATAGTTTAACATGTATCCATGTCAGACCCTTTGGCATTTATTAGCAAAAATAACTTTGCGATTCCTTTTCAAATTAGTCAGTTTTGTCACAGCTTTAGCAAGTCAACTTTGATTTTCATCCGGAGTAGTCTTATTATAACCCTGACATATACGATTACCCTTTTATTACCGGGGAACCTTTTATATTCCACCACATTATCAGCAGATGTACCAGCAACTTCATTACCCTTTGACTTTAGCCTCTTCGAAAAGTCATTATAGTTATTCATTAAAACCCTATCATATACTCATCCGCATCTTGTAACAAGAATTGCCATACCAATTACCGGGAATCAGCAATCAGTATTTTGAAATCTCGCAGCGTTTCTACTTCAACAAGTTATATATATACATATAACGTCTATCTCCTAAAACTCCATACTTCGAATATGAAGTTTCTGAAAAACACCACAATCTACGAATTGAGTTCTCCGAATTTTTGGAAAAGCTGAATGAAGCAGCAAAAACTATAAACGACCTTAACAGTAAAAAGTTTGATGATAAAGATTAGTGTGTTGGCAAAGCTCAGAAAAAGAGAAGATTTGGTACTGAAAAACGGATTGAGCAAAGTATGAAGGAGGCTGTGGACAAATCACAAGGACGAAATCTACCTTCAAAGAATCCAAATGATTCAGTACCTGCTAAAGTCATTAATGAATACCTTGCTCCTAACTCTAAACCCCTACGAACAATATCCTCCATCATCCTCTGATATTAGAAAGTCTAAGATATCGTCATATTTTTTATTATAAATATCCTCCATATTTCTGAAGATATTTTCATAGCTATTCTTATCTAAAATCATTTATATCCTCGCGTTATCTGTGTTACATCATAAAAGAAACTATTTTAGTTTCTAAATTCTGAAACCTTCAAGTTTAAAATAAGAATATTTTTGAAGTAGTGTTGGGAACTGAAGCATGAATTAGTATAATATAATGACACTTGATCAACGTGATTATATTACAGTAATTCATGCTGAGTTTCTAAAATGGAACGTGATGATTTACATATCATAACGTCATCATGTGCTATGTCACAAGACTCTTGTATTCTATTTAACCTCTAAAATATCAAGAAAATATTTCTTGATGATTCGGTTTTTTCTAGGGTATTCTGGTAATTTGACAAATTAAAATTGTGCCATTACAATTTCCTTCTTAGAACATTAACAATATTCATTCCGAAATTCATATCTGCGAATTCTGGACCATTACAAGCGGTGTTTAATCGCAGAAAGAAGAAACGAAAGGACAAAGCCCCGAAATAGAAGTAGGAGTATAAATCACAACAAATAGGAGAGAGCATTAACTGTGGATGACAATGATTATAGAAGACAGAAGCAGGGACATCGAAATATAAAGGAAGATATAAAACCTAACAACAACCCAGAAATTACAAACCATATATATTGATGCATATGGCAATATAAAGACAGGGGATAACTAAAAACACTATAAACCCAAGGGTATAGTAAAAGTAAATAGATTCTTCCGGTGGTAGATGAAAAAGAAGAACGGAAGATATGAAAGTGAGGAGTATATCGAGAACCAGAACTGGATGGAGCATATCGACAAATGATTCAAAATATGAATTAAAGGAGAAAGAATTGAAGGTGTGAATTGTAAGGAAACTAATGAGGTAGATTTATAGTAAAATATCTGACAGAGCAATCAAAACAGATGATCGCATTTAAAGCAGATTCTAATTCCCTTGATTAGCGATAAAACAAATCTTATTACGAAGATTTTCTGCAAATTCCTTGAACTCCGAAAATCAATCGTGATGACGTCAAAAGATATGACGAATCACTATTATCATATTTCATTCATTTACGATAACTTCACTCATACAATTTGAGTAATTGAATTATTTTATCCATACTTCTTAAACATGACGAAACTCTATAATCGTCATAATAACATTCTCATTGTTAGCCATGACGACCTCTATTAAATTTCGGGGACAAAATTTCTTTAACGGGTAGGTACTGTGATGACCCAGAAATTTCCAACCAAATTTAAACTTTAATCTTTATATGTTTCCGACACGATAAGCAAAGTTGTTAAGTTAAATCTCAAGAATTCTAAACTATGTTCATATATTCATTTAACCTCGACCAAGTTCGACGATTCACGAACCATTATATAAACGGATATGATTATATATGTATATGCGTATATATTATAACTTGAAAATGTTAACAAAGTATTAGACGAATAATACTTTACATGAACGTAATTATTTCAAAATAATTATCAACGGAATTAGAAGATAATATCAAATGATTGAATTATCAGATACATTGAATTATGATAACGAGTCTCTATTGAGAGGTCCACTTTGATTTAGAAAACCTTTCCTTTTTAACGATATTCGGAATAAATGGTAAAGTGATCTTCGAGTAAGGACAAAGTGTCAAGTAGCGAGAGCAAGTCAGATTGGTGGAAATTTCTGTTAAATTCCAATACATGCCTTACAATAATTGTCTCGTGATTTTTGATAAGATAAATTAATTAACCTTCATATTAGGTATTGTGAAAGTAAAATTAGGGAATATAGGTAAATTAGAAAATAGATATTGACAAGTTAAATAGATCGACATTTTACATTAAGATGATTCCTTACGTTTGATTTTTCCTTTAGACTTAATCCTACGAGTCATGATTAAACTAGAAGCTAAAATCTTGAAACCTGTTATGATTCATATATGATTTTACGTTCATAAACAAAAACGTCATTTCGATATAATAGACTTTTTAGGAACGTCTTATGACATAACAACTTCTACTATTATAACCTTTGTGATAAAATGATTTGGAATATAAAATAATTGGAATATTAAAATGTCTTTGTAAACATTTTTTTGTATAAAGTATATCAATTTTAAACTTTAAAAATACAAATGTTACGAAATAATATTTTTTATTACTTAAACAATTTCAAGATATATAAATTTGAATATTATTAGTTTTGAAAAACTATATATTATATATTGTCCCAAATTTATATTTTGAAATGAAAATATAAAAATATATATAATTTAACTTAGTCATAAAACGTCCTTATTCAAAATAATATATTTTGATAAACAACGAGTCACTGATTTATAGAAGCAAATGACCACAACGCTCAAATTTTATAAGTTACATTTATTATAAGTTAATTTATTGATGAGTAAGTCAAATTATTAATGAGGGTACACGTCGCGTAACGTAAAAGGCTAGTTTTCTAAACGTACGAAAATGCGTTCGAGAAACCGGAAACGATACATGAGTCGAGTAACAACGTCCGTGTCATTTTAGTAAAAATTATATTTTTACCATGAACGTAAATATAATATAATATATAAGTAATTAATTTATATATAATAATAATAAATAAAAGTGTCGACAGAGATTATTGGACAATGTTGGGCTGCTACCTATGTGCATGCGGTCGCATGACTTTATCAAAGAGCCCTCGTGCGATCGCATGGAGGGTTTGGTGAGGGAAGATGCATAATGCTCGACGACACTGGTTCATTTCTCATTCCATTCATCTATCTATCTATCTATCTCGTACTCTATCTATATCTATATAATTATTATTAATATTATTATTATCATTATTAAGATTAATATTATTATTAATCATATTAGTATTATTATTATTATTATTATTATTATTATTATTATTATTATTATTATTATTATTATTATTATTATTATTATGTATTATACATAAAATACTACGACAAGGGGTACGCGCGAGCTATTGCAACATGGGTTTTATGAGTGGGATAGGGCTAAGGAAATTATGGGTTATAGCTATGGAGGTGATGGGTATGATTTATGGGTATGCTCGTGAAGTCAATTTAGTGTTTATCATCTCCGTTGCGTCTACGTACCTTTCCTGCAATATTGAATCTCAATATTGATACGTAAGCACTTATAATTTAATTTTTACATATTAATAGTGTATCCCTGACTAGTGCTCGAGTATATAGGATTATGCATGCTTGTACTTTTGATATTGCCATTAGATAGGTTATGTTGAATCCTGAATTAGTTACATATGCGGTTGAGATAAGGTATAAGGTATGCATGTCGCTGGAAAGCTAGCGAAAAATTAAGAACTTTTCATTTAGAACTCGAATGATTTCGATGAACAAATTAGAAATTATAGTCAACTGAACTTTAGTATTATTGTTAAAATGATTATTATTACTATCGTCGTTATTATCGTCGTTACTATTTTTATCTATTAATTATTATTATTATTATTATTATGATTAATAATATTATCATTTTTAATATAAGTATAATTATTAAAAGAATTTTTATTGTTATTATTATTATTATTATTATCATTATTAATATTATCATTATAATTATTATTTTTATTATTATTATCATTAAAATAGTTATTAGTATTATCATTAATGTTATTATAATAATAATTATTATTAGTATTATTATCCTTAAAAGTTGATATTAGTATCATCTAACTATTATGACTAATATTATTATCATTATTATGAATGCGATATAAAAGACGACTAAAAGATATTTTACAAATTGATTAGGAAATAATGAGTATGAGTATTATGACGAAATTAAAATATTGTAAGATATTGAATTAGATAAAATTATCGTTCTTATTATTTTTATCATTTTATTATTATTAAAAGTATTATTAATATTAAAACTATCATTTTTACTAAAATTATCATTTTTAATAGAAATATTATTGTTATTATAAAATATCATTACTATTATCAGCTTAGTACTATTATTAATAAAAATTATCATTTTAATATCATTTTTAGTAAATATAAATATAGATATTTTTGCCCTCTCTATTTCGTTCTTATGAGCTCTTCGGGCCGGAGGTCCTTTAGGAAGCAATCTCTTTTGCGCTAGAGTAGAGGGAGGGACGACCTTATCTAGGCGCGGGTTCTATACCCGCGGGTGGAGTAGTGACTTCCTTCTAATCTAGGGTACGAGGAATGATTGTCTACACTCACCTCCCCCATACCTCACTTTCGTTGGATTGGGTATTGTTGTTGTTGTTGTTGTATAAATATAGATATTTTATTAGCAGAATAATAATAACTATTATTACAAAATAATACAACTTATAATTATTATTGTTATTATCGATATTATTTTATCAAATAAATATGTAATAGAAAGATATTTTATTACACGTTATATAATTACATAAATAATACCTATCATTATATTTTTATGATATTAAATGAACTTTATAAATTTATTTACTTAAGATATATAAAAGTATATTTTTATCATATGCAAATTTTAAATATAAATTTTATTAACAAATGACTTTTAAAAATATTAAATATATAAACGACGATATTCAAGTTATATAATAATCATGTATAAATTTTGGAAATCATTTTGAGTCAAATTGACTTTTGTTGACTTTTGCATATTAGTCTCGAGCATTAGGATTGTGGTACACTATGACTTGACCTAATTTATTAAGACAAATATTGACCAACATATAAATATATATACTTAATTTAGGTTCGTGAATCCGAAGCCAACCTTGCATTGTTCAATGTCGTCATATGTATTTTTACTACAAAATACAGTATTGTGAGTTTCATTACTCCCTTTTTAAATGCTTTTACAATATATTTTTGGGACTGAGAATACATGCGTGTCTTTTATAAATGTTTGACGAAATAGACAAAAGTACTTAAAAACATTCTACGAATGAGTTATTATGACGTACACTGGATATCACCTCTTTTAGTCTGGTAATCTGAGAATTTGGAAACCGAGCTCCAAATTGACGTGAATCCTAAAGATAGATCTATGGGCACTAACGAGCCCCAGTCAGAGAATTTGAACTGCTTTAGTACTTCGAAATAGGTATACAACCGCCAGCTTTAAAAGATATGATCTGTTTGTGAGGTGTACATAACCATCATATTTAAAAGAGTGGCCTGTTTGTATGCTTTTGGCATGACCGTGCGGAATGCCGGTATGCGGGGGATATTCTATATGCATTTTGTTAAGGTCGATTACTAGGTGTTTGTAGTTCGTATGAATGACTTTTATCTCTATGCCGTACGAAATACCTGATACGAGATGATGTTTATGAAAAATGGAATTTAAATCTTGTGGTTTATTAAAAATATGGAATTGACGGATTATGATAAACTAATGAACTCACCAACCTTTTGGTTGACACTTTAAAGCATGTTTATTCTCAGGTGTTAAAGAAATCTTCCGCTGTGCATTTGCTCATTTTAAAGATATTACCTGGAGTCATTCATGGCATATTTCAAAAGACGTTGCATTCAAGTCGTTGAGTTCAATAGATATTATTATTAAGTAAATAACAGATTAGGTCATTTATAGTTGGATATTATGAAATGGTATGCATGCCTGTCAAATTTTGATGTAATGAAAGTTTTTCTTTTAAAAACGAATGCAATGTTTGAAAAATGTATCATATAGAGGTCAAATACCTCGCGATGTAATCAACTATTGAGAATCGTTTATAATGTATATGAACGGGTCCTTTCATTTCCCATGATTAGGCTTTGATTTTGAGTGTAATCGCTTAGTTTAGTGATTATGAAAGTATTGGAACCCTTTTGGGTATGTTTGAAAGACTAGTCTTTAATTGGGTCAAAATTAGGGTTTATGTGTCAAATTGGGTAGGATAAGTGTTTAACACTTGTGATTTGATTTAATTGGTGTTTTAGGGCCATTTTCACTCGTGTTAGTGATTATTTGTTAGTTTGGGCGTTTTTGGGACTTATGTCAAAATGGGTTGACGTTGATGGGTAAAATTGGTAGCGACACTAGTTTTAGTCAAATGGATGTTAAACGCTTTTGTTAAGTGTTAAATGACATGTTTGAATGAAAGTAATCGTGGATTGTGATTTTGGGTTAAATGGTGTCAAGTATAATTTTGGTTAAATTGTACTTGTTTGTATGGGTCGGAATTACCACCCGTAGTGGTAATTGGTGGAGTCCATTTTAGGTGACTAAGTGGGCGGGTCATTGCGTTAGATAGAAACACTCGGTTAAGGGTGTTGGCATCGAGTTCTCTTGTAGAGAATGTATGTTGATTGTTTGTATATCTATATGCGTATTATAGGTAAATGGTTTGCACGGTTGCGTTTGGAGGCGATTTACATACATGACTTGTGCGGGCTTTTCGAGGTGAGTGGATTATTTATGTATGTATGTATATGATTTATTTGCCCGTATTAATTGTGCACAAAGCCGTTTGTGCGCATGGTGTGAGTAATAGCCGCTATTAAGTGATGCCATAGCCGTTTTGGAATACTTTGGGGGAATACCATAGCCGTTTTGGGATACCTCGGGGTTAGCATACCATAGTCGTTTTGGGAGCTAATCGAATAGCCGGTTCTTACTCATACGATGATCAAGTGATGCCATAGCCATTTTGGAACACTTGGGGGTGATGCCATAGCCTTTTTGAAACACCTCGGGGGTTAACATACCATAGCCGTTTTGGGTGCTAACGGTTGTTATGAACACCGATGACTTGTTCGCGAGGTCATTCCCTTGCGATCTTGGTTAACCATGGTTTATACGTGTTGATGTTTAGCATTTCATTATTATTATGATTATTATGCTAATGATGTTGCTAGTTGTACGATTTGATGATACTAGCTATTGATTGCTTACGATGTTGCTAGTTGTACGATTTGATGATACTAGCTATTGATACGAAAGGGTATGTGATTATATACATTATATGATGTTGTGGATGCGAGTAGGTAAGTTGTATATGCATGTATATATTTATTCTACTCACTAAGCGTATTGCTTACCCCTCTCGTTGTTTACCTTTTTATAGGTATTGTGTTATGAAGCTAGCTAGTTGTTAGACTAGTTGCGTAGGAGCACTTGGGCTCGATGGGGGTAGCTTTTAGATATGCAGATGTGGATTGGGGATTTGGTAGTCCCCGAAATTATGCTCTTGGTATCGGGTTGGGTTATAGAATCCTAACTCGTCAAAATGTAAATTGGGATTGAAACTTGTATTTTGTACGAAAGTCATAAAACTCGTTTTATTATTGGAACGTGTTAGTTTCATCTAATATTATATGTTTTAAAAAGCGTTTCGTCTAAAAGTGTCGGGAAGCGGGTTTTCCGCCCGCGTGAATTTATAAAACTGATCAGGAACTTTTAGTTCATTTGGATGATGTCCAAATTGCTTGGACACTGTCCTGGGCTTTACTGCTGGACGCTGTCCAGATAACTGGACGCCGTCCAGATGCACTGTCTCACAAATTTTTTTTAGGGCGTATTTTTGGTAAAACGAAGTTGGGTCGTTACAAGTGGTATCAGAGCATAGTCTAAGGGAATTAGGTGACCTTGGAATAGGTGTCTAGTCTTAGACTTATTGATGTTTATGCATTATATGCGGGATTTGTAGGAATACGGGTCAAACTGAGATTTGAAAGTGCCTAATGTAAGTAGGTGAACCCGGACATTGTTTTGGTGATAGTCACCTAGGTTGTAGGTTGACTCGTTGTACGGTGTACTTATGTACATTTATTATTACATTGTATATAGGTGTATATATATATACAGATATCTATTTGATGCGGTGTCCTAGGGATGAATCTATTGGAGAGATTCAAATGTTTGACGGTTTTGAGTGATCAAGTTCGCAGTATAGACTTTGGTCACTCGGGTACTAGGAGTTATCGCGTGTTATTTGGTGTGAATGTTGCGTCAGTCCGAGTAAAGTACTTTGCGTGACCATGTGAAAATGGTAAGGTACGCATTTGTAATAGTGACCGATCACCATTATTACGAAAGTGTATCTTGACATCAAGTATGACATAACGAGTACCGAATGGAGGAAACGTGGCATGGTTGGGATAGATTCGGGATAAATTAGGAATCTTCTATTTGTTCCTAGAATATAGTTGTCTCGGGTGATGTGCTTGTAGTCACATCGGGTTCATTGTGAGTCGGGAAGTGTTACGGTGGATTCGGTTAGTTAAGTGAGTGAGCCAACTCACGAGTTCGGCGCGTACTTAGTCACCCTAAGTAGTGGGTGCATTATTGAGATTGTCATTGATTGTAGTTACCCATCGTAACTAGGATAACCGATTAGTGAATGTGTGTGCGACGAGGACTTAAATCCCGTAATAGGACATAACGAGTCTAATGATTGTAGAATTGGGTTACACTCCGTAGGGTGTGTGGTTAGGGAATTGCGTAAGGATTCTAGTTGTGAGTCACCTTGGAATTTGGCAAATCGAGGAGTCTTCGGGTCGTTAAACTCATGGGAGTGGGACCCGTATGTTGATGACTATGTTAGTGAATTCTTGATTAGGGGGTAACGTTCCTAATGAAATATCCCTTGTAGTAGTGGTTTTATTGAGTTGTGGAAGGATGTAAGACTTGGTGTTTCCAAGCATCTCCTTAGTGTTGGATGAAAGGTTTCGTTAGGCTATATCATTTTAGACCTTGTGGAATTGTGGGTGGTGTGTGATCGGTAGAAACTATCGATAAGACAATAAACCGTAAGGTTTTTGGGAAGGTATGACTTCGGGTCAATATATTGGAGAGGTAGGTGACATCGGGTGTATGAAACCCAAATACCGAGTTTCTAGGATTCGACAGATTATGGGAGTTTGCATGACACGGCGTCAGGTGCCTTCTTATACCTGCTAGTGTGATGTTCAACTCCGGTGATGGTGTGATCGTTTTGTGCTTAGGGTGTCCTTGAGATGTCTTTGGAAGCAGCGGAGGTTACAAAAGTGATCGACGGGTGAGGGTAATTCAACGGTTGTGAAAGTCGAAGCTTAAGAACATTGCGGTAAATACTTCTTATGAAGTGGCGGATGAGCGCATCTTGTTACTTTTAAGTGATAAATGGGTGAAGATGACCGGTGAGCCGGTGATGGAGTTCATGAACGCTTAGTCCGAAGGTTATGATGAAGCGTTGATATTGCAGTCGATGCAATTATTATGTCGGATTGGTCACTCTTCTCCATGAGAGTGAACAATTATTAATATAGGTATGTTGAGTGAAGGGTCGGGTGATCTCAACTGAGATGCACGACTGATTAGGCGGAGTGGCGTATGCCTAGGCTTAGAGGCGTACATAGGATTTTGGTGGAGTTCGCTTTGCGAACGATGAAGGGATGTTAATTATTAATCGTGGTACGAAGGTGCGATGTTGTCGCGTGTACGACATCTCTAGTGATTGTGTATGATGGCTCTGAGAGCCTAAGGTGAATTTACGGTGATTTGGTGTGTATGACCAACGATGAGGATGGTCATGTGTGTCGTGGAATGACAATTCCGCGGGATATTATCATCTTGACGGTGAGAATGTGGAGCTGAATCCTAAGTGGGGAAGTTTTTACTGCTGTTTGAGGAAGCTCCGGTGGTGTTAGATCAGGTGAGTGTAAGACTTCTTAGGTAAGGTGGTCGTGTAGCACCAAAGTGCGGCATGAGACCAATGCGAAGTGGTGATCACGGAGGTGAGAGAATGAAGTTGTTGTTGCAGGTGCTCTCATGATGTAAAATCTTGGTTGCAAGGAAACTCTGATAGTATTATTGAATAGGTATAAGTTCGATATTGTAGTGGATACTGTATTTTTCCTGTCGAAAAACGTGATTGTGAAAATTGTCAAGTGGATTATTCCACTTAACGGACGTTTGTGAGGCGAGAGTGTCGGTTCTGATTGTCTCGCATAGAGACACGCGATTGTTGTTTATTTGCAAGAGTGTGTACCCTAGTGATGTGACCCGTAGGTTGCGCCGAAATGTCGAGACCCTCCCTAACGGACGGTCTAGGTAGGAAGGTTCACTCGGATTTGGTGACTATTTTGTGAGTCGTGTGACGAATTGCGGAAATTTGGTGATGATGATTCGGCGTTGACGGTATTTTATTATACGAATAGCTTTTATGCTAGTACTAGGAAGCCGTATTGTATGGTTCAAAGGAGAAACCCTATGACGATGCGTTGATGTTTCGTCTAACTCGTGGTGTATTCTTGTTGTCCTGGATTAATCCAGTGACATATAGTCGTGCGCGGATCAATCGGTGGGAGAGAGGTACTTCTAATGTGTTATGATGGGGTTACCGAAATTTCTTCGTTGAAAAATGACCCGGGAATGGAGCCGGAGGAAGTTGGTTCTTGGTCCAGAAGATATTCAGGAACGATCGGTTGAGTAGTACGTTTATGAACCGATGGAGTACGGAGTTTTAAGGAAGCATGAATCCTTCTCAATTTGGATTAATGTAAGACGTGATTCATGACGTAGTGGATTTAGTAGATTGCATTGGGTAATGTAGTTATTGATGTAGCTTGTTACGAGTTGTAGCCGAGAGGACTTGAAGAGATATGTGGTGTTTTTCGTATTTTTCCTAAGCGAAAATTATGGAGTTCGAGTGTAAGAGATATCGCTTGAGGCGGTAGTGCACGCTAGTGATTATTAGCGTGTGGTGAGATCTTAGAATTTACGAAGGATGTTATGGATGTCGGGCTTGATTATGTTTCGTAGGATCGTGAGGAGTGACGACGATGATTGTCGGTGAATTGCTCTACTTTTTGTTGATTATGAAAAGTATTATACGAGTTGGATACTCGGTGTAGGAGCAAATGGTTGCGGTTGTTTTGTCTCGAGGGGTGATTACCCTTCCTCGTTGTAATATATGATGCGTTAGTGTACGAAGCAAGAAGTCGGAAGCGTGATTACTACATGTGTGACTCCGCATTTGGAGGCAAAAATGTTCGAGGGAGAAGTGCTTAACTTCTAGTATTTGGTACGGATCACGGGGACGTGATCCAATTTAAGTGGGGGAGAGTTGTAAGATCCTAAAATTTTATGCATCTGAAAGTGTTCCTGAAAGTTGTCAGTAAATGTGTGCATCAGAAAGCGCCACAAAAAGTCTACCTAACACTTATGCATTTTCAGAATTTACATCAGAATCAGACTTGGACAATTTTAGTCCTGAAAGAAGTTGCTGTGTCAGTTTCAGTCTCAGTTCAGTGAGACGCCGTCCAGTTTTTGGGACGCCGTCCACCAATGAAAGATGGGACGCCGTCCAGTCCTTTTGGACACCGTCCAAATGGCCTGACGGGCCAGCTGTGATATTTTAAAGTTTTAAATAAAGGGTAATTGAGTCTTTTCACTTGGGGGTCGGTTTTGAGCCACTAAAACTGACCCAATGCTTATCTCTATCCTCATTTCACCTCTTCTACCCATTTCCATTTAGAGAGAGAGAGAGAGAAGCTTAGAGAGAGAGCTCGATTTGAGGAAGAAGAAGGGTGAATCAGGTCAAGTCGCGGGAGTTAAAGTTGTTCTTCTCATCCTTAGCTACGTTGTGATGGTATTGGTAAGTCTCAACTCCGAATTTCATTTTGTAAATTTGATATTCAAGTTAGGGTTTGAGCTTGTTTAGTTGTGAAACCCTTTTAGATGATGAAGTGGGTTTATTGTGACTAGTTATTTTGATACTCGGCGGGTTTTGGGTTGGTTGACGTTTTGGCCATGATTAGGCTTTGATTTTGAGTGTAATCACTTAGTTTAGTGATTATGGAAGTATTGGAACCCTTTTGGGTATGTTTGAAAGACTAGTCTTTAATTGGGTCAAAATTAGGGTTTATGTGTCAAATTGGGTAAGATAAGTGTTTAACACTTGTGATTTGGTTTAATTGGTGTTTTAGGGCCATTTTCACTTGTGTTAGTGATTATTGGTTGGTTTGGGCGTTTTTGGGACTTATGTCAAAATGGGTTGACGTTGATGGGTCAAAATTGGTAGCGACACTAGTTTTAGTCAAATGGATATTAAACGCTTTTCTTAAGTGTTAAATGACATGTTTGAATGAAAGTAATCGTGGATTGTGATTTTGGGTTAAATGGTTTCAAGTATAATTTTGGTTAAATTGTACTTGTTTATATGGGTCGAAATTACCACCCGTAGTGGTAATTGGTGGAGTCCATTTTAGGTGACTAAGTGGGCGGGTCGTTGCGTTAGATAGAAACACTCGGTTAAGGGTGTTGGCGTCGAGTTCTCTTGTAGAGAATGTATGTTGATTGTTTTTATATCTATATGCGCATTATAGGTAAATGGTTTGCACGGTTGCGTTTGGAGGCGATTTACATACATGACTTGTGCGGGCTTTTCAAGGTGAGTGGAATATTTATGTATGTATGTATATGATTTATTTGCCCGTATTAATTGTGCACAAAGCCGTTTGTGCGCATGGTGTGAGTAATAGCCGCTATTAAATGATGCCATAGCCGTTTTGAAACACTTTGGGGGTATACCATAGCCATTTTGGGATACCTCAGGGTTAGCATACCATAGCCATTTTGGGAGCTAATCGAATAGCCGGTTCTTACTCATACGATGATCAAGTGATGCCATAGCCGTTTTGGAACACTTGGGGGTGATGCCATAGCCGTTTTGAAACACCTCGGGGGTTAGCATACCATAGCCGTTTTGGGCGCTAACGGTTGTTATGAACACCGATGACTTGTTCGCGAGGTCATTCCCTTGCAATCTTGGTTAACCATGGTTTATACGTGTTGATGTTTAGTATTTCATTATTATTATGATTATTATGCTAATGATGTTGCTATTGTACGATTTGACGATACTAGCTATTGATTGCTTACGATGTTGCTAGTTGTACGATTTGATGATACTAGCTATTGATACGAAAGGGTATGTGATTATATGCATTATATGATGTTGTGGATGCGAGTAGGTAAGTTGTATATGCATGTATATATTTATTCTACTCACTAAGCGTATTGCTTACCCCTCTCGTTGTTTACCTTTTTACAGGTATTGTGTTATGAAGCTAGCTAGTTGTTAGACTAGTTGCGTAGGAGCGCTTGGGCTCGATGGGGTAGCTTTTGGATATGCGGATGCGGATTGAGGATTTGGTAGTCCCCGGGATTATGCTCTTGGTATCGGGTTGGGTTATAGAGTCCTAACTCGTCTAAATGTAAATTGGGATTGAAACTTGTATTTTGTACGAAAGTCGTAAAACTCATTTTATTATTGGAACGTGTTAGTTTCATCTAATATTATATGTTTTAAAAAGCGTTTCGTCTAAAAGTGTCGGGAAGCGGGTTTTTCGTCCGCGTGATTTTGTAAAACTGATCAGGAACTTTTAGTTCATTTGGACGCCGTCCAAATTGCTTGGACGCCGTCTTGGGCTTTACTGCTGGACGCCGTCCAGATGCACTGTCTCACAATTTTTTTTTAGGGCGTATTTTTGGTAAAACGAAGTTGGGTCGTTACAGCTGGGTAGTTTACTTCCCCGTTTTCCAATACTTTGCTTACAAAGTACACCGACATTTGAGTCTTACCGCTATCGGCAATTTAAGTCTTACCGGTATAGGTGCCATTAATGCTGGCAGTTCTTTTAAGAATGCCTTCATATCTTAGAAGGCTCTCTCAGCCTCATCCGTCCATATGAAATCTTTTTTGCTCAAGCAACCTTTTAACGTCTGGAAAAAGGGGAGAGCCCTGTCGGCGGCTCGTGACAAGAACCTTGTGAGTGCCGCTAGTCTTCCGTTTAGGCTCTGCACGTATTTTTTACTTCTGGGTGACTGCATATCTACGATTGCTTGGATCTTCTTCGGGTTTTCCTTGATTCCTCTCGGAGTGATCATGAAATCCAAGAAACGGCCTTCTTCCATTCCGAAAGAGCATTTTGACAGATTTAGTTTCATATTGATTTTATGTAGCGAATCGAACGTTTCAATGATGTCTAAAATCATTTGTTCTTTTGTTTTGCTCTTGATGACGATGTCGTCCACGTATGCTTCGACATTTCGTCCGATTTGGTCCTGGAATGCTTTGTCGATTAGCTGTTGGTATGTTGCTCCGGCATTCTTTAGCCCAAATGGCATTTTGGTATAGCAAAAGATGCCTTTGTTCGTGAAGAATGCGGTTTTTTCTTCGTCGATTTCTGCCATAGGGATTTGTTGGTAACCCCTGTATGCATCCAGGAAGCTTAGAAACTGGTACCCTGAGAGGGACTCGACTTTCCAGTCAATTTCCAGCAGAGGGTAGTTGTCCTTTGGGCATGCTTTGTTGATGTCTTTGTAGTCGACACACATGCGCCAAGATCCGTCTGCCTTCTTTACCATCACGGGGTTCGCCACCCATGTTTGATATTTTACTTTCTTCATTATGCCGGCGTCAACTAGTCATTGTACTTCGTTATCCAGGAATTCGCTCCGTTCTAACGCCATTGCCCTTTTCTTCTGGACGACTGGTGTAATATTCGGGTTTACGTTTAGCCGATGTTGGGCTATTTCCCGTGGGACACCCGTCATGTCAGATGGTTCCCAGGCAAAGACGTCAATACTTGCTGCTAAGAGTTTGCAGAGCGTATCCTTTGCGTTGGTGCTCAAGGTAGTACCAATCTGGATCCGCTGGTCAGGGTGCTTGGGATTTGGGGACACGTAGCCGTTTTCATAGACTACAATATCGCTGGCTCCTTTGAATATTTGCATGCATTCGATTGGTTCCATTTCTTGCGTCCGGATTATGGCGACTCCGGCTGGGTTCGAGAACTTTAGCATGCAGTGTACTGTAGACGCAATTGCACCAAATTTCTGCATGGCATTATGTCCTAAGATAACGTTATACCGTGAGTCCGTTTTGACTATGGAGAATTCGATGTCTGCCGCACTTTGAAAAGGTAATGTTCCCAAAACGACCTCCAAGGTGATGGAGCCCACCGGCCAAGTTGCAGCGCTATTAAAACCTGCCAATGGCGAAGTTGCGGCTTTCTTTACCGTCTGATGTTTTCTGGTAGCTGCAGAAAACAATGTTCAAACATGACCTCTGCCCCTGCACCGGTGTCAGTGTATATTCGTCCAATTTGGCAATTGGAGATATGTGCTCGTATGATAATGAGGTCTGAAGATGGGTCAATGTTAAATAACGAGGGGAAGATGATGGGTTCATGCTTCCACTCATCTAACACCCCTGATTTTCGCTGCTGTCCCACGACCCACGAGTGAATCATATGGACATCGGGGTCGTTGGTGCTGTGTATTCTTGTTTCTTCATTTTCCAGCTCATCGTGGCGAGTTGTGACTAATTTCGTACCTTTAGATAGCGCCATTTGATCAAACCAAAATCGTTAAATGTATTTTGATTTCGGGTTCGAGTGCTTAATTTGGAAAAAAGAGTAGGTTGATTGTTTTAACTCCAATAATTGTGCAAAATCCGATTTGGAATCTGGATTCCAAGGGCGTAAAACAACCAATTGAATTAACCTTATTCGATCGGAATCGAATAAGTTAATATCTTAGTATGAATTAACTCCGATGGTGATCAGAGTACCGATCGGAATTAAGTTAACGACTGGAGTAATGCTACCGTAATTAATTTGGGCAGAGTAACATTAATGCATCCAGTGTTATTTAATTGATGATCTTGCTCACGTATTTATAGATGTTAGGAGGGAATGATGACGTGGAACATGTCCCTTTCATGGTTGTAACGAACTTTTCCAATCCCAAGAGGTGACATGGCACCTATCCTTTTCATGGAAATAATTGAGCAGATCCTAACAAACTTTCCTAGATTCACGGGCTGACGTGGTATGCAACTTGCTTGCATGCTTGTTCCGTTATCAAGTGATTATTCCGGGACGAAGTGTCTGCTCCGGGATAGTGCACTTTCTCCGAGACAACGTGCTTGTCCCGGGAGAATATCTTCGTATTGGGTTTGAATGCCGTGACGGTACTGACGGCAGGTTGGTTCCGGTTAAGGCATCACGGTGCTCTCAGTCTAGCCGGGAAGGTTTTGCTTTTCACTTGTTCCAAGTGTTTCTTCACAGTTATGATTATCACGACTGGCTGTATGATGCTAGTTATGTGTATGTCATCCGGGTTCTCGGTCTTGCCATTTATCCGACATGGTAAAGTTTCCGGGATGACGTCACGCGGACGTCGGGAAAAGAAGTTCGTATTCCGGGACACGCGGTACCGGGTAAGATTTTTGCCGAGATGCTTGCCTATTTTTGAGACGGATCATTATGCGTATCATTAGCGAATTCATATGGAAATCGCGTGTAGTAAACCCCCTTCGGATGGGGTTAGGACACAAGACGTCTACAACCTCCAAGACCGGTGAAATTAATGAGTAACAACAAAGGAAATTTTTAATTTAGTGGAGTCGAACTTTTGACCTCTCATATGAAAAGTCATGCAAACTATGCCGACTCCTTATTTTAGAGTAATGTATTGTTTTTGCAGATAAAGAAGCAAAAGTGAAAGTATGATTTTTTTTCTTTTTACACCAATAAAAAGAAATAATATAAAGAACGACTCCCTAGCAAGCAGTTATGAGAGATCACAAAACGATTACAACTGGTTCACAAACCAAACTAAGCATTCTAACTTACATAAGTGAACATATATTATTCATTGTAATTTTCTTTGTAAGGCTTCCATTCAAATTGAAAAGATCCTCTTATTTCTTTTATACAACAACAACAACAAGGCTCAATCCCATATAATTGAGGTATGAGAGAGATAAGATGTAGACAATTCTTCCTCTTTCCTAGATAAAAGTCAGTTCTCCACCAATAGTGAAACACTCCAAAAAGTAGAGAAAGTTTTTCCCTCTCAATGTTCTATGGATAGAGAGATTGTTTTCGAATAGAACTCCAAAATAAAATTAAAAAAATTATAAGACACCACGAAAATGGTAGAATCAAATTTTCACGGGTTTTAAACATGCTTGAAGTTCACTTAGGCTCTAAGTAGCAGTTAAGTCGCCAATAATCGACGTTTGCTGTTAACTCGATTAATTTCATTTCTTTATATTAATTTCATTTCTTTTTTTTTTTCTCAATCAAGAAATAAATATGTCTAGTATCGTACAAGTAGTTAAGAAGAATATAATAATTTGAAACCTTCGAATGTAGATTATAAAATAAATATTTGAAGACTTTTCCAATATAATTATAATTTATTATTATTATAATTATATGGATTATTATTACCATATAATTATTATATGTTATTATTATTAGAAATTATATTATTATTATTATTATATTATTAATATTATATTATTATTATTATTATTATTATTATTATTATTATTATTATTATTATTATTATTATTATTACTATTATTATTATTACTACTACTACTACTAGTTTAAGGCCCGCGAATTTGCGGGGCTTATGTAAGGAAAATCATTGTGATGGATTTATGCATTGATAGTACTATATTTATCATTTATTTAATTGAATGTTAAATAGATGAGAAAGAGAATCGTAATTTCCAAATAACTCAGTTTGTCTTTGTAATTTCTCTAAGAAATTAGTACAAAACAAAACCAATTGAATGTATTCACTCACTGAGTTTTAAACTGTAAACATTACAAATGAAAATGAGTAAATAAATAAAAAAATTATGGAATACTGGACAGGATGAAATAATTAGATATAGTTTAGATGAGAATTATAAATGTTTCTAAAACTAATATGCTATTAGTATTTCTACATTTACATTTCATGTGCTTTTAATCGAACACTCTTTCATGTTGAATTTCAATATGATAGGAACCAACACTCTTTTGCTTTAGAAAAAATGGCAACGTCATATCAATTTATGCTATTAAAATTTTTGCCTTTTACACGGAAGGAATTTATGCAATACATGATAATTAAATAACTATATGTCAATGTAAGTTAGATGGAGAGTTGTATATTTAGATGGTTATGCTGAACCCTAATAAAAATGTTGTTGGCAATGAAACTCTGCAGGAAACCTATATCTGGCGCATAGTTTCCTGAATAATGCATCCATCAAATAAAACAATAAGAAATTAACGATAAACACCAATCAAATATAGATTAACGGTGGACATCTGCAATCACACATTTTATGTCAAATCTTATGGACCTATCATTAAATATTAGCAACTTCAAATATACTTGTAGAAGTTGTACGATTCTTTCCAATTCAGCTATATATTGAAGCTCGAGGACTCGCGAGTGCAGAGAATAGGAGCCAGACGTGAGAGATGTAGCTCTGACTTTGTAGGTCAAACATAAGAGTTGTAGAATCAAGATATATTGACAATATTAAAATAGACATTCGAGGTCGAATAACACGTGAAGAAAGTTAAACTCTCTTGAAGTTGATCAAAAAACATCGTGTACAATTTCTTTATTAAGGAATCAGGGAGTCAAATATGATACGGAGTAGCAGGTAGTATATCATTTCAACAATAGTTTGCTTTTATCAATAAAATCATTTAAAAATAGAAGCAGTTGAAATCAACTCTTAGAGAGACTCAACCCATTTGACATGTTTCAGATTCAACTAATTTTTAAAACATTAATTGTTTGAGTTGATTAACCAAACTTAAATCAGAACCCTTAGAAGTAAATGGGTCAAAAAAGACACCTATAGTAATTAGAGTTATAGACAGAAAGAGAGATTTCATTACCTTGCTTCCGTATGAAATGTAACAACCCAACCCGTAATACAAATGATCACGCGGAAATATCAAATAATTTTTTTTTTTTTTGCTGGAACAGCATATGGCGCGGCGCGCCATAAGGCCGCGCGGCGCGCAAAACTGGCATGTCCAAAAAATCATGAAATGCGAAAATGTTTGACCACTTCCCGACGTATTTAGACAAAACGCTTTTCACAACCTATTCATATATGAAAAACTAACACGTTCCATTCATAAAATAAGTTTTACGAGGCCGGGCCCACATCGGCCATTTTACGACTTTCATACGAAAATACAAGTTTTCAATCACATGATTTGTAACACCAAATAAAGCCGAGCATGGCGATTGGGGATACGCTACCCAATCCTAATCAATCCAAAAGCAAGCCTTCTAAAGCAACTACGCGAGCCACTAGTTCCACGCTTACCCGAGCCACCTCATCCAAGCAAATCTATAAAAAGTAAACAACGAGAGGGTAAGCTAACGCTTAGTGAGTGAAAATATACTACATACATATATATACATAAAATGGACACGCCACACTAATAATCAAATACCGTATACCGGAGCATCCAAGCATAAAGGCAAGCTAAGCTAAGCACACCATATAATCACTAAGCAGCAAGCTAGTAACAACAACCATAAAGTAAGTCACTAATGATGATGTGAACAACGCCAATAAGCTACACCCGGAGGGTTAGCTACATCACAAAAATACATTAATATAACCCGAATAATTTAACATGCTACACTACAACGCGTAATCATGGTTAACCGAAATTCAAAGGGAACGATTCTTGCGAGTGAACCGTTAGCCACGCAGACGCCGCTAGTATGCATCACTAGCCCCTTGAGTGGTATCGACGCCCGAACTTAAGACCACCCGTTACGCTCAATGTGGTATCGATCGCCCGAACTTAAAACCCACATTTCACGCCACACACACACGAGGATATGGTATCGAACGCCCGAACTTAAAACTCGTATCCTACACATTACTCATGATAATAAGGTATCGTCGCTAGAACTTTAAACCCTTATTACATGAAAAGTACAATGTGGTATCGATCGCCCGAACTTTAAACCCACATTACATCCACACACACGCACACAATGATATGATATCGAACGCCGAAACTTTAAACCCATATCATAAGTCAACACGATGTGGTATCGCATACCCGAACTTAAAACCCACATCGCATTTCGTACAAGTAAATACATTACATACACACATGTATAATTATTCCACTCACAACCACGTGTGATAACGTACACCCAAAGTGTGTACTTGGCCAAAGGTGGTCAACCAAAACGCACAACCGTGCCAATTGGACCCATACACAAGTCCATCAAATTCACCTATATGTGAAGTGAGTTCTATAACCGAGAACCACTTCACCCGACCCGCACCCATCCTACACATACATATGCACATATGATATTAACACTCACCTTGTCGCCTTGATGAATGCTTCCAAGTAATCTGCGACTCGTCAATGGAAAGTACCAATACTACCAAAACATAGCTAGGAGCGAGATGAACAACTTTAAAACCCGAGCTTTGGCGAGAATTCGACTCCTTCTTCTCCAAATCAAGCTCTCTCACTCTAGAACTCTTCCTCGCTCTCTCTAGATGTGGATGAGAGTGTTTGTGTGGGTGAGAAATGAGCTCCAATGGAGTTCTAGATCAGTCTTGATGACCCTAAACCGACCCTAAATGAAAAGACCAAAGTACCCCTCATTTAAACCTTTTAAAAAGGCTGAAAATTGCATCAGACAGGATCGGCGCGCCGCGCCAAAAGGTGGAGCGCCGCTCCAACCTACAGGTCAGTTTTCAGAAACTTGTTTTGGCCATAACTTTTTGACCGTAGCTCCGTTTTCGATGAATCAAGTATCATTGGAAACGTAATAAGATTTTCTTTCCAATGGTAAGGCTTTGAAACATCAACACAAACTTTATTTGGGGTTAAAAAGATACGTACACACCTTGTCACTTCAGACAACGTCCAGTTTCCTTCGACGTTCGAGCAAGCAACACGTACATGCTTCGTACACCTCATACACGCATCGTACACCATAAATACATTATGTACCATAAACATTTGGGTCTTAGATGAAAATAATTCTTGATGAACTACTTTGAAGCTTTATTCACCCCCTTAAAATATGCACTGATGTAGATGCAAGCTCATTTCCTAGTTCACAAAAGTCAGTTCTTTGAACCAAATAAACATGAATATTATTAAAATGTATGTAAATTTTTACAATCCACCCCAATCTTAAAAACAAACATTCAAGTGGACAGTCTTAAAAACACACATTCAAGTGGACACTCTTAGTTACACATTAATATTAAACGTGTCGAAATTACCACCTTTCAAGTTAAAATATGCAAAATCAACTTAAAGAACATGGGAAAAATATTTGATATAAGCAATGGGTTGAAACAAAATGCTAACCTCGTCAGATTCAGAATCAGTAGGATGGTTAATGTAAATTTGGCTTAAAATGCATCGCATTATTGATTTGACAAAATATCACGACAATTTCATATTATAATAAAGTTGATCTCTCAAAGGAAAGAATTGCATTTTGATTACACCCCCAAAACCTTTAACTCCTTTGTGTTTATTGACATGTTTGTGAAGGCTCAGGATGTCAAGTCTATTTTTGTTGACTGCGAAGGCTCAGGATGTCGAGTCTATTTTTGTTGATTGTCTCATGCGAAGTACTGTTTCAGTGTTTTGTCAAAAACCGATGCAAACAAATACCTGCAAGTAAAACGGTAAGATCAGTTTTCTTAGAAGGAAGAATAAGATTATCATGTTTAGTTTCTTCCAAATGCTAATCTGCATATAACAACATCGTAAAAAAGTAAGATGAAACAACCGACTTGATTAGTGACATTCATATAATTGTATTTCCGGGATCAATAAGCTTGGGTTTATGCGATCTTACCGTTTATGCCTCATGTAAATTTGGATCTATTTTTACACAACTCATAATCAAGTTTGTTATTTGTTCCTAGACTGATTAAATTATAATAAGAAAATGCAGTTTACCCAATAAGTGAACAACATCAGGAGCGCATAAAATAATGATTCAAACACGTAACCTAACAATAAGTATACCTTAGCATGCCCTGGCCCCTGGATACTTTTTCCAGCCATATAGAACACCGAATTATAAACGCTTGCATCATTGTAGCAGCAACAAAAACTGAATCCAAGGATATAACTATTGCAACCTTGCAACAAAGTGAAGTTAAATAAATTTGTAACATATAAGCCAAAATCAAAGACAAACAAATCAAAATCAAAGATCCAATACAAAAACCAATAACCTTTACCCAATTTGATACTAAAACGACCAAAGGGTCAGATGGGTCCAAATGGGTACCAAAACGGCTTACAAGTTTAAAACACCCAAACAACTATTTTTTTTTTTATTAAAAGGCCAGCAGTTTACCATTATGAAGTTATTAAGTAGATGTGTCAATTTAATGGTCATGGTGAAACCAATTTTCTTTAATGCATGGCTAATATCATTTTAATTCTTTAATGATGTATTTGAAGTTGTGCAAGTCGTAATAGCAAACTACATACCTAGTAGAGACCTATGTTTACATTGATGTGAAGATGTGCAAGTCGTAATAGCTATAAAAGGTTGAGGTCGTAAACATTTGTGCATCCTGATGTTGTGTACACTCTGTAAATGAATATGTGAATTTGTTATGTATGGAAGTTATATATAATGCACAATTTTTTAACGCAAAATTTGAAAAACAAACAAAATAGGCAATAACAAATCCCCCTCCAGTAAGATGAATATCAAAATGATATATTAGTAAGTAGATAAACTAACAATTAGAAACACTTACATACTCGCTATTTACATGATGCTTAGAATCACGTGATGAAGCTCCTTTTCTCTCGATATCTTTGTCGAGAGTCGAGACTACTATTAGGAAAGTCAATTGATTGTATCCTACTGACCCTCTGTCAAATGACTCCTTAGGGTAGTGGTTGATTTTGTAAATTAAGTTTTCATAGTGGAATCTACAATACCACAAACATTCCCATTACAAATGAAATAACAATACCCTTCAGTTTCTAAACTATATGAATACCTGTACACATTCCCATTGCTAGGTTCACAACCTCAAGTCATGGTTCCACAGAATGTGAATGTCCACAAACAAAACATCTTTCAAGTTTAACAAAAGATATAAACTTGACTCCTCTAAATTTCTTTAGGAACTTGTTTGTAACATCATAACTCAATACATAATATCTATCTTTTAATTTTAAGTGAATTCTTAAATTTACCATATGTTCCCCCTTCTCTCACTAACTAAATTACAAAAACTTCATGTACATAAAAAAATGTGAATATTACTTAGCTGACCCGCCATATTTTGATCACTAATCAATAGGTATACTCAAATGTGTTATCAAATGGATTAACTTACAAAGAAAAGAATATTGATCTTACCTAATTAGTTCTTCAGTTGAATAACACAATCCTTATCAACTTCTTGAGTCAGCATGAACTTCTACCTTCAAATGGGACAAATCAGCTGAATAATATAGAATCTTGGTTTTTAATGCAAGATGTCAAATTAATTATAAAATTTTCATCTTCATCATAGCTCCACTGATATGCTCCAATCACAGCTAGTATTACCTCCATATTTTTTTGATTTCAAAATATCCAATTTAAAACCATTTCTTTAGTTGATTTCTAAATCAATGTTCATACCTTTAGCCTCAATTACAATGATTAAAATTAAAAGTCATCACACAAACAATCGTATATTACAACTTACCTAAATTCAACCCCTTGGATTTTCATAACATGAGAAAACTACATGTGAACTTCAATCACATTGTTAACTCTGATGCTCACAATACCTTATTACATTGTTTAATTACAATTATAATGACTAATGTTGATTCAACATAGTACAGAACACAATGTGATTGTACAAAATACTAACAAACCAGTCAATGTAATGGGTTTTCATTGTAAATGATATAAATTTATTTTGAACTCAAAATCCCATACGTATAGAATTCTAAAACAAAATTGATTGCGTGCAAAAGATTGAACACATTTGTAGCATCTTTAATGGGTAAACATAGATCATGTTAATGGGTAAATAACACACCTGATCAAAATCATTTGTGAAATGACGGTTGAGAGACGATAGTTACTTCAACTTTTTCTAAACCCTAATCCGGGTAATGTTATCGGATCCCACTTACACGATGATCGTGAACGTAGCCATTTAAACCTGCTAAATAAAGTTCGTGCTTTGTCGACATAAAAAACATATGTATGGTATATATAGAGCATTTCAGAGACAAAACTACTACGAACTACATTAAACACTTGGTAGATATGTACTGATATCACCAAAAATCCGAGCATCCTTATTGATGCATTATTAGACTTACCTTATAATGATCTTATATAGATTTCTCAGACCCCTTGAAGAGATGAAAGAGTATATAATTTTTTGTAAATTAAGCTTTTGCAATAGGACCCAAATCGAAATTAGCTTCCACTGTTTTCATGATTCAAGCCTTTAACCAAGTGAAACATGTTAGAGCATATGAGAATCTGCTACAAAAAACACTTGCTGTAATAATAAAACTTAATTTTTTTTAATCATAATATGACTTGCAATGTCAAAATAACATAATAAACAATTTAATTCAAGATAAGCAGTTTAATCAAATAACCAAAACTAAAATGAATAAATTCGTAACTACAAACTGATTTCATACTGTTTATTGATCATAAGCAATGTAATGAAATAATACAAAGGTTACATGACTGTATTCGTAATGATAAAAATCATGATTAATTGCACAATTTAATCATATAACCGAGATCTAAAATGTTAAAGATAATCTATAGATGAAGATAACAGTACCTGAAAATGGAATCGATTAACCGTCTGTTGATTGATGAACCGTATGTTGAGATAATATAATGATACCTTTGAATCGATGAGTTAAAATTAGGGCTATTTTGAAATGTTTTGATACAATGAAATCGGAATCTCCACTTGTTTAAACAAAATCAAAGCGTATGAAGATGAAAACAATTCTCCACGACCCCCAATTTGCATGCCGATCGTCTTTTTTTTTTCGAATGATATGAAAGAGAGGTTTTAATTTGTATGTGCTTTTCAAATGGTAAGGAAATAGGTTAATACATGTACGACCCCAATTTTTTAAGTATTATTCCAGCTACGACCCCAATTTTTTAAGTATTATTCCGGCCAATTTTAATAAGAAGGGTATTTTAGACAACAAATAACTATGGAAGGTGATTATGAGGTCATAATGTTGATTAGAAAAATTGGATGGTGTAGATTATGGATGTTAATTATAATGGAAGGCTATGATTAGTGGCATTAAATTTAGATGATCTATTATTGATTTTGTTATTATAATATAAAGAGATTATTATTATTATTATTATTATTATTTTATAAACCCACATTGTTAAAACCAAATTGAATATATTTATGAGAGAAGTGTATAAGAATAAAATTACGGACAAAATTGACATTTTTTGATGTTTTGTAATTATTGAATTGAATATGATATAAAAATGACACTTAAAATAAATCATTAAATAATTGAATTGCAATTAAAAAGATAAAGCGTTCATGGTGTTGGACGAGATTGTTAAGTAATTCTCTACTACATAAATTGTAAGTCTATTAAAGTAGTATTTTATAACGACTTTAACGATAATGATTTATATTATGTGAGTAATTATAAGAACTAATTATATGTTGTTATTAACAACCTCCCT
The DNA here is from genome assembly GCF_046630445.1 of Rutidosis leptorrhynchoides. NCBI lineage: Eukaryota > Viridiplantae > Streptophyta > Magnoliopsida > Asterales > Asteraceae > Rutidosis > Rutidosis leptorrhynchoides. The sequence continues at coordinate 98,559,337 of NC_092334.1, read as the reverse complement.
AATATAACTTATTCTTTACCCGTCGGTGCTAGTGTACCCGCAAACGGGTTAATTTTTCCCTCATATCCATGACCCACGATACTGAGAACTCATGGATTATTAAGAAATATACAGTCTAGCTAATTAAAAAAACTAATACTATAACAATCACTAATAAATATATGTTAATAGTGTAAAATGATAAGTATAATAGATAATATGTGTAATTAAGTATAAGCACGTGGGTTAGCAGGTATATTCATCAGGGACGGAGCTTGAACCATCTAATTGATGGGGCCAAAAATACTACATGTGTTTGTAATACATATAAAAAAATAAACTTACACGAAGTCCTTTAAAAAAATAAATAACTAAACGAACAGAAAACTATAACATGACATATATTAATACATTACAAACTGAGTACAAGTAATAAAACCGATTGAAGTATATTTATATCAATGTATTGAACTAAAAGTGAAGTTTATGAGATTTATATTAGAAAAATATGAGATATACTACTATATTATTGTAACTTTGTAATTTTCTTTAGTAATATGTTACCTATAATTATAATTACAAGTTAAACACTTTGGGTGGCCATAGCCCCCTACAATTTCAATGAAGCTCCGTCCTTGATTTTCATGAGGTGTTTAAACGGGTATTGTGGATTCACGAATCAAATTTTAACGTGGAGTGGGTATAATATATCCATGAGTGTCCATGAATCGACAACGAATAAACATCATTACTCGACTCGTACTTATGCATATGTTTTTAAACATGTACTATAAATTGTACTATATGAATTTACCGTGAGGGTGAGAATACACCTTACCGTGATGGTGGGTGAGACTGTATAATTGATGTAACATGATGTGTCGATTAATGGGTGAGCGGTGAGGTAACGTATTGAGTGATATGTCAAAATATGATTAGAAGTTGAGTAAAATAGTAGATAAAAACTATTGAGAATATATTAAAATAATATTTACAAATATATAAATAATACCACACACCCCTTATATTTTGTGTGTTGATGTCACACACGTCGTATCAGAACCCACCAAACACGTCGCGTTACTGGCGTGTTGATGGTGTATTCCTGGCACATGAAATCTAACACGCTCATTACAATCAGTCATGGTCAATTTGACTTGTTCATCTACAAATATTAACTAATCGGTGATTTAAATTTTGGCGCCCGTTTGATTGGCTATCCTCTTAGAGCTTGATGGGTCTTAACATTGTATTGTTCTCGGTATTTTGTTTTAGGTGTATTATTGGTATTTTCGCGTTTTGTTGTGAGCTTTTGTTAGGTTTGATATTCTTGTTTAGTGGTAGTTTTGTACGTTCTTATACTTTATTTTTTGATGAATTCTTTGTTATATAAAGTTATTCGTTCTTCTGAGAAAAACAAAATAAATGTGACGAAAAAAGGCACCACTTTCCGAGGGGATGAGAAGTATTTTAATTTTTATGCAAGTAGTTTAATTGAATTATTTTATAGTTTTCAACATTTTCTTTGACTACCCTAAATGAGCTGCTTACTGTAAGTTGTTTTTTAGATATATTGGGAGTAATGGGAGTAATGGGAGTAAATTGGTAGTCAAATTAGATTAGTGCTGTTCAATTAAGTCGTAAGATAGAAAAAACGTCAAATTGGCGTAAGGAGCACGAAGTTATTGGGAAAGGAGTCGTCCCAAATGGACAAACAATAGATACCTTATCCTATGATCCTCTTTTTCTGAAAAAGGTCCACTTCCTCAATTATTAATCAGCATTGCATTATAGAAAGCTATTTTAAATCACTTGTTACGCTGAACTTTAAACGCCTGTGAAATTCTTGCTAGCACCTACAAATTGCCTAGAAGCTTTGTTCCGAGGGCGTTGTTGGAGCCTGGAGAGAGTGAGCGGCGGAACTTGAACTAGAATACAGGTGGGTTGGATGTAAAATTTTTTTTTTTAAATATTTCATATTCAGCAGAGACGAACATTAAAAAAAACCTTATTTTTTAGTAAATTTTTTTTTTTTGTGTAAAATATCCAGGGTGGACGGATACCCACCTTGGGTTACTCTATGTTCCGCCTCTGGAGGGAGTTGAGCAAGGCGTGGAGCAAAATATCATGGGCAAAACGACGTAGGTGGTGAAGGATTTGACGAATGTGATTAACTCAAGGGATCTAACAGAGTTTAATAAAATACCAACTTCCACTCTATTGCACATCACCGATAACTAGAGACGACAACGGATATTCGTTCTATCATATATCTAGACGACCCGATTCATTAAAACAGATACGGGTGCTCTAAATGAATGATAAGCGGATATGATTATGAATTATGTGAAAAGTTAGATGATCGAATATTATTGACAATTTATCATATATATATATATATATATATATATATATATATATATATATATATATATATATATGGATCAAATGAGAATTTTTTTTGTGTGAGAACCCTAAAAACTCAAAAATACACTGAAATTCGAGCAAAAAAGGGAAATTCTAGCAAAAAAAGGGAAATTCGAGCAAAAATGGGACATGGGTGAACAAAAAAAAAGCAATTCGAGCAAAACTGGGACAAGGGCGAACAAAAAAGTGATATTCGAAAAAAAGGCGGGCGAACAATTTTGTGTTTTACATTTTTGATAGTCGAGCAAAAAAATGTAGAACACACGGGTAGTCGAACAAAAATGTTGATATTCGAACAAAAACGTGTTCGACATTTTGAAATTCGAACAAAAAAAATATTTTTTTGCTCGACTATGAATTTTTTGTTCGTCTGTGTTTTTGAATTTTGCTCGAATTTCTTTTTTTTTGCTCGTCCAAGCACCTTTTTTGCTCGAATTTCAGTGTATTTAGAGTGTTATTGGAGTTCCTAGAGTTCTCACACTAAAAAAGTTATCAATATATACATACATATATATATATATATATATATATATATATATATATATATATATATATATATATATATATACATACATACATATATTATGGTTTAGGGTTTAGATTAGGTTTTTAATACGATTTTAGGGTTTTGGATTTTGGGTTTATGAACTAACCTAAAACCCTAAACTATAAACTCTAAATCAGGCTAAATTTGAAGAAAAAAAAAAGTTGAAATCGAATAATAATAATAGCCAATTTTGAACAACTTTGGCCATGTTCGAACAAAAATGGTTTGTAGAACAGTAATGTAGAACAAAAATTGATTTCTATGCATTTAAATTTTTTTGTTCGAATTTGGCAAAAAATGCTCAACCGTGGGTTGTTTTTGCTCGAATTCGGGGTTACCATTGTTCTCATCGAACAATAATAGCCAATTTTGAACAACTTTGGCCATGTTCGAACAAAAATGGTTTGTAGAACAAAAATTGATTTCTATGCATCTAAATTTTTTTGTTCGAATTTGGCAAAAAATGCTCAACCGTGGGTTGTTTTTGCTCGAATTTGGGGTTACCATTGTTCTCACCTCAAAAAAGTTGTCATAGGATTCTCACCCTATATATATATATATATATATATATATATATATATATATATATATATATATATATATATATATATATATATATATATTTTGCAAGGATCAATGAGAACTTTTGGGTGTGAGAACACTGAGAACTCTATAGTCGAGCAAAAAACAGGGAAGAGCGAGCAAAATTAGGCATATTCGAGCATTTCTTTTTTCTACAAGATCTTGTAGAATAAGCTGTAGAACAAGCCATAGAACATATTGTTCTACATCCATTTTCTTCAAATTAGATTTAGGGTTTAGATTTAGGATTTAAATTTAGGGTTAAGAGTTTAAATTTTAAGGTTTATGAATTAGATTTAGGGTTCAGATTGACTTTTTAACACGAACGGTTTAGAGTTTAGGGTTTTGGGTTTTGAATTTGGGTTTAGGGACTAAACCCAAAACACTAAACTCTGAACTCTAAATCAGTCTAACTTTAAAAAAAGAAGTTGAATTCGAACAAAAATAGCCATAGTCGAACAAAAATAGTCGGTTTCGAACAATTTTGAGAATGGTCGAACAAAAATGGTTTGTAGAACAAGAATGTAGAACAAAAATTGATTTCTATACATATAGCTTTTTTGTTCGAATTTGGCCAAAAATGCTCGACCGTTGATTGTTTTTGCTCGAATTCGGGATTCCCATTGTTCTCAGCCAAAAAAAGTTCTCCTAAAAGTTCCCATGATTTTTATAGATTGTTTCAACACGATCCTTACCATATATATATATATATATATATATATATATATATATATATATATATATATATATATATATGCTAAAATTTATGCATATATATTTACATATCTCTATACATCTACACACCACAAACTATACAAACTATTAAATGTTGTAGAAAATTTTGATTTAATTTTAAAAATACAAGTGAGTTTTTTATATATAAAGTTTTTCATATACAATAATAATAATTTCTATAATAGTAAAAAAAACGTCATAAGTAACATAATATCAAATCAAATGGACCTACGTATGTAATGTTAGACTATTTTTTGCAGTGGCGTAGCCAGAACTATAAATCGATGGTGTCACAAAACGACGATTTTGAGTCTTACTTTGTATGGATAATAGTTTTGTTATTTTACATTTACCTGATTGTTTGTTCTACATACATAAAGTAGGAAAAAAATAATTTGCCGAATTATTTTTATCTATTTATACGAAAAGATTATTATTATTATTTTAGAATATTTTTACAAATGAAATAGTAGATAATAAAAGAGGATCACTGTAATTAAACTAACATTTAAAGAGATACGATTAGTATTTAACTTATGGGTACTTGGTCTAAATTGGTATGTTTCTAAAATAATACCACACCATTTATCTATTATGGGGATGATTCTCACACACACTTTTTTTATCCTCACACACCAATTTAAAGAAATGGAGTATTATTAGAAGAGTAAAAGATTAAAATATGTGTGTGAGGATCAAAAAGAGTGTTATAATCATCCCCCATCTATTATACATCTCCTATTCTATATCTATATTAAATAATACTCCGTAGAGGATGAATTACTTGATTGGGGTCACCGAGACACCAACTATCTTAAGCACCTTATATAAATTAACGGTCCAATAATAAACGGGATGGTTGAAATTTCGTTGGGGTCATTTGACCCCATTGTTCTTAATGTAGCTGGGCCACTGATTTTTTGGACGTTTTTGAACATTGGACCTCCTATAATTGCACACCTTGCACGCCTCAATATCCGGCCCTGCATATACGTAAATAAAAAATAATTTTGGTTTAATTTGAAGATTAGATTAGATGGTTGAGGTAATCGACTATTGAAGATTATTGAATTATGGGGGTTTTATGATGTGTGTTGTGTATGTATAACTCTGTATTTATAGGTATATGTAATTCGATGTTAATCAAAAATTAATAATTCAGATAAAATCATAATATATATTTTATAATTTTTTTATGTCATTTCTTATCCTATAGAAGAAGTTTATTTAAATAAACCTTTTATTGATTTTAGAACGCTTAAACACGTTCTAAAGTGTTGGATTCATCAGTCGAAGACCTCCGAATTCATCAGGTTGCGTGATACTAAACAAAGTTTTATTGATTTGGATTTGATCATCGATTCTGGTACAGCCACTACGTCAGAGATTGAATCACGCAATTCGTTGTTTAAAGAGCAGGAGGATTTAATGCGTTACAATTCTCTTGATGCTCTTCAGAAGTCGAGGGTTAAATGGGACATAGAAGGTGACGAGAACTCTAAGTTCTTTCATTGTTCTTTAAAACGTAAACGAAAACAACAACACATACACGGCCTTATGATTAATGGTATTTGGGTCACCGATCCGGCTACTATCAAGATGAAGTTTCTCGATTATTTTAGTGCCAAGTTTGAACGGAAACAATCTACGGTCCACTTCGAGCCTGTTAACCCGTTACGTTCATTATCAGCCGAGGACAGTTCATTTTTGGAAGCTGATTTTGGAGAGGATGAAATTAAGAAAGCCGTGTGGGAATGCGGGAGTTCAAAGGCTCCTGGTCCTGACGGGTATTCGTTTCGATTCATAAAACATTTCTGGGAAATCCTTCAAGCTGATATTATAAGGGATGTTCGGAATTTTTTCACTTCGGGAGTTATGCCTTTAGGCGCGAATTCCGCGTTTTTTTCTCTCATTCCGAAGGTTACCAATCCGGTTCTTGTAAGTGACTTTCGTCCCATTTCTCTTGTGAGTTTTTTTTTACAAAATTATCACTAAATTGCTCACGATTAGACTTGCTTGTGTCATTGATAAGATTATCTCTCCGGAACAATCCGCTTTTATTGCGGGTCGTCAGATTTTAGATGGGCCTTTAATGCTTAGTGAAATCGTTTCATGGTACAAGAAAAAGAATCAGAAAGCTTTATTTTTTAAAGTTGATTTTGAGAAAGCTTATGACTCCGTGAATTGGGACTACTTATTTTGTATGCTAACCACTTTAGGTTTCGGTTCAAAGTGGGTTAGCTGGATCAAAGGTTGTTTAGTATCGGCTAGAACTTCAGTTTTAGTTAATGGAAACCCGACTCGAGAATTCTCTATTAACAGGGGTTTACGACAAGGAGATCCTCTAAGCCCGTTTTTATTCATCATAGTCATGGAAGGACTTCATATTGCTTTTCAACAAGCTATGGATATAGATTTCGTTCGTGGCATCAAAGTTGGTAATCCTTGCTTACGTTTATCTCATTTTTTTTATGCTGATGACGTTATCATTTTTTCAGATTGGAGTAGACAACAATTCGATAATATTTTGTGTTTACTTCATGCTTTTCATTTGGTCTCGGGGTTGAAAATCAATGTGTCTAAATCCCATATTTTTGGTATGGGAGTCAGTGATGCCGAGATTGATACCCTCGCTAACGATTCTGGATGCCAAAGGGGCCTTTTTCCTACTACATATTTGGGCGTTCCTATCGGGTCTAATATGAAACGTAAGTCAAGTTGGTTCACTTTAATTGACAAATTCCATTCCAAAATGGCTCATTGGAAAGCCAATTTACTATCATCCGGGGGTCGTCTCTCTTTGATCAAATCTGTTTTGGGAAGCCTTGGCATTTATTGGATGTCAGTTTTCAAATGTCCTGAATCTATTCTCAAAGTCCTCGAATCGATTAGATCTCAATTTTTCTGGGGTTGCAGCAATAATAATAATAATAAAAAAATGGCATGGGCTAAATGGAGCTTGATTCTTGCTTCATTCGAAAAAGGAGGTCTTAATGTTGGGAGCTTGAAGACTTTTAATCTTGCCATGTTATATAAATGGCGTTGGAGATTTCTATTGAATCCGAATGACTTATGGGTTTCTCTTGTTAAGTCCATTCATGGAAATATTTTTGAAAACACTCTTGGTAATACTTTATGGTCGTCTATTGTTAATAATTGTTCCAAAATTATTAATGACAAGTTGCTTCCGGGAGATGTTTTTAAGATGCTAGTAGGTAATGGACGGAACATAAGTTTCTGGCATGATATTTGGACGGGTCATGATTCTTTTGCTAATCGTTTTAATCGTCTCTATCATTTGGAAGTTAATAAACACCACACGATCGCTGATAAATTGGTTACAGGGTCATGGGGTTGGACTTGGAATCGTCCAGATTTATCCGGTAGGAATGTCTCTTCTCTTCAGGCTATTCTAGAAGAACTCAGTAATGTTCGGTTGTCGGAGGACGAGGACAAATGGTCCTGTTCGATTTCAGCAGATTCTGTTTTCTCAGTGAAGGGTGCGAGGGTTCATATGGATCGAGTTATCTTACCTTCTTCCAATATTCCAACGATTTGGAACAAAATTATACCCAGGAAGGTAAATATTTTCTTGTGGCGCTTTATTCATGATTATCTCCCTCTTCGTTGGAATCTTTCCACAAGGGGATTAGATATCAATTCTATTATTTGTCCCGTGTGCAATAATGGTGTCGAAGATCGCTTGCATTTGTTCTTTGGGTGTTCTTTTGCTTTGGATGTTTGGCGTAAAATTAATTTATGGACCGATTGTAACATGCCTCATTTCAATTCTTGGGAAGACTTCAAAGGTTGGATCGACGATGAAAATTTGGCCCCCAATTCTAGAATCAGACTTGAGACTATTGTTACTACACTCTTATGGGTCTTGTGGCGTTTCCGGAACGGGATAGTTTTTAATGAACTTTTGTGTAATCGAGCTAACTTAGTTGATGTAATCTTTTTGTATTCTTTTAGATGGCTTAAATATAGAGGTCATAGAGTGTCTAATTGGCACTCATGGCGTCTATTCCCGTTGTAATTTCTCCTTTAGCGTCTTGCTAAGGAGCGTTTTTTATATATTCCTTTTTGGCCGTTAAAAAAAAAAAAAATAAACCTTTTATATTAATTTATTTTCCAATAAGAATTTGAATATTATGTTTATATCAAACATTATTTAAAGTTTAAACACGTGAAAAAGTAACTTTAAACTATTTTATAAAGTGGTCTCTTAAACACAATTCATATAGAAAAAAGGTAACGGATAGGCAAAAACTTTTTTCTCTTTATGCTTGATTTCATGTGAGTGGGTTGATTTTAGCTCAAAATGTTTTTTTAAAAGGTAAATGAAATTTTATTAACACAATACCAATATCAAATACAGTACGTATAAGGATCCATAGACAAACATGAAAAACTCATGCCACAAACACGAAGTACATTATACACGAACAAGATTAAAGGGATGCGAAGAGAGTAGCCCAAAGTACTAAAGATCACGAAATATTGAGGTAAACACTTGGATTAGATAGCCATGTATGCCATTCGAACTTTCTTCCTCTTGCTCGACTTGATATCCATTCGAACGATTTGATTTTTTTTATTTAAAGTTACCAGTAGATTCTAACTTTTACCTCGAAACACCATGTTATTTCGGTTTTTTCCATAACATATATACCTCACTGAGAGTCGTGGACTATTATTTGACCATTGAATTTTTATTAACCAGAAATTAGGGTTCGCATCCAATTTGGTGCAACCCTAATACAACGGTGTAATACGTTCATCCAGCAAACAAACAATCACGATGGTGATGAAACCCTAATTTTTTATTGTTCAATCGTACCAACATATTAGGGTTCGCATCGAATCTGATGCAACCCCAAAACAACGGGAATACAATGTTCATTCAGCAACAAATAATGACGATGGTGATGGAGGGAAGAACCCTTAATTTTGACACCCAATCATTTAGTGAAGAAGAAGGGTAAGAGTCGGTGCAGGTAGGATACGTACGGAATGAACAAAACGACCAATTTTCGCATGACTTTTAGTATATAAGAGTAAATTGATGTATTTGATATCTATTTGGTATTTTAATTATATTATATATGTTGTATATCATCATCTTTATCCACGTCGGATCATCTTTATATCATCATGAACACTAGCAATCTTTTTGTAAAGGATACAAAAGTCACTTTGAATCTTATTTAGACAAAGTCACTTTGAATTTTGGATCATGTAATCGAACTCAGTGAAGAAAAAATAATTTTAGGGAAAATTTAAGTGTATATGAAAGATATGAAAGATAACAAGAATAAAGGGACTTTATAAATGATAGTAGTTTTTAGTTGCTTACGTGTTTTTATCACTAACTATAACTATTTAAGAAAAAACAAACTATTTTATTCTGTATTAATAATTAATAATAACTACTTTTTTTTAAACAATTGAAATTTTATTAGATAAAAGCTATCCAGAAACTAGACAAAGAATAACAAGACAATTACAAAGGATGAGGAAGCCAAATGTTCCCGCTTGAAGCAAATTTGCTTTTAATTTTTAACCAGAAAAAAGAAATATATAATCTAAAACAGTTTTTTTCTTTTTTTTCTTTTTTTTTTTTGAAAAGCAAAAGAATTTTATTAGCACAATGATAATTACAAGATGGCTTCTAAAATGTAGAAGCAACAATTCGCGAGACGATGCTAAGGTAGCATCCGGACAAACATCTTACACTATACAATTAAACTAAATAAATAACAAGAAGGATTATTGAACCAATTATGTCAATCGATAACTTTTCCTCTAAATCTCTTCGCGAGCCACTTGAAGCTCTTCACTTGAATCTCTTTCAATGCATACAGAGTGTTCCAACATTTATTCTTGAAGATTGTTGAATTTCGATTCTTCTATATGAGGTAGCAAGTAGTCCAAATAACCCCTTGCCAAATGCACTTTCCCGAAAGCGAATTGACAAGACTCCGTATTCAAAGAGTGTGTCGTTACGAAGTCTCCATATCCACCAAAGAGTGAACACAAAGATGCAATATGTTCGAGTTTTTTTCATGACCGTTCCTGGTTGTGCATCGAGCCACACAAAGATGTCATTAACCGTTTCAAAAGGCTGTCATCTAATATCGGACCAGTTGGTTAGTAATCCAGTATTAATATTCAAATGTTAAATACTTTGTTTTGATGATGACGTCAAGTCTTGTGTGTTTACAACAACGTATAGAACAACACAAGTTCATAAGCCTACACGATCTCTAGCAAACGACCATTACACGAAATCAATAAGTCAAAAGAGTCATTTGAAAACATACTAAAGGAGCACGGTCGACTCCACGGCTGACCGTGGGTCGACCGCAGAAACCTATTGTCCGGATTTTTGATCGAAAAATGTTTGACTACTTCGGGGCATATATAACTTACAAAACTTGTTTAAACATACTTAGAATAGTTGCCTCTTTCATATACAAATTAGTTTTGATCACTAAAACACTGATTTTGGATAATCAGACTTAATGAAACCTTAATGACACTTTTAGCTTTTGATTAATGCTAAATATTCAAGTATGGCTAAAAGTTATTTTTCAAAGTGTATTTTTATTAAAAGTAATAAAACTTAAAAATGGTCATTAAGTCCCAATTAAAGAGATGCTCTCAACTTGATAAACCATTAAGCACTAATCATGTGTTTAACAAGAGTTCAGTGTAAACTCCCAAAAGTCTTCATATGAAAACAAGTTAGTCTAATTTGGAAGCTTGCAAGTAGCCAATGAGATCACATACTTGCAAAACTAATGTTGACAAAAGGGTTGAAGACTTGTGACTTGAAGTTTGAAAGCTTATGGTTGTCATGAGATCAAAATTCTGCATTTGCCTTAAAAGAAAATCAATGACACACCTCTAGTACAAAGTGACTTTTCTCTTTTAAGCCTAGGTCAACTTCAAAGAATGCTTCCAAGACAAAAGGGTAATGCAGGTCTTTTCAGATGTTTTTGGCATCTAATTGCAGCCATCTAATAAGGGAAAAAGCCAAAGTAAAAGATTTCAAACGGCTACAAAATTCAGAGGTCAGAGCTGTGACGATCGCTCCAAATCCATATGGACGAACACGTCATTCATCGATTTCATTGCGAGGTATTTGACTTCTATATGATACATTTTGTAAACATTGCATTCTTTTGAAAAGGCACACCATAAATGAATATTTAACTCAAAGGTTTTCGACATCTGATGATTTCTACATATAGACAATCACCGTAAATAATAGTTTACAATAGTACTTCCATTGACAATGCAGTCAAAATAAGATACATGGTGATGATTTGGTGAATGCAACGTTTCCTTGATAAATATGCCATGTAAGACTCCATGCACATAGCTTGTCTAACATATAAGCAAACAGCGGAAGACTTCTAGGAACCTGAGAATAAACATGCTAACAAGTGTTAACACAAAGGTTGGTGAGTTCATAGTTTTAGTATTTCGCATAATCTGTATATAAAGGTGGACCACAAGATTTCAGTTGTTTCATCCAGAAATGTTTATCAAAATATTCTACGAAATTGAGCACCCTGGTAACTAAACTTAACGTATATATAATTTGTACCCTTTGTATAATCATCTTAATAATACACGCAAACCAACGTGTACGCTTCTTAAATAGCATACGTCCGTTAAAAGGCTAGTGCTCTAGCTCGGACGGGGATATCAAGCCCTATGGATCCATATACTACTACTCACGCCCACCAGTTCTTATAACCGGCAGTTACTAGTTACCAAAGCTAAGGGATTTTCGGTTTAAACTCAGCATAGAATTTAGTATGTACTTGTGTCCATTGTTTTTAAAATAAAGTGCATGTATTCTCAGCCTAAAAATATATATTGCAAAATCAATTAAAAAGGGAGCAAATGAAACTCACCTTAGCCGCATATAAAGTCGTTCACCAAAATGTGACCGAAACTCGGATTACCAAATAACTGTAGATCTCAACCTAGAGAACATATGTTGGTCAATAATTGTTTATCAAGCTAGGTCAGGTCATAGTGTATCACAATTCTAATGCTCGAGATCGACATACAATAGTTATCAAAAGTTATTTCAAAAAGTCAATCTGACTCCATACAATAGTTGAATGATCATGGCAATCGAATCATTTTAATATTTCACATAGTTTTCCAATTCTTGTAAAATTAAACTATAGTTTTTATAAGGCTTTAAAATATGATAAAACAATCAGTTTTGACAATTGTTCAACAAAACGAGATGTGCCTTATATAAGATTTCAGTTACTCGGCTGGTAATATTTAAAAATCCATTTTATCAATCTCGTAAACAAGTTGTTTAAATCTTAATTGCATATTCAAAAGCAATTTCAATTAACGTCAATCATAATTCAGTTGATCATATCTTTTAATCCGTTCATCGAAACTATTCGATATCTAAATGAAAAGTTATTGATTCATCGAAGAACTTCAATTCATCGAAGAACCCGTCAAAATAATGGATCGTGAGGTTAAAAGACTTAAGCAAAACAAGATACCAATTGTTAAGGTTCGATGGAATGCTCGTAGAGGACCCGAGTTCACCTGGGAACGAGAAGATCAGATGAAAAAGAAATACCCGCACTTATTTCCAGAAGATACGTCAACACCTCCAACTGCTTAAATTTCGGGACGAAATTTATTTAACGGGTAGGTACTGTAGTGACCCGAACTTTTCCATGTTTATATATATTAAATGAAATTGTTATTTATATGATTAAGTGTTTCCAACATGTTAAGCAATTAAACTTGTTAAGACGTGATTAATTGAAATAGGTTTCATATAGACAATTGACCACCCAAGTTGACCGGTGATTCACGAACGTTAAAACTTGTAAAAACTATATGATGACATATATATGATTATATATATAGTTAACATGATATTATGATAAGTAAGTATCTCATTAGGTATTTTAACAATGAGTTATATACATAAAATTGTGTTTATTGAATTAAGAAACTCGAAACGATATATATAATGATTATCGTTATAACAACGTCTTACTAATTACATATGAATCATATTAAGATATTGTTACACTATGTTTAATCATGATAAATGATAAGTAAACATGTCATTATGTATATTAACAATGAACTACATATGTAAAAAACAAGACTACTAACTTAAGGATTTCGAAATGAGACATATATGTAACGATTATCGTTGTAACGACATTTAAATGTATATATATCATATTAAGATATATTAATATATCATAATATCATGATAATATAATAATTTAACATCTCATTAGATATCATAAACATTGGGTTAACAACATTTAACAAGATCGTTAACTTAAAGGTTTCAAATCAACATTTACATGTAACGACTAACGATGACTTAACGACTCAGTTAAAATTTATATACATGTAGTGTTTTAATATGTATTCATACACTTTTTAAAGACTTCAAGACACTTATCAAAATACTTCTACTTAACAAAAATGCTTACAATTACATCCTCATTCAGTTTCATCAACAATTCTACTCGTATGCACCCGTATTCGTACTCGTACAATACACAGCTTTTAGATGTATGTACTATTGGTATATACACTCCAATGATCAGCTTTTAGCAGCCCATGTGAGTCACCTAACACATGTGGGAACCATCATTTGGCTACTAGCATGAAATATCTCATAAAATTACAAAAATATGAGTAATCATTCATGACTTATTTACATGAAAACAAAATTACACATCCTTTATATCTAATCCATATACCAACGACCAAAAACACCTACAAACACTTTCATTCTTCAATTTTCTTCATCTAAGTGATCTCTCTCAAGTTCTATCTTCAAGTTCTAAGTGTTCTTCATAAATTCTATAAGTTCTAGTTTCATAAAATCAAGAATACTTCCAAGTTTGCTAGCTTACTTCCAATCTTGTAAAGTGATCATCCAACTTCAAGAAATCTTTCTTATTTACAGTAAGATATCTTTCTAATACAAGGTAATACTCATATTCAAACTTTGATTCAATTTCTATAACTATAACAATCTTATTTCGAGTGGAAATCTTACTTGAACTTGTTTTCGTGTCATGATTCTGCTTCAAGAACTTTCAAGCCATCCAAGGACCCTTTGAAGCTAGATCTATTTTTCTCATTTCCAGTAGGTTTATCCACAAAACTTGAGGTAGTAATGATGTTCATAACATCATTCGATTCATATATATAAAACTACCTTATTCGAAGGTTTAAACTTGAAATCACTAGAACATAGTTTAGTTAATTCTAAACTTGTTCGCAAACAAAAGTTAATCCTTCTAACTTGACTTTTAAAATCAACTAAACACATGTTCTATATCTATATGATATGCTAACTTAATGATTTAAAATCGAAAAACACGAAAAACACCGTAAAACCGGATATACGCCGTTGTAGTAACACCGCGGGCTATTTTGAAGGAAATGACACCGACTACTCGACACACCATGAATATGAGCGAAGAGCAATTTCGTACCTTTCTTGCTGCAAACATAGCCGCAGTACAGGCTGCGCTACATACCAACAATAACTCTGAATCTAGCAATGCAGCTAACGGCGCAAGAAATCGTGTAGGATGCTCCTACAAAGAATTCACTGCCTGCAAACCTTTGGAATTTGATGGAACCGAAGGACCAATTGGATTGAAACGGTGGACTGAGAAAGTCGAATCGGTGTTTGCCATAAGTAAGTGTACTGAAGAGGACAAAGTTAAGTACGCTACGCATACCTTCACAGGTACTGCGTTAACATGGTGGAACACCTATCTTGAACCTGTAGGACAAAATGCTGCTTACGCACTACCGTGGTCGGCATTCAAGCAATTGATGAACGAGCAGTACCGTCCTAGAAACGAAGTCAATAAACTCAAGGCAGGACTTAGAGAGTTACGAACACAAGGGTTCGACGTTACCACATATGAACGACGATTCACAGAGTTGTGCCTATTGTGTCCGGGAGCATTCGAAGATGAAGAAGAGAAGATCGACGTGTTCGTAAAAGGGTTACCAGTAAGGATTCAAGAAGATGTGAGTTCACACGAGCCCGCTTCTATACAGAAGGCAAGTCGAATGGCTCATAAACTCATAAATCAGATTGAGGGAAGAATTAAAGAGCAGGCGGCCGAAGAAGCCAACACGAAACAACTCAAGAGGAAGTGGGAGGAAAACGGTGACAAGAGTCACCAGTACAACAACAACAACAATTACAACCACAATCGCAATAACTATCCCAACAACCGCAACAACAATCGCAACAATAACCGCAATCCTAACAATAACTACAACAAACATCCCAATAACAACAACAACTACAACAACCGTTTCAACAACAATAACAATCCCAACAACAACCTCAATAACAACAACGGCAACAAAAACCAAAAACAGCCATGTCATAGGTGTGAAGAAAATCATCAGGGGTTTTGCACGACATTTTGCAACAGGTGTAAAAGAAATGGTCATAGCGCGACAAAGTGTGAGGTCTACGGATCAAAGTTTAACAGAACTAAATGAACAAATAATGTCAGAACAAGTAATGCCGAAACGAATAGTGTCGGAGCAAGTAATACCAACGCTGTTTGTTATAAATGTGGAAAAATGGGCCACCTTATTAGAAATTGCCCGAATCAGGGGAATACTAATGGGCAGGGCCGTGGAAGAGTTTTCAATATTAATGCGGCAGAAGCACAGGAAGATCCGGAGCTTGTTACGGGTACGTTTCTTATTGACGATAAATCTGCTTATGTTTTATTTGATTCGGGTGCGGATAGAAGCTATATGAGTAGAGAATTTTGTGCTAAATTAAGTTGTCCATTGACGCCTTTGGATAGTAAATTTTTACTCGAATTAGCAAACGGTAAATTAATTTCAGCAGATAATATATGTCAGGAGAGAGAAATTAAACTGGGGGATGAAACGTTTAAAATTGATTTAATACCAGTCGAGTTAGGGAGTTTTGATGTAATAATTGGCATGGACTGGTTGAAAAAGGTGAGAGCAGAGGTTGTTTGTTACAAAAATGCGATTCGCATTATGCGTGAAAAAGGAAAACCTTTAATGGTGTACGGAGAAAAGAAAAACGCGAAATTAAATATTATTAGTAGTTTGAAGGCGCAAAAACTAATAAGAAAAGGTTGTTACGTCATTCTAGCACACATCGAGGAAGTTAAACCTGAAGAAAAGAACATCAGTGATGTTCCCGTCGTAAAAGAATTTCCCGATGTATTTCCGAAAGAATTACCCGGATTACCCCCACATCGATCCGTTGAATTTCAAATAGACCTTGTACCAGGAGCTGCACCAATAGCTCGTGCTCCATACAGACTCGCACCCAGTGAAATGAAAAAATTACAAAGTCAGTTACAGGAACTTTTAGAGCGTGGTTTCATTCGACCAAGCACATCACCATGGGGAGCTCCTGTTTTGTTTGTCGAGAAGAAAAATGGTACATTCAGGTTGTGTATCGACTACTGAGAGTTGAACAAACTTACCATCAAGAACCGCTACCCACTACCGAGAATCGACGACTTATTTGATCAAATACAAGGCTCGCCTGTTTATTCGAAGATCGATTTTCGTTCTGGATACCAATTGTTAAGGTTCGATGGAATGCTCATAGAGGACCCGAGTTCACCTGGGAACGAGAAGATCAGATGAAAAAGAAATACCCGCACTTATTTCCAGAAGATACGTCAACACCTCCAACTGCTTAAAATTTCGGGACGAAATTTATTTAACGGGTAGGTACTGTAGTGACCCGAACTTTTCCATGTTTATATATATTAAATGAAATTGTTATTTATATGATTAAGTGTTTCCAACATGTTAAGAAATCAAACTTGTTAAGGCGTGATTAATTGAAATAGGTTTCATATAGACAATTGACCACCCAAGTTGACCGGTGATTCACGAACGTTAAAACTTGTAAAAACTATATGATGACATATATATGATTATATATATAGTTAACATGATATTATGATAAGTAAGTATCTCATTAGGTATTGTAACAATGAGTTATATACATAAAATTGTGTTTATTGAATTAAGAAACTCGAAACGATACATATAACGATTATCGTTATAACAACGTCTTACTAATTACATATGAATCATATTAAGATATTGTTACACTATGTTTAATCATGATAAATTATAAGTAAACATTTCATTATGTATATTAACAATGAACTACATATGTAAAAAACAAGACTACTAAAGGATTTCGAAATGAGACATATATGTAACGATTATCGTTGTAACGACATTTAAATGTATATATATCATATTAAGATATATTAATATATCATAATATCATGATAATATAATAATTTAACATCTCATTAGATATAATAAACATTGGGTTAACAACATTTAACAAGATCGTTAACTTAAAGGTTTCAAATCAACATTTACATGTAACGACTAACGATGACTTAACGACTCAGTTAAAATGTATATACATGTAGTGTTTTAATATGTATTCATAAACTTTTGAAAGACTTCAAGACACTTATCAAAATACTTCTAATTAACAAAAAAGCTTACAATTACATCCTCGTTCAGTTTCATCAACAATTCTACTAGTATGCACCCGTATTCGTACTCGTACAATACACAGCTTTTAGATGTATGTACTATTGGTATATACACTCCAATGATCAGCTCTTAGAAGCCCATGTGAGTCACCTAACATACGTGGGAACCATCATTTGGCAACTAGCATGAAATATCTCATAAAATTACAAAAATATGAGTAATCATTCATGACTTATTTACATGAAAACAAAATTACACATCCTTTATATCTAATCCATATACCAACGACCAAAAACACCTAAAAACACTTTCATTCTTCAATTTTCTTCATCTAAGTGATCTCTCTCAAGTTCTATCTTCAAGTTCTAAGTGTTCTTCATAAATTCTATAAGTTCTAGTTTCATAAAATCAAGAATACTTCCAAGTTTGCTAGCTTACTTCCAATCTTGTAAAGTGATAATCCAACTTCAAGAAATCTTTCTTATTTACAGTAAGATATCTTTCTAATACAAGGTAATACTCATATTCAAACTTTGATTCAATTTCTATAACTATAATAATCTTATTTCGTGTGAAAATCTTACTTGAACTTGTTTTCGTGTCATGATTCTGCTTCAAGAACTTTCAAGCCATCCAAGGATCCTTTGAAGCTAGATCTATTTTTCTCATTTTCAGTAGGTTTATCCACAAAACCTGAGGTAGTAATGATGTTCATAACATCATTCGATTCATATATATAAAACTACCTTATTCGAAGGTTTAAACTTGAAATCACTAGAACATAGTTTAGTTAATTCTAAACTTGTTCGCAAACAAAAGTTAATCCTTCTAACTTGACTTTTAAAATCAACTAAACACATGTTCTATATCTATATGATATGCTAACTTAATGATTTAAAACCAGAAAACACGAAAAACACCGTAAAACCGGATATACGCCGTTGTAGTAACACCGCGGGCTGTTTTGGGTTAGTTAATTAAAAACTATGATAAATTTTGATTTAAAAGTTTTTCTTCTGGGAAAATGATTTTTCTTATGAACATGAAACTATATCCAAAAATCATGGTTAAAGTCAAAGTGGAAGTATGTTTTCCAAAATGGTCATCTAGACGTCGTTCTTTCGACTGAAATGACTACCTTTACAAAAACAACTTGTAACCTGTAATTCTGACTATAAACATATAATTTTTCTGTATAGATTCATAAACTTAAGTTCAATATGAAACCATAGCAATTGGATTCACTCAAAACGGATTTAAAACGAAGAAGTTATGAGTAAAACAAGATTGGTTATTTTTGCTTGTTGTAGCTACGTGAAAATTGATAACAAATCTATATTAATCATATCCTAGCTAACTTATATTGTATTATACATGTATTCTAATATATTATGTAATCTTGGGATACCATAGACACGTATGTAAATGTTTTGACATATCATATCGACCCATCTATATATATTATTTGGAACAACCATAGACACTCTATATGCAGTAATGTTGGAGTTAGTTATACAGGGTTGAGGTTGATTCCAAAATATATATAGTTTGAGTTGTGATCTAGCCTGAGACGTGTATACACTGGGTCGTGGATTGATTCAAGATAATATATATCAATTTATTTCTGTACATCTAATTATGGACAACTAGTTGTAGGTTACTAACAAGGACAGCTGACTTAATAAACTTAAAACAGTAAAACGTATTAAAAATGTTGTAAATATATTTTGAACATACTTTGATATATATGTACATATTTGTTATAGGTTCGAGAATCGACCAGTGGCCAAGTCTTACTTCCCGACGAAGTAAAAATCTGTGAAAGTGAGTTATAGTCCCACTTTTAAAATCTAATATTTTGGGATGAGAATACATGCAGTTTTATAAATGTTTTACGAAATAGACACAAGTAAATGAAACTACATTTTATATGGGTGAATGATCGAAGCCGAATATGCCCCTTTTGCTTGGTAGCCTAAGAATTAGTAAACCGATCTACTAATTGACACGAATCCTAAAGATAGATCTATTGGGCCCAACGAACCCCATCCAAAGTACCGGATGCTTTAGTACTTCGAATTCATTTTTATCATGTCCGAAGGATTTCCCGGAATGATAGGGGATATTCTTATATGCATCTTGTTAATGTCGGTTACCAGGTGTTCACCATATGAATGATTTTTATCTCTATGTATGGGATGTATATTGAAATATGAAATCTTGTGGTCTATTATTATGATTTGATAATATATAGGTTAAACCTATAACTCACCAACATTTTTGTTGACGTTTTAAGCATGTTTATTCTCAGGTGATTATTAAGAGCTTCCGATGTTGCATACTAAAATAAGGACAAGATTTGGAGTCCATGATTGTATGATATTATGTAAAAACTGCATTCAAGAAACTTATTTTTGATGTACTATATTCTTATTGTAAATCATTATGTAATGATCGTATGTAAACGGTATATTTTAGATTATTATTATTTGATAATCTACGTAATGCTTTTTAAACATTTATAGATAAAATAAAGGTTATGGTTGTTTTAAAAATGAATGCAGTCTTTGAAAAACGTCTCATATAGAGGTCAAAACCTCGCGACGAAATCAATTAATATGGAACGTTTATAATCAATATGAACGGGACATTTCAAAGTGTAGCTTTAATCAATTAAGTGTTTTGGTTATTTGCTTCTATAAATCATCGTCTCGTAGTATATACATACATACATATATATATATATTTTTTCATTTTAAAATAGTGTTTTACTGTAGCAAATAGTGATTTTCGAAAACACTGTAGCTTTTCGGGTACTGTAGAAATTCGAAAATACTGTAGCAAATTAGTGTTTTACTGGTTCATCTTAAACGTTTTAGTTAACTTATCTAAATATCAATCGAATCAATAATCGAATGTTACTATTGTTTACTAAATAACTTGAAATCATATATATATATATATATATATATATATATATATATATATATATATATATATATATATATATATATATATATATGCACATTAAATTATATATATATATATATATATATATATATATATATATATTGTTCGTGAATCTTCGAGAACAGTCAAAGAATAATTGATTACATGAATATAGTTCCAAAACTTTCGTGACTCAACATTACAGACTTTGCTTATCGTGTCGGAAACGTTAAAGATTAAGTTTAAATTTGGTCAGAAATTTCCGGGTCATCACAAGAGCTGCACGGTCGAACCACGGTCGACCGTGGGGTGAGCCGCATACATCCGGGTTTGAATTTCTCTTGCCTATAAAAGCCAAACCTTGGAGCACTTGAAGACTCACCTCTTGCACTTACATTTCCATATATTTACTGATATCATTCAAATCTTATTCTAATCAATTTAAAGTGATTCAAGCAAGAGTGATTGTAAACTTAGTTTTGAGTTTACTTGTAAATTATCTTCTTAAAGGGACCTAGAAGATAAGTGAGGTTTCACCTACTGGTAGCATTAGGATCTTGTGGTAAGAGCATTTGGTGATTGTGAATTCTTCAACGGGACGTAAGGGTTCATAAGTTGTGGTTTATCAAGGAGCTAATGTTGTATCCGGACACTTCACCGAGTTTGAAGCATCATAGTGAAACTAACTCTCAATTCGTTAGAATTGGGGAGTGGATTAAGGAAGATTAGTTAACATCTTCCTAAACTACTATAAACCTCCGTGTTTGTTCTCTTATCCCTTATCTTGTTACTTATTATACTTGTGAACAAACTATTCAAATTACACTATAGTAATCTCAAGTTCTAAATCGAAAAAAAGTTTTAAAAATCGCACTAAGTAACTATTCACGCCCCCTCTAGTTACTTACAGGACCAAATAGAAATTCCATGCCAAATTGTCTTTGCCACGTTACAGAATAAGAAGACATGATCCCATGATTCACCACCAATACTACAACTCCGGCAGATTATAGTATCAATATGAATGCCGTGAGACGAGAGAATCCATGTATTAGGCAAATGATCAAGTAAGAGTCTCCACACAAAGATATTAACTTTTTCCGGGATATGTTTAAACCAACGAGTGATTGTATGAGTCGATGGTGAAAAGAAACCGTCCAGAATTGCTTTCGTGCCCCGAATAGTGAATACCCCTTCTAGTTCAAGATTCCAACGCCATAGATCATCTTCATTACGCAGTGAAAATACTAGTTTGATGAAAAACATTAAATTATAAGATTATTTCATACATTATGTTTTTTTCATTATAATTTATTTAAAAATAAGTTTATGTAAAAGTTAAGAAAATCGTGAAATCATTTGTGAAAAAGTCAAATAGAAAAACAATTTCAAAAAGCAAATGAAAAGAACATAAATGCACTAATTAGTTACCTTCCTTTCACAAAAAAATAAATATAAATAATAATAATAATAATAATAATAATAATAATAATAATAATAATAATAAATAAATAAATAAATAAATAAATAAATAAATAAATAAATAAATAAATAAATAAATAAATAAATACGTAGTAACTAATTTGTTACCTTTTCAAACCCAAAAAACTTGCATGTACATTTTGATTAGCATATTTCATAAAAAAATTTACATATTAAATACTTCGTAGATTTATGACATCATTACATGTTGTATTGATACCTCATCATATAAATTTCAATTTTTTTTTTTAAAAAAGGAGATAACTTCATGACATCAAGTAAAATGTTATATAATCCATTTTAAAACTTCATAAACAACAAATAAACTATCTTCCAAATTTAAATGAAAGACGGTTGGTACTTGGATATGACGATTACTACTCGTATTATCTTTCGGATTTTAAATGACGATAAACGGAAAAATAATAGTAATTATTGTAGTCTCCGTCTCCTAATTCTTGGCCACCACGTTCATTTTTCAACAATTTTATCTTTGACTTGCTCTATTTCCCCTTATATTCTTCTTTATTATAATTTATAATTTATAATATAAAATAAAATAAAATGAATATAAAATATAAATATATAAATACTATCAAAAACAACACCCCATAAACCTCAAAAACCCATCGCCACTTACATTATAGTGAGTGTCAAGTTCGAGAAAACGGAAACCAACAGCGTTAATCAATACCCATTCGATTCAAATAACGATAAAAGCTATTAAAGTTTCAAGCTTTGGTATGTTTTCTTTTAATTCTACGATGATGACGAACACTGCTACTAATTTCTTGTTAAACCCAATTTTCTTTCATGGGTGTGTTGCTTTAATACAGTTTTTGTTTTTGCTTTTCATATTAATCTCATGGGTTTGTTATAAAAGACTCAAACTTGATACAGCTTTGGTTCCGAAACAGAGTTTTGGATGTTTGTTCTACAAACAAACTCTGTTTTGTTCTGTTTTTCTATCACTCTTTAATCTTGTTTTGTGTTTCTTGAACAATTTCTATTGGTATAGAAATGGATGGGCTGATGAAAAGATTGTAAGCCTTTCACATGCTGTTCTTGCATCACTTATTTGGTTCTCTGTTTCGGTTTATTTGCACACTCTCGGTTCGAATTCATCGACAAATTCCAAAAAATACCCATTTGTGTTAAGGGTTTGGTGGGTGTTTTTCTTTACAGTTTCTTGTTGTTCACTTTTGGTGGACTATGTTAACTACAAAAGAACCAAGAATGCACCTTTAATGTTCTTTGTGTCTGATTCTGTGTCTAGTTTCATTGGTTTGTTTCTTTGTTATGTGGGGTTATCCCATAAAACTGAGGAAGAAGCTCAAAGTAACAATCTTGAAGAACCCCTTTTAAATTCTGGTGTTATTAAGGGTGAGATTCAATCAACTTATGAAAATGCAAGTTTCTTTAGCTTGTTGATTTTTGGTTGGATGAGTCCTATAATTGCAAAAGGCAACAAAAAGCCATTAGACCTTGAAGACGTGCCTCAACTCGCGAGTATCGATAGTGTGAAACGAGTGTTTCCTGTTTTGTTAAACAAAGTAGAGTCGTATAGCAATGGGGGTAATCAAATTACTACGTTTGGTCTCACGAAAGCGTTGTTCTATATCGTGTGGAAAGAAGCAGTGATCACAGGCTTCCTTGGTTTAGTATCGGCTTTGACTAGTTTTGTGGGCCCTTATTTTCTAGACTCGTTCGTTAAATACTTGAATGGAAACCGAGATTATGATCACCAAGGTTGGGTTTTGGTGGCTGCTTTTTTCATTTCCAAGATTATTGGTTGTTTCACGCAACGTCATTGGTATTTCAAGCTCCAACAAGCTGGAATTAGAGCCAGGTCAGCAACCGTTGCAATGATTTACAAAAAGGGTTTAACGATATCTGGCCAATCAAAACAAGGTAACTCGAGTGGCGAAATTATAAACTTTATGGCAGTTGATGCAGAGAGAATAGGCGATTATGCTTGGTATATGCACGATTTTTGGCTAGTTTTAGTGCAAGTAGGCATAGCATTAGCACTTTTATATAAAAATTTAGGTGTAGCTGCAGTTGCTTCGTTCGTAGCTACAGTTTTCGTGTTGTTGGCTAATCTTCCATTAGGAAATATTCAAGAAAAACTTCAAGATGAGTTGATGAAATCGAAAGACAAAAGGATGAAATCGACGTCTGAAATTTTGAGAAACATGAGGATTCTTAAACTTCAAGGTTGGGAGATGAAGTTTTTGTCGAAAATTATAAAACTTAGGGATGAAGAAGAAGGTGCATTGAAGAAATACATGTATACTTTATCTCTAACTTCTTTTATATTTTGGGGTGCTCCAATTGTTGTAGCTGTTGTCACTTTTGCTACATGTTTGTTTGTTGGTACGCCTCTCGAATCAGGAAAAATACTTTCGTCACTCGCAACTTTCAAGATACTTCAAGAGCCTATTTATAATCTTCCCGATTCGATATCAGTGTTCTTTCAAACTAAAGTGTCTCTTGATCGAATCGCTACGTATCTTAGGCTCAGTGACATTGATTCAAATGGTGTAGATAAGGCTCCTAAAGGCGTTTCAGACACGGCTATCGAGATCATAAATGGGAATTTCTCATGGGATTCAAATGAATCTTCGAATCCGACTTTGAAAGATATAAATATTAGAGTGAATCATGGTATGCGAGTTGCTGTTTGTGGGACCGTTGGATCAGGGAAGTCGAGTTTACTTTCGTGTATATTAGGTGAGGTGTCGAAGGTATCAGGAAGCGTAAAAGTTGAAGGAACAAAGGCGTATGTAGCTCAATCGCCATGGATACAAAGTGGAAAGATTGAAGATAATATCTTGTTTGGTAGGGAGATGGATAGAGAAAGGTATGAGAAGGTTCTAGAAGCGTGTTCTTTGAAGAAAGATCTTGAAATTCTTTCGTTCGGTGATCAAACTGTTATTGGCGAACGAGGGATTAATTTGAGCGGTGGTCAGAAGCAGAGGATACAGATTGCGCGGGCTCTTTATCAAGATGCTGATATTTATCTTTTTGATGATCCGTTTAGCGCTGTTGATGCTCATACAGGCAGTCATCTTCTCAAAGTAAGCATCTTTTTTTACTTTTGTTATCTTTTTATTGATATTTATAGACTTATTCACATTATCTGATTGTGCGTATGATGTGTTTCAATTACAGGAGTGCATGCTGCAATTTTTAGACTCGAAGACGGTTATTTACATTACACATCAAGTAGAGTTCTTGCCTGCTGCAGATCTTATTTTGGTGAGCTATCTGAATCTAGATAAAATATTATGTTCATTTGCATTTAGTCTATTTGTGTTCTGCTCATCATTAGTTTCTCATTTCGTTAGTAAATTTGAGCATATTTCTCACATTATTAATACCTGGAAACAGGTAAGGTTGGGTCGGTTTGGGTAACGGGTCAAAACGGTTTTGGATTGAAATGGGTCACGGGTCAAACGGGTTAGATTCTTAATGGGTCCAAATGGGTCGGGTTGGGTAACGGGTCGAAACGGGTCATGGGTCAATTTTTTTTTTTTTTGTTTTGAGGTTTGGGGTTTACATTTCGAGACTATTTTATCAAGACCCAACGGACCCAAAAGCTTGACCCAGATGACCCAAATTTGAGAGTATGGGTCTCAATTGCTAGATGTATTCTCACTTAATACGATAATATCACAATCAGGTTTTGAGGGACGGAAAGATCACACAAGCTGGAAAGTACAACGACATTTTGAACTCAGGTAGCGACTTTATGGAACTTGTAGGTGCACACAAAGAAGCGTTATCAGCCATTGATTCCATGGGGAGAACCGATCAAGAACAAACAGATAGTTCCCAAAAGAAACCAAACAATACTCAAAACAACAAAACAGAAGATATATCAGGTACAAAAGCACAACTCGTTCAAGAAGAAGAACGCGAAAAAGGGAGAGTAGGTTTCTCAGTATACTGGAAGTACATAACAACAGCATATGGAGGGGCACTTGCACCCTTTATAGTATTGGCACAAGTTGTGTTTCAAACACTTCAAATCGGAAGCAATTATTGGATGGCTTTGGCGTCTCCCGTTTCAGCAGATGATCCTGCCCCCGTTACAGGGTCAACGCTTATCATCGTTTATGTAGCTTTGTCTGTTGGAAGCGCGTTATGCATACTCGCACGAGGCTTACTTCTTGCAACCGTTGCGTATAAAGCCGCTACTATTCTTTTTCACAAAATGCATTTGTCGATTTTTCGTTCGCCCATGTCGTTCTTTGACTCCACTCCAAGCGGACGAATACTAAACAGAGTAAGCAAACTTCTTAATAAAGTAGCTGATAGCTGAAAGCTTTTATAGATGTATTTAGGTGTTTGACAGAGTAGTTGAAGTTTTTATTTAGAAAAAAGAGTAAACTGACAAAAGCTATGAACTTTTTCTCAAACGCTAGCTCTTTTGAAATTCTAGTTTCTTTCCTCAGTCTAAAACTCTAAAATCTTTTAACCAAACGACCAAACGAAGCTTTTTATTAAATAAAAAGTTTTTTCATTATAGCTAGAAGCTCCTAAAAGTTCCTTACCAAACATACCCAGAGACTCATTTAGCATAATTTATTTTGCTACTGATGTTAAATTTGTTTGAATACATATAGGCATCTACTGATCAAAGTGCTGTGGACATGCAAATTCCGTACCAAGTTGGATCGTTCGTATTCGCTATTATTCAACTGCTAGCCATCATGGCAGTTATGTCACAATGTTCTTGGCCAATGATCTTTGTATTAATACCTGTTGGGGGATTATGCATCTGGTTACAACAATATTACCTGCCTTCAGCACGAGAAATGGCACGTTTAGTTGGCGTTTGTAAAGGTCCAGTGATACAGAATTTTGCAGAAACAATATCAGGATCAACAACCATTAGAAGCTTTGATCAACAGGACAGGTTTCAGAACACGAATCTTAAACTAAACGATGATTTTGCAAGACCAAAGTTTCATGCAGCTGCAGCTATGGAATGGTTAGGCTTACGTTTGGATATGCTGTCTTCGTTTACGTTTGTTGCGTTTTTGATTTTCTTGATTTCTATCCCAGAGGGTACCATTGATCCAAGTAAGTTTTTTTTTTTTTTTTTTTTTTTTTTTTTTTAATTTTTAATTTTTTTAAAGAACAAGTGACTAACAGGTTTTTGGTTCTGCAAATTTTAAGGTATTGCGGGTTTGGCTGTTACTTACGGGCTTACTTTGAATACGTTACAAGGATGGGTTGTATGGACACTTACAAACCTCGAAAACAAAATTATTTCGGTCGAAAGAATTTTTCAATATTCTTCGATACCGAGTGAACCTCCGCTCGTTATAGAATCAAATAGACCTAATGAACAGTGGCCTTCACAGGGAGAAGTTGACATTCGTCATCTGCAGGTACTTAAATTACACTCTCATCTTGCAAAGTTAGCATATTATGAGTTTATGACTGATAAGATTCTTGAATGTAATGTTAACTTTTTGAAGGTTCGATATGCGCCACATATGCCACTTGTGTTGCGAGGGCTTACGTGCACTTTCAACGGGGCGAAGAAAACGGGGATCGTTGGAAGAACGGGTAGTGGAAAGTCAACTCTGATACAAACACTTTTTCGCCTTGTGGAGCCCGCGGCTGGAGAGATTTTGATCGATGGTATTAATATATCAACGATCGGTCTTCATGATCTTCGTTCAAGATTGAGCATTATTCCTCAAGATCCAACCATGTTTGAAGGAACCATTCGAAGCAACTTGGATCCACTCGAAGAGTACTCAGATGATAAAATTTGGGAGGTAGTTGATTTACATAATAATAATTTCAATGCTTTCAAACATTATACATTGCATCATTTAACAATATCGATTTGTTACTTTAGGCTCTCGATAAGTGCCAGCTTGGCGATGAAGTGCGAAGTAAGGAAGGAAAGCTTGATTCACCAGGTACTGTTCATATTCTTTACAGCAAGTACTTTTGACTTTTTTTTTCCTTATAATATTTCATGTAAAAATGTTTATAGTTACCGAAAATGGAGAAAACTGGAGTGTGGGACAAAGGCAGCTCGTGTGTCTGGGGCGTGTACTACTCAAGAAAACAAAAGTATTAGTACTCGACGAAGCTACTGCGTCAGTCGATACTGCAACTGATGGAATGATTCAGCAAACGCTCGCACAGCACTTTAAGGACTCAACTGTGATCATGATCGCTCATCGAATCACATCCGTGCTCGATAGTGACATGGTCTTGGTTCTAGAGCAAGGTCCGTTAAGCGACTGTTGATACTTTTGTTTCTGTTGAGTTAAAGGCTAAACATGTATACTTTTTGATCTGTGTGCAGGTCTGATTGATGAATATGATACTCCGACAAAGTTGCTGGAAGATAAATCGTCTTCATTCGCAAAGCTTGTTGCTGAGTACAGTATGAGATCTAGTTCCAGTTTTGAAAACTTAACAGAAACATAAAAAGTATTGGTATCAAGATTTGTGCTTGATAAAATGTTCTTGATTGCTCAAAGGAGAATGAAGGTATCATAAGCTAATATGAGTATGACTGTCGGGTGGGTCCCATTTCCCGCTGCACGATGTTAACACGCGAAAGTCGAGTAACAGATTCGCGCTGTAGGAATTAAACGCCATAAACTTTTTTATATTTTTACTGTTTTATAGATTTTAATGGTGTGTAAGCATAACTAGTTTCTTCATGTAATGATGTCTAAAATTATTTAAGACGTACTCTGCTTAATTTATAGATGATTTTCCGGTCAATTTTGAGTTACTAAGGTCATATTGATCATATGTTTCATGTCGTAATAAATCACGAAAAAATTCATTTTTTTTTTTTAACGGTATTAAGGTCACTGACGGGGGCCATAAGCGATCCACCCGAAGAGTGTTTGGTATTGGTTATCTGAGCAACCATATTCATTTTATATTTCAAGGTTAAGTACCAACAATTGGACTGCTATTTGTTAATTTTCGGATCCGTTTATTTATATTACTGCTATCATTTTCTCAAAGATATTTAAAGACATCTCTTGCAGTGGATTTATCATAGACTTATCATTACCCCTTCACTTTACCAAACAACCACCCTAGTATTGTCTCATATTTTTATGAAAGTTTGAGCACCCCACATGTTCGACGAAATGCCCAAAAGAATATTGCATTGGTCCACAAAAGCTTTGTTAGTCTTTGGTGGGCGGTGGCTGTGGGTTCAAAATTTAATGGTAGTTTATTGCTATTGGGTACTTGTACTTCAATGATGCTTACAAACTGTAGTTCCAAAAATTACTTTTTGATAGTTGCATTCATCATCATCAGGTGTTCGATGTAATGCCTCACAGAAACTGTTTTCCACTAACAAGGTTTGGCCTAAGATATGGATCATAAATATACAGTGTACAGTATATTTTTATTTATTAAAGTTCGTAATGGTCTAATGGAGCTATATATCTGTTATACATGTTGCTGCTATTTTAAGGCATCAAATCTTAAACTAATTGAGCTTCATAATAATCCAATCATTGTAAGGATTTACACTAGAAGACAAAAAAGATATGGAACAGTCCACCAATGTTGACCAGGTCCAAAGATAATAATTGTGTCTCGCTATATTTATATGTATATATGTGTATGTGGGTGTGTGTTTCTTTCATTACAGTCGATCACTTTATGAACTTAAACATGGAAGATGTTGAAGCATCATTCATGGGTATGCCAGTTAATCTGTGGATGATTTCAATTGAAAAAATGAATGATGCTAGCAACTTTTTACTAGTGCACTTGTTTTCTTTTATAATACACCTAGGGATTCTGCTTTTTGTATTCGTCAATTGGCTCTGTAAAAGATTCATTGTCAAAGAAGATAATGTTCGCAAACGAATGATCAACAATGGGGCGTCGTTTTACAAACAGGCCCTATTTTCCTGTGTGGTTCTTGTGCTTCTTAACATTGTTATGTGTTTTTTGAGTCTCTTTTATTGGTATATACATAGAAATGGTTGGACTAATGAAAACACGAGTACCTTTTCGGATACTATTCTTAGAACCATTGTTTGGTTATTTGTTTGTGTTTACTTGCATACCCATGTCTCTAAATCAGCAGACTCTAAATATCCACTTGTGCTTAGGATTTGGTGGGTTTGTTTTTTCTTAATCTCTTGTTTTTGCGTCGTCTTAGACTATAGTTTCTATAAACACAACCGCGATTTAGTAGCTCAATATCTGGTGTTTAATGTGTTGTCTAGTTTTGTCAGTCTATTCTTGTGTTATGTTGCGTTCTGGGGTAGGAATGAAATAAGGCACGTTTATGAAGAACCACTGCTCGATGGCGGTGCTGATGTCATGAGTGATGTAATTGTAACGCCTTTGGTGACCAGCAATGTTTTAAGTCTTCTTACTTTCTCTTGGATTCATCCTTTGATTTCTCTAGGGAATAAGAAACCGTTGAATCTCAACGATGTTCCACAACTTGACAGTGAAAATAGTGCTCAACGAGCCTTTTCGGTTTTAAGAAATAAACTAGAGTTGGATAAGATTAGAAATAGCCAAACGAATACTTTCAATCTCGTTAAGGCTTTAATTTTGACAACATGGAAAGACATAATAACAACAGCTGTCCTTTCTCTCGTGTTCACCTTGGCTTCATATGTGGGGCCATACCTCATGGATACATTCGTGCAATATCTAAACAAACGTCGAAACTTTAATGGATCCTTTTTTCTAGTTTCTGCGTTTTTTGTTGCTAAGATTGTAGACTGCTTGTCGCAAAGGCAGTGCGAATTTAAGCTACAACAGGCTGGAATTAAGGTTAGAGCTGGTCTTGTTGCTATGATCTACCACAAAGGTTTGACCCTTTCATCTCAGTCAAAACAGGGACACTCGAACGGCGAGATTATTAATTTTATGGCCGTTGATGCGGATAGAATCGGCGAATTTTGCAAGTACATGCACAATTCTTGGCTTGTTATCTTGCAAGTTGGTCTGGCACTAACAATATTGTATAAAAATATTGGTATTTCAGCACTAGCTACGTTAGTTACAACCATACTCGTTATGCTGTCGAATATACCTATAGGGAGTTTTCAAGAGAAATTTCAGCAAAAGTTAATGAAATTTAAAGATAAAAGGATGAAAACTACTTCTGAAATTTTGAAGAACATGAGGATTCTTAAACTTTATGGTTGGGAGATGAAGTTTTTGTCTAAGATTAATGATATTAGGACCGATGAGTCATACTGGTTGTTTAAATATGTGTCTACTATCGCGATGACGAATTTTGCTTTCTGGGTTGCACCCACGTTTGTGGCTATAGCCACTTTTGGTACGTGTATGCTTAACGGTGTTCCACTTGACTCAGGGAAGGTGTTGTCTACACTTGCAACATTTAAGCTTCTTCAAGACAACGTGTATAATCTTCCAGATACAATATCTGTTATAGCACAGACTAAAGTTTCACTTGACCGTATTGCATCGTTTTTTTGTCTTGATGACTTGGATCATGATCTGGTTGAAATGGTCCCACTGGATAGTTCTGATACTGCAGTCGAGATAATTAATGGGTATTTCTCCTGGGATGTAACGTCGCCTAATCTGACATTGACCGGTATAAATTTAAGGATTAATCATGGTATGAAGGTTGCAGTGTGTGGTGGTGTTGCTTCAGGAAAATCAAGCTTAGTGTCTTGTATGTTAGGTGAAATACCTAAATTATCTGGAAAAGTCAAAGTTAGTGGTAAAAAGGCTTATGTTGGTCAATCATCATGGATACAGAGTGGAAAGATAGAAGATAATATCTTGTTTGGTAAGGGTATGGATAGAATAAGGTACAATAAGGTTCTCGAAGCGTGTGATTTGAAGAAAGACATTGAAGTTCTTTCGTTTGGTGATCAAACGGTTATAGGGGAGAGGGGAATCAATTTGAGTGGGGGCCAGAAACAGAGGATACAAATAGCGCGTGCTCTGTACCAAGATGCTGATATTTATCTATTCGACGATCCGTTCAGTGCTGTCGATGCAATTACAGGAAGTCATCTTTTCAAGGTGAGTCAGTCATTTACATATTCCAAAATTTCGGTTCGGTTTTCAGATTTGAATTTGGTTTTAAAAAAAAAACCTGATTCAGTACTATTACTTGTCAAATTATGTCCTTTGGAATTTAGTATCATCATTTCATGAAAGTTAACTAGATGGACGAACTTATCGACAGGAATGTATGATGGATTTCCTGGAGTCGAAAACAGTAATTTACGTTACGCATCAGATGGATTTTTTACCTGCTGCGGATCTCATTTTGGTGAGCTTCTAAACTAGTTCTTCTTTCCTTATTTAGATTCACACACAGATCTGCATAAAACGGTCATGACAATTTCAACCAGGTCTTAAAGGATGGAAGAATTACACAAGCAGGAAAATATGACAATATTCTCAACTCGGGAACTGACTTCATTGAACTCGTTGGTGCACATAGAGAAGCGTTATTGGAAATCGAATCTGCAGGCAGAAATTTGATATCTGATATATCAAAGATAATCAAAGAAGAGGTTATAAATGGTCAAAGTCAAACTGGTAAATCAGATTATGCAGAGGGGAACAAAAGGCAGCTTGTGGAGGAAGAAGAAAGAGAAAGGGGTAAAGTCGGCTCATCGGCTTACTGGAAATATTTTACAGCCGCTTATGGAGGTGTATTTGTTCCGTTGATAATATTATCACAAATTTTGTTCGAGGCATTTCAAATCTCAAGTAATTACTGGTTGACTTGGGCTGCAGCTCGTGTTGCAGGCTCTGAACTTATTATTGTCTATGTAGCTCTTGGAGTTGGATCTTCGTTTTGTATTTTAGCACGATCGGTGTTTCTAATGAAAGCTGGATATGAGACAGCTAACCAACTATTTTACAAAATGCACTTTTGCATTTTTCGTGCTCCGATGTCTTTCTTTGATGCCAACCCATCTGGACGTGTTCTAAACAGAGTATGTATATTCATCTTTTCTTGCATTTCTCTAATTGATGAAGGTAATTATGCATTACAAAAAAACAGGACATGTTATGAAATAGAGGATGCTGGATCGTATTACAGGTATCTACGGACCAAAGTGCAGTGGACTTGACTATACCGTATATAGCTGGCCCATTTGCCTTTGTGGTGATACAACTTTTGGGGATTGTTTTAGTTATGTCACTCGGTGCTTGGCCCGTGTTTCTTGTTTTTTTTCCCGTGATTGGAATCTGCATATGGATACAGGTAACCACACCCATCCTTTTCAAGCAATTGTTTACTTCATGTCTTGCTTCACACCATGACGGACTAAATTTAGCTTTAGGTTCATCAGGCCTTGCTTGCCAGTTATTTTTCATATAATTAATTGTTTTAAAAAAATAGCATCACCTACATACATGGTTGTTCAAGTCCCCTGACTAGCACCGACTAGTTGGGATTTTGAAGTAGTCCAACCAGTCTCCGACCTTGCCAATTTATTTGGTTAAAGTTGTTGTAAGTCAAATTTAGTCAAAGTCAATGTTGGTCAACATCCGACCTGAAAGGAATTGCAAATGAAAGAAGAATCTGTGTGCACTATCCATGGACTAGTCTTTAACTTGATTAGTCCCTACAGGGTCCCAGCCAACTAGTCCCCGACTAGGGACTTTTACGACCTTGTATACACGGTTTTAGTTGGAATTTCTATCTTGTTAATTAAGTTCCAAAATCTTTGTTATTCCAACCTGTATTCTACATGTATTAATTAATTGTAATTGTATTATTAGCAATATTACCTACCTTCAGCTAGAGAACTTGCACGACTGGTAGGAGTATGTAAAGCCCCAGTCATACAGCATTTTTCCGAAACGATATCTGGAACAACGACAATTAGAAGCTTCGATCAGAAACAGAGATTTGAAGAAATTTGCTTGAAGCTGATTGACAACTATTCCAGGCCAAAGTTTCATGTGGCTGCTGCATTCAACTGGCTAGGGTTACGATTGGATATGTTATCCTCTTTTATTTTTGCCTTCCTTTTGATCTTTCTAGTCTCTGTTCCTGAAGGAATCATTGATCCAAGTAAGTAATGGTGCGTTTGGTTCGCGGAGATTTTTCAATTTCCAATTTCATGAAACTCTGCGAACCAAACGCAACTTAAGTTGTATGATCAACTAGGGTCAGATTTTTCGGTCTTAAATTAATCCCTCGTCCCCTACCAATTGCAGGTACTGCAGGCTTAGCAGTAACGTATGGACTAAATTTGAACATGTTACAAGCTTGGGCTATACAAAAACTTAGCAAATTGGAAATACAATTTATCTCCGTTGAAAGAATATTTCAATACAGTTCAATCCCTAGTGAGCCTCCTCTTGTTATCGAATCGAACAGACCTGATGTTTTCTGGCCTTCAAACGGAAAAGTTGATATTCATGATTTGCAGGTAATTACTCTTTTCCATGTTAACATTTATTGCAAGTGTCATGACACTATTATATGTATATGTGTGAATAGGTTCGATATGGCCCGCATATGCCACTTGTGTTGCGAGGCGTTACGTGCACGTTCCTTGGAGGTACAAAGACGGGAATTGTAGGAAGAACCGGAAGTGGTAAATCTACTCTTATACAAACGCTCTTCCGTATTGTCGAACCGACTTGTGGGGAAATTTTGGTAGATGGAATCAACGTATCATCAATTGGACTCCATGATTTACGATCTAGATTAAGCATAATTCCTCAAGATCCAACTATGTTTAGCGGAACTGTACGAAGCAATATGGACCCACTTGAAGAATATACAGATGATCAAATATGGGAGGTACATCAGATCATTCAATTTAGTATTATATGTACATAATTCGTTACATTTTGATTAATCTTTTCAGGCTCTTGATAAATGTCAAATGGGGGATGAGGTTAGAAAAAAAGTAGAGAAGCTTGATTCTGCAGGTTCTTGATCCTTTCACCACTTAAATAAAACTTCATTTGAGCTTTTTTCATAAAAAGGCAATATTTTAACAGCCCATATTTGTAAAATTGGTATAGTTACTGAAAATGGTGACAATTGGAGTATGGGTCAACGGCAACTGGTGTGTCTTGGGCGTGTACTACTTAAGAAAAGCAAAATTTTGGTTCTTGATGAGGCCACTGCATCAGTGGATACAGCAACCGATAACATGATTCAGAAAACACTCAGGCAGCACTTTTCTGACTGTACTGTCATAACTATAGCGCACCGAATCACCTCAGTGGTCAACAACGACATGGTTTTAGTGTTAAACAATGGTTTGTTCGAGCTTGATGTTGTCGCTTTTACACTACTAATGCTACTGTCTTTTTTCTACATAAAAACTATGTTTATTAATCCTTCTGTTATGCCTATTATATGCAGGTCTTGTTCAAGAATATGATTCTCCTATAACGTTGTTGGATGATAAATTGTCTGCCTTTTCCCAGCTAGTTGTGGAATACAGCATGAGGTCGAATTCTGCGTCTGTAACTAGTCAGGGGCGGAGTAATGTGTAAGCAAGAGGGTTCAGTTGAACCATCCTTTTGTCTAACACTCACTATTTGTTTTTTTTTTGTTTTGTTTTTTTTTTTTTTTTTTTTTTTGGAACATCAGCATAATATTAAAAACTACCCTCCTAGCAAGGAGCTAGGAAAGGCAACCAAAACGATTACAATGGCTTACGGCGCCAATCCGTCCAATTTACATCTTTCTTTCCTCTACTTAATAACCAAACATAAGCATAATAAACAATAGAATCAAAAAGCGTATTTTTCTTCATGGTTCTTGGGTTGAAAATGTTGCTATTCCGAAAGCGCCAAATATGCCACACCAACGAAGCTATGATCACGTACAATCTAGTCTTCAAGTCGGCTCGCACCCTCCAATCTTCAAACCAAACAACTAAGTCAGAGCATTCTGTGAAACTCGCCATCGAAACATCTACCCAAATTCGAACTTTTCTCCAAAGCTCCGCTGCAATACTGCATTCAA
Source organism: Rutidosis leptorrhynchoides (assembly GCF_046630445.1). Classification (NCBI taxonomy): domain Eukaryota; kingdom Viridiplantae; phylum Streptophyta; class Magnoliopsida; order Asterales; family Asteraceae; genus Rutidosis; species Rutidosis leptorrhynchoides. The sequence goes on along the minus strand of NC_092334.1, from coordinate 98,523,062 downwards.
AAAATACATGATGAATAGATTCAATGTTGCTGCAACACAAAGTGCATCGAATCTCCTGAATATCAATGCACCGACGTGACAAATTCAGACGAGTCGGGAGTCTATCCCTCGCCACAAGCCACAAAAAGACATTTATTTTAATCGGTGATACTTTCTCCCATCTCGTATATGTGTCGGCAGTAGGCAACAACTAAGAAACAATATTTGTCCAAACCAAGCACTTAGAAACAATATTTGTCCAATTGTTGTATTCACGGATCTCATACTCTACTAATCATTCAACACATGCATTCCTTTAATATATATTTACTCTTATCAAACAATTATCTTTTTTTATTCATCTAAAAGGTTTTTTTTTTTTTTTTTTTTTTTTTTCATGTAAGAGGTAATACACTAATTTTACATCATTCGAAGTAGTCATTCAAAATAATTACCAAACACGTTATTGTTATTAAGAACTTTTGAATCATTTATATTCTGAACCATTTAGTATTTAATCATTATGTTTTATTAAACGCAAATCATATACACAAGCAGCAAATAAGTAAGGATACATGAAATTAATATAGCTTCAACTAGGCTCTCCTGCATAATAATAATATTATAAGATGAAAAAAACGATAAAAGAATTTATTTGAAAGTTGAAACGGAGAAGAGGTAGTATTTTAATTATTAATAAATAAAAAAAATGCTAATTATACTCCTTAGGTTAACGGTTAAACATTGTATTTTTAGCTATATAAAGTCATGTTAATTAATTACGAAGGGTTTATTTCCTAAATAAAACTTTATTTCTATAATTAAATGTGTGAAAATTATTTACATTCATGAAAATAATGAGTTTTAAATATGGAACAATATTGTCCTAAGTGTTATAATAAAATATGTAATATGTATAGAAAGTCGTAAATGGAATGCATGTTATAATAATATATATAAGTATAGAAAGTCATAAATGGATGGCAATTTTAGTAGTATAAATACATGATAGATCAAGCATAAAAATTGTACCTATTCTTCAATTTACTTTCTAATATATATACTCTCATCACTTTTGATCTTATATAATATAGAAATATTTGGTAGAAGTTTAGGCCATAATAGTTGTTAAATACAACTAAATTACAACACGTTATCAGCACGAAGTGCTCCGTATAATCAAGGTTTATCTAAGCAAACACACGTCACTAATCAAGGTAAGAAATTATTTAACTTTTATTAATTTCACTAACATTTATATTTATGTTATTTAAGTTATATATGGTCGGTTATACCGCCTGAATTATATTTATGTAATCTAACTTTTATTAACTTCACTAACATTTATATTTATGTTCTTTAAGTTATATATGGTCGGTTATACCGCCTGAATTATATTTCTGTAATCTAACTCTTATTAACTTCACTAACATTTATATTTATGTTATCTAACATTTATGATTACTTATGCAATTAATCATTATTTATTTCATGCATACTAATATTTATTCTTAAAATTTATTATTTATGCATAATATGTTTATTCTCTTAATCTTCATATTTATACTAAACGTATTTATACTAAATATATTTATAGTAATCGTATTTGTACTAATAATTTTTTTTTATTAAAAATTATTATTAATACAACGAGTACATAACAGTCGTTAACGTCAACTAACGATGTTACAACGGTCATATATACATAACGGTTGTTAACGTCAACTGACGACGTTACAACGACTATATTTTTCAAATATAAAATAAACATCTCCGTTTTCACATTTTCACAAATCAATCTTCATTTTCTCAGATTACCACCATCAATTTTTTTTTTTTGTAAAGATGATTCACACAAGGATGATTTTGCCTATTCTATTGGTCATACTAACTATCATCATTGTTACTAATATACCACCGGGTGAACCTATATTCTATCATGCTCTTGTGATTTTATCATGTGACGATCGCTCCAAATCCATATGGACGAACACGTCATTCATCGATTTCATTGCGAGGTATTTGACCTCTATATGATACGTTTTGTAAACATTGCATTCTTTCGAAAAAGCACACCATAAATGAATATTTAAATCAAAGGTTTTCGACATCTGATGATTTCTTCATATAGACAATCACCATAAATAATAGTTTACAACAGTACTTCCGTTGATAATGCAGTCAAAATAAGATACTTGGTGATGATTTGGTGAATGCAACGTTTCCTTGGAAAAATATGCCATGTAAGACTCCATGCACATAGCTTGTCTAACATATAAGCAAACAACGGAAGACTTCTAGGGAACCTGAGAATAAACATGCTAACAAGTGTCAACACAAAGGTTGGTGAGTTCATAGTTTTAATGTATCATATAATCTGTACATAAAGGTGGATCACAAGATTTCAGTTGTTTCATCCAGAAACGTTTATCAAAATATTCTACGAAATTGAGCACCCTGGTAACTAAACTTAACGTATATATAATTTGTACCCTTTGTATAATCATCTTAATAATACACGCAAACCAACGTGTACGCTTCTCAAATAGCATACGTCCGTTAAAAGGCTAGTGCTCTAGCTCGGACGGGGATATCAAGCCCTATGGATCCATATACTACTACTCGCGCCCACCAGTTCTTATAACCGGCAGTTACTAGTTACCAAAGCTAAGGGATTTTCGGTTCAAACTCGGTGTAGAATTTAATATGTACTTGTAACCATTGCGTTTAAAATAAAGTGCATGTATTCTCAGCCCAAAAATATAAATTGCAAAAGCAATTAAAAAGGGATCAATAAAACTCACCTTAGCAGCATATAAAGTCGTTCACCAAAATATGACCGAAACTCGGATTACCAAATAACCGTAGATCTCAACCTAGAGAACATATGTTGGTCAATAAATGTCTATCAAGCTAGGTCTGGTCATAGTGTATCACAATCCTAATGCTCGAGATCCACATACAAAAGTTATCCAAAGTCGTTTCAAAAAGTCAATTTTGACAATAGTTCAACAAAACGAGACATACCTTATATAAGGAGTCATTTACTCGGTTGGTAATATTCAAAAATCCATTTTATCAATCTCGTAAACAAGTTGTTTAAATCTTAATTGCAGATTCAAAAGCAATTTCAATTAACGTTAATCATAATTCAGTTGATCATATCTCTTAATCCGTTCATCGAAACTATTCGATATCTAAATGAAAAGTCAATGATTTTTCGCCAGCTTTCCAAAAACATGCATATCATATACCTTTTACCAGTAACATATGTATTTAATTCGTGATTCATCATAAACTGTTTAACGACGAAATTTAGCATACAAGCATGTATAAATATATATACTCGAGCACTAGACATGGATACACAATTAATATATAAAAGATAAAATATGAGTGCTTACGTATCAATATTGAGATTCAATATTGTAGGAAAGTACGTAGACGCAACAGAGATGATAAACACTAGGTTTGATTCACAAATATACCCCCGAACATTACCCATAACCTCCTTGGCAATAACCCATAATTTCCTTAGCTCTATCCCGCTTGAAAACCATTTTGAAAGTGACACGCTCATAACCTCGTCGTAGTATTTTATGTATAATACTAATTAATAATATTAATAATAATAAGATTAATAATAATATTAATCTTAATAATAATAATAATAATAATAATAATAATAATAATAATAATAATAATAATTTATATAATATATGGCAGAAACGATCGAGCTTTATAATGTGGTCTGATATCAGACCCCATGCGATCGCATGGGGAATGTGAGGGAATTCCATGCGATCGCATGGATCCTTTTTCCAGCTCACATTTTTTGATTTCTTCCTCGTCGACATAATATTATAATATTATGATAATTTAAAATTTTAAAAAGTCGTATTTATTAAATACTTCAGGGGTATTCTATGTAACTTATAATTAATAATTTCTATCATGTCGTTTTTATGTGACTAGTAAATGAATTAATTTAAATTCAACTATTTAAGCTACACGTTGTACGTTGTGCTTTACAAATTGTACATTATTAATTTAACTTCGTTTCTTAAAAAAAAATACAAAAATTATATCATAAAAATAAAATGACTTTATACGTAAAATTTTTAATTTGAAATAGCATCGTTTAATAGTAAATTTTTTATCATTTCGTATATAAATATTATTCGCATGATTCCGTATATATCGAAAACTCTTATATTTATTAAAATATATATATAATACATGTTATGACGTTCGTGAATAGTTGGACAAACAGGGTGGTCAACCGTTATATAAAAAAATCATTTTCAAAAGTTTTAAAACTTGTCAAAATTCATTGCTTATCATGTCGAAAATATTAAATCATATAGAGAATTGGTTTAAATAAGTCGAAATTTTCCGGGTCATCACAGTACCTCCCTGTTAAAGAAATTTCGTCCCGAAATTTGTGTGAGGTCGTCATGGTTAACAATAAAAATGTTTTATGACGAATATGAGTTGATAAATAGAATTTCTATCACCGTTGAATAATATGGATAAAACAATCCAATTACTCGAAGCGTATGAGGGAAGTTATCGTAAAAGAGTGAAATGAAGAATAGAGATGCATCTTATCTCTTGACGTAGTAACGATTGATTTCCGGAATTTAAAGAATAGAAAACCTTCATAATCTAAATAAGATTTGATTCTTCGGTAATTGCGGAAATTAGGATTTCCTTTGATTAAATGCATAATCTGCCTCGATTGCTATGTCTGATATTTCGCTATAAATTAACCACTTCCGTTTCATTATTTTCACCACTCCTACATCTTCTTCCTTATTTCATACTTCCAAAAGATTGTGAAATGCTTAATCCAGTTCTGATTCTTGATATACTCCTAACTTTTATATCTGTCATTCTTCTTTTTCATCTACCACCAGAGGAAGTTATTTTCTTCTACCATTACCTTAGGGTTATAGTGTTTTTCATTCTCCCGTGTCTTTATATTGCTATATGCATTGATATACACGGTTTGTAATTTCGGGGTTGTTATCGGGCTTTATATTCTCCATTATATTTCGGAGCTTCATGCTTTCGTTTTCTCTTCCCGACCTTAAGTCAAGCGAATAATGGTCCAGAATTCGTAGGTATGGATTTTTGGATGAACATAGTTAATGTTCTGTGAAGGTAATCGTAATGGCACGATCTTGATTTGTCAAATTACCAGAATATCCGGAAAAGACCGAATCATCAAGAAAAATATTTTCTTGATATGTTTAGAGGTTAAATAGAATAAATGAGTTATGTAACATGGTTCATGATGAGGGTGTGATCTGTGAACCTTTATCACGTTCCATTAGAAACTCAGCATGACTTATTATAATATAATCACGTTGATCAAGTGTCATTATATTATACTAATTCATGCTTCAGTTCCCAACACTACTTCGAAACATTCATTTTTCGAATTTTTTTCAGATTTTAGAAACTAAAATAGTTTCTTTTATGATGTAACATAGATAGCGCGAAGAGATGAATGATTTCATATAAGAATAGTTATGAAAATATCTTCAGAATATGGAGGATATTTATAATGAAGATACGATGATATCTTAGAATTTCTAATATCAGAGGATGATGCGGAAAATCTGTCTGTGAAGGTTTAGAATAAGAAGTAAGGTTCTTACTAATGGTTTCAACAGACACTGAATCATTTGGATTCTTTGAAGGTATATTTCGTCCTTGTGATTTGTCTACATCTTCCTTCATACTTTGCTCAACCCGTTTTTCAGTTTCAAACCTTCTCTTTTTCTGTGCTTTTCCAACACACTACTCTTTATCATCAAACTTTCGACTGTTAAAGTCGTTTACAGTTTTTGCTTCTTCATCAGCATTTTTCCAAAATTCGGAGAACTAGTTTCGTAGTTTGGGGTGTTTTTCAGAAACTTCTCACTCGAAGTATGTAAGTCTAGAAGATAGATCTTATCTATATATAACTGTTGTCGTAGAACATGCTGCGAGATTCAAAATACGGATTGCTAATTCTCGGTAGTTGGTATGGCAATTACCATTACAATATGTGGATGAGTACATGATAGGGTTTCAATGAACAATTATAATGGTTTTTCGAAGAGACTTTAAGTCACAGATTAATGAATTTGCTGGTACATTTACTGTTAATGTGGTGGAACATGAAAGGTTCCCTAGTAACAAAAACGTATATGCCAAAGTTACAAGTCTGAAAGGTCGTCGTTGACTGGTTGAACTGTTGATAATACTGGATACTTTGAAAAGGAAATTGCAAGGTTATTTTCGGTAAAAACAATGCTAAAGGATCTTGCACATATTTAAAGTTAAAGTATAGTTTTGAAAGATGTAGAGATCTAAGAATGATATCACTTGTTAAATCTTGACTTGGATTCTGATCCGTCAATATCAGAATATGTAATTGAATTTGTATGGAAACGATTGTATATCGATGTGAGCATAGTTAATAATTTTTGAATCAAAGTTGAATAATGTACAGTATAACATATTAATTGTGAACTTATATATTTCCCGGGAATTACCTACCCGTTAAAGATTTCACAAGTAATATTTTGTACAAAAGAATTTTTATTACAGTCTTTATGAAAATATATGTGTGTATATTTCTTCAGATGTAATATGAATTTAATGAGTTAATATCATATTAAGCTCATTTGATTTTCGGCTTGACTTAGAAATGATTAATCTTTAAAACATTAAAGATTACATAATCTTTGTGGAGTTTTTCACTAATGAAATCAATACTTTATTATTTATTCTTATTGATATTTCTCGGTGAAGGATGTTGGTGCTCGTGGAATTTTTGTGAACCTTACAAGGCATAGATGATGTTTTCTGGAAAGTTTCGAGTATATCGAAATTGAAAATGTAAAATCAATTATGTAATTGATTAATACACTTGGTTTATTATGAAATGGAATTCATTGGGTTGAAACAGAGATTGTAGTTAACAATGGTTAAGTTGTTAAGGAAGGATGTACATCATTGCATATTAGTAATATGAACTAACCGAGTAGTACCTACCAGTTAAGTTTCACACGTAATAGCTTAGTACGAAAAGATTTATTTTGATTTCAAAATTCATATATACTAAATATACATAAAATTTCTTCAGGGAAAATGAGTTAATACTTCATCGGTTATTGTTGCTGGTATTTCTTGGTAACTACTGTGCGTATGACGTTGATGCTCGTGGAACAGATTGTGAAGTTCAGGTTTGCGATGCGGATGTTGTTGGTGGTGGTAATGGTACTGTTGGTGTTGTTGTCGATGGTACTGTTGATGCCGGTGATGCTGCTGGTGCTTGTAACCTTTGCACCGTATTCTCCAAAGCCACTACCCGAGCACGAAGCTCGTTGACTTCTTCTACTACACCGGGATGATTGGCGGTTCGGACGAGCGGATGAATAAGATCCAGAATTTGAGAGAGTATATGATCATGACGAGATATTCTGGAGATGAGAGAGAAAATGGTGTCTCGAACAGGTTCACCGGTAAGTGCTTCAGGTTCTTCACCAAGAGGGCAATGTGGTGGATGGAAGGGATCCCCTTCTTATTGTCTCCAATAATTAAGTAGGCTACGAACCCATCCCCAATTCATCCAGAATAGATGATGGCTAATTGGTTGATCCATTCCGGTTACACTGTCTTCGGAATTCAGGTGAATATCCATATCGGAATAGCTGTCAGAGTTTAAGGAATTTGAACTAGATACGGGATCCATCTTGTATAATTAGGGAGATGATTTTTGATATGAATTAGATTATAGAATTTAGTTTGGTATTCTTCAATACATAATTTACATATGTATGTATAATACCAAATTCCATAAATCACGGAGAAATTTTCGGAAGATGTCAGGAAAAGTTTACAGTAACAGATACGCTAAGATATGAATTTTTGTCTATACACTATTTATGCAATAAATCCAGGAAAACGTGTTTAGACTTTAAGAATGATAAGCATGTAATTTCCGACAAGAAATAATAAGCAAAACTTTTAACATGCAGACACGGTCGAAGTCCAGACTTACTAATGCATCCTAACAACTATCAGTTAGACACACTCATGCAAGACCTGGTTCGCTAGGACCAACGCTTTGATACCAACTGTGACGATCGCTCCAAATCCATATGGATGAACACGTCATTCATCGATTTCATTGCGAGGTATTTGACCTCTATATGATACGTTTTGTAAACATTGCATTCTTTTGAAAAGGCACACCATAAATGAATATTTAAATCAAAGGTTTTCGACATCTGATGATTTCTTCATATAGACAATCACCATAAATAATAGTTTACAACAGTACTTCCGTTGACAATGCAGTCAAAATAAGATACTTGGTGATGATTTGGTGAATGCAACGTTTCCTTGGAAAAATATGCCGTGTAAGACTCCATGCACATAGCTTGTCTAACATATAAGCAAACAGCGGAAGACTTCTAGGGAACCTGAGAATAAACATGCTAACAAGTGTCAACACAAAGGTTGGTGAGTTCATAGTTTTAATGTATCATATAATCTGTACATAAAGGTGGATCACAAGATTTCAGTTGTTTCATCCAGAAACGTTTATCAAAATATTCTACGAAATTGAGCACCCTGGTAACTAAACTTAACGTATATATAATTTGTACCCTTTGTATAATCATCTTAATAATACACGCAAACCAACGTGTACGCTTCTCAAATAGCATACGTCCGTTAAAAGGCTAGTGCTCTAGCTCGGACGGGGATATCAAGCCCTATGGATCCATATACTACTACTCGCGCCCACCAGTTCTTATAACCGGCAGTTACTAGTTACCAAAGCTAAGGGAATTTCGGTTTAAACTCGGTGCAGAATTTAATATGTACTTGTAACCATTGCGTTTAAAATAAAGTGCATGTATTCTCAGCCCAAAAATATAAATTGCAAAAGCAATTAAAAAGGGATCAATGAAACTCACCTTAGCAGCATATAAAGTCGTTCACCAAAATATGACCGAAACTCGAATTACCAAATAACCGTAGATCTCAACCTAGAGAACATATGTTGGTCAATAAATGTCTATCAAGCTAGGTCTGGTCATAGTGTATCACAATCCTAATGCTCGAGATCCACATACAAAAGTTATCCAAAGTCGTTTCAAAAAGTCAATTTTGACAATAGTTCAACAAAACGAGACATACCTTATATAAGGAGTCATTTACTCGGTTGGTAATATTCAAAAATCCATTTTATCAATCTCGTAAACAAGTTGTTTAAATCTTAATTGCAGATTCAAAAGCAATTTCAATTAACGTTAATCATAATTCAGTTGATCATATCTCTTAATCCGTTCATCGAAACTATTCGATATCTAAATGAAAAGTCAATAATTTTTTGCCAGCTTTCCAAAAACATGCATATCATATACCTTTTACCAGTAACATATGTATTTAATTCGTGATTCATCATAAACTGTTTAACGACGAAATTTAGCATACAAGCATGTATAAATATATATACTCGAGCACTAGACATGGATACACAATTAATATATAAAAGATAAAATATGAGTGCTTACGTATCAATATTGAGATTCAATATTGTAGGAAAGTACGTAGACGCAACAGAGATGATAAACACTAGGTTTGATTCACAAATATACCCCCGAACATTACCCATAACCTCCTTGGCAATAACTCATAATTTCCTTAGCTCTATCCCGCTTGAAAACCATTTTAAAAGTGACACGCTCATAACCTCGTCGTAGTATTTTATGTATAATACTAATTAATTATATTAATAATAATAAGATTAATAATAATATTAATCTTAATAATAATAATAATAATAATAATAATAATAATAATAATAATAATAATTTATATAATATATATATATATATATATATATATATATATATATATATATATATATATATATATATATATATATATATATATATATATATATATATATATATATGAGAGAAGAGGTCGAGAGATAGATTGAGTAAAAAAATGGCAGAAACGATCGAGCTTTATAATGTGGTCTGATATCAGACCCCATGCGATCGCATGGGGAATGTGAGGGAATTCCATGCGATCGCATGGATCCTTTTCCAGCTCACATTTTTTGATTTCTTCATCGTCGACATAATATTATAATATTATGATAATTTAAAATTTTAAAAAGTCGTATTTATTAAATACTTCAGGGGTATTCTATGTAACTTATAATTAATAATTTCGATCATGTCGTTTTCATGTGAATAGTAAATGAATTAATTTAAATTCAACTATTTAAGCTACACGTTGTATTTTGTGCTTTACAAATTGTACATTATTAATTTAACTTCGTTTCTTAAAAAAAATACAAAAATTATATCATAAAAATAAAATGACTTTATACGTAAAAATTTTAATTTGAAATAGCATCGTTTAATAGTAAATTTTTAATCATTTCGTATATAAATATTATTCGCATGATTCCGTATATATCGAAAACTCTTATATTTATTAAAATATGTATATAATACATGTTATGACGTTCGTGAATAGTTGGACAAACAGGGTGGTCAACCGTTATATAAAAAAATCATTTTCAAAAGTTTTAAAACTTGTAAAAATTCATTGCTTATCATGTCGAAAATATTAAATCATATAGAGAATTGGTTTAAATAAGTCGAAATTTTCCGGGTCATCACATATCATTTGTAATCATGCCATTATTCTGTTGTTTACTACTTATGAATTTAAAATAATTCTAATTTCATTTTATTATTTATCTATGATTAGAAATTGATTATGATTATAATTTATGTTGTTCATCTTTCTGAAAATAGAAAATGTCAAACTTATCAAAGCTTGAGTTTGATGCCCTAGACGTATCGGGAACAAACTACACATCATGGGTCATGGATGTAGAAATAAATCTTGGATCATTGGGTATGCTAGAAACTTTAAAAGAAAACAATACTTGTTCTGATCAAGATAAATTAAAATCAATTGCTTTTATTCGCAAACATATTGATATCACCTTAAAACATATGTATCTCACTATCAAAGATCCACATGTTTTATGGGAAAGTATCAAGAGTAGATTCGATAACCAAAAGGAAATATTACTCCCAGCTGCGAGGGAAGAATGGAGAAATCTAAGGTTCCAAGACTTTAAAAATGTAAGTGAATACAGCTCGGCTATGTTCAAGATCCGTTCAAAGCTTCAATTCTGTGGTCAAGAAATAAGTGATGCTGATATGATGGAAAAAACTTTCTCCACAATGCATTCTGCAAACATTACTATACAAGAAAATTTAAGATTGCAGAATTACAAAACTTTTTCCAAACTTCAAACTTATCTCTTAGTTGCAGAAGTGAATAAAGAATTACTGATGAAGAATCAAGAATCTCGTCCTACGGGTGCGCTAGCATTCCCTGAAGCTAATGCTATTAACAATAATAATAAAAAAAGAAATGTACCTGGACGAGGACGTGGGCGAGGTCGTGGTCATATTGGCCAAAACCATCATCATGGAAATTACCATAACAATAATAAAAATCATAACTATGTTCGAAATCACCCTTATGGTAATGGTCGTGGTGGTGGTCGTGGTCGTAATGGTTACAGTGGTCGTGGTCGTGGACAAAGAAATAATAATCCACAAAGTTATAAATTTCAACCACCATACAATCCCACAAATCATAATGTTGAAGGAAGCTCTTCAAAGAATATTGAAGATTCTTGTTATTGATGTGGTAAAATTGAATATTGGTCTAAAAACTGTCGAACAAATCAATATTCTGTTAATCAATATCAGGAATCCCTAAAAGGAAATGGAAAAGAGGCAAACCTTGTGGATGACCTTGATACAAAAATCACTGAGCCAACAAGTGACTACTTTAATGAATAAATTTCCTATTATATGTCCATATCAAATAAATGGATGTAGATTTACGATCTATACCATATCTACTTTACTATATGTTTCCTTATTATGTATTTTCGTTATAACATATTTTTGAATGTAATATATTGATGAATTATGTACTCATTATTTGTTTCTCATATTTTGAAGTTCATGATGTACACTACTGGAGTGCAAAATCAGTCAAATGGTGGGGATCTTTGTATTGCAGATAGTGGTACCACACACACTATACTCAAATCTAAAAAATATTTCACTGATTTTAAAGTAACAGAAGGAACGGTACATACTATATCAGGTCCTGCAGATTTAATAAAAGGAATGGGAAAAGCAAAATTCATGTTACCAAAAGGTACAAATTTTCTGATAAAAAATGTCTTATTTTCTCCCATGTCAAAGAGAAATTTGTTAAGCTTCTCTGACATATACCAAAATGGATATGATTATCAGTCAGTGACTACAGAAAATGATAAATATTTAAGTATCACTGACAAGAAGCATGTGATTGAAAAACTACCAAGACTTAGTTCTGGTTTACATTATATATATATAAATGTACCAGAAACACACATGGTAGTTAATGAAAAGGCATGTGATCCTGTAATGATCAATCTGTGGCATGAAAGATTAGGCCACTCAGGATCAACAATGATGAAAAGAATAATTCAAAATACACATGGACATCCATTGACGGATCAAAAGATCCCTCATGATGCAATTATCCCATATACATCATGCTCACTTGGAAAATTGATAATAAGACCATCACCTCTTAAGGTTGAAAAAGAATCACCAATGTTTCTTGAAAGAATTCAAGGTGATATATGTGGACCAATTCATCCATCATGTGGACCATTTAGATATTTCATGGTCCTAATAGACGCATCTAGTAGATGGTCTCATGTTTGTCTATTATCAAGTCGAAACATGACATTTGCAAAATTTCTTGCTCAAATTATTAAATTGAGAGCACATTTCCCTGATTATACTATTAAAAGGGTGAGATTGGATAATGCTGGTGAGTTTACATCTCAAGCATTTAATGATTTTTGCATGTCTATTGGGATTGTTGTTGAACATCCTGTTGCTCATGTGCATACACAAAATGGTTTAGCCGAATCACTAATTAAACGATTGCAGTTAATAGCTAGACCATTGATAATGAGAACAAAACTCCCAGTATCTGTATGGAGTCATGCAATTTTACATGCTGCATCATTAATTCGCATTAGACTAAGTGCAAGTCATACATATTTTCCCTTGCAACTTGCTTTTGGCCATCAGCCAAATATTTCCCACCTTAGAACATTTGGTTGTGCGGTTTATGTTCCTATTGCACCACCACAACGCACTAAAATGGGTCCTCAAAGAAGGATGTGAATATATGTTGGATTTGAAACATCTTCAATCATAAGATATATTGAACCCATGACGGGTGATGTTTTTACAGCACGTTTTGCTGATTGTCACTTTAATGAAACATTGTTCCCTAGATTAGGGGGAGAAATAACAAATAAAGAAAATGATGTTTCATGGTGTGAACCTCAATTAATGTATCTTGATCCTCGCATAAAAGAATGCGAGACCGAAGTTCAAAAAATAATGCATATGCAAGAACTTGCGAATAAATTGCCCGATGCATTTACAGATACGAAAAGAGTGACTAAATCGTATATACCATTAGCAAATGCTCCTGCTCGAATTGAAATTCCAAAAGCTGGCAATAATGTCACTCTTGAGTCTTTGCCACGCCAGAAACGTGGGAGACCAATTGGTTCCAAAGATAAAAATCTTCGAAAAAGAAAATCAGCTGATAATGAGGTAAAAGAAAGTGTTCAAGAAGAACCACAAATCAATACTCCTTCTGCAGAGGAGATTGATGATGTCAATACGAAATTTTCAATCAATTATGCACATTCAAAAATATTATGGAACCGAAATGAAATGAAAAATCTTGATGAGATATTTTCATATAATGTTGCATATGACATCATGAATGATGATGATGATGATCCAGAACCAAAATCTGTCATGGAATGTCAAAATAGACATGATTGGGATCATTGGAAAGGAGCAATACGAGCTGAATTTGAATCGCTCAATAAAAGAAAAGTTTTCAGATCTATCATTCTCACACCTAAAGATGTGAAACATGAGGGATATAGATGGGTTTTTGTGCGAAAAGGAAATGAGAAAAATGAAGTTACAAGGTATAAAGCTAGACTTGTAGCTCAAGGTTTTTCTCAAAGTCCAGGAATTGATTATGAGGAAACTTATTCTCCTGTTATGGATGCAATTACTTTTAGATACTTAATCAGCCTGGCAGTTTCTAAAAATTTAGAAATGCATCTCATGGATGTTGTGACTGCTTATTTATATGGATCACTTGATAGTGATATATATATATATATATATATATATATATATATATATATATATATATATATATATATATGAAGATACCTGAAGGATTTTGTCATAACCCGACCTTAACCATAAGGACGATTACAATAACATATGATTTCATCGCGAGGTGTTAACCTCTATATGCGACATTTTTCAAAAACTGCATTCGTTTTTACAATACAAACCATAGCTTTTATTACAAATACAAGGTTTAAACAACTTAATAATGATTATCATTTAGCGATAATCTTAGACTTACAAACTTTACATGTGATAATAACAATACGACTTCCAACATATTTTACATTACAAATCCTACGATATGCAGTTTTATTTTTGACACAAATATGCATACTCAAGATCTTGCTTAAATTCAACATGTTGCAGCAGAAGCTTTTAGTTATCACCTGAGAATAAACATGCTTAAAACGTCAACATAAAGTTGGTGAGATATAGGTTTAATGGCGGCAGCGTTATAAATATAGACCACAAGATTTCATATATAAACGTTTTAATAAAAATATTCTAAGTTGTTGAGCACTTGATAACCATACTTAACATTTAATCAACGTCGCATATTCCCTTTATTATGAAATCTTACTACACCGTACCAAGTGTAGTCACCGAAACAAAGTACCGTGCAACCGTTGAATACTGGTCGTCCAGTCCGGTTGGGGTTGTCAGGCCCGATAGATCTATCAACAGGATTCGCGTTTACAATACCGCATGTAAATAGTAGTTACCAAGTTACAGGGATATATGCCAGTGGTACAACTCAATGTAGAATATATAATTTTAATCACTTGTGTCCATAACGTAAATCATAAAATGCATGTATTCTCATCCCGAAATATTTAGAGTTTAAAAGTGGGACTATATACTCACCTTTGCCTTGAAGGTATTTAACTCGACTTGGTCTCCGATTGATATCACAAACCTAACCATATATATAATATATCAACATATTTTCTTTTCAAGTAATCGTTACATATATATATATATATATATATATATATATATATATATATATATATACTTTTAATACTTTTAATATTTTCTTAGTCCGTAGTTAGCAGTCCGATGTTAGTGGTCCACAATTAGTTGCTTAAATAAAATAAATAAAGACCCCATCGTATTCGTATTGATCAGAATTAATCTCGACCCATGGTACCATGTTGTCAAGTGACGTGTTGCGTACATAAAGTACCGTGTTGTCAAATGACGTGTTGCGTACAATCATGAGGTCTTATGATTAATCTTCTCGTGTTGTTTACGGGTGGTCCTGAAACATATAAAATCAAATCATAAGTAAATATATATGAAATATCATATTAATTAGAAAATATATGATTAATTTAATTTTTCTCCAAATATTTTTGTAGCTAAACTAGCTTCGGATACCCGATCTTGTTTTAGTCGTAGTTTCTTATCACAACTCCGTTTTTGTTGGTTCAACTTGACACTTCCTTGGATCGAGTCAAATTTTAAGAATATGAACTGATAATAGCTTAGTTTGTATTCAAAATCACAGGTTATAGGTCAAACTTTGGTGAAACTTATGAAAGTGATCATTTTCCATCATAAAAACAACATTTAATGATCATTTTTCTAAAAATACTTACACTTTGAGTTAAACCATGAAATTTTTATGTGTTAACATATTCATAAGAAATATCATTTTTCCAGAACATGAACTTCCAATTCAAAGTTCTAGATAGTTTTTATTTATCCAACCCAAAACAGCCCCCGGTTGCACTCCGACGACGTAGATTCAGTTTTTAAGGTGTTCTTTGTAAAACCAAGTTATATCTTGTTAAGTTAGCATATCATTATGATATATTACTGGTCTTGAAGTGTTTTAAAAGTCAAGTTAGAAGGATCTATTTAGTTTGCGAACAAGTTTGAAATCATTCAAACTATGTTCTTGTTGTTAAAATTTTATACCACAAAATAAGATAGCTATATGAATATGAATTGAATAAGATTATGAATAAGGTTACTACCTCAAGTTACTTGGACAAAGTTACTGTAAGAGATGAGAAAAATCCTAGAATCAAAAGAGTGGTGGAGTTGGATTGAAAGGTTGGAAGTAAACTTGTTTACTTGGAAGGATTTTTGAAGTGTTCTTGAATGGATTTTCTTATGATGATTAAGGGTTGTTTTTGAAGCTAGATCTTCATGGTTATTTACTGAGATTGTGAAGAACACTTAAGGTTCCTAAGAGTGTGTTTTTGGTTAGAGAAAATGTGTAGTAAAAATGAAAATGGAATGGAGTATAAATGGTGGTGAAAAGATGTATAAATTTGTAATATTGTGCAAAAGTCTTGTAATATGCCAAATTGATTAATCATGCATGCTAAGATCCAAAATTGGCTGACTCATGGCTGCTAATAAAGTGATTGTGATGTGTATATACCAATAGTAAATACATATAGAAGCTGGGTATGATACGGGTACATATACCCTAGATATACGTATAAAAATCTTGAGAAAACGGAACGAGGATTCAAATATAGCTATCTTTTGTAAATATACTTATATTGTTTTATGTATATAAATCCTTTAAAAGTGATAAAATACATATCTATACGATACATGTATAAGCATTATAAGTTTTAAGTATTTAAGTCGAAGAACGTCACATATAGTTATCGTTTTGAAAACTTAAGTTAGTAGTCTCAAAATATACTTATAACTCATTGTTATTAGTACACAATGAGATGTTAAAACATTCTTAGATCATGTTAAATATATAAAAATACATATATATACACAAACGTATAATTATCGTATGTTATATAGTTCGTGATATCATCGGTCAAATTGAACGGTCAAACGTTGTGTAAAACTCTTTTCAAAAACATAAGTCTCAACAATTTAGATTGCTTATCATGTTGGTAAGGTTTAATTTATGTAAATATTAATCTTATAAGTGTAAAACGATCGGAAAAATCCGGGTCGTTACTGTAGTGACCCGAACTTTTCCATGTTTATATATATATTAAATGAAATTGTTATTTACATGATTAAGTGTTTCCAACATGTTAAGCAATCAAACTTGTTAAGACTTGATTAATTGAAATAGGTTTCATATAGACAATTGACCACCCAAGTTGATCGGTGATTCACGAACGTTAAAACTTGTAAAAACTATACGATGACATATATATGGTTATATATATATAGTTAACATGATTTTATTATAAGTATGTATCTCATTAGGTATTTTAACAATGAGTTATATACATAAAAATGAGACTATTAATTTAAGAAACTCGAAAACGATATATATAACGATTATCGTTATAACAACGCCTTACTAGGTACATATGAATCATATTAAGATATTGATACACTTGGTTAATTATGTTAAAAGATAAGTAAATATATTATTAAGTGTATTAACAATGAAATACGTATGTAAAAATAAGACTACTAATTTAATGATTTCGAAACGAGACATATATGTAACGATTATCGTCGTAACGACATTTAACTGTATATATATATCATACTAAGATATATTATATATCATAATATCATGATAATATAACAATTTAACATCTCATTTGTTATAATAAACAATGGGTTAACAACATTCAACAAGATCGTTAACCTAAAGGTTTCAAAACAACGTTTACATGTAACGACTAACGATGACTTAACGACTCAGTTAAAATGTATATACATGTAGTGTTTTAATATGTATTCATACACTTTTGAAAGACTTCAAGACACTTATCAAAATACTTCTACTTAACAAAAATGCTTACAATTACATCCTCGTTCAGTTTCATCAACAATTCTACTCGTATGCACCCGTATTCGTACTCGTACGATACACAGCTTTTAGATGTATGTACTATTGGTATATACACTCCAATGATCAGCTCTTAGCAGCCCATGTGAGTCACCTAACATATGTGGGAGCCATCATTTGGCAACTAGCACGAAATATCTCATAAAATTACAAAAATATGAGTAATCATTCATGACTTATTTACATGAAAACAAAATTACATATCCTTTATATCTAATTCATACACCAACAACCAAAAACACCTACAAACACTTTCATTCTTCAATTTTCTTCATCTAATTGATCTCTCTCAAGGTCTATCTTCAAGTTCTAAGTGTTCTTCATAAATTCCAAAAGTTCTAGTTTCATAAAATCAAGAATACTTCCAAGATTGCAAGTTTACTTCCAAGTTTTCTAAATCCATTCCAAGTAATCATCCAAGATCAAGAAACCTTTATTACTTACAGTAGGTTATCTTTCTAATACAAGGTAATAATCATATTCAAACTTTAATTCAATTTCTATAACTATAACAATCTTATTTCGAGTGGAAATCTTACTTGAAATTGTTTTCGTGTCATGATTCTGCTTCAAGAACTTTCAAGCCATCCAAGGATCCTTTGAAGCTAGATCTATTTTTCTCATTTACAGTAGGTTTATCCAAGGAACTTGAGGTAGTAATGATGTTCATAACATCATTCGATTCATACATATAAAGCTATCTTATTCGAAGGTTTAAACTTGTAATCACTAGAACATAGTTTAGTTAATTCTAAACTTGTTCGCAAATAAAAGTTAATCGTTCTAACTTGAATTTTAAAATCAACTAAACACATATTCTATATCTATATGATATGCTAACTTAATGATTTAAAACCTGAAAACACGAAAAACACCGTAAAGCCGGATTTACGCCGTCGTAGTAACACCGCGGGCTGTTTTGGGTTAGTTAATTAAAAACTATGATAAACTTTGATTTAAAAGTTGTTATTCTGGGAAAATGATTTTTATTATGAACATGAAACTATATCCAAAAATTATGGTTAAACTCAAAGTGGAAGTATGTTTTCTAAAATGGTCATCTAGACGTCGTTCTTTCGACTGAAATGACTACCTTTACAAAAATGACTTGTAACTTATTTTTCCGACTATAAACTTATACTTTTTCTGTTTAGATTCATAAAATAGAGTTCAATATGAAACCATAGCAATTTGATTCACTCAAAACGGATTTAAAATGAAGAAGTTATGGGTAAAACAAGATTGGATAATTTTTCTCATTTTAGCTACGTGAAAATTGGTAACAAATCTATTCCAACCATAACTTAATCAACTTGTATTGTATATTTTGTAATCTTGAGATACCATAGACACGTATACAATGTTTTGACCTATCATGTCGACACATCTATATATATTTCGGAACAACCATAGACACTCTATATGTGAATGTTGGAGTTAGCTATACAGGGTTGAGGTTGATTCCAAAATATATATAGTTTGAGTTGTGATCAATACTGAGATACGTATACACTGGGTCGTGGATTGATTCAAGATAATATTTATCGATTTATTTCTGTACATCTAACTGTGGACAACTAGTTATAGGTTACTAACGCGGACAGCTGACTTAATAAACTTAAAACATCAAAATATATTAAAAGTGTTGTAAATATATTTTAAACATACTTTGATATATATGTATATATTGTTATAGGTTCGTGAATCAACCAGTGGCCAAGTCTTACTTCCCGACGAAATAAAAATCTGTGAAAGTGAGTTATAGTCCCACTTTTAAAATCTAATATTTTTGGGATGAGAATACATGCAGGTTTTATAAATGATTTACAAAATAGACACAAGTACGTGAAACAACATTCTATGATTGAATTATCGAAATCGAATATGCCCCTTTTTATTAAGTCTGGTAATCTAAGAATTAGGGAACAGAGACCCTAATTGACGCGAATCCTAAAGATAGATCTATTGGGCCTAACAAACCCCATCCAAAGTACCGGATGCTTTAGTACTTCGAAATTTATATCATATCCGAAGGGTGTCCCGGAATGATGGGGATATTCTTATATATATGCATCTTGTTAATGTCGGTTACTAGGTGTTCATCATATGAATGATTTTTATCTCTATGTATGGGATGTGTATTGAAATATGAAATCTTGTGGTCTATTGTTACGATTTGATATATATAGGTTAAATCTATAACTCACCAACATTTTTGTTGACGTTTAAAGCATGTTTATTCTCAGGTGAATACTAAGAGCTTCCGCTGTTGCATACTAAAATAAGGACAAGATTTGGAGTCCATGTTTGTATGATATTGTGTAAAAACTGCATTCAAGAAACTGATTTCGATGTAACATATTTGTATTGTAAACCATTATGTAATGGTCGTGTGTAAACAGGATATTTTAGATTATCATTATTTGATAATCTACGTAAAGCTTTTTAAACCTTTATTTATGAAATAAAGGTTATGGTTTGTTTTAAAAATGAATGCAGTCTTTGAAAAACGTCTCATATAGAGGTCAAAACCTCGCAACGAAATCAATTAATATGGAACGTTTTTAATCAATAAGAACGGGACATTTCAGTTGGTATCAGAGCTTTGGTCTTAGAGAACCAGAATTTTGCATTAGTGTGTCTTATCGAGTTTGTTAGGATGCATTAGTGAGTTTGGACTTCGACCGTGTTTACTTGAAAAATGATTGCTTAACAAATTTTGTTGGAAACTATATATTTTTAACATGTGAATATTATGTGATATATTAATCTCTTAACATATTTGATATTGTGTGATAGATGTGTACCTCTAGCACAAATCCCATTGACTCACCTAATAATAACGAAGAGTCGAATATATATTGGACTGATTCACAAGTTCCCGAAGAAGAACCGGAAGAAGAATCATAACCGAAAGAGGAGGAACCGGAGGAGGAAATAGAACCGGTGGGAGAAATAATAAAATGGTTAAGTAAAAGAAAATCCTCAACCAACCGACCAAGGTTAATTATGGTCAATGGTGTTTCCGCCAAGGAAGCAAAATATTGGGAGGATTACCAATTCTCCAATGAATCGGATTTCGACGAGAATTCCGATGATGTTATAGAAATTACCCCAACTGAATTTAAAAAGGTAAAAGAAAATAATAAGGGAAAGGGCATAAAAATAGAGAAATCTAATTCCAACCCCGATGAACTTTATATGTATCGTCAACCCCCGAAGCCCTTAAGTTGTAACAATGACCCGGGAACCTCTAAACCACCAGGTTTTTCTAAACCGTTGTGGAAAACGACAGCTCGTATTAGGGGAACATCATATATCCCTAGAAACTTGGCAAAACGAACCAAAATCGAAGAAGAAGAAACAAGCGAGTTGGAATAAGATAGTTGTATTCGTGTGGTGTAATATATGTAATATAGTGTGCTTATGCTTTATGATATATGTAAAAATTGCTTGTATTAATAAGTATTTTTTTTATGAATCTAACTCTTGTCTATTTTACAGTATAAAAACACAAAATGGATAGACAACCCAATATTTTAAGAGACCTACCCGGAGACATGATTGATGAAATCTTGTCTAGAGTCGGTCAGAATTCTTCGGCACAACTATTTACGGCGAAATCAGTTTGTAAGACATTCGAAGAACGTTCCAAGAATGCCTTGGTTTATAAGAGACTTTCGTTTGAAAGATGGGGGATATCACATTGGGAAACCCATAAGTTACGATGTGTTTACTTTGATGCATATATTGCGGGGAACCCAAATGCTATTTTACGCAACGGGTTAAGAAATTATTTTGACTCAATGTATCCGAATATAGGACTTCATGATTTAGAAAAAGCGGCTAACATGTAACATAAAGAAGCATGTTATGCTTACGGGTTAGTAATGTTTGCTTCTCACCAAAGTGAGAACAAGAACATCGGGCTACAACTATTAAACAAAACATTTCCACAAGTAACGGAGTCAGTAGTTGGGGTGAGAAACAAGGTTTTTAGATTGTTACGGGACTGTTGGACATTACGTAACCCTTATCCCTTTGATGACGTTACAACACGCTGTCTTATCAACGGCCATAACGGTTATGTTCCACAAGACCAAGGATGGGAAGTAGTCCTAGTAAAACCAGAATGCATGACTTGTTTCTGGACGTATGAATTACGTGTCTTTATTGCCTTTGCTGAACGACTTGTGTACTAGCTAGAATTATCTTCACAACTATCTTGTATCAAAGTTATTGTGTGCTATATTTCATGCTTTATGTAAAATAAGCGGTATTGTAAGTTTGTAAAATATTGTATAAAAGTATGAACGTGAAATATTATTACAATCAGTTTTTCATATAGAATTGTAGTAGTTGAATTGTATATTAGCTACTAAGTATGAACTTAACGGGTAGGTACTACCTGAATTTAAACTTATAAAATGCTAATATGAAGAAAAAGCTTTTATAAATGAGTTCATATTATGCTACGAAATACTATTAACTACTCTTAATATTCTGTATGATTAACTTGTTCCATTTGACTATTTTGAAGGAAATGGCACCGACTACTCGACACACCGTGAATATGAATGAAGAGGAATTCCGTACTTTTCTAGCTTCAAACATAGCCGCAGTACAGGCTGCGCTACATACCAACAATAACCTTGGATCTGGCAGTACAGGAAATCGTGTAGGATGCACCTATAAAGAATTCACTGCCTGCAAACCTTTGGAATTTGATGGAACCGAAGGACCGATCGGATTGAAACGGTGGACCGAGAAGGTCGAATCGGTGTTTGCCATAAGTAAGTGTACTGAAGAGGACAAAGTGAAGTACGCTATGCATACCTTCACAGGTTCTGCGTTAACATGGTGGAATACCTATCTAGAGCAAGTGGGACAAGATGATGCGTACGCACTACCGTGGTCAGCATTCAAGCACTTGATGAACGAGAAGTACCGTCCCAGAATCGAGGTCAATAAGCTCAAGACAGAACTTAGAGGGTTACGAACCCAAGGATTTGATATTACCACGTACGAAAGATGATTCACAGAATTGTGCCTATTGTGTCCGGGAGCATTCGAAGATGAGGAAGAGAAGATCGACGCGTTTGTGAAAGGATTACCGGAAAGAATCCAAGAAGATATAAGTTCACACGAGCCTGCCTCCATACAACAGGCATGTAGAATGGCTCACAAACTAGTGAACCAGATTGAAGAAAGAATTAAAGAACAGACTGCTGAAGAGGCCAATGTGAAGCAAGTCAAAAGAAAGTGGGAGGAAAACGGTGATAAGAATCACCAATACAACAACAACAGCAATTACAACAATAATCGCAACAATTATCCCAACAATCGCAACATCAATCGCAACTACAACAAACGGCCCAACAACAACAACAACAACAACAACAACAGCAACTACAACAATCATGCCAATAACAATAATAACTGCAACAACAACAACAATCAGAAGCAGCTATGCCAAAGGTGTGAAAAGTATCACTCGGGGTTCTGCACCAAATTTTGCAACAAGTGTAAAAGAAATGGTCATAGCGCGGCAAAGTGTGAGGTCTACGGACCAGGGGTTAATAGAACAAAAGGAACAAATGGTGTCGGAACGAGTAATGGCGGAGCAAGTAGTGTCGGAGCAAGTTATGCCAATGTAGTTTGTTATAAATGTGGAAAACCGGGCCACATTATTAGAAATTGCCCGAACCAGGAAAACACGAATGGACAAGGCCGCGGAAGAGTTTTCAATATTAATGAGGCACAGGGAGACCCGGAGCTTGTTACGGGTACGTTTCTTATTGACAATAAATCTGCTTACGTTTTATTTGATTCGGGTGCGGATAGAAGCTATATGAGTAGAGATTTTTGTGCTAAATTAAGTTGTCCATTGACACCGTTGGATAGTAAATTTTTACTCGAATTAGCAAACGGTAAATTAATTTCAGCAGATAATATATGCCAGAATCGAGAAATTAAACTGGGTAGCGAAATATTTATGATTGATTTGATACCCATAGAGTTAGGGAGTTTTGATGTAATAGTTGGCATGGACTGGCTGAAGAAGGTGAAAGCAGAGATCGTATGTTATAAAAATGCAATTCGCATTATACGAGAAAAAGGAAAACCCTTAATGGTGTACGGAGAAAAGGGCAACACGAAGCTACATCTTATTAGTAATTTGAAGGCACAAAAACTAATAAGAAAAGGTTGCTATGCTGTTCTAGCACACGTCGAGAAAGTACAAACTGAAGAAAAGAGCATCAATGATGTTCCCATTGCAAAAGAATTTCCCGATGTATTTCCGAAAGAATTACCGGGATTACCCCCACAGCGATCCGTTGAATTTCAAATAGATCTTGTACCAGGAGCTGCACCAATAGCTCGTGCTCCTTACAGACTCGCACCCAGCGAGATGAAAGAACTGCAAAGCCAATTACAAGAACTTTTAGAGCGTGGTTTCATTCGACCAAGCACATCACCGTGGGGAGCTCCTGTTTTGTTTGTCAAGAAGAAAGATGGTACATTCAGGTTGTGTATCGACTACCGAGAGTTGAACAAACTTACCATCAAGAACCGCTACCCACTACCGAGAATCGATGACTTATTTGATCAACTACAAGGCTCGTCTGTTTATTCAAAGATTGACTTACGTTCCGGGTATCATCAAATGCGAGTGAAAGAAGATGATATTCCAAAGACTGCTTTCAGAACACGTTACGGTCATTACGAGTTTATGGTCATGCCGTTTGGTTTAACTAATGCACCAGCCGTGTTCATGGACCTTATGAACCGAGTGTGTGGACCATACCATGACAAGTTTGTCATTGTTTTCATTGATGACATACTTATTTACTCAAAGAATGACCAAGAACACGGTGAACATTTGAGAAAAGTGTTAGAAGTATTGAGGAAGGAAGAATTGTACGCTAAGTTTTCAAAGTGTGCATTTTGGTTGGAAGAAGTTCAATTCCTCGGTCACATAGTGAACAAAGAAGGTATTAAGGTGGATCCGGCAAAGATAGAAACTGTTGAAAAGTGGGAAACCCCGAAAACTCCGAAACACATACGCCAGTTTTTAGGACTAGCTGGTTACTACAGAAGGTTCATCCAAGACTTTTCCAGAATAGCAAAACCCTTGACTGCATTAACGCATAAAGGGAAGAAATTTGAATGGAATGATGAACAAGAGAAAGCGTTTCAGTTATTGAAGAAAAAGCTAACTACGGCACCTATATTGTCATTGCCTGAAGGGAATGATGATTTTGTGATTTATTGTGACGCATCAAAGCAAGGTCTCGGTTGTGTATTAATGCAACGAACGAAGGTGATTGCTTATGCGTCTAGACAATTGAAGATTCACGAACAAAATTATACGACGCATGATTTGGAATTAGGCGCAGTTGTTTTTGCATTAAAGACTTGGAGGCACTACTTATATGAGGTCAAAAGTATTATATATACCGACCACAAAAGTCTTCAACACATATTTAATCAGAAACAACTGAATATGAGGCAGCGTAGGTGGATTGAATTATTGAATGATTACGACTTTGAGATTCGTTACCACCCGGGGAAGGCAAATGTGGTAGCCGATGCCTTGAGCAGGAAGGACAGAGAACCCATTCGAGTAAAATCTATGAATATAATGATTCATAATAACCTTACTACTCAAATAAAGGAGGCGCAACAAGGAGTTTTAAAAGAGGGAAATTTAAAGGATGAAATACCCAAAGGATCGGAGAAACATCTTAATATTCGGGAAGACGGAACCCGGTATAGGGCTGAAAGGATTTGGGTACCAAAATTTGGAGATATGAGAGAAATGGTACTTAGAGAAGCTCATAAAACCAGATACTCAATACATCCTGGAACGGGGAAGATGTACAAGGATCTCAGGAAATATTTTTGGTGGCCGGGTATGAAAGCCGATGTTGCTAAATACGTAGGAGAATGTTTGACGTGTTCTAAGGTCAAAGCTGAGCATCAGAAACCATCAGGTCTACTTCAACAACCCGAAATCCCGGAATGGAAATGGGAAAACATTACCATGGATTTCATCACTAAATTGCCAAGGACTGCAAGTGGTTTTGATACTATTTGGGTAATAGTTGATCGTCTCACCAAATCAGCACATTTCCTGCCAATAAGAGAAGATGACAAGATGGAGAAGTTAGCACGACTGTATTTGAAGGAAGTCGTCTCCAGACATGGAATACCAATCTCTATTATCTCTGATAGGGATGGCAGATTTATTTCAAGATTTTGGCAGACATTAGAGCAAGCATTAGGAACTCGTCTAGACATGAGTACTTCCTATCATCCACAAACTGATGGGTAGAGTGAAAGGACGATACAAACGCTTAAAGACATGCTACGAGCATGTGTTATTGATTTCGGAAACAGTTGGGATCGACATCTACCATTAGCAGAATTTTCCTACAACAACAGCTACCATTCAAGCATTGAGATGGCGCCGTTTGAAGCACTTTATGGTAGAAAGTGCAGGTCTCCGATTTGTTGGAGTGAAGTGGGGGATAGACAGATTACGGGTCCGGAGATAATACAAGAAACTACCGAGAAAATCATCTAAATTCAACAAAGATTGAAAACCGCCCAGAGTCGACAAAAGAGCTACGCGGACAGTAAAAGAAAATATATAGAGTTTGAAATTGGAGAAATGGTCATGCTTAAGGTTTCATCTTGGAAAGGCATTGTTCGATTTGGTAAACGGGGGAAACTAAATCCAAGGTACATTGGACCATTCAAGATTATAGATCGTGTCGGACCAGTAGCTTACCAACTGGAGCTACCTCAACAACTCGCGGCTGTACATAACACTTTCCACGTCTCAAATTTGAAGAAATGTTTTGCTAAAGAAGATCTCACTATTCCGTTGGACGAAATCCAAATCAATGAAAAACTTCAATTCATTGAAGAACCCGTCGAAATAATGGATCGTGAGGTTAAGAGACTTAAACAAAACAAGATAACGATTGTTAAGGTTCGATGGAATGCTCATAGAGGACCCGAGTTCACCTGGGAGCATGAAGATCAGATGAATAAGAAATACCCGCATTTATTTCCAGAAGATACGTCAACACCTCCAACTGCTTAAAATTTCGGGACGAAATTTATTTAACGGGTAGGTACTGTAGTGACCTGAACTTTTCCATGTTTATATATATATTAAATGAAATTGTTATTTACATGATTAAGTGTTTCCAACATGTTAAGCAATCAAACTTGTTAAGACTTGATTAATTGAAATAGGTTTCATATAGACAATTGACCACCCAAGTTGATCGGTGATTCACGAACGTTAAAACTTGTAAAAACTATACGATGACATATATATGGTTATATATATATAGTTAACATGATTTTATTATAAGTATGTATCTCATTAGGTATTTTAACAATGAGTTATATACATAAAAATGAGACTATTAATTTAAGAAACTCGAAAACGATATATATAACGATTATCGTTATAACAACGTCTTACTAGGTACATATGAATCATATTAAGATATTGATACACTTGGTTAATTATGTTAAAAGATAAGTAAATATATTATTAAGTGTATTAACAATGAAATACGTATGTAAAAATAAGACTACTAATTTAATGATTTCGAAACGAGACATATATGTAACGATTATCGTCGTAACGACATTTAACTGTATATATATATCATACTAAGATATATTATATATCATAATATCATGATAATATAACAATTTAACATCTCATTTGTTATAATAAACAATGGGTTAACAACATTCAACAAGATCGTTAACCTAAAGGTTTCAAAACAACGTTTACATGTAACGACTAACGATGACTTAACGACTCAGTTAAAATGTATATACATGTAGTGTTTTAATATGTATTCATACACTTTTGAAAGACTTCAAGACACTTATCAAAATACTTCTACTTAACAAAAATGCTTACAATTACATCCTCGTTCAGTTTCATCAACAATTCTACTCGTATGCACCCGTATTCGTACTCGTACAATACACAGCTTTTAGATGTATGTACTATTGGTATATACACTCCAATGATCAGCTCTTAGCAGCCCATGTGAGTCACCTAACACATGTGGGAGCCATGATTTGGAAACTAGCATGAAATATCTCATAAAATTACAAAAATATGAGTAATCATTCATGACTTATTTACATGAAAACAAAATTACATATCCTTTATATCTAATCCATACACCAACGACCAAAAACACCTACAAACACTTTCATTCTTCAATTTTATTCATCTAATTGATCTCTCTCAAGGTCTATCTTCAAGTTCTAAGTGTTCTTCATAAATTCCAAAAGTTCTAGTTTCATAAAATCAAGAATACTTCCAAGATTGCAAGTTTACTTCCAAGTTTTCTAAATCCATTCCAAGTAATCATCCAAGATCAAGAAACCTTTGTTACTTACAGTAGGTTATCTTTCTAATACAAGGTAATAATCATATTCAAACTTTAATTCAATTTCTATAACTATAACAATCTTATTTCGAGTGGAAATCTTACTTGAAATTGTTTTCGTGTCATGATTCTGCTTCAAGAACTTTCAAGCCATCCAAGGATCCTTTGAAGCTAGATCTATTTTTCTCATTTCCAGTAGGTTTATCCAAGGAACTTAAGGTAGTAATGATGTTCATAACATCATTCGATTCATACATATAAAGCTATCTTATTCGAAGGTTTAAACTTGTAATCACTAGAACATAGTTTAGTTAATTCTAAACTTGTTCGCAAATAAAAGTTAATCATTCTAACTTGAATTTTAAAATCAACTAAACACATGTTCTATATCTATATGATATGCTAACTTAGTGATTTAAAACCTGGAAACACGAAAAACACCGTAAAACCGGATTTACGCCGTCGTAGTAACACCGCGGGCTGTTTTGGGTTAGTTAATTAAAAACTATGATAAACTTTGATTTAAAAGTTGTTATTCTGGGAAAATGATTTTTATTATGAACATGAAACTATATCCAAAAATTATGGTTAAACTCAAAGTGGAAGTATGTTTTCTAAAATGGTCATCTAGACGTCGTTCTTTCGACTGAAATGACTACCTTTACAAAAATGACTTGTAACTTATTTTTCCGACTATAAACCTATACTTTTTCTATTTAGATTCATAAAATAGAGTTCAATATGAAACCATAGCAATTTGATTCACTCAAAACGGATTTAAAATGAAGAAGTTATGGGTAAAACAAGATTGGATAATTTTTCTCATTTTAGCTACGTGAAAATTGGTAACAAATCTATTCCAACCATAACTTAATCAACTTGTATTGTATATTATGTAATCTTGAGATACCATAGACACGTATACAATGTTTCGACCTATCATGTCGACACATCTATATATATTTCGGAACAACCATAGACACTCTATATGTGAATGTTGGAGTTAGCTATACAGGGTTGAGGTTGATTCCAAAATATATATAGTTTGAGTTGTGATCAATACTGAGATACGTATACACTGGGTCGTGGATTGATTCAAGATAATATTTATCGATTTATTTCTGTACATCTAACTGTGGACAACTAGTTGTAGGTTACTAACGAGGACAGCTGACTTAATAAACTTAAAATATCAAAATATATTAAAAGTGTTGTAAATATATTTTAAACATACTTTGATATATATGTATATATTGTTATAGGTTCGTGAATCAATCAGTGGCCAAGTCTTACTCCCCGACGAAGTAAAAATCTGTGAAAGTGAGTTATAGTCCCACTTTTAAAATCTAATATTTCTGGGATGAGAATACATGCAGGTTTTATAAATGATTTACAAAATAGACACAAGTACGTGAAACTACATTCTATGGTTGAATTATCGAAATCGAATATGCCCCTTTTTATTAAGTCTGGTAATCTAAGAATTAGGGAACAGACACCCTAATTGACGCGAATCCTAAAGATAGATCTATTGGGCCTAACAAACCCCATCCAAAGTACCGGATGCTTTAGTACTTCGAAATTTATATCATATCCGAAGGGTGTCCCGGAATGATGGGGATATTCTTATATATATGCATCTTGTTAATGTCAGTTACCAGGTGTTCATCATATGAATGATTTTTATCTCTATGTATGGGATGTGTATTGAAATTTGAAATCTTGTGGTCTATTGTTACGATTTGATATATATATAGGTTAAACCTATAACTCACCAACATTTTTGTTGACGTTTAAAGCATGTTTATTCTCAGGTGAATACTAAGAGCTTCCGCTCTTGCATACTAAAATAAGGACAAGATTTGGAGTCCATGTTTGTATGATATTGTGTAAAAACTGCATTCAAGAAACTGATTTCGATGTAACATATTTGTATTGTAAACCATTATGTAATGGTCGTGTGTAAACAGGATATTTTAGATTATCATTATTTGATAATCTACGTAAAGCTTTTTAAACCTTTATTTATGAAATAAAGGTTATGGTTTGTTTTAATAATGAATGCAGTCTTTGAAAAACGTCTCATATAGAGGTCAAAACCTCGCAACGAAATCAATTAATATGGAACGTTTTTAATCAATAAGAACGGGACATTTCAGTTACAGTACCAACCCGTTAAATAAATTTCGTCCCGAAATTTTAAAGTTGTACCTATTTTGCGTTCTCGGGAAACAAATGTGGGTACTTTTGTTTCATCTGATCCTCTCGTTCCCAAGTAAACTCGGGACCTCTTCGAGCATTCCAACGAATCTTAACGATTGGTATGTTGCTCTGCTTGAGCCGTTTAACTTCACGGTCCATGATTTCGACTGGTTCTTCTATGAATTGTAGTTTCTCATCGACTTGGATTTCTTCAAGAGGAATGGTGAGATCTTCCTTTGCAAGACATTTTTTGAGGTTTGAGACGTGAAATGAATTATGTACTCCGGCGAGTTGTTTAGTTTACCCCTTTTTCCATACCTTGGGTTCAGTTTACCCCTTTTTCCAAAACGTATTACACCTTTCCAAGGTGACACCTTTAGCATAACCATGTCACTGATCTGAAACTCTAATGGTTTCCTTCGGACATCCGCGTAGCTCTTTTGGCGACTACGGGCTGTTTTCAATCTCTCCTTGATTTGTACTATCTTCTCAGTCGTTTCGTGTATGATCTCGGGACCAGTTAATTGTCGATCTCCTACTTCATTCCAACATATAGGGGATCTACACTTCCTTCCATACAGTGCTTCAAATGGTGCAGCTTTAATGCTCGCATGATAACTGTTATTATACGAGAATTCTACTAATGGTAGATACTTATCCCATCCGTTTCCAAAATCGATCACACATGCCCTGAGCATGTCTTCAAGAGTCTGAAGTGTTCTTTCACTCTGCCCGTCAGTTGGTGGATGATATGCGGTGCTCATATCCAAACGAGTTCCCAGGGCCTCTTGTAGTGATTGCCAAAACTTTGATGTAAATCTACTATCACGATCGGATATAATGGAAATAGGTATTCCATGCCTTGAAACAATTTCCTTTATGTATAATCGTAATAGTTTCTCCATTCTATCTGTTTCCTTTATAGGCAAGAAATGTGCAGATTTGGTGAGACGATCAACTATTACCCAAATGGTGTCATAACCCCAGGCAGTCTTAGGTAACTTTGTGATGAAATCCATGGTAATACCATCCCATTTCCATTCTGGGATTTCTGGTTGTTGAAATAACCCTGACGGCTTCTGGTGTTCTGCTTTGACTTTGGAACAAGTTAAACATTCCCCAACATATGTTGCAACATCTGTCTTTAAATTAGGCCACCAATAATGCGTCTTAAGATCTTGATACATCTTTCCAACTCCAGGATGTATCGAGTATCTTGTCTTATGTGCCTCGTTCAATATCAACTTCCTTAATCCACCCAACTTTGGTACCCAAATACGGTTTGCAAAATATCGAATTCCGTCTTCCCGTATAACGAGTTGTTTCCCATACTTCTTCATTATTTCATTTCCTATGTTTTCTTTAGTAAGAGCTTCTCGTTGAGCCTCTTTGATTTGTGAGTTGAGATTCATGCGAATTTTTATGTTCATCGCTCGTACTCGAATTGGTTCCCGTTCCTTTCTGCTTAAAGCGTCGGCCACTACATTCGCTTTCCCGGGATGATAGCGAACTCACAATCATAGTCGTTTATCAGCTCGACCCACCTACGTTGCCTCATGTTCAGCTGTTTATGATCAAAAATATGTTGAAGGCTTTTATGATCAGTAAACACAGTGCATTTAACCCCATATAAATAGTGTCTCCATATCTTCAATGCAAACACTACTGCTCCCAATTCTAAATCATGCGTCGTATAATTCCGCTCGTGAATCTTCAATTGTCGGGATGCGTATGCTATAACTTTCTTCCGTTGCATAAGGACGCAACCAAAACCTTGTCGCGAAGCGTCACAATATATCTCAAAATCATCGTTCCCTTCAGGTAACGATAAAATAGGTGCTGTAGTCAACTTCTTCTTCAGTAATTGAAATGCACTTTCCTGCTCAGAAGTCCATTCGTACTTCTTCCCTTTTTGCGTTAACGCTGTTAATGGTTTAGCTATTCGGGAAAAATCTTGAATAAACCTTCTATAATAACCAGCTAAACCCAAAAATTGGCGTATCTGCGTTGGTGTCTTAGGAGTCTCCCATTTTTCAATGGCCTCAATTTTAGCTGGATCAACCTGAATTCCTTTGCTACTAACAACGTGGCCAAGAAATTGCACTTCTTCCAACCAAAATGCACACTTAGAAAATTTGGCGTATAACTGTTCCTTTCTTAACAATTCTAATACCAATCTTAAATGTTGTGCATGCTCTTGCTCACTCTTGGAATAGATAAGAATATCGTCAATGAAAACGATAACAAACTTATCTAAATACGGACTACAAACTCGATTCATGAGGTCCATGAATACAGCTGGCGCATTCGTTAATCCAAACGGCATGACCAAAAATTCATAATGACCGTAGCGTGTCCGAAAAGCAGTTTTCGGAATATCTTCTTCTTTGACGCGTAGTTGATGATAGCCCGACCTTAGGTCGATTTTCGAGTAAACGCATGATCCTTGCAATTGATCAAATAAGTCATCAATTCTCGGTAGTGGATACCGATTCTTGATAGTTAACTTATTTAATTCACGATAATCTATACACATCCTAAAAGATCCATCTTTCTTCTTGACGAATAAAATCGGAGCTCCCCACGGTGAAGTACTTGGTCGTATGAATCCACGGTCCAGTAATTCTTTTAACTGACTCTGAAGTTCTTTTAACTCAGACGGTGCAAGTCTATATGGAGCACGAGCCACTGGTGCAGCTCCTGGTACTAGATCTATTTGAAATTCTACAGATCTAAATGGAGGTAATCCCGGCAACTCTTCCGGAAAGACTTCAGGAAAATCTCTTGCCACAGGCACGCCATTGATGCTCTTCACTTTTTCCTTCATTTCGACTTTATTAACATGTGCTAAGATAGCATAACACCCTTTCTTCAAGCACTTTTGAGCTTTCAAACAACTAATGAGTTTTAGCTTTGAGTTACCCTTCTCTCCATAAATCATTACTGGCGTTTTATCCTTACGAGGAATGCGAATTGCCTTCTTGGCACACACAACTTCAGCTCCTATTTTGGACATCCAGTCCATGCCGACTATTACATCAAAACTTCCTAATTCTACGGGTATCAAATCAATCTTAAATATTTCTCCGGCTAAATTTATTTTACAATCACGGAAAATTTTATCGGCTTTAATTAGTTTACCATTAGCTAACTCAATCATGTACTTAGCATCTAGAGGTAATGATAAACAATTCAATTTAGTGTAAAAGTCTCTACTCACGTAACTTCTATCAGCACCAGTATCAAATATAATAGATGCGGATAAGTTATTAATGGTAAACGTACCCGTAACAAGCTCCGGGTCTTCACACGCCTCTCTAGCATTAATAACAAATGCTCTTCCACGTGCAGATCCATTATTCTTCTCTGGATTCGGACACTGGCTCTTATAATGACCCTGTTTCCCACACCCATAACAAGTAACAGTGGCCAAGGCAGTTCTATTTGCATTGGTGGCAGGAGTCTTGGTGCCATTGGTATTTGTAACAGGAATCCTACAATCTTCAGCAAGATGACCCCTTCGATTACAATTATCGCACACCACATTACAATAACCAGAGTGATGTTTGTGGCATCTGTTACATAAAGGATTTCGTCCTTTGTAACCAGAGCTTGAACCACTACCCGCACCTTGCGTGGTTTCTTGTTTCTTGTTGGATTGTTGATTACCTTCCCACTTTCTTTTGTTTCCCAATGTCTTGACATCGGTGTTCTTATCCAGAATAATCTGGTCCATCAATTCGTTCGCCATGGTGATAGCTTCATGAATAGTCTTGGGTTTGGATGCTGTAACATTTGCCTTGACCTTTTTAGGCAAACCGTCTTTGTACAGTTCAATCTTCCGTTCTTCGGTTGGTACCAATTCGGGACATAGCAAAGCTAATTCCATGAATCGTTGATTGTAGTTGGTGAGTTCAGTACCAACAACTTTCACGCTTCGTAATTCAGCTTCCAACTTCCTAACCTCGTTCCTTGGACAATACTCGTTGATTAGCATTGTTTTGAATTCTTCCCAGGGAGTATCATAAGCTACATCTCCTCCTACGGCCTTCACATAGTTTTTCCACCATGTGAGTGCACTATCTTGTAAGGTGCACGATGCATACTTGGTCATGTCCTTCTCAATACAACCACTGATTTTAAACACAGACTCAATCTTTTCGATCCACCGGGTTAAACCGACCGGTCCTTCTGTTCCATTGAATGATGAGGGCTTGCAACCTTGAAAAGTTTTGTAAGTGCATCCCACACGAGGATTTGGGTTAACTGCAGCACCTCTTGCAGCCTCGACCCATAACATTCTGTCGTTCACTCGCTGATTGATGAGTTCCTGGATTTCTTGTTCCGTCATTCGGTTCAATCGCGCCATAATCTTCAATAAAAATGGAAAAAAAAATAATTATTCACATGGAATATTATAGATGTAGTATGTATTTACAGTACATCGTAGCTTATTAATAATATGAACCAGTTATTATTATAAAAGCCTTTTCTTCTTATTAGCATTTTATAATTATACCTAGGGTAGTACCTACTCGTTAAAGTTCATACTTAATAGCTTAGTACGAAAATCAATTACTATCACCCAAATAATACTCAACCATGGAAAATTATTGCATTTCACACTTCACTATTTTACATATGCTTATCTTACATCAAACATTAAGCAAACCACACTAGTAATATTATACAAAACGTTATATGATCCCATGGTTTAAAACAACAGCGCATCATTTA
Organism: Rutidosis leptorrhynchoides; assembly: GCF_046630445.1. NCBI lineage: Eukaryota > Viridiplantae > Streptophyta > Magnoliopsida > Asterales > Asteraceae > Rutidosis > Rutidosis leptorrhynchoides. The sequence continues at coordinate 98,487,552 of NC_092334.1, read as the reverse complement.
ACCCAAAATGTTTGTGTTCAAAGAAATCGCTTATAGGTTATCTTGACTGTCTCCCTGCGTTTTGGCAGAGGGGCTGAAGAATTGGATGCCGGGATAGAACTAATAGGAATAGCGGGAATATGGGTGGAAGTGTCTGGTGGAGTTGGTGCCACAACATCCTCACTAAACTTGGGATTTGGATTTTCCAATTCAGTAGCCTTTCGTTTCTTTCCTCTTTCAAACTTGTCTTTCATAATTTCCTGTATTTCTTCCTCCTCAGGATCACTTTCCGGTTCCTCTTCAATTGATTCATCCGAAAATTGTGAGTCTTCCTCAAAGGTGTCGTTTTCATCATCGGATAGGTTAATGACTGGAACACCATCTGAAGATTCTGGTTCGGAGTCGCTGAATGTGATAACAAGTTCTAAGCTAGACATCCATCACATAACAACTAGCATGTTAATATCACATAATATTTACATATTAATTTTTAACCAACAAGGATAAGCAATAGTTTTCTAAATCAAACACGGTCAAAGTCCAGACTCACTAACGCATCCTAACAAACTCGATAAGACACACTAATGCAAATTTTCTGGTTCTCTAAGACCAACGCTCTGATACCACATGTCATAACCCGACCTTAACCATAAGGACGATTACAATAACATATGATTTCATCGCGAGGTATTGACCTCTATATGCGACATTTTTCAAAAACTGCATTCGTTTTTACAATACAAACCATAGCTTTTATTACAAATACAAGGTTTAAACAACTTAATAATGATTATCGTTTAGCGATAATCTTAGACTTACAAACTTTACATGTGATAATAACAATACGACTTCCAACATATTTTACATTACAAATCCTCCGATATGCAGTTTTATTTTTGACACAAATATGCATACTCAAGATCTTGCTTAAATTCAACATGTTGCAGCAGAAGCTTTTAGTTATCACCTGAGAATAAACATGCTTAAAACGTCAACATAAAGTTGGTGAGATATAGGTTTAATGCCGGCAGCGTTATAAATATAGACCACAAGATTTCATATATAAACGTTTTAATAAAAATATTCTAAGTTGTTGAGCACTTGATAACCATACTTAACATTTAATCAACGTCGCATATTCCCTTTATTATGAAATCTTACTACACCGTACCAAGTGTAGTCACCGAAACGAAGTACTGTGCAACCGTTGAATACTGGTCGTCCAGTCCGGTTGGGGTTGTCAGGCCCGATAAATCTATCAACAGGATTCGCGTTTACAATACCGCATGTAAATAGTAGTTACCAAGTTACAGGGATATATGCCAGTGGTACAACTCAACGTAGAATATATAATTTTAATCACTTGTGTCCATAACATAAATCATAAAATGCATGTATTCTCATCCCGAAATATTTAGAGTTTAAAAGTGGGACTATATACTCACCTTTGCCTTGAAGGTATTTAACTCGACTTGGTCTCCGATTGATATCACAAACCTAACCATATATATAATATATCAACATATTTTCTTTTCAAGTAATCGTTACATATATATATATATATATATATATATATATATATATATATATATATATATATATATATATATATATATATATATATATATATATATATATATATATATATATATATATATATATACTTTTAATATTTTCTTAGTCCGTAGTTAGCAGTCCGATGTTAGTGGTCCACAATTAGTTGCTTAAATAAAATAAATAAAGACCCCATCGTATTCGTATTGATCATAATTAATCTCGACCCATGGTACCATGCTGTCAAGTGACGTGTTGCGTACATAAAGTACCGTGTTGTCAAATGACGTGTTGCGTACAATCATGAGGTCTTATGATTAATCTTCTCGTGTTGTTTACGGGTGGTCCTGAAATATATAAAATCAAATCATAAGTAAATATATATGAAATATCATATTAATTAGAAAATATATGATTAATTTAATTTTTCTCCAAATATTTTCGTAGCTAAACTAGCTTCGGATACCCGATCTTGTTTTAGTCGTAGTTTCTTCATCACAACTCCATTTTTGTTGGTTCAACTTGCCACTTCCTTGGATCGAGTCAAATTTTAAGAATATGAACTGATAATACCTTAATGTGTATTCGAAATCACAGGTTATAGGTCAAACTTTGGTGAAACTTATGAAAGTGATCATTTTCCATCATAAAAACAACATTTAATGATCATTTTTCTAAAAATACTTACACTTTGAGTTAAACCATGAAATTTTTATGTGTTAACATATTCATAAAAAATATCATTTTTCCAGAACATAAACTTCCAATTCAAAGTTCAAGATAGTTTTTATTTATCCAACCCAAAACAGCCCCCGGTTGCACTCCGACGACGTAGATTCAGTTTTTAAGGTGTTCTTTGTAAAACCAAGTTATATCTTGTTAAGTTAGCATATCATTATGATATATTACAGGTCTTGAAGTGTTTTAAAAGTCAAGTTAGAAGGATCTATTTAGTTTGCGAACAAGTTTGAAATCATTCAAACTATGTTCTTGTTGTTAAAATTTTATACCACAAAATAAGATAGCTATATGAATATGAATTGAATAAGATTATGAATAAGGTTACTACCTCAAGTTACTTGGACAAAGTTACTGTAAGAGATGAGAAAAATCCTAGAATCAAAAGAGTGGTGGAGTTGGATTGAAAGGTTGGAAGTAAACTTGTTTACTTGGAAGGATTTTTGAAGTGTTCTTGAATGGATTTTCTTATGATGATTAAGGGTTGTTTTTGAAGCTAGATCTTCATGGTTATTTGCTGAGATTGTGAAGAACACTTAAGGTTCCTAAGAGTGTGTTTTTGGTTAGAGAAAATGTGTAGTAAAAATGAAAATGGAATGGAGTATAAATGGTGGTGAAAAGATGTATAAATTTGTAATATTGTGCAAAAGTCTTGTAATATGCCAAATTGATTAATCATGCATGCTAAGATCCAAAATTGGCTGACTCATGGCTGCTAATAAAGTGATTGTGATGTGTATATACCAATAGTAAATACGTATAGAAGCTGGGTATGATACGGGTACATATACCCTAGATATACGTATAAAAATCTTGAGAAAACGGAACGAGGATTCAAATATAGCTATCTTTTGTAAATATACTTATATTGTTTTATGTATATAAATCCTTTAAAAGTGATAAAATACATATCTATACGATACATGTATAAGCATTATAAGTTTTAAGTATTTAAGTCGAAGAACGTCACATATAGTTATCGTTTTGAAAACTTAAGTTAGTAGTCTCAAAATATACTTATAACTCATTGTTATTAGTACACAATGAGATGTTAAAACATTCTTAGATCATGTTAAATATATAAAAATACATATATATACACAAACGTATAATTATCGTATGTTATATAGTTCGTGATATCATCGGTCAAATTGGACGGTCAAACGTTGTGTAAAACTCTTTTCAAAAACATAAGTCTCAACAATTTAGATTGCTTATCATGTTGGTAAGGTTTAATTTATGTAAATATTAATCTTATAAGTGTAAAACGATCTGAAAAATCCGGGTCGTTACAGATTTAAGGTATCAGAAGCAACCAATGCAAAATCCAAAGAAATGTACTCAATCAAGTTACAAAGGTCTTTATATGGGTTGAAACAATCGGGTCGCATGTGGTATAAACAATTAATTGATTACTTGATAAGCAAAGGGTATACCAATAATCTTATTAGCCCATGTGTATTCATTAAGAAAACAACATCCGGATATGTGATCATAGCCGTTTATGTCGATGATCTTAACATCATAGGTACAAATAAAGAGATCCATGAAGCCATTCAACTTCTAAAGAAAGAATTTGAAATGAAAGATCTCGGAAAAACCAAGTGTTGCCTTGGTTTGCAGATTGAGCATATGCCTAATGGTTTACTTGTACATCAAACAACTTATACGGAAAAGATTTTAAAACGTTTCAATATGGACAAGGCAAAACCATTAAGTACTCCTATGGTTGTTAGATCACTTAATGTTGACACTGATCCATTTCGTCCCTGTGAAGATCATGAAGATATCCTGGGACCAGAAGTACCATATCTTAGCACAATTGGAGCTCTTATGTATCTTACAAATTGTACAAGACCTGACATTTCTTTTGCAGTTAATTTGTTGGCAATGTTCAGCTCAGTTCCTACCAAAAGACACTGGAATGGGATCAAACACATATTTCGATACCTTCGAGGAACTACTGATTTAGGATTATTTTATTCTAACGAATCAAAATAAGATTTGGTTGGTTATGCAGATGCAGGTTATTTATCTGATCCACATAAAGCTAAATCTCAAAATGGATATGTATTCCTAAATGGAGGTACCGTAATATCATGGCGTTCTCAAAAACAAACACTTGTTGCAACATCATCAAATCATGCCGAAGTGATTGCATTACATTAAGCTACTCGGGAATATTTTTGGTTGAGATCAATGACACAACTCATTACTGATTCTTGTGGACTAGAACGCGATAAAAGTCCAACAACTATCTATGAAGATAATGCAGCTTGCATAGCACAGATGAAAGAAGGGTATATCAAAAGTGACCGAACAAAACACATACCTCCTAGATTCTTCTCATACACTCAAGATCTCATTAAGAACAACCAGATTGAACTGAGATATGTTCAATCCAGCAAAAACTCTGCTGATTTTTTCACAAATCACTTCCAAATGCTATTTTCAGAACACACGTTCATAACATTGGCATGAGACATGTTCAAAAGATGTAACAGCTGAAGCGATGTCTACTTGAGGGGGGAGTCAACTCTATGCTGCATTCTTTTTTCCTTAGCTAAAGTTTTTTCCCCACTGGGTTTTCTTTAGCAAGGTTTTTAATGAGGCAGTACTAGTTGCTCTCTAATAAAATTGTCATCCAAGGGGGAGTGTTATAATAATATATGTAATATGTATAGAAAGTCATAAATGGAATGCATGTTATAATAATATATATAAGTATAGAAAGTCATAAATGGATGGCAATTTTAGTAGTATAAATACATGATAGATCAAGCATGAAAATTGTACCTATTCTTCAATTTACTTCCTAATATATATACTCTCACTTTTAATCTTATATAATACTAGAAATATTTGGTAGAAGTTTTGGTCATAATAGTTGTTAAATACAACTAAATTACAACACTAAGAACTATAGTTAACATTGTCCTTAAAGAATATTAAATATATAATAATGCTAACTCTCGAATGAAATAAAATAAATAAAATATGTATAAAAAAAGACTAAATAAGATTAAAGTTTATATCGAAAAAGACTAACCGAAAGTAGATGATTCACCAATCTTGACAAAATATCAACCTTGACTAAACAAGTGGTCTTGGATTGAAGATCAGTAGCAGACTTTGACTTAACACTCGCATAAAATTCACCATTTGCTAATTCTATCACAAACTAAAAACTGAAGATCCTGAAGCTTCATTAATGAGGTTAGCACTTAAGTTACTTCCGCTTTCGAGTTTACTCACGAGCAACGATCGTAACATTCTCGTGTCCCACAGAATCTTGCAAGGACATTCAGGCTCAATATACCTTGCTTTCTTTCTTCTTACACTCATCACTTTGGTTACCAAAAACTTACACAAAAATAGCACCAATGAAGCCTCTAAACAAATGCTTACGCCCAAAAATGGCCACTTGTTTCACAAACAGACCCTTTTGTGCTGTGTCTTTCTTCTGCTTATTAACCTCTTTACATGTCTCTTGAACCTTTTTTATTCGAATAATAATGAAAGCATTCTTATTGTTCGGGATACCGTTCTTGGAACGTTTGTTTGGTTACTTGTTTCGGTCTACGTTCATACCCATGTTTCTAACTCTAGAGACAATAACTACCCATTCATATTAAGGGTCTGGTGGGTTTGTTTTTCCTTAATTTCCTGTTTTTGCCTTGTTGTAGACTGTGTTTACTACAAACAGATTCTCATCACACTTCAGTTTGTGGTATTTGATGCTTATGTAGTATTAGCAGTTTGTTCCTCTGTTATGGGGAGTGGTTTTCGGTTAAGAATGAAGATGAAGTTACAAATATTTCGTATCAAGAATTGAAAACAAGAAGTATTTTTAGTAGTTTAACGTTTTCCTGGATCCATCCGTTGATTGCTAAAGGATATACGAAACAGTTACACCTTGAAGACGTACCATTACTGGAAAGTATTGATAGTGCACAAGTAGCCTTTTCGGTTTTAAGAACAAAACTAGAGTCATACAAGATAAATAACAGCGAAATTACTTCTTTTAATCTTGCGATGGCCGTGTTTTGGACAACGTGGAAAGACATAATGATCACGGGCCTCCTTTCGGTTATTTTCACGTTAGCTTCATATGTGGGGCCGTTTCTCATAGATACGTTTGTAGTGTATCTAAATGGACGTCGAGAATTAAGTAAGAGTTTTCTTATCGTTTTTGCATTTTTCGTTGCTAAGATCACAGAGTTCGTGGCGAAATCCCATCGCGATTATAAGCTAAAAAAGGTCGGATCCAGATCCCAAGCTGCTTTGATTGCAGTGATCTACCATAAAGGTTTGACCTTTTCGACTCAGTCAAAGCAGGGGCGTTCAAACGGTGATATTATCAATCTAATGGCTGTGGATGCCGAAAGAATCAGGGATTTTAGCAAGTACATGCACAATACTTGGTTACTTGTACTGCAAGTTGGTTTGGCACTAGCAATTTTGTATAAAGATCTTGGATTTTCGTCACTGGCTGCGTTTGTTGCTACGATTATGTTGCTATTGGTGAATATACCTATAGGGAGGTTTCAGGGGAAGTTTCAAAAGAATTTAATGGAATTTAAAGACAAAAGGATGAAAAAAACTTCTGAAATTTTGAAGAATATGAGGATTCTTAAGCTTCATGGTTGGGAGATGAAATTCTTGTCTAGAATCGAAAATATTAGGAACGAAGAAGCACATTGGTTGTATAAATATTCGCTTTCGCGTTCTGGGTGACCCCGATATTTGTGGCTGTTACGACTTTTGGAACGTGTGTGCTTGTCGGGGTCCCACTTGAGTCGGGGAAAGTATTGTCTGCACTTGCAACATTCAAGATTCTTCAAGAATCAATGTATGGTATTCCAGAGGCAATATCTATGATAGCTCAGACTAAAGTTTCGATTGATCGTATTGCATCGTTTCTTCGTTTGTATGACTTGGATCCCGAACTGGTGGAAACGGTCCCACGAGGTAGTTGTGATACAGTCGTTGAGATAATAAACGGGAACTTCTCATGGGAGATGAATTCTTCTAATCCAACATTGACAGATATAAATTTGAGAGTTAGTCATGGTGCAAGGGTCGCTGTGTGTGGTACCGTGGGGTCCGGAAAGTCGAGCTTGTTGTCTTGTATTTTAGGCGAAATGCCTAAAGTTACAGGAAAAGTCAAAGTTTGTGGTACAAAGGCTTATGTTGGTCAACTACCATGGATACAGAGTGGAAAGATAGAAGATAATATCTTGTTTGGTAAAGAAATGGACAGGGAAAGGTATGAAAAGGTGGTTGAGGCTTGTGATTTGAAGAAAGATCTTGATATGCTTGCGTTTGGTGATCAAACAATTATAGGAGAGCGGGGAATTAATTTGAGTGGTGGTCAGAAACAGAGAGTACAGATCGCACGTGCTCTGTATCAAGATACTGATATTTATCTGTTTGATGATCCGTTCAGTGCTGTTGATGCTCATACTGGAAGCCATCTGTTCAAAGTTGGTTGATTCTCCTGTTTTTTTATAAATTTTTGCATCACCTTGGTGCATAGTCAGCTATGTGCTTTACTTACAGGTGGTAATATGGGTGAGTTGGGTAACGGGTCAAATGTACTCCGTATAATATTTGGTACAGGTTGAGTAGCCATGAAGCACTTTCTGTCCAACTTTATACATTCCTAAATAAACACATAGCAAGTCAAATATGAGTAATGTTACCAGTAACAATATAAGTTAGATATTTTTAGAAGCTTTTATGCATTAAATATACAGTGAGTGTGATTTTCGACCCATTTGACCATGTCAGTTTAAGCTATTTGTTAGGAAGAGGGGATCGCCTGGACGTTGGGAGATATAAATTTGAGAAAAAAACAACTCTATTACTCACAAGAATAGATTTACAGAGTATTACAAAACTCTTAAAAAAAAAAAACTCTCAAGCTCACACACACTCTCTAGGTTGTGATTACACTTCTCTGAATGATTTGGGATGATTTACAATTGAGGTTTGCACCTCTATTTATAGTAAAAATTCTATGGCGGTGGAAGGGTGTGAACGGAGATGGTGGGCGGCCGTCATCGTGTTCATCTTTGCTTCTTCTACATGGTGTTCAAAGAAGGCTACTTTGAACATCTAGAAGGTGAGCTTCTAGATTGTAGGCTGGAAACTTTCAATTCTCCCCCTCCAGCCGAATCCACGAACATTCCAGTTATGTCTCTGCATAACTCCAACTTCTCTCGAGTCACCACCTTTGTTAACATATCCGCAGGATTCTCCTTTGTATAGATCTTCACTAGTCTCAACAGTTGTCGATTAATTACCTCGCGTATCCAATGATAGCGAATATCAATATGTTTTGTACGGGAATGGTACATGAAGTTCTTGCTCAAATCTAGAGCACTCTGACTGTCACAATGTACCTTGTACTCCTTTTGCTTGATTCCAAATTCTTGGAGATAACGCTTTAACCACAACATTTCTTTTCCAGCTTCTGCGGCAGCAATATACTCTGCTTCAGTTGTGGATAATGCAACACACTTTTGTAGTCTTGACTGCCATGAAACAGCTCCTCCTGCAAAAGTGTAAATGAATCCTGAAGTAGATTTCCTACTATCAAGATCTGAGGCCATATCCGCATCTGTATAGCCTTCCAAGATTGGATCAGCTCCCCCGTAACAAAGACATAGATTCTTTGTACCTTTAAGATATCTGAGAATCCATTTTACAGCCTCCCAATGCTCTTTCCCGGGGTTCGAGAGAAAATGACTCACCGTTCCCACTGCATGAGCAATATCGGGCCTTGTACACACCATTGCATACATCAAACTTCCAACTGCTGAAGAATATGGTACTGAAGACATCTCCCCGATCTCTTCCTTGGATGAGGGACAAGAACTCTTGCTTAACTTGAAATGGTTAGCTAATGGAATGCTAACAGGTTTGGCATTGTTCATATTGAAACGTGAAAGCACTCGTTCAATATATTTCTCCTGAGATAGCCATAACCTTTTATTATTTCTGTCTCGGGTTATTTGCATTCCCAAAATCTGTTGAGCCTGTCCTAAGTCTTTCATGTCAAAAGACTTAGAGAGTTCCTTCTTCAGCTGGTTGATCTTCATTGCGTCTTTCCCTACGATCAAAATATCGTCTACATATAGTAGAAGAGCAACGAAATCTCCTTCAGAAAACTTCTGAATGTAGACACACTCATCTGCTGCAGTTTTCTTGTACCCGTGACTCACCATGCACGAGTCAAACTTCTTGTACCACTGCCTAGGTGCCTGCTTCAAACTGTACAAACTTTTCTTCAGCTTGCATACGAGGTTATCTCCTGAAACCTGAAAACCTTCTGGCTGCTCCATGTAAATTTCTTCATGTAAATCTCGATGAAGAAAAGCTGTCTTTACATCCATCTGTTCAAGCTCCAAGTTCATACTTGCGACCAATCCAAGTATGACTCTAATTGAAGTCATCTTAACTACTGGTGAAAATATCTCGTCAAAATCAATCCCTTTCTTTTGTTGGAATCCTTTGACTACAAGTCGTGCTTTGTATTTCACCACTTTTCCACTACCATCCTTTTTCAGCTTGAACACCCATTTATTTTTCAGTGCCTTCTTCCCGCGTGGAAGTTCTACAATCTCATAAGTTTGATTTTTCTGCAGAGAATCCATCTCATCCTGCATTGCGAGCAACCATTTTTCTTTATCCTTATGAGTTACTGCTTCATGAAAACTCTCCGGTTCTCCATCTTCAGTAAGTAGAAGGTACTCTGATTCTGGATATCTACTCGATGGAATCCGACCTCGTTCAGATCTACGAACTTCTGGAACATTCTGAGGAGATCCACCATCATCTTGACCTTGTGATGGTGCTGGAACGTCTGGCAGATGGGGTTGTGGCTCCCCCTGCTCAGCACCGTCATTTTCCTCATTATCTTCTACTTCTAGCATTTCTTCTTGCACTGAAAATTCATTTCTCATGAATGATTCCGTTGTTGCCTCTGGCACCTGAGCAGCAACATTTGTCTTCTGAGATATTGTGGGCTTTTCAATATCTTCTATTGTCTGGCTTTCATGGAACACTACGTCCCTACTTCTGATCACCTTTTTCTCCTTTGGATCCCATAATCTGTATCCAAATTCTTCATCTCCATAGCCTATGAATATGCATGGAGTGGTCCTTGCATCCAGCTTCTGCCTGAGCTCCTTGGATACATGTGCGTACGCCAAACATCCAAATACTCTTAAGTGAGAGTATGATGGATCCTTTCCAGACCAAAGTTTCTCCGGAACTTCAAAATTCAGTGGTACTGATGGAGATCGGTTGATCAAATAACAAGCGGCTCTGACTGCTTCTCCCCAGAATGGCTTTGGCAGATTAGCCATACTGAGCATGCTCCGAACACGTTCCATGATTGTTCGGTTCATTCTTTCTGCGATACCATTATGTTGAGGGGTACGTGGGACCGTCTTCTCATGTCGGATGCCATATGATCTGCAATAGGCATCGAACTGTCTGGAAGAGTATTCACCGCCGTTGTCAGATCGAAGACACTTTAACTTCTTTCCTGTCTCACGTTCTACCATGACATGGAACTGTTTGAAGTAATTGAACACCTGGTCCTTCGTCCGTAAGAAATATACCCACACCTTTCGAGAAGTATCATCGATAAACGTCAGAAAGTATCGATTGCCGCCAATTGATTCAACCTCCAAGGGACCGCAAACATCAGAGTGTACCAGACTGAGTAACTCTGATTTTTTCGTTGAAGAGGAATTAAACGAGACTCTATGCTGCTTACCAAACAGACAATGATTGCAAGGATCTAGCGCAGCATCCTTGTCTACATTGATAAGCTTCTTCTTTATTAGGGTAGACAACCCTTTCTCACTCATGTGACCGAGTCTCTGGTGCCATAAATTTTGTGAAGCCTCCTTTTCTGCAACATTAATACTGTCTGTGCAGATCTTCACATGAGTCTTGTAAAGTGTGCCACAAATGTGTCCCCGAGCGAATATCATAGCGCCTCTTGACAATTTCCATGTGCCTCTATTGAAATGACTATCATAGCCCTGTTTATCGAGAGCTACTCCGGAAAGTAAATTCAGCCGAAGATCTGGCACATGGCGGACATCCTTCAAAGTGATTGTACTCCCGGAACTTGTGTTTATCTTGACATCACCAATTCCGACAATCTCAGCGGAACTGGAATTTCCCATCTTCACAGCTCCAAAGTCTCCAGCTTTGTATGTTGTGAAGTATTCCTTGTATGGAGTCACGTGGTAGGAAGCTGCAGTATCTACCACCCATTCTGTAACGACCCTGGTTTTTCCAACGTTAATTATTAATAATTATTATTATTAATACGTGTGATTAAACGAATGTATATAATTACATTTACATGTTTCCATGATTGCCCGTACTTGACTTTTAAGAGCCCGAAACGTCCCTGCGACACACGAAACTTCACGAATAATATTTTTAGAATATTATTTACATTCATGATTATTTATTATTAATCATTTTAATTAATCAAGGTTAGTGATTAATTACTTGGGCTTCAATTATTTAAATTGCATCTTTAATTAAATTTGGGCCTTTAATTATTAGACTTGGGCCAAGTAAGCCCACCCTACTCTTTTATGGACTAGTAAGCCCACTTGTTAAACTAGTTTATGTTAAGTATAATCAAGGGTTAATTAAACTAAATGGGAGACAAAGTTGTCTCAAGCATGCAAGGCTTTCTTTAACTTATTACCCAATTAAGCTTACACCATTAACCAACACATGAAAGAAGCTTGTTGACTCCCTCCTTTTGCACCTAGAACCGTCCACTTCCTTTAGTGTATGAGGAGTTCTTTTTTTTTTCATTTTACTTGTTACTTACAACTAGCATTCTCTCATTCATTTCACACACACAAACTCTCTCACAATTCTCTCATCTTTTCTCACTTTTCTTGTAAGTAAAATGTTCAAATCTTTTCTCTCTTGCTCTTCCAAAACCGTAGCCTAAGGTCATCCATCATCATCATTTCTTGTTTGATTTACTTGTTAGCTTGTAGTATGTTACTTCCTTGTTGTAAGATCAAGTTTCTTAACTTGAATCTTCTTAAATCTTGATTTCTTCTTTTGACCTTGAAGAACCAAGAACAAAGAACTCAAACTCTCTAGTTTGTAGTTCCATAATTATGTGATTTCATGTTTCAAGATCATATACTTTAAGATCTTTCTTTGTTTTCATGAGTTGTAGACTTGAACTCTTAAGATTCAAAACTTAGTTGAATCTTCTCAAGCATGATACAAACATGAACAAATACTTAAAGATCTAGGTACTTACTTTATTTTTGATTCACTTTAATTTCATGTTTCAAGTTCACAAGTTGAAGAAACTTTCTTTTGTTTATATTGTTGACTTGAACTATTAAGATCTACACTTTGGTTTGATCTTCTCAAGTATGAAACAAATGTAAACATAAAACTTGTAGATCTAGTTATTTATTTCACTTTTACTTAGTTAAATTTGTGATTTATGATTCATGGTCAAGTAATTACTAGTTAAAGACTTGATTATTATTCTTGAAACTTGTAAGTTCAAGACATAGAAGTGTAACTTGCTAGTTACAACTTCACATACTTGTGTTGATTTAACTTAAGTACTAGATCTATACTTTTGATACAAGGATCTTCAAGATCTACTAAGAACTAAGTTCTACAACCTAAGATCTTGTGTACTTAAGTTTATTTTCAAGTTTGTAGTTTATGACTAGTTTTAAAGTTGATGTATGTGTTAGATCTAAGACTTTGATGAAACTTGGGTTCATCAAACATCATAGAACTCTTAAGTGAGTTGATCTACATGTCTTAGACTCACACTTGTGTTGCTAGTGTCAAAACTTAGTTAGAGTTACTTTCATAGTTCATGTGGGTGTAGATCCAGGACTTGATGTAACTTTGGTTCATCAAATTGATGTCTTAGACTTGCACTAGGGTTATGATGGTCAAGACTTGGTTAACATGATGTAAATACATCCATGAGTTATACACTTGAAGCTATATGCATCAAGGATGAGAGCCATGATGAACATCAAGCACCAAGACCACCGGAACTCTCCAAACTATTTGTTTTCTGTCCAAACTGAACTGATCAGCCCGATCTGGAACATACCAGTAGGTTTGGGTTGATCTAACCTTGATTTTTGGATATAACTTTTCGAGTAGATAACTTTTCATGTAAGACTCGTCTTCATACGAGTTACGGTTTAGAGTCTATGGCCCTCCGATCGTCACTAGGTCCATTTACTTTTCAATTTCCTGTTTCAGTTTTCTGTTTACTGTTTTCTGAGTCAGACCCGAACACCTGGGCTACTGTAACTGTGATATTCAGTTAGCTCTGTTCGAGTAGATAATTTTTCGTTTAGGACTCGTCTTAATACGAGCCACGGTTTAGGATTTATGGCCCTCCGTTCGTCACTATGTTCGTTGTGCAGAAAATTCTGACCTACTCGCACTTAAACCGTCGCCACGGTCAAACTAAGACGAGTTAGCTTCTGTAATTTTAACCACACTTAAGGGACTCATAGACGGAGCCATGTCCACTGGTCTCACCTTATTTCAGTAGGTATAGAGACCGTGGCGACTGACCGAAGTCAGCCTTTGTTTTAAAACTTCCTTTATGAACCAAACATACTTATACCTTTCGTTTGATGATGATTGATGATGACCCTTATGACCTTAATTACATACTTATAAACCTTTTGAGACGACTTACTGACTTAGTACTATTTGACTTAGGTTGAGGACACTCGGACCGTTACTTGCACACCATTCCCGACTACTACTTTACAGCTACTACTATCATTGTGAGTTATAGCATTCCCTTTTTACTTTAACTTATTTTGGGAACTGAGAATACATGCAGATTTTATGTTTTACATACTAGGCACGAGTACTTAAACTTATATATGTGTGGGTTATACAACGGCATAAACATTCCCTTTAGCTCGGTAACGTTTAATCATTGGTTTTTGAACCATGAACGCGAATCTTAGATATGGATCCATAGGGTTTGACATCCCCACTCGGGCTAGTAGCGCTAGCATTTAACGGGTGTTTAATACTTCGAGGTTATACGCACTTGCCAAGTGCACTTTAAGGGGGTACATTAAACGTTAAGTTAGTTACCGGGTGCCCACGGCTAAGCATATACTTTTACATACTTTTGAACGCTCGTTGTAGCACTGAAATCTCGTGGCCTACTTACATTACTGTTATACTTAAACTATAGCTCACCAACCTTTGTGTTGACCTTTTTAAGCATGTATTTCTCAGGTGCTTTAAGTCGCTTCCGCTATCTTACTAGTCGTGCTGTAGAACCCGCTGCTTAGAGTTGTTATCGCATGACTACTTATCTTGCATTCAAACTTATTTACTTTTGAAACTCTGTTATGTAACGACCTTTGTGGTCACGTACACTTATTTAATGCTTCTACTTAGTGAAGCATACTTTTGGATTGTAAAACATTTGACGTTGTTATGACTTCACTTTTATTAATGAATGCAAATTCTGTTTTGAAAACGCATATAGTACTTAACCTTGTAATGATCCTGTTGATGATGGTCCGTACATGATGATTTAGTACGGGGCGTCACATTTGGTATCAGAGCATTGGTTGTAGGGAATTAGGTTGCATTAGTGAGTCTAAGACCGACCCGAGTAGGATTCACTAATAGGACTAATCTACAACTTGCTAGTTTACGTGTTTCTGCTGAACTTACTGCATGCTGCTGCTTACTGTTACTGCTATATGCCACATGCTATTACATGATTTCACTACTGCATGATGCTACTTGCTTTCGATTGCATGCTACCTTCATACGAATTACTGATATTGCCATGCTACTTATTGTCATACATGATTTAAACTGTTGGCCTATTATTTGCTTGCTTTATGACATACTGACATGGAAAATTTATTTTTCCTTGTTCAGATGTCGGATGTTCCACCTGCTGACATTCCGGGCAGTACAGGCTCAGACCTCGTTGTTCCACCTACTGCTACACCTGTTGCTGCTGCTGCCGATATTCCGGCCCCGACACCCACTGACGATCCCGGCGCTTCTACTTCCGGAGCTAGCTCTAGCGCACCTGCCCCAGTGTCTGCTCCCGGACCCCCGAGGTCACAGCCCCGCATTGGTGGTATTGAGATCCCCACGGATTTCGGGGAAGGGCCGTTTCGTAACCACATGCGCACGCCTTGCCGACGCACTCCCGATGGACGTTTAGTCGTGATTCCACCAGGCAGACACCGACAGATGTTGGCCGCCTTCGGACGCTTCGGATTACCAGCTCAGCCACCAGTGTCACCACCTCACGATTCGGATGACTCATCATCCACCGATTCTTCATCATCAGACGACTCCAGCGATGATGAGGATCCTGCCGATAGACCTATTCAGGCACCCTCCACCCCGCCGAAGAAGCGGTACCGTTTCGATGGCACCGTCATTCCAGGGGTGAATGGAGGTCGTGTTTTGACTGATGCTTTTGGCCATCGACGTAGGGTTACTGCTCGTAAACGAGTTGTGCCATACCCTGCCGACCCACAGATACGTAAGGTTCCCCGTTACGTATTGACTATTCCTGGAACCGTACCACCTAGATTCAGATATGCACCACTTACATCTAGGGACGTACCGTCTACATCCGGAGCCGGACCATCTACATCAGCACCACCGGCACCACCCGCACCACCCGCCCCACCTGCACCGCCTGCCCCACCAGCTCCCTCTAACGAGGAACTGATGAGGGAGATTGAGACTCTCCGAGCTCGAGTCACTGAGCTCGAGGAGCAGTTGGCTCGAGGAGCAGTTCGCCCGCCTTCACCGTAGGACCTTGTATTTAGATTTCATGATGTAATCTAGTTATAGTTTCATGTATTTCATATGTATTGTACGAACTTATTCAGATGTATGAAACTTATTACCATTAACAAATGGAACTTTGCGTTATTTAATTCTTGCACGATGTTCTATTTACATTGCTGCACGATGATTCTGTGATGTTTGTACCTAGATGCATTATTTAATAACATGTGATGTTTTGATTCCATGATTGGTCACTATATACTGTATTATTACTACTTGCATGCTGGATTTTGACTTGGGTCAAAATTTTTGTTTAGAATACCATGGCTAACGGAAGAACCACACCTACCGCCGCCCAGATTGAGGACATGATTAACGAACGTGTTGCTGCTGCTCTAGCAGAAAGGAACCCTCTAATTGTACCACCGCCTGTCGTTCCACTCGTCCGAGATGGGTGTACTTACAAGGAATTCCAGAGCTGCAAACCGCATAACTTCAGCGGCACCGAGGGACCAGTTGGTCTCACCAGATGGTTCGAAAAGTTGGAATCGGTATTCAGGGTTAGCAATTGTTCGGAAGCTAACAAAACGAAATTTGCATCTTGCACGCTTTCTGATGGCGCGCTTACATGGTGGAATACCATGGCCCAAGCGCAAGGAATTGATGAGGCGTATGCTACGCCTTGGGAAGAATTTAAATGTGCTATGATCGAAGAATACTGTCCGAGAACCGAAATTCAGAAGATGGAAATCGAATTTATGTAGTTAAAGGCCGTAGGAAACGACCTTAACAGTTACAACCGTAGGTTTTTGGAGTTGGCTCTTATGTGTCCGACCATGGTCACCCCCGAATTTAAGCGCTTGGAAAAATACTTCTCGGGACTTCCTAAGTCCGTCAAGGGTAATGTTACCTCATCCAAGCCACCAAGCGTTCCCGAAGCAATGCGCATGGCGCATACTCTCTTGAATCAAATCATCCTTGACGAGCCGGAGAAGGCTAAGTTTGAAACTGGTAGTGGCGAGAAGAGGAAATGGGACAACAACCACAACAACAACAGGGGTAAGAACTATGATCAAAACCCGGCGAAGCGACATGAAGGGTTCAGGCAAAACAACAACAACACCAACCCCAACAACAACATCTCCAATCCGAACTACAAGGGAACTTTACCACAATGCAAGAGGTGTTATAAGCACCACACCGGGTATTGCAATGTTGTCTGTGAGAAATGCCAACGGACTGGGCATGTTGGTAAGGATTGTAAGGTTACTACTTTGAATGTGAAGCCAAACCACAACAAAAATGGGCCTAGGAAATGTTATGAGTGTGGAAAGACGGGCCATTTCAGAAACGAGTGCCCAAACAAGCGTAAGGATGGCAGACCACCACGTGCTAGAGCCTTCAATGTTAATGCAAGGGACGCACGTGACAACCCCGACTTGGTGACAGGTATATTCAAAATCAACAATCTTTTAGCTTCTGTCCTATTTGATACTGGTGCCGATAGGAGCTATGTGTGTAGACATTTTTGTGATAAGTTAGATTGGTCGTTAGTTCCTTTGAAGGAAAGTATGCTTGTCGAGGTCTCCAATGGAAAACTTGAAAAGGTTGACCATATTAGTCGTGGAGCTATTATCAACATAGCTGGTGCAGAT
Source organism: Rutidosis leptorrhynchoides (assembly GCF_046630445.1). Lineage (NCBI taxonomy): Eukaryota > Viridiplantae > Streptophyta > Magnoliopsida > Asterales > Asteraceae > Rutidosis > Rutidosis leptorrhynchoides. The sequence goes on along the minus strand of NC_092334.1, from coordinate 98,469,772 downwards.
TTCGAAATTGATTTGATACCTATCAAACTGGGAAGTTTTGACGTGATCGTCGGTATGGATTGGTTGAGCAAGATAAAGGCCGATGTTATCTGTGGAGATAAAGCACTTCGCATACCACAAGGAGATGGCGAACCACTGGTTATCTATGGAGAGAGTTGTACCTCGAAGTTGAACCTCATTAGTTGCGTGAAAGCGCAAAAGATTATGAAGAAGGGACGCTTTGCTGTCCTAGCACATGTGAAAGCGGTAGAAACTGAGGTGAAGAACGTGAACGACGTTCGAATTGTGAACGAATTTTCTGATGTCTTCCCAGAGGAATTGCCTGGATTACCGCCGCAGAGAGCAGTAGAGTTTCAGATTGACTTAGTGCCAGGAGCTGCACCTGTAGCTCGCGCACCTTATAGACTCGCACCTTCCGAGATGCAAGAATTACAGAGTCAACTACAAGAGCTATTAGATCGAGGGTTTATCCAACCAAGCTTCTCGCCTTGGGGCGCACCTGTGTTGTTTGTAAAGAAGAAGGATGGATCCTTCCGTATGTGTATCGACTACCGTGAACTCAACAAATTGACTATCAAGAATCGATATCCTCTTCCACGAATTGACGATCTTTTTGATCAACTACAAGGATCGAGCGTTTATTCAAAGATCGATTTGCGATCCGGATATCACCAGCTGAGGGTGAAGGAAAGTGACGTGATGAAAACTGCATTCAGGACCCGTTATGGTCATTATGAGTTCCTCGTGATGCCATTCGGTTTGACAAATGCACCTGCCGTGTTCATGGATCTCATGAATCGTGTCTGCAAGCCTTACTTGGATAAGTTTGTTATCGTCTTCATAGATGATATCCTCATCTACTCTAAGAGCGAAGAAGAACATGAGCAACACCTTCGGCTAGTGCTTGAACTCTTAAGACAAGAGCAACTTTACGCCAAATTCTCCAAGTGCGAATTTTAGTTGAAGGAAGTACAGTTTTTGGGTCATGTTGTGAGCGACCAGGGTATCAAAGTTGATCCCGCCAAGATTGAAGCCATCAGCAAGTGGGAGACCCCCACTACTCCAACGCATATTCGCCAATTTCTAGGTCTCGTCGGTTATTACCGAAGATTCATCGAAGGATTTTCTCTGATTGCGCGTCCTTTGACCGCGCTGACTCACAAGGGCAAGAAGTTCATTTGGGAACCCACACACGAATCAGCATTCCAAACTTTGAAGAAGAAGTTAACCACTGCACCTATCCTATCACTTCCTGAAGGCAGTGACGACTTTGTTGTTTATTGCAATGCTTCGAAGAGTGGTTTTGGTTGTGTACTGATGCAACGATCAAAGGTTATTGCCTATGCCTCCCGCCAATTGAAGATTCACGAGCGGAACTACACTACACATGATCTTGAACTTGGAGCCGTTGTCTTTGCGCTCAAATTGTGGAGACACTATTTGTATGGAACTAAGAGCACTATCTTCACCGATCACAAGAGTCTCCAGCACATATTTGATCAGAAGCAATTGAATATGAGACAGCGTCGATGGATCGAGACGCTCAACGACTACGATTGTGAACTCCGTTATCACCCTGGCAAGGCCAATGTTGTAGCTGACGCTTTAAGCCGAAAGGAGAGGACGGCACCTCTTCGTGTTAGGGCTCTGAACATCACCATCCATTCGAACCTCAACAGCCAGATCAGAGTAGCCCAAGTTGAGGCTCTCAAGGAGGAGAACATATCTCACGAGCATTTGAACATACTTGTCTCTCGATTCGAGGTTAGAGAGTCTGGACTCCGATGTTATGCCGGAAGAATTTGGGTACCTTATTATGGAGATCTACGAAACCTGATACTTGATGAAGCACACAAATCGAGATATTCGATTCACCCCGGTGCGGGTAAGATGTACCACGACCTTAAAGAACAGTATTGGTGGCCGAATCTTAAGAAGGACGTTGCGACTTATGTTGGTAAGTGTTTGACTTGCTCGAAGGTTAAAGCCGAGCATCAGAGACCTTCTGGGTTACTTCAACAGCCGGAAATCCCACAATGGAAGTGGGAAAGGATCACAATGGATTTCATTACTAAGCTGCCGAAGACGGTGGGCGGATACGATACTATTTGGGTTATTGTTGACCGCCTTACCAAATTTGCACACTTCCTAGCGATGAAGGAAACCGATACAATGGAGAGGCTTGCTCAACTCTACATTAAGGAAGTTGTATCACGACACGGTGTACCCTTATCGATCATCTCCGACCGCGATCCTCGATTTGCTTCTAGATTTTGGCGTTCCTTACAAGAAGCCATGGGAACTCGTCTCGACATGAGCACTGCATATCACCCTCAGACTGACGGGCAAAGTGAACGAACAATTCAAACCTTGGAGGACATGCTACGTGCATGTGTTATTGATTTTGGAAAGGCCTGGGAAAGGCATTTGCCACTCGCTGAATTCTCATACAACAACAGTTATCACTCGAGCATTAAAGCTGCACCATTTGAAGCGTTGTATGGCCGCAAGTGCCGTTCTCCTCTTTGTTGGGCCGAGCTAGGTGAAGTGCAACTCACCGGGCCCGAGATAGTCCACGAAACTTCAGAAAAGATTGCTCAGATTCAAAACAGACTCAAGGTAGCTCGTGATCGCCAAAAGAGTTATGCTGATAGTAAACGTAAAGACTTCGAATTCAACATCGGTGATCGTGTTATGTTGAAGGTTGCACCTTGGAAGGGTGTGATCCGTTTTGGAAAACGCGGAAAGTTAAATCCGCGGTACATTGGTCCATTTGAAATTTTGGAGCGTGTTGGACCCGTTGCTTATCGTCTTGATCTTCCCGAACAATTGAGTTCAGTTCATCCTACCTTCCACGTGTCAAACTTGAAGAAGTGTCTTGCGCCACCTGAACTTATCATACCATTGGAGGAACTTACTATTGATGACAAACTCCACTTTGTGGAAGAGCCTGTTGAAATCATGGAAAAAGAAGTCAAGGAGTTGAAACACAATAGGATTCCGATCGTTCGAGTTCGATGGAATTCCAAACGAGGACCTGAGTTTACTTGGGAACGAGAGGACCACATGAGGCAGAAGTATCCTCACCTTTTCCCACCTCCTCCATCACCTTCAGATTCAACTTAAAATTTCGGGACGAAATTTTCTTTAACAGGTGGGTAATGTAACGACCCTGGTTTTTCCAACGTTAATTATTAATAATTATTATTATTAATACGTGTGATTAAACGAATGTATATAATTACATTTACATGTTTCCATGATTGCCCGTACTTGACTTTTAAGAGCCCGAAACGTCCCTGCGACACACGAAACTTCACGAATAATATTTTTAGAATATTATTTACATTCATGATTATTTATTATTAATCATTTTAATTAATCAAGGTTAGTGATTAATTACTTGGGCTTCAATTATTTAAATTGCATCTTTAATTAAATTTGGGCCTTTAATTATTAGACTTGGGCCAAGTAAGCCCACCCTACTCTTTTATGGACTAGTAAGCCCACTCGTTAAACTAGTTTATGTTAAGTATAATCAAGGGTTAATTAAACTAAATGGGAGACAAAGTTGTCTCAAGCATGCAAGGCTTTCTTTAACTTATTACCCAATTAAGCTTACACCATTAACCAACACATGAAAGAAGCTTGTTGACTCCCTCCTTTTGCACCTAGAACCGTCCACTTCCTTTAGTGTATGAGGAGTTCTTTTTTTTCATTTTACTTGTTACTTACAACTAGCATTCTCTCATTCATTTCACACACACAAACTCTCTCACAATTCTCTCATCTTTTCTCACTTTTCTTGTAAGTAAAATGTTCAAATCTTCTCTCTTGCTCTTCCAAAACCGTAGCCTAAGGGCATCCATCATCATCATTTCTTGTTTGATTTACTTGTTAGCTTGTAGTATGTTACTTCCTTGTTGTAAGATCAAGTTTCTTAACTTGAATCTTCTTAAATCTTGATTTCTTCTTTTGACCTTGAAGAACCAAGAACAAAGAACTCAAACTCTCTAGTTTGTATTTCCATAATTATGTGATTTCATGTTTCAAGATCATATACTTTAAGATCTTTCTTTGTTTTCATGAGTTGTAGACTTGAACTCTTAAGATTCAAAACTTAGTTGAATCTTCTCAAGCATGATACAAACATGAACAAATACTTAAAGATCTAGGTACTTACTTTATTTTTGATTCACTTTAATTTCATGTTTCAAGTTCACAAGTTGAAGAAACTTTCTTTTGTTTATATTGTTGACTTGAACTATTAAGATCTACACTTTGGTTTGATCTTCTCAAGTATGAAACAAATGTAAACATAAAACTTGTAGATCTAGTTATTTATTACACTTTTACTTAGTTAAATTTGTGATTTATGATTCATGGTCAAGTAATTACTAGTTAAAGACTTGATTATTATTCTTGAAACTTGTAAGTTCAAGACATAGAAGTGTAACTTGCTAGTTACAACTTCACATACTTGTGTTGATTTAACTTAAGTACTAGATCTATACTTTTGATACAAGGATCTTCAAGATCTACTAAGAACTAAGTTCTACAACCTAAGATCTTGTGTACTTAAGTTTATTTTCAAGTTTGTAGTTTATGACTAGTTTTAAAGTTGATGTATGTGTTAGATCTAAGACTTTGATGAAACTTGGGTTCATCAAACATCATAGAACTCTTAAGTGAGTTGAACTACATGTCTTAGACTCACACTTGTGTTGCTAGTGTCAAAACTTAGTTAGAGTTACTTTCATAGTTCATGTGGGTGTAGATCTAGGACTTGATGTAACTTTGGTTCATCAAATTGATGTCTTAGACTTGCACTAGGGTTATGATGGTCAAGACTTGGTTAACATGATGTAAATACATCCATGAGTTATACACTTGAAGCTATATGCATCAAGGATGAGAGCCATGATGAACATCAAGCACCAAGACCACCGGAACTCTCCAAACTTTTTGTTTTCTGTCCAAACTGAACTGATCAGCCCGATCTGGAACAGACCAGTAGGTTTGGGTTGATCTAACCTTGATTTTTGGATAGAACTTTTCGAGTAGATAACTTTTCATGTAAGACTCGTCTTCATACGAGTTACGGTTTAGAGTCTATGGCCCTCCGATCGTCACTAGGTCCATTTACTTTTCAATTCCTGTTTCAGTTTTCTGTTTACTGTTTTATGAGTCAGACCCGAACACCTGGGCTACTGTAACTGTGATATTCAGTTATCTCTGTTCGAGTAGATAATTTTTCGTTTAGGACTCGTCTTAATACGAGCCACGGTTTAGGATTTATGGCCCTCCGTTCGTCACTATGTCCTTTAACGTTGTGCAGAAAATTCTGACCTACTCGCACTTAAACCGTCGTCACGGTCAAACTAAGACGAGTTAGCTTCTGTAATTTTAACCACACTTAAGGGACTCATAGACGGAGCCATGGCCACTGGTCTCACCTTATTTCAGTAGGTATAGAGACCGTGGCGACTGACCGAAGTCAGCCTTTGTTTTAAAACTTCCTTTATGAACCAAACATACTTATACCTTTCGTTTGATGATGATTGATGATGACCCTTATGACCTTAATTACATACTTATAAACCTTTTGAGACGACTTACTGACTTAGTACTATTTGACTTAGGTTGAGGACACTCGGACCGTTACTTGCACACCATTCCCGACTACTACTTTACAGCTACTACTATCATTGTGAGTTATAGCATTCCCTTTTTACTTTAACTTATTTTGGGAACTGAGAATACATGCAGATTTTATGTTTTACATACTAGGCACGAGTACTTAAACTTATATATGTGTGGGTTATACAACGGCATAAACATTCCCTTTAGCTCGGTAACGTTTAATCATTGGTTTTTGAACCATGAACGCGAATCTTAGATATGGATCCATAGGGTTTGACATCCCCACTCGGGCTAGTAGCGCTAGCATTTAACGGGTGTTTAATACTTCGAGGTTATACGCACTTGCCAAGTGCACTTTAAGGGGGTACATTAAACGTTAAGTTAGTTACCGGGTGCCCACGGCTAAGCATATACTTTTACATACTTTTGAACGCTCGTTGTAGCACTGAAATCTCGTGGCCTACTTACATTACTGTTATACTTAAACTATAGCTCACCAACCTTTGTATTGACCTTTTTAAGCATGTATTTCTCAGGTGCTTGAAGTCGCTTCCGCTATCTTACTAGTCGTGCTGTAGAACCCGCTGCTTAGAGTTGTTATCGCATGACTACTTATCTTGCATTCAAACTTATTTACTTTTGAAACTCTGTTATGTAACGACCTTTGTGGTCACGTACACTTATTTAATGCTTCTACTTAGTGAAGCATACTTTTGGATTGTAAAACATTTGACATTGTTATGACGTCACTTTTATTAATGAATGCAAATTCTGTTTTGAAAACGCATATAGTACTTAACCTTGTAATGATCCTGTTGATGATGGTCCGTACATGATGATTTAGTACGGGGCGTCACACATTCTGTGTCTTCTCGTGAGACGTGAAGGCATGTCTCATCATGGGTTGAACAATAAGCTACATCACCTGTGATAGCAACTAATGTTTCTCCACCCTTATTCTTCGGCTGTGAACTGCTTTGACCTTGTTCCTCTTTTAATCTATAGCAGTTCTTCTTCATATGTCCCTCTAATCCACAATGATGGCATTTATATGTTGGTTTTCTGCCATCAGCTGACCTGCCCCTGCTCTTACTTCTGCCTCTCCATTTATTTTTGCTACTCATTCGCTGTCTCCCCCGATTCTCTGTGACAAAGGCATGGGTCTGATCTGTGCCCATGTCTTTTCTCCTTGCCTCTTCACTGAATAGGGCATCCTTGACCATTGACATGGTAAGTTTGCCATTCGGGGCTGAGTTGCTGAGTGTTACTACCAGCGTTTCCCAACTATCGGGAAGGGAACTAAGTAGCAGTAGCGCCTGAACTTCATCGCCAAGCGGCATCTCTACAGACGATAACTGGTTGACCAAGTTCTGAAACTCACTGGTATGCTCGGCAACTGAAGTTCCACTTTTGAGCTTCATGTTGACTAAACGCCTCATCAGCAGGGCTTTATTCCGAGCAGTCTTGGCCTGGTACATGTCCTCCAACTTTTTCCAGAGGACATATGCGTCTGTCTCTTGTGCAACATGGTGGAAGACACTATGATCAATCCATTGACGGATCTGACCAATAGTTTTTCGGTTTGATTTCTTCCACTCTTTCTCTTTGGCAGAATCAGGGTTTATACCCTTCAATTCAATAGGATCGAACAAATCCTTACAGCTAAGGAGATCTTCCATCCGAGGTTTCCACAGCGTGTAGTTTGTTGCTGTGAGCATAATCATAGCTCCGGAAGATGATGTTGACTCTTCTGTGGACATTATCACCTTAAAAATAATTTTTCAACACAAACGGGGTTGAATTGTAGAAAACAGAGATCACCGTTACGTCCGGAACGGTTGAAAATGGTGGAATAGACACTTCGCTGCTTAAATTCCACTTACAGGGCAAAATTATAATTTTTATAAACTTCATGGACCAAAAAAATGAAATTCTGAAAATTTCAGGGACCAAATTGTAAAATTTCAGAATTGCTACAGTACCGCTACAGTACCGCTACAGTACCGCTACAGTGATTTGCTACAGTTCCGCCAGCTGCTACAGTGAATTGCTACAGTGATCGTCTTCTCCGGCGAAAATTCCGGCACCGGTCGTTTTCTCCGGCGAGTTGACCAAACTTTGACCGCGTTTTCTGGGCTCGTTATAACTCCGTTTAAGTCACCGTTTTTTGCGTTGGACTCGGTTCGACGAGACGAATCCAATGGAACACTCAAAATTGGATTTTGAGAAAACTTCAGAAGACCCAAAAACTCAACCAACGTCTCTAACCAAGCTCTTGATACCACTTGTTAGGAAGAGGGGATCGCCTGGACGTTGGGAGATATAAATTTGAGAAAAAAACAACTCTATTACTCACAAGAATAGATTTACAGAGTATTACAAAACTCTTACAAAAAAAAACTCTCAAGCTCACACACACTCTCTAGGTTGTGATTACACTTCTCTGAATGATTTGGGATGATTTACAATTGAGGTTTGCACCTCTATTTATAGTAAAAATTCTATGGCGGTGGAAGGGTGTGAACGGAGATGGTGGGCGGCCGTCATCGTGTTCATCTTTGCTTCTTCTACATGATGTTCAAAGAAGGCTACTTTGAACATCTAGAAGGTGAGCTTCTAGATTGTAGGCTGGAAACTTTCACTATTGATATTTACTTCCATATAGTTGGTTTAAAATATAACAAGCTGAAACTATGGACAGGAATGTATACTGGGATTCTTGAAATCAAAAACAGTGATTTATGTCACGCATCAGGTCGAGTTTTTACCTGTTGCAGATCTAATCCTGGTAAGCTTTTGAAGTATTTCCGTTTGCGTTTCAGTGTTTATTTATTTATTTATTTTTTGCATACAAACATATATACATACATTTATCTGTATGTAACGGTCATTCACCAGGTTTTGAAGGATGGAAGAATTACACAAGCTGGAAAATATCTTAATATTCTCAACTCGGGAAGTGACTTTATCGAAATTGTTGGTGCACATAAAGAAGCCTTATCAGAAATAGAATCTGTAGGAAAAAATCTACATTTTGATATAATCGATGTGAATAAAAACCAAAGACAAACTATCAAGAAGAACATTAGCAACAACGATAACGATAACAATAAGCAGCTTGTGGAAGAAGAAGAAAGGGAAAAAGGTTCAATAGGAATGACTATTTATTGGAAATACATTACAATTGCTTATAAAGGCGCACTTGCTCCGTTAATATTATTATCACAAATTCTGTTTGAGGTTCTTCAGATTTCGAGTAATTACTGGATGGGTCGGGCATCTTTTGTATCACAGAATAACGTGTTCATTATTGTTTATGTGGCTTTTGGAATTGGATCGTCTTTATGTATTCTAGCAAGAGTTGTGCTTCTCATGAAGTTCGTGTATGTGACAGCAAACGAGCTATTTTACAAAATGCACTTATGTATTTTTCGTGCACCCATGTCTTTTTTCGATGCTAATCCTTCTGGACGAATTTTAAGCAGAGTAAGCGAATATGTTATTAGATTCAAATTTTGAAAAGATACATAGAGTTTTTTTGTTTTACAAGAGGTCTTTTTGCAGGCATCTACAGACCAAAGTGCAGTGGAATTGAAGGTGCCATATGTAATTGGCCCATTTGGTTTTACGGTCATACAGCTTTTGGGAGTTATTGCAGTTATGTCAATTGGTGCTTGGCCCGTGTTCCTTGTTTACTTTCCCGTGATTGCAATTTGCATCCGCTTACAGGTACCCATGGTTATCAGATGTTGAATAACATGTGGATTGGGTAATGGGTCAAAATGAGCAAGTTTTGGTACTGCTCATAGTTATGGGTTGACCCGAACACTTTTTGATCAAGATTTGTAATATTCTAATAGAAAACTAAACCCCCAAGTACGATTACTAGATTTGTGTTATTTAAAAAAAAATATGATAATATGAATAAATGATTTTATTTTATTTTATTATTATTTTTTTTTTTTACCGTTTGAGCTATTACTTATGTTTGGCACGGAGATTTTAGGAGCTTTTAACTTTTATGAAAAATCTAGTTAATAAAAAGCTCCGTTTGGTTAAATGAGCTTAGAACTTTTAGACAGAGGGAAAAAGCTAAAAGCTACTAGAACTACCATTTAGCTCTTAGCTTCTAAGTTTTTGTCATTTTACTCTTTATTTAATAGATTTAGCTACTCTACCAAACACCAAAATATATCTAAAAAACTAACAGCTAAAAGCTAAAAGCTACCAGCTAGTTTTGCCAAACATACCCAGAGCTTTTTGGAACTTTTAGGAGCTTCTAGCTTTTGTTAAAGATCTCTTATCTAATAAAAAGCTTCGTTTTTCTAAACGAGCTTTAAAGCTTTTGGACAGAGGGAAAAGCTACAAGCTAAAAGTTACTAGAACTAGCGTTTAAGAAAAAGCTCCTATCTTTTTGTAAATTTACTCTTTTTTTGAACAGATCTAGCTGCTCAGTCAAACACCTAAAATACTTCTAAAAAGCTACCAGCTATGAGCTACTAGCAACTAGCTACCTGCTAGTTTTACCCAACATACCCAAAATGTACACCAAATCGACCCACTTGTAATGCCATTTGTTTTGAAGTATACATTATATACAACTTTGTAGATTCCAATAGACCCGACCCAGTTATAAATATTATTTCCATGTTGGCATAACTTATGTATGTCAGATACATTCAATAATCTTGTTACTGTCCTTCCAAATTCTTTTTTACATCTATTTTATTGTATCTATATAGCAATATTACTTACCATCAGCACGAGAACTGGCAAGACTGGTTGGAGTATGCAAAGCTCCAATCATACAACATTTTTCTGAAACAATATCTGGATCAACAACCATTAGAAGCTTTGATCAGCAAAACAGATTTGAAGACATGTGCTTGAAGCTAATCGACAAGTACTCCAGACCAAAGTTACACGCCGCCGGTGTAATGGAATGGCTAGGCTTACGCTTAGATCTGCTATCCTCGATTATCTTTATCTTCACTCTCATTTTTTTAGTCTCCATTCCTGAAGGAACAATCAATCCAAGTAAGTAGTAACTTTTATTCTGTCACACATCGGATTACTGTTTCAAGATTTATTCATTTGAATCTAACCTTTTGTAATCCAAGGTACCGCTGGCTTAGCTGTTATTTATGGACTATCTTTGAACAAGTTACAAGGTTCAGTAATAAAAACTTACGCCAACATGGAAATAGTATTTATATCCGTCGAAAGAATATTTCAATACAGTACTATTCCTAGTGAGCCCCCTCTCATTATAGACTCCAATAGACCCGATCTCCTCTGGCCTTCACAAGGAAAAGTCGAAATCTATGATTTACAGGCAATTACTGTTTTCATTTAAACATTTTGTGCAAGTGAAATTAGGCACAATAATAATGTATATAAATGTGTGACTAGGTTCGATATGCCCCGCATATGCCACTCGTGTTGCGAGGCCTTACGTGCACGTTTGTTGGAGGTACAAAGACGGGAATTGTAGGAAGAACCGGAAGTGGTAAATCTACTCTTGTACAAACACTTTTTCGTATTGTTGAACCAACTGGTGGGGAGATTTTGGTAGATGGAATCGACATATCATCGATTGGACTCCATGATTTACGATCTAGATTAAGCATAATTCCTCAAGATCCAACTATGTTCAGTGGAACGGTACGAAGCAATATGGACCCACTTGAAGAATATACAGATGAACAAATATGGGAGGTACAGCAGATTACTTAATCTAATATGCTTACGCTGACATGTAGTGTTTTTTTTTTTTTTTTTTTTTTTTTTTTGAAAAGTACGTTATTGGTTACGTTTTAATTTATCTTTTCAGGCTCTTGATAAATGTCAAATTGGAGATGAGGTTAGAAAAAGTGAAGGCCAACTTGATTCAACGGGTTCTTTGCCACTCCATTTAAACACAAACTATTTTCAATTTTTGTATTTTTGTATAAAGAAACAAACTTTTCATGACCCATATTTGTAAAATTGTTATAGTTACTGAAAATGGAGAAAATTGGAGTATGGGTCAGCGACAACTGGTCTGTTTGGGCCGTGTATTACTCAAGAAAAGCAAGATTCTGGTTCTTGATGAGGCGACTGCATCAGTTGATACAGCAACTGATAACATGATTCAGAAAACACTAAGGGAACATTTTTCAGACTCTACTGTGATAACAATAGCCCATCGAATCACCTCAGTAGTAAACAGTGACAAGGTTTTGGTTTTAAACAATGGTTCGTATGAGCTCAATCTTTGTTATTCTGACCTTTCAATTGATACATGAAATCTCTACAGTTAGCTTGTGTTGTGATTCCTTTGATGTTTTACCAATAATCTATATGCAGGTGTCATCGAAGAATATGATTCTCCTACAAAACTGTTAGAAGATAAATCGACTTCATTTTCGAAGCTAGTAGCTGAATACAACATGAGGTCTGACTCTGGTCATATAAGTACTCAACGCTGATTGTTAGCAACATGATCATACAAGGTCAAGTACCTCAACTTATTACACCTGTGATTAGTAAGCTTAGAGATGGTGGTTTCCACTTTTTTACAAAGGTTGCTTAGCACTTTAGTTCTATTTAAGGAAATCGTTCAGTTTAAATGTTGTACATATAATATAATATAATTATATATAAATAAGGACAATGCTAACCATAGCACATTGCAAGATCTAAGATATGAATATTATCCCAATGGCAGGCAGTACAAAGCAGTGTTATCTTATTTATTTGATCACAGATTCATCAGGGGTGGCTAATTGGATCAGTTGGGTTCGGATGGATCGACCCACAAACGCTTTTCTGTTCTTTGTGTTACATTTCTTAAACTCATTATTAATCAGGTCACAAAACTATATTATTATTGTATGAATTTATGTGATTTAAAATGTTTTTAAATACATTTCAAATGACTTTTGACCTGTTTGACCCGCCCGAGTCATTATTCCCGATTATTTTGGTTGAAACTTTTAGCTAAAATGTGCCCCGTTAGAGGTAAAACATATAGTTCGGTCAAAATAGTTAAAGGTAGATCTTGCCCATAATTTGTTCTTTTCACATTCAATAGAAGGTTCATTGTGGAGCATTAGATACCTTTAGTATCAGATCTTCTTCTGTAGTAAAAGTTCCAGATTCTAGTACTGAAGCTGCAAGTATATTATTGATTGAATTATGAATGAAAATAAAAGTAAAGAAAAGAAAAGAATGTTATCAAAGCATATGCATATTGACACCAAAACTTTTCACAAGTCATTCTTGTTTTTTGACTCTGGAAGTTTTCTCATAAACCCTCAAACATTGACTTTTGGTTTGACTCTTTTACCATAATGAATTACTCTGTGTAGTACACATTAAAGCCTTAAACCCTGCCAATCAATACCTCATTGCCGGTTTCATAGTTTCCGAAGCCTTGGTTGAGTGGTATGAGGTAGGATCCAACGTGTGTGGGTGGCATATAACCGCGATAGGTGGTTAGGTCCCCTGCGGCGATGCCGATATTGCCGTTTGAAAAAAAAAAAAAAAAAATTAAAAGCAACTTAGCAATTTAAATTAACCACAAAGGGAAGTAATTTGTACAACGAAAATACGGGATAAGTAGCATGCTTCTTTCTCACTCGACTCCTTCAATTGAAGAACACAAGGCTCAACACAAACGAAGGTGACCAATAATTCAATTCGTTAATCTAAATCCATTTTAGATCTGAACACCTTCGTTGAATCCATTTCAGATTTGAACACCGGAAAGTTTCAACTCCGACACAAGTTTTCGTTCTTGTTTCGATTCCTATTTTCGTGTTTGTAATCTTTTAATTTTAAAATAGTTAACTGCGATTTTCATTGAAAGATTTAAAGTCGTGTTAGTATTCTTTAGGTTACCGATTTTGTTTCTTTCGATTCCTTTTTTGTGTTCGTAATTACTACGTAGTTATTACACAACGGCGAAAGACCCTAAAATAGTGTTTGTTTGTGTGTTATCGTGAAGTATACTGTTGATTTGACAAAAGTAACAGGAGTTTGTAGTGATATAAAGTAATTGCTTGATGGGTAATCGGTCTTTTTTTGTTAACTTTTCATTTTTGTTTGAGTTATTGTTTATAATGTTTAACTAGCTGGAGACCCGCGACTTCGAGGGGTTATTCGAGTCAATAATTAAGAGAGATGCTAAGAAAGTTTGTATGACATTAATGTAATAGCATTCGGTTTGACAAAAGTATTATAAATGTCTATATAGTGTTAATGAAAAAGGAAAATTAAACATTGTGAACAAAAAAATAACACTTTAGTCACACTTCCGGTCTAGTTTTCCACAAATTATTTCAAGATTGTAGACGCTTTACATGTTTATGAACCACGTAAAAAGCGAGAACTGTTTATCTTAGTGTGAGTATAGTCTGTATTTGCTTATATGTAATTGCCCGTAGATTATCCGCCTGCATGAAAATAACATTTACAAAATGTTATATAATAATAATTATTATTCATATGATTATAACAAACATCCAGTATGTATTAAAGTTACATGAGATAAGTAGTTTTCCATAGCTGATAATCTACCAATTTGTTCAAACATATTGTTTTGTAATTTGACATAGCTGCATTATCTCCTTTATCAACAAAACTTTTACCTACATATATTTCAGATATTTCTCCTTTCAATGTATTCACCTTATCTGAAATATTTTTCTACTGTTGTAGAATTTGTAGTTTCAAATTTTCAATTTTGTCAAACTGTTCAACTGACAACTCAATGTGGTTGAATATTAGCTGCAACATAATATGAAAATAGTTATAATTAATTTTAAGCAAAAACTCATCTAATAAATAAATTTTATTATTAAGTGGTCAATTATAATGTAAGTTAGTTATAGCTATATATTATCGTACAAAGTAGTTAGAAATAAATATAAATATCAAGTTGTACCTTTATTATATCCGACGGTCGAATACCACCAATCCACATAATAGTTGAAATTGTAGGTGCCATCCATTAGACATTTATGATTGACATCACACACTTTTTGGCTGCATTTTTGTTGGTATTTAATAATTCCAAATAATGATCATTATAAATGGTGTTTGGATTAGATTATGCAGTTTGATATCGCAATAATAAAATAATTAGTATTTTAAATGTTTGGAAACATTAGATTATCCAATATTTATTTGGTAAAATGACTAAAATAGACATCATAATATTAAATTTAAATTAGCATGTAAAAATTTATGTTTTCACTTTTTTATTGTTTAACATAAAATATTTATTATAATTATAATCATAAAATATGTGTAAAAATTAACTATTATTTTCTGTAAATGAACTGGTCTACAAGCATTTAATTATTCCCCTTACTTTAATAATTAAAATACAACTAACTGAAAAGAAAAAATTACCATGGTAAAATTTAAATCAATTTTAATAATATAAATATAAAGAAAAGGGAGACGATAAACTTATAATACTCCGTAGGTTATAATAGAAGTAGAGTATTCACCCATCAAAGGAGTCTTCAGCTTTAATAACTCATACGTGTACGTCACCTAAATTGAGGGTACTTAGGTAATTTTGATGAACATCCTAATAAATCCAATATTGCGTTTTGGTTGCAGTAACTATGGACATACTTTTTCCAAATCGCGTTATCAACATCTCAAAACGTGAATAATTGATTTTAAATTTAGTTTTACCAAACACTTTCTACAAATTATTTGCATTTTCAAAACGTAATAATCAAAAAATCACTAACAAATCGTATTCCCAAACACCATCACGTTTTACTACAGCTGATTATTTGATTATAATTATCTAAAACGCATAATCAATTTTCAAAACGCATACCCAAACACCCCCTTAGTAGCTGTATTACTGGAGTAATGTGAGTAGCATCATTATTTACATACATTTGTCGTTGTAGAGTGTCAATAAGGTTGTCTAACTTTTTGGACCAATCTAGAAAAAATATACCAAAGTTTGTAATATCTACAATATAATTAAAAAAATATAAAAATTAATATTAAGTATCTTCATTATGAATACACTATTTACCTTATTTGCAAGAAGAATCATAGTTTTATAAACATACCTGATTGCGAATCCACACAAGTGTTTGCCTGATAAATATATTGTGTTAATTATTATCTATACGTATATGTATGTATGTATGTATGTATGTATGTATGTATGTATGTATATATATATTGCCAGTTCAATATTTATAACAGAATTACTTAAATACAAAATATTCATTAAGTTACATATACCTGAATTTGTGCTTAAATTAATGATTCAATCTCATTTTTTTTTATCTTTATCATTATTTCCAATTGATCAACATATGCCTGTTTTGAGTTAATATAAAATAATGTTTATGTATTGTATTTAATAAAACTAAATACACTACGTATAGTTTGATGTAATTAAATATGAGCATGTACTTTTTGTCGATCTCTACAACGCCTTGATACTTCAGCCGACCTGGCTCTTTTCATTCTTAGCTATAAAATAAAAATAAATGGTTACGTTATTAAAAAGGATTATCATTCTGTATTCTTAATTAGTAAATATAAAACAACCATTGTCGTGTGTACTAAACATACCTTTTCTGATGCATCTGATTCATCTTCAATAGATTCGTTAGAAGTTTGTTGATGATTATTTACAGGTAAAGCTACTGGTATTTTCTATGTATTCATCTGTTTTGCTGTAAATGTACAAATACAGTTTACATATAAGAAGTTATATGTAATAAGCGATTGGTAAAAAGAAACTATATAGACAGTAACATGAGCTTTATCTGTTGAATGGAAAACACACCGGAGGCTGAAGAATTAGCTATACAATCATCTATAATATAATTGTGAAATACAAATGTCTGGTCGATTATATACAGAATATATATGCAGGTAGTATTAATTTTAAAGATAGAATTGATATCATTATAATAACTAAATTAATAACAAAATGAACTATAATTTAGGATATGATTTTGTGAGATATTTTTAAATTTTTACAGTAATCTACAACCAAATTTGTAGGGATTTGGTTTTGACTTAATGATGTATTTCGTATATCTAATGGAATGAATGTAACTGTATGTATATCACAAAAAATATTATTTGTACTTTGACAAAAAAAATATTATTTATAAATCTGATCATGAAATACGAAATATGTGTAAACAATTAATAGTTTGAATTAAACATTGAAAAAAAAAATTAAATGACTGTATTAGTACTAATGAAAATGTTGAGAAACAAACACAGGAACAAAATATTAAAAAACAAAAATAAAAGTTACTTGACTGATGCATAATTGAAATATAATTTATTCAGATGCTCCTGATTTGATGTGGTGCAAAAAAATAGGATTTAAATTTATTTTAGTTAGAATTTAGGTGTTTAAACGAAATTAACATATGTAATGGTATTATTTATTATACTAATGTTAAAAAAATACCATTAAAATCTGATTATAAGAGTATGTTAAAATAATACCTATGAGTTATATGGACCGCAGAACTTCTTTCTAGACCACGTTTTTTGTTATATTGGTATCATTTCCCTTGTCATCTAATATGACTACCTTCAAACCTTTTTTGCTGGTAACTCGAGATACGGCGACATACAACTGTCCGTGAGAGAACACTGGTTTACGGAGGTACAAACCAACATTTGACAATGATTGACCTTGACTTTTGTTTATTGCCATTGCGAAGCAAACAATAATTGGAAATTGGCGTCGTTGAAACTTGAGTGCAATCTTTCGATCATTTGGTGCAATCATCATTCTAGAAATGTAAGCCATATTGCCAAAGAAGTGACTGGTAATGATTCGAGCTTCGATTGTATGATCCCCAATCCGCTCAACCAACAGTCTTGTACCATTACATAACCCTTTTGATTGATCCATGTTACTTCGTAACATTATAGGTACACCACGTTTCAGAGTTAATTTATGGTTAGGTACACCAGGTACTTTAAGTCCATTCAATACTTCAGGTGAGTAAACTTGTTGAGCCCAAGTGTCATTCTCTTCATCTGGTGTTAGACTATCAGAGCTATAGAAGACTCGTTCCTCATCATCGATGGAAGATAAGATGTGTTCATTTATTGAATCAACTTCTTCGTTGGTGGGAGCAAGAATAGCTTTTGAGCTGAAAAAATTACCGTCACCTAAATGATCTACAATTTCAGGATATGTTGAATTGACAATAGTGATGATTGCACTACCATCTGTTTTTAACAAGATTTCCGTAGGAAATTCAACATCTGCTTCACCGTCATTTGGCTCGTTGATTTTGGCCTCACCAATCTTTAAAATCCAATCAACAAAATCCCTAATTTGTTGTTGATCACTATCATTCATATCCATCCTTAGTCGCATGTTTTTAGTTAACTTCAAGACCTTACAATGTCTTCATAAATCAGAAGAATGAAGTGATGCATGAACAATTTCAGATCGTGTACCTCTATGTATAACAGGTAGGATCTGTCTAAAATCACCACCAAAAACAACAACTTTACCACCAAATGGAGATGATCTATTAGGAGATACTATAATGTCACGCATTGTTCTGTCAAAAGCCTCGAAACAGTGCTTATGCATCATAGGTGCTTCATCCCATATGATTAATTTTGCTTTGTTCAATAGAGCGGCTAAGTCACTATTTTTCTGTATTGAGCAGAAACAATCTTCCAATACATTGATAGGAATAGCAAACCGTGAATGTGTTGTTCTACTCTCAGTAAAATGTAATGCTGCAATACCACTTGAGGCAACATTTATGACAATGTCTCCACGAGAACGAATAGCAGTAGCTAGTGTTTTCCAAACAAAAGTTTTTCCAGTCCACCGTAGCCGTAAAGGAAAAATAGACCACCTTGTTCTTTATAAACCGCATCTACAATTGTATCGTACACAACATTCTATTTGTCAGTCATAGTAGATTTCAAATTTTGATGCTCTTCATTTAGACTCTGTATGTCGTAAGAAATCTCATCTTGTATAAGCATGTTTAGTGATGACTGTACAAACTCGAGATCTGGAAAAGGCATATTAGGTATGTTACATAAACTGTAACCTGCATTATTAAGGTCTTTTTCAATTCTGGAAAGTGAAATGTTTTGTAGGACACGTCTAAATGTCTCTGGATCTACAATAAAAAATATAGAATTTAGTTTACTTGAATTTCTAATGAAATGAATAAGTATTATAACTTTGTGTAGTAATAATGTAATAATTATGTACCATTAGATTTTAGACGTTCCGGTACTTCTCTAGTAAGATCGTCAGACAGGAGGTCACAAGTCTCTTTCCAAACACGATCAGGGAAAGTTATACTATCAGTGGTAATTAATGAAACAAAATGAGACCGACATGCGTTCCCTGTAGACCATTGGTGCACCTCTCTTATGGAAGCAATGTATTCTTTATCATCATATAATAGTCCCATTGCATAGCATGCTTCCTTGTAGGTATCATATGTTATACCATCGACAGTTCGTAAGTCTTCATAACATGTTGGTCCTCTGACCTTATTGAGCATGATCCATAAGTAGTACGCCTCGCCTGATTTTGGATGAACATAATGTAATCTGGCTATAGTTTTCTGACCTTGCCGCTTTGACCACTTTCTTGGTGTTGAATTCCAAACATAATGGCAAGGAAATTCAACATAAGTGTACTATCTTGCTTCAGGATTCTGTTGATTGTATTTCATCCACTCAATGAATTGAGAAGCTCCGACTGAAGGTTTGTTAATAACTTGTTCCATACAATCATCACCATCATATATAATTGGTTGTTGATTAGGTAGATGAAAAGAAAGCATGTATACTGCCGGTGATCTTAATACAATCTCGTAGTTGAAAAGACGCCAAGCGGCCTCACATGCAGATAGATAACGACAACTATAATATTCATTGATCTCATCCCTACCTGTGGTCGTCGTTTGGCTTTCATTTGCATTATTATTGGCATTATTATTATTATTAGCCTGAAATTGAGCAGATATTCTGTCTGGACCTTTGTTGATATATTTGAACAGATACTTTATGGATCCGAACTGGTTACACCATTCAATATTCATGTGTGTCTGGTACTGTCTGAGTAGTGATTTGTTATAACCAACTACGTGACTGTATGTTAAAAATAGTGGTAGAATTAGAACACGACTACATTTAAGCTTATAAAATATTTTGGAATTAAGACATGCTATTGTTGATATAAATAAAAGTATGGTACTTTTGTAGTTATTATGTGTAAACTAATCTGTTGTCTAGCTTTTCTCCTTTTTTCATGATAAAATTACCATCATTACGGCGCATGTATACTGGGAATCCATCGGCGTCAAAGTGGCTCTCATTTGTGAAATCCTTTATAAATCCTTTTGAGCATGTACCTCATCGCATGCATGGACATTCTTTATGTTTGACTCCGCATGGTCCATGCATCATATAATCTGAAACTAAAGAATACAATTCTGGATCCTCATCTTTATCGGGTATTTCGGCACTAATAACTCTGTCAATTTTCGAAGCATTTGGTGTGGTTTCTATTTTGTCAAGCCATAATATCATGTGCACATGAGGTAACCCACGTTTTTGAAATTCTATAACATATAAACCTGATATCATGTGAAAATGGAAAACAATAATTAAAATAATACTTTTGATCTTAAATGAAGCACTAAGGATGTAAGAGTTGTATAAATGAATATTTAAGAAAAGATGTTCATAAAAAAAATACATCCTCTTAGATATTCGAACATCTTTTCATCTTTGATTTGATCGTACAAAGAATCTAGCTTCATCTTAAATACGCGTGTAAGAATATCTGGCCTATCTTCTGGATTTAAATTTAAAGGCGTCAAAACACGAAGAAGTTCATGCCATTTAGGATTACATGTTAAAGTGATGAAAGATTAGGTGGACCAAATGATCGAACAATAGCCATAGCATCCATATAATTTGCATACATGTATCTTGCTCCACCAGTAAAAGAAGAAAGAAGTGTTATCCGTGTGCTCATAGCTGAAA
Organism: Rutidosis leptorrhynchoides; assembly: GCF_046630445.1. Taxonomy (NCBI): domain Eukaryota; kingdom Viridiplantae; phylum Streptophyta; class Magnoliopsida; order Asterales; family Asteraceae; genus Rutidosis; species Rutidosis leptorrhynchoides. Next base: position 98,449,087 of record NC_092334.1, on the reverse strand, counting down.
CATCATAATTTCTAGTTTCTCGTGCTTCAACTAAACTGGAGATTTAACCAACTCTAAATGCTTTCTGAATTGTTCCTGGTGTAATGCAGCCTTGTATTCCCGACCATAGTATAAGCATCTACCATGAACTACTATAAAAGTTTTCTTGACATTAAAATCAAAGATTTTTCGCCTACTCTCATTTGTAAGCGATATGCAAAAAATTCCTGTAAAGTGAGACGTGCATGTCCAGTAGCGTCCTTAATTTCAACACCCTTATGGAGTATATCGACTCTGTAACCATCTTGAGCGTAGGGAAACAATATGGGATACTGTAGTGCTAAATAAGATGGATGAAGTTCACTTATACGCCTCAATCCCTTTCTACGGTGATCCAATACAATGTCACGTTTATCACAAGATCCATCAATATCTCCAATTATTATTGCAGCAACTTCATTTGCAATTGGTAGATTATAAGTTCGGCCATCTTGTGCTCTGCTACCAATGAGTTTGATTTGTATTGGTTAATCTTCGTCCATGTCAAACCGATCTCTTGCCATACGAAATTTTTTAACCAAAGGATTAACATGGTCAAGTAAACCCTTCAAACGGTGTACTGTTTCTGAAAGCAATGAATATTGGTTTGACGTTGATTTTGAATTTCCATTACTGTCATGAAAATAATCATATATCAGTAATAAACAACTATTATTTAAAAAATGAGCAGCCGTTGTTAGATATTTGTTTATATTTGTTGTATATATAAAGACTAAAGATGTTTGCAAAAATAAAGTAAATAATGTTATACCCGTATGAATTAATGCGGTTATCTACTTCATTCCCAGTTTCATATATATAAAGTTGGCAGAATCATGGATCTTGACCAGGCTCGGGCAGTAAGCTGCCTACCAGGTGATAATTTTGACATTGCATATGATATACATAAGGACCCTTGCCGTTGTTTATAGAATGATCAGTTTTGCCACTAATAGATGTAAAACTAAATATCATGTTATACCGTCATATATTTTCAATAAAGTTCTTGCTATGTTCGCTTGCACCAGTAAATAGATCTAACAACATCTGTGGTGGATCATTCAAAGGTGGGAGTTCTACTTTATCATTTAAACAACATAGAGAATAAGCTTTTCTTGTAAAAGAAGGATTGCCTCACATTGCTTCAGATTTTCACAAACGTGCTTTGCATGAAGTGCATATATATATATATATATATATATATATATATATATATATATATAGGATCACCAAAGTCTCTATATTCTGTACCAATTATATGTTAGTATATATATATATACAACCTCATGTCTAATGAATAATATGTGTTAAATGTAAAATAAACAATATATTATGAAATAGGATTTTAATTACCTTGACTTCTTTCGAAAAACTTCTTATTATCATCATCATCTCCTATTATGTTGACATTCATATCATCAGGTAAATCTAACGATATCATTTCTTCATTAGAAAATTTGTACTTTGGTGGTCTTCCTCTACGTTTCAAGGTCGATTCTTGCTTTATAGGAGGTTGTTGGTTAGCAAATGTAGTTTGCAATACGTATTTAGGATTTCTTCCTAATTTTTTTTTCCTGAGTAAAGTCTGATCGGTTACCATGACCTATAATTAAAAACGTATCATTGTGTATGTTACTATAAATGTATATTGTATATAGAATTAGTATTATGAAATAATTGACATTATGACAAATACATACAGTTGGTTATGTCAGACAACGGACTTCTGATATTGTGTAACTGAGATGAACTATTGAAGGCGATATTTCCCGCAGAAGATGATAGTTGAGAGGAAGAACCTAAACATACAATATAGAAATAAATACAAGAAAACAACCAAACAAAACAGAGTTGTTCAATAATTTTTTTAAAATGACAACATACAACATATTGCAGGTTTAATAATTGTTGTTGCAGGACACAAAAGTAGTAAATATTACTAACCAATGTTTTTTTTTTTGTATTTTGTAATCTGAATGGAATAGTATCCGATGGCGAAAGATTGTATTTTAGTGGCCGTCCGATAAGTTTTGTTGTAGGAGTAGAGCTGGACATCTCACTATCAAGATTAGATTTACTTTGTTGACTGTTAGAACCTGCATGACAGATTTACAAAAAATAGAGTAAAACAAACTGGGACTGCTAAAGATTGATAAAAACAATTTTTAGACAGAAAAAAGTTATCTTTTATGTTAATTAATCACACTGAAGGTGTAAAAGTCAAACATTTTTTTTTTTTTGTTTTTAATTGATTATGGATTAAATAAAAATATAGAATATATATCTAAAACTATAAAAGAATTTTGAGGATTAATTATAATGAGTGTTTTACTTATTATGGATAGTGGACTGTTCCATGAATTCTGCATTGTGCTTTCTTCTGGATTTTCGACCTTTAATTGTTTTTTTTAACGTTTTGGTTATCGGTGTAACAGTTGTCCCAGTTGGATATGTTGCATTAGTAAATACATAAGAATATAGTAGTCTGTATGTTAATTGTTTGAATTTCAATTAATAATTAACATGATTTACTAATATACTCACAGTTGGTGATATCCGTTAGAACTGTTAAATTTGAACCTAATTGAACATGAGATGTTGAACTTTGTGAAACATCTGTTGATCTGTTGATCTCTGTTTATGTGGAAATCCTGCAAAACAATATTTAAACATTTATGAACTGAATAGAATAATATAATTACATTGATATTACTATATATCTTTATATTCAATTTACGAAAAAATACATATTAGAATGTAATGTTGGTAGAATCAATCATGTTACACAGTTAACTCAAAATAGAAATTAGATGATGATTATGTAACGAATAAAAAATTATACTTCTGTTTAATCGAATACATACCAAGATTGATGTGAATTTGATTATCTCCATTATATGTATTTTCTCGATTGATTGAACAATTTTCTTTGTTTGAGACCGCTTGATTTTTCCTTTTTCTTCTACTGGATTGATTGATGGATTTCTGATTCTGATTCATAATAATTTAGAAATGAAAAATAAAATGAAATGAATACCAGACGAAATGATTAAGAACAATAACCTAGAAGATGAAAAATGGATGACTTTGATTAGGGCTGAACAATTGGCATGAATTAGGGTATAATTTTGTAGAGGTGCCGTTTAAAATGTGTTCTTATCTAATTTTGTATTAATTAGAGATAAAAAATAAATTTAAACCGTTCGCAATAAATCGTTGTTTGATTATAAAAAAAATTAAAAAATTGGGCTGAAACATTGTTTAAGTTTAGTGGGCTCATATTTCAATATTTATTGACTTGTTTATTGGGCTCACAAAACACCTTGATCCAACACACCTTTCATTTGATACTCGCACGAATGGAATTTGTCCTTTTTAACAAAGTAAAAAACATTTACACTCTTTCCAGCTACTTTTGTTTCCTCCTTCTCATTGACGGTGATAGATCAAAGTATCTTTATTTTTAGTACCAGTCGATCTCAACTACAATCTTGTGTAAGTAATTTTTTATTTTTTTTACATACTTTATATGCCCGTATACATTTATTTCGAACTGAAAAACCCTAACTGTGACGTAATGAAGCAATTTTGTCTTCTAGGGTTTCGTAAAAGTGCGATTCGGAAGAAAGATAACTGATCGTTTAATACATTAACAATTGATAGGTATATGGTTAAATAAGGTTACTTGTATTGTGAATAAACTTTTGTTTGATAACAAAATACAATCTAACAATGATCTGCTTATTATTGTTCACTTACATTGTTTTTTTGAAATTGATTTATATGAATGCTAATTAAGATTATTTGTTTGCATGTGTCTGTAGAAGTGACCTAATCATGGTTTTTCTATGTTTAAGAAGTGTTGTATGTGGATTCTAAGGCATGAACAATTGTTTAAATTATGTTTTAGTTTTTCTAGTAATTAAAAATATTGAAAACATATTTATGTAATAAAGTAATACTGTGTAGGTATAATGATAATTTCAGATTTTTTTGGTTTTCATAATAGTTAAATGTAATATGTATATAATTGTATAATTTTCTTTGTATAATTTGTAAAAAAATGGTTTCAGATTACTTGACAGAAATGGCAAAAAAGACTGGAGGAAGTAGTTCTTTTAACAATGCTAGTAACAAATCATTGCCAAATATGGTATGTATGTACTGTTTTCTTTCACACAATGCATTTATCAGTGTTGTTTTTCTACTTATGTAAATGTAAATACTATGCTGAAATTTAAACATTATTTGTAAATATATTTTATTTGTTTGACAGCTAATACCAAAAAAGTTTGTTACAAATCACTTTTCATCGACCGGTGAAATTGAGGTCAAGGTTAAACCAAGATCTGGACGTAGATCATTCAAAGCAGTAGTAGTTTAGGATGGTGAAAGAATTCATTTCACAAAGGGCTTGGAACATGAAATGTCCCGTTCATATTGATTATAAACGTTCCATATTAATTGATTTCGTTGCGAGGTTTTGACCTCTATATGAGACGTTTTTCAAAGACTGCATTCGTTTTTAAAACAAACCATAACTTTTATTTTATCGACAAAGTTAAAAAGTCACCACCTAGATTATCCAGAAATGATAATCTAAAATATCACACTTACATACTACCAATACATATTGGTTTACAATATTAATATGTTACAACAAAGTAAATCTCGAATGCAGTTTTAAACAATATTATACAAGCATGCTGACACCAAATCTTGTCCATATTTTAGCATGCAACAGCGAAAGCTCTTAATAATCACCTGAGAATAAACATGCTTTAAACGTCAACAAAAATGTTGGTGAGTTATAGGTTTAACCTATATATTTATCAAATTGTAATAATAGACTACAAGATTTCATATTTCAATATACATCCCATACATAGAGATAAAAATCATTCATATGGTGAACACCTGGTAACCGACCTTAACAAGATGCATATAGAATATCCCTTATCATTCCGGGACTCCCTTCGGACATGATGAATTTGAAGTATTAAAGCATCCGGTACTTTGGATGGGGCTCGTTGGGCCCAATAGATCTATCTTTAGGATTCACGTCAATTAGGGTGTCTGTTCCCTAATTCTTAGATTACCAGACTAAAAAGGGGCATATTCGGTTTAATAATACAGCCATAGAATGTAGTTTCATATACTTGTGTCTATTTTGTAAAACATTTATAAAACTGCATGTATTCTCATCCAAAAATATTAGATTTTTAAAAGTGGGACTATAACTCACTTTCACAGATTTTTTACTTCGTCGGGAAGTAAGACTTGGCCACTGGTCGATTCACGAACCTATAACAAATATGTACATATATATCAAAGTATGTTCAAAATATATTTACAACTGGTGATGTAGCGTGGGGGTATGAAATAGTTATATATTTTACTAGGAAAAACTATTAAATACGATACAATTTTACACAAGTGATTTATTTATTTATAGAGTGGGATATACCTAAACCTTGCTACAACACTATAGGCAGTGTACCTAATCGTAGAGTAGTGTAGTTTTTAGTAAGTCCGGTTCGTTCCACAGGGAGCTGGTGATACGTACTATATTTTTAACAACTATATTTATATAAATATATATAACTATATATAGTAATATTATTATAAAAGGGGGTTTTACCGTTTAATGACCGGTTTGTCGATTTTATATTTTTAAGCGTAAATATAAATGACGATAAATAAAGTGCGTAAAATAAATAACAATATTAAAATGACAATAAATAAAATTGCAAGTAAATAAAATTATGATGAGAAATACAATAAAACAATTATGCTTATTTAAACTTCCGTAATCATGATGTTTGACGTTTTGATTTTAATTAATTATCTTGGGTTAATTGTCCTTTGTCCTGGATTATTCGATATGTCCATCTGGTTTTTGCACATAACAGTCCATCAGTCATAAATATAAATTGCGAGTATCCTCGTCAAATTATCCTTATACCCGAAGTCAAATATTCCAACTAATTAAAGATTTAAACTGTGACGCAGCTATCACTTCTGTCAACAATTACACCAGTTATCACTGTATGTAATCCACCCCTGTTTTGATTAGATATGAATATTAATTTACCCACTTGATCAGAATGAATAATCAATTACCCAACCCAATTGATTAATTAAATTATTGTTAAAGATGTCGTATAAACGTCACTAAATAGGACATGCATAATCATTTAATAATTATTAGATTAACTAATTTGAAGATAGGTTCGACAGGCTCCAAAGAATTGTCATTCGATTAGACAATACCCCCCATCTATTAATGGTCCATGGTCCAATGTTCACAAGTGTCGGTCTTTTATACCCTAATTATGGTACAAAATTCAATAACCCAATCTTAATTTTTAGTCCAACATCACGATTACTTCGGCTCAAATAAGCATAATAATAACTTAGTTACGAGACATTAATTTAAAAAGGAAAAACATAGCTTACAGTGATTATTTATCGCGTAGCATTACACGGACAGAGTTCCGACTTAAAACCCGTTAAACATTTCTTACAATAACCTTACTAAACCATAATTTATTATTAATCTTAAATTAAAATTATAATTATAATAAATATAAATATAAATTGAGAGAGATAGATAGATATGGTGCAATGGATTCGGCAGAGGGCTCGTGCCTTTTATAGGGAATTCTGATTTTGGTGTGCTCCGCGAGTGCGGTACATTTGTTCCTCACAGCTCCGCAGTCGCGGAGGTTCGAATTCCAGCTCACAAACTTTTGGCCATTTGCTTGTCGACGTTTTTAATAAATAAATATAATATATATATAATTTTAAGAATTATTTATATATTATATTATATTTATATGCATAGTTGACTTGTAATTTTCGCTCCGTTGCGTCGCGCATTTCTTCTTGACTCAGGTCCCGGTTCCGTATTTTCGAACGTCCTTTCATACGCGGAGATATCTTGTACTTTGCGTTTTGCGATTTGTAATTTGCACAAAAATTGTTCTCCTTAACTTCCAAAATCCGTGCGAGTCTTTTACTCACTTTTTAGTGGCACTTTTAAGTGTACTATGGCTTTAGTGGCACTTTTCAGGCTTTAGTGGCACTTTTTCTTCAATTCTTTAATCTTCGTGCTTCGTCTTCACATTTATTTATTTAAACAATTACAATGAAAATATAATACAATTACATATGAAAACCTATTATTTAGGAGGGATATTGCTATGAAATATATGTTCCTTTTTAGCCTTATCAAATATCCCCACACTTGAACGTTGCTTGTCCTCAAGCAATACAGAACTTGAAATAAAATCACACTTCACTCGAATCACTTTTTTATTCTCACACTTTGTACATCAGTGATTTTGATATAGCGGTATAAACAATGATAGTAACGATGTGGTTTATAGTCCCACGTGACTATGAAAATTTAGTTCCTTTAAGGAAATTGGATCTTTATGAAAACATTTGATCTTTTGAAAATTCAATCTAGCTTTTACCCTAGATAAGTTTTCCGGAATAACCCTTCACCGGTGTTGCAAAATATTTTTGTGGGTTTTGTGAGTTTCAGATTTGAAAATTTTAGCTCAACACTTGCGATTTTGTGTCACCCACTTGCTAACCTTGTATTAGGAAAGCAACATGTCCAGTTTACTTGTCCCATATATTACCTTTCGGAAAACTACCGTCCGGTTGTAAAGGAAAGCGATGAACAAGCAACTGTTAAGGCAATGCCCCGTGACATGCTTTTAATTATGGTCTATATCGTGTCGGATGCAATTACTATCCTTTGTAGGAGCAATAGTAAAGATCACCTTATAATTTTTCAGTCTGGCACAAGGTCCTGTCTTCGACCATGCTATGCAACCACCGTTCTTACGGTTGACACCCGATTTGGTTCAGGTGACCTAATGAATTCCGGGTGAATTCCTAGGATTTTACGTTCAATGGTAATGAACACATTGAAAATAGGTTTTCAGAAAAAAATCGGTTTTAATTTTGATCAAAATATTTTCTCGTTCAAGCTCGAGTTTAGATATCATCGAATTCCATGAGTTTGAATTCTCAATCTTTAAGGTCAATCTCAAGGATTGAGTAATATCAGGCTTAAAAGCTGATTTTTAATCTTTAAGGAGATTATCCTTTCTGGGAGTCTGATTCATTAGTCTTATCAAGCTAATTTGCACGACGCCCTCCCCATTTTACGAGACAGATCCTCTCATGGTTAGGATAAGTCTGACCACTTGGCGACCCTGTTTGATGCTGAGGTCCGTGGATTTCCTGCTGATTTTAGAGATGACTTTTCTAGATTTTTCGTCAACCTATAGCTGGTCTGGACGACAACTTCCTGACCTAAATCAAGAAGCGCGTGTCTTTTTTAGAAGACTTTACTTCCTTTTAATGATGGAATTGATTCATCGTGCAGATCCATCTTTCTTTTAAATATATTACAATAAATCGGGTAAAACTGATTAGTTTAGTCCAAAGCAAAAATACCTGCAATAATTTGTACCAAATATGTGATATGTGATTTAAATAACTTGGTAAATTCTTTCCACACTTAGCTTTTATTTATTTTTTTTCTTTGCCTTTTTATTTTCCTCTATTCCATTTTAAATGAATTCTAACGTTTTGGGTTGTTTCTCCATTTATGTTCTCTCCGAGGTAACAATAATTTCGGCATTAACACCTAGTTTTATCGTTCATAAATATGTATAAACATGATTTTGAGTTCATTTAGTTGAAATTTTTTCAAATTTTCACAAAATTTGGCAATTAAACTAAGTGTAAACCCGAGAGAATTTATAACCCTTCCCTACACTTGAGATCTTGCAATGCCCTCATTTGCAAGAAATCAGTAAAAATTTAAATTCATGAGGGTGATTAGTGTAGAAAAATGATTAAAAATACCGAGTTTGCAACATATTGTTGTTATTTCAAATTTGATATTTTGCGTCTTGTCATCAAAATCAGTAGCTTTTGCTGAACTTAATGACAGTCTTTGAAAGCGCGTTGTTTTACCCTGTTGTATATATGATAAAATACAAACATATATATACATATTTTTGAAGTTTGGTATATTACCCCACATTCAAAAATTTATAAAATCTAATATTTTTTTTGGCATACTTTAAATCAATAAAATTAAAAATAATGATAACAAATTTTGTCGCCCCATCTTTGGGTAAAGCAATTTCGGTTCAACGACCTAATCTTCAACTCACGACGAATTTTAGAAATCATTTTTTAAACTTAATTAAATAAAGTAAATTTTATTTTTAAAAAATTCACACAAAACTTAAAAAAAAAAACATATTAATTTCATACAAAACCTATAAAACAAAAAAAATTCAGAATGGGGGTGAGAAAACTAGTTCTTTAGTGTCTGCTAGCGGAAAAGACCAATCGAATTCCATTCTCGGAACTACACGAGAACAGAACAACTAACTCTAGACAACATTTTCTTTTTAGAACATTTGAATCTCCCCACACTTAAGTAGCTGTGGTGTCGAAATTGTAATTAACTTCATCGTCAATTTCTCTTGGACCATAATCAACTTGCATATCTGTGACTTTAGCTTTAAGCCAGTGACCAGCTTCTTCCGTAATATCCACAAATTCAACTAGTTTCGCCTTTTCTTTAGGCGCTAGATTGGATACTAACCGGTTACATAACTTAAAGTTCCCCTTAATTCTAGCATCGTAAACCCGTTTAATAAGTTTCTTCATTGAACTATTAATAACGGGATCGTTTAATTTCGTATCAACAACGGGGTTCTTTGTTATCAGGTCATCATTAGGTGTTACTTCATTTTCCCCACACTTAGGCGTTTTATTATTGTTAAGCACTACTGTTGGAGTTGGTAAAACAACATGGTTCTTACCAATCGTTTTTGCTGGTTCAACGGTTTTGGTTGGTGGAGATTTAGACGTTCGAATCACAAAGGTGATCGATTTTTCATCATTACTAAGTGTCATTCTACCATTTCTTACATCAAATAACGCCCCGGTGGACGCTAAGAATGGTCGACCTAAAATTAGAGGAATGTTTGAGTCCTCTTCTATGTCAATGACAATAAATTCGACTAGAAAGGTTAAATTACCTACTTGAACGGGTAGGTTGTCAGCAATTCTAACTGGGTATTTAATGGTTTAATCAAGGAGTAGAACACTCATATCCGTTGGACTTAACTCACCTACTCCTAATCTCTTATATAATGAAAGAGGCATAACACTTACACTCGCACCTAAATCTGCTAGTGCATCATACATGACACAGTCACTAAGTAGACAAGGAACAATAAATTCACCCGGATCACCTACCCTAGGTGGAGGTTTTAGTAGAACTATCTTCACCGGTTTTACTTCTACGGTTTTTGTTTCTTGCACTTTCTTCTTCTTCTTCTTCTTCTTCTTCTTTCCAAAGGTATCACAAACTTTATTACCTATTACTTCCTCATACTCAACTCCTTTTCTAGGAAACGGGATGGGTGGTCTGTATGGTGCCACCACTGGCTTTACATACTTAGGTGGTGGTGGTGGTGTAACTTCTTCATTGTTACTTACATATAAAACCTTCCCATCTTCTAGTGTTGGTTTTTCGGAATTTGTTGAAACCATGTTAACATTTTCATTCCAAGGATTTACTTCAGTATTACTCGGTATCTTTCCTTGTTCCCTTTCACTCATCAATCTAACAAGAGTACCTACTTGTTTTTCTAGATTGAAAATGGAAGCTTGTTGAGTTCTAAATGACTGATCAAACCTCTCATTTGTTTGGGTTTGAGTTTTAATAAATTGTGTTTGAGATTCAATTAGCTTAAATACCACTTCTTCCAGATTTGACTTTTTTTCTTCGGTTTGTTGTGGTGGTTTATACAAGCCAGGTCTTTGTTGATTGAAAGTGTTGTTTTGAGTTGGTTGGTTATTCGGACCTTGTTGGTTATACGAGTTATTGTCGGGTCCTTTTGGATTGTAAAGAATGTTTTGATTTCGATTGAAGTTTAGCCTTGGAGGTTGATAATTATTTTGATAATTATTTCCAGGCCTTTGATTCATGTAGGAAACATTCTCTCGTTGTTCCATCGTTTGCTCGATGTGACAATCTTTCGTTAAGTGTGGTCCACCGCATTGCTCACAACTGATTCGTATTGCGTGAATATCTTTAGTCATCTTTTCCATTCGTCTTTCGAAAGCATCTATTTTTGCGGAAACAGAATCAAAGTTATGGCTAGAATCGGCTCTAGCCGCTTTAGATGAACGAAAGATATCTTTTTCCTGGTGCCACTCATGAGAGTGGGAGGCTGTATTATCAATTATCTTGTGAGTTTCAGTTGCGGTTTTCTTCATAATGGAACCACCAGCTGTTATGTCGATGTCTTTTCGTGTAGCAATGTCACATCCTTGATAGAATATTTGTACTATTTGATAAGTGTCTAAACCATGTTGAGGACATCCTCTCAACAACTTTCCGAATCTTGTTCACGCCTCATATAATGTTTCATTTGGCTTTTGCGCGAACGTAACAATTTCTCATTGAAGTCTCACAGCTTTAGATGCCGGAAAGAATTGTTTAAGAAATTTTTCAACTAAAACGTCCCATGTATCAATCACCCCTTCAGGTAACGATTCTAACCAATCTTTGGCTTCTCCCTTTAAAGTCCAGGGAAATAACATGAGATAGATTTGTTCATCCTCCACTTCTCGGATTTTAAATAGAGTACAGATTCTATTAAAGGTTCGAAGATGTTCGTTTGGATCTTCCTTCGGTGTACCACTATATTGGCATTGATTAGTTACCATGTGTAGGATTTGTCCTTTGATTTCATAATCTGGCGCATTAATATCTGGCTTAATAATGGCGTGACCTTGGCCCATGCGTGTGGCCCTCATTCGATCTTCCATACTTAGAGGTTCCGTTACTTCCATAATTGAATTTGTTGAATCTGAATCACTAGAGGATTCTGATTTAATGGTTTGTGGTTCAGGATGAATGATTAGTGGTTCAGGATCTTGGAATTGTCCTTGAATATCCTCCGAATTCTTAGTTGTGAAGTCGGGTTCAAAAGATGGATTATCAGAATTTCAAATTGGAGTACTTGTTCGACTAGATGATGATTCTAAAGAAAAATCAACGTCGACAATATTGGCTAGATGTCTTGATCGATTTACAGGTGGTGAACGGATGAAAGGTGGTGAACGTTTTGCTCGGTGCATTCACTGAATATCCCATTAGTTATAAAAATAAGAAAAATTATATAAGTTATCAAATTAATAGACTTTTCTGATTTTGCCACGTTTCGAATAGCCAATAGATGCAGCAGGTAGCCAGGACCCTTTAAATCGGAAGCCCACAACTCGCCACTAACAAATCCAACTATTACTACGAACCAGAAAATTTTGGATGTCTATCAATTTAACCGCTTAAAATAATTTTTCATTTTGAAATTTTAGAGAAGAAATAGAAAATTCTATGTCCTATAAACTAGAGTGTCGAGAAATAAGAAAGAAAAAGATTGCGCGTCGAAAAATGTCGAAAAATAAGAGGTCGAAAAATAATCGTCGAAAAATAATAAAAAGAAAGTAGCGCGTCGTAACTTGAAAGGAACTAAAAACTAAATCTAAAAAGTTGTGCCTAAAGGTATTAAAGCTTAAAAGGAAATCTATATCCAAAACATCAATAACTTAAAAAGCACTAAAATATATCAACGGCGTCGCAAAATTCTAAAGCGCCTAAATCTTAGTCTATAGAAAAAGCACTTAAGGGATTTTACGGCAAATCTTAGAAATCTAGAAATAAAAATAAGCTACGACAAAAACTAGAACTTAAAACTTAAAACTAGTTATGAATAATAAATATACAAATTACGAATTATATTTTTAAAAAGATACGAAATATAAAAAGAAAATTAGAGTTATAAAAATATAATTTTTTATAAAAATATTATTTATATAAAAGTATTAATATAAATATGTAAATAATAATAATTAAAACTTAAAATACAAATTATATTAAAACTATATAATAATTAAACCCTAATAATAATAATAATTAAAATAATAAAACCCTAATTCGTAATTAATGGCTGGATCAGAGCTGTCAGACCAAGCTCCGCGAGTGCGGATTTATACTCCCTAAAATCTCCGCGAGTGCAGAGGATGCAAATTACGCACGTTCAGGTTTTTTTTTTTTTTTTTTACAAGTTTTATAAAATAAAAGATAGATAATTTTTATAAAATAAAAATAAACTTATATTTTAAAACTTAAAATAAAAATACTTATTAATTTATAAATAAAAATCTTAAAAATAAATAAATAAATAAATAAATAAATATATATATATATATATATATATATATATATATATATATATATATATATATATATATATATATATATATATATATATATATATATATATATATATATATAATTTTTTTTATGTTTTATACTTTTTTTTATACTTATTACAAAAACAATATATTTTTTTTTTCGAAATAAGAAATAATATATTTTTACAAAAATTTACGAAAATATAGCGTTTTTCACCGAGTCCCCGGCAGCGGCGCCAAAAACTTGGTGATGTAGCGTGGGGGTATGAAATAGTTATATATTTTACTAGGAAAAACTATTAAATACGATACAATTTTACACAAGTGATTTATTTATTTATAGAGTGGGATATACCTAAACCTTGCTACAACACTATAGGCAGTGTACCTAATCGTAGAGTAGTGTAGTTTTTAGTAAGTCCGGTTCGTTCCACAGGGAGCTGGTGATACGTACTATATTTTTAACATCTATATTTATATAAATATATATAACTATATATAGTAATATTATTATAAAAGGGGGTTTTACCGTTTAATGACCGGTTTGTCGATTTTATATTTTTAAGCGTAAATATAAATGACGATAATTAAAGTGCGTAAAATAAATAACAATATTAAAATGACAATAAATAAAATTGCAAGTAAATAAAATTACGATGAGAAATACAATAAAACAATTATGCTTATTTAAACTTCCGTAATCATGATGTTTGACGTTTTGATTTTAATTAATTATCTTGGGTTAATTGTCCTTTGTTCTGGATTATTCGATATGTCCATCTGGTTTTTGTCCATAACAGTCCATCAGTCATAAATATAAAGTGCGAGTATCCTCGTCAAATTATCCTTATGTCCGAAGTCAAATATTCCAACTAATTAAAGATTTAAACTGTGACGCAGCTATCACTTCTGTCAACAATTACACCAGTTATCACTGTATCTAATCCACCCCTGTTTTGATTAGATATGAATATTAATTTACCCACTTGATCAGAATGAATAATCAATTACCCAACCCAATTGATTAATTAAATGATTGTTAAAGATGTCGTATAAACGTCACTAAATAGGACATGCATAATCATTTAATAATTATTAGATTAACTAATTTGAAGATAGGTTCGACAGGCTCCAAAGAATTGTCATTCGATTAGACAATACCCCCCATCTATTAATGGTCCATGGTCCAATGTTCACAAGTGTCGGTCTTTTGTCCATACCCTAATTATGGTACAAAATTCAATAACCCAATCTTAATTTTTAGTCCAACATCACGATTACTTCGGCTCAAATAAGCATAATAATAACTTAGTTACGAGACATTAATTTAAAAAGGAAAAACATAGCTTACAGTGATTATTTATCGCGTAGCATTACACGGACAGAGTTCCTACTTAAAATCCGTTAAACATTTCTTACAATAACCTTACTAAACCATAATTTATTATTAATCTTAAATTAAAATTAAAATTATAATAAATATAAATATAAATTGAGAGAGATAGATAGATATGGTGCAATGGATTCGGTAGAGGGCTCGTGCCTTTTATAGGGAATTCTGATTTTGGTGTGCTCCGCGAGTGCGGTACATTTGTTCCTCACAGCTCCGCAGTCGCGGAGGTTCGAATTCCAGCTCACAAACTTTTGGCCATTTGCTTGTTGACATTTTTAATAAATAAATATAATATATATATAATTTTAAGAATTATTTATATATTATATTATATTTATATGCATAGTTGACTTGTAATTTTCGCTCCGTTGCATCGCACATTTCTTCTTGACTCAGGTCCCGGTTCCGGATTTTCGAACGTCCTTTCGTACGCGGAGATATCTTGTACTTTGCGTTTTACGATTTGTAATTTGCACAAAAATTGTTCTCCTTAACTTCCAAAATCCGTGCGAGTCTTTTACTCACTTTTTAGTGGCACTTTTAAGTGTACTATGGCTTTAGTGGCACTTTTTCCTCAATTCTTTAATCTTCGTGCTTCGTCTTCACATTGATTTATTTAAACAATTACAATGAAAATATAATACAATTACATATGAAAACCTATTATTTAGGAGGGATATTGCTATGAAATATATGTTCCTTTTTAGCCTTATCAACAACATTTTTAATACGCTTTGCTGTTTTAAGTTTATTAAGTCAGCTGTCCTCGTTAGTAACCTACAACTAGTTGTTCACAGTTAGATGTACAGAAAATAAAGCAATATATATTATCTCGAATCAATCCACGACCTCGTGTATACAAGCCTCAGGCTAGATCACAACTCAAAGTATATATAATATTTTGGAATCAACCTCAACCCTGTATAGCTAACTCCAACATTACTACATATAGAGTGTCTATGGTTGTTCCGAAATATATATATAGATGGGTCGATATGATATGTCAAAACATTGTATTCGTGTCTATGGTATCCCAAGATTACATAATATATTAGAATACATGTATAATACAATATGAGTTAGCTAGGATATGATTAATATAGATTTGTTACCAATTTTCACGTAGCTACAACTAGAAAAATTATCCAATCTTGTTTTACCCATAACTTCTTCGTTTTAAATCCGTTTTGAGTGATTCAAGTTGCTATGGTTTCATATTGAAATTAAGTTTATGAATCTAAACAGAAAAATTATAAGTTTATAGTCTGAAATACAGATTACAAGTCGTTTTTGTAAAGGTAGTCATTTCAGTCGAAAGAATGATGTCTAGATGACCATTTTGGAAAACATACTTCCACTTTGAGTTTAACCATGATTTTTGGATATAGTTTCATGTTTATAAGAAAAATCATTTTCCCAGAAGAACAACTTTTAAATCAAAGTTTATCATATTTTTAATTAACTAACCCAAAACAGCCCGCGGTGTTACTACGACGGCGTATATCCAGTTTTACGGTGTTTTTCGTGTTTTCAGGTTTTAAATCATTAAGTTAGCATATCATATAGATATAGAACATGTGTTTAGTTAATTTTCAAAGTCAAGTTAGAAGGATTAACTTTTGTTTGCGAACAAGTTTAGAATTAACTAAACTATGTTCTAGTGATTACAAGTTCAAATCTTCGAATAAGATAGTTATACATATATGAATCGAATGATGTTATGAACATCATTAGTACCTCAAGTTTAGTAGGTAAACCTACTAGAAATGATGAAAAAATAACTTGAGCTTCAATGGATCTTTGATGGCTTGGAAGTTCTTGAAATAGAATCATGACACAAAAACAAGTTCAAGTAAGATTATTACTCGAATTAAGATAGTTATAGTTATAGAAATTAAATCAAAGCTTGAATATGAATATTACCTTAATTTAGAAAGATAACCTACTGTAAATAACAAAGGTTTCTTGATCTTAGAAGATTGCTTGGAATGGATTAGGAAACTTGGAAGTAAACTTGTAAACTTGAAAGTGTTCTTGATGTGTTCTTGAGTAATTGTTTTTATGATGATTATAGGTAATAACCGATAAGGCTAAAAAGGAACATATATTTCATAGCAATATCCCTCCTAAATAATAGGTTTTCATATGTAATTGTATTATATTTTCATTGTAATTGTTTAAATAAATAAGTGCGAAGACAAAAGGCGAAAACGAAGATTTGAAGACACAAACGTCCAAAAAGCTCAAATGTACAAGATACAATTCAAAAGGTTCAGTTTATTGATGAAAAACGTCTAAAAATGACAAGAGTACAAGTTACAAAACGCAAAGTACAAGATATTAAATTGTACGCAAGGACGTTCGAAAATCCGGAACCGGGACATGAGTCAACTATCAACGCCCGACGCAACGGACTAAAAATTACAAGTCTACTATGCACAAGAATATAATATAATATATAAATAATTATATTAATTATTTATATTTTATATTTATATATAAATTATGTCGACAAGCAAGGTTCCAAAATTGTGTGAGCTGGATTTTCAAACTCCACGACTCGCGGAGTTTGCAGGCTTAAAACTCCACGACTCGCGGAGCTGCAAAAATCAGAAATGCCTATAAAAGGCCATGCATTCTGCCGAGTTTAAAAATATAAATAATAATAATAATACTCTGTAATAAATAATAAATATATATATATATATATATATATATATATATATATATATATATATATATATATATATATATATATATATATATATATATATATATATATATATATATATATATATAGTATAGGGTAGTTTTATATTAGATTAGTTCGGGTTATGTAAAGGTTATTTTACGGGTTTTTTGAAGTCGAAATTCTGTCCGTGTAACACTACGTGATAAATACTCAATGTAAGTTATGTTCTCCTTTTTAAATTAATGTCTCATAACTAAGTTATTATTATACTTATTTAAGATGAAGTAATCATGATGTTGGGCTAAAATACTAAAATTGGGTAATTGGACTTTGTACCATAATTGGGGTTTGGACAAAAGAACGACACTTGTGGAAATTAGACTATGGGCTATTAATGGGCTTTATATTTGTTTAACTAAATGATAGTTTGTTAATTTTAATATAAAGATTTACAATTGAACGTCCCTATAAATAACCATATACACTCGATCAGACATGATGGGCGGGGTATTTATATGTACGAATAATCGTTCATTTAACCAGACACGGGAATGGATTAATAGTCTATGGAATTATTAAAACAAGGGTGAAATTATGTACAAGGACACTTGGCGTAATTGTTAACAAAGTATTAAAACCTTGGGTTACACGCAGTCGATATCCTGGTGTAATTATTAAATAAAGTATTAAAACCTTGTTACAGTTTAAGTCCCCAATTAGTTGGAATATTTAACTTCGGGTATAAGGATAATTTGACGAGGACACTCGCACTTTATATTTATGACTGATGGACTGTTATGGACAAAAACCAGACGGACATATTAAATAATTCAGTACAAAGGACAATTAACCCATGGGAATAAACTAAAAATCAACACGTCAAACATCATGATTACGGAAGTTTAAATAAGCATAATTCCTTTATTTTCATATTTATTTGCACTTTTATTTTATCGCACTTTTATTTATCGTAATTTCATTATCGTTATTTACTTTACGCTTTAAATTAAGTCTTTTATTTATTTAATATTTTACATTAGGTTTTAACTGCGACTAAAGTTTTAAAATCGACAAACCGGTCATTAAACGGTAAACCCCCCTTTTATATATTATTATATATAATTATATATATTTTATACAAATATAGTTAATTAAAATATAGTGTGAAATAAGCCAGCTCCCTGTGGAACAAACCGGACTTACTAAAAACTATACTACTCTACGATTAGGTACACTGCCTATAGTGTTGTAGCAAGGTTTAGGTATATCCCATCTGTAAATAAATAATTAAAACTTGTGTAATTTGTATCGCTTTTCTTATCAAAAATATATAGTATTTCACGTACATCTCTGCGCACATCAAGTTTTTGGCGCCGCTACCGGGGAATCGGCGAAACGCTATATTTTTAATTTATTTTTGTATAAATATATATATATATATATATATATATATATATATATATATATATATATATATATATATATATATATATATATATATATATATATATATATAGAAAAACAATATAAAATTTAAAAAAATATATATAAAAAAATAAAAAAAATGTTTTTCAACCTCCGCGACTCGCGGAGATTTTCTGGAATGGGACACCGCGACTCACGGAGCCACCCTGACAGGCGCACCCAGGAACCCTACTTCGCATATATTACTGAATATTATTAATTATTATTATTTTAAAACCCTAATTAGGTTTAATTAATTTAATATTTAATTTTTAGTTTTAATTAAATTTGTAATAATTACTTTAAATTAGTTTTATTATATATAAAAATTAATACTTTTATAAAATAAAAATATAAAAAATAATATTTTTATAAAAATTGTACTTTTTACAACTTTAAGTTTATTTTTATATTTTGTATTTTTTTTAGTGTAATATTTGTATCTTTATTGTTCGTAGCTAGTTTTAAGTTCTAGTATTTTGCCGTAGCTTATTTTTATTTTTAGATTTTTAGGCTTTGCCGTAAAATCACTTAAGTGCTTTTTCTTTAGACTAAGATTTAGGTGCTTTAGAATTTTGCAACGCAGTTTTTAGATTTTAGTGCCTAATTAAGTTATTGCCGTTTTGGATATAGAATTCCTTTAAGATTTAATACCTTTAGGCGTAACTTTTTAAATTTAATTTTTAGACTTTTAAGTTACGACGCGCTATTTTCTTATTTTTATTTTTCAACATTTTTCGACGCGCTATCTTTTTCTTTCTTATTTCTCGACACGCTAGTTTTTAGGACTTAGAATTTTCTCTATTTCTTCTCTATAATTTCTTTAAAATTTCAACGAAAAATTATTTTAAGCGGTTAAATTGATAGACATCCAAATTTTATGCTTCGTAGTAATAGTTGGATTTGTTAGTGGCTGAGTTGTGAGCTTCCGATTTAAAGGGTTCTGGCTCCCTGCTGCATCTATTGGCTATTCGAAATGTGGGCAAAAGCAGAAAAGTCTATTAATTTGATAACTTATATAATTTTTATTTTTATAACTAATAGGATAGGATAATTAAGTAAATGCACCACATTGTAGCTAAAATTTGGTAATAAGCGCATTATGGAAAATCTCGAGAATATTTTGGAAACTCTTTATGACATCCGAAATCAATTTAATCAATACTCTCAAAAGGATGTTGATGACAATTCGTTCGGTCAATCTTGGATCTCGAATGACGAAACAATAACTGGTTGTGAAATCTGTGGAGATTATCACTCAACATGGGAATGTTATTATTACGTTCCTATGGAAAATTATGCACCCACGGAACCTGAATGGAACGATTATGAAGAATACAATTCAAATTGAGATTATTCCCAAGAATATTTCCAAATTCAACAACCAGTAGACGAGGAAAATTACGTGTCTGAAAATTTATTAGACAATATGAAAATCAAACTCGAAGAACTCAATGCTCAAAATGAACAAATGAGAGAGTTTGTAAACCGGCAAGCTGAAACTCTATCAGACTACACACCTGTTGATCTGAGGAGTATTGTGCAAGAAAATCTTATATCATCGAATTTTGATGAATTCGAGAGCTCCGAAATCACCAACTATCCCGATGATACTTTTTATTCAGTTTTACCAATTTCACAACATATCGACACATTAGCCTCTATGGATGAAGAAGAAGTAAGGGTGACAAATTGGTACTCTTGGGAAAACGATAACGTTGAAAATTTTACCCCCGAGACCAAAGTGGTGGGATCGATAAGTACCGTTAATGAAGAAGAATCTACTCCAATCCCGAAATTCACCATTCCACAACCTTCCAACCCAATATTCTCAATAGACGAGTCATCTACCGAAGATGAACTACGAGCTGTAATAGATAATGACACCTCGGATTTCACCCAATTGGGTAATAGAGGTGAAAACTTTGATCTCGAGAATAAAATGAAGGAAATATTAGGAATTGTCCACCCTATAATATATATGTCGGTGTATATCGATCCATTTGACCAAGAACCAGAAAAGAGACATATCCATTTACTAAAAGCTACACTTAAAAAAGAATTAAGTAGTAACGATCGGGTAGTTCTAAACTTTAAACCCATTTATATATTTTATACCACCCGAGATGTAAATAACTGGCTCACTATTCTAATTCGTGGAACTTATTCTACCGACTTCACATGTCGTCAGCTAAGTGTGGGGAAGTCTAACCCCACTTAACGTTAAATTAGGGGTTCGGGTTAGTGCATAACTCGTTAATAAACATGTATGATAGATTAGGGTAAAAGACGCATTTTTAAAAGATTAGCAAACAGTTCAGAAAAGCAACCTTTTTTAAAGAAAAACATGTGTGATAAAACAAGAAGGAATGAACAATGAGGCGCGCCATCTATCATTCAATGAGCTTTGAAATTACAAACTGGGTATTTTCAATCACTTTTCTACACTAATCACCCTCATGAATTTATAATTAGAGTCTGATTTTATGCAAATGAGGGCATTGCATGATCTCAAGTGTGGGGAAGGGTTATAAATTCTCTCGGGTTTATACTTGGTTTATTTGCCAAATTTTATGAAAATTTGAAAAATTTTCAACTAAATGAATTTAAAATCATGTTTATATATATTTATGAACGGTGAAAACTAAGTGTTAATACCGAAATTATCGTTACCTCGAAAAGGATATAAATTGAGAAACAACCCAAAACGCTTGAATTCATTTAAAATGGAATATAAGAGAATAAAAAGTCAAAGAACATAATAAATAAAAGCCAAGTGTGGGGAGAATATACCAAGTTATTTAATAAAAAATTATCTATCACATGTTTCTGTAAAGTTATTGCAGGTGCTTTTGTTTTGGACTAAATTAACTGTTTTACCCGATGAAAGAAAAGAAAAAATGGATCTACACGATGAATCAATTCCATCATTAAAAGGAAGTAAAGTCTTCCAAAAAAAGTCACGCGCTTCTTGATTTAGGTCAGGAAGTTGTCATCCAGACCAGCTGTAGGTTGACGAAAAATCTAGAAAAGTCATCACTAAAATCAGCAGGAAATTCACGGACCTCAGCATCAAACAGGGTCGCCAGGTGGTCAGATTTATCCTAACCATGAGAAGAATTTATCTCGTACAATGGGGGGCACCGTGCAAATTAGCTTGATAAGACTAATGAATCAGATCCCCAGAAAGGATAATCTCCTTAAAGATCAAAAATCAGCTTTTAAGACTGATATTACTCAATCCTTGAGATTGACCTTAAAGATTGAGAATTCAAACTCATGGAATTCAATGATATCTAAACTCGAGCTTGAACGAGAAAATATTTTGATCAAAATTACAAACCGATTTGTTTTCTAAGAACCCATTTTCAATGCGTTCATTACCATTGAACGTAAAATCCTAGGAATTCACCTGGAATTCATTAGGTCACCTGAACTAAATCGGGTGTCAACCGTAATGTAGTGACCCGAACTTTTCCATGTTTATATATATTAATTAAGATTGATATTTACATGATTAAATGTTTCCAACATGTTAAGCAATCAAACTTGTTAAGACTTGATTAATTGAAATATGTTTCATATAGACAATTGACCACCCAAGTTGACCGGTGATTCACGAACGTTAAAACTTGTAAAAACTATATGATGACATATATATGGATATATATATAGTTAACATGATACTATGATAAGTAAACATATCATTAAGTATATTAACAATGAACTACATATGTAAAAACAAGACTACTAACTTAATGATTTTTAAACGAGACATATATGTAACGATTATCGTTGTAAAGACATTTAATGTATATATATCATATTAAGAGATATTCATACATGATAATATCATGATAATATAATAATTTAAAATCTCATTTGATATTATAAACATTGGGTTAACAACATTTAACAAGATCGTTAACCTAAAGGTTTCAAAACAACACTTACATGTAACGACTAACGATGACTTAACGACTCAGTTAAAATGTATATACATGTAGTGTTTTAATATGTATTTATACACTTTTGAAAGACTTCAATACACTTATCAAAATAGTTCTACTTAACAAAAATGCTTACAATTACATCCTCGTTCAGTTTCATCAACAATTCTACTCGTATGCACCCGTATTCGTACTCGTACAATACACAGCTTTTAGATGTATGTACTATTGGTATATACACTCCAATGATAAGCTCTTAGCAGCCCATGTGAGTCACCTAACACATGTGGGAACCATCATTTGGCAACTAGCATGAAATATCTCATAAAATTACAAAAATATGAGTAATCATTCATGACTTATTTACATGAAAACAAAATTACATATCCTTTATATCTATTCCATACACCAACGACCAAAAACACCTACAAACACTTTAATTCTTCAATTTTCTTCATCTAATTGATCTCTCTCAAGTTCTATCTTCAAGTTCTAAGTGTTCTTCATATATTCTACAAGTTCTAGTTACATAAAATCAAGAATACTTTCAAGTTTGCTAGCTCACTTCCAATCTTGTAAGGTGATCATCCAACCTCAAGAAATCTTTGTTTCTTACAGTAGGTTATCATTCTAATACAAGATAATAATCATATTCAAACTTTGGTTCAATTTCTATAACTATAACAATCTTATTTCAAGTGATGATCTTACTTGAACTTGTTTTCGTGTCATGATTCTGCTTCAAGAACTTCGAGCCATCCAAGGATCCGTTGAAGCTAGATCCATTTTTCTCTTTTCCAGTAGGTTTATCCAAGGAACTTAAGGTAGTAATGATGTTCATAACATCATTCGATTCATACATATAAAGCTATCTTATTCGAAGGTTTAAACTTGTAATCACTAGAACATAGTTTAGTTAATTCTAAACTTGTTCGCAAACAAAAGTTAATCCTTCTAACTTGACTTTTAAAATCAACTAAACACATGTTCTATATCTATATGATATGCTAACTTAATGATTTAAAACCTGGAAACACGAAAAACACCGTAAAACCGGATTTACGCCGTCGTAGTAACACCGCGGGCTGTTTTGGGTTAGTTAATTAAAAACTATGATAAACTTTGATTTAAAAGTTGTTATTCTGAGAAAATGATTTTTATTATGAACATGAAACTATATCCAAAAATTATGGTTAAACTCAAAGTGGAAGTATGTTTTCTAAAATGGTCATCTAGACGTCGTTCTTTCGACTGAAATGACTACCTTTACAAAAACAACTTGTAACTTATTTTTCTGACTATAAACCTATACTTTTTCTATTTATATTCATAAAATAGAGTTCAATATGAAACCATAGCAATTTGATTCACTCAAAATGGATTTAAAATGAAGAAGTTATGGGTAAAACAAGATTGGATAATTTTTCTCATTTTAGCTACGTGAAAATTGGTAACAAATCTATTCCAACCATAACTTAATCAACTTGTATTGTATATTATGTAATCTTGAGATACCATAGACACGTATACAATGTTTCGACCTATCAAGTCGACACATCTATATATATTTCGGAACAACCATAGACACTCTATATGTGAATGTTGGAGTTAGCTATACAGGGTTGAGGTTGATTCCAAAATATATATAGTTTGAGTTGTGATCAATACTGAGATACGTATACACTGGGTCGTGGATTGATTCAAGATAATATTTATCGATTTATTTCTGTACATCTAACTGTGGACAACTAGTTGTAGGTTACTAACGAGGACAGCTGACTTAATAAACTTAAAACATCAAAATATATTAAAAGTGTTGTAAATATATTTTGAACATACTTTGATATATATGTATATATTGTTATAGGTTCGTGAATCAACCAGTGGCCAAGTCTTACTTCCCGACGAAGTAAAAATCTGTGAAAGTGAGTTATAGTCCCACTTTTAAAATCTAATATTTTTGGGATGAGAATACATGCCGATTTTATAAATGATTTACAAAATAGACACAAGTACGTGAAACTACATTCTATGGTTGAATTATCGAAATCGAATATGCCCCTTTTTATTAAGTCTGGTAATCTAAGAATTAGGGAACAGACACCCTAATTGACGCGAATCCTAAAGATAGATCTATTGGGCCTAACAAACCCCATCCAAAGTACCGGATGCTTTAGTACTTCGAAATTTATATCATATCCGAAGGGTGTCCCGGAATGATGGGGATATTCTTATATATGCATCTTGTTAATGTCGGTTACCAGGTGTTCACCATATGAATGATTTTTATCTCTATGTATGGGATGTGTATTGAAATATGAAATCTTGTGGTCTATTATTATGATTTGATATATATAGGTTAAACCTATAACTCACCAACATTTTTGTTGACGTTTTAAGCATGTTTATTCTCAGGTGATTATTAAGAGCTTCCGCTGTCGCATACTTAAATAAGGACGAGATTTGGAGTCCATGCTTGTATGATATTGTGTAAAAACTGCATTCAAGAAACTTATTTTGTTGTAACATATTTGTATTGTAAACCATTATGTAATGGTTGTGTGTAAACAGGATATTTTAGATTATCATTATTTGATAATCTACGTAAAGCTTTTTAAACCTTTATTGATGAAATAAAGGTTATGGTTTGTTTTAAAATGAATGCAGTCTTTGAAAAACGTCTCATATAGAGGTCAAAACCTCGCAACGAAATCAATTATTATGGAACATTTTTAATCAATAAGAACGGGACATTTCAGTTGGTATCCGAGCGTTGGTCTTAGAGAACCAGAATTTTGCATCAGTGTGTCTTATCGAGTTTGTTAGGATGCATTAGTGAGTCTGGACTTCGACCGTGTTTACTTGAAAAATGATTGCTTAACAAATTTTGTTGGAAACTATATATTTTTAACATGTGAATATTATGTGATATATTAATCTCTTAATGCGTTTGATATTATGTGATAGATGGCTACCTCTAGAACAAGTCCCATTGACTCAACTAATAATAATGAAGAGTCAAATGTAAATTGGAATGATTCGTGGACTGATTCACAAGTTCCCGAAGAGGAACCGGAAGAAGAGTCGGAACCGGAAGAAGAATCGGAACCGGAAGAAGAATCGAAACCGGAAGAAGAATCGGAACCGGATAAAGAAATAGAACCGGTGGGGGAAATAATAAAACGGTTAAGTAAAAGAAAATCCTCAACCAACCGACCAAGGTTAATTATGGTCAATGGTGTTTCCGCCAAGGAAGCAAAATATTGGGAGGATTACCAATTCTCCGATGAATCGGATTCCGAAGAGAATTCCGATGATGTTATAGAAATTACCCCAACTGAATTTAAAAAGGCAAAAGAAAATAATAAGGGAAAGGGCATAAAAATAGAGAAATCTAATTCCAACCCCGATGAACTTTATATGTATCGTCAACCCCCGAAGTCCTTAAGTTGTAACAATGACCCGGGAACCTCTAAACCACCAGGTTTTTCTAAACCAATGTGGAAAACGACGGCTCGTATTAGGGGAACATCATATATCCCTAGAAACTTGGCAAAACGTACCAAAACCGAAGAAGAAGAAACAAGCGAGTCGGAATAAGATAGTTGTATTCGTGTGGTGTAATATATGTAATATAGTGTGCTTATGCTTTATGATATATGTAAATATTGCTTGTATTAATAAGTATTTTTTTTATGAATCTAACTCTTATCTATTTTACAGTATAAAAACACAAAATGGATAGACAACCCAATATTTTAAGAGACCTACCCGGAGACATGATTGATGAAATCTTGTCTAGAGTCGGTCAGAATTCTTCGGCACAACTATTTAAGGCAAGATCAGTTTGTAAGACATTCGAAGAACGTTCCAAGAATGCCTTGGTTTATAAAAGGCTTTCGTTCGAAAGATGGGGGATATCACATTGGGAAATCCATAAGTTACGATGTGTTTACTTTGACGCATATATTGCGGGGAACCCAAATGCTATTTTACGCAATGGGTTAAGAAATTATTTTGACTCAATATATTCGAATATTGGACTTCGTGATTTAGAAAAAGCAGCTAACATGCAACATAAAGAAGCATGTTATGCTTACAGATTAGTAATGTTCGCTTCTCACCAAAGTGAGAACAAGAACATCGGGCTACAACTATTAAACAAAACGTTTCCACAAGTGACGGAGTCGGTAATTGGGGTAAGAAATGAGGTTTTTAGATTGTTACGGGACTGTTGGACATTACGTAACCCTCGTCCCTTTGACGACGTTACAACATGCTGTCTTATCAACGGCCATAACGGCTATGTTCCACAAGACCAAGGATGGGAAGTAATCCTAGTAAAACCAGAATGCATGACTTGTTTCTGGACGTATGAATTACGTGTCTTTATTGCCTTTGCTGAACGACTTGTGTACTAGCTAGAATTATCTTCACAACCATCTTGTATCAAATTTATTGTGTGCTATATTTCATGCTATATGTAAAATAAGCGGTATTGTAAGTTTGTAAAATATTGTGTAAAAGTTTGAACGCGAAATATTATTATAATCAGTTTTTCATATAGAATTGTAGTAGTTGAATTGTATATTAGCTACTAAGTATGAACTTAACGGGTAGGTACTACCCGAATTTAAACTTATAAAACGCTAATATGAAGAAAAAGCTTTTATAAATGAGTTCATATTATGCTACGAAATACTATTAACTACTCTTAATATTCTGTATGATTAACTTGTTCCATTTGACTATTTTGAAGGAAATGGCACCGACTACTCGACACACCGTGAATATGAATGAAGAGGAATTCCGTACTTTTCTAGCTTCAAACATAGCCGCAGTACAGGCTGCGCTACATACCAACAATAACCTTGGATCTAGCAGTACAGGAAATCGTGTAGGATGCACCTACAAAGAATTCACTGCCTGCAAACCTTTGGAATTTAATGGAACCGAAGGACCGATCGGATTGAAACGGTGGACCGAGAAGGTCGAATCGGTGTTTGCCATAAGTAAGTGTAGTGAAGAGGACAAAGTGAAGTACGCTACGCATACCTTCACAGGTTCTGCGTTAACATGGTGGAATACCTATCTAGAGCAAGTGGGACAAGACGATGTGTACGCACTACCGTGGTCAGCATTCAAGCACATGATGAACGAGAAGTACCGTCCCAGAACCGAGGTCAATAAGCTCAAGACAGAACTTAGAGGGTTACGAACCCAAGGATTTGATATTACCACGTACGAAAGACGATTCACAGAATTGTGCCTATTGTGTCCGGGAGCATTCGAAGATGAGGAAGAGAAGATCGACGCGTTTGTGAAAGGATTACCGGAAAGAATCCAAGAAGATATAAGTTCACACGAGCCCGCCTCCATACAACAAGCATGTAGAATGGCTCACAAACTAGTGAACCAGATTGAAGAAAGAATTAAAGAACAGACTGCTGAAGAGGTCAATGTGAAGCAAGTCAAAAGAAAGTGGGAGGAAAACGGTGATAAGAATCACCAATACAACAACAACAGCAATTACAACAATAATCGCAACAATTATCCCAACAATCGCAACATCAATCGCAACTACAACAAACGGCCCAACAACAACAACAACAACAACAACAACAACAACAGCAACAACAGCAACTACAACAATCATCCCAACAACAATAATAACCGCAACAACAACAACAATCAGAAGCAGCTATGCCAAAGGTGTGAAAAGTATCACTCGGGGTTCTGCACTAAATTTTGCAACAAGTGTAAAAGAAATGGTCATAGCGCTGCAAAGTGTGAGGTCTACGGACCAGGGGTTAATAGAACGAAAGGAACAAATGGTGTCGGAACGAGCAATGGCGGAGCAAGTAGTGTCGGAGCAAGTTATGCCAATGTAGTTTGTTATAAATGTGGAAAATCGGGCCAAATTATTAGAAATTGCCCGAACCAGGAGAACACGAATGGACAAGGCCGCGGAAGAGTTTTCAATATTAATGCGGCAGAGGCACAGGAAGACTCGGAGCTTGTTACGGGTACGTTTCTTATTGACAATAAATCTGCTTACGTTTTATTTGATTCGGGTGCGGATAGAAGGTATATGAGTAGAGATTTTTGTGCTAAATTAAGTTGTCCATTGACGCCTTTTGATAGTAAATTTTTACTCGAATTAGCAAATGGTAAATTAATTTCAGCAGATAATATATGTCGGAATCGAGAAATTAAACTGGTTAGCGAAACATTTAAGATTGATTTGATACCAGTAGAGTTAGGGAGTTTTGATGTAATAATCGGTATGGACTGGTTGAAAGAAGTGAAAGCAGAGATCGTTTGTTACAAAAATGCAATTCGCATTATACGAGAAAAAGGAAAACCCTTAATGGTGTACGGAGAAAAGGGCAACACGAAGCTACATCTTATTAGTAATTTGAAGGCACAAAAACTAATAAGAAAAGGTTGCTATGCTGTTCTAGCACACGTCGAGAAAGTACAAACTAAAGAAAAGAGCATCAATGATGTTCCCATTGCAAAAGAATTTCCCGATGTATTTCTGAAAGAATTACCGGGATTACCCCCACATCGATCCGTTGAATTTCAAATAGATCTTGTACCAGGAGCTGCACCAATAGCTCGTGCTCCTTACAGACTCGCACCCAGCGAGATGAAAGAACTGCAAAGCCAATTAGAAGAACTTTTAGAGCGTGGTTTCATTCGACCAAGCACATCACCGTGGGGAGCTCCTGTTTTGTTTGTCAAGAAGAAAGATGGTACATTCAGGTTGTGTATCGACTACCGAGAGTTGAACAAACTTACCATCAAGAACCGCTACCCACTACCGAGAATCGACGACTTATTTGATCAACTACAAGGCTCGTCTGTTTATTCAAAGATTGACTTACGTTCCGGGTATCATCAAATGCGGGTGAAAGAAGATGATATTCCAAAGACTGCTTTCAGAACACGTTACGGTCATTACGAGTTTATGGTCATGCCGTTTGGTTTAACTAATGCACCAGCTGTGTTCATGGACCTTATGAACCGAGTGTGTGGACCATACCTTGACAAGTTTGTCATTGTTTTCATTGATGACATACTTATTTACTCAAAGAATGACCAAGAACACGGTGAACATTTGAGAAAGGTGTTAGAAGTATTGAGGAAGGAAGAATTGTACCCTAAGTTTTCAAAGTGTGCATTTTGGTTGGAAGAAGTTCAATTCCTCGGTCACATAGTGAACAAAGAAGGTATTAAGGTGGATCCAGCAAAGATAGAAACTGTTGAAAAGTGGGAAACCCCGAAAACTCCAAAACACATACGCCAGTTTTTAGGACTAGCTGGTTACTACAGAAGGTTCATCCAAGACTTTTCCAGAATAGCAAAACCCTTGACTGCATTAACGCATAAAGGGAAGAAATTTGAATGGAATGATGAACAAGAGAAAGCGTTTCAGTTATTGAAGAAAAAGCTAACTACGGCACCTATATTGTCATTGCCTGAAGGGAATGATAATTTTGTGATTTATTGTGACGCATCAAAGCAAGGTCTCGGTTGTGTATTAATGCAACGAACGAAGGTGATTGCTTATGCGTCTAGACAATTGAAGATTCACGAACAAAATTATACGACGCATGATTTGGAATTAGGCGCGGTTGTTTTTGCATTAAAGACTTGGAGGCACTACTTATATGGAGTCAAAAGTATTATATATACCGACCACAAAAGTCTTCAACACATATTTAATCAGAAACAACTGAATATGAGGCAGCGTAGGTGGATTGAATTATTGAATGATTACGACTTTGAGATTCGTTACCACCCGGGGAAGGCAAATGTGGTAGCCGATTCCTTGAGCAGGAAGGACAGAGAACCCATTCGAGTAAAATCTATGAATATAATGATTCATAATAACCTTACTACTCAAATAATGGAGGCGCAACAAGGAGTTTTAAAAAAGGGAAATTTAAAGGATGAAATACCCAAAGGATCGGAGAAGCATCTTAATATTCGGGAAGACGGAACCCGGTATAGGGCTGAAAGGATTTGGGTACCAAAATTTGGAGATATGAGAGAAATGGTACTTAGAGAAGCTCATAAAACCAGATACTCAATACATCTTGGAACGGGGAAGATGTACAAGGATCTCAAGAAACATTTTTGGTGGCCGGGTATGAAAGCCGATGTTGCTAAATATGTAGGAGAATGTTTGACGTGTTCTAAGGTCAAAGCTGAGCATCAGAAACCATCAGGTCTACTTCAACAACCCGAAATCTCGGAATGGAAATGGGAAAACATTACCATGGATTTCATCACTAAATTGCCAAGGACTGCAAGTGGTTTTGATACTATTTGGGTAATAGTTGATCGTCTCACCAAATCAGCACACTTCCTGCCAATAAGAGAAGATGATAAGATGGAGAAGTTAGCACGACTGTATTTGAACGAAGTCATCTCCAGACATGGAATACCAATCTCTATTATCTCTGATAGGGATGGCAGATTTATTTCAAGATTCTGGCAGACATTACAACAAGCATTAGGAACTCGTCTAGACATGAGTACTGCCTATCATCCACAAACTGATGGACAAAGCGAAAGGACGATACAAACGCTTGAAGACATGCTACGAGCATGTGTTATTGATTTCGGAAACAGTTGGGATCGACATCTACCGTTAGCAGAATTTTCCTACAACAACAGCTACCATTCAAGCATTGAGATGGCACCGTTTGAAGCACTTTATGGTAGAAAGTGCAGGTCTCCGATTTGTTGGAGTGAAGTGGGGGATAGACAGATTACGGGTCCGGAGATTATACAAGAAACTACCGAGAAGATCATCCAAATTCAACAACGGTTGAAAACCGCCCAAAGTCGACAAAAGAGCTACGCTGACATTAAAAGAAAAGATATAGAATTTGAAATTGGAGAGATGGTCATGCTTAAAGTTGCACCTTGGAAAGGTGTTGTTCGATTTGGTAAACGAGGGAAATTAAATCCAAGGTATATTGGACCATTCAAGATTATTGATCGTGTCGGACCAGTAGCTTACCGACTTGAGTAACCTCAACAACTCGTGGCTGTACATAACACTTTCCACGTCTCGAATTTGAAGAAATGTTTTGCTAAAGAAGATCTCACTATTCCGTTAGATGAAATCCAAATCAACGAAAAACTTCAATTCATCGAAGAACCCGTCCAAATAATGGATCGTGAGGTTAAAAGACTTAAGCAAAACAAGATACCAATTGTTAAGGTTCGATGGAATGCTCATAGAGGACCCGAGTTCACCTGGGAGCATGAAGATCAAATGAAGAAGAAATACCCGCATCTATTTCCAGAAGATTCGTCAACACCTTCAACAGCTTAAAATTTCGGGACGAAATTTATTTAACGGGTAGGTACTGTAGTGACCCGAACTTTTCCATGTTTATATATATTAATTGAGATTGATATTTACATGATTAAATGTTTCCAACATGTTAAGCAATCAAACTTGTTAAGACTTGATTAATTGAAATATGTTTCATATAGACAATTGACCACCCAAGTTGACCGGTGATTCACGAACGTTAAAACTTGTAAAAACTATATGATGACATATATATGGATATATATATATAGTTAACATGATACTATGATAAGTAAACATATCATTAAGTATATTAACAATGAACTACATATGTAAATACAAGACTACTAACTTAATGATTTTTAAACGAGACATATATGTAACGATTATCGTTGTAAAGACATTTAATGTATATATATATCATATTAAGAGATATTCATACATGATAATATCATGATAATATAATAATTTAAAATCTCATTTGATATTATAAACATTGGGTTAACAACATTTAACAAGATCGTTAACCTAAAGGTTTCAAAACAACACTTACATGTAACGACTAACGATGACTTAACGACTCAGTTAAAATGTATATACATGTAGTGTTTTAATATGTATTTATACACTTTTGAAAGACTTCAATACACTTATCAAAATACTTCTACTTAACAAAAATGCTTACAATTACATCCTCGTTCAGTTTCATCAACAATTCTACTCGTATGCACCCGTATTCGTACTCGTACAATACACAGCTTTTAGATGTATGTACTATTGGTATATACACTCCAATGATCAGCTCTTAGCAGCCCATGTGAGTCACCTAACATATGTGGGAACCATCATTTGGCAACTAGCATGAAATATCTCATAAAATTACAAAAATATGAGTAATCATTCATGACTTATTTACATGAAAACAAAATTACATATCCTTTATATCTAATCCATACACCAACGACCAAAAACACCTGAAAACACTTTCATTCTTCAATTTTCTTCATCTAATTGATCTCTCTCAAGTTCTATCTTCAAGTTCTAAGTGTTCTTCATATATTCTACAAGTTCTAGTTACATAAAATCAAGAATACTTTCAAGTTTGCTAGCTCACTTCCAATCTTGTAAGGTGATCATCCAACCTCAAGAAATCTTTGTTTCTTACAGTAGGTTATCATTCTAATACAAGGTAATAATCATATTCAAACTTTGGTTCAATTTCTATAACTATAACAATCTTATTTCAAGTGATGATCTTACTTGAACTTGTTTTCGTGTCATGATTCTGCTTCAAGAACTTCGAGCCATCCAAGGATCCGTTGAAGCTAGATCCATTTTTCTCTTTTCCAGTAGGTTTATCCAAGGAACTTAAGGTAGTAATGATGTTCATAACATCATTCGATTCATACATATAAAGCTATCTTATTCGAAGGTTTAAACTTGTAATCACTAGAACATAGTTTAGTTAATTCTAAACTTGTTCGCAAACAAAAGTTAATCCTTCTAACTTGACCTTTAAAATCAACTAAACACATGTTCTATATCTATATGATATGCTAACTTAATGATTTAAAACCTGGAAACACGAAAAACACCGTAAAACCGGATTTACGCCGTCGTAGTAACACCGCGGGCTGTTTTGGGTTAGTTAATTAAAAACTATGATAAACTTTGATTTAAAAGTTGTTATTCTGAGAAAATGATTTTTATTATGAACATGAAACTATATCCAAAAATTATGGTTAAACTCAAAGTGGAAGTATGTTTTCTAAAATGGTCATCTAGACGTCGTTCTTTCGACTGAAATGACTACCTTTACAAAAACAACTTGTAACTTATTTTTCCAACTATAAACCTATACTTTTTCTGTTTAGATTCATAAA
The DNA here is from genome assembly GCF_046630445.1 of Rutidosis leptorrhynchoides. NCBI lineage: Eukaryota > Viridiplantae > Streptophyta > Magnoliopsida > Asterales > Asteraceae > Rutidosis > Rutidosis leptorrhynchoides. The sequence goes on along the minus strand of NC_092334.1, from coordinate 98,415,036 downwards.
ATAGAGTTCAATATGAAACCATAGCAATTTGATTCACTCAAAATGGATTTAAAATGAAGAAGTTATGGGTAAAACAGTATTGGATAATTTTTCTCATTTTAGCTACGTGAAAATTGGTAACAAATCTATTCCAACCATAACTTAATCAACTTGTATTGTATATTATGTAATCTTGAGATACCATAGACACGTATACAATGTTTCGACCTATCATGTCGACACATCTATATATATTTCGGAACAACCATAGACACTCTATATGTGAATGTTGGAGTTAGCTATACAGGGTTGAGGTTGATTCCAAAATATATATAGTTTGAGTTGTGATCAATACTGAGATACGTATACACTGGGTCGTGGATTGATTCAAGATAATATTTATCGATTTATTTCTGTACATCTAACTGTGGACAACTAGTTGTAAGTTACTAACGAGGACAGCTAACTTAATAAACTTAAAACATCAAAATATATTAAAAGTGTTGTAAATATATTTTGAACATACTTTGATATATATGTATATATTGTTATAGGTTCGTGAATCAACCAGTGGCCAAGTCTTACTTCCCGACGAAGTAAAAATCTGTGAAAGTGAGTTATAGTCCCACTTTTAAAATCTAATATTTTTGGGATGAGAATACATGCAGGTTTTATAAATGATTTACAAAATAGACACAAGTACGTGAAACTACATTCTATGGTTGAATTATCGAAATCGAATATGCCCCTTTTTATTAAGTCTGGTAATCTAAGAATTAGGGAACAGACACCCTAATTGACGCGAATCCTAAAGATAGATCTATTGGGCCAAACAAACCCCATCCAAAGTACCGGATGCTTTAGTACTTTGAAATTTATATCATATCCGAAGGGTGTCCCGGAATGATGGGGATATTCTTATATATGCATCTTGTTAATGTCGGTTACCAGGTGTTCACCATATGAATGATTTTTATCTCTATGTATGGGATGTGTATTGAAATATGAAATCTTGTGGTCTATTATTATGATTTGATATATATAGGTTAAACCTATAACTCACCAACATTTTTGTTGACGTTTTAAGCATGTTTATTCTCAGGTGATTATTAAGAGCTTCCGCTGTCGCATACTTAAATAAGGACGAGATTTGGAGTCCATGCTTGTATGATATTGTGTAAAAACTGCATTCAAGAAACTTATTTTGTTGTAACATATTTGTATTGTAAACCATTATGTAATGGTCGTGTGTAAACAGGATATTTTAGATTATCATTATTTGATAATCTACGTAAAGATTTTTAAACCTTTATTGATGAAATAAAGGTTATGGTTTGTTTTAAAATGAATGCAGTCTTTGAAAAACGTCTCATATAGAGGTCAAAACCTCGCAACGAAATCAATTATTATGGAACGTTTTTAATCAATAAGAACGGGACATTTCACGTAAGAACGGTGGTTGCATAGCATGGTCGAAGACAGGACCTTGTGCCAGACCGAAAAATTATAAGGGTGAGCTTTACTATTGCTCCTACAAAGGATAGTAATTGTGTCCAACACGTTATAGACCATAATTAAAAGCATGTCAGGGGACATTGCCTTAACAGTTGCTTGTTTAACGCTTTCCTTTACAACCGGACGGTAGTTTGCCGAAAGGTAATATACGGAAAAAGTAAACTGGACATGTTGCTTTCCTAATATAAGGTTAGCAAGTGGGTGACACAAAACCATAAGTTTTGAGCTAAAATTTTCAAATCTGAAACCCACAAAACCCACAAAAATATTTTGCAACACCGGTGAAGGGTTATTCCGGAAAACTTATCTAGGGTAAAAGCTAGATTGAATTTTCAAAGATCAAATGTTTTCATAAAGATCCAATTTCCTTAAGGATCTACATTTTCATAGTCATGTGGGACTTTAAACCGCCTTTCAAATGTGCACTTTGCTTTGGAAACCGAAAGTAAATCGGCTATTTGATTGCAAGTGTCGTTGACCTAAACCCGAGGCAACTGTGGATGACACACCCACCTTTAACCATGGTTCTATCATCACTATCATTGTTTATACCGCCGTATCAAAATCACTAATGTATAAAGTGTGAGAATAAAAAAGTGATTCGAGTGAAGTGTGATTTTATTTCAAGTTATGTATTGCTTGAGGACAAGCAACGCTCAAGTGTGGGGATATTTGATAAGGCTAAAAAGGAACATATATTTCATAGCAATATCCCTCCTAAATAATAGGTTTTCATATGTAATTGTATTATATTTTCATTGTAATTGTTTAAATAAATAAGTGCGAAGACAAAAGGCGAAAACGAAGATTTGAAGACACAAACGTCCAAAAAGCTCAAATGTACAAGATACAATTCAAAAGGTTCAATTTATTGATGAAAAACGTCTAAAAATGACAAGAGTACAAGTTACAAAACGCAAAGTACAAGATATTAAATTGTACGCAAGGACGTTCGAAAATCCGGAACCGGGACATGAGTCAACTATCAGCGCCCGACGCAACGGACTAAAAATTACAAGTCTACTATGCACAAGAATATAATATAATATATAAATAATTATATTAATTATTTATATTTTATATTTATATATAAATTATGTCGACAAGCAAGGTTCCAAAATTGTGTGAGCTGGATTTTCAAACTCCACGACTCGCGGAGTTTGCAGGCTTAAAACTCCACGACTCGCGGAGCTGCAAAAATCAGAAATGCCTATAAAAGGCCATGCATTCTGCCGAGTTTAAAAATATAAATAATAATAATAATACTCTGTAATAAATAATAAATAAATAAATAAATATATATATATATATATATATATATATATATATATATATATATATATATATATATATATATATATATATATATATATATATATATATATATATATATAGTATAGGGTAGTTTTATATTAGATTAGTTCGGGTTATGTAAAGGTTATTTTACGGGTTTTTGAAGTCGAAATTCTGTCCGTGTAACACTACGCGATAAATACTCAATGTAAGTTATGTTCTCCTTTTTAAATTAATGTCTCATAACTAAGTTATTATTATGCTTATTTAAGATGAAGTAATCATGATGTTGGGCTAAAATACTAAGATTGGGTAATTGGACTTTGTACCATAATTGGGGTTTGGACAAAAGAACGACACTTGTGGAAATTAGACTATGGGCTATTAATGGGCTTTATATTTGTTTAACTAAATGATAGCTTGTTAATTTTAATATAAAGATTTACAATTGAACGTCCCTATAAATAACCATATACACTCGATCGGACACGATGGGCGGGGTATTTATATGTACGAATAATCGTTCATTTATCCGGTCACGGGAATGGATTAATAGTCTATGGAATTATTAAAACAGGGGTGAAATTATGTACAAGGACACTTGGCGTAATTGTTAACAAAGTATTAAAACCTTGGGTTACACGCAGTCGATATCCTGGTGTAATTATTAAACAAAGTATTAAAACCTTGTTACAGTTTAAGTCCCCAATTAGTTGGAATATTTAACTTCGGGTATAAGGATAATTTGACGAAGACACTCGCACTTTATATTTATGACTGATGGACTGTTATGGACAAAAACCAGACGGACATATTAAATAATCCAGGACAAAGGACAATTAACCCATGGGAATAAACTAAAAATCAACACGTCAAACATCATGATTACGGAAGTTTAAATAAGCATAATTCCTTTATTTTCATATTTATTTGCACTTTTATTTTATCGCACTTTTATTTATCGTAATTTCATTATCGTTATTTACTTTACGCTTTAAATTAAGTCTTTTATTTATTTAATATTTTACATTAGATTTTAACTGCGACTAAAGTTTTAAAATCGACAAACCGGTCATTAAACGGTAAACCCCCCCTTTATATATTATTATATATAATTATATATATTTTGTACAAATATAGTTAATTAAAATATAGTGTGAAATAAGCCAGCTCCCTGTGGAATGAACCGGACTTACTAAAAACTATACTACTCTACGATTAGGTACACTGCCTATAGTGTTGTAGCAAGGTTTAGGTATATCCCATCTGTAAATAAATTATTAAAACTTGTGTAATTTGTATCGCTTTTCGTATAAAAAATATATAGTATTTCACGTACACCTCTGCGCACATCAATAACTAAAGCTTGTATTTGATGATTTTTGCTGGAAAAATAGTAACTTAGACGTTCGTGGAAGAGTGTGTATGTTTTGAGAGAGAATTGGGAAGAAAATTGGAAGTGAAATGGAGTAGGTGGTGAGTGGTGAAGGTGAGTGGGGTTAAAAAGAGTTCTTGTTTTTTTTTTCCTTGCTCATAAGTCATGCTAGATGTTAAATGATGGTTCCCACATTGTTAGGTGACTCACATGAGCTGCTAAGAGCTGATCATTGGAGTGTATATACCAATAGTAAATACATTTAGAAGCTGTGTATTGTACAAGTACAAATACGAGTGCATACGAGTAGAATTGTTAATGAAAATGAATGAGGATGTAATCGTAAGCATTTTTGTTAAGTAGAAGTACTTGGATAAGTGTCTTGAAGTCTTTCAAAAGTGTATAAATACATATTAAAACACTACATGTATATACATTTTAACTGAGTCGTTAAGTCATCGTTAGTAGTTACATGTAAATGTTGTTTTGAAACCTTTAAGTTAACGATCTTGTTAAATGTTGTTAACACATTATTTATTATATCTAATGATATGTTAAATTATTACATTATCATGATATAATGATGCATTAATATATCTTAATATGATATATATATATATACAGTTAAATGTCGTTACAACGATAATCGTTACATATATGTCTCTTTTCGAAATCCTTAAGTTAGTAGTCTTGTTTTTACATATGTAGTTCATTGTTATTATAATTAATGATATGTTTACTTATCATTTAAAATGTTTATATATAGTGTATCAATATCTTAAAATGATTCATATGTAATTAGTAAGACGTTGTTATAACGATAATCGTTATATATACCGTTTTCAAGTTTCTTAATTCAATAGTCACATTTTTATGTATATAACTCATTGTTAAAAGACTTAATGAGGTACATACTTATCATAATATTATGATAACTATATATATATCCATATGTATGTCATCATATAGTTTTTACAAGTTTTAACGTTCGTGAATCGCCTGTCAACCTGGGTGGTCAATTGTCTATATAAAACCTATTTCAATTAATCAAGTCTTAACAAGTTTGATTGTTTAACATGTTGGAAACACTTAATCATGTAAATATCAATTTTATTTAATATATATAAACATGGAAAAGTTCGGGTCACTACAGAACATTTCCATGAAATGTTTAATTTTGGAGATAAAGACTATATTCGGTTTAATGAAATTGATTACCGTAAGTTTGAACTGTACCATTATGTATTTGAGGATGATTTCTGTGAGGATGGTTCAATCATACAGCCACCCAGTTCTTTTTTAAGTATACTCTACCCTCGAAAATGCTATTATGATAGGCATACTTTGAACATACAACTTACACAAGTCCAAGGTAGTTAAAATGTTTATTGTTGTCCTGTAATTAAATTTCTCACTATATATTTTAGGTGTTCCCTCATCTTTGGGTGAAATCTCATTATCCAAGCTGGAAATCGAAGGTGGAAATATGCATAAACGCTGGTCTAAGTTATAAACGTGTGGTGGGTATGCGATGCGTCCGTGACTATCTGTTTTTAACCAATGGTTTTCCAGAGTTATTAGAAGATCTAAAAGTGAAACTGTTCAATGTACTTTGCTTCACAGTGATGGATGATGATAATTTATATTTTACTTATTTTGCTGATGATAAAGAGATGTCATGAAACCGTGTTCTAAAGAAGAAGCGTGATCGTGCTTCGACATCAAAACCAATTGAAGTTATTAATGATGATGATAGTTCTGATTGTAAGAGCAAGGACAATGAAGAAGATGCAATGGAAGATTCTGATAGTGACAATGAAGATGATTTAATGGAAGATTCTGATGAAGATTCTGACAGTGTAAGCGAAGAAGATTCAATGGAAGATCCTGACTCAAACGTCGATGTTATGGTGAAAATGATTATAACTGGGGTGCACGTTGATATTGCACATTTCTCATATATTTATCATGGCAATATTCGTCATTTTTAGTCCATTTGGATACGGTTTGGTTATTATTCGCGAGTATTTGGAGGATTATGATTTGAGAGCCGAGAAGTGATTAATGGAGTGTTTTATGAAGTTTATGGCGCGTTTACAGCAGTTTCTGTGTTATTGGTTGATTTGGGACGAGACCAAGACTTGTGATATGGAAAAACGGTTGAGAATTGCTGAATAAAGGGTGCGCGCCGCGCATAAGGATGCGCACCGCGCAGTTGTACTTCAAAACAGATCAGGATCTTTTGATTTTCGAACAGCATATTTTATACAGAAGTGCGCGCCGTGCACATATCTGCGCACCACGCGGATTGAGTCAGCCAGATTTTAAAGGGTATAAAAAGGGTGCAGTTTTTTATATTAAGGGGAATCTTTTTCACAGCCGATTTTGGGAGCTCTTAGGGCAATTTTTGGGCACTTTTGGGGAATTTCAAGGTTACTCTAACGCTCTAATCATTCCACTATCAAGGATCAATCCAAGAAAAAATCAAGATTCATCGTGCTAGGTTGATTCTAAGTTATCAAACAATGTTTTTGATAATGCTAAAAACGAACATATATTTCATAGCATTATTCCTCAAGAAAGACAAGCTTTTAGTTGCAATTGTTCTATTTACAAGTGATATTCGTTTAAATAATAAAAGGTGAAGACAAAAGACAGATTCGACGAATTGAAGACGCAAACGACCAAAAAGCTCAAAAGTACAAAATACAATCAAAGAGGTTCCAATTATTGATAAGAAACGTCTCGAAATTACAAGAGTACAAGATTCAAAACGCAAAGTACAAGATATTAAATTGTACGCAAGGACATTCGAAAATCCGGAACCGGGACCAGAGTCAACTCTCAACGCTCGACGCAACGGACTAAAAATTACGAGTCAACTATGCACATAAATATAATATAAAATTTAAATAATTCTTATAATTATTTAAATATTATAATATATTAAAAATTCGTCGGCAAAGAAAGAGTCCAAAGTTGGTGAGCTGGAAAATCAAACTCCGCGACTCGCGGAGTTTGAAGGCAAAAATTGCCGCGAGTCGCGGAGCCCCAAATTCTGAAACCACCTATAAAAGCAAACGCAGTTTGATCGCAAAAATATCAATATATATCCACCCATCTATCTAAACGTATATATTTATATTTATATTTTAATTTTAATTTTAATTTTAATTTTAATCCTAATAATAAGGGTATGTTAGCGAAAGTTGTAAGGGTGTAAGTCGAAATTCTGTCCGTGTAACGCTACGCTATTTTTAATCATTGTAAGTTATGTTCAACCTTTTTAATTTAATGTCTCGTAGCTAAGTTATTATTATGCTTATTTAATCCGAAGTAATCATGATGTTGGGCTAATTACTAAAATTGGGTAATTGGGTCTTGTACCATAATTGGGGTTTGGATAAAAGAACGACACTTGTGGAAATTAGACTATGGGCTATTAATGGGTTTTATATTAACTAAACAATACCTTGTTAATTTAATATACAAACTTATAATTCGACGTATTTATATATAACCACATACGCTTGACTGGGTACGGTGGGCGGGATATCTATAAATACCAATAATTATTCATTTTACCGGACACAGAACTGGATTAATAGTTAAATAGACTTGTTGAAACAGGGGTGAATTACATTCAAGGGTAATTGGTGTAATTGTTAACAAAGTAGTAAAACCTTGGTTTATACGCAGTCGATAACCTGGTGTATTCATTAAACAAAGTATTAAAACCTTGTTACAATTCGAATCCCCAATTAGTTGGAATATTTGACTTCGGGAATAAGAATAATTTGATGAAGGCTTTCGCTCTTTATATTTATGACAGATGGACTATTATGGACAAATCCGTATGGACATATTAAATAATCCAGGACAAAGGACAATTAACCCATGGGCATAAAACTAAAATCAACACGTCAAACATCATGATTACGGAAGTTTAAATAAGCATAATTCTTTTATTTCATATTTAATTTCCTTTATTTTATATTTAATTGCACTTCTAATTATAGCACTTTTATTTATTGTTATTGTATTTAATTGCACTTTTAATTATCGTACTTTTTAATTATTGCAAGTTTATTTTATCGCACTTTTATTATTCGCAATTTCATTATCGTTATTTACTTTATGCTTTAAATTAAGTCTTTTATTTATATTTTACATTTGGTTTTAACTGCGACTAAAGTTTTAAAATCGACAAACCGGTCATTAAACGGTAAAAACCCCCCTTTATAATAATAATATTACTTATATATATATATATTTGTATTTTTATAAAAGTAACTAATATAGAGTTAAGCTTTGTTTAAAGATTTTCCCTGTGGAACGAACCGGACTTACCAAAAACTACACTACTGTACGATTAGGTACACTGCCTATAAGTGTTGTAGCAAGGTTTAAATATATCCATTCTCTAAATAAATAAATATCTTGTGTAAAATTGTATCGTATTTTATAGTATTTTCTTGTAAAATTTAATAGCTATTTTATATACACCTCGCATAACATCAAGTTATTTTTGGCGCCGCTGCCGGGGACAATCAAACTTAAAAGCCGGAAGCGCAACGCTAAAAAAAAAAAAAAATTATTTTTAGTTTACTTTTATTAAAATTCACTTTTGTAAAAATACGTTTTTAATTATTCGAAAACATAAAAAGAAAACAAAAATATAAAAATATTTTTAAGAATTTGTTAAATATTTAAGTTTTGTAAAGTTTCTTTATTTTTATTTTATAAAAATATAAGTTTTATTTAAATATTTTGTTTTTATTAAAACATAAAAAAAATGTCGAATTAAATCCTGTACCTGTGTTGAATTTTGGAACCCCGCGACTCGCGGAGTTTGCAGCTTCGAATACCGCAACTCGCGGAGCCTCCCTGACACACGTGACAGAAACCCTAATCAGCATTAAATACGGGGTAATTATTATTTATTATTATAATTAGTTTTAAGTTTTTAAATTAAATTGTATTTTAGTTAAATTAGTTTAATTAAAATATAAAATTAATAGTTTAATAAAATAAATAATATAAAAATAATATTTTTATAAAAATAGTACTTTTTACAACTTTTTGTATATTTTTATATTTTGTCCCTTTTTAATTATTTTAGCGTAATTTTCGTATTTTTCGCTCGTTTTTAATTTTAAATATAGTTTTTGCCATATTTATTTTTACTTTTAGATTTTTAGGCTTTGTCGTAAAATTCCTTAAGTGCTTTTTCTTTAGACTAAGATTTAGGTGCTTTAGAATTTTGCGACGCCTTTTTAAGTTTTAGTACCTTTTTAAGTTATTTCCATTTGGGATATAGTTTTACTTGTAAGCTTTAATATTTTTAGACGCCTTTTACCTATGTATCAATTATCATTCCAATTAGTAATCTCAATTTGCGATTATAATTTTAAGTTAGTGATAGTAATAAGGTTGGATTAGTCGAGTGTTTTTAAGTTCTATAAGTTACTCTTTTTCTTTCTTATTTTTATTTTTCGACCTTTTCCGACACACTCTTTTTCTTTCTTATTTCTCGCTATTCTAGTTTTAGGACATAGATTTTTATTCTACTTCTTATCTAAATTTCTTAAAATTACGAAAATTTATTTTAAGTGGTTAAATTGATAGACATCAAAATTTTCTGGTTCGTAGTAATAGTTGGATTTGTACGTGGACCGGGTTATTGGAGCCAAACAGTCCTCAATTATATTGAGACCAAACGAATCCTGCCCCTCTGCTGCATCTTTTGGCTATTCGAAACGTGGGCAAAATCAGAAAAGTCTATTAATTGGATAACTTATATAATTTTTCTTTCCTTTTAAAAACTAATAGGATATTCAGTGAATGCACCGAGCAAGACGTTCACCACCTTTTGTACGTTCACCACCTGTAACTAGATCAAGACATCTAGCTAATATTACTGCCGTTGATTTTTCTTTAGAATCGTCATCCAGTCGACCAAGTACTCCAGTTCAAATTTCCGATAATCCATTTTTTGAACCCGACCTCACAATTGAGAATCCGGAGAATATTCAGGGACGATTCATAGATCCTGAACCACTAAACTTTCCTCCGGAACCACCAATCATTCAAACAGAGATTGTTGAGGAACGAACCATTAAATCAGAATCCTCTAGTGATTCCGATTCAACAAATTCAATTATGGAGAATCTGGATCCTTTAAGTATGGAAGACCGAATGAGAGCTAAACGCACTGGCCAAGGTCACGCAATTACTCATCCTGACATTAATGCGCCAGATTATGAAATCAAAGGACAAATTCTACACATGGTGACTAATCAATGCCAATTTAGTGGTGCGCCGAAGGAAGATCCAAATGAACATCTTCGTACCTTTAATAGGATCTGTACTCTATTTAAAATAAGAGAAGTAGAGGATGAACAGATATATCTCATGTTATTTACCTGGACTTTAAAAGTAGAAGCCAAAGATTGGTTGGAATCGTTACCTGAAGGGGCGATTGATACATGAGACGTTTTAGTTGAAAAATTTCTTAAATAATTCTTTCCGGCATCTAAAGCCGTAAGACTTCAAGCAGAAATTGTTACGTTTACACAGAAACCGAATGAAACTCTATATGAGGCGTGGAAAAGATTTGGAAAGTTATTAAGAGGATGTCCGCAACATGGTTTAGACACCTGTCAAATAGTACAAATATTCTACAAAGGATGCGACATCACTACAAGAAAAGATATCGATATAGCAGCTGGTGGTTCCATTATGAAGAAAACCGAAACTGATGCTTATAAAATTATTGATAATACTGCTTCCCACTCACATGAGTAGCACCAAGAAAAAGATATCATTAGATCATCTAAAGCAGCTAGAGCCAATTCTAGCCATGACTTAGATTCCATTTCCGCAAAGATAGATGCTGTCGAGAGACGAATGGAAAAGATGACTAAGAATATTCACTCAATACGAATTAGTTGTGAGCAGTGTGGAGGACCACATTTGACAAAAGATTGTCTTAGTATTGAATTAACAATGGAACAAAGAGAGAATATTTCATACATAAACCAAAGGCCTGGAAATAATTATCAGAATAATTATCAACTGCCATGACCTATTTACATTCAAAACCAGAATTATAATCAAAATATTCCATACAACAACCAACAAGGTCCTAGCAATCAACAAGTATCCAATAATACTTACAATCAGCAAAGACCTAATTTTCAAAACAAACCACCACAACAAACCGATGATAAAAAGCCGAATTTAGAAGATATGATGACGAAGCTAGTTGAAACTCAAACGCAGTTTTTCACATCTCAAAAACAAACTAATGAACAAAATGCTCAAGCATTTAGAAATCAACAAGCTTCTATTCAAAACTTGGAACAAGAAGTAAGTAACCTAGCAAGATTAATAGGTGAAAGAAAACCGGGAAGTCTACCTAGTGATACAAATGCTAACCCCCGGAATGAAACAGCTAAAGCCATTACCACAAGAAGTGGTACAACACTAAAACCACCTGAAATACCTGTAACTTCTGATAAAGCTATTCCTACTCCACAAGAACCACAACCTGATCAAGATAAGGAAAAAGAACCGGTAGTTGAAAAGGTTAATGAAGATAACACAGTTAAGGCTAAACCTTATGTTAAACCATACCAACCACCACTTCCTTACCCTAGTAAAATGAAGAAAGAGAAACTTGAAGCCGAGCAATCCAAATTCTTGGATATGTTTAAACAGATAAATGTAAATCTTCCTTTCATTGATGTGATTTTAGGAATGCCTAGATATGCTAAATTCTTGAAAGATCTAATCTCAAATAGAAAGAAAATGGAAGAACTCTCGGCTGTTACTATGAATGCTAATTGTTCAGCAGTGCTGTTGAATAAGATACCAGAAAAATTATCTGATCCAGGAAGTTTCACAATTCCATGTTTTCTGGGTAGTCTTAGTTCAATAGAAGCATTGGCAGACTTAGGTGCTAGTATAAATTTAATGCCGTATTCACTATACGCTAAACTAGACCTTGGAGAATTGAAACCAACAAGAATAAGCATACAACTAGCCGATCGATCAATAAAATATCCTAGAGGGATAATGGAGAACATGCTAGTTAAAGTTGGTACTTTAGTATTTCCAGTAGATTTTGTTGTTCTGGACATGGAAGAAGATTCTCAAGTTCCTCTCATATTAGGAAGACCATTCTTAAACACGGCTAAAGCAATGATAGACGTGTTCGGTAAGAAATTGACCCTAAGTATAGAGGACGAGAGTGTTACCTTTTCAGTTGATAGAGCAATGCAACAACCACAATCTGCAGATGATACATGTTATTATATTCAAACTATAGATGCACATGCAGAATTATTAGAAGAATTTCCAGAATTACAAGGAACAGGAGAATGTTCTTTAGGAGAAGGTAATGAACCAATTGATGAAGCTGAAATATTAGCTACACTTATAGCTAATGGATATGAACTAACAACAGAAGAAATTCAAATGCTAAAAGAAGAAGACAGATATCGATATAAATCATCAATAGAAGAACCTTCGAAATTAGAGTTAAAGCCACTTCCAAACCATTTGGAATACGCTTATTTACATGGTGAATCTGAATTACCTGTAATAATATCGTCTTCTCTTACTGAAAATGAGAAATCACAACTCATTTCTGTGTTGAAAGCTCATAAACCAACTATTGTATGAAAGATTCATGATATTAAAGGAATAAGTCCTTCGTATTGCACACATAAAATCCTTATGGAAGAAGGTCATAAAACGTATGTGCAACGCCAACGAAGACTAAATTCGAATATGCAAGATGTAGTTAAGAAAGAGATTATTAAACTGCTAGACGCAGGTCTAATTTATCCAATCTCTGATAGTCCATGGGTAAGCCCAGTTCAATGTGTGCCTAAGAAGGGTGGCATGACTGTCATTACAAATGAGAAAAATGAGCTTATTCCTACTAGGACTGTAACAGGATGGCGTGTATGTATTGATTATAGAAAATTAAATGATGCCACCAGAAAAGATCACTTTCCCTTACCTTTCTTTGATCAAATGTTGGAAAGATTAGCCGGAAATAGTTATTATTGTTTTCTTGATGGATTTTCCGGATATTTTCAAATTCCAATAGCACCCGAAGATCAAGAGAAAACCACATTCACGTGCCCTTATGGTACTTTTGCTTACAAACGCATGCCATTTGGACTTTGCAACGCCCCTGCAACCTTTCAAAGGTGTATGATGGCAATTTTTCACGACATGATAGAAGAATGCATGGAAGTTTTCATGGATGATTTTTCAGTCTTCGGTGATACATTTGAAACATGTCTAGCTTGTGAAGACCCGTCCTAATCCATCCAGACGAAGTCCATATCGATTATAAACGATTCACAATAGTTGATTACATCGCGAGGTACTTGACCTCTATATGATACATTTTATAAACATTGCATTCGTTTTTGAAAATACAATCTTTCATTACATCGAAAGTTGATGGCGTGCATACCATTTTATAATATATCTAACTATAATTGACTTAATAATAATCTTGATGAACTCAACGACTCGAATGCAACGTCTTTTGAAATATGTCATGAATGACTCCAAGTAATATCTTTAAAATGAGCAATTGCACAGCGGAAGATTTCTTTCATACCTGAGAATAAACATGCTTTCAAGTGTCAACCAAAAGGTTGGTGAGTTCATTAGTTTAACATAAATAATCATTTTCATCAATTTAATAGACCACAAGATTTTCATATTTCATTTCTCATAAATATACGTCCCATGCATAGAGACAAAAATATCATTCATATAGATTGAACACCTGGTAACCGACATTCACAATATGCATATAAGAATATCCCCATCATTCCGGGATACTCCTTCGGACATGATATAAATTTCGAAGTACTAAAGCATCCGGTACTTTGGATGGGGCTTGTTGGGCCCGATAGATCTATCTTTAGGATTCGCATCAATTAGGGTGTCTGTTCCCTAATTCTTAGATTACCAGACTTAATAAAAAGGGGCATATTCGATTTCGATAATTCAACCATATAATGTAGTTTTGATTACTTGTGTCTATTTCGTAAAACAGTTATAAAAACAACGCATGTATTCTCAGTCCCAAAAATATATATTGCAAAAGCATTTAAAAAGGGAGCAAATGAAACTCACGCATATAAATATTGTAAAAACAGTTAATAAAGCATTTGCATGTATTCTCAGCCCAAAAATGTAATGAGTAAAAAGGGAATAATGAAACTCACTCTACAATATTTTGTAGTAAAAATATTCATACGACGATACTGAACAATGCAGGGTTGGCCTCGGATTCACGAACCTCAATGAAGTAGTCCTTTTAAATTTTTTTTGCCCAAGTCCGGATTTTGAACCCGCGACGTCCCGTTAACCCAATAACATCCTTAACCATTAACATCCTTGTTCTTCTTTTGAAAAAAAACAAAATGCCCGAGCCAGGGCTCGAACCTGAGACCTCTCTTTAAACCCAACACTCTAAACCACCCAAGCTATCTTTCATTTCTGAAATAACTAGGACATTAAACTGTTTTAACTCGATTTTCTGATTTCTTCTTCTTTATAACATCATCATACTCATCATCGTCCTTCTCATTATCTAATCTATCTATCAACATCGTTATTATTATTATTCTTTTAATCATGTATCATTATCATTATCGGGTAATCATAACCTCATCACTATAATCATAACCATGAAGTGATTTTATATCTACATAAAATCATAACAATAACCCTAATCATAATCATCCTTATAACCGTTATCATTTGTTTTCGTGTTGTCATTACCATTAACTCGATTATAATCGTTCATTATCATAGAATCATAACCCTAATCATCATCTAATCGTAATCGTTATCATAATCATCTTCAATTATCATTGTTATCATTAAAACAAAACAATCATAGTTTGAACCCCAAACATTTGCAGTCCATTACTTCTGGAGCCCAACAAAATATATTTAGAGTTCACAACCCAACTTTTATTTAAAAGATATCGGCCCACTATTAGAACAAAGAAGTGATACATCGAGCAGTAGGCCTATCAAGGCATATTTCAATTTCTAATAAACAATTCCAACTTGCTACCTAATATGTTGGCCATAGAAGTGGAACAAGAACAAGAATACCGTCGCTATCTCATCAACTTTACAGCTCATCCTAACACCATCATAAATCACAATCATTCTTGCCATTGTATCATTATTATTATTTCGGTTTGCAGCAAAATAAGGACACGAGAACAGTGGAAGTAAAACAGCGAAAATAATGGTGGTTATTGGTTATTGCGGTGACGGTTCAGACCAAAACAGAAATAAATGAGTCGAGCAAGGACCCACATATTCTTTGGTTATGTTTGGGTGCTTTAATTAGCAAGACAAGAAACAGGAAAACATAAGGTTGCAGCTGCAGTAGCGAGCAACCAAGGTTGAAGAAAGAAAAAGAAGAGAGAAAGAGTAGGGTTTCGAATAGATTAGAAAACAGAAATTAAACTGGAACTTAAATAACCAGAGTGGTGTTCAATTTTGGTTTAATTCAAATCAAACGGGTTAGTTGTGGTGATAATGGTGGTAGTAGTTCTTTTCGTGAGGAAGTTGTTTATGGTGAAGAGGTTGGCTGTTTAGGCAGTATGTTCACACAGTAAAAACAGTGGTTGTTTGTTGATTCCATCGTACGTATGAGGTAAAAAAAAATATATAAACAATTTAAATAGCGAGTTTTGTGTTGTTTTTCCTATCAAACAAGTGTACAGAATATTAACATGAATAGCAGGTGCGAACTTACTTGATTTGTAGCAGTGAAGGTGATGGTTATGGTTTTAATGGTGGTTAATGGTGTCGGGTTGATTGAGGATGGGGAAGAATCAAAATGGTGATGGTGTGTGTGTGATTTTTGTATGATATGTATATGTTATATACACATATTTATGTGATTCATAATATAGGTGGTTCATATTAGGAGGAGGATGATAATAGTAATCACAGTAATGAATTATATGATGTAGTAGTTGTGATAATACAGTAACAAGAATTGTTCAATGTTTTTGTAAGATAGCAATCAAAGAGTAGACATAATATCTGATCATACAATAATAAAATATAATTGATATCGATTGTTAACAAATTCTTGGATGCTTCTGCGATGGAATTCGATTATGAAACAGATTTAGAGACAGGAATTGAAAGTGTGATAGTGATGTGCAATAGACTCCATATAATTAATCAGATTATACATGTCTTTTATAATTTATATATAAATTAATAATTATTAATAGTTTAATTAATAATAATACAATTAATAATATTATAAAAATACTATTATCAATAATAGAAATAATAATAATGATATTAATTTTCAAAGTAATACCAATATTAATATTAATATTAACATTAATAATACTGAAAGTAATATAATAACTATATATTAACTTATGATTTATTATCATAATATTACATATTATTAATTATGTAATACATATATTATATAGTAACATATTTGTATATTTAATATTTATATATATATTATATATATTACAACATACATATTAATTGTGTGCAGAATAACGTCTTATTTATTTTGTATATATGTTTAATTCAAATGATTAAATAGTATTAACTCAAATTAATATATACACCTTTATTTATATTTACATATGTATATATATTTATTTAATAACATAATAGTTTTTATTACATCGCATATTATTTTACATATTTATTTCCTACCATTAAATCATATAATATTTCAAATAATATTCCAAATTATTATTTATATATACATTTAATTATATATGTATTTATTTACAATTAGTTGTTCGTGAATCGTCGGGAATGGTTGAAGGTTAATTGAATATATGAACATCCTTTCAAAATTTTCTAGACTCAACAGTACACACTTTGCTTATCGTATAGAAATCATATAAAGATTAAGTTTAAATTTAGTCGGAAATTCCCGGGTCATCACAATACCTACCCGTTAAAGAAATTTCGTCCCGAAATTTGAGTGAGGTCTTCATGGCTAACAATAAAAATGTTTTTCATGACGAATATGAGTTGATAGATAGAGTTTTATCACCATTGAGTAATGTAGATAAAACTATTCGATTACTCGAAGCGTACGAGTGAAGCTATCACAAAAGAGTGAAATGAGAAATAAAGATTCATCTTATCTTTTGACGTAGATAGGATTGATTTCCGGAGTTCAAGGGATTTAGAGAAAATCTTCGTAACAAGATTTGATTCTTCGATAATTAAGGAAATTAGGATCCGCTTTAAATGCGATCATCTGTTTTGATTGCTCTGTCGGATATTTTACTATAATTCCACCCCCGTCATTTCCTTAAAACTCACACCTTCTATTCTTTCCCCCCTCAATTCATAATTTAAAACATTCGTCAATATGCTCCATCCCGTCCTGATCCTTGATATACTTCTAACCTTCATATCTGTCATTCTTCTCTTTCATCTACCACCGGAAGATTCTATTCACTTCTATTATTACCTTGGGGTTATAGTGTTTTGAATTCTCCCGTGTCTTTATGTTGTGATAAACATTGATATACACGGTTTGTAATTTATGTGTTATTATCGGGCTTTATATCCTCTCTTATATTTCGGAGCTCTTTGCCTTTTTATTCTCTTCTCGACTCTAAGTCAAGCGAATAATGATCCAGTATTTGTAGATATGAAATTCGGAATGAACATAGTTAATGTTCTAAGAAAGAAATCGTAATGGCACGATCTTGATTTGGTAAATTATCAGAATATCCTGGAAAATACAACTATCAAGAAGATATGTTCTTAATATGTTTGGAGATTGGGTAGAACGTAAGAGTCGTGTTAATGGCACATGATGATGGTATGTTCTGTGAATCATCACGTTCCATTAGAAACTCAGCATAACTTACTGTAATATAATCACATTGATCAAGTGTCATTATATTATACTAACTCATGCATCAGTTCCCAACATTACTTTAATAACTTTCATATTTTAAGCTCGAAAGTTTACAGAATATAGGAACTAACAGTTTCTATATGATGTAACACTGATAGTACGAAGAGATTAATGATTTCAGGTAAGAATAGTTATAAAAATATCTCCAGAAATATGGATGATATTTATAATGAAAGATACGATAATATCTCGGAATATCTAAGATCAGAGGATGATAGAAACTATTGTCTGCAAGGGTTTAGAGTAATGAGCAAGATATTCACTAAAGACCTTAGCAGACATTGAATCATTCGGATTCTTTGAAGTCAAACTTATTCTTTGTGATTTGTCCACGGCTTTCTTCATAGTTTCGCATAATCTGCTTTTCGGTACTAAATTTTCTATTGAATGTTTCCATTATAATGATACACAGGAAGCACGAAGAGGTATATAATTTTGGACAAGAATATTTATGAAAATATCCTTAGAAATATCGAAGATATTGATGATGATATTTTGGAATTTCTAAGTTCGATGGTTGATGGAGAAAGATTTTTTGCAAGATTTTAACATGACTTCGGAGCAAGATATTCTCTAAAGATTTCAACGGATCTAGAATTATGGATTCTTTGAATATAGGGTATGGTCCTTGTATTTGTCCTTGGTCTCCTTCATGGTTAACTCTATCCATTTTCCAGTTCCAATGTTTCTGAGCTTTTCCAACATATTATTCTTTATCATCAAACTTCCGACGACTAAGGTCGTTTACGGTTGCCTACAGTTTCTGCTGCTTCATTCAGCTTTTTCAACATTCAGAGTGTCGGTTCGTAAACTGGGTGCCTTTTCAAAATTTCAGAATTGAAGATCGTAATTCTAGGAGATAATTGTTATATGTATACATATAACTGTTGATGTGGAAACGTTTGCGAGATTTAGAATACAGATTTACTAATTCTGGGTAATTGGTATGGCAATTCTTGTTACAAGATGCGAATGAGTACATGATGAGACTTCAATAGATAAATATAGTGATTGGTCGGAGGGATTTAAACCAAGGAGTGACGAGGTTGCTGGTACATTTGCTGGTAATGTGGTGGAATATAAAAGAATCCTCCGGTATCAAAAGAGTAATTGTATATATCAGGATTATAGTAAGGCTACTTCGAATGAAAAGTCGAAGTTGACTTGCTGGAGCTGTGACAAAATTTGTTACTTTGAAAGGGATTACCTAGTTATTTTGGGTAATAACAATGCCAAAGAAGCTAGCACAGATACGTGTTAAACGTTTACTCAGGTTCCGAGTGTTTTCAGGTGCATAACTATATGCATCAATCTTTTCTCCCGCAAATGAAGTGCGGTTGGTTCATCCTCTCGATTGAGGTGTTTTCAAGAATCATGAAAGGTTTGAACGCAGAATGTAATCGTGAAGATACAAATGATGTTTAAGACGAAATCAAGTGGCAGACTTGAATTATTATTTAGTTTCATATGTTATAATCAGTATTTTAATTCATTTTAATTATTCACTGTTGGTAGTCCTCAGTTGATTAGTCCATAGTTAGCTAGGAACAGTTAGCTAGGGTTTTGTTAGAGTGGATTCTTAACAAAATTTCTCATAGTTAATTTGTTTGTTCCTAACAAATTTTATTCCGTCAAATGTTTTCTTCATTATGCTCCCTTGTTGGATTCTGATAGGTCAAAATCCAAATATGAAATTTGAATGAACATGGTTATTTTGTGGGGAACGGATTCGTATAGCTGTGGTTGTAAGTAGGATAGTAAATAACAGTTGAATCAGATTCGTGGAATGTACAGTGTAACTTATTAATCCGAAATCTAAATATTCCTCGGGTATTGCCTACCCGTTAAAATATTTTTACCATTAACAGTTTGTGCAATAAAAATTTTAATTACAATCTTTATGAAAACATATATACATATATATTTTCTTCAGACGTAATCATGGATTTAATGAGTCAGTGTGATATTAAACTCATCAGATTTACGGCTAGAACTAGAGTACATAATCTCTAAAACATTAGAGGTTACATAATCATCACGAAGGATGAAGATAGTTTATGTAGAACGATTCGTAGAACGATGATTATGCTTGAGGTATAGATTGCGAGGTTGAGACGTGTGATGATGTTGTTGTTGTTGGTACTGGTTATGCTGCTGGTGCTGCTGATGGTGGTACTGTTGCTGTCGGTGCTACAAGTGTTGTTGGTGCTGAGGTTGGTGATGATGTTGGTGTAGTAAGTATAGCTTGTAGATCACGCACCATTCTTGTCAAGGTTTCTATCCTACCCTCTATCATTTCTATCCATCCACTCATCTGATTCGATAGATCTTGATTATCAATTCGAAGTTCCCTAACTTCTTCTAATATTCCCCTTCGATTGGTATTCGGAAGTAGAGGTTGAATATTTTCTGAGATTGCAGTAATGCGACCTTCGAGGTGGAAAACTTTAGCAAGAAGGGTGAATACAGTGTTGCGCATAGGTTCACCGGTGAGTACATCGTTTTCTCCAATGTTAGGAGGTAAGTTTGGTTCGCAGTAGGGCTCGCCTTCTTCATTTCTCCATCGAGTGAGTGAGTCTCTAACCCACCCCCATCTTCTCCAGAAAGAAAAATAACTAAATGGTTGAGGCACTTCTGGTTCATTGACTTCGGAGTCTGCTTCAATATACATCTCGAAATCGCTTCCGGAACTAATGAAATCCAAGCTAGGTGTAAGATCCATCTTTCACGATCATTTGAAGGGTTTTGATATGAAATGATTTTCGAATATCGAATGATATTTTAATTATATATAGAATATCTATACATACTTCCAAAGATCCCGTGAATTACGGAGAAAATTAAGGAAACATGTCAAATAAAGTCTACAGTGACAGATACACTAAGATATGGATTAGTAGATATGCTAAGATATGAATTTTGTCTATACACTATTCATGCAATCATTGCAGTGAGATGTGTCTAGACTAAGAATGATAAGCAGGTAATTTCCTAAGGATGATAATCTGATGATTTCTGACAAAATGATAAGCAAAATTTTCGACATGTAGACACGGTCGAAGTCCAGACTCACTAATGCATCCTAACGACTATCAGTTAGACACACTAATGCAAGACCCGGTTCGCTAAGACCACCGCTCTGATACCAACTGTGAAGACCCGTCATAATCCATCCAGACGAAGTCCATATCGATTATAAACGATTCACAATAGTTGATTACATCGCGAGGTACTTGACCTCTATATGATACATTTTACAAACATTGCATTCGTTTTTGAAAATACAATCTTTCATTACATCGAAAGTTGACGGCGTGCATACCATTTTATAATATATCTAACTATAATTGACTTAATAATAATCTTGATGAACTCAACGACTCGAATGCAACGTCTTTTGAAATATGTCATGAATGACTCCAAGTAATATCTTTAAAATGAGCAATTGCACAGCGGAAGATTTCTTTCATACCTGAGAATAAACATGCTTTCAAGTGTCAACCAAAAGGTTGGTGAGTTCATTAGTTTAACATAAATAATCATTTTCATCAATTTAATAGACCACAAGATTTTCATATTTCATTTCTCATAAATATACGTCGCATGCATAGAGACAAAAATATCATTCATATGGATTGAACACCTGGTAACCGACATTCACAATATGCATATAAGAATATCCCCATCATTCCGGGATCCTCCTTCGGACATGATATAAATTTCGAAGTACTAAAGCATCCGGTACTTTGGATGGGGCTTGTTGGGCCCGATAGATCTATCTTTAGGATTCGCGTCAATTAGGGTGTCTGTTCCCTAATTCTTAGATTACCAGACTTAATAAAAAGGGGCATATTCGATTTCGATAATTCAACCATATAATGTAGTTTTGATTACTTGTGTCTATTTCGTAAAACAGTTATAAAAACAACGCATGTATTCTCAGTCCCAAAAATATATATTGCAAAAGCATTTAAAAAGGGAGCAAATGAAACTCACGCATATAAATATTGTAAAAACAGTTAATAAAGCATTTGCATGTATTCTCAGCCCAAAAATGTAATGGGTAAAAAGGGAATAATGAAACTCACTCTACAATATTTTGTAGTAAAAATATTCATACGACGATACTGAACAATGCAGGGTTGGCCTCGGATTCACGAACCTCAATGAAGTAGTCCTTTTAAAAAAAAAATTGCCCAAGTCCGGGTTTTGAACCCGCGACGTCCCGTTAACCCAATAACATCCTTAACCATTAACATCCTTGTTCTTCTTTTAAAAAAAAAACAAAATGCCCGAGCCCGGGCTCGAACCTGAGACCTCTCTTTAAACCCAACACTCTAAACCACCCAAGCTATCTTTCATTTCTGAAATAACTAGGACATTAAACTGTTTTAACTCGATTTTTTGATTTCTTCTTCTTTATAACATCATCATACTCATCATCGTCCTTCT
Organism: Rutidosis leptorrhynchoides; assembly: GCF_046630445.1. Taxonomy (NCBI): domain Eukaryota; kingdom Viridiplantae; phylum Streptophyta; class Magnoliopsida; order Asterales; family Asteraceae; genus Rutidosis; species Rutidosis leptorrhynchoides. The sequence goes on along the minus strand of NC_092334.1, from coordinate 98,392,432 downwards.
CATTATCTAATCTATCTATCAACATCGTTATTATTATTATTCTTTTAATCATGTATCATTATCATTATCGGGTAATCATAACCTCATCACTATAATCATAACCATTAAGTGATTTTATATCTACATAAAATCATAACAATAACCCTAATCATAATCATCCTTATAACCGTTATCATTTGTTTTCGTGTTGTCATTACCATTAACTCGATTATAATCGTTCATTATCATAGAATCATAACCCTAATCATCATCTAATCGTAATCGTTATCATAATCATCTTCAATTATCATTGTTATCATTAAAACAAAACAATCATAGTTTGAACCCCAAACATTTGCAGTCCATTACTTCTGGAGCCCAACAAAATATATTTAGAGTTCACAACCCAACTTTTATTTAAAAGATATCGGCCCACTATTAGAACAAAGAAGTGATACATCGAGCAGTAGGCCTATCAAGGCATATTTCAATTTCTAATAAATAATTCCAACTTGCTACCTAATATGTCGGCCATAGAAGTGGAACAAGAACAAGAATACCGTCGCTATCTCATCAACTTTACAGCTCATCCTAACACCATCATAAATCACAATCATTCTTGCCATTGTATCATCATTATTATTTCGGTTTGCAGTAAAATAAGGACACGAGAACAGTGGAAGTAAAACAGCGAAAATAATGGTGGTTATTGGTTATTGCGGTGATGGTTCAGACCAAAACAGAAATAAATGAGTCGAGCAAGGACCCACATATTCTTTGGTTATGTTTGGGTGCTTTGATTAGCAAGACAAGAAACAGGAAAACATAAGGTTGTAGCTGCAGTAGCGAGCAACCGAGGTTGAAGAAAGAAAAAGAAGAGAGAAAGAGTAGGGTTTCGAATAGATTAGAAAACAGTAATTAAATTGGAACTTAAATAACCAGAGTGGTGTTCGATTTTGGTTTAATTCAAATCAAATGGGTTAGTTGTGGTGATAATGGTGGTAGTAGTTCTTTTCGTGAGGAAGTTGTTTATGGTGAAGAGGTTGGCTGTTTAGGCAGTATGTTCACACAGTAACAACAATGGTTGTTTGTTGATTCCATCGTACGTATGAGGTAAAAAAAATATATAAACAATTTAAATAGCGAGTTTTGTGTTGTTTTTCCTATCAAACAAGTGTACAGAATATTAACATGAATAGCAGGTGCGAACTTACTTGATTTGTAGCAGTGAAGGTGATGGTTATGGTTTTAGTGGTGGTTAATGGTGTCGGGTTGATTGAGGATGGGGAAGAATCAAAATGGTGATGGTGTGTGTGTGATTTTTGTATGATATGTATATGTTATATACACATATTTATGTGATTCATAATATAGGTGGTTCATATTAGGAGGAGGATGATAATAGTAATCACAGTAATGAATTATATGATGTAGTAGTTGTGATAATACAGTAACAAGAATTGTTCAATGTTTTTGTAAGATAGCAATCGAAGAGTAGACATAATATCTGATCATACAATAATAAAATATAATTGATATCGATTGTTAACAAATTCTTGGATGCTTCTGCGATGGAATTCGATTATGAAACAGATTTAGAGACAGGAATTGAAAGTGTGATAGTGATGTGCAACAGACTCCATATAATTAATCAGATTATACATGTCTTTTATAATTTATATATAAATTAATAATTATTAATAGTTTAATTAATAATAATACAATTAATAATATTATAAAAATACTATTATCAATAATAGAAATAATAATAATGATATTAATTTTCAAAGTAATACCAATATTAATATTAATATTAACATTAATAATACTGAAAGTAATATAATAACTATATATTAACTTATGATTTATTATCATAATATTACATATTATTAATTATGTAATACATATATTATATAGTAACATATTTGTATATTTAATATTTATATATATATTATATATATTACAACATACATATTAATTGTGTGCAGAATAACGTCTTATTTATTTTGTATATATTTTTAATTCAAATGATTAAATAGTATTAACTCAAATTAATATATACACCTTTATTTATATTTACATATGTATATATATTTATTTAATAACATAATAGTTTTTATTACATCGCATATTATTTTACATATTTATTTCCTACCATTAAATCATATAATATTTCTGTAGTGACCCGAACTTTTCCATGTTTATATATATATTAAATAAAATTGTTATTTACATGATTAAATGTTTCCAACATGTTAAGCAATCAAACTTGTTAAGACTTGATTAATTGAAATATGTTTCATATAGACAATTGACCACCCAAGTTGACCGGTGATTCACGAACGTTAAAACTTGTAAAAACTATATGATGACATATATATGGATATATATATAGTTAACATGATACTATGATAAGTAAACATATCATTAAGTATATTAACAATGAACTACATATGTAAAAACAAGACTACTAACTTAATGATTTTTAAACGAGACATATATGTAACGATTATCGTTGTAAAGACATTTAATGTATATATATCATATTAAGAGATATTCATACATGATAATATCATGATAATATAATAATTTAAAATCTCATTTGATATTATAAACATTGGGTTAACAACATTTAACAAGATCGTTAACCTAAAGGTTTCAAAACAACACTTACATGTAACGACTAACGATGACTTAACGATTCAGTTAAAATGTATATACATGCAGTGTTTTAATATGTATTTATACACTTTTGAAAGACTTCAATACAATTATCAAAATACTTCTACTTAACAAAAATGCTTACAATTACATCCTCGTTCAGTTTCATCAACAATTCTACTCGTATGCACCCGTATTCATACTCGTACAATACACATCTTTTAGATGTATGTACTATTGGTATATACACTCCAATGATCAGCTCTTAGCAGCCCATGTGAGTCACCTAACACATGTGGGAACCATCATTTGGCAACTAGCATGAAATATCTCATAAAATTACAAAAATATGAGTAATCATTCATGACTTATTTACATGAAAACAAAATTACATATCCTTTATATCTAATCCATACACCAACGACCAAAAACACCTACAAACACTTTCATTCTTCAATTTTCTTCATCTAATTGATCTCTCTCAAGTTCTATCTTCAAGTTCTAAGTGTTCTTCATAAATTCTACAAGTTCTAGTTACATAAAATCAAGAATACTTTCAAGTTTGCTAGCTCACTTCCAATCTTGTAAGGTGATCATCCAACCTCAAGAAATCTTTGTTTCTTACAGTAGATTATCATTCTAATACAAGGTAATAATCATATTCAAACTTTGGTTCAATTTCTATAACTATAACAATCTTATTTCAAGTGATGATCTTACTTGAACTTGTTTTCGTGTCATGATTCTGCTTCAAGAACTTCGAGCCATCCAAGGATCCGTTGAAGCTAGATCCATTTTTCTCTTTTCCAGTAGGTTTATCCAAGGAACTTAAGGTAGTAATGATGTTCATAACATCATTCGATTCATACATATAAAGCTATCTTATTCGAAGGTTTAAACTTGTAATCACTAGAACATAGTTTAGTTAATTCTAAACTTGTTCACAAACAAAAGTTAATCCTTCTAACTTGACTTTTAAAATCAACTAAACACATGTTCTATATCTATATGATATGCTAACTTAATGATTTAAAACCTGGAAACACGAAAAACACCGTAAAACCGGATTTACGCCGTCGTAGTAACACCGCGGGCTGTTTTGGGTTAGTTAATTAAAAACTATGATAAACTTTGATTTAAAAGTTGTTATTCTGAGAAAATGATTTTTATTATGAACATGAAACTATATCCAAAAATTATGGTTAAACTCAAAGTGGAAGTATGTTTTCTAAAATGGTCATCTAGACGTCGTTCTTTCGACTGAAATGACTACCTTTACAAAAACGACTTGTAACTTATTTTTTCGACTATAAACCTATACTTTTTCTATTTATATTCATAAAATAGAGTTCAATATGAAACCATAGCAATTTGATTCACTCAAAACGGATTTAAAATGAAGAAGTTATGGGTAAAACAAGATTGGATAATTTTTCTCATTTTAGCTACGTGAAAATTGGTAACAAATCTATTCCAACCATAACTTAATAAACTTGTATTGTATATTATGTAATCTTGAGATACCATAGACACATATACAATGTTTCGACCTATCATGTCGACACATCTATATATATATTTCGGAACAACCATAGACACTCTATATGTGAATGTTGGAGTTAGCTATACAGGGTTGAGGTTGATTCCAAAATATATATAGTTTGAGTTGTGATCAATACTGAGATACGTATACACTGGGTCGTGGATTGATTCAAGATAATATTTATCGATTTATTTCTGTACATCTAACTGTGGACAACTAGTTGTAGGTTACTAACGAGGACAGCTGACTTAATAAACTTAAAACATCAAAATATATTAAAAGTGTTGTAAATATATTTTGAACATACTTTGATATATATGTATATATTGTTATAGGTTCGTGAATCAACCAGTGGCCAAGTCTTACTTCCCGACGAAGTAAAAATCTGTGAAAGTGAGTTATAGTCCCACTTTTAAAATCTAATATTTTTGGGATGAGAATACATGCAGGTTTTATAAATGATTTACAAAATAGACACAAGTACGTGAAACTACATTCTATGGTTGAATTATCGAAATCGAATATGCCCCTTTTTATTAAGTCTGGTAATCTAAGAATTAGGGAACAGACACCCTAATTGACGCGAATCCTAAAGATAGATCTATTGGGCCTAACAAACCCCATCCAAAGTACCAGATGCTTTAGTACTTCGAAATTTATATCATATCCGAAGGGTGTCCCGGAATGATGAGGATATTCTTATATATGCATCTTGTTAATGTCGGTTACCAGGTGTTCACCATATGAATGATTTTTATCTCTATGTATGGGATGTGTATTGAAATATGAAATCTTGTAGTCTATTATTATGATTTGATATATATAGGTTAAACCTATAACTCACCAACATTTTTGTTGACGTTTTAAGCATGTTTATTCTCAGGTGATTATTAAGAGCTTTCGCTGTCGCATACTTAAATAAGGACTAGATTTGGAGTCCATGCTTGTATGATATTGTGTAAAAACTGCATTCAAGAAACTTATTTTGTTGTAACATATTTGTATTGTAAACCATTATGTAATGGTCGTGTGTAAACAGGATATTTTAGATTATCATTATTTGATAATCTACGTAAAGCTTTTTAAACCTTTATTGATGAAATAAAGGTTATGGTTTGTTTTAAAAATGAATGCAGTCTTTGAAAAACGTCTCATATAGAGGTCAAAATCTCGCAACGAAATCAATTAATATGGAACGTTTTTAATCAATAAGAACGGGACATTTCAATTTCAAATAATATTCCAAATTATTATTTATATATACATTTAATTATATATGTATTTATTTACAATTAGTTGTTCGTGAATCGTCGGGAATGGTCGAAGGTTAATTGAATATATGAACATCCTTTCAAAATTTTCTAGACTCAACAGTACACACTTTGCTTATCGTATCGAAATCATATAAAGATTAAGTTTAAATTTAGTCAGAAATTCCCGGGTCATCACATAGCTAATCTTGAACGAATGTTTATTAGATGCGAACAATCAAATCTAGTTCTTAATTGGGAGAAATACCATTTTATGGTTAAAGAAGGCATCGTTCTTGGTCATAAAATTTCAAAAGAAGGAATTGAAGTGGATAGAGCTAAAGTAGATGTAATTGCTAAACTTCCACATCCCACCAATGTTAGAGGAGTTAGGAGTTTTCTAGGGCATGCCGGTTTTTACCGACGTTTCATAAAAGATTTTTCTAAAATTGCCACTCCTATGAATAAACTCCTAGAAAAGGATGCTCCATTCATCTTTTCAGATGAATGTATCAAATCTTTTAATATTCTTAAAGAGAAACTCACTAATGCGCCGATCATGATAACACCAAATTGGAATCTACCATTTGAACTAATGTGCGATGCAAGTGATTTTGCAATGGGAGCCGTTTTAGGACAAAGGATTGAAAAACGATTTCAACCTATATATTATGCTAGTAAGATGTTACAAGGAGCACACACAAATTATACAACTACTGAAAAAGAACTCCTTGCTATTGTCTTTGCTTTTGACAAATTTCGATCATATCTCGTTCTAGCTAAAACGGTGGTCTATACCGACCATTCTGCTCTTAGATACCTATTTTCGAAACAAGATGCTAAACCAAGATTAATCCGTTGGATCTTACTCTTACAAGAGTTCGATATTGAAATCCGAGATAAAAAAGGAGCAGAAAATCTCGCCGCTGATCATCTTTCTCGTCTTGAAAATCCTGAATTAGAAGTTCTAAATGAATCGGCCATACAAGACAACTTTCCTGATGAATATCTATTGAAGATAGATTATAATGAAATCCCATGGTTTGCAGACTATGCAAACTACTTAGTTTGCGGATTCCTTGAAAAAGGATTATTGTACCAAAAACGAAAGAAATTCTTCAGTGATATAAAACACTATTTCTGGGAAGATCCACATCTATTTAAAAGTTGTCCAGATGGAATAATACGCCGATGTGTATTCGGAGATGAAGCTAGTAAAATTTTAAACCATTGTCACACAGGACCAACAGGAGGGCATTATGGGCCTCAATTAACAGCAAGAAAAGTTTATGAAGCTGGATTCTATTGGCCTACAATTTACAAAGACGCACACCTTCTTTGCAAATCCTGTGATGCATGTCAAAGGGCCGGAAAAATAAGTCAACGTGATGAAATGCCACAAAATGTCATACAAGTATGTGAAGTATTTGACATTTGGGGTATTGACTTTATGGGTCCATTTCCAAAATCTCATAATAATCTCTATATTCTCGTAGCCATTGATTATGTATCTAAATGGGCGGAAGCACAAGCTCTCCCAACTAACGATGCACGAGTTGTAGTCAACTTTTTAAAATGTCTTTTTGCAAGGTTTGGAACACCGAAAGCTTTAATAAGTGATCGGGGAACTCATTTCTGTAATAATCAACTTGAGAAAGTTCTTAAAAGATATGGAGTAACTCATAAAATCTCCACTGCTTATCATCCACAAACAAGTGGACAAGTTGAAAATACCAACCGAGCTTTAAAACGTATTCTAGAAAAAAACGTAGGATCAAATCCGAAGGAATGGTCCATTAAATTGGAGGATGCACTCTGGGCTTTTAGAACAGCCTACAAAACTCCAATTGGAACCACACCTTTTAGACTCGTTTATGGAAAAGCATGTCATCTTCCAGTAGAAATTGAACACAAAGCATTTTGGGCTTTGAAGACATGTAATCTTGATTTACATGAAGCTGGACGTCTACGATTAAGTCAACTAAATGAATTAGAAGAATTAAGACATGAATCATACGAAAATTCGTTAATCTATAAAGAAAAAACGAAGAAATGGCATGATAAAAGAATCAGAAGTTTAAAAGAATTTAAAGAAGGAGACAGAGTTCTTCTTTTCAATTCACGATTCAAGCTATTTCCTGGAAAATTGAAATCAAGATGGTCTGGACCATTCATAGTCAAAAGAGTTTTCCCATACGGAACGATATAATTAATAAATTCAAATGGGATTGAATTTAAAGTTAATGGTCACAGAGTTAAACACTACATAGATAGTCCAATGGAAGTTGATAACGAAGTTAATCACAATTTCGATACCACAGCTAACTAAGTGTGGGGAGAATCAAGTCTTTAAAGGATAATATGTATTTCTGTTAGAGTTAGATTGTCTGTTTTCGTGTAGTTATCGAAAATGGAACCCGAATGGTCTTTCCCTAGCAGACCCTAAAGAACTAGTCTTCTCCCCCCATTCTGAATTTTTATTTTTTTAGGAAATGAAGACTGCCTGTGAACTAAACCATGGTCTAATGCTACACGCTTTGATCACTAAACGTAATAATGACACACTACCGAGTGAAATAGTATCAGTAATCAGAGAAAGATTGGACGGAGTAAGAAAAGAATCCAGATGCGAAGATAATAAGTTACAATTTGGTAAAGGAAAATCAAAATCCGCAGCGAAAAGAAGAGCACGACACCTAGAAAGATGTCACAAATGCGGAAAATGGTCACATGGAGGTAAATGTTCAAATAATCAAACCTATTCAAATACCGAATTTGTTACTTTATGCAGAGACGGACCGTTCATATGTTTAGAATAAAAAACACTGAATGCTCGAGGTTACGCCTATGTAGCCATGGAAAACCAATTAAACTGACTATCTTATGAATGGGATAGATCGTATAACTAAGAATACTATCTCACAGGTAAGTCTGTACAGTTTTTATTTTTATTTTTATTTTTAACCTTTTGATAATAAACGCTAATTTGTTCGCTATAAAGTATTAAATTGGTATTGAATAAAATTAGGTTTGGCGATCGAAATTATTGATATCATACAAAAATTTATTACATCACTGCGAAATTTAACGTTTATTCTTAAGGTATAAATATCTTTAATCAATCAACCCAAAATATTTAAAAAATTCGTCATGAGTTAAATTAGGTCTTGGAACTGAAAATACTTTACCGAAAAGAGGGGCGCATATTTTTGATAATATTTGATTGATTAAAGTGGGATAAAAGCCAAAAAGATTTTTAATTTTATTTTTACCATGTTTTTAAAATTAATATATAAATCTTAAATTAATATTGTAAACTTTGTAAAATCAATATATTTAAAATTGTAAATATTTGAAAAATTAATATAAGTTTGGTGTGAATTTATAATATGAATTTTTAAATTAAGTTTGGTGTGAATTTTTAATTTTTAAAATATGAATTTTATTTTTATGCATTTTAAATTGTAAGTTTGGTGTGAATTTTTAATATTAATTTTGAATTTTATATTTAAGTTGTGTGAATTTAAAAAGAAAAATTTACTTTATTTCGCTAAGTTAAAAATATGATTTTTAAAATTCGTCGTAAGTTGAAGACTAGGTCATTGAACCGAAATTGCTTTACCCAAGGGAGGGACGAGAACTTTTATTATCATTATTTTTAATCTTATTGAATTAAAGTATGACAAAAACATTAAAAACTAAAAAATCTAAGCTTTTAAAACAATCGCTTGAAAAAGACAAATTTTAATATTTTGTCGAAGGACGGACTAGGACATCGATCCGAAACGACCTCGCCCTAAATAACAAGGGAAACAAAATTTTAAAATTAATTGCTTAATTGTTTCATAAGTTAAGGTTTATTAAAAAAAAAAAAAAGCATCGCGACTCGCGGAGTTCCAAAAATACAGAAAAAAATAAAAGGGCCGAACAGATCAGTCTGCACACTACCACACCCATTTTTCACAAAATACACAAAAAATAACTCCCAAAATCGAATTTTTTCACCGAAAATCATCAAATCTTTTACTAAAATCATGTTAAGAAGGATGCTATCAAGGAATTACTCAAGAAAAACGGTAAATTTCTACACCTGAACACCATTTAATCCGAAAATTAGTATTCTTGAGCAAATTTATACCCAATTTGATTTTGATGCTTTTTAGTGTAATTATGCTTAAATTGCTTATGTATTATGCTTGTATAACCTAGATTGATGCTATTTAACATGATTAGGAGCCTTAAACTTCAAATTTTGAGTAATCTAGGGTTTGTGTTCTTGAGCAAATTTGGGGCTTTTTGATATAAACAGGTTATGGCCGATTTTTGTCATGAATTGTTGCTAAATTAAGTAGTGTAACATGTTTAGGTAGTTAAGTGACCCAAACTTTGAGCCTAAGCATGATTTTGAGAATTAAAGTGGACTTTTTCAAGTCTAAAATTCATGAACTTGATTTTTGAGAGATAATGCCATTTGAAACTTGTTTAATTGCTAGTGATGATTATTTTGACATATTATTTGAGTAGAATGCTTATGAACTTGGCGAACATTTTCGTATATGCTTATTTTAAAAAGTGTAGATTTGATGAAAATATGAAAATGAGCTTAAGTTTGATATAAATTGATCATGTCATTGTAATTATTTTGATTGATGATTTTGCTGACACTAATGCATATTTGGATGCACAAAAATTGTGTTTGATGTGTTTTGCAGACTGAAAGGGGTGAATCTTCATCCCAAGCTCGCAATGCTCCTACTGAGAATACGGAACAACAGGAGGTGGATAACTACTACAAACAAGATATACCTCATCTAGTCATGACATTTTCTGATATGCACTTGGAAGATTTGCACCCGAACCTGAGATTTGACAGACTTTGGATAGATTATCCAAAATACCAAAGGGGTTTGCATACTCTTCATTCTAAAGCTGTTGAAGTACCTAGGGTCATAGAATGGGGACCATTAGAAGCTGTAGAATTGGCCGGGCCAATTAGGGGAATTACTTGCACAGAGGTATGGTAATTCTACTTTTAACGATTGGGTACGGTTATTCAACATGCGTAGACCTGTATATAAAGTATGGTGTAAAGAATTGTTGTGTAGTATAGAATTAAATGATCGGGTAGATAGTTTAACCGATCGATCTTTTATTAGATTTTTGTTAGGAGGTTCGATGCGCCACATGTCTTTACTAGACATGGCTCAGGCTTTACGTATATATACGCCTGAGGAGTTAGCATCTGCCGATTGTAGAGGGTTGATACTAAATGGTAGAAAGATAGACGAAAATTTTGATACGCATGGTGTATGGAGTCAAATGACTAGCCATCACCGATTTAAAGGGGGAAATTACTCTTATTTGGATATAGGTAGAGCAGAGTTAAGAGTAATTCATAGGTTTTTAGCTAATTCGATTACACAAAGAGGTAAGAATAAGGAAAAGGTAAATGAACAGGATTTGTTTTACCATATGTGTATTCGAGACCCACAAAGCGCTGTAAGTATACCTTATTGTGTGGGTTATTATTTATCAGCTATGGTTAGGGGGATGAGACCGCATAGCATAATAGGAGGTGGTATATTTATTACTTTGATTGCTGAATATCTCGGTGTGGATATAAGTCGGGGGGGATTATTAGTCGAAGAACCAGGACTCCGCGATACAATAGGTTTAAATGTATACCATGGTACGAAGGTTTTGAAGAGGCGAAATAACGCCGCAGTACAATACCATGGTAGACATCCACAGGTTGAGAGAAACCAACAGCCAGGTAATGTGGGAGGGGGAAATGAAATGACAGAAATGCAAAGGTTTATAGCTTCACAAGAGTATGAAAATGCTAGACATCGAGCATTTGAAGATTGGCAAGTTCATCAAAACCAAATCATAGCTCATTGCCAACATGTAGGTAGAAACTATATTCCTACTCAATTGCCCGTATTTCCTCCCTGGTCTATAGAGATCCAACCACCGTATCCTACGTATAACCCAGCCGAAGCATTTTATAACACCTATGGTTATGCATGGAACCCCTACTGGTATCAGTATCATCCCTAGTCTACTTAGTTTTATTTATTTTATTATTTGTAATGTTAATACATTTAATACTTATGTTAATATTGTAATAGTTTTTATAATTTTCTAACTTTTATTATTAGATTTTAATAATTTTTGAATGTGGGGTAATATACCAAACTTCAAAAATATGTATATATGTTTGCAGTTTATCTTATGTACACAACAGGGTAAAACAACGCATTTTCAAAGACTGGCATTAAGTTCAGTAAAAGCAACTAATTTTGACGACAAGATGCAAAATATATGTGAAATAACAACGAGAAGGAATGAACAAATGATGTGCACCATTTATCATTCAACACAAACAACAATATGTTTGGAAAATTTGGTAAAATTTAATCATTTCTACGCTAATCACCCTCAATAATTTAAATTGTTACTGATTTCTTGCAAATGAGGGCATTGCAAGATCTTAAGTGTGGGAAGGGGTTAAATTCTTTCGGATTTTTAAAATTTTTATCTTAAACACTTGGTTACCATTAAAAATACTAGTAAAGCAGTAGTTGTATTAGAATCTAGTGCTCTCTGATAATAAAGAACAGCCCTAGTCTTATATACTGACTACCCAATTCTAGTAAAATTTTTCAAAATTTTCAATTAAATGAACTCAAAATCATGTTTATACATATTTATGAACGATAAAACTAGGTGTTAACACCGAAATTATTGTTACCTTGGAAAGGACATAAATTGAGAAACAAACCAAAATGTTAGAATTCATTTAAAATGGAATAGAGGACAATAAAAAGAAAAATAAAAGCCAAGTGTGGGAAAAATTACCAAGTTATCTTAAACATATGTCACATATTTCTGTAACAAATAACTGAAAATACTTTTGCTTTGGACTAAACTAAACTGTTTTACCCGATGAAAGAAAAGAAGAGATGGATCTACACGATGAATCAATTCCATCATTAAAAGGAAGTAAAGTCTTCCGAAAAAGAAACGCGCTTCTTGATTTAGGTCAAGAAGTTGTCGTCCAGACCAGCTGTAGGTTGACGAAAAACCTAGAAAAGTCATCTCTAAAATCAGCAGGAAATCCAAGGACCTCAGCATTAAACAGGGTCGCCAAGTGGTCAGATTTATCCTAACCATGAGAAGGATTTATCTCGTACAATGGGGGGGCACCGTGCAAATTAGCTGGATAAGACTAATGAATCAGATCCCCAGAAAGGATAATCTCCTTAAAAAATCAAAAATCAGCTTTTAAGCCTGATATTACTCAATCCTTGAGATTGACCTTAAAGATTGAGAATTACAAACTCATGGAATTCAATGATATCTAAACTCGAGCCTGAACGAGAAAATATTTTGATCAAAATTACAAACCGATTTGTTTTCTAAAAACCCATTTTCAATGCGTTCATTACCATTGAACGTAAAATCCTAGGAATTCACCTGGAATTCATTAGGTCACCTGAACCAAATCGGGTGTCAACCGTAAGAACGGTGGTTGCATAGTATGGTCAAAGACAGGACCTTGTGCCAGACCGAAAAATTATAAGGATGAGCTTTACTATTGCTCCTACCAAGGATAGTAATTGCGTCCGACACGTTATAGACTATAATTAAAAGCATGTCAGGGGACATTGCCTTAACAGTTGCTTATTCAACGCTTTCCTTTACAACCGGACGGTAGTTTACCAAAAGGTAATATACAGAGCAAGTATACTGGACGTGTTGCTTTCCTAATACAAGGTTAGCAAGTGGGTGACACAAAACCATAAGTTTTGAGCTAAAATTTTCAAATATGAAACCCACCAAACCCACAAAAATATTTTGCAAACACCGGTGAAGGGTTATTCTGGAAAACTTATCTAGGGTAAAAACTAGATTTAATTTTCAAAAGATCAAATGTTTTCATAAAGATCCAATTTCCTTAATGGATCTAAATTTTTATAGTCATGTGGGACTGTAAACCATATCGTTACTACCATTGTTTATACCGCCGTATAGAAATCACTGATGTACAAAGTGTGAAGAATAAAGAAGTGATTCTAGTATTTCAAGACTATATTGCTTGAGGACAAGCAACGCTCAAGTGTGGGAATATTTGATAATGCTAAAAACGAACATATATTTCATAGCATTATTCCTCAAGAAAGACAAGCTTTTAGTTGCAATTGTTCTATTTACAAGTGATATTCGTTTAAATAATAAAAGGTGAAGACAAAAGACAGATTCGACGAATTGAAGACGCAAACGACCAAAAAGCTCAAAAGTACAAAATACAATCAAAGAGGTTCCAATTATTGATAAGAAACGTCTCGAAATTACAAGAGTACAAGATTCAAAACGCAAAGTACAAGATATTAAATTGTACGCAAGGACGTTCGAAAATCCGGAACTGGGACCAGAGTCAACTCTCAACGCTCGACGCAACGGACTAAAAATTACGAGTCAACTATGCACATAAATATAATATAATATTTAAATAATTCTTATAATTATTTAAATATTATAATATATTAAAAATTCGTCGACAAAGAAAGACTCCAAAGTTGGTGAGCTGGAAAATCAAACTCCGCGACTCGCGGAGTTTGAAGGCAAAAATTGCCGCGAGTCGCGGAGCCCCAAATTCTGAAACCACCTATAAAAGCAAACGCAGTTTGATTGCAAAAATATCAATATATATCCACCCATCTATCTAAACGTATATATTTATATTTATATTTTAATTTTAATTTTAATTTTAATTTTAATCCTAATAATAAGGGTATGTTAGCGAAAGTTGTAAGGGTGTAAGTCGAAATTCTGTCCGTGTAACGCTAACTATTTTTAATCATTGTAAGTTATGTTCAACCTTTTTAATTTAATGTCTCGTAGCTAAGTTATTATTATGCTTATTTAATCCGAAGTAATCATGATGTTGGGCTAATTACTAAAATTGGGTAATTGGGTCTTGTACCATAATTGGGGTTTGGATAAAAGAACGACACTTGTGGAAATTAGACTATAAGCTATTAATGGATTTTATATTAACTAAACAATACCTTGTTAATTTAATATACAAACTTATAATTTGACGTATTTATATATAACCACATACGCTTGACTGGGTACGGTGGGCGGGATATCTATAAATACCAATAATTATTCATTTTACCGGACACGGAACTGGATTAATAGTTAAATAGACTTGTTGAAACAGGGGTGAATTACATTCAAGGGTAATTGGTGTAATTGTTAACAAAGTAGTAAAACCTTGGTTTACACGCAGTTGATAACCTGGTGTATTCATTAAACAAAGTATTAAAACCTTGTTACAATTCGAATCCCCAATTAGTTGGAATATTTGACTTCGAGAATAAGAATAATTTGACGAAGGCTTTCGCTCTTTATATTTATGACTGATGGACTATTATGGACAAATCCGTATGGACATATTAAATAATCCAGGACAAAGGACAATTAACCCATGGGCATAAAACTAAAATCAACACGTCAAACATCATGATTACGGAAGTTTAAATAAGTATAATTCTTTTATTTCATATTTAATTTCTTTTATTTTATATTTAATTGCACTTCTAATTATAGCACTTTTATTTATTGTTATTGTATTTAATTGCACTTTTAATTATCGTACTTTTTAATTATTGCAAGTTTATTTTATCGCACTTTTATTATTCGCAATTTCATTATCATTATTTACTTTATGCTTTAAATTAAGTCTTTTATTTATATTTTACATTTGGTTTTAACTGCGACTAAAGTTTTAAAATCTACAAACCGGTCATTAAACGGTAAAAACCCCCCTTTATAATAATAATATTACTTATATATATATATATATATATATATATATATTTGTATTTTTATAAAAGTAACTAATATAGCGTTAAGCTTTGTTTAAAGATTTTCCCTGTAGAACGAACCGGACTTACCAAAAACTACACTACTGTACGATTAGGTACACTGCCTATAAGTGTTGTAGCAAGGTTTAGGTATATCCCATTCGTAAATTAATAAAACTTGTGTCATATTTTGTAGTATTTTGTATTAAAAATAATACTATTTCGTACCCTCACGCTACATCATCAGTTTTCTTTTTTATTTATTACTTTAATTTCTATTGTTGCCATGGTTATTGGCTAAGTTATTTAATGTTTGTCTAGACTTATAAACCTTTGTATTGGATGCTACTTATCAGTTATTCTTTTAATTAATGATGATTTGATGTTTGAATTAAAGAACGATTCTAATTAAAGCTAGACTTTTCGATTCAATTGGTTGTGTATTTGTTTAATAGGACGAGATTTCATTAATTTAATGCATAAATTTACAATTGGTTTGTCTTAATTGATTGTTTACTTACTCGGAGACGAGAGTAAATTGGATTCAATGGCTAGACGAAATAGGGGTGAATTATACGCAACGAGAGTTGGTGTAATTGTGATTCGAGTCTTCATCTCAGCTGAGATATTTAGTCACATTTAGGAGGTCTTAGGCTACGGGAAATTCCGTGTCGTGTAATCTTAATTGAAGTGTTTGCGTTGGGGAATTCCAGGTGAACCGACTAGATAATTCATATTAGTTAGATAATAACTGGGGCTTAATCTAAATGCATCCAATGCTACGTGTAAAAGGTCTAGAAAAGCATTCGTTCTTCTATTTGATTACAACTATCTTATTTTTATTTGTCAGTTTGCTTTAAAGCTTAAACTTAAAAATACTAAAAATATTGTCTTTTACTTTTTATCTATCCTTGATTTGACTAATCGTTAAATAGCCACAAAACAAATTATCTCATACTTTCAATTTTCATAGATTAACTTAGTTTATTTTTATTAGTTACAATCTTAATTCTCACGTTTAAACTGTCCTTAGAATGATTTCGGAATTACCAACTTTATACTATTGCACGATCGGGTACACTGCCCGTTAGTGTGTAGTAATCTTTAAACCGGCATTTTTCAGAGATAAATTATATACTAGATTTCACACATCAAGTTTTTTTGGCGCCGCTGCCGTGGACAGTTGTGTCGTAAATTAAGATTGTTATCTAATTGTTCTTAGTTTAGTTTAATTAGAGTTTTTTTTATTAATTTTCTTTATTTTCAGTTGAATCGGTGCGTTTAATCAGTTGTTAGTTGTGATTTCGCAGATAACAGGTAGTGCATGCCACATACACGTTCTTCTAATTCTTCGATTCTTCAACCGTTTGACGAACCCGAAAGAGAGTTATTCAGAGCGTTAAGTCAAGAGCAACAGTCTACAGTGGATTCATCAGCTTCTTCAAATGATAATATAATCAATTTGGATAGTAGTGCTGAGACTGTGGTGCCCGAATCACCACCTTTAATCAACGAAGTAGAAGAATCTTACATTTCCTTAGATATTTTCGAGACTGAAGAGATGGTTGAACAACCAAATCATCCTCGGACTATGGCAGAAAAGCTGAAGGCCACCCGAGCTGGCCAAGGCAATTCGATTACTCAACCAAACATCACTCAGCCTTTCCAAATCACAGGGCCAATTCTGAGTTTGATTTCTTCAGACTGCCAATTTCATGGCAAGGATAGTGAGGATGCTAATGAGCATCTCCGTATTTTCAATGATGTTTGCAACCTTTTCAAGCTGCATGAGGTTGCCTATACTTTGATCAAGACAAGGCTTTTTCCCTGGACTCTTAAGGGAGAAGTTAAGCGATGGTTAGATAAGCAACTAGAGGGAACGATTATCTCTTGGGAAGTTTTAGTGGATAAATTCTTATCAAAGTTTTTCACTGCGTCTCGAGCTGCTAGACTTCAAGCAGAAATTTCACAATTCAGGCAAAAGAGCAGTGAGACATTATTTGATGCTTGGGACCGTTATGCTAATATATTACGATCGTGTCCTCAACACGGGTTGAATGATTTACAAAAGGTCCAAATTTTTTATAAGGGGTGTGTCATACCAACTCGTCAGAGCATTGATCAAGCAGCAGGTGGTACTTTAATTGATAAGACAGAAGAAGAGGCACTAGAGATTATTGAAAAGCAAGCTGCCTACACTCATGAATGGCATCAAGATCATGAGTCAACCCATTCAGCGTCAATTAAGAGAACCGAAAACACTGGTGAGTATGATGATTATGGGTCTATCAATGCTAAGTTAGACAAATTTGGTAGACACTTGGAGAAGTTGGAAAAGGACATGCATGGTATTAAGGTTGGTTGTGAGTTTTGTGGGGGATTACATTTAGGAAAAGATTGTGGGTTTGACTATGAACCAAAAAGAAGAGATCGCTTATATTAGTCAACAGAACAACAATCAGTTTCAGGGACGTGCGCAGTTTAATAGGAATTTCAACAATCCCTATAATCCTCAAGGTAATCAAGGTTCGAGGTTCCATCCAGGATCTAGTGGAGGATATCAACAGCAAGCTCCCGGGTATTTTCAGAAACCCCAAGCCGAAGAGAAAAAGTCCAACCTGGAAGCTATGATCGAAAAGCTTGTGATGTCTTAAACTCAGCTTGTTACTACTGTTACTCAAAACAATGAGAAGAATGATCAAATGTTTCGAAATCAACAAGCGACTATTCAGAATCTGGAGAAACAAATTGGTCAACTTGCTAATCAGAGTAATGAGAGGAAACCAGGGGAGTTACTGAGCAAAACAGATACTAACTCGAAGAATGGGCACGTTAATGCTATCACCACCCAAAGTGGTTTAGCATATGATTCACCGCGGAAGACCGATGAGTATGCTTTGCGAGTACTGTTAGCTAAGGATCGTGAACCGGTTGTTGTTAGTGAACCGGAGGGGGAAAAGGAGCCGGAACAGGTGATTGAGAAAGTTGTAAGGGTACCGAAAACCATTGCTGCGAAACCGGTAGTTAAAGAGTATCAACCACCGCTCCCATTCCCCAGGAAGCAAAGATTGGAGAAGCTTGAGGCAGAAAAGTCCAAATTCATGGATTTGATTAAAAAAGTTAGCATAAATATGCCTTTTATTGATGTGATTGCAGGTATGCCAAAGTATGCAAGGTTTCTGAAGGATTTTCTAACTAACAGGAAGAAGCTGGAGAATGTGTCTTCGGTCAGGTTGAATGCCGCATGCTCAGCGGTAGTTGCAAATAAGCTTCCCGAGAAGCTTGAGGATCCTGGGAGTTTTACCATTCCTTGTTTACTTGGTAATTTAGATTGTGTGATGGTGTTGGATTTGGGGGCTAGCATAAATTTAATGCCTTATTCTATTTATTTACAGCTAGACCCTGGGGAGTTAAAACTCACGCATATAGCTATTCAGCTAGCTGACCGCTCTATTAAATTCCCTCGTGAAATCATAGAGAATATGCTAGTTAAGACCGGGTCGTTGATTCTTCCAGCTAATTTCGTGGTTTTGGATATGGAAGTGGATGAAAGGATTCCACTTATTTTGGGTCAGCCATTTTTGAATACTGCTAGGTGTATCATCGATGTTTATGGCCAAAAGTTGACCCTTAGGATAGATGACTTGAGTGCAACATTCTCAATCGACCATGCTTTAAAGTACCCTGCCTACACTGATGATACATGTTATTTTCTTAACGCTGTGGATGTCCAGTCTGAGTTTTTGCAGGAATTCCCAGAGTTACAGGGTTCAGGAGAATGCTCCTTGGTTAAAATTGATGAGGAGTTGCAGGTTGAGGAGGTGGATATTTTAACTGCCTTGATGAAAAACGGCTATGAGCTGATTGAGGAGGAGTTCAAGGAACTCGAACGTGATGTGGACTACCGGAGCAAGTCTTCAATTGAAGAACCTCCCGAGTTAGAATTGAAGACACTTCCAGATCATTTGGAATACGCTTATTTGCAGGAGGAATCTAAGCTCCCGGTAATTATTTCTTCTTCTCTTACTACAGGTCAGAAAACTGAACTTGTGACCATGCTAAAGGCCCATAAACCGGCCATTGCGTGGAAAATTCATGACATCAAGGGTATTAGTCCCTCCTATTGCACCCACAAAATCTTAATAGAGGATAACTCCAAACCTGTGGTGCAACGTCAAAGGAGGTTAAACTCGCACATGCAAGATGTCGTGAAGAAAGAGATCATTAAGCTCCTTGATGCAGGTCAGATTTACCCGATTTCTGACAGTCCGTGGATTAGCCCGATACACTATGTGCCTAAGAAAGGTGGTATGACTATCACCACCAATGATAAAAATGAGTTAATTTCCACTCGAACTGTCACGGGGTGGCGTGTTTGTATTGACTATCGTAAGTTGAACGACTCCACACGCAAAGGCCACTTCCCGTTACCTTTCATGGATCAAATGCTAGAGAGGTTGGCGGAAAACAGCATTTATTGTTTTCTTGATAGTTTTTCGGGCTATTTTCAAATTCCTATCTCGCCCAAGGACCAAGAGAAAACCACTTTTACGTGCCCATATGGCACATTCTCATACCGTCGCATGCCCTTTGGCCTTTGTAATGCTCCGGCCACTTTTCAAAGGTGCATGATGGCCATATTCCATGATATGATAGAAGATTGTATGGAGGTGTTCATGGATGACTTTTCGGTCTTCAATGACACTTTCAATTCATGCCTTCTTAATTTAGAGCGGATGTTGGTAAGGTGTGAGAAATCTAATCTTGTGCTCAACTGGGAAAAGTGCCATTTCATGGTACAAGGGGGCATAGTCCTCGGGCACAAGATTTCTAGGAATGGTATTGACGTGGATCCCGCAAAGGTAACGGCTTTTAAGAACCTTCCACCTCTAACCGATGTTAAGGGTGTTCGAAGTTTTCTCGGGCACGCCGGTTTTTTCCGGCGGTTCATCAAGGATTTTTCCAAAATCGCTAACCCGATGAATAAACTCCTTGAAAAGGACACACCTTGGAACTTCTCCGAAGAGTCCCAAAAGGCATTCGAACTTCTCAAGGAGAAACTCATCATTGCACCTATCATAATTGCTCCGAATTGGTCTCTTCCGTTCGAGCTTATGTGTGATGCATCCGATTTTGCTGTTGGCTCTGTCTTGGGCCAAAGGGTCGAGAAACATTTCCGACCCATTTATTATGCAAGCAAGACCTTGAAAGGAGCGCAATTGAATTATACTACCATTGAAAAGGAGCTCCTTGCGGTCATCTTTTCGTTTGATAAGTTCCGGTCCTACTTAGTCTTATCTAAGACTATAGTCTTTACGGACCATTATGCTCTAAAGTACCTTTTCGCCAAACCGAATGCTAAACCTCGACTGCTTAGATGGATCTTGCTTTTGCAAGAATTCTATGTTGAGATCCGGGATAAAAAGGGTGCCGAAAACTTAGCGGCCGATCACCTTTCACGTCTTGAGAATCCCTCCCGTGAGGTTCTCGATGAGACTACTATTCATGATGATTTTCCAGATGAATATCTCATAAAGGTGGAGGAGTGTGGAGACCCTTGCTTCGTTGATTTTGCCAATTACTTGGTTGGGGGGTTCTTAGAAAAAGGTTGGTCACATCATAAACGTAAGAAATTCTTTAGTGACCTTAAGTATTATTTTTGGGAGGACCCTTATCTTTTTAGGTGGTGTTCCAATGGAATGATCCGCTGATGTGTTTCCGGAGACGAATGCGAGCGCATTCTTGTCCAATGTCATCATGGACCAACGGGGGGGCATTATGGTCCCCAAGTTACGGGGCAAAAAGTATTTGAGGCCGGTTTTTATTGGCCTACTATCTTCAAGGATGCCCACCGCATATGTCAATCATGCGATGCTTGTCAATGGGCAGGCCAAATCACCCAACGAGATGAGATGCCTCAAAATGTCATTCAAGTTTGCGAGATTTTCGATATTTGGGGGATTGATTTCATGGGCCCGTTCCCGAAATCTAATAATAAGCTCTACATTCTTGTTGCCATCAACTATGTTTCGAAATGGGTCGAAGCGCAAACTTTGCCCACTAATGATGCACGAGTTGTAGTTTTGTTCCTTAAACAACTCTTTTCTCGGTTTGGTGCCCCAAAAGCTTTAATTAGCGATCGGGGAACTCACTTTTGTAATGCCCAACTTGAAAAGGTGTTGAAACGATATGGGGTGACCCATAAAGTTTCTACATCATACCATCCTCAAACGAATGGGCAAGTCAAAAACACCAACCGAGCTTTAAAGAGGATTCTTGAAAAAACAATTGTTTCTAATCCTAAGGAGTGGTCGTTCAAACTTGATGATGCCTTATGGGCATTTAGAACGGTGTACAAAACGCCAACCGGAATGACTCCTTTTCGTTTACTTTATGGTAAAGCGTGTCATCTTCCGGTGGAGATAGAACACAAAGCTTTTTGGGCTCTCAAAACGAGCAATCTTGATCTTAAGGAGGTAGGTCGCCTTCGGTTGAGTCAATTAAATGAGTTGGAAGAATTAAAGCTCGATGCTTATGAAAATTCGTTGATTAGTAAGGAGAGGACAAAGAAGTGGCACAATAATCGTCTAAAAGATCCTAAAGAATTTAAGGAAGGGGATCGTGTGCTTCTTTTCAATTCACGGTTCCGTTTGTTTTTCGGAAAGTTAAAGTCTAAGTGGTCGGGACCATTTATTATTCGTAAGGTTTATCCCCATGGGGCGGTTGATTTGGTTAATTCAAAGGGGGAAGAGTTTAAGGTGAACGGTCATCGAATCAAACACTACGTCGATGGACCGCAAGAGGTGGATGATGAGATCAAACTCATCTTTACCTCTAACAACACGTGATAGTCTTGGTGATTTTCTTTGTTGTAGAGTTTGTATATTATTTTTGTAGTTTATTTTTTTTCATGCTTGAAACAGGTGCAATTTGATCAACGGTAATTGTTTTGGTTCATGGGAAATTGAATGTTTTGTTTCATGCTTGAAAAAGGGAATTATGTGTTAAAAAAATGAAAAATTCGAACTTATGCGACTGCGCGCCGCGCACTTACCTGCGCACCGCGCACATGTGAAGGAAAGTAACTGGGCGTTTTGGTTAATTTCTGAATTGGTTTCAAGCTATAATGCGCACCGCGCATGTGTACGCGCACCGCGCAGTTTTTCCACGTACAAACGCGTACCGCGCTCTTTCTGCGCACCGCGCGTTTCTGCTATCAGGCCTGATTGCTGTTTTTAAAATAACCCGAACCAAATTTGTTTTAACCCGAAATTAAACGGGTCTAGTCGGTTTTTAAGCACTTTTAGGGTTATTTTAAACCAATTTACACCCAATCAAACACACACAAACGCATACGATCAATTCTCAAAGCTAGGGTTTCTTTAATTTTCAAACTTTTTGTGATTTTCTCTCAAATTACTTGTGAATCATGCCTCCTAGGGTCCGTTTCTCTTACTCTTACACTTAATTTCATCTCTATTTGTACTATTTATGTTTTAATTGATGATTAATTGAAGTTCAAGTGTGGGGTTAACCCTAATTCGTTTAATGCTTAATGATTCACATGATTAGTATTAATAATGCCTAATATGCTTTGTTTGTATGATGTTTACATTTGATTAGTGCATATTATTGATGCCAGGGTTTGCTATGAGATTAAATCCGAATTTGAAGTTTTAATTTGGGGTTTTGTGTGTGAGATGGTTAATGGAGGTAGTTCATGATAGTGTGGGGTAATTTGGGCGTGTCAAGTGTGAAGCTACTTGATTTTTGATGTTTTGAGTTGGATTGCCAATAAAGTTGATAATTTTGGGTATATTTGAGTATGATATGACTTTTTCATGTGTTGTAGGGGATTTCGAAGGTGATTTTGAGTTGGTTAAAATTTTATGTTCATGAATGGTTAAGCCTAGTTTGTTTGGAAATCGAATTTTGTTGATATGCTAGCTTTTCATGAAACATGAAATATTATTGATTATGTGGATTTAGTTGGTTGTGTTTGTCATGAAAGATAGTGTTATTTTGAGACATGCTCTTATGTGATGTTTAATTAGGAAAGGAAAATGAGTAAAAAGAGGATGTTTGCGAGTTTAAAATTAGCTAACACTAACTTTTGAGTTTTTGTGGTTGTTTTGTGGTTAAAATTGTGACTGCAGAGTCAAGCAAAGCGTACTAGAACTGCACCAAGTGCTTCAGCAGAAGCACAAGCACTACAAGAGGATCCGAGGGATTGGATTGAGTACGTCAGGAATGAGTATCCGACTGAGTTTGCGAGGATAAATGTTGGGGTATTGGTCTCACTTGGTATTTTGATTGGAGCTTTCTTGAGGAAGCTCAAGTTCGTCGAGAGTTTGATTCTATACTAATGTTGTCTTATAATAACACAATTCTCCGCCCGTGGGAGAGGGTGTTTTCGCTTCATGATGATATTTATCCGTTGTTATGCAAGGAGTTTTTCTCTTCGTTAGTGGTTACTAATATTCGGGATCCGAATGAGCGTAATTTTATGCGGTTTCATTTGGGTGGTCAAAATCAAGCGATGATTCGGTCCCAAATTGCTCGAGCTTTAGATTTATATCCGGAATTGGATAATATCCGACTTCCGAATTATTTGATTAGGACTGAATTTTACAAGCAGGAGCCTTTTAACACTGTTGATTTTTGGGGTAGATTAACTGGAGGTGAAAATTTTCATGCAGGAAGAGTAAGTTATGAGAAAATTAAATTACCATTTGATCGGTTGTTGTAAAGGTTGGTGGCTTGTACTTTTAATGCGCGGGTGAATGGGAATGAGAAACTGAATAATAAGGATTTGTGGTATATGGATCAAATCAAGAGGGGGAAGCATACTGACATTGTTGGTTCTATTGCTACTTACTTGAGCAAATGTGCAAGTGATACGGCTCCGGGAAAGAAGCTTTTAGGTTGCCATTATATTACTATGTTTGCGAGAAAGTTGAATGTGGATTTAAGCAGGTTGCGTACGACGGATCAGAGTATGCCAGTTTTTGGTTCGATGTTCTATACTAATGGGAAGATTTTGATGCACGGTTTTGAAAATCGATTGGTTATGTATCGGGAACCTGTGGGTTCTGGTGCGGCAGGTACGAGTGCAGCTGGGGCTGCAGGTGGTTCTTCAGTGGGACCTAGCACGGGAGCTGGTCCATCAGCTAGTACACATTTTGAAGGGTCTTGGTACCCGAGTCAGGAAGGTTGGGACATTTTGATATACAGTGTGAATAGAATGGGTTTAGATTACGGCGATGTTGCAGGTCAGGTAGAGAATCATGTGTATCAGTATACTATGGATCAAGCTGATAATGCGGAGTTTCATCGTGACATTCGTAGGCATACCGAGGTGGTGGAAAGGCATAATGAAGATGTTAGTCGACACAATGTTCAGATGTGGGAGAGTCAGCAGCGAACGGAGGAGCTCGCAAGAGCTAATAATTATGATACAGGGATGATTGCATATGGTGTCGATTGGCAGCGCCATAATTCGCGTTTGTATTTTTCTATCCCGCAGCAGTATTATGGTACGGCGAGTCAGGAGTCGGTTTATTATTATGATCAGAACTGTCCTGAGTATCTGCCGCGTTATAGAGAGACAGAGGCTATGAGGGACGCACAGTTGAGGTTCCAGCAGGAGTATCTGGGCGGGTTCCGAGCAGGAGCAGTTCGGGAACCTATGGATGGCCGTTTAATGATTACCAGGGTTGAGGGCCTGCGTGCCTGTTGATCATGTTGTATTTGTTTGCAAACATTTTATTTGGTTCTGTACTTTGATAAGTATTTACTTTAATTATGTACTGTGAATTTATTCGGGGACAAGGCGTTTCGGCATCGGGTGGTGTCACCTTGTCCCATTTATGTAGTTCTTTTGTTTTTCTTTTCTTAGGTTTGTTGGTGAAACGATTTTTTTTCAAGTCTGGCATTAAGTTCAGCAAAACTCCATGATTGATGATATTAGCGTGATGATCGGGAATGGACGATGTTCTTATGCTGGCAGTCAGTTCAACGCCATCTGTCACTGGCATTCCGCGATCAGTGGTTAAGCTCGATAAGTTTTTGTATATTCTTTCTTACATAACCCTTTCGATTTTAATCTAATTTTGATCTCAAGTGATGGGGACATTACTTGATGTCAAGTGTGGGGTGGGGATGTAAAATCTCTCGGGTTGGTTGTTAATGGAATCATCATCATATTAGTTTTGATTTAAAAAGACTTGACGTTTCATGGGTTTTGGTCGTAAAAAAATTGATTGAAAAATTAGGGGTAAAAAAAAATAGAAAAGTTAGTTTAAAAAAGAAAAAAAAAATAGAAAAATAATTGAAAATTCGGCCAAAACCTTTGTTATGAAAATTGGTTTTGATTTGGCTTGGTATTTTATGGCATATTTCGTTATTTAAAAGAAGCCAAAATTGTTCCACATGTTCATTTTCTTGGACATGAAATCCTACGAGTTCGGGGAACTTAATAGTAGGTCACCTGTGAAATATCCCGTTCATATTGATTATAAACATTCCATATTAATTGATTTCGTTGCGAGGTTTTGACCTCTATATGAGACGTTTTTCAAAGACTGCATTCATTTTTAAAACAAACCATAACCTTTATTTCATAGATAAAGGTTTTAAAAAGCTTTACGTAGATTATCAAATAATGATAATCTAAAATATCCTATTTACACACGACCATTACATAATGGTTTACAATACAAATATATTACATCGACATATGTTTCTTGAATGCAGTTTTTACACAATATCATACAAACATGGACTCCAAATCTTGTCCTTATTTTAGTATGCAACAGCGGAAGCTCTTAGTATTCACCTGAGAATAAATATGCTTTAAACGTCAACAAAAAATGTTAATGAGTTATAGGTTTAACCTATATATATCAAATCGTAACAATAGACCACAAGATTTCATATTTCAATACACATCCCATACATAGAGATAAAAATCATTCATATGGTGAACACCTGGTAACCGACATTAACAAGATGCATATATAAGAATATCCAATCATTCCGGGACACCCTTCGGATATGATATAAATTTTGAAGTACTAAAGCATCCGGTACTTTGGATGGGGTTTGTTAGGCCCAATAGATCTATCTTTAGGATTCGTGTCAATTAGGGTGTCTGTTCCCTAATTCTTAGATTACCAGACTTAATAAAAAAGGGCATATTCGATTTCCAGAATTCAACCATAGAATGTAGTTTCACGTACTTGTGTCTATTTTGTAAATCATTTATAAAACCTGCATGTATTCTCATCCCAAAAATATTAGATTTTAAAAGTGGGACTATAACTCACTTTCACAGATTTTTACTTCGTCGGGAAGTAAGACTTGGCCACTGGTTGATTCACGAACCTATAACAATATATACATATATATCAAAGTATGTTCAAAATATATTTACCCATAACTTCTTTATTTTATATCCGTTTTGAGTGAATCCAATTGCTATGGTTTCATATTGAACTTAAGTTTATGAATCTATACAAAAAAGTATAAGTTTATAGTCGGAATTATAGGTTACAAGTCATTTTTGTAAAGGTAGTCATTTCAGTCGAAAGAACGACGTCTAGATGACCATTTTGGAAAACATACTTCCACTTTGAGTTTAACCATGATTTTTGGATATAGTTTCATGTTCATAAGAAAAATCATTTCCCAGAAGAACACTTTTAAATCAAAGTTTATCATAGTTTTTAATTAACTAACTCAAAACAGCCCGCGGTGGTACTACAACGGCGTATATCCGGTTTTACGGTGTTTTTCGTGTTTTCCGATTTTAAATCATTAAGTTAGCATATCATATAGATATAGAACATGTGTTTATTTGATTTTAAAAGTCAAGTTAGAAGGATTAACTTTTGTTTGCGAACAAGTTTAGAATTAACTAAACTATGTTCTAGTGATTACAAGTTTGAACCTTCGAATAAGATAGCTTTATATGTATGAATCGAATGATGTTATGAACATCATTACTACCTCAATTTTTCTGGATAAAGCTACTGGAAATGAAAAAAATGGATCTAGCTTCAAAGGATCATTGGATGGCTTGAAAGTTCTTGAAGCAGAATCATGACACAAAAACAAGTTCAAGTAAGATTTTCACTCGAAATAAGATTGTTATAGTTGTAGAAATTGAATCAAAGTTTGAATATGAATATTAACTTGAATTAGAAATATAACCTACTGTAAATAACAAAGGTTTCTTGATCTTAGATGATTACTTAGAATGGATTAGAAAGCTTGGAAGTAGATTTGCAAACTTGGAAGTATTCTTGATTTTTATGAAACTATACTTATGGAATTTATGAAGAACACTTGGAACTTGAAGATAGAACTTGAGAGAGATCAATTAGATGAAGAAAATTGAAGAATAAAAGTGTTTGTAGGTGTTTTTGGTCGTTGGTATATGGATTAGATATAAAGGATATGTAATTTTGTTTTCATGTAAATAAGTCATGAATGATTACTAATATTTTTGTAATTTTATGAGATATTTCATGCTAGTTGCCAAATGATGGTTCTCACATATGTTAAGTGACTCACATGGGCTGCTAAGAGCTGATAATTGGAGTGTATATACCAATAGTACATACATCTAAAAGCTGTGTATTGTACGAGTACGAATACGGGTGCATACGAGTAGAATTGTTGATGAAACTGAACGAGGATGTAATTGTAAGCATTTTTGTTAAGTAGAATTACTTTGATATGTGTCTTGAAGTCTTTCAAAAGTGTATGAATACATATTAAAACACTACATGTATATACATTTTAACTGAGTCGTTAAGTCATCGTTAGTCGTTACATGTAAATGTTGATTTGAAACCTTTAAGTTAACGATCTTGTTAAATATTGTTAACCCAATGTTTATTATATCTAATGAGATGTTAAATTATTATATTATCAAGATAGTATGATATATTAATATATATTAATATTATATATATACATTTAAATGTCGTTACAACGATAATCATTACATATAAGTCTCGTTTCGTAATTCTTGAGTTAGTAGTCTTGTTTTTACATATGTAGTTCATTGTTAACACACTTAATGATATATTTAAATATCATTTTATCATGTTAAATATAGTGTATCAATATCTTAATATGATACATATGTATATAGTAGACGTTATCATAACGATAATCGTTATATATATCATTTCGAGTTTCTTAACTTAGTAATCTCATTTCTTATGTATATCACACATTGTTAATATACTTTGTGAGATACTTACTCATCATAATCTTATGTCAACCATATATATATGTCTATATATATACCACAACATGTAGTTTTTACAATTTTGTAACGTTCGTGAATCGCCGGTCAACTTGGGTGATCAATTGTCTATATGAAACTTATTTCATTTAATCAAGTCTTAACAAGTTTGATTGCTTAACATATTGGAAACACTTAATCATGTAAATAACAATTTCATTTAATATATATAAACATGAAAAAGTTCGGGTCACTACAGTACCTACCCGTTAAATAAATTTCGTCCCGAAATTTTAAGCAGTTGGAGGTGTTGACGTATCTTCTGGAAATAAGTGCGGGTATTTCTTCTTTATCTGATCTTCTCATTCCCAGGTGAACTCGGGTCCTCTACGAGCATTCCATCGAACCTTAACAATTGGTATCTTGTTTTACTTAAGTCTTTTAACCTCACGATCCATTATTTCGACGGGTTCTTCGATGAATTGAAGTTTTTCGTTGATTTGGATTTCATCTAACGGAATAGTGAGATCTTCTTTAGCAAAAAATTTCTTCAAATTTGAGACGTGGAAAGTGTTATGTACAGCCGCTAGTTGTTGAGGTAACTCAAGTCGGTAAGCTACTGGTTCGACACGATCAATAATCTTGAATGGTCCAATATACCTTGGATTTAATTTCCCTCATTTGCCAAATCGAACAACGCCTTTCCAAGGTGCAACTTTAAGCATGACCATCTCTCCAATTTCAAATTCTATATCTTTTCTTTTAATGTCGGCGTAGCTATTTTGTCGACTTTGGGCGGTTTTCAACCGTTGTTGAATTTGGATGATCTTCTCGGTAGTTTCTTGTATTATCTCCGGACCCGTAATCTGTCTATCCCCCACTTCACTCCAACAAATCGGAGACCTGCACTTTCTACCATAAAGTGCTTCAAACGGCGCCATCTCAATGCTTGAATGGTAGCTGTTGTTGTAGGAAAATTCTGCTAGTAGATGTCGATCCCAACTGTTTCCGAAATCAATAACACATGCTCGTAGCATGTCTTCAAGCGTTTGTATTGTCCTTTCGCTCTGCCAATTAGTTTGTGGATGATAAGCAGTACTCATGTCTAGACGAGTTCCTAATGCTTGCTGTAATGTTTGCCAGAATCTTGAAATAAATCTACCATCCCTATCAGAGATAATAGAGATTGGTATTCCATGTCTAGAGACGACTTCCTTCAAATATAGTCGTGCTAACTTCTCCATCTTGTCATCTTCTCTTATTGACAGGAAGTGTGCTGATTTGGTGAGACGATCAACTATTACCCAAATAGTATCAAAACCACTTGCTGTCCTTGGCAATTTAGTGATGAAATCAATGGTAATGTTTTCCCATTTCCATTCCGGGATTTCAGGTTGTTGAAGTAGACCTGATGGTTTCTGATGCTCCGCTTTGACCTTAGAACACGTCAAACATTCCCCTACGTATTTAGCAACATCAGCTTTCATACCTGGCCACCAAAAATGTTTCTTGAGATCCTTGTACATCTTCCCCGTTCCAGGATGTATTGAGTATCTGGTTTTATGAGCTTCTCTAAGTACCATTTCTCTTATATCTCCAAATTTTGGTACCCAAATTCTTTCAGCCCTATACCGGGTTCCGTCTTCCCGAATATTAAGATGCTTCTCTGATCCTTTGGGTATTTCATCCTTTAAATTTCCTTCTTTTAAAACTCCTTGTTGCGCCTCCTTTATTTTAGTAGTAAGGTTATTGTGAATCATTATATTCATAGATTTTACTCGAATGGGTTCTCTGTCCTTTCTGCTCAAGGCGTCAGCTACCACATTTGCCTTCCCCGGGTGGTAACGAATCTCAAAGTCGTAATCATTCAACAATTCAATCCACCTACGCTGCCTCATATTCAGTTGTTTCTGATTAAATATGTGTTGAACACTTTTGTGGTCGGTATATATAATACTTTTGACCCCATATAAGTAGTACCTCCAAGTCTTTAATGCAAAAACAACCGCGCCTAATTCCAAATCATGCGTCGTATTATTCTGTTCGTGAATCTTCAATTGTCTAGACGCATAAGCAATTACTTTCATTCATTGCATTAATACATAACCGAGACCTTGCTTTGAGGTGTCACAATATATCACAAAATCATCATTCCCTTCAGGTAATGACAATATAGGTGCCGTAGTTAACTTTTTCTTTAACAATTGAAATGTTTTCTCTTGTTTATCTTTCCATTCAAATTTCTTCCCTTTATGCGTTAATGCAGTCAAGGGTTTTGCTATTCTGGAAAAGTCTTGGATGAACCTTCTGTAGTAACCAGCTAGTCCTAAAAACTGGCGTATGTGTTTCGGAGTTTTCGGGGTTTCCCACTTTTCAACGGTTTCGATCTTTGCTGGATCCACCTGAATACCTTCTTTGTTCACTATGTGACCGAGGAATTGAACTTCTTCCAACCAAAATGCACACTTTGAAAATTTAGCGTACAGTTTTTCTTTTCTCAGCAACTCTAGCACTTTTCTCAAATGTTCTTCGTGCTCTTGATCATTCTTTGAGTAAATAAGTATGTCATCGATGAAAACAATGACAAACTTGTCAAGATATGGCCCACACACTCGGTTCATGAGGTCCATGAACACAGCTGGTGCGTTAGTCAATCCAAACGGCATAACCATAAACTCGTAATGATCGTAACGTGTCCTAAAAGCAGTCTTTGGAATATCATCCTCCTTCACCCGCATTTGATGATATCCAGAACGTAAATCGATCTTCGAATAAATAGACGAGCCTTGTAGTTGATCAAATAAGTCGTCGATTCTCGGTAGTGGGTAGCGGTTCTTGATGGTAAGTTTGTTCAACTCTCGATAGTCGATACACAACCTGAATGTACCATCTTTCTTCTTGACAAAGAAAATAGGAGCTCCCCATGGTGATGTGCTTGGTCGAATGAAACCACGCTCTAAAAGTTCTTGTAATTGGCTCTGAAGTTCCTTCATTTCACTAGGTGTGAGTCTGTATGGAGCACGAGCTATTGGTGCAGCTCCCGGTACAAGGTCTATTTGAAATTCAACGGATTGGTGTGGAGGTAGTCCCGGTAATTCTTTCGAAAATACATCGGGAAATTCTTTTGCGACGGGAATATCATTAATGTTCTTTTCTTCGGAATTGACTTTCTCGACGTGTGCTAGCACAGCATAGCAACCTTTTCTTATTAGTTTTTGTGCCTTCAGGTTATTAATAAGATTTAACTTCGCGTTGCTCTTTTCTCCGTACACCATTAAGGGTTTTCCTTTTTCTCGTATAATGCGAATTGCATTTTTGTAACAAACAATCTCTGCTTTCACTTCTTTCAACCAGTCCATACCAATTATCACATCAAAACTCCTTAACTCTATTGGTATCAAGTCAATCTTAAATGTTTTGCTAACCAGTTTAATTTCTCGATTCCGACATATATTATCTGCTGAAATTAATTTACCGTTTGCTAATTCGAGTAAAAATTTACTATCCAACGGCGTCAATGGATAACTTAATTTAGCACAAAAATCTCTACTCATATAGCTTCTATTCGCACCCGAATCAAATAAAAAGTAAGCAGATTTATTATCAATAAGAAACGTACCCGTAACAAGCTCCTGGTCTTTCTGTGCCTCTGCCGCATTAATATTGAAAACTCTTCCGCGGCCTTGTCCATTCGTGTTCTCCTGGTTCGGGCAATTTCTTATAATGTGGCCCGGTTTTCCACATTTATAACAAACTACATTGGCATAACTTGCTCCGACACTACTTGCTCCGCCATTACTCGTTCCGACATCATTTGTTCCTTTCATTCTGTTAACCCCTGGTCCGTAGACCTCACACTTCGCCGCGCTATGACCATTTCTTTTACACTTGTTGCAAAATTTGGTGCAGAACCCCGAGTGATACTTTTCACACCTTTGGCATAGCTGCTTCTGATTGTTGTTGTTGTTGTGGTTGTTATTGTTGTTGGGATGATTATTGTAGTTGTTGTTGTTGTTGTTGTGCCGTTTGTTGTAGTTGCGATTGATGTTGCGATTGTTGGGATAGTTGTTGTTGTTTTGGTGACTCTTATCACCATTTTCCTCCCACTTTCTTTTGACTAACTTCACGTTGGCCTCTTCGGCTGACTGTTCTTTAATTCTTTCCTCAATCTGGTTCACTAGTTTGTGAGCCATTCTACATGCCTTTTGTATGGAGGCAGGCTCGTGTGAACTTATATCTTCTTGGATTCTCTCCGGTAACCCTTTCACAAACGCGTCGATCTTTTCTTCCTCATCTTCGAACGCTCTCGAACACAATAGGCACAATTCTGTGAATCGTCTTTCATACGAAGTAATATCGAATCCCTGTGTTTGTAACCCTCTAAGTTCTGACTTGAGCTTATTGACCTCGGTTCGGGGATGGTACTTCTCGTTCATCAAGTGCTTGAATACTGACCACGGTAGCGCGTAAGCAGCATCTTGTCCCACTTGCTCTAGATAGGTATTCCACCATGTTAACGCAATACCTGTGAAGGTATGCGTAGCGTACTTAACTTTGTCCTCTTCAGTACACTTACTTATGGCAAACACCGATTCGACTTTCTCGGTCCACCGTTTCAATCCAATTGGTCCTTCGGTTCCATCAAATTCCAAAGGTTTGCAGGCAGTGAATTCTTTGTAGGAGTATCCTACACGATTTCTTGTGCCGTTAGCTATATTGCTAGATTCAGAGTTATTGTTGGTATGTAGCGCGACCTGTACTGCGGCTATGTTTGAAGCAAGAAAGGCACGAAATTCCTCTTCGCTCATATTCAAGGTGTGTCGAGTAGTCGGTGCCATTTCCTTCAAAATAGTCAAATGAAACAATTTAATCATATAGAATATTAAGAGTAGTCAATAGTATCTCTTAGCATAATATGAACTCATTTATAAAAGCTTTTTCTTCATATTAGCGTTTTATAAGTTTAAATTCGGGTACTACCTACCCGTTAAGTTCATACTTAGTAGCTAATATACAATTCAACTACTATAATTCCATATGAAAAACTGATTATAATAATATATCACATACAAATATTCTTCAAACTTACAACTTCGCTATATTACATATAACATGAAATATAGTACACTATGATACAGGACAGTTTTGAAGATAAATCTAGTTAATACGCAAGTTGTTCAGCAAAGGAAATAAAGACACATAATTCATAAGTCCAGAAACAAGTCATGTATTCTGGTTTTACTAAGACGACTTCCCTTCCTTGGTCTTGTGAAAAATAACCGTTATGACCATTAGCTAGGCAGCATGTTGTAATGTCGTCAAAAGGACGAGGGTTTCGTAATGTCTAACAGCCCCGTAATAATCTAAAAACCTTGTTTCTCACCCCAACTACTGAATCCGTCACTTGTGGGAAAGTTTTATTTAAAAGCTGCAATCCGATGTTCTTTTTCTCACTTTGGTAAGAAACGAACATCACTAACCCGTAAGCATAACATGCTTCTTTGTGTTGCATGTTAGAAGCTCTTTCTAATTCACGAAATCCTATGTTGGGATATGTTGAGTCAAAATAGGTTCTTAACCCGTAGCGTAAAATTGCATTTGGGTTCCCCGCATTTAATGCTTTAAAGAAAACACGGCGTAACTTAAAGTCTCCCCAATGTGATATACCCCGTCTATCAAAGGAAAGCCTTTTATAAACTAAGGCATTTCTGGAAAGTCTTTCAAATGTTTGACAAGTTAATTTCGCCATAACTAAATGTGCTGATAAATTCTGACCGACTCTAGACAAGATTTCCTCAATCATATCCTCTGGTAGGTCTTCTAAAATATTCGGTTGTCTACCCTTAACGTCCATTTTGTTTTTATACTATAAAATGGACAAGGATTAGATTCGTAATAACAAACAATACAAGCAATTTTTACATAGAACATAAAAGTACAAGCACACTACAATACATTTATTACACAACATGCTCACACCCCTCTAATCTGAATCACTGGTTTCTTCTTCTTCGGACTTGGTTCTTTTTCCTAATCTTTTAGGAATATATGATGTTCCTCTAATACGAGTCGTCATTTTCCACATTGGTTTAGAAAAACCTGGTGGTTTAGAGGTTCCCGGGTTATTGTCACGATATTGAAAATACGGGTGTTGACGTACATATAAAGTTCATCGGGGTCGGAATCAGATTTCTCTATTTTGATGCCTTTTCCCTTATTATTTTCTTTTGCCTCATTAAATTGGGTTGGGGTAATTTCTATAACATCATCGGAATCCTCATCAGGATCCGATTCATCGGAAAATTGGTAATTTTCCCAATATTTTGCTTCCTTAGCGGAAACACCATTGACCATTATTAACTTTGGTCCATTGGTTGAGGATTTTCTTTTATTTGACCGGTTTTCTATGGTTCCTACTATTCCCCCCTCCGGAACCTCTTCTTCTTCCGGTTCCTCTTCTTCTGGTTCCACTTCTTCCGGTTCCGTTTCTTCTTCCGGTTCTTCGGGAACTTGTGAATCTTGCCAATATATATTCAACTCTTCGTTATTATTAGGTGAGTCAATGGGATTTGTGCTAGAGGTAGACATTTATCACACAATATCAAACATGTTAAGAGATTAATATATCACATAATATTTACATGTTAATAATATATAGTTTCCAACAAAAATGTTAAGCACATTTAGTGTGAACAGAATGGGTTTAGATTACGGTGATGTTGCAGGTCAGGTAGAGAATCATGTGTATCAGTATACTATGGATCAAGCTGATAATGCGGAGTTTCATCGTGACATTCGTAGGCATACCGAGGTGGTGGAAAGGCATAATGAAGATGTTATTCAACACAATGTTCAGATGTGGGAGAGTTAGCAGCGAACGGAGGAGCTCGCAAGAGCTAATCATTATGATACAGGGATGATTGCATATGGTATCGATTGGCAGCGCCATAATACGCGTTTGTATTTTTCTAACCCGCAGCAATATTATGGTACGGCGAGTCAGGAGTCAGTTTATTATTATGATCAGAATCGTCCTGAGCATCCACCGCGTTATAGAGAGACAGCGGCTATGAGGGACGCACAGTTGAGGTTCCAGCAGGAGTATCCGGGCTGGTTCCGAGCAGGAGCAGTTCGGGAACCTATGGATGGCCGTTTAATGATTACCAGGGTTGAGGGCCTGCGTGCCTGTTGATCATGTTGTATTTGTTTGCAAACATTTTATTTGGTTCTGTACTTTGA
The DNA here is from genome assembly GCF_046630445.1 of Rutidosis leptorrhynchoides. NCBI lineage: Eukaryota > Viridiplantae > Streptophyta > Magnoliopsida > Asterales > Asteraceae > Rutidosis > Rutidosis leptorrhynchoides. Next base: position 98,356,624 of record NC_092334.1, on the reverse strand, counting down.
TAAGTATTTACTTTAATTATGTACTGTGAATTTATTCGGGGACAAGGCGTTTCGGCATCGGGTGGTGTCACCTTTTCCCATTTATGTAGTTCTTTTGTTTTTCTTTTCTTAGGTTTGTTGGTGAAACGATTTTTTTTCAAGTCTGGCATTAAGTTCAGCAAAACTACATGATTGATGATATTGGTGTGATGATCGGGAATGGACGAGGTTCTTATGCTGGCAGTCAGTTCAGCGCCATCTGTCACTGGCATTCCGCGATCAGTGGTTAAGCTCGATAAGTTTTTGTATATTCTTTCTCACATAACCCTTTCGATTTTAATCTAATTTTGATCTCAAGTGATGGGGACATTACTTGATCTCAAGTGTGGGGTAGGGATGTAAAATCTCTCGGGTTGGTTGTTAATGGAATCATCATCATATTAGTTTTGATTTAAAAAGACTTGACGTTTCATGGGTTTTGGTTGTAAAAAAAAATTGATTGAAAAATTAGGGGTAAAAAAAAATAAATAGAAAAGTTAGTTTAAAAAAGAAAAAAAATAGAAAAACAATTGAAAATTCGGTCAAAACCTTTGTTATGAAAATTGGTTTTGATTTAGCTTGGTATTTTATGGCATATTTCGTTATTTAAAAGAAGCCAAAATTGTTCCACATGTTCATTTTCTTGGACATGAAATCCTACAAGTTCGGGGAACTTAATAGTAGGTCACATGTGAAATGTCCCGTTCATATTGATTATAAACGTTCCATATTAATTGATTTCGTTGCGAGGTTTTGACCTCTATATGAGACGTTTTTCAGAGACTGCATTCATTTTTAAAACAACCATAACATTTATTTTATCAATAAAGGTTTTAAAAATATTACGTAGATTATCAAATAATGATAATCTAAAATATACTGTTTACACACGACCATTACATAATGGTTTACAATAGAAATATTTTACATCGACATATGTTTCTTGAATGCAGTTTTTACACAATATCATACAAACATGGACTCTAAATCTTGTCTTTATTTTAGTATGCAACAGCGGAATCTCTTAGTATTCACCTGAGAATAAACATGCTTTAAACGTCAACAAAAAATGTTGGTGAGTTATAGGTTTAACCTATATATATCAAATCGTAACAATAGACCACAAGATTTCATATTTCAATACACATCTCATACATAGAGATAAAAATCATTCATATGGTGAACACTTGGTAACCGACATTAACAAGATGCATATATAAGAATATCTCCATCATTCCGGGACACCCTTCGGATATGATATAAATTTAGAAGTACTAAAGCATCCGGTACTTTGGATGGGGTTTGTTAGGCCCAATAGATCTATCTTTAGGATTCGCGTCAATTAGGGTGTCTGTTCCCTAATTCTTAGATTACCAGACTTAATAAAAAGGGGCATATTCGATTTCGATAATTCAACCATAGAATGTAGTTTCACGTACTTGTGTCTATTTTGTAAATCATTTATAAAACCTGCATGTATTCTCATCCCAAAAATATTAGATTTTAAAAGTGGGACTATAACTCACTTTCACAGATATTTCCTTCCTCGGAAATAAGACTTGGCCACGGATCGATTCACGAACCTATAAAAATATGTACATATATATCAAAGTATGATTAAAATATAATTACAACCATTTTTATTATGTTTTAAAGATTTGAGTGTATTAAGTCAGCTTTCCTCGTTAGTAACCTACAACTAGTTGTCCACAGTTAGATGTACAGAAATAAATCGATATATATTATCTTGAATCAATCCACGACCCAGTGTATACATGTCTCAGGCTAGATCACAACTCAAAGTATATATATATTTGGAATCAACCTCAACCCTGTATAGCTAACTCCAACATTACTGCATATAGAGTGTCTATGGTTGTTCCAAATAATATATATACATGGGTCGATATGATATGTCAAAACATTTGCATACATGTCTATGGTATCCCAAGATTACATAATATATTGTGTATAATACAATATAAGTTAGCTAGGATATGATTTGTATAGATTTGTTAAACATTTCCCGTAGCTAAAATAATCAAAAAATATCCAATCTTCTTTTACCCATAACTTCTTCATTTTAAATCCGTTTTGAGTGAATCCAATTGCTATGGTTTCATATTGAACTTAAGTTTATGAATCTATACAGAAAAAGTATAAGTTTATAGTCGGAATTATAGGTTACAAGTCGTTTTGTAAAGGTAGTCATTTCAGTCGAAAGAACGACGTCTAGATGACCATTTTGGAAAACATACTTCCACTTTGAGTTTAACCATAATTTTTGGATATAGTTTCATGTTCATAAGAAAAATAATTTTCCCAGAAGAACAACTTTTAAATCAAAGTTTATCATAGTTTTTAATTAACTAACCCAAAACAGCCCGCGGTGTTACTACAACGGCGTATATCTGGTTTTACGGTGTTTTTCGTGTTTTACGGTTTTAAATCATTAAGTTAGCGTATCATATAGATATAGAACATATGTTTATTTGATTTTAAAAGTCAAGTTAGAAGGATTAACTTTTATTTGCGAACAAGTTTAGAATTAACTAAACTATGTTCTAGTGATTACAAGTTTAAACCTTCGAATAAGATAGCTTTATATGTATGAATCGAATGATGTTATGAACATAATTACTACCTCAAGTTTTCTGGATAAAGCTACTGGAAATGAGAAAAATGGATCTAGCTTCAAAGGATCCTTGGATGGCTTGAAAGTTCTTGAAGCATAATCATGACACGAAAACAAGTTCAAGTAAGATTTTCACTCGAAATAAGATTGTTATAGTTGTAGAAATTAAATCAAAGTTTGAATATGAATATTACCTTGAATTAAAAAGATAACCTACTGTAAATAACAAAGGTTCCTTGATCTTAGATGATTACTTGGAATGGATTAGAAAGCTTGGAAGTAGACTTGCAAACTTGGAAGTATTCTTGATTTTTATGAAACTATACTTATGGAATTTATGAAGAACACTTACAACTTGAAGATGGAACTTGAGAGAGATCAATTAGATGAATAAAATTGAAGAATGAAAGTATTTGTAGGTGTTTTTGGTCGTTGGTATATGGATTAGATATAAAGGATATGTAATTTTGTTTTCATGTAAATAAGTCATGAATGATTACTAATATTTTTGTAATTTTATGAGATATTTCATGCTAGTTGCCAAATGATGGTTCCCACATGTGTTAGGTGACTCACATGGGCTGATAAGAGCTGATCATTAGAGTGTATATACTGTGTATTGTACGAGTACGAATACGGGTGCATACGAGTAGAATTGTTGATGAAACTGAACGAGGATGTAATTGTAAGCATTTTTGTTAAGTAGAATTACTTTGATATGTGTCTTGAAGTCTTTCAAAAGTGTATGAATACATATTAAAACACTACATGTATATACATTTTAACTGAGTCGTTAAGTCATCGTTAGTCGTTATATGTGAATGTTGATTTGAAACCTTTAAGTTAACGATCTTGTTAAATGTTGTTAACCCAATGTTTATTGTATCTAATGAGATGTTAAATTATTATATTATCATGATATTATGATATATTAATATATCTTAATATGATATATATATACATTTAAATGTCGTTACAACTATAATCGTTACATATACGTCTCGTTTCGTAATTCTTGAGTTAGTAGTCTTGTTTTTACATATGTAGTTCATTGTTAATACACTTAATGATATATTTAAATATCATTTTATCATATTAAATATAGTGTATCAATATCTTAATATGATACATATGTATATAGTAGACGTTATCATAACGATAATTGTTATATATATCATTTCGAGTTTCTTAACTTAGTAATCTCATTTCTTATGTATATCACACATTGTTAATATACTTAGTGAGATACTTAATCATCATAATCTTATGTCAACCATATATATATATGTCTATATATATACCACAACATGTAGTTTTTACAATTTTGTAACGTTCGTGAATTGCCGGTCAACTTGGGTGATCAATTATCTATATGAAACTTATTTCATTTAATCAAGTCTTAACAAGTTTGATTGCTTAACATGTTGGAAATACTTAATCATATAAATAACAATTTCATTTAATATATATAAACATGGAAAAGTTCGGGTCACTACAACCTGTACCAAAACGGGTGTAAACCGTGAGAGAGCGGTGATTGCATAGCGTGATTGTGACCGAATAACGTCCCAGATCAAAAACTTTTGGTTACTTGGTATAGAAAACTTCCAAAACTATACCATTTTATTATTACATCATCTAATGGTGGGATACTGTGGGAAGAGGAGCCTTGAGCTTCACCAGTGTTGTCCTTTTTAGGAACAATAGCTACGTGCTTGTGTTTGCTTAGACAACACAACCCATAGCCAAAAGCTATGGCACCCAACGATTTTTGGAATTTATCAGAAGGGTAGTATCTACTTTCTACCTTTCTTAAAACAAGCAGAAAAGCTTGTCATGTAGGAAGTAGGTAACTTGGAATTAATTCCAACCACGTTCATTACCATTGAATGTGAAATCCTACGAATTCTTTAAGAATTCAATCGTAGGTCACTTGCACCAAGGCGGGTGTCAACCGTTTGAACGGTGATTGTATCATGTGGTCAAAACCGGGCCATGCGCTAGATCAAAAACTTTAATAGGGCGATCCTCATTGTTTCTCCTAACAAGGACAATGTTGCACCCGACCACTTTACATAACCCGAGGAGTAAAGTCTCCAAATCGACACACTTGCTGATTTATTTCAGAAGCTGTAGTCCAGACCAGTTGTAGGGTGACGAAAAGTCTTGAAAAGTCATTTCTAACATCGACTGGAAATCTACCAGGCCTCAACATCAAACAGGGAAACTGGTAGTCAGACTTATCTCGATGAGGGAGATCTGTCTCGTCAAATGGGAAGCGCACCATGATACACAATTCTGTGATTGATCAGATTCCCAGTGGATAGCCTCCGGAAAGGTAAGATATCAGTTTTTAAGCCTGATGAACTTCAATCTTTATGATTGACTTAACAGATTAGATGATTACCTCATGATTATCGATGATATCTGGACGTAATGTGTATCCTCCTAAGCACATTATTTTCTTACCGACATCTTACGATGTTAGTTACTGTGGGAGGCATTGGCTTGACCAATCGCGGGGTAGCCCGTATGGTTCGTATAGTTCTTCGGTTCGATGGTTTTACCTTCTCGGCTCATGGCTTCCACTTGTATCACATTTCATATATTTGAAGACTTATCAGGTTCGAGATTCTCTACATTTATTTGGATTACATATTTGGTGCACACTGTTCGAGTTATTATTATTGTGCCGATACTTTATTTGGGGATGTTGGAGATTTTGGGATTACAAGTGGAAGCCACATGGTTAATTTGTTCTATTAAAACCGTACCCACGCTAGTATCTCTTTTGGTTCATGTTTGTTGGTTCTACTTACACTTAAGAAGACGTTATCATTTGGTAGAAGATTATTTTCGAGTCGAATTTGCTTGAGGACAAGCAAGACTCTAGTGTGGGGTGATTTGATATTGCACATTTCTCATATATTAATCATGGCAATATTCGTCATTTTTAGTCCATTTGGATACGGTTTTGGTTATTATTCGCGAGTATTTGGAGGATTATGATTTGAGAGCTGAGAAGTGATTAATGGAGTTTTTTATGGAGTTTATGGCGCGTTTACAGCAGTTTTTGTGTTATTGGTTGATTTGGGACGAGACCAAGACTTGTGATATGTAAAAACAGTTGAGAATTGCTGAATACAGGGGTGCGCGCCGCGCATAAGGATGCGCACCGCGTAGTTGTACTTCAAAACAGATCAGGATCTTTTGATTTTTGAACAGCATATTTTATACAGAAGTGCGCGCAGTGCACATATCTGCGCACCGTGTGGATTGAGTCGGCCAGATTTTAAAGGGTATAAAAAGGGTTCAGTTTTTTATATTAAGGGGAATCTTTTTCACAGCCGATTTTGGGAGCTCTTAGGGCGATTTTTGGGCACTTTTGGGGAATTCCAAGGTTACTCTAACGCTCTAATCATTCCGCTATCAAGGATCAATCCAAGCAAAAATCAAGATTCATCGTGCTAGGTTGATTCCAAGTTATCAAACAATGTTTTCTTTATTATTTATTACTTTGATTTCTATTGTTGCCATGGTTATTGGCTAAGTTATTTAATGTTTGTCTAGACTTATAAACCTTTGTATTGGATGCTACTTATCAGTTATTCTTTTAATTAATGATGATTTGATGTTTGAATTAAAGAACGATTCTTATTAAAGCTAGACTTTTCGATTCAATTGGTTGTGTATTTGTTTGATAGGACGAGATTTCATTAATTTAATGCATAAATTTACAATTGGTTTGTCTTAATTGATTGTTTGCTTACTCGGAGACGAGAGTAAATTGGATTCAAATGGCTAGACGAAATAGGGGTGAATTATACGCAACGAGAGTTGGTGTAATTGTGATTCGAGACTTCATCTCAGCTGAGATATTTAGTCACATTTAGAAGGTCTTAGGCTACGGAGAATTCCGTGTCGTGTAATCTTAATTGAAGTGTTTACGCAGGGGAATTCCAGGTGAACCGACTAGATAATTCACATTAGTTAGATAATAACTGGGGCTTTATCTAAATGCATCCAATGCTAGGTGTAAAAGGTCTAGACAAGCATTCGTTCTTCTATTTGATTACAACTATCTTATTTTTATTTTTCTGTTTGCTTTAAAGCTTAAACTTAAAAATACCAAAAATATTGTCTTTTACTTTTTATCTATCCTTGATTTGGCTAATCGTTAAATAGTCACAAAACAAATTATCTCGTACTTTCAATTTTCATAGATTAACTTAGTTTATTTTTATTAGTTACAATCTTAATTTTCACGTTTAAACTGTCCTTGGAACGATTTCGGAATTACCAACTTTATACTATTGCACGATCGGGTACACTGCCCATTAGTGTGTAGTAATCTTTAAACCGGCATTTTTCAGAGATAAATTATATACTAGATTTCACACATCACACGTGTTTGTAGGTGACGTTTGTACTATATTGTAAATGATGTACTACAATTATGTATTTATTTTTTTTATATTAAAGTAACGGGTTTAATACTTGGCATATATTTAATTATCGGATTAATACTTTGAAATTTTGACTGATATAGCGTCTACCGGAAGAGTTGTTAGCTTTGAGGAGTTTGAAAGCCGGAAGGGAGTATACCGTGACAACTCATGACGGACATGACTTCAAGTGGGTTTTACGAACAAACAACGGCAGTAAGAAACGGAATATATATGTTTCAGGTGGGTGTCAACATTTATGCGTGTGAATGATTTAAAAGTAAATGATGAAGCTGACTTGACATACAAAGCAGCAGAAAGGAACTTTGTGTTGTCTGCTATTAAACGTTATGGCTCGTAGATGATGAAAACAGATTGCACACCAGTATTTTGTTAATATTTTGATTACCTGGATGCCTGGATGCTTGATGTTGATGTTTTTTGAGGTGGATGTTTATGTTTATGGTTTAGTTTGAATTTAGTTTGTTTCAAGTTATTGAAAATAATGTTAAGCTTTTGGAGTAACGTATGTTTTGAATGTTAATGATACGCATACCCGATTGGCTCGTGTTGCACATCACAATTGCACAATGTGTGCATATCCCTCCACTATGGCACTTCAGGCGCAAGTAAATGTGCGCTAGTATGCGCCAAGTTAGGATAGCGTGATACATAAAGATGACGTGTCTTGTACTTACCACGATCTCTGTAAAAAGACCGACAGCTAGCAAAGAGTAACAGTATTGTTCCCTGGTCCCCTCCACTGAACGACTAGGTAGTACAGACAATAAATCAACGTGGAACACGTGGCTCCAATAAGCAAACGGCACTGTAGCTATAAATAACGGACTCGAATCACAAGGTAAGGGATCCGTTTTTGGGAAATTACACACATTCTATTTTTAGTACCCACGTACGGACTAACTGATCTATCTATATAGTGCCCTAACTACCCGCGCTACTGGACTCACAACATACCACGAGATATTCTCGATATACAGGTAACGTTCTACGAACATAAACCCTATTTCCTGCGCGAGCCATCACTAACCGGACAACCCGTCGATGGTGAGTCTATGTTTAACCACCCCTACAGAGATCATCATCTCGTGAGGGGTTATTCACAGTGCTTCGGACCGGAGTGTTAAACCCAATTGACCCTTAAATCCCCTTTCTTTGATGTCAAGCATGGACCGAACCCGACCCAATTATTCTATGCTTGATCATTTGGCGCCATCCGTGGGACATACAAGTAAAAGGTTTTGATTCGATCTTTTCTCTATATGTCTATCACTCATTCATTTTTTCTATACAGGCATCTGTTACGAAAAGGTAAGTGTATTCGATGACCAACTGCCAACAGCAGTTAGGAACTAAGTGCAAAGTCGGCGCTGGCAGAAGTTCGGAGGTGATAGAGATATCATTCCACGCCATCTGAACGTTCGACACTTCCTGCGCGCCCCTTGTAGTGTAGGGATACTTACCCGAGTCGGGTCATGGTGTGAAGCGCCTTCATATGGACAATGGCAGTAGTGTTGACATCATGTATGAACATTACTTCCGACAGTTACCCACACCGACAAGGCGGACCATCAAGCCTCCAACCATAGCCTTGTCTGGGTTTTTAGGAGAATCATCGTAGCCAATTGGAATTATAGACTTGAGGCTGGAGCTGAGAGACAGCAAGGATAAATTAAAAAAGCGTACTGAGAGCATAGAATTTTGTGTAGTGTGCTCGTATTCTACGTACAATGCTATACTAGGGAGAACCTCCATTCAAAAATTTGGCGCTATACCATCCACAATCCACGGGATAGTCCGGTTCCCAACAGAGAAAGGAGTTACCACGCTCGAATCAATGTCGCTGGATGTTTTATACGCATCTATTACCGATAAAGAAAGCGCTACTCCTGAAGAAAAAGGTGCGGATGAATGGTGGGTTGTGGTTAATCCCGAATATCTGGAACAAAAGGTAAAGATAGGGGGAGCCTCACACCTGAAACTAAAGAAAAACTGAGGAATATACTCATTTCCAATTCAAACGTGTATAGCTAGCGCGACACCGATATGAACGGGGTACCGCGAGAGATAGCGCAACATTATCTTCGCGCTAGCACCAATTTGACCCCCTATCAAACACAAAAAGCGGCCGATGGATCCCGAAAGAAGTGAGTGGTTGCGCAGAGAAGTCGACAAGCTAGTAAAAGCTAACATACCGTGTAAAGTGAACTACCAAACATGGGTGGCTAACCCCGTATTGGTGGCCAAGTCTGATGGAACATGGCGACTCTGCATCGATTTTAAAGACATTAACAAAGCTTGCATAAAGGACAATTATACGTTGCCAGAGATAGACTGGAAATTTGAGTCGCTCGCAGGTTTTTGATTTAAGTGTTTCCTGGACACCTATAAAGGATATCACCAAATACAGATGGCAGAGGAACACGAAGAGAAGACCGCGTTCCACACAGACCAAGGGATATATTGTTACACCAAAATGCCCTTTGGACTGAAAAATGCAGGTGCTACTTATCAGCGTACCATCGATACAGCGTTCGCTAAACAAATTGGACGCAATCTTGAGGCTTATGTTGATGATCTCGTCATTAAAAGTAACATTGACGAGCAATTGCTAGCGGACATCCTCGAAACATCTAATACACTCAGAAGCATCAACATGAAGCTTAAACCCGCTAAGTGTAGTTTTGGAGAAGAAGAGGGAAACTTTTTAGGGCACATCGTGACTCCACGTGAAATCAAAGTGAACCCAAAGAAAAATAGAAGCAATTGAGAAAATGCCCTCTCTTAAAACAAAATAGCAAGTTCAAAGCCTCAATGGGAAATTAGCCGCACTAACACGATTCCTGTCTAAGGCCGCTGAAAGATTGCTTCCGTTCTTTCACACCCTGAAATACTGCGCTAAAAAGTCAGATTTCAAATGGACTGAGGAGGCAGAAAAAGCATTCTAAGAGATGAAGGTGTTCCTCAAAAATCTCCCGACTTTAACATCGCCAATAGCGGGTGAAACTCTGATACTCTACCTTGCGGTGTCTAAAGAAGCTGTTAGTTCCGTCCTTGTAGCTGAACGAGGAGACGCCCAAATGCCGATATACTTCGTTAGCAAAGTATTGTCAGGAAGCGAGTTAAACTATCTCCCCATAGAACAGCTCGTATACGTGCTCGTTGTCACTTCCCTCCGTCTACGCATGTACTTCCAAGCACATCCAATTACGGTACTCACCGACCAACCTATTCGACAACTACTATACAAGCCAGAGATATCGGGGAGATTAACCAAATGGGCGATAGAACTAGGCGAGCATGAAATCGCATACTGCGCTAGAAGCACTATTAAGGGACAGGTGATGGCAGACTATCTGGCCGAAACAGCCGCTGATATGCGAGTAATCTGTGATCATGAACAACTTCCCATACCTTCTCCCGAACTGTGGGAACTCTATACCGATGGCGCAGCAAGCTCGGAGGGCGCTGGTGCAGGTTGATCCTCACAGGTCGGCACTAGGAAGATCACACATACGCGCTGCGGTTCAACTTTAAGGTGACAAACAATGAGGCAGAATATGAGGCACTACTAGCAGGGATGCGTATAGCCCAGGAATTGGGAGTAAAAAAGTTACAAGCATATGTAGATTCACAATTAGTTGCTAATCAGATAAATGGCACGTTCGACGCCAACGACAAATCCATGCAATCATACCTGGCTCTGGTCCACTCTCTAGTTGATACATTCATTGACTTCAGAATCAGTCAAATCCCTAAGAGTCAGAACAAACAGGCGGATGTACTCAGTAAGCTGGCAGCTCTCACCTTCAACCATTTGGAAAAGAAAATACTAGTGGAGCAAGTTTTCAAGAAATCCATCGAGCCGGCGATAACGGTTGCATCTGTCGAAGAGGAAGAAGCGACTTGGATGACAGACATCATAGAATTCCTGCGGACTGGGTCTTTACCCGAAGGAGAGAAGAAAGCAATGAAGATTAGGGTGAAAGCGCCAAATTACGAACTGCGAGGGGAAATCCTATATCGAAAATCTTATTTAGGCGCGTCCCTACGTTGCGCGGGACCCAAAGAGGCTGCTACGATTATTGATGAGATTCACAAAGGATCTTGCGGGTTACATTCTGGGTCGAGGACATTCACTGAGAGGATCAAGTGACTAGGGTAATATTGGACCCGAATGTACGCTGATACGGCAGAAAGGATAAGAGTTTGCAAAGAATGCCAATTGTACGCACCCGTTAGCAGAATGCCACAGCACCCTATGATACCCATCATGTCGCCATGGCTGTTCTGCAAATGAGCTATAGACATAGTGAGACCTTTCCCAAAGGGCGCAGGGAACGCTGAATACCTAGTGGTTGCTATCGACTTCTTTACCAAATGGGTGGAAGTGAAACCCCTGCGCACCATCACCAGTAAGCAGATCAGAGATTTTTTCTGGGAAAGCATTGTATGTAGGTTCGAAATACCTAACGAAATTGTCAGCGACAATAGCACACAATTCGAAGGCAACCCCTTTCGCAGCAGGTGCCAGGATTTGAACATCAAACAACGTTTCACCTCCGTCGCATACCCTCAGGCTAATGGCCAATGTGAGGTTACGAACAGAGACATCGTGCATGCCATCAAAGCAAGGTTAGGAATGAAGCGCGTCGGATGGGTGGATGAGTTACCCAAAGTCCTATGGGCACACAAAACAACACACAAGAACAGCACAGGAGAAACACTATTCAGTTTTGTATACGGTTCGGAGGCAGTAATTCCAGCAGAAATAACCGTCCCAATAGAAAGGATTCTGTCATACAGTGAGGGTGAAATCGACGAAAGGCTGCGCACCAATCTGAATTTTGTGGAAGAGCGCAGGGAAATGGCGGCGATCCGTGAAGCCACCAACAGGCTGCGCATAGAAAAATATTACGACAAGCTTGTGCGGGCAAGGACATACAAGGTAGGAGATCTTGTATGGCGCGACAACCAAGCAAGTAGGGCCTAAAACACTGGGAAGTTAGGGCCAAACTTGGAGGGACCTTACAAGGTCATTGGGATCAGTAACACCGGAGCTTACAAACTGGCAGAGCTTAAGTGCAATCCAATCAAGCGGACCTGGCATGCTACCGCGCTTAAGAAATGTTACATGTAATATAGGAATTAGGAGAATTGATCACTCACCTACTTTGTCTAGATTTACATGTAATTACTAAACCACGCACCTTTGTAGGCTGATCGTGTACTGCGTTATTGTAAAATCGTCTTTTCGATTATATTAAAGCAACAAATCATTTTCAGTCAATTATTTCTCGTGCCTTTAGAAGCAGAATAGCTATTTGACTTAAACTGCACGCGCACGGTAATATACTAGCGTGTTCCTGCCTCTTTAAGGGATGAGTTTCCCTAGCTCTCGCGTGGCAGAAGTCTGTTTGGTAACATACTAGACTATTTACCGAAGAGTGACGGTCATTGGGTTGACCTAGTTCCGCCCGAGTAGACCTTGGGATCTGCAAGTCATGACTATAAACAAAAAAGCGTTGGTCACGCTTGACCACAGTCCCAAACTAACATTTGGAAGACTCTTAGACGCGATTACGAGCACGCGATCTAAGTGTGTGTTGAGTGCATATCAATGCACATAAAGATTAGCGATGACACGCCAAGAGTGAAACTAACAACGTTATCGATAACAAAGCAATAATATGAGCAGTCAATATATCACAAACTTACATTACAAAGTAAAGTTACAACTTAGAATCCACCAAATCTTGCGCCATCACTCTCGAATCACGTAACAAATCCTCAAGCCGAGGAATAGGTGTGATGACCCGGGAATTTCCGACCAAATTTAAACATAATCTTATATGATTCGACTCGATAAGCAAAGTCTATTAAACCGAGTCTCATTATGTTTGAACTATTTCATGATAACATTTGACCTTTAACTATTTCCGACGATTCACGAACCTTTAATTGTAACTAAGAATGTAAATATAAATAATTATATATAAAACTAATTATATTAGTATTAATGAACTATTAAGTAATTTTGTTATTATAAAAGATAACATTTAATAACTAAAGATTTTCATTTTGAATATATATAGTATATTGTATATAAATGATTCAAACATATTTTACCAACGTTATCAAAATATTAAATATACAATGTTATACTTTGTAGTTAATTGTTTAATATACATAATTAATCATCTACTCAACATTTAAAACATGATTTTATATATATGGTAGTATACATATATACATAAATATAACTATATATATATGATTTTATACATAATTATTATATTATGTATATGTAGAAATTTATAATATATCTATGATGAAATAATGTACTATTTTAATAAATATATATAATACTTACATATATAAAACATTTATATTTTTCATAATTACATACATAAGTATAATATAATTAGTATGTAAATAAATATTATAATATATTTATATTAAAATGCATAAATATATAATATTCAGTATATGTTACAATACATATTACATAATTATTAAATATTACATAATAATAGATGATATTAATAAATTAAATTTAAATACAAATATAGTTGTTGTAGTAATGTTATTTGTATCGTCAAATATCAATATTTGTATTCATAATATCACTTTATATCATATAAAGATGAAATTGGATGTATAAATTAGATTATTATTACTAATATTATTATTATCGATAAAATATTAATATTATCATAATTAGTATGGTATTATTATTATTATTATTATTATTATTATTATTATTATTATTATTATTATTATCATTTTTACAATTATTATTATCATTAATATTATATTTATCATTATTATTAATTTTATTAATATTATTAGATATTAATAGTATTGTTATTATATATTATTATTATTAATTAAAAAAAACAGTAGGGATCTATATTATACGCTTGACCTCTGTATCCTTTATCTCTATTATTATTATTATTATTATTTTTGTTTCTTTCCTGCTCCAAACTCGTGAACCTGTGTTGACATTTTCTCCATTTTTTATCAACCGATCTCTATTATTACAAAATGATTATGTATAATTGCAAATCAAATAAAAAGGAAATCCAATGGGATTAAAGAGCACAGCGATATTTTTTTTTTCTTCTTCTCTGCACGCTCCAATTTTTTTTTCTCTTAATTCAATTTCGAATAAAGTTTCAAAATCTAAAAATGCAGAAAGGTTAGAAATCTTTCTTTGAATCTATCTGCAAAATCTCAACTCTCAAATCTTTATATCGATCTTGAATTTTGAAGTCAAAGTTTAGTTTAAAAAAAGTCAACAATTGTTCTTGAGACAAATTCGCGTTCGTGTATATGTTTCTGATCAAATTGACGATTCCAGTAGTTTTTATACATGTTTAGAAAACTATTTCGTGTTATAAACATTATCTATAATGTTATCTATTACGAAATCAAATTTTTTTTTTGTTCCAAGAACCGACGCTGCAGTAGGCCTTTAGTGTTTTTTTTTTTTTTTATTTTAGAACCCAAATTATTTTTTTTCTGTAATGTTTTGAAGCTTTAAAAGGAACCCTGATTTTTTTTTTTTGGTTATTGATGTTTTGTTGAATCCGTGAGACTTGTGGAGAAGAAGAGGAATAGAAGAAAAACAGTTTATATATAAAATTTAAATTCGATATTAGTACAGAGAATCAGAATTGGTGGGATGGTCGAGAGTGTTTGCGTGTGAGCATGTGGTCACGAGATCGAGTCCAGAGGACGGTAGTTTCTTTTTTTTTTGAAACTCTTTTCATGTGAGGTAGTTTTCTTTTCTAATTTTATTATTGTTATTATATATTAATTATTATTAGTATTATTATTATTATTGTGATTGTTTTGATTGTTATTGTTATTGTTATTATTAGTATCATACTTGTTATCATATTTGAAAGTATTATAGACATTACTATTATTATTATGATAGGTATTAATAATATTATTATTAGTAATAAACTTATCATTTTAGTATTTTATCATCATTAGGATTATGATTATCATTATTATTATTATGAAGGAAATAAAAATATATTATTATCATCAATATTAGAATTTGTACCGGTTTATAAATAATAGTATCATCAGTACATTTACAATTAATAATATCATATTTATCAGTATCATCATTAATATTTACTAGTATTATTATGATTATCATTTATCATTTTATAAATATTAGAACCCTTATTATTAACATAAGTATGGTATTAGTATTAATATTATTTTAGAGTTATTATTATTAGTATCATTAACAGTTATCATTTTCATTTTTTTTGCTATTAGTATTATCATTATTAATAAAATTATTATTATTATTAGTAAATCATTATTATCTAAATTATTATTTTAACAAATAAATCTTTTGTACACTATATATATACTTATGGTATATACTAGGATTGTATTAATAATTCACATAACAAACTAATAAAATTTCATAAATACAATACTAACCACAAATATATGTATATAAATATATTAATGTCACTATTTATATAAACGTAAATCATTATAGATATATATACATAAAATCGATATATATATATAAAATATAACTTAAAATATAATATAAGTATACGTTTTAAAATAAAGGTTAGAATAAATTCTACAAAACTATAATATATAAATAATACATATTAATAAATGAAATTTTGTAACTTACATTATACGTATTAATATATACACAATTGATATAGGTTCGTGAATCCGAGGCCAACCCTGCATTGTTCAATGACGTCATATGTATTTTTACTACAAAATACAGTATCGTGAGTTTCATTTGCCTTTTTACCCTTTATATTTTTGGGCTGAGAATACATGCGCAACTTTTATAACTGTTTTACGAAATTGACACAAGTACGTGAAACTACATTCTATGGTTGGATTATCGAAGTCGAATATGCCCCTTTTTATTAAGTCTGGTAATCTAAGAATTAGGGAACATACACCCTAATTGACGCGAATCCTAAAGATAGATCTATCGGGCCCAACAAGCCCCATCCAAAGTACCGGATGTTTTAGTACTTCGAAATTTATATCATGTCCGAAGGAGGATCCCGGAATGATGGGGATATTCTTATATATGAATATTGTTAATGTCGGTTACCAGGTGTTCAATCCATATGAATGATATTTTTGTCTCTATGCATGGGACGTATGTTTATGAGAAATGGAAATCTGAAATCTTGTGGTCTATTAAAATGATGGAAACGATTGTTTAAGTTAAACTAATGAACTCACCAACCTTTTGGTTGACACTTTAAAGCATGTTTATTCTCAGGTACGAAAGAAATCTTCCGCTGTGTATTTGCTCATTTTATAGATATTACTTGGAGTCATTCATGGCATATTTCAAAAGACGTTGCATTCGAGTCGTCGAGTTCATCAAGATTATTATCAAGTCAATTATAGTTGGATATATTATGAAATGGTATGCATGCCTGTCAACTTTCGATGTAATGAAAGTTTGTCTTTTCAAAAACGAATGCAATGTTTGTAAAATGTATCATATAGAGGTCAAGTATCTCGCGATGTAATCAACTGTTGTGAATCGTTTATAATCGATATGGACTTCGTCCGGATGGATTAGGACGGGTCTTCACAGCACTGTGAAGACCCGTCCTAATCCATCCGGACGAAGTCCATATCGATTATAAACGATTCACAACAGTTGATTACATCGCGAGATACTTGACCTCTATATGATACATTTTACAAACATTGCATTCGTTTTTGAAAAGACAAACTTTCATTACATCGAAAGTTGACAGGCATGCATACCATTTCATAATATATCCAACTATAATTGACTTGATAATAATCTTGATGAACTCGACGACTCGAATGCAACGTCTTTTGAAATATGCCATGAATGACTCCAAGTAATATCTATAAAATGAGCAAATACACAGCGGAAGATTTCTTTCGTACCTGAGAATAAACATGCTTTAAAGTGTCAACCAAAAGGTTGGTGAGTTCATTAGTTTAACTTAAACAATCGTTTCCATCATTTTAATAGACCACAAGATTTCAGATTTCCATTTCTCATAAACATACGTCCCATGCATAGAGACAAAAATATCATTCATATGGATTGAACACCTGGTAACCGACATTAACAATATTCATATATAAGAATATCCCCATCATTCCGGGATCCTCCTTCGGACATGATATAAATTTCGAAGTACTAAAACATCCGGTACTTTGGATGGGGCTTGTTGGGCCCGATAGATCTATCTTTAGGATTCGCGTCAATTAGGGTGTATGTTCCCTAATTCTTAGATTACCAGACTTAATAAAAAGGGGCATATTCGACTTCGATAATCCAACCATAGAATGTAGTTTCACGTACTTGTGTCAATTTCGTAAAACAGTTATAAAAGTTGCGCATGTATTCTCAGCCCAAAAATATAAAGGGTAAAAAGGCAAATGAAACTCACGATACTGTATTTTGTAGTAAAAATACATATGACGTCATTGAACAATGCAGGGTTGGCCTCGGATTCACGAACCTATATCAATTGTGTATATATTAATACGTATAATGTAAGTTACAAAATTTCATTTATTAATATGTATTATTTATATATTATAGTTTTGTAGAATTTATTCTAACCTTTATTTTAAAACGTATACTTATATTATATTTTAAGTTATATTTTATATATATATATCGATTTTATGTATATATATCTATAATGATTTACGTTTATATAAATAGTGACATTAATATATTTATATACATATATTTGTGGTTAGTATTGTATTTATGAAATTTTATTAGTTTGTTATGTGAATTATTAATACAATCCTAGTATATACCATAAGTATATATATAGTGTACAAAAGATTTATTTGTTAAAATAATAATTTAGATAATAATGATTTACTAATAATAATAATAATTTTATTAATAATGATAATACTAATAGCAAAAAAAATGAAAATGATAACTGTTAATGATACTAATAATAATAACTCTAAAATAATATTAATACTAATACCATACTTATGTTAATAATAAGGGTTCTAATATTTATAAAATGATAAATGATAATCATAATAATACTAGTAAATATTAATGATGATACTGATAAATATGATATTATTAATTGTAAATGTACTGATGATACTATTATTTATAAACCGGTACAAATTCTAATATTGATGATAATAATATATTTTTATTTCCTTCATAATAATAATAATGATAATCATAATCCTAATGATGATAAAATACTAAAATGATAAGTTTATTACTAATAATAATATTATTAATACCTATCATAATAATAATAGTAATGTCTATAATACTTTCAAATATGATAACAAGTATGATACTAATAATAACAATAACAATAACAATCAAAACAATCACAATAATAATAATAATACTAATAATAATTAATATATAATAACAATAATAAAATTAGAAAAGAAAACTACCTCACATGAAAAGAGTTTCAAAAAAAAAAAGAAACTACCGTCCTCTGGACTCGATCTCGTGACCACATGCTCACACGCAAACACTCTCGACCATCCCACCAATTCTGATTCTCTGTACTAATATCGAATTTAAATTTTATATATAAACTGTTTTTCTTCTATTCCTCTTCTTCTCCACAAGTCTCACGGATTCAACAAAACATCAATAACCAAAAAAAAAAAATCAGGGTTCCTTTTAAAGCTTCAAAACATTACAGAAAAAAAATAATTTGGGTTCTAAAATAAAAAAAAAAAAAAAAAAACACTAAAGGCCTACTGCAGCGTCGGTTCTTGGAACAAAAAAAAAAATTTGATTTCGTAATAGATAACATTATAGATAATGTTTATAACACGAAATAGTTTTCTAAACATGTATAAAAACTACTGGAATCGTCAATTTGATCAGAAACATATACACGAACGCGAATTTGTCTCAAGAACAATTGTTGACTTTTTTTAAACTAAACTTTGACTTCAAAATTCAAGATCGATATAAAGATTTGAGAGTTGAGATTTTGCAGATAGATTCAAAGAAAGATTTCTAACCTTTCTGCATTTTTAGATTTTGAAACTTTATTCGAAATTGAATTAAGAGAAAAAAAAATTGGAGCGTGCAGAGAAGAAGAAAAAAAAAATATCGCTGTGCTCTTTAATCCCATTGGATTTCCTTTTTATTTGATTTGCAATTATACATAATCATTTTGTAATAATAGAGATCGGTTGATAAAAAATGGAGAAAATGTCAACACAGGTTCACGAGTTTGGAGCAGGAAAGAAACAAAAATAATAATAATAATAATAGAGATAAAGGATACAGAGGTCAAGCGTATAATATAGATCCCTACTGTTTTTTTTAATTAATAATAATAATATATAATAACAATACTATTAATATCTAATAATATTAATAAAATTAATAATAATGATAAATATAATATTAATGATAATAATAATTGTAAAAATGATAATAATAATAATAATAATAATAATAATAATAATAATAATAATAATACCATACTAATTATGATAATATTAATATTTTATCGATAATAATAATATTAGTAATAATAATCTAATTTATACATCCAATTTCATCTTTATATGATATAAAGTGATATTATGAATACAAATATTGATATTTGACGATACAAATAACATTACTACAACAACTATATTTGTATTTAAATTTAATTTATTAATATCATCTATTATTATGTAATATTTAATAATTATGTAATATGTATTGTAACATATACTGAATATTATATATTTATGCATTTTAATATAAATATATTATAATATTTATTTACATACTAATTATATTATACTTATGTATGTAATTATGAAAAATATAAATGTTTTATATATGTAAGTATTATATATATTTATTAAAATAGTACATTATTTCATCATAGATATATTATAAATTTCTACATATACATAATATAATAATTATGTATAAAATCATATATATATATAGTTATATTTATGTATATATGTATACTACCATATATATAAAATCATGTTTTAAATGTTGAGTAGATGATTAATTATGTATATTAAACAATTAACTACAAAGTATAACATTGTACATTTAATATTTTGATAACGTTGGTAAAATATGTTTGAATCATTTATATACAATATACTATATATATTCAAAATGAAAATCTTTAGTTATTAAATGTTATCTTTTATAATAACAAAATTACTTAATAGTTCATTAATACTAATATAATTAGTTTTATATATAATTATTTATATTTACATTCTTAGTTACAATTAAAGGTTCGTGAATCGTCGGAAATAGTTAAAGGTCAAATGTTATCATGAAATAGTTCAAACATAATGAGACTCGGTTTAATAGACTTTGCTTATCGAGTCGAATCATATAAGATTATGTTTAAATTTGGTCGGAAATTCCCGGGTCATCACAGTACCTACCCGTTAAAGAAATTTCGTCCCGAAATTTGAGTGAGGTCGTCATAGCTAACAATAAATATGTTTTCCTGACGAATATGAGTTGATAACTTGAGTTTTATCATCATTGAGTAATATGGATAAAAATAATTCAATTATTCGAAGAGTGCGAATGAAGCTATTCACAAAAGGATGAAATGAGAAACAAAGATTTGTTTTTAACTTTTGACGTAGTCAGGTTTGAATTTAGAAAATAAGGCGCGTCTTAACTTTTGACATTGCCTTGGTTGAATTCCGGAATTTAAGGGATTTAAAGAAAATCTTGAAGATCTATAAAATCTGATTCTTCGGGATTTATGGAAATTAAGATCTCTTTAATTAAATACGGTGATCTGCCCCGATTACTACGTCTGATATTTCCAGTATAAATTAAGCTCTTCCTTTCCATTATTCTCACCATTCTTATACTTTCTTTCTTAGTTCATACATCCAAAAGATTCTGAAAATGATTAATCCTGTTCTGATCCTTGTCCTCATCCTTACTATCGCAACAATCATTCTCCTTTTCCAACTTCCACCAGAGGAATCTGCTTTCTTCTACTTCGCCCTCGGGATTATAATGTTTTTAATTCTCCCGTGTCTTTATGTTGCGATAAACATTGATATACACGGTTTGTAATTTATGTGTTGTTATCGGACTTTATATTCTCCCTTATATTTCAAAGCTCTATGCTTTTGTTTTCTCTTCCCGACTTCAAGTCAAGCGAATAATGGTCCAGAATTTATAGATATAGAGTTTCGAATGATTATAATGTTCTAAGCATGAAGGAACGTGATAGCACGATTTGATTTTCAAATTTATCAACATCACGGAAGATAGAACCATCAAGAATACATTTTCTTGATTTGTTACGGAGTTAAGTAGGATGAAAGAGTTATGTAACATGGCACATGATGACGTTATGATCTGTGAATCATCACGTTTCATTTAGAAACTCAGCATGACTTACTGTAATATAATCACGTTGATCAAGTGTCATTATATTATACTAACTCATGCATCAGTTCCCATCATTACTACAATAACATTCATATTTTAAGCTTGAAAATTTACAGAATATAGAAACTAACAGTTTCTATATGATGTAATACTGATAGCACGAAAAGATTAATGATTTCAGATAAGAATAGTTATAAAAATATCTCCAGAAATATGGAGGATATTTATAATGAAAGGTACGATAATATCTCAGAATATCTAAGATCAGAGGATGATAGAAACTATTGTCTGCAAGGGTTTAGAGTAAGGAGCAAGTTATTCACTATAGACTTTAGCAGACATTGAATTATTTGGATTCTTTGAAGTCAAACTTATTCTTTGTGATTTATCCACGGCTTTCTTCATAGTTTCGCATAATCTGCTTTTCGGTACTATATTTTCTATTGAATGTTTCCAATATATTGATACACAGGAAGCACGAAGAGGTATATAATTTCGGACGAGAATATTTATGAAAATATCCTCAGAAATATCAAAGATATTGATGATGATATTTTGGAATTTCTAAGTTCGACGGTTGATGGAGAAAGATTTTCCGCAAGATTTTAACATGACTTCGGAGCAAGATATTCTCTAAAGATTTCAACGAATCCAGAATTACCTGAATCCTTTGAATATAGGATTTGGTCCTTGTATTTGTCCTTGGTCTCCTTCATGGGTAACTCAATCTGTTTTTCAATACCCAATTTTCTATCGAGCGTTCCTAACACTCCTTTCTTTATCATCAAACTTTTGTCCGTTTAGACCATCTACCATTTTTCTGTTTCCTCTGCATTTAATGCTATGATATCTGAATCATCGGTTATTAATCCGAGGTGGTTTCAGGAGAATTGTGTTTTTAGATGATTAAACGCTGATGGTAATATGATGGAATATGAAAGGTTACCTGGTAACAATAAAAGAGCACGCGTATATATAAACGTTATAATAAGGTTGTTTCGTACGAAAAGTCGAAGTTGACTTGTTGGAGTTGTGACAAAATTGGCTAATTTTGAAAAGGGATCGCAAAGTTGTTTTTGTTAATAAATGCCAAAGGATCTGACGCGGCTACGTGTTGAACTTTTACTCAATTGCCGAGAGTTTCTCAGGTGCATAACTATATGCATAAATCTTTCCTTCCGTAGATGAAGTGCGGTTGATTCATCCTATCGATTGAGGTGTTTTCAAGAATCATGAAAGGTTTGAACGCAGAATGTAATCGTGAAGATACAAATGAGGTTTAAGACGAAATCAAGTGGCAAACTTGAAGAATTGTTTAGTTTCATATGTTATATTCAATATTTTAATTCATTTTAATTGTCCAATGTTATTAGTCCACAGTCGATAGTCCACAGTTGACAGTGCAATCATTCATATATAGTTTAATATATAATATTTGAATTAATTAATACGTATCGTGACCCGTGTACATGTCTCAGACTCGATCACAACTCAAAGTATATATATTATTATAGAATCAACCTCAACCCTGTATAGAGAACTCGATCATTACTGCATATAGAGTGTCTATGGTGATTCCAAATAATATATATAGATGTGTCGATATGATATGTCAAAACCTTGTATACGTGTCCCGATATTTAAAGTGCGTAAAATAAATAACAGAAATTAAATGACGATAAATAAAGTGCGTAAAGTAAATAACAGAAATTAAATGACAATAAATAAAATTGCGAGAATATAAATTGCGATAAAATAAATTGCGATAAATAAATTGCGATAAATAAAATGTAATACGGAATTAACAGTTAGCTAGGAACAGTTAGCTAGGATTTTGTTAGCGCGGTTTCTTAATAAAATTTAATATTGTTAATTAGTCTGTTTCTAATCAATTTTTATTGTGTCCATTATTTCTTCATTATGCCACTTGTTGGATTCTGATAGGTCAAAATTCAAATATGAAATTGAATTTGAATGAAAATAGTTATTCTTTGGTGAACGGATAAGTATCCCGGTGGTTGTAAATAGGATAGTGAATAACTGTTGAATCAGATTCGAAGAATATACAGTGTAACTTATTAATGTGAAATTTAAATATTCCTCGGGTATTACCTACCCGTTAAAATATTTTTATTATTAACAGTTTGTACAAAAGAATTTTTAATTACAATCTTTATGAAAACATATATACATATATATTTTCTTCAGATGTAATCATGAATTTAATGAGTTAACATGATATTAAACTCATTTAGTTTTCAGTTGGAACTAGAATAAATAATCTCTAAAACATTAGAGATTACATAATCACCATGTCGAACGAAGATAACTGATGTAGAATGTCATGTAGAATGATGATTATACTCGAGGTATAGATTGAGATGTTGAGGCATGTGATATTGAAATTTGGGTTGTTGGTGGTACCGTTGGTGCCGGTGATTTGGATGAAGCTGGTACGTTTTGCACCATATTTTCCAAGACTACAACTTATGCGCGAAGTTCGTTAACTTCTTCTATTACACCGGGATGATTGTCGGTTCGGACGAGCGGATGAATGAGGTTTAGAATCTGAGATAGTATATGATCGTGATGAGATACTTTGGAAATGAGAGAGAAAATGGTGTCTCGAACAGGTTCGCCGGTAAACGTTTTAGGTCCATTGTCAAGAGGTGAATTTGGTTAGTGGAAATGATCGCCTTCTTCGCGTTTCCATTGATTAAGTCGACTACGAACCCATCTCCAATTCATTCAGAATAGATGATGGCTAATTGATCGATTCATTCCGGTTACTCTGCTTTCGGAGCTCGAGTGGAAATCCATATCGAAATAGCTGTCGGAATAACTATCGAAATAGCTATCGAAATCAGATGGACTCGAACTGGTTGAGGGATTCATCTCGTACGATCAGATGAAGGATTTTCGATAAGAAATAGATTATAGGATGTAGATTAGTACCCTGCAATACATAATTTACATATGCATATATAATACTAAAATCCCATAAGCTACGGAGGAATCTACGGAAGCTGTCAGGCAAAGGTAACAATAACAGATACGCTAAGATATGAATTTAACTATACACTGTCTATGCAATAAAGGCAGTAAGACGTGTCTTAGACTTTAAGGATGGTAAGCAAATAATTTTTCGACACTAAATGATAAGCAAAACTTTTGACATGCAAACACGGTCGAAGTCCAGACTCATTAATGCATTCTAACGACTATCAGTTAGACTCACTAATGCAAGACCTGGTTCGCTAAGACCACCGCTCTGATACCAACTGTGAAGACCCGTCCTAATCCATCCGGACGAAGTCCATATCGATTATAAACGATTCACAACAGTTGATTACATCGCGAGATACTTGACCTCTATATGATACATTTTACAAACATTGCATTCGTTTTTGAAAAGACAAACTTTCATTACATCGAAAGTTGACAGGCATGCATACCATTTCATAATATATCCAACTATAATTGACTTGATAATAATCTTGATGAACTCGACGACTCGAATGCAACGTCTTTTGAAATATGCCATGAATGACTCCAAGTAATATCTATAAAATGAGCAAATACACAGCGGAAGATTTCTTTCGTACCTGAGAATAAACATGCTTTAAAGTGTCAACCAAAAGGTTGGTGAGTTCATTAGTTTAACTTAAACAATCGTTTCCATCATTTTAATAGACCACAAGATTTCAGATTTCCATTTCTCATAAACATACGTCCCATGCATAGAGACAAAAATATCATTCATATGGATTGAACACCTGGTAACCGACATTAACAATATTCATATATAAGAATATCCCCATCATTCCGGGATCCTCCTTCGGACATGATATAAATTTCGAAGTACTAAAACATCCGGTACTTTGGATGGGGCTTGTTGGGCCCGATAGATCTATCTTTAGGATTCGCGTCAATTAGGGTGTATGTTCCCTAATTCTTAGATTACCAAACTTAATAAAAAGGGGCATATTCGACTTCGATAATCCAACCATAGAATGTAGTTTCACGTACTTGTGTCAATTTCGTAAAACAGTTATAAAAGTTGCGCATGTATTCTCAGCCCAAAAATATAAAGGGTAAAAAGGCAAATGAAACTCACGATACTGTATTTTGTAGTAAAAATACATATGACGTCATTGAACAATGCAGGGTTGGCCTCGGATTCACGAACCTATATCAATTGTGTATATATTAATACGTATAATGTAAGTTACAAAATTTCATTTATTAATATGTATTATTTATATATTATAGTTTTGTAGAATTTATTCTAACCTTTATTTTAAAACGTATACTTATATTATATTTTAAGTTATATTTTATATATATATATCGATTTTATGTATATATATCTATAATGATTTACGTTTATATAAATAGTGACATTAATATATTTATATACATATATTTGTGGTTAGTATTGTATTTATGAAATTTTATTAGTTTGTTATGTGAATTATTAATACAATCCTAGTATATACCATAAGTATATATATAGTGTACAAAAGATTTATTTGTTAAAATAATAATTTAGATAATAATGATTTACTAATAATAATAATAATTTTATTAATAATGATAATACTAATAGCAAAAAAAATGAAAATGATAACTGTTAATGATACTAATAATAATAACTCTAAAATAATATTAATACTAATACCATACTTATGTTAATAATAAGGGTTCTAATATTTATAAAATGATAAATGATAATCATAATAATACTAGTAAATATTAATGATGATACTGATAAATATGATATTATTAATTGTAAATGTACTGATGATACTATTATTTATAAACCGGTACAAATTCTAATATTGATGATAATAATATATTTTTATTTCCTTCATAATAATAATAATGATAATCATAATCCTAATGATGATAAAATACTAAAATGATAAGTTTATTACTAATAATAATATTATTAATACCTATCATAATAATAATAGTAATGTCTATAATACTTTCAAATATGATAACAAGTATGATACTAATAATAACAATAACAATAACAATCAAAACAATCACAATAATAATAATAATACTAATAATAATTAATATATAATAACAATAATAAAATTAGAAAAGAAAACTACCTCACATGAAAAGAGTTTCAAAAAAAAAAAGAAACTACCGTCCTCTGGACTCGATCTCGTGACCACATGCTCACACGCAAACACTCTCGACCATCCCACCAATTCTGATTCTCTGTACTAATATCGAATTTAAATTTTATATATAAACTGTTTTTCTTCTATTCCTCTTCTTCTCCACAAGTCTCACGGATTCAACAAAACATCAATAACCAAAAAAAAAAAATCAGGGTTCCTTTTAAAGCTTCAAAACATTACAGAAAAAAAATAATTTGGGTTCTAAAATAAAAAAAAAAAAAAAAAAAACACTAAAGGCCTACTGCAGCGTCGGTTCTTGGAACAAAAAAAAAAATTTGATTTCGTAATAGATAACATTATAGATAATGTTTATAACACGAAATAGTTTTCTAAACATGTATAAAAACTACTGGAATCGTCAATTTGATCAGAAACATATACACGAACGCGAATTTGTCTCAAGAACAATTGTTGACTTTTTTTAAACTAAACTTTGACTTCAAAATTCAAGATCGATATAAAGATTTGAGAGTTGAGATTTTGCAGATAGATTCAAAGAAAGATTTCTAACCTTTCTGCATTTTTAGATTTTGAAACTTTATTCGAAATTGAATTAAGAGAAAAAAAAATTGGAGCGTGCAGAGAAGAAGAAAAAAAAAAATATCGCTGTGCTCTTTAATCCCATTGGATTTCCTTTTTATTTGATTTGCAATTATACATAATCATTTTGTAATAATAGAGATCGGTTGATAAAAAATGGAGAAAATGTCAACACAGGTTCACGAGTTTGGAGCAGGAAAGAAACAAAAATAATAATAATAATAATAGAGATAAAGGATACAGAGGTCAAGCGTATAATATAGATCCCTACTGTTTTTTTTAATTAATAATAATAATATATAATAACAATACTATTAATATCTAATAATATTAATAAAATTAATAATAATGATAAATATAATATTAATGATAATAATAATTGTAAAAATGATAATAATAATAATAATAATAATAATAATAATAATAATAATAATAATACCATACTAATTATGATAATATTAATATTTTATCGATAATAATAATATTAGTAATAATAATCTAATTTATACATCCAATTTCATCTTTATATGATATAAAGTGATATTATGAATACAAATATTGATATTTGACGATACAAATAACATTACTACAACAACTATATTTGTATTTAAATTTAATTTATTAATATCATCTATTATTATGTAATATTTAATAATTATGTAATATGTATTGTAACATATACTGAATATTATATATTTATGCATTTTAATATAAATATATTATAATATTTATTTACATACTAATTATATTATACTTATGTATGTAATTATGAAAAATATAAATGTTTTATATATGTAAGTATTATATATATTTATTAAAATAGTACATTATTTCATCATAGATATATTATAAATTTCTACATATACATAATATAATAATTATGTATAAAATCATATATATATAGTTATATTTATGTATATATGTATACTACCATATATATAAAATCATGTTTTAAATGTTGAGTAGATGATTAATTATGTATATTAAACAATTAACTACAAAGTATAACATTGTACATTTAATATTTTGATAACGTTGGTAAAATATGTTTGAATCATTTATATACAATATACTATATATATTCAAAATGAAAATCTTTAGTTATTAAATGTTATCTTTTATAATAACAAAATTACTTAATAGTTCATTAATACTAATATAATTAGTTTTATATATAATTATTTATATTTACATTCTTAGTTACAATTAAAGGTTCGTGAATCGTCGGAAATAGTTAAAGGTCAAATGTTATCATGAAATAGTTCAAACATAATGAGACTCGGTTTAATAGACTTTGCTTATCGAGTCGAATCATATAAGATTATGTTTAAATTTGGTCGGAAATTCCCGGGTCATCACAATAGGGATGTGGCGCAAGGCCCTGCAAGCCTCCATGGCAACTTCGCGCGCCTCAGGAATAAGGCAATCCAAGATAGCTTTAGGAAGAATGGTGGGCACCAGAATATGCTTTCTCACAATGTCCCAAAAGTGGAGGCGCTCAACATCCTGTATGGCTTTCAAAGCAACCTCATAGCGATCATTTACAGCATCGCTATTTAAAGCATGGTCCACTATGCGAGGAAGACCCACCTTTAACACCCCTAACTCATGAACCGCCAACTTCGCCCGCCGCTCTGATTCGGCGCACTATGCCCTAAGCGCGCGAATAGTTTCCTCATGGTTACTATTCTGGCAATTAGCACAATCTATTTGCGCCTGTATCTTTTTGTTGGCCTTTTGCGCATTATCGTTATGGTGTCCCTCATTATAGAAATTTCGTCGCAGGAAGACCCATTGCTCGGCCCGGGACCCTGGACGCTCTCACCTTTAACAGAACTCGTCGAATTAGGACGTTATTTTTCGACGGAGGAATAGCTATCGACCTGAATTGGGGACGGGCGAGGTTTATTCACGCCCCCTCTTGCAGTAGGCACGCGCCCGTCATTTGGGTAGAAATATTAATGATGAGTGGAGTCAAGGCACAAGCAAAATATGTACAAAAGAAGCGCGGAACATACCAGTACGAGCGCGCTTCGACGAGGAGGAAGCAGTCGGTACTTTACGCTTCTTTTGAACAGGTGCATCGCTACACCGCTTGGGTAAATCAGCATACTGCACCGCAACCTTCTTCTTCTTTTTCCTGCGTGAAGAACCGGACGCAGAGGCTGCGGTAACAGGGCGCTTAGCCGAGAAGCCTTTCCTCAAAGGCATGCGGTCCACCGCCACAGACGCGGAAGAAGAGAATTCAAGATACTCGAAAAAAGGAATTGCTGTCAACATAAGACAAAGACGTTAAGAAAGAAGTAAAAGTGGAGAAAGTCGAAAGTTCTATATACCTTGAAGATGGCGACTGAAGTGAGGATTATAGCTGGGATCTGGCCAATGCTTGAATATCCCACCGGCATACAACACGTTGTTGCTATACGCAAATAAGGGAAGAGCGCGACCCACGCACTTGTCCAACATTGACTGTTCGCTTGAACTTAAAGGCAACACTGAATTTAAGCTCCCGTCGAAACAATATTGCCAGGAACGCATGTTCGAAAACTCTAGAGGGATGAAAGTATCATCCACAAAGAAGTAGCGCTCTTTCCAGTCTGGTGGATTTTCCTCTATTTGTTCACCAGTAAAGCGGACGTTATCGAGAAAAGCAAACCAACCCGTATCGAGCCGTTCAAAGGAAAATATATTCTTGAATAAATTCACCGTAGGTATAAAATCATGCGCCCTACACCACATCTGGAACACAACGAGGCGAAAAGCGCTATCAGGGTCTAGCTGACCCACACCAATATTGAAATGAGAAAGTACGCGCAAAATGAAAATTGTAGGAGGAATGCGCATATTCCCCGGCTCGAAAACTACGCTATATACGGTCACCTTCCCACCAGGGGAACAGTTGGCTCGATCTAAACGACCAGGAACAATGGGTGACAATGATCTCATGGGAGGATAGCGCTTCGAGATATACGCTACATATTCGGGCGAGATGGAGGAAGGAATAGAACCAACATTGGAAAAATCAGCGCAGTGAGCCATGTTAGAAATGAAAAAGCAAGAAAAGTGAAAGATGAATGAAGAAGGCTCTATTTATAGAAGGGGAAAGGACGGCTGTAAATAATCTTAACCGTACACGTGTCAGAACACGTACAGGGAAAAAGGTTCGAATTTAATGCAATCGAACAGGTGATGTGACGGATGTCACGTCACACCTGCTATGGAGTTAACAATAGTTGAGTTCGACACCATGCGCAATACTTGCGCATAATATCGAACTGGGGGGATTTAATGATACGCATACCCGATTGGCTCGTGTTGCGCATCACACTTGCACCATGTGTGCATATCCCTCGCACTCTGGCACTTCTGGCGCAAGTAAATGTGTGCTAGTATGCGCCAAGTTAGGTTAGCGCGATACATAAAGATGACGTGTCCTGTACTTACCACGATCTCTGTAAAAAAGGACCGACAGCTAGCAAAGAGTAACAGTACTGTTCCCTGGTCCCCTCCACCGAACGACCAGGTAGTACAGACAAGAAACCAACGTGGAACACGTGGCTCCAATAACCAAACGACATTGTAGCTATAAATAACAGACTCGAATTACAAGGCAAATGATATGTTTTTTGGGAAATTACACACATACTATTTTTAGTACCCACATACGGACTAACTGCGCTATCTATATAGCGCCCTCTCTACCACACTACCGGACTCACAGCATACCACGAGATATTCTCGATATACAGGTAACGTTCTACGAACATAAACCCTATTTCCTGCGCGAGCCATCACTAACCGGACAACCCTTCGATGGTGGGTCTATGTTTAACCACCCCTACAGAGATCATCATCTCGTGAGGGGTTATTCACGGTACTTCGGAACGGAGAGTTAAACCCAATTGACCCTTAAATCCCCTTTCTTTGATGTCAAGCATAGACCGAACCCGACCCGATTATTCTATACTTGATCAAATGTGTATGTGGTTTAAAAATATGTTTAGTTCATGTCTATTAAGGTTTTATTAAAAACATGTTAATGTATATATTATTATTAATATCAATAATGTGTCTTTACAGTTATTATGTATGTTTTTGTTTGTTTACAACCATATTTAGTTCATATATGAATTTGAATTTGTGTGATTATTATTGAGATATGGATGTAAACTATGATAAAATTGAAAGGTGTTAAAAAATATAGATGTTGAGTATTTGTCATACACACATTCATGTGAAGATGATAGCATTGCGATTTTATTTAATACAACAAATTGTATCAATTGCATTTAAAATATTTGTAAAACATCTAAATTTCTAATGATTTTAATTTGGTAAAATGTACAGTAAAGGTTGTATTTAACATTACCAATCCATATCAAGGTGGTGTACTTTAAAAACCAAAGTACGTGCGAAATAAAATCAAACAAAAACAAAAAACCTGAGGAAATGATTGTATCATACATAATACTTGCCCGACAAATTATTTGAAACACGAATAAAAAACGCCGAGTTTGAGCAAAATGCTGAATACTATGAATGATAACCGCCACACAGTTTTTGTTCAAAGGGGTACCATCTTAGGTATCTTTAACCCATTTGTGTGTTGGTTTTTGTCACATCAATTATTGCTGATATAAACAAATTATATACATGATATTGGATTGAAACATGTTTTAACCATTGAAAATTGAATCTTAATTAATAATGTGATTCATTGGTATCTTACTTTATAATTTTAGAGATACCTTAATATAATATGGAATAGCATATGTTTATAATTTTATGAGTATGTATAAGTAGATACACAAATGTTTTTTCTAGTGATATCGACCGGTAGGCAGTTTAAGTTATGCTATGGTTATTGATATTCTATATATGATATAAAATAATTTATCAAAAAAGATAAAAAAAAGTATAATAAGAATCAATAGTATTTAAAAAGCGTTATCATTCATGAACCATCCATATCAAGGTGGTGTACTTTAAAAACCTAAGTACTTGCGAAATAAAATCAAACAAAAACAAAAAAATGAGAAAATGATTGTATCAGACATAATACTTGCCTGATAAATTATTTGAAACAAAAATAAAAAACGCTTAGTTTGAGCAAAATGTTAAATACTATGAATGATAACAGCTACACAATTGCTGTTCAAAGGGGTTCCATCTTAGGTATCTTTAAAGCAGAAATTCCAGCAGCAGTGCCACCAGTTGGTGTATCCTCATCAGCAACTTCGTCTCGTGTGTCAGCCTTTCGCTTTCCATCTGACGATTCACCAGTCTTGCATTCACTTCCACTGGCAGATTCACCACTATGCGCACATGTTGTCTGTAAATTAGTCACAAAAGAGTTAGAACTGATTTATAAACTATGTTTATATATGTACAAATTGAAGGTTTTGCTGTAATACTTTTATACTTATATTATCATAAGCATTCCTCACTATAGTATAGCAGTTGAAGTACCTTAAACGGTTTTGGTGTTTCGAATTGAACATCTTGTTGATTACCATGATCAAGTTCTAATACTGGCTATAACCCTTGCGACTAACTTCAGCCATGATATCACAATCATCAGTTGCGTCCATCACAGTGTAAGACTTGTAATTCAACTTTTCATTGAAGGTACTCTTGCGAACCAAAAATACAAAAGTTTGCTTGACAACATCATTGAGTTCCGCAGGTACATCCACAGGATTAACACACTACATTATTAAATAATTTACTAAATGTTGAATAATAAACGTGATACTAAAAAAACAGAAACATATAATCTGGTATTGGTTTTTGTAAATGTGAAATTAATAGTCATAATATGTGTGTCACTTACAGCTCCTGCTCTAGTATTGAGCCACATAGCACTTCGTTTAACTAATTTAGCAAGTTGATTATCAAAAAGTATGATGTCAACAGCACCAGTGTCGTCCTTGATTGTAACTGAAGTACGAATCCTGTTTAATAATTACAATGTTAGTATGGTAAATTAATAAACAAATTCGCCAGTACATATTGCGTGACAAATATGAATATTAAAGTTGCAATACCTTGGAATCCATTTTTGATCATCAACTTTACAGAACTCACACCACAAAACATCAACATCAAGGTCACAATTGTAGACTTCTGTCAGTTTCTTCTCATGTACTGGACAAAGTCTCTGAAACCGTCCATCACTATTGCAAACTTTAACTACTTTTTCAATAACAACAAAATTGTAATCCTGCAATAACAACACTTTGAATATGAATAGGATTGACAACTAAACACAAGTTATTATTATGTTATATTCAAATTTGGTATATATGCTGATAGTATAGATTATTAATAATACTTGATATTGTAGAATTCTTTCGTTTAAATATGATATACCTGCTGATAATATGGAACCTTATCAACTTTTAGGAATTCTTTCTTTCGATTCCTTTTTTGTGTTTGTAATTACTACGTAGTTATTACACAGCGGCGAAAGACACTAAAATAGTGTTTGTTTGTGTGTTTTTGTGAAGCATAGTGTTGATTTGGCAAAAGTAATGGCTTGATGAAGTTTGTACTGATATAAAGTAATTGCTTGATGGGTAATCGGTCTTTTTTGTTAACTTTTCATTTTTGTTTGAGTTATTGTTTATAATGTTTAATTTTTTACTGTAAATAATAATTAATGTATATATAATATGAGTATAATTTATATACACGTACAATTTATAAATAGTAATATGAGTATAATTTATAAATAATGAGTATAATATGAGTATAATTTATATACACGTACAATTTATAATTTATATACACGTACAATTTATAAATAATTATGTATAATATGAGTATAATTTATAAATAACTAGTGTTCGAGCCCTCGCTTCGCGGCGGGGGTTCGGTTTTCAATGTATTTTATTGCGTTTAGTTTGTAAAATCATTTTGTGGTTAACGATGATGTCATTGAAGCGCAACTCGAGTCGAACTAAAAGGTATAACCCGTGAAAGGTTTAAATGTTATTTTAAATTAACAATATATGTGTATCTCCGCATTTCGCTATGGAATTGTCGACTTTTAAAAATTTAACGGAGAATTAACGTGTATGAAAAGTACTCCAAATATTTAGCGCTTATAAGCGTCCGTTTTGCGTGTAGCTAGTGACATTGTGTTCCTAAAATTATTTTGAGTTTAACGATAGTGGCGGAAAAATTTAACTCGTTGCGAGCGCGAAGATATGACCCGTTGAATATTTGGGTGGAGTTTGTTTAAGATTTTTTATGAGAATGAGTATCTGACAATTTATCCCCCTGTTTGGGGGTAGGTTTGATTTTTTGGATAAAGTGTGGGGGTTTTGTTGTACAATTTGAAAAAAAAACGTGAAAAGTCGAAAGTACCCATAGGTACTATTCATTTTGCCTATGTCTTTTAGATATAGTAATAGTAATAATAATAATAATAATAATAATAATAATAATAATAATAATAATAATAATAATAATAATAATAATAATAATAATAATAGATACCACGTACAATTTATAAAACCATTTACTACACTAGTTTATTTATTAACTAACAAAATTTAAAACTTTATGGACTACACTACAAATAAAACAATCTATTTATATAAAATAATACATAGTTGAGGGACTTAATTAGTAAATATTACTGTATAAAATATCATCTTCATCAATCTTTCTACAGTCGCAGCTTTTCCATTTTTCACCATTAAACCTAATTTTTTCTTATTAGCCATTTTTAAGTGATTTTTATTATTATTTTAGTTGGTAAATGTGTGTTAGAGCTTTTTGATTGGCTCAATCCATCTCTCACGCCATTCTTCTTCCTGTGATGTATCCATGACTCAGGCGGTTTTTTGGTTCCATCACACCCCATAGTGGCGCTATGGTGGCGTGATGCTGGAGGTTTTGAGGCCATGGCGCTGCGTTATAAATGGTCTAATCTTTAGATGATGGATGTGTTAGTAATTTAGTGTAATTGAGGGACTTGGTTGTTTCACTTGGAAATGGGTTAGGAGGTACGGAGTGTACACCCATCTAGTGAAAGACTTCCCGGACCCAAAAGCAGTTTCGTAAATGTTTTAACTTTATTGGCATTTACATAATTGATATTTAATGGCATAAGATTAATCTTGTGATTAATAAAGTAACCTAATTTGCTTAAAGATTATTCAATGTGTGGGTTAATGACAATTACAACTTAATCTTTAACGTAAAGTGATTAAGTGTCGTTAACGCCATAATAAGTTAGACTTAAGGTTTATTGTCATTAAGGATTGTGGTTTAATGTCAAAATGAATAATGAATTAGTCAAGTAATTAACCATCTTATGGTTACTGACATAGAAATTCAGTCGCTTCGAATAATTATGAAAAATCGTAATGAGTGTTTAATTGGCCATTAAGTCTCATAATATATTTCATACTCTTGGGTGCCTATATAAGGAAAACAATTTTCATGAGAAAGAAAAAGGAAAACCAACTAATACTCTCTAGCAAACGGGTTCTAACTTTGTGCTAAAAGTTAGAACATAATCTCTGTCTTATCCGAAGTGATATTCATGTAACCCGGCAATAAGGGTCGAATAATTACTTTCGAAAAGTGATATCACGATTCAGTGATATATCCGGTCATTGATTATTTTACCCTACATGAATAGAAATCTTAACCAACAGGATGATGACGATGGTGAACTTGGGTACAGCTAACAAGATATTATAACAATATATATTTTTTGTGCTTTTTTAAAATATTAATAAGGGAGAGAAGATTAAATGACTACTTTGCCCTCATATACGCACTTGTCTAAACTTAACTAAAAAATTAAGGCACGTTAACCTTTTTTTTCCGAAAAAAACAGATAAACTAAAACGAAAGAAAGTTCATAAAAATTGAAAGCTCTTTTAAACTTACAAATCAAGAAACCTGAGCACAATTAAACAGAACTTACACAAAGCTCTCAACAATAACAATAATAATGAAGATAAGAAGTCTACAATGCATACATATAGCGAAAGAAATGAAATCCAATTTAAGCCGTAGTAAGATGATTAAGATTCGTATTCATGTAAAGACTAAAAAGAAAACCATCACTCGAAACGCAAAACTCTCAAGCGTATAATAGCTCCAATTCCTCGTCATGAGTCAACTTCTTTAACATGCCTTAATTTTAAGGCACGTTGAATGAAGTTACAATTCGAAAAACTATCAAAAATTATATATAATCCTTTGTAATTTCTAGCTCCTTGTTAGTTTTTTTAATAAAATTCGCTCTTAGAAAAATAATACAAAATTATAAATGTTCATATCGACGAGGACAATTATATTTACAAACAAAATATTAGATAATAATAACAACAATTTATGGAAAATTGAAAAACACATATTACAACGGAACGGTCCGCGTGTTACTGCAGGTGCGCTTGAGTCGTTGTGGTTTTGTAGTCGAGTAACTATGAGTCATAGACTAATATTATATGATAGCATTAGTAGAAGAATGAACATACATTTTATTGTACATTGGTACTAACCTCAAATTGAAAAAT
This sequence comes from Rutidosis leptorrhynchoides, assembly GCF_046630445.1. NCBI lineage: Eukaryota > Viridiplantae > Streptophyta > Magnoliopsida > Asterales > Asteraceae > Rutidosis > Rutidosis leptorrhynchoides. The sequence continues at coordinate 98,319,797 of NC_092334.1, read as the reverse complement.
GATTTCGCTTTATACCTTGAAAATTGTTCTAGTAAATTATAACTAGTATATGTACACCAACGATTGGTCCAACATTTTTCTATATAATAAGTAAGAAAATATGTATATATATTCTTAAAAAGGTAAAAATAAAGAGTCAAAAACATTTTTCAAAAAATATATATATTTCTTGATTAATTAAGTAAATATAAAATAAAATTTAAATTTATTAAATCAATACAAATGGGCTTGAATTTGAGTTTATGATGGGCCTTTTTGTGGATTATTAATACTTGACCCTCGAAGCTGTGATGTGGTCCATCGGTTGGTGGCCTGCCTCCTTTAGGGGAGGTCATGAGTTCAACTCTCGTTGGCTACATATTAAAAACACAATTTCATCCCTGCCATGAAGTATCCACCCATGTCACCTTTCCCATATCGTTTGGGGGGTAAAGGGGAGGGGGGTTTTACTTGGCCGTGCCCTTGGATCGGTTTCAAGGTTTCCTACCGGGCAGCGATGGGGGCGGGGTTATTATCGCTGCATCAACATAGTCGAAACGGGAGATGATCGCAACGGGTGGTTTAGTCTCCCTCGGGTGATCCCAGTCGCTGTTCAAAAAAAAAATAAAATACTTGACCCTCGTATCAAATCCTGACTGGCGGGGAACTTAATATTGGTACGTTAAGAGCAAAAAATCTATCTTTATTAGGGAAATGGTGGTGGCGATTCCGTAATGAATCTAATGCTCTTTGGGTCAAGATTATCAAGAGAATTTATGGGCGGGATGGGGGGTTGGGAACTCACAATTTCAATAATATTCTCAGCAGGAAATCGACTTGGAGCAACATCAGAGACATAGGACGAATGACTGATGAGCTAGGTATTTCTTTCACAAACTCGTTCGCGAAGACAATAGGCAAGGGTGACGATACACTATTTTGGAAGGATCTCGGAGATCAACAATTATGCGAAAGGTATGGTAGACTATTCAGACTCGAGATAAACCAAGATGCTAATATGAAACTTTTGGACAATTGGAAACCCATTATTAACATAGTCGAGAAGCGTTTATCTGCCTGGAAAGTCAATCTGCTCTCGTTTGGCGCACGCTTAACTTTGATTAAATCAGTTCTAGGATATCTCGGCACTTACTTTTTCTCCTTCTTTAGAGTGCCAAGAGGTATTATTCATCACCTTGAATCCCTCCGTGCTCGGTTTATTTGGGGAGGTTCTAAGGAAGAACGTAAAATTCATTGGGTAAAATGGGATGTCATCAACAAAAGTAAGGAGAAAGGTGGTCTTGGGGTGGTTAGATTAGACTCGCTTAACAAAGCTCTTCTCTTTAAATGGCGGTGGAGGTACGTTTCTTGTCACAATTGGCTTTGGATTCAAGTGGTCAAAGCGATTCATGGTACCCAATCTGATGGTTTAAACCCTCCTGTTAATCGGTTAGTAAGGGGCTGCTGGGCTAATATTAATCGATCTCTGCATTCTCTTGTTGTGGGTAAACCTTCTGTTGCTAACTCTATTAAAATTAAGATTGGAGATGGTGCCATCACCTCATTTTTGACATGACAACTGGATTCTTGGATCTAAATTGAAGGTTGTATATTCTCGCCTTTATGCTCTTGAATCGAACAAATGTTGCACAATTAGAGATCATCGTTCAGTTGATAATTGGGTTTGGATGAGGCGTCGTCCTCTTCGGTCTGGAGCGGAGATGCAAGAATTTAATCACATGTACAATGCTATTAATAGTGTTTCTTTTTCTTCCTCTCCTGATACATGGGTCTGTAATTTTTTGAACCATGGAGCTTTTTCTGTTAGATCCCTTCGACACCTGCTTGATGAAGATGAGGTTGAGACGCAGCCTACTACTTGGTGTAATCTAGTCCCTCCAAAAGTAAATTTCTTTTTGTGACGAGCTAGGCTTAATAAACTTCCGGATAAATGTAATCTTTTGGACAAAGGTATTGCTATTCAAAATCTTTTTTGTTCTTCATGCAACATGAACATTGAATATATTCAACATGTCTTCTTTGAGTGTGATATTGCTTCTCAAGTCTGGGCCTACATCGCTACCTGGATTGAAATGAACATTCCTTCTTGGCATGCTTTCGACGAATTGTGGAATTGGATTAAAACTTCGAGGCAAAATATCAAGATCAACATCATCTGTTGGAAGCTTCGACGAGCCCAACACACCCACTATAGAGGACCTAGGTTATACTCACTCACTAAACCAATACTTTGACGTTGGTTAGCCTTTAATTTTATAAATCTTTAGTGCACAATAATTCTTAGGCGACAGTGTCAACCATATATCATTCAGGCGGTATAACCGACCATATATCACTTAGGCGGCAGAGCCGACCATATAATGAAAATAACACAAGTGCACTAAGAACTTAAACACAAACCGAGGCTTAACTGGGAAACTTAACAAAGAACACTTTTATTAATACAAAATACAATTACAATATTACTTACTTATAAGTTTTCTCTTCTCTAACTCACACTCTTCTTACTTCCTCACAACTCTCACACACACAACACACAAATGAAATCCTCACCCCTATTTATACTACTCCATGGAAGTTTCTAGAGACTAGATATTTCCATGGATATATAAATATCTAGATATTTCTACAACCTACAAATATCTAGATTTTTCTTTTACAATTTTATTCTAGATTTTTCTCTTATACTCTAATATCTAGAATTTTCTTTTATACATTTATGAAATCCATATTATTAAATTTTCATTGTATTTTAACACTCCCCCTCAATGCAAATTTTCTTCCAACAATGTCTTGCAGACCATTCCAAGTGCTTCTCTGAATTTTATAAACTTCGTTTTACTTAGGCTCTTGGTCAATATATATGCAACCTGTTCATCTATCTTTGTTGGCATCATCTTGATTTTCCCTTCAAGGACCTTCTCGCGAACATAGTGGTAGTGCACTTCTATATGTTTTGTTCTTGCATGGAAGACTGGATTCTATGCTAATCGAATAGCTGATAGATTATCACATAAAAGTTTTACTTGATAATCTGTTGATTGATGAAGATCTTCCATTAGTTGCTTCAACCAAGTAATTTCTTGTGTTGCTAATGATGCCGATCGATATTCTGCTTCAGTGCTTGATAAGGATACAGTTGGTTGTCTCTTACTGCACCATGATATTACTCCCGATCCAAGACTAAACATGTATCCAGTTATTGACCGCCATGTATCATAGTCTCCAGCATAATCAGCGTCACAATATCCAGTCACCCGACATTCTTTTGTTCTCTTATATAAAATGCCAAAGTTAATTGTACCTTTAACATATCTTAAGATGCATCGTACAACATCAAGGTGAGGCTTCTTCGGATTGCTCATGTATCGACTAACCACTCTAACTGCATAAGATATGTCTGGCCGGCTTAGTGTGAGATAAATAAGATTTTCGACCATCTTTCGATACATGGTAACATCTTGAAGACTTTTTCTTTCATCTGCTCATAGTTTTGTATTCGGATCCATCGGAGTTGAGATAGGTTTGCAATTAAGCATTCCGTACTTTTGTAAAAGATCTCGCGCATATTTCTATTGTCCCAAAAATAATCCTTCTCTTTTCTGCACTATTTCGAGTCCAAGAAAATTTTTGAGTTCTCCAAGCTCCTTCATATGAAATCTGATAGACAGATTCTTTCTTGTTCTTTGGATATCCTCATAGTGATCTCCCGTGATGATTAAGTCATCCACATATACTAGCACTATGGCTAGTTTTCCTTGATCTTGTTTCACAAATAAACTAGAATCTGAAGGAGCAACTATGAAACCATTTTGTATCAAGAACTCACCAATTTTCCCGTACCAAGCTCTTGGAGCCTGCTTCAAGCCGTATAGTGCTTTCTTTAATTTGCAGACATGGTCAGGATGGAACTTGTTCTCAAAGCCTCTTGGTTGCTCCATATAAATGTCTTTATCAAGTTTTCCATGTAAGAAAACATTCTTGACATCCATCTCCCACAACTTCCAAGATTTGCTAGCGGCTAAAGCTAGTAGAGCTCGAATTGTTGTGATCTTCGCCACTGGACTAAACGTTTCTTCATAATCTAGCCCATATTGTTGAGAAAAACCTCTAGCAACAAGTCGAGCTTTATACCTTTCAATGGAGCCATCTGATCGAGTCTTCACCTTGTAAACCCATTTACAAGATATTGGTTTTACATCTTTTGGCTTTGGAACTAAACTCCTTGTCTGGTTTTCTTTTAGTGCATTAATTTCTTCTTCCATCGCTTTCTGCCATTCTCGACTTTGCACTACTTCTTCATAAGTAGAAGGCTCAATAGGTATTGATTCATCCACATGAGCAGCATTGGCATACCTTGGATTAGGTTGTCTCGGCCTTGCTGACCTCTTTAATTCTTGTGCATGCTCCTCGACTTCCTTTTGGCTTGGACGAACCTCCTCGGATATAGATTGATGTACACCAGTTTTCCATGGACTCTTTTTCTTAGAGTACGACCCTTCTCCTTCTTTTATTGGATCCAATACCTGCTCTTTAGGCTCTTCTTTTTCTTCTGGACCTTCTTCTAATCCATGAGATTCTGGAAGCTCTATCTTTTGTGGTGACCACCATGAAGAAGCTTCATCAAATACCACATTTCTTGAAGTATGGCACTTTCCAGTATTTGGATCACAACATCTCCAACCTTTTCTTGAATCATCATAACCGACAAAAATGCACCAAATTTCCTTCTTATCAAATTTGCGTAGATGATCTGGTACGAAGACATAGCATACACATCCAAAAACCTTAAGATGGTTGACGGTTGACTTGATCTTCCATAATTTTTCATACGGTGAAATATGCCCCAACTTTGTTTGTAGAAGCCTACTTATCACGTATGATGCCGTTCTCATACATTCAGCCCAAAATCTTCCTGGCACATTCTTACCATGAAGCATGCTTCTACAAGTTTCAGCAAGGTGACGATTCTTGCGTTCTTCGACTCCATTCTGTTGTGTAGTATTGGGACAAGTTAATTGTCTCCTAATCTTGTGATTCTCAAGATAGATATTGAACTCAGTCGATAAATATTCTCCTCCATTATCTGTGTGTAAGCACCTAATCTTATTATTGAGCTCACTTTCTATCTTCTTCTTGAACTCTTTAAACTCCTGAAAAGTCTCCGACTTTTCCTTCATGAAGTAAACCCACACATACCTTGAGAAGTCATCAATGAATGTCACCATATACTTCATTCCTCCAAGTGATGTTTGTTTCACTGGGCCAAAGACGTCTGAGTGTATGAGCTCTAGTGGTGTCTTGGACTGATGTTGTGACTCCTTGAATGGCAATTGGTGAGCTTTTCCAAATTGACATCCAGCACACATTGTATCTGTTTGGATATCAATTTGAGGAAGCCCATTTACTATGTGTTTTACCATCATCTCCTTTAACTTATTGTAGCCCACATGCCCAAGACGTTCATGCCACAGATCAGCCGTCTCATTCTTTCGAGTCTTGTCCACATATGCTGTTTCAGCAGATAGTACATAGACCGACTCTATTCTTCTTTCTTGCATAATTGGATTGCCAACTACCTTCACTCTCTTGAATACGGATACATCTTTTGGTCCAAAGAGCACATAATTTCCTTCTGCTGTCAATTGTGGTACTGACAGTAAATTCTTCTTTAGGCCAGGGACAAGATACACTTTCTCGAGTTGGAGCTTATGAGAGTCACCTTCACTTGGAATTATTGTCTTTCCAATGTGAGAAATAGACAACCTTGAATTGTTGGCTGTCAACACGACTTTCTTTCCTTTGTAATCCTCCATTTCTTGCAGCTTCGTCCCATTGTTGGTCATATGATTTGAGCACCCAGAATCGATGATCCAATCATCTTTGTAGTTTATTGTTGACTTTAAGGTTGCTGCAAGAGCTTGATCATCCATGTCAACTTTAACGGAGAGTCCTGCTTCTGCATCCCAAGTTTCCTCATTAATGGATGCTTCGAATGTGACCTCTTTCTTCTCATCTCTTGCGGCGGCCACATTTCCTTCGAAAGTTCGCCTTCTAGGGAATCTACAATTTCGAGCAAAATGACCCTTCTTGCCACAATTGAAGCATTCACCATTCTTTCTCTTATCATTTTCCCCGTATTGTTGGCGATGATCTCTTCTTCCTTGTTGAGCTCCCCCTGAAGCTATAACAACCCTCATATTTCCATACCTGAATTGACTAATTTGACTATAGGGTTGTTATCCATACGTAATATATAACTAAATTTGACATTGATCAAATATTTATTTTTAGTCGACACTTTTTGTTAACTAAAGTTTACACTAATTAGATAAAATAACTTTAGTTAATATTAATATTAATGCGTATTATATTTAAAACTATATGAAACGTAATTATTAATTAAATGATAAGTTATTTTAATCATTATATATATATTTTTAGCTTATAAAAAAAAGAGATTTTTTTTATAAATTAAATAATGAGCCCATGAATTTTGACTAAATATTTTCAAAAACAAAAACTTATTAAAAACATTTTTAACATGTTTTTATTTTTTGTCAAAATTGACACCTTTATTTTATTTATATTTTTTCTTTTCACCAACCATTTTTTCCTATAAATACCCACTTCCATTTCATAAAAACTTGTATCAAATCTTTGGAAAAACTCTCTCACAAACTTGGGAAAGTACTTGAGATATTTTCTATATTTTTTATCGAATTGCTTTTATTTTTTTGTATATTCTTTAAAAATTCGAATTTAATATATATAAATTATTTTTACATGTTATAATTAGTATTATAAGTATTATGATGTATAAAAATAATTTTGATAATTTATGGAATATTATTTATAATTAAATATGAATTATGTAATATTTAAACATAAAAACAATAAAAAATTGGTAATAAATATTAAACAGTAATAAAAATAATTATAATTTTTTTTTTTGAGATTATTATACTTTTATAAACAAGCGAAAATTATAAAAATTAAATAAATGGGACGATTAGTATTTAAAAAGAATTTACTTTTGCATTATTCTAAACCGAGAGAAATAATAAAGAAAATAAAAAATAAATACAAACGTGTATTAAATATTTTTATAAAATTTTTATATGATTAGTTGCATCACTGGATACTTTAAAAAAATATAAAAATTAATTTTAAATTATTTTTCCTATTTATTTAATTATAGGCCGATTACAATGGTTAAATAATTAGAAAAATTAAATAAATAATATTTTGATATAAAATTTGATTTAATAATTTTTATAACATTTTTACATAATATAGAACCTGTAAAAAATATAAAATTATTTATTTAGGTCGATTTAATATTTATTACCTAATTAAATTTGATTAATATAAACCGAGTATATATATAAAGAAAAGTGGGAAATAAATACAAAAACTTGATAAAATTATTTTTATAAAATATCCTTATCTTAGAAACTTTACTTATCTTAGAATGCCGAGCCAATCTAAGAACTCTGCTCATTCTCCTAAGTACTATTCAATTCCGCCACCACATTTAAATGCGACACCGTTCTCGACATTCCTATGTCATCTATCATGGTTTTGTGTATTACATATGTATTACATGAAATATTATCCATGATTTTTGAAACTCCAATATTTGTTACTATTCATACTCAAACGTATATAACCTCCTTGTTATACCACGTACCTATATGCTTTATGCCTTTATGCATTGGTTTGCGAACCGAAAAATGTCATTGAGTTATCGAGAATCTCAAAGATATTATAATGTCATCACTACTCATATTCGTTACTTTTAAATCTTTGTTTTCTCGTTATTTTTTATCATTGAATTTTCTTGACGGATGGCGTCTACGAAACTCTAGAATGGAAGGGTTTGGATTACCAATTTAAAGGATCCTATAGCTCAAGTCCTAGACCTGAATAGGCCATTACGAATTGAAAGTCTTTAATCATTATCTGATTACATACTTATCATTTTTAATCTAGACACGTCATACTGCAATTATTGCATAAATGGAGTATAGACAAATCATATCTTATCATATCTATCCCAATAGACTTTGTCTAACACTTTTCCTAAATTTCCTCCGTAAATTACGGAAATCTTTTTCTATATATACGTATTCAAGGAGACGAATATATCATTCAATATTCAACACCCATTTCATATCAAACCTTATTCCAAACACATAATATGGATTTCTCACCTGATTCCTCAAGTTCCTCTAGCTCTGAAGATAGCGTGACGGGAGCACACCCACCAATCAATTACCGAGATTTCTTCAGAAAATGGGGATGGGTTCACGAAATACTCACCCTATGGAGAAATGAATAAGGTACTCCTTATCACGAGCCAAACTTACCACCAAACGTCGGATTACTCAATCCGCTTACCGGCGAACCTGTTCGCAATACCACTTTCACTCTTTTCGCAAGGATTTTCCGCCTCGAAGGTCGACTCGATGTAGCCCAAGACGGTATTCGTTCTCTACTCCCGAATTCTAACCAGATAGGGTTATTAGAAGAAGTTAGAAGACTTTGAACTAAATATCAAGAATTGACAAACCTTATGGAGGAATGGGTAGAACAAATCCATAGACTCGAGCAAAAAGTAGAAACCCTGGAGGAAACAGTGCACGATTTGGAAGCTAGGCTCACACCTACTACCCAAGTACCATAAGCAACACCAGCAACATAACCAGCACCACTAGTACCAACAATACCACCAACATCACCAACACTACAAGCATTGTAAGCACCATCAGCATCATCACCAACAGCATCAGCATCACCAACAACAACATCTGCATTTCACGCCTTAACATCACACTCAGTACCTCGGATATCAACATCATACGCCCCATAGATACCAAGGAATATTAGTAATAATGAGTTAAGATGTATTGACTCATTCTTCCTGAAGAATTATATATGTATACTTTATATATATATGGTTTGAAACAATAATAAATCTTTTCATACTAAGCTATTACGTGTAAATCTTAAGTAGTATGTACTACTTGGTTAATTCATATCACTAATATGCTATAATGTACATCCTTCGTTAATGACTTAATGATCGTTAATCACTGCTTCAGCACAATAAACTCCATTTCATAATAAATCAAGTGTATTATTCAAATACATGTATGATTTTACACTTCCATTTTCGATGTACTCGAAACTTTTTAGAAAAAAACATTATTCGTGTCCTGTGAATTTCACAAGAATTCCACGAGCACCAACATCATATACCGAGGTATATCAATAACAATGAACGATGAAGTATTGATTCATAACTCCATTAAAGAAATATTCCGCGACGATTATGTAATCTCTCAAGTTTTGAAGATTATTTATTCTTGTTCCAACCGTAAATCAAATGATTTTAATATTATATTAACTCATTAAATCTATATTATATTTGAAGAATACATATATGAACGTATATCTCCATAAAGATTGTAATTAAAGTTCTTTTGTACAAACTGTTAATTGTGAAAATATTTTAACTGGTAGGTAATACCCGAGAAATATTTATATCTCACATTAATATGTTGCATTGTACATTCTTCAATTCTGATTCAATAATCAGTAACTATACTACTTACGTTCAAAAGATATATGTATCCGTTCACTAAAGAACAACCATTTTCGTACAAATTCAATTACATATTCTAATTTTTGACATATCAGAATCCAAGTAAAGCTTTAGCAGGTGTTATCTTCTTAAAGATTACTAAATTCATATATATATTCATTCGTATTTTGTGATGAATTATCACGTCAAACCACCAAAATTAGAACCATTGATGGTTACATCCTACGCTTAAACACTTCAAATTTAAAATTCTTGAAAACACCTCGGATTGATAATCCATGATTCAGATTCGTTAACCTTGAGAATGCTGACGAAGCAGCAAAAGCTATAGGTAGTCTTAATGGCCAAAAGTTTGATGATAAAGAATGACATATTGAAAAAGCTCAGATTTAGAACTGAAAAACGGATTGAGCTAACCATGAAGGAGACCATGGATAAATCACAAGGACTAAACCTGTAATCAAAGAATCTAGATGATTCGAATTCTGATGAAAACCACAAAAGATCTCCTTACGCATTCTAAATCCTTACAGAAGAATTTTCCTCATTATCATTGGATCTTAGAAAATTCTAAGATATCATCGTATCTTTCGTTATAAATATCCTCTATATTTCTGAAGATACCTTCATAACTATTCAAGGAAACTGTTTTAGTTTCTATATTTCTATAACATACAAGTTTAAATTATGAATGATTTGAGGTAGTGTTGGAAATTGAAGCATGAGTTAGTATAATATAATGACGTCAAGCCAACATGATTATATTACAGTAAGTCATGCTAAATTTTTAATGGAAGATGATGATTCATAGACTTTATAATCATCATTTGCCATGTTACATGACTTTTACATTCTACTTAACCTCTGAACATATCAAGAACATATATTCTTGATAGTTCTATCCTTAGTAATTCTAGTAATTTGACAAATCAAATCATGCTATTACCTTTCATCTGCTTTGTATATTATGATCATTCGAAACTCCATACCTACGAATTCTAGACCATTATTCGCTTGACTTGAAGTCGGGAAGGAAAAACAAGAGCATAGAGCTCCTACATATAAGGGAAAATATAAAGCCCGATAACAACACGGTAATTACAAACCGTGTATATCAATGCGTATAGCAACATAAAGACACGGGAGAATTAAAAACACTATAACCCTAAGGTAATTGTAGAAGTAAACAGATTCCTCTGGGGGTAAATGAAAAAGAAGAATGACAGAAACGATAGTCAGAAAAATATCCAGGATAAGAACTGGATGGAGCATTTTCACAATCTTTGGAAGTATGAATCGAGAAAGAAAGTATAGAAGTGGTGAAGATAATGAAACGGAAGAAGCTAATTTATAGCAAAATTCTAGACACAACAATCAAGGCAATTTTAATTTCCTTAATTACCGGAGAATCAAATCTTATACAGATTATAAAGATTTTCTTTAAATCCCTTGAATTGCGGAAATCACCTTTAATTATGTCAAAAGTTAAGGCAAACTGATATTTCCTTATTTCAAACTTTTAAGATAACTTCATTTATACTCTTCCTATAATCGAATCGTTTTATCCATATTACCCAATGTTAATAAAATAATATTTTCAACTCATATTCATCATTCTTGTTGTAAAGAATGACAATCTCTATCAAATTTCACGACTATGATTTTCATGAACTCCTCTCTATTTTGTCTACCCTAGCGTGGTGGCATAAACGCTCAAGGTTTAAATGAGCTCGATATTATTCATAACACATTTTATATATCCAATTTACTGAAATGACTTGTATAACATCATCATTTTGAATGATCTTCGCATTAATAATAAAATGCACTTCGTAGAAGAACTTGTATAAATTATGGTTTGTATGATTTTAATTCTTGAAACAGAACAATATTCTATCCGTTGGAATTTACGCAAGGCCCCGAGCATACCTGGGAACGTGAAAACCAAATAAAACGTAAATATCCTCGTCTATGTACGAACAACACCGATTAATGGCAACAACTAAATTTCGGGACGAAATTTCTTTTAACGGGTAGGTACTATAACAACCCTCATATTTCCATACCTGAATTGACTAATTTGACTATAGGGTTGTTATCCATACGTAATATATAATTAAATTTGACATTGATCAAATATTTATTTTTAGTCGACACTTTTTGTTAACTAAAGTTTACACTAATTATATAAAATAACTTTAGTTAATATTAATATTAATGCGTATTATATTTAAAACTATATGAAACGTAATTATTAATTAAATGATAAGTTATTTTAATCATTATATATATATTTTTAGCTTATAAAAAAAAGAGATTTTTTTTATAAATTAAATAATGAGCCCATGAATTTTGACTAAATATTTTCAAAAACAAAAACTTATTAAAAACATTTTTAACATGTTTTTATTTTTTGTCAAAATTGACACCTTTATTTTATTTATATTTTTTCTTTTCACCAACCATTTTTTTCCTATAAATACCCACTTTCATTTCATAAAAACTTGTATCAAATCTTTGGAAAAACTCTCTCACAAACTTGGGAAAGTACTTGAGGTATTTTCTATATTTTTTATCGAATTGCTTTTATTTTTTTTTATATTCTTTAAAAATTAGAATTTAATATATATAAATTATTTTTACAAGTTATAATTAGTAATATAAGTATTATGATGTATAAAAATAATTTTGATAATTTATGGAATATTATTTATAATTAAATATGAATTATGTAGTATTTAAACATAAAAACAATAAAAAATTGGTAATAAAATATTAAACAGTAATAAAAATAATTATAATTTTTTTTTGAGATTATTATACTTTTATAAACAAGCAAAAATTATGAAAATTAAATAAATGGGACAATTAGTATTTAAAAAGAATTTACTTTTGCATTATTCTAAACCGAGAGAAATAATAAAGAAAATACAAAATAAATACAAACGTGTATTAAATATTTTTATAAAATTTTTATATGATTAGTAGCATCACTGGATACTTTAAAAAAATATAAAAATTAATTTTAAATTATTTTTCCTATTTATTTAATTATAGGCCGATTACAATGGTTAAATAATTAGAAAAAATTAAATAAATAATATTTTGATATAAAATTTGATTTAATAATTTTTATAACATTTTTACATAATATAGAACCTGTAAAAAATATAAAATTATTTATTTAGATCGATTTAATATTTATTACCTAATTAAATTTGATTAATATAAACCGAGTATATATATAAAGAAAAGTGGGAAATAAATACAAAAACTTGATAAAATTATTTTTATAAAATATCCTACTGAATTGTATAATTAACTAAGTTTATAAAAATTATAAATATAATATTTAATGAATTAATATTCGAATTAACATATATTAGTATGATTTTCGATTAACATAAGTATATTACATATACTAAATTAATATTATTATTATAACTTACGGTTAATAACTAAGTATACTATATAATAAAGTATAATGCTTATAATGTAAGTTAATAACAATACATTATTAATAAACACTTATTTTATAACTATACTAATTTAATAATAATAACTTATAGTATATAATGTAAGATAATCAAATTGTTAATACATTAATAAATATAATATAACATATATAATAACATATAAACCTAAAGTGAAGGTTAATCAAAGATAATGTACAATTCATGTGAACTTCATCGCTACTCACGGTCGTAAGTGAATGATGTCTAGGTTGCCATTTATGGGTAAGCTTGTGGATCTCGAATGCCATGACTTAGATTCTGGTTAAGAGTCCTGGGCCCCCGGTTACATCTGGTCATTCTTGACTTATTTGATAGCAACGAAGTTTGTGTAAAGTTATACAACATCTTGCTAAAGATTAACCCGAACTTTCTAAAATTGGAAAATTACTATAAGTGGAAACTTTCCATAAATAGTAACCTTCCGAAAATGGAAATTCTTTAGTGAACCATTACTATCAATATAGTACTATATACTATTGTCTGTTAGGCAATGTCTGATCATACGTTCTATCTCTAGGTTGAGATCTCGGTCACGTCCTTCCGTTCAATTCTTTCGTGGAATACTCTTTTGTACTACTAAGGTGATTTTCATAGCTCCACTTTTACTGTTTACTTAACTATTTATAAATTTTGGGGTGAGACACATGCTTGCTTTATAACTGTTTTACACTTAGACACAAGTACTAAATTGTTAACTATGCTGTCATGCTTTGATTCATGCTAAATCCCTACCGTAATATCGTTAATTGCTACGTTTAAATGCAAACTTAATTATTGTGAGTAGGCCTATTGAGAGTAACGTCTCTAACCATTCGACCGTTGGTCTTTGGTTACATAATAATGATTCCACGACACTGACAGTACAAGGTGTCATAGGGTAAACTTGTTTAGTAGCGATATTACAAAATGCAGCAACACTTTTAGATTGATATTTTTATATCAATCAACTTTAAACTAAATCTTGTGGTCTAAAACTTTGGATATTATTTATTAACCTGTGAATTTCACTCAACTTTTTTGGTTGACACTTTAAGCATATTTTGTCTCAGGTGATGATTGAGCTAGTTGTTTGCAACTTTGTGATGATAGATTTGATGCTTGCATGGAGTCCACATCGCATATTATATTTTAGTTCATAAACATTTATTTTACGTTTTAATAATAATGTAAACATGTATTACTGCTTCCGCTGTTTTATTAACAAAGGTTTTATTTAAAAAGTCTCATATAGAGTCGTTCTCGTTTATACAACTGTGTTATGATATGATTGGTCACAATTACCCCTGGTCCATTTTGGGGGGTGTGACAGATGCATTGCCTTTTGATTTTGGGTGACCCTTCCACCCATATGTCTTACTTTCTTTCATCGCCTCTTGTCTTCGAAATGTTGCTTTCTTCTTATTGGTGAAGAGTGAATCTTCTCCGTCTTTTATGGTTACTTCATTCATCTGCTTGGCTAATGCCTCTTGATTAGCCAATAAATTCTCCAGCTCTATTAATGATGGTTGAGTAGGCCATCCTCTCACAGCGGCTATAAATCCATTATACTCAGATCTTAAGCCATGGATGATAATTCTCTTCATCCTTGCATCACTTACTTTCTCTTCAGGAGCAAGTTGAGATATCTCACGATAAATAGATTTCACCTTGGTGAAATACTGAGAAATAGATAGACTTCCTTGTGTGATACCCGCAAGCTCATTTTCCAAGAGCTGGAGGCGTGCTTCATTCTTCTTTGAAAATAATTGTTCATCATCAAATTCGAGTTCGATTTTAATTTTCTGATCCAACTGATGATTGAGAAAGTTTCTATGAGTAATTTAAAACGTATTTCATTTAGACATCAAGGTCTCAAACGTTCTCAAAATCAAAATCAAGTTTTTATATTTTTTTTAAACCGTCGAACAGCAGGCTTCATATATCTATTTGTTTATTTTTTTTCTGTTTAATCAACTCAACAACAATCGATTCCTTCTGTTTTAATACAAGTCATAAAGTAAACTAGGTAATTAGCTGTTATGAATTAATCCCTGATCGATTTAATTCGTGAAGAAGATGAAGAAAAGGAAACAGAAAATAAATGGGTTAAATATATTAGGATGCGTTATAAATCAGAAAAACTGATATGGAGTAATGGTTAAGGGTTGTATGTGTTAACGGGAGGTCTCGGGTTCTGGCCCGGTCATAGGCATTTCTTTTTGGGAAAATATTTAAAGGTAGTTTTCATCTTTATTATTATTATTATTATTATTATTATCATTATTATTATTATTATTATTATTATTATTATTATTATTATTATTATTATTATTATTATTATTATTATTATTATTATTATCTTTATTATTGTTATTATTAATTATAATCATTATTATAATTATTGTTACTAGTATTATTATTATGAAAAGTATCATTATAAATATTAGTATTATCATTATAATTATTGGTATTATCATTATTATTATTACTAGTATTATCATTAAGTATTGTTATTGTTATTATAATTATAATTATTATTATTATTATTATTATTATTATTATTATTATTATTATTATTATTATTATTGTTATTATTGTTATTATTATTATTATTATAATTATTATTATTATTAGTATCAAGTATTATTATCACAAATTATTATTTTCATTATCATTTTATTGTTAAAATGAGTATTTTTATTATTATTAAGAACTATTATTATTATTATCATTTTCATTAAAAACTACTATCATTATAATAATAATTATTATTGTTATTATTTTTACTACTAATATCATTATTATTATTATTACTATTTAAGATATTACAAAAAAATTTAATATCATTACTATTGTAAACATATAGTATTATAAGAACTTTAATTTTTTCTATTATTATTATTTTTACATTATTATGATTATTATCATTTTTACTACTAGTATTATCATTTTTGCTACTAAGAGTGACGTCTCTAGTCAGTTGACCGTTGGTCTTTGGCTACATAATAATGATTCAACGACATGAATAACAAGTGTCACGGGGTAACTTTGTTTAGTCGCGATATTACAAACAGCAACTCTTTCGATTGATATATTTGTTATTAATCAACTTTAAACTGAAATCTTGTGGTCTAATGCTATATTGAACTATTGATTTATGATAAATCTATGAACTCACTCAACCTCGTGTTGACTTTTTAAAGCATGTTTATTCTCAGGTACTTAAGTATTACTTCCGCTGTATATCTGCTGCTTTGATGATGATTGCTTGCTATGCTTGGAGTCTTCATTACATATCATATCAATTAAAGACATTTAATATTCTAAATACAATGTAATCTATTTATCTTCCGCTGCAAAACTCAATAAAACATCTCATATAGAGTCGTTCTCGTTTATACAACTGTGATTTGATATAATTAGTCACAAATACCCCAGGCCTTATTTGGGTGTGTGAAAGAAATGGTATCAGAGCAGTACTGTTGTAGAGAACCAGGATTGCATTTTAAGTGTGCCTTATACAATTAGGTACCTTAGCAATGTAGGACTACAACTTTCCTTGACTATAGTGCCTTTAATTGTTGCCTATAATTGTTAAATGCTACACTATACTTTAGGAACTTTACTTATCTTAGAATG
Organism: Rutidosis leptorrhynchoides; assembly: GCF_046630445.1. Taxonomy (NCBI): domain Eukaryota; kingdom Viridiplantae; phylum Streptophyta; class Magnoliopsida; order Asterales; family Asteraceae; genus Rutidosis; species Rutidosis leptorrhynchoides. Next base: position 98,303,054 of record NC_092334.1, on the reverse strand, counting down.
CCGAGCCAATCTAAGAACTCTGCTCATTCCCCTAAGTACTATCCAATTACGCCACCGCATCTAAATGCGACACTGTGATTTCTGAAATTCTTGACATTCCTAAGTCATCTATCATGGTTTGTGCATTACATATATATTACATGAAATATTATCCATGAATTTTTGAAACTCCTATATTTGTTACTATTCATACTCAAACGTATATAACTCCCTGTTATATCACGTACCTATATGCGTTATGCCTTTATGCATCGGTTTGCGAACCAGAAAATGTCATTGGGTTATCAATAACTCAAAGACATTAAAATGTCATCACTATTCATATTCATTACTTTTAAAAATTTTTGCTTTCTCGTTGTTTTTTATCATTGAACTTTCTTGACGGATGGCGTCTATGAAACTCTAGAATGGAAGGGTTTGGATTACCGATTTAAAGGATCCTATAGCTCAAGCCCCTAGACCTGAATAGGCCATTAAGAATTGAAATCGGAACAAACGAACCAATTAGCCATAATCTATTTTGGATGAATTGAGGGTGGGTTCGTAGTCGACTCAATCAATGGAGAAGTGAAGAAGGTGATCCTTTTCACCCACAAAATTGCCCTATTGGCGAAGAACCTGAAGCGCTTACCGGCGAAACCGTTCGGAACACTATTTTCACCCTCATTTCCAGGATATCCCGTCACAAATATATAATATCCAGAATTCTAGATCTTATTCATCCCCTTGTCCGAACCGCCAATCATCCCAGTATAATAGAAGAAGTTAACGAGCTTCGCGCTCGAGTAGTGGTAATTAAAGAGCATCAGCAGTACCAGCAGCATAACCAGCACCACCTGTACCATCAGTATCACCACCAACAGCACCAGCTTCACCAACAACAACATCCGCATTACACGCCTCAACATCGCACTCGGTACCTCGGATATCAACATCATACGCCCCATAGATACCAAGGAATATTAGTAATAATGAGTTAAGATGTATTGACTCATTCTTCCTGAAGAACTATATATGTATACTTTATATATATGGATTGGAACAATAATAAATCTTTTCGTACTAAGCTATTACGTGTGAATCTTAACTAGTATGTACTGCTTGGTTAATTCATATCACAATATGCTATGATGTACATCCTTTGTTAATGACTTAACAATCATTAATCACTGCTTCACCACAATAAACTTCATTTCATAATAAACCCAGTGTATTATTCAAATACATGTTTGATTTTACACTTCTATTTTCAATGTACTCGAAACTTTTTAGAAAACATTATTCGTGCCTTGTGAAGTTCACAAGGATTCCACGAGCATCAACATCATATACCGAGGTATATCAATAACAATGAATGATGAAGTATTGATTCATAACTTTATTAAAGAAATATTTCGCGACAATTATGAAATCTCTAAGGTTTTGGAGATTATTTATTCTCGTTTCAAACCGCAAATCAAATGAGTTTAATATTATATTAACTCATTAAATCTATATTATATCTGAAGAATAAATATATGAACGTATATCTTCAAAAAGATTGTAATTCTTTTGTATAAACTGTTAATTGTGAAAATATTTTAAAGGGTAGGTAATACCCGAAAAATATTTAGATTTCACATTAATATGTTACACCGTACATTCTACAAATTCTGATTCAATAATCAGTAACTATACATCCACAAGATATATGTATCCGTTCACTAAAGAACAACCATCTTCATACAAATTCAATTACATATTCTAAATTTGACATATCAGAATTTAAGTAAAGCGTTAGCAGATGTTATCTTCCTAAAGATCACTACATTCATGAATTATATTCATTCGTATTCTATGATGAATTATCACATCAAACCACCGAAATTATCATTCATTACTTTTGAAATCAACAATGCATATTCGTCAACCATTAGATCCGTTGACGATTACAATCAGCGTTTAATCATCTAAAAATAAAATTTCTTGAAACCATTGATAACCGATGATTCAAATATGGCTGCATTAAATGCAGAGGAAACAGCAAAATTGTAGAAGGTCTTAAGGGCCAAAAGTTTGATGATAAAGAATGACGTATTGAAAAAGCTCAGATTTGGAACTGGAAAATGGATTGAGCAAACTATGAAAGAGGCTGTGGACAAATCACAAAGATTAAACATGCCTTCAAAGAATCCAAATGATTCAGTATCTGCTGAAGTCATTATCGAATACCTTGCTCCTGACTCTAAACTTTTACGGATAAATCTTCTTTATCATCCTTCGATATTAGAAATTCTAAGACATCATCGTATCCTTCGTTATAAATATTCTCTATATTTCTGAAGATATCTTCATAACGATTCTTGTCCGCAATTAATTATCTCCTTGCGATATCTTTATTACATCATAAAGGAAACTGTGTTAGTTTCTATATTCTGTAAAATTCAAGTTTAAATTATAAATGTTTTGAAGAAGTGTTGGGAATTGAAGCATGAGTTAGTATAATATAATGACGTCAGGCCAACGTGATTATATTACAGTAAGTCATGCTAAATTTTTAATGGAAGGTGATGATTCATAGACTTTATAATCATCATTTGCCATGTTACACGACTCTTACATTCTATTTAACCTCTGAACATATCAAGAAAATATATTCTTGATAGTTCTATTCTCAGTAATTCTAGTAATTTAACAAATTAAATCATGATATTACGTTCCTTTCTACTTAGAACATTAGGTTCATTCGAAACCTCATACCTACAAATTATGGACCATTACTCGCTTTACTTAGAGTCGAGAAGAGAATAAAAAAGGAAAAGAGCTCCGACATATAAGGGAAAATATAAAGCCCGATAACAACACCGAAATTACAAACCGTGTATATCAATACGTATTGCAACGTAAAGACACGGGAGAATTAAAAAACTATAACCCCAAGGTAATAGTAGAAGTAAATAAATTCCTCCGGTGGTAAATGAAAAAGAAGAATGACAGAAACGATAGTCAGAAAAATATCCAGGATAAGAACTGGATGGAGCATTTTCACAATCGTTGGAAGTATGAATTAGAAAGTATAGAAGTGGTGAAGATAATAAAACGGAAGAAGCTAATTTATAGCGAAATTCCAGACACAGCAATCGAGGCAATTCACCGCATTTAATCCCAAAATTCCTTAATTACCAGAGAATCAAATCTTATGAAGATTATAAAGATTTTCTTTAAATCCTTGAATTCCAGAAATCAGTCGTGACTACGTCAAAAGTTAAGGCGAACATTTAATTTCCTCATTTCAATCTTTTACGATAGCTTCGTTTATACTTATCCTATAATCGAATTATTTTATCCAATAGTGATAAAACTCTATTTTTCAACTCATATTTATCATTAAAACGTTCTTGTTGTCAACAATGACGATCTCTATCAAATTTCATGACCGTGATTTTCACGAACTCCTCTCTATTTTGTCTACCCTAATATTGTGGCATAAACGCTCAAGGTTTTGAATGAGCTCAATACTATTCATAACACATTTCATGTGTTCAGTTTACCGAGATGCTTATATAGCACCATCATCCCTTTTGAGGATAGCTTAGTCAAATGACACTTTTGTTAATCCTTTAGATAATCTCTACAGTAATGATAAAATGCACTTCATAGAAGAACCTATAGAAATTATGGTTCGTATGACTTAAATGCTTGAAACCAAACAATATTCTATCCGTTGGAATTCACGCAAGGCCCCGAGCATACCTGGGAACGTGAAGACCAAATAAAACGTAAATATCCTCGTCTATGTACGAACAATGCCGATTGATGGCAATAACTAAATTTCGGGATGAAATTTCTTTTAACGGGTAGGTACTATAACAACTCGGAAATTTCCAACTAACTTTAAACCAAACTTTCGACAAATTCCAACGATTCACGAACAATTATTTGTAAATAATAATACGTTAGTATAAATTAATACTATTATTATTAATATAATATTTAACAATATTATCATTATCATTTACAATTATCATTATCAGTATTGTCAAACAATATTATTATTAATATTATTATTATTATTATTATTATCAAAATTATTATTATTTATCATTTATTATGATGATTATTAATATCGTTAACATAAATTATCGTTGTATTTAGTATTGTTATTTAAGGATTATTAATATTAGAAATATCATATTTATTATTCTTATCTTTATCTATTATCGTTATTACTATTATAATTATAATAATTATTATTATTAATATAATTTTTATTATTAATTATTATTAGTATTATTATTATTAATGTATTTACTTAATAATAATAATTAAAAATAAAATGAAAAAGACAATAAATACTTAAATTAGGTTATCAGCCTTTTTAATTTTATATTTTTTTTAAAGTGATCTGCTTTTATATTTTTATCTGCTTTTATTATCTTTATTTAAATCCAATTGACACCCACTCCATTTATCAATCAGATGCAAACAATTAGGTATTAGGTATTAGTGATCTGCATATCTGTTTGTATTTTTAATCGTGATATTTTTTTTATATATTCCTGTCGCCATTTTTTTTATTTTTTTTATTCAGATCGTGATATATATTTTAATCCTTACTGGTTTCAGTTTTGTATTTAGGCGACCACCATCAATAAACAACAATCAAATATACTGCTTTAATCATTCAAATACATATTATATATGTATGTATTGCCTGCTGTGATTGAGAAAAGAAAACAGAAAAATATTAAGAAAAATAAGTCGCTACCCCTGTTCATGTACAAATTGTCAAAATCTCGAATTTGTAATCTATTTCAAATTCCTTAAATGTAGAGTTGTTAGGAATCCTCTAAACGATCTTTCTCCAAAATTTGAAGTTCCAATTCGTTGTATCTATCACGAATTTGCGAGTCAAAATTAAGTTTTCAAAAAGTCAAACAATTGTTCATCATCAAATTCGAGTTCGATTTTAAGTTTCTGATCCAACTGATGATTGAGAAAGTTTCTATGAGTAATTTAAAACGTATTTCATTTAGACATCAAGGTCTCAAACGTTCTCAAAATTGAAATCAAGTTTTTATATTTTTTTTAAACCGTCGAACAGCAGGCTTCATATATCTATTTGTTTTATTTTTTTCTGTTTAATCAACTCAACAACAATCGATTCCTTCTGTTTTAATACAAGTCATAAAGTAAACTAGGTAATTAGCTGTTATGAATTAATCCATGATCGATTTAATTCGTGAAGAAGATGAAGAAAAGGAAACAGAAAATAAATGGGTTAAATATATTAGGATGCGTTATAAATCAGAAAAACTGATATGGAGTGATGGTTAAGGGTTGTATCGGTTAATGGGAGGTCTCGAGTTTGAGCCCGGTCATAGGCATTTCTTTTTGGGAAAATATTTAAAGGTAGTTTTCATCTTTATTATTATTATTATCATCATCATCATCATCATTATCATTATTATTATTATTATTATTATTATTATTATTATTATTATTATTATTATTATTATTATTATTATTATTATTATTATTTATCTTTATTATTGTTATTATTAATTATAATCATTATTATAATTATTGTTACTAGTATTATTATTATTAAAAGTATCATTATAAATATTAGTATTATCATTATAATTATTAGTATTATCATTATTATTATTACTAGTATTATCATTAAGTATTGTTATTATTATTATAGTTGTTGTTATTATTATTATTATTATTATTATTATTATTATTATTATTATTATTATTATTATTATTATTATTATTATTATTATTAGTATCAAGTATTATTATCATAAATTATTATTTTCATTATCATTTTATTGTTAAAATGAGTATTTTTATTATTATTATGAACTATTATTATTATCATTTTCATTAAAAACTACTATCATTATAATAATAATAATTATTGTTATTATTTTTACTACTAATATCATTATTATTATTATTATTACTATTTAAGATATTACAAAAATTATTAATATCATTACTATTGTAAACATATAGTATTATAAGAACTTTAATTTTTACTATTATTATTATTATTTTTACATTATTATGATTATTATCATTTTTACTACTAGTATTATTATTATTACAAAATAATACAACTCTTTATTCATTAACATTATTAATAATATTTTATCAAATAAATACTTATATGTAGAATAGTATATATATATATATATATATATATATATATATATATATATATATATATATATATATATATATATATATATATATAACAACTAAAATATATATAAACTTATTCTATTATGAGTATATGTGTTAATATATATACTTGATATAGGTTTGTGAATCCGAGGACAACTCTGCACTTGTTCAGTGCCATCATACTCGTAAAATACGAAATACAGTATCGTGAGTTTTCATAGCTCCCTTTTATATATATTTTTGGGCTGAGAATACATGCACAACTTTTATAACTGTTTTACGTTTAGACACAAGTACTCAAAATTTTATGCTATATACATGCTTTGTCATGCTAAATCCCTGCTGTAATATCGTTAATTGCTGAGGTATAAGATGCAAGCTTAGTTATTGTGAGTAGCGCTACTAAGAGTGACGTCTCTAGTCAGTTGACTGTTGGTCTTTGGCTACATATTAATGATTCAACGACATGAATAACAAGTGTCACGGGGTAACTTTGTTTAGTCGCGATATTACAAACAGCAACTCTTTAGATTGATATATTTGTTATTAATCAACTTTAAACTGAAATCTTGTGGTCTAATGCTATATTGAACTATTGATTTATGATAAATCTATGAACTCACTCAACCTCGTGTTGACTTTTTAAAGCATGTTTATTCTCAGGTACTTAAGTATTGCTTCCGCTGTATATCTGCTGCTTTGATGATGATTGCTTGCTATGCTTGGAGTCTTCATTACATATCATATCAATTAAAGACATTTAATGTTCTAAATACAATGTAATCTATTTATCTTCCGCTGCAAAACTCAATAAAACATCTCATATAGAGTCGTTCTCGTTTATACAACTGTGATTTGATATAATTAGTCACAAATACCCCAGGCCCTATTTGGATGTGTGAAAGAAATGGTATCAGAGCAGTACTGTTGTAGAGAACCAGGATTGCATTTTAAGTGTGCCTTATACAATTAGGTACCTTAGCAATGTAGGACTACAACTTTCCTTGACTATAGTGCCTTTAATTGTTGCCTTTAATTGTTAAATGCTACACTATACTTTAGGAACTTTAATTATCTTAGAATGCCGAGCCAATCTAAGAACTCTGCTCATTCCCCTAAGTACTATCCAATTACGCCACCCCATCTAAATGCGACACTGTGATTTTTGAAATTCTTGACATTCCTAAGTCATCTATCATGGTTTGTGTATTACATATGTATTGCATGAAATATTATCCATGAATTTTTGAAATTTCTATATTTGTTACTATTCATACTCAAACGTATATAACTCCCTGTTATATCACGTACCTATATGCCTTATGCCTTTATGCATCGGTTTGTGAACCGGAAAATGTCATTGGGTTATCAATAACTCAAAGACATTAAAATGTCATCACTATTCACATTCATTACTTTTAAATTTTTTTGCTTTCTCGTTGTTTTTGATCATTGAACTTTCTTGACGGATGGCGTCTACGAAACTCTAGAATGGAAGGGTTTGGATTATCGATTTAAAAGATCCTATAGCTCAAGCCCCTAGACCTGAATAGGCCATTACAAATTGAAACCGGAAAAAACGAACCAATTAGCCATCATCTATTTTAAATGAATTGGGGGTGGGTTCGTAGTCGACTCAATCAATGGAGAAGTGAAGAAGGTGATCCTTTTCACCCACAAAATTGCCCTATTGGCGAAGAACCTGAAGCGCTTACCGGCGAACCCGTTCGGAACACTATTTTCACCCTCATTTCCAGGATATCCCGTCACAAATATATAATATCCAGAATCTAGATCTTATTCATCCCCTTGTCCGAACCGCCAATCATCCCAGTATAATAGAAGAAGTCAACGAGCTTCGCGCTCGAGTAGTGGTTTTGGAGAATATGGTGTGAAATTTAAGAGCATCAGCAGCACCATCAGCATAACCAGCACCACTATTACCATCAGCATCACCACCAACAGCACCAGCTTCACCAACAACAACATCCGCATCCCACGCCTCAACATCGCACTCGGTACCTCGGATATCAACATCATACGCCCCATAGATACCAAGGAATGTTAGTAATAATGAGTTAAGATGTATTGACTCATTCTTCCTGAAGAACTATATATGTATACTTTATATATATGGATTGGAGCAATAATAAATCTTTTCGTACTAAGCTATTACGTGTGAATCTTAACTAGTATGTACTACATGGTTAATTCATATCACAATATGCTATGATGTACATCCTTTGTTAATGACTTAACAATCATTAATCACTGCTTCACCACAATAAACTTCATTTCATAATAAACCCAGTGTATTATTCAAATACATGTTTGATTTTACACTTCTATTTTCAATGTACTCGAAACTTTTTAGAAAACATTATTCGTGCCTTGAGAAGTTCACAAGGATTCCACGAGCATCAACATCATATACCGAGGTATATCAATAACAATGAACGATGAAGTATTGATTCTTAACTTTATTAAATAAATATTTCGCGACAATTATGAAATCTCTAAGGTTTTGGAGATTATTTATTCTCGTTTCAAACCGCAAATCAAATGAGTTTAATATTATATTAACTCATTAAATCTATATTATATCTGAAGAATAAATATATGAACGTATATCTTCATAAAGATTGTAATTCTTTTGTACAAACTGTTAATTGTGAAAATATTTTAACGGGTAGGTAATACCCGAGAAATATTTAGATTTCACATTAATATGTTACACCGTACATTCTACAAATTCTGATTCAATAATCAGTAACTATACATCCACAAGATATATGTATCCGTTCACTAAAGAACAACCATCTTCATATAATTTCAATTACATATTCTCATTTTGACATATCAGAATTTAAGTAAAGCGTTAGCAGATGTTATCTTCCTAAAGATCACTACATTCATGAATTATATTCATTCGTATTCTATGATGAATTATCACATCAAATCACCGAAATTATCATTCATTACTTTTGAAATCAACAACGCCTATTCGTCAACCATTAGATCCGTTGACGATTACAATCAGCGTTTAATCATCTAAAAATAAAATTTCTTGAAGCCATTGATAACCGATGATTCAAATATGGCTGCATTAAATGCAGAGGAAACAGCAAAATTGTAGAAGGTCTTAAGGGCCAAATGTTTGATGATAAAGAATGACGTATTGAAAAAGCTCAGATTTAGAACTGGAAAATGGATTGAGCAAACTATAAAGGAGGCTGTAGATAAATCACAAAGATTAAACATGCCTTCAAAGAATCCAAATGATTCAGTATCTGCTGAAGTCATTATCGAATACCTTGCTCCTGACTCTAAACTTTTACGGATAAATCTTCTTTATCATCCTTCGATATTAGAAATTCTAAGACATCATCGTATCCTTCGTTATAAATATTCTCTATATTTCTGAAGATATCTTCATAACGATTCTTGTCCTCAATTAATTATCTCCTTGCGATATCTTTATTACATCATAAAGGAAACTGTGTTAGTTTCTATATTCTGTAAAATTCAAGTTTAAATTATAAATGTTTTGAAGAAGTGTTGGGAATTGAAGCATGAGTTAGTATAATATAATGATGTCAGGCCAACGTGATTATATTACAGTAAGTCATGCTAAATTTTTAATGGAAGGTGATGATTCATAGACTTTATAATCATCATTTGCCATTTTACACGACTCTTACATTCTACTTAACCTCTGAACATATCAAGAAAATATATTCTTGATAGTTCTATCCTCAGTAATTCTAGTAATTTAACAAATCAAATCATGATATTACGTTCCTTTCTACTTAGAACATTAGGTTCATTCGAAACCTCATACCTACAAATTCTGGACCATTACTCGCTTTACTTAGAGTCGAGAAGAGAATAAAAAGGCAAAGAGCTCTGACATATAAGGGAAAATATAAAGCCCGATAACGACACCGAAATTACAAACCGTGTATATCAATACGTATTGCAACGTAAAGACACGGGAGAATTAAAAACACTATAACCCCAAGGTAATAGTAGAAGTAAATAAATTCCTCCGGTGGTAAATGAAAAAGAAGAATGACAGAAACGATAGTCAGAAAAATATCCAGGATAAGAACTGGATGGAGCATTTTCACAATCTTTGGAAGTATGAATTAGAAAGTATAGAAGTGGTGAAGATAATAAAATGGAAGAAGCTAATTTATAGCGAAATTCCAGACACAGCAATCGAGGCAATTCACCGCATTTAATCCCAAAATTCCTTAATTACCGGAGAATCAAATCTTATAAAGATTTTCTTTAAATCCTTGAATTCCAGAAATCAATCGTGACTACGTCAAAAGTTAAGGCGAACATTTAATTTTCTCATTTCAATCTTTTACAATAGTTTCATTTATACTTATCCTATAATTGAATTATTTTATCCAATAGTGATAAAACTCTATTTTTCAACTCATATTTATCATTAAAACATTCTTGTTGTCAACAATGACGATCTCTATCAAATTTTATGACCGTGATTTTCACGAGCTCCTCTCTATTTTGTCTACCCTAATATTGTGGCATAAACGCTCAAGGTTTTGAATGAGCTCAATACTATTCAAAACACATTTCATGTGTTCATTTTACTGAGATGCTTATATAGCACCATCATCCCTTTTGAGGATAACTTAGTCAAATGACACTTTTGTTAATCCTTTAGATAATCTCTACAGTAATGATAAAATGCACTTCATAGAAGAACCTATATAAATTATGATTCGTATGACTTAAACGCTTGAAACCAAACAATATTCTATCCGTTGGAATTCACGCAAGGCCCCGAGCATACCTGGGAACGTGAATACCAAATAAAACGTAAATATCCTTGTCTATATACGAACAACGCCGATTTATGGCAATAACTAAATTTTGGGATGAAATTTCTTTTAACGGGTAGGTACTATAACAACCCGAAAATTTCCAACTAAATTTAAACCTAACTTTCGACAAATTCCAACGATTCACGAACAATTATTTGTAAATAATAATATATTAGTATTAATTAATACTATTATTATTAATATAATATTTAACAATATTATCATTATCATTTACAATTATCATTATCAGTATTGTCAAACAATATTATTATTAATATTATTATTATTATTATCAAAATTATTATTATTTATCATTTATTATGATGATTATTAATATCGTTAACATAAATTATCATTGTATTTAGTATTGTTATTTAAGAATTATTAATATTAGAAATATCATATTTATTATTCTTATCTTTATCTATTATTATTATTATTATTATTATTATTATTATTATTATTATTATTATTATTATTATTATTATTATTATTATTATTATTATTATTATTATTATAATAATAATTTTTATTATTAATATAATTTTTATTATTAATTATTATTAATATTATTATTATTAATGTTTTTACTTAATAATAATAATTAAAAATAAAATGAAAAAGACAATAAATACCTAAATTAGGTTATCAGCCTTTTTAATTTTATATTTTTTTTAAAGTGATCTGCTTTTATATTTTTATATTTTTATCTGCTTTTATTATCTTTATTTAAATCCAATCGACACCCACTCCATTTATCAATCAGATGCAAACAATTAGGTATTAGGTATTAGTGATCTGCATATCTGTTTGTATTTTTAATCGTGATATTTTTTTATATATTCCTGTCGCCATTTTTTTTATTTTTTTATTCAGATCGTGATATATATTTTAATCCTTACTGGTTTCAGTTTTGTATTTAGGCGACCACCATCAATAAACAACAATCAACTATACTGCTTTAATCATTCAAATACATATTATATATGTATGTATTGTCTGCTGTGATTGAGAAAAGAAAACAGAAAAATATTAAGAAAAATAAGTCGCTACCCCTGTTCTTGTACAAATTGTTAAAAGCTCGAATTTGTAATCCATTTCAAATTCCTTAAATGTAGAGTTGTTAGGAATCCTCTAAATGATCTTTCTCGAAAATTTGAAGTTCCAATTCGTTATATCGATCACGAATTTGCGAGTCAAAGTTAAGTTTTCAAAAAGTCAAACAATTGTTCATCATCAAATTCGAGTTCGATTTTAAGTTTCTGATCCAACTGATGATTGAGAAAGTTTCTATGAGTAATTTAAAACGTATTTCATTTAGACATCAAGGTCTCAAACGTTCTCAAAATCGAAATCAAGTTTTTATATTTTTTTAAACTGTCGAACAGCAGGCTTCATATATCTATTTGTTTTATTTTTTTCTGTTTAATCAACTCAACAACAATCGATTCCTTCTGTTTTAATACAAGTCATAAAGTAAACTAGGTAATTAGCTGTTATGAATTAATCCCTGATCGATTTAATTCGTGAAGAAGATGAAGAAAAGGAAATAGAAAATAAATGGGTTAAATATATTAGGATGCATTATAAATCAGAAAAACTGATATGGAGTGATGGTTAAGGGTTGTATGTGTTAACGGGAGGTCTCGGGTTCGAGCCCGGTCATAGGCATTTCTTTTTGGGAAAACATTTAAAGGTAGTTTTCATCTTTATTATTATTATTATCATTATTATTATTATTATTATTATTATTATTATTATTATTATTATTATTATTATTATTATTATTATTATTGTTGTTGTTGTTGTTGTTGTTGTTGTTGTTGTTGTTGTTGTTGTTGTTGTTGTTGTTGTTGTTGTTGTTGTTGTTGTTGTTGTTATTATTATTATTATTATTATTATTATTATTATTATTATTATTATTTATCTTTATTATTGTTATTATTAACTATAATCATTATTATAATTATTGTTACTAGTATTATTATTATTAAAAGTATCATTATAAATATTAGTATTATCATTATAATTATTAGTATTATCATTATTATTATTATTAGTATTATCATTAAGTATTGTTATTATTATTATAGTTATAATTATAGTTATAATTATAGTTATTATTATTATTATTATTATTATTATTATTATTATTATTATTATTATTATTATTATTATTATTATTATTATTAGTATCAAGTATTATTATCACAAATTATTATTTTCATTATCATTTTATTATTAAAATGAGTATTTTTATTGTTATTAAGAACTATTATTATTATTATTATCATTTTCATTAAAAACTACTATCATTATAATTATTATTATTATTATTATTATTTTTACTACTAATATCATTATTATTATTATTATTACTATTTAAGATATTACAAAAATTATTAATATCATTACTATTGTAAACATATAGCATTATAAGAACTTTAATTTTTACTATTATTATTATTTTTACATTATTATGATTATTATCATTTTTATTACTAGTATTATTATTATTACAAAATAATACAACTCTTTATTCATTAACATTATTAATAATATTTTATCAAATAAATACTAATATGTAGAATATATACATAACAGTATAAATATATATATATATATATATATATATATATATATATATATATATATATATATATATATATATATATATATATATATAGAGAAATATAACAACTAAAATATATATAAACTTATTCTATTACGAGTATATGTGTTAATATATATACTTGATATAAGTTTGTGAATCCGAGGGCAACTCTGCACTTGTTCAGTGCCATCATACTCGTAAAATATGAAAAACAGTATCGTGAGTTTTCATAGCTCCCTTTTTATATATATTTTTGGGCTGAGAATACATGCGCAACTTTTATAACTGTTTTACGTTTAGACACAAGTACTCAAACTTTTATGCTATATACATGCTTTGTCATGCTAAATCCCTGCCGTAATATCGTTAATTGCTGAGGTATAAGATTCAAGCTTAGTTATTGTGAGTAGCGCTACTGAGAGTGACGTCTCTAGTCAGTTGACCGTTGGTCTTTGGCTATATAATAATGATTCAACGACATGAATAACAAGTGTCACGGGGTAACTTTTTTAGTCGCGATATTACAAACAGCAACTCTTTCAATTGATATATTTGGTATTAATCAACTTTAAACTGAAATCTTGTGGTTTAATGCTATATTGAACTATTGATTTATGATAAATCTATGAACTCACTCAACCTCGTGTTGACTTTTTAAAGCATGTTTATTCTCAGGTACTTAAGTATTGCTTCCGCTGTATATCTGCTGTTTTGATGATGATTGCTTGCTACGCTTGGAGTCTTCATTACATATCATATCAATTAAAGACATTTAATGTTCTAAATACAATGTAATCTATTTATCTTCCGCTGTAAAACTCAATAAAATGTCTCATATAGAGTCGTTCTCGTTTATACAACTGTGATTTGATATAATTAGTCACAAATACCCATGCCCTATTTGGGGGTGTGAAAGCTTGGGGCCTTCAAAGCTGATCCATTGGCCATTTGTGGATCTCATTCACCCACACAAACACTCTCTTCAAACCCTAGTGAGAGAAACTCACTTCTAGTGAGAGAGAGCTTGATTTGGAGAAGAAGTCGGATTCTCGCCAAAGCTCAGGTTTTAAAGTTGTTCATCTCGTTCACGGTTACGTTATGGTAGTATTGGTAAGTTCAAACTCCGAATTTCATTTGTTAGAATTGATATTCAAGTTAGGGTTTGAGATTGAGTAGTTATGAAACCCTTTTGATGATGAAGTGGGTTTATGGTGACTAGTTATTGTGGTCACTTGGCGGGTTTTGAGTTGGTTGATGTTTTGGCCATGATTAGGCTTTGATAATGAGTATAATCACTAGTGTTAGTGATTATGGAAGTGTTGGAACCCTTTTGGGAGTATTTGGTTGATTAATTTTGAAATGGGTCAAAATTAGGGTTTGGTGTCAATTTGGGCAAGACGAGTGTTTAACACTTGTGTTTGGGTTTAATTGACGTTTTAGGACCATTTTCACTTGTGTTAGTGATTATTGGTTAGTTTGGGCGCGGTTTGTGCTTAGAAGTGCATTTGGGTCAAAATTGCACTAAGGGTCAATTGGGTTGGTTTGTAAATCCACCCTAATTGTGTTGTTTGTATTGTGATAATGGAATAGGTAATTTCCATTGATGTGTTACGGAATTGTTCGGTTACATTCATCAAGACAACAAGGTGAGTGTTAATATCCTATGTGCATATGTATGTGTAGGATGGGTGCGGGTCGGGTGAAGTGGTTCTCGGTTATAGAGCTCACTTCACATATTGGTGGATTTGATGGACTTGCGTATAGGTCCAATTGGCACGGTTGTGCATTTTAGTTGACCACCTTTGGCGAGGTGCACACTTTGTGTGTACGTTATCACATGTGCTTGTGATGTGGATTATATAACCCCAATGGCGAAGGGTTGATATTGATTTGTGATTGGATAACCTCGATGTGGTGGATTTTATAATCCCATGACCGTGGGTTTTGATTTGTGAAGTGAATCACGTGTGGATGTGGATTCACGATGATGCGTGTAGTTTCGGTCATCTTAGTGAGGTAGTGATCTCGTGTGGTTGCGGATTCACTAAGGCTCGTGTAGTTCAGCCAACCTCGATGTTGTTGTGGTATTGAAGATAGTAGTCTCGTGTGGATGCGGATTTACTAAGGCTCGTGTAGTTCGGCCAATCTTCTTTTGGTATTGGGTTAAGGGGTTAACCTTGGGCGTTTTATGCTTTATTGTTATATATATATATATATATATATATATATATATATATCGTCGTATTGTTGTGATGTAGCTAGCCCTCCGAGTGTAGCTTGATGGCATTGTTCATATCGTTGTTGGTGAACTTACTTTGTTAGCTTGTTGTATAGCGATTGTACGGTATGCTTAGATTAGCTTGCCTTTATGCTTGGATGCTCCGGTATGTGCTATTTGATTATTCGTGTGGCGTGTCCATTTTATGCATATATATGTATGTAGTATATTCTCACTCACTAAGTGTTAGCTTACCCTCTCGTTGTTTACATTTTTATAGATTTGCATGGATGCGGTGGCTCGGGTAAGCGTGAGAACTAGTAGACTCGCGTAGGTTACTTTAGAAGACGTGCTTTTGGATTGATTAGGATTGGGTAGCGTATCCCCAATCGCCATGCTTGGTCTTTATTTTGTGTTAAAACCCACGTGGTCGAAAACTTGTATTTTGTACGAAAGTCGTAAAACGGCAGATGTGGGCCCGGTGTCGTAAAACTCGGTTTTATTGTGGAAAACTCTTAGTTTTAATTATTATAACATATTGTGAAAGTGTTTTCGTGTGAAGGTGTCGGGAAGCGGGTTTTCCGCTTGCGTAAAATTGTAAAATTGGTCAGAATATTTTAGTTCATTTGGACGCCATCCAAAAGGCTTGGACGCCGTCCAGTCCTTCAGAACTGGACGCCGTCCAGATAACTGGACGTTGTGACGACCCGAAAACTTCCGACCAAATTTAAACTTAATCTTTATATGTTTCCTGACACGATAAGCAAAGTCTGTAATGTCGAGTCTGAAAATTTTTTGAATTGTTTACATGAATGCATTTTAACCTTAGACTATCTTCGACAATTCACGAACAATTATTGTAAATAGTTATGTATAGATAAATATAAGTGTAAGTATATAATAATTTGAAATTATAAAATAAACATTAGAATTAAATATGTAAAATAAGATATAAAATAATTAAGTGTAAATTTAAAACAAATCTTTATATATAAACATATACGAATTCTATGATTAATTATTATTATATGTATATTGTAATATTGTAATATATATATAATTTATAAATAATAAATATTCGATAAAGGTTATCAAATTATATATGATTATTAAATATTAAATATTACATAATTAAAAATTTGTATATATCAAATGTAAATACAAGTTATGAATATAGTTGTCATAATAACTTTCATTATTATTACAATACTAATATCAATATCAATATTAGTTTTATGAATACATTATAATTATAATTTAAATATTAACAGTTATTATAATTGTTATTATTATGTATTAGTATTATAATTATTGATTAGTGTAATTATTATTAAGAATTATAAATATTATGATTATTATTATTGTATCACTATTTTGATTAACATTTAACTAATTATCATAATTATCAACAATACTATGATTGTTATTAATATGATCATTTTAATTATTATGATTAAAAGTTATTATAGGTAATATCATTATTAAGTATTATTTGTATTATTATTATTATATTATTACCATTATTATCATTTATAATATTAAGTGTGATAGTAATAAAATTATATAAAAAGATTAATTATAATATACAAATTACTGATATTTACGATTATATATATATATATATATATATATATATATATATATATATATATATATATATATATATATATATATATATATATATATATAGGGGTGTGTGTGTGTGTGTACTAATACATGCACAGAATACAG
Organism: Rutidosis leptorrhynchoides; assembly: GCF_046630445.1. Lineage (NCBI taxonomy): Eukaryota > Viridiplantae > Streptophyta > Magnoliopsida > Asterales > Asteraceae > Rutidosis > Rutidosis leptorrhynchoides. Next base: position 98,285,458 of record NC_092334.1, on the reverse strand, counting down.
TTACAAATTTCAGATATATTTATAAAAAAAAGATTAATTATAAAATAAATACAGAAAATTTCGTTTCCTTTTTAAATCACTTTCAAAACTGTGGATAATTTTTGTTCCTATCTCAATTCTGTTACGTATCAATATCAGTCGTACCAATTTGTGAAATTTGTTAAAGATCGACTTTTAACTCTTCTGTAATCGAATATTGTTCTGTCGAGTAAAATCCAGCTACTAAACAAATATTAATCAAGTTATTGGCATGTAATAATATTACTTGATCACTACATAACCCTCTGAATATACAATTAGAATTTCAAAGGAAAGAGATTAAACTGCAATTTTACATAAACTCGTCACCTGCTCTGTTCATGAGCAAAAATTTCATTTGTTCGATTTCGAGTTAAATTTAAAAATCTATTAATGTAGTTTTATTAGGAATCATTCATTCTAACTTTTTGCAAAGTCTCAAATCTCAATTTTTAGTAACGATCCAAATTTTAAAGTCAAAGTTCTGTTTTCAAAAGTCAAAGATTTTGTTCATAGAGAAATTCGAACTTGTTTTGATATTTTGAATTCAATTGATGATTCAGAAAGTTTCTAGGAATGAAATAAGGTATATTTTGTGTTAGAAATTTTGTCTAAAACGATCTAGAAATTGAGAAGTGATTTTGTGTTCATCAATTGTGTACAGCGACGGTTTCAGTCAATTGCTTTTATTTTTCTTTTGTTCTATTTTGTTTTAATTATTCATAATCGTATCTGTACCAGGTAGTGATCCTAAAACTAAAATAAAAATTAGTAGATAACAATAACTGGATCTCTGGTCCATCAGTTTGAAAGGAAGGATAAGGAGAATAGGGATAAATAATGTAAACGGGTTATATTTACAGAAAGTTAAATTATAACAGAATAATAAAAATGGAGGAGTGGCTAGAGTGGTCTTCGGGTGTTCGAGAGGTCGGGGGTTCGAGCCCGGGCAAAGGCATTTTCTTTTTGGAGCTTTTATTGTGAGGTAGTCATAATTTTTTTTTGTTTTGTTATTATCATTATTATTATTATTTTTGTTAATATTATTATTATTAGTAATTATTGTTAATGTTAATTGATGTTATTACTAATATTAGTAATATGTTTAGTAGAATAATTAAAAGAATTACTATTATGATTATTACTAGTATAATTATTATTAAATATCAACATGATTAGGATTATTAATATTATTATCAGTAATATTAAAATTTGTATCAATTTATAAATATTAGTTTTATCAATATGTTTATAAATATTAATATTATCAGTACTAATATTATCGTTATTGTATTATTATTATTATTATTATTGTATTATTATTATTAGTATTATTATTATGATTTCAAGTATATTAAGCATATTAATAACATAAATATATAATAAAAGATAATAGGATAGAGATTATAGAAAATAGTTGTAAGTATACGAATACATGTAAAAGTTATAATTATAGGTACAAATAAATGTTATAAGAAACTATAGTCGTTATCATAGAAATTTAACACGAAAATTATGATTATGATTAGGATTATTATTATTGTTATTATAAAAACAATACAAGTTATTATTATTTTTCACTAATATTAGTATTAATATCATTTTTGTAATTATTAGTTTTACTATTATTATTATTAACATAAGTATCAATTTTAACAATATCGTAATTATTATTAGTATTATCGATATTAAGAATGTTATTATTATTAGTAAATCATTATTATCAAAACTATTATTTTGTTACAAATAGCTATTTTGTACCTAAAATATACTTAATACATATATTATAATTATATTAATAGTTTATATACCTACATATCAAACATAATAACAATATTTATATAAATGCTTTTATATAACAAACTAATGATATTTTTTTTTGTATAATACTAACCATATATATATATATATATATATATATATATATATATATATATATATATATATATATATATATATATATATATATATATATATATATATATATTAATATAACTAAATATATAGATATTAAACATTTTGAATGTATACACAAACTAAATAAGCATAATATATAATTCAAGATAATATATAAACTTGTTCGATTACGATTATACATTTTAATTTACACACAAATGATATAGGTTCGTGAATCCAAGGCCAACCCTGCATTGTTCAGTTGTTCAATATCGTCATATGTATTTTTACTACAAAATACAGTATGGTGAGTTTCATTTGCTCCCTTTTTAAATGCTTTTGCAATATATATATTTTTGGGACTGAGAATACATGCGCTTTTATAAATGTTTTACGAAATAGACACAAGTAATCGAAACTACATTATATGGTTGAATGATCGAAGCCGAATATGCCCCTTTTGCTTGGTAACCTAAGAATTAGTAAACCAGTCTACTAATTGACGCGAATCCTAAAGATAGATCTATTAGGCCTAACAAACCCCATCCGCTGTAGCGGATGCTTTAGTACTGCGATGTGGAATTTATCATGTCCGATGTTTTCCCGGAATGATGGCGAATTTATCATGTCCGATGTTTTCCCGGAATGATGGTGAATTTATCATGTCCGATGTTTTCCCGGAATGATGGCGAATTTATCATGTCCGAAGTTTTCCCGGAATGATGGCGAATTTATCATGTCCGAAGTTTTCCCGGAATGATGGCAAATTTATCATGTCCGAAGTTGTCCCGGAATGATGAGAATATTCTATATGCAACTTGTTAAGGTCGATTACCAGGTGTTCAATCCATATGAATGAATTTTATGCATGATGTTTATGAGAAATGAAAATATAAAATCTTGTGGTCTATTAAAATTATGAAATGATTATTTATGATAAACTAATGAACTCACCAACCTTTTTGTTGACACTTGAAAGCATGTTTATTCTCAGGTATGAAAGAAATCTTCCGCTGTGCATTTGCTCATTTTAGAGATATTACTTGGAGTCATTCATGACATATTTCAAAAGACGTTGCATTCGAGTCGTTGAGTTCATCAAGATTATTATTAAGTCATTATAGTTGGATAGATTATGAAATGGTATGCATGCCGTCAACTTTCGATGTAAAGAAAGTTTGTCTTTTAAAAACGAATGCAATGTTTGTAAAGTGTAACATATAGAGGTCAAATACCTCGCAATGAAATCAACTATTGTGAATCATTTATAATCGATATGGATTTCGTTCAGATGGATTAGGACGGGTCATGAAAGACGCCGTCCAGATGCACTGTGTCACAATTTTTTTTTTTAAGGCGTGTTTTTGGTACAACGAGGGTTGGGTCGTTACAAAAGAGCGAGAACTTTTTAATTTCATCGTTTTTATGCATTTAAATGCAACAAATTACATGCAGATGTTATTTAATGGTCATATCACTAACAAACATATGTTCATTACCACAAATTACATGTTAAATTGTTAATTATATAAAGTGTTAACATGTCACACAAACAAATATGCACTTGTGAACGGAAAACTATATATTTGATTATATACGTAAAATATAAGTTTTTTCAAACTATTTTATGTTTATTCTTACTCTCCATTAACATTTATGGGTGATTCAATCTATTCACATGTGAAAATGTTCGTAAATTGAAAGTTCTCGCAGTTCTCGCTATTTTTGTGATTGTCGTTTGAACTTTTGAATATATATATATATATATATATATATATATATATATATATATATATATATATATATATATATATATATATATATATATATATATATATATATATATATATATATTACTTTGATAGCTGACTTAACATAACACTTACGGAGTATCTTTTTCTAGTTATACATATATGTTTTCATGGATGTAATTTACAATTCTCAGAACACTATGTACATGTCACATATTTTTTTTCCTTGATAACACTTTTTAAAGTCAAACTCAAAAGTTAACTTACCAACTTCGTAAAAATGAACTATGGATTATTTTTATGCTTTATCAGCTTGTACCATGCATTGTAATCTTGTACATAAAATATAAAGTATAACATTTAAAGCTCCATGGATTTTAGAGAGAGAGAATAAAAACTATTTATTTAAGTAAATTTCTCTATATTTTAATATTAATAATTATAATTATTAATACAATTAATATTACATCATCCAAGTTAGCATGTTATAACTCTTAAAGCACATATTACAACTTTAAAAGCAGGTGATGACCTCAACATCAACTCCCTTTTATAAGATAGAATAGATAGATAGATTATATTAAAATGTTATCTAGTGGTTGTTTACCTGAAAAAATTCTTATACGAGGTTCGATAGTTGAAATATTAGTTTCCTATACAATTTGATGAGTATGGTGGTTGTTTACTAAAATAAACTACAAATTCCAAAAATATAAGGGGTCCTTAATTAAATTTAATGGTATCCCATATAATTTTAAGTACTTAGTAATAAAATAGATTAAAAAGCATAAAAGATGATATATATTTGGCAGTTTTTATCAGCTACCGTCCAACGTATAGCAGGCCGCCCAGCATAATGCGTAAGCCCTGCAGGCAGCTTCTATGCGTAAGCCCTTTTACTAGGCGCATGATCCGCACGCAGCCACGTCAGCCACACCAAGGTCGGTTCCGGAGAATTCGCATAACAGAATTAATCAGTGATTGACACGTGTATCCCGAGAATTTCGGACATTCTACGCCTATAAATAGACGCCCTGGGTCACCACATTTCACATCATCTACTATGGATTTCAGTCAGAGAGAAGTACACTTTCTCTCTCATACAGTTATTTCTCACTCTAAAACATTAACCGCTTAGCAACAGAACGCTAGACGGATCAATTACAGGTTGATCTAAAGATTGATTAAGGCCGCCCCACAGATCTCTCATCCATGTTCCTGGTCTGCAGGGATTACTTCCCGAGGGTAAACATCAATCGGCATCCTATCACTCAACGCTAGGCAGCTATTGTTCTGTGTTGGTACCTTACACCCGCTATACGGAAAATAGTACCAACATATGGCGCCATCCATTTTAAAGAGTCACTCATCTCTCAAGAGTAAGGCAACTTATACTAATCAGTTGATACCTATTGAAGCAAACATGATACATAAGTGGCAAGCTGGACAGCGGAGAAAAGCAGAAACATTGGAAGATTGAAAGCAGGAGTTGATTGCTTTTCCTTCTATGTTTAATACTAATCCATCTGATGCTCATGTGGTAATTGAAGCTCGTATAGCAAATTGTATTGTTGGAGGAATATACACTGATACTGGAGCAGGAGCAGATATTATGTATGAACATTGTTTCGTACAATTACCAGAAAAGGTAAAAGAGAAGATGAAAGATACGCTAGTTCCTTTAGCAAGTTATGCTAATGATCCATCATAGTCAGAGGAAGTATAGTTTTAGAAGTAGTGTTAGGGAAGTCGCCATTCAAAAGGACAGCTCACATTGAGTTCCTTGTCGTAAAAGCAAATTCACAATATAATGTTATTTTGGGACATTCAGCTATGATGACATTTGGAGCTGTGACGTCGACGGTACATGGAATGATGAAATTTCCTATGCCAGCTGGCATAGCAACGCTGTACGCAGACCGGAAAAGAACAATTGAATGTGTACAGATAAACCGTACAACTGTTACGCCAATTGTGCATGATGATGGATCTGTTTCACCAAATCCAGTATTTCCATACCAAAAGATTATCATTGGAAATACATTAACAAAAGAAACAAAAGAGAAGCTCTACAAAATTTTAGCAGCTAATATAGATGTATTTGCATGTCAAGTATCTGACATGACTGAAGTACCGCGTCACATTGCTGAGCATAAGCTTAATGTGAATCCCAATATTCAACCAGTATGTCAAAAGAAAATAGGCATGGCTCCTGAACGGATAAAGTTTCTTAGAGTAGAAGTTAAAAATTTGGTGGATGCTGGGATATTATGGGAGGTCAAGTATCAAACATGGGTAGCAAATTCAATGATGGTGAGAAAACCAAATAACACAGATATAAAGCCTGCCCAAAGGATAACTATCCTTTGCCAAAGATAGATTGAAAGGTGGAGTCCTTAAGTGGATATCAGTTTAAGTCTTTTTTGGATGCTTACAAGGGATATCACCGAATTCCAATGGTAGTAAGGGATCAAGATAAAACAGTTTTTCACACGGCAGACGGAATTTTTTGTTATATAAAAATGCCCTTTGGACTAACGAATGCATGAGCAACTTACCAACGTGTCATTGATATAGCATTTAAAGATCAAATAGGTAGGAATGTAGAGGCCTATGTTGATGATATTGTTATCAAAAGTCACACAGAGGAGAGCATGCTTAGGGATACTCTTGAAACTTTTGAGTTATGAAAGGTTAATATGAAATTGAACCCTAAGAAGTGTACTTTTGGTGTGCAAGAGGGTAAATTTTTAGGTTATATTGTTACGGAGAGAGGAATTAAGGCAAATCCAAAGAAGATTCAAGCAATTGAGGATATGGCATCTCCAAAAATGAAAAAGGAAGTGCAAAGCTTGAATGGGAGATTGGCAGCTTTAACGAGGTTTTTATCTAGAGTAGCAGATCGTTCATTACCATTCATGAAGGTTTTGAAAAGTTGTTTAAATAAAAAGGATTTTGCGTGGACGGAAGAGGCTGAAACAGCTTTTTAAGATGTTAAACTACTTTTAAAAGAGTTACTAATGTTAACTGCACCAGTAGCAGGAGAGACATTAATTCTGTATATGGCAGTATCGGTGGAAGCCATTAGTTCAATTGACAGAAGTCTTGAAGGACAAATCAATTGATGAAAATGTGGTAGTAGCAGCTGTTGAGGAAGGAGGATCATGTTAGATGACCCCTTATGTGAAATATTTGCAAGACGGAACACTACCAGATAGCAACACAGAAGCAACAAGGATAAAGGTAAGTGCTCCGCTCTACGTATTGGAGAATGGTGTGCTATATAGGAAATCCTTCAATGGTCCAAATTTGAGGTGTTTAGCGCCACAACAAGCATTAGATGTAATTAAAGAGATGCATGAAGATTTGTGTGCACAACATTCTGACTACAGAACTGTGGTATCACGAATAATGAGGCAAGGATATTATTGGCAAACAATTTACAGAGATACAGCAGAGATAATCAAAGCATGCGATGCATGTCAGCGGCACGGAACTGTTCTGCCGAAACAGGGTCGGGCCTGATAGTGGGCCGAGTGTTGCCACCGCACTGGGCATCACAGTCCATGGGGCAACATTTTCATAGCCCAACTTTACCTATCCTAGACTCATTTAGTTCCATATGTTTAGTAAACCCTTTTAATAAAAATAAAATAAAAGCCCAATATCATATATAAATTTTGTTAGCATCGGATAATGCCCATTTCTCATTTCTCGAATAATAAAAGCCAACTTTGAGCTTCCAAACGTCGAAAAGAATTTAATTCTACCAGTTCACAATTCTCGATCAAAGTAGATGATTCCATTGATTCTTAATCTATTCTTTATTCAACTATTCAGTATTCATCAATTCTCAATTCTGATAAATGATTGATCAAATCTTATTTGCGAAAATAGGCTGCCGGCTTACCTATATGATTATCATCCATCATTCCATCTTTTATATTTCTATACTTCTATTCTTCTTATGTTCTTCTCATATTTTGTATTCAACTATTCAATCTGTGATAAAATGACAATTCTCAATTCTGAGTTGTGGGAAATTTTTCCTGAATGTTTCAGGCATCCCTTGATGACTTGTAATCTGGTATGATTGATTTTTATGATTCTGATAATGATATAGTTAATCATAATCTGATATATTTTATGATTATGATATAGATTAATATGTTTTAAGGGCTTTAGAAACCGGTTTAAAACCGGTTTCTATGCATAGGGGTTTATAAAGTGGAGACCGGTTTTAAAACCGGTCTCTATACTTGAGTTTGGAAACCGGTTTTTAATAAAAAATAGGTTTCTAATATTAAGAATGGAAACCTATTTTTTTAATAAAAACCGGTTTCTATTCTCAATTTAAAAAAAATAACAAATTATAAAGCAGATTCATGTGTTACTTTCCTAGTCTATGACCAGCCCACTGTTGCAAACATTCACAGGTGAATTCATAAAACTCAATTCATATTTAACCAGTTATGTCTAAAGAACGTTACAAACGTAAAATATCAATGAAACGATTGCAAGCAAATGGGAGTCTGAAAGCTTCTCGATGAGGTATTTGAGAATTTGCAGCCTTGTTGTATTTCCTCTCTAGGAGGTGTCAATTTAAACAAACATTTATAAAAATTGTGTAAGAAAAATGTTAATTGTAGTTCGGTTGTAGACTCACTTCATGAAACACGATTGTAAGCAGATATGTGCTTCTTCTTAGGTGCTGTAGATATATATAGCCAAAACAATAATTAATAAATCAAAAAGTATAGTAGTTGAGTATTAAAAACATACATGAGTAACAATAATAATCAAATCATAGTAGTGGAACTTACAAAAGTAAATAAACTAACTCGGTCGTGTTATCAAGTTTCACTTTGTGCATAAATGTGTTGGTGTATTTGAAAGTGTTCTATGAGAAATTTTAATGGAGTGAATGGAAGATGGAAGTGATGGTGGAGGGTAAATGGAGGTTTTGATTTTGGTTGATATGTTTAAATTTTCATCTCTCCTGCTCAAAAAATTCAGACACATTTTCGCATCGAGACCGGTTTTATTAAAAAGGGGTTTCTAAAGTGAAACAATAGAAACCGGTTTATAGAAACCGGTTTTATGTAAAAAGAGGTTTCCAAAGCTGAAACCGGTTTTTAATAAGGAACCGGTTCCGAAAGTAGACTTTAGGAAATGTTTTAAAAAAAAAAAAAAAAAAAAAACCGGTTTCCCATTTCCGCCTAAAGAAAACCGGTTCCTTTAACCTTTGGAAACCTGTGTTTAGTGTATATCCTCAAAACCAGTTTCTAAAAGGGGTTTCTATAATTATTTGTGAATTTATGATTCTTATATACATAATCTGTTTTATATTATGTTATAGATTATAGATAATCTTGATCTGATATGTGCTATGATTCTATTTATGAAAAATATTATTTATACAGTAAATTAAATTTATGTTTTACGTGATGTCTTATTTACGAAGTATACTGCGTGAAGAATGGCTAAACGGGTTAGCAATTTTAAGTATTGAAATTAGGTTGTTATCTAATGTAGATTATAATAAAATAACTAAAGTTTTTGCATCAAAAACGTGCATGTAGACATAATTTAGTTAATTCGTATGTTAGCTTAAATTCATTGTTTTTGACTTCAAATTTTGTTGTATTTATTTAATAAAAATCGACGTATGGATAAGTCGTCTAGCTTGACTATGCTCCAAATCCTTAGAAATTGTATTATATTTTTTAACTTTTGACAGGGACATAGTTTCAACCATCTCGCACCGAGCATCAATATTCTCAGGACCGGCCCTGTGTCGAAATATGACTTAATATCAGTCTCATCCACATGGCCATTTTGTAAGTGGGCAATTGACATAGTAGGACCATTTCCAAGGAGTGTTGGCAATGCAAAATTTTTGGTAGTCGCAATTGATTTTTTTACAAAGTGGGTTGAAGCAAAGGTGTTATCACGGATAACGGGTGAAAACATAAAGAAGTTTGTATGGAGTGATATCATGTGTAGATATAGTTTACCAAAAGAAATCGTAAGTGATATGTAGTGATCCGAACTTTTCCATGTTTATATATATATATATATATATATATATATATATATATATATATATATATATATATATATATATATATATATATTAAATGAATTTGATATTTACATGATTAAATGTTTCCAACATGTTAAGCAATCAAACTTGTTAAGACTTGATTATTTGAAATGATTTTCATGTAGACAATTGACCACCCAAGTTGACCGGCGATTCACTAACGTTAAAACTTGTAAAAACTATATATATATATATATATATATATATATATATATATATATATATATATATATATATATATATATATATATATATATATATATATATATATATATATATATGTGTGTGTGTGTGTGTGTGTGTGTGTGTGTGTGTAGTTAACATGATATTATGATAAGTAAGTATCTCACTAGGTATATTAACAATGAGTTATATACATAAAAATGAGACTATCGAATTAAGAAACTTGAACCGATATATATAACGATTATCGTTATAACAATGTCTTACTAAATACATATGTATCATATTAAGATATTGTTACACTACATTTAACATGATAAAATGATAATTATATATATCATTAAGTATGTTAACAATGAGCTACATATGTAAAACAAGACTACTAACTTAAGAAATTCGAAACGAGACATATATGTAACGATTATCGTTGTAACGACATTTTAATGTGTATATATCATATTAAGATATATTCATACATCATAATATCATGATAATGTAATAATTTAACATCTCATTAGATGTAATAAACAATGGGTTAACAACATTAAATGTGATCGTTAACTTAAAGGTTTCAAAACAACACTTACATGTAACGATTAACGATGACTTAACGACTCAGTTAAAATGTATATATATGTATTGTATTAATATGTATTGATACACTTTTGAAAGCCTTAATGACACATATCAAAGTACTTCTACTTAACAAAAATGCTTACAATTACATCCTCATTCATTTTCATCAACAATTTTACTCGTTTCCATCCGTATTCGTACTCGTACAATACACAGCTTCTAGATGTATTTATTATTGGTATATACACATCATATCACCTCATTAGCAGCCCTAGAATCAGCCATTTAACATGTGCTAAACACCTTTAAACAACTCTTAACTTCTTATGCCAATTGTTAAGCTAGATTACAAACTAAATTTTGTATATATCCCTCCCCCATTTCACGTGAACTTTCACACTCTCATGACCATTTCATTTCAATTTTGATTATCTCTAATCTCTCTCTAATCTACTACTCATTCAAGAACACAAAAACCTCCATCAATTCAGCAAGTTTTGATCATCTAAACTAAGCTATAAACATCATAACAAAGCTTGATCAAGAACACTTCCATGTTTGCTAGCTTACTTCCAATCTTGCTAATCCATTTTAAGTGATCATCCAACCTCAGAAATCCTTGTTATTTACAGTAGGATATCATTCTAATCCAAGGTAATACTCATATTCAAACTTTGATTCGATTTCTATAACTATAACTATAACTATCTTAATTCAAGTGATGATCTTACGTGAACTTGTTTTCGTGTCATGATTCTATTTCAAGAATTTTCAAGCCATCCAAGATCCTTTGAAGCTAGATCAATTTTTGTCACTTCCAGTAGGTTTACCTACTAAACTTGAGGTAGTAATGATGTTCATAACATCATTCGATTCATATATATAAAACTATCTTATTCGAAGATTTAAACTTGTAATCACTAGAACATAGTTTAGTTAATTCTAAACTTGTTCGCAAATAAAGTTAATCCTTCTAAATTACCTTTTAAAATCAACTAAACACATGTTATATATCTATATGATATGCTAACTTAATGATTTAAAACCTGGAAACACGAAAAACACCGTAAAACCGGACATACGCCATCGTAGTAAAACCGCGGGCTGTTTTGGGTTTGATAATTAAAAACTATGATAAACTTTGATTTAAAAGTTGTTCTTCAGGGAAAATGATTCTTCTTATTAACATGAAACTATATCCGAAAATCATGGTTAAACTTAAAGTGGAAGTATGTTTTTCAAAATGGTCATCAAGACGTCGTTCTTTCGACTGAAATGACTACCTCTTACAATATTGACTTGTAACCTATATTTCTGACTATAAACTTATACTTTTTCTGTTTAGTTTCATAAATTTAAGTTCATTATGAAACCATAGCAACTTGAATCACTCAAAACGGATTTAAAACGAAGAAGTTATGGGTAAAACAAGATTGGATAATTTTGCTTGTTGTAGCTACGTGAAATTTGTAACAAATCTATACAAATGATAACTTAACTAACTTATATTGTATTATACATGTATTCTAACATATATTATGTAATTTTGGGATACCATAGACACGTATACAATGTTTTGACATATCATATCGACCCATATATATATATATATATATATATATATATATATATATATATATATATATATATATATATATATATATATATATATATATATATATATATATATATATATATATATATATATATATATATATATATATATATATATATATTATTTAGGAACAACCATAGATACTCTATATGCAGTAATGCTTGAGTTAGCTATACAGGGTTGAGGTTGATTCCAAAATAATATATATACTTTGAGTTGTGATCTAGCCTGAGACTTGTATACACTGGGTCGTGGATTGATTCGAGATAATATATATTGATTTATTTCGGTACATCTAACTGTGGACAACTAGTTGTAAATTACTAACGTTGGACTGCTAACTTAACAAACTTAAATCATTAAAACATAATAAAAAAATGTTGTGAATATATTTCGATCATACTTTGATATATATGTACATATTTGTTATAGGTTCGTGAATCGACCCGTGGCCAAGTCTTATTTTCTGACGAAGTGAAAATTTGTTAAAGTTATAGTCCCATTTTTACCATCTAATATTTTTGGGATGAGAATACATGCAGTTTTGAAAATGATTTACAAAATAGACACAAGTAATTGAAACTACATTCTATGTTGAATCGTTATACCGGATATCGCCCTTGTTGAACTTGGTAACCTAAGAATTGGTGTTTATTATAATTGTCACCAATTGACGCGAATCCTAAAGATAGATCTATGGGCTTTGACACGCCCCAGTCAGAGAATTTGAACTACTTTAGTACTTTGATGTTTATATATGGGGATATTCTAGATGCATTTTGTTAATGTCGGTTACCAGGTGTTCAATCATATGAATGATTTTTATGCAGATTGCATGTTATTGAAAGATGAAATCTTGTGGTCTATTATTACGATTGTTAAATATATATAGGTTAAACCTATAACTCACCAACATTTTTGTTGACGTTTAAAGCATGTTTATTCTCAGGTGATTGTTAAGAGCTTCCACTGTTGCATACTAAATTAAGGACAAGATTTGGAGTCCATGCTTGTATAATGTTGTTTAAAAACCGCATTCGAAGACATATATTGTTGTGTAATATTATTGTAAACCATTATGTAATGGTCGCGTGAAAATGCTATATTTTTTATTATCATTATTTGATAATCATCGTAATATTTTTTTAAACCTTTATCGATAAAAATAAAGGTTATGGTTTGTTTTAAAAATCGAATGCAGTCTTTGAAAAACGTCTCATATAGAGGTCAAAACCTCTTAACGAAATCAATTAATATGGAACGTTTATAATCGATATGAACGGGACATTTCAGTTGGTATCCGAGCGTTGGTCTTAGAGAACCAGAAAATTGTATTAGTGTGTCTTACCGAGTTTGTTAGGATGCATTAGTGAGTCTGGACTTCGACCTTGTTTTCTTTAAAAACGATTGCTTAACACTTTTTGTTGGAAACTATATATTATTAACAAGTAAATATTATGTGATATATTAATCTCTTAACGTGTTTGATATTATGTGATAGATGTCTACCTCTAGTGTGAGGACCCGAAAAATTCTGACCAAATTTAAACCTAATCTTTATAGGATTCTGACACGATAAGCAAAGTTTGTAATGTTGAGTCACAAAATTTTTGAACTGATTCATATATATTCTATTGACCTTCTACTGTTTCCGATGATTCACGAACAATTAATTGTAAATAGATATGTGTGTATATATATACATGATATTTGAAATTATAATTTGTAATATATATATATATATATATATATATATATATATATATATATATATATATATATATATATATATATATATATATATATATATATATATATATATATATATATATATATATATATATATATATATATATATATATATATATATATATATATATATATATATATATATATATAAGTAATAAATATTAAAGATTCAATATATTACATAATTGGTAAATTGTAATAAATTGCAATATATTACATCTAGTTACTAGTTTGAATATAATTATCATTATTTTCATTATTATTATCAATAGTAATATTAATATTAGAATCAGTATTATTAATATTATTATTTTCAATAAACAACATATAGATATGAAATTCATATATATAAATTGTTGTAATATTATTACTAATACTATTATAATTAGTATTATTATTATTATTAATAATAATATTGTTGTTATAAATTTATAGTTATTATCATATTCATTAATAATAATACTATTATGATTACTAATATGTTATTATAAATTTTTATTATTATTAAGAGTATTATTACTATAATTATATTTATTAATTAACAAGATTAATCATGATATGTAAATACAGATATGAACATATAGATATATAAATACAGATATATATACAGATATATAAAATTATATATATATATATATATATATATATATATAATATATATATATACATATGTATATATGTATCTATATATGTATATATGTATATATATGTATATATGTATATATATATGTATATATGTATATATATATATACATATATATTGATATACATATACAGATATTGTATACAAATCAGTACTTTTGTATTAATAATATAATTATTAGATTTAGATTAAATACGGATTAAAACACGGAATCAAATCTGTTTCACGTTCCTATCATCTTTATTCAACTTTTGTTCATGTCTCTGAAAGAGTTAAACAACCAAATCGATCGTACCATTCTGTTAGAAATCAACATCGATCTTTTTAATTCTTTTATATATTTTTCTGTCCTGGTGGTTCGCTCGAATTGAGAAAAGATTCCCATTACCATTACAAACAAAAATTGATAAAATCAAAATCAGATATAATGATTCTGTAAGATACAAAAATTACTAGATAATAAATAAATGAAGAATCGAATGCAGTTAGGCATCCACATCAATCTTCTTGATATTTTATTTTACTCGTCCTTCCTGTCTTCAACTTGTTACCCGTTCAAATAAACTTCTCAATACAAACAAGCTGATCAAATCAAGTTGTCAGAGACCAATAGTAATCGTACGAATCTGTTACACATCACTTTTTACTTTAGTTTTCTTGTTGTTTCTTCCTGGCTCGAATATGTTTATCGAACTCTTCACTATTATAAAACAACTCAGCACTCCTGTAAAACCAAGAGGAAGAAACACAAACCATTTGATTTATGTATATACATATAATCAAGCATACACAAAATATATTAACTAACCTCATATTCTTGCTTCGTTTAATCACTAACCGTCACCTTTAACTTCTCATCACATGCAAACTAGTTTCATTTTTTATCATCTCTTCATTAGAACCACCACACTATGATCTTAAACCATCACCATCCGAGAATCAACTTTAAGCAACCATCAACACCACACAATCATCTTCATTAAAAACCATAACTATACCGCCACCTTCTCTCTCACTTCTTTCTGCAAATCACGATCACCTTCCTCATTTTTTTTTGTTTACAACCTTGAACCACCACATCCATAATTACTTCTGAAGCTGCTACACGCTTCTTATATTTTTCCTTAACGATGCCACAATTGTAAGTATATTTCTATTTCAGTAATGATGAAGACAATGGTGATATTTGTAAAGATGATGAGGGAGATATATTTTTCTTATATTATGAACACAATAACGTAAAGCTTCTAACCTCCTTTTTTCCTTTATTCTCTTATGGCCGACAAACCACTTCACACACTCGATTTTTCTTGATAAAGTATAGGGTACGGTGTATTATTTGATTTAGTAATGGGGAACCGATTTTCTAGCAATTATGAATATAGTTTATGGAAACATGACGTGGTGAATGTGAAAATCCTCTCTAACTATTGTGTAATCCTATTTGCCTTGGTTACTACTTATGTTCAACAAAATGAATGATGAAAAGGTTGCATTTTTTTTTTAAATGTAAAGTTTGTCAAATTGATTGCATATTACAATCATAATCAATGAATAATGGTGGGACAATATAATATACGCTGGTCGACCATTAAGTGGGGTTAGTGAAAGATTTAAAGATGATAATAGTCACACCGAATTGATTGCTAAAACAAATTGATATGTGGGGCTTTAGTCTAATGGAGATTATTCAAATGTTGGTGGATGACTTGTGCATTCTTTTCTTTCTGTGTTGTCAACACCATAACCAAACAACCCCACTCATAACTATACCACTAACAAATGTTAAGGAAATGGAAGTATTTGCTATTTCTATATTGGGCCGATTTCTAGCTCTTTAATAGGCCAAAAAGTTAGTAATGGTACTTGACGAGTTAATGAAAATAAGGAAGATGATGATGATGGTTACGGTATAGGATAATGAAAATGATCATGTTGATGATAATGTACGAATGGATGATAATGATAAATAATCATGAAAAAGAATGATGCAAGTATGAAGATAAATTGTATTATTTTCCTTGAGTCGGATTTCTCATTTCACTTCTAAAACTCTTGGGCTTATCGCCTCACTATATGGGCTTAGGAATTATTGTTGGGCCGAGAGCCCAGTTAAGGTTGCTGTTGGGATAACAATGAGTGAATTATGAATAATGATCATACGTAATGAAGTTCATGTATGATCATGATGATCATATACGTTAATGAGGAAAATATCATTATGATGAGAGATGATGATGAGAAAATGGTTGTTGTTACTTTAGTCAATTAATTCCATGAAGAAAAGATGTAGCAGCAAGAGATTTAGGATAAAACGATTTAGGGTATTATATAAAACAAAAATGAAGGATCGGCATAATGGTTAAGGATGTTTTCGGGTTAGCGGGACGTCACGGGTTCAAACCCGAACTTGGACATTTTTTTAAGAACTACTCCTTTGAGGTAGTTATTACTAATACTCTTATTATTATTATTATTATTAATTATTATTATTACTATTATTATTTCATTATTATTATTATTGTTATTATTATTATTTATTATTGATTCTTATTAAGTAATTATCATTACTAATATTAGAAATAAGATTTTTAGTATAATTAATATTATTATCAGTATTATTATCACTATTAAAATATATAGTATTATTATGATTAATATGACTAGTAAAATTTCTATTAAAATCATCAGTTTTGTTAAAAGTACCATTATTATTTAAAATATTATTTTATGAAAACTAACATTTTATCTTATCATTATTATCTTTTCTATTAAAATTATTATTATTACTAACATTACTTTTATTATTAGTATTATTATCAAAGATATTAATATCAGTATCATTACTAAATATAATTACTTTTAGTATTATTATTATTATTATCATAAAAGGATACACATTTTTATTTATTATTATTGATATTATTTTACTAAATAAATAACTATATAAGAGTATATTTAAAACATATCACATAACAACCTTAATATTTTCATAATTAATACTAATTACTTATCTTACATATGAGTTGTAATCACTTGCATCCATAAATTCGCTTGAAAACAAAGGGACCAATGAGAACGCGACATGTGGCGCGAAAATCACATGTGATTGAAAAAAAAATTCAAAATTTTTTTTTTTTAATTTTTTTTCGAATTTTTTTCGAAACTTTTTTTTTCGAATTTTTTTTAAAAAATCACATGTGATTATGCATGTCAATCACATGTGATTGTAAACCCAATCACATGTGATTGTGCATGGCAAATCCAATCACATGTGATTCTACAATTCAATCACATGTGATTGTGCAGGTAAATCACATGTGATTGTAAAAAAAAAAAATTTAAAATTTTTTTTTTTACATTTCGGAAAAAAATTTTAAAATTTTTTTTTTCAAAATTTTTTTTTGAATTTTTGTTTTCAATCACATGTGATTTTCGCGACACATGTCGCACTCTCATTGGTCCCTTGAATCTCAACTTAATTTATGGACTCAAATGAATATTCCTCTCTAACGTATATAAAATAAATAAAGTATAGTTAATTTAGCTATTAATGAAACATACAAGTTACTAACATAACAATTAATTATAAAACATAAAATTGTTCGATTACAATTATATGTGTTTATATATATATATATATATATATATATATATATATATATATATATATATATATATATATATATATAAATGATATAGGTTCGTGAATCTGAGGCTAACCCTACACTTGTTCAATGTCGTCATATGTAGTTTTACTACAAAATACAGTATGGTGAGTTTCATTTGCTCCCTTTTTAAATGCTTTTGCAATATATATTTTTAGGACTGAGAATATATGCGGTGTTTTATATTTGTTTTACGAAATAGAAACAAGTACTTAAAACTACATTCTATGGTTGGATTATTAAACCGAATATCGCCCCTTCAAGTCTGGTAACCTAAGAATTATGGAAATGGCCCCTAACTGACGCGAATCCTAAAGGTAGATCTATCGGGCCCAACGAGCCCCATCCAGGGTATGGATGCTTTAGTACTTCGAGGTATTATTTAGTATATTAGCTGCGCGCTGTATACTGGGGGATATTCTATATGCATCTTGTTAAGGTCGATTACCAGGTGTTCAATCCATATGAATGATTTTTATCTCATGGAGTTTGCGAAATGCCTGATACGAGATGTGTATTTATGAGAAATGAAAATCTTGTGGTCTATTAAAATGATGAAAATGAATGTTTATGATAAACTAATGAACTCACCAACATTTTGGTTGACACTTTAAAGCATGTTTATTCTCAGGTATGAAAGAAATCTTCCGCTGTGCATTTGCTCATTTTAGAGAAATTACTTGGAGTCATTCATGACATATTTCAAAATACATTGCATTCGAGTCATTGAGTTCACCAAGATTATTATTAAGTCAATTATAGTTGGATATATATTGAAATGGTATGCATGACGTCAACTTTCTAACTTTCAATGTAAAGAAAGTTTGTCTTTTAAAAACGAATGCAATGTTTGTAAAATGTATCATATAGAGGTCAAGTACCTCGCGATGTAATCAACTATTGTGAATCGTTTATAATGTATATGAAAGGGTCATTTCAGTTGGTATCAGAGCGGTGGTCTTAGCGAACCAGGTCTTGCATTAGTGTGTCTAACTGATAGTTGTTTAGATGCATTAGTGGGTCCGGACTTCGACCGTGTCTGCATGTCAAACATTTTGCTTATCATTTCGTGTCGAAAATCATCTACTTATCATCCTTAGGAAATTACCTGCTTATCATTCCTAGTCTAGACACATCTTACTGCATTAATTGCATGAATAGTGTATAGACAAAATTCATATATTAGCATATCTGTTACTGTAGATTTGCCTGACATATGCCGTAAATTCCTCCGTAATGTACGAAATCTTTTGTTCTATATATATAGATATTCTATGTAATTAGAATACTATCCGATAGCCAGAAATTATTTCATATCGAAAAATCCTTTATTCAATCGTACGAAATGGAATTCACCACTAATTCAAGTCCCTCGAATTCCGATATGGAGTTTCACTCGAGCTGAGAAAGCAGTGTGACCGGAATGGATTAACCAATCAACCATCCCCAATTCATCTGATGGGATCGTAGTTGTAGTGACCCGAACTTTTCCATGTTTATATATATTAATTGAGATTGATATTTACATGATTAAATGTTTCCAACATGTTAAGCAATCAAACTTGTTAAGACTTGATTAATTGAAATATGTTTCATATAGACAATTGACCACCCAAGTTGACCGGTGATTCACGAACGTTAAAACTTGTAAAAACTATATGATGACATATATATGGATATATATATATAGTTAACATGATACTATGATAAGTAAACATATCATTAAGTATATTAACAATGAACTACATATGTAAAAACAAGACTACTAACTTAATGATTTTTAAACGAGACATATATGTAACGATTATCGTTGTAAAGACATTTAATGTATATATATCATATTAAGAGATATTCATACATGATAATATAATAATTTAAAATCTCATTTGATATTATAAACATTGGGTTAACAACATTTAACAAGATCGTTAACCTAAAGGTTTCAAAACAACACTTACATGTAACGACTAACGATGACTTAACGACTCAGTTAAAATGTATATACATGTAGTATTTTAATATGTATTTATACACTTTTGAAAGACTTCAATACACTTATCAAAATACTTCTACTTAACAAAAATGCTTACAATTACATCCTCGTTCAGTTTCATCAACAATTCTACTCGTATGCACCCGTATTCGTACTCGTACAATACACAGCTTTTAGATGTATGTACTATTGGTATATACACTCCAATGATCAGCTCTTAGCAGCCCATGTGAGTCACCTAACACATGTGGGAACCATCATTTGGCAACTAGCATGAAATATCTCATAAAATTACAAAAATATGAGTAATCATTCATGACTTATTTACATGAAAACAAAATTACATATCCTTTATATCTAATCCATACCCCAACGACCAAAAACACCTACAAACACTTTCATTCTTCAATTTTCTTCATCTAATTGATCTCTCTCAAGTTCTATCTTCAAGTTCTAAGTGTTCTTCATATATTCTACAAGTTCTAGTTACATAAAATCAAGAATACTTTCAAGTTTGCTAGCTCACTTCCAATCTTGTAAGGTGATCATCCAATCTCAAGAAATCTTTGTTTCTTACAGTAGGTTATCATTCTAATACAAGGTAATAATCATATTCAAACTTTGGTTCAATTTCTATAACTATAACAATTTATTTCAAGTGATGATCTTACTTGAACTTGTTTTCGTGTCATGATTCTGCTTCAAGAACTTCGAGCCATCCAAGGATCCGTTGAAGCTAGATCCATTTTTTTATTTTCCAGTAGGTTTATCCAAGGAACTTAAGGTAGTAATGATGTTCATAACATCATTCGATTCATATATATAAAGCTATCTTATTCGAAGGTTTAAACTTGTAATCACTAGAACATAGTTTAGTTGATTCTAAACTTGTTCGCAAACAAAAGTTAATCCTTCTAACTTGAATTTTAAAATCAACTAAACACATGTTCTATATCTATATGATATGCTAACTTAATGATTTAAAACCTGGAAACACGAAAAACACCGTAAAACCGGATTTACGCCGTCGTAGTAACACCGCGGGCTGTTTTGGGTTAGTTAATTAAAAACTATGATAAACTTTGATTTAAAAGTTGTTATTCTGAGAAAATGATTTTTATTATGAACATGAAACTATATCCAAAAATTATGGTTAAACTCAAAGTGGAAGTATGTTTTCTAAAATGGTCATCTAGACGTCGTTCTTTCGACTGAAATGACTACCTTTACAAAAACGACTTGTAACTTATTTTTCCGACTATAAACCTATACTTTTTCTGTTTAGATTCATAAAATAGAGTTCAATATGAAACCATAGCAATTTGATTCACTCAAAACGGATTTAAAATGAAGAAGTTATGGGTAAAATAAGATTGGATAATTTTTCTCATTTTAGCTACGTGAAAATTGGTAACAAATCTATTCCAACCATAACTTAATCAACTTGTATTGTATATTATGTAATCTTGAGATACCATAGACACGTATACAATGTTTCGACCTATCATGTTGACACATCTATATATATTTCGGAACAACCATAGACACTCTATATGTGAATGTTGGAGTTAGCTATACAGGGTTGAGGTTGATTCCAAAATATATATAGTTTGAGTTATGATCAATACTGAGATACGTATACACTGGGTCATGGATTGATTCAAGATAATATTTATCGATTTATTTCTGTACATCTAACTGTGGACAACTAGTTGTAGGTTACTAACGAGGACAGCTGACTTAATAAACTTAAAACATCAAGATATATTAAAAGTGTTGTAAATATATTTTGAACATACTTTGATATATATATGTATATATTGTTATAGGTTCGTGAATCAACCAGTGGCCAAGTCTTACTTCCCGATGAAGTAAAAATCTGTGAACTGAGTTATAGTCCCACTTTTAAAATCTAATATTTTTGGGATGAGAATACATGCAGGTTTTATAAATAATTTACAAAATAGACACAAGTACGTGAAACTACATTCTATGGTTGAATTATCGAAATCGAATATGCCCCTTTTTATTAAGTCTGGTAATCTAAGAATTAGGGAACAGACACCCTAATTGACGTGAATCCTAAAGATAGATCTATTGGGCCTAACAAACCCCATCCAAAGTACCGGATGCTTTAGTACTTCGAAATTTATATCATATCCGAAGGGTGTCCCGAAATGATGGGGATATTCTTATATATGCATCTTGTTAATGTCAGTTACCAGGTGTTCACCATATGAATGATTTTTATCTCTATGTATGGGATGTGTATTGAAATATGAAATCTTGTGTTCTATTATTATGATTTGATATATATAGGTTAAACCTATAACTCACCAACATTTTTGTTGACGTTTTAAGCATGTTTATTCTCAGGTAATTATTAAGAGCTTCCGCTGTTGCATACTTAAATAAGGACGAGATTTGGAGTCCATGCTTGTATGATATTGTGTAAAAACTGCATTCAAGAAACTTATTTTGTTGTAACATATTTGTATTGTAAACCATTATGTAATGGTCGTGTGTAAACAGGATATTTTAGATTATCATTATTTGATAATATACGTAAAGGTTTTTAAACCTTTATTGATGAAATAAAGGTTATGGTTTGTTTTAAAATGAATGCAGTCTTTGAAAAACGTCTCATATAGAGGTCAAAACCTCGCAACGAAATCAATTAATATGGAACGTTTTTAATCAATAAGAACAGGACATTTCAGTTGGTATCTGAGCGTTGGTCTTAGAGAACTAGAATTTTGCATTAATGTGTCTTATCGAGTTTGTTAGGATGCATTAGTGAGTCTGGACTTCGACCGTGTTTACTTGAAAAATGATTACTTAACAAATTTTGTTGGAAACTATATATTTTTAACATGTGAATATTATGTGATATATTAATCTCTTAACGCGTTTGATATTATGTGATAGATGTCTACCTCTAGAACAAGTCCCATTGACTCACCTAATAATAATGAAGAGTCAAATGTAAATTGGAATGATTCGTGGACTGATTCACAAGTTCCCGAAGAGGAACCGGAAGAAGAGTCAGAACCGGAAGAAGAATCGGAACCGGAAGAAGAATCGGAACGGGATGAAGAAATAGAACCGGTGGGGGAAATAATAAAACGATTAAGTAAAAGAAAATCCTCAACCAACCGACCAAGGTTAATTATGGTCAATGGTGTTTCCGCAAAGGAGCAAAATATTGGGAGGATTACCAATTCTCCAATGAATCGGATTCCGACGAGAATTCCGATGATGTTATAGAAATTACCCCAACTGAATTTAAAAAGGAAAAAGAAAATAATAAGGGAAAGGGCATAAAAATAGAGAAATCTAATTCCAACCCCGATGAACTTTATATGTATCGTCAACCCCCGAAGTCCTTAAGTTGTAACAATGACCCGGGAACCTCTAAACCACCAGGTTTTTCTAAACCAATGTGGAAAACGACGGCTTGTATTAGGGGAACATCATATATCCCTAGAAACTTGGAAAAACGAACCAAAACCGAAGAAGAAGAAACAAGCGAGTCGGAATAAGATAGTTTTATTCGTGTGGTGTAATATATGTAATATAGTGTGCTTATGCTTTATGATATATGTAAAAATTGCTTGTATTAATAAGTATTTTTTTTTTATGAATCTAACTCTTGTCTATTTTACAGTATAAAAACACAAAATGGATAGACAACCCAATATTTTAAGAGACCTACCTGGAGACATGATTGATGAAATCTTGTCTAGAGTCGGTCAGAATTCTTCGGCACAACTATTTAAGGCGAGATCAGTTTGTAAGACATTCGAAGAACGTTCCAAGAATGCCTTGGTTTATAAAAGGCTTTCGTTCGAAAGATGGGGGATATCACATTGGGAAATCCATAAGTTACGATGTGTTTACTTTGACGCATATATTGTGGGGAACCCAAATGCTATTTTACGCAATGGGTTAAGAAATTATTTTGACTCAATATATCCGAATATTGGACTTCGTGATTTAGAAAAAGCAGCTAACATGCAACATAAAGAAGCATGTTATGCTTACGGATTAGTAATGTTCGCTTCTCACCAAAGTGAGAACAAGAACATCGAGCTACAACTATTAAACAAAACGTTCCCACAAGTGACGGAGTCGGTAATTGGGGTAAGAAATGAGGTTTTTAGATTGTTACGGGACTGTTGGACATTACGTAACCCTCGTCCCTTTGACGATGTTACAACACGCTGTCTTATCAACTGCCATAACGGTTATGTTCCACAAGACCAAGGATGGGAAGTAATCCTAGTAAAACCAGAATGCATGACTTGTTTCTGGACGTATGAATTACGTGTATTTATTGCCTTTGCTGAACGACTTGTGTACTAGCTAGAATTATCTTCACAACCATCTTGTATCAAATTTATTGTGTGCTATATTTCATGCTATATGTAAAATAAGCGGTATTGTAAGTTTGTAAAATATTGTGTAAAAGTTTGAACGCGAAATATTATTATAATCAGTTTTTCATATAGAATTGTAGTAGTTGAATTGTATATTAGCTACTAAGTATGAACTTACCGGGTAGGTACTACCCGAATTTAAACTTATAAAACGCTAATATAAAGAAAAAGCTTTTATAAATGAGTTCATATTATCCTACGAAATACTATTAACTACTCTTAATATTCTGTATGATTAACTTGTTCCATTTGACTATTTGAAGGAAATGGCACCGACTACTCGACACACCGTGAATATGAATGAAGAGGAATTCCGTACTTTTCTAGCTTCAAACATAGCCGCAGTACAGGCTGCGCTACATACCAATAATAACCTTGGATCTAGCAGTACATGAAATCGTGTAGGATGCACCTACAAAGAATTCACTGCCTGCAAACCTTTAGAATTTGATGGAACCGAAGGACCGATCGGATTGAAACGGTGGACCGAGAAGGTCGAATCGGTGTTTGCCATAAGTAAGTGTACTGAAGAGGACAAAGTGAAGTACGCTATGCATACCTTCACAGGTTATGCGTTAACATGGTGGAATACCTATCTAGAGCAAGTGGGACAAGACGATGCGTACGCACTACCGTGGTCAGCATTCAAGCACTTGATGAACGAGAAGTACCGTCCCAAAACCGAGGTCAATAAGCTCAAGACAGAACTTAGAGGGTTACGAACCCAAGGATTTGATATTACCACGTACGAAATACGATTCACAGAATTGTGCCTATTGTGTCCAGGAGCATTCGAAGATGAGGAAGAGAAGATCGACGCGTTTGTGAAAGGATTACCGGAAAGAATCCAAGAAGATATAAGTTCACACGAGCCCGCCTCCATACAACAGGCATGTAGAATGGCTCACAAACTAGTGAACCAGATTGAAGAAAGAATTAAAGAACAGACTGCTGAAGAGGCCAATGTGAAGCAAGTCAAAAGAAAGTGGGAGGAAAACGGTGATAAGAATCACCAATACAACAACAACAGCAATTACAACAATAATCGCAACAATTATCCCAACAATCGCAACATCAATCGCAACTACAACAAACGGCCCAACAACAACAACAACAGCAACAACAGCAACTACAACAATCATCCCAACAGCAATAATAACCGCAACAACAACAACAATCAGAAGCAGCTATGCCAAAGGTGTGAAAAGTATCACTCGGGGTTCTGTACCAAATTTTGCAACAAGTGTAAAAGAAATGGTCATAGCGCGTCGAAGTGTGAGGTCTACTGACCAGGGGTTAATAGAACGAAAGGAACAAATGGTGTCAGAACGAGTAATGGCAGAGCAAGTAGTGTCGGAGCAAGTTATGCCAATGTAGTTTGTTATAAATGTGGAAAACTGGGCCACATTATTAGAAATTGCCCGAACCAGGAGAACACGAATGGACATGGCCGCAGAAGAGTTTTCAATATTAATGCGGCAGAGGCACAGGAAGACCCGGAGCTTGTTACGGGTACGTTTCTTATTGACAATAAATCTGCTTACGTTTTATTTGATTCGGGTGCGGATAGAAGCTATATGAGTAGAGATTTTTGTGCTAAATTAAGTTGTCCATTGATGCCTTTGGATAGTAAATTTTTACTCGAATTAGCAAATGGTAAATTAATTTCAGCAGATAATATATGTCGGAATCGAGAAATTAAACTGGTTAGCGAAACATTTAAGATTGATTTGATACCAGTAGAGTTAGGGAGTTTTGATGTGATAATCGGTATGGACTGGTTGAAAGAAGTGAAAGCAGAGACCGTTTGTTACAAAAATGCAATTCGCATTATACGAGAAAAAGGAAAACCCTTAATGGTGTACGGAGAAAAGGGCAACACGAAGCTACATCTTATTAGTAATTTGAAGGCACAAAAACTAATAAGAAAAGGTTGCTATGCTGTTCTAACACACGTCGAGAAAGTACAAACTGAAGAAAAGAGCATCAATGATGTTCCCATTGCAAAAGAATTTCCCGATGTATTTCCGAAAGAATTACCGGGATTACCCCCACATCGATCCGTTGAATTTCAAATAGATCTTGTACCAGGAGCTGCACCAATAGCTCGTGCTCTTTACAGACTCGCACCCAGCGAGATGAAAGAACTGC
Organism: Rutidosis leptorrhynchoides; assembly: GCF_046630445.1. Classification (NCBI taxonomy): domain Eukaryota; kingdom Viridiplantae; phylum Streptophyta; class Magnoliopsida; order Asterales; family Asteraceae; genus Rutidosis; species Rutidosis leptorrhynchoides. Next base: position 98,258,670 of record NC_092334.1, on the reverse strand, counting down.
AAAGCCAAGTACAAGAACTTTTAGAGCGTGGTTTCATTCGACCAAGCACATCACCGTGGGGAGCTCCTGTTTTGTTTGTTAAGAAGAAAGATGGTACATTCAGGTTGTGTATCGACTACCGAGAGTTGAACAAACTTACCATCAAGAACCGCTACCCACTACCGAGAATCGACGACTTATTTGATCAACTACAAGGCTCGTCTGTTTATTCAAAGATTGACTTACGTTCCGGGTATCATCAAATGCGGGTGAAAGAAGATGATATTCCAAAGACTGCTTTCAGAACACGTTACGGTCATTACGAGTTTATGATCATACCGTTTGGTTTAACTAATGCACCAGCTGTGTTTATGGACATTATGAACTGAGTGTGTGGACCATACCTTGACAAGTTTGTCATTGTTTTCATTGATGACATACTTATTTACTCAAAGAATGACCAAGAACACGGTGAACATTTGAGAAAGGTGTTAGAAGTATTGAGGAAGGAAGAATTGTACGCTAAGTTTTCAAAGTGTGCATTTTGGTTGGAAGAAGTTCAATTCCTCGGTCACATAGTGAACAAAGAAGGTATTAAGGTGGATCCGGCAAAGATAGAAACTGTTGAAAAGTGGGAAACCCCGAAAACTCCGAAACACATACGCCAGTTTTTAGGACTAGCTGGTTACTACAGAAGGTTCATCCAAGACTTTTCCAGAATAGCAAAACCCTTGACTGCATTAACGCATAAAGGGAAGAAATTTGAATGGAATGATGAACAAGAGAAAGCGTTTCAGTTATTGAAGAAAAAGCTAACCACGGCACCTATATTGTCATTGCCTGAAGGGAATGATGATTTTGTGATTTATTGTGACGCATCAAAGCAAGGTCTCGGTTGTGTATTAATGCAACGAACGAAGGTGATTGCTTATGCGTCTAGACAATTAAAGATTCACAAACAAATTATACGACGCATGATTTGGAATTAGGCGCGGTTGTTTTTGCATTAAAGACTTGGAGGCACTACTTATATGGGGTCAAAAGTATTATATATACCGACCACAAAAGTCTTCAACACATATTTAATCAGAAACAACTGAATATGAGGCAGCGTAGGTGGATTGAATTGTTGAATGATTACGACTTTGAGATTCGTTACCACCCGGGGAAGGCAAATGTGGTAGCTGACGCCTTGAGCAGAAAGGACAGAGAACCCATTCGAGTAAAATCTATGAATATAATGATTCACAATAACCTTACTACTAAAATAAAGGAGGCGCAACAAGGAGTTTTAAAAGAAGGAAATTTAAAGGATGAAATACCCAAAGGATCAGAGAAGCATCTTAATATTCGGGAAGACGGAACCCGGTATAGGGCTGAAAGAATTTGGGTACCAAAATTTGGAGATATAAGAGAAATGGTACTTAGAGAAGCTCATAAAACCAGATACTCAATACATCCTGGAACGGGGAAGATGTACAAGGATCTCAAGAAACATTTTTGGTGGCCAGGTATGAAAGCTGATGTTGCTAAATACGTAGGGGAATGTTTGACGTGTTCTAAGGTCAAAGCGGAGCATCAGAAACCATCAGGTCTACTTCAACAACCTGAAATCCCGGAATGGAAATGGGAAAACATTACCATTGATTTCATCACTAAATTGCCAAGGACAGCAAGTGGTTTTGATACTATTTGGGTAATAGTTGATCGTCTCACCAAATCAGCACACTTCCTGTCAATAAGAGAAGATGACAAGATGGAGAAGTTAGCACGACTATATTTGAAGGAAGTCGTCTCTAGACATGGAATACCAATCTCTATTATCTCTGATAGGGATGGTAGATTTATTTCAAGATTCTGGCAAACATTACAGCAAGCATTAGGAACTCGTCTAGACATGAGTACTGCTTATCATCCACAAACTAATTGGCAGAGCGAAAGGACAATACAAACGCTTGAAGACATGCTACGAGCATGTGTTATTGATTTCGGAAACAGTTGGGATCGACATCTACTAGCAGAATTTTCCTACAACAACAGCTACCATTCAAGCATTGAGATGGCGCCGTTTGAAGCACTTTATGGTAGAAAGTGCAGGTCTCCAATTTGTTGGAGTGAAGTGGGGGATAGACAGATTACGGGTCCGGAGATTATACAAGAAACTACCGAGAAGATCATCCAAATTCAACAACGGTTGAAAACTGCCCAAAGTCGACAAAAGAGCTACGCTAACATTAAAAGAAAAGATATAGAATTTGAAATTGGAGAGATGGTCATGCTTAAAGTTGCACCTTGGAAAGGCGTTGTTCGATTTGGTAAACGAGGGAAATTAAATCCAAGGTATATTGGACCATTCAAGATTATTGATCGTGTCGGACCAGTAGCTTACCGACTTGAGTTACCTCAACAACGCGCGGCTGTACATAACACTTTCCACGTCTCAAATTTGAAGAAATGTTTTGCTAAAGAAGATCTCACTATTCCATTAGATGAAATCCAAATCAACGAAAAACTTCAATTCATCGAAGAACCCGTCGAAATAATGGATTGTGAGGTTAAAAGACTTAAGCAAAACAAGATACCAATTGTTAAGGTTCGATGGAATGCTCGTAGAGGACCCGAGTTCACCTTGGAGCATGAAGATCAGATGAAGAAGAAATACCCGCATCTATTTCCAGAAGATTCGCCAACACCTTCAACAGCTTAAAATTTCGGGATGAAATTTATTTAACGGGTAGGTACTGTAGTGACCCGAACTTTTCCATGTTTATATATATTAATTGAGATTGATATTTACATGATTAAATGTTTCCAACATGTTAAGCAATCAAACTTGTTAAGACTTGATTAATTGAAATATGTTTCATATAGACAATTGACCACCCAAGTTGACCGGTGATTCACGAACGTTAAAACTTGTAAAAACTATATGATGACATATATATGGATATATATATATAGTTAACATGATACTATGATAAGTAAACATATCATTAAGTATATTAACAATGAACTACATATGTAAAAACAAGACTACTAACTTAATAATTTTTAAACGAGACATATATGTAATGATTATCGTTGTAAAGACATTTAATGTATATATATCATATTAAGAGATATTCATACATGATAATATCATGATAATATAATAATTTAAAATCTCATTTGATATTATAAACATTGGGTTAACAACATTTAACAAGATCGTTAACCTAAAGGTTTCAAAACAACACTTACATGTAACGACTAACGATGACTTAACGACTCAGTTAAAATGTATATACATGTAGTGTTTTAATATGTATTTATACACTTTTGAAAGATTTCAATACACTTATCAAAATACTTCTACTTAACAAAAATGCTTACAATTACATCCTCGTTCAGTTTCATCAACAATTCTACTCGTATGCACCCGTATTCGTACTCGTACAATACACAGCTTTTAGATGTATGTACTATTGGTATATACACTCCAATGATCAGCTTTTAGCAGCCCATGTGAGTCACCTAACACATGTGGGAACCATCATTTGGCAACTAGCATGAAATATCTCATAAAATTACAAAAATATGAGTAATCATTCATGACTTATTTACATGAAAACAAAATTACATATCCTTTATATCTAATCCATACACCAACGACCAAAAACACCTACAAACACTTTCATTCTTCAATTTTCTTCATCTAATTGATCTCTCTCAAGTTCTATCTTCAAGTTCTAAGTGTTCTTCATATATTCTACAAGTTCTAGTTACATAAAATCAAGAATACTTTCAAGTTTGCTAGCTCACTTCCAATCTTGTAAGGTGATCATCCAACCTCAAGAAATATTTGTTTCTTAAAGTAGGTTATCATTCTAATACAAGGTAATAATCATATTCAAACTTTGGTTCAATTTCTATAACTATAACAATTTATTTCAAGTGATGATCTTACTTGAACTTGTTTTCGTGTCATGATTCTGCTTCAAGAACTTCGAGCCATCCAAGGATCCATTGAAGCTAGATCCATTTTTCTCTTTTCTAGTAGGTTTATCCAAGGAACTTAAGGTAGTAATGATGTTCATAACATCATTCGATTCATATATATAAAGCTATCTTATTCGAAGGTTTAAACTTGTAATCACTAGAACATAGTTTAGTTAATTCTAAACTTGTTCGCAAACAAAAGTTAATCCTTCTAACTTGACTTTTAAAATCAACTAAACACATGTTCTATATCTATATGATATGCTAACTTACTGATTTAAAACCTGGAAACACGAAAAATACCGTAAAACCGGATTTACGCCGTCGTAGTAACACCGCAGGCTGTTTTGGGTTAGTTAATTAAAAACTATGATAAACTTTGATTTAAAAGTTGTTATTCTGAGAAAATGATTTTTATTATGAACATGAAACTATATCCAAAAATTATGGTTAAACTCAAAGTTGAAGTATGTTTTCTAAAATGGTCATCTAGACGTCGTTCTTTCGACTGAAATGACTACCTTTACAAAAATGACTTGTAACTTATTTTTCCGACTATAAACCTATACTTTTTCTGTTTATATTCATAAAATAGAGTTCAATATGAAACCATAGCAATTTGATTCACTCAAAACGGATTTAAAATGAAGAAGTTATGGGTAAAACAAGATTGGATAATTTTTCTCATTTTAGCTACGTGAAAATTGGTAACAAATCTATTCCAACCATAACTTAATCAACTTGTATTGTATATTATGTAATCTTGAGATACCATAGACACGTATACAATGTTTCGACCTATCATGTCGACACATCTATATATATTTCGGAACAACCATAGACACTCTATATGTGAATGTTGGAGTTAGCTATACAGGGTTGAGGTTGATTCCAAAATATATATAGTTTAAGTTGTGATCAATACTGAAATACGTATACACTGGGTCGTGGATTGATTCAAGATAATATTTATCGATTTATTTCTGTACATCTAACTGTGGACAACTAGTTGTAGGTTACTAACGAGGACAGCTGACTTAATAAACTTAAAACATCAAAATATATTAAAAGTGTTGTAAATATATTTTGAACATACTTTGATATATATGTATATATTGTTATAGGTTCGTGAATCAACCAGTGGCCAAGTCTTACTTCCCGACGAAGTAAAAATCTGTGAAAGTGAGTTATAGTCCCACTTTTAAAATCTAATATTTTTGGGATGAGAATACATGCAGGTTTTATAAATGATTTACAAAATAGACACAAGTACGTGAAACTACATTCTATGGTTGAATTATCGAAATCGAATATTCCCCTTTTTATTAAGTCTGGTAATCTAAGAATTAGAGAACAGACACCCTAATTGACGCGAATCCTAAAGATAGATCTATTGGGCCTAACAAACCCCATCCAAAGTACCGGATGCTTTAGTACTTCGAAATTTATATCATATCCGAAGGGTGTCCCGGAATGATGGGGATATTCTTATATATGCATCTTGTTAATGTCGGTTACCAGGTGTTCACCATATGAATAATTTTTATCTCTATGTATGGGATGTGTATTGAAATATGAAATCTTGTGGTCTATTATTATGATTTGATATATATAGGTTAAACCTATAACTCACCAACATTTTTGTTGACGTTTTAAGCATGTTTATTCTCAGGTGATTATTAAGAGCTTCCGCTGTCGCATACTTAAATAAGGACGAGATTTGGAGTCCATGCTTGTATGATATTGTGTAAAAACTGCATTCAAGAAACTTATTTTGTTGTAACATATTTGTATTGTAAACCATTATGTAATGGTCGTGTGTAAACAGGATATTTTAGATTATCATTATTTGATAATCTACGTAAAGCTTTTTAAACCTTTATTGATGAAATAAAGGTTATGGTTTGTTTTAAAATGAATGCAGTCTTTGAAAAACGTCTCATATAGTGGTCAAAACCTCGCAACGAAATCAATTAATATGGAACGTTTTTAATCAATAAGAATGGGACATTTCAGTAGTCAACTTAACCAATGGATAAGGCGATCCTTTTCACCAACCAAATTCACCTCTTGGCGAGGAATCTGAAACACTTACCGACGAACCAATCCGAAACACCATTTTCACACTCATTTCTCGAGTATCTCGTCATGATTATATACTATCTCAAATTCTGAATCTCATTCATCCACTCGTTCCGACCGTCAATCATCCGGGAATAATGGAAGAAATTAACGAGCTTCGCGCTCGAGTAATCAATTTGGAAAACGTGGTGTAAAACCTACCAGCTTCAGCAACAGCACCGGCTACACCAGTACCACCAACAACAACATCCGCAGCACAAGCCTCAACACTACATGCCTCACACTCACAGTCTGTACCTCCAGCATAATCATCATACTACATGATGTCCTATATCGATTATCTTCATTCTACATGACGTTCTACATCATTTATCTTCGTTCGACATGGCGATTATGTAATCTCTAATATTTTAGAGATTATATACTCTTGTTTTAACGGTAAATCAAATGAGATTAATATTATATTAACTCATTAAACCCATGATTACATCTGAAGAAAATATATATGTATATATATTTTCATAAGGATTGTAATAAAAAGTTCTTTTGTACAAACTGTTAATGGTGAAAATATTTTAACGGGTAGGTAATACCCGAGGAATATTTAAATTTCACATTAATAAGTTATACTGTACATTTTTCGAATCTGATTCAACAGTCAATTACAATCCTACTTACATCCACAGATATACGTATTCGTTCACTGCGGAATAACCATTTTCATTCAACTTCATATTTGGATTTTGACCTATCAGAATTCAACAAGTGGCATAATAAAGAAAACATTGGACAAGATAAAATTTGTTAGAAACAAACTAATTAAAAAAAATTGTTAAGTATCCACGCTAACTGTTCCTAGCTAACTGTTCTTAGCTAACTGATTACATTTTATTTATCGCAATTTTATTTAGTGTCATTTAATTTCTGTTATTTATTTACGCGCTTTAAATATCGGGACACGTATACAAGGTTTTGACATATAATAATGACGCATCTATATATATTATTTGGAATCACCATAGACACTCTATATGCTGTAATGCTAGAGTTCGCTATACAGGGTTGAGGTTGATTCTCAAATAATATATATACTTTGAGTTGTGATCGAGTCTGAGACATGTATACGGGTCACGATACGTATTAATTAATTCGAATATTATATATTAAACTATATATGAATTATGGAACTGCTAACTGTGCACTATCAACTGAGGACTACCAACATTGAACAATTAAAATGAAATAAAAATATTGATTATAACATATGAAACTAAATAATTCTTCAAGTTTGCCACTTGAATTCATCTTAAACATCCTTTGTATCTTGACGATTACAATCAGCGTTTAATCATCTAAAAAAACACAATTCTCTTGAAACCACCTCGGACTGATAACCGATGATTCAAATATGGTAGCATTAAATGCAGAGGAAACAGTAAAATTGTAGATGGTCTAAACGGCGTTTGATAATAAAGAATGGAAGGTTGGAAACGCTCGATAGAAAATTTGGTACTAAAAAACGGTTTGAACAAACCACGAAGGAGACTACGGACAAATACAAGGACCAAATTCTGTATTCAAAGAAACTAGGTAATTCTGGATCCAATGAAATCTTCAGCGAATATCTTGCTCCTCACCCATGATAAAATCTTGAGGAAAATTTTTTCTTCATCAACCTTCGAACTTAGAAATTCTAAAATATCATCATAAATATCTTCGATATTTCAGAGGATATTTTTATAAAAATTCTCATCCGAAATTATATACCTCTTCGTGCTATCTGTAGTACATTATATTGGAAACTTCTGTAAAATCTAAGTATAAATTACGAATGAATTCTGGAGAAGTGTTAAGAATTTGAGCATGAGTTAGTATAATATAATGACACTTGGCCAACGTGATTATATTACAGTAAGTCATGCTGAATTTCTAATGAAACGTGATGATGGTTCACAGTAGACCATACCCTCATCGTGTGCCATGTTACAAAACTCTTTCATTCTACTTAATCTCTGAACATATCAAGAAAACATATTTTTGATAGTTCTATCTTCTGTAATTCTGGTAACTTACCAAATCAAATCGTGCTATTACGTTCCTTCTTGCTTAGAACATTGTGATAAATCGAAATTTCATACCTATGAATTCTGGACCATTATTAGCTTGACTTAAAGTCGGGAAGAGAAAACAAAAGCATAGAGCTCCGAAATATAATGAAGAATATAAAGCCCAATAACAACACCGAAATTACAAACTGTGTATATCAATTCGAATAGCAATATAAAGACACGGGAGAAATAGAACTACTATAACCCCAAGAGCATAGCAGAAGTAAACAGAGTCCTCTGGTGGTAGTTGAAAAAAAAAAGAATGATTGATACGATAATCAGGACAATATCAAGGATTAGAACTGGATTGAGCATTTCCCTAATCTTGGAAAGTATGAATTAAGGAAGAAAGTATAGGAGTCATAAGAATAATGGGACGGAAGAGTTTAATTTATAATGGAAATATCAGACAGAGTAATCGAGGCGGATCACCGTATTTAATTATAGAGATCTTAATTTCCTTACTCACCAAAGAATCAAATCTTTTAGATTTCTAAGATTTTCTTTTAAATCCCTTGAATTCCGGAATTCAACTCTGACTACGTTAAAAGTCAAGAAGAATTTTATTTTCCTCAGTGCACTATTTTGTGATAACTTCACTAGTACTTTTAACACCATCAAATTGTTTTATCTATATTACTCAATAATGATAAAACTCTATTTATCAACTCATATTCGTCATGAAAACATTCTTATTGTTAGCCATGACGACCTCGATAAAATTTCGGGACGAAATTTCTTTAACGGGTAGGTACTGTGACGACCCAGAAAATTCCGACCAAATTTAAACCTAATCTTTATATGATTCTGACACGATAAGCAAAGTCTGTAATGTTGAGTCACAAAATTTTTGAACTGATTCATATATATACAATTGACCTTCGACTTTTCTGATGATTTACTAACAATTAATTGTAAATAGATATGTGTGTATATATATATACATGGTATTTGAAATTATAATTTGTAATATTATATACTGTAATATATATAAGTAATAAATATTAAAGATTCAATATATTACATAATTGGTAAATTGTAATAAATTGCAATATATTACATCTAGTTACTAGTTGGAATATAATTATCATTATTTTCATTATTATTATCAATAGTAATATTAATATTAGAATCAGTATTATTAATATTATTATTTTTAATAAACAACATATAGATATGAAATTCATATATATAAATTGTTGTAATATTATTAATAATATTATTATAATTAGTATTATTATTATTAATAATATTGTTGTTATAAATTTATATCTATTATCATATTCATTAATAATAATACTATTATGATTACTAATATGTTATTATAAATTTTTATTATTATTAAGAGTATTATTACTATAATTATATTTATTAATTAACAAGATTAATCATAATATGTAAATACAGATATGTACATATAGATATATAAATACAGATATATATATACAGATATATAAAATCAGATATATATATATATATATATATATATATATATATATATATATATATATATATATATATATATATATATATATATATATATATATATATATATATATATATTGATATACATATACAGATACAGTATACAAATCAGTACTTTTGTATTAATAATATAATTATTAGATTTAGATTAAATACGGATTAAAACACGGAATCAAATTTGTTTCACGTTCCTATCATCTTTATTCAACTTTTGTTCATGTCTCTGAAAGAGTTAAACAACCAAATCGATCGTACCATTCTGTTAGAAATCAACATTGATCTTTTTAATTCTTTTATATATTTTTCTGTCCTGGTGGTCCGCTCGAATTGAGAAAAGATTCCCATTACCATTACAAACAAAAATTGATAAAATCAAAATCAGATATAATGATTTTGTAAGATACAAAAATTACTAGATAATAAATAAATGAAGAATCGAATGCAGTTAGGCATCCACATCAATCTTCTTGATATTTTATTTTACTCGTCCTTCCTGTCTTCAACTTGTTAACCGTTCAAATTAACTTCTCAATACAAACAAGCTGATCAAATCAATTTGTTAGAGACCAATAGTAATCGTACGAATCTGTTACACATCACTTTCTACTTTAGTTTTCTTGTTGTTTCTTCCTGGCTCGAATATGTTTATCGAACTCTTCACTATTATAAAACAACCCAGCACTCCTGTAAAACCAAGAGGAAGAAACACAAACCATTTGATTTATGTATATACATATAATCAAGCATACACAAAATATATTAACTAACCTCATATTCTTGCTTCGTTTAATCACCAACCGTCACCTTTAACTTCTCATCACATGCAAACTAGTTTCGTTTTTGCTCATCTATTCATTAGAACCACCACACTATGATCTTAAACCATCACCATCCGAGAATCAACTTTAAGCAACCATCAACACCACACAATCATCTTCATGAAAAACCATAACTATACCGCCACCTTCTCTCTCACTTCTTTCTGCAAATCACGATCACCTTCCTCTTTTTTTTGTTTACAACCTTAAACCACCACATCCATAATTACTTCTGTAGCTGCTACACGCTTCTTATATTTTTCCTTAACGATGCCACAATTGTAAGTATATTTCTATTTCAGTAATGATGAAGACAATGGTGATATATGTTAAGATGATGAGCGAGATATATTTTTCTTATATTATGAACACAATAACGTAAAGCTTCTAACCTCCTTTTTTCCTTTATTCTCTTATGGCCGACAAACCACTTTACACACTCGATTTTTCTTGATAAAGTATAGGGTACGGTGTATTATTTGATTTAGTAATGGGGAACCGATTTTCTAGCAATTATGAATATAGTTTATGGAAACATGACGTGGTGAATGTGACAATCCTCTCTAACTACTGTGTAATCCTATTTGCCTCGGTTACTACTTATGTTCAATAAAATGAATGATGAAAAGGTTGCATTTTTTTGTTTGAAATGTAAAGTTTGTCAAATTGATTGCATATTACAATCATAATCAACGAATAATGGTGGGACAATATAATATATGATGGTCGACCATTAAGTGGGGTTAGTGAAAGATTTAAAGATGATAATAGTCACACCGAATTGATTGCTAAAACAAATTGATATGTGGGGCTTTAGTCTAATGGAGATTATTCAAAACATGTTGGTGGATGACTTGTGCGTTCTTTTCTTTCTGTGTTGTCAACACCATAACCAAACAACCCCACTCATAATTATACCACTAACAAATGTTAAGGAAATGGAAGTATTTGCTATTTCTATATTGGTCAGATTTCTATGTCATAACCCGTCCTAAACCATAAGGACAAATATAATAACATATGATTTCATCTCGAGGTATTGACCTCTATATGCGACATTTTTCAAAGAAAACTGCATTCGTTTTTACAATACAAACCACAACTTTTATTTAGAATACAAGGTTTAAACAACACAATAATGATTATCGTTTAGCGATAATCTTAGCCTTACAAACTTTACATGTGATGATAACAATACGATTTCCAACATATTTTACATTATAAATCCTCCGATATGCAGTTTTATTTTTGACACAAATATGCATACTCCAGATCTTGCTTAAATTCAACATGATGCAGCGGAAGCTTTTAGTTATCACCTGAGAATAAACATGCTTAAAACGTCAACATAAAGTTGGTGAGATATAGGTTTAATGCCGGCAGCGTTATAAATATAGACCACAAGATTTTATATATAAACGTTTTAATAAAAATATTCTAAGTTGTTGAGCACTTGATAACCATACTTAACATTTAATCAACGTCGCATATTCCCTTTATTATGAAATCTTACTACATCGTACCAAGTGTAGTCACCAAAACGAAGTACTGTGCAACCGTTGAATACTGGTCGTCCAGTCTGGTTGGGGTTGTCAGGCCCGATAGATCTATCAACAGGATTCGCGTTTACAATACCGCATGTAAATAGTAGTTACCAAGTTACAGGGAAGTATGCCAGTGGTACAACTCAACGTAGAATATATATTTTTAATCACTTGTGTCCATAACGTAAATCATAAAATGCATGTATTCTCATCCCGAAATATTTAGAGTTTAAAAGTGGGACTATATACTCACTTTTGCCTTGAAGGTATTTAACACGACTTGGTCTCCGATAGATAACACGAACCTAACCATATATATAATATATCAACATATTTTCTTTTCAAGTAATCGTTACATATATATATACTTATAATGCTTTTAATATTTTCTTAGTCCGTAGTTAGCAGTCTGTTGTTAATGGTCCACAATTAGTTGCTCAATAAAATAAATAAAGACCCCACCGTATTCGTATTGATCAGAATTAATCTCGACCCATGGTACCATGTTGTCAAATGACATGTTGCGTACATAAAGTACCATGTTGTCAAATGACGTGTTGCGTACAATCATGAGGTCTTATGATTAATCTTCTCGTGTTGTTTACGGGTGGTCCTGAAATATATAAAATCAAATCATAAGTAATTATATATAAAATATCATATTAATTAGAAAAGATATGATTAATTTACTTTTTCTCCAAATATTTTCGTAGCTAAACTAGCTTCGGATACCCAATCTTGTTTTAGTCGTAGTTTCTTCATTACAACTCCGTTTTTGTTGGTTCAACTTTCCACTTCCTTGGATTGAGTCAAATTTTAAGAATATGAACTGTAAATACCTTGGTTTACATTCAGAATCACAGGTTATAGTTCAAACTTTAGGTAAATCTTATGAAAGTAATCATTTTTGTCATAAAAACAATATCTAGATAAAAATATTTACACTTTGAGTTAAACCATGAAATTTTTATGTGTTAACATATTCATAAGAAATATCATTTTTTTAAGATATGAACTTCCAATTCAAAGTTTAAAATGGTTTTTAATTATCCAACCCAAAACAGTCCCCGGTTGCACTCCGACGACGTAGATTCAGTTTTAAGGTGTTCTTTGTAAAAAAAAGTTGAATCTTGTTAAGTTAGCATATCATTATGATATATTATAGGTATTGAAGTGTTTTAAAAGTTAAGTTAGAAGGATCTATTTAGTTTGCGAATAAGTTTGAAATCATTCAAACTATGTTCTTGTTGTTAAAATTTTATACCACAAAATAAGATAGCTATATGAATAAGAATTGAATAAGATTATGAACAAGGTTACTACCTCAAGTTACTTGGACAAAGTTACTGCAAAGATAAGAAATAATATTAGAATCAAAGAGTGGTGGAGTTAGATCAAAAAGGTTGGAAGTAAACTTGTATTCTTGGAAGGATTATTGAAGTGTTCTTGAAAGGTTTTTCTTATGATGATTAAGGCTTGTTTTTGAAGCTAGATCTTCATGGTTATTTTCTGAGATGATTAAGGTGTTTAAGGCTTTTAAGTGTATGTGTTTTTAGCTAGGAAATGGTAGTAGAATTTGAGCTAGAAATGATGTGGGATAAGGCCCTTAAAAACGTGAATGGGGGGGGGGACATGGACAAGATTTTCATTTGTTATTTTGTATAAATATCAATGCTAGCATCCAATTTCTAATTACCTCTCCTTGATAGCAGCATAAAAGGCTGATTAGGTGTTGATTAGGATGTTGATTTGATGTATATATACCAATAGTAAATACGTATAGAAGCTGAGTATGATACGGGTACATATACCCTATATATACGTATAGAAATCTTGATGAAACGGAACGAAAATTCAAATATAGCTATCTTTTGTGAATATACTTATATTGTTTTATGTATTTAAGTCCTTAAAAAGTGATTAAATACATTATATATACGATACATGTACAAGCATTATAGGTTATAAGTATATATATCAAAGAACATTACATATAATTATCGTTTTGAAAACTTAAGTTAGTTGTTTCAAAGTATACTTATAACTCATTGTTATTAGTACACAATGAAATGTTAAACCATCCTTAGATCATGTTAAATATATATAAATACATATATATACACAAACGTATAATTATCGTATGTTATATAGTTCGTGATATCATCGGTCAAATTGGACGGTCAACCGTTGTATAAAACTCTTTTCAAAAACATAAGTCTCAACAATTTAGATTGCTTATCATGTTGGTAAGGTTTAATTTATGTAAATATTAATCTCATAAGTATAAAATGATCGGAAAAATCCAGGTCATTACAGTACCTACCCGGTTAATAAATTTCGTCCCGAAATTTTAAAATTTTACCTATTTTGCGTCATCGGTAAACAAATGTGGGTACTTTTGTTTCATTTGATCCTCTCGTTCCCAAGTAAACTTGGGACCTCTTCGTGCATTCCAACAAACCTTAACGATGGGTATGTTGCTCTGCTTGAGTTGTTTAACTTCACGGTCCATGATTTCGACTGGTTCTTCTATGAATTGTAGTTTCTCGTCGACTTGGATTTCTTCAAGAGGAATGGTGAGATCTTCCTTTGCAAGACATTTCTTAAGGTTTGAGACTTGAAATGTATTATGTACTCTGGCGAGTTGTTGTGGTAACTCGAGTCGATAAGCTACCGGTCTGATGCGTTCGATGATCTTGAACGGGCCTACATACCTTGGGTTTAGTTTACCCCTTTTGCCGAAACGTATTACACCTTTCCAAGGTGACACCTTTAGCATAACCATGTCACCGATCTGAAACTCTAATGGTTTCCTTCGGACATCGGCGTAGCTCTTTTGGCAACTACGGGCTATTTTCAATCTCTCCTTGATTTGTACTATCTTCTCAGTAGTTTCGTGTATGATCTCGGGACCAGTTAATTGTTGATCTCCTACTTCATTCCAACAGATAGGGGATCTACACTTCCTTCCATACAGTGCTTCAAATGGTGCAGCTTTAATGCTCGCATGATAACTATTATTATACGAGAATTCTGCTAATGGTAGATATTTATCCCATCCGTTTCCAAAATCGATCACACGTGCCCTGAGCATGTCTTCAAGAGTCTGAATTGTTCATTCACTCTGCCCGTCAGTTTGCGGATGATATACGATGCTCATATCCAAACGAGTTCCCAGGGCCTTCTGTAGAGATTGCCAGAACTTTGAATTAAATCTACTATCACGATCGGATATAATGGAAATAGGTATTCCATGCCTTGAAACAATTTTCTTTATGTATAATCGTAATAGTTTTTCCATTCTATCCGTTTCCTTTATAGGCAAGAAATGTGCAGATTTGGTGAGATGATCAACTATTACATAAATGGTGTCATAACCCCAGGCAGTCTTAGGTAACTTTGCGATGAAATCCATGGTAATACCATCCCATTTCCATTCTGGGATTTCTGGTTGTTGAAGTAACCCTGACGGCTTCTGGTGTTCTGCTTTAACTTTGGAACAAGTTAAACATTCCCCAACATATGTTGCAACGTCTGTCTTTAAATTAGGCCACCAATAATGCGTCTTAAGATCTTGATAATCTTTCCAACTCCAGGATGTATCGAGTATCTTATCTTATGTGCCTCGTTCAATATCAACTTCCTTAATCCACCCAAATTCGGTACCCAAATACGGTTTGCAAAATATCGAATTTCGTCCTCCCGTATAACGAGTTGCTTCTCATACTTCTTCATTATTTCATTTCCTATGTTTTCTTTAGTAAGAGCTTCTCGTTGAGCTTCTATGATTTATGAGTTAAGATTCATGCGAATTTTTATGTTCATCGCTCGTACTCGAATTGGCTCTCGTTCCTTTCTGCTTAGAGCGTCGGCCACTACATTCGCTTTCCCGGGATGATAGAGAATCTCACAATCATAGTGGTTTATCAGCTCGACCCACCTAAGTTGCCTCATGTTCAGCTGTTTCTGATCGAAGATATGTTGAAGGCTTTTATGATCAGTAAACACAGTGCATTTAACTCCATATAAATAGTGTCTCCATATCTTCAATGCAAACACTACTGCCCCCAATTCTAGATCATGCGTCGTGTAATTCCGCTCGTGAATCTTCAATTGTCGAGATGCGTATGCAATAACTTTCTTTCGTTGCATAAGGACTCAACCAAAACCTTGTCGCGAAGCATCACAATATATCTCAAAATCATCGTTCCCTTCAGGTAACGATAAAATAGGCACCGTAGTCAACTTCTTCTTCAGTAATTGAAATGCACTCTCCTGCTCAGAGGTCCATTCGTACTTCTCCCCTTTTTGCGTTAATGCTATTAATGGTTTAGCTATTCGGGAAAAATCTTGAATAAACCTTCTATAATAACCGGCTAAACCCAAAAATTGGCGTATCTGCGTTGGTGTCTTAGGAGTCTCCCATTTTTCAATGTCCTCAATTTTAGCTGGATCAACCTGAATTCCTTTGCTACTAACAACGTGACCAAGAAATTGCACTTCTTTCAACCAAAATGCACACTTAGAAAATTTGGCGTATAACTGTTCTTTTCTTAACAATTCTAATACCAACCTTAAATACTGCTCATGCTCTTGCTCATTTTTGGAATAGATAAGAATATCTCGTCAATAAAAACGATAACAAACTTATCTAGATACGGACTACAAACTCGATTCATGAGGTCCATGAATACAGCTGGCGCATTCGTCAATCCAAACCGCATGACTAAAAATTCGTAATTACCGTAGCGTGTCTGGAAAGCAGTTTTCGGAATATCTTCTTCTTTTACATGTAGTTGATGATAGCCAGATCTTAAGTCAATTTTCGAGTACACACATGATCCTTGCAGTTGATCAAATAAGTCATCAATTCTCGGTAGTGGATACCGATTCTTGATAGTTAACTTATTTAATTCACGATAATCTATACACATCCTAAAAGATCCATCCTTGTTTTTAACAAATAAAATTGGAGCTCCCCACGGTGAAGTACTTGGTCGTATGAATCCTTGGTTCAGTAACTCTTTTAACTGACTATGAAGTTCTTTTAACTCGGATGGTGTAAGTCTATATGGAGCACGAGTGATGATGTAGCGTGGGGGATACGAAATAGTATTATATTTTTGATACGAAAAGCGATACAGATTACACAAGTTTTAATTATTTATTTACGAATGGGATATACCTAAACCTTGCTACAACACTATAGGCAGTGTACCTAATCGTAGAGTAGTATAGTTTTTAGTAAGTCCGGTTCGTTCCACAGGGAGCGGGCTTATTGCACACTATATTTTTAAACAACTATATTTGTACAAAATATATATAATTATATATAATAATATATAAAAGGGGGTTTACCGTTTAATGACCGGTTTGTCGATTTATATTTTAAGCGAAGCGTATAGTAAATGATGATATTTAAATAACAATAAAATAAATAACAATAATTAAAATGACGATAAAAAAAAATACGAGGAAATATGAAATAAAATATATTATGCTTATTTAAACTTCCGTAACCATGATGGTTGACGTGTTGATTTTAGTTTTATGCCCATGGGTTAATTGTCCTTTGTCCTGGATTATTTAATATGTCCGTCTGGTTTTTGTCCATAACAGTCCATCGGTCATAAATATAAAATGCGAGTGTCCTCGTCAAATTATCCTTATACCCGAAGTTAAATATTCCAACTAATTGGGGATTTAAACTGTAACAAGATTTTAATACTTTGTTTAATAATTACACCAGGATGTCGACTGAGTGTAACCCAAGGTTTTAATATTTTGTTATCAATTATACCAAGTGTCATTTGTACATAATTTCACCCCTGTTTTAATTATTCTAGTGGCTATTAATCCATTCCCGTGTCCGGTTAAATGAACGATTATTCGTACATATAAATACCCCGCCCATCGTGTCCGATCGAGTGTATATGGTAATTTATAGGGACGCCTAATTGTAAATCTTTATATTAACATTAACAAACTATCATTTAGTTAAACAAATATAAAGCTCATTAATAGCCCATAGTCTCATTTCCACAAGTGTCGTTCTTTTGTCCAAACCCCAATTATGGTACAAAGCCCAATTACCCAATTTTAGTAATTAGCCCAACATCATGATTACTTCGTTTTAAATAAGCATAATAATAACTTAGCTACGAGACATTAATTTAAAAAGGAGAACATAGCTTACATTGATTATTTATCGCGTAGTGGTACACGGACAGAGCTCTGACTTTAAAACCCGTAAAAATAACTTTTACATAACCCAAACTAATCTAATATAACACTAATCTATAATATATATATATATATATATATATATATATATATATATATATATTATATAAATTATATATTTATTTATTTATTATCGTACGGAGTATTATTATTATTATGTTATTAAACTCGGCAGAATTCGCGACCTTTTATAGGGATTCTGAAATTTCTGTGCTCCGCGAGTCGCGGCACTTTGTGCCTGAGAACTCCGCGAGTCGCGGGGATATGGAATACAGCTCACACCCCTTTGGATCTTCTTTGCCGACGTTTTATATATATAAATATAAAATATAAATAATTAATATAATTATTTATATATTATATTATATTCTTGTGCATAGTAGACTTGTAATTTTTAGTCCGTTGCGTCGGGCGTTGATAGTTGACTCATGTCCTGGTTCCGGATTTTCGAACGTCCTTGCGTACAATTTAATATCTTGTACTTTGCGTTTTGTAACTTGTACTCTTATCTTTTTTAGACGTTCTTCATCAATAATTTGAACCACTTGGATTGTATCTTGTACATTTGAGCTTTTTGGTCATTTGCGTCTTCAAATCGTCGTTTTCGCCTTTTGTCTTCGCACTTATTTAATATAAACGATTACAACTTAAAATAGGACAATTACAACTAAATAATTTACATATTGGGAGGATATTGCTACTAAATATATGTTCATTTGGAGCACTATCAAATATCCCCACACTTGAACGTTGCTTGTCCTCAAGCAATACAGAACTTGAAATAAAAACATACATGAATCACTTTTTTATTCATCACACTTTGTACATCAGTGATTTTGATATGGTGGTATAAACAATGATAGTAACGATAGAACCATGGTTAAAGGTGGGTGTGTCATCCAAAGTTGCCTCGGGTTTAGGTCAACGACACTTGCAATCAAATAGCCGATTTGCTTTCGGTTTCTAAAGCAAAGTGCACATTTGAAAGGCGGTTTACAGTCCCACATGACTATGAAAATTTAGATCCGTTAGGAAATTGGATCTTTATGAAAACATTTGATCTTTTAAAAATTCAATCTAGCTTTTACCCTAGACACGTTTTCCGGAATAACCCTTCACCGGTGTTTGCAAAATATTTTTGTGGGTTGTGTGGGTTTCAGATTTGAAAATTTTAGCTCAACACTTGTGGTTTTGTGTCACCCACTTGCGAACCTTGTATTAGGAAAGCAACACGTTCAGTATACTTGCTCCGTATATTACCTTTCGATAAACTACCGTCCGGTTGTAAAGGAAAGCGTTGAACAAGCAACTGTTAAGGCAATGTCCCCTGACATGCTTTTAATTATGGTCTATAACGTGTCGGACGCAATTACTATCCTTTGTAGGAGCAATAGTAAAGCTCACCCTAGGAATTTTTCGGTCTGGCACAAGGTCCTGTCTTCGACCATGCTATGCAACCACCGTTCTTACGGTTGACACCCGATTTGGTTCAGGTGACCTAATGAATTCCAGGTGAATTCCTAGGATTTTACGTTCAATGGTAATGAACGCATTGAAAATGGGTTTTCAGAAAACAAATCGGTTTATAATTTTGATCAAAATATTTTCTCGTTCAAGCTCGAGTTTAGATATCATTGAATTCCATGAGTTTGTAATTCTCAATCTTTAAGGTCAATCTCAAGGATTGAGTAATATCAGGCTTAAAAGCTGATTTTTGATCTTTAAGGAGATTATCCTTTCTGGGGATCTGATTCATTAGTCTTATCAAGCTAATTTGCACGGTGCCCCCCCATTGTACGAGATAAATCCTTCTCATGGTTAGGATAAATCTGACCACCTGGCGACCCTGTTTTATGCTGAGGTCCGTGGATTTCCTGCTGATTTTAGTGTTGACTTTTCTAGATTTTTCGTCAACCTACAGCTGGTCTGAATGACAACTTCTTGACCTAAATCAAGAAGCGCGTTTCTTTTTCGGAAGACTTTACTTCCTTTAAATGATGGAATTGATTCATCGTGTAGATCCATCTTTCATTACAGTAAATCGGGTAAAACAGTTAATTTAGTCCAAAACAAAAGCACTTGCAATAAACTTTACAGAAACATGTGATAGATAGTTTTTAATTGAATAACTTGGTACATTCTCCCCACACTTAGTTTCTTTCTTTGCCTTTTTATTCTCCTTTATTCCATTTTAAATGAATTCAATCGTTTTAAGGTGTTTCTCAATTTATGTCCTTTCCGAGGTAAGGATAATTTCGGTATTAACACCTAGTTTTCACCGTTCATAAATATATATAAACATGATTTTAAATTCATTTAGTTGAAAATTTTTCAAATTTTCATAAAATTTGGCAAATAAACCAAGTATAAACCCGAGAGAATTTATAACCCTTCCCCACACTTGAGATCATGCAATGCCCTCATTTGCATGAAATCAGACTATAATTATAAATTCATGAGGGTGATTAGTGTAGAAAAGTGATTGAAAATACCCAGTTTGTAATTACAAAGCTCGTCGAATGATAGATGGCGCGCCTCATCGTTCATTCCTTCTTTTGTTATTTCACACATGTTTTTCTTCAAAAATGGTTGCTTTTCTGAACTGTTTGCCAATATTTGAAAATGCGTCTTTTACCCTAATTTATTATTCATGTTTATTTAACGAGTTATGCACTAACCCGAACCCCTAATTTAACGTTAAATGGGGTTAGATTTCCCCACACTTAGCTGACGACATGTGAAGTCGGTAGAATAAGTTCCACGAATTAAAATAGTGAGCCAGTTATTTACATCTCGGGTGGTGTATAATATATCAATGGGTTTAAAGTTTAGACTCACCAGATCGTCACTACTTAATTCTTTTTTAAGTATAGCTTTCAGTAAATGGATGTGTCTCTTTTCTAGTTCTTGGTCAAATGGATCGATATACACCGACATACTTATTTCTATAGGGTGGACAATTCCTAATATTTCCTTCCTTTTATTCTCAGGATCAAAATTTTCACCTCTATTACCCAATTGGGTGAAATTTGAGGTGTCATTATCTATTAAAGCTCGTAGTTCATCTTCGGTAGATGACTCGTCTATTGAGAATATTGGGTTGGAAGGTTGCGGAATGGTGAAGTTCGGTTTGGCCTCGGGGGTAAAATTTTCAACGTTATCGTTTTCCCAAGAGTACCAATTTGTCACCCTTACTTCTTCTTCATCATCCATTGATGGATTGATGATTTCGTCGGTAGAGGCTAATGTGTCAATATGTTGTGAAATTGGTAAAGCTGAATAAAAAGTATCATCGGGATAGTTGGTGATTTCGGAGCTCTCGAATTCATCAAAATTCGATGATATGAGATTTTCTTGTACAATACTCCTCAGATCAACAGGTGTGTAGTCTGATAGAGTTTCAGCTTGCCGGTTTACAAACTCTCTCATTTGTTCATTTTGAGCATTGAGTTCTTCGAGTTTGATTTTCATATAATCTAAAGAATTTTCAGGCACATAATTTTCCTCGTCTTCTGGTTGTTGAGTTTGGATATATTCTTGGGGATAATCCCAATTTGAATTGTATTCTTCGTAATCGTTCCATTCAGGTTCCGTGGGTGCGTAATTTTTCATAGGAACGTAATAGTAACATTTCCATGTTGAGTGATAATCTCCACAAATTTCACAACCAGTTATTGTTTCGTCGTTCGTGATCCAAGATTGACCGAATGAATTTTTATCAACACTCGTTTGAGAGTATTGATTTAATTGATTTCGGATATCAAAAAGAGTTTCCATAGCCTTGTTTTCAAAATTTTCCATTTTATTGCGATGGCCAAATTTTAGCTACAATGTGGTGCATTTACTAATTATCCTATTAGTTATAAAAATAGAAAAACTTATATAAGTTGTCCAATTAATAGACTTTTCTGCTTTTGCCCACGTTTCGAATAGCCAAAAGATGCAGCAGGGAGCCAGAACCCTTTAAATCGGAAGCTCACAACTCAGCCACTAACAAATCCAACTATTACTACGAAGCAGAAAATTGTCAACGTCCATTAATTTAACCACTTAAATAATTTTTCTTTCCGTTTGAGATATTAGATAAGAAATAGAGAAAATTTCTAAGTCCTAAAAACTAAAGCGTCGAGAAATAAGAAAGAAAAAGAATGCGAGTCGAAAAACGTCGAAAAATAAAAATAAGAAAATAGCGCGTCGTAACTTAAAAGTCTAAAAATTATATCTAAAAAGTTGTGCCTAAAGGTCTAAAGGTAAATGCAATTTTATTCAGAAAACGGCAATTACTTAAAGGCACTAAAATTTATTTAAAACTAAAGCGAAAAACGGCGTCGCAAAATTCTAAAGCACCTAAATCTTAGTCTAAGGAAAAATGTAGCGACCCGACCAAATCGTCATTGACGGCGCCGTCTACTTAGGTCCCGTTACGTGGTCATAAGTCTTTAAAACAACGTTGACCAAAAGATATGTCGCATTCATTTCAAATGTAAAGGTTGTTCAAGTTTTACAAAAATAGTTCCACCACAAGTTACGATACCAAGTTTAAGTACAAATGAAACTTATGCGACACAATTTAAAAGTATCCAAAAGACGCTCCATGTATGCATGTATACTCGACATCCAATGCAAGTATCAAAATAATGAGCGGAAGCATGTATCATGTATCGTTCAAGGACCTGAGAAAAACATAGAAATCTGTCAACGAAAACGTTGGTGAAATCATAGGTTTAAGTAAATAAGTACAAATGAACCACAAGATTTGCATCAATGAAATAATAGTAATACATTCCAAAAGTTTGTTTCACGAGCACCCAATTATCAATGCTTAACGTTTCCTTCCATTGAACCCCATCACTTAGTGCTAGAACATACACTGTTTCTCGAAAATATATTTCATTCGTAAACGGTAGCGAACCGTTTGAATGAGGGTTTGTCAAACCCATATGGATCCATACAACATAAGTTCTCGCTTACACCCGGCAAGTGTAACTAATGATAATCGAATTGAGGATTTTGTTCTAAACTCGTATGTAGAATGTGTGTTTTCCTGTACTTGTGTTCACTTAGTTCAAAAGAATCGTTTATGTTTTCTCATCCCAAATATAAGTTCAAAAAGAGTAAAAGTGGGACTATGATCTCACCTTGAGTGCACGAGTAGTAAAGTACTTCAACAAGTAAACGTGTGCAAAGAACAATGCTAGTCTTGACCTAAACAATAGGTTGTATCAATAACGGTAAACACGATAGGTCAAAGATGTTCAATTAGTCCTATGGCTCGTTACGACTCGATTATTTAGCATGTGAAATCAAATTGCCAAGTTTCATGCAAGATACAAGTATATAAATAAGTTAGGAAGGTTGCATAATCATTTGGTTAAGTTTGACAAAAAGTCAAACTTTGGTCGGTCAAAGTCAACGAAAGTCAACACGTTCGGGTCGGGTTCCGAACTATTTTTCTAATCTTAGAAATCATATATGAGCATGTTGGCCAAGTTACATGTTAATCGGAGGTGCGTAGCATGCCAAACATTATTCGAAAATTGACCAAATTGGACAGACCCAATCGGCGCGCCGCGCGGGGGGTATGGCGCGCCGCGCCACCCTGCTGCTTCAGCTATTTTTCTGCTTTTTAAATGTGCACGAACCAAAACCAATTCTAACACAATTCTTGACCCGCAAACGCTTATAACGCCTATCATACATCGTTGGAAAGGTATTTTGACAAGGAATGCAACTAAACACATATCATCAATCAAGCTTGCACTTATGACAAACAAAACCGCATTTAATGTTCCATAATCAATGCATTCAAGTCAATATTGCAATTAAATGATTTGGCAACCAAATTACATGTACAATATGCCGTTTCGAAGGTAATTAAGCATACAACACAACCTAACACTTACAATTAACATCTCATGTCATTTAATGCATCAAAAGTTCATGTAAAGCTCATCAAACCCTAATCCAAAATCACAAATTCAACAATCTTGCATATGAAACTAATCCATGTCAACCTACATACCAATTTGAAGCTAGTGATGTTAGGAACACAATTAAAACATGAACTTTCATCATTCAACAACATATGAACACCTAAAACTCAAGATTAAGCAAGCATTCTTTCAATATGAACTAGTTACATCAAAATATCAAAAACGAGCATACAAATCACATAAACAAACTAGGCTCGAGCCATAGATACTAATTAACAACCTTATAACTCAAAAATCTCAAGAACACATAAAATTAGTGATTTTAGAAAGTTACCCAAATGTAATGAGGTTGGTATGGAATCGAAGAGGAGATCACGAGGAGTTCAAATACGTAATTTGTTTGGCAAGATAATCACTAGCTCGATTTAAGATGATGATTCTTTGATGGAGCAATTTAAGGAAAATGTGAAAGTAGGAGAAATAAAGGAAAATGAAATGAAAATGTGAATGAGTGGATAGAAAGGGTGTTGACCACCACTTTGACCTAGTGGTTTCTTTGACACTTTGACAAGTTTAGTCCCTCATGTTTTAATCGGGTGCGTTAAATTACCTAAACAAGATAATTTGAAACGCGTATCAACGAGACGTGTTATAAACATATAACGGAACATAAATAGTTAAACGGAAAAGTAAACGGAAAAAGGCGGGATGTTACATTACCTACTCCTTAAAAGAAATTTCGTCCCGAAATTTAAGTAGGCGTAGTAGTCGTTGTTTCTTCCTCGAGATCTTGCGTTTCCGAATTCACGAATAGATGAGGATACTTCCTTTGCATTTGATCTTGTCTTTCCCAAGTAAACTCGGGTCCTCTTTTGGCATTCCAACGAACCTTGACAATCGGGATTCGGCTTTGTTTCAATGTCTTGACGGAGGTGTCCACAATTTCAACCGGTTCCTCCACAAAATGAAGTTTGTCATCAATGGTAAGCTCCTCGAGAGGAATGACGATATCGGGTTCGGCAAGACACTTTTTCAAGTTGGATACATGGAAAGTAGGATGAACGGAGCTCAATTGAGGCGGAAGATCCAAACGATAAGCAACGGTTCCAATACGCTCCAAGATTTCGAAAGGACCAATATACCGCGGATTTAGCTTCCCGCGTTTCCCAAAACGGATTACACCCTTCCAAGGTGCGACTTTTAACATTACTCGGTCACCGACTTGAAATTCAAGATCGTTGCGTCGTTTATCGGTATAGCTCTTTTGACGACTTCGGGCCGTCCTAAGCCTATCTCGGATTTGAACGATTTTCTCGGTGGTTTCGTGAATGAGTTCGGGTCCGGTGATTTGCACGTCGCCTACCTCGGCCCAACAAAGAGGTGAACGACATTTGCGGCCATATAGCGCTTCAAAAGGTGCGGCTTTAATACTCGCGTGATAACTATTGTTGTAAGAGAACTCGGCGAGAGGTAAGTGCTTGTCCCAAGCTTTTCCGAAGTCAACCACGCAAGCTCGTAACATGTCCTCTAAGGTTTGAATTGTACGTTCGCTTTGTCCATCGGTTTGAGGATGATATGCAGTGCTCATGTCTAAACGCGTTCCCAACGCTTCTTGCAATGTACGCCAAAATCTAGAAACGAAACGGCCATCTCGGTCGGAGATAATCGATAAAGGTACACCGTGTCGGGCTACGATCTCCTTAATGTAAAGTTGTGCAAGTTTCTCCATTTTGTCCGTTTCTTTCATGGCAAGGAAGTGTGCGGATTTGGTGAGACGGTCAACAATAACCCAAATGGTATCATAACCGCCCGTCGTTTTTGGTAGTTTTGTGATAAAATCCATCGTTATCCTTTCCCACTTCCATTGCGGGATTTCGGGTTGTTGAAGTAGTCCGGACGGTCTTTGGTGTTCGGCTTTGACCTTGGAACATGTCAAACACTTGGAAACATAAGTAGCTACGTCCCTTTTGATGTTCGGCCACCAATATAGTTGTTTAAGGTCGTGGTACATCTTATTGGCACCGGGGTGAATCGAGTATCGTGACTTATGGGCTTCATCTAAAATAAGGCTTCGTAGGTCCCCATAACTAGGCACCCAAATTCTTCCGGCGAAATATCGGAGTCCGGTTTCTTTAACTTCGAATCGAGAGGTGAGGACGTTCAAGTGTTCGAGAGAGATGTTTTCATCCTTAAGAGCCTCATCTTGGGCTACCCGAATTTGGCTATTAAGGTTGGTGTGAATGGTGATGTTTAAAGCTCGGACACGGAGAGGCACCACTCTTTCTTTTCGACTTAAGGCATCGGCTACTACATTTGCCTTCCCGGGATGGTAACGAAGCTCGCAATCGTAATCGTTCAAAGTTTCAATCCACCGTCGTTGTCTCATGTTTAGTTGCTTTTGATCGAAAATGTGTTGGAGACTTTTGTGGTCGGTAAAGATAGTACTCTTGGTTCCATAAAGATAGTGTCTCCACATTTTAAGTGCAAAGACAACGGCTCCGAGTTCGAGATCATGTGTCGTATAGTTTCGTTCATGAATTTTAAGTTGTCGAGAAGCATAAGCAATGACTTTCGTTCGTTGCATCAATACACACCCAAAACCATGTTTTGAGGCATCGCAATATACAACAAAGTCATCATTGCCTTCGGGAAGTGACAAGATAGGAGCGGTGGTTAGCTTCGTTTTCAAGATTTGGAATGCGGATTCATGTTCGGTCGCCCAAATGAATTTCTTTCCCTTGTGAGTCAAGGCGGTTAGAGGACGTGCAACCAAAGAGAAATTTTCGATGAATCTACGATAGTACCCGGCGAGACCCAAAAATTGACGAATGTGAGTAGGAGTAGTAGGAGTCTCCCATTTGCTAATGGCTTCGATTTTCGATGGATCGACTTTAATACCTTGGTCACTTACAACATGACCAAGAAATTGAACTTCCTTTAACCAAAATTCACACTTGGAGAATTTGGCATAGAGTTGTTCTTGTCTTAAAAGTTCAAGCACAAGTCGGAGATGTTGTTCGTGCTCTTCTTCATTTTTAGAATAGATCAATATGTCATCGATGAACACAATAACGAATTTATCGAGATACGGTTTGCACACGCGGTTCATAAGATCCATGAATACCGCCGGTGCGTTAGTGAGACCAAATGGCATGACAAGGAATTCATAACTACCATAACGAGTTCGGAAAGCGGTTTTGGAGACATCTTCCCCCTTAACCCTCAATTGATGATAACCCGAGCGGAGATCGATTTTCGAATATACACAAGACCCTTGTAGTTGATCAAAGAGGTCATCGATGCGAGGAAGAGGATATCGGTTCTTAACCGTCAATTTATTTAGTTCGCGATAATCAATGCACATTCGTAGGGATCCGTCTTTCTTTTTAACAAACAAAATCGGAGCGCCCCAAGGTGAATGGCTAGGTTGGATAAAACCACGATCAAGTAGTTCTTGGATTTGACTTTGCAATTCTTGCATTTCAGATGGAGCGAGTCTATATGGTGCACGCGCTACGGGTGCGGCTCCCGGAATAAGATCGATTTGGAATTCAACCGGTCGATGAGGCGGAAGACCCGGCAATTCATCGGGAAATACATCGGAATAGTCACTAACAATTGGCACATCATCGATGTGCTTCTCATCGGACTCGACTTTCTTAACGTGGGCAAGGATCGCAAAACAACCCTTACGGAGTAGTTTTCTAACTTTAAGGCACGAAACGAGGTTGAGTCTGGTGCAACTCTTATCGCCATAAACAATCAAAGGTTCACCATTCTCGATAGGAATTCGGATTGCGTTAAGATCACAAAGAATGTGAGATTTCGTTTTGACTAACCAATTCATACCGATTATTACATCAAAGCTTCCTAGTTCCATGGGTATCAAGTCAATTTCAAATTCCTTACCCAAAATGTTTAACGTACACCCCCGGTAATATGTGTCGGCACTTAATAGTTTTCCGTTAGCTACTTCAATGGTATAAGTGGTATCTAATGGAAGAGGTGGAGTGCTAAAAGAATGAGTCAAAGTCTTGGATACAAAGCATTTATCGGCACCCGAATCGAATAAGCAAGAGACATAAGAATTGTTGAGAAGAAACGTACCCGTGACTAGTTCAGTGTCATCCCGGGCTTCCTCGGTGTTGATGTTGAAAGCTCGGCCGCGCGTATTGGTATTATCTTTCCTTTTCGGGCATGCATTTCTATAATGACCCGTTTGACCACATTCGTAACAAGTGCCCGTCTTTGGTGCATTGGGCCACTTTCGAGCAACGGGAGTGGCACTTTTACAATCGTTGGCCTTATGACCAACTCCTTGGCACCGGTGGCAAATTAACTTGCCACATTCACCAAAGTGATGTTTGTTGCATTTGTTGCAAAGAGGTAGATTCCCGGCATAACCCTTCTTGCCGTCGGAAGTGAAAGATTTCTTGGCAAAGTTGTTGTTGCTTGATTGGGAGGGTTCCCACTTTCTTTTGTTGCCGCCCGATTTATCCTCGGCCTTAGGTGCCGGAACTACGATTTCGTCAACCGTTTCAATTAGTTGGCGAGCCATGTTCATAGCGGCTTGATGAGTAGTGGGTTTGGATGACATCACCCCTTGTTTGATGCTTTTTGGAAGACCGAGCATGTAGAGCTCAATCCTTTGAGATTCGGGGTTAACGAGATTAGGACACATCAAGGATAGTTCGGCGAAGCGTTGATTATAAGCTTTAAGATCGTTTCCGACCGCTTTCAAAGCTCTTAGTTCTTCCTCAAGCTTTCGGGTTTCTTCGCGCGGAAAATATTCAACAATCATCTTTTCCTTTAGATCGGCCCAAGAGAGGGCATGAGCTTCATCGGTACCCACCGATTGAACATAGGTGTTCCACCATGTTAGAGCAATTCCGGAGAAAGTGTGAGTGGAGTATTTGACCTTGTCTTGGTCCCGACAACCGCTTATGCTAAAGACGGCTTCCGTTTGCTCAAACCATCGGGTGAGCACGACCGGTCCCCCGGTTCCATCAAAAGTGTGAGGTTTGCACCCCATGAAAGCTTTATAGGAGCATCCCTCGTTTGAGTTTCCGGCTCCATTGTTGTTGTTGTTGTTGTTGTGGTTGTTATTATTATTGTTGTTGGATGAGTGACCGGCCATGGCCGCATCTACGGCGGTTGCTATCATCCGTTCGAGAGCTTGTTCGGGAGTTTCATTGCGGCGTACACGACGAGGAGCCATTGTTCCTTCAAGACACAAGAATATCATTGATTAGTATTCTCAATAATACTAACCGTGATATAGAATAAAGATAAAGAGAAGTTTTTCCTCGACTCGCCTTAAATTCTTTATGTCATAATGTCGGAACGTTCATATGAGTCACCGTAATATAATCCCGGAAATTATATTACCCTGATTCATATGTGCATTCGACATCATTTCATATAGTCAAGGTGGCGTGTCAATCAAATTAAACAACGTGAGATTAAGATGAACTAAGAGTAGATATGAGTAGAAGCGTTCGAGTATAAATGCACAAGTAGTCAAGTAATTCCTACTTCAAGTCTATATGCCGGTTGTAGTCTAGACTCACCAATGTACCCTATGACTCGGGGTCGACACCAATGAACTCTAAATCCCTACAACCAACGCTCTGATACCATCTGTAGCGACCCGACCAAATCGTCATTGACGGCGCCGTCTACTTAGGTCCCGTTACGTGGTCATAAGTCTTTAAAACAACGTTGACCAAAAGATATGTCGCATTCATTTCAAATGTAAAGGTTGTTCAAGTTTTACAAAAATAGTTCCACCACAAGTTACGATACCAAGTTTAAGTACAAATGAAACTTATGCGACACAATTTAAAAGTATCCAAAAGACGCTCCATGTATGCATGTATACTCGACATCCAATGCAAGTATCAAAATAATGAGCGGAAGCATGTATCATGTATCGTTCAAGGACCTGAGAAAAACATAGAAATCTGTCAACGAAAACGTTGGTGAAATCATAGGTTTAAGTAAATAAGTACAAATGAACCACAAGATTTGCATCAATGAAATAATAGTAATACATTCCAAAAGTTTGTTTCACGAGCACCCAATTATCAATGCTTAACGTTTCCTTCCATTGAACCCCATCACTTAGTGCTAGAACATACACTGTTTCTCGAAAATATATTTCATTCGTAAACGGTAGCGAACCGTTTGAATGAGGGTTTGTCAAACCCATATGGATCCATACAACATAAGTTCTCGCTTACACCCGGCAAGTGTAACTAATGATAATCGAATTGAGGATTTTGTTCTAAACTCGTATGTAGAATGTGTGTTTTCCTGTACTTGTGTTCACTTAGTTCAAAAGAATCGTTTATGTTTTCTCATCCCAAATATAAGTTCAAAAAGAGTAAAAGTGGGACTATGATCTCACCTTGAGTGCACGAGTAGTAAAGTACTTCAACAAGTAAACGTGTGCAAAGAACAATGCTAGTCTTGACCTAAACAATAGGTTGTATCAATAACGGTAAACACGATAGGTCAAAGATGTTCAATTAGTCCTATGGCTCGTTACGACTCGATTATTTAGCATGTGAAATCAAATTGCCAAGTTTCATGCAAGATACAAGTATATAAATAAGTTAGGAAGGTTGCATAATCATTTGGTTAAGTTTGACAAAAAGTCAAACTTTGGTCGGTCAAAGTCAACGAAAGTCAACACGTTCGGGTCGGGTTCCGAACTATTTTTCTAATCTTAGAAATCATATATGAGCATGTTGGCCAAGTTACATGTTAATCGGAGGTGCGTAGCATGCCAAACATTATTCGAAAATTGACCAAATTGGACAGACCCAATCGGCGCGCCGCGCGGGGGGTATGGCGCGCCGCGCCACCCTGCTGCTTCAGCTATTTTTCTGCTTTTTAAATGTGCACGAACCAAAACCAATTCTAACACAATTCTTGACCCGCAAACGCTTATAAC
Organism: Rutidosis leptorrhynchoides; assembly: GCF_046630445.1. Classification (NCBI taxonomy): domain Eukaryota; kingdom Viridiplantae; phylum Streptophyta; class Magnoliopsida; order Asterales; family Asteraceae; genus Rutidosis; species Rutidosis leptorrhynchoides. The sequence goes on along the minus strand of NC_092334.1, from coordinate 98,227,542 downwards.
GCCTATCATACATCGTTGGAAAGGTATTTTGACAAGGAATGCAACTAAACACATATCATCAATCAAGCTTGCACTTATGACAAACAAAACCGCATTTAATGTTCCATAATCAATGCATTCAAGTCAATATTGCAATTAAATGATTTGGCAACCAAATTACATGTACAATATGCCGTTTCGAAGGTAATTAAGCATACAACACAACCTAACACTTACAATTAACATCTCATGTCATTTAATGCATCAAAAGTTCATGTAAAGCTCATCAAACCCTAATCCAAAATCACAAATTCAACAATCTTGCATATGAAACTAATCCATGTCAACCTACATACCAATTTGAAGCTAGTGATGTTAGGAACACAATTAAAACATGAACTTTCATCATTCAACAACATATGAACACCTAAAACTCAAGATTAAGCAAGCATTCTTTCAATATGAACTAGTTACATCAAAATATCAAAAACGAGCATACAAATCACATAAACAAACTAGGCTCGAGCCATAGACACTAATTAACAACCTTATAACTCAAAAATCTCAAGAACACATAAAATTAGTGATTTTAGAAAGTTACCCAAATGTAATGAGGTTGGTATGGAATCGAAGAGGAGATCACGAGGAGTTCAAATACGTAATTTGTTTGGCAAGATAATCACTAGCTCGATTTAAGATGATGATTCTTTGATGGAGCAATTTAAGGAAAATGTGAAAGTAGGAGAAATAAACGAAAATGAAATGAAAATGTGAATGAGTGGATAGAAAGGGTGTTGACCACCACTTTGACCTAGTGGTTTCTTTGACACTTTGACAAGTTTAGTCCCTCATGTTTTAATCGGGTGCGTTAAATTACCTAAACAAGATAATTTGAAACGCGTATCAACGAGACGTGTTATAAACATATAACGGAACATAAATAGTTAAACGGAAAAGTAAACGGAAAAAGGCGGGATGTTACAAAAAAGCACTTAAAGGATTTTACGGCAAAGCCTAAAAATCTAGAAGTAAAAATAACTATGGCAAAAACTAATTTTAAAACTAAATATGAGCTAAAAATACAAATATTACGCTAAAACGATTAAAAAGGGACAAAATATAAAAATATACAAAAAGTTGTAAAAAGTACAATTTTTATAAAAATATTATTTTTATATTATTTATTTATTAAAACTATTAATTTTACAAATTAATTAAACTAATTTAACTAAAATATATAAATTAAATAAAAAGTAAAAGTAATTATAATAATAATAATTAGTTAGGGTTATAATAATAATAATTAATAATTATCCGTAATTAATGCTGAATTAGGGTTCTGTGTACCCGTGTCAGAGTGTCTCCGCGAGTCGCGGTAATCGATGCAGCAAACCCCGCGAGTCGCGGGGTTCCAAAATTCAACTCTGGTACAGTTTTTAATTAGACGTGTTTTTTTTTTTTTTTTTATTGTTTTTCTAAAAATATATTTATACAAATATATATTAAAAATATAGCGTTTCGCCAAGTCCCCGGCAGCGGCGCCAAAAACTTGATGATGTAGCGTGGGGGATACGAGATAGTATTATATTTTTGATACGAAAAGCGATACAGATTACACAAGTTTTAATTATTTATTTACGAATGGGATATACCTAAACCTTGCTACAACACTATAGGCAGTGTACCTAATCGTAGAGTAGTATAGTTTTTAGTAAGTCCGGTTCGTTCCACAGGGAGCGGGCTTATTGCACACTATATTTTTAAACAACTATATTTGTACAAAATATATATAATTATATATAATAATATATAAAAGGGGGTTTACCGTTTAATGACCGGTTTGTCGATTTATATTTTAAGCGAAGCGTATAGTAAATGATGATATTTAAATAACAATAAAATAAATAACAATAATTAAAATGACGATAAAAAAAAAATACGAGGAAATATGAAATAAAATATATTATGCTTATTTAAACTTCTGTAACCATGATGGTTGACGTGTTGATTTTAGTTTTATGCCCATGGGTTAATTGTCCTTTGTCCTGGATTATTTAATATGTCCGTCTGGTTTTTGTCCATAACAGTCCATCGGTCATAAATATAAAATGCGAGTGTCCTCGTCAAATTATCCTTATACCCGAAGTTAAATATTCCAACTAATTGGGGATTTAAACTGTAACAAGATTTTAATACTTTGTTTAATAATTACACCAGGATGTCGACTGAGTGTAACCCAAGGTTTTAATATTTTGTTATCAATTATACCAAGTGTCCTTTGTACATAATTTCACCCCTGTTTTAATTATTCTAGTGGCTATTAATCCATTCCCGTGTCCGGTTAAATGAACGATTATTCGTACATATAAATACCCCACCCATCGTGTCCGATCGAGTGTATATGGTAATTTATAGGGACGCCTAATTGTAAATCTTTATATTAACATTAACAAACTATCATTTAGTTAAACAAATATAAAGCCCATTAATAGCCCATAGTCTCATTTCCACAAGTGTCGTTCTTTTGTCCAAACCCCAATTATGGTACAAAGCCCAATTACCCAATTTTAGTAATTAGCCCAACATCATGATTACTTCGTTTTAAATAAGCATAATAATAACTTAGCTACGAGACATTAATTTAAAAAGGAGAACATAGCTTACATTGATTATTTATCGCGTAGTGGTACACGGACAGAGCTCTGACTTTAAAACCCGTAAAAATAACTTTTACATAACCCAAACTAATCTAATATAACACTAATCTATAATATATATATATATATATATATATATATATATATATATATACTATATAAATTATATATTTATTTATTTATTATCTTACGGAGTATTATTATTATTATGTTATTAAACTCGGCAGAATTCGCGACCTTTTATAGGGATTCTGAAATTTCTGTGCTCCGCGAGTCGCGGCACTTTGTGCCTGAGAACTCCGCGAGTCGCGGGGATATGGAATACAGCTCACACCCCTTTGGATCTTCTTTGCCGACGTTTTATATATATAAATATAAAATATAAATAATTAATATAATTATTTATATATTATATTATATTCTTGTGCATAGTAGACTTGTAATTTTTAGTCCGTTGCGTCGGGCGTTGATAGTTGACTCATGTCCTGGTTCCGGATTTTCGAACGTCCTTGCGTACAATTTAATATCTTGTACTTTGCGTTTTGTAACTTGTACTCTTATCTTTTTTAGACGTTCTTCATCAATAATTTGAACCACTTAGATTGTATCTTGTACATTTGAGCTTTTTGGTCATTTGCGTCTTCAAATCGTCGTTTTCGCCTTTTGTCTTCGCACTTATTTAATATAAACGATTACAACTTAAAATAGGACAATTACAACTAAATAATTTACATATTGGGAGGATATTGCTACTAAATATATGTTCATTTGGAGCACTATCAACGAGCAACCGGTGCAGCACCTGGTATAAGATCTATTTGAAATTCTACAGACCTGAAAGGAGGTAGTCCCGGTAATTCTTCCGGAAACACATCGGGAAAGTCTCTTACTACATTTACGTCGTTGATATTCTTCTCCTTTTCTTCAACTTTCTTTACATGTGCTAGGATGGCATAACATCCCTTTTCTAAGCACTTTCGAGCTTTCAAACAGCTAATGAGATTTAGGTTTGGGTTATCTTTATCTCCGTAAATCATTATCATTGATTTATCCTTTCGAGGAATACGAATTGCCTTTTCAGCACACACCACTTCGACTCCTACTTTGGACATCCAGTCCATGCCGATAATTACGTCAAAACTTCCTAATTCTATGGGTATCAAATCAATCTTAAATGTTTCTCCGGCTAAATTTATTTTACAATCACGGCAAATTTTATCGGCTTTAATTAGTTTACCATTAGCTAACTCAATCATGTACTTAGCATCTAGAGGTAATGATGAGCAATTCAATTTAGCGTAAAAGTCTCTACACATGTAACTTCTATCGGCACCAGTATCAAATATAATAGATGCTGATAAGTTATTAATGATAAACGTACCCGTAACCAGCTCCGGGTCTTCATACACCTCTCTAGCATTAATAATAAATGCTCTTCCACGTGCAGATCCGTTATTCTTCTCTGGATTCGGGCACTAGCTCTTATAATGACCCTGTTTCCCACACCCATAACAAGTAACAGTGGCCAATGCAGTTCTATTTACATTGGTGGCAGGAGTCTTGGTGCCATTTGCATTTGTAACAGGAATCCGACAATCTTCAGCAAGATGACCCCTTCGATTACAATTATTGCATACCACATTACAATAACCAGAGTGATGTTTGTGGCATCTATTACATAAAGCATTTCGTCCTTTGTAACCAGAGCTTGAACCACTACCCGCACCTTGCGTGGTTTCTTGTTTCTTGTTAGATTATTGATTACCTTCCCACTTTCTTTTGTTTTCTAATGTCTTGACATCGGTGTTCTTATCCAGAATAATCTGGTCCATCAACTCGTTTGCCATGGTGATTGCTTCATGAATAGTCTTGGGTTTCGATGCTGTAACATTTGCCTTGACATTTTTAGGCAAACCATCTTTGTACAGTTCTATCTTCCGTTCTTCGGTTGGTACCAATTCGGGACATAACAAAGATAATTCCATGAATCGCTGATTGTAGTTGGTGAGTTCAGTACCAACAACTTTCTGGCTTCGTAATTCAGTTTCCAACTTCCTAACCTCGTTCCTTGGACAATACTCGTTGATTAGCATTGTTTTGAATTCTTCCCAGGGATTATCATAAGCTACATCTCCTCCTACGGCCTTCACATAGTTTTTCCACCACGTGAGTGCACTATCTTGTAAGGTGCATGACGCATACTTGGTCATGTCCTTCTCAATACAACCACTAATTTTAAACACAGACTCAATCTTTTCGATCCATCGGGTTAAACCGACCGGTCCTTCTGTTCCACTGAATGATGAGGGCTTGCAACCTTGAAAAGTTTTGTAAGTACATCCCACACGAGGATTTGGGTTAACTGTAGCACCTCTTGCAGCCTCGACCCATAACATTTTGTCGTCCACTCGCTGATTGATGAGTTCCTCGATTTCTTGTTCCGTCATTCGGTTCAATCGCGCCATAATCTTCAATAAGAATGAAAAAAAATAATTATTCACATGGAATATTATAGATGTAGTATGTATTTACAGTACATCGTAGCTTATTAATAATATGAACCAGTTATTATTATAAAAGCCTTTTCTTCTTATTAGCGTTTTATAATTATATCTAGGGTAGTACCTACCCATTAAAGTTCATACTTAATAGCTTAGTACAGAAATTAATTACTACCATCCAAATAATACTCAACCATGGAAAATTATTGCATTTCACACTTCACTATTTTACATATGCTTATCTTACATCAAACATTAAGCAAACCACACTAGTTAATATTATGCAAAACGTTATATGATCCCATGGTTTAAAACAACAACACATCATTTAACCCAAAACGTTTGTGTTCAAAGAAATCGCTTAAAGGTTATCTTGACTGTCTCCCTGTGTTTTGGCTGAGGGGCTAAAGAACTGGATGCCGGAATAGAACTAATAGGAATAGCGGGAATAGGGGTGGAAGTGTCTGGTGGAGTCGGTGCCACAACTGTGACAACCCAGAAATTTCCAACCAAATTTAAACTTTAATCTTTATATGTTTCCGACACGATAAGCAATATTTGTTAAGTTAAATTGCAAGAATTTTAAACTATGTTCATACATTCATTCAACCTCGACCAAGTTCCAACGATTCACGAACCATTAAACGAATATGATTATATATGTATATGTGTATATATATTATAACTTGAAACGTAAACAAAATATTAGATTAAATACTTTATATGATTGTATCTGTTTCAAAATGTTTATCAATGGAATTAGAAGATAAGATCAAATGATTGAATTATCAGATATATTGAATTATGATTACAAGTCTCTGTTGAAAGGCCCACGTTGATTTGAGAAATCTTTCCATTTTAACAATATTCGGAAAATGGTAAAGTGATTTATAAATAAGAACAAATTGTCAATCATTGAGAACTAGACAAAGGATAGTGGAAGATTGAATCTCATAAAGACTCGATGGATCTATTTAGTTTCAAACGTACAAAAACGTTTTCAGTTTAAAAAGAACTTTATTATTAAAACGTATATAAATTTTATAAATATCTAGAACCACTTTTGACAACTCATTACTTAACTTGTATGATAAAGATAACGATATTTATATTTAAATTTTATTTTATTAAATATATATAACGATTTAAATTAATATTATATATATTTATACGCGTATTATACGTACATAGTTTTATACTTTTACTATACTTAAACTTTACCTTTACTTTATTTTTACTTTACTTTAACTTTAATAATTCACTTTAATAATTCATACTTTAATAATTCACTTTAATAATTCATACTTTAATAATTCACTTTAATAATTCATACTTTAATAATTCACTTTAATAATTCAAAAATCTATTATAAATAGAATTCAATAGGTTTCATTATTTCATAGAAACTTGAAAATATTTTTCTCTAAACTCTCTCAATCGATTTACATATATATATTTACACCGTATTATTTCAAGATATTATTAGTATACATAAACTATTACGACGGAGTGCTGTCCGAGTGATTTCGAAATTATTTTTCGAGTAGGATAGGATTAAGGAAATTATGGGTTATAGCTATGGAGGTGATTGAGTATGGTTCATGGGTATGCTCGTGAGGTCAATATAGTGTTTATCATTTCCGTTGCGTCTACGTACCTTTCCTGCAATATTGAATCTCAATATTGATACGTGAGTACTCATAATTTAACTTTTACATACTAATAAGGTATCCCTGACTAGTGCTCGAGTATTTAGGATTATGCATGCTTGTACTTTTGATATTGCCCTTAGATAGGTTAGGTTGAATATTGAATTAGTTACACTTGCGGTTGAGATAAGGTATAAGATATGCATGTCCTTGGAAAGCTAGCGAAAAATTAAGAACTTTTCCTTTAGATATCGAATGGTTTCGATGAACGGATTAGAAGTTATAATCAATTGAATTTTCGATATTTTTATTAAAAATGATTATTATTATCGTCGTTTTTATCGTCGTTCTAGTTTTATCTAATTATTATCATTATTATTATCTTAATCAATAAAAGGGATTTATCATTAAAAATTGTTATTTTTTTATTATTACTATCGTTATTATCGTTAAATTTATAATTAGTATTATTATTATTATCCAATTATTATTATTATTATTATTATTATTATTATTATTATTATTATTATTAGTATTATTATTATTATTATTATTATTATCATTATTAATATATATATCATTATTTAAAAATGGTTATTGTTATTGTTATTATTATTATTACTATATTATCATTAAGATAATTATTAGTATTATCGTTAATAATGTTATAGTAACTATCATTATTAATATTAGTGTAATTAAAATAAATATTTGTAACACCTAATTATTTTGATTACTATTATTATCATTATTATGAACACGATATAAAAGACGATTAAAAGCTATTAAACGAAACGATTAGGAAATAATGAGTAAGAGTATCATGATGAAATTAAAATATTATAAGATATTGATTTAGATAAAATTATCGTTCTTATTATTTTTATCATTACTATTATTATTAAAAGTATCGTTAGTATTAAAACTATCATTTTAAAAAAAATTTATCATTTTAATAGAAATGTCATTGTTACTATAAAATATCATTATTATTATTATTTTAAATAGAATTATTATTTTAAAGATAATATTAAAAATTATCGTAAATATTAAAGTTATCATAATTAGAATTATCGTTTTATCATAATGTCATCTTAGTAATTATAAATATTGATATTTTTATAATAATAATAATTATTATTACAAAATAATACAACTTTTACTTACTATCATTATAGATAATATTTTATCAAATAAATATGTGATAAAAACATATTTTACTACGTGTAATAACTTACTTTAATAATACCTATCATATTATCTTTATGATATTAAATGAACCCTATAAATTTTATTACTTAATATATATAAAAGTATATTTTATTACATAAATTTAATATAAAATTTTATTTATTAATAAATAAATTATATTATTACTCTAATAAATCTTTTAAAAATATTTAAAAATATAAAACGACGATATTTAAACTATATATTAATCATGTATAGATTTTTGGAAATTATTTTGAGTCAAATTTACGTTTGTTGACTTTTGCATATTAGTCTCGAGCATTAGGATTGTGGTACACTATGACTTGACCTAATTTGTTAAACAAATATTGACCAACACATAATTATATATAATTAATTTAGGTTCGTGAATCTGAGGCCAACCTTGCACTTGTTCAATGACGTTATATGTATTTTTACTACGAAATACAGTATTGTGAGTTTCATTTGCCTTTTTACCCTTTATATTTTTGGGACTGAGAATACATGCGCTTTTATAAATGTTTGACGAAATAGACACAAGTAATTGAAACTACATTCTATGGTTGAATTATCGAAATCGAATATGCCCTATTTTATTAAAGTCTGGTAATCTAAGAATTATGGAACAGACACCCTAATTGACGCGAATCCTAAAGATAGATCTATTGGGCCTAATAAACCCCATCCAAAGTACCGGATGCTTTAGTACTTCGAAATTTATATCATGTCCGAAGGAGGATCCCAGAATGATAGGGGATATTCTTATATGTATCTAGTTAATGTCGGTTACCAGGTGTTCTCCATATCAATGATTATTTTTGTCTCTATGCATGGGACGTATATTTATGAGAACTGGAAATGAAATTCTTGTGGTCTATTAAAATAATGGAAATAAATGATTATGATAAACTAATGAACTCACCAACCTTTTGGTTGACACTTTAAAGCATGTTTATTCTCAGGTGTTAAAGAAATCTTTCGCTGTGCATTTGCTCATTTTAAAGATATTACTTGGAGTCTTTCATAGCATATTTCGAAGAACATTGCATTCGAGTCATTGAGTTCATCAAAGATTATTATTAAATCAATTTATAGTTGGATAGTGGATATTATGAAATGGTATGCATGCCTGTCAATTTTCAATGTAAAGAAAGTTTGTCTTTTAAAAACGAATGCAATGTTTGTAAAATGTATCATATAGAGGTTAAATACCTCGCAATGTAATCAACTATTGTGAATCGTTTATAATGTATATGAACGGGTCCTTTCAGTTGGTATCAGAGCGGTGGTCTTAGCGAACCAGGTCTGCATTAGTGTGTCTAACTGATAAGTCGATAGGATGCATTAGTGAGTCTGGACTTCGACCGTGTTTGCATGTCAAAAGTTTTGCTTATCATTTTGTGTCGAAAATTAACTACTTATCATCCTCAGAAAATTACCTGCTTATCATTTTTAGTCTAAGACACGTCTTGCTGAATTGATTTTATGAATAGTGTATAGACAAAAATTCATATCTTAGTATATCTGCTAAATCATATCTTATCGTAACTGTTACTTTAAACTTTGTCTGACATTTCCCGCAAAGTCCTCCTTAATCTGCGAAATCTTTTGATATATATATATATATATATATATATATATATATATATATATATATATATATATATATATATATATATATATATATATTCTATGTAATTAGAATACCATCCGTTAGCCAAAATCATTTCATATCGGAAAAAAAAATCCTTTATCCAATCGTACGAAATGGAATTCGTCATCAGTTCAAGTCACTCAGATTCCGAAATGGAATCCCATTCAAGCTCCGAAAGCAGTGTGACCGGAATAGATCAACCAATCAGTCATCACCTATTCTGGATGAATTGGGGATGGGTTCGTAGCCTCCTCAATCATTGGAGACAAGAAGAAGGTGATCCCTTCCATCCACCACATTGCCCTCTTGACGAAGAACCTGAAGCACTTACCGACAAACCTATCCGAAACACCATTTTCTCTCTCATTTCCAGAGTATCTCGTCACGATTATATATTACATCAAATTTTAGATTTTATTTATCCACTCGTCCGAACCGACAATCACCCCGGTGTAATAGAAGAAGTCAACGAGCTTCGCGCTCGGGTAGTGGCTTTGGAGAATATGGTGCAGAGATTACAAACACCAGCAGCAGCATCAGCAGCATAACCAGTACCACCATCATCAACGCCAACAGTACCATTACCACCTCCAACCACAACCGCGTCGTAAACCTCAACTTCACAATCTGTCCCACGAGCATCAACGTCATACACACCATAGATACTAAGGAGTACCAACAACAATAACTGACGAAGTATTAATTCATAACTTCATTGGAGAAACATTCCGCGGCGATTATGTAATCTCTAAAGTCTTAGAGATTATCTAATCTATCCCTAACCATAAATCAGTTAAACGAACCAAAATGATAGAAGGAAGAGTAGAAACCCTGACAAAAATGGTGTATGATTAACAAGCTAAACTTGCTTTACCAACAGCATCAACAGTACCGTCAGCGTTACCAGCATCGTCAGTACAGTCAACATCCGAATCAACAACACCGATAACATCACAAACTCCGTCAGTTCAAGAATCACTGTGGACATCATTACGAATCAATAACGTATATATTGTATCAACGAGTTATGAAGAATTAACTCATTCCCTCTGAAGAAATTATATGTATATTATATATATATATTTTTTGAAATAAATCTTTCCGTGCTAAGCTATTGTGTGTGAATCTTAACTACTCGGTTAATTCATATTACAAATATGCAATAATGTACGTCCTTCGGCCGCAACTTAACCAGCGTTAACTACAATCTCTGTCGCAATTCAACAAATTCCAATTCATAATAAATCAAGTATATATTTGATTTTACACATTCATCATCGATATACCCGAAACTTTTCAGATAACATCATTCGTACTTTGCGAAATTCACAAGAATTCCACGAACCGAACATCATACATCAACAAATAACGAAGTATTGATTCATAATTTCAATGTCATTAAAGAAATACTGCGTAAAAGTTATGTACTTTTTAAAGCCTTTAGGTATTATTCAATTCTAGTTTCAACCTTAAATCAAATGAGTTTAATTTAACATTAACTCATTAAATCTATGTTACATCTGAAGAAAATATACATATATATATTTTCATAAAGACTGTAATAAAGTTCTTTTGTACAAAATATTAATTGTGAAATTTTTTTTTAACGGGTAGGTAATACTCGAGAGATATATAAATTCACAATTAATATGTTACATTCTTCGAATCTGATTCAGCAAATCATCCATTATACTCCCTACTTTCACAACAATATACATTCTTTTATAGAAATCAAAACAACCATACTCATTTAAAATTTAATTACATATTCTGATTTTGAAATCTCAAAATTCAACTTGAGATATGACCAAAATCATCACTCTTAGATCCTTACATCTTTCACAAGCTATATTATGACTTCAAAACTGTGTTAGAACATCAAATGTATGTTAACGATTACAATCTGTGTTCAAACCCTTCGAAAATTTCTGAAGACACTTCGAATGATGAGCAATCGAGATGATGATCCAACCACATGTTACCCACAGTTATGTACCCGAAAAACTCTTGAAACCAAAGTAAAAGTTTAAACTACGTATCCGCGTCAGATTCTTTGGCATTTATTAGCAAAAATAACTTTGCGACTCCTATTCAAAGTAGCCAGTTTTGTCACAGCTCCAGCAAGTCAACTTCGACTTTTCAGTCAGACTAACCTTATTATAACCTTGAGATATACACCATCGTTACCAGGGAACCTTTTACATTCCACCACATTATTAGCAGATGTACCAACAACTTCATTACCCTTTGACTTTAGCCTCTCCAAAAAGTCATTATAATTATTCATTGAAACCCCATCATTTACTCATTCGCATCTTGTAATGAGAATTGCCATATGAATCATTGGGAATTAGCAATCAGTATTTTGAAATCTCGCAGGATGTCTACGCCAACAGTTATATGTGTATATATAACGTCTATCTTCTGGACTTAATTTGAATGTGAAGTTTCTGAAAAACACTCCGAACTACGAATTGGTTCTCCGAAAATGGAAAAAAAAAATGTTGATGAAGCAGCAAAAACTATAAACAACTTTAAACGGTAAAAGCTGGATGATAATGATGAAGTGTGCTGGCAAAGCGCAGAAAAATAGAAGTTTTGGAACTGGAAAACGGATTGAGCAAAGTAGGAAGGAGGCTGTGGACAAATTACAAAGACTGAACCTGACTTCAAAGGATCCAAATGATTCAGTACCTACTGAAGTCATTAACGAATACCTTGCTCCTGACTCTAAACCCCTGCGGACAATATTCTTCATCATCCTCTGATATTAGAAATTCTAAAATATCATCATATCTTTTATTATAAATATCCTCCATATTTCTAAAGATATTTTCTTAATTTTTCTTATTTGAAATCATTTACCTCTTCGCGCTATCTGTATTACATCATAAAAGAAACTATTTTAGTTTCTAAATTCTGAAACATTCAAGTTTAAACTAGGAATATTTTGAAGTAATGTTGGGAACTGAAGCATGAATTAGTATAATATAATGACACTTGATCAATGTGATTATATTACAGTAAGTCATGCTGAGTTTCTAAATGGAACTTGATGATTCACAAATCATAACATCATCATGTGCCATGTTATACGACTCTTGTATTCTATTTAATCTCTAAAATATCAAGAAAATATTTCTTGATGATTCGGCCTTTTCCAAGGTATTCTAGTAATTTGACAAGTCAAGATCGTGCCATCACAATTTCCTTCCTAGAACATTAACAATGTTCATTCTGAAATTCATATCTGTGAATTCTGGACCATTACAAGCGGTGCTTAATCGCAAGAAGAAGAAACGAAAGGACAAAACTCCGAAATAGAAATTGGGGTATAAATTGCAGCAAATAAAAGAGAGCATTAACTGTGAATGATAATGATTATAGAAGACAGAAGCAGAGAATTTGAAATATAAGGGAACATATAAATCCCAACGACAAACCAGAAATTATAAACCATATATATCGATGCATATAGCAATATAAAGACACGGGAGAACTAGAAACACTATAAACCTAAGAGTATAGTAGAAGTAAATAGATTCTTCCGGCGGTAGATGAAAAAGAAGAATGACCGATATGAAAGTTAGAAGTATATCGAGAATCAGAACTCGATGGAGCATATTGATGAATACTTTAAAATATGAGTTGAGGGGGAAAGAATAGAAGGTGATGAAACATGACTAGGAACTTAGAAATCAACAGATTTAACTCACACAATGGCAGAATAAGTGAATCAAACCCTCTAGTGAATAGGTTAAGTTTTTTTTTTGATTAATTTAGTCAAACCACAACTAAATCAAGTGTGATTAGATCAGCACCTAGAGCTATTATTCACTACCTGGGTGATTTGGACCGAGAGAGAATCGGAGGAGCTCATTAGATCTGAGTGTGTGTAAAAAATGAGAGGCTTAACCTAAAATGAAAAACATAAGACTTTATATACCCCTGCTGTTGACTCACCCATACGATTCATTCATCACACGTACGAGTTGGCTTCATCAGCCGTACGGGTGATCACTCACTCGTGTCTTCTCATTTAGGTTGTAATTGTGACTTAGCTCAGCATCAACCGTGTGTATGAGCCTGTCAGGCGTACTAGTGAGGCTTCACTCGTACGTCTGAATAAGTCTAACATAGTCAAACATCTAAATCTCGTTCCTGCAGTTCCTGTAACCACATACAAACACGGATAGGATAATAACGAGCAATCATGGTGGCCTGTAAACTGTTGTACCTGCAATGGACGTGGGTAGATGTCTAGGGACTTGCATAAAATGCATCAACAGAAGGTGTGAGTTGTAAGGAAACGAAGAAGGTGAATTTATAAGAAAATCTCCGACAGAACAATTAAAATGGACGATCGCATTTAAAGTGGATCCTAATTCTCTTGATTACCGGAGAGTCAAATCTTATTAAGAAGATTTTCTTCAAATCCCTTGAAATCTGGGAATCAATCATATCTACGTCAAATGATAAGATGAATCTACACTTACTCATTTCACTCTTCTATCTTAGCTTCATTCGTACTCTTCATATAAATGGATTGTTTATCCAAATTATTCGCTGATGATAAAACTCTAATTTTCAGCCTGTATGCATCATGAAAACATACTTATTATCATTCACGACCTTTCCACTCAAATTTCGGGACGAAATTTCTTTAACGGGTAGGTACTGTGACAACCCGGAAATTTTCAACCAAATTTAAACTTTAATCTTTATATGTTTCCGACACGATAAACAATATTTGTTAAGTTAAATTGCAAGAATTTTAAACTATGTTCATACATTCATTCAACCTCGGCCAAGTTCCAACGATTCACGAACCATTAAACGAATATGATTATATATGTATATGTGTATATATATTATAAATTGAAACGTAAACAAAATATTAGATTAAATACTTTATATGATTGTATCTGTTTCAAAATGTTTATCAATGGAATTAGAAGATAAGATCAAATGATTGAATTATCAGATATATTGAATTATGATTACAAGTCTCTGTTGAAAGGCCCACGTTGATTTGAGAAATCTTTCCATTTTAACAATATTCGGAAAATGGTAAAGTGATTTATAAATAAGAACAAATTGTCAATCATTGAGAACTAGACAAAGGATAGTGGAAGATTGAATCTCATAAAGACTCGATTGATCTATTTAGTTTCAAACGTACAAAAACGTTTTCAGTTTAAAAAGAACTTTATTATTAAAACGTATATAAATTTTATAAATATCTAGAACCACTTTTGACAACTCATTACTTAACTAGTATGATAAAGATAACGATATTTATATTTATATTTTATTTTATTAAATATATATAACGATTTAAATTAATATTATATATATTTATACGCGTATTATACGTACATAGTTTTATACTTTTACTATACTTAAACTTTACCTTTACTTTATTTTTACTTTACTTTAACTTTAATAATTCACTTTAATAATTCATACTTTAATAATTCACTTTAATAATTCATACTTTAATAATTCACTTTAATAATTCATACTTTAATAATTCACTTTAATAATTCACTTTAATAATTCATACTTTAATAATTCACTTTAATAATTCAAAAATCTATTATAAATAGAATTCAATAGGTTTCATTATTTCATAGAAACTTGAAAATATTTTTCTCTAAACTCTCTCAATCGATTTACATATATATATTTACTCCGTATTATTTCAAGATATTATTAGTATACATAAAATATTACGACGGAGTGCTGTCCGAGTGATTTCGAAATTGTTTTTCGAGTAGGATAGGATTAAGGAAATTATGGGTTATAGCTATGGAGGTGATTGAGTATGGTTCATGGGTATGCTCGTGAGGTCAATATAGTGTTTATCATTTCCGTTGTGTCTACGTACCTTTCCTGCAATATTGAATCTCAATATTGATACGTGAGTACTCATAATTTAACTTTTACATACTAATAGTGTATCCCTGACTAGTGCACGAGTATTTAGGATTATGCATGCTTGTACTTTTGATATTGCCCTTAGACAGGTTAGGTTGAGATAAGGTATAAGATATGCATGTCCTTGGAAAGCTAGCGAAAAATTAAGAACTTTTCCTTTAGATATCGAATGGTTTCGATGAACGGATTAGAAGTTATAATCAATTGAATTTTTGATATTTTTATTAAAAATGATTATTATTATCGTCGTTTTATCGTCGTTCTAGTTTTATCTAATTATTATCATTATTATTATCTTAATCAATAAAAGGGATTTATCATTAAAAATTGTTATTTTTTTATTATTACTCTCGTTATTATCGTTAAAGTTATAATTAGTATTATTATTATTATCCAATTATTATTATTATTATTATTATTATTATTATTATTATTATTATTATTATTATTATTATTATTATTATTATTATTATTATTATTATTATTATTATTATTATTATCATTATTAATATATATATCATTATTTAAAAATGGTTATTGTTATTGTTATTATTATTATTACTATTACTATATTATCATTAAGATAATTATTAGTATTATCGTTAATAATGTTATAGTAACTATCATTATTAATATTAGTGTAATTAAAACAAATATTTGTAACACCTAATTATTTTGATTACTATTATTATCATTATTATGAACACGATATAAAAGACGATTAAAAACTATTAAACGAAACGATTAGGAAATAATGAGTAAGAGTATCATGATGAAATTAAAATATTATAAGATATTGATTTAGATAAAATTATCGTTCTTATTATTTTTATCATTACTATTATTATTAAAAGTATCGTTAGTATTAAAACTATCATTTTAAAAAAAATTATCATTTTAATAGAAATGTCATTGTTACTATAAAATATCATTATTATTATTATTTTAAATAGAATTATTATTTTAAAGATAATATTAAAAATTATCGTAAATATTAAAGTTATCATAATTAGAATTATCGTTTTATCATAATGTCATCTTAGTAATTATAAATATTGATATTTTTATAATAATAATAATTATTACAAAATAATATAACTTTTACTTACTATCATTATAGATAATATTTTATCAAATAAATATGTGATAAAAACATATTTTACTACGTGTAATAACTTACTTTAATAATACCTATCATATTATCTTTATGATATTAAATGAACCCTATAAATTTTATTACTTAATATATATAAAAGTATATTTTATTACATAAATTTAATATAAAATTTTATTTATTAATAAATAAATTATATTATTACTCTAATAAATCTTTTAAAAATATTTAAAAATATAAAACGACGATATTTAAACTATATATTAATCATGTATAGATTTTTGGAAATTATTTTGAGTCAAATTTACTTTTGTTGACTTTTGCATATTAGTCTCGAGCATTAGGATTGTTGTACACTATGACTTGACCTAATTTGTTAGACAAATATTGACCAACACATAATTATATATAATTAATTTAGGTTCGTGAATCCGAGGCCAACCTTGCACTTGTTCAATGACGTTATATGTATTTTTACTACGAAATACAGTATGGTGAGTTTCATTTGCCTTTTTACCCTTTATATTTTTGGGACTGAGAATACATGCGCTTTTATAAATGTTTGACGAAACAGATACAAGTAATTGAAACTACATTCTATGGTTGAATTATCGAAATTGAATATGCCCCTTTTTATTAAAGTCTGGTAATCTAAGAATTAGGGAACAGACTCCCTAATTGACGCGAATCCTAAAGATAGATCTATTGGGCCTAACAAACCCCATCCAAAGTACCGGATGCTTTAGTACTTCGAAATTTATATCATGTCCGAAGGAGGATCCCAGAATGATAGGGGATATTCTTATATGTATCTAGTTAATGTAGGTTACCAGGTGTTCACCATATGAATGATTATTTTTTGTCTCTATGCATGGGACGTATATTTATGAGAACTGGAAATGAAATTCTTGTGGTCTATTAAAATAATAGAAATAAATGATTATGATAAACTAATGAACTCACCAACCTTTTGGTTGACACTTTAAAGCATGTTTATTCTCAGGTGTTAAAGAAATCTTCCGCTGTGCATTTGCTCATTTTAAAGATATTACTTGGAGTCTTTCATAGCATATTTCAAAGAACGTTGCATTCGAGTCATGGAGTTCATCAAAGATTATTATTAAATCAATTTATAGTTGGATAGTGGATATTATGAAATGGTATGCATGCCTGTCAATTTTCAATGTAAAGAAAGTTTGTCTTTTAAAAATGAATGCAATGTTTGTAAAATGTATCATATAGAGGTCAAATACCTCGCAATGTAATCAACTATTGTGAATCGTTTATAACGTATATGAACGGGTCCTTTCAACAACATCCTTACTAAACTAGGTATTTGGATTTTCCAATTCAGTAGCCTTTCGTTTCTTTCCTCTTTCGAACTTGTCTTTCGTAATTTCCTGTATTTATTCCTCCTCAGGATCACTTTCCGGTTCCTCTTCAATTGATTCGTCCGAAAATTGTGAGTCTTCCCCAAAGGTGTCATTTTCATCATCGGATAGGTTAATGACTGGAACACCATCTGAAGATTCTGGTTCGGAGTCACTGAATGTGATAACAAGTTCTAAGCCAGACATCTATCACATAACAACTAGCAAATTAGTACCACATAATATTTACATATTAATTTTTAAACAACAAGGATAAGCAATAGTTTTTGAAATCAAACACGGTCAAAGTCCAGACTCACTAATGCATCCTAACAAACTCGAAAAGACACACTAATGCAAAATTTCTGGTTCTCTAAGACCAACGCTCTGATACCACATGTCATAACCCGTCCTAAACCATAAGGACAAATATAATAACATATGATTTCATCGCGAGGTATTGACCTCTATATGCGACATTTTTCAAAGAAAACTGCATTCGTTTTTACAATACAAACCACAACTTTTATTTAGAATACAAGGTTTAAACAACACAATAATGATTATCGTTTAGCGATAATCTTAGCCTTACAAACTTTACATGTGATGATAACAATACGATTTCCAACATATTTTACATTACAAATCCTCCGATATGCAGTTTTATTTTTGACACAAACATGCATACTCCAGATCTTGCTTAAATTCAACATGATGCAGCGGAAGCTTTTAGTTATCACCTGAGAATAAACATGCTTAAAACGTCAACATAAAGTTGGTGAGATATAGGTTTAATGCCAGCAGCGTTATAAATATAGACCACAAGATTTTATATATAAACGTTTTAATAAAAATATTCTAAGTTGTTGAGCACTTGATAACCATACTTAACATTTAATCAACATCGTATATTCCCTTTATTATGAAATCTTACTTCACCGTACCAAGTGTAGTCACCGAAACGAAGTACTGTGCAACCTTTGAATACTGGTCGTCCAGTCCGGTTGGGGTTGTCAGGCCCGATAGATCTATCAACAGGATTCGCGTTTACAATACCGCATGTAAATAGTAGTTACCAAGTTACAGGGAAGTATGCCAGTGGTACAACTCAACGTAGAATATATATTTTTAATCACTTGTGTCTATAACGTAAATCATAAAATGCATGTATTCTCATCCCGAAATATTTAGAGTTTAAAAGTGGGACTATATACTCACCTTTGCCTTGAAGGTATTTAACTCGACTTGGTCTCCGATAGATAACACGAACCTAACCATATATATAATATATCAATATATTTTCTTTTCGAGTAATCGTTACATATATATATACTTATAATACTTTTAATATTTTCTTAGTCCGTAGTTAGCAGTCTGTTGTTAATGGTCCACAATTAGTTGCTCTATAAAATAAATAAAGACCCCACCGTATTCGTATTGATCAGAATTAATCTCGACCCATGGTACCATGTTGTCAAATGACGTGTTGCGTACAATCATGAGGTCTTATGATTAATCTTCTCGTGTTGTTTACGGGTGGTCCTAAAATATATAAAATCAAATCATAAGTAATTATATATAAAATATCATATTAATTAGAAAAGATATGATTAATTTACTTTTTCTCCAAATATTTTCGTAGCTAAACTAGCTTCGGATACCCAATCTTGTTTTAGTCGTAGTTTCTTCATTACAACTCCGTTTTTGTTGGTTCAACTTGCCACTTCCTTGGATTGAGTCAAATTTTAAGAATATGAACTGTAAATACCTTGGTTTACATTCGGAATCACAGGTTATAGTTCAAACTTTAGGTGAATCTTATGAAAGTAATCATTTTTGTCATAAAAACAATATCTAGATAAAAATATTTACACTTTGAGTTAAACCATGAAATTTTTATGTGTTAACATATTCATAAGAAATATCATTTTTTCAAGATATGAACTTCCAATTCAAAGTTTAAAATGGTTTTTAATTATCTAACCCAAAACAGCCCCCGGTTGCACTCCGACGACGTAGATTCAGTTTTAAGGTGTTCATTGTAAAAACAAGTTGTATCTTGTTAAGTTAGCATATCATTATGATATATTACAGGTCTTGAATTGTTTTAAAAGTTAAGTTAGAAGGATCTATTTAGTTTGCGAACAAGTTTGAAATCATTCAAACTATGTTCTTGTTGTTAAAATTTCAAACCACAAAATAAGATAGCTATATGAATAAGAATTGAATAAGATTATGAACAAGGTTACTACCTCAAGTTACTTGGACAAAGTTACTGCAAAGATAAGAAATAATCTTGGAATCAAAGAGTGGTGGAGTTAGATCAAAAAGGTTGGAAGTAAACTTGTATTCTTGGAAGGATTATTGAAGTGTTCTTGAAAGGTTTTTCTTATGATGATTAAGGCTTGTTTTTGAAGCTAGATCTTCATGGTTATTTGCTGAGATGATTAAGGTGTTTAATGCTTTTAAGTGTATGTGTGTTTAGCTAGGAAATGGTAGTAGAATTTGAGCTAGAAATGATGTGGGATAAGGCCCTTAAAAACGTGAATGGGGGGGCATGGACAAGATTTTCATTTGTTATTTTGTATAAATATCAATGCTAGCATCCAATTTCTAATTACCTCTCCTTGAGGGCAGCATAAAGGGCTGATTAGGTGTTGATTAGGATGTTGATTTGATGTGTATATACCAATAGTAAATACGTATAGAAGCTGGGTATGATACGGGTACATATACCCTATATATATGTATAGAAATCTTGAGGAAACGGAACGAAAATTCAAATATAGCTATCTTTTGTGAATATACTTATATTGTTTTATGTATTTAAGTCCTTAAAAAGTGATTAAATACATTATATATACGATACATGTACAAGCATTATAGGTTATAAATATATATATCAAAGAACGTTACGTATAATTATCGTTTTGAAAACTTAAGTTAGTTGTTTCAAAGTATACTTATAACTCATTGTTATTAGTACACAATGAGATGTTAAACCATCCTTAGATCATGTTAAATATATATAAATACATATATATACACAAACGTATAATTATCATATGTTTTATAGTTCATGATATCATCGGTCAAATTGGACGGTCAACCGTTGTATAAAACTCTTTTCAAAAACATAAGTCTTAACAATTTAGATTGCTTATCATGTTGGTAAGGTTTAATTTATGTAAATATTAATCTCATAAGTATAAAATGATCGGAAAAATCCAGGTCGTTACATTCTAGCTCTTTATTAGGCCAAAAAGTTAGTAATGGTACTTGACGAGTTAATGAAAATAAGGAAGATGATGATGATGGTTACGGTATAGGATAATGAAAATGATCATGTTGATGATAATGTACGAATCGATGATAATGATAAATAACCATGAAAAAGAATGATGCAAGTATGAAGATAAATTGTATTATTTTCCTTGAGTTGGATTTCTCATTTCACTTCTAAAACTCTTGGGCTTATCACCTCGCTATATGGGCTTAGGAATTATTGTTGGGCCGAGAGCCCAGTTAAGGTTGCCGTTGGGATAACACTGAGTGAATTATGAATAATGATCGTACGTAATGAAGTTCATGTATGATCATATATGTTAATGAGGAAAATATCATTATGATGAGAGATGATGATGAGAAAATGGTTGTTGTTACTTTAGTCGATTAATTCCATGAAGAAAAGATGTAGCAGCAAGAGATTTAGGATAAAACGATTTAGGGTATTATATAAAACAAAAATGAAGGATCAGCATAATGGTTAAGGATGTTTTCGGGTTAGCGGGACGTCGCGGGTTCAAACCCGGACTTGGACATTTTTTTAAGAACTACTCCTTTGAGGTAGTTATTACTAATGCTCTTATTATTATTATTATTACTATTATTATTTCATTATTATTATTATTGTTATTATTATTATTTATTATTGTTTCTTATTAAGTTATTATCATTACTAATATTAGAAATAAGATTTTAGTATAATTAATATTATTATCAGTATTATTTTCACTATTAAAATATATAGTATTATTATGATTAATATGACTAGTAAAATTTCTATTAAAATCATCAGTTTTGTTAAAAGTACCATTATTATTTAAAATATTATTTTTATGAAAACTAACATTTTAACTTATCATTATTATCTTTTCTATTAAAATTATTATTATTACTAACATTACTTTTATTATTAGTATTATTATCAAAGATATTAATATCAGTATCATTACTAAATATAATTACTTTTAGTATTATTATTATTATCATAAAAGGATACACATTTTTATTTATTATTATTGATATTATTTTACTAAATAAATAACTATATAAGAGTATATTTAAAACATATCACATAACAACCTTAATATTTTCATAATAAATACTAATTACTTATCTAACGTATATAAAATAAATAAAATATAGTTAATTTAGTTATTAATGAAACATACAAGTTACTAACATAACAATTAATAATAAAGCATAAACTTGTTCGATTACAATTATATGTGTTATATATATATATATATATATATATATATATATATATATATATATATATATATATATATATATATATATATATATATATATATATATATATATATATATATATATATATATATATATATATATATATAAATGATATAGGTTCGTGAATCTGAGGCTAAACCTACACTTGTTCAATGTCGTCATATGTATTTTTACTACAAAATACAGTATGGTGAGTTTCATTTGCTCCCTTTTTAAATGCTTTTGCAATATATATTTTTGGGACTGATAATACATGCGCTGTTTTATATCTGTTTTACGAAATAGACACAAGTACTTAAAACTACATTCTATGGTTGGATTATTAAACCGAATATCGCCCCTTCAAGTCTGGTAACCTAAGAATTAGGGAAATGGCCCCTAATTGACGCGAATCATAAAGGTAGATCTATCGGGCCCAACGAGCCCCATCCAGGGTATGGATGCTCTAGTACTTCGAGGTATTATTTAGTATATTAGTTGCGCACTGTATACTGGGTGATATTCTATATGCATCTTGTTAAGGTCGGTTACCAGGTGTTCAATCCATATGAATGATTTTTATCTCTATGCAATTTGCGAAATGCCTGATACGAGATGTGTATTTTTGAGAAATGAAAATCTTGTGGTCTATTAAAATGATGAAAATGAATGTTTATGATAAACTAATGAACTCACCCACCTTTTGGTTGACACTTTAAAGCATGTTTATTCTCAGGTATGAAAGAAATCTTCCGCTGTGCATTTGCTCATTTTAGAGATATTACTTGGAGTCATTCATGACATATTTCAAAAGACGTTGCATTCGAGTCATTGAGTTCACCAAGATTATTATTAAGTCAATTATAGTTGGATATATATTGAAATGGTATGCATGCCGTCAACTTTCTAACTTTCAATGTAAAGAAAGTTTGTCTTTTAAAAACTAATGCAATGTTTGTAAAATGTATCATATAGAGGTCAAGTACCTCGCGATGTAAACAACTATTGTGAATCGTTTATAATGTATATGAACGGGTCATTTCATCTAGTACAAATCCCATCTACTCACCTAATAATAATGAAGAGTCGAACATATTTTAGGAAGATTCACAAATTCTCGAGGAAGAACCGGAAGAGGAGGAACTGGAAGAGGAGGAACCGGAAGAAGAGGAACCGGAAGAAGAAGAGGTTCTGGAGGAAGAAATATTAATAACTACAGAAAAACGGTTAAATAAAAGAAAATCCTCAACCAATGGACCAAAGTTAAAAATGGTCAATGGTGTTTCCGCCGAGGAAGCAAAATATTGGGAAAATTACCAATTTTCTGATGAATCGGATCCCGATGAGGATTCCGATGATGTTATAGAAATTACCTCGACCCAATTTGAAAAAGCAAAAGACAATAATAAGGGAAAAGGCATAAAAATATAGAAACCTAATTCCAACCCCGATGAACTCTACGTTAACATGAAATACCCTGATGGGGTGTACCGTAAACACCCGTATTTCTTAAATTTTCACTATAACCCGGGAACATCTAAGCCACCATGTTTTTCTAAACCATTTGTGGAAACGACGGCTTGCATTAGAGGAGCACCATATATCCCTAGGAAGTTAGCAAAACGAACCAAGTCCGAGGAGGAAGAAACGAGTGAATCGGAATAAAGAGTTGTAATCATGTTGTGTAATATATGTATTGTAGTGTGCTTGTATTTCTATGTTATATGTAAAAATTGCTTATATTGTTTGTTAATTATCTTTTACAAATCTAATCCTTGTCTATTTTATAGTATAAAACACACAATGGACGTTAAAGATAGACAACCAAAAAGTTTAGAAGACCTACCAGGGGATATGATTGATGAAATCTTGTCTAAAGTCGGTCAGAATTCATCAGCACAACTATTTATGGCGAAATTAGTTTGTCAAACATTTGAAAGATGTTCCAGGAATGCCTTAATTAATAAAAGGCTTTCCTTTGATAGATGGGGTATATCACATTGGGGAGACCATAAGTTACGCCGTGTTTTCTTTAAAGCATTGAATGCGGGGAACCCAGATGCAATTTTACACTACGGGTTGAGAGCCTATTTTGACTCTACCTATCCCAACATAGGACTTCGTTCTTTAGAAAGAGCTTCAAACATGCAACATAAAGAAGCATGTTATGTCTACGGGTTAGTAATGTTCGCTTCTCACCAAATCGAGAAAAAGAACATAGGATTGCAACTACTAAATAAAACATTCCCACAAGTGACGGATTCAGTAGTTGGGGTGAGAAATAAGGTATTTAGATTATTACGGGGCTGTTGGGCATTACGTAACCCCCGTCCTTTTGAAAACGTTACTACATGTTGTCTTGTCAATGGCCACAACGTTTATGTTCCACAAGACCAAGGATGGGAGATAGTATTAATAAAACCAGAATGCATTACATGTTTCTGGACCTATGAATTACATGTCTTTATTGCCTTTGCTGAACGACTTGCGTATTAACTAGAACTGTCTTCACAACTACTTTGTATCAAAGTTATTGTGTGCTATATTTCATGCTATATGTAAAATAGCGGTATTGTAAGTTTGTAAAATTGTATAAAAGTTTGAACGAGAAATATTATGATCAGTTTTTCATATAGAATTGTAGTACTTGAATTGTATATTAGCTACTAAGTATGAACTTAACGGGTAGGTAGTTGATAATGCTAAAAACGAACATATATTTCATAGCATTATCCCTCAAGAAAGACAAGCTTTTAGTTGCAATTGTCCTATTTACAAGTGATATTCGTTTAAATAATAAAAGATGAAGACAAAAGACAGATTCGACGAATTGAAGACGCAAACGACCAAAAAGCTCAAAAGTACAAAGTACAATCAAAGTGGTTCAAATTATTGATGAGAAAAGTCTCAAAATTACAAGAGTACAAGACGCGAAACGCAAAGTACAAGATATTAAATTATACGCAAGGACGTTCGAAAATCCGGAACCGGGACCAGAGTCAACTCTCAACGCTCGACGCAACGGACTAAAAATTACAAGTCAACTATGCACATAAATATAATATAATATTTAAATAATTCTTATAATTATTTATATATTATATATTATATTATTAAAAACCGTCGGCAGAAAAAACAAAGGCATGTGAGCCTCTCCAGCTGGCCATACGATCGCATGGCCTTGAACGGTAAAGCTCATGCGATCGCATGAGCCACTTTTTCAGCCCACATGCCTATAAAATTCGCAGCTTGGTGAACATCAAAACACATCTTTTTCTTCTCCTCATTCATACGTAAAATATAAATATTATAATTTTAATTTTAATTTTAATTTTAATTTCTAATAATAAGGGTATGTTAGCGAATGTTGTAAGGGTGTAAGTCGAGATTCTGTCCGTGTAACGCTACGCTATTTTTAATCATTGTAAGTTATGTTCAACCTTTTTAATTTAATGTCTCGTAGCTAAGTTATTATTATGCTTATTTAAATCGAAGTAATCATGATGTTGGGCTAATTACTAAAATTAGGTAATTGGGCTTTGTACCATAATTGGGGTTTGGACAAAAGAACAACACTTGTGGAAATTAGACTATGGGCTATTAATGGGCTTTATATTTGTTTAACTAAATGATAGTTTGTTAATTTTAATATGAAGATTTACAATTGGACGTCCCTATAAATAACCATATACACTCGATCGGACACGATGGGCGGGGTATTTATATGTATGAATAATCGTTCATTTAACCGGACACGGGAATGGATTAATAGTCTATGGAATTATTAAAACAGGGGTGAAATTATGTACAAGGACACTTGGCATAATTGATAACAAAGTATTAAAACCTTGGGTTACACGCAGTCGATAACCTGGTGTAATTATTAAACAAAGTATTAAAATCTTGTTACAGTTTAAGTCCCCAATTAGTTGGAATATTTAACTTCGGGTATAAGGATAATTTGACGAGGACACTCGCTCTTTATATTTATGACTGATGGACTGTTATGGACAAAAACCAGACGGATATATTAAATAATCCAGGACAAAGGACAATTAATCCATGGGCATAAAACTAAAATCAACACGTCAAACATCATGATTACGGAAGTTTAAATAAGAATAATTATTTTATTTCATATTTAATTTCCTTTATTTTATATTTAATTGCACTTCTAATTATCGCATTTTTATTTATTGTTATTGTATTTAATTGCACTTTTAATTATCGTACTTTTTAATTATCGCAATTTTATTTTATCGCACTTTTGTTTATCGCAATTTCATTATCGTTATTTACTTTACGCTTTAAATTTAGTCTTTTATTTATTTTTAATATTTTACATTAGGTTTTAACTGCGACTAAAGTTTTAAAAATCGACAAACCGGTCATTAAACGGTAAAAAACCCCCTTTATAATAATAATATTACTTATATATATATATATATATATTTGTATTTTTATAAATTAAAACTAATATAGCGTTAAGCTTTGGTTAAAGATTTTTCCCTGTGGAACGAACCGGACTTACTAAAAACTACACTACTGTACGATTAGGTACACTGCCTATAAGTGTTGCAGCAAGGTTTAAGTATATCCATTCTATAAATAAATAAATATCTTGTGTAAAATTGTATCGTATTTAATAGTTTTTTCTAGTAAAATATAAGCTATTTCATATACACCTCGCATAACATCAAGTATTTTTGGCGCCGCTGCCGGGGATCGAACCCAATTTCTTGCTTAAACGCCGGAACCGCAACGCTAATATAAAAAAATACGTTTTTGTAAAAATACGTTTTAAATATTCAAAAATATAAAAAGAAAAACAAAAATATAAATATTTTTAAGAGTTTGTTAAATATATAAGTTTTATAAAGTTTCTTTATTTTTATTTTAGTTTGTAAAAATATAAATTTTATTTAAATATTTTGTAATTATATAAATATTTAAAACAGAATTTAAAACAGAAAAAAAAAATTAATTAAAAACTCTCGGCCTGTACTGTATCAGCCCAGTGTCTGGCCCGAAACCCTAGCCCATGCGATCGCATGGCCGGGTAACTAAGAACTCATGCGATCGCATGAGCTCTGCTGACACGCCACAGTTGACTGCAACCAGCATTAATTACGGAGTTTAATTATATTATTTTTACTTTAACCCTAATTAGGGTTGTTTTTTTATTATTTAGTTTAGTTTATTTATTTAATTTGTATATTTAGTTTAATTAGTTTAATTAAATTGTAAAATTAATAGTTTTATAAAATAAATAATATAAAAATAATATTTTTATAAAAATTGTACTTTTTACAACTTTTAGTATATTTTTATTTTGTCTCCTTTTTATTTGTTTTTAGCGTAATAATTTGTATTTTTCGCTCATATTTAGTTTTAAGATATAGTTTTTGCCATAGTTATTTTTACTTCTAGATTTTTAGGCTTTGCCGTAAAATCCTTTAAGTGCTTTTTCTTTAGACTAAGATTTAGGTGCTTTAGAATTTTGCGACGCCGTTCTTCGCGCTACTTTCTTATTTTTTATTTTTCGACGCCTTTTACCTATGTATCAATTATCACTCCAATTAGTAATCTCAATTTGCAATTTTAATTTTAAGTTAGTGATAGTAATAAGGTTGGGTTAGTCGAGTGTTTTAAAGTTTTATAGTCAATTTTTTTTTCTTTTTCGACGCATTTTATTTTTCAACCCTTTTCTTTTTCGACCTTTTTCGACGCGCTCTTTTTCTTTCTTATTTCTCGCCATTCTAGTTTTAGGACATAGATTTTTATTCTACTTCTTCTCTATATTTCTTTAAATTACGAAAATTTATTTTAAGTGGTTAAATTGATAGACATCAAAATTTTCTGGTTCGTAGTAATAGTTGGATTTGTACGTGGTCCGGGTTATTGGAGCCAAACATTACTCAATTATATTGAGACCAAACGAATCCTGCCCCTCTGCTGCATCTTTTGGCTATTCGAAACGTGGGCAAAATCAGAAAAGTCTATTAATTGGATAACTTATATAATTTTTCTTTCCTTTTAAAAACTAATAGGATATTCAGTGAATGCACCGAGTAAGACGTTCACCACCTTTTGTATGTTCACCACCTGTAACTCGATCAAGACATCTAGCTAATATTGTCTCCGTTGATTTTTCTTTAGAATCGTCATCCAGTCGACCAAGTACTCCAATTCAAATTTTCGATAATTCATTTTTTGAACCCGACCACACAATTGAGAATCCGGAGAATATTCAGGGACGATTCATAGATCCTGAACCATTAATTTTTCCTCCGGAATCACCAATCATTCAAACAGAGATTGTTGAGGAACGAACCATTAAATCAGAATCCTCTAGTGATTCAGATTCAACAAATTCAATCATGGAAAATATGGAACCTTTAAGTATGGAAGACCGAATGCGAGCTAAACGCACTGGCCAAGGTCACGCAATTACTCATCCAGACATTAATGCGCCAGATTATGAAATCAAAGGACAAATTCTACACATGGTGACTAATCAATGCCAATTTAGTGGTGCGCCGAAGGAAGATCCAAATGAACATCTTCGAACCTTTAATAGGATCTGCACTTTATTTAAAATAAGAGAAGTTGAAGATGAACAGATATATCTCATGTTATTTCCCTGGACTTTAAAGGGAGAAGCCAAAGATTGGTTGGAATCGTTACCTGAAGGGGCGATTGATACATGGGACGTTTTAGTTGAAAAATTTCTTAAACAATTCTTTTCGGCATCTAAAGTCGTAAGACTTCAAGGAGAAATTGTTACGTTCACACAGAAACCAAATGAAACTCTATATGAGGCGTGGACAAGATTTGAAAAGTTATTAAGAGGATGTCCGCAACATGGTTTAGACACCTGTCAAATAGTACAAATATTCTACCAAGGATGCGACATCACTACAAGGAAAGACATCGACATAGCAGCTGGTGGTTCTATTATGAAGAAAACCGAAACTGATGCTTATAAAATTATTGATAACACTGCTTCCCACTCACATGAGTGGCACCAAGAAAAAGATATCGTTAGATCATCTAAAGCAGCTAGAGCCGATTCTAGCCATGACTTAGATTCCATTTCCTCAAAGATAGATGCTGTCGAGAGACGAATGGAAAAGATGACTAAAGATATTCACTTAATACGAATTAGTTGTGAGCAGTGTGGAGGACCACATTTGACAAAAGATTGTCTTAGTATTGAATTAACAATGGAACAAAGAGAGAATATTTCATACATAAACCAAAGGCCTGGAAATAATTATCAGAATAATTATCAACCGCCAAGACCAATTTACAATCAAAACCAGAATTATAACCGAAATGTTCCATACAATAACCAACAAGGTCCTAGTAATCAACAAGTATCCAATAATACTTACAATCAGCAAAGACCTAATTTTCAAAACAAACCACCACAAACCGATGATAAAAAGCCGAATTTAGAAGATATGATGACGAAGCTAGTTGAAACCCAAACGCAGTTTTTCACATCTCAGAAACAAACTAATGAACAAAATGCTCAAGCATTTAGAAATCAACAAGCTTCTATTCAAAATCTGGAACAAGAAGTAAGTAACCTAGCAAGGTTAATAGGTGAAAGAAAACCGGGAAGTTTATCTAGTGATACAAATGCTAACCCCCGGAATGAAACAGCTAAAGCTATAACCACAAGAAGTGGTACAACACTCAAACCACCTGAAATACCTGTAATTTCTGATGAAGCTATTCCTACTCTGCAAGAACCACAACCTGAACAAGATAAGGAAAAAGAACCGGTAGTTGAAAAGGTTAATGAAGATAACACAGTTAAGGATAAACCTTATGTTAAACCATACCAACCACCACTTCCTTACCCGAGTAAAATGAAAAAAGAGAAACTTGAAGCCGAGCAATCCAAATTCTTGGATATGTTTAAACAGATAAATGTAAATCTTCCTTTCATTGATGTAATTTCAGGAATGCCTAGATATGCTAAATTTCTGAAAGATCTAATCTCGAATAGAAAGAAAATGGAAGAACTCTCGGCTGTTACTATGAATGCTAATTGTTCAACAGTGCTGTTGAATAAGATACCAGAAAAACTATCTGATCCAGGAAGTTTCACAATTACATGTTTTCTGGGTAGTCTTAGTTCAATAGAAGCATTGGCAGATTTAAGTGCTAGTATAAATTTAATGCCGTATTCACTATACACTAAACTAGACCTTGGAGAATTGAAACCAACACGAATAAGCATACAACTAGCCGATTGATCAATAAAATATCCTAGAGGGATAATGGAAAACATGCTAGTTAAAGTTGGTACTTTAGTATTTCCAGTAGATTTTGTTGTTCTGGATATGGAAGAAGATTCTCAAGTTCCTCTCATATTAGAAAGACCATTCTTAAACACGGCTAAAGCAATGATAGACGTGTTTGGTAAGAAACTGACCCTAAGTATAGAGGACGAGAGTGTTACCTTTTCAGTTGATAGAGCAATGCAACAACCGCAATCTGCAGATGATACATGCTATTATATTCAAACTATAGATTCACATGCAGAATTGTTAGAAGAATTTCCAGAATTACAAGGAACAGGAGAATGTTCTTTAGGAGAAGGAACTGAACCAATTGATGAAACTGAAATGTTAGCTACACTAATGGCTAATGGATATGAACCAACAACAGAAGAAATTCAAATGCTAAAAGAAGAAGACAGATATCGATATAAATCATCGATAGAAGAACCTCCGACATTAGAGTTAAAGCCACTTCCAAACCATTTGGAATATGCTTATTTACATGGTGAATCTGAATTACCTGTAATAATATCATCTTCTCTTACTAAAAATGAAAAATCTCAACTCATTTCTGTATTAAAAGCTCATAAACCAGCCATTGCATGGAAGATTCATGATATTAAAGGAATAAGTCCTTCATATTGCACACATAAAATCCTTATGGAAGAAGGTCATAAAATGTATGTGCAACGCCAACGAAGACTAAATCCGAATATGCAAGATGTTGTTAAAAAAGAAATTATTAAACTACTTGATGCAGGTTTAATTTATCCAATTTCTGATAGTCCATGGGTAAGCCCAGTTCAATGCGTGCCTAAGAAGGGTGGCATGACTGTCATTACAAATGAGAAAAATGAGCTTATTCTTACTAGGACTGTAATAGGATGGCGTGTTTGTATTGATTATAGGAAATTAAATGACGCCACCAGAAAAGATCACTTTTCCTTACCTTTTATTGATCAAATGTTGGAAAGATTAGCCGGAAATAGTTACTATTGTTTTCTTGATGGTTTTTCCGGATATTTTCAAATTCCAATAGAACCTGAAGATCAAGAGAAAACCACGTTCACGTGCCCTTATGGTACTTTTGCTTACAAAAGCATGCCATTTGGACTTTGCAACGCCCCTGCAACCTTTCAAAGGTGCATGATGGCGATTTTTCACGACATGATAGAAGAATGCATGGAAGTTTTCATGGATGACTTCTCAGTCTTCGGTGATACATTTGAATCATGTTTAGTTAATCTTGAACGAATGCTTATTAGATGCGAACAATCAAATCTAGTTCTTAATTGGGAGAAATGCCATTTCATGGTTAAAGAAGGCATCGTTCTTGGACATAAAATTTCAAAGGAAGGAATTGAATTGGATAGAGCTAAAGTAGATGTAATTGCTAAACTTCTACATCCCACCAATGTTAGAGGAGTTAGGAGTTTTCTAGGGCATGCCGGTTTTTACCGATGCTTCATAAAAGATTTTTCTAAAATTGTCACTCCTATGAATAAACTCCTAGAAAAGGATGTTCCATTCATCTTTTCAGATGAATGCATCAAATCTTTTAATATTCTTAAAGAGAAACTCACTAATGCACCGATCATGATAACACCAAATTAGAATTTACCGTTTGAACTTATGTGCGATGCAAGTGATTTTGCAATGGGAGCCGTATTAGGACAAAGGATTGAAAAACGATTTCAACCTATATATTATACTAGTAAGACGTTACAAGAAGCACAAACGAATTACACAACTACTGAAAAAGAACTCCTTGCTATTGTCTTTGCTTTTGACAAATTTCGTTCATATCTCGTTCTAGCTAAAAAGGTGGTCTATACCGACCATTCTGCTCTTAAATACTTATTTTCGAAATAAGATGCTAAACCAAGATTAATCCGTTGGATCTTACTCTTACAAGAGTTCGATATTGAAATCCGAGATAAAAGAGGAGCAGAAAATCTCGCCGCTGATCATCTTTCCCGTCTTGAAAATCCCGAATTAGAAGTTCTAAATGAATCGACCATACAAGACAACTTTCCTGATGAATATCTATTGAAGATAGATTATAATGAAATTCCATGGTTTGCAGACTATGCAAACTACTTAGTTTGTGGATTCCTTGAGAAAGGATTGTGGTTCCAAAAACGAAAGAAATTCTTCAGTGATATAAAACACTATTTCTGGGAAGATCCACATTTGTTTAAAAGTTGTCCCGATGGAATAATACGCTGATGTGTATTCAGAGATGAAGCTAGTAAAATCTTAAACCATTGTCAAACAGGACCAACAGGAGGGCATTATGGGCCACAACTAACAGCAAGAAAAGTTTATGATGCTGGATTCTATTGGCCTACAATTTACAAAGACGCACACCTTCTTTGCAAATCCTGTGATGCTTGTCAAAGGGCCGGAAAAATAAGTCAACGTGATGAAATGCCACAAAATGTCATTCAAGTATGTGAAGTATTTGACATTTGGGGTATTGACTTTATGGGTCCATTTCCAAAATCTCATAATAATCTCTATATTCTCGTAGCCATAGATTATGTATCTAAATGGGCGGAAGCACAAGCTCTTCCAACTAATGATGCACGAGTTGTAGTCAACTTTTTAAAACGTCTTTTTGCAAGGTTTGGAACACCGAAAGCTTTAATAAGTGATCGGGGAACTCATTTCTGTAATAATCAACTTGAGAAAGTTCTTAAAAGATATGGAGTAACTCATAAAATCTCCACTGCATATCATCCACAAACGAGTGGACAAGTTGAAAATACCAACCGAGCTTTAAAACATATTCTAGAAAAAACCGTAGGATCAAATCCGAAGGAATGGTCCATTAAATTGGAGGATGCACTCTGGGATTTTAGAACAGCCTACAAAACTCCAATTGGAACCACACCTTTTAGACTCGTTTATGGAAAAGCATGTCATCTTCCAGTAGAAATTGAACACAAAGCATTTTGAGCTTTGAAGACATGTAATCTTGATTTACATGAAGCTGGACGTCTACGATTAAGTCAATTAAACGAATTAGAAGAATTAAGACATGAAGCATATGAAAATTCGTTAATCTATAAGGAAAGAACAAAGAAATGGCATGATAAAAGAATCAAAAGTTCAAAAGAATTTAAAGAAGGAGACAGAGTTCTTCTTTTCAATTCACGATTCAAGCTATTTCCTGGAAAATTGAAATCAAGATGGTCTGGACCATTCATAGTCAAAAGAGTTTTCCCATACGGAACAGTAGAATTAATAAATACAAATGGGATTGAATTTAAAGTTAATGGTCACAGAGTTAAACACTACATAAATAGTCCAATGGAAGTTGACAACGAAGTTAATCACAATTTCAACACCACAGCTAACTAACTGTGGGGAGAATCAAGTCTTTTAAAGGATAATATGTATTTCTGTTAGAGCTAGATTTTCTGTTTTCGTGTAGTTCTCGAAAATGCAACCCGAATGGTCTTTCCCTAGCAGACCCTAAAGAACTAGTCTTCTCCCCCCATTCTGAATTTTTATTTTTTTTTAAGTTTTTCGAAATAAAGACTTCCTGTGAATTAAACCATGGTCTAATGCTACACGCTTTGATCACTAAACGTAATAATGACACACTTCCAAGTGAAATAGTATCATTAATCAGAGGTAAATTGGACGGAGTAAGAAAAGAATCCAGATGCGAAGATAATAAGTTACAATTTGGTAAAGAAAAAACAAAATCCGCAGCGAAAAGAAGAGCACGACACCTTGAAAAATGTCACAAATGCGGAAAATGGTCACACGAAGGTAAATGTTCAAATAATCAAACCTATTCAAATACCGAATTTGTTACTTTATGCAGAGACGGACCGTTCATATGTTTAGAAGAAAAAACACTGAATGCTCGAGGTTACGCCTATGTAGCCATGAAAAATCAATTAGTCCGACTATCTTATGAGTGGGCTAGAGCATATCACTAAGAATACTATCTCACAGGTAAGTCTGTGCAGTTTTATTTTTATTTTTATTTTTATTTTTAACCTTTTGATAATAAACGCTAATTTGTTCGCTATAAAGTATTAAATTGGTATTCGATGAAATTAGGTCTTGCCACCGAAATTGTTGATATCATACAAAAAAAATTTTTACATCACTGCGAAATTTAACGTTTATTCTTAAGGTATAAATATCTTTAATCAATCAACCCAAAATATTTCAAAAATTCGTCATGAGTTAAATTAGGTCATGGAACCGAAATTACTTTACCGAAAAGAGGGGCATATATTTTTGATAATATTTGATTGATTAAAGTGGGATAAAAGCCAAAAAGATTTTTAATTTTATTTTTACCATGTTTTTAAAATTAATATATAAATCTTAAATTGATATTGTAAACTTTTTAAATCAATATATTTAAGTTTGTAAATATTTGAGAAATTAATATTTTTAATATAAGTTTGTATGTATAAAAACAAAAATATAATTTAAGTTTGGTGTGAATTTTTAAAATATGAATTTTTAATTTTATGCATTTTAAATTTAAGTTTGGTGTAAATTTTAAAAAAACAAAAATTTACTTTATCTCATTAAGTTAAAAATATGATTTTTAAAATTCATCGTGAGTTGAAGATTAGGTCATTGAACCGAAATTGTTTTACCCGAGGGCGGGACGAGAACTTTTATTATCATTATTTTTAATCTTATTGAATTAAAGTATGCCAAAAACATTAAAAAAAACCCAAAAATCTTTACTTTTAAAAACCGCGCTTTGAATTGACAAATTTTAAAATTTTGTCGAGGAACGGACTAGGACATCGATCCGAAACGCCCTCATTTTAAAAAGAAACAAATTTTTAAATTTTTTTTAATTTTATGTTTTATAAAGTATAAGGTTTTATAAAAATAAAAAAATAAAAAAAAGGTGAAAACACTGTTCCCGGACCCCCATGCGATCGCATGGGTATTGCACTCCAACTCCATGCGATCGCATGGAGCTGGAAAACAGGCCTGATACAAAACTTCCAGCGAGCTGTCTTCTACACCACAACACACATACATACACGAAAAACACTCAAAATCCTCTCAAGTTTCATCATTTTTCCACCGTAATTCATCATTTTTCTTGCTCTAATCATGCCTAGATTCTCATTCTTCAGCAAAAAGGTAAAAATTACACCCCTAAACTCATAAATTTGCTAGTTTTTGTGATAATTACCAATATTTTACCTAATACAATTTTGTTGATTTCTAGTGTAATTAGTATTAAATTGTTAGTATTTTATGCATGTATAACCTAGATTGATGCTATTTAACATGATTTGAAGCCAAAAATTTCAAATTTTTTAGAAATCTAGGGTTTGTGTTCTTGAGCAATTTGGGGCTTTTTGATATAAACAGGTTATGGCCGATTTTTGTCATGAATTATTGCTAAATTGAGTAATGTAACATGTTTAGGTAGTTAAATGATCCAAACATTGATCCTAAACATGATTTTTGGAGATTAAAGTGGACTTTTTAGGTGCAAAATTCATGAACTTGATTAATTTGATATATTTGTCATTTGAGACTTGTTTAATTATTAGTAATGACTATTTTGACATGTTATTTGAGTAAAATGCTTATGAACTTTATCTACATTTTCATATGTGCTTATTTGGAAAAGTATAGAATTGTGAAAAATTGTGAAAATGTGTATAAGTTTAATTTTGATTTAACATGTTATTGTGATTATTTTAAATTGTTTTTTTGCTAACACTAATGCATACTTGGATGTACAAACTTTGTGTTTAATGTGTTTTGCAGAAAGCCGATACTGGAGGTTCAGGAGCATCATCATCTAGACAGCCTGCTCCAGCTCCAGAACCAGAATCAGAAATGCAATATGAACCTGAACAACAACCACAACAGGAACCACAACATCAACCTGAACAGCACGTACCTTATTATGATCCGCTACAGTTACCTAATGAATTGACAGTATTTCCGCCGCATCCGCCTGTCGAATACCCAACATTTCCGGAACACACGTTACATCCTAATTTGAGATTCGATAGACGATGGAGAGATTACCCATCATATCAAAGTAATAAGTTCAAATTAGTAACAAAAGAGGTAGAGGTGCCAAGGGTAATTGATTGGAATCCTTTGGAAACGGTCCATCCAGCTGACCGTGTTAGACAGCATTTGGTACAAAGGTATGGCAGTTCTTCTTTTACAGATTGGATACGTCTTTTCACCATTCGCAGACCTGTATATAAGGAATGGTGTGTTGAGTTGATGAGTACTATAGCTTTAAATGTAGATGTAGATAGGTTAGATGATAGAAGTTTTCTTAGATTTATCCTTGGCGGTAGGATGTACAGGATGTCCATGATGGACATGGCCAGGGCATTACAGATTTACACTCCTAGTGAATTGCTACTACCCGATTGTATGAGTTTGATTTATCGGGGTGAAAGGGTAGATAGGAACTTTGACGCTGACGCCGTTTGGAGGCGTATGTCAAACTATAATGTTTTTACACTAGGAGGGAAACACTCCTACTTACATATTAACAAAGGGGAGCTTCGTGTGATTCATAGATTTTTGGCTAACTCGATTACACAAAGAGGTCACAATAAGGAGAAACTGACCTTACATGATTTATTCTACCTAAAGTGTATTCGGGATCCGAGAAGCTTTGTTAATATCCCTTACTGTGTTGGTTTTTATTTATCTAAAATGGTCGAAGGAATGTAGGAAGGGAGTATAATAGGAGGAGGTATTTTTGTTACTCTCATTGGAGAGTATTTAGGTGTTGATAGGAACCGAGGGGGTCCATTACAGCTTTGTAGAGAACAGGATGAGACCATAGGATTGCGGGTTTATGTAGGTGCTAAGGTATTGAAGAGTAGACGCAACCAAGCACTTCCCTATGAAGGTAATCATCCACAGGTAGAAAGGGGTTCAGACGAAGAAATGGAAGAAGCGGAAGACATCAGGGATGTCATTCGAGATGCTATTCTTGACGTGCACGTTCGTATAGATGAGGAATCAATGACGAGTGCAGCCAGACATAGTATGTACGAGCAGTGGAACTTCGAGCGAGTATACGAGGATTATAGGCGACGCCAACACGATAGCTGGTTAGTTCATCAGCACCAAATCATGATCCAGCTATCATATCAGGTACCAAATAATTACGTGCCTACTCGACCTGCTCATTTTCCGCCACACAACCCCGACATCCGACCACCCTTTAACCGGTATGACTATAACCAAGCCTATCAGAACACCTATAACCAACAATGGAACCCACCTGACGAGATGAACTGGAACCCTTATCCAGACTGATTTAGTTC
The DNA here is from genome assembly GCF_046630445.1 of Rutidosis leptorrhynchoides. Lineage (NCBI taxonomy): Eukaryota > Viridiplantae > Streptophyta > Magnoliopsida > Asterales > Asteraceae > Rutidosis > Rutidosis leptorrhynchoides. The sequence continues at coordinate 98,189,338 of NC_092334.1, read as the reverse complement.
CATTGGTTATTTTTATGATTTTTATATTTTTATCTTTTTAATTATTCATGTTTAAACTTATATTATTGGATATATTTATGTAATTTTTATCATTTTTATTATTATTGTGTACTAATATTTCACATTTAAGATTTGAAAGTGGGATATTAAGTCCTATTTCAAATTGCCATGCATGTTTATATTTGTATGTATGTATATTGTCGATTGTACAAAACATGGTAAAACAGCGCATTTTCAAAGACTGACATTAAGTTCAGCAAAAGCTAGTTTTGACGACAAAATGAAAAACAATTGTGATGAAACAACAAGATGGAATAAACAAATGATGTGCACCATTTATCATTCAGCAAACAAACGCCAATATGTTTGGAAACTTTAGTAAAATTTAATCATTTTTCTACGCTAATCACCCTCAATAATTTAAATTGTTACTGATTTCTTGCAAATGAGGGCATTGCAAGATCTTAAGTGTGGGAAGGGGTTAAATTCTTTCGGATTTTTAAAAAATGTTAACTAATACACTTGGTTACCATTAAAAATACTAGTAAAGCAGTAGTTGTATTAGAATCTAGTGCTCTCTGATAATAAAGAACAGCCCTAGTCTTATATACTGACTACCCAATTCTAGTAAAATTTTTCAAAATTTTCAATTAAATGAACTCAAAATCATGTTTATACATATTTATGAACGATAAAACTAGGTGTTAACACCGAAATTATTGTTACCTCGGAAAGGACATAAATTGAGAAACAAACCAAAATGTTAGAATTCATTTAAAATGGAATAGAGGACAATAAAAAGGCAAATAAAAGAAAATAAAAGCCAAGTGTGGGAAAATTTACCAAGTTATTTTAAACATATGTCACATATTTCTGTAACAAATAATTAAAGATACTTTTGCTTTGGACTAAACTAAACAGTTTTACCCGATTTACTGTAAGAAAGATGGATCTACACGATGAATCAATTCTATCATTAAAAGGAAGTAAAGTCTTCCGAAAAAGAAATGCGCTTCTTGATTTAGGTCATGAAGTTGTCGTTCAGACCAGCTGTAGGTTGACGAAAAATCTAGAAAAGTCATCACTAAAATCAGCAGGAAATCCACGGACCTCAGCATCAAACAGGGTCGCCAAGTGGTCAGACTTATCCTAACCATGAGAGGATCTGTCTCGTAAAATGGGAAGGGCGCCGTGAAAATTAGCTTGATAAGACTAATAAATCAGATCCCAGAAAGGATAATCTCCTTAAAAGATCAAAAATCAGCTTTTAAGACTGATATTACTCAATCCTTGAGATTGACCTTAAAGATTGAGAATTCAAACTCATGGAATTCAATGATATCTAAACTCGAGCTTGAACGAGAAAATATTTTGATCAAAATTACAAACCGATTTGTTTTCTGAAAACCCATTTTCAATGCGTTCATTACCAATGAACGTAAAATCCTAGGAATTCATCAAGAATTCATTAGGTCACCTGAACCAAATCAGGTGTCAACTGTAAGAACGGTGGTTGCATAGCATGGTCAAAGACAGGACCTTGTACCAGACCGAAAAATTATAAGGGTGAGCTTTACTATTGCTCCTACAAAGGATAGTAATTGCGTCCGACACGTTATAGACCATAATTAAAAGCATGTCAGGGGACATTGCCTTAACAGTTGCTTGTTCAACGCTTTCCCTTACAACCTGACGGTAGTTTATCGAAAGGTAATATACGGAGCAAGTATACTGGACGTGTTGCTTTCCCAATACAAGGTTAGCAAGTGGGTGACACAAAACCATAAGTTTTGAGCTAAAATTTTCAAATCTGAAACCCACCAAACCCACAAAAATATTTTACAAACACCGGTGAAGGGTTATTCCGGAAAACTTATCTAGGGTAAAAGCTAGATTTAATTTTCAAAAGATCAAATATTTTCATAAAGATCCAATTTCCTTAATGGATCTAAATTTTCATAAGTCATGTGAGACTGTAAACCACATCGTTACTACCATTGTTTATACCGCCGTATAAAAATCACTGATGTACAAAGTGTGAAGAATAAAGAAGTGATTCTAGTATATTTCAAGACTATATTGCTTGAGGACAAGCAACGCTCAAGTGTGGGAATATTTGATAATGCTAAAAACGAACATATATTTCATAGCATTATCCCTCAAGAAAGATAAGCTTTTAGTTGCAATTGTCCTATTTACAAGTGATATTCATTTAAATAATAAAAGATGAAGACAAAAGACAGATTCGACGAATTGAAGACGCAAACGACCAAAAAGCTCAAAAGTACAAAGTACAATCAAAGAGGTTCAAATTATTGATGAGAAATGTCTCAAAATTACAAGAGTACAAGACGCGAAACGCAAAGTACAAGATATTAAATTATACGCAAGGACGTTCGAAAATCCAGAACTGGGACCAGAGTCAACTCTCAACGCTCGACGCAACGGACTAAAAATTACAAGTCAACTTTGCACATAAATATAATATAATATTTAAATAAGTCTTATAATTATTTATATATTCTATATTATATTATTAAAAACCGTCGGCAGAAAAAACAAAGGCATGTGAGCCTCTCCAGCTGGCCATGCGATCGCATGGCCTTGAAGGGTAAAGCTCATGCGATCGCATGAGCCACTTTTCCAGCCCACATGCCTATAAAATTCGCAGCTTGGTGAACATCAAAACACATCTTTTTCTTCTCCTCATTCATACGTAAAATATATGTATTATAATTTTAATTTTAATTTTAATTTTAATTTCTAATAATAAGGGTATGTTAGCGAATGTTGTAAGGGTGTAAGTCGAAATTCTGTCCGTGTAACGCTACGCTATTTTTAATCATTGTAAGTTATGTTCAACCTTTTTAATTTAATGTCTCGTAGCTAAGTTATTATTATGCTTATTTAAATCGAAGTACTCATAATGTTGGGCTAATTACTAAAATTGGGTAATTGGGCTTTGTACCATAATTGGGGTTTGGACAAAAGAACGACACTTGTAGAAATTAGACTATGGGCTATTAATGGGCTTTATATTTGTTTAACTAAATGATAGTTTGTTAATTTTAATATGAAGATTTACAATTGGACGTCCCTATAAATAACCATATACACTCGATCGGACACGATGGGCGGGGTATTTATATGTACGAATAATCGTTCATTTAACCGGACACGGGAATGGATTAATAGTCTATGGAATTATTAAAACAGGGGTGAAATTATGTACAAGGACACTTGGCATAATTGATAACAAAGTATTAAAACCTTGGGTTACACGCAGTCGATAACCTGGTGTAATTATTAAACAAAGTATTAAAATCTTTTTACAGTTTAAGTCCCCAATTAGTTGGAATATTTAACTTCGAGTATAAGGATAATTTGACGAGGACACTCGCACTTTATATTTATGACTGATGGACTGTTATGGACAAAAACCAGACGGACATATTAAATAATCCAGGACAAAGGACAATTAACCCATGGGCATAAAACTAAAATCAACACGTCAAACATCATGATTACGGAAGTTTAAATAAGCATAATTATTTTATTTCATATTTAATTTCCTTTATTTTATATTTAATTGCACTTCTAATTATCGCATTTTTATTTATTGTTATTGTATTTAATTGCACTTTTAATTATCGTACTTTTTAATTATCGCAATTTTATTTTATCGCACTTTTATTTATCGCAATTTCATTATCGTTATTTACTTTACGCTTTAAATTTAGACTTTTATTTATTTTTAATATTTTACATTAGGTTTTAACTGCGACTAAAGTTTTAAAAATTGACAAACCGGTCATTAAACGGTAAAAACCCCCCTTTATAATAATAATATTACTTATATATATATTTGTAATTTTATAAATTAAAACTAATATAACGTTAAGCTTTGGTTAAAGATTTTTCCCTGTGGAACGAACCGGATTTACTAAAAACTACACTACTGTACGATTAGGTACACTGCCTATAAGTGTTGTAGCAAGGTTTAAGTATATCCATTCTATAAATAAATAAATATCTTGTGTAAAATTGTATCGTATTTAATAGTTTTTCCTAGTAAAATATAAGCTATTTCATATACACCTCGCATAACATCAGTAGTACCCGAATTAAAATTTATAAAACGCTAATATGAAGAAAAAAAATTTTATAAATAAGTTCATATTATGCTACGAAATACTATTAACTACTCTTAATATTCTATATGATTAACTTAATTATTTTGGCTATTTTTGAAGGAAATGGCACCAACTACTCGACACACCATGAATATGAGCGAAGAAGAATTCCGTACCTTTCTTGAGCGAACATAGCCGCAGTGCAGGCCGCAATGAAAAATAACAACAATAACTCCGGATCTAGTAGTGGAACTAATTCCACAAGAAATCATGTAGGATGCTCCTACAAAGAATTCACTGCCCGTAAACCTTTGGAATTTGATGGAACCGAAGGACCAATCGGATTGAAACGGTGGATCGAGAAGATTGAATCGGTGTTTGCCATAAGTAAATGTACTGAAGAAGACAAAGTAAAGTATGCTACGCATACCTTCACGGGTACTGCATTAACATGGTGGAACACCTACCTCGAACAGGTGGGACAAGATGCTGCTTATGCACTACAGTGGTCAGCATTCAAGCACTTGATGAATGAGCAGTATCGTCCCAGAAATGAGGTCAATAAGCTCAAGGTAGAGCTTAGAGGGTTACAGACACAAGGATTTGATATTACCACATACGAACGACGATTTACAGAGTTGTGCCTATTGTGTCCGGGAGCATTCGAAGATGAAGAAGAGAAGATCGACGCGTTTGTAAAAGGGTTACCAGAAAGGATTCAAGAAGATGTGAGTTCACACGAGCCCGCCTCTATACAAAAGGCAAGTCGAATGGCTCATAAACTCATAAATCAGATTGAGGGAAGAATTAAAGAGCAGGCGGCCGAAGAGGCCAATATGAAACAAGTCAAGAGAAAGTGGGAAGAAACCAGTGACAAGGGTCACCAATACAACAACAACAGCAACCACAATCACAATCACAATATCAACCATAACAACCGCAACACCCATCGCAACAATAATCGCAATCCCAACAATAACTACAACAAACGTCCCAACAACAGCAACTACAACAACCGTTTCAACAACAATAATAATTGCAACAATAATCAAATCAATAACAACAATGGCAACAATAATCAGAACAATAAATGTCTAAGGTGTGGAGGGTATCATCCAGATAAGTTCTGTGTAGTAATGTGTACCAAGTGTAACAGAACTGGACATAGTGTAACGAAGTGTGATGTCTATGGACCAAAGGCATATAAAAATAACAGAACAAATAATTCCATTATTTGTTACGGATGCGGAAAGCAGGGCCATTTCAGCAAAGCATGCCCTAATCAAGGGAATAATAATGGACAAGGCCGTGGACGAGTCTTCAACATTAATTTGGCAGAAGCGCAGGAAGACCCGGAGCTTGTTACGGGTACTTTTCTTATTGACGATAAATCTGCTTATGTTTTATTTGATTCGGGTGCGGATAGAAGTTATATGAGTAGAGATTTTTGTGCCAAATTAAATTGTATATTAATGCCTTTGGATAATAAATTTTTACTCGGATTAGCAAACGGTAAACTAATTACAGCAGATAAAATATGTCGGGATAGAGAAATTAAACTGGTTGACGAACCGTTTAAGATTGACTTAATACCAGTTGAGTTAGGGAGTTTTGACGTAATAATTGGCATGAAATGGTTGAAAAATGTGAGAGCAGAGGTCGTTTGTTACAAAAATGCTATTCGCATTATACGCGAAAAGAAAAACCTTTAATGGTGTACGGAGAAAAGAACAACGCGAAGTTAAATCTTATTAGTAGTTTGAAGGCACAAAAACTAATAAGAAAAGGTTGCTATGTCATTCTAGCACACATCGAAGAAGTCAAAACCTCGTAACGAAATCAATTAATATGGAATGTTTATAATCGATATGAACGGGACATTTCATGATAATGGTAAACAATTTACAGATAATCCGTTCAAAAGTTGGTGTGAAGAATTAAGCATTAAACAAACGTTCACCTCTGTTGCTCACCCACAAGCAAACGGCCAAGTTAAGGTTACAAATAAGGAAATTGTACTCGGCATTAAGGCTAGATTGGGTTTAAGTTAGACTAAATGGGTAGATGAAGTACCATATGTTTTGTGGGCTCACCGTACAACGCCAAAACGGAGCACGGGTGAAACGCCGTTTACCTTGGTATATGGAATAGAAGCAGTAATACCAGCTGAGATTCGTGTACCAACACAAAGGGTTCTGGAATTTGATGTAGAAAATAATTCATCCATTTTGCGTGAAAACTTGAATTTACTAGAGGAGAGGCGTATCATGGCTGCTATCCGTCAAGCGGTTGCCAAGCAGCGAATGGAAAAATATTACAATAAATGGGTTAGACATGTGCAATACAAATAAGGGGATTTGGTGTTAAAGGATAATGAAGCAAGCAGACAAGCAAAGCAAGGAAAGTTGGGGCCATGATGGGATGGGCCATACAAAGTCATACGAGCACATCCTAATGGATCATATACCCTTGCAGCGCCTTCCGGTGAGGAAATGCAAAGAAATGGAATGCAATGAGTTTAAAGAAATTTTATGCGTAGTATTGCATATTCAAATAGCCTGATCAACTGTTATGAATATGAGATGCAATCATAAATGTAAAAATTTCTTTAAGTAATAAGAATTCAAAAAATTATTCTTATAGCACATTGTTCATAATTTTTATCCGGCCAAGGAATTTTAATCAAATGTCACAAATATGTGTGTCATCCCTGCCTACATAAGAGAAGTTTATTCTCGATGGCAGAAGTTCAATCATAAACAACAGGTTGAAATGGCATCGGATGATGTAGAACTCCTTTGAGCATCCAGATATTAGATTGTATCTACGACCGTCATGACGTAAAATATTAACAACAGTACATGGCTATCCATCATTTTTAATTTTTTACAATCAAGCATATAAAGCTTTGGCATAATTAATGCAAAGTAATCGAATATAAATATATGCATATATATTTATTTAGGATTAATATTCAACACATATTACAAACAGTGCATATCATAATTTCAAGTTTAAAACATCATCCACTGACGTAGCAGGGTTGTTACACAAATTCTCCAATTCAGGGAATGTTAAGTGTTCTATTTTCTCACCTACTACTCTAATCCTATCAATAGCATCTGGTTTAAATTTTATGTGAGGTTATCAGGCAATGATTTAGGAAAATCGGGCACATCATTCATCAGAGTTTCTAAAAATCTTATCCGTTCAGCGTCTAGCGCAACGGTAATAAATTCATCAAATAGTTTGGTCAACGTTTCAGAAGCAAAGGCATTTTTCACAATCTTTGGAATGCCTGCAATAAGTCGCCTATTCTCATCTTGACTTGCTTGTAATTTTTCCTTTAAGGCACTCGCAGAGTTGGATAGTGTTTCAATTTTATGAAGGTACCATTTTTCTTTTGTTGTCATCTCAACAACACGAGCCTCAACAGAACGCTTACCAGCAATAGCAGCATCTAGCTCAAGTTTAGCAGCTTTTATTAATTCAGAATCCTTCTTAATCTTTTGTGATTTATCCTGATGAACTCGATCAGACTGTTCCAAATGCTTCAAATTATCACACTTCGAGGCAATATTCCAGATTATGCCCTGAGCTCGAGATTTACGAGCATCACCGTCAGATAAGCTCTCAAAGAGGTTAACAAGCGATGGAGATACCATTGCTTCAAGATATTTCATAAATTCCGTGTAGCTACCCGGGGGACCTGCAAGTATGGTAGACAGACCAGTTGTATCTGAATTTGAAGACTGATTTGTGATCTGGTTTCGCCTATAACGTTACGATGGACGGGAGGCGGAAGAGCAAGCCTTCTTTGTGCTTCTCCTTCAGAAAGTCCAGCCAAATTAAGATAGCATGTATTATTTAAAAAATTCTTCCAGTCGAGACACGATGATTCAAAACTCAAAAAGGGATATCTAAGAGGATCAACATTGTAATAGCCACCATTACTTGGCATGTGTAAAAAGTAAAATAGGTTTTCTTCTGCAATACATTCAAAAGATAGATTACCAGTTGCACGGCGTTTGCATGATTTTGATCGAATTAAAGCTGTTTCATCTTCTGGTTCATCGTCTGACAAGCATTTTTCAAGAATTTCATCAATCATATTTTCAGATGCAAATTGTAGTTCCTTATATTTTATATGGCGCAAAGCGGTGAGCGAAGTAATGACTGACATAACAAAATTTAACAATTAATACTCAGAAAATAAATCAATAAGCAAATTGGAGCAGCTAATTCTAGTATACCTTTATTCCTTAGTATAACAATGGCTCAACCGCGAGTTGCTTCATCCCATTCAGGATTCATTAAACATAAAGAAAGCATGTGTTCTGGATATCGTCGATTAGGAATTTTCTCCTTCTTCATCATGTTTACTAGTTGTCCTTCCTCTTTTGTCAACCTCGGGTGGATAATTTTGGGAGGATCGAGTGAGGTACACCAGTAGCGAGCTTTTAATGAGCTATCCGGAATAACATCGATGTTAAAAAAAAGAAGGTATGTTGCCAATTTTCTGAAACATCACTAGCAGTAAGAAGAAACCCATCCATATGAGAAATACAGAACCATCCTTTGTCATATGACTTCACAATAGCAAGGTGACAAAAAAGGCGAACAGAAGGTGTAATATCGCGAGCGCGACTGTACATCTCAAAAATAAGAATCTTTCGAATAGACATTGGCTCAAATTGACCAACACTTACGCCGTAAAAACTACAAACATCCAAATAGAATTTTGTAAAAGGGATTCGAAGAAGTGAGTAGAATAGTGAACGGCCGTAAATGGCAACTTTGCCAGGAGGAGGGTTAGATGCACGTTCATGTGAAAGGAGAATTACGGCGTCAGCCCTAAAAAATTTATGGAATAATTCTCTAACACGATTTAAATAGGTCGGTGTGATTTCACTGGGAATGTTGTCTACATTAAGGGGAGCCATTTATTAACAATTACAGAAAAGGAATTTTGTGCAGAGGTTTAAGGTAGATGTGAGTTTAATTTAGGTAGAGTAAATGTGAAACAGTAAAATCAGGGTATTAAATAAGTGAAGCGAAGATGAACAATTGGCGGTTAATCGCATGGACGATATGTTGCCACGTGTCGAGTGTGCAAATATGCGGGAAATATAAATTTAATTGAAAACAAAAAATTCAAAATTCAAATAGGCACCTTTTTGCAGACCATGATCGAAAAGCATCTGACGCAGCAGAGAAACAGATTGGCTGTAGCACGTTTATGTTCCCGAGGAAAAAAACATCTTTTATTTTTTAGTTTAATGACTTTATTTTTTGCAATAATAAAGACATTAAATTGGGGGGACTTAATGGTGTATCCTAGGGGATACACGCATAAAAGCATCACTTTTATATAGCAAAACAGATTAAAAAAATAAAAGATGATAATATTTGGCAGTTTTTATCAGCTACCGTCCAACGTATAGCAGGCCGCCCAGCGTCATGCGTAAGCCCTGCATGCAGCTTCTATGGTTAAGCCCTTTTACTAGGCGCGTGAGCGGCACGCAGCCACGTCAGCCACACCAAGGTCGGTTACGGAGAATTTGCATAACAGAATTAATCAGCGATTAACACGAGTATCCTGAGAATTTCGGACATTCTACGCATATAAATAGACCCCATGGGTCACCACATTTCACATCATCTACTCTGGATTTCAGTCAGAGAGAAGTACACTTTCTCACTCACACAGTTCTTTCTCACTCTAAAACATTAACCGCTTAGCAGCAGAATGCTAGACGGATCAATTACAGGTTGATCCAAAGATTGATTGAGGCCACCCCACGGATCTCTCATTCGTGTTCCGGGTCTACAGGGATTACTTCCCGAGGGCAAACATCAATCGGCATCCTATCCCTCAACGCTAGGCGGCGATTGTTCTGTACTGGTACCTTACACCCGCTAAACGGAATATTATACCAACAGTAATCATCAGATCAAGCATGAATCTTAGTGTGTGTGTATATATATATATATATATATATATATATATATATATATATATATATATATATATATATATATATTCTGAGGATCAAATGAGACTTAATTTTTCCATGGAACTCTGAGAACTTCGTATTCGAATAAACATGGGACATGGTCGAACATAATAGAGCTTGTTCGAACAATTCTTTGTTCTACAAATTTTTGTTGAACAGTCATGTTCTACAGTCTTATTCTACACTGTTTTATTATGTTGTACATTCATTTTCTACATTTTAGGGTTTAGAGTTAGAATTTGGGGTTTTGATTAGGGTTTAGATTTTACATTTTGGGGTTTAGATTTAGGATTTAGATTGAGTTTTTAGCATGAATGGTTTAAGTTGAGGGTTTAGGGTTTTGGGACTAAACACTAAACATTAAACTCTAAATCGGGCTAAATTTAGATAAAAAGGTGAAATCGAACAAAAATGGGTGAATTCGAACAATTTTGTCCATGTTCGAACAAATTTCGTTCTACAATTTGTTCTACATGTCATGAATATGAAAAAAAAAATGGCCAAGTCGAACAAAAAATGGCCCATTCGAACAAAAAATGTTATGTACAATAGGAATGTAGAACAAATGTGATTTCATATGCATTTGAAATTTGTTCGAACATAGCCAAAAATGTTTGATTGTGCCTTGATTTATCTGAGTTTCTAGAGTTCTCTCGGATGTGGATTTCTCATGGGATCCTCACTATATATATATATATATATATATATATATATATATATATATATATATATATATATATATATATAACACCGTATTATTATTTTTTATTATTATTAAAATCAAAGCTGAATTATTTACATTCAAACCAACCATATTATATAAACATAGCTTAATATGAATCATTTTTAACTACATCACTCCAAATAGGTGTTACGTTAAACAACAGTTCACATAATCAATAGAATAGAAATTATAGTTCGGCTTTGTCAAACATATCTTCACTAGATCCTCGCCCTTCTATCTAGCATATAAAAGGTCCAAAACCTGCAAGGGAGGATGTGTTGGATTAGCATAAAGCTAAGTGCATGGAACTATCTAACATATCTAGCATACAATACCAACTTGTACATCAACCAATACAACCACAACAACAATTCAATTGCTCACACAATAGCAATTACATCTGTAAGAGGCTCGACGGCTTGTACGGGCCTACAAACACTAGCTTATCAGGCTAGATTTTATCGACAGTTCCTATTACTGACTCCCTCGTACAGTAATCCAGAAGTAGAAGATGATTCATTCAAATCTATACCATCAGATAGTAACACTCGAACCCAACCTAACAGATCAAGATTGACCTCTTGAGTCCAACCTAACAGAACAAGATTGATTCCTCATACCCAGCTTAACAGATCAAAGCTGAAAAGACATAGTGCACATAAATCACATAACATCTATAGTCATATCAACAATAATTTATAGCATGGCAAACAACCTAACAATAGTATAATCAAAGTAGCACAACTTGTTACTTATACTACACCCAGAGATAGTCCCACTGACTGATTACCAGTAACAACTCAAATATCTTTCTACTGAGCATTTTTCTTGTTCTTATCACCTGGGAACAACATAAACAGAGTCAATACATTGTTTTAATCATAATTAGACACACTGGCAGCATACGGCTTATAATGACACATAAACAGCATAAACACAGAACCCCACTCTGCTGATACACATCCGTATTTATACTGGCTCATCCGTACGGATTCGGGACCCATCCGTACAGATTATGCTCCCATCTGTACGAATCCAAGTGATCTATATCTATATGGTTGCAACCCAATCTGTACGTGTAATGCCTGTAATTTTTAATGATGAATTTATATATCATATATCATATATTATTATTTATTATTAAAATTATATATTTGGTTATGTTGTCTTTTAATAATTTAACTTAAAAAAATATAAAGGGTCAAACTTTTTTTTTTTTTAAATGCAAGTGAAGTTATAAAGAGTTTAGATTTTAATGTTACCTACTTAAACAAAATGACATATGAATCGATAGATGAAATTAATAAAATGTAATAATGGTTATCAACAACAACCTCAAAAACAAAACTCAATACCACCTAAGTAGGGTATGGAGAGGTAAGATATAGACAATTCTCTCTATCCTAGAATAAAGATAAATCATTTATCCACCCATAGTGAGACACCCTAAGAGTAGAGAAAGTCTGCCCTTTCAATGTTCTATGGATAGGAAGAGTTCTTCCAAAATGACCTCCGGCCAATATGTAGGTTAAAAAAATGTGAGACGCCATAAAATGATAGAATCAAATTTCGATGAATTTTAAACCTGCAGGAAGTTCAATTTAGACTACAAGGTAATAATGGTTATACATGATGAAATAATTAATGTCCATGGGTTACAATATATAACGTTCATTCACTATGACTAAATTTTATTATAAACAATACATTAATAATAATTAATTTAAATTGCTAGTAATGTTAAAATTTAATATGATATTTGTGAAAGAAGTGTAACATCCGTTTTCACATATGAAAATGGGTAGTTACTGTACGGGTGCAGTAATCATCCGTACGGTTGTAGTTCATCTGAAGCAGCAACAGTTTTAACGGGTTTTCGAGTTAAAATCTCCAAACCTTGTTTCTAGATCAGTTTTTGACATGAAAACAACACATAAAACATACACAACACTTACAGGAATTTGAATCAACTTATCTTGTATCAAAGTAACATCTCAAACACAAGATTTTGACAAAAATGCACTTTGTGCCAAACCTAACTCAAAATCATCTTAATCATAGATGTGAAATCAATAGATAAATACCTTGTTTGATACATAGAGATCACAAGCAACATATTTCAGAACACAATCCAACACAAAAACAAGATTAAAGGAATTGGGGTTTGTGAGGTGAAGGAAGTAAGGTACGAAAGTGTTTGAGAGATCTATAGAAATGAAAAATAAGGAAAAACTAATTCAGATACAACACATAAAAGGGTAAAAACCCACAACCCTCAATACACAGGTATTTACATGTTTTCAAATGTCTTAAGTACCTCATTAGATGGTCCTAACGAAATTCAAATTTAATAAACAAACGTGTTCGGAGACCCTTGTCACAAAATGGTCTAACTAAATCATCAAATAAATAATTATTAAAAATCACCGATAAAGTCATACAAGGAAAAATTGGTCATTTCCTATCAAGCCAAGACTCGGGGTGTTACAATATATATATATATATATATATATATATATATATATATATATATATATATATATATATATATATATATATATATATATATATATATATATATATATATATATATATATATATATATATATATATATATATAAGAATCAGTCAATGGTTTTTGTATGTTATGGTTATTGCGATGATCAATATTTTGATAAAACCGATATCTACGTAGGTTTTTGACTATGTCGATAATCTTTATCTTTAATCCATTGCTATGGAATTTGTAACAACTCGTCCCACATCGATTAAAGAATAAAGATATTGGTTCTTTATAAGCCTAGAGTTGTGGCTATTTAGTATCTCCCACCATGGTTTTTAGTTGAAACTTGGAGATACCCGGTTAGTTCACTGCTTATGCTTGTGAGGGGCGATTGTCTCTCGGGTTGCGACATGCACTCGGCTCGTGCATCTCTTGGGGCCGATTCGAGGGTCGTTTCATCTAGTATCAGAGCCATAGGCCTCTGACGGGCACTCGGTTCATGCATCTCTTGAGGTATCCTCACGGGGTATGACGTGCACAATGCTCGTGCATCTCATGGGGTATGGATCCTGGGTATTGTTTATGTTTCGGCCTGAGGAGGACATCAGAAATTTAAGTAGGGGAGTTTGTAACAACTCGTCCCACTAGGGGTGGTCAGTATTTGGTTTGAAACCGTTTAACCCGAAAACCAAACCGAAAAAAACCAAAACCGAATTTTAAAACAGTTTTTGGATCGAATAAAATCGAAACCAAATTTGAATTCGGTTTTCGGTTCGGTTTTCGGTTTTGAAAATTCTGAATTCGGTTAAACCGAAAATCGAATTCAAAACCGAATTCAAAATAATTATATAATATTATTAATATATATTAGATATATTAGATTATTATTATGTGAAAAATGTGAAAATGTTTTCGTCTACTTCCATTTCCCGCTCATATCTCAATCAGCTAGTACAATTATTATCATTTTCTTCAAAAAATATAATACGGAGTAGTAAATTAAATATAAAACGAATCTCAACAAATTTGTTTGCCTCAAATTATTGTCTTTCTCCTCTTTCTCACCAAATCCTAACCCATAGTTTTCTTCAACTTCTTATTAAGGTTAGTGTCATATATATATATATATATATATATATATATATATATATATATATATATATATATATATATATATATATATGGGCAGGATCAATGGGGAAGTAACCAATCGAGGGGAAGCGGGGGGAAGCAAAAAAAAATAAAATTTCATTTTTTGGAAAAACTTTGTTCACGAACATTATAGATTGGATGAAAATAAGAACATTTAGAAAAGACACTTCGTGATGAATATTATTATTTTGGCGGGAAAACGATCGACAAAAATAACATTCAAGATAATATTGTTCGTGAAGAATGTTAACGTTTTTTTCTTCTTCATGTTTTTTGAAGTAAAATTTAGCCCGATTTAGAGTTTAGGGTCTAGGGTTTAGGGTTTGGTGTTTTGGGTTTATTCCATAAACCCAAAACACCAAACCCTAAACCCTAAACCCTAAACTCTAAACCGTCCGTGTTAAAAACTCAATCTAAATCCTAAATCTAAACCCTAAATCTAAACCCTAAACCCTAAATTTCTAAACCCTAATATCTAAACCCTATAAACCCTAATATCTAAACCCTAATATCTAAACTCTAATGTCTAAAACCTCAACATACGCTCGAAAAACACGATAATTGTTATATGTTACTTCTTCGAGCGTTTTCCCTCCAAAATAATAACATTCATCACGAAGTATCTTTTCTAAATGTTCTTATTTTCATCCAATCTATAATGTTCGTGAACAACATTTTTTCAAAATACGAAAAGAAAAAAAAATTGCTTCCCCCGATTGGTTACTTCCCTCTTGATCCTACCACTATATATATATATATATATATATATATATATATATATATATATATATATATATACTCCGTATATCATACTACATTTTAGGGTTAAATTAACACTCACAATCTATTTGAATTACATTTTCAATTAAAGAGTAGGATAGGATATCATATTCATATGTGTTTGTTTGATTGCAGGTAACATGTATCTAATTAATTTATCAGTTTGTTTTGTTTGGAAATGTCATTTACATATATGTTTGGAAAGCAAGTATGTTTTACTTTCTGTGTAGTTTAATTAATTTATTAAAGTAAATGTCGAAGAAGATGCCCAGACCCTCATGAATCTATCATTTTTGTTATACTTTTGATTTATTTATGATATTCGGTTTTAACCGAACCGAAACCGAAACCGAATTCGAATTCGGTTATATATATATATATATATATATATATATATATATATATATATATATATATATATACCAAACCCTAAACTCTAAACTGTTCGTGTTAAAAACTCATCTAAATCCTAAATCTAAACCCTAAATCTAAACCCTAAACCCTGAATTTCTAAACCCTAATATCTAAACCCTAAACCCTAAATTTCTAAACCCTAATATCTAAACCCTATAAACCCTAATATCTAAACCCTAATATCTAAACTCTAATGTCTAAAACCTCAACATACGCTCGAAAAACACGATAATTGTTATATGTTACTTCTTCGAGCGTTTTCCCGCCAAAATAATAACATTCATCACGAAGTGTCTTTTCTAAATGTTCTTATTTTCATCCAATCTATAATGTTCGTGAACAACATTTTTTCACAAAATGAAAAGAAAAAAATTTTGCTTCCCCTGCTTCCCCCCGATTGGTTACTTCCCTCTTGATCCTACCACTATATATATATATATATATATATATATATATATATATATATATATATATATATATATATATATATATATACTCCGTATAGCATACTATATTTTACGGTTAAATTAACACTCACAATCTAGTTGAATTACATTTTCAATTAAAGAGTAGGATAGGATATCATATTCATATGTGTTTGTTTGATTGCAGGTAACATGTATCTAATTAATTTATCAGTGTGTTTTGTTTGGAAATGTCATTTACATATATGTTTTTAAAGCAAGTATGTTTTACTTTCTGTGTAGTTTAATTAATTTATTAAAGTAAATGTCGAAGAAGATGCCCAGACCCTCATGAATCTAGCATTTTTGTTATACTTTTGATTTATTTATGATATTCGGTTTTAACCGAAAACCGAACCAAAACCGAATTCGAATTCGAATATAGTTTTCGGTTCGGTTTTAGTTTTGAATTCGGTGTTCGGTTCGGTTTTCGGTTTTGCTCTAAAAAATTTCAAAACCGAATACACCGAACCGAATAAACCGAAAACCGAACCGATGAACAATGAACTAACCGGGTATCTTCAAGTTTTAATTAAAAACCATGGTGGGAGATACTAATTAGCCACAACTCTAAGCTTATAAGGAACCAATATCTTTATTCATTAACCAATGTGGGACGGGTTGTTACAAACTCCCCCACTTAAATTTCGGACGTCCTCATCATACCGAAACATAACCAATACCCAGGATCCATACCCCATGAGATGCACGAGCATTGTGCACGTCACACCCCGTGAGGATACCTCAAGATATGCACGGACCGAGTGCCCGTCACACCCCGAGAGGCCTATGGCTCTGATACCAGATGAAACGTCCGTCAAATCGGCCCCAAGAGATGCACGAGCCGAGTGCCCGTCGCAACCCGAGAGACAATCGCCCCTCACAAGCTAAGCAGTAAACTAACCGGGTATCTCCAAGTTTCAACTAAAAACCATGGTGGGAGATACTAATTAGCCACAACTCTAAGCTTATAAAAACCAATATCTTTATTCTTTAACCGATGTGGGACGGGTTATTACAGAATTTGTTCGTCACTGTAGGGGTGTATATTTTATAGTAGTTGTTACTTTATCAATTATGAAAAAAATGACGGTTGTGCTATCATGTTATGATTCTTTGACTAAATTTTGTTGGTTTATCGTTTCAGTTTAGGTTAAATATTGTAGAAAAATGTCCCTTGTAATTGTGAGTTTCAGTACCAACGAACGTTTGCTTCAACGGTATCAAGCCTCAGTGTGGAAGGGCCCTCGATTAGTTGCCAAGCAACCCGAGTTCAATTCCTGGGGGCGGAAGGTTTTCTCTCCAATTTCCCGCGATTAGTTGCCAAGCAACCCAGGTCCCGCGATTAGTTGCTGAGCATACCGGGTAGGAGTTTCCTTCTAGCGTGTGTGGGTATAAATGATGAGGGTCGTTGAAATAAATGATACACTGATGCAAATTCGTCGTTCAAAAAAAAGTTGTGAGTTTCTGCGTTTCCATGTTGGTTAACAAAAATCTATTAAAAAATACTCCGTAATGGTTTTTATATGGCTTATAAACGCCCCTTGCCGGTTTAGATGATGATCTGTGTGACAATTTTGATACGTAGCTTTGTGCCATAGCTTATAAAAATACCCATTCATAGTTTAGATCTTGGTTGTCAGAATTTGTTAACAATGGATATTTTCGATATGACTTTGTGTCATGGGTTGTAAAAACCGCCCTTTGTCTGTTTTGATGGTAGGCATTTGTGACATTGGTTGTAAAAAATGCCCCTTGTCTGTTTTGATGGTTGGTTTGGATATTAATTTGTCATGGCTTGTAAAATATGTCCCTAAAAAATTTTGATGGTTGTTTTCGATATGAATGTGTCATGGCTTATGAAAAACACCATTTGTCGGTTTCAAAAAGACTTTGTGTCGTGGCTTGTAAAAACTCCCCTTGTCGGTCAATTCATGATTTTGATATGACTTTGTGTCATGGCTTGTAAAAAATGTCCATTGTTAGTTTCATATAACTTTGTGTCGCGGATTGTAAAAGACATCCCTTGTCGGTTTTGAAGGTTGGTTTCATTATGGCTTTTTGTTAGGGCTTGTAAAAACCACCCCTTACAGGTTTCGATGGTTGGTTTCAATATGACTTTGGTTCATGTCTTCTAAAAAACAACCTACTTGTTTTGATAGTTGGTTTCGATATGAGTTTGTGTCATGGCTGTAAAAAACACCCCTTTTCGGTTTCGATGGTTAGTTTCGATATGACTTTGTGTCGTCGCTTGTAAAATACGCCCCTCATCGGTTTCGATTGTTGGTTTCACTTTGTGCAGTGGCTTGTAAAAAACGCCCATTGTTGGCTTCGATAGGTGGTTTTGATATAACTTTGCGTTATTGCTTGTAAAAAAAAAGCCCCTTATTTCGATGGTTGTTTTCGATATGACTTTGTGTTGCGTCTTGTAAAAGACGGGATACGTAACCTGCTTCTTTCTCACTTGATTCCTTCGCCATTGCTGAACACTAGTCTCAACATAAACGAACCTGATCAATAACTCAATCTACTTGACTTAATCTACAGGTTACAACAGATTTGTTCCAGATATATGCTT
This sequence comes from Rutidosis leptorrhynchoides, assembly GCF_046630445.1. NCBI lineage: Eukaryota > Viridiplantae > Streptophyta > Magnoliopsida > Asterales > Asteraceae > Rutidosis > Rutidosis leptorrhynchoides. The sequence goes on along the minus strand of NC_092334.1, from coordinate 98,170,573 downwards.
TATCATGTATTTATATAGGGTTCGTGATTGAACAGATGCGTCTAGTATTGCTGGTTGCTGACTACAGTTTTCAACATAATATGGTGTTTGTGTTATATCACTCATTTTTTGTGTATGGTAGTACTACTAGTTTTTTTCGCCCGTGCGATGCACGAGCATAAATTATGTCAGCTCTTTCTAAATCGAATTATCATCTATGGCTATTTTGGACAACACAAGGTAATCTAGATGTCGTGTTGTTCCTGTATAACCATATAACTACAAGTAAGACATTCATGAACTTTATGACACCTTGAAGAATACAAAGTGCACAAAAAGATACTTTTACATTTGTAGAGAAGTGAACAAATCTGATAACACAAAAAGATACTACTCCTTATAAGTGCACTAAAAATATCCTAGAATAGAATCAAGCGACAGATCAAATATATTTCTACATTTGCTTGATCGAAATAACCTAAAGTTTGATAAGATGAGTATTGACATAATTAAATCATGAGGTTCATGTATGTGAAAATGAAATGTAGTATAAATAGACAACAAATACTCGATATTCATTATACATTTGAAAAAGAGATCGTTTATAATGTAATATGTCATTTAAAATGTATGAGTTATGAGTTGTTTTATATTCTTACATGCAATTGGAAAGCTTTTGAAGTTTCTCATCTTTTATATTCTTACAAATTATAAGTTTTAGAATGTTTTTTTTTTCTTTTCAAATAATAAGTTTTTTTAGGATTCTAAAGCTAAGTAAAGAAAATCAACTGCTGAATTTGATGCCTTAGAACCTTAGATCAAATACTAATAAAATTATTAACCCCAAATGACTATACATATATATTAAGAGGCACCCAAACTTTGGTAGTTTGGGTGCCTCATTTGTATCAAAGTGACATCACAAACAAAAACAGTTTACCCCCTAAAAAAATAGTTTCACTCCCAAATTAGGGATACAAATTGTAAACTTATTATTTTATTATAAAAAACTTTAACAAACTCCACCAAAAATTTCAACGGGTCATATCTTCCTGTTCGACGCGAGTTAAATTATTCCGACAACATCGTTCAAATTGAAATAATTTTATGAACACAACGCAACTAACTATACGCGAAACGGACGTCTTTTAACTAGCCAAACTCTATTTCGTATTGTCGAACCAACTGGTGGGGAAATTGTGATAGACTGAATCAACATATCATCTATCGGACTCCATGATTTACGATCTAGATTAAGCATAATTCCTCAAGATCCAACTATGTTTAGTGGAACTGTACGAAGCAATATGGACCCACTTGAAGAATATACAGATGATCAAATATGGGAGGTACAGCAGTTTACTAAATTTAATCTGCTCACGCTGACATGTAGTGTTATACATGTACGTTATTGCTTACGTTTTCATTTATCTTTTCAGGCTCTTGATAAATGTCAAACTGGAGATGAGGTTAGAAAAACTGAAGGCCAGCTTGATTCAACAGGTTCTTCTACACTTCTTTACACAAGCTATAATTTCAGTTTTTGTATAAAGAAACAAACTTTTCATGACCCATATTTGTAAAATTGTTATAGTTACTGAAAATGGAGAAATTGGAGTATGGGTCAGCGACAACTGGTGTGTTTGGGGCGTGTATTTACTCAAGAAAAGCAAGATTCTGGTTCTTGATGAGGCGACTACATCAGTTGATACAGCAACTGAACATGATTCAGAAAACACTAAGGTAACATTTTTCAGATTCTACTGTCATAACAATAGCTCATCGAATTACCTCAGTAGTCAACAGTGACATGGTTTTGGTTTTAAAAATGGTTCGTATGAGCTCCATCTTTGTCATTCATGAAATCTCTACAGTAAACTTGTGATTCCTTTGATGTTTTACCAATGATCTATATGCAGGTGCCATCGAAGAATACGATTCTCCTACGAAACTGTTAGAAGATAAATCGACTTCATTTTCGAAGCTAGTAGCTGAATACAACATGAGGTCAGACTCTGGTCATATAAGTACTCAACACTGATTGTTAGCAACATGATGATACAAGGTCAAGTACCTCAACTTATTGCACATGTGATTAGTTAACTTTGAGATGGCGGTTTCCACTTTTTCAGAATGGTTGTTTAGCACTTTAGTTCTAATTAAGGAAATCGTTCGGTTTAAATGTTGTACATAATTATATAAATAAGGACAATGCTAACGATAGCACATTGCAAACATCTAACATATGAATATTATCCCAATGGCAGGCAGTACAAAGCAGTGTTATCTGACTTATTTGATCACAGATTCATCAGGGGTGGCAAACTAGATCAGTTGGGTTTGGATGGATCGACCCACAAACACTTTTCTGTTCTTAAATTCATTATTAATCATGTTACAAAACTATTTTATTACTGTATGAATTTATGTGATTTAGAATATTTTAAATACACTTCAGATGACTTTTGACCCATTTGACCCGCCCTAGTCATTCTTCCGGTTATTTTGGTTGAATCGTTTAGCTTAACCTACGTGTCATGTTAGAGTTATAAACATCAAAATCGACTCATTCGTACATAAAAGGGTCAAATGAACCATCTCTAATACATATGCTCAGATATGAAATTAAGTTCAAAGAAACTTATGAACAAGCAACAACGCCACAAACTCTTGAAAAAAGAATAATTAAGCACTTCAGACAAAATTTGACCAAGTGTTGTTTTCCCAGATCCTATCATTTCTGATTCGTGTATGTTATTCTGTATGAACTAGTACGCCATAACATTTGATAAACTTAAAAAGACAGATTAAGACATTAAACTCAACCAATAAGATATATACATCTTCCACTCAGAAACACCTCAACCTACTCAGACTTCCGCTAAAAGTCGTATATTTCTTAGACAATCCATGGCGAACACTTCATATAGTTTTTTTATGAATTAACCAGAGTATTTGACCCGCTTTGCGAACCGATTATTCTCAGGACGACCACCTGCTTTGCAAGTAGGCCGGAGTCGTTGCGGGTGAACCTCCACCACAAAGGGGTATATTTCTTTGCTCCTAGGATTCACACTTGGACCTCTAGGTAATTTCACCTGGTTTGCTTCATATAGTTCAAATAAAAATTGAAGGTAGACTATGCACATAATTTGTTCTTTTTACATTCATGAAACGACCTCAACACGTTTTCAGAAAACGACAACAATTTTTTTTATAAAATCTGCTGATATGATATCAGACCCTGTTGTACTGCGCGCCGCCCCAAATTTCTGCGCGGCGCGCAGTACAACTAAAAACAGACATCACCAAAGTTTCAGCTACTGTTTCCAATCCACGCTATACTCCGCGGCGCGTTGATATACTGCGCGGCGTGCACTAACACATGAACCAGACCTCCAATTTACAAAACCAGTTTCGACCCATTTTCACATAACTCATATTTCCACCCATAATTTCAAATCATACACAACCTGTTTTATGTTGAGTTTACAACAAAGTAATTGACTAACTTAAAACAACACTCAGATGTCCCATGACCCCTTACATAACAAAGGTGTAACTTCGACCCAAATTACAACATCGACGGTTTAAGACTCGATAACTCAAACCAATACCAAGAGCATGATCCCGAGAACTACCTATCCCTAACCCGTTACCTACCATACAATAGCAATCCCGACATGAGCTTTAGCAACCTCTAAGCATCTAGTCTAACAAGTAGATATCTTCACGTCATCAAAGTGATACCTATAAAAAGGCAAAGAGAGGGTAAGCTAATTGCTTAGTGAATGTAAATATATTACATACATACATACACATAGCATGAATACCGCATACAAATACCACATACCTATACGCAAGTATAATCAAACAAGCTACAAGTAATACAAATAGCAAGTATCACCTTAGCAATTCCGCAAGCCAATCTACGATAATGTAAGGAAATAAACGACACAACACTTATGGTTAACCATACTTTTCGGTAGACGACCAACGAACGACACTATAGTGAAACCGAACGAACGACTGATTCACTATATCCCCGGGGTGGCCTTCGACACACGAAGTTAAGTGGAATGACGCCTTAACCACAACCACCATCACCCTTTCCAACACTCGGCTACTATGGTGAAACCAAATGAACGACTGATTCACCATAACATCGTGTGGTCCCGACGAACGGTGTTAGTACGATTTTCCGTATAGCGGCTGTAAGGTACTAGTACAGAAAATTAGTTGCTCGGCGTGTGGCGTATATTGTTGATTGTTGTTTGCCCTTGAGAAATAATCTCTGCAGACCCGGAACACAGATGTAAGATCTGTGGGGTGGCCTCAATAAATCTGTGGATCAATTTGTAATGATCCGTCTAGCGCACTGCTGCTAAGCGGCTAATGTTGTTTTAGAGTGAGAAAGAACTGTGTGAGAGAGAAAGTGTACTTCTCTCTGACTGAAGTTCAGATCAGAATCATGTGAAATGTGGTAACCCAGGGGGTCTATTTATAGGCGTAGAATGTCCGAAATTCACGGGATACACGTGTCAATCACTGAATGGTTCTATTACGTGAAGTATCCTGAATGTCGGTAGCGTGTGCTGACGTGGCTGCGTGCCGTTCACGCGCTAAGTTAAAGGGCTTATGCATAGAAGCTGCCTGCAGGGCTTATACTTGACGTTGGGCGGCCTGATAAACGCTGGGCGGCAAACTCTGAAAACTGCCAAATTTCATTATGTCTTGTGCTCTTTGATCGAGTTTTTTGTATGAAAATGATGTTTTTATGCGTGTATCTCCTAGGATACACAATTAAGTCCCCCCAGTTTAATGTCTTTATTTTTGTAAAAAAATAAAGTCATTAAACTAAAAATAAAAGATGCCTTTTTCCTCGAAGACACAAAACTGCTGTAGCCGTCTGATTTTCCTGCTCTGACGTCATTTTATCAATTATGAATTTGCCCCCAAAATCTTTCTGATTTATTTTCAAAATTTAAGTTGTTTGCTCTACTGATCTGTCCCATACACGTGTCTCAATCTCGTCCCTTTATTATCTGTTTGCTTGACTATAAATAGCTCGACCTTTTACCTTTTTCCTTTTCCGAAAACTGATTATTTGCTTTGAAGATATCTTGCAATTTATTCAATTTAGCAATCCGTGAAGTGCAAGGTCAGTGATTGTTCATCTTTTCTTCTGTTTGAATTTTTCATTTTTTTCGTACTACCATGGCCGAATCCAGCAGCACGTCTTCTCAGAGAGACAATCGTGACGTCAGCACCATCCCTTCTAGTATCATTGAAGCCGATATAGAACAGTTATGTGAGAAGCACGGATATCTTAGGTTGTTGAATCCTATTGTGCCTTTGCCTAGCGATAGGGCCAATAAACCTCCGAAAAAGATGATTACCCTCTATAAATTGCAATTAACTATAGGAAACCTCCGTATTCCTCTTTCTTCCTTTCTTCAACAAATTCTTGCCCACTATGGGATAGGTATTAGTCAAGTTCATCCATTAGGTTTATAGAAAATTATTCTTTTTGAAATGTACTATAATTCTGTAGGAGAAGCTCCCAATGTGAATATTTTCCATGAATTATTTAGAACTAGATTAGTTAGCAAATGCTGGTATACATTTGATTGTAAGCTGAACAAGGCGTTTACTGGGGTGAAGGAAAGTTCGTTAAAGAATTGGAAAGATCCCTATTTCTTTGTTAATGAAAGGGTTGTTCATGATGCATGGGCATGTGTTCATGGTTGGAGAAAAACTACCATAGGAGTTAGCAAATCCACCACATTATCTGAGGATGAAAGTTTTATTCTTGATACGTTGAAGACATTCCAATTTCCACAATGGTCATATGATGATTATGAAGCCATATTGGTTCTCTGTAAAATGAGTAACAACTGGCGTTCTGGATATACACCGGTGCTGCGCTGGGAAGGCCGTGGTAGGCACCTTTATTGATATATTCTGTTATTTGTTATGTTGTTCTGAGTTGTGTATGTTCTTATATGTGTTTCTGTTTGTTTGTATATTATCTGATTGTAGGAGAAGTAATGCAGGTTTACAGAACTTTCAAGAAGACCAATCTTGATCCTTTGATTGTGTCTGAACGGCCCAAAACCCCTGCTGAAATTGAGGCGGAGAAAGCCCAAGATGCTGCTTTTGAACAGCAATTGAAAAGCCCAGAGCGATCTGTTGAGGGCGGAGATGGTGGTACTGTTCAACCATCTCCTGATGTTGAAATTGTTGAAGTCACCCCTGAACCGCCCAGCGCCAAGAAGGCTGGCAAAAGTTCAAAACGTTAGGGGAAACGTCCAATGGGTGAAGCTGTTGACAAATCAAAAAGGAGAAGTATGTATCTTAGCTACATCTGTATAAGTGGATTAATAATTTTGTGTCGAAGCTCTATTGTATATTTATCTGCTTCTTTATTTTATAGGATTGGTTCCTCAAGTTGATGTTGTTGATACTTCTTCTTAGAAGGATCCTGAGAGCAATAAAACTGTTAATGTTGAAGATGACAGTGATGATGATAATGAAGAAACTGATGATGTTGATTCTTTTGAGACCCCTCCATTCAGAACTCTGCATACTCCTAAAGGGACTGATACGACTCAATCTTCTGCATCTACCCAACCACCATCTGTACCACTGAGCGGTTTGCAGGCTTTTCTTGACGATCCTGCTAACAAATATGATAGTTTTGCTGAGTTTTTGAAGGTAATCCTTATAAGATTTATAATCTAAGAACACTATTTCACTAATAATTGTTTTCTTATCAGCATTACTGAATTCATTGTAAGCAAGCACCATTACTGATTTGTCTTCCTCTCTGTCCACCATGACGCATAAACAAAGCTATCAATCCGCTGCTGCAGCATTAGTACTTCTGAATCAACATGTGATTCATGGTATTAAGATGCAAAAAGCTCAAGACACTATTGTTGCCAATGTTGTTCATAATGCCAACAAGGTAAAGGGGCTTAAAGTTGACTTGATAGATGCCAATTCAAAGTTGAAGACTGTAGAGGATGCTGTTAAGAAGAATGAGGAGGAGTTGCAGGTGGTGGAAACAAAATGTGTTGCAGAAAGGGTGGAGAAGGAGAAGTTTATGGAGGAGAATGATAAGCTGGTGAAGAGTAATGAGGAGTTAAAGAAGTTGCTTGAGGAGAAGAATCAGTTATTGGAGGAGAAGATTGCTGCTGCTGCTGAAGCTGAAAATAATTTTACTAATTTGAAGGCTGGTGTCCCTGGTCTGATGCATAGGGTATTGGGCTCTTCACTTGTGGGTCAAACTTTTGATAAGTATCTGGTGGCATCTACAGAAAGTGACCTTTTAGATGCAATGGAGGAGCTTTTAAATGCATTACCTGTAAGGCCTGACCCTTTACCAGATGCAATTGCGAAACACATCATACCAGATGCTGGTGTTAAGCTGCAAGTGGCCATAGCTGAAGTGACTTCTTTGAAGATTACCTCCTTGGAAGAAATGTGTCTTAGGGATGATGTATCTGTTAAGGACATTCTAGATGCTCCCATTTGAAAATACACTTATTCCATAACAACATGTAACATCTCTATGTTGTATATACATTCTGTCCCTTTGTTTAATGTGAACATGTGTTGTTACTTTTCATGAATGTCGTATTACTGCCATATGCGTTTAACCATTGCAAGCTTGTTAAAAAGCTTATATTTGCATATATCATATGAAATGATTTTTATTTTAAACTGATTTTTGAATTTGTACATGTATTGAACTATCATCCGTCATCCGCTGTCCGTAATGCATAATTCCTCTTTATGAATCAGAGGTGTACTTCTACATAAATGGTATTATGAATATAGGCTATTAAAATTGTACATCTTTTTTGTATTTCCATTTAATCAAAACAAGTTATGTAAAACGTTGTTATTGCTGTAATGAATATATCGAACAATTTATCCGTTCTCCATTCTGTATCAGAGCATGTGTTTTGTAAAGAGGCTTTGAGAATTCTTAGATTGCTTTGTGAAGTAGGATATGAATGAATCATAATATTGTTATGCAATAAAAATTGATGAATCTGTTAGAGAAATTTCTGTTTATGGAATTAACAGTGTTCCGTTTAGCTTGTTGCGCTCAAGTGTTATGCGGCTTACAAAATACCCTTGTATTTCAATATTTTCTATTTTCCATATATAAATGGATTTATGCCGTTGTGATAAACCATTCTGTATGTCATGACATTATGAGATCTTTAGTTTTGCCTCGGTGCCCTCTAGCGAAGTAAACACTTTACGCTAGCCGATCCCTTGTGTCTATAATGTTGACACAAGATCCTCTACCATCGGGGGCATAAAAATGCCTTGCCTTATGTGGGTAGGAATGAATGTTATGCTTTACATTCGTAACGCGTAACGCTGTGCGTAAGAAAAAATTTTAAAATTTCATTGATAATACTGTCACTCATACAACATTTTTGTGTAATATCTTCGTATGGGGTGATCAAGTCCCAATCAGAAAATTACAAAAAGTGTATTGTGTTATTGTCTGAACTGATGGAAATTAGAAATATGATAAAAAAAACTGTTTTGTAAAATTCATGCTATTATACTGTCATCCGTTCAACGTTCTGCATCTTGCTGTTAGTATTCCCATATTTTGGGTGGTTTGAAATACCCATTCACATCATTTCTACTGAACAACTACCTCGATGATTCTCCCCTGACTAAATTCTCTGGAGCATGATAAACGACTGATCTTTCCCTTGTCAGTCCCACATATTCAGAGTGTATCACTGCGACACCATTTGGCATTGGGAATCGTATTTCTGCATGTGGTGTGGAAGTAATTGCTCCAAATTTGCGAAGAGTTCGCCTACTGAACAATGCATTGAATCTTGATCTGCCGTCAAGAACTGTGAAGTCCACAATTTCTGTTCGGACTAAAGGGTGTGTTCCCAATGTTACATCCAGTTTTATTCTACCAACTGCCTTCATTGATTCTCCCGTAATGCTAGCAATTTTCACAGTCGTGTAGCGAAGCCTATCCTTCACGCTGAACGGATAACTTTTGAAACAATGCAAATATAAAATATCCGCCTCACTACCTATATCAGTATAAATTCGATTGATATTTCTGTTTGCAATTACAGCTGAAATGACCACAGTCTCTTCTGACAGACGCCAATTTGGAATGGTATGAAATATTATTGGAGCATACATCCAGGTCTCCATCCTGCATTCTTCGTATGTTTCATTTTCCTCTGTCTCATTCCATATAACCTTGATGTGCATTTCAGGGGTTGGATCCCTTTCATCATTCCTTTCTTCTCTTCTGTTCCTGTCACGCCGTCCTCCGTGACACATTTTTCCCTGCCAAGCAAAACATTTGTTTGGATCATTTCTTCGATAGTTTTTTCCTGGTAAAAGATGATTTAGCTCGTCAGCCTTGATCTTCGCAATGATTTCTCTCATCAATGACTTGCAATTATCAGTGTCATGCACATATGCCTCATGGAAGTCACACCATTTGTCACTCTGTGGTCCCTGACGCTCTTCCATTGGCGGTGGAGGGTGAAATGATTCCTTAATTGGCTCTGTAAACAAAATTTCTTTTGGAGTTTTAGTTAATGCCATGATAAGTTGATGTCTGTTTAATGGCTTTCGATGGTGATAATTGTCGTTTGGATAATTATTTCCCCTCCAACCGCTCTGCTGTTTCGGGTAATTACTGTCATAACCCCGTTGTCTCCGATAATTGTCATTCATGTTCCATTCTCCGCCTTGCTTCCTGAAGTTTCTCTGGTAATTATCCACTCTTGGATATCCCATTTTGCCTGCTCGCAAATGCTTCTGAGCGATACCCAACGCCTGATGCAATGTTTTTGGAATGTCATAACGCAAAGCATGAATTAATCGTGCAAAACGTCGCTGATCAAGACAAAATATAAATCCTGAAACAAGCTGAGACTCAGGTATGTCTGGTATCTTCTGACACTCAATGGTATAACGTTTCATAAAATCACTCAGTGATTCATTCTGGTGTATTGTTATCTCATGTGCATCAAGATGTGACAATGTGCAGCTTCTCAAGCTTTGATATTGCATCACAAATTTTTCCCTCAAATCAAGAAAACTGGTAATGCTCCTTAGTGGCAAGCTAGCAAACCACTCTCTTGCCATTTTCTGCAATACCATTGGAAACATATGGCACGCAGTTTCATCTTCCCAATGTTGTAACCTCATGACACCTTCAAACATAGTCAGAAAATCTTCTGGATCTGTTGTACCATCATAAACACCGATAGATGGAATTCTCAAATTTCTTGGTAATGGATAATCTGCAATTCGAGGGATAAAACACTGTGTTGACTCTACCATTGCAGGCAGTTTGATAGCTTCGTCTCTGGTAATCAAAGCAAACAAATTATCCACAGCTGTTGCACGGATGGTTGGTTGTGCTAATTTTTGCTTAAATCGTGATGGCGCTGTTTTAGTCAAAATTCCATCCAGTAACTTGCTTGCCATTTCTTCAGTCATAAAGAATTGTTCACCCTCTTCTTCAAAATTCCAATCGTTGTCCAGAAAACCTTCATCACTGTATTGATTCTCAGTGTCATTAACTAAAGCATTCAACTGATTGAATAGCTTGAACAATTGTGATTTGAAAATTGACTTTCCTTTGCCGTTATGTTTAGCATTCACATCAGAAGTCTTCTTGAAAGAAACATTATGTGTTCCTTGAAATGTCCCGTTCATATTGATTATAAACGTTCCATATTAATTGATTTCGTTGCGAGGTTTTGACCTCTATATGAGACATTTTTCAAAGACTGCATTCGTTTTTAAAACAAACCATAACCTTTATTTTATCGACAAGGTTAACAAAACACCACTTAGATTATCCAGAAATGATAATCTAACAAATATCACACTTACACACTACCAATACATATTGGTTTACAAATATTAATATGTTACAACAAAATAAATCTCGAATGCAGTTTTAAACAATATTATACAAGCATGCTGACACCAAATCTTGTCCATATAATAGCATGCAACAGCGGAAGCTCTTAATAATCACCTGAGAATAAACATACTTTAAACGTCAACAAAAATGTTGGTGAGTTTTAGGTTTAACCTATATTTATCAAATCATAATAATAGACCACAAGATTTCATATTTCAATATACATCTCATACATAGAGATAAAAATCATTCATATGGTGAACACCTGGTAACCGACCTTAACAAGATGCATATAGAATATCTCCTATCATTCCGGGACTCCCTTCGGACATGATGAATTCGAAGTACTAAAGCATCCGGTACTTTGGATGGGGCTCATTGGGCCCAATAGATTAGGGTGTCTATTCTCTAATTCTTAGATTACCAGACTAAAAAGGGGAATATTCAGTTTAATAATCCAGCCATAGAATGTAGTATCATTTACTTGTGTCTATTTTGTAAAACATTTATAAAACTGCATGTATTCTCATCCCAAAATATTAGATTTTAAAAGTGGGACTATAACTCACTTTCACAGATTTTTACTTCGTCGGGAAGTAAGACTTGGCCACTGGTCGATTCACGAACCTATAACAAATATGTACATATATATCAAAGTATGTTCAAAATATATTTACAACATTTTTAACACGTTTTGCTGTTTTAAGTTTATTAAGTCAGCTGTCCTAGTTAGTAACCTACAACTAGTTGTCCACAGTTAGATGTACAGAAAATAAAGCAATATATATTATCTTGAATCAATCCACGACCTCGTGTATACAAGCCTCAGGCTAGAACACAGCTCAAAGTATATATAATATTTTGGAATCAACCTCAACCCTGTATAGCTAACTCCAACATTACTGTATAATGAGTATCTATGGTTGTTCCGAAATATATATATAGATGGGTCGATATGATATGTCAAAACATTGTATACGTGTCTATGGTATCCCAAGATTACATAATATATTAGAATACATATATAATACAATATGAGTCAGCTAGGATATGATTAATATAGATTTGTTACCAATTTTCACGTACCTATAACAAGAAAAATTATCCAATCTTGTTTTACCCATAACTTCTTCGTTTTAAATCCGTTTTGAGTGTTTCAAGTTGCTATCGTTTCATATTGAACTTAAATTTATGAATCTAAACAGAAAAAGTATAAGTTTATAGTCAGAAATACAGGTTACAAGTCGTTTTTGTAAAGGTAGTCATTTCAGTCAACAGAACGACGTCTAGATGACCATTTTGGAAAACATACTTCCACTTTGAGTTTAACCATGATTTTTGGATATAGTTTCATGTCAATAAGAAAAATAATTTTTCCAGAAGAACAACTTTTAAATCAAAGTTTATCATAGTTTTTAATTAACTAACCCAAAACAGCCCGCAGTGTGACTACGACGGCGTATATCCGGTTTTACGGTGTTTTTTGTGTTTCCAGGTTTTAAATCATTAAGTTAGCATATCATATAGATATATAAAATGTGTTTAGTTGATTTTAAAAGTCAAGTTAGAAGGATTAACTTTATTTGCGAACAAGTTTAGAATTAACTAAACTATGTTCTAGTGATTACAAGTTTAAATCTTTGAATAAGATAGTTTTATATGTATGAATCGAATGATGTTATGAACATCATTACTAACTTAATTTTAGTAGGTAAACCTACTGGAAATCAGAAAAATAGATCTAGCTTCAAAGGATCCTTGGATGGCTTGAAAGTTCTTGAAGCAGAATCATGACACGAAAACAAGTTCAAGTAAGATTTTCACTCGAAATAAGATTGTTATAGTTATAGAAATTGAATCAAAGTTTGAATATGAGTATGAACTTGTATTAGAAAGATATATTACTGTAAGTAAGAAAGATTTCTTGAGGTTGGATGATCACTTTACAAGATTGAAAGTAAGCTAGCAAACTTGGAAGTATTCTTGATTTTATGAAACTAGAACTTATAGAATTTATGAAGAACACTTAGAACTTGAAGATAGAACTTGAGAGAGATTAATTAGATGAAGAAAATTGAAGAATGAAAGTGTTTGTATGTGTTTTTGGTCGTTGGTATATGGATTAGATATAAAGGATGTGTAATTTTGTTTACTTGTAAATAAGTCATGAATGATTACTAACATTTTTGTAATTTTATGAGATATTTCATGCTAGTTGCCAAATGATGGTTCCCACATTTGTTAGGTGACTCACAAGGGCTGCTAAGAGCTGATCATTGGAGTGTATATACCAATAGTAAATACATTTAGAAGCTGGGTATTGTAGGAGTACGAATACAAGTGCATACGAGTAGAATTGTTGATGAAAATGAATGAGGATGTAATTGTAAGAATTTTTGTTAAGTAGAAGTACTTTGATAAGTGTCTTGAAGTCTTTCAAAAGTGTATGAATACATATTAAAACACTACATGTATATACATTTTAACTGAGTCGTTAAGTCATCGTTAGTCGTTACATGTAAGTGTTGTTTTAAAACCTTTAGGTTAACGATCTTGTTAAATATTGTTAACCCATTGTTTATTATATCTAAAGAGATGTTAAATTATTACATTATCATGATATTATGATGTATTAATATATCTTAATATGATATGTATACAATTAAATGTCGTTACAACGATAATCGTTACATATATGCCTCGTTTCGAAATCCTTAAGTTAGTAGTCTTGTTTTTACATATGTAGTTCATTGTTAATATACTTAATGATATGTTTACTTATCATAATACCATGTTAACTATATATATATATATATATATATATATATATATATATATATATATATATATATATATATATATATATATCCATATATATGACATCATATAGTTTTTACAAGTTTTAACGTTCGTGAATCACCGGTCAACTTGGATGGTCAATTGTCTATATGAAACCTATTTCAATTAATCAAATCTTAACAAATTTGATTGCTTAACATGTTGAAAACACTTAATCATGTAAATAACAATTTCATTTAATATATATAAACATAGAAAAGTTCGGGTCACTACAGTACCTACCCGTTAAATAAATTTTGTCCCGAAATTTTAAGCAGTTGGAGGTGTTGACGTATCTTCTGGAAATAAGTGCGGGTATTTCTTCTTCATCTGATCTTCTCGTTCCCAGGTGAACTCGAGTCCTCTACGAGCATTCCATCGAACCTTAACAATTGGTATCTTGTTTTGCTTAAGTCTTTTAACCTCACGGTCCATTATTTCGACGGGTTCTTCGATGAATTGAAGTTTTTCGTTGATTTGGATTTCGTCTAACGGAATAGTGAGATCTTCTTTAGCAAAATATTTCTTCAAATTCGAGACGTGGAAAGTGTTATGTACAGTCACGAGTTGTTAAGGTAACTCAAGTCGGTAAGCTACTGGTCCGACGCGATCAATAATCTTGAATGGTCCAATATACTTTGAATTTAATTTCTCTCTTTTACCAAATCGAACAACGCCTTTCCAAGGTGCAAATTTAAGCATGACCATCTCTCCAATTTCAAATTCTATATCTTTTCTTTTAATGTCAGCGTAGCTCTTTTGTCGACTTTGGGCGGTTTTCAACCGTTGTTGAATTTGGATGATTTTCTCGGTAGTTTCTTGTATTATCTTCGGACCATAATCTGTCTATCCCCCACTTCACTCCAACAAATCGGAGACCTGCACTTTCTATTATAAAGTGCTTCAAACGGTGCCATCTTAATGTTTGAATGGTAGCTGTTGTTGTAGGAAAATTCTGCTAACGGTAGATGTCGATCCCAACTGTTTCCGAAATCAATAACACATGCTCGTACCATGTCTTCAAGCGTTTGTATTGTCCTTTCGCTCTGCCCATCAGTTTGTGGATGATAGGCAGTACTCATGTCTAGACGAGTTCCTAATGCTTGCTGTAATGTCTGCCAGAATCTTGAAATAAATCTTCCATCCCTATCAGAGATAATAGAGATTGGTATTCCATGTCTGGAGACGACTTCCTTCAAATACAGTCGTGCTAACTTCTCCATCTTGTCATCTTCTCTTATTGGCAGGAAGTGTGCTGATTTGGTGAGACGATCAACTATTACCCAAATAGTATCAAAACCACTTGCAGTCCTTGGCAATTTAGTGATGAAATCCATGGTAATGTTTTCCCATTTTCATTCCGGGATTTCGGGTTGTTGAAGTAGACCTGATGGTTTCCGATGCTCAGCTTTGACCTTAGAACACGTCAAACATTCTCCTACATATTTAGCAACATTGGCTTTCATACCCGGCCACCAAAAATGTTTTTTGAGATCCTTGTACATCTTCCCCGTTCCAGGATGTATTGAGTATCTGGTTTTATGAGCTTCTCTAAGTACCATTTCTCTCATATCTCCAAATTTTGGTACCCAAATTCTTTCAACCCTATACCGGGTTCCGTCTTCCCAAATATTAAGATGCTTCTCCGATCCTTTGGGTATTTCATCTTTTAAATTTCCTTCTTTTAAAACTCCTTGTTACACCTCCTTTATTTGAGTAGTAAGGTTATTGTGAATCATTATATTCATAGCTTTTACTCGAATGGGTTCTCTGTCCTTTATGCTCAAGGTGTCGGCTACCACATTTGCCTTCCCCAGGTGATAACGAATCTCAAAGTCGTAATCATTCAACAATTCAATCCACCTGCGCTGCCTCATGTTCAGTTATTTCTGATTAAATATGTGTTGAAGACTTTTGTGGTCGGTATATATAATACTTTTGACCCCATATAAGTAGTGCCTCCAAGTCTTTAATGCAAAAACAACCACGCCTAATTCCAAATCATGTGTCGTATAATTCTGCTCGTGAATCTTCAATTGTCTAGACGCATAATCAATTACTTTCGTTCGTTGCATTAATACACAACCGAGACCTTGCTTTGAGGCGTCACAATATATCACAAAATCATCATTCCCTTCGGGTAATGACAATATAGGTGTCGTAGTTAACTTTTTCTTTAACAATTGAAACGCTTTTTCTTGTTCATCTTTCCATTCAAATTTCTTCCCTTTATGCGTTAATGCAGTCAAGGGTTTTGCTATTCTGGAAAAGTCTTGGATGAAGCTTCTGTAGTAACCAGCCAGTCCTAAAAATTGGCGTATATGCTTCGGAGTTTTCGGGGTTTCCCACTTTTCAACGGTTTCAATCTTTGCTGGATCCACCTGAATACCTTCTTTGTTCACTATGTGACCGAGAAATTGAACTTCTTCCAACCAAAATGCACACTTTGAAAACTTAGCGTACAGTTTTTCCTTCCTTAACAACTCTAGCACTTTTCTCAAATGTTCTTCATGCTCTTGGTCATTCTTTGAGTAAATAAGTATGTCATCGATGAAAACAATGACAAACTTGTCAAGGTATGGTCCACACACTCGGTTCATGAGGTCCATGAACATAGCTGGTGCGTTGGTCAACCCAAACGGCATAACCATAAACTCGTAATGACCATAACGCGTCCTAAAAGCAGTCTTTGGAATATCATCCTCCTTCACCCGCATTTGATGATACCCAGAACGTAAATCAATCTTCGAATAAACCGATGAGCCTTGTAGTTGATCAAATAAGTTGTCGATTCTCGGTAGTGGGTAGCGGTTCTTAATGGTAAGTTTGTTCAACTCTCGGTAGTTGATACACAACCTAAATGTACCATCCTTCTTCTTGACAAACAAAACAGGAGCTCCCCATGGTGATGTACTTGGTCGAATGAAACCACGCTCTAAAAGTTCTTGTAACTGACTTTGTAATTCTTTCATTTCGCTGGGTGCGAGTCTGTATGGAGCACGAGCTATTGGTGCAGCTCCTGGTACAAGATCTATTTGAAATTCAACGGATCGATGTGGGGGTAATCCCGGTAATTCTTTCGAAAATACATCGGGAAATTCTTTTACGATGGGAACATCACTGATATTCTTTTCTTCAGGTTTAACTTCCTTGATGTGTGCTAGAATGACATAACAACCTTTTCTTATTAGTTTTTGCGCCTTCAAACTACTAATAAGATTTAATTTCGCATTGTTCTTTTCTCCATACACCATTAAAGGTTTTCCCTTTTCACGCATAATGCGAATCGCATTTTTGTAACAAACGACCTCTGCTCTCACCTTTATCAACCAGTCCATGCCAATTATTAAATCAAAACTCCCTAACTCGACTGGTATTAAATCAATTTTAAACATTTCATCCCCCAGTTTAATTTCTCTATCCCGACATATATTATCTGCTGAAATTAATTTACCGTTTGCTAATTCGAGTAAAAATTTACTATCCAAAGGTGTCAATGGGCAACTTAATTTAGCACAAAAATCTCTACTCATATAGCTTCTATCCACACCCGAATCAAATAAAACATAAGCAGATGTATTGTCAATAAGAAACGTACCCGTAACAAGCTCCGGGTCTTCCTGCGCTTCTGCCGCATTAATATTGAAAACTCTTCCGCGGCCTTGCCCATTAGTATTCCCTTGGTTTGGGCAATTTCTAATAATGTGGCCCGGTTTTTCACATTTATAACAAACTACGTCGGCATTATTTGTTCCGACCTTATTTGTTTCTTTATTTTTGTTGTTCTTTGGTCCGTAAATCTCACATTTTGCTGCGCCATGACCACTTCTCTTACACTTGGTGTAAACTGTTGTGCAAAATACATTCGGATGGTACTCTACACACCTGAAGCATGGTTATTTCTGTTGTTTGTTGTTATTGAGGTTGTTGTTGGGATTGTTATTGTTGTTGAAACGGTTGTTGTAGTTGTTATTGTTGTTGTTGGGACGTTTGTTGTAGTTATTGTTAGGATTGAGGTTATTGTTGCGATTGTTGTTGCGGTTGTGATTGTAATTGTTATTGTTGTTGTACTGGTGACTCTTGTCACCGTTTTCCTCCCACTTCCTCTTGAGTTGTTTCGTGTTGGCTTCTTCGGTCGCCTGTTCTTTAATTCTACCCTCAATCTGATTTATGAGTTTATGAGCCATTCGACTTGCCTTCTGTATGGAAGCGGGCTCGTGTGAACTCACATCTTCTTGAATCCTTACTGGTAACCCTTTTACAAACGCGTCGATCTTCTCTTCTTCATCTTCAAACGCTCCCGGACACAATAGGCACAACTATGTTAATCGTCGTTCATATGTGGTAATGTCGAATCCTTGTGTTCGTAACTCTCTAAGTTCTACCTTGAGCTTATTGACTTCGTTTCTAGGACGGTACTGCTCGTTCATCAATTGCTTGAATGCCGACCACGGTAGTGCGTAAGCAGCATTTTGGCTTACCTGTTCAAGATAGGTGTTCCACCACGTTAACGCAGTACCTGTGAAGGTATGCGTAGTGTACTTAACTTTGTCCTCTTCAGTACACTTACTTATGGCAAACACCGATTCGACCTTCTCGGTCCACCGTTTCAATCCAATTGGTCCTTCGGTTCCATCAAATTCCAAAGGTTTGCAGGCAGTGAATTCTTTGTAGGAGCATCCTACACGATTTCTTGTAGAATTAGTTCCACTGCTAGATCTAGAGTTATTGTTATTTTGCATCGCAGCCTGTACTGCGGCTATGTTTGCTGCAAGGAAAACACGGAAGTCTTCCTCGCTCATGTTCAAATTCTGACGAGTCACCGGTGCCATTTCCTTCAAAAATAGCTCAAAAGAATTGAGTTAATCATATAGAATTTAAGAGTAGACAATAGTATTTCGTAGCATAATATGAACTTATTTATAAAAGCTTTTTCTTCATATTAGCATTTTATAGTTTTAATTCGGGTAGTACCTACCCGTTAAGTTCATACTTAGTAGCTATTATACAATTCAACTACTACGATTCTATATAAAAAACTTATTACAATAATATTTCTCGTTCAAACTTTTAAACAATATTTTACAAACATACAATACCACTATTATACATATAGGATGAAATATAGCACATAATAACTTGCTACACGGCAGCTATAAAGGTAATTCTAATTAATACGCAAGTTGTTCAGCAAAGGCAATAAAGACACGTAATTCATAAGTCCAGAAACAGGTCATGCATTCTGGTTTTACTAAAACGACTTCCCATCCTTGATCTTGTGGAAGGTAACCGTTATGACCATTGGCTAGGCAGCATGTTGTAATGTCGTCAAAAGGACGAGGGTTTCGTAATGCCCAACATCCTCGTAGCAATCTAAAAACCTTGTTTCTTACCCCAACTACTGAGTCCGTCACTTGTGAGAATGTTTCATTTAATAGTTGTAACCCGATGTTCTTTTTCTCACTTTGGTGAGAAGCGAACATCACTAACCCGTAAGCATAACATGCTTCTTTATGTTGCATGTTAGATGCTCTTTCTAATTCACGAAATCCTATGTTGGGATATGTTGAGTCAAAATAGGTTCTTAACCCGTAGCGAAAAATTTCATTTGGGTTCCCCGCATTTAACGCTTTAAAGAAAACACAGCGTAACTTATGGCCTCCCCAATGTGATATACCCCACCTATCAAAGGAAAGCCTTTTATAAACTAAGGCATTTCTGGAAAGTCTTTCAAATGTTTGACAAGTTAATTTCACCATAACTAATTGTGCTGATGAATTCTGACCGACTCTAGACAAGATTTCATCAATCATATCCTCTGGTAGGTCTTCTAAAATATTCGGTTGTTTACCCTTAACGTCCATTTTGTGTTTTTATACTGTAAAAATAGACGAGGTTTAGATTCATAAAAGATAATTAACAAACAACACAAGCAATTTTACATTTATCAAAAAAGCACAAGCACACTATATTACATATATTACACAACATGATTACAACTCTTTAATCCGACTCACTCGTTTCTTCTTTTTCGGACTTGGTTCGTTTTGCTAATTTCCTAGGGATATATGATTGATGTGCAAAATGTGGTATATGAATTAATGTATGAAATAATATGGAAAAATACCAATTAAAGATTGTTACACACTAACAGGCAGTGTACCCGATCGTGTAGTAGTATAGATAATGGTTTAGTTCCGTGTATCGTTCCAAGGACAGTTGGATTAGTCAAACTTAGAATTAGGAACTATATTATGATTAACTTAAGTAAATGAAACTTAAAGGTACAAGATATTATGTTTTTGTGGCTATTTAACGATTTAGCCAAATCAGAGAAGATTAAAAGTAAAAACAATATTTTTAGTCTTTTAAGTTTATATAATGAAAACAAATGCAACGAAAGCAAATAAGATAGTTTGATTAAGATCAAAGATACGAAATGTTTATCTAGATATTTTACCCTCGGTATTGGATGTAGTTATATTGTTGAGACCCGATTGAATGACTATGTGTGTGAGTTACTTGATAGATTTACCAAGAGTTCTCTTTAGTAAACACGCAAACTCGATTACAAAATCAAGGGTTCCCTTTTCTCTATAGTTCTCGTGTTTGTAACCAAATAACTATGATATATATGCTAATCACCCAAATCGACTTGCCAAGAGTTCTCTTTAGCAAGTACTCAAACTAGAATTACTAAGTGGAGGGTTCCCTATCACCTAGAGCTTTTCGTTTGTGACTAGTTGATTAGCTAGATCAAAGACTTGAATAACAATTGTCTTTTGTGTTCGCTCTACACAATTCATTCCTATATCGTCTAATCATTTTGATCTAATTTACCCCCTTGGTCCGGTTTAGTAAACAATCAATCTAAGACAAGTTGATTGTAAATTAATATGATACATCAACAAGAGTCCTCTTTATCAACAACATATCAATTAACTAGATACAAATGATTTGACATCAATAAGCATGGTTCTTTGATTCAAGCTCTAATCTAATCACACATAATACATTCAATCCATAAGATTACATCCGATACCTCAGTTATTAATCTAGACAAACATTATAGAGTTTAGCCAAAAATCATATTAACAAACAAAATAACAATCAATTGATAAGTGGAATTCATTGTGAAGAACAAGAAATCAACCTAATAGAGAATGAATCTTGAATGGAGAAGGTGTTTGAATCTTGATTCTTGGATGTTAAGTCTCTTCCAAGATCTTGGAATTCTCCAATTTTGCTCCTAAAATCATCTTGGAACTGCTCTGTATCGTAACTGTTCGTATCTCTCTCAATAATACACTTTTAAAGTGGTGAAAGTTGGTCAAAAGCAAAAAGTTGGCTGAAACCTACTTCTGGACGGCGTCCAGATTTCTGGACGGCGTCCAGTTCTAAAGTTCTGGACGGCGTCCTGTTATGAAGGGCTGGACGGCGTCCAGAAATCTGGACGGCGTCCAGTTGTGTTGAATTGTTCTGTCTCATTTTTTCCAAATCTCCCTTCATTTGGACGGCGTCCCACTCATTTTGGACGGCGTCCAACATACCTGAAGCCTTGTTTTATCGTTTTAGAGCGCCAATTTGACCATAACTTGTATCGGGATCAACTATGATGAAATCACAACTTATAGAATGGTCATAATTCACCAAAACTCTTTATAAACCACTTTTCGATACACTTTTCATACCTTTATGTATTACTTGTAGAAACCGCCTTAACTATCCTTGATTCGAGAGTATTTTACACGATATTACGAGATATATATATGATGTAATTGAGCAATATCAAAACACCCCACACTTAAATCTTGCTTATCCTCAAGCAATTCATTCTTACAAAGTAGAAAACTATCAAACACACTTACACAATATAGAGTACACACATCACACCAGTAACGCAAAACACATGAAACACACAAGTTTATTTAAAATGCAAACTCACGCTATATGAAACACACGCTTTAAGTATAACACACACATTTATTGTAATCACACTCACGCTATATACACAATGAGAACACACGCACACATTTTTGGGAGTTTTAGAGCCAAGTATCCGAAAAAATTTGATCCTACGGAAATCAGGACCTTATGAAAAACATTTTATGTTTTTAAAAATATAATGCTAGTTTTTACACTAGGCACGTTTTTCGATTTTTTTTGTCGGATTTTCTGAATTTTTGGAAAATGAGTGCGGGTTTCCCGCTATTGGTCAAGCCAATCCCTCCCACAGTACCTAACATCGTTAGATGTTGGTAAGAAAATAATGCGCTTAGGAGGATACACATTACGTCCAGATATCATCGATAATCATGAGGTAATCATCTAATCCGTTAAGTCAACCATAAAGATTGAGGTTCATCAGGCTTAAAAGCTGATATCTTACCTTTCTGGAGGTTATCCACTGGGAATCTGATCAATTCACTTACATTTCGTGTATCACGGTGCGCTTCCCATTTGGCTAGCAAATATCTCTCATTGAGATAAGCTTTGACTACCAGTTTCCCTGTTTGACGTTGAGGCCTGGTAGATTTCCAGTCGATTTTAGCAATGACTTTTCAAGATTTTTCGTCACCCTACAACTGGTCTGGAGTACAACTTCTGAAACAAATCAGCAAGTGTGTCGTTCGGAAGACTTTACTTCCTTGAGGATGGAATGGATACATCCTATGGGTAATAATAAAGTGGTCGGACGCAACATTGTCCTTGTTAGGAGAAACAATAAGGATCGTCCAGTTTTAGTTTTCGATCTGGCGCGAGGTCCGGTTTCCGACCACGCTATACAATCACCGCTCTCTCACGGTTTACACTCGTTTTGGTACCAGTGACCTACAAGTTAGCTTTACTAAACTAGTAGGATTTTCATTCAAATAATTGAATGATAGTACAACTTCAAAGACTATTAATAATTTAAAACATAACTCAACATTTCTTTTCTAGTTTTAGAACACAACATATGTAAAATGGTTTTGGACAATTTTCGTTTCTAAGGCTACCTGAAAATTTTAAAATTTTGATCATAAACACCTTAATTTTTGTAAAACGAATTGCCGATAAATTTCTATCTCCCACTCCACACTTAAGATCATGCAAGGCCCTCATTGCATGAAATCAGAAAAATGATTAAATTTAGAGGGCAAAGTGATAGGGTGATTGTAGAAATTTTCAAATTTTTAACCTGTAAATCGTGGAACATGTAGACGAATGCCGCTGAACTTACTGCCAGCATAAGAGCATCGTCCATTCCTCGATTATCAACATACATACATCATAATATCAAATGTTGCTGAACTTAATGCCAGTCTTTGAAGTTCAACCACGCTGCACAAATTAACAAACCACACAAATAATAATAAAAATAACGGTGTTTTTACAATCACATCCATTATCAAACCACACAATTAGTTTATAAATACAAACCAATATTGTTTTAATACACACCATAACAAATAAATAGATTGTTTGAAAATGTAACAAGATGATCGTTGGCTCGCATGCCTTTAGTTATCGTAAGGACAAAAGTAGTTTTCTGAGCCATCTCTGCTTCGGCGTCCTCGCGGGTATTCCTACTCAAATCGGTTCCTGGCATCCTACATCGCAACGTTAGTATTATAAATTGGGTAAGGCGGAGGTGGGTTTTCAGGATCAGTGTAGTATTGGGGTGTCAGACGTGTTGTTCCATAGTACTGATCGGGGTTGGAATAATATAACTCGGTGTTATGGTTATTCCAATCAATACCATAACTGTTCCATCCCTGGTTATGTACTTGAGCAATATGGCGTTGCTCCATTGCTTGCTGACTCACCCTCATGTTGTTCATATTATTGACCAAATCATCCCAACCAAGGACCTTGACCTTGAACATTTATCTGGGCTTCCATTTCTGCTTCCTCTTCCTCTTGTTGTTCCTGTTGTACATTTGCGCCACTACCACTCGCGCCACCTGCCACAAAAGGTACCAAACGCCTATTTCCATCGTACATCAAAATCTCGGCGTTAACATAAGAAACCTTTTTCAGGGGTTTCATTGCATGGTCACATTCGATGAGGCGATTAAGATCAATATTAAAGTGACGGGCAATCCGCGTAATGTAGTGGCCCCCTAGAAGCGGTTTGTCTCTTCACGCATCCGTAGCTATACCCATCAAATAGTTCCCAATTAACCCCAGTATATCGGTGTGACAACCCCTTTTTATTTGATCCATTATCTATAGATCCAGAGATTTAACCTTTTCATGTCCTTCGACTCTCGCATTAAAGGTACATGCGATAAGTCGATGGATTAGCTTATCGTCAGGGGTTGCTATTTCAGTATACCTGTGTCTGCTTGATTTGAACGGGGTAGATGAATTTGGCCCTCTAATCCTTCTCCAAAAGGATTGTTCATTAAAACTTACTCCCCCATGATACTCTGAGCTTACCAAATATTGCCTTAATTGTGCGTCAATAAGCTCGTGAAAAATACCCAAAACTCTACATAACCCAAAACTACTCAAACTTTTTTCATCACCCCCTAGCCGGAATCTAAATAAAGCTTCCGAGAGTGGATCGCGAACATTATTGAATCGGAAAGTTGAGTAAAATTCTTTACATAGCACGGGAAATACTTGATCGTGTAGACTGAAAATTTGTTCCCATGCGTATGTCAATCTGTTACTATATGGTATAGCTAACAAACGAGTAACATGGGCATGCATACCTGCCTCAATCAAAGGAGCCCAGTCCAAATACCATGTAGCATTAATTGGTCGACGGGTAATTCGAGCAAAAGTTTTCCCGTAATCATCATTATCCCGAAGATGTTCTAACCAAACTATTGGATTATTTTGAGCGTCTTCTTCTTCGCCAGATGATGATGATGAATGTTGTTGAGCTGGTGGTGGTGGTGGAACATTTCTTGATGTTCTGCCCCTTTTTAGTTGTCCACCCCTGCTAGATTGTCCCTGCAAAACATAATAACACCAAAACAAAGAACATAGAAACCGTTGTGTTAATGTTAGCTAAAAAACATAACCGAGTAGCAAGGGGAATTAGTCATGCCATTCAAAGTTCATAAGCATTGTGATTCATATAAGTAAAAGCGTATGTTCAGAATAATTGATCACAGTCAACCAAAGTCAACATAAACTAGCAAATACACTCTCACAAAAATGTGGTTCACAAAATTCACAATTAGGCATCAACTTAAGACTCAAGCATGTTGCGTTCATAGGTCATGACATTTAAACTTGCATTCTAATGATATCCATTATAATCATAGCACTAGTTATCACAATTTAGTTCAAAACGACCATTATAACGCCACTACATCATAGCATTCCATATCATCAATCCACTTCAATAGGCTTAAACATGTGAGAAACTAGCATACATCTTTCATAAGAACATCACAATTCAAAGCATGCTAGAAATTCACTAAAATTCAATTTATGACCCGGCCAACTTAACATCTATATCATCAACAACAATTAAACACTTCACAAGCTTCATAAACATCACAAACAAACTCAATAATCTTGAATTAATTACCCTAATTTCGAATTTAATCACTACAAACCCTAAAATCATGAACATACCCATCAAACATATAATTATTGCAAAATCAAGACATAATGGGTAATTAAACAACTAAGGTATGTTAATCTTAAACAAGAATCATGTCAAACACCCCACACTTATCTTTCACTAAATTATGCATATAGACATACAAATCAAGCAATTGAGAAAGAAAAGTATGAAAAGAGATTAGCAATACCCTAGAAAACATGATTCAATCTTAAATTTGAAGGAAGAATGCATGAATTTGAAGTAAGAAATTAGGGTTTTTAGGTGTTGGTTCGTTTTTGGGAGAGAAAAACTGAGTTTAAAGTGTGGGTGGTTGAAAAATGGGTTGGATAACCTTTAAAACGCGTTTTTTTTTTCTGAGTCAGGTGTCTGGACGGCGTCCAACATTCTGGACGGCGTCCAGTATTAAAGAGCTGGACGGCATCCAGAAAATCTGGACGGCGTCCAGTTACACTAAAACCTACTGACCTCTTTTTTCGAAAATCCTTTGAAATTGGACGACGTCCAAGGCTATTTGGACAGCGTCCCAATGGTCTGGAGGCTCAAAATCTTCATAAAACTCATAAAAATTCCCATTTTCAACACACAAAAGCTCATATCATCATCATAGATCATTTTGTACATTAAAAACAATCAAACCAATCATGAAACACTCGATTCACACTATTTACACGCGTGAACTTTCTTTAACGAGTCGTTCACCCAACTCGTCCCCATTTTGATTTAGGCTCTGTTCTCGAAGTTGAGGCTAACCTCGTCTTCGATTTTCAGGGGACCATCGACATAGTGTTTAACCCGGTGGCCATTCACTTTAAAAATGTCGTCCTTCCAGTTCACCACTTCAATTGTACCATAAGGGTACACTTTTCTAATAACAAATGGTCCCGACCATCGGGACTTAAGCTTTCCTGGTGATAACTTAAAAGGGGCATAGTAACCAAGGACACGATCTCCTTTCATGAATTCTTTTGGATTTTTCAATCTCTTGTCGTGCCATTTTTTTTTGTCTTTTCCTTATAAATTAGAGAGTTGTCATAGGCTTCAAGCCTCAACTCATCTAATTCATTCAACTGGGTCAAACGTAACCGACCCGCCTCTTGGTAATCCAAATTACATGCCCTTAGTGCCCAATGCGCTTTGTGCTCAATCTCCAACGGGAGATGGCATGCTTTTCTGTATACCATTTGGAAAGGAGTGGTTCTAATAGGTGTTTTGTAGGCCGTGCGAAAGGCCCACAATGCATCGTTTAACTTAACTGACCACTCTTTTGGATTCGCACCAACGGTCTTTTCAAGTATGCATTTTAACGATCGATTGGTATTCTCCACCTGCCCACTTGTTTGGGGATGATAAGATGTTGAAATTTTATGGATTACTCCATATCTTTTCAACACCTTTTCTAATTACTTGTTGCAAAAGTGGGTACCTCGGTCACTGATAAGGGCTTTAGGCGTGTCAAACCTTGAGAAAAGTTCCATTAAAAAGGTTACTACAACTTGGCCATCATTTGTGGGGAGAGGTTTTGCCTCCGCCCATTTGGAAACATAATCAATGGCTACGAGTATGTAGAGATAAGAATGAGATTTTGGAAAGGGCCCCATAAAGTCAATTCCCCAAACATCGAACACCTCGCATACTTGGATGCTTTGTTGAGGCATTTCATCCCGTTTAGTGATTTGACCGGCCCGTTGGCACGAGTCACAAGCCTTACAAACGGCGTAGGCATCTTTGAATATTGTAGGCCAATAAAAACCGGCCTCGTAAACTTTCCTCCCCGTAATTTGGGGACCAAAGTGCCCACCCGTTGGACCACGGTGACAATCAAGAAGAATTTGAGTGCATTCCTTTCCCGAAACGCACTTCCAAATCATACCGTCTGCGCAACGCTTAAAAAGATAAGGGTCTTCCCAGAAGTAGTATTTCAGGTCACTAAAGAATTTTTTTCTTTTCTGATGTGACCAACCGGTTTCTAAGTACCCTCCAACAAGATAGTTAGCTATGTCAACAAACCATGGATCATCAATTTTCTCAATTTTCATGAGATTTTCGTTCGGAAAGTTATCTTGGATAACAGTCTCATAGAGAACCTCAAGATTCGGGTTCTCAAGTCGAGAAAGGTGATCGGCAGCTAGGTTTTCGGCCCCCTTTTTGTCTTTAATATCAATGTCGAATTCTTGCAAAAGCAAGACCCAATGTATTAACCGGGATTTAGCATCTTGCTTAGCAAGCAAGTACTTTAATGTTGAATGGTCTGTATAGACAACCGTCTTTGCTAGTACTAAATAGGATCGAAATTTATCAAACGAAAAGTCAATTGCCAGGAGTTCCTTCTCGGTGGTAGTATAATTAAGTTGGGCTCCTTGCAATTTCTTACTAGCATAATAAATGGGCTGGAAATGTTTTTCAATTCTTTGCCCTAAGACGGCACCAATAGCAAAGTCACTAGCGTCACACATAAGTTCGAATGGGATTGACCAATTCGGCGATATGAGAATGGGTGATTGCGTGAGTTTTGCTTTAAGGAGGTTAAAGGTGTTAAGACACTCGTCCGTAAAGACAAATGGAGCGTCTTTCTCAAGAAGTTTGTTCATCGGGGTTGCAATTTTAGAAAAATCTTTAATGAACCGACTGTAGAAACCGGCGTGCCCCAGAAAACTTCTTACACCTTTCACATTTGACGGTGGTGGTAATTTGGCTATGACTTCCACTTTAGCTCTGTCCACCTCCAGTCCCACAGAGGAAATTTTATGACCTAAAACAATACCCCCTCTTACCATAAAATGGCATTTTTCCCAGTTAAGTACAAGATTAGATTCTTCACACCTAATCAACATACGCTCAAGATTATGAAGACATGAATCAAAAGAATCACCGAAGACTGAAAAGTCATCCATGAATACTTCCATAAAGTCTTCAATCATATCATGAAAAGTAGCTACCATACATCTTTGAAAGGTAGCAGGAGCATTGCATAATCCAAAGGGCATACGTCGATAGGAGAAAGTACCATAAGGGCATGTAAAGGTGGTTTTCTCTTGGTCCTCGGGTGCTATAGGGATTTGGAAATATTCTGAGAAACCATTAAGAAAACAATAAAAGTTCTTTCCTGCTAACCTTTCCAACATTTGATCAATGTAAGGAAGGGAAAAGTGGTCTTTTCGGGTAGCATCATTTAATTTTCTATAATCAATGCATACCCTCCAACCCGTGATAGTCCTAGTGGAAATTAATTGATCGTTTTCATTGGTGATAACGGTCATGCCACTCTTTTTGGGTACACATTGGACCGGACTCACCCAAGGACTATCCGAAATTGGGTAAATAAGACCCGTATCTAGGAGTTTGACAATCTCCTTTTTAACGACCTCTTGCATATTAGGGTTCAGTCGCCTTTGTCTTTGTACACATGGCTTATAGTTATCTTCCATTAATATCTTATGTGTACAATAAGAGGGACTTATACCCTTGATGTCATGAATTTTCCATGCTAGAGCCGGTTTATGCGCTTTTAACATGGAAACAAGTTTAGACTTCTCACTTACAGAGAGTTCGGATGAAATGATAACCGGTAGAGTAGAATCCTCTTGAAGGTAAGCATATTCCAAGTGACTTGGAAGTGGCTTAAGTTCCAAAATGGGAGGTTCTTCAATCGATGTTTTACATCAGTACTCATTTTTTAAATCCAACTTTCTGTATTCTTCATCATTTGGCTCATAACCGTTAGCCATCAAGGTGGTTAACATATCCACTTCTTCCACCATGTTTTCTTCATCACCTTCTGCCAAAATGCATTCTCCCGAACCTTGCAATTCTGTAAATTCCTGCAACAACTCCGAATATGCGTCTACGGTTTGTAAATAATAACATTGGTCGTCAGTAGACTCAGGGTATTGCAAGGCATGGTCAACGGAAAAGGTAACCTTAACATCCTCAATACTAAGGGTCAATTTCTACCTATGAACATCTATCATAGCTCTAGCGGTATTGAGGAAAGGTCGACCCAATATAAGAGGCACACATGTGTCCTCTTCCATGTCTAAAATTACAAAATCGGCTGGAAATACTAGGGTACCCACTTTTACTAACATATTCTCTAAAATTCCACGAGGGAATTTAACAGAGAGGTCTGCTAGTTGAATTTCCATTCGGGTTGGTTTTAGTACCCCGGGGTTTAGCTTAACATATAATGAATAAGGCATTAAATTTATGCTAGCCCCTAAATCCACTAATGCTATAATGCATTCCAAATCTCCTAGGAGACATGGTATGGTAAAACTTCCAGGATCTGCTAACTTCTTTGGTATTTTGTTCATCAAGATTGCGGAACAATTAGCATTCATGGTGACTGATGAAAGTTTCTCCATTTTCTTCCGATTAGTAAGTAAGTCTTTTAAGAACTTAGCATACTTGGGCATACCTGAGATTACATCAATGAAAGGCATATTTATGTTAATTTGTTTAAACATATCTAGAAATTTTGACCTTTCGGCTTCTAGCCTTTCTTGTTGTTGCTTCCTTGGGTATGGGAGCGGTGGTTGATAAGGCTTCACTACGGGTTTCTCCCGTTCTTCCTTTTCAACCACTTGTTCCGGCTCCTTAACTGGTTTATCATTTTGGTTCAACGGAGCATTGAAATCAGAATTTTCGGGCATTCTTGGAGCTTCGTATGCTAAACCACTTCGTGTGGTGATAACATTAGCGTGCTCATTTCGGGGGTTCTTATTGGTATCGCCCGGTAAACTCCCTGGTTTTCTTTCACTAAGTAAACTAGCTAAACCACTCATTTGCTTCTCCAAATTCTGAATTGAGGCTTGTTGGTTTCTAAACTGGTGTTTGTTTTTCTCGTTTGTTTGGTTTATGTTTGTAACAAGCTGAGTTTGTAATGCAATCAACTTTTCCAACAGACTCTCCAAATTTGACTTTTTATCTTCCTGTTGGGGTTTTTGATAAAAACCCGAAGTTTGTTGTTGGAACCCACTACTTGACCCTTGTTGGTAATTAGAATTTTGACCTTGAGGGTTGTAGGGGTTGTTGAAGTTCCGGTTAAACTGGGCTCTTCCTTGAAATTGATTATTATTTCTTTGGCTTATGAAAGCCACTTCTTCTTTTTGAGCCATTGTTAAACCGGCATCACAATCTTTTCCTAAATGGAGACCACCATAGTATTCACAACCTACTTTCATACTATGAATTTCCTTTGTGATTTTGTCCATGTTTCGAGCAACACCGTCTATTTTCACACTTAGGGAACTAAGGTCATCATAAGCACCGGCGCTTTGGACTTGAGCATTACGAGTAATTGGTCGTTCTTGATGCCACTCATGAGAATAATCGGCTAGCTTCTCGATTATCTCATAAGCCTCTTGCTCGGTTTTGTCCATGAGTGAACCCTCGGACGCTTGATCAATGGAAATTCGGGTTGCAACATCACAACCCTTGTAAAAGATTTGGACTTTTTGGAAGGTATCCAAACCATGGTTTGGACAACCTCTTAGCATTTTGGAAAATCGATTCCATGCTTCGTACAAGGTTTCCATCGGCTTTTGACAGAATTGGGTAATTTCGTGTTGGAGTCTCGCGGACTTAGAAGCTGGAAAATATTTCTTAAGAAATTTTTCCAACATACCATCCCAAGTTTCTATCGTAGCCTCGGCCAATGAATCTAACCAACTTCGTGCTTCCCCGTGGAGTGTCCATGGGAAAAGTCTTAAAAATATGGCCTGGTCAGTGTCTGGTTTAAGTTTGAAAAGAAGACATATCTATTGAAAAAGACGAATATGTTCGTTTGCATCTTCATTCGGACCACCACCAAATTGACACCTGTTATTAATCATTTGGAGAATAGGTCCTTTTATTTCAAAATTTACCTCACCAATGGGCGGGGTAATAGCACTACCTTGTCCGGTTCGGGTTGCCTTCATCTTGGTCGCCATTGATTGTCTTGGTACCACCGGTCTTGCTTCTCCTTCCATTTCGAATTTTGGAGGAGGAACGGGCTCACCAATTTCAGAATATCTTGGCTTAGTTGTACTTGATTCTGAATCAAAGGTTTCCTGCTTTGATGAAGATTCAAAAATTTCAAGTACTTCTTTTGGGATCCTACTAAGCTTTCTATCAGGTTCTGTAAGCGTTGTAAGTAATGGAGAATCTGAACTTCGGGTATGTGGCATATGCAACCTAAAATCTGTCAATCACACAACTAACAAAAACTATTACACGTACCGATTCTATAAGTTTAAAATTCAAAGACAATTAATAATTTAAAAATAATTAAGAAACTACTTAATGACAAATTAGTTAATAATTCTATTTTGACACAAAACTGCCCCCGACAGCGGCGCCAAAAACTTGATGTGCAAAACGTGGTATATGAATTAATGTATAAAATAATATGGAAAAATACCAATTAAAGATTGTTACACACTAACGGGCAGTGTACCCGATCGTGTAGTAGTATAAATAATGGTTTAGTTCCGTGTATCGTTCCAAGGACAGTTGGATTAGTCAAACTTAGAATTAGGAACTATATTATGATTAACTTAAGTAAATGAAACTTAAAGGTACAAGATATTATGTTTTTGTGGCTATTTAACGATTTAGCCAAATCAGAGAAGATTAAAAGTAAAAATAATATTTTTAGTCTCTTAAGTTTATATAATGAAAACAAATGCAACGAAAGCAAATAAGATAGTTTGATTAAGATCAAAGATACGAAATGTTTATCTAGATATTTTACCCTCGGTATTGGATGTAGTTATATTGTTGAGACCCAATTGAATGACTATGTGTGTGAGTTACTTGATAGATTTACCAAGAGTTCTCTTTAGTAAACACGCAAACTCGATTACAAAATCAAGGGTTCCCTTTTCTCTATAGTTCTCGTGTTTGTAACCAAATAACTATGATATATATGCTAATCACCCAAATCGACTTGCCAAGAGTTCTCTTTAGCAAGTACTCAAACTAGAATTACTAAGTGCAGGGTTCCCTATCACCTAGAGCTTTTCGTTTGTGACTAGTTGATTAGCTAGATCAAAGACTTGAATAACAATTGTCTTTTGTGTTCGCTCTACACAATTCATTCCTATATCATCTAATCATTTTGATCTAATTTACCCCCTTGGTCCGGTTTAGTAAACAATCAATCTAAGACAAGTTGATTGTAAATTAATATGATACATCAACAAGAGTCCTCTTTATCAACAACATATCAATTAACTAGATACAAATGATTTGACATCAATAAGCATGGTTCTTTGATTCAAGCTCTAATCTAATCACACATAATACATTCAATCCATAAGATTACATCCAATACCTCAGTTATTAATCTAGACAAACATTATAGAGTTTAGCCAAAAATCATATTAACAAACAAAATAACAATCAATTGATAAGTGGAATTCATTGTGAAGAACAAGAAATCAACCTAATAGAGAATGAATCTTGAATGGAGAAGGTGTTTGAATCTTGATTCTTGGATGTTAAGTCTCTTCCAAGATCTTGGAATTCTCCAATTTTGCTCCTAAAATCGTCTTGGAACTACTCTGTATCGTAACTGTTCGTATCTCTCTCAATAATACACTTTTAAAGTGGTGAAAGTTGGTCAAAAGCAAAAAGTAGGCTGAAACCTACTTCTGGACGGCGTCCAGATTTCTGGACGGCGTCCAGTTGTAAAGTCGTGGACGGTGTCCAGATTTCTGGACGGCGTCCAGTTATGAAGGGCTGGACGGCGTCCAGAAATCTGGACGGCGTCCAGTTGTGCTGAATTGTTCTGTCTCGTTTTTTCCAAATCTCCCTTCATTTGGACGGCGTCCCACTCATTTTGGATGGCGTCCAACATACCTGAAGCCTTGTTTTATCGTTTTAGAGCGCTAATTTGACCATAACTTGTATCGGGATCAACTATGATGAAATCACAACTTATAGAATGGTCATAATTCACCAAAACTCTTTATAAACCACTTTCCGATACACTTTTCATACCTTTATGTATTACTTGTAGAAACCGCCTTAACTATCCTTGATTCGAGAGTATTTTACACGATATTGCGAGATATATATATATGATGTAATTGAGCAATATCAATGATGCTCCCCTAATACGAGCTGTCATTTTCCACAATGGTTTAGAAAAATCTGGTGGTTTAGAGGTTCCCGGGTTATTGTTACATTTTAGGAAATACGGACGTTGCCGATACATATAAAGTTCATCGGGGTTGGAATCAGGTTTCTCTGTTTTATACCTTTTCCCTTATTATTTTCTTTTGCTTTATTAAATTGGGTCGAGGTAATTTCTATAACATCATCGGAATCCTCATCGGGATTCGATTCATCGGAAAATTGGTAATCTTCCCAATATTTTGCTTCCTCGGCGGAAACATCATTGACCATTATTGACTTTGGTCCGTTGGTTGAGGATTTTCTTTTATTTAACCGATTTACTGTAGGTAACAATATTTCTTCCTCCGGAACCTCTTCTTCTTCCGGTTCTTCCTCTTCCGGTTCCTCCTCTTCCGGTTCCTCTTCTTCCGGTTCCTCCTCTTCCGGTTCCTCTTCGGGAATTTGTGAATCTTCCCAAAGTATATTCGACTTTTCATTATTATTAGGTGAGTCGATGGGATTTGTACTAGAGGTAGAAATCTATCACACAATATCAAACACGTTAAGAGATTAATATATCACATAATATTTACATGTTAATAATATATAGTTTCCAACAAAAAAGTTAAGCAATCGTTTTTTTTTTGAAGAAAAACACGGTCGAAGTCCAGACTCACTAATGCATCCTAACAAACTCGGTAAGACACACTAATGCAAAAAATTCTGGTTCTCTAAGACCAACGCTCGGATACCAACTGAAATGTCCCGTTCATATTGATTATAAACGTTCCATATTAATTGATTTCGTTGCGAGGTTTTGACCTCTATATGAGATGTTTTTCAAAGACTTCATTCATTTTTAAAACAAACCATAACCTTTATTTTATTGACAAGGTTAACAAAACACCACTTAGATTATCCAGAAATGATAATCTAACAAATATCACACTTACACACTACCAATACATATTGGTTTACAAATATTAATATGTTACAACAAAATAAATCTCGAATGCAGTTTTAAACAATATTATACAAGCATGCTAACACCAAATCTTGTCCATATAATAGCATGCAATAGCGAAAGCTCTTAATAATCACCTGAAAATAAACATGCTTTAAACGTCAACAAAATTGTTAGTGAGTTATAGGTTTAACCTATATTTATCAAATCGTAATAATAGACCACAAGATTTCATATTTCAATATACGTCCCATACATAGAGATAAAAATCATTCATATGGTGAACACCTGGTAACCGACCTTAACAAGATGCATATAGAATATCCCCTATCATTCCCGGACTCCCTTCGAACATGATGAATTCGAAGTACTAAAGCATCCGGTACTTTGGATGGGGCTCATTGGGCCCAATAGATCTATCTTTAGGATTCGCATCAATTAGGGTGTCTGTTCCCTAATTCTTAGATTACCAGACTAAAAAGGGGCATATTCGGTTTAATAATCCAGCCATAGAATGTAGTTTCATTTACTTGTGTCTATTTTGTAAAACATTTATAAAACTGCATGTATTCTCATCCCAAAATATTATATTTTAAAAGTGGGACTGTAACTCACTTTCACAGTTTTTACTTCGTCGGGAAGTAAGACTTGGCCACTGGTCGATTCATGAACCTATAACAAATATGTACATATATATCAAAGTATGTTCAAAATATATTTACAACATTTTTAATACGTTTTGCTGTTTTAAGTTTATTAAGTCAGCTGTCCTCGTTAGTAACCTACAACTAGTTGTCCACAGTTAGATGTACAGAAAATAAAGCAATATATATTATCTTGAATCAATCCACGACCTCGTGTATACAAGCCTCAGGCTAGATCACAACTCAAAGTATATATAATATTTTGGAATTAACCTCAACCCTGTATAGCTAACTCCAACATTACTGCATATAGAGTGTCTATGGTTGTTCCGAAATATATATATAGATGGGTCGATATGATATGTCAAAACATTGTATTCGTGTCTATGGTATCCCAAGATTACATAATATATTAGAATACATGTATAATACAATATGAGTTAGCTAGGATATGATTAATATAGATTTGTTACCAATTTTCACGTAGCTACAACAAAAAAAATTATCAACAAAAAAAATTATCCAATTTTATTTTACCCATAACTTCTTCATTTTAAATCCGTATTGAGTGTTTCAAGTTACTATGGTTTCATATTGAACTTAAGTTTATGAATCTAAACAGAAAAATTATAAGTTTATAGTCGGAAATACAGGTTACAAGTCATTTTTGTAAAGGTAGTCATTTCAGTCAACAGAACGGCGTCTAGATGACCATTTTGGAAAACATACTTTCACTTTGAGTTTAACCATGATTTTTGGATATAGTTTCATGTTCATAAGAAAAATTATTTTTCCAGAAGAACAACTTTTAAATCAAAGTTTATCATAGTTTTTAATTAACTAACCCAAAACAGCCCGCGGTGTTACTACGACGGCGTATATCCGGTTTTACGGTGTTTTTCGTGTTTCCAGGTTTTAAATCATTAAGTTAGCATATCATATAGATATAGAAAATGTTTTTAGTTGATTTTAAAAGTCAAGTTAGAAGGATTAACTTTATTTGCGAACAAGTTTAGAATTAAGTAAACTATGTTCTAGTGATTACAAGTTTAAATCTTCGAATAAGATAGTTTTATATGTATGAATCGAATGATGTTATGAACATCATTACTACCTTAATTTTAGTAGGTAAACCTATTGGAAATGAGAAAAATAGATCAAGCTTCAAAGGATCCTTGGATGGCTTGAAAATTCTTGAAGCAGAATCATGACACGAAAACAAGTTCAAGTAAGATTTCCACTTGAAATAAGATTGTTATAGTTATAGAAATTGAATCAAAGTTTGAATATGAGTATTACCTTGTATTAGAAAGATATCTTACTGTAAATAAGAAAGATTTCTTGAGGTTGGATGATCACTTTACAAGATTGGAAGTAAGCTAGCAAACTTGGAAGTATTCTTGATTTTATGAAACTAGAACTTATAGAATTTATGAAGAACACTTAGAACTTGAAGATAGAACTTGAGAGAGATAAATTAGATGAATAAAATTGAAGAATGAAAGTATTTGTAGGTATTTTTGGTCGTTGGTATATGGATTAGATATAAATGATGTGTAATTTTGTTTACTTGTAAATAAGTCATGAATGATTACTAATATTTTTATAATTTTATGAGATATTTCATGCTAGTTGCCAAATTATGGTTCCCACATGTGTTAGGTGACTCACAAGGTCTGCTAAGAGCTGATCATTGGAGTGTATATACCAATAGTAAATACATTTAGAAGCTGGGTATTGTACGAGTACGAATACGAGTGCATACGAGTAGAATTGTTGATGAAAATGAATGAGGATGTAATTGTAAGAATTTTTGTTAAGTAGAAGTACTTTGATAAGTGTCTTGAAGTCTTTCAAAAGTGTATGAATACATATTAAAACACTACATGTATATACATTTTAACTGAGTCGTTAAGTCATCGTTAGTCGTTACATGTAAGTGTTGTTTTAAAACCTTTAGGTTAACGATCTTGTTAAATGTTGTTAACCCATTGTTTATTATATCTAAAGAGATGTTAAATTATTACATTATCATGATATTATGATGTATCAATATATCTTAATATGATATATATACAATTAAATGTCGTTACAACGATAATCGTTACATATATGCCTCGTTTCGAAATCCTTAACTTAGTAGTCTTGTTTTTACATATGTAGTTCATTGTTAATATACTTAATGATATGTTTACTTATCATAATACCATGTTAACTATATATATATCTATATATATGGCATCATATAGTTTTTACAAGTTTTAACGTTCGTGAATTACCGGTCAACTTGGGTGGTCAATTGTCTATATGAAACCTATTTCAATTAATCAAGTCTTAACAAGTTTGATTGCTTAACATGTTGAAAACACTTAATCATGTAAATAACAATTTCATTTAATATATATAAACATGGAAAACTTCGGGTCACTATGAAATGTCCCGTTCTTATTGATTAAAAACGTTCCATATTAATTGATTTCGTTGCGAGGTTTTGACCTCTATATGAGACATTTTTCAAAGACTGCATTCATTTTCAAACAAACCATAACCTTTATTTCATCAATAAAGGTTTAAAAAGCTTTACGTAGATTATTAAGTAATGATAATCTAAAATATCCTGTTTACACACGACCATTACATAATAGTTTACAATACAAATATGTTACAACAAAATAAGTTTCTTGAATGCAGTTTTTACACAATATCATACAAGCATGGACTCCAAATCTCGTCATTATTTAAGTATGCGATAGCGGAAGCTCTTAATAATCACCTGAGAATAAACATGCTTAAAACGTCAACAAAAATGTTGGTGAGTTATAGGTTTAACCTATATATATCAAATCATAATAATAGACCACAAGATTTCATATTTCAATACACATCCCATACATAGAGATAAAAATAATTCATATGGTGAACACCTGGTAACCGACATTAACAAGATACATATATAAGAATATCCCCATCATTCCAGGACACCCTTCGGATATGATATAAATTTCGAAGTACTAAAGCATCCGGTACTTTGGATGGGGTTTGTTAGGCCCAATAGATCTATCTTTAGGATTCGCGTCAATTAGGGTGTCTGTTCCCTAATTCTTAGATTACCAGACTTAATAAAAAGGGGCATATTCGATTTCGATAATTCAACCATAGAATGTAGTTTCACGTACTTGTGTCTATTTTGTAAATCATTTATAAAACCTGCATGTATTCTCATCCCAAAAATATTAGATTTTAAAAGTGGGACTATAACTCACTTTCACAGATTTTTACTTCGTCGGGAAGTAAGACTTGGCCACTGGTTGATTCACGAACCTATAACAATATATACATATATATCAAAGTATGTTCAAAATATATTTACAACACTTTTAATATATTTTGATGTTTTAAGTTTATTAAGTCAGCTGTCCTCGTTAGTAACCTACAACTAGTTGTCCACAGTTAGATGTACAGAAATAAATCGATAAATATTATCTTGAATCAATCCACGACCCAGTGTATACGTATCTCAGTATTGATCACAACTCAAACTATATATATTTTGGAATCAACCTCAACCCTGTATAGTTAACTCCAACATTCACATATAGAGTGTCTATGGTTGTTCCGAAATATATATAGATGTGTCGACATGATAGGTTGAAACATTGTATACATTTCTATGGTATCTCAAGATTACATAATATACAATACAAGTTGATTAAGTTATGGTTGGAATAGATTTGTTACCAATTTTCACGTAGCTAAAATGAGAAAAATTATCCAATCTTGTTTTACCCATAACTTCTTCATTTTAAATCCGTTTTGAGTGAATTAAATTGCTATGGTTTCATATTGAACTCTATTTTATGAATCTAAACAGAAAAAGTATAGGTTTATAGTCAGAAAAATAAGTTACGAGTCGTTTTTGTAAAGGTAGTCATTTCAGTCGAAAGAACGACGTCTAGATGACCATTTTAGAAAACATACTTCCACTTTGAGTTTAACCATAATTTTTGGATATAGTTTCATGTTCATAATAAAAATCATTTTATCAGAATAACAACTTTTAAATCAAATTTTATCATAGTTTTTAATTAACTAACCCAAAACAGCCCGCGGTGTTACTACGACGGCGTAAATCCCGTTTTACGGTGTTTTTCGTGTTTCCAGGTTTTAAATCATTAAGTTAGCATATCATATAGATATAGAACATGTGTTTAGTTGATTTTAAAATTCAAGTTAGAAGGATTAACTTTTGTTTGAGAACAAGTTTAGAATTAACTAAACTATGTTCTAGTGATTACAAGTTTAAACCTTCGAATAAGATAGCTTTATATGTATGAATCGAATGATATTATGAACATAATTACTACCTTAAGTTCCTTGGATAAACCTACTGGAAAAGAGAAAAATGGATCTAGCTTCAACGGATCCTTGGATGGCTCGAAGTTCTTGAAGCAGAATCATGACACGAAAACAAGTTCAAGTAAGATCATCACTTGAAATAAGATTGTTATAGTTATAGAAATTGAACCAAAGTTTGAATATGATTATTACCTTGTATTAGAATGATAACCTACTGTAAGAAACAAAGATTTCTTGAGGTTGGATGATCACCTTACAAGATTGGAAGTGAGCTAGCAAACTTGAAAGTATTCTTGATTTTATGTAACTAGAACTTGTAAAATATATGAAGAACACTTAGAACTTGAAGATAGAACTTGAGAGAGATCAATTAGATGAAGAAAATTGAAGAATGAAAGTGTTTGTAGGTGTTTTTGGTCGTTGGTGTATGGATTAGATATAAAGGATATGTAATTTTGTTTTCATGTAAATAAGTCATGAATGATTACTCATATTTTTGTAATTTTATGAGATATTTCAAGCTAGTTGCCAAATGATAGTTCCTACATGTGTTAGGTGACTCACATGGGCTGCTAAGAGCTGATCATTGGGGTGTATATACCAATAGTACATACATCTAAAAGCTGTGTATTGTACGAGTACGAATACGGGTGCATACGAGTAGAATTGTTGATGAAACTGAACGAGGATGTAATTGTAAGCATTTTTGTTAAGTAGAAGTATTTTGATAAGTTTCTTGAAGTCTTTCAAAAGTGTATGAATACATATTAAAACACTACATGTATATACATTTTAACTAAGTCGTTAAGTCATCGTTAGTCGTTACATGTAAATGTTGTTTTGAAACCTTTAGGTTAACGATCTTGTTGAATGTTGTTAACCCATTGTTTATTATAACAAATGAGATGTTAAATTATTATATTATCATGATATTATGATATATAATATATCTTAGTATGATGTATATACAGTTAAATGTCGTTACAACGATAATCGTTACATATATGTCTCGTTTCGAAATCATTAAGTTAGTAGTCTTATTTTTACATATGTATTTCATTGGTAATACACTTAATAATATATTTACTTATCATTTAACATAATTAACCAAGTGTATCAATATCTTAATATGATTCATATGTACCTAGTAAGACGTTGTTATAACGATAATCGTTATATATATCGTTTTCGAGTTTCTTAAATTAATAGTCTCATTTTTATGTATATAACTCATTGTTAAAATAACTAATGAGATACATACTTATAATAAAAACATGTTAACTATATATATAACCATATATATGTCATCGTAAAGTTTTTACAAGTTTTAACGTTCGTGAATCACCGGTCAACTTGGGTGGTCAATTGTCTATATGAAACATATTTCAATTAATCAAGTCTTAACAAGTTTGATTGCTTAACATGTTGGAAACATTTAATCATGTAAAGATCAATCTTAATTAATATATATAAACATGGAAAAGTTCGGGTCACTACAGTACCTACCCGTTAAATAAATTTCGTCCCGAAATTTTAAGCTGTTGAAGGTGTTGACGAATCTTCTGGAAATAGATGCGGGTATTTCTTCTTCATCTGATCTTCACGCTCCCAGGTGAACTCGGGTCCTCTACGAGCATTCCATGGAACCTTAACAATTGGTATTTTGTTTTGCTTAAGTCTTTTAACCTCACGATCCATTATTTCGACGGGTTCTTCGATGAATTGAAGTTTTTCGTTGATTTGGTTTTCATCTAACGGAATAGTGAGATCTTCTTTAGCAAAACATTTCTTCAAATTCGAGACGTGGAAAGTGTTATGTACAGCCGCGAGTTGTTGAGGTAACTCAAGTCGGTAAGCTACTGGTCCGACACGATCAATAATCTTGAATGGTCCAATATACCTTGGATTTAATTTCCCTCGTTTACCAAATCGAACAACGCCTTTCCAAGGTGCAACTTTAAGCATGACCATCTCTCCAATTTCAAATTCTATATCTTTTCTTTTAATGTCAGCGTAGCTCTTTTGTCGACTTTGGGCGGTTTTCAACCGTTGTTGAATTTGGATGATCTTCTCGGTAGTTTCTTGTATAATCTCCGGACCCGTAATCTGTCTATCCCCCACTTCACTCCAACAAATCGGAGACCTGCACTTTCTACCATAAAGTGCTTCAAACGGCGCCATCTCAATGCTTGAATGGTAGCTGTTGTTGTAGGAAAATTCTGCTAACGGTAGATGTCGATCCCAACTATTTCCGAAATCAATAACACATGCTCGTAGCATGTCTTCAAGCGTTTGTATCGTCCTTTCGCTCTGCCCATCAGTTTGTGGATGATAGGCAGTACTCATGTCTAGACGAGTTCCTAATGCATGCTGTAATGTCTGCCAGAATCTTGAAATAAATCTGCCATCCCTATCAGAGATAATAGAGATTGGTATTCCATGTCTGGAGACGACTTCCTTCAAATACAGTCGTGCTAACTTCTCCATCTTGTCATCTTCTCTTATTGGCAGGAAGTGTGCTGATTTGGTGAGACGATCAACTATTACCCAAATAGTATCAAAACCACTTGCAGTCCTTGGCAATTTAGTGATGAAATCCATGGTAATGTTTTCCCATTTCCATTCCGGGATTTCGGGTTGTTGAAGTAGACCTGATGGTTTCTGATGCTCAGCTTTGACCTTAGAACACGTCAAACATTCTCCTACGTATTTAGCAACATCGGCTTTCATACCCGGCCACCAAAAATGTTTCTTGAGATCCTTGTACATCTTCCCCGTTCCAGGATGTATTGAGTATCTAGTTTTATGAGATTCTCTAAGTACCATTTCTCTCATATCTCCAAATTTTGGTACCCAAATCCTTTCAGCCCTATACCGGGTTCCGTCTTCCTGAATATTAAGATGCTTCTCCGATCCTTTGGGTATTTCATCCTTTAAATTTCCCTCTTTTAAAACTCCTTGTTGCGCCTCCTTTATTTGAGTAGTAAGGTTATTATGAATCATTATATTTATAGATTTTACTCGAATGGGTTCTCTGTCCTTTCTGCTCAAAGCATCGGCTACCACATTTGCCTTCCCCGGGTGGTAACGAATCTCAAAGTCGTAATCATTCAACAATTCAATTCACCTACGATGCCTCATATTCAGTTGTTTCTGATTAAATATGTGTTGAAGACTTTTGTGGTCGGTATATATAATACTTTTGACCCCATATAAGTAGTACCTCCAAGTCTTTAATGCAAAAACAACCGCGCCTAATTCCAAATCATGCGTCGTATAATTTTGCTCGTGAATCTTCAATTGTCTAGAGGCATAAGCAATCACCTTCGTTCGTTGCATTAATACACAACCGAGACCTTGCTTTGATGCGTCACAATAAATCACAAAATCATCATTCCCTTCAGGCAATGACAATATAGGTGCCGTAGTTAGCTTTTTCTTCAATAACTGAAACGCTTTCTCTTGTTCATCCTTCCATTCAAATTTCTTCCCTTTATGCGTTAATGCAGTCAAGGGTTTTGCTATTCTGGAAAAGTCTTGGATGAACCTTCTGTAGTAACCAGCTAGTCCTAAAAACTGGCATATGTGTTTCGGAGTTTTCGGGGTTTCCCACTTTTCAACAGTTTCTATCTTTGCTGGATCCACCTTAATACCTTTTTTGTTCACTATGTGACCGAGGAATTGAACTTCTTCCAACCAAAATGCACACTTTGAAAACTTAGCGTACAATTCTTCCTTCCTCAATACTTCTAACACCTTTCTCAAATGTTCACCGTGTTCTTGGTCATTCTTTGAGTAAATAAGTATGTCATCAAAGAAAACAATGACAAACATGTCAAGGTATGGTCCACACACTCGGTTCATAAGGTCCATGAACACAGCTGGTGCATTAGTTAAACCAAACGGCATGACCATAAACTCGTAATGACCGTAACGTGTTCTGAAAGCAGTCTTTGGAATATCATCTTCTTTCACCCGCATTTGATGATACCCGGAACGTAAGTCAATCTTTGAATAAACAGACGAGCCTTGTAGTTGATCAAATAAGTCGTCGATTCTCGGTAGTGGGTAGCGGTTCTTGATGGTAAGTTTTCTCAACTCTCGGTAGTCGATACACAACCTGAATGTACCATCTTTCTTCTTGACAAACAAAACAGGAGCTCCCCACGGTGATGTGCTTGGTCGAATGAAACCACGCTCTAAAAGTTCTTGTAATTGGCTTTGCAGTTCTTTCATCTCGCTGGGTGCGAGTCTGTAAGGAGCACGAGCTATTGGTGCAGCTCCTGGTACAAGATCTATTTGAAATTCAACGGATCGATGTGGGGGTAATCCCGGTAATTCTTT
Source organism: Rutidosis leptorrhynchoides (assembly GCF_046630445.1). NCBI lineage: Eukaryota > Viridiplantae > Streptophyta > Magnoliopsida > Asterales > Asteraceae > Rutidosis > Rutidosis leptorrhynchoides. Next base: position 98,126,822 of record NC_092334.1, on the reverse strand, counting down.
CGGAAATACATCGGGAAATTCTTTTGCAATGGGAACATCATTGATGCTCTTTTCTTCAGTTGTACTTTCTCGACGTGTGCTAGAACAGCATAGCAACCTTTTCTTATTAGTTTTTGTGCCTTCAAATTACTAATAAGATGTAGCTTCGTGTTGCCCTTTTCTCCGTACACCATTAACGGTTTTCCTTTTTCTCGTATAATGCGAATTGCATTTTTGTAACAGACGATCTCTGCTTTCACTTCTTTCAACCAGTCCATACCGATTATCACATCAAAACTCCCTAACTCTACTGGTATCAAATCAATCTTAAATGTTTCGCTAACCAGTTTAATTTCTCGATTCCGACATATATTATCTGCTGAAATTAATTTACCATTTGCTAATTCGAGTAAAAATTTACTATCCAAAGGCATCAATGGACAACTTAATTTAGCACAAAAATCTCTACTCATATAGCTTCTATCCGCACCCGAATCAAATAAAACGTAAGCAGATTTATTGTCAATAAGAAACATACCCGTAATAAGCTCCGGGTCTTCCTGTGCCTCTGCCGCATTAATATTGAAAACTCTTCCGCGGCCTTGTCCATTCGTGTTCTCCTGGTTCGGGCAATTTCTAATAATGTGGCCCGGTTTTCCACATTTATAACAAACTACATTGGCATAACTTTCTTCGACACTACTTGCTCCGCCATTACTCGTTCCGACACCATTTGTTCCTTTCGTTCTATTAACCCCTGGTCCGTAGACCTCACACTTCGCCGCGCTATGACCATTTCTTTTACACTTGTTGCAAAATTTGGTGCAGAACCCCGAGTGATACTTTTCACACCTTTGGCATAGCTGCTTCTGATTGTTGTTGTTGTTGCGGTTATTATTGTTGTTGGGATGATTGCTGTAGTTGCTGTTGTTGTTGTTGTTGTTATTGGGCCGTTTGTTGTAGTTGCGATTGATGTTGCGATTGTTGGGATAATTGTTGCGATTATTGTTGTAATTGCTGTTGTTGTTGTATTGGTAATTCTTATCACCGTTTTCCTCCCACTTTCTTTTGACTTGCTTCACATTGGCCTCTTCAGCAGTCTGTTCTTTAATTCTTTCTTCAATCTGGTTCACTAGTTTGTGAGCCATTCTACATGCCTGTTGTATAGAGGCGGGCTCGTGTGAACTTATATCTTCTTGGATTCTTTCCGGTAATCCTTTCACAAACGCGTCGATCTTCTCTTCCTCATCTTTGAATGCTCCCGGACACAATAGGCACAATTCTGTGAATCGTCTTTCGTACGTGGTAATATCAAATCCTTGGGTTCGTAACCCTCTAAGTTCTGTCTTGAGCTTATTGACCTCGGTTCTGGGACGGTACTTCTCGTTCATCAAGTGCTTGAATGCTGACCACGGTAGTGCGTACGCATCGTCTTGTCCCACTTGCTCTAGATAGGTATTCCACCATGTTAACGCAGAACCTGTGAAGGTATGCGTAGCGTACTTCACTTTGTCCTCTTCAGTACACTTACTTATGGCAAACACCGATTCGACCTTCTCGGTCCACCGTTTCAATCCGATCGGTCCTTCGGTTCCATCAAATTCCAAAGGTTTGCAGGCAGTGAATTCTTTGTAGGTGCATCCTACACGATTTCCGGTACTGCTAGATCCAAGGTTATTGTTGGTATGTAGCGCAGCCTGTACTGCGGCTATGTTTGAAGCTAGAAAAGTACGGAATTCCTCTTCATTCATATTCACGGTGTGTCGAGTAGTCGGTGCCATTTCCTTCAAAATAGTCAAATGGAACAAGTTAATCATACAGAATATTAAGAGTAGTTAATAGTATTTCGTAGCATAATATGAACTCATTTATAAAAGCTTTTTCTTCATATTAGCGTTTTATAAGTTTAAATTCGGGTAGTACCTACCCGTTAAGTTCATACTTAGTAGCTAATATACAATTCAACTACTACAATTCTATATGAAAAACTGATTATAATAATATTTCGCGTTCAAACTTTTATACAATATTTTACAAACTTACAATACCGCTTATTTTACATAAAGCATGAAATATAGCACACAATAACTTTGATACAAGATAGTTGTGAAGATAATTCTAGCTAGTACACAAGTCGTTCAGCAAAGGCAATAAAGACACGTAATTCATACGTCCAGAAACAAGTCATGCATTCTGGTTTTACTAGGACTACTTCCCATCCTTGGTCTTGTGGAACATAACCGTTATGGCCGTTGATAAGATAGCGTGTTGTAACGTCATCAAAGGGACGAGGGTTACGTAATGTCCAACAGTCCCGTAACAATCTAAAAACCTCATTTCTTACCCCAATTACCGACTCCGTCACTTGTGGAAACGTTTTGTTTAATAGTTGTAGCCCGATGTTCTTATTCTCACTTTGGTGAGAAGCGAACATTACTAATCCGTAAGCATAACATGCTTCTTTATGTTGCATGTTAGCCGCTTTTTCTAAATCACGAAGTGCAATATTCGGATATATTGAGTCAAAATAATTTCTTAACCCGTTGCGTAAAATAGCATTTGGGTTCCCCGCAATATATGCGTCAAAGTAAACGCATCGTAACTTATGGGTTTCCCAATGTGATATCCCCCATCTTTCAAACGAAAGTCTCTTATAAACCAAGACATTCTTGGAACGTTCTTCGAATGTCTTACAAACTGATCTCGCCTTAAATAGTTGTGCCGAGGAATTCTGACCGACTCTAGACAAGATTTCATCAATCATGTCTCCGGGTAGGTCTCTTAAAATATTGGGTTGTCTATCCATTTTGTGTTTTTAAACTGTAAAATAGACAAGAGTTAGATTCATAAAAAAAATACTTATTAATACAAGCAATTTTTACATATATCATAAAGCATAAGCACACTATATTACATATATTACACCACACGAATACAACTATCTTATTCCGACTCGCTCGTTTCTTCTTCTTCAGTTTTGGTTCGTTTTGCCAAGTTTCTAGGGATATATGATGTTCCCCTAATACTAACTGTCGTTTTCCACAACGGTTTAGAAAAACCTGGTGGTTTAGAGGTTCTCGGGTCATTGTTACAACTTAAGGACTTCGGGGGTTGACGATACATATAAAGTTCATCGGGGTTGGAATTAGATTTCTCTATTTTTATGCCCTTTCCCTTATTATTTTCTTTTGCCTTTTTAAATTCAGTTGGGGTAATTTCTATAACATCATCGGAATTCTCGTCGGAATCCGATTCATCGGAGAATTGGTAATCCTCCCAATATTTTGCTTCCTTGGCGGAAACACCATTGACCATAATTAACCTTGGTCGGTTGGTTGAGGATTTTCTTTTACTTAACCTTTTTATTATTTCCCCCACCGGTTCTACTTCTTCATCCGGTTCCGATTCTTCTTCCGGTTCCGATTCTTCTTCCGGTTCCGACTCTTCTTCCGGTTCCTCTTCGGGAACTTGTGAATCAATCCACGAATCATTCCAATTTACATTTAACTCTTCATTATTATTAGGTGAGTCAATGGGACTTGTTCTAGAGGTAGACATCTATCACATAATATCAAACGCGTTAAGAGATTAATATATCACATAATATTCACATGTTAAAAATATATAGTTTCCAACAAAATTTGTTAAGCAATCATTTTTCAAGTAAACACGGTCGAAGTCCAGACTTACTAATGCATCCTAACAAACTCGATAAGACACACTAATGCAAAATTCTGGTTCTCTAAGACCAACGCTCTAATACCAACTGAAATGTCCCGTTCTTATTGATTAAAAACGTTCCATATTAATTGATTTCGTTGCAAGGTTTTGACCTCTATATGAGACATTTTTCAAAGACTGCATTCATTTTCAAACAAACCATAACCTTTATTTCATTAATAAAGGTTTAAAAAGCTTTACGTAGATTATCAAGTAATGATAATCTAAAATATCCTGTTTACACACGACCATTACATAATGGTTTACAATACAAATATGTTACAACAAAATAAGTTTCTTGAATGCAGTTTTTACACAATATCATACAAGCATGGACTCCAAATCTCGTCCTTATTTAAGTATGCGATAGCGGAAGCTCTTAATAATCACCTGAGAATAAACATGCTTAAAACGTCAACAAAAATGTTGGTGAGTTATAGGTTTAACCTATATATATCAAATCATAATAATAGACCACAAGATTTCATATTTCAATACACATCCCATACATAGAGATAAAAATCATTTATATGGTGAACACCTGGTAACCGACATTAACAAGATGCATATATAAGAATATCCCCATCATTCCAGGACACCCTTCGGATATGATATAAATTTCGAAGTACTAAAGCATCCGGTACTTTGGATGGGGTTTGTTAGGCCCAATAGATCTATCTTTAGGATTCGCGTCAATTAGGGTGTCTGTTCCCTAATTCTTAGATTACCAGACTTAATAAAAAGGGGCATATTCGATTTCGATAATTCAACCATAGAATGTAGTTTCACGTACTTGTGTCTATTTTGTAAATCATTTATAAAACCTGCATGTATTCTCATCCCAAAAATATTAGATTTTAAAAGTGGGACTATAACTCACTTTCACATATTTTTACTTCGTCGGGAAGTAAGACTTGGCCACTGGTTGATTCACGAACCTATAACAATATATACATATATATCAAAGTATGTTCAAAATATATTTACAACACTTTTAATATATTTTGATGTTTTAAGTTTATTAAGTCAGCTGTCCTCGTTAGTAACCTACAACTAGTTGTCCACAGTTAGATGTACAGAAATAAATCGATAAATATTATCTTGAATCAATCCACGACCCAGTGTATACGTATCTCAGTATTGATCACAACTCAAACTATATATATTTTGGAATCAACCTCAACCCTGTATAGCTAACTCCAACATTCACATATAGAGTGTCTATGGTTGTTCCGAAATATATATAGATGTGTCGACATGATAGGTCAAAACATTGTATACGTGTCTATGGTATCTCAAGATTACATAATATACAATACAAGTTGATTAAGTTATGGTTGGAATAGATTTGTTACCAATTTTCACGTAGCTAAAATGAGAAAAATTATCCAATCTTGTTTTACCCATAACTTCTTCATTTTAAATCCGTTTTGAGTGAATCAAATTGCTATGGTTTCATATTGAACTCTATTTTATGAATCTAAACAGAAAAAGTATAGGTTTATAGTCGAAAAAATAAGTTACGAGTCGTTTTTGTAAAGGTAGTCATTTCAGTCGAAAGAACGACGTCTAGATGACCATTTTAGAAAACATACTTCCACTTTGAGTTTAACCATAATTTTTGGATATAGTTTCATGTTCATAATAAAAATCATTTTCTCAGAATAACAACTTTTAAATCAAAGTTTATCATAGTTTTTAATTAACTAACCCAAAACAGCCCGCGGTGTTACTACGACGGCGTAAATCCGGTTTTACGGTGTTTTTCGTGTTTCCAGGTTTTAAATCATTAAGTTAGCATATCATATAGATATAGAACATGTGTTTAGTTGATTTTAAAATTCAAGTTAGAAGGATTAACTTTTGTTTGCGAACAAGTTTAGAATTAACTAAACTATGTTCTAGTGATTACAAGTTTAAACCTTCGAATAAGATAGCTTTATATGTATGAATCGAATGATGTTATGAACATCATTACTACCTTAAGTTCCTTGGATAAACCTACTGGAAAAGAGAAAAATGGATCTAGCTTCAACGGATCCTTGGATGGCTCGAAGTTCTTGAAGCAGAATCATGACACGAAAACAAGTTCAAGTAAGATCATCACTTGAAATAAGATTGTTATAGTTATAGAAATTGAACCAAAGTTTGAATATGATTATTACCTTGTATTAGAATGATAACCTACTGTAAGAAACAAAGATTTCTTGAGGTTGGATGATCACCTTACAAGATTGGAAGTGAGCTAGCAAACTTGAAAGTATTCTTGATTTTATGTAACTAGAACTTGTAAAATATAAGAAGAACACTTAGAACTTGAAGATAGAACTTGAGAGAGATCAATTAGATGAAGAAAATTGAAGAATGAAAGTGTTTGTAGGTGTTTTTGGTCGTTGGTGTATGGATTAGATATAAAGGATATGTAATTTTGTTTTCATGTAAATAAGTCATGAATGATTACTCATATTTTTGTAATTTTATGAGATATTTCATGCTAGTTGCCAAATGATGGTTCCCACATGTGTTAGTTGACTCACATGGGCTACTAAGAGCTAATCATTGGAGTGTATATACCAATAGTACATACATCTAAAAGCTGTGTATTGTACGAGTACGAATACGGGTGCATACGAGTAGAATTGTTGATGAAACTGAACGAGGATGTAATTGTAAGCATTTTTGTTAAGTAGAAGTATTTTGATAAGTGTCTTGAAGTCTTTCAAAAGTGTATGAATACATATTAAAACACTACATGTATATACATTTTAACTGAGTCGTTAAGTCATCGTTAGTCGTTACATGTAAATGTTGTTTTGAAACCTTTAGGTTAACGATCTTGTTGAATGTTGTTAACCCATTGTTTATTATAACAAATGAGATGTTAAATTATTATATTATCATGATATTATGATATATAATATATCTTAGTATGATGTATATACAGTTAAATGTCGTTACAACGATAATCGTTACATATATGTCTCGTTTCGAAATCATTAAGTTAGTAGTCTTATTTTTACATATGTATTTCATTGGTAATACACTTAATAATATATTTACTTATCATTTAACATAATTAACCAAGTGTATCAATATCTTAATATGATTCATATGTACCTAGTAAGACGTTGTTATAACGATAATCGTTATATATATCGTTTTCGAGTTTCTTAAATTAATAGTCTCATTTTTATGTATATAACTCATTGTTAAAATACCTAATGAGATACATACTTATAATAAAAACATGTTAACTATATATATAACCATATATATGTCATCGTATAGTTTTTACAAGTTTTAACGTTCGTGAATCACCGGTCAACTTGGGTGGTCAATTGTCTATATGAAACATATTTCAATTAATCAAGTCTTAACAAGTTTGATTGCTTAACATGTTGGAAACATTTAATCATGTAAATATCAATCTTAATTAATATATATAAATATGGAAAAGTTCGGGTCACTACACACTACATTCCTCGCCTGGCTTTCCACATTCCTGTGCTGGAACCTCCCATCAATGGTTTTCTCAATCATGGTATAGTTTCATGAACTTGATCATCTGCTATGTCAGTGTGCAAATGATCTTCTTCTTCAACGGAAGTCTCTTCAAGAGTTAACTGATCAACTGGTATATTTTCAATAAGGTTTTCATCGATTGGTTCAAGTGTTGTTTTTGATGAGGTTGTTTCAGTTGCCTTCGTGCTCTTGGTGGTTTTGGTGGTCTTTGAGATGGGTGGCGCCATCTGTTAGTACGATTTTTTGTATAGCGGCTGTAAGGTACTAGTACAGAAAATTAGCTGCTCAGCGTGTGACGTATATTGTTGATTGTTGTTTGCCCTTGAGAAATAATCTCTGCAAACCCGGAACACAGATGTAAGATATGTGGGGTGGTCTCAATCAATCTGTGGATCAATTTGTAATGATCCGTCTAGCGCACTGCTGCTAAGCGGATAATGTTGTTTTAGAGTGAGAAAGAACTGTGTGAGAGAGAAAGTGTACTTCTCTCTGACTGAAGTTCAGATCAGAATCATATGAAATGTGGTGACCCAGGGGGTCTATTTATAGGCGTAGAATGTCCAAAATTCATGGGATACACGTGTCAATCACTGAATGGTTCTGTTACGTGAAGTATCCTGAATGTCGGTGGCGTGAGCTGACGTGGCTGCGTGCCGTTCACGCGCTGAGTTAAAGGGCTTATGCATAGAAGCTGCCTGCAGGGCTTATGCTTGACGCTGGGCGGCCTGATAAACGCTGGGCGGCAAACTTTGAAAACTGCCAAATTTCATTATGTCTTGTGCTCTTTGATCGAGTTTTTTGTATGAAAATGATGTTTTTATGCGTGTATCTCCTAGGATACACCATTAAATGGCGTTACATGGAACCGAACGAATGACTGAGCCATATCACCACACCAACCTTATGTGGTCTCGACGAACGACGTTACATGAATCCTTCCCAAGACGAATTCAATCACCACATCCGCACCCATCCTATGCATACACATGTACATAATACATTCAGACTCACCTCGAAGCGCACACAAGTGATATGCAACACGATCTCCATACCCGAGCAAGCACGCACCTACATACAACATATAGGCATAACAAACACATAAATACCCATTCTCTATAAGAGAATCCGACACAATCATCCCTTAAACAGGGGATTACACCTTGCTCACCAAAACTGCCCATAAGACACCTAAAATGTGCACAACCCATTACCACTTCGGGTGGTAATTCTAACTCACACCAATAAGAGAAATTGTGACCCGAATTGCACTCGACCATAAAATGACTTGACCCATTACCACTACAAGTGGTAATTCACGCCCAAATAATATCCTAATATAATAAACGCTAATACCACACCCAAATCCCAAACTACAACACTTTGCTCAATTTTTTTTACCCATTTTGACACTTGAACAGCCCTATATATACAGCTGATTTTGACCCAATTAAATTCCTGTTCAGCAGATCAACACTCATTCATTGGATAGGATTCTCAAAGACCTTTCCGAAAAGTGCTCACACGCCCCAAACGGAGCTACGGTTGATTAGATACGACCTTTGCATATAATGTTTTGTGCAGTTTTTATTTTAGCTACGGGTTTCATCAAATTTACCCAATTTTGACCCACAAGCATAACCACAACACTAATTCACTAACCCATGACTGACAACACTATCAAGGATTAATTTTAACACTAACAACACTATAAAACTCAAAATTAAAGTAAAATTGTTCATACTTCAAGTTAGGGTTTCAAAATCTCAAATTTCATAAGTTGGTGAAGAACTAGGATGAATCTAAGGTTCCACAAGACCTAATAAGTGTTGATGATGTTGATTACATTCTTAGAATGAGGAATTTGGCCGGCATTTTGCTATTTAATATAAGCCAAAAATTATCATTTTACCCCTGCCCAACTTCAGCTTTACACCTTAGGTCATTTTCTTGCATCCATGGTCCTTTTACTAACGAAAAACTAGCGGTAATCCCATGACTTAACGTTTTTAACTTCCGACACCTACAAAAGTAGTATTATTAAAAAATAATATTTTTCTCCATTTATTAACCTCTTGAAACATCCCGGTCGCTCCTGTTATTATTAAATTAATATAAAAATTAATAAAATAATACTTAAAATTTCGGGTCGATACAAATCTCTCCCACTTATAACGAATCACGCCCCCGTGATCCGCGCCACATACGAAAAATGTAAGTCTTTCAGCATCAACGCCTCAACAATTCACAACACATGATCACGTTCCATTACTACAACATCAATCGCGATCTACTAAATTCACCATGACGTGAACCAAGTCTTTCAACTTTTCAGTTTTACCTTTAATTTTTTTTTTCCTTTTTTAATCATATCCACATACATTAAGAGCATAATAAAACTTAAACTTTTTATTTTTTTCTATTTATGAAAGTGAACAATTAATTTAAGAAATCTAAAATTGGAATACGGAGTATTAAACAATAAATTAGAGAGTGCATAGTTTAATTGTGTCCTAAACATACCTTTTTGGGGGTGAAGCATCGGATCACTCTTTTATCTAATACTCCTATTATTTTTTTTATTAATTATCTAGTTATTAACTTAATTTACAGAACGTGTTATGCAAGGATCCCATTATTAATTTGGCTTGGGCACAAATATTTGGTCCTTAATAACTGTGATTCGCTAGTTGATGTCGAAGCATCTAAATCTGATCACTCATATATATAAGGAAGAAAATATAAATATACTTTAATCGCAAATTCCCTATATTCCCTATATATTTACCCTAATTCCGATTCCGACGTTTCATTATATTATAATTATAATTATATTATAAATAAATACTAAAGGTTCACTTTTAGAAACCCCAATTTCTTTTCGAAACCGTCGAACAATATCAAAAGGAACGGAACAGAGACTGAAGGTGAAAGAGGTATTAATATTACTCCGTATTTATTTATTTATTTTTTTAATCTTTTCAAAGGCAAGAATTGCATTAAATTAAAGCAAACTAGCAAGAATTTAGAAAATACAAAGACACAAAACGACTCTCCCAACTACACAACATTAAGTAAAACGACACCAAACTCCCTTCACTACAAGCAACACACCACAATTTTTAGGTACGATTGTGAAAAAGGTGAATTTAATCTGTTTTGATTCATAATTATTGAATGAATGATTTTATAAAAAAAATAGTAGGATTTTTATTTCTGTGTAAATGCTACATCATCAACTTTTAGGTACGATTATGAAATAACATTATCTTGTGCCGGTTGCGTCATTGTAAATTTTTTAGGATTTTTTTTTTTTTTTTTTTTTTTTAGACCTAAGTATCATCATGATTGTATCATATCTACTTTTCAGGCTGCTGCTATGGCACCAACATCTGTTCACAACGTTGAAGGCATGGATCCAACGGTACATTTTCTATTTATTTATTTATATTATACATATAAAAAAAGCTGTTTGTCATATGTTATGTTGACCTAATTAAGCACATGGGCTCACAGCATTTAAATTTTAGTGTGATATATGGAGGATTAACTTATATAAAGTGGCCGGAAATTTCAGTACTAATATAAACTTGTTAGTAAACTATAAATGATTAATTATCATGTTAATTTTTGTTTTGTTGCAGCAATATTTTGAGAATCGGATGAAAGAATGTGCTGATCAGAAGGAAGCTGGGCTAAATCCATATCCCAACTTTCAAGTCTCAACGTCGATTCGCGAATACTTAGAGCAATACGGCAATTTAGAAAACGGGGAGCATCTAGAGGATGTGGAAGTATCTTTGGCTGGTGAGTAGCTAGCAACTTTTGGTAATTGATCTCTAATGTTAATTATTATGACATTTTTTTTTTTTAAATGTTGATATTTGAACTCGATCTTGATAGGGCGAATAATGTCCAAAAGGTTTTCATCATCGAAACTGTTCTTTTATGACTTACATGGTGGCTGTGGTGGAAAAGTGCAACTTATGGCCGATATAAGGTACGTAGCCGTAATAGTGTAATATATCTTTATTGCTAACTGCTTGTGGAGAATTTTACTTAAAAAATGATATTCAACCATTAATTTAAATTCACACATGTAGAGTAACATTAATTCCTTAAACGAGAACTCGTAAATACACTCTCGATCTTTGAGTGGTCTTGCAGAAATATACACTTGCTAACATATTTATTTATGAGCTTACAGGTCATCAGGTTTGGACAAAGCTGAATTCTCTAAGCTCCATGATGCCGTTAAGCGTGGACATCATGTTGGTATTGTCGGGTTCCCAGGTGTGTGAAATTTTAAATTTGCAACTTCTTAATTTATTTCATTGATTGATTGATCGATGCTCTTCGGAATGATGGATGAAGCTATTGGTTTTTTTAGGTTAGGATGTTTTTTCCCCAATTTTTTTTGTTTTTTAATAGTGGGACTTTTTTAATACTATTTCACCTTGTTCAGGACTGTTGTGTATTTTCCATTTAAATTTTTTATGCTGATCAGTATTTTGTTTGTTGCAGGAAAAAGCAAAAAGGGTGAGCTGAGTATTTTTCCCAAATCGTTCACGATTTTATCACCCTGTCTTCATATGATGCCAATGCAAAAAACGAAAATGAAAGCAAAGAAAAACACTAATGCAAAGGAAGAAGAAGAGGACAATAATGCTGATGCAAAGGTGATACATTAACTAATAACGCCATGATTAATTAGTTCATTGCCATAACTATTAAATTAGATTATTATTTTTTCCCAATGAAATGTTTGATGTTGTTTTGGGTTTTTTTTAGTGATTCTGTTTTGAATTCATTCTCTACAGGAAATTGAAGTTTGGACTCCAGGAACTGGTAGAAATCCTAATACTTATGCTTTAAAAGATCAGGTAGTTATTCCATATTAGTATCAACTAACTACCGTTGCATGCATGCATGCTTTTTAATTAATCACTTAATCCAACTCCTGTTTTGCTACTTCTATGTGTTTAGCTTTAACTCTTAATAATCCAGTCTGTGCATTCATTTGTTGTAGGAAACTCGATATCGTCAACCCTATCTAGATCTGATGATAAACCCTGATATCAGGGCTATATTTCTGACACGAGAAAAGATCGTAATTTATATAAGAAGTTTTCTCAAAAATATGCATTTTTTGGAGGTAAACTTGATAATAACCAACCAATATTTAATTCATTACCATAAGTTCATAACTATGGAATTGGATTGGATTATTTCTTAAACAATTTATTTTCTCTTTTGGTATGTGTGACTCCAATGTTTAGGTTGAAACTCCAATGATGAACACGGTTGCTGGTGGAGCAGCTGCACGTCCGTTTGTGACTCATCACAATGACCTAAACTTGAGACTATTTTTACGGATTTCACCCGAGCTTAACTTAAAGAAGCTTGTGGTCGGAGGATTTGAGCGTGTATTTGAAATCGGGAGGCAATTCAGGAACGAGGGAATTGACATGAGTCACAATCCCGAGTTCACGACGTGTGAATTCTATATGGCCTATGCTGACTATTATGACCTCATGGAGATAACTGAACAAATGTTGAGTGGTAAGTCTTTAAATTTGACTCTCTCTCTCTCTCTCTATATATATATATATATATATATATATATATATATATATATATATATATATATATATATATATATATAAATATATATCAAAATTGTATAAATATGGGGTATTATATGTTATATAAAGTAATATAATATTTTCAAAAAACATGGAAACAGGGATGGTGAAAGAGCTGACGGGCGGTTACATAATAAAATATCATGCTAATGGTTACGATAATGACGCCATTGAAATTGACTTTACTCCTCCTTTCAGGTAATTTTCATACTAACTACCTTGCAAATCTAATTTCAGCTCTCTCATGTTTTTGTTGCTCTAGTTTTGTGCTAATAACTTGATTAAAATGGGTTTGTTTGTAGACGGATTGAAATGATTGAAGGGTTGGAGCAGGCAGCAAATCTTTGCATACCAAAAGACCTTGCGAGTGATGAGGCCAACAAATATCTTGCTGATGCGTGCGCAAGGTTTGACATCCAATGTCCTCCGCCTCAAACCACCGCACGCTTGTTGGACAAAGTAATCATTTTTTGTCTATGATCACTAACTATCTGAACACACTCCATGTACGATCCGAGTTTATAATAAATAATTTCATTTAATTTGTGTGTGTCTGCAGCTTGTGGGACACTTTTTAGAGGAACAATGTGTTAATCCTGCTTTTATAATCAACCATCCTGAGATAATGAGTCCACTCGCAAAGTCGCATCGTGATAAACCAGGCTTAACTGAACGCTTTGAATTGTTTATTAACAAGCATGAGGTATTTATTTTTATTTTTATTTTTTTAGTTTTATAAATAGATAAATCTATTGATTAATTGATGTTCCAATATTATCCTCAGGTTGCTAATGCATACACCGAACTGAATGATCCAGTGGTACAACGGCAGCGTTTTGCTGATCAACTAAAGGTACCACACAACTAACATTTATAAATGATAATGATATTTTAAATTATAAATGATAGATTGTGGATTTACCCTGTTTTACCACGGTCAAACGTTTCAGGATAGACAATCAGGGGATGTTGAAGCAATGGCTATGGATGAGTCGTTTTGTACGGCACTTGAATATGGCTTACCACCAACTGGTGGTTGGGGTTTGGGTATAGATAGGCTTACAATGTTGCTCACCGATTCACTCAACATCAAGGTATCTTATAAACCTATTTTTAGTTAATTAGGTTACTCTATGTTTAGAGACTTGTTTTGGACCCCCCCTAATCTTAATCAATTTTTTGGGCAAACAGGAAGTTATACTTTTCCCAGCCATGAAACCAGTCAATGAGGAAGCCACTGTCAAAGGTACATTTTCTGGAACATCTTTTGTTTGCATCAGTTTTTATTATTAAGAAAAATATGAGATGAATAGCTTTGATCAATCGAGAACTTAAATATGTAATTAATTAGGTTGATTCGATTTGATATTTTGAATGATATATGTGTTCACTTGATGTAATATTGGCAGCAGGTGGTAATCTTTCGTATGATGATCTTTTGGAGAAGAATGCGGATCTAGAGAAGCAGCTGGAAGCGGCGAAGAATGCACAACATAAAATTCTTCTTCTTCTTTGTTTTATGTTATTTACATGGTTTTGTTTTAGTTATTATGGTGGTTGAATAAATCGATGTTGATGGACGAATATTTTTTTATTAGATTGATATATTAGTTTTATTACATAAGAAGCACAGCCCTATTATGCACTATACAAGCAATAACACAACTCACTGTCAAAACAAATGAGTTTTAGACACTAATAAAAAAACATATCTAAGGAATAATAATCATAATAGAGAAGGATCATAGAAATTAAATTAAGCTGGCCGGAAACATATTATTAGATGTTTGACTAAGATCGAACTCTCGACATATTCAACGGATCCTTAAAGTTGACACTCTATGTAGAGACTTGCCAATCCATTAACCTCATGAATTGTTAATATACGACTGGAACTAATGGACAAATATAGTATTGAAAAATCACTTTTTCTTAAACTATGTGTTTTTTTATTTGGGAACAATTAATATGAGACGGAATAAACTTACTTGCTGACGTCATTTGTTGTCCAAAACCATAATGTACTCTTTAAACTCTCCTCGACTCTCGATATGTCAGCAAAATTCTTTATGTTTGCAGTTGAAATGTTACAAAACGATCTAAAATGCTTTCATTCATAGTGAAAACGTTCACGTCCTTTTTCCTAGCCTACTAAAATCTCATACTTATAGTTGCAAATACCTTCCATCATCTCTATCATCTGTTATGAGTTAGTTCCACGTGATATCACTAGGAGCATTTCGTCGAGCACCTTGAATGCTTAAACTTAAACACGAGGTAAAATCCTTCTACATTGAGATGTACTTCTAACGATATATAAAAGACATTGCATACGATATATATACTATTTGTAACGGAATTTAAATATAAATATTTAATTTAAAGTTCAGTTATGTGATGATCATTTGACGCACAATTTAAAATTCAGTTTCAAAATCTTCTTCAAATTATATAGAAATAATTGTGCCGTTGGTTCCTCCATTTTACCCCAAAAAGCTAACAGCGTCTCTCAAGTTTTTTTTGGCTTTCAGCGTCCCTCTATTATCACTTTTTTGGATTACGCGTCACTCCCTCAGTCTGGCGTTAAAAAAGTCCGTTAACCCTTGACATGTGCGTTGCATGTGAGGGTAAAATCGTCTTTTTAACCCTTCTTCTTTATCTGAATTGAATTTGAAGCTTGCTATACTTGTTCTTCTCCAAAACTACAAACCCTAATTGTTTTGGAAAAATAAAACTAAAAATTAAGTCTAAATAAAAACTGATCCCTTACTAATAATATGCATAGCATCGTTCTTTAAATCATTCATTTGTAACTGAAACGAAAATAAAAATACAAAAAGTAAATCCGCAGCAGTGGAGTTTAAAAGGCTGAAAAAGTTCCATTGTTTCCTTCTTCGTTAATCTTCTTCTGGCGAATAGTAATCTTCTTTCATTGTCCCATTTGGAAATCAATTTCAAGCAACTATCCAGGTGATTAACAATCACTAAAAACTGACCCATTTTATGTTCATTAACAATCAGCTCCAATCACAATAAAAATGGGTCTGAATTGCATTTGATAAAGGGGTTTCGTTTCATTTCATTTTAACACAACAAATATTCATCTTCTCCAACAACAAAAATAAAATGAATTAAAATACCCATTTGGAAAGTTAGATGTTAAAAACCCTAATTTTGGGAATTAAAAAGATCTGGACAATGAATTGAATTGAAAGTAACCTACTCTAAAACTTGTAACAAAAAGTAAGGAATTTAATCGAAATATGGAATTGCCTGTAATTGTTCAACTGCAAACGAGCAACCACCGGCTACCACCGCATCTCCCTTCTCCGTTCCACCACCGACCACCACCGCAGCTCCCTTCTCTTTTAATCCATCGGCCACCAACATGGATTCTATATTACTCCGTATCTTTAATTGAAAAAATAAGTAAATAAAAAGACACCAACAAGATTCTATATTACTCCGCATCATTTAATTGAAGAAATAAAAATAAATAAATAAAAATACGAATAAATAAATACTCCAAAAAATAAATGGTTGCGTATCTGGAGGAGTATATTCTTGTTTTTTTCCCAAAATATAAATAAAATTTAATTTAATTGAAGAATACAGGTAAAAAGACGATTTTACCCTCACATGCAACGCACATGTCAAGGGTTAACGGATTTTTTTAACGCCAGACTGACGGAGGGGCGCGTAATCCAAAAAAGTGATAATAGAGGGACGCTGAAAGCCAAAAAAAAACTTGAGGGGCGCTGTTAGCTTTTTGAGGTAAAATGGAGGGACGAACGGCACAATTATTTCAATTATATATATAAAAAGTATATTTTTATTGTTCCGTTTCGTGAAAAGTTTCCTTTGAAACAGATAAAATTGCAAAATATGGTACTATCATCTCAGTTGCACATGACTGTTTGTTTAGAGATTAACGTCGCTCATTAATTGCCAGGTGGGCATCTGTCAGTTTGCCGTTAAATGCCAATGCAACGAGGACACCAGGTACATTTCGTTACGTTACGTTATAAGTATGGAAATGAAAATATATGAAAATGAAAATCATCATTCTAACAACGAAGCATTGCTTCAATGGTACCGCGGTTACACTTGTGTACTCGCAGGGCTAGAGGTCTCGGGTCCGCTCTAGGAATTGAAATATATTCCTTGAAGGTGGCCCAAAGGGAAGGTTTTACCGACCCGCTCCGGGATTAAGATTCGGCCCGTCTGCCCCTCGGGATGGTTAAAGGGTCGGATCCTCAGAGTGTGGTTCGGGTTTCCTGCCCGAAAGCACGTGTGTGTGTGCAAATGATGACTAGACTTCGGTCCGGACTGATGCAAGCTTGCCCTTTCAAAAAAAAAAAAAAAAAAGGAAACTATGCAAGGATTATTAGATGTATATGCTTTATGTGACGTGTATGAATGGAAATGATACTGACACAATTATGTTTATTTTCAGTTCCTAATTTCAGTCCCTTTCTTTTGTAACTTTTTAATTAAAATAAGTAGAGTGGAGACATAGTATAAGTGCTATGCTATAGGCAGCTTCTTCTTCTAGAATAATTTTATGATGAAAAATTAATTTATTTATATGATTAAGAGTATTTTACATATTTAAACTTTAATTTACTATATACGGGAATAAATGAAGTAACTCTTTAACTTTGAGATTGTAAGCTAGATTCTTAAATGACTATTCGTTATATTAATGTGTGTTTGTCGTGAAAAAACAAAAAAGAAAGTGTGATTTTGGAGTGTAAATACTTTCAAAAGGTCTTATTTTCAAACCGCTAATAATTATCGAGGTGAATATTAATATGTGATAGTATTTATATCGCGTGTTAGAACATTGAGAGGACCTTTCCCTAGTACGAGAGGACCGGGAAGGACGCACCTCTGGTGGTGTACTAGTTATCGTGCCCACGGTAAACGCTGGGTAGCCAAGTGCGGAGCGGATAACTGCTGAAAGCATCTAAGTAGTAAGCCCACACCAAGATGAGTGCTCTCCTATTCCGACTTCCCCAGAGCCTCCGGTAGCACAGCCGAGACAGCGACGGGTTCTCTGCCCCTGCGGGGATGGAGCGACAGAAGTTTTGAGAATTCAAGAGAAGGTAGCGGTGAGACGAGCCGTTTATCATTTCGATAGGTGTCAAGTGGAAGTGCAGTGATGTATGCAGCTGAGGCATCCTAACAGACCCGTAGACTTGAACCTTGTTTCTACATGACCCGATCAATTCGATCGGGCACTCGCCATCTATTTTCATTGTTCAACTCTTTAACAACACAAAAAAAACATTGTTCAACTCTTTGACAACATGAAAAATCAAAAGCTCTGCCTCCCTCTCTATTTATCCAAGGGATGGAAGGGCAGAGTCCTTTGGTGTCCCCCAGTCAAGAAATTGGGGCCTCTCAATCACTCTTTTCTCTCATGCTTTTCTTCGTTTATGGTTCGATATTCTGGTGTCCTAGGTGTAGAGGAACCACACCAATCCATCCCGAACTTGGTGGTTAAACTCTACTGCGGTGACGATACTGTAGGGGAGGTCATGCGGAAAAATAGCTAAAGATCAAAGATTTGCCATAATTTGCTTAATCCGCCGTTGAAATAGTGTCAAAATGCATTTGTAAAACTAATCAATAAAAACCAAAAAGACAAAGAAAGAAACCTACAAAAATGATAGACATATATAGTTACGTCGCTATTAAATACAGTCATGTGAATAACTTGACATTTGGCAATGCGTTGCACACACTTTCACTACCAAAAGCAACATATTTAAAATTAAAATTAAAATTTAAATAAAAATAAAAAATAAACGTGGGAAGTTTTATCACGTCTTTGTTTAGTCATCAACGTCATCATCTTATTCATCGTTATCCCGTGTACAACTCTGTTATTTTATCAATTGTTGTCACACGTCACTATGAATCACCACCTACTATCTTTACTACATTTTCATCCCTCTCATTCTTTCAAAGAAACAATATAAGGTATGTTTTCATGATACCACGTAAGTATCACTATCTTTATCTTTATTAGGATTAAAAAAGAAAAAGAAAAACTGTGAAAAGGACCGTTTATTTATAAGTTAAAATAATGTAAAATGTGATGTGATTTAAATTATAATTCTCACGAGACCTTATATATGTATATATGCATATGACAATTAGGTAAATAATTGAAGTAGTTGTAAAGATGAATGGGAATGGAGTTATAGGGATACTTTCAGAATCTACAAACAAATGGGAAAGAAGAGCACCTTTAACACCATCGCACTGTGCTAAACTTTTGCATAGTGACAAGAATAAAGCCCAAGTGTCACGAATAATCGTACAACCGTCAACTAAAAGAATTCATCATGATGCACTTTATCAAGATGTTGGTTGTGAAATCTCTCAAGATTTATCTCAGTGT
Organism: Rutidosis leptorrhynchoides; assembly: GCF_046630445.1. Classification (NCBI taxonomy): domain Eukaryota; kingdom Viridiplantae; phylum Streptophyta; class Magnoliopsida; order Asterales; family Asteraceae; genus Rutidosis; species Rutidosis leptorrhynchoides. The sequence continues at coordinate 98,107,547 of NC_092334.1, read as the reverse complement.
GGTCTCATTTTGGGTATCAAACAACCAAAGGTATATACATAATAAACGGGTAAACATATAAGATACTAAAGTTTTGTGCTTTTTTTAATTCTGTATTTTTACGTAACGTTTGTTGGTTTAATGTTTGTTCTTGCAGTTGGAGATGATTCTGCCTGATAGATCGTATGCATTTTTTTCGCATACACATAAGGCGCAGAAAGAGAATATGCCTTTGCTAGATAAAGTATTAGTTCATTCCTTTTGTTCATAATGTTATCATGTATATATGTATATGTATGTATATATGTATATGTATATTCTTAATGGTGTGGTATTGTGTGTAGATATTGGCTGAAAGGGCATCATTGTTCGACTACGAGCTTATAGTAGGAGATGAAGGGAAAAGGTTACTTGCATTTGGCAAGTTTGCCGGTAGAGCCGGACTTATCGATTTCTTAAGTGGATTAGGAAGAAGTAAGCAAATTTCTTCAATGATTTGCTGTTTTTTTATGTTTTTGTATGTAATTATTAATTAGGTATTTAGGTAATTTCCAATTGTTAATTTGCAATGAAATTTGATTTGAATCACTTGTTATGAGATACTAAACTCTGTCTACAAGCTCTGTTTTTCTACCTTGTCCCTCTTCACTGAAATTTTACAAATTATGATATTATTATTATTTTCTTTCAGGGTATCTGAGTCTTGGTTACTCGACGCCATTTCTATCGCTAGGTTCATCGTATATGTATCCGTCATTGGCTGCTGCAAAGGCTGCAATTGTTTCAGTGGGTGAGGAGATAGCTACTACTGGATTGCCCTCAAGCATATGTCCTATAGTTTTTGTTTTCACTGGTTCTGGAAATGGTATTAGTGATCTATAATCCATATATATAATGATTGATTTGTTAAAGTATTATTTTAAATTACATGATGATGTCTAGTTTATGTTAATTTATGTTGGATTTATGTTTCAGTTTCTCTTGGAGCACAAGAAATATTCAAGCTTCTTCCTCATACTTTTGTGGATTCAAGTAAATTACCAGAACTATTTAACAAGGTTAATATTTAGCTTATTATTATCTCTCTTTTTTTTTTTTCCTTACGTGTGATATGTCGAGTTGTTACAATCCTTTTTAGCATTTGCCTTCTTCGAAATTGTAAGTATGTACTGTAGTAGAAAAAGATAGATAATTGCATCTCATATTGACGGTCTTTCATTTAGGCTGGCAAACCGTCTCAGTCGAAACGAGCTTTCCAAGTGTATGGCTGCGTTGTGACTTGTGAAGACATGGTTGAACATAATGATCCTGCCGTACCTTTTGATAAAGTACGTATTTGTGTTGACTTTTTTGGTTCCTTCTTCCTTAGTTGGCATTTGTATCTTTATATTACTTGAATAAGTTATCATTTCTTTGCTGTAAGAATATTTTATGCAATATGAGTTAACAAAAGATGTTTGATTCCAGGATGATTACTATGCACATCCAGAACGCTACAGGCCGATCTTTCATGAAAAGGTTGCTCCATATGCATCTGTAATAGGTCTGTAAAAGGCTACTGTTTAACATTTCAGTACTATATTTTCCTTTTTGTTCATTTGAGTTTATGTAGTTCTTTTTCCTATATAAATGGAAGTACCATTTGAACTGGTTATGCAATATTTCAAGTACTTAAAAGGTGTTATGTGGCATGAGCAGTTAACTGTATGTACTGGGAGAGAAGATATCCTCGCTTATTGAGTTCGAAGCAGCTAAAAGATCTACACGGTCCGCTTGTTGGGATTTGTGATATAACTTGTGATATAGGTGGATCAATAGAATTTGTGAACAGAGCCACCTCAATTGACTCACCTCTTTTCAGGTATATTTTTTCCTCTGTAAACTTATACATACCAATAAATTCATTATGTATATTCAGTATTATCAACACCAAGTTCTGTTACTTTACTGTCCATGAGTAGTTTTGTCACGATAGCACACATGTTTTTATAGTGAAGTCCATATATGTACTTCACTTTTGTCTGTCTTCAACTCTTGATAATAGCTTGATTCTGCCTGTTAACAGATATGACCCATCTGGTGACACGTATCATGAAGACATTGAAGGTGACGGTGTAATATGTTTAGCTGTTGACATTCTCCCAACTGAATTTGCTAAAGAGGTGATCTACCTTTACTTGCTTCATCTTCCTCAGTTTATTCTGTCTGCTAAGATAGTTATCGTTGTTTTCCAGGAAAAATTACTTGCATAACATTTTTATAAAGGTCATTTGACCTAACATCCATAAAAAAGTGTTTTTTTATAACAAAATAGCACTAAATTTCTTTTCACCATTATTATGTAAATGTTGACCTTTTGTCAAGTTTTGACTTTTTGTGAAATTGACTTATTTCAATTTTTTGGGAAATTTGACTCCTAATTTTTTAAGAGTTCTTTATATTGTTATCATGTTGTTACACAGGCTATTCAAAAAATGTTAATTAAGTTCCATTTTTTATTGTATTAGTAATTTAGTATTGAATCTAACATGCTAGTTAATATATCATAAAGGCTTCCCAACATTTTGGTGATGTTCTTTCCCATTTTGTTGGGAACTTAGCTTCTATGAAGGATATTCAAGATCTGCCTCTTCACTTACGACGAGCCTGTATAGCACATGGAGGAACTCTTACTCCGTTATATGAATATATCCCCCGAATGAGAAATACACCGTAAGTATTTCTAATAAACTGAACTTGTTTCCATTCGATATGACGTTTTCTATATCTTTCGGTTACATAAACCTGTAACAATCTACCCCTATAAATATAAATTTCCAGAGAAGTTTCAGAAGACGTTGAGAACAACATATTAAACAGGAAGAGATACACTATTCTGGTACATTCCTACAATTGCTTCATTCGCACAGCTGTTGACTTTATAATGAGTCTTAGTTGACTTATCTTTGACTTTTGCAGGTTTCTCTGAGTGGTCATCTTTTTGACCAATTTCTGATCAATGAGGCGTTGGATATTATTGAAGCTGCTGGGGGATCTTTTCATCTAGTCAAATGTCAAGTCGGTCAATGCACCGACTCAACGTCTTACTCAGAACTCGAAGTGAGTATCAAACATACTTATCATTAGCTATAATTATCTCTTTAACGGACTGAAAACAAATAAACCATGAGTAACCATCTGCAGGTTGGTGCAGATGATAGTACGGTTCTTGATAAGATAGTCGACAGCTTGACATCTATAGCAAATCCAAAAGAAGGTCATCGAGTTCCAAACGGAAAAACGAATGTGTTTGCATTGAAAGTTGGTGAAGTTAAGGATAGTTCTGTTAACTTAGGATACAGTTCAAAAAAGAGGAACATGATTCTCGTTTTAGGTGCAGGGCGCGTTTGTCAACCTGCTGTCGAACTCTTGTCATTGGTCGGAAGTAATACACCTCCTGAATGGACAAAATCATGTAACATAGCAGAATTTGTGGAGCAGAATTGTGTTCAAGTTATAGTTGCATCACTATTTTTGAAGGATGCAGAAGAGGTACACTTAACTTTTACTATGTAACCCCATTATTGTAATATAATGATGAGTTTTCTTCTGCTTATGGGCTGGGTTAAGTTCAGTGTTCTTGATTACTTTATGGAGTGGGTTAAGTGGGACCAACTGAATGCTATTTGACACTTTTGTTATTATGAAATTATAGTTTAAATTGTTTGATGATTGTAGATAATAGAAGGTATTCCAGATGCAATTGCTGTTCAGTTGGATGTGATGGATCGTGATAGTCTCTATAAGTACTTCAGTCAGGTAGGTCCGATGTACTAAATTTGTTCGTAATAAGATGATAATCGATGTACCAAATTTTTATTATGCATTTATGCAGGTCGATATTGTTATCAGTCTATTGCCTGCAAGTTTTCATGATACCATTGCTAATGCCTGCATTGAGGTACCATACTCTTCCTGAACTTAGCAAGCTGTTTAGTCTTCTTACTTTATGTAGTTTCTTGTTTTGTTTATGATTATGATTATGATTATGATTATATGGTTTAATGCAGTTTAAAAAACATCTGGTAACCGCCAGCTACATTAGCGATTCGATTAGTAAGTTACATGATGCAGCGAAAGACAATGGTATTACAATTCTTGGTGAAATGGGGTTGGATCCTGGAATAGGTAGATTTTAATTCATTTTCGTTTCAGATATACATATAAACATGAACGTATTTATTCAGCTAGTTGGTTTTATTATGTTGTAAGATCATATGATGGCGATGAAGATGATCGACGAAGCACATGCGCAAGGCGGAAAAGTCAGATCTTTTGTATCAAACTGTGGCGGTATTCCATCTCCTGTAGCAGCAAATAATCCATTAGCGTACAAGTTCAGGTACCTATAATAGTAACTTTTAGCTTTTACAACACGCAGCCTTATTAGTTATTTATTTTTACAAAAATTTGCTCAGTTGGAATCCAGCCGGGGCGATACGAGCTGGACGTAATCCAGCAACCTACAGACACAACGGAGAAACTATAAATGTTGATGGTAAGTCGTTGAATACTATTGAAGAACTTGACACATATATGTTATTTGTCTTATTATTGTTATGAGTGTTTGTTTGTGTGAACTTTCAGGAGATAGTATATACGTTTCAGCCACAAAGTTCCGGCTACATGATTTTCCAGCTTTTGCACTTGAGGTCCTACCCAATCGCAACTCGTTAGTTTATGGAGATTTATATGGTATAGATAAGGAAGCATTGACCGTCTTTCGTGGGACCCTTCGTTATGAAGGTACTACGAGTTTCCAGGCTTCTCTGTTTAGTTACATAAATAATTTTGGGTCTAAACTTTTTTTAGTGTCGATTTCACCCTCTTAACAATGGAACATATTGAAGTTTGTTTTGGTTCCGTTGGATCTTATGTGAAGTTTCTATTTGCAGGGTTTGGTGAAATAATGGGTACACTTGCAACAATTGGTTTTTTCGATACTGAAGTTCGTTCAGTACTTACGAATAAAGAAAGACCTACTTATAGAACATTTTTATATGAACTTTTGAAGAACGATAGCACGAGCACTGATGAATCAGTGAAGGCGGAGAAGCTTATCATAGAAAGACTACTAGCACTTGGATTATGCAAAGAGGAAAAGGCTGCAACGAGGACAGCTAAAGCAATAATGTAAGTACATAACATTTACTTCAATTATTTTATATAATTACCAACAAATTTTCAATTTTCTTATTGCATCAGATTTTTGGGATTTTATGAGCAAACAGAGATACCTTCATCATGCCGAAGTGCATTCGATGTCACATGCCTCCTCATGGAACAAAGATTAGCCTATACAAGCACAGAACATGTAATTAATCAAAATTTTGAAGATACTTTTAACTATCAAATAACTTATTGATGTTAGTATGTACTAGTTGATGTAATAAATTGAACTTATTTCAGGACATGGTTCTTTTGCATCATGAAGTAGTGGTAGATTTTCCTAATGGTCGCCCTACGGAAAACCGTCAGGGTACTTTACTTGAATTTGGTCGGACACAAAATGGGAAAGAGATCAGTGCCATGGCTCTCACTGTCGGGGTTCCAGTAGCGATTGGTACTTTGGTATGCATTTATTTTTTATTATTATTTTATTTTAATCTCTTTTATAAAGAATGTTGTTGGTGTAACTAAAGATATACTTAATTATACAGCTTTTACTCACCAAAAAGATTACAAAAACTGGTGTCTTAAGGCCTATAGATCCAGAGGTTTATGAGCCAGGTAATTTCTATGCATTTTTATGGTTAAAGGTTTGTCTTTTTTTTCATGGATATGGGTATGATTTGACATGTATAAATTTACTGAATATTGTTAGATAATGGTACCCTTTATATCATTAATATCAATGGCATTATATCAACTTGCTTACTTTCTACTACTTATTTGCAGCACTCGAAATCTTGCACGCTTACGGTTTCAACATAATGGAGAAGATTGAGTAGCAACAGACAGACTCTCTTCCAATTCTTGAATTCGTGTTATCATACGTGCAATTCGATCATGTAATTATGTAAATATGAATATGAATGAATATTATTCCCCCTTAACCGCATTGATGTGTCTCGATTATTATCCCTAAACAGAAACCAATAAATGGTATATGGTCAAATTCTTGTGTTCTGCAAGACTATTACATGATTATGTTTGTTTTGGTGAAAAATCCCAGACTTTACACGAAAATATATGCATTGGGTTTTAATGGATTTAAGTTGCGAATGGGTCGACCCATGTGAGTCGTTTAATGAATGGGTGATCATGTTTGGCTTGGCCAGGTTGACATACTGAACAGGTTGACACACCGTCGTGTTTACAGCCAGCTGTTTACTTCACCAAACCACATACAACCTAGTTACACACCCCAAATTCGATCAGATAAAAGGTTTTGGTGATGTGTTAAAATAAAATAGAAGTTTGGTGAAAATAAATAAATAATAAATGACGCGGTGATATTTAATTGGTTAAAAGAAATCTATAGCTATCTTTTTTGCCCGTTGAAAACAAAATTGACGCCTCAAAAATGTCAAATTTGACGCCCAATGACAGACATTAAAGGCATAAAATTTTGCCAAACTCGGAGTCAGATTAACTCTGACACCCCATAAACACTGGTCTAATGTACTTTGTAATAACGTAAACTGTTAAAATACAATGCAAATTTAGTAGTATAGAATAATATGGAATTTGTAGATGTATATAAGAAAAATATCTAGATATTAATATGTATAAGAAAAAATTATCTAGATATTAATATGTATAAGAAAAATATCTAGATATTAATATGTAAAAGAAAAATCTAGATATATGTATGAAAATATCTATATATTTTTATATCCATGAAAATATCTAGCATGTAGAAGCTTCCATGGAGTAGTATAAATATGATGAGGCTTCCATTTATGTGTAAGTTGTCAAGTAAGGGTGCGTTTGTTTACCTCTTAATGAAATGGTTCAGAACTGAATGCTGAACCATTCAGCATTCAGTGCGTTTGTTTCTGACATCTGAATGACATATGGTGCTGAATGGTTCAGAATTAAGCTCTGAACCATTCAGAGCAGAAACACTCTCTTAACCATTAAGAGCCTAAATTTTCTGTAATATTGTCCTGAAATCATATCATGATCACTTAACTAACAAGTATATTATATATTTTTATTAATGTAACACGTTAATAAGGTAGTTTTACTCAGTTCATATCGTTCATTTTAATGATTATCAAACAGCTTATTTTCATTCAGAGCAAACTTTATTCAGAGGCTCTGAACCATTCAGATTCTGAACCATTCAGCACTAAATCATTCAGTTTTATCAAACGCACCCTAAGTTGTAAAGAAGTAAGAAGGGTGTGAGTTAGAGAAACAACGCTTATAAGTAGAGAAGAGAGAGATAGTGGTAAGTATGTAATATTGTAATTGTATTTTGTATTAATAAAAGTGTTATTTGTTAAGTTTTTCATATCACGTAGGTGGCAGAGTCGACCATATAATAATAATAATAACACAAGTGCACTAAGAACTTAAAAACAAACTAAGGATTATATATAGATAATACATATAACTGAACAATGAGTGGGCCAAAAAACTCAACCAAAACATGTAGTCTTATATATATAAATAGAATCCATAAATGTCATGAATAATACGTACAACTGAAGAGGAAACACAACCTTTGTAACGACCCTGGTTTTTCCAACGTTATTTATTAATAATTATTATTATTAATACGTGTGATTAATCGAATGTATGTTATTACATTTACATGTTGCTTTGATTGCCCGTACTTGAACTTTAAATGCCCGAAACGTCTTTGTGACACCCGGAACTTGCACGAATAATATTTTAAGATATTATTTACATTCATGATTAATTTTATTGATCATTTTAATTAACTAAAGCTATTAGTTAGTTACCTGGACTTAACTTGGACTTTTATTGGATTACTTGCTAACTACTTGCAACTTGGGCCTTTTAAGTGTTAATGGACTAGTGTAAGCCCACCCTACTTATATTTATGAATTAGTTAGCCCATGATGACTTGTAAGTAGCAAATTTAAATGGAACTAGCTAGTTAAAGGCTTTAGGAATCTTGTTGGCTCATTATCCCCATGAAACCCCATGCATTAACCACCTTTTATGATCTTTACTTGCAAGAGACCACAAAACAAACCCATTCCCCTTGCTTTTTGCTGCAGGCCGATGGTTTAGGCACTCTTAAGGAGTGTTTTGTTGTTTCAAATTTCATTACCTCATTCCTTGTATCTCTCATTCAAACACACACACACTTGACTTGCATTTTCTCTCAACATTTTTCTCTCATCTTTTTCTCTTTAACTTTGTAAGTATCATGAGTTCTTCTTCCTTTTCTTGACAACAAAACCGAAATCCTAAAGGCTTTCATCATCATCATTTGTTGTTCTTTGTTGTTTAAAAGTTACTTGTCTTTGATTACTTGTTAATTACTAGTTGTTTACTTACTTACTTACTTGTCTTTCTTTACATGTTTCAAGAATCAACTCTTTAGTTTGATTCTTCACTTATATCTTGTATTTATCAAGAACATCCAAGAACATAATCTATCTAGTTATGTTCTACATATTTTGTTTCAAAAGATTTAAAGTTTATAATCTTTATAATTGTTACTTGTGTTCTTGGTTGTTGTATGTTACTAGAATACCACCTTCATGGTTGGTTTAGGCTTATCATTCATTTTCTTTATTTCTTATTGTTAGTTGCTTACTACACATTTGAACAAGGACATGAAACCAACAAGAGCTTACACTTTGGTGCAAGTATCATGGATCCAACACTTGGTTGTGATCTTTCTTAGTGTTCATGAACTTGTTCATAAACTTACATGTAACCTTGGTTCATCAAACACTTACAACACTTGCACTTGAGTTATGATGGACAAACCTTGATCAAAATGATGTTAATACATCAACGAGTTGTACACTTGAAGCTATACGCATCAAGGATGAGAACCGTGATGAACATCAAGCACCGAGACAACCGGAACTCTCCAAAACCCACTGTTCTGTCCAAAACCTACTGACCTGATGCTTCTGGAACAGACCAGTAGACCTGGGCTGTTCTAACCTTGATTTTTAGATAGAACTTTTCGAGTAGATAACTTTTCATATAGGACTCGTCTTAATCCGAGTTACGGTTTAGGATTTATGGCCCTCCGATCGTTACCATGTCCTTTAACGTTGTGCAGAAATTTCTGACCTACTCGCACTTAGACCGTCGCCACGGTCAAACCAAGACGAGTTTGCTTCTGTAAATTTTACCACACTTAAGGGACTCATAGACGGAGCCATGACCACTGGTCTCACCTTAATTCAGTAAGGGTAGAGGCCGTGGTGACTGACCGAAGTCAGCCTTTGTTTTAAACGACTTTCATAAACGAGTCTTACTTGTTACCTTTTGTTTAATGATGATTGATGATGACCCTTATGACCTTAATTACGTACTTGTAAACCTTTTGAGACGACTTATTGACTTAGTGCTATTTGACTTAGGTTGAGGACGTTTGGACCGTTACTTGCACACCACTTTCCGACTACTACCTTACCATTACTACTAATCATTGTGAGTTATAGCATTCCCTTTTTACTTTAACTTATTTTGGGAACTGAGAATACATGCGGATTTTATGTTTTACATACTAGGCACGAGTACTTAAACTTTATATATGTGTGGGTTATATAACGGCAGAAACATTCCCTTTAGCTCGGTAACGTTTAATCATTGGTTTTTGAACCGTGAACGCGAATCTTAGATATGGATCCATAGGGTTTGACATCCCCACTCGGGCTAGTAGCGCTAGCATTTAACGAGTGTTTAATACTTCGAGGTTATACGCACTTGCCAAGTGCACTTTAAGGGGGTACATTAAACGTTAAGTTAGTTACCGGGTGCCCACGGTTAAGCATATACTTTTACATACTTTTGAAACGCTCGTTGTAGCACTGAAATCTCGTGGCCTACTTACATTACTGTTATACTTAAACTATAGCTCACCAACCTTTGTGTTGACCTTTTTAAGCATGTATTTTCTCAGGTGCTTGAAGTCGTTTCTGCTATCTTACTAGTCGTGCTGTAGAACCCGCTGCCTAGAGTTGTTATCGCATGACTACTTATGTTGCATTCAAACTTTTTACTTATGAACTTATGTTATGTAACGACCATTATGGTCACGTACACTTATTTAATGCTTCTACTTAGCGAAGCATACTTTTGATTTGTAAAACAATTGACGTATGTTATGACGTCACTTTTATTTATGAATGTAAACTCTGTTTTGAAAACGCATATAGTACTTAACCTTGTAATGATCCTGTTGTTGATGGTCCGTACATGATGATTTAGTACGGGGCGTCACATTTGGTATCAGAGCATTGGTTGTAGGGAATTAGGATGCATTAGTGAGTCTAAGACCGACCCGAGTAGGATTCACTAATAGGGCTAATCTACAACTTGTTAGTTTACTTGTTTCCGCTGAACTTACTGCATGCTATTACTTGCTTTCGATTGCATGCTAGTTTCGTACGATTACTGATATTGCCATGCTACTTATTGTTATACATGATTTAAACTGTTGGCCTATTATTTGCTTGCTTTATGACATACTGACATGGAAAATTTATTTTTCCTTGTTCAGATGTCGGACGTTCCACCTACTGACATCCCGAGCGGCTCAGGCCCCGTTGTTCAACCCACTGCTGCACCTGTTGCTGCTGCTGCTGCTGCCGACATTCCGGCCCCGACACCCACTGGCGACCCCGGCGCCTCTAGTTCTGGAGCTAGCTCTAGTGTGCCTATCCCGGCGTCTTCTTCCAGACCCCTGAGGCAACTGGCTCGCATTGGTGGCATGGAGATCCCCGCGGAGTTCGGGGAAGGTCCCTTCCGTAATCACTGGCGCACACCTTGCCGACGCACTGCCGACGGCCGCTTAGCCGTGATTACGCCAGGCCGACACCGACAGATGTTGGCCGCTTTCGGATACGTTGAGCCACCCGCGCCACCACCGCATGATTCAGACGACGGTTCTTCCACCGATGCTTCTTCAGACGACACCTCATCTGACGACTCCAGTGATGAGGAGGATCCCACTGACCGACCGATTCAGGCACCTTCTACCCCGCCGAAGAAGCGGTATCGCTTCGCTGGCATAATTCCTGGTCGTACTGTCACTGACGCTTATGGTCGGCGTCGTAGGATCACTGCTCGTAAACGGCTGGTGCCGTACCCCGCCGACCCACTGATATTACCGTCTCCACCCAGAGCCGGACCATCCACTTCAGCACCACCGGCTCCACCTGCACCGCCAGCACCACCTGCCCCACCATCTTCCTCTAATGAGGAAATGAGGCGGGAGATTGAGATTCTCCAGACTCGAGTTACTGAGCTCGAGGAGCAGTTGGCTCATGTTTTGGACATCTTGTACCCACCATCGCCGTAGGACTTTGTACTAGATTCTGTATTGTAATCTCTTTTGTAATTTCATATTTCACTTATGTAATGCACGAACTTATTGTAATGTATGAACTTATTATCATTAATGAATGGAATTTGTGTTGCTTACTTCTCGCGCAAGTGTTCTATTTACGTTATCATCTCATGGTTTTGTGGTACCTATATCTGCTTGCGTTATTTAATCAACATGTGTTGTGCTGTTTTCATATTGGTTGTTATATAATGTACTATTATTATTTGCATAATGGATTTTGACTTGAGTCAAAATGTTTGTATAGAACATCATGGCCAACGGGAGATCTATCCCCACCGCGGCACAAATTGAGGAAATGATTAACGAGCGAGTCGCTGCTGCACTAGCTGAAAGACAACCCCAAGTTCCACCACCACCGCCTGTCAATCCACCTGTCGTCCGAGATGGGTGTACTTACAAGGAATTCCAAAACTGCAAGCCACACTACTTCAGTGGCACTGAGGGACCCGTCGGTCTCACCAGATGGTTCGAAAAGTTGGAATCGGTATTCAGGGTTAGCAATTGTTCTGAGGCTAACAAAACGAAATTTGCATCTTGCACGCTGTCTGATGGCGCGCTCACATGGTGGAATACCATGGCCCAAGCGAAAGGAATTGATGAGGCGTATGCTACGCCTTGGGAAGAATTTAAATGTGCTATGATCGAGGAATACTGTCCGAGAACCGAGATTCAAAAGATGGAAATCGAATTTATGCAATTGAAAACTGTAGGGAACGACCTTAACAGCTACAACCGTAGGTTTTTGGAATTGGCTCTTATGTGTCCAACCATGGTCACCCCCGAATTTAAGCGTTTGGAGAAATACTTCTCGGGACTTCCTAAGTCCATCAAGGGTAATGTTACCTCATCCAAACCACCAAGTGTTCCCGAAGCAATGCGCATGGCGCATACTCTCTTGAATCAAATCATCCTTGACGAGCCGGAGAAGGCTAAGTTCGAAACTGTTAGTGGTGAAAAGAGGAAATGGGACAACAACCACAACAACAACAGGGGTAGGAACTATGATCAAAACCCGGCAAAACGACATGAAGGGTTCAGGCAAAACAACAACATGCACAACAACAACACCAACCCCAACAACAACAACCGCACCAATCCGAACTACAAAGGAACCTTACCACAATGCAATAGGTGCTACAAGCACCACACTGGGTATTGCAATGTTATCTGTGAGAAGTGCCAACGATCTGGACATGTTGGCAAGGATTGCAAGGTTACCACTTTGAATGTGAAGCCAAACCACAACAACAATGGGCCTAAGAAGTGTTATGAATGTGGAAAGACGGGCCATTTCAGAAACGAGTGTCCTAACAAGCGTAAGGATGGCGGACCACCACGTGCTAGAGCCTTCAATGTTAATGCAAGGGACGCTCGCGACAACCCCGACTTGGTGACAGGTATATTCAAGATCAACAATCTTTTAGCTTCTGTCCTATTTGATACTGGTGCCGATAGGAGCTATGTGTGTAGACATTTTTGTGATAAGTTAGATTGGTCGTTAGTTCCTTTGAAGGAAAGTATGCTTGTCGAGGTCGCCAATGGAAAACTTGAAAAGGTTGACCATATTAGTCGTGGAGCTATTATCAACATAGCTGGTGCAGATTTCGAAATTGATTTGATACCTATCAAACTGGGAAGTTTTGACGCGATCGTCGGTATGGATTGGTTGAGCAAGATAAAGGCCGATGTTATCTGTGGAGATAAAGCACTTCGCATACCACAAGGAGATGGCGAACCACTGGTTATCTTTGGAGAGAGATGTACCTCGAAGTTGAACCTCATTAGTTGCGTGAAAGCGCAAAAGATTATGAAGAAGGGACGCTTTGCTGTCCTAGCACATGTGAAAGCGGTAGAAACTGAGGTGAAGAACGTGAACGATGTGCGTATTGTGAACGAGTTTTCCGATGTCTTTCCCGAAGAACTGCCTGGATTACCGCCACCGAGGGCAGTAGAGTTTCAGATTGACTTAGTGCCAGGAGCTGCACCTGTAGCTCGCGCACCTTATAGACTCGCACCTTCCGAGATGCAAGAATTACAGAGTCAACTACAAGAGCTATTAGATCGAGGGTTTATCCAACCAAGCTTCTCGCCTTGGGGCGCACCTGTGTTGTTTGTAAAGAAGAAGGATGGATCCTTCCGTATGTGTATCGACTACCGTGAACTCAACAAATTGACTATCAAGAATCGATATCCTCTTCCACGAATTGATGATCTTTTTGATCAACTACAAGGATCGAGCGTTTATTCAAAGATCGATTTGCGATCCGGATATCACCAGCTGAGGGTGAAGGAAAGTGACGTGATGAAAACTGCATTCAGGACCCGTTATGGTCATTATGAGTTCCTCGTGATGCCATTCGGTTTGACAAATGCCCCTGCCGTGTTCATGGATCTCATGAATCGTGTCTGCAAGCCTTACTTGGATAAGTTTGTTATCGTCTTCATAGATGATATCCTCATCTACTCTAAGAGCGAAGAAGAACATGAGCAACACCTTCGGCTAGTGCTTGAACTCTTAAGACAAGAGCAACTTTACGCCAAATTCTCCAAGTGCGAATTTTGGTTGAAGGAAGTACAGTTTTTGGGTCATGTTGTGAGCGACCAGGGTATCAAAGTTGATCCCGCTAAGATTGAAGCCATCAGCAAGTGGGAGACCCCCACTACTCCAACGCATATTCGCCAATTTCTAGGTCTCGCCGGTTATTATCGAAGGTTTATCGAAGGATTTTCTCTGATTGCGCGTCCTTTGACCGCACTGACTCACAAGGGCAAGAAGTTCATTTGGGAACCCACACACGAATCAGCATTCCAAATTTTGAAGAAGAAGTTAACCTCCGCACCTATCCTATCACTTCCTGAAGGCAGTGACGACTTCGTTGTTTATTGCGATGCATCGAAGAGTGGTTTTGGTTGTGTACTGATGCAACGATCAAAGGTTATTGCCTATGCCTCCCGCCAATTGAAGATTCACGAGCGGAACTACACTACACATGATCTTGAACTTGGAGCTGTTGTCTTTGCACTCAAATTGTGGAGACATTATTTGTATGGAACTAAGAGCACTATCTTCACCGATCACAAGAGTCTCCAGCACATCTTCGATCAGAAGCAATTGAATATGAGACAGCGTCGATGGATCGAGACGCTCAACGACTACGATTGTGAACTCCGTTATCACCCTGGCAAGGCCAATGTTGTAGCTGACGCTTTAAGCCGAAAGGAGAGGACGGCACCTCTCCGTGTTAGGGCTCTGAACATCACCATCCATTCGAACCTCAACAACCAGATCAGAGTAGCCCAAGTTGAGGCTCTCAAGGAGGAGAACATAACTCACGAGCATTTGAACATACTTGTCTCTCGATTCGAGGTTAGAGAGTCTGGACTCCGATGTTATGCCGGAAGAATTTGGGTACCTTACTATGGAGATCTACGAAGCCTGATACTTGATGAAGCACACAAATCGAGATATTCGATTCACCCCGGTGCAGGTAAGATGTACCACGACCTTAAAGAACAGTATTGGTGGCCGAATCTTAAGAAGGACGTTGCGACTTATGTTGGTAAGTGTTTGACTTGCTCGAAGGTTAAAGCCGAGCATCAGAGACCTTCTGGGTTACTTCAACAGCCGGAAATCCCACAATGGAAGTGGGAAAGGATCACAATGGATTTCATTACTAAGCTGCCGAAGACGGTGGGCGGATGCGATACTATTTGGGTTATTGTTGACCGCCTCACCAAATCTGCACACTTCCTAGCGATGAAGGAAACTGATACAATGGAAAGACTTGCTCAGCTGTACATCAAAGAGGTTGTATCTCGTCATGGTGTACCTTTATCAATCATCTCCGATCGCGATCCCCGTTTTGCTTCCAGATTTTGGCGTTCTTTGCAAGAAGCCATGGGAACTCGTCTTGACATGAGTACTGCTTATCATCCTCAGACTGACGGGCAAAGTGAACGAACGATTCAGACCTTGGAGGACATGCTGCGTGCATGTGTCATTGATTTTGGAAAGGCCTGGGAAAGGCATTTGCCACTCGCCGAATTCTCGTACAATAACAGTTATCACTCAAGCATTAATGCTGCACCTTTTGAAGCATTGTATGGTCGTAAGTGCCGATCTCCTATTTGTTGGGCCGAAGTAGGCGAAAAGCAAATCACCGGACCCGAGGTAGTTCACGAAACCACGGAGAAGATCGCTCAGATCCAAGCTAGACTTAAGACTGCCCGTGATCGCCAAAAGAGCTATGCCGATCTTAAACGGAAAGACTTTGAATTTAATGTTGGTGATCGTGTAATGTTGAAGGTTGCACCTTGGAAAGGTGTGATCCGTTTTGGAAAACGTGGAAAGTTGAACCCACGATACATTGGTCCTTTCGAGATCTTGGAACGTGTTGGACCAGTTGCATACCGTTTGGATCTACCAGCACAATTGAGCTCAGTTCATCCTACCTTCCATGTGTCAAACTTGAAGAAGTGTCTTGCTGCACCCGAACTCATCATACCTTTGGAAGAACTTACTATTGATGACAAACTCCACTTTGTGGAGGAACCTGTTGAGATTATGGATCGTGAGATCAAAACTTTGAAACGCAACAAGATTCCGATTGTACGAGTACGATGGAATGCCAAACGAGGACCTGAGTTTACTTGGGAACGAGAGGATCAAATGATGCGGAAATATCCTCATCTTTTCCCGACTCCTCCATCTACTTCAGCTTAAATTTCGGGACGAAATTTTCTTTAACAGGTGGGTAATGTAACGACCCTGGTTTTTCCAACGTTATTTATTAATAATTATTATTATTAATACGTGTGATTAATCGAATGTATGTTATTACATTTAAATGTTGCTTTGATTGCCCGTACTTGAACTTTAAATGCCCGAAACGTCTTTGTGACACCCGGAACTTGCACGAATAATATTTTAAGATATTATTTACATTCATGATTAATTTTATTGATCATTTTAATTAACTAAAGCTATTAGTTAGTTACCTGGGCTTAACTTGGACTTTTATTGGATTACTTGCTAACTACTTGCAACTTGGGCCTTTTAAGTGTTAATGGACTAGTGTAAGCCCACCCTACTTATATTTATGAATTAGTTAGCCCATGATGACTTGTAAGTAGAAAATTTAAATGGAACTAGCTAGTTAAAGGCTTTAGGAATCTTGTTGGCTCATTATCCCCATGAAACCCCATGCATTAACCACCTTTTATGATCTTTACTTGCAAGAGACCACAAAACAAACCCATTCCCCTTGCTTTTTGCTACAGGCCGATGGTTTAGGCACTCTTAAGGAGTGTTTTGTTGTTTCAAATTTCATTACCTCATTCCTTGTATCTCTCATTCAAACACACACACACTTGACTTGCATTTTCTCTCAACATTTTTCTCTCATCTTTTTCTCTTTAACTTTGTAAGTATCATGAGTTCTTCTTCCTTTTCTTGACAACAAAACCGAAATCCTAAAGGCTTTCATCATCATCATTTGTTGTTCTTTGTTGTTTAAAAGTTACTTGTCTTTGATTACTTGTTAATTACTAGTTGTTTACTTACTTACTTACTTGTCTTTCTTTACATGTTTCAAGAATCAACTCTTTAGTTTGATTCTTCACTTATATCTTGTATTTATCAAGAACATCCAAGAACATAATCTATCTAGTTATGTTCTACATATTTTGTTTCAAAAGATTTAAAGTTTATAATCTTTATAATTGTTACTTGTGTTCTTGGTTGTTGTATGTTACTAGAATACCACCTTCATGGTTGGTTTAGGCTTATCATTCATTTTCTTTATTTCTTATTGTTAGTTGCTTACTACACATTTGAACAAGGACATGAAACCAACAAGAGCTTACACTTTGGTGCAAGTATCATGGATCCAACACTTGGTTGTGATCTTTCTTAGTGTTCATGAACTTGTTCATAAACTTACATGTAACCTTGGTTCATCAAACACTTACAACACTTGCACTTGAGTTATGATGGACAAACCTTGGTCAAAATGATGTTAATACATCAACGAGTTGTACACTTGAAGCTATACGCATCAAGGATGAGAACCGTGATGAACATCAAGCACCGAGACAACCGGAACTCTCCAAAACCCACTGTTCTGTCCAAAACCTACTGACCTGATGCTTCTGGAACAGACCAGTAGACCTGGGCTGTTCTAACCTTGATTTTTAGATAGAACTTTTCGAGTAGATAACTTTTCATATAGTACTCGTCTTAATCCGAGTTACGGTTTAGGATTTATGGCCCTCCGATCGTTACCATGTCCTTTAACGTTGTGCAGAAATTTCTGACCTACTCGCACTTAGACCGTCGCCACGGTCAAACCAAGACGAGTTTGCTTCTGTAAATTTTACCACACTTAAGGGACTCATAGACGGAGCCATGACCACTGGTCTCACCTTAATTCAGTAAGGGTAGAGGCCGTGGTGACTGACCGAAGTCAGCCTTTGTTTTAAACGACTTTCATAAACGAGTCTTACTTGTTACCTTTTGTTTAATGATGATTGATGATGACCCTTATGACCTTAATTACGTACTTGTAAACCTTTTGAGACGACTTATTGACTTAGTGCTATTTGACTTAGGTTGAGGACGTTTGGACCGTTACTTGCACACCACTTTCCGACTACTACCTTACCATTACTACTAATCATTGTGAGTTATAGCATTCCCTTTTTACTTTAACTTATTTTGGGAACTGAGAATACATGCGGATTTTATGTTTTACATACTAGGCACGAGTACTTAAACTTTATATATGTGTGGGTTATATAACGGCAGAAACATTCCCTTTAGCTCGGTAACGTTTAATCATTGGTTTTTGAACCGTGAACGCGAATCTTAGATATGGATCCATAGGGTTTGACATCCCCACTCGGGCTAGTAGCGCTAGCATTTAACGAGTGTTTAATACTTCGAGGTTATACGCACTTGCCAAGTGCACTTTAAGGGGGTACATTAAACGTTAAGTTAGTTACCGGGTGCCCACGGTTAAGCATATACTTTTACATACTTTTGAAACGCTCGTTGTAGCACTGAAATCTCGTGGCCTACTTACATTACTGTTATACTTCAACTATAGCTCACCAACCTTTGTGTTGACCTTTTTAAGCATGTATTTTCTCAGGTGCTTGAAGTCGTTTCCGCTATCTTACTAGTCGTGCTGTAGAACCCGCTGCCTAGAGTTGTTATCGCATGACTACTTATGTTGCATTCAAACTTTTTACTTATGAACTTATGTTATGTAACGACCATTATGGTCACGTACACTTATTTAATGCTTCTACTTAGCGAAGCATACTTTTGATTTGTAAAACAATTGACGTATGTTATGACGTCACTTTTATTTATGAATGTAAACTCTGTTTTGAAAACGCATATAGTACTTAACCTTGTAATGATCCTGTTGTTGATGGTCCGTACATGATGATTTAGTACGGGGCGTCACAACCTTCATTGAAAAAAATTATACTTCGTAGATTATAATATGTAGTAGTTGATAAAATATAAAATAGTAGTAACAACAAAATAGAAAAAATGAATAGGATACGTATCATTGATGCGGCAAGATGAAACTTACGAGGATACACAAGAAGCTGAAATATCGAAACTGTTATAGGGTTTTTAATCTAATAATGTATTTACTTTTACAATTTAATAACCAAGGATTGATAAAACGTATGCTAGAAGTCCAAATTTTAATTTGGTGGAGCCTAGATTTGAATTTAACATATTTAGTCCCTAAAACCATAAAAAATGCTAGTAAGGACAAAACTTGTTGGGGGACCATGACACCCTCATGCCCTTTAAATCCTCGTCATTGGATATATGGTAGCTTATACCGACTGAATAATATATGGTCGACACTGTCACCTAAGTATTATTGTACACTAAGGATTTATAAAATAAAAGGTTAACCTATGTCTGGTGTAGTGAGTGTAGTATAATCTAGGTCCTCTATAGTGGGTGTGTTGTGTGATGACCCGAAAATTTCCGATAAAATTTAAACTTAATCTGAATATGATTTCGACATGATAAGCAAAGTCTGTAAGGTCGAGTCTTAAAAAGTTTGAGCTATTTCATATATACATTTGACCTTTGACTAATTCCGACGATTCACGAACAATTAATGGTAACTAGATATGTGTGTATATATATACATGGTAATTGGAATTATAAATTGTAATATTATATGTCATAGTATATATATACATATGTAATAAATATTAAAGATTCAATATATTGTATAAGTGGTAAATAGTAATAAATTGTAATATATTAAATCTAATTACAAGTTTGAATATAATTATCATTACCTTCAGTATTATTATCAATATCAATAGTAATATTAATAATAAAATCAATATTATTAATATTATTATATAAAAATAGAAATATATAACTTGTTATATCATCATTTTTACTAGCTGTTATTAAAATGTATACAAGTGTAATACTCATCATTATATATAATTATATTACATAATTTATATTGTGTAATACCAATATATTAAGTATAGTTGTTATAATAATATTGTTATTAATATTATTATTATAAAATATAATGAAACTTGATACATATATATAAATATTATTATTACTAATATTATTACCAATAACTAGTATTATTATTATAAATATTATTAATAATTTTTATTATTGAAAATTTCACTAAAATTATTATTATTATGACTTATTATTATTACTCTTATCATAATACTTATTATTATTAAGTATTATTTTGATGTTATTATTATTAACACTATTATTATTATTAGTATATTTTTTATATAACATTATCAATATTAATAATTCTATAAAATTATTATTATTAATGATTATTATCAGTATTATTATTATTATTATTATTATTATTATTATTATTATTATTATTATTATTTATCATGGGAACCTGAAGTGTCTCCACTATTTAGCTATTTTTCTTTCTGGAGGAAATGGGGGTGGGTTCGAGACTTACTCACTCGATGGAGGAATGAAGAAGGCGAACCCTACCGTAAACCAAACTTACCTCCTAACATCGGGGAAAACGATGTACTCACCGGTGAACCTGTACGCAAACTGTTTTCACCCTTCTTGCTAAAATTTTCCACCTCGAAGGACGCATTACTGTAATCTCATAAAATATTCAACCTCTACTTCCGAATAACAATCGAAGGGGAATATTAGAAGAAGTTAGGGAACTTCGAATTGATAATCAAGATTTATCGAATCAGATGAGTGGGTGGATAGAAATGATAGAGGGTAGGATAGAAACCCTGACAAGAATGGTGCGTGATTTACAAACTATACTTATCACACCAACGTCATCACCAACCTCAGCACCAACAGCACTTGTACCACCAACATCAACATCCACATCACCAGCCTCGACATCACCATCTTTACCGCGAGCGTAATCTTCGTTCTACCTATCATTCCATCTACTTTATCTTGTTCTACATATCAATCTACATCGATTATCTTCGTTCTACATGATGATTATGTAATCTCTAAAGTCTTAAAGATTATATATTCTCGTTTTAACGGTAAATCAAATAAGATTAATATCTTATTGACTCATTAAATTCATGATTTCATCTGAAGAAAATATATGTGTATATATATTTTCATAAAGATTGTAATTAAAAATTCTTTTGTACAAACTGTTAATGGTGAAAATATTTTAACGGGTAGGTAATACCCGAGGAATATTTAGATTTCACTTTAATAAGTTACACTGTACATTCTTTGAATCTGATTCAACAATCATTTACTATCCTACTTACATCCACAGATATACGAATCCGTTCACCACAGAATAACCATTTTTATTCAATTTCATATTTGGATTTTGACTTATCAGAATCCAACAAGTGGCATAATGAAGAAAACATTTGACAAAATAAAATTTGTTAGAAACAAACAAATTAACTATAAGAAATTTTGTTAAGAATCCACGCTAACAAAATTCTAGCTAACTGTTCCTAGCTAACTGTTAATTTCGTATTACATTTTATTTATCGCAATTTATTCATCGCAATTTATATTCTCGCAATTTTATTTATCGTCATTTAATTTCTGTTATTTATTTTACGCACTTTAAATATCGGGACACGTATACAAGGTTTTGACATATCATATCGACGCATATATATATATTATTTGGAATAATCATAGACACTCTATATGCAGTAATGCTGGAGTTAGCTATACAGAGTTGAGGTTGATTCTACAATAATATATATACTTTGAGTTGTGATCGAGTCTGAGACATGTACACGGGTCACGAATCGTATTAATTAATTTGAATATTATATATTAAACTATATATGAATTATTGAATTGCTAACTGTGGACTATCAACTGAGAACTACCAACATTGGACAATTAAAATGAATTAAAATATTGAATATAACATATGAAACTAAACAATTTTTCAAGTTTGCCACTTGATTTCATCTTAAACCTCATTTGTTACAATCTGCTTTCAAACCTTTCGTAATTCTTGAAAACACCTCAATCGAGAGAATGAACCAACCACACTTCATCTACGGAAGAAAAGATTGATACATATAGTTATGCACCTGAAAAACTCTCGGAAACTGAGTAAACGTTTAACACGTATCTGTGCTAGCTCTTTTGGCGTTGTTATTACCGAAAATAACTTGGCAATTCCTTTTCAAATTAGACAATTTTGTCATAGCTCCAGCAAATCAACATCGACCTTTCATTCGAATAAGTCTTATTATAATTTTGATATATGCGTTTGCCTTTCGTTATCATTACCGAAAAACCGTTTATATTCCATCGCATTAGCAGTAAACTTACCAACAACTTCATTAATCTTTGACTTTCCGAAAAATCATTATATTCATCGAAACCCTATCATATACTCATCCATATATTATAACGAGAATGGCCATACCAATTACCGAGAACTAGCAATCAGTATTTTGAAATCTCGCAGCGTCACTACATCAACAGATATATGTATACATATAACATTTACCTCTTAGAATTATAATCTCCCATTCCAAAATTTTGAAAAGCACTCTAGTATACGAATCAGTTCTTTGAATCTTGAGGAAGCTGATAACACAGCAAAAACTGAAGACTGCCTTAACAGTCAAAAGTTTAATGATAAATATTTGGAGTGTTGAAAAAGCTCACAGATTTTGATACTGAAAAATGAATTGAGCAAACCACGAAAGAGACTCTGAATAAATCACAAGGACTATACTTGTACATAAAGAATCCTGATGATTCTGTAAATGATTAAATCTTTAGCGAACACCATGCTTCTGAATCTAAACCCTTACGGATAAATCTTCTTCATCATCCTTCGATATTAGAAATTCCAAAATATCATCGTATCTTTCATTATAAATATCCTCGATATTTCTGAAGATATTTTCATAACTATTCGTATCTAAAATCATTTACCTTTTCGTGATATCAGTGTCCCATCAGAAAGGAAACTATTTTTGTTTCTAAATTCTGAAAAAATTCGAATTTGAATTATGAATGATTTTGAAGTAGTGTTGGAAATTGATGCATGAGTTAGTATAATATAATGACACTTGATCAACGTGATTATATTACAGTAAGTCATGCTGAGTTTCTAAAGGAACTTGATGATTCACAGATCATAACATCATCAGATGCCATGTTACACGACTCTTACATTCTACCTAATCTCCAAACATATTAAAATCATACCTTCTTGATAAATCTATTTTCTAGGATATTCTGGTAATTTGACAAATTAAAATCATGCTATTACAATTTCTCTCTTAGAACATGAGTTATGTTCATTCGAAACTCCATACCTACGAATTCTGAACCATTGCTTGTTACTTAAAGTTAATAAGAGTAAACAAAAGTTTGAATTAAGGGAGAAAGAATAGAAGGTGTGAGCTGTGAAAATAAGGAAACAAAGGGAATGGATTTATAGTGAAGTATCCGACAGAGTAATCGAAATAGATTATCGTATTTAATCAAAGAGGATTCTAATTTCCTCAATTAACGAAGAGCCAAATCTTATATAGATTTCGAAGATTTTCTTTTAATTCCTTGAATTCCGAAAATCCACCGTGACTACATCAAAAGTTAAATCTCTATCTCAATCTTTTGTGACAGCTTCACTCGTACGCTTCACATAATCGAATCGTTTTATCTATATTAATCAATAATGATAAAACTTTATTTATCAACTCATATTCGTCATGAAAACATTTTTATTGTTAGCCATGACGACCGCACTCAAATTTCGGGACGAAATTTCTTTAACGGGTAGGTACTGTGATGACCTGGAAATTTCCGATCAAATTTAAACTTAATCTGAATATGATTTCGACACGATAAGCAAAGTCTGTAAGGTCGAGTCTTAAAAAGTTTGAGCTATTTCATATATACATTTGACCTTTGACTAATTCCGACGATTCACGAACAATTAATGGTAACTAGATATGTGTGTATATATATACATGGTAATTGGAATTATAAATTGTAATATTATATGTCATAGTATATATATACATATGTAATAAATATTAAAGATTCAATATATTTTATAAGTGATAAATAGTAATAAATTGTAATATATTAAATCTAATTACAAGTTTGAATATAATTATCATTACCTTCAGTATTATTATCAATAGTAATATTAATAATAAAATTAATATTATTAATATTATTATATAAAAATAGAAACATATAACTTGTTATATCATCATTTTTACTAGCTGTTATTAAAATGTATACAAGTGTAATACTCATCATTATATATAATTATATTACATAATTTATATTGTGTTATATCAATATATTAAGTATAGTTGTTATAATAATATTGTTATTAATATTATTATTATAAAATATAATGAAACTTGATACATATATATAAATATTATTATTACTAATATTATTACCAATAACTAGTATTATTATTATAAATATTATTAATAATTTTTATTATTGAAAATTTCACTAAAATTATTATTATTATGACTTATTATTATTACTCTTATCATAATACTTATTATTATTAAGTATTATTTTGATGTTATTATTATTAACACTATTATTATTATTAGTATATTTTTTATATAACATTATCAATATTAATAATTTTATAAAATTATTATTATTAATGATTATTATCAGTATTATTATTATTATTTATCATGGGTATTAATATAAATATTATTATTACTAATATATTTATTAATTATTAACATTAATTATATAAACTATAAAAAGAAAAATCAAAAATTCGTACGAAATTGTTATCAGTATCTATCAATAATGTATTCAATCTTGTTTATTGTCCCTAAATTGTGTTACAAGGTGAATTTAATCACAGTTGCAAACAAGAATCCGTTTCAAGTCGTGATCTACTATATTTATTTTTTATTTTATTCGCTTGTTTCTTCTTCTGATTGATTCCAACTGGCAAACACCCTTGGCTATAATTCAATTGTTCAATTCATATATCAGAGAGGAATAAAAACAACTTTCCTCTATAACTATCGGATATCAATTATATCAGTTTTTTTATTGCTGAAATAAATCAAATTTAGAAAAAGAAACAGGTATATGTTCTGTTCTTTAACTCAATTTACCTTGGCTTGATTTCTAAATTTATTTGAAAATGTAAGATTGCAGTGTTGTTAGTAATCCCTTATGCAAACTTTCTGTAAATTTTCAAAGTCCAATTCATCATATTGAATCTAAATTTTAAGGTCAAAGATTTAAATCCAAAAGTCAACTGATGTGTTTATGGGTAAATTAGAAATCTTTTTTGTGTTATAAGATCAATTGATGAATCGTATAGTTTACATAAACAATTTAAAACCTTTCTTATGTTATAATCTTATTCTAAAACTTTCTCAAATTAGCAAATCGATTTGTAGTTAATGAAGAACACGAACGAGCTGTTTCAACTATTTTTTTTTTATTTATTCCTTCTGTTTCTGATAAATTTTTAGCACCCAATAAGTTCATATTTTTTTTTATAAAACCTGGAAACGCTTTTGAATTAATGGTGTTAAGGTTAGTGAATATTGGTCGATTTCTTAAACTGAGGAGGAAGAAGAAGCTTTTATGTTACGGGTTAAATATAAATATTTTCTGTATTCTTTCGGATAAAGGGGCAACAGCCCAATGGTTAAAAGTGTTAGCGATGAGCGGGAGGTCACAGGTTCGATACTAGGCTGGGGTATTCTTTTTGTGGCATTTTTGAAGGTAGTCATTCATTTTTTTTTTATTATTACTATTATTATTATTTTGATTATCATTTATATTATTATTATTATTAATGTTATTACTATGATCATTATTATTGTTATTGATATTATTTTTATTATTAGTATTATAACATTTATTAGTATTATTATCATAATTATAAGTCTTAAAACCATTATTATTATTATTAACATTACTAATGTATTTATTATTATAAATTTTGTCATGCAGGTATTAATTATCATTATTATTATTATTATTATTATTATTATTATTATTATTATTATTATTATTATAAATAAGAATATTATTATTATTATTAGTAACATAAGTAGTATTATAAATATTATTATTATTAACATAATCATTAGTATTATTATTATTAAACTTATTATCATTATTATCATTCTTATAAAATTATTATTTTGTTATCACTAAAACCATCAATATTATCATAAAAAGATACTTTAATATAAAAATACATTACGTTATACTTTTATTACGAAAAAGATATTAGCTAAGCTATATCAATTAACATATAAATATATACTAAACCTTAATATATAGTTTTTATTATTAATGATAAGTAATAGTTATATAAAACATATAAACTAAATATAATAAATTTATCTAAATAACATATAGTATAACAAGTATATTATTAATAAAAAAAATATATATATATATATATATATATATATATATATATATATATATATATATATATATAATTGATCAATTACGATTACGTGTATTAATATATATACAAACGATATAGGTTCGTGAATCGAGGCCAACCCTGCATTGTTCAGTTGTTCAATGCCGTCATATGTATTTTTACTACAAAATACAGTATTGTGAGTTTCATTTACTCCCTTTTTAAATGCTTTTGCAATATGTACTTTTGGGACCGAGAATACATTGACTTTTTAAATGTTTTACGAAATAGACACAAGTAATCGAAACTACATTATATGGTTGAATGATCGAAGCCGAATATGCCCCTTTTGCTTGGTAACCTAAGAATTAGTAAACCAGTCTACTAATTGACGCAAATCCTAAAGATAGATCTATTGGGCCTAACAAATCCCATCCGTTGTAGCGGATGCTTTAGTACTTCGATGTTGTTTTATCATGTCCGATGGATGTCCCGGAATGATAGGGGATATTCTTATATGCATCTTGTTAATATCGGTTACCAGGTGTTCAATCCATATGAATGATTATTTTTGTCTCTATGCATGGAACGTATATTTATGAGAAATGAAAATGGAAATCTTGTGGTCTATTAAAATGATGAAAATGATTGATTATGATAAACTAATGAACTCACCAACCTTTTGATTGACACTTGAAAGCATGTTTATTCTCAGGTATGAAAGAAATCTTCCGCTGTGCATTTACTCATTTTAAGGATATTACTTGGAGTCATTCATGACATATTTTAAAAGACGTTGCATTCGAGTCGTTGAGTTCACCAAGATTTTTATTAAGTCAATTATAGTTGGATGTATTATGAAATGGTATGCATGCCGTCGACTTTCGATGTGAAGAAAGTTTGTCTTTTAACAACGGATAATTTTTCTAGGTAACATGAAAAAATGAGCAGTGAAGGTAACATGAAAAAAATGGATAATTTTTCTAGGTTGGGTCAATGTTTGGGTCTTATTTAACCTGCTTATCTCATAAAATGAGTTGATATTGCCTCTTCTACTTCAAGTTAATATGTACCGATGTTCTAATATCAATTGGTATTATTTAATTACTCCACTCATGATTTGGTTGATGACATTTGTTGCCTTGTCATTATTTCAAGTAATTTGGAGTGGATAAATATGACCCAATGAATGAGGAATATGATCCAAATAGGCATAATGCAGTACTTCAAGTGCCAAATCGTACCAAGACCCCTAACACTGTTGCATTTGTGCTCAAGGTATGTTGCCATAGCAGTAATGATAACTTAAGCCAGGTGTTGTTTTATTATGTGTAACTTAAGCCGTATGTTTCTTTTGGTTTTGGCAGGTGGGATACACAGTGCATGATCGAGTTTTACGACCTGCTGAAGTTGGTGTGACCAAGAAAGTGGACTAAGTTGGCATTTATGTCAGGAGGATTCTGATATGTAGCTTTTTATAGATGTATGAGATTTTGAATATTTGTTATGTTTTTAGGATTGAGTTTTGTTGTTGTTGATGTTGTTGTTGTTAGTCCTCTCCATCTCCACTCCAACAACCTATGAAAAAGTGTTTTAGTTAGTATTTAAACTGAACCATTCAATTTACTTGCATATCTTTGTTGTTGCTTTAAATTGTAATCAAGGATCAAGGATGATCACAATGAGGCTATTGAAACTTACAGGATGGATATGTTATCGAAACTAACTGATAGGGTGTAATAGAGGTACCATCCACCATGGATGTATGCAACATCTTAATTAGAACCCATAAAAATTTGATTCTACCATTTTCATGACATCTCATTAATTTATTTATTTATTTATTATTATTATTATTATAATATATTATTTTAATTTTATTTATTTATTTAATTATTTATTTTATTTATTTTTGGCTCGAGGTACTCACGAAAAAAATCTCTCTACCCTAGAGTAGAGAGGGATGACTTTCTCTTCCTGTGAGCGGAAAATTTTTACTCGTCGTGGTTAAAAAAATGACTTCTCTTTTATTCGAGGGTAGAGGGAGGATTGTCTACATCTCACCTCCCCTAACTCGCATATGCGGGATTGGGTATCGTTTGTTGTTAATTAAACTATCCATATGTATTTTTTTGCAATCTGAATCAGCTATTCCGATTTCAGTTTAATCTTTGGTGACGTTGGATAAGGAGTTTGTTCCATGGTTTACTTTCTAGTTTTTATAATTTAAACTATCCACAACTTCAAACCAAATCCGATTATATTGACAACCCAATTATCTTGTAAATTCGAATTGATTGTAATATAATTCAATATCATGAATAACCTAAATGCATATTTGCAGACCCTTTTATACGGGTAAGAACATGCCCGGATTAGCCAAACCCTAATTCCAATAATTTAAACTAGATTAGGTTAAGTTTGATTCGTGGTTGGCCAATCGGAAGATTAAAATTAACTCTTTAATGCTCCCCCATTACGCATAACAGAGAATGATGGAAGTATCAGAGATGAAGAGAACACGGGCATTATCAGACCTAAAACGTCAACGAGACAGTATCTACACACACAAAACAATTAATTACAGACATTAATATTGTACCACAAGAACAGAGACCTACAAATTGCAAACAACTTCAGGGTAACTCCCATCTTTTTTCATAATCGTTATGATGGGCTTCAGCGTGCAAAACCCCTTTGTGCAGCTTTCACCCAATCAGCCACTTTTTCGGCACCACCTAGATCACGATCTTCATCATGGTCTTCAGAAGCTGTATCCATATCCATGGGGTTGTCGTTTAAGTCTTTGGTCATTCGTGCACTCTTCTCCGATGCCTGTTTTATATGCTAAAATAGGTGTAAGGATATAAAGAGAAACTTCCTATGAATGTAAAGGTGGTACCAAATAACCAATGTAAGAGTGCTCCTAACAGTTATGTCTTCCAAACCGTCCTCCTCTTGGTCCTCGAGGACACTATTGGCAGCAAATAGTCCAGCCTCTAGTCCTTATCTTGTCTATTTCAATCATATTTGTGGATGGATGATTATGTTATATTGTGCGGTACTTTTTGCTTCTTTAGTTGTACATTTAATTAATTAATTAACATAGTGAGTCCCATTTTATTTGAGTATGCCATTGTTGGTAGTGTTTAATCATGAGTTAGTCCTGAGAAGAAAATGTTGATGTAGCGGCTAGTCCTGGGAAGGGAGGAACTTCAACATTGGAAGCACCCTAATAAAAGAGAGCTTAACAAAATGTTTTATTCCAACACTCATGGTTACTTTTTGCCTTTCAAGAGGGACGTGTTTGGTGCTTCTAGCAAATATTTAATGCACTTAATATGATTTTAAAAATGAAATGATTATAAAGGGGTGTCGCGATCTACTTTTTTAAGAAGTTTTTTAGGTTATTGCATTTAGATAATAATGAAGTAAGCGATTCTTGATTGCCAAACACTTCTGAGCTTATTACTTGCGAAAACCCCATTTTTGTGAAGCCATTGAGTTGAGGCTTATTGAAGAGGGGTTTTTTAAGCTCATAAGATATAATATTGAAGTATTAAGCCCTCTTCCATAAGCTAAGCTAAATACACCTTAAGTATTTAGATAAGTTGATTTTAAAGGTTGTATTAAGCATTACAATAAATAACCTTTTGGTTCTTAACCTTTTTTTAGTGTCGCTTTCACCCTCTTAACAATGAAACATATAGAAGTATGTCTTGGTACCGGTGGCCGGTGGGTCTTATGTGAAGTTTGTATGTGCAGGGTTTGGTGAAATAATGGGTACACTTGCGAGAATTGGTTTTTTCGATACTGAAGTTAGTTCAATTCTTACGAATAAAGATAGACCTACTAGCACTTGAATTTTGCAAAGAGGAAAAGGCTGCGACCAGGACAACTAAAGCAATAATGTAAGTACAAAATTTTTAGTTCCATTGTTTTTAAATTTTTTTTTTTAATTGTTAACAAGTTTTCAATTTTCTTATTGCATCAGATTTTTGGGATTTTATGAGCAAATGGAGATACCTTCATCATGCCGAAGTGCCTTTGATGTCACATGCCTCCTCATGGAACAAAGATTAGCCTATACCAGCACAGAACATGTAAATTATCAAAATTCTGAAGATACTTATGAAAATCAAATAACTTAATGATGTTACTATGTACTAGTTGATATAACAGAATGTACTTATTTCAGGACATGGTTCTTTTGCATCATGAAGTAGTGGTAGATTTTCCTAATGGTCGTCCTATTTTATAATGTATTATTTTTATTTAATCTCTTTTAAAATTATAAAGAATGTTATTAGTGTAACTAAGATATGCTTAAATTATACAGCTTTTACTCACCAAAAAGATTACAAGTACTGGTGTCTTGAGGCCTATAGATCCAGAAGTTTATGAGCCAGGTAATATCTTTGCACTTTTATGGTTAAAGTTTATTTATTGAATCTTGTTAGATAATGGAAACTTTATATCATCAATATCAATAACATTGTATCAAGTTGCTTACTTTCTGCTTATAATTCGCAGCACTTGAAATCTTGCACGCTTACAGTTTCAACATACTGGAGAAGATTGAGTAGCAACAACTAACTCTCTTCCGATTCTTGAATTCGTGATATCATATGTGACATTCGATCATGTAATTATGTAAATATGAATAATTTTCTCCTTTTACATAGTCATTATTGTGTCTTGGTTATTATAACCAACCAGAGTTAAAGGAATGGTATATGATTGATCAAATTCTTGCTTCTTGCAAGATTACTACACAATTATGTTTGTTATGTTGAAAGTTCCCGACTTTACATGAAAATAAACGCACACTCAATGGATTCATGTTGTGAATGGGTTGACCCATAATGGGTGATCATGTTTGGCTTGTTCAGGTTAGGTTGTTGATTAACAAGTTGACCCACCAACCTTTTTACAACCACCTGCAACATTTCTACAGTACTTTTAACCAGTTAATATTTATCAAGATTCAAACTTTTCATACAGATTGTTAGCAGAAGTACTTGCAGTTCAAAATTATAACAAAACAAGGTAATATAGCACTAGGGTCTTTAACAAACAATTGGTTAGATTTAACTCCACCTATAGAATCATATTCACCTTCATAGTTACTACTATCAAGCATGTTATCAGTAACTCTTCCAGTAATTACTCGACAAACCATAATAGCAATCTTCGCACTCATTGTTTCTACATTTGCATTTGTGTTTGCGTAAGCGTTGACAATATCTTGACAATTTGAGGTCAACCATATTCCACTTTTCTTCTTTGCCGTGTAAAAATCTGATTTTAGTATGCTGCAGATACTGCAATTCGAGTCTTTACAAAGCTTAGATGTTCCAAATTGCTTGCACGAGGTGAGTTTAGTACCATAAAACAGTAACTGCTCGTTACCGTCAACCATGTTTCTTGGATGTTTGTGATAATGTTCGTAGGCTCTGTTCTTGACGTCTTCTCGAAATTTCTCGAATCTTTCTAAAGTTTCCTTTGAGTTATTTAGCTTAAATACTTGCTTTATGTTTATCGAACATCGTGTGGTATCTGTTGATGTTGCTCTGAAGATCCTCTCAACGACATTTCTTGAAGAATCCCCAATCTCGAGCATTGTTTTACCTGATTCATCACTGTTAGAGATCCAACTTTGAATAAAGTGTCCATTTTGACCCAATTACCTATAAATGGGTCAATGTGAATACACTCTTTTTTTTTAAACAGCCAAAACACACACCCTTTTTGTCCACGGCGGAACTCGAATTCAGAACCTTAAGGTTGATGAGTTCCCTTTGACTAGTAAGGGGCTGCTAGTTGTAGCGCGCATTGTACTAGTGAATAGGAAAAGCGAATTGAGATTACTAATGACGGATGGAGGTTGAGGATAGAACATGTTCGGTCCCTCGCCCTTATCTCCTTCGATACTGCTAGGCCCTTTGGTCGATGTGGATATATTTAGGGTCTAAAGTCCCTAGATTGTATTGAATTGAATAAAATTATCCATTTCGACCCATTTACCTACAAATGGGTCGATGTGGATATACTTTAGAGTTAAAAGTCCCAAAAATGTATCCAAAGTATATGATTACCAAATTCATCAAACGAAAAGTACATGAAAATATGATTATCAATTTCATAAAACATTGTTATTCTATCAAATCTTTAAGCTACATTATCATTTCGCGTGATTGTATTTAAAATTACAAACGTGCTAGAAGTAACCCAAATCGATGTTTTGAAGAAAAAACTCACCGGGAAACAAGTTTCTTGTGTGGTGTTGACCAAGTTCTTTCTCATCTTGCGACTTTTTTCTTTGACCGCGGGTTCCATGCATTATGGATCTTTCCTCAACTCGAATCACATCCGTCCGCTTGCCCCCACAGCTCGCGTTGTCCCATAACAAAGCACAAAACGCATGCATCGCAATTGCAGCAGGCCTATAATTCAGCTAAAATTTGTTCAGGAGTGATCAAGATTACAAATGGTAAATATAGAAGTGTTGTAGTATGTTGCAGAATCAGTTAGGTGGAAAATTGCATCTTAAAGTGGATGATTAGATTTAAGTTTGGGTGGAGGTACTGACCTTACGTGGCTGCATAAATGGTTTTTTAGAAGAGACCAAAAGAATATGATTACAATGTTTTTGTATCTATCTATTTACAGCATTAAATGACTGTCTTACAAGATACACCCTTGGGGCAGTGTTACTAGTACATTCTCGTATTCTTATATAATAACGACAGCAACGTATATATACATGTTTTTTGTTTTGTTTTTGTATTATTACTTTTAAATATAATATAAATATAAATAAAATATAAAAGGGAATTATTAAACATGTTCATATAACACTGCCCCTTGACGACAGTTTATGGAGATGGTGCTGGGATTTTTTTTATTTGGCTGTATAGTAAGAGACAAATAAGGACCATAAAAAATTTATGTTTTATGTTTTCATTCAAGATTCTTCATTCTTCTTGACATACCGACTTCAATAAAATTGTAATTTTGTGATAGCATTAATTTAATATATTCATTAAAAAAAAAAAACAGTTTCGCAAGATTTTCAGCCAATTTTTCCACAAATTTAACCCAGATTGGGCTAGTTAGATTAGATTTTAAGTCCAAAAGATGTATATTTGGGAAGGACACCCCGACCATGTGTTTCTTTTGGAAACCCACTAGACCCCACCCTGAAATAGACCCCACCCTGAAAGAATCGGATGCCGGAAAATTATCTCCACCGGGTCCCACACATGTGACAGGAGCAATCATCATCCCACTGCCACAAGAGTTGTAAATTCTTGCCGTGACTGGGGATTGAATCTGCACCAATTTTAAGTCCAAGCTTTCACATGGTGGATACTTGCTTCAAAGCTACGGGTACCACTAAGCTATTACTACTAGTTAGATTAGATTTTCACACAATCTGATTGGATTAATTTTATGATAACTTTTTTAAATTTGAAGTTGATATAGGTACGACCCCAATAAGCTCAAGTCAAGTTCAAGCTCAAGCTCGTCAACCTAAACCCAGTTATTTGTTGCATCCTTGCATATCTGTGTTTAACCAACCTTGGGATCAAATAAATGATAAGTTCACCTGTAGTACACTAATTATGTACCAACACCCTTGAAGTAAGAGAGACAATTAGTAGTCGATGGTCACAGTTGTAAAATAAGTAAATAACCACAACACTCCCTGAATTCGAATACTACATATACATTCAGACATAAATATTCGAAACAAGACGTCCCTTACAATTGTTACAGTCACAACTTCCATTGATTTTTTACCCCGAGTCTGGCCTACAAACCTGATACACAAAATCTAACAAAAACTTAAAATACCGACTTAAAAAGGTATACCCCGTTACACACCCCTTGATTACGATCTAAACAACATTGTTTTCTTTTATCACAAACTGTTAAACAAATTTAACATTGTACAGTTTTAGCCCAACTCTGAGATATAGTACACCTAACCTGCAGCTAATAATAAGGCAGAAGTACAAAGAGATGCCGTCTTTGACCAACTTGTGACAAATTTGTGAAATTTCTGCAGCCTTTTGACCCCTGTTGTTGCCACATGGTAACGAAGCAGCACTGTTTTATTTCATTTTTTTCACGAACATATTACGGTCCCATTACTATTCTTCCAAGATTTTGCGGGTACGGATTTGAAGTATAGTTAAGGGTAGTAGTGTCATTATTACAGCTCTCAACGTCATTCTGTCGAGTCCCATATACGTCATTCCAATGGACAACTTTTCTGAAATTTGAATTTGAAACGTGTACTTGACTGAGGAGGGTAGCAGTAGTTGGTGGTTGTGATTGATTTGAATTTCTACTACCGACTACAAGATCGAGGCAGATGGCGTCGTTTTCTTCCAATCTAGACCGTTGATTTCCGGACCCTGTAAGATCATGGTTATTATTCTTGACGACAGGTACATCGTGATTGTGTTTTCCCTCGTATGCAGTTATGACCGCTTTAGGATCATGGGATGCCCTTTCTACATGTTTTCTTACGTTGCATCCAGCACTTGTACACTTGTAATAACTCCTACATAATGTGCCAATAAATGTTACCTCTTAGGTTATCTGATGAATCAAAGGTTTCAATCTCAACCCATTAAAGTACAAATGAGTTGAATCAGTTGTCATGTATCTCCAGTAAGTCAAATAAAAAATTTAAGTGGTCAAATGGTTTGAAACCCGGAAAAGACTCGCCCTCGCGGTAGAAACCCGGAAAAGCTCATCCATTATTAACCAAACCATACCCAAGTCTATGTCAACCCAAACCAAAAATGGCCGTTTTTAAACCGTACTAACTACCCAGCCCAACCGTTCAACCCATTTGAACCAGTATCAAAAATGGCATATCTCTGAACCAACCCTGTTTTGAGCTGTTACCCAAACCACCTGACCCACCCATCTTGTGACCTTTAGAATGGATGATTAACTAAGCCATCCGAGCAGCTACTTAATTTTTTATTCTTTCTCTGAAGTTGCATAAAATTGAGACGACCAAATAATAACTAAAGCAACGATACAGGACAGAAACAAGTAGCCTTTTTGATTTTGATGATATCATGCAATGAAATGAATACAAACCTGGGATTAGGGTTTCCTCGGACAACTTTTTGGCCATACTTACGCCAACGATATCCATCATCCAGTATATCAACCTCGCTGGTAGTTTGGACAACCACACGTGGTTCACGAATAGGCTTAACAACTGGGGTTATATCAAGGGTACCAAAATCGGTTCGCCTGATCACAAATACAAATCTCTGCATATTAGCATTTTAGGGTACCCAATATTATGAAATCATAGGTTTTCATCTAACTTTATCACCTTTTTTTCGAATATGGGTCATCATCATCATCAACCTCATCCGTACTGTCTTGATTTGCTTGTCTAGGAGATTGCAAAGGGGTTCCACTGGCCTCTGAGTTAAAATTCTGGCCATTATTTGCAGAGAGGCCTTCAACAAAGGGAAAAAAAAACAAATAGATATTATATAAGAATACAAAGTAATTAAATAGCAAAATGCATACACAACAATGGGAAGTAGAGAGGGCAAGATGCCCGGGTTGGACAGATCCCGTCAAAGATTAAAACTTTTTGCGCAGAAACCCTTTTTCCATCTTCTAAAATAAAATAAATAATTAAATAATAGATAATTATAACAAGTTGAACGAAAAAAAATCATATTACTCTTAATAACTTAGAGTTTATATCATAGGATATTCTATGCATTACTTTAAGTAAACTTTAAACCCCTTCGACTCATTTAATATGCTCCATATTAGCTAAAAAGTTCTATATGACATGACCCATTCTAAATAAAACAACTAACACAGATTAACCCAGTCATGTGTATATGCGCTGAGATTATGACTTCCGAAGCAACGAGATAACATGAAAAACTGTTCTGTTACCTGCTTGATAAGTTGCATGTTGGAATTTATCAGGATTTTCATCATGTATAGACATAAGAGCACCAGCACTAAATCGACGGCTAGGTTGAGGTTTAGGATGATCATGTGTGCCTTTATACACAATCTCTGTTATTTGTCCAGTATATGAACGTTCAAAAATCTTTTTGACTTCACAATTGGGATGTGTACATTTGTAATAACTTCTTGGATGTTCACTTCCTTTCACAACTTTCTGCCCATATTTTCGCCAATTATATCCATCATCTGATGACCTATCAATTTGAATCGCAGACCCAAGATCTTTCGGCTTCCCTGATCCATTAGTCTCTTCATGAGATATTGATGCATGTGCAGTATGACTTTGTTCTTTAGGTGATGACATTTCCCAGTTGCCTGAAGATGGGGATGCATACAATCGAGGCTCGTTTTGATTTTGATTAGGATTTATATTATGATTTTGATAGTGCCCACTTGGTTCGCCTTGTTGCAGGTTGGTACCTGCAGAAACCTTTTATACAACCAGTATTATAAATCTTTTAGCAAAGTCTTATGTTACATTCATAATAAGTCCTATGTTCACCAATTGGTTATTCTATTTTCTCAACATTATTTTTCACAAAATCAAACATTCAGATTAAAACTCGGTAATTGTTTACAATGAAGTTCAACAAATGACAACCCTGATACCACCTCCTTTAATTATACTACTAAAGGCATGTGATTCTTTATCTTAAGTACTTCGATCAGCGTAACTAAATTATAGAAAACTCTTAAGGATATTACAGAGGAACCTACGATGATAGAACTTATACCTAATATTAGCAAGACCTCCCTCATGTACAATTACAAAAATAAAGAAATGAGAGAAAAAAGAGTAAAACGCAAATTAATATCATCAGATGAGTTTTCAAAGTTCTTTTTTATTAGATGGAATAATTAATAATATACTTGTTATGTCCCCAACTGCAAACAACTTCAAAACAGCATATAACCCTGGCTTAAAAAAGGTAGTTCAGTAACTGATTAGGCCCATACCTGAAATCCTGCAGAAGAAATATGTGGATTTGATGTAGTTTGCGTGTGTGGTCTGAACTCAAAGAACCCAGAGTTACTATCATCCAATGTCTTTCTGGGAGAAGAACTTGACTCTACAGAGAACGCAGCAGCACCAATTGACCTTTGCATCAGCGTAGACTTAAAGAAAGAACCTGTAGTTGGAGATGGCTCTGCCTACAAGATTAAAAAAGGGAACTTTATAGACCCGTCTTCAATACGCTTCATAACTGTTTATTAAATAATTACCCCTTATTCGGTTGCAATCTTTTCACACAAGCTGAAACATGATTCGTAATTTCGTATACTCTTTAACATTTCAATAAAAAGTATACACAACTCACCTTAATCTTGATTCCTTGACTCAAGTAATTACTCAAAACAAACAAGACACATTAAAGGAAAGATGGCAAATCGCACCCAAAAAAAGGAATATTCATTCAGCATTGCAAATACACAACACCGAATATAAAAAAAAAAACTCAAAACGTATCTAAAAACACAGCTAATCCATATTATAAACTACAGTTGCATAAAGAAGACTTTGATGGGAAACAATATCATTGAAAGCATCAGAATACAGCAACGGTCCCAAATGACCATACACAAGCATATATATATTTGTAATATATTCTATTAACAATAAGCACTTAACATTAGATTCACATCATTCATTGCACTTAACATACAAAACATATCCTTCCTACATGTAAATAAATAAAAGATAAAGAGAATTATATCTGATAAAAACGCACTTTACAAGAAGCTAATTCCTTAAATTAGAAATTTAATTTTAATTAAATTAAAGCGCATCAATTAAATAAAACAAATTCTCCACTACGCCTACTCTGACCTAATTATTTTACTTTTATTTTATGCATTTTTCGATCTCTAAACAAACGCATCAAATTAAACATAATAACAATATATAAGAAACAACAAATTCTGAATCTATCAAATAATATACAAAGTATTACATCGAACGATTAAGAACAAAAAATTAGACCTTAATGTTAGTTAATAGGACCGGAGATTCGAGGAACGAGCTAGGGCTCAGACCGGGAGGTATGGTGATACAAGTAGACCTAGAAATAGGTAATTTAGCTGGTGACATGAGCTTGTATTTAGCACCTCCAGCAACGGCGATAGCGGATCTGGTTCCGGCGGCATCTTCGTCGTGAGACAGCTGAGATGCGGTGTCGACATTGGTAGTGGTGGTGGAGTGAGAGTGAGAAGAATGGTGGTGGTCATCCATGGCGGAAAACTAACTGTGATCCAGTTTTCTTTCAGGTTATGGTAATGGAAAGAGAAAAAGGGTTGAAAGTAACAAAGGGTAGTTTTGTAATTTTGTTTAGGGTAGAGTGTTGACTTACGGGATATAGCTTGTCTCATTTGTTTTTATTTATGTTTTTATTTATGTCAAATTATAAATTAGATCGTGACGAGTAAAAATGGTGGTTTTTTTGGTAAAATTATGATGTGGCAAAGTTAGGGGTT
The DNA here is from genome assembly GCF_046630445.1 of Rutidosis leptorrhynchoides. Taxonomy (NCBI): domain Eukaryota; kingdom Viridiplantae; phylum Streptophyta; class Magnoliopsida; order Asterales; family Asteraceae; genus Rutidosis; species Rutidosis leptorrhynchoides. The sequence continues at coordinate 98,068,574 of NC_092334.1, read as the reverse complement.
AGGCCGGAACATATAGCTCGTGAAAGAGCCTGCCACCTATCACTAGCAAGTGGCGGTTATAGGCAGCAAATCGCTAGCAGGCTCGTCTGTTATGCCTGGAACGAACATCTCACGGTTTAACTAGATCCCGCATGTCTTTGAATGTGTGTGACATTTTGAACTTTTTGTTTTTTCTTAAACCGATATATAACCGTTTAAGTTATTTTAAAATCATTTATTTTATCCTTCAAATATACATAGTCTCATAACCATTTTCTTACTCAATACTACCATTTTAACAATTTATACAATCTATTTTTCCATTTCATTTCATACAAAAAAATGTCTCAACCAAACAATAACGATTTTTTCAACCATATGCTCAATAATCCAATCCCGTCATCAAACAATTCGTCATCGAATCAAGCTTGCAATTCTTCACCAAGTCAAACTAGTTTTTCACAATTCGCACCAAATCAAAACGGTTTTTATCAACAACAATTCATTTCAGCACAACAACAACTATCATTTCACAACCCATATTTTTCACAACAACAATCATTCTCATACCAACAACAACAATTCTTTGCACAACAAGCACCATACATTCTACAAAATTTAAACACAACCGACTCTTGAAACCGTACCCGAAACACAATCCGAAACCGAACAATAAAAAACAAAAAGAAAAGGTAAGAATAAAGTATTCGTAGGTGAAACAAGTGAACGCCCGAGATGTCAACTTATGCATTGGACTCCGGAAGAAGAAAAAAATTTTGGCGGAACGTTGGCTGATTCTACGAAAATTTATGGCGGAACGAGCTAGGGCTCATACCGAGAGGTATGGTGATACAAGTAGATCTAGAAATAGGTAATTTAGTTGGTGACATGAGATTGTATTTAGCACCTCCAGCAATGACAATAACAAATCTGGTTCCGACGGCATCTTCGTCGTGAGATAGCTAAGTTGTGGTGTCGACATTGGCGGTAGAGTGACTGTGAGAAGAATGGTGGTGGTCATCCATGGCGGAAAACTAAATGTGATCCAGTTTTTTTTTTCAGGTTATAGTAATGTTAATGGTAATGGTAATGAAAAGAGAAAAAGGGTTGGAAGTAACAAGGGGTATCACTACATTTAGTAGATAAGGAGAGTGATGTCGAAGTTAACAAGGATGATATGGCTTGTTATATGGTGTCTGGTAAACAATATGAGGGGGCAAGCACTCCCGGTATTAATAGTTCCAGTGATTAGTATTGCAGCATAGAATATAAGGGGGTTGAACCGCCTCCCTAAACAACAAGAGGTTCAAGATGTTGTATTAAGTGATCATCTTAGTGTTTGTGCGATTTTGGAGTCTCATGTAGCCATTGATAGATTGAGTAGGGTGTGTAATGTGGTATTCCCTCACTGGAATTGAACGTCTAACTAAATTGTTTGCAATCATGGTACTCGTATTATCCTAGGGTGGGACCCTTCTGTGATTCGGCTTATGGTGATTATGGCAAAGGAGCAAGTTATTCATTGCATCGTTTCACTAACAAATGGTGGTATGAAATTTTTTGTGTCTTTTATTTGTGTCTTTGAACTTAGAGGACTCCACCACTTGTACTTCTACTATCCATATTGCTACAAGGGAGTTCAGAGAGAGTGTGGAAGAGATTAACATGGAGAATGTGAACTTTACTGGTTTACATTTTACATGGAATTAACGTCCGCATGCGGATGGTGGCACTCTGAAAAAGATTAACCGGCTCATGGTGAATGATCGATTTGTTGAAGAATACACGAAAGCATATGTGATATTTCAACCGTATAGGATTTCGGATCACTGTCCAATGGTCCTTAAAGTTCCTCATCGTAGTGAGATAAAGTCGAAACCGTTCAAGTTTAGTAATTATGTGGTTTTGCATGATGAGTTCAAGTCCACTGTGGAAAATGGGTGGGAAAAGGAGGTTGAGGGTCATATGATGTTTCGTATGGTGAAGCGTCTCCGCATGCTTAAGAAACCTATCAGAAAATTAATGTGGAAAAGGGAAACATTCATAAACTGGTTCAAAAAGATCGAAAAGAGATGGATGAAGTGCAAAGTGAGTTAGATAAATTTCCTGATTCAATTGAGCATAACGAGCGTGAAAGTGCAAAGTTAAATGAATTTAATATGACTCTTCTTGAAGAAGAAAAATTTCTTAAACAAAAGGCGAAAGTTGAATGGTTACGTGTTGGTGACTCGAATTCGAGTTACTTCCACAAAGTTGTCAAAGGGCGTCAAAACTGTAGCCATATTAATGTTGTTTTCGATCGCAATAATTGTTTGATGGAGGGGTCTGATGTCCATCAAGTGTTTTCCCAACACTATGAGGAATTTTTGGGTGTGGCTGGTACTTGCGATTGAATTCACAATCCGGGTACATTATTTCATAAAAAGATCAGTACTGAAAAAGCTAAGCATATGGTCCCCCCGTTGACTAATGAAGAGATAAAAAAATGTCATATTCAATATTGGGAATGATAAAGCGTCGGGTCCTGATGGTTATTCCTCGGCATTTTTTAAAATTGTGTGGGATATTGTTGGTTACGATGTTTGTTCCAGGGTGAGGCAATTTTTTACGAATGGGCAACTCTTATCCGAATTGAATCACACGATTATTGCTTTATTGCTGAAAGTTTAAAGTCCTTCGAAGGTAAAAGATTATCGCCCGATATCTTGCTGTAATGTATTGTATAAGTGTATAAGCAAGATTATTACAAAATGGATTACATCTAGTTTGGAGGACATTGTAAACGAAAACCAGTCGGCGTTCATTCCGGGCAGGAGGATTGCTGATAATATTCTTTTAACTCAGGAATTGATGCGTAATTATCACCCTGATCAGGAGTGTCGAGATGTGTTTAAGGCTGATATTCAGAAGGCCTATGATACTGTTGATTGGGACTTCTTACGAGAGATTCTTGTTCACTGTGGTTTCCATAAAGTCATGATTAAATGGATTATGAAGTGTGTCACACCCACTTCCTTTTCAATTGCGATAAATGGGATTTATACGGATACTTCACAGGCAAGCGAGGTCTTAGACAAGGTGATCCTATATCGCCATATTTATTCACCCTTGTTATGGAAGTTCTATCGCTTATACTTCAAAGAAATGCTAGACAAGCTGATGCTTTTAGATTTCACCCTAGGTGCGAAATGTTGAAGCTTATTAATGTTTGTTTTGTTGATGATTTGTTTTTTGTTTTCGCATGCGGATTTAAACTCTGTTAAGGTTATCTCTAACGCTCTTGATGAATTTAAGAAGTGCTCTGGCCTCACGCCTAGTATCCCTAAGAATACCGGGTTTTTTTTTCTAATGTTTCTTTTAACGTGAAGAATCAGATTTTAGCTTTAATGCTGTTTGAAGAAGGAACTTTACCGGTTCGTTATCTAGGTGTTCCTCTTATTTCTTCCCGTCTTTTAAACCGTGATTGCAAACCTCTAGTGGAGATGGTGAAGAACCGAATCCAAGATTGGAAGAATAAGTTCTTGTCATTTACTGGTAGGGTCCAATTAATTTCATCCGTTCTCGTATCCATGCAAGTCTATTGGTATTCGGTGTTTATTGTTCCGGATAATGTCATAAAAGATATTGAGAAAATGATGAGGGGTTTTCTTTGGTGCCAAGGCGAGATGAAGAAAGGCAAGACGAAAGTTAAATGGAATGGCGTTTGTCGTCCAAAAAATGAAGGCGGTCTTGGTATAAAAAGACTCAAAAGGTGGAATGTGGAGTTGATGGCTTCATATGCTTGTCGCCTTTTATCGTATAAACAATCCTTATGGGTTAGGTGGGTACATGCTTACCGTATTAAGGATCGAATTTTTTAGGATGTTGTGATTCATCCGGATGCTAATTGAAGTTGGCGAAAGATTCTTCAAATTCGAGACATTGTATGTAATCATTTTATCCATTCAATTAAAAAATGGAAAAAAACACAGCAGCCTGGGTGGATATATGGGCAAGTCATACTCGATTACTGGATATTTTGTCTCGAAGAGAGATCATTCGGGCAAGTTTTAGTTCAAAAATAAAAGGTGTGCGATTTGCACCAGAATGGGTCATTGTGTAACGACCCTGGATTTTCCAACGTTTATTTATTAATAATTATTATTATTAATACGTGTGATTAAACGAATGTATATTATTACATTTACATGTTGCCATGATTGCCCGTACTTGACTTTAAATGCCCGAAACGTCTTTGTGACACACGAAACTTGCACGAATAATATTTTCAAGTATTATTTACATTCATGATTAAGTTTTATTAATCATTTTGATTAACTATGGTTAACTAGTTAATTACTTGGGCTTTTATTGGATTTACTTGTTTGTTACTTGAACTTGGGCCTTCATTAGTGTTAATGGACTTTAAAAGCCCACCCTACTTCTTTAATGGACTTACTAGCCCATTCTTACATGTAAGTATCACATTTAGTTACAACTAGCTAGTTTTATACATGAGGAATCTAGTTACAACTCAATCCCCATGCATGCACCTCTTGTAACCACCTTTTAAGCTTTAACACATGAAGAACTAGTGGACTAATCCTCTCCCCCCTTTTTCCCTCCCAACCGTCGGCCTCCAAGGTGTTAAGGGGGTTTTGTTTCATTTTTTTTTACTACTTCACTCACTAATATCCTCACATTTCTCTCATTTCAAAACACACACACAAAACACTTTCAACTTTCTCTATTTTCTCTCTAAGTTGTAAGTAACTTGAACTTCTTTTCTCTTCTTCTTTTCTTGTTAAAACCGAAACCAAGAACACATGAATCATCATCATCTTTTGTTACTTGTTGTTGTTTACTTGATTATTGTTTAATTACTTACTAGTTGTTAATGTTGTTGTTATTCTTTACTAGTTACAAGAATCAAACTCTTTAGTTTCATTCTTCATTTTATCTTGTAATTACAAGAACACACAAGAACTAAACTTACTAGTTTATGTTCTACATATGTTGTTTCAAAAGATTGTAAGTTCATGGTTGTAAATCATATTTGAAGTTCATGAAGTACACTTTAAAGTTTACTTTCTAAAGATCAAGACTTAGGCTTGAATCTTTAAAGTATGAACAACCTTGAACTAACTAATTGTTTACTTAGTTTATTCTTTACATTATGCACTTTAATTTCATGTTTGTTGGTTGTTATTGGTCAAATGTTACTAGTTAACTTTGATCTCATTAATCTTGAACTAAAAGTTAACTTTGAAAGTTCAAGAACATGTAAGTAAGTTTTCGTTAATTATAACTTTGTACACTTATGTTAGATCTAGACTTTTGAGTCTTGGATCTTCAAGATCAAACTAAGAACTATGTTTTACAACTTAAGATCTTGATTTCATAAGTTCACTTTCAAGTTTGTAACTTATTATTAGTTTTAAAGTTCATGTATGTGTTAGATCTAAGACTTTGATGTAACTTTGGTTCATCAAAACACTTGCAACACTTAAGTAAGTTGTGCTTCATGTCTTAGACTTACACTTGGGTTATGATGGTCAAACCTTGGTGAAAATGATGCAAACACATCAATGAGTTGTACACTTGAAGCTATATGCATCAAGGATGAGAACCATCATAAGCATCGAGCACCAAGAACCACCGGAACCTACTGACCCTACTGTTCTACTCTTTCTGTGTCTGACCCGTATGACCTGGGATACTGTAATTATGATTTTCAGATATATCTGTTCGAGTAGATAACTTTTCATATAGGACTCGTCTTAATCCGAGTTACGGTTTAGGATTTATGACCCTCCGATCGTCACTATGTCCATTTAACGTTGTGCTGAAAATTCTGACCTACTCACACTTAGACCGTCGCCACGGTCAAACGAAGATTAGTTTGCTTCTGTAATTTTTACCACACTTAAAGGACTCATATACGGAGCCATGGCCACTGGTATCACCTTATTTCAGTAGGTATAGAGGCCGTGGTGACTGACCGAACTCAGCCTTTGTTTTAAACTCTTTTCATGAACGAAACTTACTTTACACCTTTTGTTTGATGATGAATTATGATGACCCTTAAGACCTTATTTACATACTTTTAAACCTATTCGTACGATTTACTGACTTAGTACTATTTGACTTAGGTTGAGGACCCGTTTGGACAACCTTCATTACTTGCTTACTTTCCGAGTCATACCTTACCGCTACTTTATCATTGTGAGTTATAGCATTCCCTTTTTACTTTAACTTATTTTGGAAACTGAGAATACATGCGGATTTTATGTTTTACATACTAGGCACGAGTACTTAAACTTATATATGTGTGGGTTATATAACGGCAGAAACATTCCCTTTAGCCCGGTAACGTTTAGTCATTGGTTTTTGAACCGGTGAACGCGAATCTTAGATATGGATCCATAGGGTTTGACATCCCCACTCGGGCTAGTAGCGCTAGCATTTAACGAGTGTTTAATACTTCGTAAACATATGCACTTGCCAAGTGTACTTTCAGGGGGTATAAACGTTAAGTTAGTTACCGAGTGCCCACGGTTAACATATACTTTATCATACTGTTTTGAAACGCTCTTTGTAGCACTGAAATCTCGTGGCCTACCTTACATACTGTTATACTTAAACTATAGCTCACCAACCTTTGTGTTGACATTTTTAAGCATGTTTTTCTCAGGTGCTTAAGGTTACTTCCGCTGTGTACTAATCTTGCCGTAGACACCCGCTGCTCTAGTGTTATCACCGCATGAACTGTTTATCTTGCATTCAAACTTTAATACATTTGAAACTATGTTTTGTAACGACCTAAGGGTCATATACATTTATTCATGCTTGCTATTCGTAGAAGCATACTGTTGGTGTAAAACATTTGATGTCGATTATGACGTCACCTTTCTATCGTGAATGCAACTTCTTTTATTACAGCATGTAGTACTTAACCTTGTAATGATCCTGTTGCTGATGATTCGTACACGATGGTTTTGTACGGGGCATCACATTTGGTATCAGAGCATTGGTTGTAGGGAATTAGGTTGCATTAGTGAGTCTAAGACCGACCCGAGTAGGATTCACTAATAGGACTAATCTACAACTTGCTAGTTTACTTGTTTCCGCTGAACTTACTGCATGCTGCTGCTTACTTTTACTGCTATGTGCCGTATGCTACTACATGATTTCACTACTGTATGATATTACTTGCTTTCGATTGCATGCTACTTCTGTACGATTCGTTATTATTGCCATGCTACTTATTGTTATACATGATTTAAACTGTTGGCCTAATACGTGCTTGCTTTATGACTTACTGAGATGAAAAAATTTATTTTTCCTTGTTCAGATGTCAGATACTCCACGTGCTATCATTTTGGGCAGTTCAGACTCGTCAGCCACCCCACCTGCTGCTGCTGCCGACACACCGATCCCGCTACCCACGAGTGACCCCGGCGCTTCATCTTCCGGGACTAGCAGCCAGGCGCCTGCCCCGGTGGTTACTTCTAGCAGAGCCCAGGACCCTTCGGAGATTCCAGCTCCATCTGCCCCCGGACCCTCAGGATCACAGCCCCGCTCCGGTGCGATTGTGATTCCCGCGGAGTTCGGGGAAGGTCCTTTCCGTAACCGGTATCGCCATTGGTGCCGACGCGCCCCTGATGGACGTCTCATTTCGATCGGACCCGCTAGGTACAGACAGATGATGGCCGCTCAAGGACGGCCAGTTCAGCCACCCGTACAGCCACCACATGATTCGGACGACCCGTTGTAGTGACCCGAACTTTTCCATGTTTATATATATTAATTGAGATTTATATTTACATGATTAAATGTTTCCAACATGTTAAGCAATCAAACTTGTTAAGACTTGATTAATTGAAATATGTTTCATATAGACAATTGACCACCCAAGTTGACCGGTGATTCACGAACGTTAAAACTTGTAAAAACTATATGATGACATATATATGGATATATATATAGTTAACATGATACTATGATAAGTAAACATATCATTAAGTATATTAACAATGAACTACATATGTAAAAACAAGACTACTAACTTAATGATTTTTAAACGAGACATATATGTAACGATTATCGTTGTAAAGACATTTAATGTATATATATCATATTAAGAGATATTCATACATGATAATATCATGATAATATAATAATTTAAAATCTCATTTGATATTATAAACATTGGGTTAACAACATTTAACAAGATCGTTAACCTAAAGGTTTCAAAACAACACTTACATGTAACGACTAACGATGACTTAACGACTCAGTTAAAATGTATATACATGTAGTGTTTTAATATGTATTTATACACTTTTGAAAGACTTCAATACACTTATCAAAATACTTCTACTTAATAAAAATGCTTACAATTACATCCTCGTTCAGTTTCATCAACAATTCTACTCGTATGCACCCGTATTCGTACTCGTACAATACACAGCTTTCAGATGTATGTACTATTGGTATATACACTCCAATGATCAGCTCTTAGCAGCCCATATGAGTCACCTAACACATGTGGGAACCATCATTTGGCAACTAGCATGAAATATCTCATAAAATTACAAAAATATGAGTAATCATTCATGACTTATTTACATGAAAACAAAATTACATATCCTTTATATCTAATCCATACACCAACGACCAAAAACACCTACAAACACTTTCATTCTTCAATTTTATTCATCTAATTGATCTCTCTCAAGTTCTATCTTCAAGTTCTAAGTGTTCTTCATATATTCTACAAGTCCTAGTTACATAAAATCAAGAATACTTTCAAGTTTGCTAGCTCACTTCCAATCTTGTAAGGTGATCATCCAACCTCAAGAAATCTTTGTTTCTTACAGTAGATTATCATTCTAATACAAGGTAATAATCATATTCAAACTTTGGTTCAATTTCTATAACTATAACAATCTTATTTCAAGTGATGATCTTACTTGAACTTGTTTTCGTGTCATGATTCTGCTTCAAGAACTTCGAGCCATCCAAGGATCCATTGAAGCTAGATCCATTTTTCTATTTTCCAGTAGGTTTATCCAAGGAACTTAAGGTAGTAATGATGTTCATAACATCATTCGATTCATACATATAAAGCTATCTTATTCGAAGGTTTAAACTTGTAATCACTAGAACATAGTTTAGTTAATTCTAAACTTGTTCGCAAACAAAAGTTAATCCTTCTAACTTGACTTTTAAAATCAACTAAACACATGTTCTATATCTATATGATATGCTAACTTAATGATTTAAAACCTGGAAACACGAAAAACACCGTAAAACCGGATTTACGCTGTCATAGTAACACCGCGGGCTGTTTTGGGTTAGTTAATTAAAAACTATGATAAACTTTGATTTAAAAGTTGTTATTCTGAGAAAATGATTTTTATTATGAACATTAAACTATATCCAAAAATTATGGTTAAACTCAAAGTGGAAGTATGTTTTCTAAAATGGTCATCTAGACGTCGTTCTTTCGACTGAAATGACTACCTTTACAAAAATGACTTGTAACTTATTTTTCCGACTATAAACCTATACTTTTTCTGTTTAGATTCATAAAATAGAGTTCAATATGAAACCATAGCAATTTGATTCACTCAAAACGGATTTAAAATGAAGAAGTTATGGGTAAAACAAGATTGGATAATTTTTCTCATTTTAGCTACGTGAAAATTGGTAACAAATCTATTCCAACCATAACTTAATCAACTTGTATTGTATATTATGTATTCTTGAGATACCATAGACAAGTATACAATGTTTCGACCTATCATGTCGACACATCTATATATATTTCGGAACAACCATAGACACTCTATATGTGAATGTTGGAGTTAGCTATACAGGGTTGAGGTTGATTCCAAAATATATATAGTTTGAGTTGTGATCAATACTGAGATACATATACACTGGGTCGTGGATTGATTCAAGATAATATTTATCGATTTATTTCTGTACATCTAACTGTAGACAACTAGTTGTAGGTTACTAACGAGGACAGCTGACTTAATAAACTTAAAACATCAAAATATATTAAAAGTATTGTAAATATATTTTGAACATACTTTGATATATATGTATATATTGTTATAGGTTCGTGAATCAACCAGTGGCCAAGTCTTACTTCTCGACGAAGTAAAAATATGTGAAAGTGAGTTATAGTCCCACTTTTAAAATCTAATATTTTTGGGATGAGAATACATGCAGGTTTTATAAATGATTTACAAAATAGACACAAGTACGTGAAACTACATTCTATGGTTGAATTATCGAAATCGAATATGCCCCTTTTTATTAAGTCTGGTAATCTAAGAATTAGGGAACAGACACCCTAATTGACGCGAATCCTAAAGATAGATCTATCGGGCCCAACAAGCCCCATCCAAAGTACCGGATGCTTTAGTACTTCGAAATTTATATCATATCCGAAGGGTGTCCCGGAATGATGGGGATATTCTTATATATGCATCTTGTTAATGTCGGTTACCAGGTGTTCACCATATGAATGATTTTTATCTCTATGTATGGGATGTGTATTGAAATATGAAATCTTGTGGTCTATTATTATGATTTGATATATATAGGTTAAACCTATAACTCACCAACATTTTTGTTGACGTTTTAAGCATGTTTATTCTCAGGTGATTATTAAGAGCTTCCGCTGTCGCATACTTAAATAAGGACGAGATTTGGAGTCCATGCTTGTATGATATTGTGTAAAAACTGCATTCAAGAAACTTATTTTGTTGTAACATATTTGTATTGTAAACCATTATGTAATGGTTGTGTGTAAACAGGATATTTTAGATTATCATTATTTGATAATCTACGTAAAGCTTTTTAAACCTTTATTGATGAAATAAAGGTTATGGTTTATTTTAAAATGAATGCAGTCTTTGAAAAACGTCTCATATAGAGGTCAAAACCTCGCAACGAAATCAATTAATATGGAACGTTTTTAATCAATAAGAACGGGACATTTCAGTTGGTATCAGAGCGTTGGTCTTAGAGAACCAGAATTTTGAATTAGTGTGTCTTATCGAGTTTGTTAGGATGCATTAGTGAGTCTGGACTTCGACCGTGTTTACTTGAAAAATGATTGCTTAACAAATTTTGTTGGAAACTATATATTTTTTTAACATGTGAATATTATGTGATATATTAATCTCTTAACGCGTTTGATATTATGTGATAGATGTCTACCTCTAGAACAAGTCCCATTGACTCACCTAATAATAATGAAGAGTCAAATGTAAATTGGAATAATTCGTGGACTGATTCACAAGTTCCCGAAGAGGAACCGGAAGAAGAGTCGGAACCGGAAGAAGAATCGGAACCGGAAGAAGAATCGGAACCGGATGAAGAAATAGAACCGGTGGGGGAAATAATAAAACGGTTAAGTAAAAGAAAATCCTCAACCAACCGACCAAGGTTAATTATGGTCAATGGTGTTTCCGCCAAGGAAGCAAAATATTGGGAGGATTACCAATTTTCCGATGAATCGGATTCCGACGAGAATTCCGATGATGTTATAGAAATTACCCCAATTGAATTTTAAAAGACAAAAGAAAATAATAAGGGAAAGGGCATAAAAATAGAGAAATCTAATTCCAACCCCGATGAACTTTATATGTATCGTCAACCCCCGAAGTCCTTAAGTTGTAACAATGACCCGGGAACCTCTAAACCACCAGGTTTTTCTAAACCAATGTGGAAAATTACGGCTCGTATTAGGGGAACATCATATATCCCTAGAAACTTGGCAAAACGAACCAAAACCGAAGAAGAAGAAACAAGCGAGTCGGAATAAGATAGTTGTATTCGTGTGGTGTAATATATGTAATATAGTGTGCTTATGCTTTATGATATATGTAAAAATTGCTTGTATTAATAAGTATTTTTTTTATGAATCTAACTCTTGTCTATTTTACAGTATAAAAACACAAAATGGATAGACAACCCAATATTTTAAGAGACCTACCCGGAGACATGATTGATGAAATCTTGTCTAGAGTCGGTCAGAATTCTTCGGCACAACTATTTAAGGCGAGATCAGTTTGTAAGACATTCGAAGAACGTTCCAAGAATGCCTTGGTTTATAAAAGGCTTTCGTTCGAAAGATGGGGGATATCACATTGGGAAATCCATAAGTTACGATGTGTTTACTTTGACGCATATATTGCGGGGAACCCAAATGCTATTTTACGCAATGGGTTAAGAAATTATTTTGACTCAATATATCCGAATATTGGACTTCGTGATTTAGAAAAAGCGGTTAACATGCAACATAAAGAAGCATGTTATGCTTATGGATTAGTAATGTTCGCTTCTCACCAAAGTGAGAACAAGAACATCGGGCTACAACTATTAAACAAAACGTTTCCACAAGTGACGGAGTCGGTAATTGGGGTAAGAAATGAGGTTTTTAGATTGTTACGGGACTGTTGGACATTACGTAACCCTCGTCCCTTTGACAACGTTACAACACGCTGTCTTATCAACGGCCATAACGGTTATGTTCCACAAGACCAAGGATGGGAAGTAATCCTAGTAAAACCAGAATGCATGACTTGTTTCTGGACGTATGAATTACGTGTCTTTATTTCCTTTGCTGAACGACTTGTGTACTAGCTAGAATTATCTTCACAACCATCTTGTATCAAATTTATTGTGTGCTATATTTCATGCTATATGTAAAATAAGCGGTATTGTAAGTTTGTAAAATATTGTGTAAAAGTTTGAACGCGAAATATTATTATAATCAGTTTTTCATATAGAATTGTAGTAGTTGAATTGTATATTAGCTACTAAGTATGAACTTAACGGGTAGGTACTACCCGAATTTAAACTTATAAAACGCTAATATGAAGAAAAAGCTTTTATAAATGAGTTCATATTATGCTACGAAATACTATTAACTACTCTTAATATTCTGTATGATTAACTTGTTCCATTTGACTATTTTGAAGGAAATGGCACTGACTACTCGACATACCGTGAATATGAATGAAGAGGAATTCCGTACTTTTCTAGCTTCAAACATAGCCGCAGTACAGGCTGCGCTACATACCAACAATAACCTTGGATCTAGCAGTACAGGAAATCGTGTAGGATGCACCTACAAAGAATTCACTGCCTGCAAACCTTTGGAATTTGATGGAACCGAAGGACCGATCGGATTGAAACGGTGGACCGAGAAGGTCGAATCGGTGTTTGCCATAAGTAAGTGTACTGAAGAGGACAAAGTGAAGTACGCTACGCATACCTTCACAGGTTCTGCGTTAACATGGTGGAATACCTATCTAGAGAAAATGGGACAAGACGATGCATACGCACTACCGTGGTCAGCATTCAAGCACTTGATGAACGAGAAGTACCGTCCCAGAACCGAGGTCAATAAGCTCAAGACAGAACTTAGAGGGTTACGAACCCAAGGATTTGATATTACCACGTACGAAAGACGATTCACAGAATTGTGCCTATTGTGTCCGGGAGCATTCGAAGATGAGGAAGAGAAGATCGACGCGTTTGTGAAAGGATTACCGGAAAGAATTCAAGAAGATATAAGTTCACACGAGCCCGCCTCCATACAACAGGCATGTAGAATGGCTCACAAACTAGTGAACCAGATTGAAGAAAGAATTAAAGAACAGACTGCTGAAGAGGCCAATGTGAAGCAAGTCAAAATAAAGTGGGAGGAAAACGGTGATAAGAATCACCAATACAACAACAACAGCAATTACAACAATAATCGCAACAATTATCCCAACAATCGCAACATCAATCGCAACTACAACAAACGGCCCAACAACAACAACAACAACAACAACAGCAACTACAACAATCTCCCAACAACAATAATAACCACAACAACAACAACAACAACAATCAGAAGCAGTTATGCCAAAGGTGTGAAAAGTATCACTCGGGATTCTGCACCAAATTTTGCAACAAGTGTAAAAGAAATGGTCATAGCGCGGCGAAGTGTGAGGTCTACGGACCAGGGGTTAATAGAACGAAAGGAACAAATGGTGTCGGAACGAGTAATGGCGGAGCAAGTAGTGTCGGAGCAAGTTATGCCAATGTAGTTTGTTATAAATGTGGAAAACCGGGCCACATTATTAGAAATTGCCCGAACCAGGAGAACACGAATGGACAAGGCCGCGGAAGAGTTTTCAATATTAATGCGGCAGAGGCACAGGAAGACCCGGAGCTTGTTACGGGTACGTTTCTTATTGACAATAAATCTGCTTACGTTTTATTTGATTCGGGTGCGGATAGAAGCTATATGAGTAGAGATTTTTGTGCTAAATTAAGTTGTCCATTGACGCCTTTGGATAGTAAATTTTTACTCGAATTAGCAAATGGTAAATTAATTTCAGCAGATAATATATGTCGGAATCGAGAAATTAAACTGGTTAGCGAAACATTTAAGATTGATTTGATACCAGTAGAGTTAGGGAGTTTTGAAGTGATAATCGGTATGGACTGGTTGAAAGAAGTGAAAGCAGAGATCGTTTGTTACAAAAATGCAATTCGCATTATACGAGAAAAAGGAAAACCCTTAATGGTGTACGGAGAAAAGGGCAACACGAAGCTACATCTTATTAGTAATTTGAAGGCACAAAAACTAATAAGAAAAGGTTGCTATGCTGTTCTAGCACACGTCGAGAAAGTACAAACTGAAGAAAAGAGCATCAATGATGTTCCCATTGCAAAAGAATTTCCCGATGTATTTCCGAAAGAATTACCAGGATTACCCCCACATCGATCCATTGAATTTCAAATAGATCTTGTACCAGGAGCTGCACCAATAGATCGTGCTCCTTACAAACTCGCACCCAGCGAGATGAAAGAACTGCAAAGCCAATTACAAGAACTTTTAGAACATGGTTTCATTCGACCAAGCACATCACCGTGGGGAGCTCCTGTTTTGTTTGTCAATAAGAAAGATGGTACATTCAGGTTGTGTATCGACTACCGAGAGTTGAACAAACTTACCATCAAGAACCGCTACCCACTACCGAGAATTGACGACTTATTTGATCAACTACAAGGCTCGTCTGTTTATTCAAAGATTGACTTACGTTCCGGGTATCATCAAATGCGGGTGAAAGAAGATGATATTCCAAAGACTGCTTTCAGAACACGTTACGGTCATTACGAATTTATGGCCATGCCGTTTGGTTTAACTAATGCACCAGCTGTGTTCATGGACCTTATGAACCGAGTGTGTGGACCATACCTCGACAAGTTTGTCATTGTTTTCATTGATGACATACTTATTTACTCAAAGAATGACCAAGAACACGGTGAACATTTGAGAAAGGTGTTAGAAGTATTGAGGAAGGAAGAATTGTACGCTAAGTTTTCAAAGTGTGCATTTTTGTTGGAAGAAGTTCAATTCCTCGGTCACATAGTGAACAAAGAAGGTATTAAGGTGGATCCGGCAAAGATAGAAACTGTTGAAAAGTGGGAAACCCCGAAAACTCCGAAACACATACGCCAGTTTTTAGGACTAGCTGGTTACTACAGAAGGTTCATCCAAGACTTTTCCAGAATAGCAAAACCCTTGACTGCATTAACGCATAAAGGGAATAAATTTGAATGGAATGATGAACAAGAGAAAGCGTTTCAGTTATTGAAGAAAAAGCTAACTACGGCACCTATATTGTCATTGTCTGAAGGGAATGATGATTTTGTGATTTATTGTGACGCATCAAAGCAAGGTCTCGGTTGTGTATTAATGCAACGAACGAAGGTGATTGCTTATGCGTCTAGACAATTGAAGATTCACGAACAAAATTATACGGCGCATGATTTGGAATTAGGCGCGGTTGTTTTTGCATTAAAGACTTGGAGGCACTACTTATATGGGGTCAAAAGTATTATATATACCGACCACAAAAGTCTCCAACACATATTTAATCAGAAACAACTGAATATGAGGCAGCGTAGGTGGATTGAATTATTTAATGATTACGACTTTGAGATTCGTTACCACTCGGGGAAGGCAAATGTGGTAGCCGATACCTTGAGCAGGAAGGACAGAGAACCCATTCGAGTAAAATCTATGAATATAATGATTCATAATAACCTTACTACTCAAATAAAGGAGGCGCAACAAGGAGTTTTAAAAATGGGAAATTTAAAGGATGAAATACCCAAAGGATCGGAGAAGCATCTTAATATTCGGGAAGACGGAACCCGGTATAGGGCTGAAAGGATTTGGGTACCAAAATTTGGAGATATGAGAGAAATGGTACTTAGAGAAGCTCATAAAACTAGATACTCAATACATCCTGGAACGGGGAAGATGTACAAGGATCTCAAGAAACATTTTTGGTGGCCGGGTATGAAAGCCGATGTTGCTAAATACGTAGGAGAATGTTTGACGTGTTCTAAGGTCAAAGCTGAGCATCAGAAACCATCAGGTCTACTTCAACAACCCAAAATCCCGGAATGGAAATGGGAAAACATTACCATGGATTTCATCACTAAATTGCCAAGGACTGCAAGTGGTTTTGATACTATTTGGGTAATAGTTGATCGTCTCACCAAATCAGCACACTTCTTGCCAATAAGAGAAGATGACAAGATGGAGAAGTTAGCACCACTGTATTTGAAGGAAGTCGTCTCCAGACATGGAATACCAATCTCTATTATCTCTGATAGGGATGGCAGATTTATTTCAAGATTCTGGCAGACATTACAGCAAGCATTAGGAACTCGTCTAGACATGAGTACTGCCTATCATCCACAAACTGATGGGCAGAGTGAAAGGACGATACAAACGCTTGAAGACATTCTACGAGCATGTGTTATTGATTTCGAAAACAGTTGGGATCGACATCTATCGTTAGCAGAATTTTCCTACAACAACATCTACCATTCAAGCATTGAGATGGCGCCGTTTGAAGCACTTTATGGTAGAAAGTGCAGGTCTCTGATTTTTTGGAGTGAAGTGGGGGATAAACAGATTACGGGTCCGGAGATTATACAAGAAACTACCGAGAAGATCATCCAAATTCAACAACGGTTGAAAACCGCCCAAAGTCGACAAAAGAGCTACGCTGACATTAAAAGAAAAGATATAGAATTTGAAATTGGAGAGATGGTCATGCTTAAAGTTGCACCTTGGAAAGGCGTTGCTCGATTTGGTAAACGAGGGAAATTAAATCCAAGGTATATTAGACCATTCAAGATTATTGATCGTGTCGGACCAGTAGCTTACCGACTTGAGTTACCTCAACAACTCGCGGCTGTACATAACACTTTCAACGTCTCGAATTTGAAGAAATGTTTTGCTAAAGAAGATCTCACTATTCCATTAGATGAAATCCAAATCAACGAAAAACTTCAATTCATCGAAGAACCCGTCGAAATAATGGATCGTGAGGTTAAAAGACTTAAGCAAAACAAGATACCAATTGTTAAGGTTCGATAGAATGCTCATAGAGGACCCGAGTTCACCTGGGAGCGTGAAGATCATATGAAGAAGAAATACCCGCATCTATTTCCAGAAGATTCGTCAACACCTTCAACAGCTTAAAATTTCGGGTCGAAATTTATTTAACGGGTAGGTACTGTAGTGACCCGAACTTTTCCATGTTTATATATATTAATTGAGATTTATATTTACATGATTAAATGTTTCCAACATGTTAAGAAATCAAACTTGTTAAGACTTGATTAATTGAAATATGTTTCATATAGACAATTGACCACCCAAGTTGACCGGTGATTCACGAACGTTAAAACTTGTAAAAACTATATGATGACATATATATGGATATATATATAGTTAACATGATACTATGATAAGTAAACATATCATTAAGTATATTAACAATGAACTACATATGTAAAAACAAGACTACTAACTTAATGATTTTTAAACGAGACATATATGTAACGATTATCGTTGTAAAGACATTTAATGTATATATATCATATTAAGAGATATTCATACATGATAATATCATGATAATATAATAATTTAAAATCTCATTTGATATTATAAACATTGGGTTAACAACATTTAACAAGATCGTTAACCTAAAGGTTTCAAAACAACACTTACATGTAACGACTAACGATGACTTAACGACTCAGTTAAAATGTATATACATGTAGTGTTTTAATATGTATTTATACACTTTTTAAAGACTTCAATACACTTATCAAAATACTTCTACTTAACAAAAATGCTTACAATTACATCCTCGTTCAGTTTCATCAACAATTCTACTCGTATGCACCCGTATTCGTACTCGTACAATACACAGCTTTTAGATGTATGTACTATTGGTATATACACTCCAATGATCAGCTCTTAGCAGCCCACGTGAGTCACCTAACACATGTGGGAACCATCATTTGGCAACTAGCATGAAATATCTCATAAAATTACAAAAATATGAGTAATCATTCATGACTTATTTACATGAAAACAAAATTACATATCCTTTATATCTAATCCATACACCAACGACCAAAAACACCTACAAACACTTTCATTCTTCAATTTTCTTCATCTAATTGATCTCTCTCAAGTTCTATCTTCAAGTTCTAAGTGTTCTTCATATATTCTACAAGTTCTAGTTACATAAAATCAAGAATACTTTCAAGTTTGCTAGCTCACTTCCAACCTTGTAAGGTGATCATCCAACCTCAAGAAATCTTTGTTTTTTACAGTAGGTTATCATTCTAATACAAGGTAATAATCATATTCAAACTTTGGTTCAATTTCTATAACTATAACAATCTTATTTCAAGTGATGATCTTACTTGAACTTGTTTTCGTGTCATGATTCTGCTTCAAGAACTTCGAGCCATCCAAGGATCCGTTGAAGCTAGATCCATTTTTCTCTTTTCCAGTAGGTTTATCCAAGGAACTTAAGGTAGTAATGATGTTCATAACATCATTAGATTCATACATATAAAGCTATCTTATTCGAAGGTTTAAACTTGTAATCACTAGAACATAGTTTAGTTAATTCTAAACTTGTTCGCAAACAAAAGTTAATCCTTCTAACTTGACTTTTAAAATCAACTAAACACATGTTCTATATCTATATGATATGCTAACTTAATGATTTAAAACCTGGAAACACGAAAAACACCGTAAAACCGGATTTACGCCGTCGTAGTAACACCGCGGGCTGTTTTGGGTTAGTTAATTAAAAACTATGATAAAATTTGATTTAAAAGTTGTTATTCTGAGAAAATGATTTTTATTATGAACATGAAACTATATCCAAAAATTATGGTTAAACTCAAAGTGGAAGTATGTTTTCTAAAATGGTCATCTAGACGTCGTTCTTTCGACTGAAATGACTACCTTTACAAAAATGACTTGTAACTTATTTTTCCGACTATAAACCTATACTTTTTCTGTTTAGATTCATAAAATAGAGTTCAATATGAAACCATAGCAATTTGATTCACTCAAAACGGATTTAAAATGAAGAAGTTATGGGTAAAACAAGATTGGATAATTTTTCTCATTTTAGCTACGTGAAAATTGGTAACAAATCTATTCCAACCATAACTTAATCAACTTGTATTGTATATTATGTATTCTTGAGATACCATAGACAAGTATACAATGTTTCGACCTATCATGTCGACACATCTATATATATTTCGGAACAACCATAGACACTCTATATGTGAATGTTGGAGTTAGCTATACAGGGTTGAGGTTGATTCCAAAATATATATAGTTTGAGTTGTGATAAATACTGAGATACGTATACACTGGGTCGTGGATTGATTCAAGATAATATTTATCGATTTATTTCTGTACATCTAACTGTGGACAACTAGTTGTAGGTTACTAACGAGGACAGCTGACTTAATAAACTTAAAACATCAAAATATATTAAAAGTGTTGTAAATATATTTTGAACATACCTTGATATATATGTATATATTGTTATAGGTTCGTGAATCAACCAGTGGCCAAGTCTTACTTCCCGACGAAGTAAAAATCTGTGAAAGTGAGTTATAGTCCCACTTTTAAAATCTAATATTTTTGGGATGAGTATACATGCAGGTTTTATAAATGATTTACAAAATAGACACAAGTACGTGAAACTACATTCTATGGTTGAATTATCGAAATCGAATATGCCCCTTTTTATTAAGTCTGGTAATCTAAGAATTAGGGAACAGACAACCTAATTGACGCGAATCCTAAAGATAGATCTATTGGGCCTAACAAACCCCATCCAAAGTACCGGATGCTTTAGTACTTCGAAATTTATATCATGTCCGAAGGAGGATCCCAGAATGATGGGGATATTCTTATATATGCATCTTGTTAATGTCGGTTACCAGGTGTTCACCATATGAATGATTTTTATCTCTATGTATGGGATGTGTATTGAAATATGAAATCTTGTGGTCTATTATTATGATTTGATATATATAGGTTAAACCTATAACTCACCAACATTTTTGTTGACGTTTTAAGCATGTTTATTCTCAGGTGATTATTAAGAGCTTCCGCTGTCGCATACTTAAATAAGGACGAGATTTGGAGTCCATGCTTGTATGATATTTTGTAAAAACTGCATTCAAGAAACTTATTTTGTTGTAACATATTTGTATTGTAAACCATTATGTAATGGTTGTGTGTAAACAGGATATTTTAGATTATCATTATTTGATAATCTACGTAAAGCTTTTTAAACCTTTATTGATGAAATAAAGGTTATGGTTTGTTTTAAAATGAATGCAGTCTTTGAAAAACGTCTCATATAGAGGTCAAAACCTCGCAACGAAATCAATTAATATGGAACGTTTTTAATCAATAAGAACGGGACATTTCACCCATCATCCACTGATGCTTCATCCGACGACACCTCCTTAGACGACTCCAGTGATGATGAGGACCCTGCTGATGTACCTATACAGGCACCCTCCACCCCGCCGAAGAAGCGGTACCATTTTGATGGCACCGTCATTCCAGGGGTGAATGGAGGTCGTGCTTTCACTGACGCATTTGGTCGGTGTCGTAGGGTTACTGCTCATAAGCGGCTTGTGCCGTACCCTGTCGACCCACAAGTGCGTAAGGCACCCCGTTACGTACTGACTATTTCTAGAGTCGGAACATCTGCACCCCGTTATGTAATGTCTGCACCACCTGCACCACCCGCCCCACCAGCTCCCACTGTCGAGGAATTGACAAGGGAGGTGGAAATCCTCCGAGCTCGAGTTGCTGAGCTAGAGGACCAGATGGCTCATGTTATGGACATCCTTCACCCACCTTCACCGTAGGGCTTTTGTATTTAGATTTCATTATTTAATCTAGTTGTAGTTTTATGTTTCACTTATGTATTGTACGAACATATTCAGATGTATGAAACTTATTATTATTAATGAATGGAACTTTGCATTATTTAATTCTTGCACGATGTTCTATTTACATTACTGTACGATGATTCTGTGGTATTTGTACCTAGATGCGTTATTTAATAACATGTGATGTGTTGATTCCATGTTGGTTGTCGTATACTGTATTATTGCTATTTGAATACTGGATTTTGATTTGAGTCAAAAAAAAATTTAGAACACCATGGCTAACGGTCGATCCACACCTACTGCTGCTCAAGTTGAAGAGATGATCCAAGAACGTGTAGCCGCAGCCATTGCGGAAATGCAACCCCAAGCTCCACCGCCACCGCCACCACCACTGGTTATTCAACCCATTTGAAATGGGTGTACTTACAAGGAATTCCAGAGCTGTAAACCACATAACTTCAGCGGCACTGAGAGACCGGTTGGTCTCACCAGATGGTTCGAGAAACTTGAATCAGTATTCCGAGTTAGCAACTGTTCGGAGGATAGCAAAACCAAATTTGCTTCTTGCACGCTATCTGACGGCGCGCTCACGTGGTGGAACACAATGGCACAGGCACAAGGCATTGATGAGGCGTATGCTACGCAATGGGAAGAATTTAAGTGTGCCATGATTGAGGAGTATTGTCCGAGAACCGAGATACAAAAGATGAAAATGGAATTCATGCAGTTAAAGGCCGCTGGGAACGACCTTGATGGTTACAACAGGAGATTTTTGGAGTTAGCCCTGATGTGTCCGACAATGGTCACCCCAGAATTCAAGCGTATGGAGAGAAACTTTTGGGGACTCCCTAAGTCCATCAAGGGTAATGTCATGTGATGACCTGGAAATTTCTGACCAAATTTAAACTTAATCTTTTTATGATTTAATGTTTCCGACATGATAAGCAATGAATTTTGACAAGTTTTAAAACTTTTGAAAATGATTTTTTTTATATAACGGTTGACCATCCTGTTTGTACAACGATTTACGAACGTTATAACATGTATTATATACATATTTTAATAAATATAAGAGTTTTCGATATATACGGAATCATGCGAATAATATTTATATACGAAATGATTAAAAATTTACTATTAAACGATGCTATTTCAAATTAAAATTTTTACGTATTAAGTCATTTTATTTTTATGATATAATTTTTGTATTTTTTTTTTTAAGAAACGAAGTTAAATTAATAATGTACAATTTGTAAAGCACAACGTACAACGTGTAGCTTAAATAGTTGAATTTAAATTAATTCATTTACTATTCACATGAAAATGACATGATAGAAATTATTAATTATAAGTTACATAGAATACCCCTGAAGTATTTAATAAATACGACTTTTTAAAATTTAATATTCGATTTACGTATTATATTAATATATATAATACGTCGACAAACAACGAGACAAAGGTTTATGAGCTGGATCCTCCAGCCATGCGATCGCATGGCCAAGGAGGCTAAACCCCATGCGATCGCATGGGGTACTTTTTCAGGTATGATTGCTATAAATTGCAGTTTTTGGCTCGAGATAATCACACACATACACAAATATAGATATACTCCGTAATATTATTTATTATTATTATTATTATTATTATTATTATTATTATTATTATTATTATTATTATTAATAAGATTATTATTAATCTTATTATTTTTATTATTAGTGTTATTATTTTTGCGATACAAAAATAATAATGTACATAAAATATTACGACGGAGTGCTGTCCAAGTAATTTTCAAAACGTGTTTCCAAGCGAGCTAGAGCTAAGGAAAATATGGGTTATTGCTAAGGAAATTATGGGTAATGTTCGAGGGTATTTTTGTGAATCAAACCTCGTGTTTATCATCTCTGATGCGTCTACGTGCTTTTGTACAATATTGTATATCAATATTAAATAGTGAGTTTCATAAGATCCCTTTTACTCTCTACATTTTTGGGCTGAGAATACATGCAAATGCTTTATTAACCGATATACAATATTTATATGCGTGAGTTTCATAAGATCCCTTTTACTCTCTACATTTTTGGGCTGAGAATACATGCAAATGCTTTATTAACCGATATACAATATTTATATGCGTGAGTTTCATAAGATCCCTTTTACTCTCTACATTTTTGGGCTGAGAATACATGCAATTTATTTTAAACGCAATGGATACAAGTACATACTTAATTCTACACTGAGTTTGAACCGAAAATCCCTTAGCTTTGGTAACTAGTAGCTGCCAGTACATAGGATATGGACTGGTGGGCGCGAATAACAGTATATGGATCCATAGGGCTTGACATCCCCGTCCGAGCTAGAGCGCTAGCCTTTTAACGGACGTGTGTTATTTGAGTTTAGGACACGTTGGTTTGCGTGTATTAAAACGAATGGGGTATTTATCATTATAACGTTAAAGCTTAGTTACCAGGGTGCTCTGTTATGTAGAATCTATTGATAAACGTTTCTGGATGAAACAACTGAAATATTGTGATCCACCTTTATATACAGATTATGAGCAACATTAAAACTATGAACTCACCAACCTTTGTGTTGACACTTGTTAGCATGTTTATTCTCAGGTTTCCTAGAAGTCTTCCGCTGTTTGCTTAGATGTTAAACAAGCTATGTGCATGGAGTCTTACATGACATATTTTTCAAGGAGACGTTGCATTTACCAAATCATCACCATGTATCTTATTTTGACTGCATTGTCAACAGAAATGATGTTGTAAACTATTATATACGGTGATTGTCTATATGTAGAAATCATCAGATGTCGAAAACCTTTGATTTAAATATTCATTTATGGTGTGCCTTTTCAAAAGAATGCAATGTTTACAAAACGTATCATATAGAGGTCAAATACCTCGCAATGAAATCAATGAATGACGTGTTCGTCCATATGGATTTGGAGCGATCATCACAGTTGGTATCAGAGCGTTGGTCCTAGCGAATCAGGTCTTGCATGAATGTGTCTAACTGATAGTTGTTAAGATGCATTAGTAAGTCTGGACTTCGACCGTGTCTGCAAGTTAAAAGTTTTGCTTATCATTTCTTGTCGAAAATTACATGCTTATTATTCTTAAGTCTAGACACGTTTTCCTGCATTTATTGCATAAATAGTGTATAGACAAAAATTCATATCTTAGCGTATCTGTTCTATAATCTAATTCATATCAAAAATCATCTCCCTATTTATACAAGATGGATCCCGTATCTAGTTCAAACTCTGACAGCTATTCCGATATGGATATTCACCTGAATTCCGAAGACAGTGTAACCGGAATGGATCAACCAATTAGCCATCATCTATTCTGGATGAATTGGGGATGGGTTCGTAGCCTACTTAATTATTGGAGACAAGAAGAAGGCGATCCCTTTCACCCACCACATTGCCCTCTTGGCGAAGAACCTGAAGCACTTACTGGCGAACCTGTTCGAGACACCATTTTCTCTCTCATTTCCAGAGTATCTCGTCACGATAATATACTATCTCAAATTCTGGATCTTATTCATCCGCTCGTCCGAACCGCCAATCATCCCGGTGTAGTAGAAGAAGTCAACGAGCTTCGTGCTCGGGTAGTGGCTTTGGAGAATATGGTGCAAAGGTTACAAACACCAGCAGCATCACCGGCATCAACAGTACCACCGACAACAACACCAACAGTACCATTACCACCACCAACAACATCCGCATCGCAAACCTCAACTTCACAATCTGTTCCACGAGCATCAACGTCATACGCACCGTAGTTACCAAGAAATACCAGCAACAATAACCGATGAAGTATTAACTCATTTCCCCTGAAGAAATTTTATGTATATTTAATATATATGAATTTTAAAATCAAAATAAATCTTTTCGTACTAAGCTATTACGTATGAATCTTAACTGGTAGGTACTACTCGGTTAGTTCATATTACTAATATGCAATGATGTACATCCTTCCTTAACAACTTAACCATTGTTAACTACAATCTTTGTTTCAACTTAATGAATTCCATTTCATAATAAACCAAGTGTATTATTCAATTACATAATTGATTTTACATTTTCATTTTCGATATACTCGAAACTTCCCAGAAAACATCATTTTTACCTTGCGAAGTTAGCAAGAGTTCCATAAGCACCAACATGATTCACTGAGGAAATATCAATAAAACTGAATAACGAAGTATTGATTACATTAGTGAAATACTCCACGAAGATTATGAAATCTTTAATGTTTTAGAGATTATTCATTTCTAATCCAGCAAAAAAAAAAAAATTAAATGAGCTTAATATGATATTAACTCATTAAATCTGTGTTACATCTGAAGAAAATATACATACATATATTTTCATAAAGACGGTAATAAAAATTCTTTTGTACAAAGTATTAATTGTGAAATCTTTAACGGGTAGGTAATACCCGGGAAATATATAAGTTCGCAATTAATATGTTACACTGTACATTCTTCAACTTTGATTCAAAAATTATTAACAATGCTTACAACGATATACAATCATTTTCATACAAATTCAATTACATATTCTGATATTGACGGATCAGAATCCAAGTCATAACTCTGAACCTGTGACATCATTCTTAGATCTCTACATCTTTCAAATCTATACTTTGACTTCAAAAATGTGAAAGATCCTTTAGCATTGTTATTACTGAAAATAATCTTGCCATCCTTTTCAAAGTATCCAGTTTTATCACACTTTCAACCAGTCAACTTTGACTTTTCAGATTAACCTTATTGTAACCTTGACATATACGTTTTTGTTACCGGGGAACCTTTTATGTTCCACCACATTAGCAGTAAATTTACCAACAACTTCATTGATCCTTGACCTTTCGAAAAATCCTTATACTCATTGAAACCCTATCATGTACCCATCCACATCTTATAACGGTAATTGCCATACCAACTACCAAGAATTAGCAATCAGTATTTTAAATCTTGCAGCATTTTCTATGACAACAGTTATATATGGATAACATCTATCTTCTAGACTTACATACTTCGAAGGTGAAGTTTCGGAAAAACATCCCAAACTATGAACTAGTTCTCTGAAATTGGAACAATGCTGATGAAGCAGCAAAAATGGTAAACGACTTTAACAGTTAAAAGTTTGATGATAAATAATAGTATGGTGGTAAAGCTGAGAAAAAGAGAAGGTTTGGAACTGAAAAACGGATTGAGCAGACCATGAAGGAGGCTGTGGACAAATCACGAAGACTAAATCTACCTTCAAAGAATCCAAATGATTCAGTATCTGCTGAAGCCATTAACGAATACCTTGCTTCCGAATCTAAACCCTTGCGGACAATATTCTTCATCATCCTCTGATATTAGAAATTCTAAGATATCATCGAATCTTTCATTATAAATATCCTCCATATTTCTGGAGATAATTTCATAATCATTCGTATCGGAAATCAATTTTCTCCTTGCGATATCTGTGTTATATCATAAAAGAAACTATTTTAGCTTCTAAATTCTGAAACTTTCAAGTTTAAAATATGAATATTTTGAAAGTGGTGTTGGGAGCTGAAGCATAAGTTAGTATAATATAATGACACTTGATCAACGTGATTATATTACAGTAAGTCATGCTGAGTTTCTAATGGAACGTGATAAAGGTTCTCAGATCATACCCTCATCATGAACCATGTTACATAACTCTTTCATTCTATTTAACCTCTAAACAGATCAAGAAAATATTTTTCTTGATGATTCGGTCTTTTCCAGATATTCTGATAATTTGACAAATCAATATCGTGCCATTACAATTTCTTTCTTAGAACATTAACTATGTTCATTCCGAAATGAATAGCTACGAATTCTGGACCATTATTCGCTTAACTTAAGATCGGGAAGAGAAAACGAAAGCATGAAGCTCCGAAATATAATGGAGAATATAAAGCCCGATAACAATCCCGAAATTACAAACCGTGTATATCAATGCGTATAGCAATATAAAGACACGGGAGAATGAAAAACACTATAACCCCAAGGTAATGGTAGAAGAAAATAACTTCCTCTGGCGGTAGATGAAAAAGAAGAATGACAGATATGAAAGTTAGGAGTATATCAAGAATCAGAACTGGATGAAGCATTTCACAATCTTTTGAAAGTATGAAATGAGGAAGAAGATATAGGAGTGGTGAAAATAATGAAACATAAGAGGTCAATTTATAGCGAAATATCAGACATAGCAATCGTGGCAGATTACGCATTTAATCAAAGAAAATCCTAATTTCTGCAAATTCCGAAGAATCAAATTTTATTTAGATTATGAAGATTTTCTATTCCTTAAATTCCGGAAATCAATCGTTACTACGTCAAGAGATAAGACGAATCTCTATTCTCCATTTCATTCTATTACGATAACTTCTCTCATACGCTTCGAGTAATTGGATTATTTTATCCATATTATTCAAACATAGATAAAACTTTATTATCAACTCATATTCGTCATTAAAACATTTTTATTGTTAGCCATGACGACCTCACTCAAATTTCGGGACGAAATTTCTTTAACGGGTAGGTACTGTGATGACCCGGAAATTTCTGACCAAATTTAAACTTAATCTTTTTATGATTTAATGTTTCCGACATGATAAGCAATGAATTTTGACAAGTTTTAAAACTTTTGAAAATGATTTTTTTTATATAACGGTTGACCATCCTGTTTGTACAACGATTCACGAACGTTATAACATGTATTATATACATATTTTAATAAATATAAGAGTTTTCGATATATACGGAAGCATGCGAATAATATTTATATACGAAATGATTAAAAATTTACTATTAAACGATGCTATTTCAAATTAAAATTTTTACGTATTAAGTCATTTTATTTTTATGATATAATTTTTGTATTTTTTTTTTAAGAAACGAAGTTAAATTAATAGTGTACAATTTGTAAAGCACAACGTACAACGTGTAGCTTAAATAGTTGAATTTAAATTAATTCATTTACTATTCACATGAAAACGACATGATAGAAATTATTAATTATAAGTTACATAGAATACCCCTGAAGTATTTAATAAATACGACTTTTTAAAATTTAATATTCGATTTACGTATTATATTAATATATATAATACGTCGACAAACAACGAGACAAAGGTTTATGAGCTGGATCCTCCAGCCATGCGATCGCATGGCCAAGGAGGCTAAACCCCATGCGATCGCATGGGGTACTTTTTCAGGTATGATTGCTATAAATTGCAGTTTTTGGCTCGAGATAATCACACACATACACAAATATAGATATACTCCGTAATATTATTTATTATTATTATTATTATTATTATTATTATTATTATTATTATTATTATTATTAATAAGATTATTATTAATCTTATTATTTTTATTATTAGTGTTATTATTTTTGCGATACAAAAATAATAATGTACATAAAATATTACGACGGAGTGCTGTCCAAGTAATTTTCAAAACGTGTTTCCAAGCGAGCTAGAGCTAAGGAAAATATGGGTTATTGCCAAGGAAATTATGGGTAATGTTCGAGGGTATTTTTGTGAATCAAACCTCGTGTTTATCATCTCCGATGCGTCTACGTGCTTTTCTACAATATTGTATATCAATATTAAACAGTGAGTTTCATAAGATCCCTTTTACTCTCTACATTTTTGGGCTGAGAATACATGCAAATGCTTTATTAACCGATATACAATATTTATATGCGTGAGTTTCATAAGATCCCTTTTACTCTCTATATTTTTGGGCTGAGAATACATGCAAATGCTTTATTAACCGATATACAATATTTATATGCGTGAGTTTCATAAGATCCCTTTTACTCTCTACATTTTTGGGCTGAGAATACATGCAATTTATTTTAAACGCAATGGATACAAGTACATACTTAATTCTACACTGAGTTTGAACCGAAAATCCCTTAGCTTTGGTAACTAGTAGCTGCCAGTACATAGGATATGGACTGGTGGGCGCGAATAACAGTATATGGATCCATAGGGCTTGACATCCCCGTCCGAGCTAGAGCGCTAGCCTTTTAACGGACGTGTGTTATTTGAGTTTAGGACACGTTGGTTTGCGTGTATTAAAACGAATGGGGTATTTATCATTATAACGTTAAAGCTTAGTTACCAGGGTGCTCTGTTATGTAGAATCTATTGATAAACGTTTCTGGATGAAACAACTGAAATCTTGTGATCCACCTTTATATACAGATTATGAGCAACATTAAAACTATGAACTCACCAACCTTTGTGTTGACACTTGTTAGCATGTTTATTCTCAGGTTTCCTAGAAGTCTTCCGCTGTTTGCTTAGATGTTAAACAAGCTATGTGCATGGAGTCTTACATGACATATTTTTCAAGGAGACGTTGCATTTACCAAATCATCACCATGTATCTTATTTTGACTGCATTGTCAACAGAAATGATGTTGTAAACTATTATATACGGTGATTGTCTATATGTAGAAATCATCAGATGTCGAAAACCTTTGATTTAAATATTCATTTATGGTGTGCCTTTTCAAAAGAATGCAATGTTTACAAAACGTATCATATAGAGGTCAAATACCTTGCAATGAAATCAATGAATGACGTGTTCGTCCATATGGATTTGGAGCGATCGTCACATGTCACCTCGTCCAAGCCACCAAATGTTCCCGAAGCGATGCGCATGGCGCATACTTTAATGAATCAAATAACCATCAATGAACCGGAGAAAACTAAGTCTGAAGCGGGTACTAGTGAGAAAAGCAAATGGGATAACCACAACAACAACAACAGGGGAAGGACCTATGAGCAAAACCCGGCGAAACGACATGAGGGTTTTAGGGGAAACAACAACGGTGGAAATCCCAATCCGAACACCAACACGAACCCGAACTACAAGGGAACCTTACCACAATGCAAGCGGTGTTACAAACACCACACTGGGTATTGTAATGTTGTCTGTGAGAAGTGTCAACGGTCTGGACATATCAGGAAGGACTGAAAGGTCACCACTTTGAATGCAAGTCCGAACACCAACGGACCGAAAAAGTGCTACGAATGCGGGCAGACGGGCCATTTCAGAAATGCGTGTCCAAATAAGCGAAAAGACGTCGGACCACCCCGTGGTAGAGCTTTCAATGTTAATGCAAGGGACGTACGCGAAAACCCCGACTTGGTGACAGGAATATTCAAAATCAACAAACTTTTAGCTTATGTCTTGTTTGATACTGGTGCGGATAGAAGTTATGTATGTAGACATTTTTGCGATAAGATTAATTGGTCATTAGTCCCATTAAAAGAGAGTATGCTTGTCGAGGTCGCCAATGGAAAACTTGAGAAAGTTGACCATATTAGTCGAGGAGCTATTATCAACATAGCTGGTGCAGATTTCGAAATTGATTTGATACCTATCAAACTGGGAAGTTTTGACGTGATCGTTGGTATGGATTGGTTGGGCAAAATAAGGGCCGATAATATCTGTGGAGATAAAGCTCTTCGTATACCACAAGGAGATGGCGAGCCACTGGTTATCTATGGAGAGAGATCTACCTCGAAGTTGAACCTCATTAGTTGCGTGAAAGCGCAAAAGATTATGAAGAAGGGACGTCTTGCTGTCCTAGCGCATGTGAAAACGGTAGAAACTGAGGTGAAGAATGTGAACGACGTTCGAATTGTGAACGAATTTTTCGATGTATTCCCAGAGGAATTTCCTGGATTACCGCCGCTGAGAGCCGTAGAGTTTCAGATCGACTTAGTGCCAGGAGCTGCACCTGTAGCTCGCGCACCTTATAGACTCGCACCTTCCAAGATGCAAGAATTACAGAGTCAACTACAAGAACTACTTGACCGTGGATTTATCCAACCAAGTTTCTCGCCTTGGGGCGCACCTGTTCTATTTGTGAAGAAGAAGGATGGATCCTTCCGTATGTGTATCGACTACCGTGAACTCAATAAATTGACAATCAAGAATCGGTATCCTCTTCCCCGCATTGACAATCTTTTTGATCAACTACAAGGATCGAGCGTTTACTCTAAGATCGATTTGCGATCCGGATATCACCAGCTGAGGGTGAAGGAAAGTGATGTGATGAAAACTGCGTTCAGAACTCGTTATGGTCATTATGAGTTTCTCGTGATGCCATTCGGATTAACCAACGCACCTGCCGTGTTCATGGATCTTATGAATCGTGTCTGCAAGCTGTACCTGGATAAGTTTGTTATCGTCTTCATAGATGATATCCTTATCTACTCTAAGAGCGAAGAAGAGCATGAGCAACACCTCTGATTAGTACTTGAACTCTTGAGACAAGAGCAACTTTACGCCAAATTCTCCAAGTGTGAATTTTGGTTGAAGGAAGTCCAGTTTCTGGGTCATGTTGTGAGCGACCAGGGTATCAAAGTTGATCCCGCCAAGATTGAAGCTATCAGCAAGTGGGAAACCCCCACTACTCCGACTCACATTCGCCAATTCCTAGGTCTTTCCTGTTACTACCGAAGGTTCATTGAAGGATTTTCTCTGATTGCGCGTCCTTTGACCGCACTGACTCACAAGGGTAAGAAGTTCATTTGGGAACCCGCACACGAATCAGCATTTCAAACTTTGAAGAAGAAATTAACCACCGTACCTATCCTATCGCTTCCTGAAGGCAGTGACGATTTCGTCATTTATTGCGATGCTTCGAAAAGTGGTTTTGGTTGTGTACTGATGCAACGATCAAAGGTTATCGCTTATGCCTCCCGACAACTGAAGATTCACGAGCAGAACTACACTACGCATGATCTTGAACTTGGAGTCATTGTCTTTGCACTCAAATTGTGGAGACACTATTTTTATGGAACTAAGAGTACTATCTTCACCGACCACAAGAGTCTCCAGCACATCTTTGATCAAAAGCAACTGAATATGAGACAGCGTCGATGGATCGAGATGCTCAACGACTATGATTGTGAACTTCGCTATCATCCTGGCAATGCCATTGTTGTAGCTGACGCTTTAAGCCGAAAGGAGAGGACGGCACCTCTTCGTGTTAGGGCTCTGAACATCACCATTCATTCGAACCTCAACAGCCAGATCAGAGTAGCCCAAGATGAGGCTCTCAAGAAGGAGAATATAACTCAAGAACATTTGAACATACTTGTCTCTCGATTCGAGGTTAGGGAATCTGGACTCCGATGTTATGCCGGAAGAATTTGGGTACCTCTTTATGGAGATCTACAGAACCTTATACTTGATGAAGCACACAAATCGAGATATTCGATTCATCCCAGAGTGGGCAAGATGTACCACGATCTTAAGGAACAGTACTGGTGGCCGAATCTTAAGAAAGACGTTGCAACTTATGTTGGGAAGTGTTTGACTTGTTCGAAAGTTAAGGCCGAACATCAGAGACCTTCTGGTTTACTTCAACAACCGGAAATCCCACAATGGAAGTGGGAAAGGATAACAATGGATTTTATCACCAAGCTACCAAAGACGGTGGGCGAATACGATACCATCTGGGTTATCGTTGACCGTCTTACCAAATCTGTACACTTTCTAGCGATGAAGGAAACGGATACAATGGAGAGACTTGCTCAATTATACATCAAAGAGGTTGTATCTTGTCACGGTGTACCTTTATCGATCATCTCCGATCGCGACCCCCGTTTTGCTTCTAGATTCTGGCGTTCTTTGCAAGAAGCCATGGGAACTCATCTCGACGTGAGCACTGCATATCACCCTCAGACTGACGGGCAAAGTGAACGAATGATTCATACCTTGGAGGACATGTTGCGTGCATGTGTCATTGATTTCGGAAAGGCCTGGGAAAGGCATTTGCCATTAGCCGAATTCTCGTACAACAACAGTTATCACTCGAGCATTAATGCCGCACCTTTTGAAGCGTTGTATGGCCGCAAGTGCCGATCTCCTATTTGTTGAGCTGAAGTAGGCAAAAAGTAAATCACCGGACCCGAGGTAGTCCACGAAACGACAGAGAAGATTGCTCAGATTCAAGCTAGACTTAAGACTGCCCGTGATTGCCAAAAGAGTTATGCTGATCTTAAACGTAAAGACTTTGAATTCAACATTGGTGACCGTGTAATGTTGAAGGTGGCACCTTGGAAAGGTGTGATTCATTTTGGAAAAAGTGGAAAGTTGAACCCACGATACATTGGTCCTTTTGAAATCTTGGAACGTGTTGGACCCGTTGCTTACCGTTTGGATCTTCCAGCTCAATTAAGCTCAGTTCATCCTACCTTCCACGTGTCAAACTTGAAGAAGTGTCTTGCTGCACCCGAACTTATCATACCACTGGAGGAACTTACGATTGATGATAAACTCCACTTTGTGGATGAGCCTGTTGAAGTTATGGACCGTGAGGTCAAAAATTTGAAACGCAACAAGATTCCGATCGTCCGAGTGCGATGGAATGCCAAGCGAGGACCTGAGTTTACCTGGGAGCGAGAGGATCAAATGATGTGGAAGTATCCTCACCTTTTCCCGACTCCTCCTTCAACCTCAGCTTAAAATTTCGGGACAAAATTTTCTTTAACAGGTGGGTAATGTAATGACCCTGGATTTTCCAACGTTTATTTATTAATAATTATTATTATTAATACGTGTGATTAAACGAATGTATATTATTACATTTACATGTTGCCATGATTGCCCGTACTTGACTTTAAATGCCCGAAACGTCTTTGTGACACACGAAACTTGCACGAATAAATTTTCAAGTATTATTTACATTCATGATTAAGTTTTATTAATCATTTTGATTAACTATGGTTAACTAGTTAATTACTAGGGCTTTTATTGGATTTACTTGTTTGTTACTTGAACTTGGGCCTTCATTAGTGTTAATGGACTTTAGAAGCCCACCCTACTTCTTTAATGGACTTACTAGCCCATTCTTACATGTATGTATCACATTTAGTTACAACTAGCTAGTTTTATGCATGAGGAATCTAGTTACAACTCAATCCCCATGCATGCACCTCTTGTAACCACCTTTTAAGCTTTAACACATGAAGAACTAGTGGACTAATCCTCTCCCCCCTTTTTCCCTCCCAACCGTCGGCCTCCAAGGTGTTAAGGGGGTTTTGTTTCATTTTTTTTACTACTTCACTCACTAATATCCTCACATTTCTCTCATTTCAAAACACACACACAAAACACTTTCAACTTTCTCTCTTTTCTCTCTAAGTTGTAAGTAACTTGAACTTATTTTCTCTTCTTATTTTCTTGTTAAAACCGAAACCAAGAACACATGAATCATCATCATCTTTTGTTACTTGTTGTTGTTTACTTGATTATTGTTTAATTACTTACTAGTTGTTAATGTTGTTGTTATTCTTTACTAGTTACAAGAATCAAACTCTTTAGTTTCATTCTACATTTTATCTTGTAATTACAAGAACACACAAGAACTAAACTTACTAGTTTATGTTCTACATATGGTGTTTCAAAAGATTGTAAGTTTATGGTTGTAAATCATATTTGAAGTTCATGAAGTAAACTTTAAAGTTTACTTTCTAAAGATCAAGACTTAGGCTTGAATCTTTAAAGTATGAACAACCTTGAACTAACTACTTGTTTACTTAGTTTATTCTTTACATTATGCACTTTAATTTCATGTTTGTTGGTTGTTATTGGTCAAATGTTACTAGTTAACTTTGATCTCATTAATCTTGAACTAAAAGTTAACTTTGAAAGTTCAAGAACATGTAAGTAAGTTTTCTTTAATTATAACTTTGTACACTTATGTTAGATCTAGACTTTTGAGTCTTGAATCTTCAAGATCAAACTAAGAACTATGTTCTACAATTTAAGATCTTGATTTCATAAGTTCACTTTCAAGTTTGTAACTTATTATTAGTTTTAACATTCATGTATGTGTTAGATCTAAGACTGTGATGTAACTTTGGTTCATCAAAACACTTGCAACACTTAAGTGAGTTGTGCTTCATGTCTTAGACTTACAATTGGGTTATGATGGTCAAACCTTGGTGAAAATGATGTAAACACATCAACGAGTTGTACACTTGAAGCTATATGCATCAAGGATGAGAACCATGATAAGCATCGAGCACCAAGAACCACCGGAACCTACTGACCCTACAGTTCTACTGTTTCTGTGTCTGACTCGTACGACTTGGGCTACTGTAATTATGATTTTCAGATAGCTCTGTTCGATTAGATAACTTTTCATATAGGAATCGTCTTAATCCGAGTTACGGTTTAGGATTTATGACCCTCTGATCGTCACTATGTCCATTTAACGTTGTGCTGAAAATTCTGACCTACTTGCACTTAGACCGTCGCCACGGTCAAATGAAGACGATTTTGCTTCTGTAATTTTTACCACACTTAAAGGACTCATAGACGGAGCCATGGCCACTGGTCTCACCTTATTTCAGTAGGTATAGAAGCCGTGGTGACTGACCGAACTCAGCCTTTGTTTTAAACTCTTTTCATGAACGAAACTTACTTTACACCTTTTGTTTGATGATGAATGATGATGACCCTTAAGACCTTATTTACATACTTTTAAACCTATTCGTACGATTTACTGACTTAGTACTATTTGACTTAGGTTGAGGACCCGTTTGGACAACCTTCATTACTTGCTTACTTTCCGAGTCATACCTTACCGCTACTTTATCATTGTGAGTTATAGCATTCCCTTTTTACTTTAACTTATTTTGGGAACTGAGAATACATGCGGATTTTATGTTTTACATACTAGGCACGAGTACTTAAACTTATATATGTGTGGTTTATATAACGGCAGAAACATTCCCTTTAGCCCGGTAACGTTTAGTCATTGGTTTTTGAACCGGTGAACGCGAATCTTAGATATGGATCCATAGGGTTTGACATCCCCACTCGGGCTAGTAGCGCTAGCATTTAATGAGTGTTTAATACTTCGTAAACATATGCACTTGCCAAGTGTACTTTCAGGGGGTATAAACGTTAAGTTAGTTACCGAGTGCCCACGGTTAACATATACTTTATCATACTGTTTTGAAACGCTCTTTGTAGCACTGAAATCTCGTGGCCTACCTTACATACTGTTATACTTAAACTATAGCTCACCAACCTTTGTGTTGACGTTTTAAGCATGTTTTTCTCAGGTGCTTAAGGTTGCTTCCGCTGTGTACTAGTCTTGCCGTAGACACCCGTTGCTCTAGTGTTATCACCGCATGAACTGTTTAACTTGCATTCAAACTTTAATATATTTGAAACTATGTTTTGTAATGACCTAAGGGTCATATACATTTATTCATGCTTGTTATTCGTAGAAGCATACTGTTGGTGTAAAACATTTGATGTCGATTATGACGTCACCTTTCTATCGTGAATGCAACTTCTTTTATTACAGCATGTAGTACTTAACCTTGTAATGATCCTGTTGTTGATGATTCGTACACGATGGTTTTATACGGGGCATCACACATTGGCCTGGCCAAATGCTTGGGTTCAATCCATTCCATCTCTAGCTACTGCATCGAAACCTAGTTCAGAATCAGGTTATGATGTTGTAAAATGGCGAATGCTTGATGGCAATGTCGTTAATTTTTCTGTGAGTGTGGTATGGCACACAATTCGTCCGCATGCTTAGCGTGTGGGTTGGGTTGATGTCGTTTGGTTACCGCAGTGCATTCCAAGACATGCTTTTATGGTTTGGTTGCTCATGGGGGAAAGGTTAAAGACTCAAGACAAACTTAAGCTATGTGAGAGGAGGTACTGTGACAACCCTGAAATTTTTGACCAAATTTAAACTTTATCTTTAAATGATTTAATGTTTTCGACACGATAAGCAAAGTCTGTAATGTTGAGTCATGAAAGTTTTGGAACTATATTCATGTAATCAATTATTCTTTGACTGTTCTCGAAGATTCACGAACAATATATATAACTTAATGTGCATATATATATATATATGATTTCAAGTTATTTAGTAAACGATAGTAACATTCGATTATTGATTCGATTGATATTTAGATAAGTTAACTAAAACGTTTAAGATGAATCGGTAAAACACTAATTTGCTACAGTATTTTGAATTTCTACAGTACCCGAAAAGCTACAGTGTTTTCAAAAATCACTATTTGCTACAGTAAAAAATCGCTGTTTGCTACAGTAACTTTGCTACAGTAAAACGCTATTTTAAAATGAAAATGTATATATGTATATGTATATACTACGAGACGATGATTTATAGAAGCAAATAACCAAAACACTTCGAGTGACATAGTTTATCAATGATTAAGTTTAATTTTTGATAAAGGTACACGTCGCGTAACGAAAAGTGCTAGTTTTCTAAGCGTACGAAAATGCATTCGAGAAATCGGAACCGGGACATAAGTCGAGTGACAACGTACGAGTCAACGGACCAGCAATTACAAGTCAGCTATGCACGTGAATATTAATTAATTATATAAATTAAATATATTATATATATTATATTTAAATATGTCGACAAACTAAAATACAAAAGCATTGTGAGCTGTAAAACCTACCCATGCGATCGCATGGGAAAAGGGCTTGGAAGCCATGCGATCGCATGGCAGCCCTGTACAGGCCAACTCTATAAAAGCTCGATCATTTCTGCTTCTGATTTCATTTCATTACTCCGTAAGTATTTATTTTATTATTATTATTATTATTATTATTATTATTATTATTATTATTATTATTATTATTATTATTATTATTATTATTATTATTATTATTATTAAGATTATTATTAATATTAATCTTATTATTATTAGTATTATACATAAAATACTACGACGAGGTTATGAGCGTGTCACGTTCAAAATGGGTTTTCAAGCAAGATAGAGCTAAGGAAACTATGGGTTATAGCTATGGAGGTTATGGGTAATGTACGTGGGTATTATTGGCAAGTCAAACCTAGTGTTTATCATCTCTGTTGCATCTACGTACTTCCATGCAATATTGAATCACAATATTGATACGTGAGCATTCATATCTTATCTTTTATATATTAATTGTGTATCCATGTCTAGTGCTCGAGTATATATATTTATGCATGCTTGTATGCTAAATTTCGTCGTTAAATAGTTTATGATGAATCACGAATTAAATACATATGTTACTGATAAAAGGTATATGATATGCATGTTTTTGAAAAGCTGGCGAAAAATTAATAACTTTTCATTTAGAAATCACATAATTTTGATGAACGAATCAAAAGATATGGTCAACTGAATTATGATTGACGTTAATTGGAATTGCTTTTGAATCTACAATTAATATTTAAACAACTTGTTTGTAAGATTGATAAATTAAATTTTTGAATATTACCAACCGAGTAAATGAATCCTTATATAAGGTACGTCTCGTTTTGTTGAACTATTGTCAAAATTGACTTTTTAAAACGACTTTGGATAACTTTTGTATGTCGATCTCGAGCATTAGGATTGTGATACACTATGACCAGACCTAGCTTGATAGACATTTATTGACCAACATATGTTCTCTAGGTTGAGATCTACGGTTATTTGGTATTCCGAGTTTCGGTTAAATTTCGGTGAACGACTTTATGTGCTGCTAAGGTGAGTTTCATTTGCTCCCTTTTTAAATGCTTTTGCAATATATATTTTTGGGCTGAGAATACATGCACTTTATTTTAAACACAATGGATACAAGTACATACTAAATTCTACACTGAGTTTGAATCGAAAATCTCTTAGCTTTGGTAACTAGTAACTGCCAGTTATAAAAACTGGTGGGCGCGAGTAGTAGTATATGGATCCATAGGGCTTGATATCCCCGTCCGAGCTAGAGCGCTAGCCTTTTAACGGACGTATGCTATTTGAGAAGCGTACACGTTGGTTTGCGTGTATTATTAAGATGATTATACAAAGGGTACAAATTATATATACGTTAAGTTTAGTTACCAGGGTGCTCAATTTCGTAGAATATTTTGATAAACGTTTCTGGATAAAACAACTGAAATCTTGTGATCCACCTTTATATACAGATTATACGATACATTAAAACTATGAACTCACCAACCTTTGTGTTGACACTTGTTAGCATGTTTATTCTCAGGTTCCCTAGAAGTCTTCCACTGTTTGCTTATATATTAGACAAGCTATGTGCATGGAGTCTTACATGGCATATTTTTCAAGGAAACGTTGCATTCGCAAAATCATCACCATGTATCTATTTTGACTGCATTATCAACGGAAGTATTATTGTAAACTATTATATTACGGTGATTGTCTATATGTAGAAATCATCAGATGTCGAAAACCTTTAATTTAAATATTCAATAATGGTGTGCCTTTTCAAAAGAATGCAATGTTTACAAAACGTATCATATAGAGGTCAAATACCTCGCAATGAAATCGATGAATGACGTGTTCGTCCATATGGATTTGGAGCGATCATCACAGTTGGTATCAGAGCGTTGGTTCTAACGAACTAGATCTTGCATAAGTGTGTCTAACTGATAGTTGTTAAGATGCATTAGTAAGTCTGGACTTCGACCGTGTCTGCATGTTAAAAGTTTTGCTTATCATTTCTTGTCGAAAATTACATGCTTATCATTCTTAAGTATAGACACGTTTTCCTGTATTTATTGCATAAATAGTGTATAGACAAAAATTCATATCTTAGCGTATCTGATCCTGTAAACTTTTCCTGACACCTTCCGAAAATTTCTCCGTGATTTATGGAATTTGGTATTATATAAACATATGTAAATTATGTATTGAAGAATATCAAACTAAATTCTATAATCTAATTCATATAAAAAATCATCTCCCTAATTATACAAGATGGATCCCGTATCTAGTTCAAATTCCTTAAACTCCGACAGCTATTCCGATATGGATATTCACCTTAATTCCGAAGACAGTGTAACCGGAATGGATCAACCAATCAGCCATCACCTATTCTGGATGAATTGGGGATGGGTTCATAGCCTGCTTAGTCATTGGATACAAGAAGAAGGTGATCCCTTCCATCCACCACATTGCCCTCTTGGCGAAGAACCTGAAGCACTTACCAGCGAACCTATTCGAGACACCATTTTCTCTCTCATTTTCAGAGTGTCTCGTCACGATTATATATTATCTCAAATTCTAGATCTTATTCGTCCACTCGTCCAAACCGACAATCATCCCGGTGAAATAGAAGAAGTCAATGAGCTTCGCACTCGGGTAGTGGCTTTGGAGAATGTGGTGCAAAGGTTACAAGTACCAGCAGCAGCACCGGCAGCAACAATACCACCATCAGCAACACCAATAGTACCATCACCACCACCACCAACAACATCCGCATCCCACACCTCAACATCACAATCTGTACCTCGAACATCAACGTCATACGCACCATAGATACCAAGGAATACCAACAATAACAAACGATGAAGTATTGATTCATAACTTCATCGAAGAAATATTTTGCAGAGAATATGTAGTTTCTAAAAGTTTTAGAGATTATATATTCTAGTCCTAGTCGAAAACCAGATGAGATTAATATTATGTTAACTCATTAAATCCATGATTACATCTAAGGAAAATATATATGTAGGTATATTTTCATAAAGATTGTAATTAAGAAAATTCTTTTGTACAAACTGTTAATGGTGGGAATATTTTAACGGGTAGGTAATACCCGAGAGATATATAAATTCACAATTAGTATGTTACATTCTTCGATTCTGATTCAACAAATCATCAACTATACTCACTACTTTCACAACAATATATATTATTTTATACAAATCAAAGCAACCATCCTCATCCAAATTTGATTACATATTTTGATTTTGACAAATCAAAATCCAAGTCAAGATTTAACAAAAGACATCATTCTTAGATTCCTACATCTTTCGAAGCTATACTTTGACTTCAAAACTGTGCTAAAACATCATAGAACCCAGAAAAGTATTTGTATCATTCAAATTTCTAGAACATCATATGAATATTAACGATTAGAATCTATGTTCAAATCCCTCGAAATTCCTGAAGACACTTCAAATAATGAATCATCGAGATGATGATCCAACCACATGTTACCGCAGTCTTGTACCTGAAAAACCCTCGAAATCAAAGTCATAGTTTAACACCTATCCGTGTCAGACCCTTTGGCATTTATTAGCTAAAATAACTTTTCAATCCCTTTTCAAAATAGACAGTTTTATCACCACTCCAGCAAATCACCTTCAATTGAACATTCGAATAAGCCTTATTATAATGATTACCCCTTCATCATTGTTACCGGGGAACCTTTCATGTCCCACCACATTAGCAGTAAATTTACCAACAACTTCATTGATCCTTGACATTCCGAAAAATCATAATACTCATTGAAACCCTATCATGTACTCATCTACATCTTGTAACAATAATTGCCATACCAACTACCAGGAATTAGCAATCAGTATTTCGAATTTCGCAGCAATTCTACGCCAACAGTTATATATATACATATAATGTCTATCTCCTAGACTTACTTACTCCGAATGTGAAGTTTCTGAAAAACACCCCAAACTGCGAAACTAGTTCTTCGAATTTTGGAAAAATGCTGATGAAGCAGCAAAAACTGTAAACAACCTTAACAGTCGAAAGTTTGATGATAAAGAGTAGTGTGTTGGAAAAGCACAGAAAAAGAGAAGGTTTGGAACAAGAAAATGGATTGAGCAAACTATGAAGAAGGCTGTGGACAAATCACAAAGACTAAACGTGCCTTCAAAGAATCCAAATGATTCAGAGTCTGCTGAAGTCATTAACGAATACCTTGCTCCTGACTCTAAACTTTTACGAATAAATCTTCTTCATCATCCTTCAATATTAGAAATTCTAAGATATCATCATATATTTCATTATAAATATCTTCGATATTTCTAAAGATATCTTCATAACTATTATTATCTGAAATCATTCATCTCTTCGCGCTATCTGTGTTACATCATAAAAGAAACTATTTTAGTTTCAAAAATCTGAAAATTTGAAAAATGGATGTTTGAAGTAATGTTGGGAATTGAAGCATGAGTTAGTATAATATAATGACACTTGATCAACGTGATTATATTACAGTAAGTCATGATGAGTTTCTAATGAAACATGATGATTCACAGTCCATACCGTCATCATGTGCCATGTTACACGACTCTTACATTCTATCTAATCTCTAAATATATCAGGGACATATTCTTTTAATAGTTCTATCTTTTCCTTTGAATTCTAGTAATTTGAAAAATCAAGATCGTGCCATTACAATTTCTTTCTTAGAACATTAGTTATGTTCATCCAAAAATTCATACCTACGAATTCTGGACCATTATTCGCTTGATTTAAAGTCGGGAAGATAAAACAAAAGCATGAAGCTTCAAAATATCAATGGGAGTATATATAAATCACAGTAAAGTGGAGAGAGTATTAACTGTGGATGTCAATGATTATGGAAAGACAGAAGCAGAGACATCGAAATATAAGGGAAGATATAAAACCCAACAACCACCCAGAAATTATAAACTGTATATATCGATGAATATAGCAATATAAAGACAAGGGATGACTAAAAACACTATAAAACCAAGAGTATAGTAGAAGTGAATAGATTCTTCTGGCAGCAGATGGAAAAGAAGAATGACGGATATAAAGGTTAGAAGTATATCAAGAATCAGAACTGGATGGAACATATTGACGAATGCTTTAAAATAAGAATGGAGAAAGAATAAATGGTATGAGCTGTGGAAAATAAGGAAACGAAGGGGGTAGATTTATAGTATAATATCAGACAGGAAAATCGAGACAGATCATCGCATTAAATCGAAAAGAATCATAATTTCCTTAATTACCGAAGAATCAAATCTTATTACGAAGATTTTCTCCAAATCTCTTGAACTCCGGAAATCAACCCATCTACGTCAAAAGATATGACGAAACTTACTTTTTCTTATTTCACTCTTTTGTGATAATTTCACTCATACACTTCACATAAACAAATTGTTTTATCCATATTACTCAATGATGATAAAACTCTAATTTTCAACTCGTATGAGTCATGAAAACATACTTATTGTCATCCTTGACCATCCCAACCAAATTTCGGGACGAAATTTCTTTAACGGGTAGGTACTGTGACAACCTGGAAATTTTTGACCAAATTTAAACTTTATCTTTAAATGATTTAATGTTTTCGACACGATAAGCAAAGTCTGTAATGTTGAGTAACAAAAGTTTTGGAACTATATTCATGTAATCAATTATTCTTTGACTGTTCTCAAAGATTCACGAACAATATATATAACTTAATGTGCATATATATATATATATATATATATATATATATATATATATATATATATATATATATATATATATATATATATATATATATATATATATATAATATAAATATATGATTTCAAGTTATTTAGTAAACGATAGTAACATTCGATTATTGATTCGATTGATATTTAGATAAGTTAACTAAAACGTTTAAGATGAACCAGTAAAACACTAATTTGCTACAGTATTTTCGAATTTCTACAGTACCCGAAAAGCTACAGTGTTTTCGAAAATCACTATTTGCTACAGTAAAAAAATCACTATTTGCTACATTAACTTTGCTACAGTAAAACACTATTTTAAAATGAAAATGTATATATGTATATGTATATACTACGAGACGATGATTTATAGAAGCAAATAACCAAAACACTTAATTGATTAAAGCTACACTTCGAGTGACATAGTTTATCAATGATTAAGTTTACTTTTTGATAAAGGTACACGTCGCGTAACGAAAAGTACTAGTTTTCTAAGCGTACGAAAATGCATTCGAGAAACCGGAACCGGGACATAAGTCGAGTGACAACGTACGAGTCAACGGACCAAAAATTACAAGTCAGCTATGCACGTGAATATAATATAATATATAA
The DNA here is from genome assembly GCF_046630445.1 of Rutidosis leptorrhynchoides. Lineage (NCBI taxonomy): Eukaryota > Viridiplantae > Streptophyta > Magnoliopsida > Asterales > Asteraceae > Rutidosis > Rutidosis leptorrhynchoides. Next base: position 98,024,320 of record NC_092334.1, on the reverse strand, counting down.
TTAATTATATAAATTAAATATATTATATATATTATATTTAAATATGTCGACAAACTAAAATACAAAAGCATTGTGAGCTGTAAAACCCACCCATGCGATCACATGGGAAAAGGGCTTGGAAGCCATGCGATCGCATGGCAGCCCTGTACAGGCCAACTCTATAAAAGCTCGATCATTTCTGCTTCTGATTTCATTTCATTACTCGGTAAGTATTTATTATTATTATTATTATTATTATTATTATTATTATTATTATTATTATTATTATTATTATTATTATTATTATTATTATTGTTATTAAGATTATTATTAATATTAATCTTATTATTATTATACATAAAATACTACGACGAGGTTATGAGCGTGTCACTTTCAAAATGGGTTTTCAAGCAAGATAGAGCTAAGGAAACTATGGGTTATAGCTATGGAGGTTATGGGTAATGTACGTGGGTATTATTGGTAAGTCAAACCTAGTGTTTATCATCTCTGTTGCGTCTATGTACTTCCCTGCAATATTGAATCACAATATTGATACGTGAGCATTCATATCTTATCTTTTATATATTAATTGTGTATCATGTCTAGTGCTCGAGTATATATATTTATGCATGCTTGTATGCTAAATTTTGTCGTTAAACAGTTTATGATGAATCACGAATTAAATACATATGTTACTGATAAAAGGTATATGATATGCATGTTTTTGGAAAGCTGGCGAAAAATCAATAACTTTTCATTTAGAAATCACGTAATTTCGATGAACGAATCAAAAGATATGGTCAACTGAATTATGATTGACGTTAATTGGAATTGCTTTTGAATCTGCAATTAATATTTAAACAACTTGTTTGTAAGATTGATAAATTGAATTTTAAATATTACCAACCGAGTAAATGAATCCTTATATAAGGTACGTCTCGTTTTGTTGAACTATTGTCAAAATTGACTTTTTGAAACGACTTTGGATAACTTTTGTATGTCGATCTCGAGCATTAGGATTGTGATACACTATGACCAGACCTAGCTTGATAGACATTTTTGACCAACATATGTTCTCTAGGTTGAGATCTACGGTTATTTGGTATTCCGAGTTTCAGTCACATTTCGGTGAACGACTTTATGTGCTGCTAAGGTGAGTTTCATTTGCTCCCTTTTTAAATGCTTTTGCAATATATATTTTTGAGCTGAGAATACATGCACTTTATTTTAAACACAATGGATACAAGTACATACTAAATTCTACACTGAGTTTGAACCGAAAATCCCTTAGCTTTGGTAACTAGTAACTGTCAGTTATAAAAACTGGTGGGCGCGAGTAGTAGTATATGGATCCATAGGACTTGATATCCCCGTCCGAGCTAGAGCGCTAGCCTTTTAACGGACGTATGCTATTTGAGAAGCGTACACGTTGGTTTGCGTGTATTATTAAGATGATTATACAAAGGGTACAAATTATATATACGTTAAGTTTAGTTACCAGGGTGCTCAATTTCGTAGAATATTTTGATAAACGTTTATGGATAAAACAACTGAAATCTTGTGATCCACCTTTATATACAGATTATACGATACATTAAAACTATGAACTCACCAACCTTTGTGTTGACACTTGTTAGCATGTTTATTCTCAGGTTCCCTAGAAGTCTTCCGCTATTTGCTTATATGTTAGACAAGCTATGTGCATGGAGTCTTACATGGCATATTTTTCAAGGAAACGTTGCATTCACAAAATCATCACCATGTATCTATTTTGACTGCATTATCAACGGAAGTATTATTGTAAACTATTATATTACGGTGATTGTCTATATGTAGAAATCATCAGATGTCGAAAACCTTTAATTTAAATATTTAATAATGGTGTGCCTTTTCAAAAGAATGCAATGTTTACAAAACGTATCATATAGAGGTCAAATACCTCGCAATGAAATCGATGAATGACGTGTTCGTCCATATGGATTTGGAGCGATCGTCACAAATTTGAACTCCAAAAATGTTATCACTTTCCCTCTTTGCAAACAACGAGAGGATTCACATATGCATCTTTTTTTTCTTGTGCCATTTCTCATCAAGCATATGTGGTAGAGGGGCTCAGGTTGTTGGCATGCCTAATTGGGGTATGGAGTGGAAGAATATCATAGACAATCTGATTTCTATGGCTTCAAGAAATTTGGCGAGGATCATTGTTGCTAAGCTTGTTTTTGCAGCTATGGTCTACTTTATTTGGCAAGAGAGAAACTCAAGACTTTTTGGCAAATCCCCAAGGTTAGTAGATCAACTATGGGATATCATTTTTTCGACGGTTTGGATGAAGATTTTATCGCTCAAATTCAAGGACTCACTTCAAGTTCGGGTGTTGAAGGATAAGTGGAAGGTGCCATGATGCACTTATGTTCATTGTGTTGCGGTCATAGGCTGTTAAATGTAGTCTAGCTTGGTTTATCGTTTGGGTTGCTAGATTCACTAGCAACGTTGAACTTTGATTGTATCTATTCTTTTATTATTTTTAATAATATTAACTGGGGTAACTCTTTATTAAAAAAAAGTAACAAGGGGTAGTTCTGTAATTTGGTAGGGTAAAGTGTTGACTTTACCGAATATAGGTTATGTCATTTTGTTTTTATTTATGTCAAATTTTTTTTTTTTTTGGGAGAAAGCGAGGAAACCCTCCTATGAACGAGCATACTGGCTCTCCCATAGAAGGTAAAACCTCGGGTAATCAAGTTCCTCGAGCGCGAGACCTAGTAACGGGTGAATTGCGCATTATGCACACCCTCTAGTCACACTCCCTTTTTGAACAATTTGGCATAGCCATGAATTGAACCCGGGTGGTGTGCTTCATTGGGCAACTCGGTGGCACTCAGGCATGCCTGAATAGTTAAATAATTTAATTAGACCAGAAATAACGATACGTGGAATGAAAATGATACTGTAGTTTTTGGTGACTTTTTTTTTTTTTTTTTTTTTTTTTTTTTTTTTTTTGGTGATAATTTAGACCACAAACTAAGTACTAACAATTTATGTGGACGTTCAAATAATTTAATTTATCAAGTGATATAAATATTAAGATTAATAATTAATATATTAATGTGTGAGTGAAAGAAACTTTGGTTATATAATTGATTAATGGACTCTAATGACATTATTAGTCCATATATGCTGATTCATATTATCATCATCTGTTTTAGAATTTAAAACGTAGTCATTTGACTCTTGATGTGTAGATTACTTAATGAAAAAAAGGTTTTATTGTTCGTATATGTTTGATTCATGTCAGTATGTCATTATCATTAGACCATTAGCATGGATTTATGTGTCATAATCGATAGTATTAGCCCTTATACGTACGTTAATTCACGAGCAACATAAAAGATACGTTTATTTGTAAAGTTTTATTGAATCTAACAAACTATATCAAAAATGAAGTGGCTTTCTGTGTTAACTTTTATAACCAACTTATTCTATCTTTAGCTTCGAAAGATAATGCATTATGTATCCGGAAATACTTTTAGACCACTTTTCTTTTTTTCTTTAATTAAAAACAAAAAAATGAACATCAACAAAATGCAACTAAAATAGTACTCCGTATATCAAAAAACAAAAGTAACTATCGATAATTTTATATCTAGAAAACCTATGTAACTATAAATAATAATTGTATGTAAGGAATTTTCTAATGTGTATTGTTAATTTTATAATTGAACTTCAATAGTTAGGTGAGATTGAATCGAAGAACATATGAAATTACAAGCTTTTGAACTCACAACTTTTATAACGACTCAAAGAAAACATTATATGAACCAAAATATATTTCTTAAAAAAAAAAATTCGTTTATATATATGGAATCTTGATCTGACTAAGTTTAGCTTTATGTTAATTACTGCAAATCTTTTAACAAGAAAAAGGGATCATGTCTGAGTTGTTAACTTCACTGAAGTGATTAATGTGTATTGTTAAATCATCAATTAATATGTGATACTTGTGACAGTGAGTGACATTTAAGTTTTACTTGTAGAGTTGTAGGAAGGAAACTAAATAAAGGGGATTTGATAGATCCATAGTTAGATAAAATGGTATGCATCCATCAGATCCAAAGAAGAGGTCTAAAAGTACCAAATAGCAAGCAGCTGTCTCCCTTTCATGTTCAATCACAGTAGCACTGGTCCATTTTTCTATTGGCTAGTGTGGTTGGATACTTGATGGTTGAGGTCTTGAGGCTAGGGGTCTCTAATCTTTGATGATAGAATATTAGTTTTCTTATTTTGTTTACTTTACAAAATACAATATGTAATCACTAAAGATGCATAATGGAACGCAAACAAAACTAAAACAATACACTAGCGGAATATCTTTAAGTTTCAATTAATAACCATGGTTTATGGTCTTGACTAGTCACAACTTTAGGTTTATAAGGACTCGAACTATAAATTTCAAATCAATGTGAATGATGTAAGAAAACGGGTATGAAACATATAATTTGGATTGGTTTCTGAATCGTGAAACACTTTCCTATCTAAGTATTTCACCCTTTACAAGCCTCTGGTTTACACGAAATTCTAATTGGGACAAGATAAGAATGATTTTGTTTCCATGCAATAAAAATTTAAAATCACGTGTAAGAGAATTTGTATGTTTCTGTGTGTTTTGAAATGAATGCAGAAAAACTGTTGAAAAACCGAATATATAATCAGTTGTTAGCAGTTTTATTAAAGAGACATAATAAAACTGTTGGAAGACACATTTCCTTTAAAACGAAGAGTGTCTTTTTTAATACAGCTTTTCATTTTAGGTGGGAAAATCTTTTGGAAGACACATTTCCTTTAAAACGAATAGTGTCTTTTCGATTGAGGTTTCGGCACGCTGTACCGAGCCCCGCCAGGGCGCTGCCCCTTGAACTCCGCAATTAGCGCGACAGTTATTAGCCAACTCTTACGGGCGTGTGCTCCACACTTTTTGAACCCGTTGTTAAGTATAACTAGCTAACACTTGCATTCAAGTAAATTCCAGTTAACTAAAATATATGTTAGATGACACTAAAATCACCAACAAATGAGTTATTAAAAACTCATCATCTTAGCATCCTCGTTAGATTGAAACATAATCAATAATCAAAATTCATATTTCAAGAGATGCACGAGTTGAATGTCCGTCACACTCTCGGAGGCTATGACTATGATGTCATATGAAACGCCCCGCATAACTAAAACAATAAACTAACTACATATCTTCACTTTTCAACTAGATTATTATGAAAGATATTAATATTAATTAGCTACACACCACAACACGAATTTTTCCACTGATATGAACATTTTTTTTTCTGACTCAACTGATTGAGATCAGTTTAAAATTCTAAACTCCACAAACGTGTTATAGTCATCTATAAGAAAGTAATTTTTTATGCTTGGGTTAATTAGAAAAGACAAGGTGTTTTTTTTTTTTTTTTTTTCCTTACTCTGACATATTTTGACCATTTTCCTATCCATCCCCAATATGTCTTACTTAAGGTCCGAACCTAATTAAACCATTTTGCGAGTCCATGTCCTTATTGATGGTTACGTATCATTCTTTTTTTCTCTTATTAGGTAACTATTAATTAAAGGTTAAGTTTCTACTAAACTATACGGAGTATTAGTTACCATCATGTAATTTAGTTACAGTGTAAACGAGGCCCTTGTTTATATATTCATGGTATGCCCTATGACAACAACAAACGTATTTTAATTTCAATTTCAATTTCAATTTTAGTAGTTTTTTTTTTTTTTTTATCTTTCTTAGATATATATGACACGTGATTTTTGTCTTGTGCACGATGAATGCAATAATATAAACGTTTTCACGTAATTTCATTTATTAATCAGATCAGAAGGAACTCAACGCTACATCGAATGGTATCAATGCTTCGAAACATCAATCAGCCAGGCATCAAGGAATTTATCATTTCCTTGCAATCAAACATCAAACATGCTTTCTTGAAAGTGACATCCTATTTTGAGTACTAATCAATTAATTAATTAATAATAAATAATAATATTGTTTACAAATAATTCTTGATGCATTGTGATCCGTCGATTTTTTTTGTCACTACGTCAATGAAATCGATGAGTCATGAGTGTGATATAAATAATTGATTCACTTTTTCCCTATATCTTTTTTTAATGGGCTACTTGTTCAAATTTCAAACAAGAAAGCAAAACAAAATATAATTAGATTCCACCGAAAGCAACCATTTTACAAAATATAATTAGAGTCAATTTAGTTTTAAAAATTGCAAAGATTGTCCGTTCACGATAATATAACTTACTTTATTTATGTTGAAGTAACCAACAAAATTGAAATGTTTGCATCTAGAATTGTTTCAAATGAAGCATGTTTGGTTGCTGTTGATACTAGTTTACATGAGATGCACATATGGGAAGATTCGATTTTGACAAAAAGCGGGAGCAAATTCGACTGAGTTTTCTTTTTTATATCGGGTGTTGGCTTTGCAAGAACTCGCACTAACAATATGCGAATGTGAGTTTGAGCGAATATAAGGATGCCAATTTGTGTTTCACACAAAATTTGTGTGTCACACAAATTTTGTGTGGTTCGTTTCGTAGCAGGTCGATCTCCCACTTGAACTCTGACAAATATTGTGTAAACTCAAAAAAATTTCACACAAAATTGTGTGTGATGGGCGTGATGCCAACTCTGGCGTACAATAAAGATTTCATTCACGATTAAGGGATTATCGGTCACAATGAGTTCTCATAAAATTTTGACAAATTTGTACGAACAGATGGTGTTATACTTATAATTTTTATTTTTTATTCATTAAAAAGGAGTTTTTTGTTATAAAACTTACCAAAAATGTATTATTTCTAACAATCTTCCAAACGAAAAAACAATGTTCGATAATTAAACTATATACGGGCTAATTGGCCCACGAATAACTGGCCTATAACTTTACAAGCCCATCTACAAACTATTGGACTAGGGTTATGACTATATATCCTTTTAAACCACCCTTACAAACCCTAGCTTACTTCTTTGTCACTCCGAGGCGCAGCTTGATTGTTTCTGATCTGCAAACATGGGTGCGTTTCGCCATCCAACTCAAATTCATACATTCATTTATTTACACTGTTTCTTAATCATCATTTTATTTACAGTATGATAATTATATTGATTATAATTATAATTACGCTGTTAATCAATCATTGCTATTTGCAGGTATCTCTCGTGATTCTATGCACAAAAGGCGTGAAACTGGTGGCAAAAAGAAGGCATGGAGAAAGAAGCGAAAGTAAGTTTTTCTTTTTTACAAAAAAAAAAATAAAATAATAATTAGCTTTTATTTATTTATGTAAATTATTCGATATACAGTGTTAATGGAATGTGTTCTGTTGCTAATTTACATTGAAATTTAGGGTTTATGATCGTGTGATTTTAATGCTGCATTTGTTATTATTTGAATCAATGTGTTGACAATAGTGAGTGATAACTTAAATCTATTTGAAGATGTAGATTTCAGCTTGCATTTGTTTATTTTTATTCATTTTGCATTAGCTTTATGTTCTTATGTAGTAAGACGCTTCTTGTGGTTTTTGATGAATAATGTTAGCTTGCCTTCAGCTTAGTAGGTATTGTTTATGAAAAATTAATGACTCTATTTGAATAATTTGTTGCTCGCATATTATAGCAAGTAATAAAGTTACTTGAAGATGTGTTGTAATTCTTGAATGATACACGTATATGATCTGGTACTTCGAGTTTTGAATTTATGGGTGATTTTTGCTTTGTGGACAATGTTACATATCCGATATTTATTTGGCTAATTTACGACTTTGTGGTCCGTTTTTAAAAATATCTTTATTTTATCTGTGTTATAAATGTTTGAGGTTTCAAACTCTTTGAAATAGAAATATTCATTTTTTACCATCTTCAAATTACTGGATTTTTTAGAATTTTGGATAACTAACATAATGGTATTTTATTTGTTTTAAGTGTTTTTTATACTGAATGTTGGTCAGATTATGATTAGTTATTATAACTTTCATTAATCAATGGCCTGAAGCATGTTCTAAACTTGTGATATAATACATACATTTGTAGTTTGAAGTAATTGCTTCTAACTATATAACATGTTGCTTTTCACTATATGTCACCACATATGTGAAACATGTTTTGGATAAGTTATAATAGCTCTAGTGTTTTTTTCCGCTAGGTATGAGTTGGGAAGGCAGCCAGCAAACACTAAAATATCCAGCAACAAGACAGTTCGAAGGGTTAGGGTTCGTGGTGGTAATGTGAAATGGCGTGCGTTGAGGTTGGATACTGGTAACTACTCTTGGGGTAGTGAGGCAGTTACCCGAAAGACCCGTATTTTGGATGTGGTTTACAATTCATCCAACAATGAGTTGGTTAGGACTCAGACTCTTGTGAAGAGTGCCATTGTTCAGGTTGATGCTGCCCCGTTTAAGCAATGGTATCTTCAACACTATGGTGTTGACATTGGTCGCAAGAAGAAAACAGTAGCTACCAAGAAAGAGGGAGAGGTATGTTTTTATACGTTCTTGATCTGTTTCTTCAATATATTAATGGAATGAAATGAAAGGATAAGTTAATTTTCTATTCAAGCTTTTGCATCCAACAAAGTCTTGTAATCTTGTGTAATTTGATTGTGGTAGATAGGTAAAAGGGATATTTGAGATTGCATGTGTTTTATGTTTTGTTTTTTGTTTACTTTAGGAAGCTGAAGTTGCTGTTGAGGAGACAAAGAAAAGCAATCATGTTGAAAGAAAGATTCAGAAGCGTCAAGAGGATCGCAAACTCGACCCCCATGTTGAAGAGCAGTTTTCAGGTGGTCGTTTATTAGGTTGTATTTCATCACGTCCTGGCCAGTGTGGTCGTGCTGATGGGTACGTGTATTTCAAACTTTTAGTTCTTATCTTTTGTTTACTTTCAAATCCCAACCACTTGATCTGTGGTTTATATTTGGGGGCTACCCTTGTACATGGTGAAGTGTTTTTTTTGTTTTCAAGACTTTTTTATTGGTATTGGTGCTCAAGACTTTGAAACTGAGTTTTTTTGTCCGTTTAATATAGAGTTGTAGGTTACTTGTAGGTAGGGGCTTGTATATTCTCCAATAAGCTCATGTGGATTCATGTTATTTAATTACTTTTGTGTGTTGGCAGATATATTTTGGAGGGCAAGGAGCTTGAGTTCTACATGAAGAAGCTCCAGAAGAAGAAAGGAAAGGGTGCTGCTGCTTAAACCAATCTTTAGGATTTTACTTTCTTTTTACTCTGCTGGTAAAAGGCTTGAAACTGAAATTTTGATGTGTTATGTTTGTTATAATGTTGACTTTGTAAGCTTTACTATCTTTTATTAAAACTAGTTTCATTGATTCTCTTAGCCAAATTTCTTTCTACTACTAAAACTTTAATTTTATTCAAGTCTTAAGTAGTTTGATATCAACCTAAAATCAATACGTTTTTCTACTTAATAACATTATTCATCTTTTACATAATGCACTTATTCATCTAGTATCACGATCCAAGTATCCAGACATTGGAATCTATCTAATGCTTTAGCATGAATGATTCAAACAATGGTTACTTCCCTCTCTGGTCTCAGCTATGGTAGAACATACACATGCACTGCATTGTGAGATACAAATCGAATTCTATTGGTGGGCGATCAAGTGTAACATATGGAGAAAATAGATTATCTAGTGCAAGCACTTGAATAACGGGGGCGGCACCCCTTTGCTCTTGAAGGTTTGCTACCGAATACAAAGGTACATCATTGTGCGATTGACAAAATGGAATGAAAATACTCGCAATATTAAACATTTCGTTAAGAGGTTAAGGTGATTATAAAAAAAATCTATTGAAAATGGGACAAAATTATGAGTAACAAGCTATATCAACTCCTAAGATAGATGCACGGATTTGGAATTACAATGGCATTTCAAACTTGTAAGCACCATTACTAGTAACAGATTCTACTTCAGGTAAGATACACGGATTTGGATTAAAATGCCATTAAGGTGAATTTCTAGGCTTTAGTTGGTTCAGTAGTAGTGAACTTGTCATACCCATATTTCTTTTTCAATTTATCCCTTACATAATCATTTCGGGCTTTTATTCGAGCTTGTTGAGGAGCAACATGTACATAAGACCATAGATAACGGTGACTGTGACGTGGAGTGGTAGAGTTGCACTTTTTGGGGAAAAATTGTGACTGTGCCATGACATTTTTGGGGAGTTGTAATGGGGGGCTTTTGTAAGGGCGTTTGTGGGTGATGTGTCAAAATATGATTGGAGATTGGGTTAAAAAGTGGTGAAAAAGGTAGAAAAAAATTAAAAAAGAAAAAAAAAATCACAAACGCACATTTTTATGCCCGTGCTCGCTTGACAAACGCCCCAACACAAACGCCTCATTCCGGGCGTTTGTGGGGCGTTTGTGGGCGGATTCAAGGCAACAAACGCTGCAATATCTGTGGTCTAAGAAAGATACAAACCACCACCAAATAGAGATGACCCACCAAGGAACAAAGCCGCCGTTGTCCAAAATCTCCGAGGAGTCGAGGGAAAGCACAACGACATTTGATCTTTTCTTATTCACTGTTGACATGAATAGGCGACAACAATATCAACACATAAATTTTTATGTATTTCACTGGTTCAACTCATAGCACACTAACAATTGGTCATTACAAATTGTAGCCTGATTTACACTGAAATTGAAAAGTGAAACAAAAGACCTTGTAATTAATTACTATTCTGCATATCAACGGACAAAATGGTTTCATACACTCCTTTCTCTATAATCTATGTTCAATGGAAAACCTTGTAGGATTAATGTGCAAGGTACAACATATAACTATATGGCTAACCTCATTTGAGCCTTCGGGGTCACACACATATATACCGAGACGTCAAATAAAATATATATATGATGTATATATATTACTCAAGTAACAAAATAGTATTACATAAGTTACATAACATACCCCTGAAGTATTTGAGAAATACGACTTTATGATACATATATTTGGTAATTTGAATTCACTGGTTCATTTAAAAAGGTTCACGGGTGTTTTGAAAAAAATATCTATATATATTGTACCAAATTAATTCATATCTCATTCTTCTTTCGATGAACTAAAAATTTTGATTTCATAATATTAACCAAAGGTTGATTAATATTACTTGGGTTTGGACTAGCATCCATTGACGGTCGTTTGAAGTGTAGTGTGGACTATCCAAAGAGACGGTCATACTTTTGATCGTAAGTTTCTCTCCGTCTCATCAATTTCTCCAAAAAAGGTATATCGTCAACTCCTCTTTTGTTTTATATTCATGACAATTATTATGGTGTAACTGGATCATTGAGAAATATTAATCGCGTGCATGTTTCATTAAATAAGTGAATATTTAATCTTGTAAAATTTCGTTCATAAAATAATAAAAGATTATTATTTTAACTATCCGCTGCGTTAATCTGACTAAAAGTACACACGATTTTCCAACGGTGGTATCCGAGCCGCTTTTACATCATCTTAATTGTCTTGTGACTATTCTTTAGATTTAGCTTTGTGGTATATTGGTGAAAGTCGAAACCTTTTTGGTTTTTAAAGTCAACTCGGTTGATCTAAACTTAACCTCATGAAGCACAAATACGTTTGAAAGAATATCACTATTTTAAATTGTAGATTTAATTGTTATGGCTTGAATATTTATTATAATTATTGATTGTTTTATTCCATGGTTATACACATGCATTGTAACCATGGACAAGCCATATTTAAGTTTTAATAATGTAGTTATTAAAATTGTGATTGCACTCATAGCCCATAATGCCCCGACCTATGTATGATTGTTGTGATTGTTGATTACGGCAATATTATGTCATGTTGATTATTTATTAGAAAGGCCATTTTGAAGCCAAAGTTGTATTATATTTATTTTTCATTTTCATAGTATTGTATTTAAGTTTATTCTAAATTGTAAAAGTATTAGATTAGTTGTATTTTTCAATTTTAAATAAATGTAACAAGATGAAGATTGAAGATAAAATACAACATGCTTTTGGCTTAAAAGATGGCGAACAGGTCAAGTAGACAACGATGACATTTGTCAAGTTTTCACTTGATTCTTGAATCAAGTGGGAGCTACGATATTACCCTTAGTTTGACCTCTTGATCCCATGTCTGCTCATGAGATCAAGCATAGGATTTTTGGGCTACACTATGTGTGTGTGATGCATGGTATGGTTGTGTTTTATTTTTACGCATTTATATTTAATTGTTGATTATAATATATGCTAAATGTTTTTGATGAAAACATCAAATAAAACTAGTAACGAGTTTCAAAGGTTAAAATTGATGATTTTAAAAAGTTAAACTCTAACGAGTTTAAAGTTATAAATTTTTTTGAAACTCAAATAATATATATGAGCGACATCTTTTAAAAATATTTTAAAATGATACACAATGTGTATTTGTTATTTTTTTTATATAAAATAAAATAACAAACTAGACGCATAAACACGATCAACATATATAAAATTGGTTAAAATAATTTTTAACAAATAGTGTAGCGAATCTTGTGTGCATGCATTATTCGTTAACACAAACATTTTCAAAATACCCGTCAAATTTAAGTCATGCCATCCAATGAGCTTGCAAACACTCCTCGTTATTTTTTAATTACGGTGAGACCTAATCGAATTATAGCCACGAGGTGGATTTTCAGTTACGAGTGTGACTAGGCTGAATTTCCACTGTTTCCAAATTGGACGACTTAATCGTATTCACGGTGAGACCTGATGAAATGTCCCGTTCTTATTGATTAAAAACGTTCCATATTAATTGATTTCGTTGCGAGGTTTTGACCTCTATATGAGACGTTTTTCAAAGACTGCATTCATTTTTAAAACAACCATAACCTTTATTTTATCAATAAAGGTTTCAAAAGCATTACGTAGATTATCAAATAATGATAATCTAAAATATACCGTTTACACACGACCATTACATAATGGTTTACAATAGAAATATATTACATCGACATATGTTTCTTGAATGCAGTTTTTACATAATATCATACAAACATGGACTCCAAATCTTGTCTTTATTTTAGTATGCAACAGCGGAAGCTCTTAATATTCACCTGAGAATAAACATGCTTTAAACGTCAACAAAAATGTTGGTGAGTTATAGGTTTAACCTATATATATCAAATCGTAACAATAGACCACAAGATTTCATATTTCAATATACATCCCATACATAGAGATAAAAATCATTCATATGGTGAACACCTGGTAACCGACATTAACAAGATGCATATATAAGAATATCCCCATCATTCCGGGACACCCTTCGGATATGATATAAATTTCGAAGTACTAAAGCATCCGGTACTTTGGATGGGGTTTGTTAGACCCAATAGATCTATCTTTAGGATTCGCGTCAATTAGGGTGTCTGTTCCCTAATTCTTAGATTACCAGACTTAATAAAAAGGGGCATATTCGATTTCGATAATTCAACCATAGAATGTAGTTTCACGTACTTGTGTCTATTTTGTAAATCATTTATAAAACCTGCATGTATTCTCATCCCAAAAATATTAGATTTTAAAAGTGGGACTATAACTCACTTTCACAGATTTTTTACTTCGTCGGGAAGTAAGACTTGGCCACTGGTCGATTCAGAAACCTATAACAAATATGTACATATATATCAAAGTATATTCAAAATATATTTACAATACTTTTAATACATTTTGATGTTTTAAGTTTATTAAGTCAGCTGTCCTCGTTAGTAACCTACAACTAGTTGTCCAACGTTAGATGTACAGAAAAAAATTGATATATATAATCTTGAATCAATCCACGACCCAGTGTATACACGTCTCAGGCTAGATCACAACTCAAAGTATATATATTTTTGGAATCAACCTCAACCCTGTATAGCTAACTCCCACATTACTGCATATAGAGTGTCTATGGTTGTTCCAAATAATATATACACATGGGTCGATATGATATGTCAAAACATTTGCATACGTGTCTATGGTATCCCAAGATTACATAATATATTAGAATACATGTATAATACAATATAAGTTAGCTAGGATATGATTAATATAGATTTGTTACCAATTTTCACGTTGCTACAACAAGAAAAATTATCCAATCTTGTTTTACCCATAACTTCTTCATTTTAAATCCGTTTTGAGTGAATCAAATTGCTATGGTTTCATATTGAACTCTATTTTATGAATCTAAACAGAAAAAGTATAGGTTTATAGTCGGAAATATAAGTTACAAGTCATTTTTGTAAAGGTAGTCATTTCAACGACGTCTAGATGACCATTTTAGAAAACATACTTCCACTTTGAGTTTAACCATGATTCTTGGATATAGTTTCATGTTCATAAGAAAAATCATTTTCCCAAAAGAACAACTTTTAAATCAAAATTTATCATAGTTTTTAATTAACTAACCCAAAACAGCCCGCGGTGTTACTACGACGGCGTAAATCCGGTTTTACGGTGTTTTTCGTGGTTCCAGATTTTAAATCATTAAGTTAGCATATCATATAGATATAGAACATGTGTTTAGTTGATTTTAAAAGTCAAGTTAGAAGGATTAACTTTTGTTTGCGAACAAGTTTAGAATTAACTAAACTATGTTCTAGTGATTACAAGTTTAAACCTTCGAATAAGATAGCTTTATATGTATGAATCGAATGATGTTATGAACATCATTACTACCTCAAGTTTTCTGGATAAAGCTACTAGAAATGAGAAAAATGGATCTAGCTTCAAAGGATCCTTGGATGGCTTGAAAGTTCTTGAAGCAGAATCATGACACGAAAACAGTTCAAGTAAGATTTTCACTCGAAATAAGATTGTTATAGTTATAGAAATTGAATCAAAGTTTGAATATGAGTATTACCTTGTATTAGAAAGATATCTTACTGTAAATAAGAAAGATTTCTTGAGGTTGGATGATCACTCTACAAGATTGGAAGTAAGCTAGCAAACTTGGAAGTATTCTTGATTTTATGAAACTAGAACTTGTAGAATTTATGAAGAACACTTAGAACTTGAAGATAGAACTTGAGAGAGATCAATTAGATGAAGAAAATTGAAGAATGAAAGTGTTTGTAGGTGTTTTTGGTCGTTGGTGTATGGATTAGATATAAAGGATATGTAATTTTGTTTTCATGTAAATAAGTCATGAATGATTACTCATATTTTTGTAATTTTATGAGATATTTCATGCTAGTTGCCAAATGATGGTTCCCATGTGTTAGGTGACTCACATGGGCTGCTAAGAGCTGATCATTGGAGTGTATATACCAATAGTACATACATCTAAAAGCTGTGTATTGTACGAGTACCAATACGGGTGCATACGAGTAGAATTGTTGATGAAACTGAACGAGGATGTAATTGTAAGCATTTTTGTTAAGTAGAAGTATTTTGATAAGTGTCTTGAAATCTTTCAAAAGTGTATGAATACATATTAAAACACTACATGTATATACATTTTAACTGAGTCGTTAAGTCATCGTTAGTCGTTACATGTAAGTGTTGTTTTGAAACCTTTAGGTTAACGATCTTGTTAAATGTTGTTAACCCAATGTTTATAATATCAAATTAGATTTTAAATTATTATATTATCATGATATTATGATGTACGAATATCTCTTAATATGATATATATACATTAAATGTCGTTACAACGATAATCGTTACATATATGTCTCGTTTCAAAATCATTAAGTTAGTAGTCTTGTTTTTACATATGTAGTTCATTATTAATATACTTAATGATATGTTTACTTATCATAATATCATGTTAACTATATATATAACCATATATATGTCATCATATAGTTTTTACAAGTTTTAACGTTCGTGAATCACCGGTAAACTTGGGTGGTCAATTGTCTATATGAAACCTATTTCAATTAATCAAGTCTTAACAAGTTTGATTGCTTAATATTTTGGAAACACTTAATCATGTAAATAACAATTTCATTTAATATATATATAAACATGGAAAAGTTCGGGTCACTACAGTACCTACCAGTTAAATAAATTTCGTCCCGAAATTTTAAGCAGTTGGAGGTGTTGACGTATCTTCTGGAAATAAATGCGGGTATTTCTTCTTCATCTGATCTTCTCGTTCCCAGGTGAACTCGAGTCCTCTACGAGCATTCCATCGAACCTTAACAATTGGTATCTTGTTTTGCTTAAGTCTTTTAACCTCACGATCCATTATTTCGACGGGTTCTTCGATGAATTGAAGTTTTTCGTTGATTTGGATTTCATCTAACGAAATAGTGAGATCTTCTTTAGCAAAACATTTCTTCAAATTCGAGACGTGGAAAGTGTTATGTACAGTCGCGAGTTGTTGAGGTAACTCAAGTCGGTAAGCTACTGGTCCGACACGATCAATAATCTTGAATGGTCCGATATACCTTGGATTTAATTTCCCTCGTTTACCAAATCGAACAACACCTTTCCAAGGTGCAACTTTAAGCATGACCATCTCTCCAATTTCAAATTCTATATCTTTTCTTTTAATGTCAGCGTAGCTCTCCAATTTCTTGTATTATCTCCGGACCCGTAATCTGTCTATCCCCCACTTCACTCCAACAAATCGGAGACATGCACTTTCTACCATAAAGTGCTTCAAACGGCGCCATCTCAATGCTTGAATGGTAGCTGTTGTTGTAGGAAAATTCTGCTAACGGTAGATGTCGATCCCAACTGTTTCTGAAATCAATAACACATGCTCGGAGCATGTCTTCAAACGTTTGTATCGTCCTTTCACTCTGCCCATCAGTTTGTGGATGATAGGCAGTACTCATGTCTAGACGAGTTCTAATGCTTGCTGTAATGTCTGCCAGAATCTTGAAATAAATCTGCCATCCCTATCAGAGATAATAGAGATTGGTATTCCATGTCTAGAGACGACTTCCTTCAAATACAGTCGTGCTAACTTCTCCATCTTGTCATCTTCTCTTACTGGCAGGAAGTGTGCTGATTTGGTGAGGCGATCAACTATTACCCAAATAGTATCAAAACCACTTGCAGTCCTTGGCAATTTAGTGATGAAATCCATGGTAATGTTTTTCCATTTCCATTCCGGGATTTCGGGTTGTTGAAGTAGACCTGATGGTTTCTGATGCTCAGCTTTGACCTTAGAACACGTCAAACATTCTCCTACGTATTTAGCAACATCGACTTTCATACCCAGCCACCAAAAATGTTTCTTGAGATCCTTGTACATCTTCCCCGTTCCAGGATGTATTGAGTATCTGGTTTTATGTGCTTCTCTAAGTACCATTTCTCTCATATCTCCAAATTTTGGTACCCAAATCCTTTCAGCCCTATACCGGGTTCCGTATTCCCGAATATTAAGATGCTTCTCCGATTCTTTGGGTATTTCATCCTTTAAATTTCCCTCTTTTAAAACTCCTTGGTGCGCCTCCTTTATTTGAGTAGTAAGGTTATTGTGAATCATTATATTCATAGATTTTACTCGAATGGGTTCTCTGTCCTTCCTGCTCAAGGCATCGGCTACCACATTTGCCTTCCCCGAGTGGTAACGAATCTCAAAGTCGTAATCATTCAACAATTCAATCCACCTACGCTGCCTCATATTCAGTTGTTTCTGATTAAATATGTGTTGAAGACTTTTGTGGTCGGTATATATAATACTTTTGACCCCATATAAGTAGTGCCTCCAAGTCTTTAATGCAAAAAACAACCGCGCCTAATTCCAAATCATGCGTCGTATAATTTTGTTCGTGAATCTTCAATTGTCTAGATGCATAAGCAATCACCTTCGTTCGTTGCATTAATACACAACCGAGACCTTGCTTTGATGCGTCACAATAAATCACAAAATCATCATTCCCTTCAGGCAATGACAATATAGGTGCCGTAGTTAGCTTTTTCTTCAATAACTGAAACGCTTTCTCTTGTTCATCCTTCCATTCAAATTTCTTCCCTTTATACGTTAATGCAGTCAATGGTTTTGCTATTCTGGAAAAGTCTTGGATGAACCTTCTGTAGTAACCAGCTAGTCCTAAAAACTGGCGTATGTGTTTCGGAGTTTTCTGGGTTTCCCACTTTTCAACAGTTTCTATCTTTGCCGGATCCACCTTAATACCTTCTTTGTTCACTATGTGACCGAGGAATTGAACTTCTTCTAGCCAAAATGCACACTTTGAAAACTTAGCGTACAATTCTTCTTTCCTCAATACTTCTAACACCTTTCTCAAATGTTCACCGTGTTCTTGGTCATTCTTTGAGTAAATAAGTATGTCATCAATGAAAACAATGACAAACTTGTCAACGTATGGTCCACACACTCGGTTCATAAGGTCCATGAATACAGCTGGTGCATTAGTTAAACCAAACGGCATGACCATAAACTTGTAATGACCGTAATGTGTTCTGAAAGCAGTCTTTGGAATATCATCTTCTTTCACCCGCATTTGATGATACCCGGAACGTAAGTCAATCTTTGAATAAACAGACGAGCCTTGTAGTTGATCAAATAAGTCATCGATTCTCGGTAGTGGGTAGCGGTTCTTGATGGTAAGTTTGTTCAACTCTCGGTAGTCGATACACAACCTGAATGTACCATCTTTCTTTTTGACAAACAAAACAGGAGCTCCCCACGGTGATGTGCTTGGTCGAATGAAACCACGCTCTAAAAGTTCTTGTAATTGGCTTTGTAGTTCTTTCATCTCGCTGGGTGCGAGTTTGTAAGGAGCACGAGCTATTGGTGCAGCTCCTGGTACAAGATCTATTTGAAATTCAACGGATCGATGTGGGGGTAATCCCAGTAATTCTTTCGGAAATACATCGGGAAATTCTTTTGCGATGGGAACATCATTGATGCTCTTTTCTTCAGTTTGTACTTTCTCAACGTGTGCTAGAACAGCATAGCAACCTTTTCTTATTAGTTTTTGTGTCTTCAAATTACTAATAAGATGTAGCTTCGTGTTGCCTTTTTCTCCGTACACCATTAAGGGTTTTCCTTTTTCTCGTATAATACGAATTGCATTTTTGTAACAAACGATCTCTGCTTTCACTTCTTTCAACCAGTCCATACCGATTATCACATCAAAACTCCCTAACTCTACTGGTATCAAGTCAATCTTAAATGTTTCGCTAACCAGTTTAATTTCTCGATTCCGACATATATTATCTGCTGAAATTAATTTACCATTTGCTAATTCGAGTAAAAATTTACTATCCAAAGGCGTCAATGGACAACTTAATTTAGCACAAAATCTCTACTCATATAGCTTCTATCCGCACCCGAATCAAATAAAACGTAAGCAGATTTATTGTCAATAAGAAACGTACCCGTAACAAGCTCCGGGTCTTCCTGTGCCTCTGCCGCATTAATATTGAAAACTCTTTCGCGGCCTTGTCCATTCGTGTTCTCCTGGTTCGGGCAATTTCTAATAATGTGGCCCGGTTTTCCACATTTATAACAAACTACATTGGCATAACTTGCTCCGACACTACTTGCTCCGCCATTACTCGTTCCGACACCATTTGTTCCTTTCGTTCTGTTAACCCCTGGTCCGTAGACCTCACACTTCGCCGCGCTATGACCATTTCTTTTACACTTGTTGCAAAATTTGGTGCAGAACCCCGAGTGATACTTTTCACACCTTTGGCATAGCTGCTTCTGATTGTTGTTGTTGTTGCGGTTATTATTATTGTTAGGATGATTGTTGTAGTTGCTGTTGCTGTTGTTGTTGTTGTTGTTGTTGTTGTTGTTGTTGTTGTTGTTGTTGTTGTTGTTGTTGTTGTTGTTGTTGTTGTTGTTGTTGTTGTTGTTGTTGTTGTTGTTGTTGTTGTTGTTGTTGTTGTTGGGCCGTTTGTTGTAGTTGCGATTGATGTTGCGATTGTTGGGATAATTGTTGCGATTATTGTTGTAATTGCTGTTGTTGTTGTTGTATTGGTGATTCTTATCACCGTTTTCCTCCCACTTTCTTTTGACTTGCTTCACATTGGCCTCTTCAGCAGTCTGTTCTTTAATTCTTTCTTCAATCTGGTTCACTAGTTTGTGAGCCATTCTACATGCATGTTGTATGGAGGCGGGCTCGTGTGAACTTATATCTTCTTGGATTCTTTCCGGTAATCCTTTCACAAACGCGTCGATCTTCTTTTCCTCATCTTCGAACGTTCCTGGACACAATAGGCATAATTCTGTGAATCGTCTTTCGTACGTGGTAATTTCAAATCCTTGGGTTCGTAACCCTCTAAGTTCTGTCTTGAGCTTATTGACCTCGGTTCTGGGATGGTACTTCTCGTTCATCAAGTGCTTGAATGCTGACCACGGTAGTGCGTAAGCATCATCTTGTCCCACTTGCTCTAGATAGGTATTCCACCATGTTAACGCAGAACCTGTGAAGGTATGCGTAGCGTACTTCACTTTGTCCTCTTCAGTACACTTACTTATGGCAAACACCGATTCGACCTTCTCGGTCCACCGTTTCAATCCGATCGGTCCTTCGGTTCCATCAAATTCCAAAGGTTTGCAGGCAGTGAATTCTTTGTAGGTGCATCCTACACGATTTCCTGTACTGCTAGATCCAAGGTTATTGTTGGTATGTAGCACAGCCTGTACTGCGGCTATGTTTGAAGCAAGAAAGGCACGAAATTCCTCTTCACTCATATTCAAGGTGTGTCGAGTAGTCGGTGCCATTTCCTTCAAAATAGTCAAATGAAACGAGTTAATCATATAGAATATCAAGAGTAGTCAATAGTATTTCGTAGCGTAATATGAACTTATTTATAAAAGCTCTTTCTTCATATTAGCGTTTTATACTCTTTAATTCGGGTAGTACCTACCCGTTAAGTTCATACTTAGTAGCTAACATACCATTTCAACTACTACAATTCTATATGAAAAACTAATGACAAAAAAAAAAATATCATATTCAAACCTTTATACAATAACTTGCAAACTTACAATACCGCTTTTTTTTTTACATATAGCATGAAATATAGCACATAAAACTTTGATACAAAGTAGTTGCGAAGATAATTCTAGTTAATAAATAAGGCGTTCAGCAAAGGTAATAAAGACACGTAATTCATACGTCCAGAAACAAGTCATGCATTCTGGTTTTACTAATACCACTTCCCATCCTTGGTTTTGTGGAACATAACCATTGTGACCGATAGTAAGACAATGTGTTTTAACGTCGTCAAAAGGATGAAGGTTACGTAATGACCAACAGTCTCGTAATAACCTAAAAACCTCATTTCTTACCCCAATTACCGACTTCGTCACTTGTGGGAACGTTTTGTTTAATAGTTGTAGCCCGATGTTCTTGTTCTCACTTTGGTGAGAAGCGAACATTACTAACCCGTAAGTATAACATGCTTCTTTATGTTGCATGTTAGCCGTTTTTTCTAAATCACGAAGTCCTATATTCGATATATTGAGTCAAAATAATTTCTTAACCCGTTGTGTAAAATAGCATTTGGGTTCCCCGCAATATATGCGTCAAAGTAAACACATCGTAACTTATGGATTTCCCAATGTGATATCCCCCATCTTTCGAACGAAAGCCTTTTATAAATCAAGGCATTCTTGGAACGTTCTTCGAATGTCTTACAAACTGATCTCGCCTTAAATAGTTGTGCCGAGGAATTCTGACCGACTCTAGACAAGATTTCATCAATCATGTCTCCGGGTAGGTCTCTTAAAATATTGAGTTGTCTATCCATTTTGTGTTTTTATACTGTAAAATAGACAAGAGTTAGATTCATAAAAAAAAATACTTATTAATACAAGCAATTTTTACATATATCATAAAGCATAAGCACACTATATTACATATATTATACCATACGAATACAACTATCTTATTCCGACTCGCTCATTTCTTCTTCTTCGGTTTTGGTTCGTTTTGCCAAGTTTCTAGGGATATATGATGTTCCCCTAATATGAGCCATCGTTTTCCACATTGGTTTAGAAAAACCTGGTGGTTTAGAGGTTCCAGGGTTATTTACACAACTTAAGAAATACGGGTGTTGATGATACATATAAAGTTCATCGGGTTTGGAATCAAATTTCTCTATTTTTATGCCCTTTCCCTTATTGTTCGCTTTTGCCTTATAAAATTATGTTGGGGTAATTTCTATAACATCATCGGAATCCTTGTCGGGATCCGATTCATCGGAGAATTGGTAATCCTCCCAATACTTTGCTTCCTTGGCGGAAACACAATTGACCATAATTAACTGTGGTCGGTTGGTTGAGGATTTTCTTCTACTTAACCGTTTTATTATTTCCCCCACTGGTTCTATTTCTTCTTCCGGTTCCGATTCTTCTTCCGGTTCCGATTCTTCTTCCGGTTCCGACTCTTCTTCCGGTTCCTCTTCGGGAACTTGTGAATCAGTCCACGAATCATTCCAATTTACATTTGACTCTTCATTATTATTAGGTGAGTCAATGGGACTTGTTCTAGAGGTAGACATCTATCACATAATATCGAACGCGTTAAGAGATTAATATATCACATAATATTCACATGTTAAAAATATATAGTTTCCAACAAAATTTGTTAAGCAATCATTTTTTAAGTAAACACGGTCAAAGTCCAGACTCACTAATGCATCCTAACAAACTCGATAAGACACACTAATGCAAAATTCTGGTTCTGAAAGACCAACGATCGGATACCAACTGAAATGTCCCGTTCTTATTGATTAAAAACGTTCCATATTAATTGATTTCGTTGCGAGGTTTTGACCTCTATATGAGACGTTTTTCAAAGACTGCATTCATTTTTAAAACAACCATAACCTTTATTTTATCAATAAAGGTTTCAAAAGCATTACGTAGATTATCAAATAATGATAATGTAAAATATATTGTTTACACACGACCATTACATAATGGTTTACAATAGAAATATATTACATCGACATATGTTTCTTGAATGCAGTTTTTACAAAATATCATACAAACATGGACCCCAAATCTTGTCTTTATTTTAGTATGCAACAACGGAAGCTCTTAATATTCACCTGAGAATAAACATGCTTTAAACGTCAACAAAAATGTTGGTGAGTTATAGGTTTAACCTATATATATCAAATCGTAACAATAGACCACAAGATTTCATATTTCAATATGCATCCCATACATAGAGATAAAAATCATTCATATGGTGAACACCTGGTAATCGACATTAACAAGATGCATATATAAGAATATCCCCATCATTCCGGGACACCCTTCGGATATGATATAAATTTCGTAGTACTAAAGCATCCGGTACTTTGGGTGGGGTTTGTTAGGTCCAATAGATCTATCTTTAGGATTCGCGTCAATCAGGGTGTCTGTTCCCTAATTCTTAGATTACCAGACTTAATAAAAAGGGGCATATTCGATTTCGATAATTCAACCATAGAATGTAGTTTCACGTACTTGTGTCTATTTTGTAAATCATTTATAAAACCTGCATGTATTCTCATCCCAAAAACATTAGATTTTAAAAGTGGGACTATAACTCACTTTCACAGATTTTTTACTTCGTCGGGAAGTAAGACTTGGCCACTGGTCGATTCACGAACCTATAACAAATATGTACATATATATCAAAGTATATTCAAAATATATTTACAACACTTTTAATACATTTTGATGTTTTAAGTTTATTAAGTCAGCTGTCCTCGTTAGTAACCTACAACTAGTTGTCCAACGTTAGATGTACAGAAAAAAATTGATATATATTATCTTGAATCAATCCATGACCCAGTGTAAACATGTCTCAGGCTAGATCACAACTCAAAGTATATATATTTTTGGAATCAACCTCAACCCTGTATAGCTAACTCCCACATTACTGCATATAGAGTGTCTATGGTTGTTCCAAATAATATATACACATGGGTCGATATGATATGTCAAAACATTTGCATACGTGTCTATGGTATCCCAAGATTACATAATATATTAGAATACATGTATAATACAATATAAGTTAGCTAGGATATGATTAATATAGATTTGTTACCAATTTTCACGTTGCTACAACAAGAAAAATTATCCAATCTTGTTTTACCCATAACTTCTTCATTTTAAATCCGTTTTGAGTGAATCAAATTGCTATGGTTTTATATTTAACTCTATTTTATGAATCTAAACAGAAAAAGTATAGGTTTATAGTCGGAAATATAAGTTACAAGTCATTTTTGTAAAGGTAGTCATTTCAACGACGTCTAGATGACCATTTTAGAAAACATACTTTCACTTTGAGTTTAACCATGATTTTTGGATATAGTTTCATGTTCATAAGAAAAATCATTTTCCCATAAGAAAAACTTTTAAATCAAAGTTTATCATAGTTTTTAATTAACTAACCCAAAACAGCCCGCGGTGTTACTACGACGGCGTAAATCCGGTTTTACGGTGTTTTTCGTGGTTCCAGGTTTTAAATCATTAAGTTAGCATATAATATAGATATAGAACATGTGTTTAGTTGATTTTAAAAGTCAAATTAGAAGGATTAACTTTTGTTTGCGAACAAGTTTAGAATTAACTAAACTATGTTCTAGTGATTACAAGTTTAAACCTTCGAATAAGATAGCTTTATATGTATGAATCGAATGATGTTATGAACATCATTACTACCTCAAGTTTTCTGGATAAAGCTACTGGAAATGAGAAAAATGGATCTAGCTTCAAAGAATCCTTGGATGGCTTGAAAGTTCTTTAAGCAGAATCATGACACGAAAACAGTTCAAGTAAGATTTTCACTCGAAATAAGATTGTTATAGTTATAGAAATTGAATCAAAGTTTGAATATGAGTATTACCTTGTATTAGAAAGATATCTTACTGTAAATAAGAAAGATTTTTTAAGGTTGGATGATCAATCTACAAGATTGGAAGTAAGCTGGCAAACTTGGAAGTATTCTTGATTTTATGAAACTAGAACTTGTAGAATTTATGAAGAACACTTAGAACTTGAAGATAGAACTTGAGAGAGATCAATTAGATGAAGAAAATTGAAGAATGAAAGTGTTTGTAGGTGTTTTTGGTCGTTGGTGTACGGATTTGATATAAAGGATATGTAATTTTGTTTTCATGTAAATAAGTCATGAATGATTACTCATATTTTTGTAATTTTATGAGATATTTCATGCTAGTTGCCAAATTATGGTTCCCACATGTGTTAGGTGACTCACATGGGCTACTAAGAGCTGATCATTGGAGTGCATATACCAATAGTACATACATCTAAAAGCTGTGTATTGTACGAGTACGAATACGGGTGCATACGAGTAGAATTGTTGATGAAACTGAACGATGATGTAATTGTAAGCATTTTTGTTAAGTAGAAGTATTTTGATAAGTGTCTTGAAGTCTTTAAAAAGTGTATGAATACATATTAAAACACTACATGTATATACATTTTAACTGAGTCGTTAAGTCATCGTTAGTCGTTACATGTAAGTGTTGTTTTAAAACCTTTAGGTTAACGATCTTGTTAAATGTTGTTAACCCAATGTTTATAATATCAAATGAGATTTTAAATTATTATATTATCATGATATTATGATGTACGAATATCTATTAATATGATATATATACATTAAATGTCGTTACAACGATAATCGTTACATATATGTCTCGTTTCAAAATCATTAAGTTAGTAGTCTTGTTTTTACATATGTAGTTCATTATTAATATACTTAATGATATGTTTACTTATCATAATATCATGTTAACTATATATATAACCATATATATGTCATCATATAGTTTTTACAAGTTTTAACGTTTGTGAATCACCGGTCAACTTGGGTGGTCAATTGTCTATATGAAACCTATTTCAATTAATCAAGTCTTAACAAGTTTGATTGCTTAATATGTTGGAAACACTTAATCATGTAAATAACAATTTCATTTAATATATATATAAACATGGAAAAGTTCGGGTCACTACATCTGAGTTCGAGACAAGGATGGGACAGACATGCCAATCGATAATAGTGGTTTGTTAGATTACACATATCTCAAGGTCCCATAAAGATCTAAGAGTTGCACCTGTGATGCAATTGGTACTCGCTACCTACCAGTAGACTCTATAACTACTAGTTGATCAACAGATGTAGTTATGGAACCTCTATGTGGATCTTAGACTTTCGTAAATTAATTGTTTTTAAATATATTAAAACTTGGGTAATTAATTTATTAAAGTATTATATCAAAAATACTAAAATTGAACCTTGTTCTTTTGTAGATGTCAAACAATCAAAACGTAAACCAAAACACCCTCCGTTCTTTGTTGGAGAAGGAGAAACTCAATGGTTCAAACTTCCTCGATTGGTACCGTAACCTGAGAATTGTTCTCAAATATGAAGGGAAGTTGAACAAAATTGAAGAACCCTTACCCGAAGCTCCTCCTGAGACAGCTACTGCTGCTCAAAAGAATGCTTATCAGAAGTTGTTTGATGAGCAAGAGAAGATAGCTTTAATCATGCTTGCTAGTATGACTTCTGACCTCCAAAAGGAATAGGAAGATCGTACAGCATATGATATGATGACTGAGCTGAAAAATATGTTTCAAAAACAGGCTAGTCAAGAGTTATATGAAACTTATAAGCTTCTTCAAACATGCAAAATGGAGGAGGGTCAATCAGTGAGCTCTCATGTCTAGAAAATGAAAAGCTACATTGACCGATTGGAAAAATTTGGAACTTCATTGCCGCCTAACTTGGCTGTGAACACGGTTTTGGTTTCACTACCAAAATCATATCACCAATTTGTAATGAATTACAATATGCAAGGTTGAGAGAAATCTCTGGCAGAGGTGCACTCGATGCTCAAACTGCTGAACAGGATATTCCATATAAGGTTTCCAATCCAGGTGTCCTGATGATTAGGGATGGTAAGGTGAGAAAGAATAAGCCGAAAACTTGGAGAAAAGGAAAAGGCAAGTCAATTGCTAAGAAAAAGATTCCACCACCTCCCAAGAAAGAAAACCCAGCGAAAGACGCCGAATGTTTCCACCGTGGAAAAGTTGGCCACTGGAGGAGGAACTGTCCTTCCTACCTATCTGAGTTGAGAAAAGGCAAAGCTGGCCAGACCATCAAATCAGGTATATTTCATATACAGTTATATACTTTTTCTAGTGATTCCTGGATTTTTGATACTGGTTGTGGTACTCACATCTGTAACAATATGCAGGGAATGAGAAGAAGTAAGAGACTGAAGAGCAACACACTAGACTTAAGAGTGGGGAATGTGGCTCGAGCTGCTGTCGAAGCTATTGGCACCTATGAGCTTACTCTACCTAGTGGTCTTATTGTTTTGTTGGAACAATGTCATTATGCTCCTAGTATTACGAGCAATGTAATTTCAGTTTCTCTTTTGAAAAATGTTGGTTTTGAACTTACATTTACGCACTTTGGTATTTCAGTCTCTAAGAATAATGTATTTTATTTTAATGCTATTTCACGTGATGGTATTTTTAAAATTGATATGCATGGTGTGATTTCAAATAATAATTATGTATATACCTGTACTGCCAAACGAGTCAAGCAAGACTTGAATAATACCTATCTATGGCATTGTCGTCTTGGTCATATAAACAAACAACGCATTTGAAAACTCCAATCTGATGGGCTTTTGGAATCAACTGGCTCTGAGTCATTTGATGTATGCGAGTCATGTTTATGTAGAAAGATGACAAATGCTCCTTTCTCCGGTTTAGGTGAAAGAGCTAAAGATCTTTTAGGACTAATACATACTGATGTATGTAGCCCTTTTAGAACTATGTCTAGAAATGGTGAATCATACTTCGTTACATTTACTGATGATTATAGTAGATATGGTTATGTTTACTTGCTAAAACATAAACATGAAGTTTTTGAAACATTCAAAATCTTCCAAAATAAAGTAAAGAATCAACTTGGAAAGACCATTAAAGCCCTTCGCTCTGATCGGGGAGGGGAATATATAAGTCAAGTGTTTTTGGACCACCTGAAGAATTGTGGGATTGTCTCACAGTTTACTCCACCTTACACACCACAGCACAATGGTGTGTCGGAATGGAGGAATCGAACTTTACTTGATATGGTTCGATCTATGATGAGTCTAACTACTCTACCAATGTCTTTTTGGAGTTATGCATTAGAGTCTGCTGCATGCATACTCAATATGGTTCCAACCAAGAAGGTAGAAAAGACACCATATGAGTTATGGTATGGAAAGAGTCCTAAGTTGTCTTATTTGAAAGTCTGAGGTTGTGAAGCGTATGTAAAACGTGACACTTCAAACAAGTTAGAACCCAGAGGTATCAAATGTCACTTTGTGGGATACCTAAAGGAAACAATGGGTTACTATTTTTACTACCAAGCTGAAAACAAAGTGTTTACTGCACGGGTTGCTGAATTCTTTAAAAGAGATTTTCTCTTCCAAGAAGTCAGTGGGAGTAAAGTAGATCTTGAGGAAATTCAAGAATCACAAAGTAACACACCTTCTGAAGGCACTAGCCAACCACACGTTGAAGCTGAACACACCGTTGGTGAGCCAGAACGTGTTGCACCTATACTTCGTAAATCTAGTAGAACTCCTCATCAACCTGAGAGGTTAAATCTGAAAGGACCCGTTGATAATGCTAAAAACGAACATATATTTCATCGCATTATCCCTCAAGAAAGACAAGCTTTTAGTTGCAGTTGTCCTATTTACAAGGAATATTTGTTTAAATATTAAAAGGTGAAGACAAAAGACAGATTCGACGAATTGAAGACGCAAACGACCAAAAAGCTAAAAAGTACAAAGTACAAGCAAAGAGGTTCAAATTATTGATGGGAAACGTCTCAAAATTACAAGAGTACAAGACGCAAAACGTAAAGTACAAGATATTAAATTATACAAAAGGACGTTCGAAAATCCGGAACCGAGACATGAACCAACTTTCAACGTACGACGCAACGGACCGAAAGTTACAAATTAATTATGTATATAAATATAATATAATATATAATTAATTATATAAATTATATATTTATATTATATTTATATAATAAAATCCGTCGGCAAGCTAGGAGCCAAACTTGTGTGAGCTGGATTCCACAGCTCCGCACTCGCGGAGCTTATAAAGCCCAAAAAGGCCGCACTCGCGGAGCCCACAAAATCAGAAATCCACCTATAAAAGGCCATGCAATTCGACGGATTATTTACTTTATTTTCTTTTCATCATACGTAAAAATATATATATATATATTTTAATTTTAATTTTAATTTTAATTTTAATTTTAATTTTAATCCTAATAATAAGGGTATGTTAGCGAATGTTGTAAGGGTGTAAGTCGAAATTCTGTCCGTGTAACGCTACGCTATTTTTAATCATTGTAAGTTATGTTCAACCTTTTTAATTTAATGTCTCGTAGCTAAGTTATTATTATGCTTATTTAAGCCGAAGTAATCATGATGTTGGTGTAACGACCCGGAAATTTCCGACCAAATTTAAACTCTAATCTCTATATGGTTCCGACACGATAAGCAAAAACCCTAAAGTTGACCCGCACTTTTTCGATCATTCTATACTTATAAGATTAATATTTACATAAATTAAACCTTACCAACATGATAAGCAATCCAAATTGTTGAGATTTATGTTTCCGAAAAGAGTTTTACACAACGTTTGACCGTCTAGTTTGACCGATGATATCACGAACTATACAATATATGATAATTATACGTTTGTGTATATATATGTATATATACATATTTAACATGATTAATGAATGTTTTAATATCTCATTTTGTATTAATAACAATAAGTTATAAGTATATTTTGAAACTACTAACTTAAGTTTTCAAAACGATAACTATACGTAACGTTATTTGACATAAATACTTAAGACTTATAATGTTTATACATATATCGTATAAGTAATGTATTTAATCACTTTTAAAGACTTAAATACATAAAATCATATAAGTGTATTCACAAAAGATAGCTATATTTGAATCCTCATTCCATTTTTCACAAAATTTCTATACGTATATCTAGAGTATTTGTACTCGTATCATACCTAGCTTCTATACGTATTTACTATTGGTATATACACATCAAATCACCACCTAACCAGCCCTTGTTCATGCCTTATGTATAAGGTAATTACTTTTGAATGATTGTAAGACTAATTACAAAAATACAAACTAAAAATTTGTCCATGTCTACTACATAAACATTTTTTTAGGAGTATATATGTATCCTCATTTTGTTTCATTTTTACTTCCATTCTCTAGCTAAAAACAGCCACACTCTCAAGAACATTAAACTCCATAAACATTCAGCAAAGTTCCATGAAGATCTAGCTTCAAAAACCTTACTTAAACACCATAAGAAAACCATACAAAAACACTTCAAGAAATCCTTCCAAGAACACAAACTTACTTCCAATCTTTCATCCACTTCCATCACCCTTTTGATTCTAGCTTCTTACTCCTCTTTTACAGCAACCTTGTCCAAGGAACTTGAGGTAGTATCTATGTTCATAACCTTATTCGATTCATATATATATAGCTATCTTATTTTGTGGTATAAAAGTTTAACAACAAGAACATAGTTTGAATGTTTTCAAACTTGTTTGCAAACTAAATAGATCCTTCTAACTTAACTTTTAAAATACTTCAAGACCTATAATATAACTTAAATATATGATAATTTAACAAGGTATAATTTGGTTTTTCAAAGAATATCTTAAAAACTGTTTTTACGACGTCGGAGTGCCACCGGGGACTGTTTTGGGTTGGATAATTAAAAACTATCTTAAACTTTGAGTTGGAGGTTTATGTTCTGGAAAAATGATTTTTACTATGAATATGATAACACATAAAAATTTCATGATTTAATTCAAAGTATAAGTATTTTTAGAAAAATAATCATTTAAGGTTGTTTAAATAAAGGAAAATGTTTAACTTCATAAGTTTCACTAAAGTTTCACCTATGCCGTGTGATTTTGAATACAAACCAAGGTATTTTCAGTTCATAGTCTTAAAGAGGGACTCGATCCAAGGAGATGGCAAGTTGAATCAACGAAAACGGATTTGTAACGAAGAAACTATGACCGAAACAAAATTGGTTATCCAAGACTTGTTTAACTTCGGGATTAATTGGGAAAAATTAAATAAAATCACATCTTTCTAAAATAACATGATATTTTATATATATGTACTCATAATTCAATTTTATATGGTTCAGGATCACCCGTAAACAATACGAGAAGATTAATCATAAGATCCCATGATTGTACGCAACACGTCATTTGACAACACCGGTACTTTATGTACGCAACACGTCATTTGACAACACCGGTACCGTGGGTCAAGATTAATCTCGACCAATACATATACGATGAGGGTTTTATTTATTTCATTGGGGGTTTATTAAACATCTAAATATGAACCATTAAAATTGAATTACTAACAACGAACTGCTAACTACGGACTAAGGAATTATTCAAAGTATTAAAAGTATAACAAGTATATATATGTGACGTTTGTTTAAAAAAGAAAAGGTATTGATATATTATATATGGATAGGTTCGTGATATCAACCGGAGACCAAGTCAAATTATATATATATCTTCAAGACGAAAGTGAGTATATAGTCCCACTTTTAAACTCTAAATATTTCGGGATGAGAATACATGTATTTTATGTTTTACGTTATGGACACAAGTAACTGAAAAATATATTCTACGTTGAGTTGTACCACTGGCATACTTCCCTGTAGCTTGGTAACTAATATTTACAGCGGTATTGTAAACGCGAATCCTGTTGATAGATCTATCGGGCCTGACAACCCCAACCGGACTGGACGACCAGTATTCAACGGTTGCACAGTACTTCGTTTCGTGACTACACTTGGTACAGTGTAGTAAGATTTCATATTAAAGGGAATATGCGACGTGATTAATTGTTAAGTATGGTTACCAAGTGCTCAACCACTTAGAATATTTTTATTAAAATGTTTATATATGAAATCTTGTGGTCCATCGTTATATCGCTGCTAGCATCAAACCTATATATCTCACCAACTTTATGTTGACGTTTTAAAGCATGTTATTCTCAGGTATGAATTAAGACTTCCGCTGTGCGTTAGCTCATATTAAGGATACTAGTTGGGACCATTTAAGCCATGATACAAGAACGTTGCATTCGAGTCATTGAAGATCATTAAAGACATTTATTAAGTAAATGACAGTTTAGGTCATTTGGATATCGAGAAATGTTTGACGAGTTTATTAATTTTTTTATGTAAAGATAGATTGCCTTTTAAGAATAAATGCAACGTTTGTAAAATGTATCATATAGAGGTCAAGTACCTCGTGATGTTATCAACTGTTGTAATTCGTTTGTAATCAATATGGACATCGTCCGGATGATTAGTTTCGGATCCTTTCAGTTGGTATCAGAGCGTTGGTCTTAGCGAACCAGGCCTTGCATTAGTGTGTCTAACTGGTAGTTGTTAGGATACATTAGTGAGTCTGGACTTTGACCGTATCTACCTGCTAAAAAGTTTTGCTTATCATTTCTAGTCGGAAACCATCTGCTTATCATCCTTAGGGAGTTGCCTGCTTATCATTCTTTAGTCTAGACACGTCTTACTGCATCTAGTGCATCGATAGTGTATAGACAAAATTCATATCCTAGCGTATCTATTACTATAAACATTGCCCGACGAATTTCAAAGATTCTCCGTAATTCACGGGATTTCGGTATTATATATACATATGAAAATTATGTATTGAAGAGTACCAAACCCAACTCCTATAATCTATTCCAAACCAAAAAAATTCATTTCTCCAACTATACAAGATGAATTCTTCATCCAGTTCGAATTCCTCCGACTTCGATAGCTACGCCGACATGGATTTCCATTCGAGCTCCGAGAACAGCGTCACCGGAATGGATCAACCAATTTCCCATCATCTATTCTGGATGAACTGGGGATGGGTTCGTAATATACTAAATTTCTGGAGGCAAGAAGAAGGTGATCCATTTCATCCACCAAATTGCCCTCTTAACGATGAACCTGAAGCACTTACCGGCGAACCCATTCGAAACACCATTTTCTCGCTCATTTCTAGAGTATCTCGTCATGATTACATACTATCCCATATTTCAAATCTTGTTCATTCGCTCGTTCCAACCGTCAATCATCCCGGTATAATAGAAGAAGTCAACGAACTCCGTGCTCGGGTAGTGGTTTTGGAGAATATGGTGCGAAGGTTACAAACACCACCAGCAGCACCAGCAGCATAATCCGTACTACCATCGTCAACGCCGACAGTACCTTTATCACCCCAATCACAATCTCAACATCACAATCTGTATCTCGAATATCAACATCACACGACTCAATATCTGTACTTCGAGTATGATCTTCGTTCTATATACCGTTCTACATCGATTATCTTCGCTTTACGTATCGTATGACGATTATGTAATTTCTAAAGTCTTAGAGATTATGTAATCTAGAATTAACGATAAATCAAATGAGTTTAATATCTTATTGACTCATTAAATCTATGATTATCTCTGAAGAAAATATATATGCAAGTATATTTTCATAAAGATAGTAATTAAAAATTCCTTCGTACAAACTATTAATGATGAAAATATTTTAACGGGTGGGTAGTACCCGAGGAATATTTAGAATTCACATTAATAAGTTATATTGTACATTCTTGAATCTGATTCAACGGTTATCTATTATCTTACTTACAACCACCGATATTCGTATCCGCTCACCCCAGAATAACCATTTTCAATCAAATTTCATATTCGGATTTTGACCTACCAGAATCCAACAAGTGGCATAAAGAAGAAAACATTGGACAATTAAAATGAATTAAAATGTTGATTGTAACATATGAAACTAAACAATTCTTCAAGTTTGCCACTTGATTTTATCTTAAACCTCATTCGTAACTTGACGATTACAATTCGCATTCAAATCCTTTCATGATTTCTGAAAACACCCTGAACTATGAAGTAGCTCTTGAAATGCTGATGAAGCAGCAAAAACTGTAAACGACTTTAACAATCAAAAGATTGATGATAAAGAATGGTATGGTGGTAAAGCTGAGAAAAAGAGAAGGTTTGGAACTGGAAAACGGATTGAGCAAAGTATGAAGGAGGCCGTGAACAAATCATGAAAACAGAACCTGCCTTCAAAGGATCCAAATGATCCAGTGCCTGCTGAAACCGTTAGTAAGAACACTGCTCCTTATTCTAAACTTTTCAAGATGATATTCTTCACCATCATTTTATCTTAGATATTATAAGATATCTTCATTCGTTATACATATTTTTCATATTTCTGGAGATATTTTTACAACTATTCCTATCTGCGATCATTTAACTCTCCGTAACATCTGCGCTACAATATAAAAGAAACTGTGTTAGTTTCTAAATTCTGAAATCTCTAAGTTTAAAAATATGAATGTTTTGAAGTAGTGTTGGGAACTGATACATGAATTAGTATAATATAATGAAACTTGATCAACTTCATTATATTACAGTAAGTCATGTTAAGTTTATAATGGAATGTGATGATTCACAGTACCGTCATCATGTGCCATGTTACACGGCTCTTACATTCTATCAAGTCTTCAAACATATTAGAACGTATCACCTTGATAGTTCTATTTTTTTTTTCCGGAATATTCGAGTAATTTAACGAATCAAGATCGTGCCATTACAATTTCATTCTAAAACCAATAGCAAGGTTCATTCCAAATTTCCTACCTACGAATTTCGGACCATTGTTCGCTTGGCTCGAGGACGGGAAGAAGAAATGAAGGGACAAAACTTCAGAATAGAAATAGGAACATAAACCACAGCAAATAAGAGAGAGCATTAACTGTGGATGACAATGATTTTAAGGGACGGGAGTAGGAACATCGAAATATAAGGGAAGGTATAAAACCTAACAACAACCCCGAAACTACAAACCGTGCATATCAATACGTATTGCAACGTAAAGGCACGGGAGAATTAAAAACATTATAATTCCAAGGAAAGGATAAAAGAGAATAGATTCTTCTGGTGATAGATGAAAAAGAAGAATGAAAGATATGAAAGTTAGAAATATAACAAGGGTTAGAATGGGATGGAGCATATTAGCGAATGTCTTAAAGTAGGAACTAAAGAGAAAGAATAGAAGATGTGGGAAGAAAGAAAGGGAAGGAGGTAAATTTATAGTGAAATATTCGACAAAGAAATCAAAACAGATTGCCGCGTTAAATCAAAGAAGATCCTGATCGCCGCAAAACTAAATCTTATTACATAAGATTTTCTTTAAAACCCTTAAATCCCGGAAATCGATCATAATCACGTCATCGGTTACAACAATTCTATATTTACTCATTTCACTCTTTTGTGATAGCTTCGCTCGTGCGTCTCACATAACCAAATCGTTTTATCTAAATCTTTCAATAATGATAAAATTTCATTATTACCTCATATTCGTCATGAAAACATTCCTATTGTTGTTTATGACAACCTCTACCAAATTTCGAGGACGAAATTTCTTTAACGGATGGGTACTGTAACGACCCGGAAATTTACGACCAAATTTAAACTCTAATCTCTATATGGTTCCGACACGATAAGCAAAAACCCTAAAGTTGACCCGCACTTTTTCGATCATTCTATACTTATAAGATTAATATTTACATAAATTAAACCTTACCAACATGATAAGCAATCCAAATTGTTGAGATTTATGTTTCCGAAAAGAGTTTTACACAACGTTTGACCGTCTAGTTTGACCGATGATATCACGAACTATACAATATATGATAATTATACGTTTGTGTATATATATGTATATATACATATTTAACATGATTAATGAATGTTTTAATATCTCATTTTGTATTAATAACAATAAGTTATAAGTATATTTTGAAACTACTAACTTAAGTTTTCAAAACGATAACTATACGTAACGTTATTTGACATAAATACTTAAGACTTATAATGTTTATACATATATCGTATAAGTAATGTATTTAATCACTTTTAAAGACTTAAATACATAAAATCATATAAGTGTATTCACAAAAGATAGCTATATTTGAATCCTCATTCCATTTTTCACAAAATTTCTATACGTATATCTAGAGTATTTGTACTCGTATCATACCTAGCTTCTATACGTATTTACTATTGGTATATACACATCAAATCACCACCTAACCAGCCCTTGTTCATGCCTTATGTATAAGGTAATTACTTTTGAATGATTGTAAGACTAATTACAAAAATACAAACTAAAAATTTGTCCATGTCTACTACATAAACATTTTTTTAGGAGTATATATGTATCCTCATTTTGTTTCATTTTTACTTCCATTCTCTAGCTAAAAACAGCCACACTCTCAAGAACATTAAACTCCATAAACATTCAGCAAAGTTCCATGAAGATCTAGCTTCAAAAACCTTACTTAAACACCATAAGAAAACCATACAAAAACACTTCAAGAAATCCTTCCAAGAACACAAACTTACTTCCAATCTTTCATCCACTTCCATCACCCTTTTGATTCTAGCTTCTTACTCCTCTTTTACAGCAACCTTGTCCAAGGAACTTGAGGTAGTATCTATGTTCATAACCTTATTCGATTCATATATATATAGCTATCTTATTTTGTGGTATAAAAGTTTAACAACAAGAACATAGTTTGAATGTTTTCAAACTTGTTTGCAAACTAAATAGATCCTTCTAACTTAACTTTTAAAATACTTCAAGACCTATAATATAACTTAAATATATGATAATTTAACAAGGTAT
Organism: Rutidosis leptorrhynchoides; assembly: GCF_046630445.1. Lineage (NCBI taxonomy): Eukaryota > Viridiplantae > Streptophyta > Magnoliopsida > Asterales > Asteraceae > Rutidosis > Rutidosis leptorrhynchoides. The sequence continues at coordinate 97,987,427 of NC_092334.1, read as the reverse complement.
AATTTGGTTTTTCAAAGAATATCTTAAAAACTGTTTTTACGACGTCGGAGTGCCACCGGGGACTGTTTTGGGTTGGATAATTAAAAACTATCTTAAACTTTGAGTTGGAGGTTTATGTTCTGGAAAAATGATTTTTACTATGAATATGATAACACATAAAAATTTCATGATTTAATTCAAAGTATAAGTATTTTTAGAAAAATAATCATTTAAGGTTGTTTAAATAAAGGAAAATGTTTAACTTCATAAGTTTCACTAAAGTTTCACCTATGCCGTGTGATTTTGAATACAAACCAAGGTATTTTCAGTTCATAGTCTTAAAGAGGGACTCGATCCAAGGAGATGGCAAGTTGAATCAACGAAAACGGATTTGTAACGAAGAAACTATGACCGAAACAAAATTGGTTATCCAAGACTTGTTTAACTTCGGGATTAATTGGGAAAAATTAAATAAAATCACATCTTTCTAAAATAACATGATATTTTATATATATGTACTCATAATTCAATTTTATATGGTTCAGGATCACCCGTAAACAATACGAGAAGATTAATCATAAGATCCCATGATTGTACGCAACACGTCATTTGACAACACCGGTACTTTATGTACGCAACACGTCATTTGACAACACCGGTACCGTGGGTCAAGATTAATCTCGACCAATACATATACGATGAGGGTTTTATTTATTTCATTGGGGGTTTATTAAACATCTAAATATGAACCATTAAAATTGAATTACTAACAACGAACTGCTAACTACGGACTAAGGAATTATTCAAAGTATTAAAAGTATAACAAGTATATATATGTGACGTTTGTTTAAAAAAGAAAAGGTATTGATATATTATATATGGATAGGTTCGTGATATCAACCGGAGACCAAGTCAAATTATATATATATCTTCAAGACGAAAGTGAGTATATAGTCCCACTTTTAAACTCTAAATATTTCGGGATGAGAATACATGTATTTTATGTTTTACGTTATGGACACAAGTAACTGAAAAATATATTCTACGTTGAGTTGTACCACTGGCATACTTCCCTGTAGCTTGGTAACTAATATTTACAGCGGTATTGTAAACGCGAATCCTGTTGATAGATCTATCGGGCCTGACAACCCCAACCGGACTGGACGACCAGTATTCAACGGTTGCACAGTACTTCGTTTCGTGACTACACTTGGTACAGTGTAGTAAGATTTCATATTAAAGGGAATATGCGACGTGATTAATTGTTAAGTATGGTTACCAAGTGCTCAACCACTTAGAATATTTTTATTAAAATGTTTATATATGAAATCTTGTGGTCCATCGTTATATCGCTGCTAGCATCAAACCTATATATCTCACCAACTTTATGTTGACGTTTTAAAGCATGTTATTCTCAGGTATGAATTAAGACTTCCGCTGTGCGTTAGCTCATATTAAGGATACTAGTTGGGACCATTTAAGCCATGATACAAGAACGTTGCATTCGAGTCATTGAAGATCATTAAAGACATTTATTAAGTAAATGACAGTTTAGGTCATTTGGATATCGAGAAATGTTTGACGAGTTTATTAATTTTTTTATGTAAAGATAGATTGCCTTTTAAGAATAAATGCAACGTTTGTAAAATGTATCATATAGAGGTCAAGTACCTCGTGATGTTATCAACTGTTGTAATTCGTTTGTAATCAATATGGACATCGTCCGGATGATTAGTTTCGGATCCTTTCAGTTGGGCTAAAAATATTAAAGTTGGGTAATTGGGCTTTGTACCATAATTGGGGTTTAGACAAAAGAACGACACTTGTGGAAATTAGACTATGGACTATTAATGGGCTTTATATTTGTTTAACTAAATGATAGTTTGTTAATTTTAATATAAAGATTTACAATTGGACGTACCTATAAATAACCATATACACTCGACCGGACACGATGGGCGGGATATTTATATGTACGAATAATCGTTCATTTAACCGAACACGGGAATGGATTAATAGTCACTAGAATTATTAAAACATGGGTGAAATTATGTACAAGGACACTTGGCATAATTGATAACAAAGTATTAAAACCTTGGGTTACACGCAGTCGATATCCTGGTGTAATTATTAAACAAAGTATTAAGACCTTGTTACAGTTTAAGTCCCCAATTAGTTGGAATATTTGACTTCGGGTATAAGGATAATTTGACGAGGATACTCGCACTTTATATTTATGACTGATGAACTGTTATGGACAAAAACCAGACGGACAAATTGAATAATCCAGGACAAAGAACAATTAACCCATGGGCATAAAACTAAAATCAACGCGTCAAACATCATGATTACAGAAGTTTAAATAAGCATAATTCCTTTATTTTCATATTTAATTGCACTTCTAATTATCACATTTTTATTTATTGTCATTGTATTTAATTGCACTTTTAATTATCGCACTTTTTAATTATCGTAATTTTATTTTATCGCACTTTTATTATTCGCAATTTCATTATCGTTATTTACTTTACGCTTTAAATTAAGTCTTTTATTGATTTAATATTTTACATTAGGTTTTAACTGTGACTAAAGTTTTAAAAATCGACAAACCGGTCATTAAACGATAAAACCCCCCCTTTATAATAATAATATTACTTATATATATTTGTATTTTTATAAATTAAAACTAATATAGCGTTAAGCTTTGTTTAAAGATTTCCCTGTGGAACGAACCGGACTTACTAAAAACTACACTACTGTATGATTAGGTACACTGCCTATAAGTGTTGTAGCAAGGTTTAGGTATATCCATTCTATAAATAAATAAATATCTTGTGTAAAATTGTATCGTATTTAATAGTTTTTCCTAGTAAAATATACATTATTTCATATACGCCTCGCATAACATCAAGTATTTTTGGCGCCGCTGCCGGGGAACATAAACGCCGAAAGCGCAACGCTAAAAATAAAAAAAAAAGTTTTTATAAAAGTTTTTGTTAAGTTCTTTTTATAAATATAAGTTTTAAAAATAATAAAAATATAAAAGTACAAAAAGAAAGAAAAATACATTTATATTTTTAAGAGTTTATAATATTTATAAGTATTTTTATTTTAGTTTTAAAATTAAAATTTTATTTAAGTTATATTTATATTTTATGTATAATATAAAAAGTAAAAAAAAATATAAAAAAAAAACTGAAACTGTAAAAAACCACCCCTTTTGAGCTGAAATTGAACCCTCCGCGACTCGCGGAGCATTTGAACTGGACCATACCGTACTCGCGGAGGTCTTCTGACAGGACAAACCTAGGACTGCAATTAATACGAAATTAGGGTTTAAAATTTTATTATTATTAATAATTAGGGTTTTAATTAAATAAAATTAGTTTTAGTTTTATTTTAATTTGTATTTTAAAGTTATATTAAGTTTTAATAAATTATAAAATTAATAGTTTTATAAAATAAATAATATAAAAATAATATTTTTATAAAAATTATATTTTCATAAACTTTAGTTTTATTTTTTATATTTCGTACCTTTTTAATCGTTTCTTGTAATATTTTTAAATTTTTTTTTCCGCTCGTATTTAATTTAAGACATAGTTTTTTGCCGTAGTTATTTTATTTCTAGATTTTTAAGATTTGCCATAAAATCCCTTAAGTGCTTTTTCTTAGACTAAGATTTAGGTGCTTTAGAATTTTACGACGCTACAAATTTTAGTTTCTTTTTAAGTTTCGACGCGCTATTTTCTTATCTTTTATTCACCGACATTTTTCGACGCGCTCTTTTTCTATCTTATTTCTCGCCATTCTAGTTTTTAGGACTTAGAATTTTCTCTATTTCTTATCTAATATTTCTTTAAATTTCAAACGAAAAATTATTTTAAGTGATTAAATTGATAGACATTAAAATTTTCTGGTTCGTAGTAATAGTTGGATTTGTACGTGGACCGGGTTATTGGAGCCAAACAGTACTCAATTATATTGAGACCAAACGAATCCTGCCCCTCTGCTGCATCTTTTGGCTATTCGAAACGTGGGCAAAATCAGAAAAGTCTATTAATTGGATAACTTATATAATTTTTCTTTCTTTTTAAAAACTAATAGGATATTCAGTGAATGCACCGAGCAAAACGTTCACCACCTTTTGTATGTTCACCACCTGTAACTCGATCAAGACATCTAGCAAATATAGTCATCGTTGATTTTTCTTCAGAATTATCATCCAGTCGACCAAGTACTCCAATTCAAATTTTCGATAATCCATTTTTTGAACCCGACCTCACAATTGAGAATCCGGAGAATATTCAAGGACAATTCATAGATCATGAACCATTAATTTTTCCTCCGGAACCACCAATCATTCAAACAGAGATTGTTAAGGAACGATCCATTAAATCAGAATCCTCTAGTGATTCAGATTCAACAAATTCAATCGTGGAAAATTTGGAACCTTTAAGTATGGAAGACCGAATGAGAGCTAAACGCACTGGCCAAGGTCACGCAATTACTCATCCAGACATTAATGCACCAGATTATGAAATCAAAGGACAAATTCTACACATGGTAACTAATCAAGGCCAATTTAGTGGGGCGTCGAAGGAAGATCCAAATGAACATCTTCGTACCTTTAATAGGATCTGCACTCTATTTAAAATAAGAGAAGTGGAGGATGAACAGATATATCTCATGTTATTTCCCTGGACTTTAAAGGGAGAAGCCAAAGATTGGTTAGAATCGTTACCTGAAGGGGCGATTGATACATGGGACGTTTTAGTTGAAAAATTTCTTAAACAATTCTTTCCGGCATCTAAAGCCGTGAGACTTCAAGGAGAAATTGTTACGTTCACACAAAAGCCAAATGAAACTCTATATGAGGCGTGGACCAGATTTGGAAAGTTATTGAGAGGATGTCCACAACATGGTTTAGACACCTGTCAAATAGTACAAATATTCTACCAAGGATGCAACATCACTACAAGGAAAGACATAGACATAGCAGCTGGTGGTTCTATTATGAAGAAAACAGAAACTGATGCTTACAAAATTATTGATAACACTGCTTCCTACTCACATGAGTGGCACCAAGAAAAAGATATCGTTAGATCATCTAAAGCAGCTAGAGCCGATTCTAGCCATGACTTAGATTCCATTTCTGCAAAGATAGATGCTGTCGAGAGACGAATGGAAAAGATGACTAAGGATATTCACTCAATACGAATTAGTTGTGAGCAGTGTGGATCACCACATTTGACAAAAGATTGTCTCAGTATTGAACTAACAATGGAACAAAGAGAGAATGTTTCATACATGAACCAAAGGTCTGGAAATAATTATCAGAATAATTATCAACCGCCAAGACCAATCTACAATCAAAACCAGAATTATAACCGAAATGTTCCATACAACAACCAACAAGGTCCTAGCAATCAACAAGTATCTAATAATACTTACAATCAGCAAAGACCTAATTTTCAAAACAAACCACCACAAACCGATGATAAAAAGCCGAATTTAGAAGATATGATGACGAAGCTAGTTGAATCTCAAACACAGTTTTTCACATCTCAGAAACAAACCAATGAACAAAATGCTCAAGCATTTAGAAATCAACAAGCTTCTATTCAAAATTTGGAACAAGAAGTAAGTAACCTAGCAAGGTTAATAGGTGAAAGAAAACCGGGAAGTCTACCTAATGATACAAATGCTAACCCCCGGAATGAAATAGCTAAAGCTATTACCACAAGAAGTGGTATTACACTTAAACCACCTGAAATACCTGTAATTTCTGATGAAGCTATTCCAACTCCACAAGAACTACAACCTGAACAAGATAAGGAAAAAGAACCGGTAGTTGAAAAGGTTAATGAAGATAACACAGTTAAGACTAAACCTTATGTTAAACCATACCAACCACCACTTCCTTACCCGAGTAAAATGAGAAAAGAGAGACTTGAAGCCGAGCAATCCAAATTCTTGGATATGTTTAAACAGATAAATGTAAATCTTCCTTTAATTGATGTGATTTTAGGAATGCCTAGATATGCTAAATTTCTGAAAGATCTAATCTCGAATAGAAAGAAAATGGAAGAACTCTCGGCTGTTACTATGAATGCTAATTGTTCTGCAGTGCTGTTGAAAAAGATACCAGAAAAACTATCTGATCCAGGAAGTTTCACAATTCCATGTTTTCTGGGTAGTCTTAGTTCAATAGAAGCATTGGCAGACTTAGGTGCTAGTATAAATTTAATGCCGTATTCACTATACACTAAACTAGACCTTAGAGAATTGAAACCAACAAGAATAAGCATATAACTAGCCGATAGATCAGTAAAATATCCTAGAGGGATAATGGAGAACATGCTAGTTAAAGTTGGTACTTTAGTATTTCCAGTAGATTTTGTTGTTCTGGACATGGAAGAAGATTCTCAAGTTCCTCTCATATTAGGAAGACCATTCTTAAACACGGCTAAAGCAATGATAGACGTGTTCGGTAAGAAACTTACCCTAAGTATAGAGGACGAGAGTGTTACCTTTTCTATTGATAGAGCAATGCAACAACCGCAATCTGCAGATGATACATGCTATTATATTCAAACTATAGATTCACATGCAGAATTGTTAGAAGAATTTCCAGAATTACAAGGAACAGGAGAATGTTCTTTAGGAGAAGGAACTGAACCAATTGATGAAACTGAAATGTTAGCTACACTTATGGCTAATGGATATGAACCAACAACATAAGAAATTCAAATGCTAAAAGAAGAAGACAGATATCGATATAAATCATCGATAGAAGAACCACCGACATTAGAGTTAAAGCCACTTCCAAACCATTTGGAATACGCTTATTTATATGGTGAATCTGAATTACCTGTAATAATATCGTCTTCTCTTACTGAAAATGAAAAATCTCAACTCATTTCTGTGTTGAAAGCTCATAAACCAGCCATTGCATGGAAGATTCATGATATTAAAGGAATAAGTCCTTCGTATTGCACACATAAAATCCTTATGGAAGAAGGTCATAAAACGTATGTGCAACGCCAACGAAGACTAAATCCTAATATGCAAGATGTTGTTAAGAAAGAAATTATTAAACTGCTTGATGCAGGTTTAATTTATCCAATTTCTGATAGTCCATGGGTAAGCCCAGTTCAATGCGTACCTAAAAAAGGTGGCATGACTGTCATCATAAATGAGAAAAATGAGCTTATTCCTACTAGGACTGTAACAGGATGGCGTGTTTGTATTGATTATAGAAAATTAAATGACGCCACCAGAAAAGATCACTTTCCCTTACCTTTCATTGATCAAATGTTGGAAAGATTAGCCGGAAACAGTTACTATTATTTTCTTGATGGTTTTTCCGGATATTTTCAGATTCCAATAGCACCCGAGGATCAAGAGAAAACCACATTCACGTGCCCTTATGGTACTTTTGCTTACAAACGCATGCCATTTGGACTTTGCAACGCCCCTGCAACCTTTCAAAGGTGCATGATGGCGATTTTTCATGACATGATAGAAGAATGCATGGAAGTTTTCATGGATGACTTTTCAGTCTTCGGTGATACTTTTGAATCATGTCTAGTTAATCTTGAACGAATGCTTATTAGATGTGAACAATCAAATCTAGTACTTAATTGGGAGAAATGCCATTTCATGGTTAAAGAAGGCATCGTTCTTGGTCATAAAATCTCAAAAGAAAGAATTGAAGTGGATAGAGCTAAAGTAGATGTAATTTCTAAACTTCCACATCCCACCAATGTTAGAGGAGTTAGGAGTTTTCTAGGGCATGCCGGTTTTTACCGACGTTTCATAAAAGATTTTTCTAAAATTGCCACTCCTATGAATAAACTCCTAGAAAAGGATGCTCCATTCATCTTTTCAGATGAATGCATCAAATTTTTTAATATACTTAAAGAAAAACTCACTAATGCGCCAATCATGATAACTCCAAATTGGAATCTACCATTTGAACTAATGTGCGATGCAAGTGATTTTGCAATGGGAGCCGTTTTAGGACAAAGGATTGAAAAACGATTTCAACCTATATATTATGCTAGTAAGATGTTACAAGGAGCACAAACAAATTACACAACTACTGAAAAAGAACTCCTTGCTATTGTCTTTGCTTTTGACAAATTTCGTTCATATCTCGTTCTAGCTAAAACGGTGGTCTATACCGACCATTCTGCTCTTAGATACCTATTTTCGAAACAAGATGCCAAACCACGATTAATCCGTTGGATCTTACTCTTACAAGAGTTTGATATTGAAATCCGAGATAAAAGAGGAGCAGAAAATCTCGCCGCTGATCATCTTTCTCGTCTTGAAAATCCCGAATTAGAAGTTCTAAATGAATCGACCATACAAGACAACTTTCCTGATGAATATCTATTGAAGATAGATTATAGTGAAATTCCATGGTTTGCATGAGACGACCCGACCCAATCCATAGGGACGAATACAACAACATATGATTACATCGCGAGGTACTTGACCTCTAAATGATACATTTTACAAACATTGCATTCTTTTCAAAAGACAAACTTTCATTTACATCGAAAATTAACAGGCATGCATACCATTTCATAATATCCAAACTATAAATGACCTAATCTGTCATTTATTTGATAATAATCTCTAATGAACTTCAACGACTCGAATGCAACGTCTTTGAAAATATGTCATGAATGACTCCAAGTAATGTCCTTAAAATGAGCTAATGCACAGCGGAAGATTTCTTTAACACCTGAGAATAAACATGCTTTAAAGTGTCAACCAAAAGGTTGGTGAGTTCATTAGTTTATCATAATCATTTATTTCCATCATTTTAATAGACCACAAGAATTTCATTTCCAGTTCTCATAAATATACGTCCCATGCATAGAGACAAAAATAATCATTCATATGGTGAATACCTGGTAACCGACATTAACTAGATACATATAAGAATATCCCCTATCATTCCGGGATCCTCCTTCGGACATGATATAAATTTCGAAGTACTAAAGCATCCGGTACTTTGGATGGGGTTTGTTAGGCCCAATAGATCTATCTTTAGGATTCGCGTCAATTAGGGTGTCTGTTCCCTAATTCTTAGATTACCAGACTTTAATAAAAAGGGGCATATTCGATTTCGATAATTCAACCATAGAATGTAGTTTCAATTACTTGTGTCTATTTTGTCAAACATTTATAAAAGCGCATGTATTCTCAGTCCCAAAAATATAAAGGGTAAAAAGGCAAATGAAACTCACCATACTGTATTTTGTAGTAAAAATACATATAACATCATTGAACAAGTGTAGGGTTGGCCTTGGATTCACGAACCTATATTAATTATATATATTTATATGACGGTCAATATTTGTCTAACAATTTAGGCCAAGTCATAGTGTACCACAATCCTAATGCTCGAGTCTGACTCAACAGTATAGTAACATGTTATATTACCCATGCTCAGTTAAAATTCTAGTAAAAGGTGACGTGTGAAACAACGTATCACAATTGGTTTCATAATCATAAAATAGTATTTTAGTTTTTTTTATAGAAAGTCAATACAAAAATATTAACTGAAAAGTTAACGGAAAAGTCAAAATTCAAGGTCAAAAGTCAAAGGTTAAAGTAAAAACGAGGTCGCATGCAAAAATACAATAACTTATACAAAAAAATGAATTTTCGGTCAAACATGCCTAAACGGCCTTTAGAAAAATTATCGGAGCTCTGATTGATAAACGGCCAAAGATAAAAGTTACACATTACCAAAAAGATTAAGCATAAATTTTACAGAAGTAAACTAAACCTAGACAACTCGTAGTTGCCAACGCGATTTTGGCGTTTCAAAGTTAATTTTTCAGCTTTAATAAATTTACAAAAGTGACCGAGTAGCCTACTTTGGAGATTTTTAGAAAATTCCTCGAAACTCGGATTGACAAACGGACAAAGCCTGCAAATTCTAGTTACCACAAAGATATAACATGATTTTTGGCAAAAGTAAACACACATCAGGCCGACCATGACAACTGATACAACACTGATATTTTTAATAAAAAGTTTCAGCTCTTTTCAGAATTTTAAAATGTGACCAAACAGTCAACTTTGACGATTTTTAGAAAAATCGTCGAGACTCAAATTGACAACCGGCCAGAGTCGTTTGCTAGACCTTACAGCAAAGAATTCAGTGGTATTTTTTCTTAAATCTGAAACAACGCAGATCAGCGAGAATTTCAGTTCCCTTTTCGACATTTTTTCAAAATTTGCAAAACTTCTTTTGTCCATAACTTGACAACCGTTCAACGAAACGAGACGTGCTTTATATGAAAATTCATCTACTCGACGAGTAGAATCTAAATAACCACTTTTTATTACCCAGAAAATTAGTTCACTAATTATCATTAGCAATCTTAATTACGAAATTAATTGTTAAATTCATAACTTTCTAACCGTTCATCGAATTCATTCGATATCTAAATGAAAAGTTCTTAATTTTTCGCTAGCTTTCTAATGACATGCATATCTTATACCTTATTTCATCCCTAGTATAACAACCTTTAAGATTCAACATAACCTATCTAAGGGCAATATCAAATATACAAGCATGAATAATTTTATTTTCTCGAGCACTAGTCAGGGATACACTATTGATAAATAAAAGTTAAGTTATGAGTGCTCACGTATCAATATTGAGGTTCAATATTGTAGGAAGGGTACGTAGACGCAACGGAGATAACAAACACTAGATTGATCTCATGAGCATAACCCCCGAACATTACCCATAATCTCCAAAGCTATAACCCATAATTTCCTTAGCCCTATCCTACTTACAAAACCCGTTTGAAAACATTTGGGCAGCACCTCGTCGTAGTATTTTATGTATAATACTAATAATACTAACTCTAATACTACTAATAATAATATTAAGATTAATCAAAATAATCTTATTAATAATAATAATAATAATAATTATAATAGTAATATATATAAAGAGAGAGAGGGACGATATGAATGGGAAATAGATCATAAACTGAGAATGTTCGGCTTTTAAACGAATTTGGCCTCACCAACCATCTCATGTGATTGCATGACACTAATTTACAGCTATGATCACTTGTTTTCATTCGGCCGACACTTCTTTCCTTTTAAACAAACATATGTAACACGTAAGTTAAGTTATATATAATTTAATATTTAATATATTTAATCTTTAGAATTAATTAAATATTATATTATATTTACGCTCATGGTAAAAATATAATTTTTACAAAAATGACACGGTCGTGGTCTCACGACTCATGTACCACTTTCGGTTTTTCGGGCGCACTTTCGTACGTTTAGAAAACTAGCCTTTTACGTTACGCGACGTGTACCTTTTACAAAAATTAGACTTACTTAACAATAAATTACCTTTATAAAAATATAACTTATAAAGTTGAGCGTTGTGGTCATTTCCTTATATAAATCAAAGTCTCGTTATTTGTCAAATAATTTATTTTTAAATTAAATGTTTTGTGACATGTACCTTTATTAATAACTAGACTTAAATTAATTAAAAACTAACCCACTCAAAGTGTAACTTTATCTTTTGAGTATTTTGATCATTTCCTTTTATAAATTCTAAACTCGTGGTTTATCAAAACATGTTTAATAATATTAGTTTAAATCAAAACGTTTTGTGACTGATTTGATATTATTATTTATCCCTTTGTAAAATATAAATATATTTTCATTGAAAAATATAACCTTGTACATATCGTATGAAAATATTAATATAGTATTTAGTTTATCCAAAACAAATAATAGTTCAAAGTTTCGTTTAGGAAATCTTATAACACGTAACATTACACTTTTAAACTTAATTTGATATACGTCCATGTTTATTTTAATCACCTTGATCTTTCTAAATAATATATCTTAATATCTATCGAATCAAATAACAAATGTTACTATCGTTTATATAACTAATTTGCAATCCTATATATATTTACTATACCTAAACATGTTTTAAATACACGTTGCACATTATACATATATATATATCTAGTAACCAATATTCTAACTTACGTTATTTAAACAAAGATATTTTAAATAACAAGTTTTATTATCTCGGAAAATGTTTTCGCACGTTTAAAAATAGATCAATCAAGTTTTATGAAATTCAAATCTCCACTAACTTCTGTCTAATCCTCAATAATAACACTTTTGTTCTTTTATGTAAATCACCTTATTAAATTTCCGAATACCGTTAAAAAGGTAAGGTTTTCCTAATTCAAAGTGGACCTCATAACGGAGACTCGTAATCCTAATTCAATGTATCTGATAAACCAATCATTTGATATTATCTTTTAATCTCGTCGATAAACTTACATTGAACAAACACGTTCATATAAAATATTATTTATTCAATACCTTGATAGCATTTCCAAGTTCATAAAAATAGATTTCATAGCTTATATTTATATTAACTAATGCGTTCAATGTTTTATTAATATATCTCAATTTAATAATCACACATGTATATGTATCTATATTTATTTACACATAATTGTTCGTGAATCGTTAGGCATGGTCAAAAGGTATTTGATTACATGAATATAGTTTCAAAACATTCAAGACTCAACATTACCGATTTTTGCTTATCGTGTCGGATATATATAAAGATTAAAGTTTAAATTTGTTCGGAAATCTCCGGGTCATCACAGTACCTACCCGTTAAAAGAAATTTCGTCCCGAAATTTGATAGAGGTTGTCATGGCTAACAGTAAGAGTGTTTTCATGACGTATATGATCTGATAATTAGGATTTTATCATTATTGATTAATATAGATAAAATGATTTGTTTTTGTGAAGAGCACGAATGAAACTATCACTTAAGAGTGAAAATGAATAAAAGTAAGTTTGACTTAACCGGTGACGTAGTCAAGATTGATTTCCGGAATTTAAGGAATTTAGAAGAAATCTTCATATTAAGATTTGATTCTTCGGCGATTTAGGAAATCAGGATCTTCTTTGAGTAAATGCAATAATCTGTTCCGATTGCTCTGTCGGATATTTTTCTATAAATCTACCCCCGTTGTTTCCTTACAACTCACACCTTCTATTCTTTCTCCTCAGTTCATACTTTAAAACATTCGTCAATATGCTCCATCCCATTCTGATCCTTGATATACTCTTAATTTTTACATCTGTCATCCTTCTCTTTCATCTACCACCGGAAGATTTTATTTACTTCTACTATTATCTTGGGGTTATAGTGTTATTAATTTTCCCGTGCCTTTACGTGGCAATAAGTATTGATATGCACGGTTTGTAGCTTTTGGGTGGTTGTTGGGTTTTATATCTTCCCTTATATTTCGATGTCCCTGTTTTTGTCTTCTATAGTCATCGTCATCCCCAGTTAATGCTTTCTTCTATTTACTGCGTTTCATACTCTAAATTTCTATTTCGGAGCTTTGTCCTTTCGTTTCTTCTTCTTGTGATTAAATAGCTCTTGTAATGGTCCAGAATTCGTAGGTATGGATTTCAGAATGAACACAGTAATTGTTCTAAGAAGGATAGGGTAATGGTAAATCCTGATTTGTTAAATTACCAGAATACCCTAAAAAGGACCGAATCATCAAGAAATATTTTCTTGATATATTTAGAGATTAGATAGAATGTAAGAGTCGTGTAAATGGTACATGATGACGGTATGTCCTGTGAATCATCACATCCATTAGAAACTCAGTATGAATTACTGTAATATAATGACGTTGATCAAGTGTCATTATATTATACTAACTCATGCATCAGTTCCCAACACTACTTCAAAAACATTCATATTCGAATTTTTCAGAATTTAGAAACTAACACGATTTCTTTTATGTTGCAGATATTACGGAGAGATAAATGATACTTGATAAGAATAGTTGTGAAAATATCTCCAAAGATATGGAGAATATGTATAATGGAAGATACGAAGATATCTTATAACATTTAAGATATGATGATGATGAAGAATATCTGTTTGTGAAGGTTTAGAATAAGAAGTAAGGTGTTTGCTAACGAGTTCAGCAGGCACTGAATCATTTGGATCCTTTGAAGGCAGATTCAGTCTCTGTGATTTGTCCACGGCTTCCTTCATACTTTGCTCAATCCGTTTTTCAGTACCAAATCCTTTCTTTTTCTGAGCTTTACCATCTCACTATCTTTTATCATCAAACTTTTGACCGTTTAAACCATCTACAATTTTTATGTTTCCTCTGCATTTAATGCTAATATCTGAATCTTTGGTTAGCAATCTGAGGTGGGTTCAGAAGAATCGTGTTTTAGATGATTAAACACTGGTGGTAATAGAGTGGAATATGAAAGATTCCCCAGTAATAATGACGAAAGGGCAACGTATCTATCAAGGTTATAATAAGACTGGTCCGACTGAAAAATCGAAGTTGACTTGCTGGAGCTGTGACAAAATTGGCTACTTTGAAAAGGAATCGAAATGTTGTTTTTGCTAGAAGAATTCGATGCAGGTACATGTTAGATTATGACTTTGGTTTCGAGAGTTTTTTAGGTACAAAACTTCGGATAACGTGTGGTTGGATCATCATCTCAATTGTTTATTATTTGATGTGTCTTCTAGAATTTCGAAGGGATTTAATTGCAGATTGTCATAGGCAATATCCAAATGATTTTTCATATCCATCTTGTGTGTTACGATTAAAAGTGATGTTCTATCACAGTTTTGAAGTCAAAGTATAGCTTTGAAAAATGTAAAGATCTAAGAGTGATGATTTTGGTTGTATCTCGAGTTGAATTCTGAAATTCCCAAAATCAGAATATGTAATTAGATTCGAATGAGTATGGTTGTTTTGATTTCTATAGAAGAATGTATATTGGTTTAGTTGATGATTATTGAATCAGAATTGAAGAATGTAACATATTAATTGTGATTTTATATATCTCTCGGGTATTACCTACCCGTAAAAAAAAAATTTCACAAATAATATTTTGAACAAGAATTCTCATTACAACCTTTATGAAAATATATGTGGGTATATTTTCTTCAGATGTAATACAGATTCAATGAGTTAATATCATACTAAGCTCATTTGATTTTCGGATTGAATTAGAAATGAATTTTCTCTAAAACATTAGAGATTACATAATCTTTGCGGAGTATTTCACTAATGTAATCAATGCTTCAATATTTATATGTATTTCCTTAGTGAATCATGCTGATGCTCATAGAACTCTTGCTAACTTCGCAAGATACGAATATTGTTTTTCCGTAAATTTCGGGTATATCGAAGATGAAAGTGTATAATCAAACATGTTATTGAATGATACACTTGATTTATTATGAACCGGAGTTCATTAGATTGAAACAGAGATTGTGGTTAACGATGATTAAGTTGTTAATGAAGGATGTACATTATAAGATATTAGTAATATGAATTTAAACGAGTAGTATCTACTCTTTTTCAATTCATACTTAATAGCTTAGTACAAAAAGATTTATTATAATTCCAGAATTCATATATATAAAACATATAATAATTCTTCAGAAGGAATGAGTTAATACTATATAACTCGTTGATACAACATATTCGTTGTTGATTGGTAACGATTTCCACAGTGATTCTTGAACTGATGGGATTTGTGATGTCATAGGTGTTGCTGATTCTGACGATGCTGACGTTACTGACTATACTGGTGATGCTAACGGTATTGTTGCTGCTGATGATACTTCCGGTAATTTCCAGTGATGCTTGTATAACAAGTAAATCGCGCACCATCCTTGTTAGGGTTTCGATTCTTCCTTGACTCATTTTGGTTCACTCATCTGATTTAGGGTTAGGGTGGAAATAGATAATCTATAAGACTTTAGAGATTACATAATCGCCGTAGAATATTCCTCAGATGAAGTTATGAATCAATACTTCATCGTTTGTTGTTGTTGGTACTCCTTGGTATCTATGATGCGTGTGATGTTGATATCCGAGGTATAGATTATGATGTTGAGGCGTGTGATGCGAATGTGATTGTTGATGATGGTAATGGTGCTTTTGTTGTTAATGATGATGATACCGTTGATGCCGGTGATGCTGCTGATGTCTAGAGTATTGAGGTTTGCGATGTTGATGTTATTGGCGGTACTGATTATGCTGCCAGTGCTGCTGATGGTGTTTGTAATCCTTGCACTATAAGCTCCAAAGCCGTCACGCGTGCACGAAGTTCGTTAACTTCTGCTAGTACACCGGGATGATTGTCGGTTGGGACGAGCGGATAAATAAAATCTAGGATTTGATGTAGGATATAATCGTGACGAGATACTCTGGAAATGAGAGAGAAAATGGTTTCACGAACAGGTTCGCCGGTAAGTGCTTCAGGTTAATCGCCAATAGGGCAATTTGGTGGGTGGAAAGGATCACCTTCTTCTTGTCTCCAATAATTGAGGAGGCTACGAACCCATCCCTATTTCATCCAGAATAGATGATGGCTGATTGGTTGATCCATTCCGGTAACACTGTTTTCGGAGCTTGAGTGAAATTCCATATCGGCATAACTGTCGGAATCTCAGGAGTTCGAACTGGTTGAGGGATCCATCTCGTTTGATCAGGGAAATGAATTTTTTTTTTGTATGGAATAGATTATAGGAGTTAGATTTGATACTATTCAATACATAATTTACATATGTATATATAATACCAAAATCCCATAAATTACGGAGGAATCTTTGAAAAATGACAGTCAAAGTTCACAGTAATAGATATGCTAAGACAAGAATTCGTCTATACACTATTACGTAATAAATGCAGGAAAACGCGTCTAGTCTTAAGGATGATAAGTAAGTGATTTTTGACACAAATGATAAGCAAAAACTTTTGACATGCAGACACGGTCGAAGTCCAGACTCACTAATGTATCCTAACGACTTATCAGTTAGACACACTAATGCAGACCTGGTTCGCTAAGACCACCGCTCTGATACCACATGAGACGACCCGACCCAATCCATAGGGACGAATACAACAACATATGATTACATCGCGAGGTACTTGACCTCTAAATGATACATTTTACAAACATTGCATTCTTTTCAAAAGACAAACTTTCATTTACATCGAAAATTAACAGGCATGCATACCATTTCATAATATCCAAACTATAAATGACCTAATCTGTCATTTATTTGATAATAATCTCTAATGAACTTCAACGACTCGAATGCAACGTCTTTGAAAATATGTCATGAATGACTCCAAGTAATGTCCTTAAAATGAGCTAATGCACAGCGGAAGATTTCTTTAACACCTGAGAATAAACATGCTTTAAAGTGTCAACCAAAAGGTTGGTGAGTTCATTAGTTTATCATAATCATTTATTTCCATCATTTTAATAGACCACAAGAATTTCATTTCCAGTTCTCATAAATATACGTCCCATGCATAGAGACAAAAATAATCATTCATATGGTGAATACCTGGTAACCGACATTAACTAGATACATATAAGAATATCCCCTATCATTCCGGGATCCTCCTTCGGACATGATATAAATTTCGAAGTACTAAAGCATCCGGTACTTTGGATGGGGTTTGTTAGGCCCAATAGATCTATCTTTAGGATTCGCGTCAATTAGGGTGTCTGTTCCCTAATTCTTAGATTACCAGACTTTAATAAAAAGGGGCATATTCGATTTCGATAATTCAACCATAGAATGTAGTTTCAATTACTTGTGTCTATTTTGTCAAACATTTATAAAAGCGCATGTATTCTCAGTCCCAAAAATATAAAGGGTAAAAAGGCAAATGAAACTCACCATACTGTATTTTGTAGTAAAAATACATATAACATCATTGAACAAGTGTAGGGTTGGCCTTGGATTCACGAACCTATATTAATTATATATATTTATATGACGGTCAATATTTGTCTAACAATTTAGGCCAAGTCATAGTGTACCACAATCCTAATGCTCGAGTCTGACTCAACAGTATAGTAACATGTTATATTACCCATGCTCAGTTAAAATTCTAGTAAAAGGTGACGTGTGAAACAACGTATCACAATTGGTTTCATAATCATAAAATAGTATTTTAGTTTTTTTTATAGAAAGTCAATACAAAAATATTAACTGAAAAGTTAACGGAAAAGTCAAAATTCAAGGTCAAAAGTCAAAGGTTAAAGTAAAAACGAGGTCGCATGCAAAAATACAATAACTTATACAAAAAAATGAATTTTCGGTCAAACATGCCTAAACGGCCTTTAGAAAAATTATCGGAGCTCTGATTGATAAACGGCCAAAGATAAAAGTTACACATTACCAAAAAGATTAAGCATAAATTTTACAGAAGTAAACTAAACCTAGACAACTCGTAGTTGCCAACGCGGTTTTGGCGTTTCAAAGTTAATTTTTCAGCTTTAATAAATTTACAAAAGTGACCGAGTAGCCTACTTTGGAGATTTTTAGAAAATTCCTCGAAACTCGGATTGACAAACGGACAAAGCCTGCAAATTCTAGTTACCACAAAGATATAACATGATTTTTGGCAAAAGTAAACACACATCAGGCCGACCATGACAACTGATACAACACTGATATTTTTAATAAAAAGTTTCAGCTCTTTTCAGAATTTTAAAATGTGACCAAACAGTCAACTTTGACGATTTTTAGAAAAATCGTCGAGACTCAAATTGACAACCGGCCAGAGTCGTTTGCTAGACCTTACAGCAAAGAATTCAGTGGTATTTTTTCTTAAATCTGAAACAACGCAGATCAGCGAGAATTTCAGTTCCCTTTTCGACATTTTTTCAAAATTTGCAAAACTTCTTTTGTCCATAACTTGACAACCGTTCAACGAAACGAGACGTGCTTTATATGAAAATTCATCTACTCGACGAGTAGAATCTAAATAACCACTTTTTATTACCCAGAAAATTAGTTCACTAATTATCATTAGCAATCTTAATTACGAAATTAATTGTTAAATTCATAACTTTCTAACCGTTCATCGAATTCATTCGATATCTAAATGAAAAGTTCTTAATTTTTCGCTAGCTTTCTAATGACATGCATATCTTATACCTTATTTCATCCCTAGTATAACAACCTTTAAGATTCAACATAACCTATCTAAGGGCAATATCAAATATACAAGCATGAATAATTTTATTTTCTCGAGCACTAGTCAGGGATACACTATTGATAAATAAAAGTTAAGTTATGAGTGCTCACGTATCAATATTGAGGTTCAATATTGTAGGAAGGGTACGTAGACGCAACGGAGATAACAAACACTAGATTGATCTCATGAGCATAACCCCCGAACATTACCCATAATCTCCAAAGCTATAACCCATAATTTCCTTAGCCCTATCCTACTTACAAAACCCGTTTGAAAACATTTGGGCAGCACCTCGTCGTAGTATTTTATGTATAATACTAATAATACTAACTCTAATACTACTAATAATAATATTAAGATTAATCAAAATAATCTTATTAATAATAATAATAATAATAATTATAATAGTAATATATATAAAGAGAGAGAGGGACGATATGAATGGGAAATAGATCATAAACTGAGAATGTTCGGCTTTTAAACGAATTTGGCCTCACCAACCATCTCATGTGATTGCATGACACTAATTTACAGCTATGATCACTTGTTTTCATTCGGCCGACACTTCTTTCCTTTTAAACAAACATATGTAACACGTAAGTTAAGTTATATATAATTTAATATTTAATATATTTAATCTTTAGAATTAATTAAATATTATATTATATTTACGCTCATGGTAAAAATATAATTTTTACAAAAATGACACGGTCGTGGTCTCACGACTCATGTACCACTTTCGGTTTTTCGGGCGCACTTTCGTACGTTTAGAAAACTAGCCTTTTACGTTACGCGACGTGTACCTTTTACAAAAATTAGACTTACTTAACAATAAATTACCTTTATAAAAATATAACTTATAAAGTTGAGCGTTGTGGTCATTTCCTTATATAAATCAAAGTCTCGTTATTTGTCAAATAATTTATTTTTAAATTAAATGTTTTGTGACATGTACCTTTATTAATAACTAGACTTAAATTAATTAAAAACTAACCCACTCAAAGTGTAACTTTATCTTTTGAGTATTTTGATCATTTCCTTTTATAAATTCTAAACTCGTGGTTTATCAAAACATGTTTAATAATATTAGTTTAAATCAAAACGTTTTGTGACTGATTTGATATTATTATTTATCCCTTTGTAAAATATAAATATATTTTCATTGAAAAATATAACCTTGTACATATCGTATGAAAATATTAATATAGTATTTAGTTTATCCAAAACAAATAATAGTTCAAAGTTTCGTTTAGGAAATCTTATAACACGTAACATTACACTTTTAAACTTAATTTGATATACGTCCATGTTTATTTTAATCACCTTGATCTTTCTAAATAATATATCTTAATATCTATCGAATCAAATAACAAATGTTACTATCGTTTATATAACTAATTTGCAATCCTATATATATTTACTATACCTAAACATGTTTTAAATACACGTTGCACATTATACATATATATATATCTAGTAACCAATATTCTAACTTACGTTATTTAAACAAAGATATTTTAAATAACAAGTTTTATTATCTCGGAAAATGTTTTCGCACGTTTAAAAATAGATCAATCAAGTTTTATGAAATTCAAATCTCCACTAACTTCTGTCTAATCCTCAATAATAACACTTTTGTTCTTTTATGTAAATCACCTTATTAAATTTCCGAATACCGTTAAAAAGGTAAGGTTTTCCTAATTCAAAGTGGACCTCATAACGGAGACTCGTAATCCTAATTCAATGTATCTGATAAACCAATCATTTGATATTATCTCTTAATCTCGTCGATAAACTTACATTGAACAAACACGTTCATATAAAATATTATTTATTCAATACCTTGATAGCATTTCCAAGTTCATAAAAATAGATTTCATAGCTTATATTTATATTAACTAATGCGTTCAATGTTTTATTAATATATCTCAATTTAATAATCACACATGTATATGTATCTATATTTATTTACACATAATTGTTCGTGAATCGTTAGGCATGGTCAAAAGGTATTTGATTACATGAATATAGTTTCAAAACATTCAAGACTCAACATTACCGATTTTTGCTTATCGTGTCGGATATATATAAAGATTAAAGTTTAAATTTGTTCGGAAATCTCCGGGTCATCACATTGCAAACTATACAAACTACTTAGTATGTGGATTCCTTGAAAAAGGATTATCGTACCAAAAATGAAAGAAATTCTTTAGTGATATAAAACACTATTTCTGGGAAGATCCACATTTGTTTAAAAGTTGTCCCGATGGAATAATACGCCGATGTGTATTCGGAGATGAAGCTCGTAAAATTTTAAACCATTGTCACACAGGACCAACAGGAGGGCATTATGGGCCTCAGCTCACAGCAAGAAAAGTTTATGATGCTGGATTCTATTGGCCTACAATTTTCAAAAACACACACCTTCTTTGCAAATCCTGTGATGCATGTCAAAGGGCTGGAAAAATAAGTCAACGTGATGAAATGACACAAAATGTCATTCAAGTATGTGAAGTATTTGACATTTGGGGTATTGACTTTATGGGTCCATTTCCAAAATCTCATAATAATCTCTATATTCTCGTTGCCATTGATTATGTATCTAAATGGGCGGAAGCACAAGCTCTCCCAACTAACGATGCACGAGTTGTAGTCAACTTTTTAAAACGTCTTTTTGCAAGGTTTGGAACACCGAAAGCTTTAATAAGTGATCGGGGAACTCATTTTTGTAATAATCAACTTGAGAAAGTTCTTAAACGATATGGAGTAACTCATAAAATCTCCACTGCTTATCATCCACAGGCAAGTGGACAAGTTGAAAATACCAACCGAGCTTTAAAACGTATTCTAGAGAAAACCGTAGGATCAAATCCGAAGGAATGGTCCATAAAATTGGAGGATGCACTCTGGGCTTTTAGAACAGCCTACAAAACTCCAATTGGAACCACACCTTTTAGACTCGTTTACGGAAAAGCATGTCATCTTCCAGTAGAAATTGAACACAAAGCATTCTGGGCTTTGAAGACATGTAATCTTGATTTACATGAAGCTGGACGTCTACGATTAAGTCAACTAAACGAATTACAAGAATTAAGACAAGAAGCATACGAAAATTCGTTAATCTATAAGGAAAGAACAAAGAAATGGCATGATAAAAGAATCAGAAGTTCAAAAGAATTTAAAGAAGGGGATAGAGTTCTTCTTTTCAATTCACGATTCAAGCTATTTCCTGGAAAATTGAAATCAAGATGGTCTGGACCATTCAAAGTCAAAAGAGTTTTCCCATACGGAACAGTAGAATTGATAAATTCAAATGGGATTGAATTTAAGGTTAATGGTCACAGAGTTAAACATTACATAGATAGTCCAATGGAAGTTGACAACGAAGTTAATCACAATTTCGACACCACAGCTAACTAAGTGTGGGGAGAATCAAGTTTTTAAAGGATAATATGTATTTCTGTTAGAGTTAGATTTTCTGTTTTCGTGTAGTTCTCGAAAATGGAACCCGAATGGTCTTTCCCTAGCAGACCCTAAAGAACTAGTCTTCTCCCCCCATTCTGAATTTTTATTTTTTTTAGGTTTTACGAGATGAAGACTTCCTGTGAATTAAACCATGGTCTAATGTTACACGCTTTGATCACTAAACGTAATAATGAAACCCTTCCAAGTGAAATAGTATCATTAATCAGAAGTAAATTGGACGGAGTAAGAAAAGAATCCAGATGCGAAAATAATAAGTTACAATTTGGTAAAGGAAAATCAAAATCCGCAGCGAAAAGGAGAGCACGACACCTTGAAAGATGTCACAAATGCGGAAAATGGTTACACGAAGGAAAATGTTCGACGAATCAGACATATTCCAATACCGAATTCATTACTTTATGCAGAGACGGACCGTTCATATGTTTAGAAGAAAAAACATTGAATGCTCGAGGTTACGCCTATGTAGCTATGGAAAATCAATTAGTCCGACTATCTTATGAGTGGGCTAGAGCATATCACTAAGAATACTATCTCACAGGTAAGTTTGTATAGTTTTTATTTTTATTTTTAACCCTTTGATAATAAACGCTAATTTGTTCGCTATAAAGTATTAAATTAGTATTCGATAAAATTAGGTCTTGCGACCGAAATTATTGATATCATACAAAAATTTATTACATCACTGCGAAATTTACCGTTTATTCTTAAGGTATAAATATCTTTAATCAATCAACCCAAAATATTTCAAAAATTCGTCATGAGTTAAACTAGATTATGGAACCAAAATTACTTTACCAAAAAGAGGGGTGTATATTTTTGATAATATTTGATTGATTAAAGTGGGATAAAAGACCAAAAAGATTTTTAATTTTATTTTTACTTTGTTTTTAAAATTAATATTAAAATAATATTGTAAACTTGTTAAAATTAATATATATTTAAAATTGTAAATATTTGAAAAATTAATATTTTTAAAACAAAAATATAATTTAAGTTTGGTGTGAATTTTTAATATGAATTTTTAATTTTATGCATTTTAAATTTAAGTTTGGTGTAAATTTAAAAACAAAAATTTACTTTATTTTGCTAAGTTAAAAATATGATTTTTAAAATTCGTCGTGAGTTGAAGACTAGGTCGTTGAACCGAAATTGCTTTACCCGAGGGAGGGACGAGAACTTTTATTATCATTATTTTTAATCTTATTGAACTAAAGTATGCCAAAAACATTAAAAAAAAACCCAAAAATCTTTGCTTTTAAACCCGCTCTTTAAATTGACAAATTTTAAAATTTTGTCGAGGGACGGACTAGGACAACGATCCAAAACGCCCTCGCTCCTAAAGGAAAACAAAATTTTTAGAATTTAATTAATTAAATGTTTTAAAAAGTTATAAGGTTTTATAAAATAAAAAAAAATAAAAAAATTAGCCGCGACTCGCGGTGCTTTGTGGGTTCCCACCACCGCACTCGCGGAGCTTAGAAAATCCAGGAAAAAATATAACTGGTCGAACAGACCAGTTTGTAAACCAACCACACCAATTTTCTGCGAAAAAACCCACGAAAAACACTCCCAAATTCGTGATTTTTCACCATTTTTCATCAAATCTTTCATAAAATTACAATGAGGAGACTATTATCAAGGAATTACTCAAGGAAATTGGTAAATTTCTATACCTAAACACCATTTAATCCGAATTTTTAGTGTTCTTGAACAATTTCATGCCTAATTCGATTTTGATGCTTTCTAGTGTAATAATGCTTCAATTGTTTGTGTATTATGCTTGTATAACCTAGATTGATGATATTTAACATGATTAGAAGCTTTGAACTTCAATTTTTGAATAATCTAGGGTTTGTGTTCTTGAGCAAAATTAGGGCTTTTTGATATAAACAGGTTATGGCCGAATTTTGTTATTAGTTTATGCTAAATTGAGTACTGTAACATGTTTAGGTTGCTAAATGATCAAAACTTTGATCCTAAACATGATTTATGAAGATTAAAGTGGAGTTTTTAAACCAAAATTGCATGAACTTGATTTAATTGATATGAATGCCATGAGGAACTTATTTAATTGTTATAATGATTGTTTTTGACATGTTTTAAAAGATAAATGCGAAGGAACTTTGTGTACATTTTTGTAAAAGTATATTTGTAAAAGTGTAGAATTGTTAATATTTTGAAAATGTGTATAGAGTTTAATATGGATTAAACATGTCATTGTAATTGTTTAGATTTATGATTTTGCTAAAACTAATGCATATTTAAATGCACAAAAATTGTGTTTGATATATTTTGCAGACTGAAAGGGGTGAATCTTCATCCCAGGCTCGCAATGCTCCTCCGGAAGATGCAGATCAACAGGAAATTAATAACCAATACCGACAAGATATGCCTCACCCAATTGTTTTATATTCAAACATTCATGAGGCAGATTTACATCCGAATTTGAGATTTGATAGATATTGGATAGACTATCCAAAATATCAAAAGAACCTACACAACCTTGTGTATAATAATGTTGAGGTACCCAGAGTTATAGATTGGGAACCATTAGAGGTAGTGGAATTGGCCGAGCCAATCAGGGAATTACTTACTCAAAGGTATGGTAATTCTACTTTTAGTGATTGGGTAAGTTTATTCAACATGCGTAGACCTATGTATAGAGAATGATGTATAGAGTTATTATGTACTATTGAAATAAATGATCGGGTAGATACTTTAACCAATCGTAGTTTTCTTAGATTTTTATTAGGAGGCGAGATGCGCCATATGTCTTTACTAGATATGGCTCGGGCTTTACGTATATATACGCCCGAGGAGCTAGCATCTTATGATTGTCAGAGGTTAATAGTTTATGGTAGGAGGGTGGATGAGAATTTTGATACGAATGACGTATTGAGTAGGATGACTAGCCATCGCCGATTCCAGGGGGGATTATACTCTTATCTTGATATTGATAGAGCTGAATTAAGAGTAATCCATAGGTTTTTAGCCAATTCGATTACACAACGAGGTAAGAATAAGGAAAAGGTAAATGAACAGGATTTGTTTTACCACATGTGTATTCGAGACCCACAGAGCGCTGTAAGTATACCTTTTTGTGTGGGTTATTATTTATTGACTATGGTTAGGGGTATGAGGCGTGGTAGCATAATAGGAGGTGGTATATTTATTACTTTAATTGCTGAATATCTTGGTGTGGATAGAAGTCGGGGGGGGGGGGGGGGGAATATTAATGGCAGAACCAGAACCCAGCGATAGAATAGATTTGCGTGTTTATCATGGTGCTAAGGTCTTAAAGAAACGAAACAACGCGGCAGGACGTTATGATGGCAGGCATCCACAGGTTGAGAGAGATCAACATCAAGGTCAACCGGGAGGGGGTAATCCAATGACGGAAATGCAAATTTTTATGGCTCGACACGAGTATGAAATGGCTAGACAAAAAGCATTTCGAGATTGGCAGTATCATCAAAGCTAAATCATAAGTCATTGTACACACGTAGGTAGAGACTACATTCCTACCGTTATGCCCGAATTTTCTCCTTGGACTTTAGAGAGCCGACCACCATATCCTACATATGACCCGGCCCAAGCATTTTACAGCATCTATGGATACGCTTAGGACCCATACTGGAACCATCCTCCTCATCCGTAATTTTCTATTTTTGTTTATTTTATTGTAATGTTACTAATTCTTAATTTTCTTATTTCTTATTTCTTATTTTATTATTATAATAGCTTTTATAATTTTCTAACTTTATTAGATTTTAATAATTTTTGAATGTGGTGTGAAAACCCAACCTTAAAAATATGTATATATGTGTTTGTAGTTTATCTCATGTACAAAACAGGGTAAAACAGCGCATTTTCAAAGACTGGCATTAAGTTCAGCAAAAGCTAGTACTTTTGACGACAAAAATGAAAAACAAATGTGATGTAACAACAAGACAGAATGAACAAATGATGTGCACCATTTATCATTCAGCAAACAAACGCCAATATGTTTGAAAACTTTGGTAAAATTTAATTATTTTTCTACGCTAATCATCCTCAATAATTTAAATTGTTACTGATTTCTTGCAAATGAGGGCATTGCAAGATCTTAAATGTGGGAAGGGGTTAAATTCTTTCGGATTTTTAAAAATTTTAACTTAAACACTTGGTTACCATTAAAAATACTAGTAACGTAGTAGTTGTATTAGAATCTAGTGCTCTCTGATAACAAAGAACAGCCTTAGTCTTATATACTGACTACCCACTTCTAGTAAAAATTTTCAAAATTTTCAATTAAATGAATTCAAAATCATGTTTATACATATTTATGAACGATAAAACTAGGTGTTAACACCGAAATTATTGTTACCTCGGAAAGGACATAAATTGAGAAACAAACCAAAATGTTAGAATTCATTTAAAATGGAATAGAGGATAATAAAAAGGCAAATAAAAGAAAATAAAAGCCAAGTGTGGGAAAATTTACCAAGTTATTTAAAACATAAGTCACATATTTTTGTAACAAATAATTGAAGATACTTTTGCTTTGGACTAAACTAAACAGTTTTACCCTATTTACTGTAAGAAAGATGGATCTACACGATGAATCAATTCCATCATTAAAAGGAAGTAAAGTCTTCCGAAAAAGAAACGCGATTCTTGATTTAGGTCATGAAGTTGTCGTCCAGACCAGCTGTAGGTTGACGAAAAATCTAGAAAAGTCATCTCTAAAATCAGCAGGAAATCCACGGACCTCAGCATCAAACAGGGTCGCCAAGTGGTCAGACTTATCCTAACCATGAGAGGATCTATCTTGTAAAATGGGGAGGACGCCGTGCAAATTAGCTTGATAAGACTAATGAATCAGATCCCCAGAAAGGATAATCTCCTTAAAGATCAAAAATCAGCTTTTAAGACTGATATTACTCAATCCTTGAGATTGACCTTAAAGATTGAGAATTACAAACTCATGGAATTCAATGATATCTAAACTCGAGCTTGAACGAGAAAATATTTTGATCAAAATTTCAAACCGATTTGTTTTCTGAAAACCCATTTTCAATGCGTTCATTACTATTGAATGTAAAATCCTAGGAATTCACCTGGAATTCATTAGGTCACCTGAACCAAATCGGGTGTCAACCGTAAGAATGGTGGTTGCATAACATGGTCAAAGACAGGACCTTGTGCCAGACCGGAAAATTATAAGGGTGAGCTTTACTATTGCTCCTACCAAGGATAGTAATTGCATCTGACACGTTATAGACCATAATTAAAAGCATGTCAGGGGACATTGCCTTAACAGTTGCTTGTTCAACGCTTTCCTTTACAACCGGACGGTAGTTTACCGAAAGGTAATATACGGAGCAAGTATACTGGACGTGTTGTTTTTCCAATACAAGGTTAGCAAGTGGGTGACACAAAACCGCAAGTTTTTAGCTAAAGTTTTCAAATCTGAAACCCACCAAACCCACAAAAAGAATTTGCAAACACCGGTGAAGGGTTATTCCGGAAAACTTATCTAGGGTAAAAACTAGATTGAATTTTCAAAAAGATCAAATGTTTTCATAAAGATCCAATTTCCTTAAAGGATCTAAATTTTTATAGTCATGTGGGAATGTAAACCATAACGCTACTACCATTGTTCATACCGCCGTAATGAAATCACTGATGTACAAAGTGTGAAGAATAAAGAAGTGATTATAGTATATTTCAAGACTATATTGCTTGAGGACAAGCAACGCTCAAGTGTGGGAATATCTCATAATGCTAAAAACGAACATATATTTCATCGCATTATCCCTCAAGAAAGACAAGCTTTTAGTTGCAGTTGTCCTATTTACAAGGAATATTTGTTTAAATATTAAAAGGTGAAGACAAAAGACAGATTCGACGAATTGAAGACGCAAACGACCAAAAAGCTAAAAAGTACAAATTACAAGCAAAGAGGTTCAAAGTATTGATGAGAAACGTCTCAAAATTACAAGAGTACAAGACGCAAAACGCAAAGTACAAGATATTAAATTATACGAAAGGACGTTCGAAAATCCGGAACCGAGACATGAACCAACTTTCAACGTACGACGCAACGGACCGAAAGTTACAAATTAATTATGTATATAAATATAATATAATATATAATTAATTATATAAATTATATATTTATATTATATTTATATAATAAAATCCGTTGGCAAGCTAGGAGCCAAACTTATGTGAGCTGGATTCCACAGCTCCGCACTCGCGGAGCTTATAAAGCCCAAAAAGGCCTCACTCGCGGAGCCCACAAAATCAAAAATCCACCTATAAAAGGCCATGCAATTCGACGGATTATTTACTTTATTTTCTTTTCATCATATATATATATATATATATATATATATATATATATATATATATATATATATATATATATATATATATATATATATATTATAATTTTAATTTTAATTTTAATCATAATAATAAGGGTATGTTAGCGAATGTTGTAAGGGTGTAAGTCGAAATTCTGTCCGTGTAACGCTACGCTATTTTTAATCATTGTAAGTTATGTTCAACCTTTTTAATTTAATGTCTCGTAGCTAAGTTATTATTATGCTTATTTAAGCCGAAGTAATCATGATGTTGGGCTAAAAATATTAAAATTGGGTAATTGGGCTTTGTACCATAATTGGGGTTTAGACAAAAGAACGACACTTGTGGAAATTAGACTATGGGCTATTAATGGGCTTTATATTTGTTTAACTAAATGATAGTTTGTTAATTTCAATATAAAGATTTACAATTGGACGTACCTATAAATAACCATATACACTCGATCGGACACGATGGGCGGGATATTTATATGTACGAATAATCGTTCATTTAACCGGACACGGGAATGGATTAATAGTCACTAGAATTATTAAAACATGGGTGAAATTATGTACAAGGACACTTGGCATAATTGATAACAAAGTATTAAAACCTTGGGCTACACGCAGTCGATATCCTGGTGTAATTATTAAACAAAGTATTAAGACCTTGTTACAGTTTAAGTCCTCAATTAGTTGAAATATTTGACTTCGGGTATAAAGATAATTTGACGAGGATACTCGCACTTTATATTTATGACTGATGAACTGTTATGTACAAAAACCAGACGGACAAATTGAATAATCCAGGACAAAGAACAATTAACCCATGGGCATAAAACTAAAATCAACGCGTCAAACATCATGATTATGGAAGTTTAAATAAGCATAATTCCTTTATTTTCATATTTAATTGCACTTCTAATTATCACATTTTTATTTATTGTCATTGTATTTAATTGCACTTTTAATTATCGCACTTTTTAATTATCGTAATTTTATTTTATCGCACTTTTATTATTCGCAATTTCATTATCGTTATTTACTTTACGCTTTAAATTAAGTCTTTTATTTATTTAATATTTTACATTAGGTTTTAACTGCAACTAAAATTTTAAAAATCGACAAACCGGTCATTAAACGGTAAAAACCCCTTTATAATAATAATATTACTTATATATATATTTGTATTTTTATAAATTAAAACTAATATAGCATTAAGCTTTGTTTAAAGATTTCCCTGTGGAACGAACCGGACTTACTAAAAACTACACTACTGTACGATTAGGTACACTGCCTATAAGTGTTGTAGCAAGGTTTAGGTATATCCATTCTATAAATAAATAAATATCTTGTGTAAAATTGTATCATATACGCCTCGCATAACATCACCCGTTCATATACATTATAAACGATTCACAATAGTTGATTACATTGCGAGGTATTTGACCTCTATATGATACATTTTACAAACATTGCATTCATTTTTAAAAGACAAACTTTCTTTACATCGAAAATTGACAGGCATGCATACCATTTCATAATATCCACTATCCAACTATAAATTGATTTAATAATAATCTTTGATGAACTCAATGACTCGAATGCAGCGTTCTTCGAAATATGCTGTGAAAGACTCCAAGTAATATCTTTAAAATGAGCAAATGCGCAGCGAAAGATTTCTTTAACACCCGAGAATAAACATGCTTTAAAGTGTCAACCAAAAGGTTGGTGAGTTCATTAGTTTATCATAATCATTTATTTCCATCATTTTAATAGACCACAAGATTTCCATTTCTCATAAATATACGTCCCATGCATAGAGACAAAAATAATCATTCATATGGATTGAACACCTGGTAACCGACATTCACAATATGCATATAAGAATATCCCCATCATTCCGGGATCCTCATTCGGACATGATATAAATTTCGAAGTACTAAAGCATCCGGCACTTTGGATGGGGCTTGTTGGGCCCGATAGATCTATCTTTTATGATTCGCGTCAATTAGGGTGTCTGTTCCCTATTTCTTAGATTACCAGACTAAAAACGGGCATATTCGGTTTAATAATCCAGCCATAGTATGTAGTTTTAAGTACTTGTGTCTATTTTGTCAAACATTTATAAAGCATCGCATGTATTCTCAGTCCCAAAAATATATATTGCAAAAGCATTTAAAAAGGGAGTAAATGAAACTCACCATACTGTATTTTGTAGTAAAAATACATATAACGTCATTGAACAAGTGCAAGGTTGGCCTCGGATTCACGAACCTAAATTAATTATATATATTTATGTGTTGGTCAATATTTGTCTAACAAATTAGGTCAAGTCATAGTGTACCACAATCCTAATGCTCGAGACTAATATGCAAAAGTCAACAAAAGTAAATTTAACTCAAAATAATTTCCAAAAATCTATACATGATTAATATATAGTTTAAATATCGTCGTTTTATATTTTTAAATATTTTTAAAAGATTTATTAGAGTAAATAATATAATTTATTTATTAATAAATAAAATTTTATATTAAATTTATATAATAAAATATAGTTTTATATATATTAAGTAATAAAATTTATAGGGTTCATTTAATATCATAAAGATAATATGATAGGTATTATTAAAGTAAGTTATTACACGTAGTAAAATATGTTTGTATCACATATTTATTTGATAAAATAATATCTATAATGATAGTAAGTAAAAGTTGTATTATTTTGTAATAATAATTATTATTATAAAAATATCAATATTTATAATTACTAAGATGACATTATGATAAACCGATAATTCTAATTATGATAACTTTAATATTTACGATAATTTTTAATATTATCTTTAAAATAATAA
Organism: Rutidosis leptorrhynchoides; assembly: GCF_046630445.1. Classification (NCBI taxonomy): domain Eukaryota; kingdom Viridiplantae; phylum Streptophyta; class Magnoliopsida; order Asterales; family Asteraceae; genus Rutidosis; species Rutidosis leptorrhynchoides. The sequence continues at coordinate 97,955,642 of NC_092334.1, read as the reverse complement.
TTCTATTTAAAATAATAATAATAATGATATTTTATAGTAACAATGACATTTCTATTAAAATGATAATTTTTGTTAAAATGATAGTTTTAATACTAACGATACTTTTAATAATAATAGTAATGATAAAAATAATAAGAACGATAATTTTATCTAAATCAATATCTTATAATATTTTAATTTCATCATGATACTCTTACTCATTATTTCCTAATCGTTTCGTTTAATAGCTTTTAATCGTCTTTTATATCGTGTTCATAATAATGATAATATTAGTAATCAAAATAATTAGGCGTTACAAATATTTGTTTTAATTACACTAATATTAATAATGATAGTTACTATAACATTATTAACGATAATACTAATAATTATCTTAATGATAATATAGTAATAATAATAATAACAATAACAATAACCATTTTTAAATAATGATATATATATATTAATAATGATAATAATAATAATAATACTAATAATAATAATAATAATAATAATTGGATAATAATAATAATACTAATTATAACTTTAACGATAATAACGATAGTAATAATAAAAAAAATAACAATTTTTAATGATAAATCCCTTTTATTGATAAAGATAATAATAATGATAATAATAAGATAAAACTAGCACGACGATAAAAACGACGATAATAATAATCATTTTTAATAAAAATATCGAAAATTCAATTGATTATAACTTCTAATTCGTTCATCGAAACCATTCGATATCTAAAGGAAAAGTTCTTAATTTTTCGCTAGCTTTCCAAGGACATGCATATCTTATACCTTATCTCAACCGCAAGTGTAACTAATTCAAGATTCAACCTAACATGTCTAAGGGCAATATCAAAAGTACAAGCATGCATAATCCTAAATACTCGAGCAATAGTCAGGGATACACTATTAGTATGTAAAAGTTAAATTATGAGTACTCACGTATCAATATTGAGATTCAATATTGCAGAAAAGGTACGTAAACACTATATTGACCTCACGAACATACCCATGAACCATACTCAATCACCTCCATAGCTATAACCCATAATTTCCTTAATCCTATCCTACTCGAAAAACAATTTCGAAATCACTCGGACAGCACTCCGTCGTAATATTTTATGTATACTAATAATATCTTGAAATAATACGGAGTAAATATATATATGTAAATTGATTGAGAGAGTTTAGAGAAAAATATTTTCAAGTTTCTATGAAATAATGAAACCTATTGAATTCTATTTATAATAGATTTTTGAATTATTAAAGTGAATTATTAAAGTATGAATTATTAAAGTGAATTATTAAAGTATGAATTATTAAATTGAATTATTAAAGTATGAATTATTAAAGTGAATTATTAAAGTATGAATTATTAAAGTGAATTATTAAAGTTAAAGTAAAGTAAAAATAAAGTATAGTAAAATTATAAAACTATGTACGTATAATACGCGTATAAATATATATAATATTAATTTAAATCGTTATATATATTTAATAAAATAAAATATAAATATCGTTATCTTTATCATACTAGTTAAGTAATGAGTTGTCAAAAGTGGTTCTAGATATTTATAAAAGTTATATACGTTTTAATAATAAAGTTCTTTTTAAACTGAAAACGTTTTTGTACGTTTGAAACTAAATAGATCAATCGAGTCTTTATGAGATTCAATCTTCCACTATCCTTTGTCTAGTTCTCAATGATTGACAATTTGTTCTTATTTATAAATCACTTTACCATTTTTCGAATATTGTTAAAATGGAAAGATTTCTCAAATCAACGTGGGCCTTTCAACAGAGACTTGTAATCATAATTCAATATATCTGATAATTCAATCATTTGATCTTATCTTCTAATTCCATTGATAAACATTTTGAAACAGATACAATCATATAAAGTATTTAATCTAATATTTTGTTTACGTTTCAAGTTATAATATATATACACATATACATATATAATCATATTCATTTAATGGTTCGTGAATCGTTGAAACTTGGTCGAGGTTGAATGAATGTATGAACATAGTTTAAAATTCTTGAAATTTAACTTAACAAATATTGCTTATCATGTCGGAAACATATAAAGATTAAAGTTTAAATTTGGTTGGAAATTTCCGGGTTGTCACAAAATCTTCTGATTAATTAAGATGAACCTTATCTAGGGGATTATGATGAACCCTCTAGCTACGGTGAAGCCATGTCAGATCCAGAATCTAACAAATGGCGAGATGCTATGAAGGCAGAGATGCAGTCCATGAAAGATAATCAAGTATGGGACTTGATTGATCTTCCACCCAATTGCAAGACAGTGGGCAGTAAATGGGTCTTCAAGAAGAAGGCTGACATGGACGGTAATGTAAATACTTTTAAGGCTCGGTTGGTGGAAAAAGGTTATACTCAAACTCAAGGAATTGATTATGCGGAAACTTTTTCACCAGTCGCGAGCATTAAATCAATTAGGATACTTATTGTCATAGCTGCTTTTCATGATTATGAAATATGGCAAATGGATGTCAAAACTGCTTTCCTAAATGGTGACCTAAGCGATGACGTATATATGGTTCAGCCGGAAGGGTTTGTGAATCCTAAGCATCCTACTAAAGTATGCAAGCTTCTAAAATCCATTTATGGATTAAAGCAAGCATCCAGGAGCTGGAATCTTAAGCTTGATCAGAAAATCAAAGAGTTTGGTTTTTCTCAAAACCAAGATGAGCCCCGTGTTTACATTAGAGCTAGTGGGAGCAAAGTTGTCTTCTTGATCTTGTATGTTGATGACATACTACGTATTGGAAATGACATTCCAACTTTGCAAGATGTCAAATCTTGGATTGGAAAATGTTTTGCCATGAAAGATCTTGGAGAAGCTAAGTATATTCTTGGAATCAGGATCTATAGAAATAGATCCAAAAGGCTTATTGGTTTAAGTCAAAGTATATACATTGACAAAATCTTGCGAAGATTTAACATGCAAAACTCCAAGCTCGGAGCATTGCCCATGCAAAAGGGCATAACCTTGAGCAAGTCTCAAAGTCCTATCACACCTGATGAGATAAGATGAATGAAATGTGTTCCATATGCTTCGACTATAGGATCCATTATGTATGCCATGTTATGTACTAGACCTGATGTCTCGTTAGCTTTGAGTTTGACGAGTCGTTATCAACAGAATCCAGGTGAAGAACATTGGATTGCTGTTAATAGCATTCTTAAATATTTGCGGAGAACTAAAGATATGTTCTTGGTTTACGGTGGTTTGGAAGAAGATTTGAGTATTAGATGTTATACAGATGCTAGTTTCCAAACTGATTGAGATGATTATCGATCCAGTCAGGGTATGTCTTTGTCATGAATGGCGGGGCAGTTAATTGGAGAAGCTTAAAGCAGAGCACAGTTGCACAGTTGTAAGAACCAGTTTTCCTTAGTTGGTTGGGACGCTGTCCAAACAGGTGGAACGCCATCCAAGTGTGAAGGACTGGACGCCGTCCAGCAATTTGGATGCCGTCCAGATGGACTGGCGGACCAGTTGTCCCATTTTTAGATATTTAAAGGGGGTGGTTTGGTAATTTCACTTGGGGAACGACTTAAAGGCCTAGAGATCAGTTGGTGGGTGTCATTACACCAACTTCATCTACCTTATCCTCTTCCACTTCAATTCTAGAGAGAGAAAAGGGTTCTAGTGTGAGAAAGCTCAATCTAAAGAGGAAGAAGCTAGTTTCGGGCCAAAGCGCGTGTTTTAAAGTTTTTTATCTACTTCCTAGCTACGTTGTGATAGTGGTGGTAAGTGCTAAACCTAATTTCCCTATTTTATGTTGTTTAAGGGTTAGGGTTTGGGTCATAGATGAACATAAGATCCATATTTGGTAATTTTGGGTGTTCTTGGGTAAGATTGAGTTATGAAGACTCAATAGAAATTAACCTAGGGTTCCAATGTGTAAATTGGTAGTTGTGAGTCTTAAATTCTTTAGTTAACTACTAGCACACCTAGATGTGATGTAAGTGGGTATTTGGTGACCAAATGGGTGTGTGAACCTTGAAACGGGTCTTTGATGACCTAAGTTGTCTAAGTGTGTGTGTAAATGCGATAACCTTGTGGTAATGAATGATTTAAGACCCAAAACTTGCTAGTGTTAGAGTTTTGGCAAAGATGACCTAAGGATTAGGGTTAAAGGTGCAAATGGGTCAAAATTGGCACCATGGGTCAAAATGACACTAGAATGGTGAGTAAGTTGGTTGACCAATTTCATTGTATGATTGATTATATGCATAACGTATAGGTACGTCGCGTTGAAGGTTGCGAGCTTGATAATCTCACTGAAGACATTAAGGTGAGTGGAATGATTATATGCGTATGTATATAATGTATTTATTTGTGTGCTATGGTATGAACCAAAGAGCCGGTAGTGCCATAGTATGTGCGATTGTGCTATGATGTGAACCAAAGAGCCGGTAGCGTCATAGTATGTGTGTGGTAGTGTGAACCAAAGAGCCAGTAGCACTACGACATGAGTTGTTAGAGTGTAAACCAAAGAGCCAGTAGCACTTTAACGCGAGTATGACTCGGGTTGTGATGTGAACCAAAGAGCCGGTAGCATCATAACCGATGCGTATGGTGTGAACTAAAGAGCCAATAGCACCATGACGCGAGAATGGTTAACCATGGTTGTGTATTGTTTTGTAGCATATTGTAGTATGTCGATTACATGTTATTGATTATGCTAGTTGCGGTTTGATGGAGATTATTGGCTTTGTACATGAGATGGTATGCTAATTGTTATTGCTAGCGATTATACGTTGTTTGTAAGTGTATGCAAGTAGGTATATTATATATGTATATGTATAATTATTGCATTCACTAAGCTTTGCTTACCCTCTTGTTGTTTACCTTTTTATAGGCTCGGGTGTTGACAAGGGTAAGGGCGTTCGATTGGATTAGAGATCCCGCTTTGTTTTTGATAGGGGAAGCATTTGTGATGAATAGCTTTTGAAGTTTGGCCAAGATGTGGGTAGTTTAACCCCAAACATCATGCTCTAGTGTAGTTTGGAAATTAAACTCGTACGGTCGAAACTTGTATTTTGAACGAAACTCGTAAAACGACCAATGTGGGCCCGAAGTTGTAAAACTCAATTTTATTGTGGAAATCTCTTAGTTTAACTTATTATAACTTGTTGTGAAAAGGTTTTCGTTTAAAAGTGTCGGGAAGAGGGTTTTTCGCTCATGTAAGTCGAGCACGGGGATCAGTCCCTGGTATATCATTGGGGCGCCGTCCCAAATGTGAAGACCCGTCCTAATCCATCCGGACGAAGTCCATATCGATTATAAACGAATCACAACAGTTGATTACATCGCAAGGTACTTGACCTCTATATGATACATTTTACAAACATTGCATTTGTTTTTAAAAGACAAACTTTCATTTCATTGAAAGTTGACAACATGCATATCATTTCATAATACATTTAACTATAATTGACTTAATAATAATCTTGATGAACTCAACGACTCGAATGCAACGTCTTTTGAAATATGCCATAAATGACTCCAAGTAATGTCTCTAATATGAGCTAATGCACAGTGGAAGATTTCTTTCATACCTGAGAATAAACATGCTTTAAAGTGTCAACCAAAAGGTTGGTAAGTTCATTAGTTTAACATAAATAATCATTACATAATTTTAATAGACCACAAGATTTCATATTTCCATTTCTCATAAACATACGTCCCATGCATAGAGACAAAAATATCATTCATATGGACTGAACACCTGGTAACCGACATTCACAATATGTATTTAAGAATATCCCCATCATTCCGGGATCCTCTATCGGACATGATATAAATTTCGAAGTACTAAAGCATCCGGTACTTTGGATGGGGCTTGTTGGGCCCAATAGATCTATCTTTAGAGTTCGCGTCAATTAGGGTGTCTGTTCCCTAATTCTTAGATTACCAGACTTAATAAAAAGGGGCATATTCGATTTCGATCATTCAACCATATAATGTAGTTTCAATTACTTGTGTCTATTTCGTAAAACAGTTATAAAAACAGCGCATGTATTCTCAGTCCCAAAAATATATATTGCGAAAGCATTTAAAAAGGGATTAATGAAACTCACGCATATAAATATTGTACATCAGTTAATAAAGCATTTGCATGTATTCTCAGTTCAAAATATATTTCAAAAGTATTTAATAAAGCAGTTGTAAAAACAGCGCATGTATTCTCAGCCCCAAAAATATAAAGAGTAAAAGGGAGCAAATGAAACTCACCTATTGTATTTTGTAGTAAAAATACATATTACGACATTGAACAACTGTAGGGTTAGCCTCGGATTCACGAACCTATATCAATTATATATATTAACACATATAATATTATTTAACAAGTTTAGGTATTAATATTAATATACTTGTTATATTAATAATTTGTATATTATTTATTATATTTATTACATACTAATGTTTAGAATATTCTGTAATGTATAACATTTTATATTTTTAGTATTACTTAATTTTATTATATAAAAGTAACATTTTGATTAAAATATAGAAGTATGTAATATTAGTATATGTATGTAAAAAATATATTTTATGTAAATAATATTTATTTTAATGATAATAGTAATAATTATAATATTCATAAAAACTAATAATAAAGGTAATAAAAATACTGATAATTTTAATAAGAATACAAATGATAGTTTTAAAGATGATAATTTCAATAATATTATTAACTTTAATGGTACTAGCTAATTTTAAACTAATGATAATTTTAATAATTATAATCGTTTTAAATATAAATGATAATCTTAATAATATGTGTTTATCTTAAACTTAATCATACTTCATAACCATATTCTAAAGTTTGTAACATAAATTCTATATTTATCATTTTCATCTCTTTGTATTATGTTAAAATTTTATTATCATTTTTATATATTATACTTAAGATTTTAAATGACGTGCTAAATGTTTAAAATGAATTAAAAAGTTTCAAGCTCGGTTTTATACCTACGGATGAACTAACGAAGAGAATGAATGAGAGTCAACGAATTTATTGTTCGAAGCACAAACAATCACGACACCTCGAACTCATCATCATATGCATAACATCATCATCTTCATTATTTTCACTCATCGTCTCATCAACATCTCGATCATCTTTCATCATTGTACCACAGTATTCACCATTCTAACTATTCCTAATCATCATCTTTCACCCCGTAACCATCATCACCATTCCTTGCGGTTTCAACATCATTATCTGAGTTATTCATTCGTACATCATTCTCCTCTTATCTAACATATTCACCTCATCATATTCGATTTTTTTTTCACTCATTATGTGGTTCATAAAATACTTTCATCGGGTCTGTTTCTCAAGTGCAGTATAATGAGCTGCCACCTTTTTCAGCCCACCTATATTTAAAGGAGTCCACCATGTTGCAAGTTCATTTAAAAATAATCCAAATAGCCCAAGTATCATCAATAACAAGAAGGGTTTCGATTATATGCATAAAGAAAAGACCTCGAGCAGTATCAAAACTAACAAAGGTTTCGGTTAGCAGTAAATCACGTAGCAGCAACAAGTGTAATAGGTTTATGTTGATATTGATTAAGAACTAGGAATAGCAACCGATGGGTTTTGCAAGTAGTGGCCCAACATAGAATAAAATCTCGGCCCAAAATCAAAGGTTCATCCCAACAACTTAAATGTTTAAGATTATGATTACCGCAGCCCAAGCAACTGATGGCCCGATTCAGATATTAAAGGCCTGCAGCCCGAATACAAAGTAATAGATTCATTGATATATTTCCAGCTGTGTTGCATAATGTAACAATGTTTGGCACGTGAAAAAGGATCACTTTGGTCCACCATAATAGCTGTCTAGCAAGTGGGAAATATAAAACAAAATTTTATTCGATGGTGATGGAGTCTAATCAAACCAAGTCAGAGAACAAAAACTGACGTATTACTTCCTTTTCATGGGTGTTTGAAAGTGATGGTTGTACAAAACAGAAAACCAGTAAGTTGCAACAACAGGTTAAATCACGATAGCTTAGTAAGAAGAAGAAATGGTGACTAGTTTTCATGTCCTACTTCGATCAGCTCAAAGACAAGAATAATAGTTAAATGTTTTTAAAACTATCTAGTGGGTGAGTGGGTTTATTGTTTAATGTGTGTGTTAACCAAAACAAAGAGAAAAGAACAAAATAAATAAAAAAGAATGCATAAAGGTGGCCAATATATTCGCATGCTTTAGTTCATTGTCTTCTGTATAGAAAAATGAAACAGCAACGGTAGTAAGAAGGAGGTTAACAGGTGGCGGTTTAAGGTGTTCAACTAGGGGTAAACGAGAATAGTAGTATCAAACAAGTGGTGTTGTGGTTGTTTAATTGAGCAAGAAAAAGAATGAGTATCAATAGACTTTGATTATGGTGATTTGGGTGTTGGGACTATTCGGACAGAAATATCAACGAGCAGTAGCATAGTAGTACATAAGTGGTGTTTGAGAATAAGGAGACCAAGGTGGTGATGTGGTGTGAAGGTGATTGAAGGTGGTGTTGGCTATGATCGTTTAAAGAAAAGAAAAGAAACGGAATATCAAATAACTCGATTGCGTGTAGGGAATTGGGTGAAAGTTGTGAAGGTACCTTGAGTTTGTTATGATCGAAAACCAGGAACCTAAAAGTGGGACGAGTAGCAAAATTCAGTGACCTGTGGTGGTGATGAAAGATTTACGGCGGTGGTGATCATTGGTTAACGAGGGTGTTGATAATCTTGGTTCTTCGGTTATAAGAAAATTAATCGAGGGAGTTTGAGGCAGGGTGTTCATTGGTGATGAAAGGTGGTCACGAAGGAGATAGGAAGGAGAAAAGAAAAGTGGCCGGGTGTAGATGGTGACCCACGGTGGTGTATGATGGCGGTAGAGGGTTCCACGATGGTGGTTTGTGGATTTGAATACAGTAGACGATTCAAGGAGTTTTGAGTTTTTACATATATGTATATAACGATGTATATATATAGAAAAAAGAGTTTCATAGAAATATATATATATATATATATATATATATATATATATATATATATATATATATATATATATATGTAATATAATACTTTAACAACTTGGAATCCAATAAAAACAGTATAGCCACCCACAGTGTTTATTTCTACAGGTATAGTTTGGTCATGTTATATATATATATATATATATATATATATATATATATATATATATATATATATATATATATATATATATCTTAAATATGCAAGTGGAAGCTGAGCAGAAACAATATAATACTAGTTAAAGAAAAAGGGACAAGTGAGAAGTGGTGATGGTTGAATCTACATAAATTGTATATGTATATATATCACTCCGTGTGGTTTAATTTGTGAAGGACAACTAAAAACAGTAATATTTGCATAATTCAAGATTTGCAAAATATTTCCGATTGTCAGTATTCTATGACATCAATTATTTAACAATGATATAATACACATATATATATTTTATATAGAACTTTATTAATTATATGAATTGGATTTAGTACAGATAATTTTACCTACATATTTATTTACACATAATGATTCGTGAATCGTCGGGAACAGTTAAAGGGTAAAAACACTTCAAAATATTTGAGATTCAACATTACAGACTTTGCTTATCGTGTCGGGATCATATAAAGATTAAGTTTAAATTTGGTCGGAAATTCCCGGGTCGTCACAGTACCTACCCGTTAAAGAAATTTTGTCCCGAAATTTGAGTGAGATGGTCATGGCTAACAATAAAAATGTTTTCATGACGAATATGAGTTGATAAATAGAGTTTTATCATCATTGAGTAATATGAATAAAACAATTCGATTATTCGAAGAGTACGAATGAAGCTATCACAAAAGAGTGAAATGAATAAGTGTAGATTCGCCTTGTCTGGTGACGTAGTCATGGTTGATTTTAGAAAATAAGGTGCGTCTTAGCTTTTGATGTTGTCTTGGTTGAATTCCGAAATTCAAGGGATTTAAAGAAAATCTTCAAAATCTAAAAGATTTGATTCTTCGGCGAGTTAAGGAAATTAAGATCTCTATAATTAAATACGGTGATCTGCCTTGATTTCTTTGTCTGATATTTCCATTATAAATTAAACTCCTCCATTCCATTAATCTCACCATTCCTATACTTTCTTTCTTAGTTCATACATTCAAAAGATTGTGAAAATGCTTAGTCCAGTTCTAATCCTTGGTATTTTTCTAATTATCATTTCTGTCATCCTTCTTTTTAATCTTCCATCATTAGAATCTGTTTACTTCTACTATTGCCTTGGGGTGATACTATTCTTAATTATACCGTGTCTTTATATTGCTATCCGTATTAATATCCACGGTTTGTAACCTCCGTGTTTTTATTGTGCTTTATATTTTCTCGTATATTTTGGAGCTCTTTGCCTTTTTATTATCTTCTCGACCTCTAGTAAAGTGAGTAACGATCCAGAATTTATAAGTATGGAATTTCGAATGAACTTAATGTTCTAAACAAGGAAGAACGTAATAGCACGATTTGATTTATCAAAATACCAGAATCACTGAGAATAGAACTATCAAGAATATATTTTCTTGATATGTTCAGAAATTAAGCAGAATGAAAGAGTTATGTAACATGGCACATGATGACGTTATGATCTGTGAATCATCACGTTCCATTAGAAACTCAGCATGACTTACTGTAATATAATCACGTTGATCAAGTGTCATTATATTATACTAACTCATGCTTCAGTTCCCAACATTACTTCAATAACATTCTTATTTTAAGCTCGAAAGTTTACAGAATATAGAAACTAACAGATTCTATATGATGTAACACTGATAGCACGAAGAGATTATTGATTTCAGATAAGAATAGTTATGAAAATATCTTCAGAAATATGGAGGATATTTATAATGAAAGATACTATGATATCTTGGAATTTCTAATATCGAAGGATGGTGAAGAAAATTTGTCCGCAAGATTTTGGAGTCAGAAGCAAGGTATTCGCTAAAGATTTCATCAGAAACAGAATCATCAGGATTCTTAATGTACAAGTTTAGTCCTTGTGATTTGTTCAGAGACTCCTTCGTGGTTAGCTTAATCCGTTTTCCAATTCCAACATTTCTGAGCTTACCAACATACTATTCTTTATCGTCGAACTTTTGACTGTTAAGGTCGTTTACGTTTTTGTTGTTTCATTCAACTTTTCAAAATTCAGAGTATTAACTCGCAAAATGGGTGCTTTTCAGAATTTCAGAATGGAAGATCATAGTTCTAAGAGATAAATATTATATGGATACATATAACTGTTAATGTGGAAACGTTGCGAGACTCACAATACAGATTTGCTGATTCCCGGTAATTGATATGGCAATTCTTGTTACAAGATGCGGTTGAGTACATGATGAGACTTCAATAGATAAATATAGTGACTTGTCGGAGGGATTTAAACCAAGGAGCAACGAGGTTGCTGGTACGTCTGCTGGTAATATGATGGAATATAAAAGGTTCCCGGTAACAATAAAAGAGCACGCATATATATCAAGGTTATAATAAGGTTGTTTAGAATGAAAAGTCGAAGTTGACTTGTTGGAGCTGTGACAAAATTGACTAATTTGAAAAGAATTGAAATGTTATTTTTTTGGTAATAACAAAGCCAAAGGAGCTAGCACTGATATGTGTTAAACGTTTACTCAGTTTCCGAGTGTTTTCAGGTACATAACTTTATGCATCAATCTTTTCTTCCATAGATGAAATGTGGTTGGTTCATCCTCTCGATTAAGGTGTTTTCAAGAATCATAAAATGTTTGAACGCAGATTAGAATTGTCAAGATACAAATGAGGTTTAAGATGAAATCAAGTGGCAAACTTGAAGAATTGTTTAGTTTCATATGTTATAATCAGTATTTTAATTCATTTTAATTGTCCAATGTTGGCAGTCCACAGTCGATAGTCCACAGTTAACAGTCCAATAATTCATACATAGTTTAATATATAATATTCGATTTAATTAATTCATATCGTGACCCGTGTACATGTCTCATACTCGATCACAACTCAAATTATATATATTATTGTAGAATCAACCTCCACCCTGTATAGAGAACTCGTTCATTACTGCATATAGAGTGTCTATGGTTATTCCAAATAATATATATAAATGAGTCGATATGATATGTCAAAACTTTGTATACGTGTCCCGATATTTAAGTGCGTAAAATAAATAACAGAAATTAAATAACGATAAATAAAGTGCGTAAAGTAAATAACAAAAATTAAATAACGATAAATAAAATTGCGAGAATGTAAATTGCGATAATTAAATTGCTATAATTAAATTGCGATAAATAAAATGTAATCAGTTAGCTAGGAACAATTAGCTAGGAACAGTTAGCGTGGATTCTTAACAAAATTTCTCATAGTTAATTTGTTTGTTTCTAGCAAATTTTATTTTGTCAAATGTTTTCTTCATTATGCCACTTGTTGGATTCTGATAAATCAAAATCCAAATATGAAATTGGATGAATATGGTTATTCTGTGGTGAACGGATTTGTATATCGGTGGATGTAAGTAGGATAGTATGTGACTGTTGAAATAGATTCGAAGAATGTACAATGTAACTTATTAATGTGAAATTTAAATATTCCTCGGGTATTACCTACCCGTTAAAATATTTTCACCATTAACAGTTTGCACAAGAGAATTTTTAATTACAATCTTTATGAAAACATATATACATATATGTTTTCTTCAGATGTATTCATGGATTTAATGAGTTACTATGATATTAAACTCATTTGCTTTTCGGTTGGAACTAGAATAAATAATCTCTAAAACTTTAGAGATTACATATTCGCCATGTCGAACGAAGATAAATGAGGTAGAACGATACGTAGAACGAAGATCATACTCAAAGTACAGATGATGATATTGAAGCATGGATTGTTGATGGTACTGGTGCTGTTATTAATGGTACTGTTGGTGCCGGTGATGTTGCTGAAGCTGGTATATTTTGCACCATATTCTTCAAATTGATTATTCGAGCGCGAAGTTCGTTGACTTATTACTCCAGGATGATTGTTGGTTAGAACGAGCAGATGAATAAGGTTCAGAATTGTGGATATAATATAATCTTGTCGAGTTACCCTGGAAATGAGACTGAAAATGGTGTCTCGAACAGGTTCGCCGGTAAATGCTTCAGGTTCATTGTCAAGAGGTGAATTCGGTTGGTGGAAGGGATTACCTTCTGCACGTTTCCATTAATTAAGTCAACTACAAACCCATCAGATGAATTGATAATGGCTGATTGGTTGATTCATGCCGATGACGCTATTTTCGGAGCTTAGGTGAACATCTATGTCGGAATAGCTGTCGGAAGCTATTGGAATCTGAGGGACTCGAACTGGTTGCAGGATTCATCTCGTACGATCAGATGAAGGATTTTCGATAAGAAATAGATTATAGGATGTAGATTAGTACCCTACAATACATAGTTTACATATGCATATATAATACTAAAATCCCATAAGTTACGGGGGAATCTACGAAAGTTGTCAGGCAAAGTTACAGTAACAGATACGTTAAGATATGAAGTAGCAGATACGCTAAGATATGAATTTTGTCTATACATTATTCATGCAGTCAATGTAGTAAAACGTGTCTAGACTAAGAATGATAAGCAAGTGATTCTCTAAGAATGATAAGCAGATGATTTCCGACAAAAATGATAAGCAAAACTTTTGACATGCAGACACGGTCGAAGTCCAGACTCACTAAAGCATCCTAACAACTATCAGTTAGACACACTAATGCAAGACCTGGTTCGCTAATACCACCGCTCTGATACCAACTGTGAAGACCCGTCCTAATCCATCCGGACGAAGTCCATATCGATTATAAACGAATCACAACAGTTGATTACATTGCGAGGTACTTGACCTCTATATGATACATTTTACAAACATTGCATTCGTTTTTAAAAGACAAACTTTCATTTCATTGAAAGTTGACGACATGCATATCATTTCATAATACATTTAACTATAATTGACTTAATAATAATCTTGATGAACTCAACGACTCGAATGCAACGTCTTTTGAAATATGCCATAAATGACTCCAAGTAATGTCTCTAATATGAGCTAATGCACAGCGGAAGATTTCTTTCATACCTGAGAATAAACATGCTTTAAAGTGTCAACCAAAAGGTTGGTGAGTTCATTAGTTTAACATAAATAATCATTACATAATTTTAATAGACCACAAGATTTCATATTTCCATTTCTCATAAACATACGTCCCATGCATAGAGACAAAAATATCATTCATATGGACTGAACACCTGGTAACCGACATTCACAATATGTATTTAAGAATATCCCCATCATTCCGGGATCCTCCATCGGACATGATATAAATTTCGAAGTACTAAAGCATCCGGTACTTTGGATGGGGCTTGTTGGGCCCAATAGATCTATCTTTAGAGTTCGCGTCAATTAGGGTGTCTGTTCCCTAATTCTTAGATTACCAGACTTAATAAAAAGGGGCATATTCGATTTCGATCATTCAACCATATAATGTAGTTTCAATTACTTGTGTCTATTTCGTAAAACAGTTATAAAAACAGCGCATGTATTCTCAGTCCCAAAAATATATATTGCGAAAGCATTTAAAAAGGGATTAATGAAACTCACGCATATAAATATTGTACATCAGTTAATAAAGCATTTGCATGTATTCTCAGTTCAAAATATATTTCAAAAGTATTTAATAAAGCAGTTGTAAAAACAGCGCATGTATTCTCAGCCCCAAAAATATAAAGAGTAAAAGGGAGCAAATGAAACTCACCTATTGTATTTTGTAGTAAAAATACATATTACGACATTGAACAACTGTAGGGTTAGCCTCGGATTCACGAACCTATATCAATTATATATATTAACACATATAATATTATTTAACAAGTTTAGGTATTAATATTAATATACTTGTTATATTAATAATTTGTATATTATTTATTATATTTATTACATACTAATGTTTAGAATATTCTGTAATGTATAACATTTTATATTTTTAGTATTACTTAATTTTATTATATAAAAGTAACATTTTGATTAAAATATAGAAGTATGTAATATTAGTATATGTATGTAAAAAATATATTTTATGTAAATAATATTTATTTTAATGATAATAGTAATAATTATAATATTCATAAAAACTAATAATAAAGGTAATAAAAATACTGATAATTTTAATAAGAATACAAATGATAGTTTTAAAGATGATAATTTCAATAATATTATTAACTTTAATGGTACTAGCTAATTTTAAACTAATGATAATTTTAATAATTATAATCGTTTTAAATATAAATGATAATCTTAATAATATGTGTTTATCTTAAACTTAATCATACTTCATAACCATATTCTAAAGTTTGTAACATAAATTCTATATTTATCATTTTCATCTCTTTGTATTATGTTAAAATTTTATTATCATTTTTATATATTATACTTAAGATTTTAAATGACGTGCTAAATGTTTAAAATGAATTAAAAAGTTTCAAGCTCGGTTTTATACCTACGGATGAACTAACGAAGAGAATGAATGAGAGTCAACGAATTTATTGTTCGAAGCACAAACAATCACGACACCTCGAACTCATCATCATATGCATAACATCATCATCTTCATTATTTTCACTCATCGTCTCATCAACATCTCGATCATCTTTCATCATTGTACCACAGTATTCACCATTCTAACTATTCCTAATCATCATCTTTCACCCCGTAACCATCATCACCATTCCTTGCGGTTTCAACATCATTATCTGAGTTATTCATTCGTACATCATTCTCCTCTTATCTAACATATTCACCTCATCATATTCGATTTTTTTTACTCATTATGTGGTTCATAAAATACTTTCACGGGTCTGTTTCTCAAGTGCAGTATAATGAGCTGCCACCTTTTTCAGCCCACCTATATTTAAAGGAGTCCACCATGTTGCAAGTTCATTTAAAAATAATCCAAATAGCCCAACTATCATCAATAACAAGAAGGGTTTCGATTATATGCATAAAGAAAAGACCTCGAGCAGTATCAAAACTAACAAAGGTTTCGGTTAGCAGTAAATCACGTAGCAGCAACAAGTGTAATAGGTTTGTGTTGACATTGATTAAGAACTAGGAATAGCAACCGATGGGTTTTGCAAGTAGTGGCCCAACATAGAATAAAATCTCGGCCCAAAATCAAAGGTTCATCCCAACAACTTAAATGTTTAAGATTATGATTACCGCAGCCCAAGCAACTGATGGCCCGATTCAGATATTAAAGGCCTGCAGCCCGAATACAAAGTAATAGATTCATTGATATATTTCCAGCTGTGTTGCATAATGTAACAATGTTTGGCACGTGAAAAAGGATCACTTTGGTCCACCATAATAGCTGTCTAGCAAGTGGGAAATATAAAACAAAATTTTATTCGATGGTGATGGAGTCTAATCGAACCAAGTCAGAGAACAAAAACTGCCGTATTACTTCTTTTTTCATGGGTGTTTGAAAGTGATGGTTGTACAAAACAGAAAACCAGTAAGTTGCAACAACAGGTTAAATCACGATAGCTTAGTAAGAAGAAGAAATGGTGACTAGTTTTCATGTCCTACTTCGATCAGCTCAAAGACAAGAATAATAGTTAAATGTTTTTAAAACTATCTAGTGGGTGAGTGGGTTTATTGTTTAATGTGTGTGTTAACCAAAACAAAGAGAAAAGAACAAAATAAATAAAAAAGAATGCATAAAGGTGGCCAATATATTCGCATGCTTTAGTTCATTGTCTTCTTTATAGAAAAACGAAACAGCAACGGTAGTAAGAAGGAGGTTAACAGGTGGCAGTTTAAGGTGTTCAACTAGGGGTAAACGAGAATAGTAGTATCAAACAAGTGGTGTTGTGGTTGTTTAATTGAGCAAGAAAAAGAATGAGTATCAATAGACTTTGATTATGGTGATTTGGGTGTTGGGACTGTTCGGACAGAAATATCAACGAGCAGTAGCATAGTAGTACATAAGTGGTGTTTGAGAATAAGGAGACCAAGGTGGTGATGTGGTGTGAAGGTGATTGAAGGTGGTGTTGGCTATGATCGTTTAAAGAAAAGAAAAGAAACGGAATATCAAATAACTCGATTGCGTGTAGGGAATTGGGTGAAAGTTGTGAAGGTACCTTGAGTTTGTTATGATCGAAAACCAGGAACCTAAAAGTGGGACGAGTAGCAAAATTCAGTGACCTGTGGTGGTGATGAAAGATTTACGGAGGTGGTGATCATTGGTTAACGA
Organism: Rutidosis leptorrhynchoides; assembly: GCF_046630445.1. Classification (NCBI taxonomy): domain Eukaryota; kingdom Viridiplantae; phylum Streptophyta; class Magnoliopsida; order Asterales; family Asteraceae; genus Rutidosis; species Rutidosis leptorrhynchoides. The sequence goes on along the minus strand of NC_092334.1, from coordinate 97,938,267 downwards.
GGGTGTTGATAATATTGGTTCTTCGGTTATAAGAAAATTAATCGAGGGAGTTTGAGGCAGGGTGTTCATTGGTGATGAAAGGTGGTCACGAAGGAGATAGGAAGGAGAAAAGAAAAGTGGCCAGGTGTAGATGGTGACCCACGGTGGTGTATGATGGCGGTAGAGGGTTCCACGATGGTGGTTTGTGGATTTGAATACAGTAGATGATTCAAGGAGTTTTGAGTTTTTACATATATGTATATAACGATGTATATATATAGAAAAAAGAGTTTCATAGAAATATATATATATATATATATATATATATATATATATATATATATATATATATATATATATATATATATATATATATATATATATATATATATATATATATATATATATATATATATATATATATGTAATATAATACTTTAACAACTTGGAATCCAATAAAAACAGTATAGCCGCCCACAGTGTTTATTTCTACAGGTATAGTTTGGTCATGTTATATATATATATATATATATATATATATATATATATATATATATATATATATATATATATATATATATATATCTATATATATATATATATATCTTAAATATGCAAGTGGAAGCTGAGCAGAAACAATATAATACTAGTTAAAGAAAAAGGGACAAGTGAGAAGTGGTGATGGTTGAATCTACATAAATTGTATATGTATATATATCACTCCGTGTGGTTTAATTTGTGAAGGACAACTAAAAACAGTAATATTTGCATAATTCAAGATTTGCAAAATATTTCCGATTGTCAGTATTCTATGACATCAATTATTTAACAATGATATAATACACATATATATATTTTATATAGAACTTTATTAATTATATGAATTGGATTTAGTACAGATAATTTTACCTACATACTTATTTACACATAATGATTCGTGAATCGTCGGGAACAGTTAAAGGGTAAAAACACTTCAAAATATTTGAGATTCAACGTTACAGACTTTGCTTATCGTGTCGGGATCATATAAAGATTAAGTTTAAATTTGGTCGGAAATTCCCGGGTCGTCACAGTACCTACCCGTTAAAGAAATTTCGTCCCGAAATTTGAGTGAGATGGTCATGGCTAACAATAAAAATGTTTTCATGACGAATATGAGTTGATAAATAGAGTTTTATCATCATTGAGTAATATGAATAAAACAATTCGATTATTCGAAGAGTACGAATGAAGCTATCACAAAAGAGTGAAATGAATAAGTGTAGATTCTCCTTGTCTGGTGACGTAGTCATGGTTGATTTTAGAAAATAAGGTGCGTCTTAGCTTTTGACGTTGTCTTGGTTGAATTCCGAAATTCAAGGGATTTAAAGAAAATCTTCAAAATCTAAAAGATTTGATTCTTCGGCGAGTTAAGGAAATTAAGATCTCTATAATTAAATACGGTGATCTGCCTTGATTTCTTTGTCTGATATTTTCATTATAAATTAAACTCCTCCATTCCATTAATCTCACCATTCCTATACTTTCTTTCTTAGTTCATACATTCAAAAGATTGTGAAAATGCTTAGTCCAGTTCTAATCCTTGATATTTTTCTAATTATCATTTCTGTCATCCTTCTTTTCAATCTTCCATCATAAGAATCTGTTTACTTCTACTATTGCCTTGGGGTGATACTATTCTTAATTATACCGTGTCTTTATATTGCTATCCGTATTAATATCCACGGTTTGTAACCTCCGTGTTTTTATTGTGCTTTATATTTTCTCGTATATTTTGGAGCTCTTTGCCTTTTTATTATCTTCTCGACCTCTAGTAAAGTGAGTAACGATCCAGAATTTATAAGTATGGAATTTCGAATGAACTTAATGTTCTAAACAAGGAAGAACGTAATAGCACGATTTGATTTATCAAAATACCAGAATCACTGAGAATAGAACTATCAAGAATATATTTTCTTGATATGTTCAGAAATTAAGCAGAATGAAAGAGTTATGTAACATGGCACATGATGACGTTATGATCTGTGAATCATCACGTTCCATTAGAAACTCAGCATGACTTACTGTAATATAATCACGTTGATCAAGTGTCATTATATTATACTAACTCATGCTTCAGTTCCCAACATTACTTCAATAACATTCTTATTTTAAGCTCGAAAGTTTACAGAATATAGAAACTAACAGATTCTATATGATGTAACACTGATAGCACGAAGAGATTATTGATTTCAGATAAGAATAGTTATGAAAATATCTTCAGAAATATGGAGGATATTTATAATGAAAGATACTATGATATCTTGGAATTTCTAATATCGAAGGATGGTGAAGAAAATTTGTCCGCAAGATTTTGGAGTCAGAAGCAAGGTATTCGCTAAAGATTTCATCAGAAACAGAATCATCAGGATTCTTAATGTACAAGTTTAGTCCTTGTGATTTGTTCAGAGACTCCTTCGTGGTTAGCTTAATTCGTTTTCCAATTCCAACATTTCTGAGCTTACCAACATACTATTCTTTATCGTCGAACTTTTGACTGTTAAGGTCGTTTACGTTTTTGTTGTTTCATTCAACTTTTCAAAATTCAGAGTATTAATTCGCAAAATGGGTGCTTTTCAGAATTTCAGAATGGAAGATCATAGTTCTAAGAGATAAATATTATATGGATACATATAACTGTTAATGTGGAAACGTTGCGAGACTCACAATACAGATTTGCTGATTCCCGGTAATTGATATGGCAATTCTTGTTACAAGATGCGGTTGAGTACATGATGAGACTTCAATAGATAAATATAGTGACTTGTCGGAGGGATTTAAACCAAGGAGCAACGAGGTTGCTGGTACGTCTGCTGGTAATATGATGGAATATAAAAGGTTCCCCGGTAACAATAAAAGAGCACGCATATATATCAAGGTTATAATAAGGTTGTTTAGAACGAAAAGTCGAAGTTGACTTGTTGGAGCTGTGACAAAATTGACTAACTTGAAAAGAATTGAAATGTTATTTTTTTGGTAATAACAAAGCCAAAGGAGCTAGCACTGATATGTGTTAAACGTTTACTCAGTTTCCGAGTGTTTTCAGGTACATAACTTTATGCATCAATCTTTTCTTCCATAGATGAAATGTGGTTGGTTCATCCTCTCGATTAAGGTGTTTTCAAGAATCATAAAAGGTTTGAACGCAGATTAGAATTGTCAAGATACAAATGGGGTTTAAGATGAAATCAAGTGGCAAACTTGAAGAATTGTTTAGTTTCATATGTTATAATCAGTATTTTAATTCATTTTAATTGTCCAATGTTGGCAGTCCACAGTCGATAGTCCACAGTTAACAGTCCAATAATTCATACATAGTTTAATATATAATATTCGATTTAATTAATTCATATCGTGACCCGTGTACATGTCTCATACTCGATCACAACTCAAATTATATATATTATTGTAGAATCAACCTCCACCCTGTATAGAGAACTCGTTCATTACTGCATATAGAGTGTCTATGGTTATTCCAAATCGTGTATAGCTACCATTGTTACGGGTTCAAATCGTGTCAAACAAGCGATGTAAGATGATTGTTGAGAAAGATGGGGTAGTGTGGTGTATATGTATATACATATGTGTTAAGTCCTTTCGTTTCGTTGCTTAATCTTTTCCGTTTTATAGTATGAAGACGAGAAACGGACCTGAGAACAATGAAGGGGGTACGAGCGAGGATGTCTAGTTTACGGCCAAGGTTGAGGCCATTATGCAAAGGCGTCATGCGACCTTCTTAGAGGATGTTAAGAAAATGTTCTTAGATTCGATTGACGAACAAGTAGTCAATCTAGTCAAGGAACAAGTTAAGATTGTTCTTAAAGAGGATAATGCTGGAAGGCGAGATTTCCACTATAAAAACTTTAAAGATGCTCAACCTCCCACCTTTGAAGGTGAACGAGACCCACTCAAGAGTGCTCGATGGATCTCCGATATGGAGGGGGCTTTTCGTACTAGTGAGTGCCCTCTTGATAAAACGACGAGGTTTGGTAGTAGCAAGATGAGGGGTGATGCCAAGTTGTGGTGGGACGCGAAAATACGACTTTATGGCGAAGAACAAAGTATGAGTTTGACGTGGGACGAGTTTAAAGAAGAATTTTTCAAGGAGTACCGAACTTCGGCCGATCTTTCAAAGCTTAAGGACGAGTTATGTACTTTAAGGAAAGGGTCAATGGATTTGAACACTCTCAAGTCCACTTTCTTATCAAAGACCCAATTTTGCCCGGAGTATGATGGGAATGATCACATGTTGAAAGAAGATTTTTACCGAACCTTGAATGATAACTATCAAGAAAGGATTAGTAGGAATTCGGCGAAGACTTTTGATGAATTGTTTGATATCGCTAAGGGTTCTGATTCGCTTGCTCCAAGAAAGAGTGACTTCACCTTTGGCAAACGAAAATTTGAAGCTACTAGCCACTCGAACAAGAAGAGAAAGAGTGTGACCGAGAGCGTCGGTAGTGTGAGAAAGGGGGCTTCTAAGGGTTTTGGACCCACGTGCTACAATTGTGGTCGACAAGGGCACTTGGCCTGTGATTGTACGAACTCATCTTCCAACAAAATCGTTTGTTTTAATTGTAATAAAGAAGGGCACAAGAGGCCGGAGTGTCCCGATTTGCGCAATGATAATGTTAAGCGGCTAGAGAAGGCGGCGGGTACGACTAGGGGCCTCAATTACTTAATGACCAATGATGAGGCCAAGCAATCCAATAAAGTCGTCTTAGGTACTTTCATGGTTAACTCTAGTCCGGCATGTATACTTTTTGATTGTGGTGCTAACTTGTCGTTTGTGTCACCAAGATTTGTGCCTAAGTTAAATAAATTGCTAGCTAAGTTAAGTTATCCGGTAGAAGTCGAAATAGCGTACGGTAAAACGGTGCTAGGGGTTGATGTTTGTAAAAATTGTAATGTTGTGTTTGGTACCGAAACTTTTGAAATCGATCTCATTCCGATGACTTTGGGTGATTTTGATATCGTGGTTGGTATGGATTGGATGGATCATAATAGAGCCGATATTGCATGCCATGAAAAATCTATTCGGGTGAAAACCCCAAGTGGGGGAGATTTAATTATTCATGGCGATAAGCGAAGAAGACTTGTGCTGATATGCACTTTTGCACGGACACGTCGTTTCCTTGTTAGTGGTGGCATGACTTTTCTTGCCCATGTTGTTGATACTCGTGATGGGTCACCACCCATTCGTGAAATTCCGGTGGTTAATGAATTTGAAGATGTTTTTTCGGATGAGTTACCGGTTGTTCCGGCGGAAAGACAAGTTGAATTTCGCATTGAGTTGGTTCCGGGGTGTGACGACCCGGAAATTTCCGACCAAATTTAAACTTATTCTTAATATGATTCTGACACGATAAGCAAAAGTCTGTTAGGTTGAGTCTCAAAAACTTTGAACTATGTTTAATATATTCATTTGACCTTCGACTGCTCTCGACGATTCACGAACAATTTATCTGTAAATAAATATGTAATTATATATATATATATATATATATATATATAAATTTAAGTATATATAATAATTGGAAATAATAAAATATAATTTAAATTATATATGTAAAACAAAATACAAAATAATTACATTGTAATTTAAAATGAGTCTATATATATATATATATATATATATATATATATATATATATATATATATATATATTATATTGTGATCCTTAGAATTAATTATGTAAAATAATAATAATAAATAATAATTATTATATATATATATATATATATATATATATATATATATATATATATATATATATATATATAGGGTTTTGAAGTTATTTATTCAACGAAGGTAATGCTCAATTGTCATTCGATTGATATACTAAACAAGTTAGAAAGGAACTATTGTGATTATAAAATAAACGGTGACCCGAAAATGAGTTTTATAAATTATAGGCTTATTAATAATATATTTAGAAGTTATTTGGTAAATTTTAACAATAACTATATTTTACTTAGGGTTGGGAGTGAATAATTAATATAATTTTTATTTAATAATTAATGACCGAATTTTATACCATAATGACTGAAATAAATAAAGATGTATAATATAAAATTTTGAATTTTTTTTGAAGACTTTTTAATTCGTCACGGATTAACAATGGAGCACGAAACTCAGTCCGCCTTAAAGTATCGGTAGATTAAAGGCTGCTATAGATTTAACTGTGTATCATGTGATTATTATTATTATTATTATTTAATATTATAATAATAATTATATTATATATATAATTCTATATCTATCTTTATATATATACATTTTGATGAATTCAAGATCAATCTATCGACAAACCACCCTCAACTCTTTCTCCTTCCTTGCACCGGCCACCTCTACCACCTCGCCGGACCACCACTCGCCACCACCGTAAATCACTAACATCCACTCTTTCTCTTCTCTCTTTTTCTTTTTCCTCGCCGATAGATCAAACACCCACTCATCACCATCGTCACTCAAACCTCACATCCCCATCGTTCCTGTTTCGATCAGTTCTCATCACAAAACCACCACTCTGTCACAGCAAACAAACCTCACCATGATCATATTGTAAACTCCTGCTCGAGCTCAGCCGTTATTACTTCTATCCCCAGGTTGAGATCAACCCAACGTCATCGATATTTTCTTTTGATGGGTTTCTGGTTACATCGTAAATTATCACCACCACATCCATTCTCACCCTCTTCTGTTGCTACTGATTTCTATTTCGATTGTGACAAGACCACCATCAAACTAAAACCACTTGTCCTAATTTTTGTTCAACGAAACCCAAAGCAATCTTTCAAGTCTTACTACTCGATGTTCCTGTTGAGCTGAAACAATAAACAAAGATGATGACGACATGATGCTATGAAGAAGATGATGAATAGTGACACGTAATTATGAATGATAACGATGATGATGGTAGGCTGTGATGATGGCTACGAATGATAAAGATGATAAACGTGATCATGATAAATATGAGAGAATGATAGGGATGATCGTGATCGAGATGTGTTATCGATGTTGAAAACGATAAAGATGATGAACATCGATTTTGATGATGAGTGGAAGAGATCACGATGTAGGAAGGATGATGATATACGAGTATTATGATAAACAAAGATGATGATGATGCGTATTACGGATTTTATGAAGAAGTTTAAGCCTGCGTATTTATTTTTTTCTTTCCTGCTCCAATCCTTCGTAATAGTACCAGACCCAAAAACCACATCCTGCTTAGGATCGAGCTTCAACCTGGGCTTGTAAAGAGATTGGGCTATTTATGTTTTAATTGAACTTGCTTTAAGGACTACTTATTTGGGCCACTTTGTTTTAGTGATCTAGTTGGGCCAAAACCTGATTTTAAATCAACAATGATGATGATACGAGGGATGATGATGATCGTGGAAGACGATGACTTGGATGTGATGATGATGATGATGATAATGGTTTCGGTTTGTATGATGACGATGTCGAGGTTAATTATACGTATTAATGGTGATGACGATGTTAATATGTGATGAGGAGACAAATGATAATGATAATGATAATGATACATGAAAATGATGATGATGATGGTATATTTTTTTTTACCATTATTATGATTCTTATTATTAGTATTATTATTATTTCATCATAATTATTATTAATATTAATATTGTTTATTATGATTATGAATCGAGTATGATGATGACGATAATGAAGAATCGTGATGATCATGGACGACGGTGATGATGAATGACGATTATGATCGATGATGTTTAGGAGGGTATAACTTTCATTATCATAAAATTTTATTATCGTTTATTATCATTATTATTATTATAAACATACTTGTATTATTATTATTATTATTATTATTATTATTATTATTATTATTATTATTATTATTATTATTACTAATAATACAAGTATTAAGTGTCATTTATTATTATTATTATGATTAGGGGTACAATTATGATAATTTTTATTATTATTATTATTAAGTATTAAGTATTATTATCTTTATTATTATTATTATTAATACATTATTATTATTATCATTATTAGTATTATTAGTATCATAACTAGTAAAATTATCATCTTCATTAAAATTAACATTTTTATCATTAAAACTATTATTATTATTATTATTATTATTATTAATAATATTATCATTAATCATTATGATTGAAACTGTCATTACTATTATTATCATTATTATTATTTTCATGACAAATAAATATTATGTATATAAAAATGTACTTATATTAATACTACATATAATTATATATTGATCATATTAACATATATATATATATATATATATATATATATATATATATATATATATATATATATATATATATATATATATATATATATATATATATATATATATATATATGGTCATAATCGAGGAGGAAGTGAATGAAATTCAGGGGGAAGGGGGAAGTTAACCAATTTAGCTGGATCTGATCAAGACATAAAAAAGGGTGGAGGAGCACAATTGTCATTTTAATATTCTATTAATATAGCGCTGAATAAAAATAAATCGTAAATTAAAATAAAATGAATTATACAGAATAGCTCTTCATGCGTTCGTTCGTCTGTTCTTTCTAGGGTTTAATCGATTATTCAGAGTCCCTACAATCACATGAAATCTTCGATTACGGAAGAAACATTGATATTCTATTGAAGAAAAATCGATATTCAACTGAAGAAACATCAATTACGGAAATATAACACGAGAATCGTCAAAAAAGGGGGAAAAGTGAATGACAATGGAAATTCGAAATCTGATGAAGATTCGGCTACTAAAGAAGTTGTAAGTTATCATGAATAATTGTTATTTTGATTATTTCGTTTTTTTTTTATCATAGATCCTGATAATATTACATATAATGAATGTTATAACTGTAGCTTTAATGAAGAAAGGTTTAGATATCTTTTCTGGACAATTGAAGAAAGGTTTGTGTTGTCATATTGTTGAACTGGTGATCTTACGGTTAGTATGATGTGGCGGCTTGTTTGCTGCCATGTCAGCATTACATAGACAGAGAATTTACTGGTTACATGATGATGTCGTTACTGCTAGTTTATTCAATTGAAACCGAATTTGTTACTTGTTTTTATTTACCATTTGGTGAAATAGTTTAAATGTTATGTAAACTTGTAAAGTAGGTTTAATTGCAAGTCTTTGATGTGTTGTGTAAAGTTTTTATTTGATATGTGTTGTAGAAGTTGCTGGCGGAAATATTGTGAGGCGTGTATTACATATAATTAGGGAAGAAGATGTATCGCTTACAACATCTGCGATTGGTGGGTTTTGTTTATCGGTTGTTAGTGATGATGAAAACGATGTTGAACAAGACGATTATCCGGTTCTATCGGCTACGTCTGTTGCTGCGGCTGCACGAAATGCTCTATTATGCTGATATGCCTTATTATGGTTCTGTTCATCATTCTTGCTCCTCTGCAGATGATTCTGAAGAAAAAACAATATGTTAGTTATTATTGGGAAATGTTAATTATAGATTGTGTTGTTAAGTTGGATAGGTTTAATTTGTTCTTGATTGTGATTTTATTGTACCACATTTACTGATCTATTTTTGATCAAACGGTATTCAGCACACGAACGTTTTCGATGCTATTACGACACTTTAGTCTCCGCTTTGAGGTTTGCAGGGTACGGTAACATGCCTATTATAGTTGGTGAGGTTGGGTGGGCCATCGATGGCGATAAAAACGCTAACATTAACATGGAGTATCGTTTTTTATAACGGGCTTACGCCCTGACCTTGAAATTAGTATCGTTTTTTACTTATGTGTCATTTTATGATTGTACCAGCGCTTAGAAACTTTTATGATGATGCGTTGAATTCAACTGTTAGTGAGTTAAATTTTAAAACAATTGTAGATGGACTTGGTGCAGTTTTGTATCAGTATCCGTTTAATGTTCAGGCTTATTATGCACTGATATTGAGGTCATTAACTGTTCTAGAAGGTTTAGTAATTTATGCCGATCCTAATTTCAAGGTCGTAGCAGCTTCATATCCTTATTTTGCTAAAAGATTGCTCACAGATCCAAATCCGTACCTAAGAGATGCCCTTATTGAGCTACTATTTAAGGATGGAAAGTTCAGGTACTGTTTTTATAACCATAAAGTTTGATACTTTGTTATTGGAAGTGGCAAGATGGGCGGGATGTGTGGGTCTTTTAAAGTCTTTTTAATGCGAATGCAAATGCTTCGTACGCTTTTAATGCGTATTTTCAAGTTCAAAATCAAGACGAAATGGCGTTTGATTTTCAAGGGTTGGCACAGGTTACAACGCTTAATATTTTAACGGAGACTTGCAATTTTAACATTCAGATTATCGGGACAAACTCATTAGCATCGCGTGCATCGGCCTACCTTTTCTTGATGATATACCTTATTCTGCTGCTGTTCATCATTCTTGCTCTTCTGCAGATGATTCTGAAGAAAAAACAATATATTAGTTATTATTGGGAAATGTTAATTATAGATTGTGTTGTTAAGTTGGACAGGTTTAACTTGTTCTTGATTGTGATTTTGTTCACCAACTATATTTTAGGTTCAGTAAATGTTTAGTAGGTTGGAGCATGAAGAAAAGCTTGTCTAGAGATCCCAAAAAACCTTACTTGCATCTCCATCTTACAAGGTAAGTCCATTTCTTAACACTCATGTTAGTGATTTGGCCCATTTAGTTATGAACTAGTGTTCGAACCATCGCTTCGCGCCGGGGTTCGGTTTTCAATGTATTATATTGTGTTTAGTTTGTAAAATTATTTCGTGGCTAACGATGATATCGTTGAAGCGCAACTCGAGTCGAACTAAAAGGTATAATTCGTGAAAGATTTAAATGTTATTTTAATTTAACAATATATGTACATCTCCGCGTTTCACTATGGAATTGTCGACTTTTAAAAATTTAACGCAAAATCGACGTGTATGAAAATTGAAAAGTACCTCAAACATTTAGCGTTTTTTAAAAAGCGTCTGATTTGCGTATAGTTAGTGACAGTGTGCTCCTAAAATTGTTTCGAGTTTAACGATGGTGTCAGAAAAATTTAACTCGGTGCGAGCGAGAAGATATGGCCCGTTGAATATTTGGGTGTAGTTTTTTAAATTTTTTTTTTATGAAAATGAGTATTTGACACTTTACCCCCTGTTTGGGGGGTCGATTTTAATATTTGAACAAACTATGGGGGTTTTTTTTTTAAAAAAAGGTGGAAAAGGGGGAAAAAGTGAAAGAACGAAAGCACCCCTGGTGACTATTAATCGTTTTTGTGTATTAGGTAGTATGTAAAGTATGTAGTCGATTTATAGTTAATGAGAAGTTTAATGGGTAAAGTCTAAAATGTCAAAAGTTTGGGTTGAGTTTGTAGAAAAAAGTGAAAGAACGAAAGCACCCCTGGTGACTATTAATCGTTTTTGTGTATTAGGTAGTATGTAAAGTATGTAGTCGATTTATAGTTAATGAGAAGTTTAATGACTAAAGTCTAAAATGTCAAAAGTTTGGGTTGAGTTTGTAGAAAATCATAAAGTTAAGTGTTATATATTTTTTGGGGCTAGAATGTAAGTAATTAAAAGAGTGGGGTAGTTTGTGAAACTTTTGAGGTTATTATTCATTTGTGATATGGCTTTTAGATATGAGGTAGAATATGTTAGTTTGGGTCACTTTCTATCTATAACAATTAAAGGATACTTTTAATAGTAAATATGTTTGAACTTTATTGTAGTTTGAAGTTATTATTGTGATACATTTATATGTCTAAAGATTAAGCTAGGTTTAAGTGCTAATCACCAGCATTTAGTCTTTGACATCTGACAGTTGTTTGATGATCTCCCTATCTTGTATTTTTACCCGTTTCAACATGAACCCATTTTGACATATTACTCATCCAACCCATGTTGTCGTGATTTTGATTAACTAAATGTTGAATTGTAAATTGGAAATCTAAAAGTGAGCAGCCCACCAATGGGCAATGGCTTTATAAAATTATACTCCGTATATTTATGTATATCTTATGTTACTGATTTATTTAAGTAATAGTCGAGACTCGAGATCGTCAATACTAATTTATATAGATGAAGTGCATTCACTAATATATGGTGAATAAAGTAATATCTAGTGAATAAGATTACTAAATGGAGCATGAATAATATTTTTCGCGCTTCAATATATTCATGCCCACAAGTATAAATCTCATGGTGAATGTAAGTACATTTTATCCTAATATATGTACTAGTCTAAGTTTTATTTATTATTAATTCTCATTAGACTGTTTCGTTGACTATATGTAGATCTATCTGCAAATGCGTGTTTAGTTTGTTGAACTTTTTTCATCGGTATTGTTGTCAGCTTAGATTATTAATTTTTTTGGGTAAGTTTTATTAGTTGGGCAGCTGAATATAACTCTTTCATTCACTTCCAATTGAATAGTGGCTATTTAATTTTAGGATGTGATAATTTCAAGCACTTGAGAGCTTCTTAGGGAAATCATGGTAACAAATTGGATTGGATAATGTTTGTTGCAGGGCTTGTTTGATATCAATGGACAAACTGGAACGTCAAATGTGGGAAACTAAGAAGTTCAAATGGTACAAATGTCATAGCCAAGGAGTTGGATGTCATGGAGTCATTCATAAAGCAAATGGTGAAAGTCAGAAATCTAGATTGCAAATGATAAGTACAATTATTGTTTATTTTAGTGGATGTTTGACTTATACTAGTTAAACTCTAAACTAAGAGATGTAATTTATTGGTCAAAAGCACGAGAGTTGAATGTGTATCTTACATTTAAGTGATAATCGACAAATTAATCTTATCATTTAATATTCATTGAGTATTGAGTATTGAGTATAATGTTATATGTTTAAATGTACATAACTACTAAAACTAAAACCTTCATCAATTGTTATTCATCTATTAAATATATGCATTTTTCTAATGAAAGTTAAAAAAAAAAAAAAAAAAAACAATGAAGTCTAAAACATTACTCGGATGTAATGTTATCAGAAAAATATAGAGCACATAAATATTAATAATTATTAAAATTTAAACAATCATCGTGAATAATGTTATCAAAAATTTAATTGATTAATCCATAAAAGTCCAGATAATTTGTACTTAGAATTTAAAAACATTCTTCGAATGTAATATTGTCAGAAAATAAAATAATATAACATGTTTTGATGTAATTAATTATTATAATAATTTAAAAGCATTCATCGTGTGCAGTGTTACCGATTTATTAATGAATTCATCAATAAAATGTTCAAATAAAAAATTACAATGAAACTTATAACATTCATCGTGTGTAATGTTATCAGAAAATAAAATAATATATGTATAAAGGCAAATTGATAATAAATTTAAAACATTCATCGTGTGTAATGTTATCGATTTAAATTTTGATTTTTCTAATGGACGTCCGAACAATAAAATACAATAAAATTTATAACATTAATAGGGTGTAATGTTATCGAAAAAAAAAGTAGAACATCTAAATATAAATAATTATTAAAATTAATACATTAATCATAAACAAAGTTATCAAAATATAAATTGATTAATCTATAAAAAGTGCATTGAAATTTAAAAGAATCTTCTAGTGTAATGCTATTCGAAAATAAAACAGTATGGAATGTTTAAAAGTAAATAATTAATAAAATTTAAAACATGCATCGTGTGTAATGTTACCGCTTTATAAATGAATTCATCAATAAAATGTTCAAATAAAAAGTACAATGAAATTTATAACATTCATCGTTTGTAATGTTATCAGAAAATAAAATAATATATATGTATAAATGTAAATTGATATTAAATTTAAAACATTCATCGTGTGTAATATTATCGATTAAATTTTCATTTTTCTAATGGAAGTCCGAACAAAAAAATACAATAAAATTTATAACATTAATAGGGTGTAATGTTATCGGAAAAATGTAAAACATCTAAATATAAATAATTATTAAAATTAAAACATTAATCATGAACAAAGTTATCAGAAAATAAATTGATTAATCTATAAAAGTGCATTGAAACTTAAAACATTCTTCTAGGTAATGCTATTAGAAAATAAAATAGTATGGAAAGTTTGAAAGTAAATAATTAATAAAATTTAAAACATTCATCGTGTGTAATGTCACCGATTTATAAATGAATTCATCAATAAAATGTTCAAATAAAAAGTACAATGAAATTTATAACATTCATCGTGTGTAATGTTATCGGAAAATAAAATAATATATATGTATAACCGTAAATTGATATTAAATTTAGAACATTCATCGTGTGTAATATTATCGATTTAAATTTTGATATTTCTAATGGAAGTCCGAACAAAAAAATACAATAAAATTTATAACATTAATAGGGTGTAATGTTATCGAAAAAAATGTAGAACATCTATATATAAATAATTATTAAAATTAAAACATTAATCATGAACAAAGCTATCAAAAAATAAATTGATTAATCTATAAAAGTGCATTGAAACTTAAAACATTCTTCTAGTGTAATGGTATCCGAAAATAAAATAGTATGGAATGTTTAAAAGTAAATAATTAATAAAATTTAAAACATTCATCGTGTGTAATGTTACCAATTTATAAATGAATTCATCAATAAAATGTTCAAATAAAAATTAAAATGAAATTTATAACATTCATCGTGTGTAATGTTAGTGGAAAATAAAATAATATATATGTACAAACGCAAATTGATACTAAATCTAGAACATTCATCGTGTGTAATATTATCGATTTAAATTTGATTTTTCTAATGGAAATCCGAACAAAAAAATACAATAAAATTTATAACATTAATAGGGTGTAATGTTATCGAAAAAAATGTAGAACATCTATATATAAATAATTATTAAAATTAAAACATTAATCATGAACAAGGCTATCAAAAAATAAATTGATTAATCTATAAAAGTGCATTGAAACTTAAAACATTCTTCTAGCGTAATGCTATCCGAAAATAAAATAGTATGGAATGTTTAAAAGTTAATAATTAATAAAACTTAAAATATTCATCGTGTGTAATGTTACCGATTTATATATATATAATCAAGGGGGAAGTGAATTTTTGGGGGAAAGGGGGAAGTAAAGGGTATGGTTGTCATTTGTGCACAAAAAGACGCGGTGGCAGTTTTGTAAATAACTCAACTTTCTGACGCGGTGGCATTTTTGTAAATAACTCAACTTTCTGACGCGGTGGCATTTGTGTAAATAACTCAACTTTCTGACGCGGTGGCATTTTTGTAAATAACTCAAGTTTCCTGACACAATGTCTTTTTTGTAAATATTTACCAATATCACCCAGGACCATAACATTCAACATATGTAATATTATGCATTTTGTATTGTAAGTTTAAAAATTTATGAAAAAATTTATAACATTCAGTTCGATGAACGTTACCAATATCACCCAGGACTGTAACATTCAACATATGTAATATTATGCATTTTGTGTTGTAAATTTAAAAATTCATGAAAAAATTTATAATATTCAGTTTGATGAACGTTACCAATATCACCCAGGACCATAACATTCAACGTATGTAATATTATGCATTTTGTGTTGTAAATTTAAAAATTCATGAAAAAATTTATAATATTCAGTTCGATGAACGTTAACTAATATTCATCAAAATGAATATTATCAATTAATATTAATAAAACTGATGTTACCACATAATATTAATGTTTTAAATTTAATAGTTATTTGTATTCAAGCGTATTATATTATTATTTCATTATTAATAGACCCAAAGAAACCAACAAAGAATAGAATATAGATACTAATATTCTTCATATGTAATATTACTAAAACAATCATGTATAGAAATCAGAAAACACAAGTAAAAAAATGTGCAGTGAGTGTAATGTTTTCAAATTTTTTTTATTAATGAACAGATACAGAACATAAACCCTAAGAAACAAACATACAATAGAAGATATATAATAATATTCATCATATGTAATGTTAATAAAAAAATTCATGAATGAAAATCTTTAAAAACAAGTCAAAAAGCAAATATGCAACGAATGTAATATTATTAAAATATTAATGAATACATATAAGTTAAAATATAAAACTGAAAAATTGATCGTAGAAGCATCAAAATAAGCTGGCAATATTTCCTAGTAGCTGCAAAAGAATCCTACCTGTTCACGGTGCTTTTCTTCAAGTCGACAAATTTCTCCAATGTTGACTTTGCCCCGTTATGTGGTGAATCAGGCTGCACAAAATTAGAAGTGTATGCATAAGTACTGCATTTAAAAGCTTACTAACACATATAACAGACTCGTCAATCTTAGAGTGCTCCCAATGGTGACAACATGTCTTCCAGGACTAACCAACCATTCAGCGCCACATCAGTACCTCCATCTCACTTCCTTCCCAGGACTAAACCCAGGACTAAACACTCCAAACAAAGAAACTCATCCTTCCATTTTTTTATTTTATTTTTTTATTTTTTATTTTTTTATATTATCAAATAATTATTATTTGATAAAACGGTCAAAAAATACCCACTTTTCTCGCCCACAAAAATGCTCAACATAGACAAAACGCTGGACGAATGGCCCTGGGCGAGCCCTGGGCGGGTTCGTGCCAAGGGCGCCCAGGCTGGGCGGCTGTGGGCGGGTCTCCTGGGTGGACCATTAGGACTGCTCTTATAGCACTTTTACAAGCAGTATGTTTTAGGCCTTGAATTGAATTTTCATTCTACAAAGCATCTACATATGTGCTTGTTCATTCATGTTGCAAAATGTTTACAAACGTGCACCACTATACACATAACCAATTATTAGAAAAGCTCCCTGAAAGTTACCACCAAAAGTAAAATCTTATTGGCAGAGGAGTATATTAAATAGAAGAAGATGCACACCTTGATGATTAACATCACTCATCATACTTCTGTACATCTACAAGTTATTACACAATAAATAAAATGCTTAAACTTAAATTATTAAAACTCATATTCATTAACAAACTGAAAAAAAAATATGAACTGAAGATTCAGAGTGTGTGCTTGCATTAAACTATAATCAGCCATATAATTACTACATAAACATTTCCACAGAATAATAACAAAATTGAAGTTAACAAATGTGACGACCCGGAAATTTCCGACCAAATTTAAACTTAACCTTTATATGTTTCTGACACGATAAGCAGAATTTGTAATGTTGAATCTCAAAAAGTTTGGAACTACATTCATGTAATCAATTACCCTTTGACCGTGTTCGACGATTCACGAACAATTATGTGTATATAGATATGTATATATAATATATAATATTAACTGAAAACATTAACAAAGTATTAGATATATGATACTTTACATAAACATATTTGTTTCGATATATTTATCGACAGAATTAAGAGATAATATCAAATGATTGAATTATCAGATACATTATGATATGATTACGGGCCTATGTTATGAGGTCCACTGTGATTTAAGAAATCTATTTTTTTGACAACTCATTACTTAACCAGTATGATAAAGATAACGATATTTATATTTTATTTTATTAAATATATATATATATATATATATATATATATATATATATATATATATATATATATATATAATGATTTAAATTAATATTATATATATATTTTATACGCGTATTATACGTACATAGTTTTATACTTTTACTATACTTTAACTTTACCTTTACTTTACTTTTACTTTACTCATACTTTAATAATTCACTTTAATAATTCACTTTAATAATTCATACTTTAATAATTCACTTTAATAATTCATACTTTAATAATTCACTTTAATAATTCATACTTTAATAATTCACTTTAATAATTCATACTTTAATAATTCACTTTAATAATTTATACTTTAATAATTCACTTTAATAATTCATACTTTAATAATTCACTTTAATAATTCAAAAATCTATTATAAATAGAATTCAATAGGTTTCATTATTTCATAGAAACTTGAAAATATATTTCTCTAAACTCTCTCAATCGAATTACATATATATATTTACTTAGTATTATTTCAAGATATTATTAGTATACATAAAATACTACGACGGAGTTATATTCAGACGATTTCAAAATAAGTTTTCAAACGGGATAGAGCTAAGGAAATTATGGGTTATAGCTAAGGAGGTTATGGGTATTGTTCGAGGGTATTGCTCGTGAGGTCAACCTAACGTTTATCATTTTCGTTGTGTCTACGTACTTTCCTGCAATATTGAATCACAATATTGATACGTGAGCATTCATATCTTATTTTTTTATATTCATAGTGTATCCCTGACTAGTGCTCGAGTATATATGATTATGCATGTTTGTATGCTTAGTTTCGTCGTTAAATAGTTTATGATAAATCACGAATTTGATACATATGCTACTGAGATAAGGTATATGATATGCATGTCGTTAAAAAGCTAAAGAAAAATTAATAACTTTTCATTTAGAAATCGTGTGGGTTCGATGAACGGATTAAAAGATATGGCCAACTGAATTATTATTAATTTTAATATTATTATTAAAACTATTATTATAATTGTTATCAGTTGATGTTATTACTAAAATTATCTTTATTACTAAAAATTAATATTTTTATTGAAACTATCATTTTATTATTTGTATCATTATTATTATTATCAATATTATTTAATCAAATAAATATGCGTACAAAGATATTTTTACCACACGTAATATAATTACATTAATAATACATACCACTATATTTTTATGATATCAAGTGAATTTTATAAATTTTATTACTTGAGATATATAAAAGTATATTTTTATCATATATGAATTTAAATATAAATTTTTATTTATTAATAAATGACTTGTATTATTTAGTATAATAAGATCTGATAAATATATTTAAATATATAAAACGACTATATATAAGTTATATAATAAACATGTATAGATTTTGGAAGTCATTTTGGGTCAAGTTGACTTTTGTTGACTTTTGCATGTCGGTCTCGAGCATTAGGATTGTGATACACTACGACTTGACCTAAATTGTTAGACAGATATTGACCAACATATAAATATATATACTTAATATAGGTTCGTGAATCCGAGACAAACCCTGCACTTGTTCAGTTCCGTCATATACATAATTGCTACGAAATACAGTATTGTGAGTTTCATTTGCTCCCTTTTTATATATATTTTTGGGCTGAGAATACATGCGCTGATTTATAAATATTTTACGAAATAGGCACAAGTACTAAAACTAATTCTATGTGGGTTTAAACCAGAAATATACCCTTAGCTTGGTAACATTAAACTACTTGTCTATGTACGGTAGGCGCGAATCCTAAAGATAGATCTATTGGGTCTGACAAACCCCATCCTGACTATGGGATGCTTTAGTACTTCGAGGTTATTTTAAACACACTTGATCTGGTGTACTTCAGAGGGTAAAACATGAACGTTAAAGCTTGTTACCGGGTGCCTACAACTTATAGAATACTTTTATACACTTGTGAGTGTACGGATATTTATAGAAACTGAAATCTTGTGGTCTATTACTATTACGGAAATGATGGATTATGATAAACTAATGAACTCACCAACCTTTTGGTTGACACTTTAAAGCATGTTTATTCTCAGGTATTAAAGAATTCTTCCGCTGTGCATTAGCTCATTTTAAGGATATTACTTGGAGTCATTCAAGACATACTTTGAAAGACGTTGCATTCGAGTCGTTGAGTTCATCAAGATTAATATTAAGTCAATTATAGTTTGATGTAATATGAAATGGTACGCATGCCGTCAATTTTTGATGTAAAGAAAGTTTGTCTTTTAAAAACGAATGCAATGTTTGTAAAACGTATCATATAGAGGTCAAATACCTCGCGATGTAATCAACTATTGTGAATCGTTTATAATGTATATGAACGGGTCCTTTCAGTTGGTATAAGAGCGGTGGTCTTAGCGAACCAGGTCTTGCATTAGTGTGTCTAACTGATAGTTGTTAAGATGCATTAGTGAGTCTGGACTTCGACCGTGTCTGCATGTCAAAAGTTTTGCTTATCATTTTTAGTCGGAAATCATCTACTTACCATCCTTAGGAAATTACCTGCTTATCATTCTTAAGTCTAGACGCATTTTCCTACATTTATTGCATAATAGTGTATAGACGAATTCTTATCTTAGCATATCTGTTACTGTGAACTTTGACTGACATCTTTCAAAGATTCCTCCGTAATTTATGGGATTTTGGTATTATATATACATATGTAAATTATATATTGAAGAATACCAAATCTAAATTCTACAATCTATTTCATACCAAAAAAAAAAAATTCTTTCCCTGATCATACAAGATGGATCCCTCAACCAGTTCGAGTTCCTCGAATTCCGACAGCTATGCCGATATGGATTTCCACATGAGCTCTGAAAGCAGCGTGACCGGAATGGATCAACCAATTAGCCATCATCTATTCTGGATGAATTGGAAATGGGTTCGTAATCTACTTAACCATTGGAGACAAGAAGAAGGCGATCCCTTTCATCCACCACATTGCCCTCTTGGCAATGAACCTGAAGCACTTACCGGCGAACCTGTCCGAAACACCATTTTCTCTCTCATTTTCAGAGTATCTCGTCATGATTATATACTACACCAAATTCTAGATCTTATTTATCCACTCGTCCGAACTGACAATCACCCCAGTGTAATAGAAGAAGTCAACGAGCTTCGTACTCGGGTAGTGGCTTTGGAGAATATGGTGCAAAGGTTACAAACACCAGCAGTAGCACCAGCAGCATAACCAGTACCACCATCAACAACATCAACAGTACCATTACCACCACCAACAACAACCGCATCGCAAACCTCAACTTCACAATCTGTCCCACGAGCATCGACGTCATACGCCATGTAGATACCAAGGAATACCACAACGATGAAGTATTGATTCATAACTTCATTGAGGAAACATTCTACGGCGATTATGTAATTTCTAAAGTTTAGAAATTATCTATCCTAGCCTTAACCATAAATCAAACGAGTTTAATTTAATATTAACTCATTAAATCAATATTACATCTGAAGAAATATACACATATATATTTCCATAAAGACTGTAATAAAATTCTTTTGTACAAAATATTAATTGTGAAATTTTTTTTAACGGGTAGGTAATACCCGAGAGATATATAAATTCACAATTAATATGTTACATTCTTCGAATCTGATTCAGCAAATCATCCATTATACTCCCTACTTTCACAACAATATACATTCTTTTATAGAAATCAAAACAACCATACTCATTCAAAATCTAATTACATATTCTGATTTTGAAATCTCAGAATTCGATTCAAGATATAACCGAAATCATCACTCTTAGATTCCTACATCTTTCAAAACTATACTTTGACTTCAAAACTGTCCTAGAACCTCATTTCTATTCATGGAACTCACAAAAATATTTGTATCATTCAAAATCTTAGAACATCATATGTATATTACCAATTACAATATGTGTTCAAACACTTCGAAATTCCTAAAGACATGCGAAATGATGATCCAATCACATATTACCCACTGTCATGCATCTGAAAAGCTCTCGAAACCAAAGTTATAGTTTAACACGTATCCGTGTCAGATCCTTTGATATTTATTACCAAATATAATTTTTCAATCTCTTTCCAAAATAGACAGTTTTGTCACAGCTCCAGCAAATCACCTTCATTTGTTTATACGAATAAACCTTATTATAATAATTACCCCTTCATCATTGTTACCGGGGAACCTTTCATATCTCGCCACATTAGCAGTAAACTTATCAACAACTTCATTAACCTTCGACTTAAGCCTCTCCGAAAAGCCACTATACTTATTCATTAAAACCCCATCATGTACTCACCTACATCCTGTAACAATAATTGTCACACCAACTACTGGGAATTAGCAATCAGTATTTTGAATTTCGCAACAATTTTACGTCAAAAGTTATACATATAACGTCTATCTCCTAGACTTACATACTTCGAATGTGAATTTTCTGAAAAACATCCCAAACTATGAACTAGTTCTCCGAAATTGGAAAAATGCTGATGAAGCAGCAAAAACTGTAAACGACTTTAACAGTTAAAAGTTTGATGATAAAGAATAGTATGGTGGTAAAGCTGAGAAAAAGAGAAGGTTTGAAACTGGAAAACGGATTGAGCAGACCATGAAGGAGGCTGTGGACAAATCACAAAGACTAAACTTGCCTTAAAAGGATCCAAATGATTCAGTGTCTACTAAAAATCGTTAGCAAACACCTTACTTCTTATTCTAAACCTTCACAGACAAATCTTCTTCATCATCCATATTATCTTATCTTTTATTATAATATCATCGATATTCCTGAAGATATTTTCACAACTATTCTTATTCGATATCTTTTATCTCTTCGCAATATCTGCGTTACAACATAAAAAGAAACTGTGTTAGTTTCTAAATTTAAAAAAAATTATGAATTTAAAATAGGAATGTTTTTGAAGTAGTGTTGGGAACTGAAGCATGAGTTAGTATAATATAATGACACTTGATCAACGTGATTATATTACAGTAAGTCATGCTGAGTTTCTAATGGAACGTGATGATTCACAGAACATACCGTCATCATGTACTGTTTACACGACTCTTACATTCTACCCAATTTTCAAACATATTAAGAACATATCATCTTGATAGCTCTATATTTTCGGATATTCTGGTAATTTGCCAAATCAAGATCGTGCCATTACGATTTTCTTCTTGGAACATTAACTACGTTCATCCAAAAATTCATATCTACGAATTCTGGACTATTATCCGCTTGACTTAAGATCGGGAAGAGAAAACGAAAGCATGAAGCTCCGAAATATAATGGAGAATATAAAGCCCGATAACAACCCCGAAATTACAAACCGTGTATATAAATGCGTATAGCAATATAAAGACACGGGAGAATGAAAAACACAATAACCCCAAGGTAATGGTAGAAGAAAATAACTTCCTCTGGTGGTAGATGAAAAAGAAGAATGACAGATATGAAAGTTAAAAGTATATCAAGAATCAATACTGGATGAAGCATATTAATGAATGCTTTAAAGTATGAATTGGGGAAAAAGAGTAGAAGGTGTGAGCTGTGGAAATAAAGAAACGAAGGGGGTGGAATTATAGTAAAATATCAGACAGAGAAATCGAGACAGATTATCGCATTTAATCAAAGAAGATCCTGATTTTCTTAATCGCCGAAGAACCAAATCTTATTGCAAAGATTTTCTTTAAATCCCATGAATTCCGGAAATCAATCATAACTACGTCATCAGTTAAAACGAACATACGTTTACTCATTTCACTCTCTTGCGATAGCTTCACTTATACTCTTCGCGTAATCAAATTGTTTTATCTATATTACTCAATGATGATAAAACTCTATTTATCAACTCATATTCGTCATGAAAACATTTTTATAGTTAGCCATGACGACCTCGATCAAATTTCGGGATGAAATTTCTTTAACGGGTAGGTACTGTGACGACCCGGAAATTTCCGACCAAATTTAAACTTAACCTTTATATGTTTCTGACACGATAAGCAGAATTTGTAATGTTGAATCTCAAAAAGTTTGGAACTACATTCATGTAATCAATTACCCTTTGACCGTGTTCGACGATTCACGAACAATTATGTGTATATAGATATGTATATATAATATATAATATTAACTGAAAACATTAACAAAGTATTAGATATATGATACTTTACATAAACATATTTGTTTCGATATATTTATCGACAGAATTAAGAGATAATATCAAATGATTGAATTATTAGATACATTATGATATGATTACGGGCCTATGTTATGAGGTCCACTGTGATTTAAGAAATCTATTTTTTTGACAACTCATTACTTAACCAGTATGATAAAGATAACGATATTTATATTTTATTTTATTAAATATATATATATATATATATATATATATATATATATATATATATATATATATATATATATATATATATATATATATATATATATATATATATATAACGATTTAAATTAATATTATATATATATTTTATACGCGTATTATACGTACATAGTTTTATACTTTTACTATACTTTAACTTTACCTTTACTTTACTTTTACTTTACTTTAACTTTAATAATTCATACTTTAATAATTCACTTTAATAATTCATACTTTAATAATTCACTTTAATAATTCATACTTTAATAATTCACTTTAATAATTCATACTTTAATAATTCACTTTAATAATTCATACTTTAATAATTCACTTTAATAATTCAAAAATCTATTATAAATAGAATTCAATAGGTTTCATTATTTCATAGAAACTTGAAAATATATTTCTCTAAACTCTCTCAATCGAATTACATATATATATTTACTTAGTATTATTTCAAGATATTATTAGTATACATAAAATACTACGACGGAGTTATATTCAGACGATTTCAAAATAAGTTTTCAAACGGGATAGAGCTAAGGAAATTATGGGTTATAGCTAAGGAGGTTATGGGTATTGTTCGAGGGTATTGCTCGTGAGGTCAACCTAACGTTTATCATTTTCGTTGCGTCTACGTACTTTCCTGCAATATTGAATCACAATATTGATACGTGAGCATTCATATCTTATTTTTTTTATATTCATAGTGTATCCCTGACTAGTGCTCGAGTATATATGATTATGCATGTTTGTATGCTTAGTTTCGTCATTAAATAGTTTATGATAAATCACGAATTTGATACATATGCTACTGAGATAAGGTATATGATATGCATGTCGTTAAAAAGCTAAAGAAAAATTAATAACTTTTCATTTAGAAATCGTGTGGGTTCGATGAACGGATTAAAAGATATGGCCAACTGAATTATTATTAATTTTAATATTATTATTAAAACTATTATTATAATTGTTATCAGTTGATGTTATTACTAAAATTATCTTTATTACTAAAAATTAATATTTTTATTGAAACTATCATTTTATTATTTGTATCATTATTATTATTATCAATATTATTTAATCAAATAAATATGTGTACAAAGATATTTTTACCACACGTAATATAATTACATTAATAATACATACCACTATATTTTTATGATATCAAGTGAATTTTATAAATTTTATTACTTGAGATATATAAAAGTATATTTTTATCATATATGAATTTAAATATAAATTTTTATTTATTAATAAATGACTTGTATTATTTAGTATAATAAGATCTGATAAATATATTTAAATATATAAAACGACTATATATAAGTTATATAATAAACATGTATAGATTTTGGAAGTCATTTTGGGTCAAGTTGACTTTTGTTGACTTTTGCATGTCGGTCTCGAGCATTAGGATTGTGATACACTACGACTTGACCTAAATTGTTAGACAGATATTGACCAACATATAAATATATATACTTAATATAGGTTCGTGAATCCGAGACAAACCCTGCACTTGTTCAGTTCCGTCATATACATAATTGCTACGAAATACAGTATTGTGAGTTTCATTTGCTCCCTTTTTATATATATTTTTGGGCTGAGAATACATGCGCTGATTTATAAATATTTTACGAAATAGGCACAAGTACTAAAACTAATTCTATGTGAGTTTAAACCAGAAATATACCCTTAGCTTGGTAACATTAAACTACTTGTCTATGTACGGTAGGCGCGAATCTTAAAGATAGATCTATTGGGTCTGACAAACCCCATCCTGACTATGGGATGCTTTAGTACTTCGAGGTTATTTTAAACACACCTGATCTGGTGTACTTCAGAGGGTAAAACATGAACGTTAAAGCTTGTTACCGGGTGCCTACAACTTATAGAATACTTTTATACACTTGCGAGTGTACGGATATTTATAGAAACTGAAATCTTGTGGTCTATTACTATTACGGAAATGATGGATTATGATAAACTAATGAACTCACCAACCTTTTGGTTGACACTTTAAAGCATGTTTATTCTCAGGTATTAAAGAATTCTTCCGCTGTGCATTAGCTCATTTTAAGGATATTACTTGGAGTCATTCAAGACATACTTTGAAAGACGTTGCATTCGAGTCGTTGAGTTCATCAAGATTAATATTAAGTCAATTATAGTTTGATGTAATATGAAATGGTATGCATGCCGTCAATTTTTGATGTAAAGAAAGTTTGTCTTTTAAAAACGAATGCAATGTTTGTAAAACGTATCATATAGAGGTCAAATACCTCGCGATGTAATCAACTATTGTGAATCGTTTATAATGTATATGAACGGGTCCTTTCAACAAAAGTAGCAAACCCTAAATCGTTCAAGTAACTCATAAACGGTACGAGCAACAACTTCGATAATCGAACCAAAATTTACAACGATTGATAAAATGATGAATTAATAACCATAATTCTGTTGCTGATTGAAATTGATCGAGGTGTAACATGAAGATTAACAAATATGCAGAATTGAGATATTAGCGATATGTATCTGGAGATTAATTTAGGGTTTATATAGGCATTGGAGAAAGAATGAAGAAATTGATTTTGGATACATGAAGAATCGATGGGTGAGATCATGAATAAAAAAAAGAAAAAAAAGAATCGATGGAAAAATAAAACGCACCTGAATATGAATCAACTAGACATGAATAATTATGAAAAGTTGAAATTACCCTTAGCACCTAAATTAGTGAGATGGGAAGAATGTAACTGGACACGGGAATGAAGGAGAATGAGGACTGTTAGATTAAAATTGAAGGGTGAGATCATCAACTTCCCCCTTCGCTCCTAATATTCACTTCCCTATTGATTATATATATATATATATATATATATATATATATATATATATATATATATATATATATATATATATATATATATATATATATATATATATATATATATATATATATATATATATTACATATAACAAATTAATGATTTTTGATAAAATACTAATTATATATAAATATATATATATATATAATCATACGTGTAAATATTAATTATTTTAAATATGTATACAAAATAAATATAGATAACATATAATTTAAGATATAAATATACATAGAATATATATGATTAATTAGGGTTTATTAAAAATTCCATATAACTACAACACTTAATATTATAAGATTAATAAATGAAAATACTTGATTACAAATATATGTGTTAATATATATACAAATGATATAGGTTCGTGAATCCGAGGCCAACCCTACACTTGTTAAATGTCGTCATATGTATTTTTACTACAAAATACAGTATGGTGAGTTTCATTTACCTTTTTACCCTTTATATTTTTGGGCTGAGAATACATGCGTAATTTTTTATAAATGTTTTAAGAAATAGACACAAGTAATTGAAACTACATTATATGGGTGAATGATCGAAGCCGAATATGCCCCTTTTGCTTGGTAACCTAAGAATTAGTAAACCGATCTACTAATTGACGCGAATCCTAAAGATAGATCTATTGGGCCTAACGAACCCCATCCAAAGTACCGGATGCTTTAGTACTTCGAATTCGTTTTTATCATATCCGAAGGATTTCCTGGAATGATAGGGGATATTATTATATGCATCTTGTTAATGTCGGTTACCAGGTGTTCACCATATGAATGATTATTTTTATCTCTATGCATGAGACGTATATTTATGAGAAATGAAATTCTTGTGGTCTATTAAAATTATGAAAATGAATGATTATGATAAACTAATGAACTCACCAACCTTTTGGTTGGCACTTTAAAGCATGTTTATTCTCAGGTATGAAAGAAATCTTCCGCTGTGCATTTGCTCATTTTAGGGATATCACTTGGAGTCATTCATGACATATTTCAAAAGACGTTGCATTCGAGCCGTTGAGTTCATCAAGATTAATGTTAAGTCATTCATAGTTTGGATATATTATGAAAGGTTATGCATATCTGTCAACTTTCGATGTATTGGAAGTTTGTCTTTTAAAAACGAATGCAATGTTTGTAAAATGTATCATATAGAGGTCAAATACCTCGCGATGTAATCATATGTTATTGTATTCGTCCTTATGGATTAGGACGGGTCATCTCACGGGGGCTACCCCCATTGCTAAAACTTCTTATCGTTTAGCGCCGACGGAAATGCAAGAGTTGTTAAATCTAACCCAAGAGTTACTTGAAAAGGGTTTTATTTGACCGAGTGCTTCGCCATGGGGCGCTCTGGTTTTATTCGTGAAGAAGAAGGATGGTAGTAAGCGAATGTGCATCGATTATCGGGAGTTGAACAAAGTGACGATCAAGAATCGTTATCCATTGCCTAGGATTGACGATTTGTTTGACCAACTCCAAGGTGCAACGTATTTCTCTAAAATCGACCTACGGTCCGGCTATCACCAAATACGGGTCCGTGAGGAAGATATTGAGAAATCGGCTTTTCGAACGCGTTATGGGCATTTTGAGTTTGTGGTAATGCCTTTTGGTCTTACGAATGCACCGGCGGCATTCATGGATCTTTTGAACCGAGTGTGCCAACCTATGTTGGACAAGTCGGTAATTGTGTTCATTGATGACATACTTGTCTATTCAAAGAGTATGAAGGAACATGAACATCATTTGCGAAGTGTGTTAAAGACGTTGCGGAAGGAGAAGTTGTATGCTAAATTCTCCAAATGTGAATTTTGGCTAAGGGAAGTTCAATTCCTTGGCCACATTGTGAACAAAGATGGTATTCAAGTAGATCCGGGGAAGATAGAGACAGTGAAGAGTTGCGAAAGGAGAAGTTGCGGAAGGAGAAGTTGTATGCTAAATTCTCCAAATGTGAATTTTGGCTAAGGGAAGTTCAATTCCTTGGCCACATTGTGAACAAAGATAGTATTCAAGTAGATCCGGGGAAGATAGAGACAGTGAAGAGTTGGGGACGACCGACTACGCCTACGAAAATCCGAAGTTTTCTCGGATTGGCCGGTTATTATCGTTGGTTTATCCAAGACTTTTCTAAGATCGCTTCTTCATTGACGAAATTGACGAGGAAGAACGCGAGATTTAATTGGGAAAACGAGCAAGAAATTGCTTTTCAATTGTTAAAAGAGAAATTGTGTCAAGCTCCGGTGTTAGTGTTGCCGGAAGGTGTGGAAGACATGACGGTTTATTGTGATGCTTCTCTAAATGGGCTCGGGTGTAGAGACCCATCCTAATCCATCCGGACGAAGTCCATATCGAGTATAAACGATTCACAACAGTTGCTTACATCGTGAGGTACTTGACCTCTATATGATACATTTTACAAACATTGCATTCGTTTTTGAAAAGACAATCTTTCATTACATCGAAAGTTGACGGCATGCATACCATTTTATAATATATCTAACTATAATTGACTTAATAATAATCTTGATGAATTCAACGACTCGAATGCAACGTCTTTTGAAATATGCCATGAATGACTCCAAGTAATATTTATAAAATGAGCAAATGCACAACGGAAGATTTCTTTCGTACCTGAGAATAAACATGCTTTCAAGTGTCAACCAAAAGGTTGGTGAGTTCATTAGTTTAGCATAAATAATCATTTCCATCATTCTAATAGACCACAAGATTTTCATTTCAAGTTCTCATAAATAAGCGTCCCATGCATAGAGACAAAAATATCATTCATATGGATTGAACACCTGGTAACCGATATTAACAAGATGCATATATAAGAATATCCCCATCATTCCGGGACACCCTTCGGATATGATATAAATTTCGAAGTATTAAAGAATCCGGTACTTTGGATGGGGTTTGTTAGGCCCAATAGATCTATCTTTAGGAATCGCGTCAATTAGGGTGTCTGTTCCCTAATTCTTAGATTACCAGACTAAAAAGTGGCATATTCGGTTTAATAATCCAGCCATAGAATGTAGTTTTAAGTACTTGTGTCTATTTCGTCAAACATTTATAAAGCAGTGCATGTATTCTCAGTCCCAAAAATATATATTGCAAAAGCATTTAAAAAGGGAGCAAATGAAACTCACAATACTGTATTTTGTAGTAAAAATACGTATGACAACATTGAACACGTGTAGGGTTGGCCTTGGATTCACGAACCTATATGATTTATATGTATATTAACACATATAATCGTAATCGAACAGAATCATATATTATATCTTAAATTATGTATTATATATAATTAATTTGTGTATATATTTAATATGATTAATATTTTATATAGTTATATCAATATATATATATATATATATATATATATATATATATATATATATATATATATATATATAATTAGTATTATATTAAAAATAACTAATTTGTTAAAAATGATAATATGATTAGTACATACTTATATGTAATATTACTATAAGTATATTTTTATATCCATAATGGTAACAAAGGTTGTATTTGATTATAATGATAATAATAATAATAATAATACTGATAAAAATATTAATTATAGTAATAATAATAGTGATAAAAATAATAATAATGTCTCTAAAAATAATACTAATAATAATAACGATAATAATAATAAAAGTAAAAATAGAATACAACATTTGAAGAACAAGCTTTCTAAAAAAAAATGCCATAGACCAGGCTCGAACTCGCGACCTCCCACTAACCCAATAACGCTTCTAACCACTCCTCTGCTTGATACATATCTGATTTAAGTCACAACATGATTTTTATTTAACCGGTTTAATTGCCTGTTTCCATTTTCTTCTTCAACTTAAATTTAATCGAATTAGAGATAAACCAACTAATCACCCTCGATTGTTTATCTTTTCTGTACCAACCTCGACTTCATTATCATCATCCATCATGTTATCTTCTATCATCACCATCATGTACGATTATCATCATACCAGTGATATCATCTTTGATATCACCATCGACCATCATCATTCTCGCTACCCTTATTATTATAACCTCACCATTTCATTAACGCGTACAATTTATCATCACTATAATCCATCTTTCGGCTAGAATGAATTGAATAAATTACGGCCCAAATGGAATACCCATCTCACGGCCCAAGGAGTGGTAGTCCAACAACAGAAAAAAAAAAAATGAATTGGTATTATGTTAAATGGGAAGCAACAGCCCGATCCATAATTTGATTCGGCCAAGTGGGAAATCCATAAAAACACTTGCTGTAAACCTATTATTTTATGGGAAAAAACCATGTGTTTTCCTACTTTACACTAGCTTATCTTATACCATTAAGATACGCACAGAGATATATCATGACATCATCATTCGTCTTCTCAATCATCTTCTTCCTAAACTATCATCACACGATCACCATTATTACCACCTAAAATCATACCTTAATATTATCTTCACATATCACCATTATTATCATCACATATCATCATTACCTTAATATTAACGGGTCAATTATCTTCTTCATATCATCAGATTTATTTTCTTCATACAATTATAATTATAAAATCATAACTTAATTATCACCTGATCTTGTTCATAACAACCTCATCGATTCATTCATCGTCATTAACCTCACTGTTATCATTGCAGACCCATCTATCGTCACCATTGTTTTATCCTATTCGCTTCATCTTCTTTATGGTTATTTGAACAGGTTATTAAACAGAACAGGGGAGACGGGGATCAGGTGATTGTCGATGGGAGAAACAGAAATAAAGAGAGCCAATGGTTTGCAAGTCTTGGCCCAATTAGCAGCTTGGATCTCGGCCCAAGAAGAAAACTAAAGTTCGGTTTCTATTTGATTAGTGGAACGGTTTAAATAAAAAAAATATGTATATGGTGCTTTGGATACTCATAGATTATCATGATGTGTTACACCCATCATGTTTCTTTTTAAAACCGAAAAGTAGAGCACTAATATCCACTTTGTGTTATCTTGTCCCACATATATCCATGTGTCCCTGAGCTTTTATAATGCATTGTAAAAAGAAGACTTTAATACAATTGTATGTTTCATTTTTAAGTATAAAAAAGGGGTTTGCAACGGTGAGGTTTGGTTCATAAAAAAAATACCAACGTAGCAGCTTTTGCTGCTGCTCGATCAGCCGGAAGAAAAATGAACACGCTGCAGGTAGGTTTTTGGGTGGTTTGGTGACCGATTAAGGGTGAAGAAGAAACAACAAGATGGTGGGTTTCGTTGATATAGAAATAAAAGGTTGGGTTTATAAACAGAAAACAAAGTGGTGATTAAAAGTTTATGATGATATAGTTCGACAGAAAAAAAAGGCAAGTAACAAGGGGTGTTCGGTATAGTTTTGTTTGAACCAGAAGCTTAACTCAAAGGTGGTTCAGGGTTGGTTCAAAGAAGGTAATGGTGGTGTTATGGGCCGTTGAACCTGTGGGTTTGTGGGCTGGGGTGTTCACAAAACAGAAATTAGAAACTCAACAAGCAGTAGTAGTAGTCACGAAATACATGTGGTTTTATATGGTCTCTTGTTTCGGTTTGAGTTTATATTGATCAAAAGGTAACCGGGTGGTGAAGGTGGTGTGTGATTATGATGGGTGGTGGAGGATGGTGAAGGTGATCGAGAATGATGGAGGGTGTGTTCTTGCATCGAACCACAAACAGAAACAGGCTGCAGCTCGAATAAAACATGTGATGGTTTTGATGTTGGTGTTGAGTATCATAAGCAAGAGAAAGGAAGTGATGGTGCAATGGGGTGACGGGTTAATCAAGTAGCAGCGGTGATAGATGGATATGGTGATATATACCCTTATGTGCAGTTATAGATATGTATATATATTTAGAGAAGAAGAGATAAGGAATGAGATATATTAATATTATAAGTTGATTCATTAGTGTGCCAAAAACAGTAATCAAATAAGATGAGTCCGTGATTATATTTTCATTTGTAAATATATAGATAGATAGCTTAGTTAAACTGAAAGACAAACAATATTCGATGATACACTCAATCAATAATAGTGAATCTCAATCAACAATAGTAATCGATATGATATTGATTTAAAAATGTGTGATATGTTAGCCGTCATCATTTACGGACTGAATTTCGTTCTCCGTTGTTACCCAGTGGCGAAAAAAAGTGTTCAGAAAAATCCCATATTTTTAAATTAACTATATTTATTTATTTTGGTCATTATGGTATAAAATTCAGTCATTAAATATTAAATAATAATTACATTAATTATTTACTCCCAACCCCAAGTAAAATATAAAAAGTTTTAAAATTTAATAACTAGGTCCTAAATACATTTTTAGTAAGCCTAAAGTTTATAGAACTCATTTTTGAATCACCGTTTATTTTAAAATTACATAAGTTTAAACTTAATTGCTTAATAGCAATCGAAACATCAAACGAGTATTACAATCATTTAATACAATCATTTAATATTTATTTTTAATATACCTTATTTATATATAGAGGTATATTTTAAATAATAATTATTATAATATCCTATTTTTATTTTATTAATTTTTTTAATAACAACAACATATAATACTTCAATTATATTTCATATTATTATTTATATATACATACACACATATCTATTACAATTAATTGTTCGTGAATCGTCGAGAGCAGTCGAAGGTCAATTGAATATATGAACATCGTTCCAAAATTTTCTAGACTCAACATTACATACTTTGCTTATTGTATCGAAATCATATTAAGATTAAAGTTTAAATTTGGTCAGAAATTTCCGGGTAATCACATCGGGTGTGTTCTAATGCAAAGGGGTAAATTCATCGCTTACGCCTCTTGACAATTAAAGGAACACGAAAAGAGATACCCGACTCATGATCTGGAATTGACGGCGGTGGTTCATGCGTTGAAAATTTGGCGCCATTACTTGTATGGTGTCAAGTGTACGATTTATTCGGATCATAAGAGTTTGAAACATCTCTTTAACCAACGAGATTTGAATTATTGCCAACGTAGGTGGATGGATGTGGTAAAAGATTATGATTGTGAAATACTTTATCATCCGGGCAAGGCGAATGTGGTCGCGGATGCGTTAATTCGAAAGAGTCATCACCCGGCGTTACGATTGGGATTGTTACGTATGATTATTACTAGTGATTTTCTTGTAAAACTTGGCGAGACTCAAATTGAAGCTTTTGTTAACAATAAGCATGAGGAACGAATCGTGGGACAAACGGAGTTTATTACCTTAGGTCCGCATGGTTTGCTATCTTTTCAAGGAAGAGTGTGGGTGCCTAAAATGGGTGATCATCGACGAGTGCTACTTGATGAAGCACATAAGTCAAAGTATTCTATTCATCCGGGCGCGACGAAAATGTATCTTGATTTGAGGAAAGAGTATTGGTGGCCGGGCATGAAACGTAATGTTGTTAAGTATGTTGAACAATGCGTCACGTGTTTTCAAGTGAAAGCCGAACACCAAAAGCCGTATGGTAAGTTACAACCATTAGAAATTCCAAAATGGAAATGGGAACACATTACCATGGATTTCATCACAAAGTTAGTAAAGACGGCTGATGTTTCGCGAGGTGTATATAAAATACTATTAAATTTTAGCAGGAAATACTATTAAATACGATACAATTTTACACAAGATATTTATTTATTTATAGAATGGATATACTTAAACCTTGCTACAACACTTATAGGCAGTGTACCTAATCGTACAGTAGTGTAGTTTTTAGTAAGTCCGGTTCGTTCCACAGGGAATCTTTTTAAACAAAGCTCAACGCTATATTAGTTTACTTTTATAAAAATACAAATATATATATATAAATAATATTATTATTATAAAGGGGGGTTTTTACCGATTAATGACCGGTTTGTCGATTTTAAAACTTTAGTCGCAGTTAAAACCTAAATGTAAAATGTTAAAAATAAATACAAGGCTTAAATTAAAGCGTAAAGTAAATAACGATAATGAAATTGCGAATAATAAAAGTGCGATAAAATAAACTTGCGATAATTAAAAAGTACGATAATTAAAAGTGCAATTATATACAATAACAATAAAAATGCGATAATTAGAAGTGCAATTAAATATAAAATAAAGGAAATTAAATATGAAATAAAAGAATTATGCTTATTTAAACTTCCGTAATCATGATGTTTGACGTGTTGATTTTAGTTTTATGCCCATGGGTTAATTGTCCTTTGTCCTGGATAATTTAATATGTCCGTCTGGTTTTTGTCCATAACAGTCCATCAGTCATAAATATAAAGTGCGAGTATCCTCGTCAAATTATCCTTATACCCGAAGTTAAATATTCCAACTAATTGGGGACTTAAACTGTAACAAGATTTTAATACTTTGTTTAATAATTACACCAGGATGTTGACTAAGTGTAATCCAAGGTTTTAATATTTTGTTATCAATTATACCAAGTGTCCTTGTACATAATTTCACCCCTGTTTTAATTATTCTAGTGGCTATTAATCCATTCCCGTGTCCGGTTAAATGAACGATTATTCGTACATATAAATACCCTGCCCATCGTGTCCGATCGAGTGTATATGGTAATTTATAGGGACGCCCAATTGTAAATCTTTATATTAACATTAACAAACTATCATTTAGTTAAACAAATATAAAGCCCATTAATAGCCCATAGTCTAATTTCCACAAGTGTCGTTCTTTTGTCCAAACCCCAATTATGGTACAAAGCCCAATTACCCAGTTTTAGTAATTAGCCCAACATCATGATTACTTTGGATTAAATAAGCATAATAATAACTTAGCTACGAGACATTAATGTAAAAAGGTTGAACATAACTTACAATGATTAAAAATAGCGTAGCGTTACACGGACAGAATTTTGACTTACACCCTTACAATATTCGCTAACATACCCTTATTATTAGAATTATAATTAAAATTAAAATTAAAATTAAAATATAAATATAAATATTTACGTAGTATTATGAGAGAAGAAGAAAAAGATGATGAAAAATGCCCAGAATTCGGTTGCTTTTATAGGGACTTTCAAAACTTGGGGCTCCGCGACTCGCGGCATTTTTGGCCTTCAAACTCCGCGAGTCGCGGAGATTGAAATTACAGCTCAGTCCAGTTTGGAGTCTTTCTTGCCGACGGTTTTTATTATTTATTATAATATATAAATAATTATAAGAATTATTTAAATATTATATTTTATTTATGTGCATAGTTGACTTGTAATTTTTAGTCCGTTGCGTCGAGCGTTGAGAGTTGTCTCTGGTCCCGGTTCCGGATTTTCGAACGTCCTTGCGTACAATTTAATATCTTGTACTTTGCGTTTTGAATCTTGTACTCTTGTAATTTCGAGACGTTTCTTATCAATAATTGGAACCTCTTTGATTGTATTTTGTACTTTTGAGCTTTTTGGTCGTTTGCGTCTTCAATTCGTCGAATCTGTCTTTTGTCTTCACCTTTTATTATTTAAACGAATATCACTTGTAAATAGAACAATTGCAACTAAAAGCTTGTCTTTCTTGAGGAATAATGCTATGAAATATATGTTCGTTTTTAGCATTATCAAATATTTCCACACTTGAGCGTTGCTTGTCCTCAAGCAATATCGTCTTGAAATACTAGAATCACTTCTTTATTCTTCACACTTTGTACATCAGTGATTTCTATACAGCGGTATAAACAATGGTAGTAACGATATGGTTTACAGTCCCACATGACTATAACAATTTAGATCCATTAAGGAAATTGGATCTTTATGAAAACATTTGATCTTTTGAAAATTAAATCTAGTTTTTACCCTAGATAAGTTTTCCGGAATAACCCTTTACCGGTGTTTGCAAAATATTTTTGTGGGTTTGGTGGGTTTCAGATTTGAAAATTTTAGCTCAAAACTTGCGGTTTTGTGTCACCCACTTGCTAACCTTGTATTTGGAAAGCAACACGTCCAGTTTACTTGTCCCGTATATTACTTTTCGATAAACTACCGTCCGGTTGTAAAGGAAAGCGTTGAACAAGCAACTGTTAAGGCAATGTCCCCTGACATGCTTTTAATTATGATCTATAACGTGTCGGACGCAATTACTATCCTTGGTAGGAGCAATAGTAAAGCTCACCCTTATGATTTTTTGGTCTGGCACAAGGTCCTGTCTTTGACCATGCTATGCAACCACCGTTCTTACGGTTGACACCCGATTTGGTTCAGGTGACCTAATGAATTCCAGGTGAATTCCTAGGATTTTACGTTCAATGGTAATGAACGCATTGAAAATAGGGTTTTCAGAAAACAAATCGGTTTGTAATTTTTGATCAAAATATTTTCTCGTTCAAGCGCGAGTTTAGATATCATTGAATTCCATGAGTTTGTAATTCTCAATCTTTAAGGTCAATCTCTAGGATTGAGTAATATCAGTCTTAAAAGCTGATTTTTGATCTTTTAAGGAGATTATCCTTTCTGGAGATCTGATTCATTAGTCTTATTCAGCTAATTTGCATGGTGCCCCCCATTGTACGAGAAAAATCCTTCTCATGGTTAGGATAAATCTGACCACTTGGCGACCCTGTTTAATGCTGAGGTTCGTGGATTTCCTGCTGATTTTAGTGATGACTTTTCTAGATTTTTCGTCAACCTACAGCTGGTCTGGACGACAACTTCCTGACCTAAATCAAGAAGCGCGTGTCTTTTTCGGAAGACTTTACTTCCTTTTAATGATGGAATTGATTCATCGTGTAGATCCATCTTTCTTATAGTAAATCAGGTAAAACTTTTTAGTTTAGTCCAAAGCAAAAGTATTTTCAGTTATTTGTACAAAAATATGTGGCATATGTTTAAGATAACTTGGTAAATTTTTCCCACACTTGTCTTTTATTTTCCTTTTTTATCGTCCTCTATTCCATTTTAAATGAATTTTAACATTTTGGTTTGTTTCTCAATTTATGTCCTTTTCGAGGTAACAATAATTTCGGTGTTATAACCTAGTTTTATTGTTCATAAATATGTATAAACATGATTTTGAGTTCATTTAATTGAAAATTTTGTAAAATTTTACTAGAATTGGGTAGTCAGTATATAAGACTAGGGCTGTTCTTTATTATCAGAGAGCACTAGATTCTAATACAACTACTGCTTTACTAGTATTTTTAATGGTAACCCAGTGTTTAAAGTAAAAATTTTAAAATCCGAAAGAATTTAACCCCTTCCCACACTTAAGATCTTGCAAAGCCCTCATTTGCAAGAAATCAGTAACAATTTAAATTATTGAGGGTGATTTGTGTGAAAATGATTAAATTTTTATCAAAGTTTCCAAATATATTGGCGTTTGTTTGCTGAATGATAAATGGTGCACATCATTTGTTCATTCCGTCTTGTTGTTATTTCACATATATTTTGCATCTTGTCGTCAAAATTAGTTGCTTTTGCTGAACTTAATGCCAGTCTTTGAAAATGCGTTGTTTTACCCTGTTGTGTACATAAGATAAACTGCAAACATATATACATATTTTTGAAGTTTGGTATATTACCCCACATTCAAAAATTATTTAAATCTAAGAATAAAAGTTAGAAAATTATAAAAACTATTACAATATTAACATAAGTATTAAACGTATCAATATTACAAATTACAAAATAAATAAAACTAAGTAGACTAGGGATGATACTGGTACCAATAGGGGTTCCAGGCATAACCATAGGTGCTATAGAATGCTTCGGCAGGGTTATACGTAGGATACGGTGGTTGCATCTCTATAGACCAGGGAGGGAAGATGGGTTTCGGTGTAGGAATATAGTTTCTACCTATATGTTGGCAATGAGCTATGATTTGGTTCTGATGAACTTGCCAAT
Source organism: Rutidosis leptorrhynchoides (assembly GCF_046630445.1). Classification (NCBI taxonomy): domain Eukaryota; kingdom Viridiplantae; phylum Streptophyta; class Magnoliopsida; order Asterales; family Asteraceae; genus Rutidosis; species Rutidosis leptorrhynchoides. Next base: position 97,899,489 of record NC_092334.1, on the reverse strand, counting down.
CTTCAAATGCTCTCTGTCTAGCATTTTCGTACTCCTGTGAAGCTATAAACCTTTGCATTTCTTGCATCTCATTTCTCCCTCCTACATTACCTTGCTGTTGGTTTCTCTCAACCTGTGGATGTCTACCATGGTATGGTACTGCGGCGTTATTTCGCCTCTTCAAAACTTTCGCACCATGGTATACATTTAAACCTATAGTATCGCGGGGTTCTGGTTCTTCTACTAATAATACCCCCCGACTTATATCCACACCGAGATATTCACCAATCAAAGTAATAAAAATACCACCTCCTATTATGCTATGCGGTCGCATCCCCCTAACCATAGCTGATAAATAATAACCCACACAATACGGTATACTTACAGCGCTTTGTGGGTCTCGAATACACATATGGTAAAACAAATCCTGTTCATTTACCTTTTCCTTGTTCTTACCCCTTTGTGTAATCGAATTAGCTAAAAACCTATGAATCACTCTTAATTCGGCTCTATCTATATCCAAATAAGAGTAATTTCCCCCTTTGAAACGGTGATGGCTTGTCATTTGACTCCACACACCGTGTGTATCAAAATTTTCATCTATCTTTCTACCGTTTAGTATCAACCCTCTACAATCAGCAGATGCTAACTCCTCAGGCGTATATATACGTAAAGCCTGAGCCATGTCTAGTAAAGACATGTGGCGCATCGAACCGCCTAACAAAAATCTAATAAAAGAACGATCGGTTAAACTAGCTGCCCGATCATTCAACTCTATACTACACAACAATTCTTCACACCATACTTTATATACAGGTCTACGCATGGTGAATAAATGTACCCAGTCATTAAAAGTAGAATTACCATACCTCTGTACAAGTAATTCCCTAATTGGCCCGACCAATTCTACAGCTTCTAAGGGTCCCCATTCTATGACCCTCGGTACCTCAACAACCTTAGAATGAAGAGTATGCAAACCCCTTTGATATTTTGGATAATCTATCCAAAGTCTGTCAAATCTCAGGTTCGGGTGCAACTCTTCCAAGTGCATATCAGAAAAGGTCATGACTGCATGAGGTATATCTTGCTTGTAGTAGTTATCCACCTCCTGTTGTTCCGCATTCTCAGCAGGAGCATTGCGGGCTTGGGATGAAGATTCACCCCTTTCAGTCTGCAAAACACATCAAACACAATTTTTGTGCATCCAAATATGCATTAGTGTCAGCAAAATCATCAATCAAAATAATTACAATGACATGATCAATTTATATCAAACTTAAGCTCATTTTCATATTTTCATCAAATCTACACTTTTTCAAATAAGCATATAAGAAAATGTTCGTCAAGTTCATAAGCATTCAACTCAAATAACATGTCAAAATAATCATTACTAGCAATTAAACAAGTTTCAAATGGCATTATCTCTCAAAAATCAAGTTCATGAATTTTAGACTTGAACAAGTCCACTTTAATTCTTAAAATCATGTTTAGGCTCAAAGTTTGGATCATTTAACTACCTAGACATGTTACACTACTTAATTTAGCAACAATTCATGACAAAAATCGGCCATAACCTGTTTATATCAAAAAGCCCCAAATTTGCTCAAGAACACAAACCCTAGATTACTCTAAATTTGAAGTTTAAGGCTTCTAATCATGTTAAATAGCATCAATCTAGGTTATACAAGCATAATACATAAACAATTTAAGCATAATTACACTAAAAAACATCAAAATCAAATTGGGGAAAAAATGGCTCAAGAACACCAAATTTCGGATTAAATGGTGTTTAGGTGTAGAAATTTACCGTTTTTCTTGAGTAATTCCTAGATAGCATCCTTCTCAACATGATTTTAGTAAAAAAATTGGTGATTAATGGTCAAAAATTGTGATTTTGGGGTGTATTTTTCGTGTATTTTCGGGATTTTTTCGCTGTGTTCTTCGCAGTGTGTTTTTGTGGGGAGTGAACTGATCAGTTTTTGCGTTATATTTTTTTTTTTGTATTTCGGTCCTCCCGCGACTCGCGGGGATTAAACCTCCAAACTCCGCGAGTCGCGGAGTTTGGTATTTTTTTTTTATAAATATATCTTATACTAATTAAAACAATTAAGTAATTAATTTTAAAATTTTGTTTCCCTTGTTATTTAGGACGAGGTCGTTTCGGATCGATGTCCTAGTCCGTCCTTCGACAAAATTTTAAAATTTGTCTTTTTGTAGCGATTGTTTTAAAAGCTAAGATTTTTGGGTTTTTTCATGTTTTTGGCATACTTTAATTCAATAAGATTAAAAATAATGATAATAAAAGTTCTCGTCCCTCCCTCGGGTAAAGCAATTTCGGTTCAAAGACCTAGTCTTCAACTTACGATGAATTTTAAAAATCATATTTTTTTACTTAATGAGATAAAGTAAATTTTTGTTTTTAAATTCACACAATTTAAATATAAAATTCAAAATTAATATTAAAAATTCACACCAAACCTAAAATTTAAAATGCATAAAATTAAAAATTCATAAAATAAAAAATTCACACCAATCTTAATTTTAGAAATTCATATTATAAATTCACACCAAACTTATATTAATTTTTCAAATATTTACAATTTTACAAATATTGTTTTTACAAAGTTTGCAATATTAATTTAAGATTTATATATTAATTTTAAAAACATGGTAAAAATAAAATTAAAAATCTTTTTGGCTTTTTATCCCACTTTAATCAATCAAATATTATCAAAAATATACGCCCCTCTTTTCGGTAAAGTAATTTCGGTTCCAAGACCTAATTTAACTCATGACGAATTTTTGAAATATTTTGGGTTGATTGATTAAAGATATTTATACCTTAAGAATAAACGTTAAATTTCGCAGTGATGTAATAAATTTTTGAATGATATCAATAATTTCGGTCGCCAAACCTAATTTTATTTAATACCAATTTAATACTTTTTAGCGAACAAATTAGCGTTTATTATCAAAAGGTTAAAAAAAATATAAAAATAAAATAAAAACTGTACAGACTTACCTGTGAAATAGATTTCTTAGTTATATGATCTATCCCATTCATAAGATAGTCGGTTTAATTGGTTTTCCATGGCTACATAGGCGTAACCTCGAGCATTCAGTGTCTTTTCTTCTAAACATATGAACGGTCCGTCTCTGCATAAAGTAACAAATTCGGTATTTGAATAGGTTTGATTATTTGAACATCATGTGACCATTTTCCGCATTTGTGACATCGTTCTAGGTGTCGTGCTCTTCTTTTTGCTGCGGATTTTGATTTTCCTTTACCAAATTGTAACTTATTATCTTCGCATCTGGATTCTTTTCTAACTCCGTCCATTCTTTCTCTGATTACTGATACTAGTTCACTCGGTAGTGTGTCATTATTACGTTTAGTGATCAAAGCGTGTAGCATTAGACCATGGTTTAGTTCACAGGCAGTCTTCATTTCGTAAAAACCTAAAAAAATAAAAATTCAGAATGGGGGGAGAAGACTAGTTCTTTAGGGTCTGCTAGGGAAATACCACTCGGGTTCCATTTTCGAGAACTACACGAAAACAGACAATCTAACTCTAACAGAAATACATATTATCCCTTGATTCTCCCCACACTTAGTTAGCTGTGGTGTCGAAATTGTGATTAACTTCGTTGTCGACTTTCATCGAACCATCTATGTAGTGTTTAACTCTGTGACCATTAACTTTAAATTCAATCCCATTTGAATTTATTAATTCTATCGTTCCGTATGGGAAAACTCTTTTGACTATGAATGGCCCAGACCATCTTGATTTCAATTTTCCAGGGAATAGCTTGAATCGTGAATTGAAAAGAAGAACTCTGTCTCCTTCTTTAAATTCTTTTGAACTTCTGATTCTTTTATCATGCCATTTCTTCGTTCTTTCTTTATAGATTAACGAATTTTCGTATGCTTCATGTCTTAATTTTTCTAATTCGTTTAGTTGACTTAATCGTAAACGTCCGGCTTCATGTAAATCAAGATTACATGTCTTCAAAGCCCAAAATGCTTTGTGTTCAATTTCTACTGGAAGATGACATGCTTTTCCATAAACAAGTCTAAAAGGTGTAGTTCCAATTGGAGTTTTGTAGGCTGTTCTAAAAGCCCAGAGTGCATCCTCCAATTTAATGGACCATTCCTTTGGATTTGATCCTACGGTTTTCTCTAGAATACGTTTTAAAGCTCGGTTGGTATTTTCAACTTGTCCACTTGTTTGTGGATGATATGCGGTGGAGATTTTATGAGTTACTCCATATCTTTTAAGAACTTTCTCAAGTTGATTATTACAGAAATGAGTACCCCGATCACTTATTAAAGCTTTCGGTGTTCCAAACCTTGCAAAAAGACGTTTTAAAAAGTTGACTACAACTCGTGCATCATTAGTTGGGAGAGCTTGTGCTTCCGCCCATTTAGATACATAATCAATGGCTACGAGTATATATAGATTATTATGAGATTTTGGAAATGGACCCATAAAGTCTATACCCCAAATGTCAAATACTTCACATACTTGGATGACATTTTGTGGCATTTCATCACGTTGACTTATTTTTCCGGCCCTTTGACATGCATCACAGGATTTGCAAAGAAGGTGTGCGTCTTTGTAAATTGTAGGCCAATAGAATCCAGCATCATAAACTTTTCTTGCTGTTAGTTGAGGCCCATAATGCCCTCCTGTTGGTCCTGTGTGACAATGGTTTAATATTTTACTAGCTTCATCTCCAAATACACATCGGCGTATTATTCCATCGGGACAACTTTTAAACAGATGTGGATCTTCCCAGAAATAGTGTTTTATATCACTGAAGAATTTCTTTCGTCTTTGGTACGATAATCCTTTTTCAAGGAATCCACATACTACATAGTTTGCATAGTCTGCAAACCATGGAATTTCTTTATAATCTATCTTCAATAGATATTCATCAGAAAGTTGTCTTGTATGGCCGATTCATTTAGAACTTCTAATTCAGGATTTTCAAGACGAGAAAGATGACCAACGGCTAGATTTTCTGCTCCTCTTTTATCTCGGATTTCAATATCAAACTCTTGTAAGAGTAAGATCCAACGGATTAATCTTGGTTTAGCATCTTGTTTTGAAAATAGGTATCTAAGAGCAGAATGGTCGGTATAGACCACCGTTTTTGCTAGAACGAGATATGATCGAAATTTGTCAAAAGCAAAGACAATAGCAAGGAGTTCTTTTTCAGTAGTTGTATAGTTCGTTTGTGCTCCTTGTAACGTCTTACTAGCATAATATATAGGTTGAAATCGTTTTTCAATCCTTTGTCCTAAAACGGCTCCCATTGCAAAATCACTTGCATCGCACATTAGTTCAAATGGTAGATTCCAATTTGGTGTTATCATGATCGGCGCATTAGTGAGTTTTTCTTTAAAAATATTAAAAGATTTGATACACTCATCTGAAAAGATGAATGGAGCATCTTTTTCTAGGAGTTTATTCATAGGAGTGGCAATTTTAGAAAAATCTTTTATGAAATGTCGGTAAAAACCGGCATGCCCTAGAAAACTCCTAACTCCTCTAACATTGGTGGGATGTGGAAGTTTAGCAATTACATCTACTTTAGCTCTATCCACTTCAATTCCTTCTTTTGAAATTTTATGACCAAGAACGATGCCTTCTTTAACCATGAAATGGCATTTCTCCCAATTAAGTACTAGATTTGATTGTTCGCATCTAATAAGCATTCGTTCCAGATTAACTAGACATGATTCAAATGTATCACCGAAGACTGAAAAGTCATCCATGAAAACTTCCATGCATTCTTCTATCATGTCGTGAAAAATCGCCATCATACATCTTTGAAAGGTTGCAGGGGCGTTACAAAGTCCAAATGGCATGCGTTTGTAAGCAAAAGTACCATAAGGGCACGTGAATGTGGTTTTCTCTTGATCTTCGGGTGCTATTGGAATTTAAAAATATCCGGAAAATCCATCTAGAAAACAATAGTAACTATTTCCGGCTAATCTTTCCAACATTTGATCTATGAAAGGTAAGGGAAAGTGATCTTTTCTGGTGGCGTCATTTAATTTTCTATAATCAATACATACACGCCATCCTGTTACAGTCCTAGTAGGAATAAGCTCATTTTTCTCATTTGTAATGACAGTCATGCCACCCTTCTTAGGTACGCATTGAACTGGGATTACCCATGGACTATCAGAAATTGGATAAATTAAACCTGCGTCTAGCAGTTTAATAATCTCTTTCTTAACTACATCTTGCATATTAGGATTTAGTCTTCGTTGGCATTGCACATATGTTTTATGACCTTCTTCCATAAGGATTTTATGTGTGCAATACGAAGGACTTATTCCTTTAATATCATGAATCTTCCATGCAATGGCTGGTTTATGAGCTTTCAACACAGAAATGAGTTGTGATTTCTCATTTTCAGTAAGAGAAGACGATATTATTACAGGTAATTCAGATTCACCATGTAAATAAGCGTATTCCAAATGGTTTAGAAGTGGCTTTAACTCTAATTTCGGAGGTTCTTCTATCGATGATTTGTATCGATATCTGTCTTCTTCTTTTAGCATTTAAATTTCTTCTGTTGTTGGTTCATATCCATTAGCTATAAGTGTAGCTAACATTTCAGCTTCATCAATTGGTTCATAACCTTCTCCTAAAGAACATTCTCCTGTTCCTTGTAATTCTGGAAATTCTTCTAAAAATTCTGCATGTGCATCTATAGTTTGAATATAATAACATGTATCATCTGCAGATTGTGGTTGTTGCATTGCTCTATCAACTGAAAAGGTAACACTCTCATCCTCTATACTTAGGGTCAATTTCTTACCGAACACGTCTATCATTGCTTTAGCCGTGTTTAAGAATGGTCTTCCTAATATGAGAGGAACTTGAGAATCTTCTTCCATGTCCAAAACAACAAAATCTACTGGAAATACTAAAGTACCAACTTTAACTAGCATGTTCTCCATTATCCCTCTAGGATATTTTATTGATCTATCGGCTAGTTGTATGCTTATTCTGGTTGGTTTCAATTCTCCAAGGTCTAGTTTAGCGTATAGTGAATACGGCATTAGATTTATACTAGCACCTAAGTCTGCCAATGCTTCTATTGAACTAAGACTACCCAGAAAACATGGAATTGTGAAACTTCCTGGATCAGATAGTTTTTCTGGTATCTTATTCAACAGCACTGCTGAACAATTAGCATTCATGGTAACAGCCGAGAGTTCTTCCATTTTCTTTCTATTTGAAATTAGATCTTTCAAGAATTTAGCATATCTAGGCATTCCTGAAATCACATCAATGAAAGGAAGATTTACATTTATCTGTTTAAACATATCCAAGAATTTGGATTGCTCGGCTTCAAGTTTCTCTTTCTTCATTTTACTCGGATAAGGAAGTGGTGGTTGGTATGGTTTAACATAAGGTTTAGCCTTAACTGTGTTATCTTCATTAACCTTTTCAACTACCGGTTCTTTTTCCTTATCTTGATCAGGTTGTGGTTCTTGTCGAGTAGGAATAGTTTCATCAGAAGTTACAGGTATTTCAGGTGGTTTAAGTGTTGTACCACTTCTTGTGGTAATGGCTTTAGCTGTTTCATTCCGGGGGTTAGCATTTGTATCACTAGGTAAACTTCCCGGTTTTCTTTCACCTATTAACCTTGCTAGGTTACTTACTTCTTGTTCCAGATTTTGAATAGAAGCTTGTTGATTTCTAAATGCTTGAGCATTTTGTTCATTGGTTTGTTTTTGAGATGTGAAAAACTGCGTTTGAGTTTCAACTAGCTTTGTCATCATATCTTCTAAATTCGGCTTTTTATCATCGGTTTGTTGTGGTGGTTTGTTTTGAAAATTAGGTCTTTGCTGATTGTAAGTATTATTGGATACTTGTTGATTGCTAGGACCTTGTTGGTTGTTGTATGGAATATTTCTGTTATAATTCTGGTTTTGATTGTAAATAGGTCTTGGCGGTTGATAATTATTCTGATAATTATTTCCAGGCCTTTGGTTTATGTATGAAATATTCTCTCTTTGTTTCATTGTTAATTCAATACTGAGATAATCTTTTGTCAAATGTGGTCCTCCACACTGCTCACAACTAATTCGTATTGAGTGAATATCTTTAGTCATCTTTTCCATTCGTCTTTCCACAGCATCTATCTTTGCGGAAATGGAATCTAAGTCATGGCTAGAATCGGCTCTAGCTGCTTTAGATGATCTAACGATATCTTTTTCTTGGTGCCACTCATGTGAGTGGGAAGCAGTGTTATCAATAATTTTGTAAGCATCAGTTTCGGTTTTCTTCATAATAGAACCACCAGCTGCTATATCTATGTCTTTTCTGGTAGTGATGTCGCATCCTTGGTAGAATATTTGTACTATTTGACAGGTGTCTAAACCATGTTGCGGACATCCTCTTAATAACTTTCCATATCTTGTCCACGCCTCATATAGAGTTTCATTCGGCTTTTGTGTAAATGTAACAATTTCTGCTTGAAGTCTTACGGCTTTAGATGCAGGAAAGAATTGTTTAAGAAATTTATCAACTAAAACATCCCATGTATCAATCGCCCCTTCAGGTAACGATTCCAACCAATCTTTGGCTTCTCCCTTTAAAGTCCAGGGAAATAACATGAGATATATCTGTTCATCCTCCACTTCTCGGATTTTAAATAGTGTGCAGATCCTATTAAAGGTACGTAAATGTTCATTTGGATCTTCCTTCGGCGCACCACTAAATTGGCATTGATTAGTCACCATGTGTAGAATTTGTCCTTTGATTTCATAATCTGGCGCATTAATGTCTGGATGAGTAATTGCGTGACCTTGGCCAGTGCGTTTAGCTCTCATTCGGTCTTCCATACTTAAAGGTTCCAGATTCTCCATAATTGAATTTGTTGAATCGGTATCACTAGATGATTCTGATTTAATGGTTCGTTCCTCAACAATCTCTGTTTGAATGATTGGTGGTTCCGGAGGAAAGTTTAGTGGTTCAGGATCTACGAATCGTTCCTGAATATTCTCCGGATTCTAAATTGTGAGGTCGGATTCAAAAAATGGATTATCGGAAATTTGAACTGGAGTACTTGGTCGACTGGATGACGATTCTAAAGAAAAATCAACGGCGGTAATATTTACTAAATGTCTTGATCTAGTTACAGGTGGTGAACGTACAAAAGGTGGTGAACGTCTTGCTCGGTGCATTCACTGAATATTCTATTAGTTTTTAAAAGGAAAGAAAAATTATAATAAGTTATCCAATCAATAGACTTTTCTGATTTTGCCCACGTTTCGAATAGCCAAAAGATGCAGCAGAGGGGTAGGATTCGTTTGGTCTCAATATAATTGAGGACTGTTTGGCTCCAATAACCCGGTCTACGTACAAATCCAACTATTACTACGAACCAGAAAATTTTGATGTCTATCAATTTAACCACTTAAAATAAATTTTCGTAATTTTAAGAAATTCAGATAAGAAGTAGAATAAAAATCTATGTCCTAAAACTAGAATAGCGAGAAATAAGAAAGAAAACGAGTTCGTCGAAAAAGGTCGAAAAAGAAAAATGGTTGAAAAATAAAAGGTGACGGAAAAATAAAAGAAACTTATAAAAATTAAAAATACTTGACTAACCTAACCTTATTACTACAACTAACTTAAAATTATAATCGCAAATTGAGATAACTAATTGGAATGATAATTGGTACATAGTAAAAGGTGTCTAAAAATATTAAAGCTTACAGAAAAAACTATATCCCAAATGGAAATAACTTAAAAAGAAACTAAAACTTAAAAAGGCGTCGCAAAATTCTAAAGCACCTAAATCTTAGTCTAAATAAAAAGCACTTAAGGGATTTTACGGCAAAGCCTAAAAATCTAGAAGTAAAAATAACTATGGCAAAAACTAAGTTTAAAACTAAATATGAGCTAAAAATACAAATATTACGTTAAAACGATTGAAAAGGGACAAAATATAAAAATATACAAAAAGTTGTAAAAAGTACAATTTTTATAAAAATATTATTTTTATATTATTTATTTATTAAAACTACTAATTTTACAAATTAATTAAACTAATTAAACAAAATATTAATAAAAACTAAAATAATTATTTAATTAAAACCTAATTAGGGTTTTATATTAATAATTATAATAATTATTCGTAATTAATGCCTGATTAGGGTTCTGTCGGAGTGTCAGGTTATCTCCGCGACTTGCGGTATTCAAAGCATCAAACCCCGCGACTCGCGGGGTTCCAAATTTCAACTGACAGGTTTAAAATTCGACGCGTTTTTTTTTTTTTTATATTCTGTTTTTATATTTTTCTGTTTATATATAAAAAAAATGTGTATAATAAAAACTTATATTTAAAACAAAACTAGAATAAAAAAAATAGACTACTTTATAATTTTATAAATAAAAATCTTAAAGCTAGATATATATATATATATTTTTTTTCGGTTTTTTTATACTTATAAAATATATTTATAAAATAAATTAAATAAAACTTATATTTTTACAAACTAAAGAAACTTTATAAAACTTAAATATTTATCAAACTCCTAAAAATATTTAAATTTTTGTTTTTCTTTTTATATTTTCGAATAATTAAAACGTATTTTTACAAAAACGAATTTTAATAAAAGTTAACTAATTTTTTTTTTTTTTATATTAGCGTTGCCATTCCGGCTTTTAAAAGAGTCCCCGGCAGCGACGCCAAAAATAACTTGATGTTTCGCGAGGTATATATAAAATACTATTAAATTTTAGCAGGAAATACTATTAAATACGATACAATTTTACACAAGATATTTATTTATTTATAGAATGGATATACTTAAACCTTGCTACAACACTTATAGGCAGTGTACCTAATCGTACAGTAGTGTAGTTTTTAGTAAGTCCGGTTCGTTCCACAGGGAATCTTTTTTAAACAAAGCTCAACGCTATATTAGTTTACTTTTATAAAAATACAAATATATATATATAAATAATATTATTATTATAAAGGGGGTTTTTACCGATTAATGACCGGTTTGTCGATTTTAAAACTTTAGTCGCAGTTATAACCTAAATGTAAAATGTTAAAAATAAATACAAGGCTTAAATTAAAGCGTAAAGTAAATAACGATAATGAAATTGCGAATAATAAAAGTGCGATAAAATAAACTTGTGATACTTAAAAAGTACGATAATTAAAAGTGCAATTATATACAATAACAATAAAAATGCGATAATTAAAAGTGCAATTAAATATAAATTAAAGGAAATTAAATATGAAATAAAAGAATTATGCTTATTTAAACTTTCGTAATCATGATGTTTGACGTGTTGATTTTAGTTTTATGCCCATGGGTTAATTGTCCTTTGTCCTGGATAATTTAATATGTCCGTCTGGTTTTTGTACATAACAGTCCATCAGTCATAAATATAAAGTGCGAGTATCCTCGTCAAATTATCCTTATACCCGAAGTTAAATATTCCAACTAATTGGGGACTTAAACTGTAACAAGATTTTAATACTTTGTTTAATAATTACACCAGGATATTGACTAAGTGTAATCCAAGGTTTTAATATTTTGTTATCAATTATACCAAGTGTCCTTGTACATAATTTCACCCCTGTTTTAATTATTCTATTGGCTATTAATCCATTCCCGTGTCCGGTTAAATGAACGATTATTCGTACATATAAATATCCTGCCCATCGTGTCCGATCGAGTGTATATGGTAATTTATAGGGACGCCCAATTGTAAATCTTTATATTAACATTAACAAACTATCATTTAGTTAAACAAATATAAAGCCCATTAATAGCCCATAGTCTAATTTCCACAAGTGTCGTTCTTTTGTCCAAACCCCAATTATGGTACAAAGCCCAATTACCCAGTTTTAGTAATTAGCCCAACATCATGATTACTTTGGATTAAATAAGCATAATAATAACTTAGCTATGAGACATTAATGTAAAAAGGTTGAACATAACTTACAATGATTAAAAATAGCGTAGCGTTACACGGACAAAATTTCGACTTACACCCTTACAATATTCGCTAACATACCCTTATTATTAGAATTATAATTAAAATTAAAATTAAAATATAAATATAAATATTTACGTAGTATTATGAGAGAAGAAGAAAAAGATGATGAAAAATGCTCAGAATTCGGTTGCTTTTATAGGGACTTTCAAAACTTGGGGCTCCGCGACTCGCGGCATTTTTGGCCTTCAAACTCCGCGAGTTGCGGAGATTGAAATTACAGCTCAGTCCAGTTTGGAGTCTTTCTTGCCGACGGTTTTTATTATTTATTATAATATATAAATAATTATAAGAATTATTTAAATATTATATTTTATTTATGTGCATAGTTGACTTGTAATTTTTAGTCCGTTGCGTCGAGCGTTGAGAGTTGTCTCTGGTCCCAGTTCCGGATTTTCGAACGTCCTTGCGTACAATTTAATATCTTGTACTTTGCGTTTTGAATCTTGTACTCTTGTAATTTCGAGACGTTTCTTATCAATAATTGGAACCTCTTTGATTGTATTTTGTACTTTTGAGCTTTTTGGTCGTTTGCGTCTTTAATTCGTCGAATCTGTCTTTTGTCTTCACCTTTTATTATTTACACGAATATCACTTGTAAATAGAACAATTGCAACTAAAAGCTTGTCTTTCTTGAGGAATAATGCTATGAAATATATGTTCGTTTTTAGCATTATCAACGGCGAGAACCCAATTTGACTCGATTTGGGTAATAGTTGATCGATTGATGAAGAGTGCCTTGTTTCTTCCCATTCGGGAAGCGATATCATCGGAAACTTTGGCTAAGTTGTTTATCAAGGAGGTGATATCGAGACACGGGGTTCCTATATCTATTATTTCAGATCGAGATACCCGTTTCACATCTCGGTTTTGGGAGAAGTTTCATGAAGATATGGGTGCACAATTGGAATTGAACACGGCGTATCATCCTCAAACGGACGGTCAAACCGAACGTACGAATCAAACTTTGGAGGATATGTTACGGGCGTTTATTATTGATTTCGGTGATAGTTGGGACGAACACTTACCATTGATGAAATTCTCGTACAATAATAGTTATCATACTAGTATCGGGATGCCACCTTACGAGGTGCTTTATGGGCGAAGGTGCCGAACTCCGATTTGTTGGGGTGAAGTGGGTCAAAGAGAAATCGGGAGTACCAATTTGGTTTTAGAGACGAATAGCAAGATTGATATGATTCGGACTCACTTAAAAGTGGCTCAAGATAGACAAAAGTCGTATGCCGACAAACGTAGGCGATTGATTGAGTTCCAAGAAGGTGACATGGTGATGCTTAAGGTTTCTCCATGGAAGGGTATTATTCGGTTTCGAAAACGGGGAAAGTTAGCTCCTCGGTTTATTGGGCCATTTAAGATTTTAGCTCGTGTTGGTGAAGTTGCGTACCTTTTGGAATTACCCGAAGAGCTTGCGGGGATCCATAATACATTTCATGTTTTCCATCTCCGTAAGTGTCTTGCGGATGATTCTTCATGGATGCCTTTAGATGAAATTGAGCTAAACAACAAGTTCGAGTATGTTGAGGAGCCGATTGCAATACTCGATGAGAAGGTCAAACGGTTGAGGAATAAAGAGGTGAGAACTTATAAAGTTCAATGACGTCGTAGTAAAGGTTTCGAGTTCACTTGGGAGCCCGAAGAGTTTGTGTTGGTGTATCTTCCCTCTTGTCATGCGGCTTGGATTGCGAGGATGCAATCCGGTTCAAGTGGGGGAGAGTTGTAATAACCAGTTTTCCTTAGTTGGTTGGGACGCCATCCAAACAGGTGGGACGCCGTCCAAGTGTGAAGGACTGGACGCCGTCCAGCAATTTGGACACCGTCCAGATGGACTGGCGGACCAGCTGTCCCACTTTTAGATATTTAAAGGGGGTAGTTTGGTAATTTCACTTGGAGGATGACTTAAAGACCTAGAGATCAGTTGGTGGGTGTCATTACACCAACTTCATCTACCTTATCCTCTTCCACTTCAATTCTAGAGAGAGAAAAGGCTTCTAGTGTGAGAAATCTCAATCCAAAGAGGAAGAAGCTAGTTTCGGGCCAAAGCGCGTGTTTTAAAGTTGTTCATCTACTTCCTAGCTACGTTGTGATAGTGGTGGTAAGTCCTAAACCTAATTTCCTTATTTTATGTTGTTTGAGGGTTAGGGTTTGGGTCATAGATGAACATAATATCCATATTGGGTAATTTTGGGTGTTCTTGGGTAAGATTGAGTTATGAAGACTCAATAGAAATTAACCTAGGGTTCCAATGTGTAAATTGGTACTTGTGAGTCTTAAATTGGTTAGTTAACTACTAGCACACCTATATGTGATGTAAGTGGGTATTTGGTGACCAAATGGGTGTGTGAACCTTGAAATGGGTCTTTGATGACCTAAGTTGTCTAAGTGTGTGTGTAAATGCGATAACCTTGTGTTAATGAATGATTTAAGACCCAAAACTTGCTAGTGTTAGAGTTTTGGCAAAGATGACCTAAGGATTAGGGTTAAAGGTGCTAATGGGTCGAAATAGGCACCATGGGTCAAAATGACACTAGAATGGTGAGTAAGTTGGTTGACCAATTTGATTGTATGATTGATTATATGCATAACGTATAGGTACGTCGCGTTGAAGGTTGCGAGCTTGATAATCTCACCGAAGACGTTAAGGTGAGTGGAATGATTATATGTGTATGTATATAATGTATTTATTTGTATGCTATGGTATGAACCAAAGAGCCGGTAGTGCCATAGTATGTGCGATTGTGCTATGATGTGAACCAAAGAGCCGGTAACGTCATAGTACGTGTGTGGTAGTGTGAACCAAAGAGCCGGTAGCACTACGGCACGAGTTGTTAGAGTGTGAACCAAAGCACCGGTGGCACTTTAACGCGAGTATGACTCAGGTTGTGATGTGAACCAAAGAGCCGGTAGCATCATAACAGATGCGTATGGTGTGAACCAAGAGCCGGTAGCACCATGACGCGAGAATGGTTAACCATGGTTGTGTATTGTTTTGTAGCATATTTTAGTATGTCGATTACATGTTATTGATTACGCTAGTTGCGGTTTGATGGAGATTATTGGCTTTGTACATGAGATGGTATGCTAATTGTTATTGCTAGCGACTATACGGTGTTTGTAAGTGTATGCAAGTAGGTATATTATATATGTATATGTATAATTATTGTATTCACTAAGCTTTGCTTACCCTCTCGTTGTTTACCTTTTTATAGGCTCGGGTGTTGACAAGGGTAAGGGCGTTCGATTGGATTAGAGATCCCGCTTTGTTTTTGATAGGGGACGCATTTGTGATGAATAGCTTTTGAAGTTTGGCCAAGATGTGGGTAGTTTAACCCCAAACACCATGCTCTAGTGTAGTTTGGAAATTAAACTCGTACGGTCGAAACTTGTATTTTGAACCAAACTCGTAAAACGGCCGATGTGGGCCCGAAGTTGTAAAACTCAATTTTATTGTGGAAACCTCTTAGTTTAACTTATTATAACTTGTTGTGAAAAGGTTTTCGTTTAAAAGTGTCGGGAAGAGGGTTTTCCGCTCATGTAAGTCGAGCACGGGGATCAGTCCCTGGCAGATCATTGGGACGCCGTCCCAAAGGGCTGGACGCCATCCAGGCCTTCAGTACTGGACGCCGTCCAGAATCCTGGACGTCGTCCAGATGTACTAGCCCAGTTTTTTTTTTTTTGGGTCGTACTTTTGGGCGTTTCTAGGTTTGGGTCGTTACAACAGTCTACAACGGAAGCAGAATACATTGCTGCCTCAGAAGCTGCTCAAGAAGCTGTCTGGATTAGGAAGTTTATTGCTGAACTCGGAGTAGTTCCCAGCATTGAATCCCCTATGAAAATGTACTGTGATAATTCAAGTGCTATTATACTTGCAAAAGAATCACGTGTACGTAAAGGTAGCAGACACATTCTTCAAAAGTTTGACTACATTCAAGAAGTCGTTGAGAGGAATGATATTAGTATTCTTAAGGTTCATACAGATGATAATGTGGCTGACCCGTTCACGAAGCCCATGACACACAACAAGCATGATGATCATGCTAGTAGTATTGGACTTCGTTATGCTGCTGATATTTTTAATTTGTAATTTAGTATTTGGATATTTTTTGGAACATTAAACAGTTTTATCATAATGAATTGATATATTGATGGTATGATCGTTTTCATATATATCACTGTATTCTATATTAGCTTGTTTAATCCATGAGTAATTGTTGATTATTCAAAATCTTCATAATCAATCATGTTATGGGAATAACATGAATTAAGATTAATATGAAGTTTTGGTTATATTTATTGATGATAAATAGTTAACTTGTAGAGACCAAAATTCATATGTATTCATTGATGATGAATGTTGGAATGACCCATCCGAGATGTCACTACATGGATCATTGTCAGTAGTGAATCTTTTAGTGATTATGTCTTTATGTCCTTAGACTTGAGATGCACGCCAGTTTTGATGTGTGGAACATTGTACTTTGATATGGTTAAACGCTGTCCTGAATAAGGCTGTTATAAAGGCCATTATTGGGTATAATGTAAAGCTCGTGATAGACACGTGTATGCAATATATGATTTATTCCTCTAAAATGTTTGGAGTTAGATACTTTTTGAGCTCCTCGATGAATGAACAAGATATTTGTGTGGCCGCACCCAAATGTAATTAAGATGATACTTAATTAATTTGGTGATTTAATTCAGTTCTAAGATCGAGAAACAAAATTGTTAAACAAATGAGAATGACCAATGATCCATATCTCAAGTTTAACTAAAGTATCTGAAACAAAAGGACGAATGACATTTAAAACTTACCATAAACAGTTTCGAGAAACTACCCTCACATGAATTTGGGGACAATGACGTGTTGCTAGACGCTTAACATTATTTGTATAGTTACTTAGTGTTATGCCATGCACAAGTGGGAGTCTGTAGGATTAATGTGCAAGGTACAACATATAACTATATGACCAACCTCATTTGAACCTTCGGGGTCACACACATATACACCGAGACGTCAAATAAAATATATATATGATGTATATATATTACTCAAGTAACAAAATAGTAAATCGAAATTAATTCATTTACTATTCATATGAATAGTAAATAAATCGAAATTAATTAATTTACTATTCACATGAAAGTGATAGAAATTATTAATTATAAGTTACATAACATACCCCTGAAGTATTTGAGAAATACGACTTTATGATACATATATTTGATAATTTGAATTCACGGGTTCATTTAAAAAGGTTCACGGGTGTTTTGAAAAAAATATCTATATATATTGTACCAAATTAATTCATATCTCATTCTTCTTTCGATGAACTAAAAATTTTGATTTCATATTATTAACCAAAGGTTGATTAATATTACTTGGGTTTGGACTAACATCCATTGACGGTCGTTTAAAGTGTAGTGTGGACTATCCAAAGAGACGGTCATACTTTTGATCGTAAGTTTCTCTCCGTCTCATCAATTTCTCCAAGAAAGGTATATCGTCAACTCCTCTTTTGTTTTATATTCATGACAATTATTATGGTGTAACTGGATCATTGGAAAATATTAATCGTGTGCATGTTTCATTAAATAAGTGAATATTTAATCTTGTAAAATTTCGTTCATAAAATAATAAAAGATTATTATTTTAACTATCCGCTGCGTTAATCTGACTAAAAGTACACACGATTTTCCAACAAACCTAACTCGCAATTCGTTGAACATGTTATAGGCATTTTCAATGCGCGCTAAATAAGTGAACCATATATATATATATATATATATATATATATATATATATATATATATATATATATATATATATATATATATATATATATATATATATATATATATATATATATATATATATATATATATACTAGTTAAAAGACCCGTAAATTAACGGGTTTATTGAATGACTTAGATTATAGAACAATTTCATTAGTTTTGAATATAATATTACTAAAATGTAATTTGTATGTATAAGGATCTACAATGTAACTTGTAAGTTAAATTCTACTGTGGTAGGATCAAGAGGGAAGTAACCATTCGGGGGGAAGCAAAAACTTTTTTTTTCTTTTCGTTTTTTAAAAAAAACTTTGTTCACGAACATTATAGGTGAGATGAAAATATGAACATTTAGTAGATACACTTTGTTATAAATGTTTTTATTTTGGCGGGAAAACGCTTGAAGAAGTAATATATAACAATTATCGTGTTTTTCGAGCGTATTTTGAGGTTTTAGCTATTGGGGTTTAGATATTAGGGTTTATAGGGTTTAGATATTAGGGTTTAGAAATTTAGGGTTTAGATTTAGGGTTTAGATTTAGGATTTAGATTGAGTTTTTAACACGAACGGTTTAGAGTTTAGGGTTTAGGGTTTGGTGTTTTGGGTTTATTCCATAAACCCAAAACACCAAACCCTAAACCCTAAACCCTAAACCCTAAACTCTAAATCGGGCTAAATTTTACTTCACAAAACATGAAAAAAAATGTTTATATTCTTCACGAACAATATTATCTTGAATGTTATTTTTGTCGATCGTTTTCTCGCCTAAATAATAACATTCATCACGAAATGTCTCTTCTAAATGTTCACATTTTCGTGTGATCTTGATGCCGGGAAAAAAAAATTCAAAAAAAAACGAAAAAAAAAAAAATTGCTTCCCCCCGCTTCCCCCCGATTGGTTACTTCCCATTGATCCTGCCCCAAATTCTACTAATTCTACTAATATTACATTGAGTATACTACTACTTATCGATGAAAGGTTTTTATCATTTTATATGCACTCAAGTTGTATTAATATGAGAAGATATAAAACAAAACACACACACACAATACATTCATACCACACAATCATACATAGTTAAGCGATAAATACATACTTAGGCAAGAACTACGTTGGTCTAATTTGGTGTGTTTTCCATAAACACGAACCCATCTTGTGTTATACAATAAAATCTTCTAAGTTGGCTTCATAGAAAATACATACGATCTGATCAATTATGTATAACTAACATTGTCCATATAACAGTTTTTATGAACTTAAAAGGGGAATAATATAACAACATTATTAATCTACTAACATTATGTATAAGCAAATGGATGATACTAACCTGAAACTGAAACTACAATTTAATAACATTTGAACAATAAAATATAACAATATCAAATATACGCCCATCACGTGATGAATATGCAAAGCTATTAACAAAAACACATTATTAAAAAATCACAATATTATTTATTATTAAACACCTAACCAAATGAAGTTGAATCATGCAAAACTATATCATCATTTTCCTAACAATATTGCCTAACTCACATTGTTTAGAACCCATTACAACAATAACCGCAACTCACCTCGTTTAGAAGTCCATACTAACAATAACATAAACCAATACCCAGATATATCAAATATATGCCAGGGCAGAAATACCAAATGTACTGGAGACTGTGGTCAAGAAAGTGTTGTATCAAATTGAAGTTGCTGAATTTCCATTATAACTGCAGGGGATAAATAATGAGTCAAAATATACGGGTTATCATTTTGCAAACAAAATTCATCTCCTTATAAACAAAAGTGTATGAATTATATACTATTAAAATTGAAAAACGTGATAACAAAAGGTTGTTCTGCAAACATCTGTTGGCACTTTAGCTTCTTGTGCCAAGAAGATTGACCCGTTATTGTCTAAATGAAATCTAAGTATCGAGTCAACTTCTAGGTATTTTAACAAACAAATTAAAATAAAAATGCACTTATCAACAACACCAGTAACCCGTATCATTCAATATTGTACCAATCTTACAAAGCAACTTCGATCCAAATGTATCATCTTCATCAACATCAATAGATCAAAATACTGTAGAATTACCTACAAATAAGTATACAAAACTGGATAAACTAAAAAATCTGGTTATCTGCACCAAACCACGTAAGATTTCCAACAATTACCATGCATCATTGATAATGCTAAAAACGAACATATATTTCATAGCATTATCCCTCAAGAAAGACAAGCTTTTAGTTGCAATTGTTCTATTTACAAGTGATATTCGTTTAAATAATAAAAGGTGAAGACAAAAGATAGATTCGACGAATTGAAGACGCAAATGACCAAAAAGCTCAAAAGTACAAATTACAATCAAAGTGGTTCCAATTATTGATGAGAAACGTCTCAAAATTACAAGAGTACAAGCCGCAAAACGCAAAATACAAGATATTAAATTGTATGCAAGGACGTTCGAAAATCCGAAACCGGGACCAGAGTCAACTCTCAACGCTCGACGTAACGGACTAAAAATTATAAGTCAACTATACACATGAATATAATATAATATTTAAATAATTCTATAAATTATTTTATATTATATTATTATTAAAAAACCGTCGGCAAGAAAGCAAACAAAGCAATGTGAGCTGGATCCTACCTCCATGCGATCGCATGCACTGTAGGCTTAATATCCATGCGATCGCATGGGCCACTTTTTGTGGCCACATGCCTATAAATTTCGCAGTTTTGAGCGAACTTAAACACATCTTTTTCTTCTTCATTCACTCAATGATATATATATATATATATATATATATATATATATATATATATATATATATATATATATATATATATATATATATATATATATATATATATATATATATATATATATATATTATAATTTTAATTTTAAATTCTAATAATAAGGGTATGTTAGCGAATATTGTAAGGGTGTAAGTCGAAATTCTGTCCGTGTAACGCTACGCTATTATTAATCATTGTAAGTTATGTTCAACCTTTTTAAATTAATGTCTCGTAGCTAAGTTATTATTATGCTTATTTAAGCCGAAGTAATCATGATGTTGGGCTAAAATATTAAGACGGGGTAATTGGGTTTTGTACCATAATTGGGGTTTGAACAAAAGAACGACACTTGTGGAAATTAGACTATGGGCTATTAATGGGCTTTATATTTGTTTAATTAAATGATAGTTTGTTAATTTAATATAAAGATTTACAATTGGACGTACCTATAAATAACCATATACACTCGATCGGACACGATGGGCGGGATATTTATAAGTACTAATAATCGTTCATTTAACCGAACGCAGGAATGGATTAATAGTTAATGGACTTATTAAAACAGGGGTGAATTATGTACAAGGACACTTGGCGTAATTGTTAACAAAGTATTAAAACCTTGGGTTACACGCAGTCGATATCCTGGTGTAATTATTAAACAAAGTATTAAGACCTTGTTACAGTTTAAATCCCCAATTAGTTAGAATATTTGACTTCGGATATAAGGATAATTTGACGAGGACACTCGCACTTTATATTTATGACTGATGGACTGTTATGGACAAAAACCAGACGGACATATTCAATATTCCAGGACAAAGAACAATTAGCCCAATGGTAATAAACTAAAATCAACACGTCAAACATCATGATTACGGAAGTTTAAATAAGCATAATTTATATATTTCATATTTAATTGCACTTTTAATTATCGCACTTTAATTTATTGTCATTTTATTTATCGTACTTTTTAATTATCGCAATTTCATATTTAATCGCACTTATATTTATCGCAATTTCATTATCGTCATTTACTTTACGCTTTAAAATTAAGTTATATTTATTTTTAATATTTTACATTAGGTTTTAACTGCGACTAAAGTTTTAAAATCGACAAACCAGTCATTAAACGGTAAAATCCCCCTTTTATAATAATAATACTACTTATATATATATTTATATTTTTACAAATATAGTTTTTTTATATAGCGTTAAACTTGGCTAAGATCCCTGTGGAACGAACTGGACTTACTAAAAACTACACTACTGTACGATTAGGTACACTGCCTATAAGTGTTGTAGCAAGGTTTAGGTATATCCACTCTATAAATAAATAAATAACTTGTGTAAAAATGTATCGTATTTAATAGTATTTCCTTGTAAAAATAATACTATTTCATATACCCCTCGCATAACATCAAGTATTTTTGGCGCCGTTGTCGGGGACACTAAAACGCCGAAAGCGCAACGCTATAATAAAAAAAAGATTTTTTATTTAGTTCTTTTTATAAAAATACGTTTTAATTATTAAAAATGCAAAAATTTAAAAAGAAAAGAAAAATAAAAATATATATTTTTAAGAGATTGATAAAAATATATAAAATTATAAATTTTCTATTTTTATTTTTAGTTTTTAACAATTAAGTTTTTATTTACTTTATATAAATATTCTATATATTTAAAACAGAAAAAAATAAAAAAAATAATAAATCGGCCCGAGAACTGTAGCAGTGATAGTGCTCTAAATGAACATATATTTAGTATCAATATCCTTCCGAAATGACAAGATTTTAGTTGTAATTGTTCCATATTCAAGTAATATTCGTTTATATTAAATAAGTGCGAAGACAAAAGGCGAAAACGAGATTTGAAGACGGAAAGGTCCAAAATGCTCAAATGTACAAGATACAATTAAAATGGTTCAAATTATTGATGAGGAACGTCTAAAAATAACAAGAGTACAAGTTATGAAACGCAAAGTACACGATATAAAATAGTACGCAAGGACGTCCGAAAATCCGGAACCGGGACCCGAGCCAAGAAGAAACGCCCGACGCAATGGACCAAAAATATCTAGACTACTATGCACATAAATATAATATAATATATAAATAATTATTAAAATTATTTATATTTTATATATATTTAATAAATATGTCGACGAACAAGAAGACAAAAGATATGTGAGCTGTCCAGCGTGGCCATGCGAGTCGCATGGCAAATAGGCATAAACCCATGCGAGTCGCATGAGGATCAGAATCAGCTCACATTCTATAAATTGCCAGTTTTTCGTTCGTTTTTAACACACCACACACATAATAATAATAATACTCTGTAATAAATAAATATATATATAATATATATAGTATAGTGTAGTTTTATATTAGATTAGTTCGGGTTATGTAAAGGTTATTTTACGGGTTTTAAAGTCAGAGCTCTGTCCGTGTAACACTACGCGATAAATAATCAATGTAAGCTATGTTCTTCTTTTTAAATTAATGTCTCGTACTTAAGTTATTATTATGCTTATTTGAGCCAAAGTAATCATGATGTTGGACTAAATATTAAAGACGGGGTTATTGGGCTTTGTACCTTAATTGGGGTTTGGACAAAAGAACGACACTTGTGGAAATTAGACTATGAGCTATTAATGGGCTTTATATTTGTTTAACTAAATGATAGTTTGTTAATGTTAATATAAAGATTTACAATTGGGCGTCCCTATAAATTACCATATACACTCGATCGGACACGATGAGCGGGGTATTTATATGTACGAATAATCGTTCATTTAACCGGACACGGGAATGGATTAATAGCCACTAGAATAATTAAAACAGGGGTGAAATTACATTCAAGGGTAATTGGTGTAATTGTTAACAAAGTAGTAAAACCTTGGTTTACACGCAGTCGATAACCTGGTGTATTCATTAAACAAAGTATTAAAACCTTGTTACAATTCGAATCCCCAATTAGTTGGAATATTTAACTTCGGGTATAATAATAATTTGACGAGGGCACTCGCATTTTATATTTATGACTGATGGACTGTTATGGACAAAACCAGACGGACATATTAAATAATCCAGGACAAAGGACAATTAACCCATGGGCATAAAACTAAAATCAACACGTCAAACATCATGATTATGGAAGTTTAAATAAGCATAATCCCTTTTATTTCATATTTAATTGCACTTTTAATTTTCCCACTTTAATTTCTGTCATTTTAATTATCGTCATTTACTTTACTCTTTAAATTAAGTTTTTAGTTATTTTTAATATTTTGCATTAGCTTTTAATTGTGACTTTAAAATATAAAATCGACAAACCGGTCATTAAACGGTAAAACCCCCCTTTTTATATTTATATTTATATATTGTTATATAAAAATAAAGTGTTTCATAAGCCCGTCTCCTTGTGGAACGAACCGGACTTACTAAAAACTATACTACTTCGCGACTAGGTACACTGCCTATTGTGTTGTAGCAAGGTTTTGGTATATCCATTTTGTAAATATTTAATTAAAACTTGTTAAATTTTGTAGCATTCCGTATTAAAAATATAGTATATTTCGTAACCCCACGCTACGACATCAAGTTTTTGGCGCCGCTGCCGGGGAGTCGGCAAAACATTATTTATGATTTTTAGAAAAACAATATAAAAAAAAAAAAAAAAAAAAATTCTATTAAAACCGAAAAAAAATATATATATTAAAATCTATTTTTAAGTTTTTATTATTTATAAAATTATTAAGTCTTTTTATTTTATTTTAGTTTTTAAAAATTAAGTTTTTATTTAAATTATATGTTTATAAATATCTTATTTTTTTAAAACAGAAAATAAAATAAATATAAATATAATACAAACTGAACCTGTTGTTTGAACCCCCACTTGAACCGGCTCAGCAGGTCATGCGACTCGCATGACCTGTTCCCCTGATTCCATGCGAGTCGCATGGAGGAGTCTGACAGGCCACATGTTAACCTAAAATCGCATTAATTACACGTATTTTATTATTATTATTATCTAAAACCCTAATCTATTATTAATTATTATATTTAGCTTTTAGATTAATTAAATTATTATTACTTATTATTAGTTTATTAAATTTATAAATTAATACTTTTATAATATATAAATATAAAAATAATATTTTTATAAAAATAAATAATTTTTATAACTTTTTATTAACTTTTATATTTTGTATCTTTTTATCGTTTAGCGTAATTTTTGTATTTTTATCGTTCGTATTAGTTTTAAATTTAGTATTTTGCCGTAGCTTATTTTTATTCCTAGATTTTTAGGCTTTGCCGTAAAATCTCTTAAGTGCTTTTTCTTTAGATTAAGATTTAGGTGCTATAGAATTTTGCGACGCCGTTTTTCGCTTTAGTTTTAAATAGATTTTAGTGCCTTTAAGTAATTGCGGATTTCCTATAGAATTGCTTCTAAGCCTTAATACCTTTAGGCACAACTTTTTATATTTAGTTTTTAGACTTTTAAGTTCCGACGTTTTATTTTCTTATTTTTATTTTTCGACGCCTATTTTTCTACCTTTTTATTTTTTCGACACTTTTCGACGCGCAATCTATTTCTTTCTTATTTCTCGACGCTTTAGTTTTCTAGGACTTAGAAATTTTCTCTACTTCTTATCTAATTCTCAAACGGGAAGAAAAATTATTTAAGTGGTTAAATTAATGGACGTTGACATTTTTCTGGTTCGTAGTAATAGTTGGATTTGTTAGTGGCTAGTTGTGGGCTTCCGATTTAAAGGGTCCTGGCTACCTGCTGCATCTTTTGGCTATTCGAAACGTGGGCAAAAATCAGAAAAGTCTATTAATTGGACAACTTAGATAAGTTTTTCTATTTTTTTTATAACTAATAGGATAATTCGTGAATGCACCACATTGTAGCTAAAATTTGGCCATCGCAATAAAATGGAAAAATTTGAAAACAAAGCCTTGGAAACTCTTTTTGAACTCCGAAATCAATTAAATCAATACTCTCAAATGAGTGTTGATGACAATTCGGTCAGTCAATCTTGGATCGCGAACGACGAAACAATAACTGGTTGTGAAATCTGTGGAGATTATCACTCAACATGGGAATGTTACTATTATGTTCCTATAGAAAATTACGTACCCACAGAACCTGAATGGAGCGATTACGAAGAACGCAATTCAAACTGGGATTATTCCCAAGAATTTATCGAAACTCAACAACCAGAAGACGAGGAAAATTACGTGTCCGAAAATTCTTTAGATCATATGAAAATCAAACTCGAAGAACTCGATGCTCAAAATGAACAAATGAGCGAGTTTGTAAACCGGCAAGCTGAAACTCTATCAGACTACACACCTGTTGATCTGAGGAGTATTGTGCAAGAAAATCTCATATCATCGAATTTTGATGAATTCGAGAGCTCCGAAATCACCAACTATCCCGATGATACTTTTTATTCAGTTTTACCAATTTCACAACATATCGACACATTAGCCTCTACCGACGAAATCATCGATCCACCAATGGATGAAGAAGAAGTAAGGGTGACAAATTGGTACTCTTGGGAAAACGATAACGTTGAAAATTTTACCCCCGAGACCAAAGTGGTGGGACCGATAAGTACCATTAATGAAGAAGAATCTACTTCGATCCCAAAATTCACCATTCCACAACCTTCCAACCCAATATTCTCAATAGACAAATCATCTACCGAAGATGAACTAAGAACTGTAATAGATAATGACACCTCAAATTTTACCCAAATGGGTAATAGAGGTGAAAACTTTGATCCCGAGAATGAACGGAAGGAAATGTTAAGAATTGACCACCCTATAGGAATATGTATGTCAGTATATAACGATCCATTTGACCAAGAAACAGAAAAGAGACATATCCATTTACTAAAAGCTACACTTAAAAAAGAATTAAGTAGTGACGTTCGGGTGAGTCTAAACTTTAAACCCATTGATATATTATACACCACCCGAGATATAAATAACTGGCTCACTATTTTAATTCGTGGAACTTATTCCACCGACTTCACATATCGTCAGCTAAAGTGTAGGGAAGTCTAACCCCACTTAACGTTAAATTAGGGGTTCGGGTTAGTGCATAACTCGTTAATAAACATGCATAATAAATTAGGGTAAAAGATGCATTTTCAAAGATTAGCAAACAGTTCAGAAAAGCAACCATTTTTGAAGAAAAACATGTGTGATAATACAAGAAGGAATGAACGATGAGGCGCGCCATCTATCATTCGACGAGCTTTGTAAGTACAAACTAGGTAATCTTAATCACTTTTCTACACTAATCACTCTCATGAATTTATAATTATAGTCTGATTTCATGCAAATGAGGGCATTGCATGATCTCAAGTGTGGGGAAGGGTTATAAATTCTCTCGGGTTTACACTTAGTTTATTTGCCAAATTTTGTGAAAATTTGAAAAATTTTCAATTAAATGAAGTCAAAATCATGTTTATACATATTTATGAACGATGAAAACTAGGTGTTAATACCGAAATTATCGTTACCTTAAAAAGGACATAAATTGAGAAACAACCCAAAACGCTTGAATTCATTTAAGAATGGAATAGAAGAGAATAAAAAGGCAAAGAAATAAACTAAGTGTGGGGAGAATGTACCAAGTTATTCAATTAAAAATTATCTATCACATGTTTCTGTAAAGTTATTGCAGGTGCTTTTGTTTTGAACTAAATTAATAGTTTTACCCGGTTTATTGTGATACTTTTGAAAGAAAGATGGATCTACACGATGAATCAATTCCATCATTAGAAGGAAGTAAAGTCTTCCGAAAAAGACACGCGCTTCTTGATTTAGGTCATGAAGTTGTCGTCCAGACCAGCTGTAGGTTGACGAAAAATCTAGAAAAGTCATCACTAAAATCGGCTGGAAATCCACGGACCTCAGCATCAAACAGGGTCGCCAAGTGGTCAGATTTATCCTAACCATGAGAAGGATTTATCTCGTACAATGGGGGGGCACCGTGCAAATTAGCTTGATAAGACTAATGAATCAGATCCCCAGAAAGGATAATCTCCTTAAAGATTAAAAATCAGCTTTTAAGACTGATATTACTCAATCCTTGAGATTGACCTTAAAGATTGAGAATTCAAACTCATGGAATTCAATGATATCTAAACTCGAGCTTGAACGAGAAAATATTTTGATCAAAAATACAAACCGATTTGTTTTCTGAAAATCCATTTTCAATGCGTTCATTACCATTGAACGTTAAATCCTAGGAATTCACCTGGAATTCATTAGGTCACCTGAACCAAATCGGGTGTCAACCGTAAGAACGGTGGTTGCATAGCATGGTCGGAGACAGGACCTTGTGCCAGACCGAAAAATCATAGGATGATCTTTACTATTGCTCCTACCAAGGATAGTACTAGCATCTGACACGTAATTAGACCATGAACAAATGCATGTCACGGGACATTGCCTTAACAGTTTCTTGTTCATCGCTTTCCTTTACAACCGGACGGTAGTTTACCGAAAGGTAATATACGGAACAAGTAAACTGGATGTGTGCTTTCCGATACCGGGATAGCAGTGGATTACACGAACCTAAAAGTTTTTAGCCAAAATATTGATCCACAAATATATTTTGCAACACCGATGGTGGGTCAAATCAGAAAACTTGTCTAGGGTAAAAGCTAGAATGAATTTTCAAAAGATCAAATGTTTTCATAAAGATCCAATTTCCTTAAGGATCTAAATTTTTATAGTCATGTGGGACTGTAAACCGCCTTTCAAATGTGCACTTTGCTTTGGAAACCGAAAGTAAATCGGCTATTTGATTGCCAGTGTCGTTGACCTAAACCCGAGGCAACTATAAAAGACACACCCACCTTTAACCACATCGTTACTATCATTGTTTATACCGCTCTATCAAAATCACTGATGTACAAAGTGTGAAGAATAAAGAAGTGATTCGTATGTTTTTATTTCAAGACTATATTGCTTGAGGACAAGCAACGTTCAAGTGTGGGGATATTTGATAGTGCTCTAAATGAACATATATTTAGTATCAATATCCTTCCGAAATGACAAGATTTTAGTTGTAATTGTTCCATATTCAAGTAATATTCGTTTATATTAAATAAGTGCGAAGACAAAAGGCGAAAACCAGATTTGAAGACGGAAAGGTCCAAAATGCTCAAATGTACAAGATACAATTAAAATGGTTCAAATTATTGATGAGGAACGTCTAAAAATAACAAGAGTACAAGTTATGAAACGCAAAGTACACGATATAAAATAGTACGCAAGGACGTCCGAAAATCCGGAACCGGGACCCGAGCCAAGAAGAAACGCCCGACGCAATGGACCAAAAATATCTAGTCTACTATGCACATAAATATAATATAATATATAAATAATTATTAAAATTATTTATATTTTATATATATTTAATAAATATGTCGACGAACAAGAAGACAAAAGATATGTGAGCTGTCCAGCGTGGCCATGCGAGTCGCATGGCAAATAGGCATAAACCCATGCGAGTCGCATGAGGATCAGAATCAGCTCACATTCTATAAATTGCCAGTTTTTCGTTCGTTTTTAACACACCACACACATAATAATAATAATACTCTGTAATAAATAAATATATATATAATATATATAGTATAGTGTAGTTTTATATTAGATTAGTTCGGGTTATGTAAAGGTTATTTTACGGGTTTTAAAGTCAGAGCTCTGTCCGTGTAACACTACGCGATAAATAATCAATGTAAGCTATGTTCTTCTTTTTAAATTAATGTCTCGTACTTAAGTTATTATTATGCTTATTTGAGCCAAAGTAATCATGATGTTGGACTAAATATTAAAGACGGGGTTATTGGGCTTTGTACCTTAATTGGGGTTTGGACAAAAGAACGACACTTGTGGAAATTAGACTATGAGCTATTAATGGGCTTTATATTTGTTTAACTAAATGATAGTTTGTTAATGTTAATATAAAGATTTACAATTGGGCGTCCCTATAAATTACCATATACACTCGATCGGACACGATGAGCGGGGTATTTATATGTACGAATAATCGTTCATTTAACCGGACACGGGAATGGATTAATAGCCACTAGAATAATTAAAACAGGGGTGAAATTACATTCAAGGGTAATTGGTGTAATTGTTAACAAAGTAGTAAAACCTTGGTTTACACGCAGTCGATAACCTGGTGTATTCATTAAACAAAGTATTAAAACCTTGTTACAATTCGAATCCCCAATTAGTTGGAATATTTAACTTCGGGTATAATAATAATTTGACGAGGGCACTCGCATTTTATATTTATGACTGATGGACTGTTATGGACAAAAACCAGACGAACATATTAAATAATCCAGGACAAAGGACAATTAACCCATGGGCATAAAACTAAAATCAACACGTCAAACATCATGATTATGGAAGTTTAAATAAGCATAATCCCTTTTATTTCATATTTAATTGCACTTTTAATTTTCCCACTTTAATTTCTGTCATTTTAATTATCGTCATTTACTTTACTCTTTAAATTAAGTTTTTAGTTATTTTTAATATTTTGCATTAGCTTTTAATTGTGACTTTAAAATATAAAATCGACAAACCGGTCATTAAACGGTAAAACCCCCCTTTTTATATTTATATTTATATATTGTTATATAAAAATAAAGTGTTTCATAAGCCCGTCTCCCTGTGGAACGAACCGGACTTACTAAAAACTATACTACTTCGCGACTAGGTACACTGCCTATTGTGTTGTAGCAAGGTTTTGGTATATCCATTTTGTAAATATTTAATTAAAACTTGTTAAATTTTGTAGCATTCCGTATTAAAAATATAGTATATTTCGTAACCCCACGCTACGACATCAAGCAGCCCAGCTCCTGGCCCGAAACCCTAATCCATGCGACCACATGGATTTAAAACGCACAGACCATGCGATCGCATGACTGGCCCTGACACGCCAGGTTTGACCTACAACAGCATTAATTACGGGGTAATTATTATTATTATTATTAATTAAAACCCTAATTAGGGTTAGTGTATTTAATTATTTTTTATTTTAGTTTTAGTATTTAATTTGTATTATTTTGTTTAATTAGTTTTATTAAAATTAAAAAAAGTAATACTTTTATAATTTATAAATAAATAATATAAAAATAATATTTTTATAAAAATTGTACTTTTTACAACTTCAAGTTTATTTTTATATTTTGTATATTTTTATTTGTTTTAGCGTAATATTTGTATTTTTCGCTCGTAATTAGTTTTAAGTCATAGTTTTTGCCGTAGTTATTTTTATTTCTTGATTCTTAGGCTTTGCCGTAAAATCCCTTAAGTGCTTTTTCTTTAGACTAAGATTTAGGTGCTTTAGAATTTTGCGACGCCGTTTTTATATTTTAGTACCTTTTTAAGTTATTGCCATTTGGGATATAATATTCCTTTTAAGCTTTAATACCTTCAGACGCAACTTTTAATTTTTAGTTTTTAGACTTTGTAAGTGTCGACGCGCTACTTTCTTATTTTTCGCCGCTCTAATTTTTAGGACATAGAATTTTCTATTTCTTCTCTAAAATTTCTTTAAATTTCGACGAAAAATTATTTTAAGTGATTAAATTGATAGACATCCAAAATTTTCTGCTTCGTAGTAATAGTTGAATTTGTTAGTGGCTGAGTTGTGAGCTTCCGATTTAAAGGGTTCTGGCTCCCTACTACATATATTGGCTATTCGAAACGTGGGCAAAAGCAGAAAAATCTATTAATTGGATAACTTATATAATTTTTCTTTCTTTTTAAAAACTAATAGGATATTCAGTGAATGCACCGAGCAAAACGTTCACCACCTTTTATACGTTCTCCACCTGTAACTCGATCAAGACATCTAGCCAATATTGTCGCCGTTGATTTTTCTTTAGAATCGTCATCAAGTCGACCAAGTACTCCAATTCAAATTTCCGATAATCCATTTTTTGAACCCGACCTCACAATTGAGAATCCGGAGGATATTCAGGAACAATTCAGAGATCCTGAACCACTAATCTTTCCTCCGGAACCACCAATCATTCAAACAGAAATTGTCGAGGAACAACCCATTAAATCAGAATCCTCTAGTGATTCAGATTAAACAAATTCAATCATGGAAAATCTGGAACCTCTAAGTATGGAAGACCGAATGTGAGCTAAACGCACTGGCCAAGGTCACGCAATTACTCAACCAGACATTAATGCGCAAGATTATGAAATCAAAGGACAAATCCTACACATGGTGACTAATCAATGTAAATTTAGTGGTGCGCCGAAGGAAGATCCAAATGAACATCTTCGTACCTTTAATAGGATCTGTACACTATTTAAAATCCGAGAAGTGGAGGATGAACAGATATATCTCATGTTATTTCCCTGGACTTTAAAGGGAGAAGCCAAAGATTGGTTGGAATCGTTACCTGAAGGGGCGATTGATACATGGGACGTTTTAGTTGAAAAATTTCTTAAACAATTCTTTC
This sequence comes from Rutidosis leptorrhynchoides, assembly GCF_046630445.1. Classification (NCBI taxonomy): domain Eukaryota; kingdom Viridiplantae; phylum Streptophyta; class Magnoliopsida; order Asterales; family Asteraceae; genus Rutidosis; species Rutidosis leptorrhynchoides. The sequence goes on along the minus strand of NC_092334.1, from coordinate 97,867,320 downwards.
CGGCATCTAAAGCCGTGAGACTTCAAGGAGAAATTGTTACGTTCACACAAAAGCCAAATGAATCTCTGTATGAGGCGTGGACAAGATTTGGAAAGTTATTAAGAGGATGTCCGCAACATGGTTTAGACACTTGTCAAATAGTACAAATATTCTACCAAGCATGCGACATAACTACAAGAAAAGACATAGATATAGCAGCTGGTGGTTCCATTATGAAGAAAACCGCAACTGACGCTTATAAAATTATTGATAACACTGCTTCCCACTCACATGAGTGGCACCAAGATAAAGATATCGTTAGATCTTCTAAAGCAGCTAGAGCCGATTCTAGCCATGACTTAGATTCCATTTCTGCAAAGATAGATGCTTTTGAGAGACGAATGCAAAAAATGACTAAAGATATTCCCTCAATAAGAATTAGTTGTGAGCAGTGTGGAGGCCACATTTGACAAAAGATTGTCTCAGTATTGAACAAACAATGGAACAAAGAGAGAATGTTTCATATCTAAACCAAAGGCCTGGAAATAATTATCAAAATAATTATCAACCGACAAGACCAATCTACAATCAAAACCAGAATTATAACCGAAATGTTCCATACAATAACCAACAAGGTCTTAGCAACCAACAAGTACCCAATAATACTTACAATCAGCAAAGACCTATTTTTCAAAACAAACCACCACAAACCGATGATAAAAAAGCCAAATTTTGAAGATATGATGTCGAAGCTAGTTGAATCTCAAACGCAGTTTTTCACATCTCAGAAACAAACCAATGAACAAAATGCTCAAGCATTTAGAAATCAACAAGCTTCTATTCAAAATTTGGAACAAGAAGTAAGTAACCTAGCAAGGTTAATAGGTGAAAGAAAACCGAGAATTCTACCTAGTGATGCAAATGCTAACCCCCGGAATGAAACAGCTAAAGCCATTACCACGAGAAGTGGTATTACACTTAAACCACCTGAAATACCTGTAATTTCTGATGAAGCTATTCCTACTCCACAAGAACCACAACTTGAGCAAGATAAGGAAAAAGAACCGGTAGTTGGAAAAGTTAATGAAGATAACACAGTTAAGGCTAAACCTTATGTTAAACCATACCAACCACCACTTCCTTACCCGAGTAAAATGAGAAAAGAGAGACTTGAAGTCGAGCAATCCAAATTCTTGGATATGTTTAAACAAATAAATGTCAATCTTTCTTTCATTGATGTGATTTCAGGAATGCCTAGATATGCTAAATTTTTGAAAGATCTAATCACAAATAGAAAGAAAATGGAAGAACTCTCGGCTGTTACAATGAATGCTAATTGTTCTGCAGTGCTGTTGAATAAGATACCAGAAAAACTCTCTGATCCAGGAAGTTTCACAATTCCATGTTTTCTGGGTAGTCTTAGTTCAATAGAAGCATTGTCAGACTTAGGTGGTAGTATAAATCTAATGCCGTATTCACTATACGGTAAACTAGACCTTGGAGAATTGAAACCAACACGAATAAGCATACAACTAGCCGATCGATCAGTAAAATATCCTAGAGGGATAATGGAGAACATGCTAGTTAAAGTTGGTACTTTAGTATTTCCAGTAGATTTTGTTATTCTGGATATGGAAGAAGATTCTCGAGTTCCTCTCATATTAGGAAGACCATTCTTAAACACGGCTAAAGCAATAATAGACGTGTTTGGTAAGAAACTGACCCTGAGTATAGAGGACGAGAGTGTTACCTTTTCTGTTGATAGAGCCATGCAACAACCGCAATCTGCAGATGATACATGTTATTATATTCAAACTATAGATTCACATGCAGAATTGTTAGAAGACTTTTCAGAATTACAAGGAACAGGAGAATGTTCTTTAGGAGAAGGAACTGAACCAATTGATGAAACTAAAATGTTAACCACACTTATGGCTAATGGATATGAACCAACAACAGAAGAAATTCAAATGCTAAAAGAAGAAGACAGATATCGATACAAATCATCGATAGAAGAACCACCGACATTAGAGTTAAAGCCACTTCCAAACCATTTGGAATACGCTTATTTACATGGTGAATCTGAATTACCTGTAATAATATCGTCTTCTCTTACTAAAAATGAAAAATCTCAACTCATTTCTGTGCTAAAAGCTCATAAACCAGCTATTGCATGGAAGATTCATGATATTAAAGGCATAAGTCCTTCGTATTGCACACATAAAATCCTTATGGAAGAAGGTCATAAAATGTATGTGCAACGCCAACGAAGACTAAATCCTAATATGCAAGATGTTGTTAAGAAAGAAATTATTAAACTGCTAGATGCAGGTTTAATTTATCCAATCTCTGATAGTCCATGGGTAAGCCCAGTTCAATGCGTGCCTAAGAAGGGTGGCATGACTGTCACCACAAATGAGAAAAATGAGCTTATTCCTACTAGGACTGTAACAGGATGGCGTGTTTGTATTGATTATAGAAAATTAAATGACGCCACCAGAAAAGATCACTTTCCCTTACCTTTCATTGATCAAATGTTGGAAAGATTAGCCGAAAATAGTTACTATTGTTTTCTTGATGGTTTCTCCGGATATTTTCAAATTCCAATAGCACCCGAGGATCAAGAGAAAAGTACGTTCACGTGCCCTTATGGTACTTTTGCTTACAAACGCATGCCATTTGGACTTTGCAACGCCCCTGCAACCTTTCAAAGGTGCATGATGGCGATTTTTCATGACATGATAGAAGAATGCATGGAAGTTTTCATGTATGACTTTTCAGTCTTCGGTGATACATTTGAATCATGTCTAGTTAATCTTGAACGAATGCTTATTAGATGCGAACAATCAAATCTAGTTCTTAATTGGGAGAAATGCCATTTCATGGTTAAAGAAGGCATCGTTCTTGGTCATAAAATTTCAAAGGAAGGAATTGAAGTGGATAGAGCTAAAGTAGATGTAATTGCTAAACTTTCACATCCCACCAATGTTAGAGGAGTTAGGAGTTTTCTAGGGCATGCCGGTTTTTACCGACGTTTCATAAAAGATTTTTCTAAAATTGCCACTCCTATGAATAAACTCCTAGAAAAGGATGCTCCATTCATCTTTTCAGATGAATGTATCAAATCTTTTAATATTCTTAAAGAAAAACTCACTAATGCGCCAATCATGATAACTCCAAATTGGAATCTACCGTTTGAACTTATGTGCGATGCAAGTGATTTTGCAATGGGAGCCGTTTTAGGACAAAGGATTGAAAAACGATTTCAACCTATTTATTATGCTAGTAAGACGTTACAAGGAGCACAAACAAATTACACAACTACTGAAAAAGAACTCCTTGCTATTGTCTTTGCTTTTGACAAATTTCGTTCATATCTCGTTCTAGCTAAAACGGTGGTCTATACCGATCATTCTGCTCTTAGATACCTATTTTCGAAACAAGATGCTAAACCAAGATTAATCCGTTGGATCTTACTCTTACAAGAGTTTGATATTGAGATTCGAGATAAAAAGGGAGCAGAAAATCTCGCCGCTGATCATCTTTCTCGTCTTGAAAATCCTGAATTAGAAGTTCTAAATGAATCAGCCATACAAGACAACTTTCCTGATAAATATCTATTGAAGATAGATTATAGTGAAATTCCATGGTTTGCAGACTATGCAAACTACTTAGTATGTGGATTCCTTGAAAAAGGATTGTCGTACCAAAAACAAAAGAAATTCTTTAGTGATATAAAATACTATTTCTGGGAAGATCCACATTTGTTTAAAAGTTGTCCCGATGGAATAATACGCCGGTGCATATTCGGAGATGAAGCTAGTAAAATCTTAAACCATTGTCACACAGGACCAACAGGAGGGCATTATGGGCCTCAACTTACAGCAAGAAAAGTTTACGATGCTGGATTCTATTGGCCTACAATTTTTAAAGACGCACACCTTCTTTGCAAATCCTGTGATGCTTGTCAAAGGGCCGGAAAAATAAATCAACGTGATGAAATGCCACAAAATGTCATTCAAGTATGTGAAGTATTTGACATTTGGGGTATTGACTTTATGGGTCCATTTACAAAATCTCATAATAATCTCTACATTCTCGTTGCCATTGATTGTGTATCTAAATGGGCGGAAGCACAAGCTCTCCCGACTAACGATGCACGAGTTGTAGTCAACTTTTTAAAACATCTTTTTGCTATGTTCGGAACACCGAAAGCTTTAGTAAGTGATCGGGGTACTCATTTCTGTAACAATCAACTTGAGAAAGTTCTCAAAAGATATCGAGTAACTCATAAAATCTCCGCTGCTTATCATCCACAAACAAGTGGACAAGTTGAAAATACCAACCGAGCTTTAAAACGTATTCTAGAGAAAACCGTAGGATCAAATCCGAAGGAATGGTCCATGGAATTGGAGGATGAACTCTGGGCTTTTAGAACAGCCTACAAAACTCCAATTGGAACCACACCTTTTAGACTCGTTTATGGAAAAGCATGTCATCTTTCAGTAGAAATTGAACACAAAGCATTTTGGGCTTTGAAGACATGTAATCTTGATTTACATGAAGCTGGACGTCTACGGTTAAGTCAACTAAACGAATTAGAAGAATTAAGACATGAAGCATATGAAAATTCGTTGATCTATAAAGAAAGAACGAAGAAATGACATGATAAAAGAATCAGAAGTTCAAAAGAATTTAAAGAAGGAGACAAAATTCTTCTTTTCAATTCACGATTCAAGTTATTTCCTGGAAAATTGAAATCAAGATGGTTTGGATCATTTATAGTCAAAAGAGTTTTCCCATACGGAATAGTAGAATTAATAAATTCAAATGGGATTGAATTTAAGGTTAATGGTCACAGAGTTAAACATTACATAGATAATCCAATGGAAGTTGAAAATGAAGTTAATCACAATTTCGACACCACATCTAACTAAGTGTGAGAAGGTTCGAATCTTTTTAGGGTAATATGTATTTCTGTTAGAGTTAGATATTCTGTTTTCGTATAGTTTTTGAGAATGGAATCTGAATGGTCTTTCCCTAGCAGACCCTAAAGAACTAGTCTTCTCTCCCCATTCTGAATTTTTATTTTTTTTAGGTTTTACGAGATGAAGAATTCCTTTGATCTGAACCATGGTCTAATGATACATGCTTTGATTACTAAACGTAATAATTACACACTTCCGAGTGACCTGATGTCAGTAATAAGAAGCAGATGTGACGAAGTAAGGAAAGAACTTAGGAAAGATCATCATAAGATACATTTTGGTAAAGAAAAATCAAAATCCGCAACGAAAAGAAGAGCACGACACCTTGAAAGATGTTATAAATGCAGAAAATGGTTACACGAAGGTAAATGTTCAAATAATCAAACATATTCAAATACCGAATTTGTTACTCTATGCAGAGAAGGACCGTTTATATGTTTAGAAGAAAAGATATTAAAGATTCGAGGTTATGCTTACGTAGCTATGGAGAACCAAATCACACGACTCTCCTATGAGTCAGCTAAAGCAGGTCTCTGAGAATTCTATCTCATAAGTAAGTATGTACAGTTTTTATTTTTATTTTATTGCTTTTAACCTTTTGATAATAAACGCTAAATCGTTCGCAATAAAGTATTAAATTGGTATTCAATAAAATTAGGTTTTGCGACCGAAATTATTGATATCATACAAAAAATTTATTACATCACTGCGAAATTTACTGTTTATTCTTAAGGTATAAATATCTTTAATCAATCAACTCAAAATATTTCAAAAATTCGTCAGGAGTAAAACTAGGTTATGGAGCCGAAATTACTTTATCGAAAAGAGGGGCGTATATTTTTGATAATATTTAATTGATTAAAGTGGGATAAAAGACCAAAAAGATTTTTAATTTTATTTTTACTTTATTTTTAAAATTAATATTAAATTATTAATTGTAAATTTTTTTTAAAATAAATATATTTAAGTTGTAAATATTTGAAAAATTAATATTTTTAATATAAGTTTGTATGTATAAAAACAAAAATATATTATAAGTTTGGTGTGAATTTTAAAATATTAATAATATGAATTTTTAATTTTATGCATTTTAAATTTAAGTTTGGTGTAAATTTAAAAACAAAAATTTACTTTATTTCACTAAGTTAAAAATATGATTTTTAAAATTCGTCTTGAGTTAAAAACTAGGTCGTTGAATCGAAATTGCTCTACCCAAGGGAGGGACGAGAACTTTTATTATCATTATTTTTAATCTTATTGAATTAAAGTATGCCAAAAACATTTAAAAAACCCAAAAATCTTTGCTTTTAAAACTGCGTTTAAAAAAAAAATGACAAATTTTAAAATTTTTGTCGAGGGACGGACTAGGACAACGATCCGAAACGCCCTCATCCTAAAAAAACAAAATTTTAATTTTTAATTAATTATATGTTTTATTAGTATAAGGTTTTTATATATAAAAAAAAAATACAGACCCCCCATGCGATCGCTTGGGAATTGCACAGCAAAGCCATGCGATCGCATGGCCCCCAAAAACTGGTCAGGAGCATAAAGCTCATCGACCTGCTGCTGCTGCTCCACATTTTACACACACACATACACGAGCATATACACATATTATCACCAAAAAATCACCATTTTTCACCCAAATTTCACCAAATTTCATCCTACAATCCATTACAATCATGCCTAGGTTCGGATTTTTCAACAAAAAGGTAAAAATTACACCCCTAAACTCTCAAATTTTCTAGTTTTTGTGATATTTAACAATATTTTACCTAATTTAATTTTGTTAATTTCTAGTGTAATTAGTGTTAAATTGTTAGTATATTATGCATGTATAACCTAGATTGATGCTATTTAACATGATTTGAAGCCAAAAACTTCAAAATTTTTAGAAATCTTGGGTTTGTGTTCTTGAACAATTTGGGGCTTTTTGATATAAACAGGTTATGGCCGATTTTTGTCATGAATTATTGCTAAATTAAGGAGTGTAACATGTTTAGGTAGCTAAATGATCCAAACTTTGATCCTAAACATAATTTTTGAGAATTAAAGTGGACTTTTTAAATCTAAAATTCATGAACTTGATTAATTTGATAAAATTGCCATTTGAGACTTGTTTAATTGTTAGTAATGACTATTTTGACATGTTATTTGAGTTAAATGCTTATGAACTTTGTATATATTTTCATATATGCTTATTTGAAAAAATGTAGATTTTGATAAAAATATGAAAATGAGCATAAGTTTAGTATAGATTAAACATGTCATTGTGATTGTTTTAAGTTGTTATTTTGCTAACACTAATGCATATTTGGATGCACAAATTTTGTGTTTAATGTGTTTTGCAGAAATATACTGAAACTGGAGGTGCATCATCATCATCTAGACAACCACAACCGGAACCTGAGCCAGAATTGCAATACGAGCCAGAACCCGAACAAGAACCACAACAGGAACAACAACATCAACCTGATCAACACGTACCTTATTATGATCCGCTACAATTTGTTGATGCCTTCATATTATTTTCAATGCATCCACCAATAGAATACCCAACAATTCCTGAACACACGTTGCATCCTAATCTGAGATTTGATAGAAGCTGGAGAGATTACCCGACATATCAAAGTAACAAATTCAAACTGATACCGAAAAATGTAGAAGTGCCGAGGGTAATCAATTGGGAGCCTTTAGAAAGGGTCCAACTAGTTAACTCAGTTAGGGAGCATCTGATCCAAAGGTATGGCAGTTCTTCTTTTCCCGATTGGGAACATCCATTCACCATTTGTAGGCCTGTATATAAGGAATGGTGTGTTGAGCTTATGAGTACTATAACGTTAAATGCAGATGTAGATAGATTAGATGATAGAAGTTTTCTTAGATTTATACTTGGCCGTAGGATGTACAGGATGTCTATGCTGGACATGGCCAGGGCATTACAGATTTACACTCCTGGTGAATTACTACTACCCGATTGTATGAATTTGATTTATCGTGGTGAAAGGGTAGATAGGAATTTTGACGCGAACGCCGTCTGGAGGCGTATGTCAGATTATAATGTTTTTACGCTGGAGGAAAACACTCCTACTTACATATTAACAAAGCCGAGCTTCGTATAATTCATAGATTTTTGGCTAACTCGATTACACAGAGAGGTCACAACAAGGAGAAAATGACCTTACATGATTTATTTTACCTAAAGTGTATTCGAGACCCAAGAAGCTTTGTTAATATCCCTTACTGTGTTGGTTTTTATTTGTCTAAAATGGTAGAAGGAATACAGGAAGGGGGAATAATAGGAGGAGGTATTTTTGTTACTCTCATTGGAGAGTATTTGTGTGTAGATAGGGATCAAGGGGGTCCACTTTTGGTATGTAGGAAACAGGTTGAGCCTTTAGGATTGAAGGTCTATCAGGGTGCTAAGGTATTAAAGAGCAGACGCAACCAGGCAGTACCCTATGAAGGTAGTCATCCTCAGGTAGAGAGAGGTTCAGATGAGGAAATGGAGGAAGCGGATGACATTAGGGATGTCATTAAGGAGGCTATGACTGACGTCTACCAGCGTGTAGATGAGGTGGAAATAACAAACGAGGAGAGATTTAGTCGGATGGAGCAGTGGCAAGCCCGGAATGATTACGAGCATTCCAGGCAACGACAGCATGATAGATGGGACTATCATCAGCGTCAGATCATGAGCTGGCTGTCACCTCAGGATCACTACGTACCGACCCGACCCGCTTACTATCCTCCACACCAGCCCGAGATGAGACCACCATATACTCTCTACGACCCTAACCAGGCCTACTAGTACACCTATCACCAACCATGGAACCCGAACGACGACATGAACTGGAACCCCTATCCAGATTGATATAGTTCCTGTTGGTGATTTCTATGATTTTTATCTTTTTATTATTTCTATTTATTTATGTTTAAACACATTATATTTTGATACTTTTATTGTAATGTTTAATATTTTTATTATGTTGTACTAATATTTCATATTTGATTTGAAAGTGGGATTTTAAGTCCCATTTCAAATTACGATGCATGTTATTATTTGTATGTATGTATATTGTCAATTGTACACAACAGGGTAAAACAGGGCATTTTTAAAGACTGGCATTAAGTTCAGCAAAAGCTACTGTGACGACCCGAAAATTTTCGACCAAATTTAAACTTTAATCTTTATATTATTCCGACACGATAAGCAAAGTTTGTTAAGTTAAATCTCAAGAATTTTAAACTGTGTTCATACATTCATTATAACCTCGACCAAATTCTGACGATTCACGAACCGTTATATATAAATAGATATGTATATGTATATATATTATAACTTGAGAATATTAATAAAGTATTAAACGTATAATACTTTACCCGAACGTATTTGTTTCAATATGATTTTTGATGAAATTAAAAAATATATATTAAATGATTGAATTATCAGAAACATTGAATTATGATTACAAGTCTCTATTGAGAGGTCCACTATGATTTGAGAAAATCTATTCCTCTTAACGATATTCAGAATAATTTGTAAAGCTATTTATAAATAAAAACATAAAGTGTCATTTACGAAAGTTAGACAAAAGTTAGTGGAGAATTGGTTTCCATAATATTCTATTAATCTATTTTCAAACGTACAAAGACGTTTTCAATTTAAAAAGAACTTTATTATTAAAACATATATAACTTTTATAAATATCTAGAATCACTTTTGACAACTCATTACTTAACCAGTATGATAAAGATAACGATATTTATATTTTATTTTATTAAATATATATAACGATTTAAATTAATATTATATATATTTATACGCGTATTATACATACATAGTTTTTATACTTTTACTATACTTTAACTTTACCTTTCCTTTACTTTTACTTTACTTTAACTTTAATAATTTATAATTTAATAATTCACTTTAATAATTCATACTTTAATAATCCACTTTAATAATTCATACTTTAATAATTCACTTTAATAATTCACTTTAATAATTCATACTTTAATAATTCACTTTAATATTTCATACTTTAATAATTCACTTTAATAATTCACTTTAATAATTCATACTTTAATAATTCACTTTAATAATTCAAAAATCTATTATAAATAGAATTCAATAGGCTTCATTTTTTCATAGAAACTTGAAAATATATTTCTCTAAACTCTCTCAATCGAATTACATATACATATTTTCTTTGTATTATTTCAAGATATTATTAGTATACATAAAATACAACGACAGAGTTATACTCAGACGATTTCAAAATAAGTTTTCAAACGGGATAGAGCTAAGGAAATTATGGGTTATAGCTATGGAGGTTATGGGTATTAATCGAGGGTATTGCTCGTGAGGTCAACCTAACGTTTATCATTTTCGTTGCGTCTACGTACTTTCCTGCAATATTGAATCACAATATTGATACGTTCGTGAATCCGAGACAAACCCTGCACTTGTTCAGTGCCGTCATATACATAATTGCTACGAAATACAGTATTGTGAGTTTCATTTTCTCCCTTTTTAATGCTTTTGCAATATATATTTTTGGGCTGAGAATACATGCGCTGTTTTATAAATGTTTTACGAAGTAGGCACAAGTACTAAAACTAATTCTATGTGGGTTTAAACCAGAAATATACCCTTAGCTTGGTAACATTAAACTACTTGTCTATGTACGGTAGGCGCGAATCCTAAAGATAGATCTATTGGGCCTGACAAACCCCATCCTGACTATGGGATGCTTTAGTACTTCGAGGTTATTTTAAACACACCTGATCTGGTGTACTTCAGAGGGTAAAACACGAACGTTAAGGCTTATTACCGGGTGCCTACAACTTATAGAATACTTTTAAACACTTGCGAGTGTATGGATATTTATGGAAACTGAAATCTTGTGGTCTATTACTATTACGGAAATGATTGATTATGAAAAACTAATGAACTCACCAACCTTTTGGTTGACACTTTAAAGCATGTTTATTCTCAGGTATTAAAGAAATCTTCCGCTGTGCATTAGCTCATTTTAAGGATATTACCTGGAGTCATTCATGACATACTTTGAAAGACGTTGCATTCGAGTCATTGAGTTCATCAAGATTAATATTAAGTCAATTATAGTTGGATGTAATATGAAATGATATGCATGCCGTCAATTTTTGATGTAAAGAAAGTTTGTCTTTTGAAAGCGAATGCAATGTTTGTAAAACGTATCATATAGAGGTCAAATACCTCACGATGTAATCAACTATTGTGAATCGTTTATAATGTATATGAACGGGTCATTTCAGTTGGTATCAGAGCGGTGGTCTTAGCGAACCAGTTCTTGCATTAGTGTGTCTAACTGATAGTTTATAAGATACATTAGTGAGTCTGGACTTCGACCGTGTCTGCATGTCAAAAGTTTTGTTTATCATTTTTAGTCGGAAATCATCTACTTACCATCCTTAGAAAATTACCTGCTTATCATTCTTAGTCTAGACACGTCTTGCTGCATTGATTGCATGAATAGTGTATAGACAAAATTCATATCTTAGCGTATCTGCTAAATCATATCTTATCGTATCTATTACCGTAAACTTTGCCTGACATATTCCGTAAATTCCTCCGTAATCTACGAAACCTTTTGCTCTATATAATTAGAATACCACCCGATAGCCGGAAAATCATTTCATATCGAAAAATCCTTTATCAAATCGTACGAAATGGAATTCGTCATCAGTTCAAGTTCCTCGGATTTCAAAATGGAATCCCACTCAAGTTCTGAAAGCAGTGTGACCGGAATGGATCAACCAATTAGTCATCATCTATTCTGGATGAATTGGGGATGGGTTCGTAGCCTCCTTAATCATTGGAGATAAGAAGAAGGTGATCCTTTGGATCCACCACGTTGCCCTCTTGGCGAAGAACCTGAAGCACTTACCGGCGAACCTGTTCGAAACACCATTTTCTCTCTCATTTCCAGAGTATCTCGTCATGATTATATACTACACCAAATTCTAGATCTTATTTATCCGCTCGTCCGAACCGACAATCACCCCGGTGTAATAGAAGAAGTCAACGAGCTTCGCGCTCGGGTAGTGGCTTTGGAGAATATGGTGCAAAGGTTACAAACACCAGCAGCAGCACCAGCAACATAACCAGTACCACCATCAACAACATCAACAGTACCATTACTACCACCAACAACAACCGCATCGCAAACCTCAACTTCACAATCTGTCCCATGAGCATCGATGTCATACGCCTTGTAGATACTAAGGAATACCACAACGATGAAGTATTGATTCATAACTTCATTGGGAAAACATTCTACGACGATTATGTAATTTCTAAAGTTTAGAAATTATCTATCCTAGCCTTAACCATAAATCAAGTGAGTTTAATTTAATATTAACTCATTAAATCTATATTACATCTGAAGAAATATACACATATATTTCCATAAAGACTGTAATAAAATTCTTTTGTACAAAATATTAATTGTGATATTTTTTTTAACGGGTAGGTAATACCCGAGAGATATATAAATTCACAATTAATACATTACATTCTTCGAATCTGATTCAGCAAATCATCAACTATACTCCCTACTTTCACAACAATATCCATTCTTTCATATAAATCAAAACAATCATACTCATTCAAATTCAATTACATATTTTGATTTTGAAATCGCATAATTCAATTCGAAATATAACCAGTATCATCACTCTTAGATTCCTATATCTTTCAAAGCTATACTTTGACTTCAAAACTGTGTTAGAACATCATATGTATTAACGATTACAATATGTGCTCAAACCCTTCGAAATTCCTGAAGACACTTCAACTAAGGAACAATTGAGATGATGATCCAACCACATGTTACCCACAGTTATACACCTGAAAAACTCTCAAAACCCAAGTCATAGTTCGACACGTATCCGTGTTAGACCCTTTGGCATTTACTAGCTAAAATAACTTTTTAATTCCGTTTCAAAATAGACAGTTTTGTCACAGCTCCAGCAAACCAACTTCAATTGTTCATTCGAATAAGCCTTATTATAATGATTACCCCTTCATCATTATTACCGGGGAACCTTTCATATCTCGCCACATTAGCAGTAAACTTATTAACAACTTCATTGATCTTTGAATTTTCGAAAAATCTTTATATTTATCAAAACCCCATCATTTACTCATCTGCATCTTGTAACAAGAATTGCCATACGAATCATCAGAAATTAGCAATCAGTATTTTGAAGTCTTGCAGCATGTCTACGCCAACAATTATATGTGTCTATCTTCTGGATTTATATACTTTGAATGTGAAGTTTCTGAAAAACACCCTAAACTGCGAACCAGTTCTCGAAATTTTGAAAAATGCTGATGAAGCAGCAAAAACTGTAAATGACCTTAACAGTAAAAAGTTGGATGATAAAGGATAGTATATTGGCAAAGCTCAGAAAAAGAGAAGCTTTGGAACTGGAAAACGGATTGAGCAAAGTATGAAGGAGGCTGTGGACAAATCACAAAGGCTGAACCTGCCTTCAAAGAATCCAAATGATTCAGTACTTGCTGAAGTCATTAACGAATACCTTGCTCCTGACTCTAAACCCCTGCGGACAATATCCTTCATCATCCTCTGATATTAGACATTCTAAGATATCATCGTATCTTTCATTATAAATATCCTCCATATTTCTGAAGATATTTCCATAATTATTCTTATCTGAAATCATTTACCTCTTCGTGCTGTCTGTATTACATCATAAAAGAAACTATTTTAGTTTCTAAATTCTGTAACTTTCGAATTTAAAAAAGGAATATTTTTGAAGTAGTGTTGGGAACTGAAGCATGAACTAGTATAATATAATGACACTTGATCAACGTGATTATATTACAGTAATTCATGCTGAGTTTCTAAATAGAACATGATAATTCACAGATCAAAACGTCATCATGTGCTATGTTACACGACTCTTGTATTCTCTTTGATCTCTAAATATCAAGAAAATATTTCTTGATGATTCGGCCTTTTCCGAGGTATTCTGGTAATTTGACAAGTCAAGATCGTGCCATTAAAATTTCCTTCCTAGAATATTAACAATGTTCATTCCGAAATTTATATCTGCGAATTCTGGACCATTACAAGCGGTGCTTAATCGCAAGAAGAAGAAACGAAAGGACAAAGCTCCGAACTAGAAATGGGAGTATAAATCATAGCAAATAGAAGAGAGCATTAACTGTGGATGACAATGATTATAGAAGAAGCAAGGACTTTGAAATATAAGGGAAGATATAAAACCCAACAACAACCCAGAAATCACAAACCGTATATATCAATGCATATAGCAATATAAAGACATGGGAGAACTAAAAATACTATAAAACCAAGAGTATAGTAGAAGTAAATAGATTCTTCCAGAGGCAGATGAAAAAGAAGAGCGACATATATGAAAGTGAGGAGTATATCAAGAATCAGCACTGGATGAAGCGTATTGACAAATAATTTTAAAGTAAGAATTGAGGGAGAAAGAATAGAAGGTGTGAATTAAAAGGAAATGAAAGAGGTGGATTTATAGTGAAATATCCGACAGAAAAATCGAGATGAATCATCGCATTAAATCGAAGAGGATCATAATTTCCTTAATCACCGAAGAATCAAATCCTATATAGATTATAAAGATTTTCTTTAATCCGTAGATCAACCGTAATGATGTCAAAATATAAGACGAATCCCTATTTTTTCATTTCACTCTTTTACGATAGCTTCACTCATACGTTTCGAGTAATCAAATTATTTTATCCATATTTCTCAATCATGATAAAACCCTATGAATTAACTTATATTCATCATAATAACATTCTTATTGTTAGCCATGACGACCTCGATCAAATTTCGGGACGAAATTTCTTTAACGGGTAGGTACTGTGACGACCCGAAAATTTTCGACCAAATTTAAACTTTAATCTTTATATTATTCCGACACGATAAGCAAAGTTTGTTAAGTTAAATCTCAAGAATTTTAAACTGTGTTCATACATTCATTATAACCTCGACCAAATTCTGACGATTCACGAACCGTTATATATAAATAGATATGTATATGTATATATATATATTATAACTTGAGAATATTAATAAAGTATTAAACGTATAATACTTTACCCGAACGTATTTGTTTCAATATGATTTTTGACGAAATTAAAAAATATATATTAAATGATTGAATTATCAGAAACATTGAATTATGATTACAAGTCTCTATTGAGAGGTCCACTATGATTTGAGAAAATCTATTCCTCTTAACGATATTCAGAATAATTTGTAAAGCTATTTATAAATAAAAACATAAAGTGTCATTTACGAAAGTTAGACAAAAGTTAGTGGAGAATTGGTTTCCATAATATTCTATTAATCTATTTTCAAACGTACAAAGACGTTTTCAATTTAAAAAGAACTTTATTATTAAAACGTATATAACTTTTATAAATATCTAGAATCACTTTTGACAACTCATTACTTAACCAGTATGATAAAGATAACGATATTTATATTTTATTTTATTAAATATATATAACAATTTAAATTAATATTATATATATTTATACGCGTATTATACATACATAGTTTTTATACTTTTACTATACTTTAACTTTACCTTTCCTTTACTTTTACTTTACTTTAACTTTAATAATTCATAATTTAATAATTCACTTTAATAATTCATACTTTAATAATCCACTTTAATAATTCATACTTTAATAATTCACTTTAATAATTCATACTTTAATAATTCACTTTAATATTTCATACTTTAATAATTCACTTTAATAATTCACTTTAATAATTCATACTTTAATAATTCACTTTAATAATTCAAAAATCTATTATAAATAGAATTCAATAGGCTTTATTTTTTCATAGAAACTTGAAAATATATTTCTCTAAACTCTCTCAATCGAATTACATATACATATTTTCTTTCTATTATTTCAAGATATTATTAGTATACATAAAATACAACGACAGAGTTATACTCAGACGATTTCAAAATAAGTTTTCAAACGGGATAGAGCTAAGGAAATTATGGGTTATAGCTATGGAGGTTATGGGTATTAATCGAGGGTATTGCTCGTGAGGTCAACCTAACGTTTATCATTTTCGTTGCGTCTACGTACTTTACTGCAATATTGAATCACAATATTGATACGTTCGTGAATCCGAGACAAACCCTGCACTTGTTCAGTGCCGTCATATACATAATTGCTACGAAATACAGTATTGTGAGTTTCATTTTCTCCCTTTTTAATGCTTTTGCAATATATATTTTTGGGCTGAGAATACATGCGCTGTTTTATAAATGTTTTACGAAGAATGCACAAGTACTAAAACTAATTCTATGTGGGTTTAAACCAGAAATATACCCTTAGCTTGGTAACATTAAACTACTTGTCTATGTACGGTAGGCGCGAATCCTAAAGATAGATCTATTGGGCCTGACAAACCCCATCCTGACTATGGGATGCTTTAGTACTTCGAGGTTATTTTAAAAACACCTGATCTGGTGTACTTCAGAGGGTAAAACATGAACGTTAAGGCTTGTTACCGGGTGCCTACAACTTATAGAATACTTTTAAACACTTGCGAGTGTATGGATATTTATGGAAACTGAAATCTTGTGGTCTATTACTATTACGGAAATGATTGATTATGATAAACTAATGAACTCACCAACCTTTTGGTTGACACTTTAAAGCATGTTTATTCTCAGGTATTAAAGAAATCTTCCGCTGTGCATTAGCTCATTTTAAGGATATTACCTGGAGTCATTCATGACATACTTTGAAAGACGTTGCATTCGAGTCATTGAGTTCATCAAGATTAATATTAAGTCAATTATAGTTGGATGTAATATGAAATGGTATGCATGCCGTCAATTTTTGATGTAAAGAAAGTTTGTCTTTTGAAAACGAATGCAATGTTTGTAAAACGTATCATATAGAGGTCAAATACCTCGCGATGTAATCAACTATTGTGAATCGTTTATAATGTATATGAACGGGTCATTTCAGCTACTAATTTTGACGACAAAACGAAAAACAAATGTGATGTAACAACAAGACGGAATGAACAAATGATGTGCACCATTTATCATTCAACAAACAAACGCCAATATGTTTGAAAACTTTGGTAAAATTTAATCATTTTTCTACGCTAATCACCCTCAATAATTTAATCTGTTACTGATTTCTTGCAAATGAGGGCATTGCAAGATCTTAAGTGTGGGAAGGGGTTAAATTCTTTCGGAATTTTAATTTTTTTTTACATATACACTTGGTTACCATTTAAAAATACTAGTAACGCAGTAGTTGTATTAGAATCTAGTGCTCTCTGATAATAAAGAACATCCTTAGTCTTATATACTGACTACCCAATTCTAGTAAATTTTTTTTAAAATTTTCAATTAAATGAACTCAAAATCATGTTTATACATATTTATGAACGATAAAACTAGGTGTTAACACCGAAATTATTGTTACCTCGGAAAGGACATAAATTGAGAAACAACCCAAAATGTTAGAATTCATTTAAAATGGAATAGAGGACAATAAAAAGGCAAAGAAAATAAAAGTCAAGTGTGGGAAAAATTCACCAAGTTATTTAAAACATATGTCACATATTTTTGTACAAATAACTGAAGATACTTTTGTTTTGGACAATTTTATCAGTTTTACCCAATTTCTTATAATATATTTGAAAGAAAGATGGATCTACCCGATGAATCAATTCCATCATTAAAAGAAAGTAAAGTCTTTCGAAAAAGACACGCGCTTCTTGATTTAGGTCAGGAAGTTGTCGTCCAGACCAGTTGTAGAGTCTACGAAAAACCTTGAAAAGTTTTCTCGAAAATCAGTTAGAAATCCACGGACCTCAGCATCAAACAGGGTCGCCAAGTGGTCAGACTTATCCTAACCATGAGAGGATCTGTCTCGTAAAATGGGGAGGACGCCGTGCAAATTAGCTTTATAAGACTAATGAATCAGACCCCAGAAAGGATAATCTCCTTTAAAGATCAAAAATCAGCTTTTAAGACTGATATTACTCAATCCTAGAGATTGACCTTAAAGATTGAGAATTACAAACTCATGGAATTCAATGATATCTAAACTCGAGCTTGAACGAGAAAATATTTTGATTAAAATTACAAACAGATTTGTTTTCTGAAAACCCATTTTCAATGCGTTCATTACCATTGAACGTAAAATCCTAGGAATTCACCTGGAATTCATTAGGTCACCTGAACCAAATCGGGTGTCAACCGTAAGAACGGTGGTTGCATAGCATGGTCAAAGACAGGACCTTGTGCCAGACCGAAAAACCATAAGGGTGAGCTTTACTATTGCTCCTACAAAGGATAGTAATTGCATACGACACGTTATAGACCATAATTAAAAGCATGTCACGGGACATTGCCTTAACAGTTGCTTGTTCAACGCTTTCCTTTACAACCGGACGGTCGTTTATCGAAAGGTAATATACGGAGCAAGTATACTGGACGTGTTGCTTTCCCAATACAAGGTTAGCAAGTGGGTGACACAAAACCACAAGTTTTAAGCTAAAATTTTCAAATCTGAAACCCACCAAACCCACAAAAACAATTTACAAACACCGGTGAAGGGTTATTCCGAAAAACTTATCTAGGGTGAAAGCTAGATTTAATTTTCAAAAGATCAAATGTTTTCATAAAGATCCAATTTCCATAAGGATCTAAATTTTTATAGTAATGTGGGACTGTAAACCACATCGCTACTACCATTGTTCATACCGCCGTATAGAAATCACTGATGTACAAAGTGTGAAGAATAAAGAAGTGACTCTAGTATTTTTATTTCTAGACTATATTGCTTGAGGACAAGCAACGCTCAAGTGTGGGAATATTTGATAATGCTAAAAACGAACATATATTTCATAGCATTATCCCTCAAGGAAGACAAGCTTTTAGTTGCAATTGTTCTATTTACAAGTGATATTCGTTTAAATAATAAAAGGTGAAGATAAAATACAGATTCGACGAATTGAAGACGCAAATGACCAAAAAGCTCAAAAGTACAAATTACAATCAAAGTGGTTCCAATTATTGATTAGAAACATCTCAAAATTACAAGAGTACAAGCCGCAAAATGCAAAATACAAGATATTAAATTGTACGCAAGGACGTTCTAAAATCCGGAACCGGGACCAGAGCCAACTCTCAACGCTCGACGCAACGGACTAAAAATTACAAATCAACTATACACATGAATATAATATAATATTTAAATAATTCTATAAATTATTTATATATTATATTATTATTAAAAAACCGTCGGCAAGAAAGCAAACAAAGCAATGTGAGCTGGATCCTACCTCCATGCGATCGCATGACTTGTAGGCTTAATATCCATGCGATCGCATGGGCCACTTTTTGTGGCCACATGCCTATAAATTTCGCATTTTTGAGCGAACTTAAACACATCTTTTTCTTCTTCATTCATTCAACGATATATATATATATATATATATATATATATATATATATATATATATATATATATATATATATATATATATATATATATATATATATATATATATTTATATTATAATTTTAATTTTAATTTTAATTTTAAATTCTACTAATAAGGGTATGTTAGCGAATATTGTAAGGGTGTAAGTCGAAATTCTGTCCGTGTAACGCTACGCTATTATTAATCTTTGTAAGTTATGTTCAACCTTTTTAAATTAATGTCTCGTAGCTAAGTTATTATTATGCTTATTTAAGCCGAAGTAATCATGATGTTGGGCTAAAATATTAAGACGGGGTAATTGGGTTTTGTACCATAATTGGGGTTTGGATAAAAGAACGACACTTGTGGAAATTAGACTATGGGCTATTAATGGGCTTTATATTTGTTTAATTAAATGATAGTTTGTTAATTTAATATAAATATTTACAATTGGACGTACCTATAAATAACCATATACACTCGATCGGACACGATGGGCGGGATATTTATAAGTACTAATAATCGTTCATTTAACCGGACACAGGAATGAATTAATAGTTAATGGACTTATTAAAACAGGGGTGAATTATGTACAAGGACACTTGGCGTAATTGTTAACAAAGTATTAAAACCTTGGGTTACACGCAGTCGATATCCTGGTGTAATTATTAAACAAAGTATTAAGACCTTGTTACAGTTTAAATCCCCAATTAGTTAGAATATTTGACTTCGGATATAAGGATAATTTGACGAGGACACTCGCAATTTATATTTATGACTGATGGACTGTTATGGACAAAAACCAGACGGACATATTGAATAATCCAGGACAAAGGACAATTAGCCCAATGGTAATAAACTAAAATCAACACGTCAAACATCATGATTACGGAAGTTTAAATAAGCATAATTTATATATTTCATATTTAATTGCACTTTTAATTATCGCACTTTAATTTATTGTCATTTTATTTATCGTACTTTTTAATTATCACAATTTCATATTTAATCGCACTTTTATTTATCGCAATTTCATTATCGTCATTTACTTTACGCTTTAAAATTAAGTTATATTTATTTTTAATATTTTACATCAGGTTTTAACTGCGACTAAAGTTTTAAAATCGACAAACCGGACATTAAACGGTAAAATCCCCCTTTTATAATAATAATACTACTTATATATATATATATATTTATATTTTTACAAATATAGTTTTTTTTATATAGCGTTAAACTTGGCTAAGATCCCTGTGGAACGAACCGGACTTACTAAAAACTACACTACTGTACGATTAGGTACACTGCCTATAAGTGTTATAGCAAGGTTTAGGTATATCCACTCTATAAATAAATAAATAACTTGTGTAAAAATGTATCGTATTTAATAGTATTTCCTTGTAAAAATAATACTATTTCATATACCCCTCGCATAACATCAATCATGTACTGCACCAAACCATGTAAACATGTAAATAGTAGAAAAATTTATAAAAGGAACAACTGCCATAAAACGAATACTAATAACCTTTCTGAGTGTATTCTACAATTACATTCAGAATATCATGATTCGAAAATCTTACTACCATTGACTTTCTATTGACTATACTGTGGTTTTATATAGATTTGGTGACAGGTTCAAATAGATGAATATCAAAAACAGTAGCTTTGAAAGATATAATAGTTATGAATATAAGAAAACCTGTAGGCATTTGATCGAACACCTGATGTGCATCAGCTTGAGTGAAAATTATGCCCACAACCACCACCTCCTTCCTCGGCATCTGCTTTTGAAAATTAAAAAGTATCTTTCGAACCCTTTCAATCCTCAACATTTTCTCATAGTGACCATACACAAAAACCTTGCATCAATTGACTTTTATTCATCTCTTAGATATCTCATTTAAACCCGAATTCATGATCTACAAAATACTAAATTAATGAAAACATATGATAAATAAAATGTCAAATTCAAAACCTAAATTACACTAAGGTAGGAGAACCTGATCAACTAAAGAAAACATCAATTGACTTTTATCCATCATAGGAGAACAATATGGGAAGAAATGAAGAAGAGACTTGTTTTAGAAGAGCAGTGAAGAAGAAGAAGAGACTGATAAATTAATTTAACAAAATTAATGTTGGGAAATGGGTGGAAAATAAGATACGCGTGATTTTGGTCATGGAAGATACCAATCGTATTGAAAGCGTAATCTGTAATTTTGTAAGTCTCGATAAAAATGGGTGGTTTGCTAAACCGCTAAAGCATTTACCCCGCATAATAATGTATTATTTAAAATTTAAAATAATAATTATTACAATTAACTTTAGTTAATTATTTAATAATTTTAATTTAATATTTAAATTTAATTATTGTGTATAATATTTTTATTTTAATTTAATTAGATTTATGACATAAGCAAATGATCTTATATTGCATGTGAGACAGTGAGAGTGCCACATCACCTAAAATGACATCATCTTTTCACACACACACACACACACACACACACACACACACACACACACACACACACACACACACACACATATATATATATATATATATATATATATATATATATATATATATATATATATATATATATATATATATATATATATATATATATATATATATATATATATATATATATATATATATATATATATATATATATATATATATATATATATATATAGGGGCAGGTTCAAGAGGGAAGTAACCAATTGGGGGGAAGCGGGGGAAGCAAAATATTTTTTTTTTTTTCATTTTTTGAAAAAACTTTGTTCACGAACATTATAGATTGGATGAAAATATTAACATTTAATAAAGACACTTTGTGATAAATGTTTTTATTTTGGCGGGAAAACGCTCGAAGAAGTAATATATAACAATTATCGTGTTTTTCGAGCGTATGTTGAGGTTTTAGATATTAGGGTTTAGATATTAGGGTTTATAGGGTTTAGATATTAGGGTTTAGAAATTTAGGGTTTAGGGTTTAGATTTAGGGTTTAGATTTAGGATTTAGATTGAGTTTTTAACACGAACGGTTTAGAGTTTAGGGTTTAGGGTTTGGTGTTTTGGGTTTATGGAATAAACCCAAAACACCAAACGCTAAACCCTAAACTCTAAACTCTAAACCGTTCGTGTTAAAAACTCAATCTTCAGAGAAATAAATAGACCACTAAGGTAGCGCGAACGCATGATAGTGCAAGGTGAAGATTCGTGAACCTTCAGGATTGCGGAAGATATCCGCAAAGTTCTGACGGATAGCGAACCGCGAACGCAAAGAGGAATTCACTAAGAATTCCAAACCTATAAATAGAGAGCTTGGCCTCTCATTTTAGGTTGTTGATTCCAAGGAATTTCTCTGGCCTTTGTGACTGACTTCTGACCACGCCCAAGTGCAAACTCACATTGTGTTAAGGTAATTTCCTCAAGACCAGGACGAGGTGATTGATCATTGCTCCTCTTAATGAAAAACGATCATTAGGTACCATAAACATCATCAACCACCCATTCTATCCCATTATTGCACTCAATCCTGGATTAGAGTAATATCTTAATCTAGGATTGATCAATTGGCACCATCCGTGGGACGCACATAAAATTGAATTTGAAATTTTAAATGTGGTGATGTCGAATTGATTAATTTCGAATTTAATTTTAAAATTGTGTACACTTTTTGATGATCTACAGGTAAGTGCGATGTCGAAAAGAAAAACAGAATTGAAATGGCAACAAAGAAGAAAAATAGTAGTTCTGCTAATATTCTTGATTCGCAAGATTCAACTTCGTTTAATTTTCAAATGAGCTCTGAAACAAGCAAGCAATTAAACGAATCGCTTGTTAAAACATCCGAAGGCATTGTACCTAGTGGTGACCCGCAATCAAGCGTTGTGCTTGAAAAAGTGGATGTGGCGCGAAGAAATCCTCAGCAAAATTGCCAAGAATATACTATGGAGGAACTCCGTTCAAAGTCTACATCCGCTAATTCACAAGTGAATGTGGAAAAAGCTCTGCCAATTGAAGGCGCTCTTAATATCGCTAAAAAAGCAGCGAAAGAGGCAACGTTAAAAGCGAAAAAGGTAATTTTGCCTTTAGAGGCGCGACAATTACTTCAATAGCAGGGCCGCGAGCTACAAACACCTCGCAATTATGAATGGCCGCTCAATGATGTTTTGTCAAAAGCGCAGAAGTCTGTTAATCAAGTTAGCGATGTTGATGTTCATACCCGAGGACTTGGTGCTTTCGGTTCACCAATGCATGCTAAAAACTTTACAGATCCAGATCATGCAGACACTTCAGAAAGTGATCTGGAGGTAATCAAAATACCACGAGTAAAATGAAAGCGAAATTCTACACCGATTCCGCGATGTATGGAAGAAGGCGAAAATTCACACGCTATGGAAAGAGAAAATGTGCAATCTTTTCTAACAGATATCTTTCGCAAGATAGCGCCAAAAGAGATGCAATACAAGTTTGAGCAACCAGAGTTTCTCCAACAAATGATGGAAAAATATTGCGAAGAGGGTAAGGAAACACGTCCCTAAAAAGCGACGGAAATCACCTTTGTCACTGACAAATTTGTGCCGCACATATCGAATTACCCCATTACAACGCCGCCCATTGTGCCCACAGCTCTGGGCGTATATTTGGGGTTAACTGATCCGTTGGATTTTCTTCAGAGATTTGAAGGTATGGTGAGCACTTACAATTGGGATGAGCCTGTAGCATGTAGAGTGTTTCTAATAGTTTAACAGGCAAGTTAGTGATGTTAAAGCTAAGGGGTATATTTTACTAGAAAATACTATTAAATACGATACAATTTTACACAAGATATTTAATTATTTATTTACAAATGGGATATACCTAAACCTTGCTACAACACTATAGGCAGTGTACCTAATCGTAGAGTAGTATAGTTTTTAGTAAGTCCGGTTCGTTCCACGGGGATCGACTTATTTTACACTATATTTTTAAACAACTATATTTGTACAAAATATATATTTTTATATATAATAATAATATAAAAGGGGGTTTTACCGTTTAATGACCGGTTTGTCGATTTTAAAACTTTAGTCGCAGTTAAAACCTAATGTAAAATATTAAATAAATAAAAGACTTAATTTAAAGTTTAAAGTAAATAACGATAATGAAATTACGATAAATAAAAGTGCGATAAAATAAAATTACGATAATTAAAGAGTACGAAAATTAAAAGTGCAATTAAATACAAAGACAATAAATAAAAGTGTAATTAAATACAATAACAATAAATAAAAGTGCGATAATTAGAAGTGCAATTAAATATGAAAATAAAGGAATTATGCTTATTTAAACTTCCGTAATCATGATGTTTGACGTGTTGATTTTAGTTTATTCCCATGGGTTAATTGTTCTTTGTCCTGGATTTTTAATATGTCCATACGGATTTGTCCATAATAGTCCATCAGTCATAAATATAAAGAGCGAAAGCCTTCGTCAAATTATTATTATTCCCGAAGTCAAATATTCCAACTAATTGGGGATTCGAATTGTAACAAGGTTTTAATACTTTGTTTAATGAATACACCAGGTTATCGACTGCGTGTAAACCAAGGTTTTACTACTTTGTTAACAATTACACCAATTACCCTTGAATGTAATTCACCCCTGTTTCAACAAGTCTATTAACTATTAATCCAGTTCCGTGTCCGGTAAAATGAATAATTATTGGTATTTATAGATAACCCGCCCACCGTACCCAGTCAAGCGTATGTGGTTATATATAAATACGTCAAATTATAAGTTTGTATATTAAATTAACAAGGTATTGTTTAGTTAATATAAAACCCATTAATAGCCCATAGTCTAATTTCCACAAGTGTCGTTCTTTTATCCAAACCCCAATTATGGTACAAAACCCAATTACCCCGTCTTTAATTTTTAGCCCAATATCATGATTACTTCGACTCAAATAAGCATAATAATAACTTAAGCACGAGACATTAATTTAAATAGGATAACATAGCTTACATTGATTATTTATCGCGTAGTGGTACACGAACAGAGCTCCGACCTTAAAACCCGTAAAAATAACTTTTATATAACCCAAACTAATCTAATATAACACTAATCTATATATATATATATATATATATATATATATATATATATATATATATATATATATATATATATATATATATATATATATTATACTACGGAGTATTATTATTATTATTATGTTCTTTAAACTCGCAGAATTCGTGGCCTTTTATAGGGATTTCTGATTTTTCAAACTCCGCGAGTCGTGGAGTTTTTGGCCTTCAAACTCCGCGAGTCGTGGAGTTTGATTTTCCAGCTCACATCAATTTGGATCTTAGCTTTGCCGACATAATATATAAATAAATATAATATATAAATAATTTTAAGAATTATTTAAATATTATATTATATTTATGTGCATAGTTGACTTGTAATTTTTAGTCCGTTGCGTCGAGCGTTGAGAGTTGACTCATGTCCCGGTTCCGGATTTTCGAACGTCCTTGCGTATTATTTTATATCGTGTACTTTGCGTTCCGCAACTTGTACTCTTGTCATTTTTAGACGTTTCTCATCAATAAATTGAACCACTTGGATTGTATCTTGTACATTTGAGCTTTTTGGTCATTTGCGTCTTCAAATTGTCATTTTCGCCTTTTGTCTTCGCACTTATTTAATATAAACGATTACAACTTAAAATAGGACAATTACAACTAAATAATTTACATATTGGGAGGATATTGCTACTAAATATATGTTCATTTGGAGCACCATCAAATATCTCCACACTTGAACGTTGCTTGTCCTCAAGCAATACATAACTTGAAATAATATAATACATCACACGAATCACTTCTTTATTCTTCACACTTTATACATCAGTGATTTTGAGATGGCGGTATAAACAATGATAGTAACGATAGAACCATGGTTAAAGGTGGGTGTGTCATTCACAGTTGCCTCGGGTTTAGGTCAACGACACTTGTAATCAAATAGCCGATTTACTTTCGGTTTCCAAAGCAAAGTGCACATTTGAAAGGCGGTTTACAGTCCCACATGACTATGAAAATTTAGATCCTTAAGGAAATTGGATCTTTATGAAAACATTTGATCTTTTGAAAATTCAATCTAGCTTTCACCCTAGACAAGTTTTCTGGAATAACCCTTCACCGGTGTTTGCAAAATATTTTTGTGGGTTGTGTGGGTTTCAGATTTGAAAATTTTAGCTCAACACTTGTGGTTTTGTGTTACCCACTTGCTAACCTTGTATTAGGAAAGCAACACGTCCAGTTCACTTGTCCTGTATATTACCTTTCGGCAAACTACCGTCCGGTTGTAAAGGAAAGCGATGAACAAGCAACTGTTAAGGCAATGTCTAATGACATGCATTTGATAATGGTCCAAAAACGTGTCGGATGCTATTACTATCCTTTGTAGGAGCAATAGTAAAGATCATCCTATGATTTTTCGGTCTAGCAGAAGGTCCTGTCTTCGACCATGCTATGCAACCACCGTTCTTACGGTTGACACCCGATTTGGTTCAGGTGACCTAATGAATTCCAGGTGAATTTCAAGGATTTTACATTCAATGGTAATGAACGCATTGAAAATAGGTTTTCAGAAAACAAATCGGTTTGTAATTTTGATCAAAATATTTTCTCGTTCAAGCTCGAGTTTAAATATCATTGAATTCCATGAGTTTGTAATTCTCAATCTTTAAGGTCAATCTCAAGGATTGCGTAATATCAGGCTTAAAAGCTGATTTTTAATCTTTAAGGAGATTATCCTTTCTGGGGATCTGATTCATTAGTCTTATCAAGCTAATTTGCACGGTGTCCCCCCATTGTACGAGATAAATCCTTCTCATGGTTAGGATAAATCTGACCACTTGGCGACCCTGTTTGATGCTGAGGTCCGTGGATTTCCTGCTGATTTTAGAGATGACTTTTCTAGATTTTTTGTCAATCTACAGCTGGTCTGGACGACAACTTCCTGACCTAAATCAAGAAGCGCGTTTCTTTTTCGGAAGACTTTACTTCCTTTTAATGATGGAATTGATTCATCGTGTAGATCCATCTTTTCTTTCAAATGTATTACAGTAAATCGGGTAAAACTGTCAATTTAGTCCAAAACAAAAGCACCTGCAATAACTTTACAGAAACATGTGATAGATAGTTTTTAATTGAATAACTTGATACATTCTCCCCACACTTGGCTTTTTTCATGCATCTTTTTATATCTTAATAAATAAATTCAAGCGTTTTAGTTGTTTCTCAATTTATGTCCTTTTCGAGGTAACGATAATTTCGGTATTAACACCTAATTTTCATCGTTCATAAATATGTATAAACATGATTTTGAATTCATTTAGTTTAAAATTTTTCAAATTTTCACAAAATTTGGCAAATAAAACCAAGTGTAAACCCGAGAGAATTTATAATCCTTCTCCACACTTAAGATCATGCAATGCCCTCATTTGCATGAAATCAGACTCTAATTATAAATTCATGAGGGTGATTAGTGTAGAAAAGTGATTGAAAATACCCAGTTTTTAATTACAAAGCTCGTCGAATGATAGATGGTTCGCCTCATCGTTCATTCCTTCTTGTTTTATCACACATGTTTTTCTTCAAAAACGGTTGCTTTTCTGAACTGTTATCTAAGTTTTGAAAATACGTCTTTTACCCTAACTCATCATGCATTTTTATTAACGAGTTATGCACTAACCCGAACCCCTAATTTAACGTTAAGTGGGGTTAGACTTCCCCACACTTAGCTGACGACATGTGAAGTCGGTAGAATAAGTTCCACGAATTAAAATAGTGAGCCAGTTATTTACATCTCGGGTGGTGTATAATATATCAATGGGTTTAAAGTTTAGACTCACCCGATCGTCACTACTTAATTCTTTTTTAAGTGTAGCTTTTAGTAAATGGATATGTCTCTTTTCTGGTTCTTGGTCAAATGGATCGATACACACCGACATACATATTATAGGGTGGATAATTCCTAACATTTCCTTCCGATCATTCTCGGGATAAAAGTTTTCACCTCTATTACCCAATTGGGTAAAATCCGAGGTGTCAATATCTATTACAGCTCGTAGTTTATCTTCGGTAGATGACTCGTCTATTGAGAATATTGGGTTGGAAGGTTGTGGAATGGTGAATTTCGGGATTGGAGTAGATTCTTCTTCATTAACGGTACTTATCGGTCCCACCACTTTAGTCTCGGGGGTAAAATTTTCAACGTTATCGTTTTCCCAAGAGTACCAATTTGTCACCCTTACTTCTTCTTCTTCATCCATTGATGGATCGTTGATTTCGTCGGTAGAGGCTAATGTGTCGATATGTGGTGAAATTGGTAAAACTGAATAAAAAGTATCATCGGGATAGTTGGTGATTTCGGAGCTCTCGAATTCATCAAAATTCGATGATATGAGATTTTCTTGCACAATACTCCTTAGATCAACAGGTGTGTAATCTGATAGAGTTTCAGCTTGCCTATTTACAAACTCTCTCATTTGTTCATTTTGAGCATCAAGTTCTTCGAGTTTGATTTTCATATTGTCTAATAAATTTTCAGACACGTAATTTTCCTCGTCTACTGGTTGTTGAGTTTGGATATATTCTTGGGAATAATCCCAATTAGAATTGTATTCCTCATAATCATTCCATTCAGGTTCCATGGGTGCGTAATTTTCCATAGGAACGTAATAATAACATTCCCATGTTGAGTGATAATCTCCACAGATTTCACAACCAGTTATTGTTTCGTCATTCGTGATCCAAGATTGACTGAACGAATTGTCATCAACACCCGTTTGAGAGTATTGATTAAATTAATTTCGGATGTCATAAAGAGTTTCCAAAATATTCTCGAGATTTTCCATAATGCTCTTATTACCAAATTTTAGCTACAATGTGGGGCATTTACTTAATTATCCTATTAGTTATATAAAAAAAATTATATAAGTTATCAAATTAATAGACTTTTCTGCTTTTGCCCACGTTTCGAATAGCCAATAGATGCAGCAGGGAGCCAGAACCCTTTAAATCGGAAGCTCACAACTCAGCCACTAACAAATCCAACTATTACTACGAAGCAGAAAATTTGGATGTCTATCAATTTAACCGCTTAAAATAATTTTTCGTTTGAAATTTTAGAGAAGAAATAGAAAATCTATGTCCTAAAAACTAGCGTGTCGAGAAATAAGAAAGAAAAAGATTACGCGTCGAAAAACGTCGAAAAATAAAAATGAGAAAGAAAAACGTCGAAACTTAAAAGTCTAAAAACTATATCTAAAAAGTTGCGCCTAAAGGTCTAAAGGTAAATGCAATTTTATTCGGAAAACGGCAATTACTTAAAAGGCACTAAAATCTATTTAAAATCTAAAGTGAAAAACGGCGTCGTAAAATTCTAAAGCGCCTAAATCTTAATCTAAAGAAAAAGCACTTTAAGGGATTTTACGGCAAATCTTAAAAAAAAACTAGAAATAAAAATAAACTACGGCAAAAACTAATCTTAAAACTAATTACGAACGAATAAACGATAAAAATACAAATTATAATTAAAATGATAAAAATACAAATTTTATAAAAATATTATTTTTATATTATATTTTATAAAAGTATTAATTTAAATATATATTTAATAATACTAATTAATATTTAAAATACAAATTAATTTAAAAACTAAAACTAAATATTAATATTAAATATAAACCTAATTAAGTTTTAATAATAATTATTAAATTATACTCGTAATAAATGCCAAATTAGGGTTCTTGGTGCATCTGTCAGGGCGGCTCCACGAGTCGCGGTGTTTTAAGCCTGCAAACTCCGCGAGTCGTGGAGTTTTCATTTTCGGGGGGTTTTTTTTTTAAATTATTTTATATTGTTTTTCTAAAAATATATATAAATATATTTATACAAAAATAAATTAAAAATATAGAGTTTCGCCGACTTCTCCGGCAGCGGTGCCAAAAACTTGATGTTAAAGCTAAGGGGTATATTTTACTAGAAAATACTATTAAATACGATACAATTTTACACAAGATATTTAATTATTTATTTACAAATGGGATATACCTAAACCTTGCTACAACACTATAGGCAGTGTACCTAATCGTAGAGTAGTATAGTTTTTAGTAAGTCCGGTTCGTTCCACAGGGATCGACTTATTTTACACTATATTTTTAAACAACTATATTTGTACAAAATATATATTTTTATATATAATAATAATATAAAAGGGGGTTTTACCGTTTAATGACCGGTTTGTCGATTTTAAAACTTTAGTCGCAGTTAAAACCTAATGTAAAATATTAAATAAATAAAAGACTTAATTTAAAGTGTAAAGTAAATAACGATAATGAAATTACGATAAATAAAAGTGCGATAAAATAAAATTACGATAATTAAAGAGTACGAAAATTAAAAGTGCAATTAAATACAAAGACAATAAATAAAAGTGCAATTAAATACAATAACAATAAATAAAAGTGAGATAATTAGAAGTGCAATTAAATATGAAAATAAAGGAATTATGCTTATTTAAACTTCTGTAATCATGATGTTTGACGTGTTGATTTTAGTTTATTCCCATGGGTTAATTGTTCTTTGTCCTGGATTATTTAATATGTTCATACGGATTTGTCCATAATAGTCCATCAGTCATAAATATAAAGAGCGAAAGCCTTCGTCAAATTATTCTTATTCTCGAAGTCAAATATTCCAACTAATTGGGGATTCGAATTGTAACAAGGTTTTAATACTTTGTTTAATGAATACACCAGGTTATCGACTGCGTGTAAACCAAGGTTTTACTACTTTGTTAACAATTACACCAATTACCCTTGAATGTAATTCACCCCTGTTTCAACAAGTCTATTAACTATTAATCCAGTTCCGTATCCGGTAAAATGAATAATTATTGGTATTTATAGATAACCCACCCACCGTACCCAGTCAAGCGTATGTGGTTATATATAAATACGTCAAATTATAAGTTTGTATATTAAATTAACAAGGTATTGTTTAGTTAATATAAAACCCATTAATAGCCCATAGTCTAATTTCCACGAGTGTCGTTCTTTTATCCAAACCCCAATTATGGTACAAAATTCAATTACCCCGTCTTTAATTTTTAGCCCAACATCATGATTACTTCGGCTCAAATAAGCATAATAATAACTTAAGCACGAGACATTAATTTAAAAAGGAGAACATAGCTTACATTGATTATTTATCGCGTAGTGGTACACGAACAGAGCTCCGACCTTAAAACCCGTAAAAATAACTTTTACATAACCCAAACTAATCTAATATAACACTAATCTATACTATATATATATATATATATATATATATATATATATATATATATATATATATATATATATGTATATATATGTATATATATATATATATATATATATATGTATATATATATATATATATATGTATATATATATATATATATATATGTATATATATATATGTATATATGTATATACATATATATGTATATATATATACATATATATGTATATATGTATATAT
Organism: Rutidosis leptorrhynchoides; assembly: GCF_046630445.1. Taxonomy (NCBI): domain Eukaryota; kingdom Viridiplantae; phylum Streptophyta; class Magnoliopsida; order Asterales; family Asteraceae; genus Rutidosis; species Rutidosis leptorrhynchoides. The sequence goes on along the minus strand of NC_092334.1, from coordinate 97,835,208 downwards.
ATATATATATATATATATGTATATATGTATATATATATATATATATATATATATATATATATATATTTATTTATATTATACTACGGAGTATTATTATTATTATGTTCTTTAAACTCGCAGAATTCGTGGCCTTTTATAGGGATTTCTGATTTTTCAAACTCCGCGAGTCGTGGAGTTTTTGGCCTTCAAACTCCGCGAGTCGTGGAGTTTGATTTTCCAGCTCACATCAATTTGGATCTTAGCTTTGCCGACATAATATATAAATAAATATAATATATAAATAATTTTAAGAATTATTTAAATATTATATTATATTTATGTGCATAGTTGACTTGTAATTTTTAGTCCGTTGCGTCGAGCGTTGAGAGTTGACTCATGTCCCGGTTCCGGATTTTCGAACGTCCTTGCGTATTATTTTATATCGTGTACTTTGCGTTCCGCAACTTGTACTCTTGTCATTTTTAGACGTTTCTCATCAATAAATTGAACCACTTGGATTGTATCTTGTACATTCGAGCTTTTTGGTCATTTGCGTCTTCAAATCGTCGTTTTCGCCTTTTGTCTTCGCACTTATTTAATATAAACGATTACAACTTAAAATAGGACAATTACAACTAAATAATTTACATATTGGGAGGATATTGCTACTAAATATATGTTCATTTGGAGCACTATCAGTTAGCTGCCTTAACGAGATTTCTGTCAAAAGCAGCGGAGAGGCAGTTGCCTTTCTTTTAGACTTTAAAAGGGTGTTTAAAGCAAAAGAATTTTGTATGGACAAGTGAGGCGGAAAGCGCATTTCAGGAAATGAAGAAACTATTAGCAACTTTACCTACGTTAACGGCGCCTGTAGACTAAGGAATATAATCACTTATTTCGACAAAATCACTTTTTATGACGGTTAAATTGAGTAAATTGTTCTAAGTGCTCCTTAAAAAATTGTTTTTCATCTAGCTGCATACTTGGTAATGTAGCGATCATGCCAGTAAATTGTAATCGGAGACATTTTGGGTAATATCCTTGTAATTCCATCGTGACATAATGATTCTCACCATCGTGGCTTCTGACATTAACATGCGTTAATTTCAGTTAAATAAATATTTTTTGTTTCGTTTTTCAATTTCACGTTTCAGTTTCGCATCTAGGTGTCGCGTTTCGTTTTCATCTTTTGGTTCCGAGTTTCGATTCCGCATTTTGATTTCGCTTTTAAGTCTCCATGATCATTTTTTATTTACCAAGAATACGTACACCATAGAATCCATATCTATGTACACCATAGAATCCATATCTATGTTAGGAAGTTTGCGCGCTTGAAGGATAGCCATGATCATTTTTTATTTACCAAGAATTTGAGCTGCCGTCCTGATGCTTTCTTCCCTTTCTTCTATGGCGTCATGATGACACTTCATTGTTATAACCCGCGGTAAATTTGTAAAGCACGCTAACAATATGTCCGCGATTAGCGTCTTTATCTGCTCAAATATATCATTAATTGTTGGCGGATCTTCTTGGTAGTTGTAGCGGAGAAGTAACGTTTCGCTGATTCCGTAAATGCTTATCGCAACAACGAATTTATGATAACAAAGATCTAGACTTGACCTTTTTTCTCCGTAAACCAATCCCATAATATTTATGGCTTCTTTACTCAACCATTGAAGAATCTCTATCAATGTCACTTCATTACGAACCTTATCTTGAAGTTTGATTTTAAGGCACGTATTATACACTTCAACTTTATAGCCTACACGTTGTGAGGATTTTCTCGTATTCGCGGATTTTTCACCTTGGTTGAGGTTCTCTTCAACATGCTTTATAATAAACATGCCTTCAGACATGCTAGAAAGTAACTCATTCACTTGGTCAGAAGCTATATTCGGGAGCGCAATTGCAACAGCAGTTAAACTCACTACTGCTAGGCTCCAAGAATTATGGAATCCATTTGAGAAATTAAATTAGTTATGGAATTCATTTGAGAAATTAAATTGTACTATTTGATCATTGTCAGAATTTAGCAACCCTATGAATCTAGAGGCGGAGCTAAAATTTTAAGTTAGGGAGGCTCAACTTATGTTATAACAAAATACTAATCGGCTTATTTTAGAAGTCAAGTATTTCAAATACATATATTGTAAATTTCTTTGCAATTTCTTTTTCTTTCATCTTCCTACTGTTCCTTTTATTTCCTTCCTAAAAAAAATTCACAAATGTAATATATTTTTTATTTACCTTTCTGTCATTCATATTTGATGAAACTTCATTCATAAACTTAGTAAAATGCAATAAATAAGTAAAAATTTATTTAAAATTTCATGGAAATTGTTAAAGCTAAAAAAAATTAAAAATACTTGACAACATATATACACAAGCGGAGCAAGAATTTTAACTTAGTGATCGACTTATTTATAAAGAATAACAATCACTATCACTATATATGTTATAACAAATAACATAGTCTTTCTTTTTAATCGCTTAGTTTAGAAGTAAAATATGTCAAACAAAAACATTGTAAAATTCTATTCATTTTCTATTATTTTTCTTTCAACTCCTTACTGTTTCCTTTCGTTTCCTTTGTTTTCCTTTTATTTTCTTCTTAAAAAAGACTCACAAATCTAATACACTTATTATTTACCTTATTTTCTTCTATGTTTAATAAAACTTCGTTCACTAATTTAGTAGTATCCAATAAATACATAAAAATTTATTTGAAATTTAATGAAAATTATCAAAGTAATTAACAATTAGGGATTATTTTTGTCATTCGTGTATTGAGATCTAATAATTCATTAGTTGAACCTTTAAACAAAATTTTTATTTAAATATAATATGAGCTTGAGCTAATAATAATATTGTATAACTTGACTAATTATAAAAATATAAGAATACCATCACTCTATTGGTTTAATTACATTAATCCATTAGGGGTGGTTAAAACAATATTTTTCAATTAACATACAAAATATCTATTTCAAATGAGCGAGTTAGGGGTAGTAAAACACTCTCAAGCCACCCTACTGTCTGTCTCCACCAGTGCATGAATCCTGAAGAAGTGTGTAGCAGTTTCATAAGATTTGTTGGGCTTTTCTCTTCATATTCTTGAAGAAGTAAATTATTGAATTGAGGGTTTTTCTTAATACTCTCGTAGTGAGTTTTGAGCTATCTTCTATTTGCAATACATATTTCTTGTATTCCTTCAACTCTCTTCTCATCTTTATTTCTTTGTCACTTGGGTTGGATCTAAAATTTGACAAGTAGAGATACCAAATAGAGGAAAAGAAGAGCAGCAAAAATATTGAAACTAGACTTATTATTTTACACATTATAACAACTGCTATTTGAATTGCTATAGAAATATTCAAAATAACAATTTTGAATAAATGGACCCCTATATTGAAAAAACGGCTTAGGAAATAATGACTAACATACGAAACCCGTTTCCATTACTGAAGCATTAGGATCCAATTTCTCTCAACTTTGAACGCATTTAAATGTTGTTTGCTCCACTTTTTTATTTGGTTAAAGTAACCTATGCCGGTGAAACATCTTGATATGGGAGCTAAACTACCTACGACCACTCCAACTAAATGCAAAATTATAACTGGTTCTCAGTTACGACTAATAATTTGTGCCTTTGTAGAAAAGGTCTCCGAAACCTATATGAATCCAAAACGTTATTGAAACTAAGACAACTATGAAGGATATTACCCCAAAAGCATAAGCAACCTCTGTACATACTAGAGAAAATTGAGGATTTCTTGGTTCTTCCATTCGAGTTCCTTAAAGGAGAAACTGAAATCTTGATCTTTTGAAGCTGATGCATGCAACTTCTTGTATTGGTGCTCTAAACGTCTTCTAGAATCTGTTATAGCAACTGAAACCACCAACAACATCACTATACCAAGTAGTTTGGGGGGTGCAAACCCAGTAGAAGATCACTTTGATAACATAGGTTTACAATGTGAGTGCCAAGAAAGACAATCAAGGGTACCATATTCATTAGAAGATCCATGTTGTTCATAAGTCCCATAGACGGGACAATGTTGGCTAACATTACGATCAAGAACATAGTGGTAACAACTTTTGCTATGTTACTAGCATCATTTTCACCATGCTTGTCGTAATCTAAATCAAACGGTAGCTTCGTTGTTATTCCCATAAAAAAGATGAAAAAGGATTGAAAGCAAACCATTTGTTTGAAAACCAAAGTTTTCGACGGCGAAGGACGCAGAATGCATCTATGTCCATCATAATAATGCTCAGTACAGATGTTGCTGCAACATATAATCCCACGTAAGGCACGCCTTCTTCTGGAAAAAACGTCATGATTCGTATAAAGAAACTATTAATTTGGTATATGAAGATATTGTGGGTCCGAGGTGTTCGCCGGAGGTGGTGGGGCAAAAGTGATGGTCGTAGGTGGTTGTGGTGATGGTGTATAGGGGTTTTTGGGTATTATTAGAGATTGGAGATGAAGAAACCCATATGATGAAGGAAATTAAGCTAGGGTGGAAGGAAAGATGAAGAAGAGAATAATTTGAAATGTCCCGTTCATATAGATTATAAACGTTCCAAATTAATTGATTTCGTTGCGAGGTTTTGACCTCTATATGAGACGTTTTTCAAAGACTGCATTCGTTTTTAAAATAAACCATAACCTTTATTTTATCGACAAGGTTAAAAGGACACCACCTAGATTATCCAGAAATGATAATCTAAAAATATCACACTTACACACTACCAATACATATTGGTTTACAATATTAATATGTTACAACAAAGTAAATCTCGAATGCAGTTTTAAACAATATTATACAAGCATGCTGACACCAAATGTGATGACCCGTCCTAATCCATCTGGACGAAGTCACCAACATCTGGTCCCATTGCGATGATCAACTCCAAATAATGTTTTTAAAATGAGCAAATGCACAGCAGAAGATTTCCTTAATACCTGAGAATAAACATGCTTAAAAGTGTCAACCAAAAGGTTGGTGAATTCATAGGTTTATCATAACAATCATTTCAATATCTTAATAGACCACAAGATTTCATATACACAAACATTTTAATAACAATATTCTAAGTGGTTGAGAACTTGGTAACCATACTTAACATTTAATCAACGTCGCATATTCCCTTTATTATGAAATCTCACTACACTGTACCAAAAGTAGTCACCGAAATGAAGTACTGTGCAACCGTTGAATACTGGTCGTCCAGTCCGGTTGGGGTTGTCAGGCCCGATAGATCTATCAACAGGATTCGCGTTTACAATACCCATGTAAATAGTAGTTACCAAGCTACAGGGAAGTATGCCAGTGGTACAACTCAACGTAGAATATATTTTAAGTACTTGTGTCTATTTCGTAAAGCATTCATAAAAGCAGCGCATGTATTCTCAGCCCAAAATATATATTGCAAAAGCAATTAAAAAGGGAGCAAATGAAACTCACTTATTGTATTTTGTAGTAAAAATACATATGGCGTCATTGTACAAGTATAAGGTTGACCTCAGATTCACGAACCTATATCATTTATATATTCATTTATCAACACATATAATGGTAATCGAACAAGTTACATATTATTAGTGATATAATTGTTATTTTAATGTTTCATTAATAACCTCATTACATATATTTATATTTTTATATACTTTAACTTACTAATTAATATTTATTATAAAAATATTAGTATAGTTATGTGTTATGTCATAAATATATTTTAATATAGAAAGTATTTATTTGATATAATAATAATAAAAATGATAAAAATGTTACATGATAATATAATGATAATAATAATAATAATAAAGTGATAAATTAATAATAATAATAATAATAATAATAATAATAATAATAATAATATTAGGAATGAGATAAAAAAAAATAATAATAATACTTATAATGATAATGAAAATGAAAATGAAAATTTTCATAAAAATACTTTTGTTAATATTAATAATTTCAAAAATAGTAATTTTAAGGATAATACTAATAATAGTAATAATAATAATAATAATAATAATAATAATAATAATAATAATAATAATAATAATAATAATAATAATAATAATAATATTAATAATAATAATAATAATAATAATAATAATAATAATAATAATAATAATAATAATAATAATAACAATAATACTTAAAATATCAATTAGTACCTTAAAAGCATTAAAAAGAATTTAACTGCCCGTAATAGGGCTCGAACCCGTGACCTCTCGTTAAATTCGAAAATCCCTTAACCATGGCTCCAGTTCTGTTTCTCCTGATTAATACTAGCCTTTGATTTATTTAACCCTTTTATTTTCATTACGGCCCAACAGGAGGAAAGGGACTCGGCCCAACAGCAGGTTTTCGGCCCAACTGTTGAAATAAAAAGAAAAAAAAACTGGTGCAAGCTAGGATCGAACTCAAGACCTATAGTTTAAAGACCACTCCCCTAACCGCTCAACCATTCCCTTCATTTCTGTTTTATCTACTAACTAAAATTTATAAAACCCGTTATCAAGTTTAATGAGCTTGGTTTGATTTAAGTGTTATAAACTGTCACGTGAATCATCATCTTTATTTCGCTGTATAGCATCTTTTTCATCATTGTGACTTTATCACGTTCATCATCATCTTCAAAATCACCATGATTTTTATCATTCTAATCATCGTTATCCCTCATATACTGTTGCGTCATCTTTACAACACAAACAAGACGTGTGTAGCAGCAATTTAATTTGCTGCAGAAATAGTAAGCAAACAACGGTGGTCTTGGTTGTGTGTTTTGAAACAGTGACCAGAAATAATAGCGATTAGAATGCAGTGGGTTTCATATGGTGCTTCGTGGTAGTTGTTTGGGTGTTGAAGGTGGTTGAAGAAGATGACCGGTGGTAGTAGTTGTCGTGGAGGTGGGTGTTTTGATGGAGGTGATAGGGTGGTGGGTCGTGGTGGTTTAATGGGTGGCGAAACAAAATTAGGAAACAGGAACACTTACAGTAGCAGTTCTCGGTTGATAGTAGAAACAACAAATTTCATGATGGTTTCAATTACAGGGATTTGGAGAGAGAGAGTAGACATGATGGCCGGTTTAGTGGTGTGCGGTGATCCTTGGTGGTTCACGGCGGTACACAGCAGCAAGGAAAAACTGCTTCTTGATCGACAACTATATAGAAGCTAATCGAAAATAAATTGTAGAGAGGGAAAGAGAGAAAAGAAATAGAGAGGTGATCGACGGTTTGAAGTGGTGGAGGGTGGCTCCGGTGGTTGCTGTAGTTGGCGGCAAGGTGGCGATGAAGATGGAAAGAAAGAGAATGGTTCTTGTGGTTTTTATTATACATATATTCTCTTATGTATATTTATATAGATATATAGTAATTAGATAGATAATAATAAAATATATATCTTGTATAACAATTGTGTGATCATAATTCCAATCAATAACAGTAACCATTTAGCATTTGTTTGATTAAAGTTGGAAATAAACACGTGTTCATGTATCACTCAATCAAATATCTATAGTTATATATTATCTAATTGCAATGAACAAACATAATAACGTGTAAATAACATAAAATAATAAAAAAATATAATAGCAGCCTTAGGTTTGTTTTATTGTGGTCGACATCTAAATTACATGGGTATTATTTCTTGCCTGTTGTTAATCAGTGGCGGTTAAATGTCTTTGGAAAAATTCCAAATTTTTAAATTAACTATATTTATTTATTTTAGTCATTATGATATAAAATTCGATCATTAACTATTAAAAAAAATAACTCACTGTCCACTCCCGATCCTGGGTAATATATAAAAAGTTTTAAAACTTACCAAATAGTTCCTAAATACATTTTTAATAAGTCCCTAATTCATAGAACTCAGTTTAGGATCACCGTTTATTTTAAAATCACATAAGTTCGAATTTAACTTTCTTATTATTAATCGGAACATCAAACGAGTATTACAATCATTTAATATTTATTTTTAATATACTTTTATTTATGTATTGATATGTTTTAAATAATAATTTTTATAGTATCATATTTTTATTTTATTTTTCATAATTAATTTTTAATAACAACAACATATAATATTTCTAATTATATTTCTAATTATTATTTATATATATATATACACACATATCTATTTACAAATAGTGGTTCGTGAATCGTCAGGAGCAGTCGAAGGTCAATTAAATATATGAAACAGTTCAAGATTTTGAGACTCAACCTATCAGACTTCTCTTATCGTGTCAAGAATATTAAATCGTATCGAGAGTTTGGTTTAAAATTAGTCGGAATTTTCTGGGTCGTGACAGTACCTACCCGTTAAAGAAATTTCGTCCCGAAATTTGATCGAGGTCGTCATGGCTAACACTAAAAATGTTTTTCATGACGAATATGAGTTGATAAATAGAGTTTTATCATTATTGAGTAATATGGATAAAATAATTCGATTACTCGAAGAGTATAAATGAAGCTATCGCAAAAGAGTGAAATGAGTAGGTGTAGATTCGTCATATCTTTTGACATAGACAGGTTGATTTCCGGAATTCAAGAGATTTGGGGAAGATCTTAGTAATAAGATTTGATTCTTCGATAATTAAGGAAATTAAGATCCGCTTTAAATGTGATCATCCGTTTTGATTGCTTTGTCGGATATCTCTACTATAAATGAACTTCTTCCGTTCCATTATTTTCACCACTCCTATACTAAATTCCCAAATTCAAAAGATTTTGAAAATGCTTAATCCAGTTCTGATTCTTGTCCTTATCCTTACTATCGCAACAATCCTTTTTCTTTTCCAACTACCACCAGAGGAATCTGTTTTCTTCTACTTCGCCCTTGGGGTTATAATGTTTTTAATTCTCCCGTGTCTTTATGTTGCGATAAACATTGACATACATGGTTTGTAATTTATGCATTGTTATCGGTCTTTATATTCTCCCTTATATTTCAAAGCTTTATGCTTTTGTTTTCTCTTCCCGACTTCAAGTCAAGCGAATAATGGTCTAAAATTCGTAGATATAGAATTTTGAATGATTATAATGTTCTAAGCAGGAAGGAACGTGATAGCACGATTTGATTTTCAAATTTATCAAAATTACTGAAGATAGAACTATCAAGAATATATTCTTCTTGATATGTTCGGAGGTTATGTAGAATGAAAGAGTTATGTAACATGACACATGATGATGGTACAATCTACTGTGAACCATCATCAAGTTCCATTAGAAACTCAGCATGACTTACTGTAATATAATCACGTTGGCCAAGCGCATTATATTATACTAACTCATGCTTCAGTTCCCAACACTTCTCCAGAATTCATTCCTAATTTATACTTAAGTTTTACAGAAGTTTTCAATATAATGAAATACAGAAAACAAGAAGAGATAGATAATTTTGGATAAGAATATTTATGAAAATATCCTCAGAAATATCGAAGATATTTGTGATGATATTTTGGAATTTCTAAGTTCGAAGGTTGATGAAGAAAAATTTTTCGCAAGATTTTTAACATGACTTCGGAGCAAGATATTCTTTAAAGATTTCATCGGATCCAGAATTACTTGGATTCTTTGAATATAGGGTTTGGTCCTTGTATTTGTTCTTTGTTTCCTTCACGGTGTGCTCAATCCGATTTTCAGTACCAAATTTTCTATCGAGCCTTCCTAACACTTCCTTCTTTATCATCAACTTTTGGCCATTAAGACCATCTACAACATGCTGCTTCGTCAGCATTTTCAAAGTTAACGGACCTGGGTCATCGATTATCAAACCAAGGTGGTTTCAGGATAATTGTGTTTTTAGATGATTAAACGCTGATTGTAATATGGTGGAATATAAAAGGTTCTCCAGTAACAATAAAGAGTACACATATATATCAAGGTTATAATAAGGTTGTTTCGGATGAAAAGTTGGAGTTGACTTGCTGGAGCTGTGATAAAATTTGCTACTTTGAAAGGGATTACCAAATTATTTTGGGTAATAATAACACTAAAGGAATTAGCACAGCTACGTGTTAAACGTTTACTCAGTTTTCGAGGGTTTTTCAGGTGCATAACTATATGCATCAATCTTTTCTTCCATAGATGAAGTGTGGTTGGTTCTTCCTCTCGATTGAGGTGTTTTCAAGAATCATGAAAGGTTTGAACGCAGATTATAATCGTCAAAATACAAATGAGGTTTAAGATAAAATCAAGTGGCAAACTTGAAGAATTATTTAGTTTCATATGTTATAATCAGTATTTTAATTTATTTTAATTGTCCAATATTATTCGTCCACAGTCGATAGTCCACAGTTAACAGTCCAATCATTCATATATAGCTTAATATATAATATTCGAATTAATTAATACGTATCGTGACCCGTGTACATGTCTCAGACTCGATCACAACTCAAACTATATATATTATTGTAGAACCAACCTCAACCCTGTATAGAGAACTCGATCATTACTGCATATAGAGTGTCTATGGTTATTCCAAATAATATATATAGATGCGTCGATATGATATGTCAAAACCTTGTATATGTGTCCCGATATTTAAAGTGCGTAAAATAAATAACAGAAATTAAATGACGATAAATAAAGTGCGTAAAGTAAATAACAGAAATTAAATGACGATAAATAAAATTGCGAGAATATAAATTGCGATAAATAAATTGTGATAGATATAATATAATCAGTTAGCTAGGAATAGTTAGCTAGGAACAGTTAGCGTGGATTCTTATCAAAATTCTCATAGTTAATTTGTTTGTTTCTAACAATTTTTATTTTGTCCAATGTTTTCTTCATTATGCCTGATGTGCGCAGAGGTGTATATAAAATAGCTTTATTTTTACAACTAAATACTATTAAATACGATACAATTTTACACAAGATATTTATTTATTTATAGAATGGATATACTTAAACCTTGCTACAACACTTATAGGCAGTGTACCTAATCGTACAGTGGTGTAGTTTTTAGTAAGTCCGGTTCGTTCCACAGGGAAAATCTTTAAACAAAGCTTAACGCTATATTAGTTTTAATTTATAAAAATACAAATATATATAAGTAATATTATTATTATAAAGGGGGTTTTTACCGTTTAATGACCGGTTTGTCGATTTTAAAACTTTAGTCGCAGTTAAAACCTAATGTAAAATAATAAATAAATAAAAGACTAAATTTAAAGCGTAAAGTAAATAATGATAATGAAATTGCGATTAATAAAAGTGCGATAAAATAAAATTGCGATAATTAAAAAGTACGATAGTTAAAAGTGCAATTAAATACAATAACAATAAATAAAAATGCAATAATTAGAAGTGCAATTAAATATGAAAATAAAGGAATTATGCTTATTTAAACTTCCGTAATCATGATGTTTGACGTGTTGATTTTAGTTTTATGCCCAAGGGTTAATTGTCCTTTGTCCTGGATTATTCAATATGTCCGTCTGGTTTTTGTCCATAACAGTCCAACGGTCATAAATTTAAAGTGCGAGTATCCTCGTCAAATTATCCTTATATCCGAAGTCAAATATTCCAACTAATTGGGGACTTAAACTGTAACAAGATTTTAATACTTTGTTTAATAATTACACCAGGTTATCGACTGCATGTAACCCACGGTTTTAATACTTTGTTAACAATTATGCCAAGTGTCCTTGTACATAATTTCACCCCTGTTTTAATAATTCTAGTGACTATTAATCCATTCCCGTGTCCGGTTAAATGAACGATTATTCGTACATATAAATATCCCGCCCATCGTGTCCGATCGAGTGTATATGGTTATTTATAGGGACGTCCAATTGTAATCTTTATATTAAAATTAACAAACTATCATTTAGTTAAACAAATATAAAGCCCATTAATAGCCCATAGTCTAATTTCCACAAATGTCGTTCTTTTGTCCAAACCCCAATTATGGTACAAAGCTCAATTACCCAATTTTAGTATTTAGCCCAATATCACGATTACTTCGGATTAAATAAGCATAATAATAACTTAGCTACGAGACATTAAATTAAAAAGGTTGAACATAACTTACAATGATTAAAAATAGCGTAGCGTTACACGGACAGAATTTCGACTTACACCCTTATAACATTCGCTAACATACCCTTATTATTAGGATTTAAAATTAAAATTAAAATTAAAATATATATATATATATATATATATATATATATATATATATATATATATATATATATATATACGTTTACATATAGATAGAGAGATTGATGGATATATTAAAACGGATCAAATGCGTTGGCTTTTATAGGCAGTTTCAGAATTTGGGGCTCCGCGAGTCGCGGCCCCTTTGCTCTTAGAACTCCGCGAGTTGCGGAGAGATCGGATCCAGCTCACACCTTTTAGATCTTTGTTTGCCGACGGATTTTAATAATATAAATATAATATAAATATATAATTTATATAATTAATTATATATTATATTATATTTATATACATAATTAATTTGTAACTTTCGGTCCGTTGCGTCGACCGTTGACTCATGTCCTGGATCCGAATTTTCGAACGTCCTTGCGTACAATTTAATATCTTGTACTTTGCGTTTTGAATCTTGTACTCTTGTAATTTCGAGACGTTTCTTATCAATAATTGGAACCTCTTTGATTGTATTTTGTACTTTTGAGCTTTTTGGTCGTTTGCGTCTTCAATTCGTCGAATCTGTCTTTTGTCTTCACCTTTTATTATTTAAACGAATATCACTTGTAAATAGAACAATTGCAACTAAAAGCTTGTCTTTCTTGAGGAATAATGCTATGAAATATATGTTCATTTTTAGCATTATCAAATATTCCCACACTTGAGCGTTGCTTGTCCTCAAGCAATATAGTCTTGAAATATACTAGAATCACTTCTTTATTCTTCACACTTTGTGCATCAGTGATTTCTATACGGCGGTATAAACAATGGTAGTAACGATGTGGTTTACAGTCCCACATGACTATAAAATTTAGATCCATTAAGGAAATTGGATCTTTATGAAAATATTTGATCTTTTGAAAATTCATTCTAGCTTTTACCCTAGCTAAGTTTTCCGGAATAACCCTTCACCGGTGTTTGCAAAATATTTTTGTGGGTTTGGTGGGTTTCAGATTTGAAAATTTTAGCTCAAAACTTGTGGTTTTGTGTCACCCACTTGCTAACCTTGTATTAGGAAAGCAACACGTCCAGTATACTTGCTCCGTATATTACCTTTCGGTAAACTACCGTCCGATTGTAAAGGAAAGTGTTGAACAAGCAACTGTTAAGGCAATGTCCCCTGACATGCTTTTAATTATGGTCTATAACGTGTCGGACGCAATTACTATCCTTTGTAGGAGCAATAGTAAAGCTCACCCTTATAATTTTCCGGTCTGGCACAAGGTCCTGTCTTTGACCATGCTATGCAACCACCGTTCTTACGGTTGACACCCGATTTGGTTCAGGTGACCTAATGAATTCCAGGTGAATTCCTAGGATTTTACGTTCAATGGTAATGAACGCATTGAAAATGGGTTTTCAGAAAACAAATTGGTTTGTAATTTTGATCAAAATATTTTCTCGTTCAAGCTCGAGTTTAGATATCATCGAATTCCATGAGTTTGTAATTCTCAATCTTTAAGGTCAATCTCAAGGATTGAGTAATATCAGTCTTAAAAGCTAATTTTTGATCTTTAAGGAGATTATCCTTTCTGGGGATCTGATTCATTAGTCTTATCAAGCTAATTTGCACGGTGCCCCCCCATTGTACGAGATAAATCCTTCTCATGGTTAGGATAAATCTGACCACTTGGTGACCCTGTTTGATACTGAGGTCCGTGGATTTCCTGCTGATTTTAGTGATGACTTTTCTAGGTTTTTTGTCAACCTACAGCTGGTCTGGATGACAACTTCTTGACCTAAATCAAGAAGCGCGTTTCTTTTTCGGAAGACTTTACTTCTTTTTAATGATGGAATTGATTCATCGTGTAGATCCATCCCTTCTTTTCTTTCATTGGGTAAAACAGTTAATTATCGTCCAAAACAAAAGTATTTTCAATTATTTGTACAAAATATGTGATATATATTTTGAATAACTTGGTAAAGATTTTCCACACTTGGCTTTTAATTTCTTTTCTTTGCCTTTTTATTTTCCTCTATTCCATTCTTAAATGAATTCTAACATTTTGGGTGGTTTCTCAATTTATGTCCTTTCCGAGGTAACGACAATTTCGGTATTAACACCTAGTTTTCATCGTTCATAAATATGTATAAACATGATTTTAAATTTATTTAGTTGAAAATTTTGAAAATTTTTACTAGAATTGGGTAGTCAGTATATAAGACTAGGGCTGTTCTTTGTTATCAGAGAGCACTAGATTCTAATATAACTACTGCGTTACTAGTATTTTTAATGGTAACCAAGTGTTTAAATAAAATTTTTTTTAAAATCCGAAAGAATTTAACCCCTTCCCACACTTAAGATCTTGCAATGCCCTCATTTGCAAGAAATCAGTAACAATTTAAATTATTGAGGGTGATTAGCGAAGAAAAATGATTAAATTTTACCAAAGTTTCCAAACATATTGGCGTTTGTTTGCTGAATGATAAATGGTGCACATCATTTGTTCATTCCGTCTTGTTGTTACATCACATTTATTTTTCGTCAAAACTAGCTTTTGCTGAACTTAATGCCAGTCTTTGAAAATGCGTTGTTTTACCCTGTTGTGTACATAAGATAAACTGCAAACATATATACATATTTTTGAAGTTTGGTATATTACCCCACATTCAAAAATTATTAAAATCTAATAATAAAAGTTAGAAAATTATAAAAACTATTACAATATCAACATAAGTGCTAAATGTAGTAACATTACAAAAATAAAATAAATAAAACTAAATAAACTAGGGTTGATACTGATACCAGTAGGGGTTCCATGCATAACCGTATGTGTTATAGAATGCTTCAGCTGGGTTATAAGTAGGATACGGTGGTTGAATCTCTATAGACCAGGGAGGAAATACGGGCTTTGGAGTAGGAATATAGTTTCTACCTACATGTTGGCAATGAGCTATGATGTAGTTTTGATGAACTTGCCAATCTTCAAATGCTCGATGTCTAGCATTTTCATACTCTTGCGAAGCTATAAACCTTTGCATTTCTGTCATTTCATTTCCCCCTCCTACATTACCTAGTTGTTGATTTCTTTCAACCTGTGGATGTCTTCCATTATATTGTACTGCGGCGTTATTTCACCTCTTCAAAACCTTAGCACCATGATATACATTTAAACCAATTGTATCGTAGGGTTCTGGTTCTTCGATTAATAATCCCCCCGACTTATATCCACATCGAGATACTCAACAATTAAGGTAATAAATATACCACCTCCTATTATACTGTGCGGTCTCATCCCCCTAACCATAGCCGATAAATAATAACCCACACAATAAGGTATACTTACAGCGCCTTGTGGGTCTCGAATACACATGTGGTAAAATAAATCTTGCTCATTTACCTTTTCCTTATTTTTACCTCGCTGTGTAATCGAGTTCGCTAGAAACCTGTGAATTACTCTTAACTCAGCTCTATCTATATCCGTATAAGAGTAATTTCCCCCTTTAAATAGGTGATGGCTAGTCATTTGACTCCATACACCATGCGTATCAAAATTTTCATCAATCTTCCTACCATTTAATATCAACCCTTGACAATCGGCAGATGCTAGCTCCTTAGGCGTATATATACGTAAGGCCTGAGCCATGTATAGTAGAGACATGTGGCGCATCGAACCTCCTAACAAAAATCTAATAAAAGTCCGATCGGTTAAAGTAGCTACCCGATCATTTATTTCTATACTACATAATAATTCTTCACACCATACTTTATATACAGGTCTACGCATGTTGAATAATCGTACCCAATCGTTAAAAGTAGAATTACCATACCTCTGTGTAAGTAATTCTCTAATCCGTTCGCCCAATCCTACAGCTTCTAACGATTCCCATTCTATTACCCTAGGTACTTCAACAACTTTAGAATGAAGAGTGTGCAAGCTCCTTTGGTATTTTGGATAATCTATCCAACGTCTATCTAATCTCAAGTTCGGGTGCAAATCTTCCACGTGCATATCTGAAAATGTCATAACTGGATGAGGTATATCTTGTTTGTAATAGTTATCAACATCCTGTTGTTCCGCATTCTCAGGAGGAGCAATGCGAGCTTGGGATGAAGATTCACCCCTTTCAGTCTACAAAACACATCAAACATAATTTTTGTGCATCCAAATATGCATTAGTGTCAGCAAAATCATCAATCAAAATAATTACAATGACATGTTCAATTTATATCAAACTTATGCTAATTTTCATATTTTTATCAAATCTACACTTTTTCAAATAAGCATATACGAAAATGTTCCCCAAGTTCATAAGCATTCAACTCAAATAACATGTCAAAATAATCATTATTAGCAATTAAACAAGTTTCAAATGGCATTATCTCTCAAAAATCAAGTTCATGAATTTTAGACTTGAAAAAGTCCACTTTAATTCTCAAAAATCATGTTTAGGCTCAAAGTTTGGATCATTTAACTACCTAAACATGTTACACTACTTAATTTAGCAATAATTCATGACAAAAATCGGCCATAACCTGTTTATATCAAAAAGCTCCAAATTGCTCAAGAACACAAACCCTAGATTACTCAAAATTTGAAGCTTAAGGCTTCTAATCATGTTAAATAGCATCAATCTAGGTTATACAAGCATAATACATAAGCAATTTAAGCATAATTACACTAAAAGCATCAAAATCGAATTGGGTATAAATTTGTTCAAGAACACTAATTTTCGGATTAAATGGGTGTTTTGATGAAGAAATTACCGTTTTCCTTGAGTAATTCCTTGATAGCATCCTTCTCAACATGATTTTGTGAAAGATTTGATGAAAAATGGTGAAAAAATTCGATTTTTGTGTGTGTTTTTGGGTGTGTTTTCGCAGTTTTTGAGTTTGGTTGTGTGTAAACTGATCTGTTCGTATGTTTATATTTTTTTTCTGGAATTTGCAGACTCAGCGAGTTACGGTACTTACCTCTTTCAAACTCCGCGAGTGGCGGCTCTCTCTTTTTTTTTTTTTTTTTAATCCTTAACTTATAAAACAAATATAAAATAAATTTAAAATTTTGTTTCCCTTGTTATTTAGGACGAGGTCGTTTCGGAACGATGTCCTAGTCCGTCCCTCGACAAAATTTTAAAATTTGTCAATTTAAAGCTCGGTTTTAAAAGCAAAGATTTATGGGTTTTTTAATGTTTTTGGCATACTTTAATTCAATAAGATTAAAAATAATGATAATAAAATTTCTTGTCCCTCCCTTGGGTAGAGCAATTTCGGTTCAACGACCTAGTCTTCAACTCACGACGAATTTTAAAAATCATATTTTTAACTTAGCGAAATAAAGTAAATTTTTGTTTTTAAATTCACACCAAACATAAATTAAAAATGCATAAAATTAAAAATTCATATTAAAAATTCACACCAAAATTAAATTATATTTTTTTTATACATACAAACTTATATTAAAAAATTAATTTTTCAAATATTTACAATTTTAAATATATTGATTTAAAAAGTTTACAATATTATTTTAATATTAATTTTAAAAACAAAGTAAAAATAAAATTAAAAATCTTTTTGGTCTTTTATCCCACTTTAATCAATCAAATATTATCAAAAATATACGCCCCTCTTTTCGGTAAAGTAATTTCGGTTCCATGACCTAATTTAACTCATGACGAATTTTTGAAATATTTTGGGTTGATTGATTAAAGATATTTATACCTTAAGAATAAACGTTAAATTTCGCAGTGATGTAATAAATTTTTGTATGATATCAATAATTTCGGTCGCAAGACCTAATTTCATCGAATACCAATTTAATACTTTATAGCGAACAAATTAGCGTTTATTATCAAAAGGTTAAAAATATAAATAAAAATAAAAACTGTACAGACTTACCTGTGAGATAGTATTCTTAGTGATATGCTCTAGCCCACTCATAAGATAGTCGGACTAATTGATTTTCCATAGCTACATAGGCGTAACCTCGAGCATTCAGTGTTTTTTCTTCTAAACATATGAACGGTCCATCTCTGCATAAAGTAACAAATTCGGTGTTTGAATAGGTTTGATTATTTGAACGTTTACCTTCGTGTGACCATTTTCCGCATTTGTGACATTTTTCAAGGTGTCGTGCTCTTCTTTTCGCTGCGGATTTTGATTTTCCTTTACCAAATTGTAACTTATTATCTTCGCATCTGGATTCTTTTCTTACTCCATCCAATTTTTCTCTGATTACTAATACCAGTTCACTCGGAAGTGTGTCATTATTACGTTTAGTAATCAAAGCGTGTAGCATTAGACCATGGTTTAGTTCACAGGAAGTCTTCATTTCGTAAAAACCTAAAAAAAAATAAAAATTCAGAATGGGGGGAGAAGACTAGTTCTTTAGGGTCTGCTAGGGAAAGATCATTCGGGTTCCATTTTCGAGAACTACACGAAAACAGAAAATCTAACTCTAACATAAATACATATTATCCTTTAAAGACTTGATTCTCCTCACACTTAGTTAGCTGTGGTATCGAAATTGTGATTAACTTCGTTGTCGACTTCCATCGGACTATCTATGTAGTGTTTAACTCTGTGACCATTAACTTTAAATTCAATCCCATTTGAATTTATTAATTCTATCGTTCCGTATGGGAAAACTCTTTTGACTATGAATGGTCCAGACCATCTTGATTTCAATTTTCCAGGAAATAGCTTGAATCGTGAATTGAAAAGAAGAACTCTGTCTCCTTCTTTAAATTCTTTTGAACTTCTGATTCTTTTATCATGCCATTTCTTCGTTCTTTCCTTATAGATTAACGAATTTTCGTATGCTTCTTGTCTTAATTCTTCTAATTCGTTTAATTGACTTAACCGTAGACGTCCGGCTTCATGTAAATCAAGATTACATGTCTTCAAAGCCCAAAATGCTTTGTGTTCAATTTCTACTGGAAGATGACATGCTTTTCCGTAAACGAGTTTAAAAGGTGTGGTTCCAATTGGAGTTTTGTAGGTTGTTCTAAAAGCCCAGAGTGCATCCTCCAATTTAATGAACCATTCCTTCGGATTTGATCCTACGGTTTTCTCTAGAATACGTTTTAAAGCTCGGTTGGTATTTTCAACTTGTCCACTTGTCTGTGGATGATATGCGGTGGAGATTTTATGAGTTACTCCATATCTTTTAAGAACTTTCTCAAGTTGATTATTACAGAAATGAGTACCCCGATCACTTATTAAAGCTTTCGGTATTCCAAACCTTGCAAAAAGACGATTTAAGAAGTTGACTACAACTCGTACATCGTTAGTTGGGAGAGCTTGTGCTTCCGCCCATTTAGATACATAATCAATGGCAACGAGAATGTAGAGATTATTATGAGATTTTAGAAATGGACCCATAAAGTCAATACCCCAAATGTCAAATACTTCACATACTTGAATGACATTTTGTGGCATTTCATCACGTTGACTTATTTTTCCGGCCCTTTGACAAGCATCACAGGATTTGCAAAGAAGGTGTGTGTCTTTGTAAATTGTAGGCCAATAGAATCCAGCATCGTAAACTTTTCTTGCTGTTAGTTGAGGCCCATAATGCCCTCCTGTTGGTCATGTGTGATAATGGTTTAAAATTTTACTAGCTTCATCTCCGAATACACATCGGCGTATTATTCCATCGGGACAACTTTTAAACAAATGTGGATCTTCCCAGAAATAGTGTTTTATATCACTGAAGAATTTCTTTCGTTTTTGGTACGATAATCCTTTTTCAAGGAATCCACATATTAAGTAGTTTGCATTGTCTGCAAACCATGGAATTTCATTATAATCTATCTTCAATAGATATTCATCAGAAAAGTTGTCTTGTATGGTCGATTCATTTAGAACTTCTAATTCAGGATTTTCAAGACGAGAAAGATGATCGGCTGCGAGATTTTCTGCTCCTTTTTTATCTCGAATTTCAATATCAAACTCTTGTAAGAGTAAGATCCAACGGATTAATCTTGATTTGGCATCTTGTTTCGAAAATAGGTATCTAAGAGCAGAATGGTCGGTATAGACCACCGTTTTAGCTAGAACGAGATATGATCGAAATTTGTCAAAAGCAAAGACAATAGCAAGGAGTTCTTTTTCAGTAGTTGTGTAATTTGTTTGTGCTCCTTGTAACGTCTTACTAGCATAATATATAGGTTGAAATCGTTTTTCAATCCTTTGTCCTAAAACGGCTCCCATTGCAAAATCACTTGCATCGCACATTAGTTCAAACGGTAAATTCCAATTTGGAGTTATTATGATCGGCGCATTAGTGAGTTTCTCTTTAAGAATATTAAAAGATTTGATACATTTATCTGAAAAGATGAATGGAGCATCCTTTTCTACGAGTTTATTCATAGGAGTGGCAATTTTAGAAAAATCTTTAATGAAACGTCGGTAAAAACTGGCATGCCCTAGAAAACTCCTAACTCCTCTAACATTGGTGGGATGTGGAAGTTTAGCAATTACATCTACTTTAGCTCTATCCACTTCAATTCCTTCCTTTGAAATTTTATGACCAAGAACGATGCCTTCTTTAATCATGAAATGGCATTTCTCCCAATTAAGAACTAGATTTGATTGTTCGCATCTAATGAGCATTCGTTCAAGATTAGCTAGACATGTTTCAAATGTATCACCGAAAACTGAAAAGTCATACATGAAAACTCCCATGCATTCTTCTATCATGTAGTGAAAAATCGCCATCATGCACCTTTGAAAGGTTGCAGGGGCGTTGCAAAGTCCAAATGGCATGCGTTTGTAAGCAAAAGTACCATAAGGGCACGTGAATGTGGTTTTTTCTTGGTCCTCGAGTGCTATTGGAATTTGAAAATATCCGGAAAAACCATCAATAAAACAATAGTAACTATTTTCTGCAAATCTTTCCAACATTTGATCAATGAAAGGTAAGGAAAAGTGATCTTTTCTGGTGGCGTCATTTAATTTTCTATAATCAATACACACACGCCATCCTGTTACAGTCCTAGTAGGAATAAGCTCATTTTTCTCATTTGTGATGACAGTCATGCCACCCTTCTTAGGTACGCATTGAACTGGGCTTACCCATGGACTATCAGAAATTGGATAAATTAAACCTGCATCAAGCAGTTTAATAATTTCTTTCTTAACAACATCTTTCATATTAGGATTTAGTCTTCGTTGGCGTTGCACATACGTTTTATGACCTTCTTCCGTAAGGATTTTATGTGTGCAATATGAAGGACTTATTCCTTTAATATCATGAATCTTCCATGCAATGGCTGGTTTATGAGCTTTTAACACAGAAATGAGTTGTAATTTCTCATTTTCAGTAAGAGAAGACAATATTATTACATGTAATTCAGATTCACCATGTAAATAAGCATATTCCAAATGGTTTGAAAGTGGCTTTAACTCTAATGTTGGTGGTTCTTCTATCGATGATTTATATCGATATCTGTCTTCTTCTTTTAGCATTTGAATTTCTTCTGTTGTTGGTTCATATCCATTAGCCATTAGTGTAGCTAACATTTCAATTTCATCAATTGGTTCAGTTCCTTCTCCTAAAGAACATTCTCCTGTTCCTTGTAATTCTGAAAATTCTTCTAACAATTCTGCATGCGATTCTATAGTTTGAATATAATAACATGTATCATCTGCAGATTGCGGTTGTTGCATTGCTCTATCAACTGAAAAGGTAACACTCTCGTCCTCTATACTTAGGGTCAGTTTCTTACCAAACACGTCTATCATTGCTTTAGCCGTGTTTAAGAATGGTCTTCCTAATATGAGAGGAACTTGAGAATCTTCTTCCATGTTCAGAACAACAAAATCTACTGGAAATACTAAAGTACCAACTTTAACTAGCATGTTCTCCATTATCCCTCTAGGATATTTTATTGATCGATCGGCTAGTTGTATGCTTATTCTTGTTGGTTTCAATTCTCCAAGGTCTAGTTTAGTGTATAGTGAATACGGCATTAAATTTATACTAGCACCTAAATCTGCCAATGCTTCTATAGAACTAAGACTACCCAAAAAACATGGAATTGTGAAACTTCTTGGATCGGATAGTTTTTCTGGTATCTTATTCAACAGCACTGCTGAACAATTAGCATTCATAGTAACAGCTGAGAGTTCTTCCATTTTCTTTCTATTTGAGATTAGATCTTTCAAGAATTTAGCATATCTAGGCATTCCTGAAATTACATCAATGAAAGGAAGATTTACATTTATCTGTTTAAACATATCCAAGAATTTGGATTGCTCGGCTTCAAGTTTCTCTTTCTTCATTTTACTCGGGTAAGGAAGTGGTGGTTGGTATGGTTTAACATAAGGTTTAGCCTTAACTGTGTTATCTTCATTAACCTTTTCAACTATCGGTTCTTTTTCCTTATCTTGTTCAGGTTGTGGTTCTTGTGGAGTAGAAATAGCTTCATCAGAAATTACAGGTATTTCAGGTGGTTTAAGTGTTGTACCACTTCTTGTGATAATGGCTTTAGCTGTTTCATTCCGGGGGTTAGCATTTGTATCACTAGGTAAACTTCCCGGTTTTCTTTCACCTATTAACCTTGCTAGGTTACTTACTTCTTGTTCCAAATTTGAATAGAAGCTTGTTGATTTCTAGATGCTTGAGCATTTTGTTCATTAGTTTGTTTCTGAGATGTGAAAAACTGCGTTTGAGTTTCAACTAGCTTCGTCATCATATCTTCTAAATTCGGCTTTTTATCATCGGTTTGTGGTGGTTTGTTTTGAAAATTAGGTCTTTGCTAGTTGTAAGTATTGTTGGATACTTGTTGATTACTTGGACCTTGTTGGTTGTTGTATAGAATATTTCGATTATAATTTTGGTTTTGATTGTAAATCGGTCTTGGCGGTTGATAATTATTCTGATAATTATTTCCAGGCCTTTGGTTTATGTATGAAATATTCTCTCTTTGTTCCATTGTTAGTTCAATACTGAGACAATCTTTTGTCAAATGTGGTCCTCCACACTGCTCACAACTAATTCGTATTGAGTGTATATATTTAGTCATCTTTTCCATTCGTCTCTCGACAGCATCTATCTTTGCGGAAATGGAATCTAAGTCATGGCTAGAATCGGCTCTAGCTGCTTTAGATGATCTAACGATATCTTTTTTTTGGTGCCACTCATGTGAGTGGGAAGCAGTGTTATCAATAATTTTGTAAGCATCAGTTTCGGTTTTCTTCATAATAGAACCACCAGCTGCTATATCCATGTCTTTCCTTGTAGTGATGTCGCATCCTTGGTAGAATATTTGTACTATTTGACAGGTGTCTAAACCATGTTGCGGACATCCTCTCAATAACTTTCCAAATCTGGTCCATGCCTCATATAGAGTTTCATTTGGCTTCTGTGTAAACATAACAATTTCTCCTTGAAGTCTTACGGCTTTAGATGCCGGAAAGAATTGTTTAAGAAAATTTTCAACTAAAACGTCCCATGTATCAATCGCCCCTTCGGGTAACGATTCCAACCAATCTTTGGCTTCTCCCTTTAAAGTCCAGGGAAATAACATGAGATATATATGTTCATACTCCACTTCTCTTATTTTAAATAGTGTGCAGATCCTATTAAAGGTACGAAGGTGTTCATTTGGATCTTCCTTCGGCGCACCACTAAATTGGCATTGATTTGTTACCATGTGTAGAATTTGTCCTTTGATTTCATTATCTGGCGCATTAATGTCTGGATGAGTAATTGCGTGACCTTGGCTAGTGCGTTTAGCTCGCATTCGGTCTTCCATACTTAGAGGTTCCAGATTCTCCATAATTGAATTTGTTGAATCTGAATCACTAGAGGATTCTGATTTAATGGTTTGTTCCTCAACAATCTCTGTTTGAATGATTGGTGGTTCCGGAGGAAAAATTAATGGTTCAGGATCTATGAATCGTCCCTGAATATTCTCCGGATTCTCAATTGTGAGGTTGGGTTCAAAAAATGGATTATCGGAAATTTGAATTGGAGTACTTGGTCGACTGGATGACGATTCTAAAGGAAAATCAACGGCGACAATATTTGCTAGATGTCTTGATCTAGTTACAGGTGGTGAACGTACAAAAGGTGGTGAACGTCTTGCTCGGTGCATTCACTGAATATCCTATTAGTTTTTAAAAGGAAAGAAAAATTATATAAGTTATCCAATTAATAGACTTTTCTGATTTTGCCCACGTTTCGAATAGCCAAAAGATGCAGCAGAGGGGCAGGATTCGTTTGGTCTCAATATAATTGAGTATTGTTTGGCTCCAATAACCCGGTCCACGTACAAATCCAACTATTACTACGAACCAGAAAATTTTGATGTCTATCAATTTAACCACTTAAAATAAATTTTCGTAATTTAAAGAAATTTTAGATAAGAAATAGAAAAAATTCTAAGTCCTAAAAACTAGAATGGATAGAAATAAGAAAGAAAAAGAAAGAGCGCGTCGAAATAGGTCAAAAAAGAAAAGGGTTGAAAAATAAAAGGCGTCGAAAAATAAGAAAGAAAAAGAGTGACTTATAAAACTTAAAAACACTCGACTAACCCAACCTTATTACTATCACTAACTTAAAATTAAAATTACAAATTGAGATTACTAATTGGAGTGATAATTGATACATAGGTAAAAGGCGTCGAAAAATGAAAGTAAGAAAGTAGCGCGTTGAAACTTAAAAAAAAGAACTAAAAACTAAGAATTAAAAGTTGCGTCTAAAAATATTAAAGCTTACAAGTAAAACTATATCCCAAATGGCAATATCTTAAAAAGGCACTAAAATATAAAAATGGCGTCGCAAAATTCTAAAGCACCTAAATCTTAGTCTAAAGAGAAAGCACTTAAGGAATTTTACGGCAAAGCCTAAAAATCTATAAATAAAAATAACTAAGGCAAAAACTATGACTTAGAACTAAAAAAAAGAGAGCGAAAAATACAAATATTACGCTAAAACAATTAAAAGGAACAAAATATAAAAATAAACTAAAAGTTTTAAAAATTACAATTTTTATAAAAATATTATTTTTATATTATTTATTTTATAAAACTATTAAGTTTATATAAATTAAATAACTAATTAAAACTAAATAATACAAAATAATAATAAAAACTAAATTAAAAATTAAATTAAAACACTAACCTAATTAGGGTTATAATTAAAAAATAATAATAATAATTACTCCGTATTTAATGCAGTTTAGCGTTTCTGTGTGACCTATCTGGGCGGCTCCGCGAGTCACGGTGAACCCAGTTCAAAACCCCCGCAAGTCGCGGAGATTGCAGGTTCAACGTGTACCGGTTCAAATTTGACAGGTTCAGTTTTTATTATATTTTTTTTTTATATTTTCTGTTTTAATAATTAAATAAAATATTTATATAAATTAAATAAAAACTTATGTTTTAAAAACTAAAATAAAAATAGAAATACTTTATAATTTTATAAAAATCTTAAAAATAGATTTATATATATATATATATATATATATATATATATATATATATATATATATATATATATATATATATATATATATATATATATATATATATTAAATAAATACGAAATATTTAAATAAAACTTATATTTTTTTAACACTAAAATAAAAATAAAGAAACTTTATAAAAATTTTAACAAACTCTTAAAAATATATAAATTTTTGTTTTTCTTTTTATATTTTTGAATTTTTAAAAAGTATTTTTACAAAAGCGTATTTTTTTATAAAAGTAAACTAAAAATAAAAATCTTTTTTTTTATATAGCGTTGCGCTTCCGGCTTTTAAGCTAGATTGGTCCCCGGCAGCGGCGCCAAAAATAATTGATGTGCGCAGAGGTGTATATAAAATAGCTTTATTTTTACAACTAAATACTATTAAATACGATACAATTTTACACAAGATATTTATTTATTTATAGAATGGATATACTTAAACCTTGCTACAACACTTATAGGCAGTGTACCTAATCATACAGTAGTGTAGTTTTTAGTAAGTCCGGTTCGTTCCACAGGGAAAATCTTTAAACAAAGCTTAACGCTATATTAGTTTTAATTTATAAAAATACAAATATATATAAGTAATATTATTATAATAAAGGGGGGTTTTTACCGTTTAATGACCGGTTTGTAGATTTTAAAACTTTAGTCGCAGTTAAAACCTAATGTAAAATAATAAATAAATAAAAGACTAAATTTAAAGCGTAAAGTAAATAAGGATAATGAAATTGCGATTAATAAAAGTGCGATAAAATAAAATTGCGATAATTAAAAAGTACGATAGTTAAAAGTGCAATTAAATACAATAACAATAAATAAAAAAGCAATAATTAGAAGTGCAATTAAATATGAAAATAAAGGAATTATGCTTATTTAAACTTCCGTAATCATGATGTTTGACGTGTTGATTTTAGTTTTATGCGCAAGGGTTAATTGTCGTTTGTCCTGGATTATTCAATATGTCCGTCTGGTTTTTGTCCATAACAGTCCATCGGTCATAAATTTAAAGTGCGAGTGTCCTAGTCAAATTATCCTTATATCCGAAGTCAAATATTCCAACTAATTGGGGACTTAAACTGTAACAAGATTTTAATACTTTGTTTAATAATTACACCAGGTTATCGAATGCGTGTAACCCAAGGTTTTAATACTTTGTTAACAATTATGCCAAGTGTCCTTGTACATAATTTCACCCCTGTTTTAATAATTCTAGTGACTATTAATCCATTCCCGTGTCCGGTTAAATGAACGATTATTCGTACATATAAATATCTCGCCCATCGTGTCCGATCGAGTGTATATGGTTATTTATAGGGACGTCCAATTGTAATCTTTATATTAAAATTAACAAACTATCATTTAGTTAAACAAATATAAAGCCCATTAATAGCCCATAGTCTAATTTCCACAAATGTCATTCTTTTGTCCAAACCCCAATTATGGTACAAAGCCCAATTACCCAATTTTAGTATTTAGCCCAACATCACGATTACTTCGGATTAAATAAGCATAATAATAACTCAGCTACGAGACATTAAATTAAAAAGGTTGAACATAACTTACAATGATTAAAAATAGCGTAGCGTTACACGGACAGAATTTCGACTTACACCCTTACAACATTCGCTAACATACCCTTATTATTAGGATTTAAAATTAAAATTAAAATTAAAATATAAATATATATATATATATATATATATATATATACGTTTACATATAGATAGAGAGATTGATGGATATATTAAAACGGATCAAATGCGTTGGCTTTTATAGGCAGTTTCAGAATTTGGGGCTCCGCGAGTCGCGGCCCCTTTGCTCTTAGAACTCCGCGAGTCGCGGAGAGATCGGATCCAGCTCACACCTTTTGGATCTTTGTTTGCCGACGGATTTTAATAATATAAATATAATATAAATATATAATTTATATAATTAATTATATATTATATTATATTTATATACATAATTAATTTGTAACTTTCGGTCCGTTGCGTCGAGCGTTGAGAGTTGACTCATGTCCTGGATCCGAATTTTCGAACGTCCTTGCGTACAATTTAATATCTTGTACTTTGCGGTTTGAATCTTGTACTCTTGTAATTTCGAGACGTTTCTTATCAATAATTGGAACCTCTTTGATTGTATTTTGTACTTTTGAGCTTTTTGGTCGTTTTCGTCTTCAATTCGTCGAATCTGTCTTTTATCTTCACCTTTTATTATTTAAACGAATATCACTTGTAAATAGAACAATTGCAACTAAAAGCTTGTTTTTCTTGAGGAATAATGCTATGAAATATATGTTCGTTTTTAGCATTATCAATGCCACTTGTCGGATTCTAATAGGTCAAAATCCAAATATGAAATTGAATGAAAATGGTTATTCTGTGGTGAACGGATACGTGCATCGGTGGATGTAAATAGGATAGTAAATGACTGTTGAATCAGATTTGATAGAATGTACAGTGTAACTTATTAATGTGAAATCTAAATATTCCTCGGGTATTACCTAACCGTTAAAATATTTTTACCATTAACAGTTTGTACAAAAGAATTTTTAATTACAATCTTTATGAAAACATAAATACGTATATATTTTTTTCAGATGTAATCATGGATTTAATGAGTCAATGTGATATTAAACTCATCAGATTTATGGCTAAAACTAGAGTACATAATCTCTAAAATATTAGAGATTACATAATTACCAAGAAGGACGAAGATAGTTTATGTAGAACGATTCGTAGAACGATGATTATACTCGAGGTACAGAATGAGAGGTTGAGGCGTGTGACGTTGAAACTTGGGTTGTTGGTGGTAATGGTATTGATATTAGTGGTACTGTTGGTGCCGGTGATTTTGTTGAAGCTGGTACGTTTTGCACCATATTTTCCAGGGCTACAACTCGGGCGCGAAACTCGTTGATTTCTTATATTATTCCGGGATGATTGTTGGTCGGAACGAGTGAATGAATAAGGTTCAGAATGTGGGATAGTATATAATTGTGATGAGATACTCTAGCAATGAGTGAGAAAATGGTGTCTCGAACAGGTTCGCCGGTAAGTGCTTCAGGTTCATCACCAAGAGGGCAATGTGGTGGATGGAAGGGATCGCCTTCTTCTTGTCTCCAATGATTGAGTAGACTATGAATCCATCACATGAATTGGGGATGGCTGATTGGTTGATTTATTTTGATAACGCTGCTTTCGGAGCTTAGGTGAACATCCTTATCGGAATAGCTGTCGGGATAACTATCGGAATAGTTATCGGAATCTGAGGGACTCGAACTGGTTGCAGGATTCATCTCGTACGATCAGATGAAGGATTTTCGATAAGAAATAGATTATATGATGTAGATTAGTACCCTGCAATACATAATTTACATATGCATATGTAATACTAAAATCTCATAAGTTACGGAGAAATCTACGGAAGTTGTCAGGAAAAGTCTATAGTAACAGATACGCTAAGATATGAATTTATCTATACACTGTCTATGCAATAGAGGCAGTAAGACGTGTCTAGACTTTATGAATGATAAGCAAATAATTTTCAACACTAAATGATAAGCAAAACTTTTGACACACAGACACGGTCAAAGTCCAGACTCACTAATGCATCCTAACGACTATCAGTTAGACACACTAATGCAAGACCTGGTTCGCTAAGACCATCGCTCTGATACCACCTGTGATGACCCGTCCTAATCCTTCTAGACGAAGTCACCAACATCTGGTCCCATTGCGATGATCAACTCCAAATAATGTCTTTAAAATGAGCAAATGCACAGCGGAAGATTTCTTTAATACCTGAGAATAAACATGCTTAAAAGTGTCAACCAAAAGGTTCGTGAGTTCATAGGTTTATCATAACAATCATTTCAATATCTTAATAGACCACAAGATTTCATATACACAAACATTTTAAAAACAATATTCTAAGTGGTTGAGCACTTGGTAACCATACTTAACATTTAATCAACGTCGCATATTCCCTTTATTATGAAATCTCACTACACTGTACCAAAAGTAGTCACCGAAACGAAGTACTGTGCAACCGTTGAATACTGGTCGTCCAGTCCGGTTGGGGTTGTCAGGCCCGATAGATCTATCAACAGGATTCACGTTTACAATACCCATGTAAATAGTAGTTACCAAGCTAAAGGGAAGTATGCCAGTGGTACAACTCAACGTAGAATATATTTTAAGTACTTGTGTCTATTTCGTAAAGCATTCATAAAAGCAGCGCATGTATTCTCAACCCAAAATATATATTGCAAAAGCAATTAAAAAGGGAGCAAATGAAACTCACTTATTGTATTTTGTAGTAAAAATACATATGGCGTCATTGTACAAGTATAAGGTTGACCTCAGATTCACGAACCTATATCATTTATATATTCATTTATCAACACATATAATGGTAATCGAACAAGTTACATATTATTAGTGATATAATTGTTATTTTAATGTTTCATTAATAACCTCATTACATATATTTATATTTTTATATACTTTAACTTACTAATTAATATTTATTATAAAAATATTAGTATAGTTATGTGTTATGTCATAAATATATTTTAATATAGAAAGTATTTATTTGATATAATAATAATAAAAATGATAAAAATTTTACATGATAATATAATGATAATAATAATAATAATAATAAAGTGATAAATTAATAATAATAATAATAATAATAATAATAATAATAATAATAATAATAATAATAATAATAATAATAATATTAGGAATGAGATAAAAAAAATAATAATAATACTTATAATGAAAATGAAAATGAAAATTTTCATAAAAATACTTTTGTTAATATTAATAATTTCAAAAATAGTAATTTTAAGGATAATACTAATAATAATAATAATAATAATAATAATAATAATAATAATAATAATAATAATAATAATAATAATAATAATAATAATAATAATAATAATAATAATATTAATAATAATATTAATAATATTAATAATAATAATAATAATAATAATAATAATAACAATAATACTTAAAATATCAATTAGTACCTTAAAAGCATTAAAAAGAATTTAACTGCCCGTAATGGGACTCGAACCCGTGACCTCTCGTTAAATCCGAAAATCCCTTAACCATGACTCCAGTTCAGTTTCTCCTGATTAATACTAGCCTTTGATTTATTTAACCCTTTTATTTTCATTACGGCCCAACAGGAGGAAAGGGACTCGGCCCAACAACAGGTTTTCGGCCCAACTGTTGAAATGAAAAGAAAAAAAACTGGTGCAAGCTAGGATCGAACTCAGGACCTATAGTTTAAAGACCACTCCCCTAACCGCTCAACCATTCCCTTCATTTCTGTTTTATCTACTAACTAAAATTTATAAAACCCGTTATCAAGTTTAATGAGCTTGGTT
This sequence comes from Rutidosis leptorrhynchoides, assembly GCF_046630445.1. NCBI lineage: Eukaryota > Viridiplantae > Streptophyta > Magnoliopsida > Asterales > Asteraceae > Rutidosis > Rutidosis leptorrhynchoides. Next base: position 97,804,220 of record NC_092334.1, on the reverse strand, counting down.
TGATTTAAGTGTTATAAACTGTCACGTGAATCATCATCTTTATTTCGCTGTATAGCATCTTTTTCATCATTGTGACTTTATCACGTTCATCATCATCTTCACAATCACCATGATTTTTATCATTCTAATCATCGTTATCCCTCATATACTGTTGCGTCATCTTTACAACACAAACAAGACGCGTGTTGCAGCAATTTAATTTGCTGCAGAAACAGTAAGCAAACAACGGTGGTCTTGGTTGTGTGTTTTGAAACAGTGACCAGAAATAATAGCGATTAGAATGCAGTGGGTTTTATATGGTGCTTCGTGGTAGTTGTTTAGGTGTTGAAGGTGGTTGAAGAAGATGACCGGTGGTAGTAGTTGTCGTGGAGGTGGGTGTTTTGATGGAGGTGATAGGGTGGTGGGTCGTGGTGGTTTAATGGGTGGCGAAACAGAATTAGGAAACAGGAACACTTACAGTAGCAGTTCTCGGTTGATAGTAGAAACAACAAATTTCATGATGGTTTCAATTACAGGGATTTGGAGAGAGAGAGTAGACATGATGGCCAGTTTAGTGGTATGCGGTGATCCTTGGTGGTTCACGGCGGTACACAGTAGCAAGGACAAACTGCTTCTTGATCGACAACTATATATAAGCCAATCGAAAATAAATTGTAGAGAGGGAAAGAGAGAAAAGAAATAGCGAGGTGATCGACGGTTTGAAGTGGTGGGGGGTGGCTCCGGTGGTTGCTGCAGTTGGCGGCAAGGTGGCGATGAAGATGGAAAGAAAGAGAATGGTTCTTGTGGTTTTTATGATACCTATATTCTCTTATGTATATGTATATAGATATATAGTAATTAGATAGATAATAATAAAATATATATCTTGTATAATAATTGTGTGATCATAATTCCAATCAATAACAGTAACCATTTAGCATTTGTTTGATTAAAGTTGGAAATAAACACATGTTCATGTATCACTCAATCAAATATCTATAGTTATATATTATCTAATTGCAATGAACAAACATAATAACGTGTAAATAACATAAAATAATAATAAAAAATATAATAGCAGCCTTAGGTTTGTTTTATTGTGGTTGACATCTAAATTACACGGGTATTATTTCATGCCTGTTGTTAATCAGTGGAGGTTAAATGTCTTTGGATAAATTCTAAATTTTTAAATTAACTATATTTATTTATTTTAGTCATTATGATATAAAATTCAATCATTAACTATTAAAAAAAATAACTCACTGTCCACTCCCGATCCTGGGTAATCTATAAAAAGTTTTAAAACTTACCAAATAGTTCCTAAATACATTTTTAATAAGTCCCTAATTCATAGAACTCAGTTTAGGATCACCGTTTATTTTAAAATCACATAAGTTCGAATTTAACTTTCTTATTATTAATCGAAACATCAAACGAGTATTACAATCATTTAATATTTATTTTTAATATACTTTTATTTATATATTGATATGTTTTAAATAATAATTTTTATAGTATCATATTTTTATTTTATTTTTCATAATTAATTTTTAATAACAACAACATATAATATTTCAAATTATATTTCTAATTATTATTTATATATATATATACACACACCTATCTATTTACAAATAGTGGTTCGTGAATCGTCAGGAGCAGTCGAAGGTCAATTAAATATATGAAACAGTTCAAGATTTTGAGACTCAACCTATCAGACTTCTCTTATCGTGTCAAGAATATTAAATTGTATCGAGAGTTTGGTTTAAAATTAGTCGGAATTTTCCGGGTCGTGACACCAAATCTTGTCCATATTTTAGCATGCAACAGCGGAAGCTCTTAATAATCACCTGAGAATAAACATGCTTTAAACGTCAACAAAAATGTTGGTAAGTTATAGGTTTAACCTATATATTTATCAAATCGTAATAATAGACCACAAGATTTCATATTTCAATATACATCCCATACATAGAGATAAAATCATTCATATGGTGAACACCTGGTAACTGACATTAACAAGATGCATATAAGAATATCCCCTATCATTCCGGAAAATCCTTCGGACATGATAAAAATGAATTCGAAGTACTAAAGCATCCGGTACTTTGGATGGGGTTCGTTAGGCCCAATAGATCTATCTTTAGGATTTGCATCAATTAGTAGATCGGTTTACTAATTCTTAGGCTACCAAGCAAAAGGGGCATATTCGACTTCGATCATTCACCCATATAATGTAGTTTCATTTACTTGTGTCTATTTCGTAAAACATTTATAAAGCTGCATGTATTCTCATCCCAAAATATTAGATTTTAAAAGTGGGACTATAACTCACTTTCACAGATTTTTTACTTCGTCAGGAAGTAAGACTTGGCCGCTGGTCGATTCACGAACCTATAACAAATATATACATATATATCAAAGTATGTTCAAAATATATGTACAACATTTATAATACGTTTTACTGTTTTAAGTTTATTAAGTCAGCTGTCCTCGTTAGTAACCTACAACTAGTTGTCCACAGTTAGATGTACAGAAATAAATCGATATATATATATTATCTTGAATCAATCCACAACGCAGTGTATACACGTCTTAGGCTAGATCACAACTCAAAGTATATATATTTTTGGAATCAACCTCAACCCTGTATAGCTAACTCAAACATTACTGCATATAGAGTGTCTATGGTTGTTCCAAATAATATATATACATGGGTCGATATGATATGTCAAAACATTTGCATATGTGTCTATGGTATCCCAAGATTACATAATATATTAGAATACATGTATAATACAATATGAGTTAGCTAGGATATGATTAATATAGATTTGTTACCAATTTTCACGTAACTACAACAAGCAAAATTATCCAATCTTGTTTTACCCATAACTTCTTCGTTTTAAATCCGTTTTGAGTGATTCAAGTTGCTATGGTTTCATTTAAGGTAGTCATTTCAGTCGAAAGAACGACGTCTAGATGACCATTTTGGAAAACATACTTCCACTTTGAGTTTAACCATAATTTTTGGATATAGTTTCATGTTCATAAGAAAAATCATTTTCCCAGAAGAACAACTTTTAAATCAAATTTTATCATAGTTTTTAATTAACTAACCCAAAACAGCCCGCGGTGTTACTACGACGGTGTATATCCGGTTTTACGGTGTTTTTCGTGTTTTCATGTTTTAAATCATTAAGTTAGCATATCATATAGATATAGAACATGTGTTTAGTTGATTTTAAAAGTCAAGTTAGAAGGATTAACTTTTGTTTGCGAACAAGTTTAGAATTAACTAAACTATGTTATAGTGATTACAAGTTTAAACCTTCGAATAAGGTAGTTTTATATATATGAATCGAATGATGTTATGAACATCATTACTACCTCAGGTTTTGTGGATAAACCTACTGGAAATGAGAAAAATAGATCTAGCTTCAAAGGATCCTTGGATGGCTTGAAAGTTCTTGAAGCAAAATCATGACACGAAAACAAGTTCAAGTAAGATTTCCACTCGAAATAAGATTGTTAAAGTTATAGAAATTGAATCAAAGTTTGAATATGAGTATTACCTTATATTAGAAAGATATCTTACTTTAAATAAGAAAGATTTCTTGAGGTTGGATGATCACTCAAAGTGGATTTGAAAGATTGGAAGTAAGCTAGCAAACTTGGAAGTGTTGTTGGTGTGTTCTTGAGTAGTTGTTTTATAACTTGATTTATGTATGGATTTATGAACTAGATTGAGCTAGATTTTGTTGAAGATGATGAAGAACACTTAGAACACTAAGAGATTAATTGAGATAGAGTAATTTGATTCAAGAAAATTGCAAAGTGAATGTGTTTATGAGCTCCCATCTTCACGTGAACTTAAGCATCCCATATAAGCTCCATTAGTTTGTTGTTTTGTTAGATATTTCTTGCTAGATGTTAAATGATGGTTCTCACATGTATTAGGTGACTTACAAGGGCTGCTAATATCTAATAATTGAAGTGTATACACCAATAGTAAATACATTTAGAAGCTGGGTATTGTACGAGTACGAATACGGGTGCATACGAGTAGAATTGTTGATGAAAATGAACGAGTATGTAATTGTAAGAATTTTTGTTAAGTAGAAGTACTTTGATAAGTGTCTTGAAGTCTTTCTAAAGTATATGAATACATATTAAAACACTACATGTATATACATTTTAACTGAGTCGTTAAGTCATCGTTAGTCGTTACATGAAAATGTTGTTTTGAAACCTTTAAGTTAACGATCTTGTTAAATGTTGTTAACCCATTGTTTATTATATCTAATGAGATGTTAAATTATTACATTATCATAATATTATGATGTATTAATATATTTTAATATGATATATATACATTTAAATGTTGTTACAACGATAATCGTTACATGTATGTCTCGTTTCGAAATCCTTAAGTTAGTAGTCTTGTTTTTACATATGTAGTTCATTGTTAATATACTTAATGAGATACATACTTATCATAATATCATGTTAACTATATATATATATATATATATATATATATATATATATATATATATATATATATATATATATATATATATATATATATATATATATATATATATATATCCATATATATGCCATCATATAGTTTTTACAAGTTTTAACGTTCGTGAATCGCCGGTCAACTTGGGTGGTCAATTGTCTATGTGAAACCTATTTCAATTAATCAAGTCTTAACAAGTTTGATTGCTTAACATGTTGGAAACACTTAATCATGTAAATATCAATTTCATTTAATATAAATAAACATGGAAAAGTTTGGGTCACTACAGTACTTACCCGTTAAATAAATTTCGTCCCGAAATTTTAAGCAGTAGGAGGTGTTGACGTATCTTCTAGAAATAAGTGCGGGTATTTCTTCTTTATATGATCTTCTCGTTCCCAGGTGAACTCGGGTCCTCTACGAGCATTCCATCGAACCTTAACAATTGGTATCTTGTTTTGCTTAAGTCTTTTAACCTCGCGATCCATTATTTCGACGGGTTCTTCGATGAATTGAAGTTTTTCGTTGATTTGGATTTCGTCTAACAGAATAGTGAGATCTTCTTTAGCAAAACATTTCTTCAAATTCGAGACGTGGAAAGTGTTATGTACAGCCGCGAGTTGTTGAGGTAACTCAAGTCGGTAAGCTACTGGTCCGACACGATCAATAATCTTGAATGGTCCAATATACCTTGGATTTAATTTCCCTCGTTTACCAAATCGAACAATACCTTTCCAAGGTGTAACTTTAAGCATGACCATCTCTCCAATTTCAAATTCTGTATCTTTTCTTTTAATGTCAGCGTAACTCTTTTGTCGACTTTGGGCGGTTTTCAACCGTTGTTGAATTTGGATGATCTTCTCGGTAGTTTCTTGTATTATCTCCAGACCCGTAATCTGTCTATCCCCCACTTCACTCCAACAAATCGGAGACCTTCACTTTCTACCATAAAGTGCTTCAAACGGCGCCATCTCAATGCTTGAATGGTAGTTGTTGTTGTAGGAAAATTCTGCTAACGGAAGGTGTCGATCCCAATTGTTTTCGAAATCAATAACACATGCTCGTAGCATGTCTTCAAGCGTTTGTATCGTCCTTTCACTCTGCCCATCAGTTTGTGGATGATAGGCAGTACTCATGTCTAGACGAGTTCCTAATGCTTGCTGTAATGTCTACCAGAATCTTGAAATAAATCTGCCATCCCTATCAGAGATAATAGAGATTGGTATTCCATGTCTGGAGATGACTTCCTTCAAATACAGTCGTGCTAACTTCTCCATCTTGTCATCTTCTCTTATTGGCAGGAAGTGTGCTGATTTGGTGAGAATATCAACTATTACCCAAATAGTATCAAAACCACTTGCAGTCCTTGGGAATTTAGTGATGAAATCCATGGTAATGTTTTCCCATTTCCATTCCGGGATTTTGGGTTGTTGAAGTAGACCTGATGGTTTCTGATGCTCCGCTTTGACCTTAGAACACGTCAAACATTCTTCTACGTATTTAGCAACATCGGCTTTCATACCCGGCCACCAAAAATGTTTCTTGAGATCCTTGTACATCTTCCCCGTTCCAGGATGTATTGAGTATCTGGTTTTAGGAGCTTCTCTAAGTACCATTTCTCTCATATCTCCAAATTTTGGTACCCAAATCCTTTCAGCCCTATACCGGGTTCCGTTTTCCTGAATATTAAGATGCTTCTCCGATGCTTTGGGTATTTCATCCTTTAAATTTCCCTCTTTTAAAACTCCTTGTTGCGCCTCCTTTATTTGAGTAGTAAGGTTAGTGCGAATCATTATATTCATAGCTTTTACTCGAATGGGTTCTCTGTCCTTTCTGCTCAAAGCGTCGGCTACCACATTTGCCTTCCCCGGGTGGTAACAAATCTCAAAGTCGTAATCATTCAATAATTCAATCCACCTGCGCTGCCTCATTTCAGTTGTTTTTGATTAAATATGTGTTGAAGACTTTTGTGGTCGGTATATATAATACTTTTGACCCCATATAAGTAGTGCCTCCAAGTCTTTAATGCAAAAACAACCGCGCCTAATTCCAAATCATGCATCGTATAATTCTGCTCGTGAATCTTCAATTGTCTAGACGCATAAGCAATTACTTTTATTCGTTGCATTAATACACAACTGAGACCTTGCTTTGAGGCATCACAATATATCACAAAATCATCATTCCCTTCAGGTAATGACAATATAGGTGCCGTAGTTAACTTTTTCTTCAACAATTGAAATGCTTTCTCTTGTTCATCTTTCCATTCAAATTTCTTCCCTTTATGCGTTAATGCAGTCAAGGGTTTTGCTATTTTGGAAAAATCTTGGATGAATCTTCTGTAGTAACCAACTAGTCCTAAAAATTGGCGTATATGTTTCGGAGTTTTCGGGGTCTCCCACTTTTCAACGGTTTCAATCTTTGCTGGATCCACCTGAATACCTTCTTTATTCACTATATGACCGAGGAATTGAACTTCCTCCAACCAAAATGTACACTTTGAAAACTTAGCGTATAGTTTTTCTTTCCTTAATAACTCTAGCACTTTTCTCAAATGTTCTTCGTGCTCTTGATCATTCTTCGAGAAAATAAGTATGTCATCGATGAAAACAATGACAAACTTGTCAAGATATGGCCCACACACTCGGTTCATGAGATCCCTGAACACAGCTGGTGCATTAGTCAATCCAAACGGGATAACCATAAACTCGTAATGACCGTAACGCGTCCTAAAAGCAGTCTTCGGAATGTCATCCTCCTTCACCCGCATTTGGTGATATCCAGAACGTAAATCGATCTTCGAATAAACCGACGAGCCTTGTAGTTGATCAAATAAGTCGTCGATTCTCGGTAATGGGTAACGGTTCTTGATGGTAAGTTTGTTCAACTCTCGATAATCGATACACAACCTGAATGTACTATCATTCTTCTTGACAAGCAGAACAGGAGCTCCCCATGGTGATATACTTGGTCGAATGAAACCACACTCTAAAAGTTCCTGTAACTGACTTTGTAATTCTTTCATTTCGCTGGGTGCGAGTCTGTATAGAGCACGAGCTATTGGTGCAGCTCCTGGTACAAGGTCTATTTAAAATTCAATGGATCGATGTGGGGGTAATTCCGGTAATTCTTTCGGAAATACATCGGGAAATTCTTTTGCGACGGGAACATTACTGATGTTCTTTTCTTCAGGTTTAACTTCCTTGATGTGTGCTAGAATGACGTAACAAACTTTTCTTATTAGTTTTTGCGCCTTCAAACTACTAATAAGATTTAATTTCGCATTGTTCTTTTCTCCGTACACCATTAAAGGTTTTCATTTTTCACGCATAATGCGAATCCCATTTTTGTAACAAACGACCTCTGCTCTCACCTTTTTCAACCAGTCCATGCCTATTATTACATCAAAACTCCTTAACTTGACTGGTATTAAATCAATTTTAAACGTTTCATCCCCCAGTTTAATTTCTCTATCCGGACATATATTATCTGCTGAAATTAATTTACCGTTTGCTATTTCGAGTAAAAATTTACTATCCAAAGGCGTCAATGGGCAACTTAATTTAGCACAAAAATCTCTACTCATATAGCTTCTATCCGCACCCGAATCAAATAAAACATAAGCAGATTTATCGTCAATAAGAAACGTACCCGTAACAAGCTCCGGGTCTTCCTGTGCTTCTGCCGCATTAATATTGAAAACTCTTCCACGGCCCTGCTCATTAGTATTCCCTTGTTTCGGGCAATTTCTAATAATGTGGCCTGGTTTTCCACATTTATAACAAACAGCGTTGGTATTACTTGCTCCGACACTATTCGTTCCGGCATTACTTGTTCCGACACTATTTGTTCCTTTAGTTCTGTAAAACCTTGGTCCGTAAAACTCACACTTTGTCGCGCTATGACCATTTCTTTTACACCTGCTGCAAAATGTCGTGCAAAACCCCGGGTGATTTTCTTCACACCTATGACATGGCTGATTTTGGTTTTTGTTGCCGTTGTTGTTTTTGAGGTTGTTGTTGGGATTGTTATTGTTGTTGAAATAGTTGTTGTAGTTGTCGGTGTTGTTGGGATATTTTTTGTAGTTATTGTTAGGATTGCGGTTATTGTTGCGATTGTTGTTGCAGTTGTTAGGATAGTTGTTGCGATTGTGGTTGTAATTGTTATTGTTGTTGTACTGGCGATTCTTGTCACCGTTTTCCTCCCACTTCCTCTTGAGTTGTTTCGTGTTGGCTTCTTCAGCCGCCTGCTCTTTAATTCTTCCCTCAATCTGATTTATGAGTTTATGAGCCATTCGACTTGCCTTTTTTATGGAAGCGGGCTCGTGTGAACTCACATCTTCTTGAATCCTTACTAGTAACCCTTTTATAAACGCGTCGATCTTCTCTTCTTCATCTTCGAACGTTCCCGGACACAATAGGCACAATTATGTGAATCGTCATTCATATGTGGTAATGTCGAACCCTTGTGTTCGTAACTCTCTAAGCTCTACCTTAAGCTTATTGACTTCGTTTCTAGGACGGTACTGCTCATTCATCAATTACTTGAATGCCGACCACGGTAGTGCGTAAGTAGCATTTTGTCCTACCTGTTCAAGATTGGTGTTCCACCACGTTACTGCAGTACCTGTGAAGGTATGCGTAGCGTATTTAAATTTGTCCTCTTCAGTACACTTACTTATGGCAAACACCGATTCGACCTTCTCGGTCCACCGTTTCAATCCAATTGGTTCTTCGGTTCCATCAAATTCCAAAGGTTTGCAGGCAGTGAATTCTTTGTAGGAGCATCCTACACGATTTCTTGTGGAATTAGTTCCACTGCTAGATCCAGAGTTATTGTTATTTTGCATCGCAGCCTGTACTGCGGCTATGTTTGCTGCAAGGAAAACACGGAAGTCTTTCTCGCTCATGTTCAAATTCTGACGAGTCGTCGGTGCCATTTCCTTCAAAAATAGCCCAAAAGAATTAAGTTAATCATATAGAATTTTAAGAGTAGTCAGTAGTATTTCGTAGCATAGTATGAACTCATTTATAAAAGCTTTTTCTTCATATTAACGTTTTATAGTTTTAATTCGGGTAGTACCTACCCGTTAAGTTCATACTTAGTAGCTAATATACAATTCAACTACTACAATTCTATATGAAAAAACTGATTACAATCATATTTCACGTTCAAATTTTATACAATATTTTACAAACTTACATTACCGCTATTATACATATAGGATGAAATATAGCACATAATAAACTTGCTACTCGGCAGCTATAAATGCAATTTTAGTTAATACGTAAGTCGTTCAGTAAAAGAAATAAAGACACGTAATTCATAAGTCCAGAAACAGGTCATGCATTCTGGTTTTACTAAGACGACTTCCCATCCTTGGTCTTGTGGAAAGTAACCGTTATGACCATTGGCTAGGCAGCATGTTGTAATGTCATCAAAAGGACGAGGATTTCGTAATGTCCAACAGCCCCGTAATAATCTAAAAACCTTGTTTCTCACCCTAACTACTGAATCCGTCACTTGTGGGAAGGTTTTATTTAAAAGTTGTAATCCGATGTTCTTTTTCTCATTTTGGTAAGAAGCGAACATCACTAACCCGTAAGCATAACATGCTTCTTTATATTGCATGTTAGAAGCTCTTTCTAACTCATGAAATCCTATGTTGGGATATGTTGAGTCAAAATAGGTTCTTAAGCCATAGCGTAAAATTGCATTTGGGTTCCCCGCATTTAACGCTTTAAAGAAAACATGGCGTAACTTACGGTCTCCCCAATGTGATATACCCCAACTATCAAAGGAAAGCCTTTTATAAACTAAGGCATTTCTGGAAAGTCTTTCAAATATTTGACAAGTTAATTTCGCCATAACTAATTGTGCTGATGAATTCTGACCGACTCTAAACAAGATTTCATCAATCATATCCTCTGGTAGGTCTTCTAAAATATTCGGTTGTCTACACTTAACGTCCATTTTGTATTTTTATACTGTAAAATAGACAAGGATTAAATTTGTAAAAGATAATTAACAAACAATACAAGCAATTTTTATATAGAACATAAAAGTACCAGCACACTACAATACATATAATACACAACATGATTATAACCCTCTAATCTGAATCACTGGTTTCTTCTTCTTCGGACTTGGTTCGTTTTCCTAATTTTCTAGGGATATATGGTGTTCCTCTAATACGAGCCGTCATTTTCCACAATGGTTTAGAAAAACCTGGTGGTTTAGAGGTTCCCGGGTTATTGTTACAATTTAGGAAATACGGATGTTGCCGATACATATAAAGTTCATCGGGGTTGGAATCAGGTTTCTCTATTTTTATACCTTTTCCCTTATTATTTTCTTTTGTTTTATTAAATTGAGTCGAGGTAATTTCTATAAAATCATCGGAATCCTCATCGGGATCCGATTCATCGGAAAATTGGTAATCTTCCCAATATTTTGCTTCCTCGGCGAAAACACCATTGACCATTATTGACTTTGGTCTGTTGGTTGAGGATTTTCTTTTATTTAAACGATTTATTGTAGGTATCAATATTTCTTCCTCCGGAACCTCTTCTTCTTCTTCCGGTTTCTCCTCTTCCGGTTCCTCCTCTTCCGGTTCCTCTTCGGGAATTTGTGAATCTTCCCAAAATATATTGGACTCTTCATTATTATTAGGTGAGTCGATGGGATTTGTACTAGTGGTAGACATCTATCACACAATATCAAACACATTAAGAGGTTAATATATCACATAATATTTACATGTTAATAATATATAGTTTCCAACAAAAGTGTTAAGCAATCGTTTTTAAAGAAAACATGATCGAAGTCCAGACTCACTAATGTATCCTAACAAACTCGATAAGACACACTAATGCAAATTTCTGGTTCTCTAAGACCAACGCTCGGATACCAACTGAAATGCCCCGTTTATATAGATTATAAACGTTCCATATTAATTGATTTCGTTGCGAGGTTATGACTTCTATATGAGACGTTTTTCAAAGAATGCATTCGTTTTTAGAACAAACCATAACCTTTATTTTTTCAACAAGGTTAAAAGGACACCACCTAGATTATCCAGAAATGATAATCTAAAAATATCACACTTACACACTACCAATACATATTGGTTTACAATATTAATATGTTACAACAAAGTAAATCTCGAATGCAGTTTTAAACAATATTATACAAGCATGCTGACACCAAATCTTGTCCATATTTTAGCATGCAATAGCGGAAGCTCTTAATAATCACCTGAGAATAAACATGCTTTAAACGTCAACAAAAATATTGGTGAGTTATAGGTTTAACCTATATATTTATCAAATCGTAATAATAGACCACAAGATTTCATATTTCAATATACATCCCATACATAGAGATAAAAATCATTCATATGGTGAACACCTGGTAACCGACATTAACAAGATGCATATAAAAATATCCCCTATCATTTCGGGAAATCCTTCGGACATGATAAAAACGAATTCGAAGTACTAAAGCATCCGGTACCTTGGATGGGGTTCGTTAGGCCCAATAGATCTATCTTTAGGATTCGCGTCAATTAGTAGATCGGTTTACTAATTCTTAGGCTACCAAGCAAAAGGGTCATATTCAGCTTTGATCATTCACCCATGTAATGTAGTTTCATTTACTTGTGTCTATTTCGTAAAATATTTATAAAACTGCATGCATTCTATCTTATGTTTTTAATTTATCTTTTACCACTAACCACAATATAAAAGAATGACTAGGAATATTAGGCACACACCAAACATGATCATACCATACTACCCGCTGTGAACGAGGTCGAATAGATTCCCAAACCCCCTTAACCGTGAACTCTTTGAGGCAACCATCTACCCCTATCCACATAACCATATCATCACTATTACCATCAGGGGTCTCGAATTCATGATCATCGGGTATTCTGAATGCCATTCATTAGGCCATAACCAACTATTAGAATCATACAAGTCGCCTACCATAGATGAATTAGTGAAACTAGCTCGTTTACGGTCTCTAGGACTAATAACATTTGCTAACGGGCCATAATCACACCATGTGTCAAACCAAGCATTCGTAGAACTTCCATTACCTAGACGATGGATGATGTGTGATCTTACTTGATCACGAATACTCAGAAGTTTTATACATCCCCAACTCGAGTCATAAGCTGGTTGAATATCTCATAAGTGTTGTTTGTGAAGCCTGTAAGAACTGACCCACTTGACCCATAAGGATTGCTTTTAGGTAATCAAACACCATATATGATATGACATGAGGGCGACATTCCAAGTCACTAACTTTTAATACCCGAATCACATTTCGAACATTTTACTTTGGATTTCCCATTCTTCATCTCACCTTGACACCACAAAAAGCCTCGAATAAGCTTTTCAATTTCATTAATAACTTTATCGGGCAAGATAAAAATCGACGACCAATACACATGCATCGAGGATAACACAGATGTAATTAACTGGATATTAAACGAGAGAGATTTATTCATCCAGTTAGCATGTCGTATCAATTAAGAGTTCTGAGAATATTTTATTCTTTCCAGCTCAGTACAAAGCCTTCTTTAAATTATTCAAGGGGAGCAAATCTGTGTCAATTTTAAGTTAGGTCGAATTAATAAATGGATAGGGCCCCACGGATTAAATTAATTTCATTTTGATTATAGGGGAAGAAAAAGCAACGAGCTTCCGTTCTTTATTTGAATGATTACCCGATCTAATTAGACGTTAAAAAAATATTAGTGCCCAATAGGGGAAGGCTTTCTCCCAAGAATGTATTCTTGATTTTTTAATGAATCCTACATATTACGATTCTCCATTTCATAATAGAGATGTATGTGTATAAGAAACCGTATATTGATAAAAAAATTCCAAAATCAAAAGAACGATTGCATTGAAAAAAAAGTATCGGATTTCTAATCATCTTATTATCCTATAATGAAAATAAACATAAATATCAAAATTTAAATGGAAAAAGAGAAGATAGAGAATCTGTTGATAAGTTTATCTATATCCGAGGTATCTATTCGGTTTGTACGATAATACCTTGTTTGGACTGTATCGCACTATGTATCATTTATAATCCCCAAAATCATCTACCTTTCTTTTAAATAGAAGTTCAAATGGAGAAATTTCAAAGCTATTTAGGGATAGATAGATCTCAACAACACTACTTCTTATATCCACTTATCTTTCAGGAGTATATTTATGTACTTGCGCATGATTATGGTTTAAATAGATCAATTTTGTTGGAAAATTCAGGTTATGACAATAAATCCAGCTTACTAATTGTGAAACGTTTAATCATTCGAATGTATCAACAGAATAATTTGATTCTTTCTGTTAATGATTTTAAACAGACTCCTTTTTTTCGGGAACAACAAGAATTTTTATTCGCAAGTAATGTCAGAGGTTTCTTCGATTATTATGGAAATTCCATTGTCTCTGCGATTAAAATCTTCCCTAGAAAGGAAAGAGGTAGTTAAATCCGATAATTTACGATCAATTCATTCAATATTTTCTTTTTTAGAGGACCACTTTTCACATTTAAATTATGTATTAGATATATTAATACCTTACCCAGCTCATCTGGAAATCTTGGTTCAGGCTCTTCGCTATTGGATAAAAGATGCTTCATTTTTACATTTTTTAAGATTCTTTCTACACGAATGTCATAATTGGGATAGTCTTATTACTTCAAACTCAAAGAAATCTAGTTCTTCATTTTCAAAAACAAATAAAAGATTATTCTTTTTCCTATATACTCTTCATGTACGTTGTTGGTTGAATGTTGGTTAATAGACTAACCGACAAAGTTAAGTATGATGCTTAACCAAATAATATGTTTTGATGATGACACATACATATGCATAAGTGATGATCGACATCTTAACATAAAACACGCAAGGTCACTAATCCATACTTGATCTTGCAAATGACAACGTCAAACAAAACTTAAAGAATGAAAATAAAGATCAGCAAAGTACACGGTCAAAGTACGGTCGACCGCATACCCAGCTGTAGAAGCCCAGACTGAATTGCAATGCAATTTTGTGAAAACAAGTTGCACGGTCGCCACCACATTCAACCGCAGTGCGACCGCAGTTTTCTCTGTCACCAGTTTTGACCAAATTTATTTTGACTAGTTCCCGACGTCTATAATTCATGAAACCTTTCTCAACATGCTTAGAATAGATGCCCTCTCCATACTCAATTGAGTTTTGGTCATAAAAATACTAATCTTGGTTAATTACGCTTAATTACATCTTAATAACAAATTAACCATGATTAGGCATAACACATAAGTGTTAATCAACAACTTGTGATCTTAAAACTTATGTAGATATCCTTAGTATGATCACCAAGTACCAACACACTTAAGCTAATATCACTAGAACATTAATTACAATTAAAGATGATTTAGTGATTAATTAAGGCTAAATGAAGAACAATGCTTTCAAGTGTAACTAGTAAAGACTTGTAATCCTAAAATACACTTAGATACATTTAGGATGGTCACCAAGTCCCAACTAGAGATTGCTCTTCCCTTGTGCATGTGTTGGACATTAATGTATGCTTACAAATTAATCATGCAATATGTTATATTGCAAGTAAGCTTGAAGCTTAAACTATAATGTTGTGCAAGTATCTATATGATTGATTTTAGAATAACTATCTCTTGCTATGTGTGAGTATTACTTGCTACTTGCAAATATGTTTAATACTCATCAATTTGCCAACTTGATCAATATGCTTGCTATGTGCTTACTAGTTAGAATACTAGGATTCAAGTAACTAGTCTACTCCAATGAATTAAGTGTAAAATGGTTCATAAAGGATTAATAATCTATTTGGTCTTGTCTAAGTAAAACATTGTGATTACTTGTCAAAGTGTGACTTAACATTGATGTCTTTACATACTTAATATCTATTTTAGAAAGACAATATTCAATTAATCTCCACTAAATCTTAAAATGAATATGACTTGTGATTAATTGAAACTAGGAAGTTAATGACATGCTGACTAGTCTTTAGAATTGAACCAAATGCATTAATGAGCCTAACTAAGTCTTGACCAAACTGAGATTACCCAAAATGTCAATCAAGACACTTCTCCAAGAATGTTGGGTTTACCACATTTGGAGTGTTATGTCATTTTCACTCAATAAGACCAAATCTCACACACTTAATGCATGTAGTACTTGTATAGGATATTGGGTTTCTTTTGCAGGTGCTAGATGGAGTAAAGATTCCAAAATGTGATGTTCAAATTTGAGTTAAACGGCTATACAACGGATACACAATTTTGGACTGGAGCACGCCCGGTTGAACCACGGTCGACCGTGTCAGCAATCGTGGGATAACGGCTATTTTTTGAATCTCAATATAAAAGGCAAGCATTGAAGAGCATTTGAAGTTAACCCTCTTGCATATTTCAAAGGATTATTTCCAGAGATCACAAGTGCTCTAATTACTACTCAAATGTGATCAAGCAAGAAAAGATTCTATGATCTTATAGATATAGAATTTGGTTGTTGTAAACTTACTAATCAAAATCATTTATCTTGTGAGTTTATTTAGTGTAATGTATGTCCTAGTATTGTCTTAGGATCATCATTGCAAAGTGTATGAGTCTTGTAACTTCAATTAGTAGAAGCATATGCTAGCTTAGTGATCTACTTTGTTGACAATGAATATTGTCTATTATTTGTGGCATGCGGTTTTAGTCTTAATTAATGTAATAGGTAGTTACTTGTTATGTTATTACTTAGTTTATCCATGGTAAATGTAACTTACCATGTCAAGTTATCACTTGGAGGTTGCTAGTATAAAAGCAACCTCCCACTCTTATTTGTAACTAGTTGAGTTAACTAGTGTGTGTAATCTTAATATTATTCTCTCAATTATTTCTCATGCTAGTTCTTGCACATCTTCACTACCAAAACCCATAAACACTAAATATAAACCGATCGACACCTCTAAAAGGGACTAACAATTGGTATCAGAGTGGGTCTAAGCTCTTTGCATAGAAGATCCATTGCTTGAAGGTCTCCATCACGTTTTTGAAGTGTTTGTGTTTATTTTCGATTTAGGTAATTCGAAAACTCAACTCACTATCTTATTCTTGTTGGTTTTAGTGCTTATCATTTCATATATTTGTTCTTTAACCACTTGAACTGATTTTTACACCCTAGTATACCTACAGATTCATCCAATCTTATGTTACTTTTATTGTGAAAACTTGAAACTTGAACTGTTGAAGCTTTAAATTGTTAAATTTGCTTAAATCCATGAACAAATTTGCTGCTATTTACTGATTTAATATGAACAACATGTTTGAGTTTGTGAAACTAACTGTTTTAATGTGTTGTATGCTTGAAAATCTGAATTTAGTGCTTTAAAACCCGATTTGTCTTGCTCAAACACTTGAAACTGATCAGATACTTGTGCTCGAAAATATCAATCTGTGCAAAATTAAGTGCTCGAAAACCTGGATCTGTCTAGATTACTGCTCAAAATACTGTATTTCTGCTCGAAAATCTGTGTTTGTGTCCGAAAACCTTGAATTTTTGGCTCCAAATTTGACTTTATTTTGGCTCCATAATTTTGTACCTTGGATAATACCCACCGAAAATAATTTATTTTGTGGTTATTACCCACCGAAAAGGCATCTTTGACTTTGTGTGTCATAAAAAGTACAAAGGACAAAAGTACAAAAGTACAAAAAGTTGACAGATACAGTGCTCGAAAAAACTTTGTCCTAAAACCCTGCTCGAAAACCCTTGCTCGAAAACCACCTACCAAAAACTTCTGCCCGAAAACATAGTGCTCGAAAACTAGTGCTCGAAATCTTGGTGCTCGAAAACTTAGTTTTACAGTGCTCGAAAACTTCAGCTAAACTGTGCTCGAAAACTTTGTGCTCGAAAACTTAACCAAAACCTTGTTCCAAAAATTGACTAAAGAGTGCTCGAAAACTTGGTCAAAATCCTGCCCGAAAACCTCCTGCCTGAAACCCTTATAAAGTCCAAAAAAAAAAAAAAGCTCATTTTTACGTGAATAAAATTTAAATTTTTCCTTGGATTAAAAAGCTCATTTTTACGCGAGATTTAAATTTCACGACAGAAAATTTTTCGGCCCCCGCAAATCACCCAAAAACTCACAATTTTGAACGAAATTTCACGAAATTTTTTTGAAAATTTCAAATTTTTTTCTCAACCTCCCGAACACTCATACGTTCATTTCTCAAGAGTTTACGACATAAATTTTTGTCGATAAATTTTGGAGGGAAATTCATAACTGACACTTAACGGACACTTAATAGAAAAGTTAACGAAAACCAACGAAACCTCATTTTCAAAATTTGATTCATGTGAATCATATTTTGAGGGGGAGAAAAGTGATATTTCTTAAGTTTATTTGTCGTTTCGCAGTTTGCTCGTAAACTTTGTCTGTCCTGACCCCCTTGTTGAACACCCGTCCTGTTAACACGGAAAATCGTGATGATCACGTGTCCTCTAATGTCGAGGAAGAGGTACAATTATACACTGATATTACTCATGAATATTACAATTCTGTGCATAATAATTCTGTGCTTATATCTGATGTATTGCGAACTTGTCCTGAAACACCTCTTGATCAAAATGATACAATACCATGTAGCTCTGTTTGTCATACCCCACTCCCACATGTCCAAATGAAACTGGCCATCAAATCTGAATCTGTGCATTTTAATGACGAATGTGTGTTTCCTATACTACTTGATACGCATGTAGACAACTTTGCCAAGATGAATAGAGACCTTAGATCATTTGCTAGTCAAATTAGCGAACTGAAAAATGAGAACTCTAGGTTGAAATCTGAATTAGAAATGAAAGTGTTGAATCATACTTATTTGAAACTAAAACAAGATCTAGCTGACAAAGTAACTGAATTAAGAGAGCTAGAAAGTAGTGTGAAACCCCTACGGATACAAAGGACAGATTTTAAACTGAGGAATGCAGTTCTCACGGAAAAAGTTAACAACGCTGAAAAAGAACTTAAGAAGCTTAATGATTCTAAGAAACTTTTCCTAGAGACTGTAGAACAGAACACTAGAAAGCCTTTGAGTGACCTGGCTGAGAAGACTTCTGAATGCTCTAAGTTAGTTACAGAAAACTTAGACTTGAAAACCCAACTAAATTTACTTGAAGAAAAACTTTACAGAACTGACCAAACTAAAGTAGTCTTAAATGGCCACATTTCTAAACAAGCTCTGTTCTTGAATCGACCCAAAAACTCCTACCAAAAACAACAGGGGTTAGGGTTGGAAAATCCTCAAATACAGTCCAAGATCTCCAAAGCTGAACCTTGTTTATATGATGGCAGATACATTAAGATAGGTTTGCCAGAGAGACTCACTTTTGCCAATGAAAGTGAGATTGAGGAGAGAATAGCCAATCGATCAACAAAAATGAAACGTGACGTGTCGTTAATTTATGACAAAATAAATGCAAATTACATGAGAAAAGATGGTTCATATTATAACACACCTCGCGATTTATTCAATGATTTTGAAAGTTTGAATGCTCAAAATAGTCCTAAAAGGCGTATAATCTATTTACCAACCTTGGTGTTAGAAAGATACATCATCACTCTGGAGGACGAACTTGATCAAAACAAAATCAAATATTTTGACAACGAACTCAAATTTTAAATGATCATTAAGTCTTTACAACACCAAATCTCTGTCATTGAATCCCAAAACAACAAACTGATCTCCAATGTTCATAAACTTGAAAATCAAATTGCAAATCAAGTTGTTAATTTTTGTGAATTGATTTCAAAGAACACTGAATCACGGGACTCAAACCTAAAATCCGTGAATGACTCCATCGACTGTGTAGGTCTAGCACAAGAACTCAAAGACTTTAGTGATTCTCTCTTGACCAAGCTTGACACTATTGAATGTAGGTTAGAATCATCTAGGTCTAAATCTCTAGATCACTTCTTAGAATCCCAACCCAAGTTTTCAGAAGTTAAGTTTGAACCACAACCCGAGAAAGAACCTATCTCTTTAGGAGCTCAGGATGTTGAGACTGACCTTACTCAATTTGTTGACAAGCTAGAACGAGAAAACTTAGATCTGCAGGTTAAATGTGAGACCTACAAGAAAACTCTAGCAACAATTGAGAAGATGCATGTAGTTCCCAAAGTAGAACCCACTTATGATTTTAAAGACTCTATTGTAGTTTCTATTGATGACCTCGTCTTAGAAATTTAGGAGTTAAAAGCTCATGTGAATCTACTTAACGAAGAGAATGAGATCTTGCATGACCAATGTGATTCACTTGAAAGTATGGACTTCGTGACCAAGACCATATATTCAAAACCTGATTCTTACAAGATCTGTCCTGGTACTGAGACCATACTGTCCTCCACTGACACTCCAAAATCAAATGTGTCAGTTGGTTCCCGTGTTACTAAGTCTGAGATGTCCAATGCTTCAACGTCTACTCCCAAGACTATGAAAAAGCATGTGACTTTTGCCAAAACCAATCCCAAACCCATAGTGTACCAATCCTCAATATACTCGAAGACTGCTGTACGAAAAACACCAAAGACCCTGGAGGCTCCAAAATCGAAAGACAATGGTCCTCCTAAGTCTACACAGACACTGAGGAAATCCCCCATGAAACCAAAATTTCACCTGGATACCCCACCCAAAAGGTTCTCTAACCCCAAACCAAAAGAACGAGGTTCTCCAAAGTCAACAGTGACTCCGAGAAAAATATCCTCGAAACTAAACGAACCCAAATTTACTCAACCCAAACCAAAGGAACCTAACGTTGCCCTACCCGTAGCATCCAAGTTCCCAAACAAAAAGAATTACTCCGGTTACCAGACCAACATCAACCGTCCTTTTCTGGAAACAACTCATGGGAAAAATGGGGAGATTACGGGGCTTCGTGATCAATATGGTTGGCTTCCACACAAACCTATGAAGCCATCCATAGGTCCGAAAAATACCCCGCGCACCAAAATTGACCTTGTTTCTAAATACTCAAAGAATAATCTTGCTAAACAAGTGTCAAATAAGAAGTGGACAACCAAACCATTTTCAACACCAAGATCCACTTCTTCTTCAAAACCAATAAAGTACTCTTCATTTGAGTTACTTAAACTTAAGCCGAGATCCGTTTCTCTGGCTTTGTCAAAAGATTTTCAATCATCCTTGATTCCACAAAATCAACTTTCTAAAGATACGTCGTGTGTCAAACCCAAGTGGAATTC
Organism: Rutidosis leptorrhynchoides; assembly: GCF_046630445.1. Lineage (NCBI taxonomy): Eukaryota > Viridiplantae > Streptophyta > Magnoliopsida > Asterales > Asteraceae > Rutidosis > Rutidosis leptorrhynchoides. The sequence goes on along the minus strand of NC_092334.1, from coordinate 97,783,421 downwards.
AACGTCCATAAGTCAGATCGACAAGGCCTATAAATGGTATTCAAATTTGACTGTGAAAAACTGATCTGATTGCATGATGGTTCTTGGACACAATAGTTCAAGACCCGGACTTAACCAAGCTGACACCTGAATGTACACTCAGGCATGACCCACTCACAACCTCAGATGACCTGATGTGTTGCTTGAACCTTTCTTTCCTCCAACCTTGTCCAATCCCCGCCCGAATCCATATCCTTTGGTATACCTACTTCAGTAGTTGTAGGCGAATCACCATCCGTTGAAAATGACTCATATGAGTTTCTTCTCCTGGATGAACTTGACAACTGCATGTGTCTAGGGGAGCAATGCATATTCCTAGGGGGAGTAATGCATGTGCCTAGGGGGAGCAATGAGACCCGCAATGAAATGACGGTTATCAAAATCTGAAACGTCAAATTTTTTTTAGGGGGGGGAAGGGGGAATGTGGGTTCCCATATAAATCATGATGGTTCCCATAATAGATCTGTATGGGACTCGCACTTCAAAGAAGGTTTTCACCAAAACCTTATACGGTGTATGCACACATTTCAGTGTATGCCCCACGTCTCAAATGCCTTACACTCTTTCTCTTAAAAATTTCTCAGTGGAGAAACGTCAAAATTTTTTTAGGGGGAGAAGGAGGGAATGATGGTTCCCATAGAGATCATGATGGTTCCCATAATAGATCTCTATGGGATCCACACTGCAAAGAAGGTTTTCACCCAAACCTTATGTGGTGTATGCTCATATATCCGTGTTTACCCAACGCCTCAATTGTCTTCCACTCTTTCTCTTAGAAACATTTCAATGGAAACGTCAAATTTTTTTTAGGGGGAGAAGGAGGGAATGTGGGTTCCCATATAGATCATGATGGTTCCCATAATAGATCTCTATGGGAACCGCACTGCAAAGAAGGTTTTATCCAAATGGACCCGCAATGAAGATTTTTCACCAAAACTTTATATGGCCCGCATCTCAACTGCCTTACAACCTTTCTCATCAAAACCTATATTTTCTGTGTAGAAAATTAGCAAAATATGTTTTAGTTCCAAATAAATCATATTTTGAGGGGGAGAAAAAGACCAAGAAAATAAAATTTTATCAAAACATGACACATCATATATTGAGGGGGAGGGTAAAAGGATTAAAACCAACATGAGTTCCACCCATAATGGCTTCTACATACTTCTGTGTAGAACCCTTGTCTCAAATTGGTGTCAAACACACTTCAACGTGGTGTTAAACATCAAAATGGCTTTTTCACAAATAACAGTGTCAAACCTGTACTTTCACACATAACTCTCCCAAGTAACCAAAGCTAAAATGTGCAACTATTAAGGGGGAGTTTAAGGATTCAAATGTCAGTAATGACGGAGGATGTGTCCTGGTGACTGCCTCAAGAGGATGTGTCTAGATGACTGCCTCAAACAAAATAGTCATCAAATGATGGAGGATGTGTCCCAGTGACTGCCTCAGGAGGATGTGTCTAGATGACTGCCTCAAATATGGAATGACCCAACAGCTTGATGCAAATTAAGTGTTTGGAGTCTCGAACTGCTGAAGGGGTTTCGTAAAACCATGAACAGAAACCCTGCGTATCGGCCGGAAATCCTCTATCAACACCTTATGTTAGAAGGTGTGATCTCATACATGGTCCAGAGGTCAGACTTATCTTGATGAGGGAGATCTGTCTAGTTTAACGGAGAGGCAATATGACAATACTTAGGCTTACCTTGGTAGATTTATCAGACCTCCGGAAGGATGATCACCTTAACGATCAGTCAGCCTTTAAGCCTGATAACACACACTCCTTAGAGAGTGCAACAACTAAAAGAGATGTGTCACCTCATGACATATCAATGACTTCAGGATGCAATGTAACATCTTCCTACATTACATTGATTTTTACCGACACCAATGCGGTGTTAGGTACAGTTGGAAGACTTGGTATAACCAAGAGCGGCATAGTCGCGCAAAAGTCCCATGATACTTTAATCATGGAGGTGGATAGCTTGCTAACGCCGACTGAAACTTTGGTGACCAGTCATCCTCAACATCCACCGAGGTTAAACTTGGACCTACCAATACCGGTGAGGTCCCCAAATCCGGAAACAGTTTTGGTTTCAGAAAACTTGTCTAGTGTAACAACTAGCATGCCTGATTTAAACCTGTCTAGTAAAACAACTAGCTTGATTTTTACAAAACCAAAAATGGTTTCTGAAGATCCTGTTTTCCCTGAGGATCAAAATTTTACCTTAACCTCTTTGTTTCTTCTTAGCAGGTACACGTTCCCTCTATAATGATAATCATATATGCTCTCTCCGCTATTTTGCGATGAATACGGGATGCCATATTCATGCTGCATGAGCTGAACACGGTACACCATATTCATCATACGGGAAGAATGAAACTCGAGTCAAAAACAAACCAATCATGATCATGAAAAAGACGACTCAACATTTGAAGGGGAGCAAAAGAGGTTTATACAAGATCAATTCAAGCTACTTTCAATTCACAAAGATGGTCGAAAGTCAAAGATCAAGACCTCATCTCCCGAACCAAAGAGGAAGATAAAACAAATCAACCATAACACTCCCTGATCAGTTCATCCTATGTGCAAATTCGTGTTCAAAGTTGGCAGCACCAAAAGCGTCATAGCTTCAAACTGAAATCAATGCCCAGAAGAAGGCTGCACAAGAAACTACAAGAGAATGATCAAAGGAGGGTTACATCTATTGAAAACTCCATGCAAAGAACTAATGGTTGACAATCAAGAAGAAGACCATTGACAAAGGGAAGACTGTTGACAATCAACACTATTTTGAAAACCCCATGCCAAGGGGGAGATTGTTGACAATGAATATTGTCTATTATTTGTGGCATGCAGTTTTAGTCTTAATTAATGTAATAGGTAGTTTACTTGTTATGTTATTACTTAGTTTATCCATGGTAAATGTAACTTACCATGTCAAGTTACCACTTGGAGGTTGCTAGTATAAAAGCAACCTCCCACTCTTATTTGTAACTAGTTGAGTTAACTAGTGTGTGTAATCTTAATATTATTCTCTCAATTATCTCTCATGCTAGTTCTTGCACATCTTCACTACCAAAACCCATAAACACTAAATATAAACCGATCAACACCTCTAAAAGGGACTAACATACTTCCTTAAAGGGACTTAGGAAGTTGATTGATCTTATTTGGAGATTAATACTTGTCCAAGGTGAGGACAAGTTGATCTAAGTTGAAGTTGATCTTTCAAAGGGATAGAAAAATTAGGTTTGTTGTCTATCAAAGAAGTTGAAGACTTGTAAATCGAATCTCCACCGGGTTTGGAGAAAAGTGCTTAGTGAAGCAAGAAATCTCGATTAGTGTAATCAGGGATTGGATTAGTTAACATCCACCCGAACTACTATAAATGCTTGTGTCTATGTTCTTTAATTACTTTATTCATCATTTTGAACATACACACCACACACATCAAGTTTGAGTTGAATTGGTTGATCATAATTAATCGAATTTGGTGATCAATCGAAAAAGTGTTAAAAACGTATTAAGTAACTATTCACCCCCTCTAGTTACTTACAATTGGTATCAGAGCGGTTGCTCAAATCATTGCTCTATAAATGTTCTTGAAAGTATCAAAATTCATTTTGTGCAAAAACTTGAGTCAACGATTCTCGGATAAACTCAAACTATGGGATACTTAGAAGAATTGGTGAAAGAAGCACCAATCTTTGATAAAGTAGATATTGATGTGTGGAAATTAATATTTGAGACTTATCTCAAATTCAAGGATTACTACTTGTGGAGAATAATCAAAGTAAGAGACTTTGTTCCACAAGCAAGTTCAAGACTAGTGAAGTCAACATTTCAAAACAATGATGTTTTGAAACAATTTGATGCTATTTCACTACTCCATGAAGTTCTTCCTAATGAAGAAAGAATAAAGATAATTTCATGTGAAAGTGCAAAGGAATGTTGGGATTCACTATGCTCTCAAGAAGAAGAAACTCTAGGAGTTTATAGGGTAAAAAGGTAAGAGAGAATTTGAAGAAGCTTGGAGATTTTCAAGAAAAGGGTTTGGATGGAAATGAAGATTTTTGCCTCATGGGTTCTTGGAATGATCTAAATCAAGATGGTCAAAGTAAAGAAGAGGTTGAATCTCTCTTCAAAGAAGATGATGTCTCAAGCATGGATTGCAATGAGGTACGTGTATTCTATCCTTCTAATTATGAAGAATTGTTAGATGATTACAAGACTATTAAATTTGTGTATGATAGTAGTCGTGACAAAGTAAAACTTTTAGAAAAAGAATTACACAAAGTTGGACAACTTAACAAAGTTTTAATTGATGAAAACAACACTTAGAAAAGAAAGCTTGAAAAGACGATTATTTATGATTCATCAAAAGAAATGAATTTGTGTCACAATTCTAGCAAATACAAATTATGTAATCAAAGTCTATTATTAGGAGAATTGAGAACATAGGAAAAATGGACCAAACTAACAATTCAATGGAAGGGATAAGTCAAGGATTGGGTAACCTCAAAATCAATCAAAACCAATGATCAAAATGCTAATGAGAATAACCTTTTCAAAAGACTTTGAATTAATGAATGGTTTTTCATACTAATGCAAAATTATTTTTGAGAAATGATTTTAAAAGGATTATTGAAGGAAGTCTACTTGTATTAGGATTGTGTGTTTGTGTAAAACTATGAATTGCATGCTAAATACAAGATTGATGCGTTTTATGTATACTATGTGTATAATTGAATATATATATATATATATATATATATATATATATATATATATATAAATATATAGTATATTACATGTCATTGATGATGAAACATCTGGAGGATGTGATCATTCAATGTTAGGACAAAAAAACTTGTCCTCAAGTATTCTATAGAACCTAAGAATCATCAAAACGCGCTCAAAAGAAGAAGAAGTGAAGAAATTTATGATCAGAAGATCCACGACAGCATCACGGTTGATCGCAGATTCGACCGCATAATCCTGTTTTAAATGTCTAGAAATTTCTCCCACGGCTAACACCACGGTCGACCGTGCTTCGACCGTGCGTGGTCTGATTCTGTTTTAAACCTAATAAAACCCTCACTTCTCATCTCATTCAAACTCACTTCAAAACATACACTCTCTGCACGGCTGAGGAGATCGACCCCACAAAGAAGAACACGCATTCCTTCCATCTCAATTCCTACTTTCAGTATGATTAATCCTTGCTTTCCTAGAATTCAATTATGTTTGTATGATGAACTAGTGTTATGAAGAAACCCTAACTAGAATGTACCAAAACTCAAATTAATGCAAACAATCAAAATTGTTCTTGACAACAACTTAGAAACGATTGTAACGATGCCTATCTATGCACTAATTTAACTTTGGATGATTCTATGGTTCATTATACATCTAGGTTAGATTTTCATAGAATCATTGTTCATATGATATAAATAACATTGTTGCAAATTGAGTGTGATAATGTTAGATGTCAAAACATGTGTTGATGATGATCTTAAAAGTCTAGAACACATACGAACTTTGTGAAAATCATAATCTAGTTACAAACTCATTGACACTAATGAAGAGTGAAAATATGAAGAACATTAACATCAAAACATCTAAGTATTGATGATAATTAAAGTTTGCAAAACTTATTGCCTACAATTGAACTATACATACACTTTGAATTAATTTGAAGTGTCATTGTGCAGAAAATGGCCAATCGAGGAGAAAGCTCATCCAACTTTCCTCCACACCGATAAACACTCAATAGAGAAAAAGTGAGTAATCGAAGAATACCAGAAGGAAGAAGAGTCGAAGTGGAAGATTTTCATAAAATGGTTGCAGCCTTCTCAGATTTAAACTGGAATGTATTTCTTGATTTAAATGGACCAATATATCCATCACTCATTTGAAGCTTCTACTCTAGTTTTATCTATACTGAAGGATCAGTTTCGTTTAGGTTGAAAGCAACAAGAACAAGGATATCCCTTCAAGAATTCGAAAAACTATTGGGTGTTCCTACAAGTGGACGAGGGTTCTTCCACATAGGACACAGTCTAACCTATCTCCCAGAATTCATTAATAGAGACGCGACTATTCGAACACTATGTGAAGACAACACTCTAAGAGAAGAAATCCTCAATCGGGGAGTACTAGGAAAACACCTACGAAAGAAGTTACACATATGGAACACAGTGATTAACTACAATATTTGTTGTAAAATGGGAAATCGATCGCATATTCACGCTGTTCAAATGGCTTTCCTTTGGTTTCTAGAAATGCAAGAACCGGTGGACATGGCTTATTTTATGGCCATACGAATGATCAATGTACCAAAGGACTCAACAAGAGCTCTTCCTTATGGAATGCACCTTACTAGGTTGTTTGACAAACTGAAGGTAACGGATGACATTCACATAAATCCAACCAATCAAATATTCAATCGTCATATACTAACTTTGATGGGATGCGATGATGAAGATGACTCTTATGAGATTGAAAGGGTCTATGAAGCTATGACCAACTCACAAATCAACCTGGAAGAGATATCCGACAGTGATGAAAAACTATTTCCAGATGAAGCCAATGATCCTTTTTATGGTTTGGATCGTGATTCAAAAGCAGAACAAATCTAACTGAACCAAGCTAAGATAAAGAAATATTGATCCAAGATCCTACTGCTATTGAAGAAAGTGAACAAGTCCTTCTCACGCTGAAGAAGCAGCGATGTGAGAAGTAGAGGTGAAGGAAGTAGTGGAAGAAGATGAATTTACAATGTTGGTTATTTTGTTTTGTAATACATTATATAACTGAATGTTTAACTATTTGAATATTTCTTGAATAATATCTGCTTAAATAGGTCAATTTGGGCAAAGACTAGCTTGTAAATTAAAAGAAATGTTTTCAGAGCTCGTGCGGCCAACTACGCGGTCGACCGTAGGATCGACCGTGCATTAACCTGACACTATCCTTTCTCTCTCCTTGAAAAATTAATGCACATTGAATCCTTTAAAACTAAATGGATCTGTTTTCAAAGTATCATTCACAAATTAGCATACTTAAATATGATCCAATTTCTTAAAAAGATTCAATTACTCCAAAAGGGAATGGAAGATTAAATGAAGACTCATCTTCTTCCCTTTAAATTGAGAAGTTCATGATGCAAGACTCAGTACACTACTTCACTCAAAATGTGTCAAACAAACAAGTCCCCTAACAATCCTTTTGTGATTGACTTGTCTTCTTCCATTTCTGACTCCTTTGATAATCACTTTCCTAACTCCTAAGAAGAATGGGCTATGATCAATCACAATCGACTAATGGTTAGCACTAGACCTATAGTCGAAGGTTGTGTGGTCACTATTGAGCACACTCCCGAGGACCTTCTCGAAAATTTTGCTCAAATCAAATGGGATGCATTCTTAACCTTAAGAGGTCCCATTCACTCCTCTCTAGTTCTAGAATTCTATGCGAACTATGAATTCAGTCCTCCAAACAACATCAAATTTCGGTTGTTTGATAAAGGGTTTTCCATGTCTCTCAAAGATTTTGGAAAATTTATGCATGTACCCGAAGAAGGTGTGGAATTCTTCACCTACAGTCCATACCTCCATTGTCTTCCCGAGTTTGTCATAAAAGATGACATTATCAACACTGATATGGCTACAAAGATATGGTCAAAACGGACAGGCCGCAGGACGTCAGATTCAGTTGATCATGGTAGCATACAGTGGTTTTGTTTATTTATATTATACAGGGCCTAAATTTACTTTTACTTTCTAAGGTGTAAAAGGTGTAAGTTAACCTAGTGTTACATTTTTGAATAGATTAACGAATTGAAGATCAAGGGGATAATTGTATTTATTTTAAATTACCTGGATAAAGGATAGTAGTTGGTTTAAGCTAATGGTCCTAAGTGCGGAAAAGTAAATAAAGTTGAAGGATATCTGGAGTGTGCAGATCAGTGAAATGTTGACTAAGATGTTAGATTTGGGTTAGGGAAAGGTAATTATGCTTAGGCTGAAGGCTATGTTTGGAATGATGTAGATCTGGTTGGATGAGCCAATTACACAGACCTACTTATCTCTAAACTCTCAGAGTTCTCTTTGGGCAGTAAAAAGTATGTCACTTGGTTATATAATTGAAAGGTAGCTATACCTTGGAGGTTATCCTCAGTAAAGTACTAGGTTTATTAGTGAGTTGAGCTCTAATCCTAACCGTCGTTATCAGTTTAGTTAACTGAATAACAACATACCGTGTTGATTGAACACTGATCACAAACGGAAGGAGTCCGTCGGTTTAAGTTTTGGCAAAACCTTAAATGAAAACTAACAACCATTTCATCATACTAATGAGATCATATTAATTCAAACATTATACAGCATTATAGTTGATATACTGAAAGTAAAGCAAATAGAAATCTAATAAATACCTAGACAGTTGACATGACTTAATCCTAAGGCAACAATCAAACAAGAACATGCAATAGGCTTGGATCATACAGTGAAGGCACTAACTAGATCTTAACAGCTCCTAAGAGGTCTCTTCGAAATAGTCAATAGGCATACTAGGTCATTCATGTCTCAATTCCTAAGTTCCGTGTCCTAAAAGTGCATTAAATATCTCTCGGGAACTCCGGCCATACCAAGTTCATAGAATCTTCAAATACAGTATAACCAGGGGTCTTAATCCTATGAAGTAGGTAAGTTCATATAGGTGGACAAGTCCTGATCACAACCTAGGTTGGTCAATCCTTAAGATGCTAGCATACAAATCTTTCAGACTCACTAATTCAATATTTCGACAATAACCGTACAAAATTAACATAATTACGCTAATCCAAACTTTTATCATGGCAACATACAGATTAATTAAGCTATCATGGTAATATCAAAACGCATTATTAAACATAAAAAGTAAGAACACATGTTTAATACAAAAGACAAGCGTTTCGGATAAAAACCTGAAAAGGCTAAAGAAATGTGCCCGAGATTGCAGGGACTCATCGGGATATCCTCCGAAAAATAAAAGCTAAGCTAACTGCTACTAAAAACTAATTAAAAGCTTGAAAATATAAAGTGAATTACAAATTGAGTGTGTGTTGAAATGGATGGAGAATCCTTTAAATAGACTTGATTTTTTCCAACAAACGGCTGGCAGGCCGTTTGACAGGCCGTTTGGCAAGCCGTTTGCTAGGCCTGTTTAATTCGTTTGCCCGTTTAAGGTGCCCGTTTGATCAGGCTGTGTGACAGGCCGTTTGACATACAGGTAAGCCGTTTGTCAGGCCGTTTGGCAGGCCATTTGGCTTGCCTGGTCAGTTGAAATTCACTGGATCGTAAGTTGATTTCTTGTCCTTCACCGTTTTCGCTCTAGAATCTTCGTTTTAGCTTCGTTTTACTTGATTCTTTTTACATTGCATTCGTAATTACTTAATCTACAAAATAGACCAAAAAACCGATAATTTTGCCGACAAAGTTTGAATCTTTATTGTTTTAGGGCTTAATATCAGGGGTAAAAACGTGACTTTTTGGCCGATATCAAATACCTCACACTTAGCTTTGCTAGTCCTCAAACAAAAAGCGGGAATATAAGGTTCCTTCTAATAGATTCTTCCTTGCCCACCCGTGGATCCTTTTATTATGCCTTTATCAGAAGTTATCATATCTTTCGAAAGTATTAGTAAAAGTTTCAAGCTTCGATGATTTGGTCGCTGAATTTCAATCGCGTCTATGGTGAAAAATCGTACTTTATAACTCTCAGATGTAGAGTATACATGACCAGGCTCCTCACTAGCGGATCACTCATATCACTCAAGTGTTCAGGTTGCCCTAATCTAATTGTATTGTCACTCAGAAGCCAGTCGTGTAACAGTTCTCATCATAGGCTTGGTAAAGCATCGATATCTCCTCCGGTTAAGTAAGGACGACACTGATCTTCTTCCTAGGCATTCTTTCAAGAAGAAGACGGGTTGTAGGGTTTGGTTAGAGAATTTTTATGGAATGGTGAAAGGTATCCAGATCTTTTGATTTAGAGAGAAATGATAGATTTAGATTCTTCAGAGTATCCATTTTTGGATAGAGAGTGGCTTGGAATCTGTAAAAAGTTTCTTCGGAAGAGGCGGATTGTGCTAAGACTTTGTCTAGAATTTTCTTTGGCTCTTCCGGTAATTCTTCTTTGGGGCTACTTCTCGGATTTTTCTTTGCCTTTGTTCTAGAGACTTTGCTCTTTCATCATCAATTTTTTTAGCATACTTTTTTTTTCAGAACTTTTGTCTTTTGTTCCTGGTGCCCAGAGAGGAAGTGATAATCCCCTGAAAATAGGTCTTTGACCTATCAAAAACAATCAGGGGGTCAGAATCTTTTAACAAGTGCTTTTGAAGCGAATTTGATCGATCTATCTCTTCATTAATCTCTGGATCTCTTGATAATGGAAAGGGGAATGAAGGTGAATGGGTAGTGTATTTTTGGGAGTGAATTTGGGGTGAATATTTCTGATTCATCAACTCTTTATGTGAGCTGGTCGGTTTAAATTGTGTGGAGTGAAAATGAAAACGGATGGCTTTTTGTCTTCTCTATTCAGAATGATTTCAGAAGAAGTATCGCACATGCACCACGTATGGTGCTTACTAACCATTGGCCTTAAAACGTATGTCAAAACCAAGTTCTAACTTGAATCGTACACCGGCACGCTCATCAATTGAAATGACAAAGTACTGTAGATTTGATGGGTCGTACAAATACTTTGGGTCAAAGAGTCCTCACTTTTTGGGAGTAGGTGCCGTGCTTGGTCATGCGTAGCCTTTTACATATTTTCTTAAAAGAAATCTTTTGACACAAAACATAAGTTTCAGCTTAATCGTTATGTTCTAATGAATGTTCCGAAAACCGATTTCTAGCAATTTTATGGAATCTTTTGGGCAAAACAAGGTAAGAATTTTTCGAAATTACCTAGTATCCATTGCTAATTACTTTTTAGAAAAAAGAATTTTTCAAAACTTGGCGTTTTACGATTACTTGTCCTTTAAACCATTATCCAATACCCCACACTTAGAAGAACATTGTCCCTAATGTTCTCTGAAAAGAATATATATATATATATATATATATATATATATATATATATATATATATATATATATATATATATATATATATATATATATATATATATATATATATAAATTAAGGATAGTGTCTTCTAAAATTTCTAAGTTGGTTGCGGGGGTTACCCCACACTTAGAGATTTTAGTGCGTAATAATTGAAATAGGTTTGAGGAAGGATTACTTCCCTATGGTCAGGTTACTTTCCTAGTGCTGAGCCGGTCAGTCTCCTAATTGCTGGAAAGGACCAGTCTATTTTGAAAAAATTTCTGCATGAAGAACAAAAAGAGAAAGGCAACATTTCCACTATATATAACTTTTTAATACAATGCTTTCAAAAAGATAAAACTAAAAGTAAATAAAGTAAAGTAGTCTACGAAATACTATCCTGGCCAATGTGCTGAGCAGTGTCAGCGAAGTATCAATGAAATCCGAATGGATCATCATCATCCTCGAGTCTCGGCAAATAATCAAGTGGCTGCCCTACATCCAAATCAGGGCCTAGTAGTGAATCCATACAAAGGTCTGATGGAAACTCCAGGTGTGACAGGCTCGGGAAAGGATCCTCATCATGGATGTTCCCGGTAATCTCAAAGACCTGGGTCGTGGGTGGCGCAACTGATATGGGAACTATGACTAGGTGATAACCCCAGGTAGCTCAGGGACTGGGACTGCCTCAGTGACTGGAGCAGGTGAAACAGCTGAGACAGGTGGCGTGATGGGAGCGCGAGTAGCATGTGCTGGGATGGCAGCTGAAGCGACTGAGTGAACTGATATCGGTGTGGAACGCCTGGGGGTAGCTTGTCGTGTCGGCTGAACACGGTGCGCTAGCCTGAATGATGACGGGCCCAGAGTACTACGTGGCATCCCCTCGCGCAGAAGGCTCTAAGAGCTCGATAAAGTCTCTGCTGGTCTTTGAGTAATGCCCATGCAACATCTGGGTCATTCAAGGTGGCTCTATAGTGTATCACCGTCTGCAGCTCATGTGTCTCTAGTGGCTGTGTAAGCTTAGCGTGTCTCGAAGCTAAACATCTGGAGTGTCGCACAGGAGGAGCTGGAGGTGCTGTACTAATATCCTCCTCAACACTCTCCAATATGAATTGCCTTAGGCCTAACTGCCCTGTTGATGGCCTGTTCTGATCAGCGCTTCTTTTTTATAAGTAAACTCTAGGAGTCCTCCTCCTGCGAACTGGGATGCAAACTGAATCTCCTGAACTTGGCATTTTGCCTGAATACAGTCAACAAACTCGTAAGTACTAAGCGCAAGTATGGTGCTTAGTTGTTAGTGAATAGAGATAATATTTTTGTCAACTGAAAATAATTGAAATAAAAATAAAGAAAATAAAAGGATAAGCAAGGGGTGCCTCCCAAGAGCGTTTTGTTTATCAAGTCGTTACAGCTCGACTTTTCTTTGTCAGATCTTCAGAATGGATCAAAGGAGAAGAGGTGCTCCTCCTTATCGTGGTCTTCTAGATAAACTTTTAGCCGATGGCCGTTGACTTTGAAGTTTCCAGTAGGTCCTTCTAGTTCCACGGCTTCATGTGGAAAAGCATGTATAACTTTGTATGGCCCACTCCATCTTGATCTAAATTTTCCAGCAAACTTCTTAAACCGAGAATTAAAGAGCAGAACTTTATCTCCAGGAGCGAACTTTGTAGGAATCAATTTTGCATCGTGTGTCAGTTTTGTCCGTTCCTTGTAGATATATGACATCTCGTACGCTTGGTCTCTTAATTCAGTGAGTTCATTCATCTGCATCTTTCGATGCCTAGCGGTTACTGAGGGGTCGAGGTTGCAGGTCTTCAATGCCAGAGAGCTTTATACTCTAATTCCAGCGGAAGGTGACAAGCTTTTCCATAGATCATGCGGTAGGGTGTAGTTCCTAGAGGATTCTTGTAAGCAGTCCGAAATGCCCACAGAGCATCGTCTAGTTTATCAGCCCATTTATTTCCATGATGGTCGACGGTGCATTCTAGGATTCTTTTGAGTGCTTTGTTGGTGACCTCTGCTTGTCCATTAGTCTGCGGATGATAGGCAGTGGACATTTTGTGGGTAACTCCGTATTGTTGCATCACCTTCATGAATTAGGTATTACAGAAGTGTGTGCCTCTATCACTTATTATAGCGCGGGGAGCTCCAAATCGGCAGAAGAGTCTCTGAAGGAAGTTGGTGACGACCTTGGCATCATTGGTTGGAAATGTTTGGGCTTCGACCCATCTGGAGACGTAATCTACTGCTACGAGGACATATTCTTTCCCATTAGACTTCGACAATGGCCCCATAAAGTCTAATCCCCATATATCGAAGATCTCGCAAGCTTGGATATTAGTTCGAGGCATCTCATTCTTCATAGAGATAATACCTTGCCTTTGGAATGCGTCGCATCGCTTTACAAGCTGTTGCGCATCTCGGAATATAGACGGCCAATAAAATCCTGATTCGTAGACCTTTCTTGCAGTTAAGTTTGCTCCATGATGACCTCCAGTTGGTCCCTGGTGACATTGGTGAAGAATCCCTGCTGCTTGTTTTTCATCTACGCACCTCCTTATTATCTGATTAGGGCAAATTCGAAACAGGTACGGGTCTTCCAATAGTAGTACTTGGCATCCCTGAAGAACTTCCTTCTTCAGGATGTGCTCATTCCCTTTTGTACTACTCTAGCAACTAGGTAGTTGGCTATGTCAGCATACCAAGGAGTATCAATGAATTGTGATCCTATGTGAGCTTGTCCTAAACTCATAAGTTGTTCTTCCAGAAATTTATCTTTGATATCTTGTTCAGCAAGTTGTACCATCGCTGGGTTCTCCAAACAACTAAGATGGTCTGCTGTGAAGTTCTCTGCTCCTTTCTTATCTTTGATTTCAATATCGAATTCCTGAAGGAGTAAAATCCATCGTAGGAGTCTTGGTTTAGCGTCTTGCTTAGTGAATAGATATTTAAGGGCTGAATGATCTGTATAAACCGTAGTTTTGGGCAGGATGAGATAGGAACGGAATTTTTCGAAGGCGAATACTACTGCTAGCAGCTCCTTTTCAGTGGTGGTGTAATTCTCTTGAGCTCCGGTTAAGGTTTTGCTGGCGTAATAGATTGGATGAAAGTGTTTATCTTTCTGTTATCCGTGTACAGCTCCAACTACGAAGTCACTCGCATCATACATGATCTCGAATGGTAAACTCCAATCAGGAGCTATCATGATGGGTGCATGTGTTATCTGTTCCTTCAGATAGTTGAACGCCTTAATACATTCTTCATCAAAGACAAACGGGACTTCCTTTCCGAGGAGATGAGTGATAGGTAGTGTGACCTTTGAGAAATCTTTGATGAAATGTCGGTAGAAACCAGCATGTCCAAGGAAACTCCTTACCGCTTTTACTGTAGTATGTTCTGGAAGTTTAGTTATGGTCTCAATCTTAGCCTTATCAACTTCTATTCCTGATTTTGAAATCTTATGTACTAAAACTATCCCTTCTTTAACCATGAAGTGACATTTTTCCCAATTCAGAGCTAAATTTGAATCTTCACACCGGGTGAGCATTTTTTTCAAGGTTAGAAAGGCACGAATCAAAGGTACTACCAAAGACCGAGAAGTCGTCCATGAAGACTTCCATACAACGTTCAATCATGTCGTAGAATATTGCTACCATGCATCGCTGGAATGTAGCTGGTGCATTGCATAACCCAAAGGGCATGCGACGATAGGAAAATGTTCCATAAGGACAGGTGAAGGTTGTCTTCTCTTGGTCCTTTGAATCGAGGGGGATCTGAAAGTAGCCGAAAAGACCGTCAAGGAAATAATAGTACTCATTTTATGATAGACGTTCCAACATTTGATCAATGAAAGGTAATGAAAAATGATCTTTTCGAGTTGCATCATTAAGTTTGCGATAATCTATGCATACCCTCCAACCGGTGACTTCCCGTGTTGGAATAAGCTCATTATTTTCATTTTGGATTACGGTCGTCCCTCCCTTCTTGGGTACCACTTGAACAGGACTGACCCATGGTGAATCGAAAATGGGATAGATCAGACCTGCGTCCAGAAGTTTGATTACTTCTTTCTTGACGAATTCTTGAATCATAGGGTTGACATTTCTTTGCCTCTAAACTGACGGTTTAAAGTCATCTTCTATGAAGATCTTGTGGGTGCAATAGTTGGGGTTGATCCCTTTTATGTCAGAGATCGTCCAAGCAATTACCTTCTTATGTGATTTCAAAACTTAATCAATTTTGCCTTCTCTTGTGGCGTGAGGTCTTTTGGAGATAATTACGGGGAGTTGCGATTCTCCTTCTAAGAATGCATACTCCAGATTGTTGGGTAACTTCTTCAATTCCAATTTCGGAGGTTCCTCGATAGATGGCTTTATTCTAGCTATTTTCTTTCCGTTTAACGAGTCATATCTCTCCTGGAATTTAGATTCTTCTTCAGTAGCGGTTACTGATGCTATCTGTTCTATATTCTTGTAAATTGTCCTTCTTAATGCTTCCTCTTCAGAAACGTCTTCCTTAGTTTCGAAGGTTGGTTCAGGATTTTCAACATAGTCTTCTTTTGACTGGGGTTCCTGAAATACCGGAATGAAATCCGTTTCTTCATTCGGTCTTCTCCTTAACAGAGGTAGGGAAATGCCTTGTCCTAGCAGTGCTATCTGGATAGTCTTGCCAAGAAAATTACTTTCGGGGAGGGGAGATTTATATTGACTAAGGTTCATGGCTGAATGGATGTTGAGATTTTCTTCATGAGATGTAAAGAACAGATCCTTAGAAATTTGATCTTGGCTACATATAGCCATGGTTTCTGCCAGGTATTCGTTGACAAGTTCTTGAAAAGAATTAGAGAGATTTACATCTTCTTCATGAGGTTGTTAATGAGACGGTCAACATTGAATGTGACTTCTTCACTTCCAACTCTTAAATTCAATGATTTCTCGTGTACATCAATTATAGCCTTGGCAGTATTCAGAAATGGTCTGCCAAGAATGAGTGGGACCTTCGTGTCTTCCTCAATATCCATAATGACGAAATCAATGGGAAATGCGAACTTATCCACTCTGACTAGGACATCTTCAGCTATTTCTCGGGGAATTTTAACTGATCTGTCCACGAGTTGGATAGTCATTCTGGTAGGTCTTAAGTCATTTAATCCTAGCTTTTTGAATAATTAATAGGGCATTAGGTTTACACTGGCTCATAAGTCTGCTAATGCATTGCTAATTTGGACATCTTGTAGGTAGCAAGGTGAAATGTCCCGTTCATATAGATTATTGTAAGACCCGAATATTTTATTGTACATTTGTGTGTATAAGTTATTCAAGTGTGGGGTTTAGGTTGTATTTAATTAAAAGGCAAAAGAAGCTGAACTGGGCATTTGGCGCGCCGCGCGGCCTTATGGCGCGCCGCGCCATTACGGGCTGACAGCTCACTTTGTTTTTAATCAAGATATTTTGAGGGCATTTTGGTAAAACCACTTAAGGTCCGACTTTAAGGCTTGGGATCAGTTTTGGTGAGCCCCATTACTCCATTTTCACCCACTTTATCATCATCCATTAATTCTAGTGAGAGAGAGTGATTCAAGAGTGAGAAAGCTCCATTTAAGGAAGAAGAAGCTCATTTCGGGTTAGAGGTCGGGTATTAAAGTTATTCATCTCCTCTTTTGCTACGTTTTGATAGTTGTGGTAAGCCCTAAACCTAACTTCCTTATTTTAATTGTATAAGAGTTAGGGTTTGTGTAAGTGATGAACATTAAAACCCATTTGCTAAGTAATTTGGGGGTTTTGGGTGAATTTGGGTCATGTAGACCCAAAGATGACTAATTAGGGTTTTTAAAGTATCAAAGTATGTTTATGAGCCTAAATTAGTTAGTAAAATTGCTAGTACACCTGTATATATGTAAATGAGTGTTGTGTGGGTTAGTGGATGACCCGAAATGGGTGTGTTGACCTTAAAATTGGTCAAATGGGTCAAGGTGGACCTAAGTTAGTTAATGTTTGTGATTAAGGCCTAAAGCCTATTTTGAAATGTGTTTTAAACCCATCTTGGTTAATGATTAGGGTTTTGGGGTGTGTTGACCCGAAATTAGGGTTAAAGGTGCCAATGGGTCGAAAATTGCACCTTGGGTCAAAATGACTTTAGAATGGAAAGAATTGGTTGACCGACTTGAGTTTGCAATTGATAATATGTATTATGTAATAGGTGCGTTACATTGAAGTTGAAAGCTCGGCTATCTCTCACCAAGGCGTTGAGGTGAGTGGAATAATTATATATGTATGTATATAGTTTATTTACTTGTGGGGTATGGGTTGAAGTCCAATGTTAACGGTACCATACCATAGATATATTGTGTTGTTGATGAGGGTTTAAAGTTCGTTGTTGACGATACCTCACGTATGGAATTAAAGTTCGATGTTGACGATGCCATACGATTATTGTAGTGACGTTGATGAGGGTTTAAAGTTCGTTGTTGACAATACCTCATATGTGGGTTTAAAGTTCGGTGTTGACGATACCACATTAATGTTGGCGAATGGGTTTTAAGTTCGATGTTGACGATACCATTCGTTGGGCTAGCCTTGAGATCTTGAGTACTATGGATCTTGTGAACATCATCGTTATATTTGTGTTGTAGCATAGTGTATTGTTGTGTTATATGCTATTGTTATACTAGCTTTGTGATCGTGGTTCTTAGCGTTATACATGTGCAAGGTATGCTAAATATGTAGCTAGTATGTATGCGGATTTGGTGTAAGTGTTTGCAAGTAAGTAAGTTATATATGTATATGTATAATTATTGCATTCACTAAGCTTTGCTTACCCTCTCGTTGTTTACCATTTTTATAGGTTCGGTTGTGGACAAGGGTAAGGGCATTGTCTTGGATTAGAGATTTCGTCGTTGATTAGGGGACGTTTTTGGATGCGTTGGCTTTTTGGAGTTTGACCAAGACTTGGGTAGTTTAATCCCAAACGCCATGCTCATAGTGTAGTTTGGAACTTAAACTTTTTGATGGTCGAAACTCATATTTTGAATTAAACTCGTAAAACGGACGATGTGTGCCCCGCTTCGTAAAACTCATTTTTATTAATGGAATGTGTTAGTTTTACATATTTGAATATGTTGTTAAAAGCGTTTTGTCTAATTATGTCGGGAAGTGACAAATCTTTTTAGCATTTCAAGACTTTTTGGACAGACCAGAATGGCGCACCGCGCCATATGCTGTTCCAGCAAAAAAAAATTATTTGCTATTTTTACGCGGGTTGTTCGTGGTTTGGTTTGGGTTGTTACAAGTGGTATCAGAGCATGGTCTAAGAGATTTAGGTGACTTGAGATAGGCACCTAGACTTAGACTTTTGTGTGCGCGTTATGCGGGACTTGTAGGACTTTGGGTCGGATCGGGTTTTGGTTAGTGCATAGATTTATGTGAACTAATCATGCGCTATTGTTTTGTGTGGTATTTGAAATTGTCAAGCGAGATAGACGTGGTACTAGTGAGTTAATGCGATGTGCTCGCGTAACAATGATTAGCTACCATTGCTACGGGTTCAAATCGTGTCAAACAAGCGATGTACGACGATTGTTGAGCAAGACGGGGTAGTGTGGTGTATATGTATATACATATGGATTAAGTCCTTTCGTTTTGTTGCTTAATTTACTTCGTTTTATAGAATGAAGATGAGAAATGGACACGACACCAATGACGGAGGTACGAGTGAGGACGTTGAACTCACGGCCAAGGTTGAGGCCATCTTTAAAAGGCTAAAGAGGGATTTTCTTGACGATGTTCGAAAGGTCTTCCAAGAGTCGGTCGATGGACAAGTGACTGAAATGATTAATGATCGAATGAAAGCAGCAATAGATGAGGCTTTAGAGGCTAGAAACATTTATCCTCGAGGCGAAGGGGGTGAAGGTAATGGTGGGGGTGGAAGGCGGGACTTCCACTACAAAAATTTCAAGGATACTCAACCTCCGATGTTTAATGGGGTGCAAGATCCATTGAAAAGCACGTGTTGGATTTCCGATATCGAGGGGGCTTTCCATACCGCGGAGTGTCCTCCCGAAAGGAAGGCGAGGTATGGTTCTAGTATGTTGAGGGAAGAAGCCAAGTTGTGGTGGGACGACAAAATCAACTTATATGGTGAAGAGCAATGCATGAACTTGACATGGGAGGAGTTTAAGATGTGATGACCCGGAAATTTTCGACCAAATTTAAACTTAATCTTGATATGATTTCGACACGATAAGCAAAGTCTGTAATATTGAAATCTCAAAAACTTTGAACGGTGTTCATGCATTCATTTACCCTTCAACTGCCTTCGACGATTCACGAACAATTAATTGTAAATAGATATGTGTGTATGTATATATAAATAATAATTTGAAATATAATTTGAAGTATTATATGTTGTTGTTATTAAAAATTAATAAAATAAAAATAGGATATTATAATAATTATCATTTAAAAAAAATATATCTATATATATATATATATAAAGTATATTGAATATATATATTTGGTTTCGAATTTATTTTGTAAACGACGGTAACGCTCAAGTGTCGTTCGATTGATAGTAAACGAGTAAAAAAAGGAACTTATATTATTTTAAAATAAACGGATATCCGAAAATGAGTTATATAAATTATAGGCTTATTTAAAATATATTTAGAAACTACTTGTTGAATTTTAAAACTTTTTATATTTTACTTAGGGTTGGGAGTGAATAATTAATGTAATTTTTTATTTAATAGTTAATAACCAAATTTTATACCATGATGACTAAAATAATTAAAGATAATAAATATAAAAATCTGGGATTTTTAGGAACACTTTTATATTTTAACTGTTTAGTAAAGGAACACGAAATAATACCCTAAATAATTGACACAAAATATCTAAGATGATGGCTTTTAAATTCGTTTCATTTTTATCACATGCATGAACCATTTAAAATATATTACTCCTTTTTGCCAAACAAAACCCCACAATTGAAATTATTGTTCGAATATCTTCACTGTATTACTAGTTGACATTAGTGTCTTTTCTTTTGTTTATCATATTTTTTTTATATATATTCATACATCTATGACTCACGAGCCACCACCATCAACTTGGTATTTTTTTTTCTTTTCATTTGTGTTTCCTTTTGAACCACAAAACCACACACACTTCTAGTTTTATGTTTTCGTTCTACTAACAAACAACAATCCACCACCTTCTTTGATGATTCACTACCAAAAATATCACTAAACCCATTTAACCCCCATCTCCATGAGCACCATCGGCCACCATCACCGAAACCTCCTATCACCTCGAACCCACTTCCTCTCCATGAACCCGTCACCTTTTATCACCACCACCATTCATAAACCACCACCTTCATTCCTTTAAAACACCGTGAAACACCTTCCTTGTTTTATATATATATATATATATATATATATATATATATATATATATATATATATATATATATATATATATATATATATATATATATATATATATATATATATATATATTTTATTCTTTTCATGTACAACCTTCACTGTCATCATCGAACCCACCCATATCATCACCTTTATAGATCTTCACACCACTTTTCTCCAACACCACAACCGTACGGCTACTTCACCATTTGCTCGATATAAACACAAATTGAACCCATTTAAATTCCTACGGTTGCTATGTTCAATTTTATTTCACTCGAAACAAACCACCATTTTCTACCCCAATACCACTATCAAAACCGCCACCCATAAAACTTGTAAACTGCTACTGCAAAATTACTATATCTTCTGATTTCTTGTTAACCAAACACCGCTAATTGTCATTTAAAAATCACTGTAAGCGACTTTTTTTTTTGCTGCAGTTATATTTATGATTACATTCTTGTTGAAGTTTAATAAAGAAAGAATTGATGTGGTTGTTTTCTTTCAAACGAACCCCACCACTACAAATCTAACGTGCACCTCCATTAAATTGTAATTCGAACCTTATTTATTATATTGGGTCGTACAAATTGGACTTTAATTTGGATTCATGAGCATGATGGGTCATGGACTCTTTTTAGTTCTAGTTGGACTACCAATACTACTCTAACAATAAATTAATGATGACTCTGCTATGATGTAAAAATGATGACGATGGGATGATAAAGATGATGGCAGTATAAGGAAGATGATGCGTACGATTAAGGTCACGATATTTGATGATGATAAAACGAAAATAATGATAGTGAGATAGATGATTATTATTATGATTATGATGGTAATTATAAAACTGTGAACGATTCTAATGATGTTATAAATAGCGAATGATAATGATGACTACGATGATGTTACCGTATGAATAATAGTGATGTTACATAATGATGATAATAGACGATGTATTTAATATTTCAAGATGATGATGATGATGGTATAGAGGTACGGGTAGAATGATAGTTGTATAACGATGATGATGATAGGGATTATGATTAAGACGATGAAAAAGAAAAAAAAAAGATAGCGACGGTTGGGATGATGTTGAAAGGGTGAACGAATAGGATAAGAATACAGTAAGATGTTTATGATGATAGTGTTAAGTGAGAATAATTGAATAAGAGATGCAGTATATATTTTTCTTTCTTTTATTTACTTTCGGTCGAACTCAGGAAAGAACCAAACAGCCTCAAAATCTCATTTGGGCTTATTAAATTACCAGTTGGGCTTAGCTAATAGTACTTGGGCCGTGTATATGTTGTGGGCCGTTTATGATTTAATTAGACTTACTATATGGATTGGATTCTTGGGCTGTGATCCATCTTTCATTTCGATTGATAAGGAGCAAAGAAAATGATGATGATGACTTAATGATGTAGAATGATAGATGTTTACGGAAATAATAGATGATATAGAAGAAGAAGGAAATGGAAATATGGGTTAAATAGATATTAGGTTCATATAATTTTAGAATAACTGGAACGAAGGAGTGGTTTGGTTTGTTATCGGGTTAGCGGGACATCGCGGGTTTAAACCCGGACTTGGGCAAATTGTTTAGGGCTACTCCTTTGAGGTAGTTATTACTAACACTCTTATTATTATTATTTCATTATTATTATTTTTGTTACTATTATTATCATTATTATTAATTATTAATATATTAAAATCATCCTTATTATAATTATTAGTAAAAGTATTATTATTATTATAGATATTATAGTTATTACTATTACTATTATTATTATCATTATCATTTTTATTAAAAGTATCATTTATATTAAAGATTGTCATTTTTATTAAAGTTATCATTATTACTAAAATTATCATTAAGATTATTATTATTATTATCATTATTATTATTATTATTATTATTATTATTTTCATATTAACAATATTATTATTTCAAATAAATATTTTCTATATAAGAGTACATTTTTACAACTACCATAATATTACATATAATTATATATATTAAAATTATTTATATAAAGATTTACATATAACAAATTATTGATTTTTAATATAAAAATAATCATATATATATATATATATATATATATATAAAACTATATAAATATTAATTATTTTAAATATATATATATATAAATTAAATATATAAGATATATAATCTAAGATATAATATATAAATTGTTCAATTACCATTATATGTGTTAATATATATATAAATGATATAGGTTCGTGAATCCGAGGCCAACCCTGCATTGTTCAATATAGTCATATGTATTTTTACTACAAAATACATTAGGTGAGTTCATTTGCTCCCTTTTACTCATTACATTTTTGGGCTGAGAATACATTCACTGCTTTAATAACTGTTTTACAATATTTATATGCATGAGTTCATTTGCTCCCTTTTACTCATTACATTTTTGGGCTGAGAATACATGCACTGTTTTAATAACTGTTTTACAATATTTATATGCGTGAGTTCATTTGCTCCCTTTTACTCATTACATTTTTGAGCTGAGAATACATGCACTGTTTTAATAACTGTTTTACAATATTTATATGCGTGAGTTCATTTGCTCCCTTTTACTCATTACATTTTTGGGCTGAGAATACATGCACTGTTTTAATAACTGTTTTACAATATTTATATGCGTGAGTTCATTTGTTCCCTTTTACTCTTTACATTTTTGGGACTGAGAATACATGCGCTACTTTTACAACTGCTTTATTAAATGCTTTTGAAATATATTATGAACTTCGAATACATGAAATGTTTTTATAAATGTTTGACGAGATAGACACAAGCAAAACATTCCTCGAATGAATTATTATGCAGACAGAAGTTCTGCGGATTATTATTGAATTATGTGGACATGATAATTGCCACCATTGAATTATGTGGACATGATAATTGCCACCATTGAATTATGTGGACATGATAATTGCCACCATTGAATTATGTGGACATGATAATTGCCACCAATTGATGTGAATGTTATGTATCGAGAGAATGATTTTTATACACAGGTTATGTGTATCAGTTTTTGTGCACGAGATATGTGTACGGTTACTAAGATTTATGAAAAACGGATTGCGTACACGAGAAAGGTGTACTGTATTTAAAAGATATCGCATGTACATTACAGGTGGGTATAGGATTCGAGCCCATTTGTATCATGCAGCATTTAAATCTTGTGGTCTGTCAAAATGATGAATTTTATTGTTTTATGATAAACTTATGAACTCACCAACCCTTTTGGTTGACACTTGAAAGCATGTTGATTCTCAGGTATGAAAGAAACATTCCGCTGTGCATTTGCCCATTTTAAAGACATTATTTGGAGTCGATCATCGCAATGGAACCAGATGTTGGTGACTTCGTCCAGATGGATTAGGATGGATCCTTTCAGTTGGTATCAGAGCGGTGGTCTTAGCGAACCAGATCTTGCATTAGTGTGTCTAACTGATAGTTATTTAGATGCATTAGTGGGTCTGGACTTTGACCGTGTCTGCATGTCAAAAGTTTTGCTTATCATTTCGTGTCGAAAATTATTTGCTTATCATCATTAAAGTCTAGACACGTCTTACTGCATTTAATGCATCGATAGTGTATAGACAAAATTCATATCTTAGCGTATCTGTTACTGTATACTTTTCATGACAGCTTCCGTAGATTCCTCCGTAACTTATGGGATTTTAGTATTATATATGCATATGTAAATTAGGTATTGCAGGGTACTAATCTACATCCTATAATCTATTTCTTGTCAAAAATTCTTCATCTGATCGTACGAGATGAATCCCTCAACCAGTTCGAATTCCTCGGATTCTGACAGCTATTCCGATATGGAGTTTCACCTAAGCTCCGAAAGCAGTGTCACCAGAATGAATCAACCAATCAGCCATCCCCAATTCATCTGATGGGTTCGTAGTCAACTTAATCAATGGAGACGTGAAGAAGGTGATCCCTTCCATCCACCACATTCACCTCTTGGCGAAGAACCTGAAGCACTTACCGGCGAACCTGTTCGAGACATTATTTTCTCTCTCATTTTCAGAGTAGCTCGACACGATTATATTCTATCTAAAATTCTAGATTTTATTCATCCGCTTGTCTGAACCGACAATCATCCCGGAATAATGGAAGAATTCAACGAACTTCGCGCTCGAATAATCAATATGGAGAATATGGTGTAAAATTTACCAACTTCAGCAAAATCACCGGCACCAATGTTTACCAACTTCAGCAACATCACTAGCACTAACAGTACCACCAACATCGATACTGACAGCACAAGTATCATCAATAAACCATGCCTCAACATCTCATTCTGTACCTCGAGTATAATCATCGTTCTCTGTATCGTTCTGCATCAATTATCTTCGTCTTCATGATGATTATGTAATCTCTAACGTTTTAGAGATTATATATTATTGTTCTAACGATAAATCAAATGAGTTTAATATCATATTGGCTCATTAAATCCATGATTACATCTGAAGAAAATATATATGTATATATGTTTTCATAAAGATTGTAATTAAAAATTCTTTTGTACAAACTGTTAATGGTGAAAATATTTTAACGGGTAGGTAATACCTTAGAAATATTTAGACTTCACATTAATAAGTTACACTGTATATTCTTCGAATCTGATTCAACGGTAATTCACTATCCTACTTATATCTCCAGATATACGAATCCGTTCACCACAGAATAACCATTTTCATTCAATTTTATATTTGGATTTTGATCTATCAGAATCCAACAAGTGGCATAATGAAGAAAACATTGGACAAAATAAAATTTGTTAGAAACAAACAAATTAATTATGAGAAATTTTGTTAAGAATCCACGCTAACTGTTCCTAGCTAACTGTTCCTAGCTAACTGTTAATTCCGTATTACATTTTAATTATCGCAATTTATTTTATTGCAATTTTAATTCTCGCAATTTTATTTATCGTCATTTAATTTCTGTTATTTATTTTACTCACTTTATTTTCATACTGTTATTTATGCATTTAAATATCGGGACACGTATACAAGGTTTTGACATATCATATTGACGCATCTATATATATTATTTGGAATAACCATAGACACTCTATATGTAGTAATGCAGGAGTTAGCTATACAGGGTTGAGGTTGATTCTACAATAATATATATAGTTTAAGTTGTGATTGAGTCTGAGACATGTACACGGGTCACGATACGTATTAATTAATTCGAATATTATATATTAAATTATATATGAATTATTGGACTGTTAACTGTGGATTATCGACTGTGGACTAATGACATTGGACAATTAAAATGAATTAAAATATTGATTATAACATATGAAACTAAATGATTCTTCAAGTTTGCCAATTGATTTCATCTTAAATGCCATTTGTATCTTGATAATTTTAATCTGCGTTCAAACCTTTCATAATTCTTGAAAACACCTCAATTGAGAGGATGAACCAACCGCACTTCATCTACGGAAGAAAAGATTGATACATATAGTTATGCACCTGAAAACACTCGGAACCTGAGTAAACGTTTAACACGTATCTGTGCTAGCTCTTTTGGCGTTGTTATTACCGAAAATAACTTTGCAATCCCTTTCCAGATTAGCCAATTTTGTCACAGCTCCAACAAGTGAACTTAGATTTTCATTCGGATTAACCTTATTATAATCTTGATATATACGCGTGCTCTTTTGTTGTTACCGGGAAACCTTTTATATCCCACCATAATATCAGTAGACGTACCTGCAACCTCGTTGCTCCTTGGCTTAAATCTCTCCGGCAAATCACTATATTTATCTATTGAAGTCTTATCATATACCCATTCGCACCTTGTAACGAGAGTTGCCATACTAATTGCCAGAAATCAGCAATCCGTATTTTGAATCTCGCAGCGTTTCTAATCAACCGGTATATATAACATTTACCTCTTAGAATTATGATTTTCCATTTTGAAAAGCACCCAGTCTACGAATCAATACTCGAAATGCTGAAAAAGTTGAATGAAACAACAAAAACGTAAACGACCTTAACAGTCAAAAGTTTGACGATAAAGAATAGTATGTTGGTAAGCTCAGAAATGTTGGAACTGGAAAACAGATTGAGCTAAGCACGAAGGAGTCTCTGAACAAATCACAAGGACTAAACTTGTACATTAAGAATCCTGATGATTCTGTTTCTGATGAAATCTTTAGCGAATACCTTGCTTCTGACTCCAAACTCTTGCGGACAAATTTTCTTCATCATCCTTTGATATTAGAAATTCCAAGATATCATCGTATCTTTCATTATAAATATCCTCCATATTTATGAAGATATTTTTATAACTATTCTTATCTGAAATCATTAATCTCTTCGTGCTATCAGTGTTACATCATATAGAAACTGTTAGTTTCTATATTCTGTAAACTTTCGAGCTTAAAATATGAATGTTATTGAAGTAATGTTGGGAACTGATGCACGAGTTAGTATAATATAATGACACTTGATCAACGTGATTATATTACAGTAAGTCATGCTGAGTATCTAAATGGAACATGTTGATTCACAGATTATAACATCATCATGTGTCATGTTACATAACTCTTTCATTTTGATTAACTTCTGAGCATATCAAGAAACTATATTCTTGATAGTTCTATTCTCAGTGATTCAGGTAATTTGACAAAATCAAATCATGCGATTAAGTTCTTTCTTGTTTAGAACATTAAGTTCATTCGAAACTCCATACTTACGAATTCTGGACCGTTACTCGCTTTAATAGAAGTCGAGAAGATAATAAAAAGGCAAAGAGCTCCAAAATATAAGAGAAAATATAAAGCCCAATAACAACACGAAAATTACAAACCGTGTATATCAATGTTTATCGCAACATAAAGACACAGGAGAATTAAAAACACTATAACCCAATGGCGAAGTAGAAGAAAACAGATTCCTCCGGTGGAAGTTGAAAAAGGAGAATGATTATTGCGATAATAAGGAAAAGGACAAGGATTAGAACTGGATTAAGCATTTTCACAATCTTTTGGATGTATGAAATAAGAAAGAAAGTATAGGAATGGTGAGAATAATGGAATGGAAGAGTTTAATTTATAATGGGAATATCAGATGGAGTAATCGAGGCAGATCACCGTATTTAATTATAGAGATCTTAATTTCCATATTCGCCAAAGAATCAAATCTTTTAGATTTCAAAGATTTTTATTAAATCCCTTGAATTTCGGAATTCAACCATGACTAGTGAAAACTTATGAGGAAACTTGTCTATCTCATTTCACTATTTAATGATAGCTTCAGTCGTATGCTTCGAGTAATCAAATTATTTTATCTATATTATTCAATAATGATAAAACTCTATTTATCAACTCATATTCATCATGAAAACATTTTTATTGTTAGCCATGACCACCTCACTCAAATTTCGGGACGAAATTTCTTTAACGGGTAGGTACTGTGATGACCCGGAAATTTCCGACCAAATTTAAACTTAATCTTGATATGATTTCTTCACGATAAGCAAAGTCTGTAATATTGAAATCTCAAAAACTTTGAACGGTGTTCATGCATTCATTTACCCTTCAACTGCCTTCGACGATTCACGAACAATTAATTGTAAATAGATATGTGTGTATGTATATATAAATAATAATTCGAAATATAATTTGAAGTATTATATGTTGTTGTTATTAAAAATTAATAAAATAAAAATAGGATATTATAATAATTATTATTTAAAAAAAATATATCTATATATATATATATATATATATATATATATATATATATATATATATATATATATATATATAAAGTATATTGAATATATATATTTGGTTTTGAATTTATTTTGTAAACGACGGTAACGCTCAAGTGTCGTTCGATTGATAGTAAACGAGTAAAAAAAGGAACTTATATTATTTTAAAATAAACGGAGATCCGAAAATGAGTTATATAAATTATAGGCTTATTTAAAATATATTTAGAAACTACTTGTTGAATTTTAAAACTTTTTATATTTTACTTAGGGTTGGGAGTGAATAATTAATGTAATTTTTTATTTAATAGTTAATAACCAAATTTTATACCATGATGACTAAAATAATTAAAGATAATAAATATAAAAATCTGAGATTTTTAGGAACACTTTTATATTTTAACTATTTAGCAAAGGAACACGAAATAATACCCTAAATAATTGACACAAAATATCTAAGATGATGGCTTTTAAATTCGTTTCATTTTTATCACATGCATGAACCATTTAAAATATATTACTCCTTTTTGCCAAACAAAACCCCACAATTGAAATTATTGTTCGAATATCTTCACTGTATTACTAGTTGACATTAGTGTCTTTTCTTTTGTTTATCATATTTTTTTTATATATATTCATACATCTATGACTCACGAGCCACCACCATCAACTTGGTATTTTTTTTCTTTTCATTTGTGTTTCCTTTTGAACCACAAAACCACACACACTTCTAGTTTTATGTTTTCGTTCTACTAACAAACAACAATCCACCACCTTCTTTGATGATTCACTACCAAAAATATCACTAAACCCATTTAACCCCCATCTCCATGAGCACCATCGGCCACCATCACCGAAACCTCCTATCACCTCGAACCCACTTCCTCTCCATGAACCCGTCACCTTTTATCACCACCACCATTCATAAACCACCACCTTCATTCCTTTAAACAACCATGAAACACCTTCCTTGTTTTATATATATATATATATATATATATATATATATATATATATATATATATATATATATATATATATATATATATATATATATATATATATATATTTATTCTTTTCATGTACAACCTTCACTGTCATCATCGAACCCACCTATATCATCACCTTTATAGATCTTCACACCACTTTTCTCCAACACCACAACCGTACGGCTACTTCACCATTTGCTCGATATAAACACTAACTGAACCCATTTAAATTCCTACGGTTGCTATGTTCAATTTTATTTCACTCGAAACAAACCACCATTTTCTACCCCAATACCACTATCAAAACCGCCACCCATAAAACTTGTAAACTGCTACTGCAAAATTACTATATCTTCTGATTTCTTGTTAACCAAACACCGCTAATTGTCATTTAAAAATCACTGTAAGCGACTTTTTTTTTTGCTGCAGTTATATTTATGATTACATTCTTGTTGAAGTTTAATAAAGAAAGAATTGATGTGGTTGTTGTCTTTCAAACGAACCCCACCACTACAAATCTAACGTACACCTCCATTAAATTGTAATTCGAACCTTATTTATTATATTGGGTCGTACAAATTGGACTTTAATTTGGATTCATGAGCATGATGGGTCATGGACTCTTTTTAGTTCTAGTTGGACTACCAATACTACTCTAACAATAAATTAATGATGACTCTGCTATGATGTAAAAACGATGACGATGGGATGATAAAGATGATGGCAGTATAAGGAAGATGATGCGCACGATTAAGGTCACGATATTTGATGATGATAAAACGAAAATAATGAAAGTGAGATAAATGATTATTATTATGATTATGATGGTAATTATAAAACTGTGAACGATTCTAATGATGTTATAAATAAAGAATGATAATGATGACTACGATGATGTTACCGTATGCATAATAGTGATGTTACATAATGATGATAATAGACGATGTATTTAATATTTCAAGATGATGATGATGATGGTATAGAGGTACGGGTAGAATGATAGTTGTATAACGATGACGATGATAGGGATTATGATTAAGACGATGAAAAAGAAAAAAAAAAGATAGCGACGGTTGGGATGATGTTGAAAGGGTGAACGAATAGGATAAGAATACAGTAAGATGTTTATGATGATAGTGTTAAGTGAGAATAATTGAATAAGATATGCAGTATATATTTTTATTTCTTTTATTTACTTTCGGTCGAACTCATGAAAGAACCAAACAGCCTCAAAATCTCATTTGGGCTTATTAAATTACCAGTTGGGCTTAGCTAATAGTACTTGGGCCGTGTATATGTTGTGGGCCGTTTATGATTTAATTAGACTTACTATATGGATTGGATTCTTGGGCTGTGATCCATCTTTCATTTCGATTGATAAGGAGCAAAGAAAATGATGATGATGACTTAATGATGTAGAATGATAGATGTTTATGGAAATAATAGATGATATAGAAGAAGAAGGAAATGGAAATATGGGTTAAATAGATATTAGGTTCATATAATTTGAGAATAACTGGAACGAAGGAGTGGTTTGGTTTGTTATCGGGTTAGCGGGACATCGCGGGTTTAAACCCGGACTTGGGCAAATTGTTTAGGGCTACTCCTTTGAGGTAGTTATTACTAACACTCTTATTATTATTATTTCATTATTATTATTTTTGTTACTATTATTATCATTATTATTAATTATTAATGTATTAAAATCATCCTTATTATCATTATTAGTAAAAGTATTATTATTATTATAGATATTATAGTTATTACTATTACTATTATTATTATCATTATCATTTTTATTAAAAGTATCATTTATATTAAAGATTATCATTTTTATTAAAGTTATCATTATTACTAAAATTATCATTAAGATTATTATTATTATTATCATTATTATTATTATTATTATTATTATTTTCATATTAACAATATTATTATTTCAAATAAATATTTTCTATATAAGAGTACATTTTTACAACTACCATAATATTACATATAATTATATATATTAAAATTATTTATATAAAGATTTACATATAACAAATTATTGATTTTTAATATAAAAATAATCATATATATATATATATATAAAACTATATAAATATTAATTATTTTAAATATATATATATATATACAAATTAAATATATAAGATATATAATCTAAGATATAATATATAAATTGTTCAATTACCATTATATGTGTTAATATATATATAAATGATATAGGTTCGTGAATCCGAGGCCAACCCTGCATTGTTCAATATAGTCATATGTATTTTTACTACAAAATACATTAGGTGAGTTCATTTGCTCCCTTTTACTCATTACATTTTTGGGCTGAGAATACATGCACTGTTTTAATAACTGTTTTACAATATTTATATGCGTGAGTTCATTTGCTCCCTTTTACTCATTACATTTTTGGGCTGAGAATACATGCACTGTTTTAATAACTGTTTTACAATATTTATATGCGTGAGTTCATTTGCTCCCTTTTACTCATTACATTTTTGAGCTGAGAATACATGCACTGTTTTACAATATTTATATGCATGAGTTCATTTGCTCCCTTTTACTCATTACATTTTTGGGCTGAGAATACATGCACTGTTTTAATAACTGTTTTACAATATTTATATGCGTGAGTTCATTTGTTCCCTTTTACTCTTTACATTTTTGGGACTGAGAATACATGCGCTACTTTTACAACTGCTTTATTAAATGCTTTTGAAATATATTATGAACTGCGAATACATGAAATGTTTTTATAAATGTTTGACGAGATAGACACAAGCAAAACATTCCTCGAATGAATTATTATGCAGACAGAAGTTCTGCGGATTATTATTGAATTATGTGAACATGATAATTGCCACCATTGAATTATGTGGACATGATAATTGCCACCATTGAATTATGTGGACATGATAATTGCCACCATTGAATTATGTGGACATGATAATTGCCACCAATTGAGGTGAATGTTATGTATCGAGAGAATGATTTTTATACACAGGTTATGTGTATCAGTTTTTGTGCACGAGATATGTGTACGGTTACTAAGATTTATGAAAAACAGATTGCGTACACGAGAAAGATGTACTGTATTTAAAAGATATCGCATGTACATTACAGGTGGGTATAGGATTCGAGCCCATTTGTATCATGCAGCATTTAAATCTTGTGGTCTATCAAAATGATGAATTTTATTGTTTTATGATAAACTTATGAACTCACCAACCCTTTTGGTTGACACTTGAAAGCATGTTGATTCTCAGGTATGAAAGAAACATTCCGCTGTGCATTTGCCCATTTTAAAGACATTATTTGGAGTCGATCATCGCAATGGAACCAGATGTTGGTGACTTCATCCAGATGGATTAGGACGGGTCCTTTCATAAGAAGGAATTCTTCAAAGAATACCGAACTTCTTCCGATCTTGATAGAATCCGGGACGAGTTGCACAATTTGCAACAAGGGTCAATGGACTTGGTCACTCTCAAGTCTACCTTCTTGGCAAAGACTCATTTTTTTCCCGGAATATGTGGGTGATGATCACAAGCTAATGAAGGATTTCTACCGTACTTTGAATGATGAGTTCATGGGTAAGATTAGTTGGGGTATGGCTAAGTCTTTTGATGAGTTATTCGAATTGGCTCGGGGTTTTGAGCCGGAAGTTCCAAGAAAGAGCGATTTCACGTTTTCCAAAAGAAATTTTGAAGGTTCTAGTCATTCTAACTTTTCAAACAAGAAGAACAAGAACAAGAAGGGTTCCGAAAGTGTCAATAGTGAGAAGGGCGCTACCGGTGGTTTTGGGAACATTGTCCCTACTTGCTACAATTGTGGGGTACGTGGACATATGGTTTGAGATTGTCCGAAGCCAATTTCAACAAACAAGCTCACTTGTTTTAATTGCAACAAAGAAGGACACCGAAAGTCAGAGTGTCCGGACTTGCGAAACGATAATGTTAAGCGTCTAGAGAAAGCGGCGGGTACGGCTAGGGGTCGCAACTATTTGATGACCAATGATGAAGCCAAACAATCGAACGAAGTTGTCTCAGGTACTTTCATGGTTAATTCTAATCCGGCAAGGATTCTCTTCGATAGTGGTGCAAATTTGTCGTTTGTGTCTCCTAAATTTGTGCCTAAACTTAATAGACCGTTAGCTAAGTTAAGTCGTCCGGTAGAAGTCGAAATAGCGGACGGCAAGACGGTACTAGTGGTCGATGTGTGTAAAAATTGTGATGTTGTGTTTAGTGCCGAAAACTTTAAGATAGATCTCATTCCGATGACTTTGGGTGACTTTGATATTGTTGTGGGTATGGATTGGCTCGATCGTAATAGAGCCGATATTGCATGTCATGAAAAATTTATTCGTGTGAAGACCCCAAGAGGGGGAGAGTTAATTATTCACGGTGATAAGCGTAGAAGATGTAGTGACCCGAACTTTTCCATGTTTATATATATTAATTGAGATTGATATTTACCTGATTAAATGTTTCCAACATCTTAAGCAATCAAACTTGTTAAGACTTGATTAATTGAAATATGTTTCATATAGACAATTGACCACCCAAGTTGACCGGTGATTCACGAACGTTAAAACTTGTAAAAACTATATGATGACATATATATGGATATATATATATAGTTAACATGACACTATGATAAGTAAACATATCATTAAGTATATTAACAATGAACTACATATGTAAAAACAAGACTACTAACTTAATGATTTTTAAACGAGACATATATGTAACGATTATCGTTGTAAAGACATTTAATGTATATATATCATATTAAGAGATATTCATACATGATAATATCATGATAATATAATAATTTAAAATCTCATTTGATATTATAAACATTGGGTTAACAACATTTAACAAGATCGTTAACCTAAAAGTTTCAAAACAACACTTACATGTAACGACTAACGATGACTTAACGACTCAGTTAAAATGTATATACATGTAGTGTTTTAATATGTATTTATACACTTTTGAAAGACTTCAATACATTTATCAAAATACTTCTACTTAACAAAAATGCTTACAATTACATCCTCGTTCAGTTTCATCAACAATTCTACTCGTATGCACCCGTATTCGTACTCGTACAATACACAGCTTTTAGATGTATGTACTATTGGTATATACACTCCAATGATCAGCTCTTAGCAGCCCATGTGAGTCACCTAACACATGTGGGAACCATCATTTGGCAACTAGCATGAAATATCTCATAAAATTACAAAAATATGAGTAATCATTCATGACTTATTTACATGAAAACAAAATTACATATCCTTTATATCTAATCCATACATCAACGACCAAAAACACCTACAAACACTTTCATTCTTCAATTTTCTTTATCTAATTGATCTCTCTCAAGTTCTATCTTCAAGTTCTAAGTGTTCTTCATAAATTCCAAAAGTTCTAGTTTCATAAAATCAAGAATACTTTCAAGTTTGCTAGCTCACTTCCAATCTTGTAAGGTGATCATCCAACCTCAAGAAATCTTTGTTTCTTACAGTAGGTTATCATTCTAATACAAGGTAATAATCATATTCAAACTTTGGTTCAATTTCTATAACTATAACAATCTTATTTTAAGTGATGATCTTACTTGAACTTGTTTTCGTGTCATGATTCTGCTTCAAGAACTTCGAGCCATCCAAGGATCCATTGAAGCTAGATCCATTTTTCTCTTTTCCAGTAGGTTTATCCAAGGAACTTAAGGTAGTAATGATGTTCATAACATCATTCGATTCATACATATAAAGCTATCTTATTCGAAGGTTTAAACTTGTAATCACTAGAACATAGTTTAGTTAATTCTAAACTTGTTCGCAAACAAAAGTTAATCCTTCTAACTTGACTTTTAAAGTAAACTAAACACATGTTCTATATCTATATGATATGCTAACTTAATGATTTAAAACCTGGAAACACGAAAAACACCGTAAAACCGGATTTACGCCGTCGTAGTAACACCGCGGGCTGTTTTGGGTAAGTTAATTAAAAACTATGATAAACTTTGATTTAAAAGTTGTTATTCTGAGAAAATGATTTTTATTATGAACATGAAACTATATCCAAAAATTATGGTTAAACTCAAAGTGGAAGTATGTTTTCTAAAATGGTCATCTAGACGTCGTTCTTTCGACTGAAATGACTACCTTTACAAAAATGACTTGTAACTTATTTTTCCGACTATAAACTTATACTTTTTCTGTTTAGATTCATAAAATAGAGTTTAATATGAAACCATAGCAATTTGATTCACTCAAAACGGATTTAAAATGAAGAAGTTATGGGTAAAACAAGATTGGATAATTTTTCTCATTTTAGCTACGTGAAAATTGGTAACAAATATATTCCGACCATAACTTAATCAACTTGTATTGTATATTATGTAATCTTGAGATACCATAGACACGTATACAATGTTTCGACCTATCATGTCGACACATCTATATATATTTCGGAACAACCATAGACACTCTATATGTGAATGTTGGAGTTAGCTATACAGGGTTGAGGTTGATTCCAAAATATGTATAGTTTGAGTTGTGATCAATACTGAGATACGTATACACTGGGTCGTGGATTGATTCAAGATAATATTTATCGATTTATTTCTGTATATCTAACTGTGGACAACTAGTTATAGGTTACTAACGAGGACAGCTGACTTAATAAACTTAAAACATCAAAATATATTAAAAGTGTTGTAAATATATTTTGAACATACTTTGATATATATGTATATATTGTTATAGGTTCGTGAATCAACCAGTGGCCAAGTCTTACTTCCCGACGAAGTAAAAATCTGTAAAAGTGAGTTATAGTCCCACTTTTAAAATCTAATATTTTTGGGATGAGAATACATGCAGGTTTTATAAATGATTTACAAAATAGACACAAGTACGTGAAACTACATTCTATGGTTGAATTATCTAATCGAATATGCCCTTTTTATTAAGTCTGGTAATCTAAGAATTAGGGAACAGACACCCTAATTGACGCGAATCCTAAAGATAGATCTATTGGGCCTAACAAACCCCATCCAAAGTACCGGATGCTTTAGTACTTCGAAATTTATATCATATCCGAAGGGTGTCCCGGAATGATGGGGATATTCTTATATATATGCATCTTGTTAATGTCGGTTACCAGGTGTTCACCATATAAATGATTTTTATCTCTATGTATGGGATGTGTATTGAAATATGAAATCTTGTGGTCTATTGTTACGATTTGATATATATAGGTTAAACCTATAACTCACCAACATTTTTGTTGACGTTTTAAGCATGTTTATTCTCAGGTGATTATTAAGAGCTTCCGCTGTCGCATACTTAAATAAGGACAAGATTTGGAGTCCATGCTTGTATGATATTGTGTAAAAACTGCATTCAAGAAACTTATTTTGTTGTAACATATTTGTATTGTAAACCATTATGTAATGGTCTTGTGTAAACAGGATATTTTAGATTATCATTATTTGATAATCTACGTAAAGCTTTTTAAACCTTTATTGATGAAATAAAGGTTATGGTTTGTTTAAAAATGAATGCAGTCTTTAAAAAACGTCTCATATAGAGGTCAAAACCTCGCAACGAAATCAATTAATATGGAACGTTTTTAATCAATAAGAACGGGACATTTCAGTTGGTATCCGAGCGTTGGTCTTAGAGAACCAGAATTTTGCATTAGTGTGTCTTATCGAGTTTGTTAGGATGCATTAGTGAGTCTGGACTTCGACTGTGTTTACTTTAAAAATGATTGCTTAACAAATTTTGTTGGAAACTATATATTTTTAACATGTGAATATTATGTGATATATTAATCTCTTAACGCGTTTGATATTATGTGATAGATGTCTACCTCTAGAACAAGTCCCATTGACTCACCTAATAATAATGAAGAGTCAAATGTAAATTGGAATGATTCGTGGACTGATTCACAAGTTCCCGAAGAGGAACCGGAAGAAGAGTCGGAACCGGAAGAAGAGTCGGAACCGGAAGAAGAATCGGAACCGGATGAAGAAGTAGAACCGGTGGGGGAAATAATAAAACGGTTAAGTAAAAGAAAATCCTCAACCAACCGACCAAGGTTAATTATGGTCAATGGTGTTTCCGCCAAGGAAGCAAAATATTGGGAGGATTACCAATTCTCCGATGAATCGGATTCCGACGAGAATTCCGATGATGTTATAGAAATTACCCCAACTGAATTTAAAAAGGCAAAAGAAAATAATAAGGGAAAGGGCATAAAAATAGAGAAATCTAATTCCAACCCCGATGAACTTTATATGTATCGTCAACCCCCGAAGTCCTTAAGTTGTAACAATGACCCGGGAACCTCTAAACCACCAGGTTTTTCTAAACCAATGTGGAAAATTACGGCTCGTATTAGGGGAACATCATATATCCCTAGAAACTTGGCAAAACGAACCAAAACCGAAGAAGAAGAAACGAGCGAGTCGGAATAAGATAGTTGTATTCGTGTGGTGTAATATATGTAATATAGTGTGCTTATGCATTATGACATATGTAAAAATTGCTTGTATTAATAAGTATTTTTTTTATGAATCTAACTCTTGTCTATTTTACAGTTTAAAAACACAAAATGGATAGACAACCCAATATTTTAAGAGACCTACCCGGAGACATGATTGATGAAATCTTGTCTAGAGTCGGTCAGAATTCCTCGGCACAACTATTTAAGGCGAGATCAGTTTGTAAGACATTCGAAGAACGTTCCAAGAATGTCTTGGTTTATAAGAGACTTTCGTTTGAAAGATGGGGGATATTACATTGGGAAACCCATAAGTTACGATGTGTTTACTTTGACGCATATATTGCGGGGAACCCAAATGCTATTTTACGGAACGGGTTAAGAAATTATTTTGACTCAATATATCCGAATATTGGACTTCGTGATTTAGAAAAAGCTGCTAACATGCAACATAAAGAAGCATGTTA
Source organism: Rutidosis leptorrhynchoides (assembly GCF_046630445.1). Taxonomy (NCBI): domain Eukaryota; kingdom Viridiplantae; phylum Streptophyta; class Magnoliopsida; order Asterales; family Asteraceae; genus Rutidosis; species Rutidosis leptorrhynchoides. The sequence goes on along the minus strand of NC_092334.1, from coordinate 97,745,073 downwards.
TGCTTACGGATTAGTAATGTTCGCTTCTCACCAAAGTGAGAACAAGAACATCGGGCTACAACTATTAAACAAAACGTTTCCATAAGTGACGGAGTCGGTAATTGGGGTAAGAAATGAGGTTTTTAGATTGTTACGGGACTGTTGGACATTACGTAACCCTCGTCCCTTTGATGACGTTACAACACGCTGTCTTATCAACGGCCATAACGGTTATGTTGCACAAGACCAAGGATGGGAAGTAGTCCTAGTAAAACCAGAATGCATGACTTGTTTCTGGACGTATGAATTACGTGTCTTTATTGCCTTTGCTTAACGACTTGTGTACTAGCTAGAATTATCTTCACAACTATCTTGTATCAAAGTTATTGTGTGCTATATTTCATGCTTTATGTAAAATAAGCGGTATTGTAAGTTTGTAAAATATTGTATAAAAGCTTGAACGCGAAATATTATTACAATCAGTTTTTCATATAGAATTGTAGTAGTTGAATTGTATATTAGCTACTAAGTATGAACTTAACGGGTAGGTACTACCCGAATTTAAACTTATAAAACGCTAATATGAAGAAAAAGCTTTTATAAATGAGTTCATATTATGCTACGAAATACTATTAACTACTCTTAACATTCTATATGATTAACTTGTTCCATTTGACTATTTTGAAGGAAATGGCACCGACTACTCGACACACCGTGAATATGAATGAAGAGGAATTCCGTACTTTTCTAGCTTCAAACATAGCCGCAGTACAGGCTGTGCTACATACCAATAATAACCTTGGATCTAGCAGTACAGGAAATCGTGTAGGATGCACCTACAAAGAATTCACTGCCTGCAAACCTTTGGAATTTGATGGAACCGAAGGACCGATCGGATTGAAACGGTGGACCGAGAAGGTCGAATCGGTGTTTGCCATAAGTAAGTGTACTGAAGAGGACAAAGTGAAGTACGCTACGCATACCTTCACAGGTTCTGCGTTAACATGGTGGAATACCTATCTAGAGCAAGTGGGACAAGATGATGCGTACGCACTACCTTGGTCAGCATTCAAGCACTTGATGAACGAGAAGTACCGTCCCAGAACTGAGGTCAATAAGCTCAAGACAGAACTTAGAGGGTTACGAACCCAAGGATTTGATATTACCACATACGAAAGACGATTCACAGAATTGTGCCTATTGTGTCCGGGAGCATTCGAAGATGAGGAAGAGAAGATTGACGCGTTTGTGAAAGGATTACCAGAAAGAATCCAAGAAGATATAAGTTCACACGAGCCCACCTCCATACAACAGGCATGTAGAATGGCTCACAAACTCGTGAACCAAATTGAAGAAAGAATTAAAGAACAGACTGCTGAAGAGGCCAATGTGAAGCAAGTCAAAAGAAAGTGGGAGGAAAACGGTGATAAGAATCACCAATACAACAACAACAACAATTACAACAATAATCGCAACAATTATCCCAACAATCGCAACATCAATCGCAACTACAACAAACGGCCCAACAACAACAACAACAACAACAACAGCAACTACAACAATCATCCCAACAACAATAATAACCGCAACAACAACAACAATCAGAAGCAGCTATGCCAAAGGTGTGAAAAGAATCACTCGGGGTTCTGCACCAAATTTTGCAACAAGTGTAAAAGAAATGGTCATAGCGCGGCGAAGTGTGAGGTCTACGGACCAGGGGTTAATAGAATGAAAGGAACAAATGGTGTCGGAACGAGTAATGGCGGAGCAAGTAGTGTCGGAGCAAGCTATGCCAATGTAGTTTGTTATAAATGTGGAAAACCGGGCCACATTATTAGAAATTGCCCGAACCAGGAGAACACGAATGGACAAGGCCGCGGAAGAGTTTTCAATATTAATGCGGCAGAGGCACAGGAAGACCCGGAGCTTGTTACGGGTACGTTTCTTATTGATAATAAATCTGCTTACGTTTTATTTGATTCGGGTGCGGATAGAAGCTATATGAGTAGAGATTTTTGTGCTAAATTAAGTTGCCCATTGACGCCTTTGGATAGTAAATTTTTACTCGAATTAGCAAATGGTAAATTAATTTCAGCAGATAATATATGTCGGAATCGAGAAATTAAACTGGTTAGCGAAACATTTAAGATTGATTTAATACCAGTAGAGTTAGGGAGTTTTGATGTGATAATCGGTATGGACTGGTTGAAAGAAGTGAAAGCAGAGATTGTTTGTTACAAAAATGCAATTCGCATTATACGAGAAAAAGGAAAACCCTTAATGGTGTACGGAGAAAAGGGCAACACGAAGCTACATCTTATTAGTAATTTGAAGGCACAAAAACTAATAAGAAAAGGTTGCTATGCTGTTCTAGCACACGTCGAGAAAGTACAAACTGAAGAAAAGAGCATCAATGATGTTCCCATTGCAAAAGAATTTCCCGATGTATTTCCGAAAGAATTACCGGGATTACCCCCACATCGATCCGTTGAATTTCAAATAGATCTTGTACCAGGAGCTGCACCAATAGCTCGTGCTCCTTACAGACTCGCACCCAGCGAGATGAAAGAACTGCAAAGCCAATTACAAGAACTTTTAGAGCGTGGTTTCATTCGACCAAGCACATCACCGTGGGGAGCTCCTGTTTTGTTTGTCAAGAAGAAAGATGGTACATTCAGGTTGTGTATCGACTACCGAGAGTTGAACAAACTTACCATCAAGAACCGCTACCCACTACCGAGAATCGATGACTTATTTGATCAACTACAAGGCTCGTCTGTTTATTCAAAGATTGACTTACGTTCCGGGTATCATCAAATGCGGGTGAAAGAAGATGATATTCCAAAGACTGCTTTCAGAACACGTTACGGTCATTACGAGTTTATGGTCATGCCGTTTGGTTTAACTAATGCACCAGCTGTGTTCATGGACCTTATGAACCGAGTGTGTGGACCATACCTTGACAAGTTTGTCATTGTTTTCATTGATGACATACTTATTTACTCAAAGAATGACCAAGAACACGGTGAACATTTGAGAAAGGTGTTAGAAGTATTGAGGAAGGAAGAATTGTACGCTAAGTTTTCAAAGTGTGCATTTTGGTTGGAAGAAGTTCAATTCCTCAGTCACATAGTGAACAAAGAAGGTATTAAGGTGGATCCGGCAAAGATAGAAACTGTTGAAAAGTGGGAAACCCCGAAAACTCCGAAACACATACGCCAGTTTTTAGGACTAGCTGGTTACTACAGAAGGTTCATCCAAGACTTTTCCAGAATAGCAAAACCCTTGACTGCATTAACGCATAAAGGGAAGAAATTTGAATGGAATGATGAACAAGAGAAAGCGTTTCAGTTATTGAAGAAAAAGCTAACTACGGCACCTATATTGTCATTGCCTGAAGGGAATGATGATTTTGTGATTTATTGTGATGAATCAAAGCAAGGTCTCGGTTGTGTATTAATGCAACGAACGAAGGTGATTGCTTATGCGTCTAGACAATTGAAGATTCACGAACAAAATTATACGACGCATGATTTGGAATTAGGCGCGGTTGTTTTTGCATTAAAGACTTGGAGGCACTACTTATATGGGGTCAAAAGTATTATATATACCGACCACAAAAGTCTTCAACACATATTTAATCAGAAACAACTGAATATGAGGTAGCGTAGGTGGATTGAATTATTGAATGATTACGACTTTGAGATTCGTTACCACCCGGGGAAGGCAAATGTGGTAGCCGATGCCTTGAGCAGGAAGGACAGAGAACCCATTCGAGTAAAATCTATGAATATAATGATTCATAATAACATTACTACTCAAATAAAGGAGGCGCAACAAGGAGTTTTAAAAGAGGGAAATTTAAAGGATGAAATACCCAAAGGATCGGAGAAGCATCTTAATATTCGGGAAGACGGAACCCGGTATAGGGCTGAAAGGATTTGGGTACCAAAATTTGGAGATATGAGAGAAATGGTACTTAGAGAAGCTCATAAAACCAGATACTCAATACATCCTGGAACAGGGAAGATGTACAAGGATCTCAAGAAACATTTTTGGTGGCCGGGTATGAAAGCCGATGTTGCTAAATACGTAGGAGAATGTTTGACGTGTTCTAAGGTCAAAGCTGAGCATCAGAAACCATCAGGTCTACTTCAACAACCCGAAATCCCGGAATGGAAATGGGAAAACATTACCATGGATTTCATCACTAAATTGCCAAGGACTGCAAGTGGTTTTGATGCTATTTGGGTAATAGTTGATCGTCTCACCAAATCAGCACACTTCCTACCAATAAGAGAAGATGACAAGATGGAGAAGTTAGCACGACTGTATTTGAAGGAAGTCATCTCCAGACATGGAATACCAATCTCTATTATCTCTGATAGGGATGGCAGATTTATTTCAAGATTCTGGCAGACATTACAGCAAGCATTAGGAACTCGTCTAGATATGAGTACTGCCTATCATCCACAAACTGATGGGCAGAGCGAAAGAACGATACAAACGCTTGAATACATGCTACGAGCATGTGTTATTGATTTCGGAAACAGTTGGGATCGACATCTACCGTTAGCAGAATTTTCCTACAACAACAGCTACCATTCAAGCATTGAGATGGCGCCGTTTGAAGCACTTTATGGTAGAAAGTGCAGGTCTCCGATTTGTTGGAGTGAGGTGGGGGATAGACAGATTACGGGTCCGGAGATTATACAAGAAACTACCGAGAAGATCATCCAAATTCAACAACGGTTGAAAACTGCCCAAAGTCGACAAAAGAGCTACGCTGACATTAAAAGAAAAGATATAGAATTTGAAATTGGAGAGATGGTCATGCTTAAAGTTGCACCTTGTAAAGGCGTTGTTCGATTTGGTAAACGATGGAAATTAAATCCAAGGTATATTGGACCATTCAAGATTATTGATCGTGTCGGACCAGTAGCTTACCGACTTGAGTTACCTCAACAACTCGCGGCTGTACATAACACTTTCCACGTCTCGAATTTGAAGAAATGTTTTGCTAAAGAAGATCTCACTATTCCGTTAGATGAAATCCAAATCAACGAAAAACTTCAATTCATCGAAGAACCCGTCGAAATAATGGATCGTGAGGTTAAAAGACTTAAGCAAAACAAGATACCAATTGTTAAGGTTCGATGGAATGCTCGTAGAGGACCCGAGTTCACCTGGGAGCGTGAAGATCAGATGAAGAAGAAATACCCGCATCTATTTCCAGAAGATTCATCAACACCTTCAACAGCTTAAAATTTCGGGACGAAATTTATTTAACGGGTAGGTACTGTAGTGACCCGAACTTTTCCATGTTTATATATATTAATTGAGATTGATATTTACATGATTAAATGTTTCCAACATCTTAAGCAATCAAACTTGTTAAGACTTGATTAATTGAAATATGTTTCATATAGACAATTGACCACCCAAGTTGACCGGTGATTCACGAACGTTAAAACTTGTAAAAACTATATGATGACATATATATGGATATATATATAGTTAACATGACACTATTATAAGTAAACATATCATTAAGTATATTAACAATGAACTACATATGTAAAAACAAGACTACTAACTTAATGATTTTTAAACGAGACATATATGTAACGATTATCGTTGTAAAGACATTTAATGTATATATATCATATTAAGAGATATTCATACATGATAATATCATGATAATATAATAATTTAAAATCTCATTTGATATTATAAACATTGGGTTAACAACATTTAACAAGATCGTTAACCTAAAAGTTTCAAAACAACACTTACATGTAACGACTAACGATGACTTAACGACTCAGTTAAAATGTATATACATGTAGTGTTTTAATATGTATTTATACACTTTTGAAAGACTTCAATACATTTATCAAAATACTTCTACTTAACAAAAATGCTTACAATTACATCCTCGTTCAGTTTCATCAACAATTCTACTCGTATGCACCCGTATTCGTACTCGTACAATACACAGCTTTTAGATGTATGTACTATTGGTATATACACTCCAATGATCAGCTCTTAGCAGCCCATGTGAGTCACCTAACACATGTGGGAACCATCATTTGGCAACTAGCATGAAATATCTCATAAAATTACAAAAATATGAGTAATCATTCATGACTTATTTACATGAAAACAAAATTACATATCCTTTATATCTAATCCATACACCAACGACCAAAAACACCTACAAACACTTTCATTCTTCAATTTTCTTTATCTAATTGATCTCTCTCAAGTTCTATCTTCATGTTCTAAGTGTTCTTCATAAATTCCAAAAGTTCTAGTTTCATAAAATCAAGAATATTTTCAAGTTTGCTAGCTCACTTCCAATCTTGTAAGGTGATCATCCAACCTCAAGAAATCTTTGTTTCTTACAGTAGGTTATCATTCTAATACAAGGTAATAATCATATTCAAACTTTGGTTCAATTTCTATAACTATAACAATCTTATTTTAAGTGATGATCTTACTTGAACTTGTTTTCGTGTCATGATTCTGCTTCAAGAACTTCGAGCCATCCAAGGATCCATTGAAGCTAGATCCATTTTTCTCTTTTCCAGTAGGTTTATCCAAGGAACTTAAGGTAGTAATGATGTTCATAACATCATTCGATTCATACATATAAAGCTATCTTATTCGAAGGTTTAAACTTGTAATCACTAGAACATAGTTTAGTTAATTCTAAACTTGTTCGCAAACAAAAGTTAATCCTTCTAACTTGACTTTTAAAGTAAACTAAACACATGTTATATATCTATATGATATGCTAACTTAATGATTTAAAACCTGGAAACACGAAAAACACCGTAAAACCGGATTTACGCCGTCGTAGTAACACCGCGGGCTGTTTTGGGTTAGTTAATTAAAAACTATGATAAACTTTGATTTAAAAGTTGTTATTCTGAGAAAATGATTTTTATTATGAACATGAAACTATATCCAAAAATTATGGTTAAACTCAAAGTGGAAGTATGTTTTCTAAAATGGTCATCTAGACGTCGTTCTTTCGACTGAAATGACTACCTTTACAAAAATGACTTGTAACTTATTTTTCCGACTATAAACTTATACTTTTTCTGTTTAGATTCATAAAATAGTGTTCAATATGAAACCATAGCAATTTGATTCACTCAAAACGGATTTAAAATGAAGAAGTTATGGGTAAAACAAGATTGGATAATTTTTCTCATTTTAGCTACGTGAAAATTGGTAACAAATATATTCCAACCATAACTTAATCAACTTGTATTGTATATTATGTAATCTTGAGATACCATAGACACGTATACAATGTTTCGACCTATCATGTCGACACATCTATATATATTTCGGAACAACCATAGATACTTTATATGTGAATGTTGGAGTTAGCTATACAGGGTTGAGGTTGATTCCAAAATATGTATAGTTTGAGTTGTGATCAATACTGAGATACGTATACACTGGGTCGTGGATTGATTCAAGATAATATTTATCGATTTATTTCTGTATATCTAACTGTGGACAACTAGTTATAGGTTACTAACGAGGACAGCTGACTTAATAAACTTAAAACATCAAAATATATTAAAAGTGTTGTAAATATATTTTGAACATACTTTGATATATATGTATATATTGTTATAGGTTCGTGAATCAACCAGTGGCCAAGTCTTACTTCCCGACGAAGTAAAAATCTGTGAAAGTGAGTTATAGTCCCACTTTTAAAATCTAATATTTTTGGGATGAGAATACATGCAGGTTTTATAAATGATTTACAAAATAGACACAAGTACGTGAAACTACATTCTATGGTTGAATTATCTAATCGAATATGCCCTTTTTATTAAGTCTGGTAATCTAAGAATTAGGGAACAGACACCCTAATTGACGCGAATCCTAAAGATAGATCTATTGGGCCTAACAAACCCCATCCAAAGTACCGGATGCTTTAGTACTTCGAAATTTATATCATATCCGAAGGGTGTCCCGGAATGATGGGGATATTCTTATATATATGCATCTTGTTAATGTCGGTTACCAGGTGTTCACCATATGAATGATTTTTATCTCTATGTATGGGATGTGTATTGAAATATGAAATCTTGTGGTCTATTGTTACGATTTGATATATATAGGTTAAACCTATAACTCACCAACATTTTTGTTGACGTTTTAAGCATGTTTATTCTCAGGTGATTATTAAGAGCTTCCGCTGTCGCATACTTAAATAAGGACAAGATTTGGAGTCCATGCTTGTATGATATTGTGTAAAAACTGCATTCAAGAAACTTATTTTGTTGTAACATATTTGTATTGTAAACCATTATGTAATGGTCGTGTGTAAACAGGATATTTTAGATTATCATTATTTGATAATCTACGTAAAGCTTTTTAAACCTTTATTGATGAAATAAAGGTTATGGTTTGTTTAAAAATGAATGCAGTCTTTAAAAAACGTCTCATATAGAGGTCAAAACCTCGCAACGAAATCAATTAATATGGAACGTTTTTAATCAATAAGAACGGGACATTTCAGAAGACTTGTGCCGATATGCACTTTTGCACGGGCATGTCGTCTAATCGATAGTGGTGGCATGGCCTTTCTTGCCCATGTTGTTGATACTCGTGACGAGCCACCACCCATTCGTGAAATTTCGGTGGTTAGTGAATTCGAAGACATTTTTCCAGACGAGTTACCGGGTGTTCCGGCGGAAAGACAAGTTGAATTTCGCATTGAGTTGGTTTCGGGGGCTACCCCCATTGCTAAAACTCCTTATCGTTTAGCGCCGACGAAAATGCAATAATTGTTAAATCAAACCCAAGAGTTGCTCGGGAAGGGTTTTATTCGACCGAGTGCTTCTCCATGGGGCGCTCCGGTTTTATTTGTGAAGAAGAAGGATGGTAGTATGCGGATGTTCATCGATTACCGAGAGTTGAATAAAGTGACAATCAAGAATCATTATCCATTGCCTCGGATCGACGATTTGTTTGACCAACTCCAAGGTGCGACGTATTTCTCAAAGATTGACCTACGGTTCGGCTATCACCAAATGCGGGTCCGTGAGGAAGATATTGAGAAGACGGCTTTTCGAACGCGTTATGGGCATTTTGAGTTTGTGGTAATGCCTTTTGGTCTCAAGAATGCACCGACGGCATTCATGGATCTTATGAACCGAGTGTGCCAACCTATGTTAGACAAGTCGGTAATTGTGTTCATTGACAACATACTAGTCTACTCGAAAAGTATGAACGAACATGAACGTCATTTGCGTGGAGTATTGAAGACGTTACGAAAGGAGAAGTTGTATGCTAAGTTCTCCAAGTGCGAATTTTGGCTAAGGGAGGTTCAATTCCTTGGCCACATTGTGAACAAAGACGGCATTCAAGTAGATCCGGGGAAGATAGAGACGGTGAAGAGTTGTAGACAACCTACTACGCCTACGGAAGTCCGAAGTTTTCTCGGATTGGCCGGTTATTATCGACGCTTTATCCAAGACTTTTCTAAGATCGCTTCTTCACTGACGAAATTGACGAGGAAGAACGCGAGATTTACTTGGGAGAACGAGCAAGAAATTGCTTTTCAATTGCTAAAAGAGAAGTTGTGTCAAGCTCCGGTGTTAGCTTTGCCGGAAGGAGTGGAAGACATGGCGGTTTATTGTGATGCTTCGCTAAATGGGCTCGGGTGTGTTCTTATGCAAAGGGGTAAAGTCATCGCTTATGCCTCTTGACAATTAAAGGAGCACGAGACGAGATATCCAACTCATGATCTTGAGTTGGCGGCGGTTGTGCATGCGTTGAAAATTTGGCGCCATTACTTGTATGGTGTTAAGAGTACGATTTATTCGGATCATAAGAGCTTGAAACATCTCTTTAACCAACGAGATTTGAATTATCGTCAACGTAGGTGGATGGATGTGGTAAAAGATTATGATTGTGAAATACATTATCATTTGGGCAAGGCGAATGTGGTCGCGGATGCGTTAAGTCGAAAGAGTCATCACCCGGCGTTACGATTGGGATTGTTACGTATGATTATTACTAACGATTTTCTTGAAAAACTTGGTGTGATTCAAATAGAGGCTTACGTTCACAACAAGCATGCGGAGCGAATTGTGGGGCAATTGGAATTCATTACTATGGGTTCGCGTGGTTTGTTGTCCTTTCAAGGAAGAGTGTGGGTGCCTAAGATGGGTGAGTATCGACAAGTGCTACTTGATGAAGCACATAAGTCAAAGTATTCCATTCATCCGGGCGCAACGAAGATGTATCTTGATTTGAAGAAGGATTATTGGTGACCGGGCATGAAACGTGATGTTGTGAAGTATGTTGAACAATGCGTCACGTGTTTGCAAGTTAAGGCCGAGCACCAAAAGCAGTATGGTAAGTTACAACCATTGGAAATCCCGAAATGGAAATGGGAGCACATTACCATGGATTTCATCACAAAGTTACCTAAAACGGCGAGAACCCAATTTGATTCGATTTGGGTTATAGTTGATCGATTGACGAAAAATGCTTTGTTTCTTCCCATTCGAGAAGCGATATCGTCAGAGACCTTGGCTAAGTTGTTTATCAAGGAAGTCATCTCTCGATACGGAGTTCCTATATCAATTATTTCGGATCGAGATACTCATTTTACATCTCGGTTTTGGGAAAAGTTTCACGAAGATATGGGCACACAATTGAAATTGAGCACGGCGTATCATCCTCAAACGGACGGTCAAACCGAACGTACGAATCAAACTTTGGAGGATATGTTACGGGCGTGTATTATTGATTTTGGTGGTAGTTGGGACGAGCACTTACCTTTGGTGGAATTCTCGTACAATAATAGCTACCACACTAGTATCGGGATGCCACCTTATGAGATGCTATATGGACGAAGGTGTCGAACTCCAATTTGTTGGGGTGAAATTGGTCAAAGAGAAATCGGGAGTACCGATTTGGTTTTGGAGACGAATAACAAGATTGATATTATTCGGGATCATTTGAAGAAGGCTCAAGATAGACAAAAGTCGTATGCCGATAAACGTAGACGAATGATTGAATTTCAAGAAGGCGACATGGTAATGCTTAAGGTTTCGCCATGGAAGGGTATTATTCGATTTTGAAAACGGGGAAAGTTAGCTCCTCAGTTTATTGGGCCATTCAAAGTTTTAGCTCGTGTTGGTGAAGTTGCATATCGATTGGAATTACCCGAAGAACTTGCGGGGATCCATAACACATTTCATGTTTCCCACCTCCGTAAGTGTCTTGCGGATGATTCTTCATGGATGCCATTAGACGAAATTGAGCTAAACAATAAGTTGGAATATGTTGAAGAGCCGATTGCTATACTTGATGAGAAGGTGAAAATGTTGCGTAACAAGGAGGTGAGAACTTTTAAGGTTCAATGGCGTCGGAGTAAAGGTTCCGAGTTTACATGGGAACCGGAAGAATTCGTGTTGGTTTATCTTCCTTCTTGTCATGCGGCTTGGATCGCTAGGACGCGCTCTGAATTAAGTGGGGGAGAGTTGTAAGACCCAAATATTTTATTGTACATTTGTGTGTATAAGTTATTCAAGTGTGGGGTTTAGGTTGTATTTAAATAAAAGGCAAAAGAAGCTGAACTGGGCATTTGGCGCGCCGCGCGGCCTTATGGCGCGCCGCGCCATTACGGGCTGACAGCTCACTTTGTTTTTAATCAAGATATTTTGAGGGCATTTTGGTAAAACCACTTAAGGTCCGACTTTAAGGCTTGGGATCAGTTTTGGTGAGCCCTATTACTCCATTTTCACCCACTTTATCATCATCCATTAATTCTAGTGAGAGAGAGTGATTCAAGAGTGAGAAAGCTCCATTTAAGGAAGAAGAAGCTCATTTCGGGTTAGAGCTCGGGTATTAAAGTTGTTCATCTCCTCTTTTGCTACATTTTGATAGTTGTGGTAAGCCCTAAACCTAACTTCCTTATTTTAATTGTATATGAGTTAGGGTTTGTGTAAGTGATGAACATTAAAACCCATTTGCTAAGTAATTTGGGGGTTTTGGGTGAATTTGGGTCATGTAGACCCAAAGATGACTAATTAGGGTTTTCAAAGTATCAAATTATGTTTATGATCCTAAATTAGTTAGTAAAATTGCTAGCACACCTATATATATGTAAATGAGTGTTGTGTGGGTTAGTGGATGACCCGAAATGGGTGTGTTGACCTTAAAATTGGTCAAATGGGTCAAGGTGGACCTAAGTTAGTTAATGTTTATGATTAAGGCCTAAAGCCTATTTTGAAATGTGTTTTAAACCCATCTTGGTTAATGATTAGGGTTTTGGGGTGTGTTGACCCGAAATTAGGGTTAAAGGTGCCAATGGGTCGAAAATTGCACCTTGGGTCAAAATGACTTTAGAATGGAAAGAATTGGTTGACCGACTTGAGTTTGCAATTGATAATATGTATTATGTAATAGGTGCGTTACATTGAAGTTGAAAGCTCGGCTATCTCTCACCAAGGCGTTGAGGTGAGTGGAATAATTATATATGTATGTATATAGTTTATTTACTTGTGGGGTATGGGTTGAAGTCCGATGTTGACGGTACCATACCCTAGAGTATATTTTGTTGTTGATGAGGGTTTAAAGTTCGTTGTTGACGATACCTCACGTATGGAATTAAAGTTCGATGTTGACGATGCCATACGATTATTGTAGTGACGTTGATGAGGGTTTAAAGTTCGTTGTTGACGATACCTCATATGTGGGTTTAAAGTTCGGTGTTGACGATACCACATTAATGTTGGCGAATGGGTTTTAAGTTCGATGTTGATGATACCATTCATTGGGCTAGCCTTGAGATCTTGAGTACTATGGATCTTGTGAACATCATCGTTATATTTGTGTTGTAGCATAGTGTATTGTTGTGTTATATGCTATTGTTATACTAGCTTTGTGATCGTGGTTCTTAGCGTTATACATGTGAAAGGTATGCTAAATATGTAGCTAGTATGTATGCGGATTTGGTGTAAGTGTTTGCAAGTAAGTAAGTTATATATGTATATGTATAATTATTGCATTCACTAAGCTTTGCTTACCCTCTCGTTGTTTACCATTTTTATAGGTTCGGTTGTGGACAAGGGTAAGGGCATTGTCTTGGATTAGAGATTTCGTCGTTGATTAGGGGACGTTTTTGGATGCGTTGGCTTTTTGGAGTTTGACCAAGACTTGGGTAGTTTAATCCCAAACGCCATGCTCATAGTGTAGTTTGGAACTTAAACTTTTTGATGGTCGAAACTCATATTTTGAATTAAACTCGTAAAACGGACGATGTGTGCCCCACTTCGTAAAACTCATTTTTATTAATGGAATGTGTTAGTTTTACATATTTGAATATGTTGTTAAAAGCGTTTTGTCTAATTATGTCGGGAAGTGACAAATCTTTTTAGCATTTCAAGACTTTTTGGACAGACCGCGCGGCCATATGGCACGCCGCGCCATATGCTGTTCCAGCAAAAAAAAATTATTTGCTATTTTTACGCGGGTTGTTCGTGATTTGGTTTGGGTTGTTACAATTATAAACGTTCCATATTAATTGATTTCGTTGCGAGGTTTTGACCTCTATATGAGACGTTTTTCAAAGACTGCATTCGTTTTTTAGAACAAACCATAACCTTTATTTTATCGACAAGGTTAAAAGGACACCACCTAGATTATCCAGAAATGATAATCTAAAAATATCACACTTACACACTACCAATACATATTGGTTTACAATATTAATATGTTACAACAAAGTAAATCTCGAATGCAGTTTTAAACAATATTATACAAGCATGCTGACACCAAATCTTGTCCATATTTTACCATGCAACAACGAAAACTCTTAATAATCACCTAAGAATAAACATGATTTAAACATCAACAAAAATGTTGGTGAGTTATAGGTTTAACCTATATATTTATCAAATCATAATAATAGACCACAAGATTTCATATTTCAATATACATCCCATACATAGAGATAAAAATCATTCATATGGTGAACACCTGGTAACCGACATTAACAAGATACATATAAGAATATCCCCTATCATTCTGGGAAATCCTTCGGACATGATAAAAACGAATTCGAAGTACTAAAGTATCCGGTACTTTGGATGGGGTCTGTTAGGCCCAATAGATCTATCTTTAGGATTCGCGTCAATTAGTAGATCGGTTTACTAATTCTTAGGCTACCAAGAAAAAGGGGCATATTCGGCTTCGATCATTCACCCATATAATGTAGTTTCATGTTCATAAGAAAAATCATTTTCCCAGAAGAACAACTTTTAAATCAAAGTTTATCATAGTTTTTAATTAACTAACCCAAAACAGCCCGCGGTGTTACTACGACGGCGTATATCCGATTTTACGGTGTTTTTCGTGTTTTCAGGTTTTAAATCATTAAGTTAGCATATCATATAGATATAGAACATGTGTTTAGTTGATTTTAAAAGTCAAGTTAGAACGATTAACTTTTGTTTGCGAACAAATTTAGAATTAACTAAACTATGTTCTAGTGATTACAAGTTTAAACCTTCGAATAAGGTAGTTTTATATATATGAATCGAATGATGTTATGAACATCATTACTACCTCAAGTTTTGTGAATAAACCTACTGGAAATGTGAAAAATAGATCTAGCTTCAAAGGATCCTTGGATGGCTTGAAAGTTCTTGAAGCAAAATCATGACACGAAAACAAGTTCAAGTAAGATTTCCACTTGAAATAAGATTGTTAAAGTTATAGAAATTGAATCAAAGTTTGAATATGAGTATTACCTTATATTAGAAAGATATCTTACTGTAAATAAGAAAGATTTCTTGAGGTTGGATGATCACTCAAAGTGGATTTGCAAGATTGGAAGTAAGCTAGCAAACTTGAAAGTGTTGTTGGTGTGTTCTTGAGTAGTTGTTTTATAACTTGGTTTATGTATGGATTTATGAACTAGATTGAGCTAGATTTTGTTAAAGATGATAAAGAACACTTAGAACACTAAGAGAGTAATTGAGAGAGAGTAATTTGTTTCAAGAAAATTGCAAAGTGAATGTGTTTGTGAGCTCCCATCTTCACGTGAACTTAAGCATCCCATATAGGCTCCATTAGTTTGTTGTTTTGTTAGATATTTCTTGCTAGATGTTAAATGATGGTTTCCACATGTGTTAGGTGACTCACAAGGGCTACTAAGAGCTGATCATTGAAGTGTATATACCAATAGTAAATACATTTAGAAGTTGGGTATTGTATGAGTATGAATACGGGTGCATACGAGTAGAATTGTTGATGAAAATGAATGAGTATATAATTGTAAGCATGTTTGCTAAGTAGAAGTACTTTGATAAGTGTCTTGAAGTCTTTCAAAAGTATATGAATACATATTAAAACACTACATGTATATACATTCTAACTGAGTCGTTAAGTCATCGTTAGTCGTTACATGTAAATGTTGTTTTGAAACCTTTAAGTTAACGATCTTGTTAAATGTTGTTAACTCATTGTTTATTATATCTAATGAGATGTTAAATTATTAAATTATCATGATATTATGATGTATTAATATATCTTAATATGATATATATACATTTAAATGTTGTTACAACGATAATCGTTACATGTATGACTCGTTTCGAAATCCTTAAGTTAGTAGTCTTGTTTTTACATATGTAGGTCATTGTTAATATACTTAATGAGATACATAATTATCATAATATCATGATAACTATATATATATATATATCCATGTATATGTCATCATATAGTTTTTACAAGTTTTAACGTTCGTGAATCGCCGGTCAACTTGGGTGGTCAATTGTCTATATGAAACCTATTTCAATTAATCAAGTCTTAAAAAGTTTGATTGCTTAACATGTTGGAAACACTTAATCATGTAAATATCAATTTCATTTAATATAAATAATCATGGAAAAGTTCGGGTCACTACAGTACCTACCCGTTAAATAAATTTCGTCCCGAAATTTTAAGCAGTAGGAGGTGTTGACGTATCTTCTGGAAATAAGTGCGGGTATTTCTTATTTATCTAATCTTCTCATTCCCAGGTGAACTCAGGTCCTTTACGAGCATTCCATCAAACCTTAACAATTGGTATCTTGTTTTGCTTAAGTCTTTTAACCTCACGATCCATTATTTCGACGGGTTCTTCGATGAATTGAAGTTTTTCGTTGATTTGGATTTCGTCTAACAGAATAGTGAGATCTTCTTTAGCAAAACATTTCTTAAATTCAAGACGTGGAAAGTGTTATGTACAGCCGCGAGTTGTTGAGGTAACTCAAGTCGGTAAGCTACTGGTCCGACACGATCAATAATCAGGAATGGTCAAATATACCTTAGATTTAATTTCCCTCGTTTACCAAATCGAACAACACCTTTCCAAGGTGCAACTTTAAGCATGACCATCTCTCCAATTTCAAATTCTATATATTTTCTTTTAATGTCAGCGTAGCTCTTTTGTCGACTTTGGGCGGTTTTCAACCGTTGTTGAATTTGGATGATCTTCTCAGTAGTTTCTTGTATTATCTCCGGACCCGTAATCTGTCTATCCCCCACTTCACTCCAACAAATTAGAGACCTGCACTTTCTACTATAAAGTGCTTCAAACGACGCTATCTCAATGCTTGAATGGTAGCTGTTGTTGTAGGAAAATTATGCTAACGGAAGGTGTTAATCCCAATTGTTTCCGAAATCAATAACACATGCTCGTAGCATGTTTTCAAGTGTTTGTATCGTCCTTTCGCTCTGCCCATCAGTTTGTGGATGATAGGCAGTACTCATGTCTAGACGAGTTCCTAATGCTTGCTGTAATGTCTGCCAGAATCTTGAAATAAATCTGTCATCCCTATCAGAGATAATAGAGATTGGTATTCCATGTCTGGAGACGAATTCCTTTAAATACAGTCGTGCTAACTTCTCCATCTTATCATCTTCTCTTATTGGCAGGAAGTGTGCTGATTTGGTGAGACGATCAACTATTACCCAAATAGTATCAAAACCACTTGCAGTCCTTGGCAATTTAGTGATGAAATCCATGGTAATGTTTTCCCATTTCTATTTCAGGATTTCGGGTTGTTGAAGTAGACCTGATGATTTCTGATGCTCCGCTTTGACCTTAGAACACGTCAAACATTCTCCTACGTATTTAGCAACATCGGCTTTCATACCCGGCCACCAAAAATATTTCTTGAGATCCTTGTACATCTTCCCCGTTCCAGGATGTATTGAGTATCTGGTTTTATGATCTTCTCTAAGTACCATTTCTCTCATATCTCCAAATTTTCGTACTCAAATCCTTTCAGCCCTATACCGGGTTCCGTCTTCCCAAATATTAAGATGCTTCTCCGATCCTTTGGGTATTTCATCCTTTAAATTTCCCTCTTTTAAAACTCCTTGTTACGCCTCCTTTATTTGAGTAGTAAGGTTAGTGCGAATCATTATATTCATAGCTTTTACTCGAATGGGTTCTCTGTCCTTTCTGCTCAAGGTGTCGGCTACCACATTTGCCTCCCCCGAGTGGTAACGAATCTCAAAGTCGTAATCATTCAATAATTCAATCCACCTGCGCTGCCTCATGTTCAGTTGTTTTTGATTAAATATGTGTTGAAGACTTTTGTGGTCGGTATATATAATACTTTTGACCCCATATAAGTAGTGCCTCCAAGTCTTTAATTCAAAAACAACCGCGCCTAATTCCAAATAATGCGTCGTATAATTCTGCTCGTGAATCTTCAATTGTCTAGACGCATAAGCAATTACTTTCGTTCGTTGCATTAATACACAACCGAGACCTTGCTTTGAGGCGTTAGAATATATCACAAAATCATCATTCCCTTCAGGTAAAGACAATATAGGTGTCGTAGTTAACTTTTTCTTCAACAATTGAAACGCTTTCTCTTGTTCATCTTTCCATTCAAATTTCTTCCCTTTATGCGTTAATGCAGTCAAGAGTTTTGCTATTTTGGAAAAATCTTGGATGAATCTTCTGTAGTAACCAGCTAGTCCTAAAAATTGGTGAAATGTCCCGTTCTTATTGATTAAAAACGTTCCATATTAATTGATTTCGTTGCGAGGTTTTGACCTCTATATGAGACGTTTTTCAAAGACTGCATTCATTTTAAAACAAACCATAACCTTTATTTCATCAATAAAGGTTTAAAAAGCTTTACGTAGATTATCAAATAATGATAATCTAAAATATCCTGTTTACACACGACCATTACATAATGGTTTACAATACAAATATGTTACAACAAAATAAGTTTCTTGAATGCAGTTTTTACACAATATCATACAAGCATGGACTCCAAATCTCGTCCTTATTTAAGTATGCGACAGCGGAAGCTCTTAATAATCACCTGAGAATAAACATGCTTAAAACGTCAACAAAAATGTTGGTGAGTTATAGGTTTAACCTATATATATCAAATCATAATAATAGACCACAAGATTTCATATTTCAATACGCATCCCATACATTGAGATAAAAATCATTCATATGGTGAACACCTGGTAACCGACATTAACAAGATGCATATATAAGAATATCCCCATCATTCCGGGACACCCTTCGGATATGATATAAATTTCGAAGTACTAAAGCATCCGGTACTTTGGATGGGGTTTGTTAGGCCCAATAGATCTATCTTTAGAGTTCGCGTCAATTAGGGTGTCTGTTCCCTAATTCTTAGATTACCAGACTTAATAAAAAGGGGCATATTCGATTTCGATCATTCAACCATAGAATGTAGTTTCACGTACTTGTGTCTATTTTGTAAATCATTTATAAAACATGCATGTATTCTCATCCCAAAAATATTAGATTTTAAAAGTGGGACTATAACTCACTTTCACAGATTTTTACTTCGTCGGGAAGTAAAACTTGGCCACTGGTTGATTCACGAACCTATAACAATATATACATATATATCAAAGTATGTTCAAAATATATTTACAACACTTATAATATATTTTGATGTTTTAAGTTTATTAAGTCAGCTGTCCTCGTTAGTAACCTACAACTAGTTGTCCACAGTTAGATGTACAGAAATAAATCGATAAATATTATCTTGAATCAATCCACGACCCAGTGTATACGTATCTCAGTATTGATCACAACTCAAACTACATATATTTTGGAATCAACCTCAACCCTGTATAGCTAACTCCAACATTCACATATAGAGTGTCTATGGTTGTTCCGAAATATATAAAGATGTGTCGACATGATAGGTCGAAACATTGTATACGTGTCTATGGTATCTCAAGATTACATAATATACAATACAAGTTGATTAAGTTATGGTTGGAATAGATTTGTTACCAATTTTCACGTAGCTAAAATGATAAAAATTATCCAATCTTGTTTTACCCATAACTTCTTCATTTTAAATCCGTTTTGAGTGAATCAAATTGCTATGGTTTCATATTGAACTCTATTTTATGAATCTAAACAGAAAAAGTATAGGTTTATAGTCAGAAAAATAAGTTACAAGTCGTTTTTGTAAAGGTAGTCATTTCAGTCGAAAGAACGACGTCTAGATGACCATTTTAGAAAACATACTTCCACTTTGAGTTTAACCATAATTTTTGGATATAGTTTCATGTTCATAATAAAAATCATTTTCCCAGAATAACAACTTTTAAATCAAAGTTTATCATAGTTTTTAATTAACTAACCCAAAACAGCCCGCGGTGTTACTACGACGGCGTAAATCCGGTTTTACGGTGTTTTTCATGTTTTCAGGTTTTAAATCATTAAGTTAGCATATCATATAGATATAGAACATGTGTTTAGTTGATTTTAAAAGTCAAGTTAGAAGGATTAACTTTTGTTTGCGAACAAGTTTAGAATTAACTAAACTATGTTCTAGTGATTACAAGTTTAAACTTTCGAATAAGATAGCTTTATATGTATGAATCGAATGATGTTATGAACATCATTACTACCTTAAGTTCCTTGGATAAACCTACTGGAAAAAAGAAAAAATGGATCTAGCTTCAACGGATCATTGGATGGCTCGAAGTTCTTGAAGCAGAATCATGACACGAAAACAAGTTCAAGTAAGATCATCACTTGAAATAAGATTGTTATAGTTATAGAAATTGAACCAAAGTTTGAATATGATTATTACTTTGTATTAGAATGATAACCTACTGTAATAAACAAAGATTTCTTGAGGTTGGATGATCACCTTACAAGATTGGAAGTGAGCTAGCAAACTTGAAAGTATTCTTGATTTTATGTAACTAGAACTTGTAGAATATATGAAGAACACTTAGAACTTGAAGATAGAACTTGAGAGAGATCAATTAGATGAATAAAATTGAAGAATGAAAGTGTTTGTAGGTGTTTTTGGTCGTTGGTGTATGGATTAGATATAAAGGATATGTAATTTTGTTTTCATGTAAATAAGTCATGAATGATTACTCATATTTTTGTAATTTTATGAGATATTTCATGCTAGTTGCCAAATGATGGTTCCCACATGTATTAGGTGACTCACATGGGCTGCTAAGAGCTAATCATTGGAGTGTATATACCAATAGTACATACATCTAAAAGCTGTGTATTGTACGAGTACGAATACGGGTGCATACGAGTAGAATTGTTGATGAAACTGAACGAGGATGTAATTGTAAGCATTTTTGTTAAGTAGAAGTATTTTGATAAGTGTCTTGAAGTCTTTCAAAAGTGTATGAATACATATTAACACACTACATGTATATACATTTTAACTGAATCGTTAAGTCATCGTTAGTCGTTACATGTAAATGTTGTTTTGAAACCTTTAGGTTAACGATCTTGTTGAATGTTGTTAACCCATTGTTTATTATAACAAATGAGATGTTAAATTGTTATATTATCATGATATTATGATATATAATATATCTTAGTATGATATATATACAGTTAAATGCCGTTACAACGATAATCGTTACATATATGTCTCGTTTCGAAATCATTAAGTTAGTAGTCTTATTTTTACATATGTATTTCATTGTTAATACACTTAATAATATATTTACTTATCATTTAACATAATTAACCAAGTGTATCAATATCTTAATATGATTCATATGTACCTAGTAAGACGTTGTTATAACGATAATCGTTATATATCGTTTTCGAGTTTCTTAAATTAATAGTCTCATTTTTATGTATATAACTCATTGTTAAAATACCTAATGAGATACATACTTATAATAAAATCATGTTAACTATATATATAACCATATATATGTCATCGTATAGTTTTTTACAAGTTTTAACGTTCGTGAATCACCGGTCAACTTGGGTGGTCAATTGTCTATATGAAACCTATTTCAATTAATCAAGTCTTAACAAGTTTGATTGCTTAACATGTTGGAAACACTTAATCATGTAAATAACAATTTCATTTAATATATATATAAACATGGAAAAGTTCGGGTCACTACAATTGGCGTATATGTTTCGGAGTTTTCGGGGTCTCCAACTTTTCAACGGTTTCAATCCTTGCTAGATCCACTTGAATACCTTCTTTGTTCACTATATGACCGAGGAATTGAACTTCTTCCAACCAAAATGCACACTTTAAAAACTTAGCGTATAGTTTTTCTTTCCTTAACAACTCTAGCACTTTTCTCAAATGTTCTTCGTGCTCTTGATCATTCTTCGAGTAAATAAGTATGTCATCGATGAAAACAATGACAAACTTGTCAAGATATGGCCCACACACTCGGTTCATGAGATCCATGAACACAGATGGTGCGTTAGTCAATCCAAACGGCATAACCATAAACTCATAATGACCGTAACGCGTCCTAAAAGCAGTCTTCGGAATGTCATCCTCCTTCACCCGCATTTGGTGATATCCAGAACGTAAATCGATATTCGAATAAACTGACGAGCCTTGTAGTTGATCAAATAAGTCGTTGATTCTCGGTAATGGGTAACGGTTCTTGATGGTAAGTTTGTTCAACTCTCGGTAGTTGATACACAACCTGAATGTACCATCTTTCTTCTTGACAAACAGAACAGGAGCTCCCCATGGTGATGTACTTGGTCGAATGAAACCACGCTCTAAAAGTTCCTGTAACTGACTTTGTAATTCTTTCATTTCGCTGGGTGCGAGTCTGTACGGAGCACGAGCTATTGGTGCAGCTCCTAGTACAAGGTCTATTTGAAATTCAACGGATTGATGTGGGGGTAATCCCGGTAATTCTTTCGAAAATACATCGGGAAATTCTTTTGCGACGGGAACATCACTGATATTCTTTTCTTCAAGTTTAGCTTCCTCGATGTGTGCTAGAATGACGTAACAACCTTTTCTTATTAGTTACTGCGTCTTCAAACTACTAATAAGATTTAATTTCGCGTTGTTCTTTTCTCCGTACACCATTAAAGGTTTTCCTTTTTCACGCATAATGCGAATCGCATTTTTGTAACAAACGACCTCTGCTCTTACCTTTTTCAACTA
Source organism: Rutidosis leptorrhynchoides (assembly GCF_046630445.1). Lineage (NCBI taxonomy): Eukaryota > Viridiplantae > Streptophyta > Magnoliopsida > Asterales > Asteraceae > Rutidosis > Rutidosis leptorrhynchoides. The sequence continues at coordinate 97,722,604 of NC_092334.1, read as the reverse complement.
GTCCATGAAAATTTTTTACATCAAAACTCCCTAACTCGACTGGTATTAAATCAATTTTAAACGTTTCATCCTCCAGTTTAATTTCTCTATCCCGACATATATTATCTGCTGAAATTAATTTACCGTTTGCTAATTCGAGTAAAAATTTACTATCCAAAGGCGTCAATGGGCAACTTAGTTTAGCACAAAAATCTCTACTCATATAACTTCTATCCGCACCCGAATCAAATAAAACATAAGCAGATTTATCGTCAATAAGAAACGTACTCGTAACAAGCTCCGGGTCTTCCTGTGTTTCTGCCGCATTAATATTGAAAACTCTTCCGTGGCCCTGCTCATTAGTATTCCCTTGTTTTGGGCAATTTCTAATAATGTGGCCTGGTTTTCCACATTTATAACAAACAGCGTTGGTATTACTTGCTCTGACACTATTCATTCCAGCATTACTTGTTCCGACACTATTTGTTCCTTTAGTTCTGTAAAACCTTGGTCCGTAAAACTCACACTTTGTTGCGCTATGACCATTTCTTTTACACCTGTTGCAAAATGTCGTACAAAACCCCGAGTGATTTTCTTCACACCTATGACATGGCTGATTTTGGTTTTTGTTACCGTTGTTGTTATTGAGGTTGTTGTTGGAATTGTTATTATTGTTGAAACGGTTATTGTAGTTGTTGTTGTTGTTGGGACATTTGTTGTAGTTATTTTTAGGATTGCGGTTATTGTTGCGATTGTTGTTGCGGTGGTTGGGATAGTTGTTGCGATTGTGGTTGTAATTGTTATTGTTGTTGTACTGGTGATTCTTGTCACCGTTTTCCTCCCATTTCCTCTTGAGTTGTTTCGTGTTGGCTTCTTCGGCCGCCTGCTCTTTAATTCTTCCTTCAATCTGATTTATGAGTTTATGAGCCATTCGACTTGCCTTTTGTATGGAAGCAGGCTCGTTGGAACTCACATCTTCTTGAATCCTTACTGGTAACCCCTTTATAAATGCGTCGATCTTCTCTTCTTCATCTTCGAACGTTCCCTGACACAATAGGCACAATTCTGTGAATCATCGTTCATATGTGGTAATGTCGAACCCTTATGTTCGTAACTCTCTAAGCTCTACCTTGAGCTTATTGACTTCGTTTCTAGGATGGTACTGCTCGTTCATCAATTGCTTGAATGCCGACCACGGTAGTGCGTAAGCAGCATTTTGTCCTACCTGTTCAAGATAGGTTTTCCACCACGTTAACGCAGTACCTGTGAAGGTATGCATAGCGTACTTAACTTTGTCCTCTTCAGTACACTTACTTATGGCAAACACCGATTCGACCTTCTCGGTCCACCGTTTCAATCCAATTGGTCCTTCGGTTCCATCAAATTCCAAAGGTTTGCAGGCAGTGAATTCTTTGTAGGAGCATCCTACACGATTTCTTATGGAATTAGTTCCACTGCTAGATCCAGAGTTATTGTTATTTTGCATCGCAGCCTGTACTGCGGCTATGTTTGCTGCAAGGAAAACACGGAAATCTTCCTCGCTCATGTTCAAATTCTGACGAGTCGTCGGTGCCATTTCCTTCAAAAATAGCCTAAAAGAACTAACTTAATCATTTAGAATTTTAAGAGTAGTCAATAGTATTTCATAGCATAGTATGAACTCATTTATAAAAGTTTTTTCTTCATATTAGCGTTTTATAGTTTTAATTCGGGTAATACCTACCTGTTAAGTTCATACTTAGTAGCTATTATACAATTCAACTACTACAATTCTATATGAAAAAACTGATTACAATAATATTTCACGTTCAAATTTATTACAATATTTTACAAACTTACAATACCGCTATTATACATATAGGATGAAATATAGCACATAATAAACTTGTTACTCGGCAGCTATAAAGGCAATTCTAGTTAATACGCAAGCCGTTCAGCAAAAGAAATAAAGACATGCAATTCATAAGTCCAGAAACAAGTCATGCATTCTGGTTTTACTAACACGACTTCCCATCCTTGGTCTTGTGGAAAGTAGCCGTTATGACCATTGGCTAGGCAGCATTTTGTAATGTCGTCAAAAGGACGAGGGTTTCGTAATGTCCAACAGCCCCGTAATAATCTAAAAACCTTGTTTCTCACCCCAAGTACTGAATCCGTCACTTGTGGGAAGGTTTTATTTAAAAGTTGTAATCCGATGTTCTTTTTCTCATTTTGGTAAAAAGCGAACATCACTAACCCGTAAGCATAACATGCTTCTTTATGTTGCATGTTAGAAGCTCTTTCTAACTCACGAAATCCTATGTTGGGATATGTTGAGTCAAAATAGGTTCTTAACCCATAGCGTAAAATTGCATTTGGGTTCCCCGCATTTAACGCTTTAAAGAAAACAAAGCGTAACTTATGGTCTCCCCAATGTGATATACCCCACCTATCAAAGGAAAGCCTTTTATAAACTAAGGCATTTCTGGAAAGTCTTTCAAATGTTTGACAAGTTAATTTCACCATAACTAATTGTGCTGATGAATTCTGACCGAATCTAGACAAGATTTCATCAATCATATCCTCTGGTAGGTCTTCTAAAATATTCGGTTGTCTACCCTTAACGTCCATTTTGTGTTTTTATACTGTAAAATAGACAAGGATTAGATTCGTAAAAGATAATTAACAAACAATACAAGCAATTTTTACATTTTTACATAGAACATAAAAGTATCAGCATACTACAATACATATAATACACAACATGATTATAACCCTCTAATCTGAATCACTGGTTTCTTCTTCTTTGGACTTGGTTCGTTTTCCTAATTTTCTAGGGATATATGGTGTTCCTCTAATACAAACCGTCGTTTTCCATAATGGTTTAGAAAAACCTGGTGCTTTAGAGGTTCCTGGGTTATTGTTACAATTTAGGAAATACGGATGTTGCCGATACATATAAAGTTCATCGGGGTTGGAATCAGGTTTCTCTATTTTTATACCTTTTCACTTATTATTTTCTTTTGCTTTATTAAATTGGGTCGAGGTAATTTCTATAACATCATCGGAATCCTCATCGGGATCCAATTCATTGAAAAATTGGTAATCTTCCCAATATTTTGCTTCCTCGGTGAAAACACCATTGACCATTATTGACTTTGGTCCGTTGGCTGAGGATTTTCTTTTATTTAAACGATTTACTGTAGGTATCAATATTTCTTCCTTCGGAACCTCTTCTTCTTCCGGTTCTTCCTCTTCTGGTTCCTCTTCTTCCGGTTCCTCATCTTTCGTTTCCTCCTGTTCCGGTTCCTCCTGTTCCGGTTCCTCTTCGGGAATTTGTAAATCTTCCCAAAATATATTCGACTCTTCATTATTATTAGGTGAGTCGATGGGATTTGTACTAGTGGTAGACATCTATCACACAATATCAAACACATTAAGAGGTTAATATATTACATAAGATTTACATGTTAATAATATATAGTTTCCAACAAAAGTGTTAAGCAATCGTTTTTAAAGAAAACACGGTCGAAGTCCAGACTCACTAATGTATCCTAACAAACTCGATAAGACACACTAATGCAAATTTCTGGTTCTCTAAGACCAACGCTCGGATACCAACTGAAATGTCTCGTTCATATAGATTATAAACGTTCCATATTAATTGATTTCGTTGCGAGGTTTTGACATCTATATGAGAAGTTTTTCAAAGACTGCATTCGTTTTTAGAAAAAACCATAACTTTTATTTTATCGACAAGGTTAAAAGGACACCACCTAGATTATCCAGAAATGATAATCTAAAAATATTACACTTACACACTACCAATACATATTGGTTTACAATATTAATATGTTACAACAAAGTAAATCTCGAATGCAGTTTTAAACAATATTATACAAGCATGCTGACACCAAATCTTGTCCATATTTTAGCATGCAACAGCGGAAGCTCTTAATAATCACCTGAGAATAAACATGCTTTAAACGTCAACAAAAATGTTGGTGAGTTATAGGTTTAACCTATATATTTATCAAATCGTAATAATAGACCACAAGATTTCATATTTCAATATACATCCCATACATAGAGATAAAAATCATTCATATGGTGAACACCTGATAACCGACATTAACAAGATGCATATAAGAATATCCCCTATCATTCCGGGAAATCCTTTGGACATGATAAAAATGAATTCGAAGTACTAAAGCATCTGGTACTTTGGATGGGGTTCGTTAGGCCCAATAGATCTATCTTTAGGATTCGCGTCAATTAGTAGATTGGTTTACTAATTCTTAGGCTACCAAGCAAAAGGGGCATATTCGGCTTCGATCATTCACCCATATAATGTAGTTTCATTTACTTGTGTCTATTTCGTAAAACATTTATAAAACTGCATGTATTCTCATCCCAAAATATTAGATTTTAAAAGTGGGACTATAACTCAATTTCACAGATTTTTACTTCGTCGGGAAGTAAGACTTGGCCAATGTTTGATTCACGAACCTATAACAAATATTCACATATATATCAAAGTATGTTCAAAATATATTTACAACATTTTTTATACGTTTTACTGTTTTAAGTTTATTAAGTCAGCTGTCCTCGTTAGTAACCTACAACTAGTTGTCCACAGTTAGATGTACAGAAATAAATCGATATATATATTATCATGAATCAATCCACGACCCAATATATACACGTCTCAGGCTAGATCATAACTCAAAGTATATATATTTTTGGAATCAACCTCAACCCTGTATAGCTAACTCAAACATTACTGCATATAGAGGGTCTATGGTTGTTCCAAATAATATATATACATGGGTCGATATGATATGTTAAAACATTTGCATACGTGTCTATGGTATTCCAAGATTACATAATATATTAGAATACATGTATAATACTGAAATGTCCCGTTCTTATTGATTAAAAACGTTCCATATTAATTGATTTCGTTGCGAGGTTTTGACCTCTATATGAGACGTTTTTCAAAGATTGCATTCATTTTAAAACAAACCATAACCTTTATTTCATCAATAAAGGTTTAAAAAGCTTTACGTAGATTATCAAATAATGATAATCTAAAATATCCTGTTTACACACGACCATTACATAATGGTTTACAATACAAATATGTTACAACAAAATAAGTTTCTTGAATGCAGTTTTTACACAATATCATACAAGCATGGACTCCAAATCTCGTCCTTATTTAAGTATGCGACAGCGGAAGCTCTTAATAATCACCTGAGAATAAACATGCTTAAAACGTCAACATAAATGTTGGTGAGTTATAGGTTTAACCTATATATATCAAATCGTAACAATAGACCACAAGATTTCATATTTCAATACACATCCCATACATAGAGATAAAAATCATTCATATGGTGAACACCTGGTAACCGACAATAACAAGATGCATATATAAGAATATCCCCATCATTCCGGGACACCCTTCGGATATGATATAAATTTCGAAGTACTAAAGCATCCGGTACTTTGGATGGGGTTTGTTAGGCCCAATAGATCTATCTTTAGGATTCGCGTCAATTAGGGTGTCTGTTCCCTAATTCTTAGATTACCAGACTTAATAAAAAGGGGCATATTCGATTTCGATAATTCAACCATAGAATGTAGTTTCACGTACTTGTGTCTATTTTGTAAATCATTTATAAAACCTGCATGTATTCTCATCCCAAAAATATTAGATTTTAAAAGTGGGACTATAACTCACTTTCACAGATTTTTTACTTCGTCGGGAAGTAAGACTTGGCCACTGGTTGATTCACGAACCTATAACAATATATACATATATATCAAAGTATGTTCAAAATATATTTACAACACTTTTAATATATTTTGATGTTTTAAGTTTATTAAGTCAGCTGTCCTCGTTAGTAACCTACAACTAGTTGTCCACAGTTAGATGTACAGAAATAAATCGATAAATATTATCTTGAATCAATCCACGACCCAGTGTATACGTATCTCAGTATTGATCACAACTCAAACTATATATATTTTGGAATCAACCTCAACCCTGTATAGCTAACTCCAACATTCACATATAGAGTGTCTATGGTTGTTCCGAAATATATATAGATGTGTCGACATGATAGGTCGAAACATTGTATACGTGTCTATGGTATCTCAAGATTACATAATATATAATACAAGTTGATTAAGTTATGGTTGGAATAGATTTGTTACCAATTTTCACGTAGCTAAAATGAGAAAAATTATCCAATCTTGTTTTACCCATAATTTCTTCATTTTAAATCCGTTTTGAGTGAATCAAATTGCTATGGTTTCAAATTGAACTCTATTTTATGAATCTAAACAAAAAAAGTATAGGTTTCTAGTCGGAAAAATAAGTTACAAGTCGTTTTTGTAAAGGTAGTCATTTCAGTCGAAAGAACGACGTCTAGATGACCATTTTAGAAAACATACTTCCACTTTGAGTTTAACCATAATTTTTGGATATAGTTTCATGTTCATAATAAAAATCATTTTCTCAGAATAACAACTTTTAAATCAAAGTTTATCATAGTTTTTAATTAACTAACCCAAAACAGCCCGCGGTGTTACTACGACGGCGTAAATCCGGTTTTACGGTGTTTTTCGTGTTTCCAGGTTTTAAATCATTAAGTTAGCATATCATATAGATATAGAACATGTGTTTAGTTGATTTTAAAAGTCAAGTTAGAAGGATTAACTTTTGTTTGCGAACAAGTTTAGAATTAACTAAACTATGTTCTAGTGATTACAAGTTTAAACCTTCGAATAAGATAGCTTTATATGTATGAATCGAATGATGTTATGAACATCATTACTACCTTAAGTTCCTTGGATGAACCTACTGGAAAAGAGAAAAATGGATCTAGCTTCAATGGATCCTTGGATGGCTCAAAGTTCTTGAAGCAAAATCATGACACGAAAACAAGTTCAAGTAAGATCATCACTTGAAATAAGATTGTTATAGTTATAGAAATTGAACCAAAGTTTGAATATGATTATTACCTTGTATTAGAATGATAACCTACTGTAAGAAACAAAGATTTCTTGAGGTTGGATGATCACCTTACAAGATTGGAAGTGAGCTAGCAAACTTGAAAGTATTCTTGATTTTATGAAACTAGAACTTTTGGAATTTATGAAGAACACTTAGAACTTGAAGATATAACTTGAGAGAGTTCAATTAGATGAAGAAAATTGAAGAATGAAAGTGTTTGTAGGTGTTTTTGGTCGTTGGTGTATGGATTAGATATAAAGGATATGTAATTTTGTTTTCATGTAAATAAGTCATGAATGATTACTCATATTTTTGTAATCTTATGAGATATTTCATGCTAGTTGCCAAATGATGGTTCCCACATGTGTTAGGTGACTCACATGGGCTGCTAAGAGCTGATCATTGGAGTGTATATACCAATAGTACATACATCTAAAAGCTGTGTATTGTACGAGTACGAATACGGGTGCATACGAGTAGAATTGTTGATGAAACTGAACGAGAATGTAATTGTAAGCATTTTTGTTAAGTAGAAGTATTTTGATAAGTGTATTGAAGTCTTTCAAAAGTGTATAAATACATATTAAAACACTACATGTATATACATTTTAACTGAGTCGTTAAGTCATCGTTAGTCGTTACATGTAAGTGTTGTTTTGAAACCTTTAGGTTAACGATCTTGTTAAATGTTGTTAACCCAATGTTATAATATCAAAAGAGATTTTAAATTATTATATTATCATGATATTATGATGTACGAATATCTCTTAATATGATATATATACATTAAATGTCGTTACAACGATAAACGTTACATATATGTCTCGTTTCAAAATCATTAAGTTAGTAGTCTTGTTTTTACATATGTAGTTCATTGTTAATATAATTAATGATATGTTTACTTATCATAATATCATGTTAACTATATATATAACCATATATATGTCATCATATAGTTTTTTACAAGTTTTAACGTTCGTGAATCACCGGTCAACTTGGGTGGTCAATTGTCTATATGAAACATATTTCAATTAATCAAGTCTTAACAAGTTTGATTGCTTAACATGTTGGAAACATTTAATCATGTAAATATCAATCTCAATTAATATATATAAACATGGAAAAGTTCGGGTCACTACAGTACCTACCCGTTAAATAAATTTCGTCCCGAAATTTTAAGCTGTTGAAGGTGTTGACGAATCTTCTGGAAATAGATGCGGGTATTTCTTCTTCATCTGATCTTCACGCTCGCAGGTGAACTCGGGTCCTCTACGAGCATTCCATCGAACCTTAACAATTGGTATCTTGTTTTGCTTAAGTCTTTTAACCTCACGATCCATTATTTCGACGGGTTCTTCGACGAATTGGAGTTTTTCGTTGATTTGGATTTCATCTAATGGAATAGTGAGATCTTCTTTAGCAAAACATTTCTTCAAATTCGAGACGTGGAAAGTGTTATGTACAGCCGCGAGTTGTTGAGGTAACTCAAGTCGGTAAGCTACTGGTCCGACACGATCAATAATCTTGAATGGTCCAATATACCTTGGATTTAATTTCCCTCGTTTACCAAATCGAACAACGCCTTTCCAAGGTGCAACTTTAAGCATGACCATCTCTCCAATTTCAAATTCTATATCTTTTCTTTTAATGTCAGCGTAGCTCTTTTGTCGACTTTGGGCGGTTTTCAACCGTTGTTGAATTTGGATGATCTTCTCGGTAGTTTCTTGTATAATCTCTGGACCCGTAATCTGTCTATCCCCCACCTCACTCCAACAAATCGGAGACCTGCACTTTCTACCATAAAGTGCTTCAAACGGCGCCATCTCAATGCTTGAATGGTAGCTGTTGTTGTAGGAAAATTCTGCTAACGGTAGATGTCGATCCCAACTATTTCCGAAATCAATAACACATGCTCGTAGCATGTCTTCAAGTGTTTGTATCGTCCTTTCGCTCTGCCCATCAGTTTGTGGATGATAGGCAGTACTCATGTCTAGACGAGTTCCTAATGCTTGCTGTAATGTCTGCCAGAATCTTGAAATAAATCTGCCATCCCTATAAGAGATAATAGAGATTGATATTCCATGTCTGGAGACGACTTCCTTCAAATACAGTCGTGCTAACTTCTCCATCTTGTCATCTTCTCTTATTGGTAGGAAGTGTGCTGATTTGGTGAGACGATCAACTATTACCCAAATAGTATCAAAACCACTTGCAGTCCTTGGCAATTTAGTGATGAAATCCATGGTAATGTTTTCCCATTTCCATTCCGGGATTTCGGGTTGTTGAAGTAGACCTGATGGTTTCTGATGCTCAGCTTTGACCTTAGAACACGTCAAACATTCTCCTACGTATTTAGCAACATCGGCTTTCATACCCGGCCACCAAAAATGTTTCTTGAGATCCTTGTACATCTTCCCCGTTCCAGGATGTATTGAGTATCTGGTTTTATGAGCTTCTCTAAGTACCATTTCTCTCATATCTCCAAATTTTGGTACCCAAATCCTTTCAGCCCTATACCGGGTTCCGTCTTCCCGAATATTAAGATGCTTCTCCGATCCTTTGGGTATTTCATCCTTTAAATTTCCCTCTTTTAAAACTCCTTGTTGCGCCTCCTTTATTTGAGTAGTAATGTTATTATGAATCATTATATTCATAGATTTTACTCGAATGGGTTCTCTGTCCTTCCTGCTCAAGGCATCGGCTACCACATTTGCCTTCCCCGGGTGGTAACGAATCTCAAAGTCGTAATCATTCAATAATTCAATCCACCTACGCTGCCTCATATTCAGTTGTTTCTGATTAAATATGTGTTGAAGACTTTTGTGGTCGGTATATATAATACTTTTGACCCCATATAAGTAGTGCCTCCAAGTCTTTAATGCAAAAACAACCGCGCCTAATTCCAAATCATGCGTCGTATAATTTTGTTCGTGAATCTTCAATTGTCTAGACGCATAAGCAATCACCTTCGTTCGTTGCATTAATACACAACCGAGACCTTGCTTTGATGCATCACAATAAATCACAAAATCATCATTCCCTTCAGGCAATGACAATATAGGTGCCGTAGTTAGCTTTTTCTTCAATAACTGAAACGCTTTCTCTTGTTCATCATTCCATTCAAATTTCTTCCCTTTATGCGTTAATGCAGTCAAGGGTTTTGCTATTCTGGAAAAGTCTTGGATGAACCTTCTGTAGTAACCAGCTAGTCCTAAAAACTGGCGTATGTGTTTCGGAGTTTTCGGGGTTTCCCACTTTTCAACAGTTTCTATCTTTGCCGGATCCACCTTAATACCTTCTTTGTTCACTATGTGACCGAGGAATTGAACTTCTTCCAACCAAAATGCACACTTTGAAAACTTAGCGTACAATTCTTCCTTCCTCAATACTTCTAACACCTTTCTCAAATGTTCACCGTGTTCTTGGTCATTCTTTGAGTAAATAAGTATGTCATCAATGAAAACAATGACAAACTTGTCAAGGTATGGTCCACACACTCGGTTCATAAGGTCCATGAACACAGCTGGTGCATTAGTTAAACCAAACGGCATGACCATAAACTCGTAATGACCGTAACGTGTTCTGAAAGCAGTCTTTGGAATATCATCTTCTTTCACCCGCATTTGATGATACCCGGAACGTAAGTCAATCTTTGAATAAACAGACGAGCCTTGTAGTTGATCAAATAAGTCATCGATTCTCGGTAGTGGGTAGCGGTTCTTGATGGTAAGTTTGTTCAACTCTCGGTAGTCGATACACAACCTGAATGTACCATCTTTCTTCTTGACAAACAAAACAGGAGCTCCCCACGGTGATGTGCTTGGTCGAATGAAACCACGCTCTAAAAGTTCTTGTAATTGGCTTTGCAGTTCTTTCATCTCGCTGGGTGCGAGTCTGTAAGGAGCACGAGCTATTGGTGCAGCTCCTGGTACAAGATCTATTTGAAATTCAACGGATCGATGTGGGGGTAATCCCGGTAATTCTTTCGGAAATACATCGGGAAATTCTTTTGCAATGGGAACATCATTGATGCTCTTTTCTTCAGTTTGTACTTTCTCAACGTGTGCTAGAACAGCATAGCAACCTTTTCTTATTAGTTTTTGTGCCTTCAAATTACTAATAAGATGTAGCTTCGTGTTGCCCTTTTCTCCGTACACCATTAAGGGTTTTCCTTTTTCTCGTATAATGCGAATTGCATTTTTGTAACAAACGATCTCCGCTTTCACTTCTTTCAACCAGTCCATACCGATTATCACATCAAAACTCCCTAACTCTACTGGTATCAAATCAATCTTAAATGTTTCGCTAACCAGTTTAATTTCTCGATTCCGACATATATTATCTGCTGAAATTAATTTACCATTTGCTAATTCGAGTAAAAATTTACTATCCAAAGGCGTCAATGGACAACTTAATTTAGCACAAAAATCTCTACTCATATAGCTTCTATCCGCACCCGAATCAAATAAAACGTAAGCAGATTTATTGTCAATAAGAAACGTACCCGTAACAAGCTCCGGGTCTTCCTGTGCCTCTGCCGCATTAATATTGAAAACTCTTCCGCGGCCTTGTCCATTCGTGTTCTCCTGGTTCGGGCAATTTCTAATAATGTGGCCCGGTTTTCCACATTTATAACAAACTACATTGGCATAACTTGCTCCGACACTACTTGCTCCGCCATTACTCGTTCCGACACCATTTGTTCCTTTCGTTCTGTTAACCCCTGGTCCGTAGACATCACACTTCGCCGCGCTATGACCATTTCTTTTACACTTGTTGCAAAATTTGGTGCAGAACCCCGAGTGATTCTTTTCACACCTTTGGCATAGCTGCTTCTGATTGTTGTTGTTGTTGCGGTTATTATTGTTGTTGGGATGATTGTTGTAGTTGCTGTTGTTGTTGTTGTTGTTGTTGTTGGGCCGTTTGTTGTAGTTGCGATTGATGTTGCGATTGTTGGGATAATTGTTGCGATTATTGTTGTAATTGCTGTTGTTGTTGTATTGGTGATTCTTATCACCGTTTTCCTCCCACTTTCTTTTGACTTGCTTCACATTGGCCTCTTCAGCAGTCTGTTCTTTAATTCTTTCTTCAATTTGGTTCACGAGTTTGTGAGCCATTCTACATGCCTGTTGTATGGAGGCGGGCTCGTGTGAACTTATATCTTCTTGGATTCTTTCCGGTAATCCTTTCACAAACGCGTCGATCTTCTCTTCCTCATCTTCGAATGCTCCCGGACACAATAGGCACAATTCTGTGAATCGTCTTTCGTACGTGGTAATATCAAATCCTTGGGTTCGTAACCCTCTAAGTTCTGTCTTGAGCTTATTGACCTCGGTTCTGGGACGGTACTTCTCGTTCATCAAGTGCTTGAATGCTGACCACGGTAGTGCGTACGCATCATCTTGTCCCACTTGCTCTAGATAGGTATTCCACCATGTTAACGCAGAACCTGTGAAGGTATGCGTAGCGTACTTCACTTTGTCCTCTTCAGTACACTTACTTATGGCAAACACCGATTCAACCTTCTCGGTCCACCGTTTCAATCCGATCGGTCCTTCGGTTCCATCAAATTCCAAAGGTTTGCAGGCAGTGAATTCTTTGTAGGTGCATCCTACACGATTTCCTGTACTGCTAGATCCAAGGTTATTGTTGGTATGTAGCGCAGCCTGTACTGCGGCTATGTTTGAAGCTAGAAAAGTACGGAATTCCTCTTCATTCATATTCACGGTGTGTCGAGTAGTCGGTGCCATTTCCTTCAAAATAGTTAAATGGAACAAGTTAATCATACAGAATATTAAGAGTAGTTAATAGTATTTCGTAGCATAATATGAACTCATTTATAAAAGCTTTTTCTTCATATTAGCGTTTTATAAGTTTAAATTCGGGTAGTACCTACCCGTTAAGTTCATACTTAGTAGCTAATATACAATTCAACTACTTCAATTCTATATGAAAAAACTGATTGTAATAATATTTCGCGTTCAAACTTTTATACAATATTTTACAAACTTACAATACCGCTTATTTTACATAAAGCTTGAAATATAGCACACAATAACTTTGATACAAGATAGTTGTGAAGATAATTCTAGCTAGTACACAAGTCGTTCAGCAAAGGCAATAAAGACACGTAATTCATACGTCCAGAAACAAGTCATGCATTCTGGTTTTACTAGGACTACTTCCCATCCTTGGTCTTGTGCAACATAACCGTTATGGCCGTTTATAAGACAGCGTGTTGTAACGTCGTCAAAGGGACGAGGGTTACGTAATGTCCAACAGTCCCGTAACAATCTAAAAACCTCATTTCTTACCCCAATTACCGACTCCGTCACTTGTGGGAACGTTTTGTTTAATAGTTGTAGCCCGATGTTCTTGTTCTCACTTTGGTGAGAAGCGAACATTACTAATCCGTAAGCATAACATGCTTCTTTATGTTGCATGTTAGCCGCTTTTTCTAAATCACGAAGTCCAATATTCGGATATATTGAGTCAAAATAGTTTCTTAACCCGTTGCGTAAAATAGCATTTGGGTTCCCCGCAATATATGCGTCAAAGTAAACACATCGTAACTTATGGGTTTCCCAATGTGATATCCCCCATCTTTTAAACGAAAGTCTCTTATAAACCAAGACATTCTTGGAACGTTCTTCGAATGTCTTACAAACTGATCTCGCCTTAAATAGTTGTGCCGAAGAATTCTGGCCGACTCTAGACAAGATTTCATCAATCATGTCTCCGGGTAGGTCTCTTAAAATATTGGGTTGTCTATCCATTTTGTGTTTTTAAACTGTAAAATAGACAAGAGTTAGATTCATAAAAAAAATACTTATTAATACAAGCAATTTTTACATATATCATAAAGCATAAGAACACTATATTCCATATATTACACCACACGAATACAACTATCTTATTCCGACTCGCTCGTTTCTTCTTCTTCGGTTTTGGTTCGTTTTGCCAAGTTTCTAGGGATATATGATGTTCCCCTAATACGAGCCGTCGTTGTCCACATTGGTTTAGAAAAACCTGGTGGTTTAGAGGTTCCCGGGTCATTGTTACAACTTAAGGACTTCGGGGGTTGACGATACATATAAAGTTCATCGGGGTTGGAATTAGATTTCTCTATTTTTATGCCCTTTCCCTTATTATTTTCTTTTGCCTTTTTAAATTCAGTTGGGGTAATTTCTATAACATCATCGGAATTCTCGTCGGAATCCGATTCATCGGAGAATTGGTAATCCTCCCAATATTTTGCTTCCTTGGCGGAAACACCATTGACCATAATTAACTTTGGTCGGTTGGTTGAGGATTTTCTTTTACTTAACCGTTTTATTATTTCCCCCACCGGTTCTATTTCTTCATCCGGTTCCGATTCTTCTTCCGGTTCCGATTCTTCTTCCGGTTCCGACTCTTCTTCCGGTTCCTCTTCGGGAACTTGTGAATCAGTCCACAAATCATTCCAATTTACATTTGACTCTTCATTATTATTAGGGGAGTCAATGGGACTTGTTCTAGAGGTAGACATCTATCACATAATATCAAACACGTTAAGAGATTAATATATCACATAATATTCATATGTTAAAAATATATAGTTTCCAACAAAAATGTTAAGCAATCATTTTTAAAGAAAACACGGTCGAAGTCCAGACTCACTAATGCATCCTAACAAACTCGATAAGACACACTAATGCAAATTTTCTGGTTCTCTAAGACCAACGCTCGGATACCAACTGAAATGTCCCGTTCTTATTGATTAAAAACGTTCCATATTAATTGATTTCGTTGCGAGGTTTTGACCTCTATATGAGACGTTTTTCAAAGATTGCATTCATTTTAAAACAAACCATAACCTTTATTTCATCAATAAAGGTTTAAAAAGCTTTACGTAGATTATCAAATAATGATAATCTAAAATATCCTGTTTACACACGACCATTACATAATGGTTTACAATACAAATATGTTACAACAAAATAAGTTTCTTGAATGCAGTTTTTACACAATATCATACAAGCATGGACTCCAAATCTCGTCCTTATTTAAGTATGCGACAGCGGAAGCTCTTAATAATCACCTGAGAATAAACATGCTTAAAACGTCAACATAAATGTTGGTGAGTTATAGGTTTAACCTATATATAT
The DNA here is from genome assembly GCF_046630445.1 of Rutidosis leptorrhynchoides. Taxonomy (NCBI): domain Eukaryota; kingdom Viridiplantae; phylum Streptophyta; class Magnoliopsida; order Asterales; family Asteraceae; genus Rutidosis; species Rutidosis leptorrhynchoides. The sequence continues at coordinate 97,707,475 of NC_092334.1, read as the reverse complement.
CAAATCGTAACAATAGACCACAAGATTTCATATTTCAATACACATCCCATACATAGAGATAAAAATCATTCATATGGTGAACACCTGGTAACCGACAATAACAAGATGCATATATAAGAATATCCCCATCATTCCGGGACACCCTTCGGATATGATATAAATTTCGAAGTACTAAAGCATCCGGTACTTTGGATGGGGTTTGTTAGGCCCAATAGATCTATCTTTAGGATTCGCGTCAATTAGGGTGTCTGTTCCCTAATTCTTAGATTACCAGACTTAATAAAAAGGGGCATATTCGATTTCGATAATTCAACCATAGAATGTAGTTTCACGTACTTGTGTCTATTTTGTAAATCATTTATAAAACCTGCATGTATTCTCATCCCAAAAATATTAGATTTTAAAAGTGGGACTATAACTCACTTTCACAGATTTTTTACTTCGTCGGGAAGTAAGACTTGGCCACTGGTTGATTCACGAACCTATAACAATATATACATATATATCAAAGTATGTTCAAAATATATTTACAACACTTTTAATATATTTTGATGTTTTAAGTTTATTAAGTCAGCTGTCCTCGTTAGTAACCTACAACTAGTTGTCCACAGTTAGATGTACAGAAATAAATCGATAAATATTATCTTGAATCAATCCACGACCCAGTGTATACGTATCTCAGTATTGATCACAACTCAAACTATATATATTTTGGAATCAACCTCAACCCTGTATAGCTAACTCCAACATTCACATATAGAGTGTCTATGGTTGTTCCGAAATATATATAGATGTGTCGACATGATAGGTCGAAACATTGTATACGTGTCTATGGTATCTCAAGATTACATAATATATAATACAAGTTGATTAAGTTATGGTTGGAATAGATTTGTTACCAATTTTCACGTAGCTAAAATGAGAAAAATTATCCAATCTTGTTTTACCCATAATTTCTTCATTTTAAATCCGTTTTGAGTGAATCAAATTGCTATGGTTTCAAATTGAACTCTATTTTATGAATCTAAACAAAAAAAGTATAGGTTTCTAGTCGGAAAAATAAGTTACAAGTCGTTTTTGTAAAGGTAGTCATTTCAGTCGAAAGAACGACGTCTAGATGACCATTTTAGAAAACATACTTCCACTTTGAGTTTAACCATAATTTTTGGATATAGTTTCATGTTCATAATAAAAATCATTTTCTCAGAATAACAACTTTTAAATCAAAGTTTATCATAGTTTTTAATTAACTAACCCAAAACAGCCCGCGGTGTTACTACGACGGCGTAAATCCGGTTTTACGGTGTTTTTCGTGTTTCCAGGTTTTAAATCATTAAGTTAGCATATCATATAGATATAGAACATGTGTTTAGTTGATTTTAAAAGTCAAGTTAGAAGGATTAACTTTTGTTTGCGAACAAGTTTAGAATTAACTAAACTATGTTCTAGTGATTACAAGTTTAAACCTTCGAATAAGATAGCTTTATATGTATGAATCGAATGATGTTATGAACATCATTACTACCTTAAGTTCCTTGGATGAACCTACTGGAAAAGAGAAAAATGGATCTAGCTTCAATGGATCCTTGGATGGCTCAAAGTTCTTGAAGCAAAATCATGACACGAAAACAAGTTCAAGTAAGATCATCACTTGAAATAAGATTGTTATAGTTATAGAAATTGAACCAAAGTTTGAATATGATTATTACCTTGTATTAGAATGATAACCTACTGTAAGAAACAAAGATTTCTTGAGGTTGGATGATCACCTTACAAGATTGGAAGTGAGATAGCAAACTTGAAAGTATTCTTGATTTTATGAAACTAGAACTTTTGGAATTTATGAAGAACACTTAGAACTTGAAGATATAACTTGAGAGAGTTCAATTAGATGAAGAAAATTGAAGAATGAAAGTGTTTGTAGGTGTTTTTGGTCGTTGGTGTATGGATTAGATATAAAGGATATGTAATTTTGTTTTCATGTAAATAAGTCATGAATGATTACTCATATTTTTGTAATCTTATGAGATATTTCATGCTAGTTGCCAAATGATGGTTCCCACATGTGTTAGGTGACTCACATGGGCTGCTAAGAGCTGATCATTGGAGTGTATATACCAATAGTACATACATCTAAAAGCTGTGTATTGTACGAGTACGAATACGGGTGCATACGAGTAGAATTGTTGATGAAACTGAACGAGGATGTAATTGTAAGCATTTTTGTTAAGTAGAAGTATTTTGATAAGTGTATTGAAGTCTTTCAAAAGTGTATAAATACATATTAAAACACTACATGTATATACATTTTAACTGAGTCGTTAAGTCATCGTTAGTCGTTACATGTAAGTGTTGTTTTGAAACCTTTAGGTTAACGATCTTGTTAAATGTTGTTAACCCAATGTTATAATATCAAAAGAGATTTTAAATTATTATATTATCATGATATAATGATGTACGAATATCTCTTAATATGATATATATACATTAAATGTCGTTACAACGATAAACGTTACATATATGTCTCGTTTCAAAATCATTAAGTTAGTAGTCTTGTTTTTACATATGTAGTTCATTGTTAATATAATTAATGATATGTTTACTTATCATAATATCATGTTAACTATATATATAACCATATATATGTCATCATATAGTTTTTTACAAGTTTTAACGTTCGTGAATCACCGGTCAACTTGGGTGGTCAATTGTCTATATGAAACATATTTCAATTAATCAAGTCTTAACAAGTTTGATTGCTTAACATGTTGGAAACATTTAATCATGTAAATATCAATCTCAATTAATATATATAAACATGGAAAAGTTCGGGTCACTACAAATACAATATGAGTTAGCTAGGATATGATTAATATAGATTTGTTACCAATTTTCACGTAGCTACAACAAGCAAAATTATCCAATCTTGTTTTACCCATAACTTCTTCGTTTTAAATCCGTTTTGAGTGATTCAAGTTGCTATGGTTTCATATTGAACTTAAGTTTATGAATCTAAATAGAAAAAGTATAATTTTATAGTCGGAAATACAGGTTACAAGTTTTTTTTGTAAAGGTAGTCATTTCAGTCGAAAGAACGACGTCTAGATGACTATTTTGGAAAACATACTTCCACTTTGAGTTTAACCATGATTTTTGGATATAGTTTCATGTTCATAAGAAAAATCATTTTTACAGAAGAACAACTTTTAAATCAAAGTTTATCATAGTTTTTAATTAACTAACACAAAACAGCCCGCGGTCTTACTACGACGGCGTATATCCGGTTTTACGGTATTTTTCGTGTTTTCAGGTTTTAAATCATTAAGTTAGCATATAATATAGATATAGAACATGTGTTTAGTTGATTTTAAAAGTCAAGTTAGAAGGATTAACTTTTGTTTGCGAACAAGTTTAGAATTAACTAAACTATGTTCTAGTGATTACAAGTTTAAACCTTCGAATAAGGTAGTTTTATATATATGAATCGAATGATGTTATGAACATCATTACTACCTCAGGTTTTGTGGATAAACCTACTGGAAATGAGAAAAATAGATCTAGCTTCAAAGGATCCTTGGATGGCTTGAAAGTTCTTGAAGCAAAATCATGACACGAAAACATGTTCAAGTAAGATTTCCACTTGAAATAAGATTGTTAAAGTTATAGAAATTGAATCAAAGTTAGAATATGAGTATTACCTTATATTAGAAAGATATTTTACTGTAAATAATAAAGATTTCTTGAGGTTGGATGATCACTCAAAGTGGATTTGCATGATGGGAAGTAAGCTAGCAAACTTGGAAGTGTTGTTGGTGTGTTCTTGAGTAGTTGTTTTATAACTTGGTTTATGTATGGATTTATGAACTAGATTGAGCTAGATTTTGTTGAAGATGATGAAGAAAACTTAGAACACTAAGAGATTAATTAAGAGAGAGTAATTTGAATCAAGAAAATTGCAAAGTGAATGTGTTTATCCCATATAGGCTCCATTAGTTTGTTTTTTTGTTAGATATTTCTTGCTAGATGTTAAATGATGGTTCCCACATGTGTTAGGTGACTTACAAGGGCTGCTAAGAGCTGATCATTGAAGTGTATATACCAATAGTAAATACATTTAGAAGTTGGGTATTGTACGAGTACGAATACGGGTGCATACGAGTAGAATTGTTGATGAAAATGAATGAGTATGTAATTGTAAGCATGTTTGTTAAGTAGAAGTACTTTGATAAGTGTCTTGAAGTCTTCCAAAAGTGTATGAATACATATTAAAACACTACATGTATATACATTTTAACTGAGTCGTTAAGTCATCGTTAGTCGTTACATGTAAATGTTGTTTTGAAACCTTTAAGTTAACGATCTTGTTAAATTATTACATTATCATGATATTATGATGTATTAATATATCTTAATATGATATATATACATTTAAATGTTGTTACTACGATAATCGTTACATGTGTGACTCGTTTCGAAATCCTTAAGTTAGTAGTCTTGTTTTTACATATGTAGTTCATTGTTAATATACTTAATGAGATACATATTTATCATAATATCATGATAACTATATATATATATATATATATATATATATATATATATATATATATATATATATATATCCATATATATGTCATCATATAGTTTTTACAAGTTTTAGCGTTCGTGAATTGCCGGTCAACTTGGGTGGTCAATTGTCTATATGAAACATATTTCAATTAATCAAGTCTTAACAAGTTTGATTGCTTAACATGTTGGAAACACTTAATCATGTAAATATCAATTTCATTTAATATAAATAAACATGGAAAAGTTCGGGTCACTACACAAGGTACCATAAATCTTCCTGTATCTCCTAACTTAGGGGGAATACCATGTTGTAATTTTAATGAGCATTCTTCACTTATGGGCAAGCTAACTATCTCTCTTAATCTCTCTTTGTTTAAAAGTAGTTCTTTGAAAAATTTAGCGCAATTTGGAATTTCTACTAAAGCATCTACTAGTCGTATATTCAAATGCAGATTCTTGATAATATCCCAATACTTAGCAAATTGCGCTTCCTGTTTTTCCTCCCTAAGCCTACCTGAGATAGTTATGCGGGCACGCGGAATAATTTTTGGGGCCTTAGGATAGATAGGTTCCGGTGGATTGACAACAGGGTCAATTGACACAGGTTCCTTATCGGAAGAATCTTGTATGGGTATATTAACAGTTGTTTTCTTCCCATCTCTAGTGATTATTAGGGCATCAAACTCACTACACTCTATATCAACTTTAGTGGTTAAACGTTTGAGTGTAAGCTGAAAATTGGTATTAATTCTTTAAAAGTCTTTATCAAAGTGTCAAACTTAGTTGACATTCTATGACTTGAAGGTTTATCATGTATTGCTTTTTCATAAATTCAACTAAAATTTCCTTAGAGTGGAGAGTAGGTTTGTGTAAGGGGGAGATTATATTATGGTCCGAGCTATTTTGCTATTTATGTTCCCATCTAGGGTAAGGATACCTTAGATTGGTTCTAGTAGCATCAGAGTTTTTAGGAGTTGGTAAACTCTGAAGAGTGAGGGTGAGATCTTGTAACCTGCTGTTCGGGACATAAAATTGCCTTGTGAGGCCATGTCTAGGAGAGACTTATCATCCTTGGTTAAACCATTGTAAAGCGTACAGATTATGTCTGCCTGACTTAACGAATGATTGGGACATCTTTTAAGCATCACTTTTATTCTATTACATGCTAGACACAATGACTCGTTTTCTTTTTGAGAAAAGTTTGTGATGTTATTTCTAAAACAGGTTTGTAGGGAGGGTGGATAAAATTTGTTTAAAAATTTGGTGGCTAGTTCTTCCTATGAATGTATTGAATTCGGGTTAAGTTTGTCAAACCATGCTAAAGCGTGTGTAGACAGCGAATATTGAAAAAGATGAAGTTTCAAAATATTTTTCTCATTTCCTTCCTTCTTAAAAGAGTCAACCAGACTGATAAATTTATTTAAGTGAAAGTTTGGATCGTCGATCCGTAATCCTTGAAATTTACAGATCGTACTGACTTGTTTAATTATGTGTAAACTGATTTCAGGAATTCCCTCGGTTCCAAGGTGATTGGTCCTCCTCTTTCCTCTAAGCATGACTTATGCATAGAAGCAAGGGTATTTTGTTGTTTCATTTTTAGATTTTCTGTTTAAAAAGACTTAAAAGTAACTTATAGAAAATATTAATTGACTAAAAGGATCGATAATTTAATAAAACCAATTATTCTTGAAATTCGGTCGCTAACCTTATCGGATATCTTAACTGATAGGACTTCTTACAGATTACCTCGTATCTAGGTGGCCAGGCTGACTACGGAGAGGCAGGATCCTTTTGGTTCCAATATAATTGGAGACTGTTCAAAAAATCCAACAACCATGTCCGTGTATAATTGTCTTGGAGACTGTTCGGAAAATCCAACAACCAAGTCCGTGTATAATTGTCTTTCTTAGACACCACCAAACAATACTTTTGTCTATTTAAAATCTTTCTCAATCAAAATATTCGATTCCCCGGCAGCGGCGCCAGAAAACTCTGATAGGGCTACAAAGATACGGCCGAAACGGACTGTTTTATTCGTGCGGTGTCGTTAGGCCACTGGACGTCAGATTCAGTTGATCAGGGTAGCATACAGTGGTTTTATTTATTTATATTGTGCAGCGCCTAAATTTACTTTTACATTCTAAGATATAGAAGGTGTAAGTTAACCTAGTGTCGTATTTTTGAATAGATTAACGAATTGAAGATCAAGGGGATAATTCTCTTTTATTTAAACTACCTGGATAAAGGATAGTAGTTGGTTTAAGCTAATGGTGTAGTCACCCGAACTTTTCCATGTTTATATATATATTAAATGAAATTGTTATTTACATGATTAAGTGTTTCCAACATGTTAAGCAATCAAACATGTTAAGACTTGATTAATTGAAATAGGTTTCATATAGACAATTGACCACTCAAGTTGACCGGTGATTCACGAACGTTAAAACTTGTAAAAACTATATGATGACATATATATGGTTATATATATAGTTAAAATGATTTTATTATAAGTATGTATCTCATTAGGTATTTTAACAATGAGTTATATACATAAAAATGCGACTATTAATTTAAGAAACTCGAAAACGATATATATAACGATTATCGTTATAACAACGTCTTACTAGGTACATATGAATCATATTAAGATATTGATACACTTGGTTAATTATGTTAAATGATAAGTAAATATATTATTAAGTGTATTAACAATGAAATACATATGTAAAAATAAGACTACTAACTTAATGATTTCGAAACGAGACATATATGTAACGATTATCGTTGTAACGGCATTTAACTGTATATATATCATACTAAGATATATTATATATCATAATATCATGATAATATAACAATTTAACATCTCATTTGTTATAATAAACAATGGGTTAACAACATTCAACAAGATCGTTAACCTAAAGGTTTCAAAACAACATTTACATGTAACGACTAACGATGACTTAACGACTCAGTTAAAATGTATATACATGTAGTGTTTTAATATGTATTCATACACTTTTGAAAGACTTCAAGACACTTATCAAAATACTTCTACTTAACAAAAATGCTTACAATTACATCCTCGTTCAGTTTCATCAACAATTCTACTCGTATGCACCCGTATTCGTACTCGTACAATACACAGCTTTTAGATGTATGTACTATTGGTATATACACTCCAATGATCAGCTCTTAGCAGCCCATGTGAGTCACCTAACACATGTGGGAACCATCATTTGGTAACTAGCATGAAATATCTCATAAAATTACAAAAATATGAGTAATCATTCATGACTTATTTACATGAAAACAAAATTACATATCCTTTATATCTAATCCATACACCAATGACCAAAAACACCTACAAACACTTTCATTCTTCAATTTTCTTCATCTAATTTATCTCTCTCAAGTTCTATCTTCAAGTTCTAAGTGTTCTTCATAAATTCCAAAAGTTCTAGTTGCATAAAATCAAGAATACTTCCAAGATTGCGAGTTTACTTCCAAGTTTTCTAAATCTATTCCAAGTAATCATCCAAGATCAAGAAACCTTTGTTACTTACAGTAGGTTATCTTTCTAATACAAGGTAATAATCATATTCAAACTTTAATTCAATTTCTATAACTATAACAATCTTATTTCGAGTGGAAATCTTACTTGAAATTGTTTTCGTGTCATGATTCTGCTTCAAGAACTTTCAAGCTATCCAAGGATCCTTTGAAGCTAGATCTATTTTTCTTATTTCCAGTAGGTTTATCCAAGGAACTTGAGGTAGTAATGATGTTCATAACATCATTCGATTCATACACATAAAGCTATCTTATTCGAAGGTTTAAACTTGTAATCACTAGAACATAGTTTAGTTAATTCTAAACTTGTTCGCAAATAAAAGTTAATCCTTCTAACTTGACTTTTAAAATCAACTAAACACATGTTCTATATCTATATGATATGCTAACTTAATGATTTAAAACCTGGATTTACGCCGTCGTAGTAACACCGCGGGCTATTTTGGGTTAGTTAATTAAAAACTATGATAAACTTTGATTTAAAAGTTGTTATTCTGGGAAAATGATTTTTATTATGAACATGAAACTATATCCAAAAATTATGGTTAAACTCAAAGTGAAAGTATGTTTTCTAAAATGGTCATCTAGACGTCGTTCTTTCGACTGAAATGACTACCTTTACAAAAATGACTTGTAACTTATTTTTCCGACTATAAACCTATACTTTTTCTGTTTAGATTCATAAAATAGAGTTCAATATGAAACCATAGCAATTTGATTCACTCAAAACGGATTTAAAATGAAGAGGCCATGGGTAAAACAAGATTGGATAATTTTTCTCATTTTAGCTACGTGAAAATTGGTAACAAATCTATTCCAACCATAACTTAATCAACTTGTATTGTATATTATGTAATCTTGAGATACCATAGACACGTATACAATGTTTTGACCTATCATGTCGACACATCTATATATATTTCGGAACAACCATAGACACTCTATATGTGAATGTTGGAGTTAGCTATACAGGGTTGAGGTTGATTCCAAAATATATATAGTTTGAGTTTTGATCAATACTGAGATACGTATACACTGGGTCGTGGATTGATTCAAGATAATATTTATCGATTTATTTCTGTACATCTAACTGTGGACAACTAGTTGTAGGTTACTAACGAGGACAGCTGACTTAATAAACTTAAAACATCAAAATATATTAAAAGTGTTGTAAATATATTTTGAACATACTTTGATATATATGTATATATTGTTATAGGTTCGTGAATCAACCAGTGGCCAAGTCTTACTTCCCGACGAAGTAAAAATCTGTGAAAGTGAGTTATAGTCCCACTTTTAAAATCTAATATTTTTGGGATGAGAATACATGCATGTTTTATAAATGATTTACAAAATAGACACAAGTACGTGAAACTACATTCTATGGTTGAATGATCGAAATCGAATATGCCCCTTTTTATTAAGTCTGGTAATCTAAGAATTAGGGAACAGACACCCTAATTGACGCGAACTCTAAAGATAGATCTATTGGGCCTAACAAACCCCATCCAAAGTACCGGATGCTTTAGTACTTCGAAATTTATATCATATCCGAAGGGTGTCCCGGAATGATGGGGATATTCTTATATATGCATCTTGTTAATGTCGGTTACCAGGTGTTCACCATATGAATGATTTTTATCTCTATGTATGGGATGCGTATTGAAATATGAAATCTTGTGGTCTATTATTATGATTTGATATATATAGGTTAAACCTATAACTCACCAACATTTTTGTTGACGTTTTAAGCATGTTTATTCTCAGGTGATTATTAAGAGCTTCCGCTGTCGCATACTTAAATAAGGACGAGATTTGGAGTCCATGCTTGTATGATATTGTGTAAAAACTGTATTCAAGAAACTTATTTTGTTGTAACATATTTGTATTGTAAACCATTATGTAATGGTCGTGTGTAAACAGGATATTTTAGATTATCATTATTTGATAATCTACGTAAAGCTTTTTAAACCTTTATTGATGAAATAAAAGTTATGGTTTGTTTTAAAATGAATGCAGTCTTTGAAAAACGTCTCATATAGAGGTCAAAACCTCGCAACGAAATCAATTAATATGGAACGTTTTTAATCAATAAGAACGGGAAATTTCAGTTGGTATCCGAGCGTTGGTCTTAGAGAACCAGAATTTTGCATTAGTGTGTCTTATCGAGTTTGTTAGGATGCATTAGTGAGTCTGGACTTCGACCGTGTTTACTTGAAAAATGATTGCTTAACAAATTTTGTTGGAAACTATATATTTTTAACATGTGAATATTATGTAATATATTAATCTCTTAACGCGTTTGATATTATGTGATAGATGTCTACCTCTAGAACAAGTCCCATTGACTCACCTAATAATAATGAAGAGTCAAATGTAAATTGGAATGATTCGTGGACTGATTCACAAGTTCCCGAAGAGGAACCGGAAGAAGAGTCGGAACCGAAAGAAGAATCAGAACCGGATGAAGAAATAGAACCGGTGGGGGAAATAATAAAACGGTTAAGTAAAAGAAAATCCTCAACCAACCGACCAAGGTTAATTATGGTCAATGGTGTTTCCGCCAAGGAAGCAAAATATTGGGAGGATTACCAATTCTCCGATGAATCAGATTCCGACGAGAATTCCGATGATGTTATAGAAATTACCCCAACTTAATTTAAAAAGGCAAAAGAAAATAATAAGGGAAAGGGCATAAAAATAGAGAAATCTAATTCCAACCCCGATGAACTTTATATGTATCGTCAACCCCCGAAGTCCTTAAGTTGTAACAATGACCCGGGAACCTCTAAACCACCAGGTTTTTCTAAACCAATGTGGAAAACGACGGCTCGTATTAGGGGAACATCATATATCCCTAGAAACTTGGCAAAATGAACCAAAACCGAAGAAGAAGAAGAAACAAGCGAGTCGGAATAAGATAGTTGTATTCGTGTGGTGTAATATATGTAATATAGTGTGTTTATGCTTTATGATATATGTAAAAATTGCTTGTATTAATAAGTATTTTTTTTATGAATCTAACTCTTGTCTATTTTACAGTATAAAAACACAAAATGGATAGACAACTCAATATTTTAAGAGACCTACCCGGAGACATGATTGATGAAATCTTGTCTAGAGTCGGTCAGAATTCTTCGGCACAACTATTTAAGGCGAGATCAGTTTGTAAGACATTCGAAGAACGTTCCAAGAATGCCTTGGTTTATAAAAGGCTTTCGTTCGAAAGATGGGGGATATCACATTGGGAAATCCATAAGTTACGATGTGTTTACTTTGACGCATATATTGCGGGGAACCCAAATGCTATTTTACGCAATGGGTTAAGAAATTATTTTGACTCAATATATCCGAATATTGGACTTCGTGATTTAGAAAAAGTGGCTAACATGCAACATAAAGAAGCATGTTATGGGGTAAGAAATGAGGTTTTTAGATTGTTACGGGACTGTTGGACATTACGTAACCCTCGTCCCTTTGACGACGTTACAACACGCTGTCTTATCAACGGCCATAACGGTTATGTTCCACAAGACCAAGGATGGGAAGTAGTCCTAGTAAAACCAGAATGCATGACTTGTTTCTGGACGTATGAATTACGTGTCTTTAGTGCCTTTGCTGAACGACTTGTGTACTAGCTAGAATTATCTTCACAACTATCTTGTATCAAAGTTATTGTGTGCTATATTTCATGCTTTATGTAAAATAAGCGGTATTGTAAGTTTGTAAAATATTGTATAAAAGTTTGAACGCGAAATATTATTATAATCAGTTTTTCATATAGAATTGTAGTAGTTGAATTGTATATTAGCTACTAAGTATGAACTTAACGGGTAGGTACTACCCGAATTTAAACTTATAAAACGCTAATATGAAGAAAAAGCTTTTATAAATGAGTTCATATTATGCTACGAAATACTATTAACTACTCTTAATATTCTGTATGATTAACTTGTTCCATTTGACTATTTTGAAGGAAATGGCACCGACTACTCGACACACCGTGAATATGAATGAAGAGGAATTCCGTACTTTTCTAGCTTCAAACATAGCCGCAGTACAGGCTGCGCTACATACCAACAATAACCTTGGATCTAGCAGTACAGGAAATCGTGTAGGATGCACCTACAAAGAATTCACTGCCTGCAAACCTTTGGAATTTGATGGAACCGAAGGACCGATCGGATTGAAACGGTGGACCGAGAAGGTCGAATCGGTGTTTGCCATAAGTAAGTGTACTGAAGAGGACAAAGTGAAGTACACTACGCATACCTTCACAGGTTCTGCGTTAACATGGTGGAATACCTATCTAGAGCAAGTGGGACAAGATGATGCGTACGCACTACCGTGGTCAGCATTCAAGCACTTGATGAACGAGAAGTACCGTCCCAGAACTGAGGTCAATAAGCTCAAGACAGAACTTAGAGGGTTACGAACCCAAGGATTTGATATTACCACGTACGAAAGACAATTCACAGAATTGTTCCTATTGTGTCCGGGAGCATTCGAAGATGAGGAAGAGAAGATCGACGCGTTTGTGAAAGGATTACCGAAAAGAATCCAAGAAGATATAAGTTCACATGAGCCCGCCTCCATACAACAGGTATGTAGAATGGATCACAAACTAGTGAACCAGATTGAAGAAAGAATTAAAGAACAGACTGCTGAAGAGACCAATGTGAAGCAAGTCAAAAGAAAGTAGGAGGAAAACGGTGATAAGAATCACCAATACAACAACAACAGCAATTACAATAATAATCGCAACAATTATCCCAACAATCGCAACATCAATTGCAACTACAATAAACGGCTCAACAACAACAACAACAACAACAACAACAACAACAACAACAACAACAACAACAACAACAACAACAACAACAACAACAACAACAACAACAACAACAACAACAACAACAACAACAGCAACTACAACAATCATCCCAACAACAATAACAACCGTAACAACAACAAAAATCAGAAGCAGCTATCCCAAAGGTGTGAAAAGTATCACTCGGGGTTCTGCACCAAATTTTGCAACAAGTGTAAAAGAAATGGTCATAGCGCGGCGAAGTGTGAGGTCTACGAACCAGGGGTTAACAGAACGAAAGGAAAAAATGGTGTCGGAATGAGTAATGGAGGAGCAAGTAGTGTCGGAGCAAGTTATGCCAATGTAGTTTGTTATAAATGTGGAAAACCGGGCCACATTATTAGAAATTGCCCGAACCAGGAGAACACGAATGGACAAGGCCGCGGAAGAGTTTTCAATATTAATGCGGCAGAGGCACAGGAAGACCCGGAGCTTGTTACGGGTACGTTTCTTATTGACAATAAATCTGCTTACGTTTTATTTGATTCGGGTGCGGATAGAAGCTATATGAGTAGAGATTTTTGTGCTAAATATAGTTGTCCATTGACGCCTTTGGATAGTAAATTTTTACTCGAATTAGCAAATGGTAAATTAATTTCAGCAGATAATATATGTCGGAATCGAGAAATTAAACTGGTTAGCGAAACATTTAAGATTGATTTGATACCAGTAGAGTTAGGGAGTTTTGATGTGATAATCGGTATGGACTGGTTGAAAGAAGTGAAAGCAGAGATCGTTTGTTACAAAAATGCAATTCGCATTATACGAGAAAAAGGAAAACCCTTAATGGTGTACGGAGAAAAGGGCAACACGAAGCTACATCTTATTAGTAATTTGAAGGCACAAAAACTAATAAGAAAAGGTTGCTATGCTGTTCTAGCACACGTCGAGAAAGTACAAACTGAAGAAAAGAGCATCAATGATGTTCCCATTGCAAAAGAATTTCCCGATGTATTTCCGAAAGAATTACCGGGATTACCCCCACATCGATCCGTTGAATTTCAAATAGATCTTGTACCAGGAGCTGCACCAATAGCTCGTGCTCCTTACAGACTCGCACCCAGCGAGATGAAAGAATTGCAAAGCCAATTACAAGAACTTTTAGAGCGTGGTTTCATTCGACCAAGCACATCACCGTGGGGAGCTCCTGTTTTGTTTGTCAAGAAGAAGGATGGTACATTTAGGTTGTGTATTGACTACAGAGAGTTGAACAAACTTACCATCAAAAACCGTTATCCACTGCCGAGAATTGACGACTTATTTGATCAACTACAAGGCTCGTCAGTTTATTCGAAGATCGATTTATGTTCTGGATATCATCAAATGCGAGTAAAGGAGGATGATATTCCAAAAACTGCTTTTAGGACGCGTTATGGTCATTACGAGTTTATGGTTATGCTGTTTGGATTGACTAACGCACCAGCTGTGTTCATGGACCTTATGAACCGAGTGTGTGGGCCATATCTTGACAAGTTTGTCATTGTTTTCATCGATGACATACTTATTTACTCAAAGAATGATCAAGAGCACGAAGAACATTTGAGAAAAGTGCTAGAAGTATTGAGGAAAGAAAAACTATACGCTAAGTTTTCAAAGTGTGCATTTTGGTTGAAAGAAGTTCAATTCCTCGGTCACATAGTGAACAAAGAAGGTATCCAGGTGGACCCGGCAAAGATCGAAACCGTTGAAAAGTGGGAAACCCCAAAAACTCCGAAGCATATACGTCAATTTTTAGGATTGGCTGGTTACTACAGAAGATTCATCCAAGATTTCTCCAAAATAGCAAAACCCTTGACTGCATTAACGCATAAAGGGAAGAAATTTGAATGGAAGGATGAACAAGAAAAGGCGTTTCAATTATTGAAGAAAAAGCTAACTACGGCACCTATATTGTCATTGCCTGAAGGGAATGATGATTTTGTGATTTATTGTGACGCATCAAAGCAAGGTCTCGGTTGTGTATTAATGCAACGGACGAAGATGATTGCTTATGCGTCTAGACAATTGAAGATTCACGATCAAAATTATACGACGCATGATTTAGAATTAGGCGCGGTTGTTTTTGCAATAAAGACTTGGAGGCACTACTTATATGGGGTCAAAAGTATTATATATACCGACCACAAAAGTCTTCAACACATATTTAATCAGAAACAACTGAATATGAGGCAGCGTAGGTGGATTGAATTGTTGAATGATTACGACTTTGAGATTCGTTACCACCCGGGGAAGGCAAATATGGTAGCTGATGCCTTGAGCAGAAAGGACAGAGAACCCATTCGAGTAAAATCTATGAATATAATGATTTACACTAACCTTACTACTCAAATAAAGGAGGCGCAACAAGGAGTTTTAAAAGAGGGAAATTTAAAGGATGAAATACCCAAAGGATCAGAGACGCATCTTAATATTCGGGAAGACGGAACCCGGTATAGGGCTGAAAGAATTTGGGTACCAAAATTTGGAGATATGAGAGAAATGGTACTTAGAGAAGCTCATAAAACCAGATACTCAATACATCCTGGAACGGGGAAGATGTACAAGGATCTCATGAAAGGACCCGTTCATATACATTATAAACGATTCACAATAGTTGATTACATCGCGAGGTATTTGACCTCTATATGATACGTTTTACAAACATTGCATTGATTTTTAAAAGACAAACTTTCTTTACATCAAAAATTGACGGCATGCATACCATTTCATATTACATCCAACTATAATTGACTTAATATTAATCTTGATGAACTCAACAACTCGAATGCAACGTGTTTCAAAGTATGTCTTGAATGACTCCAAGTAATATCCTTAAAATGAGCTAATGCACAGCAGAAGAATTCTTTAATACATGAGAATAAACATGCTTTAAAGTGTCAACCAAAAAGTTGGTGAGTTCATTAGTTTATCATAATCCATCATTTTCGTAATAGTAATAGACCACAAGATTTCAGTTTCTATAAATATCCGTACACTCGCAAGTGTATAAAAGTATTCTATAAGTTGTAGGCACCCGGTAACAAGCTTTAACGTTCATGTTTTACCCTCTGAAGTACACCAGATCAGGTGTGTTTAAAATAACCTCGAAGTACTAAAGCATCCCATAGTCAGGATGGGGTTTGTCAGACCCAATAGATCTATCTTTAGGATTCGCGCCTACCATACATAGACAAGTTGTTTAATGTTACCAAGCTAAGAGTATATTTCTGGTTTAAACCCACATAGAATTAGTTTTAGTACTTATGCCTATTTCGTAAAACATTTATAAATCAGCGCATGTATTCTCAGCCCAAAAATATATATAAAAAGGGAGCAAATGAAACTCACAATACTGTATTTCGTAGCAATTATGTATATGACGGCACTGAACAAGTGCAGTGTTTGTCTCGGATTCACGAACCTATATTAAGTATATATATTTATATGTTGGTCAATATCTGTCTAACAATTTAGGTCAAGTCGTAGTGTATCACAATCCTAATGCTCGAGACCGACATGCAAAAGTCAACAAAAGTCAACTTGACCCAAAATGACTTCCAAAATCTATACATGTTTATTATATAACTTATATATAGTAGTTTTATATATTTAAATATATTTATCAGATCTTATTATACTAAATAATACAAGTCATTTATTAATAAATAAAAATTTATATTAAAATTCATATATGATAAAAATATACTTTTATATATCTCAAATAATAAAATTTATAAAATTCACTTAATATCATAAAAATATAGTGGTATGTATTATTAATGTAATTACATTACGTGTGGTAAAAATATCTTTGTACGCATATTTATTTGATAAAATAATATTAATAATAATAATAATGATAAAAATAATAAAATGATAGTTTCAATAAAAATATTAATTTTTAGTAATAAAGAAAATTTTAGTAATAACATCAACTGATAACAGTTATAATAATCGTTTTAATAATAATATTAAAATTAATGATAATTCAGTTGACCATATCTTTTAATCCGTTCATCGAAACCACACGATTTCTAAATGAAAAGTTATTAATTTTTTCTTCAGATTTTCAACGACATGCATATCATATAACTTATCTCAGTAGCATATGTATCAAATTCGTGATTTATCATAAACTATTTAACGACGAAACTAAGCATACAAACATGCATAATCATATATACTCGAGCACTAGTCAGGGATACACTATTAATATATAAAAGATAAGATATGAATGCTCACGTATCAATATTGTGATTCAATATTGTAGGAAAGTACGTAGACGCAACGAAAATGATAAACGTTAGGTTGACCTAACGAGCAATACCCTCGATCAATACCCATAACCTTCATAGCTATAACCCATAATTTCCTTAGCTCTATCCCATTTGAAAACTTATTTTGAAATCATCTGAATATAACTCCGTCGTAGTATTTTATATATACTAATAATATCTTGAAATAATACTAAGTAAATATATATATATATATATATATATATATATATATATATATATATATATATATATATATATATATATATATGTAATTTGATTGAGAGAGTTTAGAGAAATATATTTTCAAGTTTCTATGAAATAATGAAACCTATTGAATTCTATTTATAATAGATTTTTGAATTATTAAAGTGAATTATTAAAGTATGAATTATTAAAGTATGAATTATTAAAGTGAATTATTAAAGTATGAATTATTAAAGTGAATTATTAAAGTATGAATTATTAAAGTGAATTATTAAAGTATAAATTATTAAAGTGAATTATTAAAGTATGAATTATTAAAGTGAATTATTAAAGTATGAATTATTAAAGTTAAAGTAAAGTAAAAGTAAAGTAAAGGTAAAGTTAAAGTATAGTAAAAGTATAAAACTATGTACGTATAATACGCATATAAAAATATATATAATATTAATTTAAATCGTTATATATATATATATATATTTAATAAAATAAAATATAAATATCGTTATCTTTATCATACTGGTTAAGTAATGAGTTGTCAAAAAAAAAATAGATTTCTTAAATCACAGTGGACCTCATAACATAGGCCCATAATCATATCATAATGTATCTGATAATTCAATCATTTGATATTATCTCTTAATTCTATCGATAAATATATCGAAACAAATATGTTTATGTAAAGTATCATATATCTAATACTTTGTTAATGTTTTCAGTTAATATTATATATTATATATACATATCTATATACACATAATTGTTCGTGAATCGTCGAACACGGTCAAAGGGTAATTGATTACATGAATGTAGTTCCAAACTTTTTGAGATTCAACATTACAAATTCTGCTTATCGTGTCAGAAACATATAAAGGTTAAGTTTAAATTTGGTCGGAAATTTCCGGGTCGTCACAGTACCTACCCATTAAAGAAATTTCGTCCCGAAATTTGATCGAGGTCGTCATGGCTAACTATAAAAATGTTTTCATGACGAATATGAGTTGATAAATAGAGTTTTATCATCATTGAGTAATATAGATAAAACAATTTGATTACGCGAAGAGTATAAGTGAAGCTATCGCAAGAGAGTGAAATGAGTAAACGTATATTCGTTTTAACCGATGACGTAGTTATGATTGATTTCCGGAATTCATGGGATTTAAAGAAAATCTTTGCAATAAGATTTGGTTCTTCGGCGATTAAGGAAATCAGGATCTTCTTTGATTAAATGCGATAATCTGTCTCGATTTCTCTGTATGATATTTTACTATAATTCCACCCCCTTCGTTTCTTTATTTCCACAGCTCACACCTTCTAGTCTTTCTCCCCAATTCATACTTTAAAGCATTCGTTAATATGCTTCATCCAGTATTGATTCTTGATATACTTTTAACTTTCATATCTGTCATTCTTCTTTTTCATCTACCACCGGAGGAAGTTATTTTCTTCTACCATTACCTTGGGGTTATTGTGTTTTTCATTCTCCCGTGTCTTTATATTGCTATACGCATTTATATACACGGTTTGTAATTTCGGGGTTGTTATCGGGCTTTATATTCTCCATTATATTTTGGAGCTTCATGCTTTCGTTTTCTCTTCCCGATCTTAAGTCAAGCGGATAATAGTCCAGAATTCGTAGATATGAATTTTTGGATGAACATAGTTAATGTTCCAAGAAGAAAATCGTAATGGCACGATCTTGATTTGGCAAATTACCAGAATATCCGAAAATATAGAGCTATCAAGATGATATGTTCTTAATATGTTTGAAAATTAGGTAGAATGTAAGAGTCGTGTAAATAGTACATGATGACGGTATGTTCTGTGAATCATCACGTTCCATTAGAAACTCAGCATGACTTACTGTAATATAATCACGTTGATCAAGTGTCATTATATTATACTAACTCATGCTTCAGTTCCCAACACTACTTCAAAAACATTCCTATTTTAAATTCAAATTTTTTTTTAAATTTAGAAACTAACACAGTTTCTTTTTATGTTGTAACGCAGATATTGCGAAGAGATAAAAGATATCGGATAAGAATAGTTGTGAAAATATCTTCAGGAATATCGAAGATATTATAATAAAAGATACGATAATATGGATGATGAAGAAGATTTGTCTGTGAAGGTTTAGAATAAGAAGTAAGGTGTTTGCTAACGATTTCAGTAGACACTGAATCATTTGGATCCTTTGAAGGCAGGTTTAGTCTTTGTGATTTGTCCACAGCCTCCTTCATGGTCTGCTCAATCCGTTTTCCAGTTTCAAACCTTCTCTTTTTCTCAGCTTTACCACCATACTATTCTTTATCATCAAACTTTTGACTGTTAAAGTCGTTTACAGTTTTTGCTGCTTCATCAGCATTTTTCCAATTTTGGAGAACTAGTTCATAGTTTGGGATGTTTTTCAGAAAATTCACATTCGAAGTATGTAAGTCTAGGAGATAGACGTTATATGTATAACTTTTGACGTAAAATTGTCGCGAAATTCAAAATACTGATTGCTAATTCCCAGTAGTTGGTGTGACAATTATTGTTACAGGATGTAGGTGAGTACATGATGGAGTTTTAATGAATAAGTATAGTGGCTTTTCGGAGAGGCTTAAGTCGAAGGTTAATGAAGTTGTTGATAAGTTTACTGCTAATGTGGCGAGATATGAAAGGTTCCCCGGTAACAATGATGAAGGGGTAATTGTTATAATAAGGTTTATTCGTATAAACAAATGAAGGTGATTTGCTGGAGCTGTGACAAAACTGTCTATTTTGGAAAGAGATTGAAAAATTATATTTGGTAATAAATATCAAAGGATCTGACACGGATACGTGTTAAACTATAACTTTGGTTTCGAGAGCTTTTCAGATGCATGACAGTGGGTAATATGTGGTTGGATCATCATCTCGCATGTCTTTAGGAATTTCGAAGTGTTTGAACACATATTGTAATTGTTAATATACATATGATGTTCTAAGATTTTGAATGATACAAATATTTTTGTGAGTTCCATGAATAGAAATGAGGTTCTAGGACAGTTTTGAAGTCAAAGTATAATTTTGAAAGATGTAGGAATCTAAGAGTGATGATTTCGGTTATATCTTGAATCGAATTCTGAGATTTCAAAATCAGAATATGTAATTAGATTTTGAATGAGTATGGTTGTTTTGATTTCTATAAAAGAATGTATATTGTTGTGAAAGTAGGGAGTATAATGGATGATTTGCTGAATCAGATTCGAAGAATGTAACATATTAATTGTGAATTTATATATCTCTCGGGTATTACCTACCCGTTAAAAAAAATTTCACAATTAATATTTTGTACAAAAGAATTTTATTACAGTCTTTATGGAGATATATATGTGTATATTTCTTCAGATGTAATATTGATTTAATGAGTTAATATTAAATTAAACTCATTTGATTTATGGTTAAGGCTAGGATAGATAATTTCTAAACTTTAGAAATTACATAATCGCCGTAGAATGTTTCCCCAATGAAGTTATGAATCAATACTTCATCGTTGTGGTATTCCTTGGTATCTACATGGCGTATGACGTCGATGCTCGTGGGATAGATTGTGAAGTTGAGGTTTGCGATGCGGTTGTTGTTGGTGGTGGTAATGGTACTGTTGATGTTGTTGATGGTGGTACTGGTTATGCTGCTGGTGCTACTACTGGTGTTTGTAACCTTTGCACCATATTCTCCAAAGCCACTACCCGAGCGCGAAGCTCGTTGACTTCTTCTATTACACCGGGGTGATAGTCGGTTCGGACGAGCGGATAAATGAGATCTAGAATTTGGTGTAGTATATAATCATGACGAGATACTCTGGAAATGCGAGAGAAAATGGTGTTTCGGACAGGTTCGCCGGTAAGTGCTTCAGGTTCATTGCCAAGAAGGCAATGTGGTGGATGAAAGGGATCGCCTTCTTCTTGTCTCCAATGGTTAAGTAGATTACGAACCCATCCCCAATTCATCCAGAATAGATGATGGCTAATTGGTTAATCCATTCCGATCACGCTGCTTTCGGAGCTCATGTGGAAATCCATATCGGCATAGCTGTCGGAATTCGAGGAACTCGAACTGGTTGAGGGATCCATCTTGTATGATCAGGGAAAGAATTTTTTTTTGGTATGAAATAGATTGTAGAATTTAGATTTGGTATTCTTCAATATATAATTTACATATGTATATATAATACCAAAGTCCCATAAATTACGGAGGAATCTTTGAAAGATGTCAGTCAAAGTTCACAGTAACAGATATGCTAAGATAAGAATTCGTCTATACACTATTATACAATAAAATGTAGGAAAACGCGTCTAGACTTAAGAATGATAAGCAGGTAATTTCCTAAGGATGGTAAGTAGATGATTTCCAACTAAAAATGATAAGCAAAACTTTTGACATGCAGACACGGTCGAAGTCCAGACTCACTAATGCATCTTAACAACTATCAGTTAGACACACTAATGCAAGACCTGGTTCGCTAAGACCACCGCTCTGATACGAACTGAAAGGACCCGTTCATATACATTATAAACGATTCACAATAGTTGATTACATCGCGAGGTATTTGACCTCTATATGATACGTTTTACAAACATTGCATTCGTTTTTAAAAGACAAACTTTTTTTACATCAAAAATTGACGGCATGCATACCATTTCATATTACATCCAACTATAATTGACTTAATATTAATCTTGATGAACTCAACAACTCGAATGCAACGTCTTTCAAAGTATGTCTTGAATGACTCCAAGTAATATCCTTAAAATGAGCTAATGCACAGCGGAAGAATTCTTTAATACCTGAGAATAAACATGCTTTAAAGTGTCAACCAAAAAGTTGGTGAGTTCATTAGTTTATCATAATCCATCATTTCCGTAATAGTAATAGACCACAAGATTTCAGTTTCTATAAATATCCGTACACTCGCAAGTGTATAAAAGTATTCTATAAGTTGTAGGCACCCGGTAACAAGCTTTAACGTTCATGTTTTACCCTCTGAAGTACACCAGATCAGGTGTGTTTAAAATAACCTCGAAGTACTAAAGCATCCCATAGTCAGGATGGGGTTTGTCAGACCCAATAGATCTATCTTTAGGATTCGCGCCTACCATACATAGACAAGTTGTTTAATGTTACCAAGCTAAGGGTATATTTCTGGTTTAAACCCACATAGAATTAGTTTTAGTACTTATGCCTATTTCGTAAAACATTTATAAATCAGCGCATGTATTCTCAGCCCAAAAATATATATAAAAAGGGAGCAAATGAAACTCACAATACTGTATTTCGTAGCAATTATGTATATGACGGCACTGAACAAGTGCAGTGTTTGTCTCGGATTCACGAACCTATATTAAGTATATATATTTATATGTTGGTCAATATCTGTCTAACAATTTAGGTCAAGTCGTAGTGTATCACAATCCTAATGCTCGAGACCGACATGCAAAAGTCAACAAAAGTCAACTTGACCCAAAATGACTTCCAAAATCTATACATGTTTATTATATAACTTATATATAGTAGTTTTATATATTTAAATATATTTATCAGATCTTATTATACTAAATAATACAAGTCATTTATTAATAAATAAAAATTTATATTAAAATTCATATATGATAAAAATATACTTTTATATATCTCAAATAATAAAATTTATAAAATTCACTTAATATCATAAAAATATAGTGGTATGTATTATTAATGTAATTACATTACGTGTGGTAAAAATATCTTTGTACGCATATTTATTTGATAAAATAATATTAATAATAATAATAATGATAAAAATAATAAAATGATAGTTTCAATAAAAATATTAATTTTTAGTAATAAAGAAAATTTTAGTAATAACATCAACTGATAACAGTTATAATAATCGTTTTAATAATAATATTAAAATTAATGATAATTCAGTTGACCATATCTTTTAATCCGTTCATCGAAACCACACGATTTCTAAATGAAAAGTTATTAATTTTTTCTTCAGATTTTCAACGACATGCATATCATATAACTTATCTCAGTAGCATATGTATCAAATTCGTGATTTATCATAAACTATTTAACGACGAAACTAAGCATACAAACATGCATAATCATATATACTCGAGCACTAGTCAGGGATACACTATTAATATATAAAAGATAAGATATGAATGCTCACGTATCAATATTGTGATTCAATATTGTAGGAAAGTACGTAGACGCAACGAAAATGATAAACGTTAGGTTGACCTCACGAGCAATACCCTCGATCAATACCCATAACCTTCATAGCTATAACCCATAATTTCCTTAGCTCTATCCCATTTGAAAACTTATTTTGAAATCATCTGAATATAACTCCGTCGTAGTATTTTATGTATACTAATAATATCTTGAAATAATACTAAGTAAATATATATATATATATATATATATATATATATATATATATATATATATATATATATATATATATATATATATATATATATATATATATATATATATATATATATATATATATATATATATATATATATATATATATATATATATATATATATGTATGTATGTAATTTGATTGAGAGAGTTTAGAGAAATATATTTTCAAGTTTCTATGAAATAATGAAACCTATTGAATTCTATTTATAATAGATTTTTGAATTATTCAAGTGAATTATTAAAGTATGAATTATTAAAGTATGAATTATTAAAGTATGAATTATTAAAGTGAATTATTAAAGTATAAATTATTAAAGTGAATTATTAAAGTATGAATTATTAAAGTATGAATTATTAAAGTGAATTATTAAAGTATGAATTATTAAAGTTAAAGTAAAGTAAAAGTAAAGTAAAGGTAAAGTTAAAGTATAGTAAAAGTATAAAACTATGTACGTATAATACGTGTATAAAAATATATATAATATTAATTTAAATCGTTATATATATATATATTTAATAAAATAAAATATAAATATCGTTATCTTTATCATACTGGTTAAGTAATGAGTTGTCAAAAAAAAAATAGATTTCTTAAATCACAGTGGACCTCATAACATAGGCCCGTAATCATATCATAATGTATCTGATAATTCAATCATTTGATATTATCTCTTAATTCTGTCGATAAATATATCGAAACAAATATGTTTATGTAAAGTATCATATATCTAATACTTTGTTAATGTTTTCAGTTAATATTATATATTATATATACATATCTATATACACATAATTGTTCGTGAATCATCGAACACGGTCAAAGGGTAATTGATTACATGAATGTAGTTCCAAACTTTTTGAGATTCAACATTACAAATTCTGCTTATCGTGTCAGAAACATATAAAGGTTAAGTTTAAATTTGGTCGGAAATTTCCGGGTCGTCACATCTCAAGAAACATTTTTGGTGGCCGGGTATGAAAGCCGATGTTGCTAAATACGTAGGAGAATGTTTGACGTGTTCTAAGGTCAAAGCTGAGCATCAGAAACCATCAGGTCTACTTCAACAACCCGAAATCCCGAAATGGAAATGGGAAAACATTACCATGGATTTCATCACTAAATTGCCAAGGACTGCAAAGTGGTTTTGATTGTAGTGACCCGAACTTTTCCATGTTTATATATATTAATTGAGATTGATGTTTACATGATTAAATGTTTCCAATATGTTAAGCAATCAAACTTGTTAAGACTTGATTAATTGAAATAGGTTTCATATAGACAATTGACCACCCAAGTTGACCGGTGATTCACGAACGTTAAAACTTGTAAAAAACTATATGATGACATATATATGGTTATATATATAGTTAACATGATATTATGATAAGTAAACATATCATTAATTATATTAACAATGAACTACATATGTAAAAACAAGACTACTAACTTAATGATTTTGAAACGAGACATATATGTAACGTTTATCGTTGTAACGACATTTAATGTATATATATCATATTAAGAGATATTCGTACATCATAATATCATGATAATATAATAATTTAAAATCTCTTTTGTTATTATAAACATTGGGTTAACAACATTTAACAAGATCGTTAACCTAAAGGTTTCAAAACAACACTTACATGTAACGACTAACGATGACTTAACGACTCAGTTAAAATGTATATACATGTAGTGTTTTAATATGTATTTATACACTTTTGAAAGACTTCAATACACTTATCAAAATACTGCTACTTAACAAAAATTCTTACAATTACATTCTCGTTCAGTTTCATCAACAATTCTACTCGTATGCACCCGTATTCGTACTCGTACAATACACAGCTTTTAGATGTATGTACTATTGGTATATACACTCCAATGATCAGCTCTTAGCAGCCCATGTGAGTCACCTAACACATGTGGGAACCATCATTTGGCAACTAGCATGAAATATCTCATAAGATTACAAAAATATGAGTAATCATTCATGACTTATTTACATGAAAACAAAATTACATATCCTTTATATCTAATCCATACACCAACGACCAAAAACACCTACAAACACTTTCATTCTTCAATTTTCTTCATCTAATTGAACTCTCTCAAGTTCTATCTTCAAGTTCTAAGTGTTCTTCATAAATTCCAAAAGTTCTAGTTTCATAAAATCAAGAATACTTTCAAGTTTGCTAGCTCACTTCCAATCTTGTAAGGTGATCATCCAACCTCAAGAAATCTTTGTTTCTTACAGTAGGTTATCATTCTAATACAAGGTAATAATCATATTCAAACTTTGGTTCAATTTCTATAACTATAACAATCTTATTTCAAGTGATGATCTTACTTGAACTTGTTTTCGTGTCATGATTTTGCTTCAAGAACTTTGAGCCATCCAAGAATCCATTGAAGCTAGATCCATTTTTCTCTTTTCCAGTAGGTTCATCCAAGGAACTTAAGGTAGTAATGATGTTCATAACATCATTCGATTCATACATATAAAGCTATCTTATTCGAAGGTTTAAACTTGTAATCACTAGAACATAGTTTAGTTAATTCTAAACTTGTTCGCAAACAAAAGTTAATCCTTCTAACTTGACTTTTAAAATCAACTAAACACATGTTCTATATCTATGTGATATGCTAACTTAATGATTTAAAACCTGGAAACACGAAAAACACCGTAAAACCGGATTTACGCCGTCGTAGTAACACCGCGGGCTGTTTTGGGTTAGTTAATTAAAAACTATGATAAACTTTGATTTAAAAGTTGTTATTCTGAGAAAATGATTTTTATTATGAACATGAAACTATATCCAAAAATTATGGTTAAACTCAAAGTGGAAGTATGTTTTCTAAAATGGTCATCTAGACGTCGTTCTTTCGACTGAAATGACTACCTTTACAAAAACGACTTGTAACTTATTTTTCCGACTAGAAACCTATACTTTTTTTGTTTAGATTCATAAAATAGAGTTCAATATGAAACCATAGCAATTTGATTCACTCAAAACGGATTTAAAATGAAGAAGTTATGGGTAAAACAAGATTGGATAATTTTTCTCATTTTAGCTACGTGAAAATTGGTAACAAATCTATTCCAACCATAACTTAATCAACTTGTATTATATATTATGTAATCTTGAGATACCATAGACACGTATACAATGTTTCGACCTATCATGTCGACACATCTATATATATTTTGGAACAACCATAGACACTCTATATGTGAATGTTGGAGTTAGCTATACAGGGTTGAGGTTGATTCCAAAATATATATAGTTTGAGTTGTGATCAATACTGAGATACGTATACACTGGGTCGTGGATTGATTCAAGATAATATTTATCGATTTATTTCTGTACATCTAACTGTGGACAACTAGTTGTAGGTTACTAACGAGGACAGCTGACTTAATAAACTTAAAACATCAAAATATATTAAAAGTGTTGTAAATATATTTTGAACATACTTTGATATATATGTATATATTGTTATAGGTTCGTGAATCAACCAGTGGCCAAGTCTTACTTCCCGACGAAGTAAAAATCTGTGAAAGTGAGTTATAGTCCCACTTTTAAAATCTAATATGTTTGGGATGAGAATACATGCAGGTTTTATAAATGATTTACAAAATAGACACAAGTACGTGAAACTACATTCTATGGTTGAATTATCGAAATCGAATATGCCCCTTTTTATTAAGTCTGGTAATCTAAGAATTAGGGAACAGACACCCTAATTGACGCGAATCCTAAAGATAGATCTATTGGGCCTAACAAACCCCATCCAAAGTACCGGATGCTTTAGTACTTCGAAATTTATATCATATCCGAAGGGTGTCCCGGAATGATGGGGATATTCTTATATATGCATCTTGTTATTGTCGGTTACCAGGTGTTCACCATATGAATGATTTTTATCTCTATGTATGGGATGTGTATTGAAATATGAAATCTTGTGGTCTATTGTTACGATTTGATATATATAGGTTAAACCTATAACTCACCAACATTTTTGTTGACGTTTTAAGCATGTTTATTCTCAGGTGATTATTAAGAGCTTCCGCTGTCGCATACTTAAATAAGGACAAGATTTGGAGTCCATGCTTGTATGATATTGTGTAAAAACTGCATTCAAGAAACTTATTTTGTTGTAACATATTTGTATTGTAAACCATTATGTAATGGTCGTGTGTAAACAGGATATTTTAGATTATCATTATTTGATAATCTACGTAAAGCTTTTTAAACCTTTATTGATGAAATAAAGGTTATGGTTTGTTTAAAAATGAATGCAGTCTTTGAAAAACGTCTCATATAGAGGTCAAAACCTCGCAACGAAATCAATTAATATGGAACGTTTTTAATCAATAAGAACGGGACATTTCAGTTGGTATCCGAGCGTTGGTCTTAGAGAACCAGAAAATTTGCATTAGTGTGTCTTATCGAGTTTGTTAGGATGCATTAGTGAGTCTGGACTTCGACCGTGTTTTCTTTAAAAATGATTGCTTAACATTTTTGTTGGAAACTATATATTTTTAACATATGAATATTATGTGATATATTAATCTCTTAACGTGTTTGATATTATGTGATAGATGTCTACCTCTAGAACAAGTCCCATTGACTCACCTAATAATAATGAAGAGTCAAATGTAAATTGGAATGATTTGTGGACTGATTCACAAGTTCCCGAAGAGGAACCGGAAGAAGAGTCGGAACCGGAAGAAGAATCGGAACCGGAAGAAGAATCGGAACCGGATGAAGAAATAGAACCGGTGGGGGAAATAATAAAACGGTTAAGTAAAAGAAAATCCTCAACCAACCGACCAAAGTTAATTATGGTCAATGGTGTTTCCGCCAAGGAAGCAAAATATTGGGAGGATTACCAATTCTCCGATGAATCGGATTCCGACGAGAATTCCGATGATGTTATAGAAATTACCCCAACTGAATTTAAAAAGGCAAAAGAAAATAATAAGGGAAAGGGCATAAAAATAGAGAAATCTAATTCCAACCCCGATGAACTTTATATGTATCGTCAACCCCCGAAGTCCTTAAGTTGTAACAATGACCCGGGAACCTCTAAACCACCAGGTTTTTCTAAACCAATGTGGACAACGACGGCTCGTATTAGGGGAACATCATATATCCCTAGAAACTTGGCAAAACGAACCAAAACCGAAGAAGAAGAAACGAGCGAGTCAGAATAAGATAGTTGTATTCGTGTGGTGTAATATATGGAATATAGTGTTCTTATGCTTTATGATATATGTAAAAATTGCTTGTATTAATAAGTATTTTTTTTATGAATCTAACTCTTGTCTATTTTACAGTTTAAAAACACAAAATGGATAGACAACCCAATATTTTAAGAGACCTACCCGGAGACATGATTGATGAAATCTTGTCTAGAGTCGGCCAGAATTCTTCGGCACAACTATTTAAGGCGAGATCAGTTTGTAAGACATTCGAAGAACGTTCCAAGAATGTCTTGGTTTATAAGAGACTTTCGTTTGAAAGATGGGGGATATCACATTGGGAAACCCGTAAGTTACGATGTGTTTACTTTGACGCATATATTGCGGGGAACCCAAATGCTATTTTACGCAACGGGTTAAGAAATTATTTTGACTCAATATATCCGAATATTGGACTTCGTGATTTAGAAAAAGCGGCTAACATGCAACATAAAGAAGCATGTTATGCTTACGGATTAGTAATGTTCGCTTCTCACCAAAGTGAGAACAAGAACATCGGGCTACAACTATTAAACAAAACGTTTCCACAAGTGACGGAGTCGGTAATTGGGGTAAGAAATGAGGTTTTTAGATTATTACGGGACTGTTGGACATTACGTAACCCTCGTCCCTTTGATGACGTTACAACACGCTGTCTTATCAACGGCCATAACGGTTATGTTGCACAAGACCAAGGATGGGAAGTAGTCCTAGTAAAACCAGAATGCATGACTTGTTTCTGGACGTATGAATTACGTGTCTTTATTGCCTTTGCTGAACGACTTGTGTACTAGCTAGAATTGTCTTCACAACTATCTTGTATCAAAGTTATTGTGTGCTATATCTCATGCTTTATGTAAAATAAGCGGTATTGTAAGTTTGTAAAATATTGTATAAAAGTTTGAACGCGAAATATTATTATAATCAGTTTTTCATATAGAATTGTAGTAGTTGAATTGTATATTAGCTACTAAGTATGAACTTAACGGGTAGGTACTACCCGAATTTAAACTTATAAAACGCTAATATGAAGAAAAAGCTTTTATAAATGAGTTCATATTATGCTACGAAATACTATTAACTACTCTTAATATTCTGTATGATTAACTTGTTCCATTTAACTATTTTGAAGGAAATGGCACCGACTACTCGACACACCGTGAATATGAATGAAGAGGAATTCCGTACTTTTCTAGCTTCAAACATAGCCGCAGTACAGGCTGCGCTACATACCAACAATAACCTTGGATCTAGCAGTACAGGAAATCGTGTAGGATGCACCTACAAAGAATTCACTGCCTGCAAACCTTTGGAATTTGATGGAACCGAAGGACCGATCGGATTGAAACGGTGGACCGAGAAGGTTGAATCGGTGTTTGCCATAAGTAAGTGTACTGAAGAGGACAAAGTGAAGTACGCTACGCATACCTTCACAGGTTCTGCGTTAACATGGTGGAATACCTATCTAGAGCAAGTGGGACAAGATGATGCGTACGCACTACCGTGGTCAGCATTCAAGCACTTGATGAACGAGAAGTACCGTCCCAGAACCGAGGTCAATAAGCTCAAGACAGAACTTAGAGGGTTACGAACCCAAGGATTTGATATTACCACGTACGAAAGACGATTCACAGAATTGTGCCTATTGTGTCCGGGAGCATTCGAAGATGAGGAAGAGAAGATCGACGCGTTTGTGAAAGGATTACCGGAAAGAATCCAAGAAGATATAAGTTCACACGAGCCCGCCTCCATACAACAGGCATGTAGAATGGCTCACAAACTAGTGAACCAGATTGAAGAAAGAATTAAAGAACAGACTGCTGAAGAGGCCAATGTGAAGCAAGTCAAAAGAAAGTGGGAGGAAAACGGTGATAAGAATCACCAATACAACAACAACAGCAATTACAACAATAATCGCAACAATTATCCCAACAATCGCAACATCAATCGCAACTACAACAAACGGCCCAACAACAACAACAACAGCAACTACAACAATCATCCCAACAACAATAATAACCGCAACAACAACAACAATCAGAAGCAACTATGCCAAAGGTGTGAAAAGAATCACTCGGGGTTCTGCACCAAATTTTGCAACAAGTGTAAAAGAAATGGTCATAGCGCGGCGAAGTGTGAGGTCTACGGACCAGGGGTTAATAGAACGAAAGGAACAAATGGTGTCGGAACGAGTAATGGCGGAGCAAGTAGTGTCGGAGCAAGTTATGCCAATGTAGTTTGTTATAAATGTGGAAAACCAGGCCACATTATTAGAAATTGCCCGAACCAGGAGAACACGAATGGACAAGGCCGTGGAAGAGTTTTCAATATTAATGCGGTAGAGGCACAGGAAGACCCGGA
Organism: Rutidosis leptorrhynchoides; assembly: GCF_046630445.1. Lineage (NCBI taxonomy): Eukaryota > Viridiplantae > Streptophyta > Magnoliopsida > Asterales > Asteraceae > Rutidosis > Rutidosis leptorrhynchoides. The sequence goes on along the minus strand of NC_092334.1, from coordinate 97,675,946 downwards.
GCTTGTTACGGGTACGTTTCTTATTGACAATAAATCTGCTTACGTTTTATTTGATTCGGGTGCGGATAGAAGCTATATGAGTAGAGATTTTTGTGCTAAATTAAGTTGTCCATTGACGCCTTTGGATAGTAAATTTTTACTCGAATTAGCAAATGGTAAATTAATTTCAGCAGATAATATATGTCGGAATCGAGAAATTAAACTGGTTAGCGAAACATTTAAGATTGATTTGATACCAGTAGAGTTTGGGAGTTTTGATGTGATAATCGGTATGGACTGGTTGAAAGAAGTGAAAGCGGAGATCGTTTGTTACAAAAATGCAATTCGCATTATACGAGAAAAAGGAAAACCCTTAATGGTGTACGGAGAAAAGGGCAACACGAAGCTACATCTTATTAGTAATTTGAAGGCACAAAAACTAATAAGAAAAGGTTGCTATGCTGTTCTAGCACACGTCGAGAAAGTACAAACTGAAGAAAAGAGCATCAATGATGTTCCCATTGCAAAAGAATTTCCCGATGTATTTCCGAAAGAATTACCGGGATTACCCCCACATCGATCCGTTGAATTTCAAATAGATCTTGTACCAGGAGCTGCACCAATAGCTCGTGCTCCTTACAGACTCGCACCCAGCGAGATGAAAGAACTGCAAAGCCAATTACAAGAACTTTTAGAGCGTGGTTTCATTCGACCAAGCACATCACCGTGGGGAGCTCCTGTTTTGTTTGTCAAGAAGAAAGATGGTACATTCAGGTTGTGTATCGACTACCGAGAGTTGAACAAACTTACCATCAAGAACCGCTACCCACTACCGAGAATCGACGACTTATTTGATCAACTACAAGGCTCGTCTGTTTATTCAAAGATTGACTTACGTTCCGGGTATCATCAAATGCGGGTGAAAGAAGATGATATTCCAAAGACTGCTTTCAGAACACGTTACGGTCATTACGAGTTTATGGTCATGCCGTTTGGTTTAACTAATGCACCAGCTGTGTTCATGGACCTTATGAACCGAGTGTGTGGACCATACCTTGACAAGTTTGTCATTGTTTTCATTGATGACATACTTATTTACTCAAAGAATGACCAAGAACACGGTGAACATTTGAGAAAGGTGTTAGAAGTATTGAGGAAGGAAGAATTGTACGCTAAGTTTTCAAAGTGTGCATTTTGGTTGGAAGAAGTTCAATTCCTCGGTCACATAGTGAACAAAGAAGGTATTAAGGTGGATCCGGCAAAGATAGAAACTGTTGAAAAGTGGGAAACCCCGAAAACTCCGAAACACATACGCCAGTTTTTAGGACTAGCTGGTTACTACAGAAGGTTCATCCAAGACTTTTCCAGAATAGCAAAACCCTTGACTGCATTAACGCATAAAGGGAAGAAATTTGAATGGAATGATGAACAAGAGAAAGCGTTTTAGTTATTGAAGAAAAAGCTAACTACGGCACCTATATTGTCATTGCCTGAAGGGAATGATGATTTTGTGATTTATTGTGACGCATCAAAGCAAGGTCTCGGTTGTGTATTAATGCAACGAACGAAGGTAATTGCTTATGCGTCTAGACAATTGAAGATTCACGAACAAAATTATACGACGCATGATTTGGAATTAGGCGCGGTTGTTTTTGCATTAAAGACTTGGAGGCACTACTTATATGGGGTCAAAAGTATTATATATACCGACCACAAAAGTCTTCAACACATATTTAATCAGAAACAACTGAATTTGAGGCAGCGTAGGTGGATTGAATTATTGAATGATTACGATTTTGAGATTCGTTACCACCCGGGGAAGGCAAATGTGGTAGCCGATGCCTTGAGCAGGAAGGATAGAGAACCCATTCGAGTAAAATCTATGAATATAATGATTCATAATAACATTACTACTCAAATAAAGGAGGCGCAACAAGGAGTTTTAAAAGAGGGAAATTTAAAGGATGAAATACCCAAAGGATCGGAGAAGCATCTTAATATTCGGGAAGACGGAACCCGGTATAGGGCTGAAAGGATTTGGGTACCAAAATTTGGAGATATGAGAGAAATGGTACTTAGAGAAGCTCATAAAACCAGATACTCAATACATCCTGGAACGGGGAAGATGTACAAGGATCTCAAGAAACATTTTTGGTGGCCGGGTATGAAAGCCGATGTTGCTAAATACGTAGGAGAATGTTTGACGTGTTCTAAGGTCAAAGCTGAGCATCAGAAACCATCAGGTCTACTTCAACAACCCGAAATCCCGGAATGGAAATGGGAAAACATTACCATGGATTTCATCACTAAATTGCCAAGGACTGCAAGTGGTTTTGATACTATTTGGGTAATAGTTGATCGTCTCACCAAATCAGCACACTTCCTACCAATAAGAGAAGATGACAAGATGGAGAAGTTAGCACGACTGTATTTGAAGGAAGTCGTCTCCAGACATGGAATACCAATCTCTATTATCTCTGATAGGGATGGCAGATTTATTTCAAGATTCTGGCAGACATTACAGCAAGCATTAGGAACTCGTCTAGACATGAGTACTGCCTATCATCCACAAACTGATGGGCAGAGCGAAAGGACGATACAAACGCTTGAAGACATGCTACGAGCATGTGTTATTGATTTCGGAAACAGTTGGGATCGACATCTACCGTTAGCAGAATTTTCCTACAACAACAGCTACCATTCAAGCATTGAGATGGCGCCGTTTGAAGCACTTTATGGTAGAAAGTGCAGGTCTCCGATTTGTTGGAGTGAGGTGGGGGATAGACAGATTACGGGTCCGGAGATTATACAAGAAACTACCGAGAAGATCATCCAAATTCAACAACGGTTGAAAACCGCCCAAAGTCGACAAAAGAGCTACGCTGACATTAAAAGAAAAGATATAGAATTTGAAATTGGAGAGATGGTCATGCTTAAAGTTTCACCTTGGAAAGGCGTTGTTCGATTTGGTAAACGAGGGAAATTAAATCCAAGGTATATTGGACCATTCAAGATTATTGATCGTGTCGGACCAGTAGCTTACCGACTTGAGTTACCTCAACAACTCGCGGCTGTACATAACACTTTCCACGTCTCGAATTTGAAGAAATGTTTTGCTAAAGAAGATCTCACTATTCCGTTAGATGAAATCCAAATCAACGAAAAACTCCAATTCATCGAAGAACCCGTCGAAATAATGGATCGTGAGGATAAAAGACTTAAGCAAAACAAGATACCAATTGTTAAGGTTCGATGGAATGCTCGTAGAGGACCTGAGTTCACCTGGGAGCGTGAAGATCAGATGAAGAAGAAATACCCGCATCTATTTCCAGAAGATTCGTCAACACCTTCAACAGCTTAAAATTTCGGGACGAAATTTATTTAACGGGTAGGTACTGTAGTGACCCGAACTTTTCCATGTTTATATATATTAATTGAGATTGATGTTTACATGATTAAATGTTTCCAATATGTTAAGCAATCAAACTTGTTAAGACTTGATTAATTGAAATAGGTTTCATATAGACAATTGACCACCCAAGTTGACCGGTGATTCACGAACGTTAAAACTTGTAAAAAACTATATGATGACATATATATGGTTATATATATAGTTAACATGATATTATGATAAGTAAACATATCATTAATTATATTAACAATGAACTACATATGTAAAAACAAGACTACTAACTTAATGATTTTGAAACGAGACATATATGTAACGTTTATCGTTGTAACGACATTTAATGTATATATATCATATTAAGAGATATTCGTACATCATAATATCATGATAATATAATAATTTAAAATCTCTTTTGTTATTATAAACATTGGGTTAACAACATTTAACAAGATCGTTAACCTAAAGGTTTCAAAACAACACTTACATGTAACGACTAACGATGACTTAACGACTCAGTTAAAATGTATATACATGTAGTGTTTTAATATGTATTTATACACTTTTGAAAGACTTCAATACACTTATCAAAATACTGCTACTTAACAAAAATTCTTACAATTACATTCTCGTTCAGTTTCATCAACAATTCTACTCGTATGCACCCGTATTCGTACTCGTACAATACACAGCTTTTAGATGTATGTACTATTGGTATATACACTCCAATGATCAGCTCTTAGCAGCCCATGTGAGTCACCTAACACATGTGGGAACCATCATTTGGCAACTAGCATGAAATATCTCATAAGATTACAAAAATATGAGTAATCATTCATGACTTATTTACATGAAAACAAAATTACATATCCTTTATATCTAATCCATACACCAACGACCAAAAACACCTACAAACACTTTCATTCTTCAATTTTCTTCATCTAATTGAACTCTCTCAAGTTCTATCTTCAAGTTCTAAGTGTTCTTCATAAATTCCAAAAGTTCTAGTTTCATAAAATCAAGAATACTTTCAAGTTTGCTAGCTCACTTCCAATCTTGTAAGGTGATCATCCAACCTCAAGAAATCTTTGTTTCTTACAGTAGGTTATCATTCTAATACAAGGTAATAATCATATTCAAACTTTGGTTCAATTTCTATAACTATAACAATCTTATTTCAAGTGATGATCTTACTTGAACTTGTTTTCGTGTCATGATTTTGCTTCAAGAACTTTGAGCCATCCAAGGATCCATTGAAGCTAGATCCATTTTTCTCTTTTCCAGTAGGTTCATCCAAGGAACTTAAGGTAGTAATGATGTTCATAACATCATTCGATTCATACATATAAAGCTATCTTATTCGAAGGTTTAAACTTGTAATCACTAGAACATAGTTTAGTTAATTCTAAACTTGTTCGCAAACAAAAGTTAATCCTTCTAACTTGACTTTTAAAATCAACTAAACACATGTTCTATATCTATGTGATATGCTAACTTAATGATTTAAAACCTGGAAACACGAAAAACACCGTAAAACCGGATTTACGCCGTCGTAGTAACACCGCGGGCTGTTTTGGGTTAGTTAATTAAAAACTATGATAAACTTTGATTTAAAAGTTGTTATTCTGAGAAAATGATTTTTATTATGAACATGAAACTATATCCAAAAATTATGGTTAAACTCAAAGTGGAAGTATGTTTTCTAAAATGGTCATCTAGACGTCGTTCTTTCGACTGAAATGACTACCTTTACAAAAACGACTTGTAACTTATTTTTCCGACTAGAAACCTATACTTTTTTTGTTTAGATTCATAAAATAGAGTTCAATATGAAACCATAGCAATTTGATTCACTCAAAACGGATTTAAAATGAAGAAGTTATGGGTAAAACAAGATTGGATAATTTTTCTCATTTTAGCTACGTGAAAATTGGTAACAAATCTATTCCAACCATAACTTAATCAACTTGTATTATATATTATGTAATCTTGAGATACCATAGACACGTATACAATGTTTCGACCTATCATGTCGACACATCTATATATATTTTGGAACAACCATAGACACTCTATATGTGAATGTTGGAGTTAGCTATACAGGGTTGAGGTTGATTCCAAAATATATATAGTTTGAGTTGTGATCAATACTGAGATACGTATACACTGGGTCGTGGATTGATTCAAGATAATATTTATCGATTTATTTCTGTACATCTAACTGTGGACAACTAGTTGTAGGTTACTAACGAGGACAGCTGACTTAATAAACTTAAAACATCAAAATATATTAAAAGTGTTGTAAATATATTTTGAACATACTTTGATATATATGTATATATTGTTATAGGTTCGTGAATCAACCAGTGGCCAAGTCTTACTTCCCGACGAAGTAAAAATCTGTGAAAGTGAGTTATAGTCCCACTTTTAAAATCTAATATGTTTAGGATGAGAATACATGCAGGTTTTATAAATGATTTACAAAATAGACACAAGTACGTGAAACTACATTCTATGGTTGAATTATCGAAATCGAATATGCCCCTTTTTATTAAGTCTGGTAATCTAAGAATTAGGGAACAGACACCCTAATTGACGCGAATCCTAAAGATAGATCTATTGGGCCTAACAAACCCCATCCAAAGTACCGGATGCTTTAGTACTTCGAAATTTATATCATATCCGAAGGGTGTCCCGGAATGATGGGGATATTCTTATATATGCATCTTGTTATTGTCGGTTACCAGGTGTTCACCATATGAATGATTTTTATCTCTATGTATGGGATGTGTATTGAAATATGAAATCTTGTGGTCTATTGTTACGATTTGATATATATAGGTTAAACCTATAACTCACCAACATTTTTGTTGACGTTTTAAGCATGTTTATTCTCAGGTGATTATTAAGAGCTTCCGCTGTCGCATACTTAAATAAGGACAAGATTTGGAGTCCATGCTTGTATGATATTGTGTAAAAACTGCATTCAAGAAACTTATTTTGTTGTAACATATTTGTATTGTAAACCATTATGTAATGGTCGTGTGTAAACAGGATATTTTAGATTATCATTATTTGATAATCTACGTAAAGCTTTTTAAACCTTTATTGATGAAATAAAGGTTATGGTTTGTTTAAAAATGAATGCAGTCTTTGAAAAACGTCTCATATAGAGGTCAAAACCTCGCAACGAAATCAATTAATATGGAACGTTTTTAATCAATAAGAACGGGACATTTCATTGATACTATTTGGGTAATAGTTGATCGTCTCACCAAATCAGCACACTTCCTGCCAATAAGAGAAGATGACAAGATGGAGAAGTTAGCACGACTGTATTTGAAGGAAGTCATCTCCAGACATGGAATACCAATCTCTATTATCTCTGATAGGGATGGTAGAATTATTTCAAGATTCTGGCAGACATTACAGCAAGCATTAGGAACTCGTCTAGACATGAGTACTGCCTATCATCCACAAACTGATGGACAGAGCGAAAGGACGATACAAACGCTTGAAGACATGCTACGAGCATGTGTTATTGATTTCGGAAACAGTTGGGATCGACATCTACTGTTAGCAGAATTTTCCTACAACAACAGCTACCATTCAAGCATTGAGATGGCGCCGTTTGAAGCACTTTATGGTAGAAAGTGAAGGTCTCCGATTTGTTGGAGTGAAGTGGGGGATAGGCAGATTACGGGTCCAGAGATAATACAAGAAACTACCGAGAAAATCATCCAAATTCAACAAAGATTGAAAACCGCCCAGAGTCGACAAAAGAGCTACGCGGACAGTAAAAGAAAAGATATAGAGTTTGAAATTGGAGAAATGGTCATGCTTAAGGTTTCACCTTGGAAAGGCGTTGTTCGATTTGGTAAACGGGGGAAACTAAATCCAAGGTACATTGGACCATTCAAGATTATAGATCGTGTCGGACCAGTAGCTTACCAACTGGAGCTACCTCAACAACTCGCAGCTGTACATAACACTTTCCACATCTCAAATTTGAAGAAATGTTTTGCTAAAGAAGATCTCACTATTCCGTTGGACGAAATCCAAATCAATGAAAAACTTCAATTCATTGAAGAACCCGTCGAAATAATGGATCGTGAGGTTAAGAGACTTAAACAAAATAAGATACCGATTGTTAAGGTTCGATGGAATGCTCGTAGAGGACCCGAGTTCACCTGGGAGCATGAAGATCAGATGAAGAAGAAATACCCGCATTTATTTCCAGAAGATACGTCAACACCTCCAACTGCTTAAAATTTCGGGACGAAATTTATTTAACGGGTAGGTACTGTAGTGACCCGAACTTTTCCATGTTTATGTATATATTAAATGAAATTGTTATTTACATGATTAAGTGTTTCCAACATGTTAAGCAATTAAACATGTTAAGACTTGATTAATTGAAATAGGTTTCATATAGACAATTGACCACCCAAGTTGACCGGTGATTCACGAACGTTAAAACTTGTAAAAACTATACGATGACATATATATCATTATATATATAGTTAAAATGATTTTATTATAAGTATGTATCTCATTAGGTATTTTAACAATGAGTTATATACATAAAAATGAGACTATTAATTTAAGAAACTCGAAAAAGATATATATAACGATTATCGTTATAACAACGTCTTACTAGGTACATATGAATCATATTAACATATTGATACACTTGGTTAATTATGTTAAATGATAAGTAAATATATTATTAAGTGTATTAACAATGAAATACATATGTAAAAATAAGACTACTAACTTAATGATTTCGAAACGAGACATATATGTAACGATTATCGTTGTAACGGCATTTAACTGTATATATATCATACTAAGATATATTATATATCATAATATCATGATAATATAACAATTTAACATCTCATTTGTTATAATAAACAATGGGTTAGCAACATTCAATAAGATCGTTAACCTAAAGGTTTCAAAACAACATTTACATGTAACGACTAACGATGACTTAACGACTCAGTTAAAATGTATATACATGTAGTGTTTTAATATGTATTCATACACTTTTGAAAGACTTCAAGACACTTATCAAAATACTTCTACTTAACAAAAATGCTTACAATTACAACCTCGTTCAGTTTCATCAACAATTCTACTCGTATGCACCCGTATTCGTACTCGTACAATACACAGCTTTTAGATGTATGTACTATTAGTATATACACTCCAATGATCAGCTCTTAGCAGCCCATGTGAGTCACCTAACACATTTGGGAACCATCATTTGGTAACTAGCATGAAATATCTCATAAAATTACAAAAATATGAGTAATCATTCATGACTTATTTACATGAAAACAAAATTACATATCCTTTATATCTAATCCATACACCAACGACCAAAAACACCTACAAACACTTTCATTCTTCAATTTTATTCATCTAATTTATCTCTCTCAAGTTCTATCTTCAAGTTCTAAGTGTTCTTCATAAATTCCAAAAGTTCTAGCTTCATAAAATCAAGAATACTTCCAAGATTGCAAGTTTACTTCCAAGTTTTCTTAATCTATTCCAAGTAATCATCCAAGATCAAGAAACCTTTGTTACTTACAGTAGGTTATCTTTCTAATACAAGGTAATAATCATATTCAAACTTTAATTCAATTTCTATAACTATAACAATCTTATTTCGAGTGGAAATCTTACTTGAAATTGTTTTCGTGTCATGATACTGCTTCAAGAACTTTCAAGCCATCCAAGGATCCTTTGAAGCTTGATCTATTTTTCTCATTTATAGTAGGTTTATCCAAGGAACTTGAGGTAGTAATGATGTTCATAACATCATTCGATTCATACATATAAAGCTATCTTATTCGAAGATTTAAACTTGTAATCACTAGAACATAGTTTAGTTAATTCTAAACTTGTTCGCAAATAAAAGTTAATCCTTCTAACTTGACTTTTAAAATCAACTAAACACATGTTCTATATCTATATGATATGCTAACTTAATGATTTAAAACCTGGAAACACGAAAAACACCGTAAAATCGGATTTACGCCGTCGTAGTAACACCGCGGGCTGTTTTGGGTTAGTTAATTAAAAACTATGATAAACTTTGATTTAAAAGTTATTATTCTGGGAAAATGATTTTTATTATGAACATGAAACTATATCCAAAAATTATGGTTAAACTCAAAGTGAAAGTATGTTTTCTAAAATGGTCATCTAGACGTCGTTCTTTCGACTGAAATGACTACCTTTACAAAAATGACTTGTAACTTATTTTTCCGACTATAAACCTATACTTTTTCTGTTTAGATTCATAAAATAGAGTTCAATATGAAACCATAGCAATTTGATTCACTCAAAACGGATTTAAAATGAAGAGGTTATCGGTAAAACAAAATTGGATAATTTTTCTCATTTTAGCTACGTGAAAATTGGTAACAAATATATTCCAACCATAACATAATCAACTTGTATTATATATTATGTAATCTTGAGATACCATAGACACATATACAATGTTTCGACCTATCATGTCGACACATCTATATATATTTCGGAACAACCATAGACACTCTATATGTGAATGTTGGAGTTAGCTATACAGGGTTGAGGTTGATTCCAAAATATATATAGTTTGGGTTGTGATCAATACTGAGATACGTATACACTGGGTCGTGGATTGATTCAAGATAATATTTATCAATTTATTTCTGTACATCTAACTGTGGACAACTAGTTGTAGGTTACTAACGAGGACAGCTGACTTAATAAACTTAAAACATCAAAATATATTAAAAGTGTTGTAAATATATTTTGAACATACTTTGATATATATGTATATATTGTTATAGGTTCGTGAATCAACCAGTGGCCAAGTCTTACTTCCCGACGAAGTAAAAATCTGTGAAAGTGAGTTATAGTCCCACTTTTAAAATCTAATATTTTTGGGATGAGAATACATGCAGGTTTTATAAATGATTTACAAAATAGACACAAGTACGTGAAACTACATTCTATGGTTGAATGATCGAAATCGAATATGCCCCTTTTTATTAAGTCTGGTAATCTAAGAATTAGGGAACAGACACCCTAATTGACGCGAACTCTAAAGATAGATCTATTGGGCCTAACAAACCCCATCCAAAGTACCGGATGCTTTAGTACTTCGAAATTTATATCATATCCGAAGGGTGTCCCGGAATGATGGGGATATTCTTATATATGCATCTTGTTAATGTCGGTTACCAGGTGTTCACCATATGAATGATTTTTATCTCTATGTATGGGATGTGTATTGAAATATGAAATCTTGTGGTCTATTATTATGATTTGATATATATAGGTTAAACCTATAACTCACCAACATTTTTGTTGACGTTTTAAGCATGTTTATTCTCAGGTGATTATTAAGAGCTTCCGCTGTCTCATACTTAAATAAGGACGAGATTTGGAGTCCATGCTTGTATGATATTGTGTAAAAACTGCATTCAAGAAACTTATTTTGTTGTAACATATTTGTATTGTAAACCATTATGTAATGGTCGTGTGTAAACAGGATATTTTAGATTATCATTATTTGATAATCTACGTAAAGCTTTTTAAACCTTCATTGATGAAATAAAGGTTATGGTTTGTTTTAAAATGAATGCAGTCTTTGAAAAACGTCTCATATAGAGGTCAAAACCTCGCAACAAAATCAATTAATATGGAACGTTTTTAATCAATAAGAACGGGACATTTCAAATGGTCCTAAGTGCGAAAAAGTAAATAAAGTGGAAGGATATCTGGAGTGTGGAGATCAGGGAAATGTTGACCAAGATATTAGATTTGGGTTAGGGAAAGGTAATTATGCTTAGGTTTAAGGCTATGTTTGGAATGATGTAGATCTGGTTGGATGAGCAAATTACACAGACCTACTTATCTCTAAACTCTCAGAGTTCTCTTTGAGCAGTGAAAAGTATGTCACTTGGTTGTATAATTGAAAGGTAGCTATACCTTGGAGGTTATCCTCAGTAAAGTACTAGGTTTATTAGTGAGTTGAGCTCTAATCCTAACCCTCTTTATCAGTTTAGTTAACTGAATAACAACGTGCCGTGTTGATTGAACACTGATCACAAATGGAAGGAGTCCGCCGGTTTAAGTTGGCAAAATCTTAAATGAAAATTAACAATCATTTCATCATACTAATGAGATCATATCAATTTAAACATTATACAGCATTACAATTGATATGCTGAAAGTAAATCAGATAGAAATCTAATAAATACCTAGGCAGTTGACATGACTTAATCCTAAAGCAACAATCAAACAAGAACATGCAATAGGCTTGGGTCATACAGTGAAGGCACTAACTAGATCTTAACAGCTCCTAAGAGGTCTCTTCGGAATAGTCAATAGGCATACTAGGTCATTCATGTCTCAATTCCTAAATTCCGTGTCCTAAAACCGTATTAAATGCCTCTCGAGAACTCCGGCTATACCAAGTTCATAGAATCTTCAGATACAGTATAATCAGGGGTCTTAATCCTATGAAGTAGCTAAGTTCATATAGGTGGACAAGTCCTGATCACAACATAGGTTGGTCAATCCTTAAGATGGTAGCATACAAATCTATCAGACTCACTAGTTCAAATAATCGTACTAAATTAACATAATTACACTAACCCAAATTTCTATCATGGCAACATACAGATTAATTAAGCTATCATGTTAATATCGAAACGCATTATTAAACATAAAAAGTAAGAACACATGTTTAATACAAAAGACAAGTGTTTCGGATAAAAACCTGAAAAGGCTAAAGAAATGTGCCCGAGATCGCAGGGACTCGCCGGGATATCCTCCGAAAAATAAAAGCTAAGCTAACTACTACTAAAAACTAACTAAAATCTTGAAAATATAAAGTGAATTACAAATTGAATGTGTGTTGAAATGGATGGAGAGAGCCCTTTAAATAGACTTGATTTTTGCCAGCAAATGGCTGGCTGGCCATTTGACAGGCCGTTTGGCAAGCCGTTTGCTAGGCCCGTTTGCTTGGTTTGCCCGTTTAAGGTGCCCGTTTGATCAGGCCATGTGCCAGGCCGTTTGACATATAGGCAGGCCGTTTGGTAGGCCGTTTGGCTTGCCTGGTCAGCTGAAATTCACTGAATCGTAACTTGATTTCTTGTCCTTCACCGTTTTCGCTCTAGAATCTTCATTTTACCTCCGTTTTACTTGATTCTTTTTGCATTGCCTTCGTAATTACTTAATCTACAAAATCAACCGAAAAGGCGATAATTTTACCGACAAAGTTTGAATCTTTATTGTTTTAGGGCTTAATATCAGGGGGTAAAAATGTGACGTTTTGGCCAATATCAAACACCTTTTGTCAAAGGCCCAACGATCACATTGAAATCCAAAACAATGGCCTTAAAGCAAATCATCTTACACCAAAGTTTGACCTTTGGCTCAAGGTCATAAACCAAAATATCTACTGCAAGGTGGAAAAACTCTCCACAAATGTCCATGCATGTGAAGCCTCGTTACTTTGGTGTCTCCAACACCGGATTCAAGTAAACATGACACTTTTCATGGCAAAGAGGATGAATGGGTTGGTGTACAATGAATCACTCTCCATTCCTTATGGAGCACACCTAACGAAACTCTTCACGCAACTGTATGTTTAAGATCTTCATCATGTTGGTCTAATCACCCTCCCAATCAATTATGATTCGGTTCGACCTTTTAATGAAGAAACAGAAGGTGAGAACACACCTGCCTGGAGTGTTACGGGATCCGATGATAGTGTTGAAGATGACCAGTTCATTGCACAATTATCCTCCACTCAGATGTCCATTCTTCATCGTCAGAATCGACGAACCCACAAGATCTTACGACGATTTCTGAACAACCTTATCTGTGGAAGATGCTCATCACAGCCAAGAACCTCTTGCCCCATGTAGAACGAACCTAGGAATGACTTATTGTATTTTCCATGCATATTGTCATGTACGCATAACTATGTTTTGTGTTTTCTATGAATAAAATGTGTGCTTGTAATGTTTTAACAAATATTTTCCATCGTGCACAATTTAAGGGGGAGCTTTGCTCTAAGGGCGAGCTTAGTTCTAGGGGGAGCTAACCTTTTTGCTTTGAAAAAAGAGGGAGAAATATGGATACAAGTGATTGTTAACACTTGCGTATTTATAGCAAAATGTCCCTCATCACTTGTATGTTTGTCATCATCAAAAAGGGGGAGAATATTGGTTAAATGTTGGTTAATGGACTAACCAACAAAGTTAAGTATGATGCTTAACCAAAGAATATGTTTTGATGATGAGACATACATATGCATAAGTGATGATCGACATCTTAACATAAAACATGCAAGGTCACTAATCCATACTTGATCTTGCAAATGACAAACTCAAACAAAACTTAAAGAATGAAAATAAAGATCAGCAAAGTACACGGTCAAAGTACGGTTGACCGCATACCCAGTCGTAGAAGCCCAGACTTAATTGCAATGCAGTTTTGTGAAAACAAGTTGCAAGGTCGCCACCACGGTCAACCGCAATGCGACCGCAGTTTTCTCTGTCACCGTTTTTGACCAAATTTAGTTTGACTAGTTCCTGACATCTATAATTCATGAAACCTTTCTCAACATGCTTAGAATAGATGCCCTCTCCATACTCAAATGAGTTTTGGTCATAAAAATACTAATCTTGGTTAATTACTCCTAATTACATCTTAATGACAAATTAACCATGATTAGGCATAACACATAAGTGTTAATCAACAACTTGTGATCTTAAAACTTATCTAGATATCCTTAGTATGATCACCAAGTACCAACACACTTAAGTTAATATCACTAGAATATTAATTATAATTAAAGATGACTTAGTGATTAATTAAGGCTAAATGAAGAACAATGCTTTCAAGTGTAACTAGTAAAGACTTGTAATCCTAAAATACACTTAGATACATGTAACAATCCTGCTTTTTCCGTCACTTCCGTTAACTTTCTGTTAATTAATTTAACAACGATTACTTGACTTTAGTGTGTTTATGTGTAATAAATACATACTTAATCCTTGGAGGGTTACAATAATTAATATGGGTTGATATTAATACGAATAAATATTTCGAATAATGAAATACGATAAAAACAATACGGTTTTGATAACTGCTTTTGAGCAACGAAACGCTCGGGTTTTATTTTAATAATTAATTTATTAATTATTAACTTTTTAAAAATAATTAATTTATTGGGTTTTTAATAAATTAACGTTTGGTTGCGTTTAACGATCAGTTTAGCGTTCCGGGCCTTCGGTACGACTAAACGGCACTTAAAATGAACCACGAGTACAAGCTTTTGCAAAACACGAGCTCGGGAGTCACCCCCATGGGCCATTCAGCCGACCCCACTCCCCTCCCCCCTTATATTTTAATTTTTGTAACTTTAGGGACTTAAGTGTTAATTGTGGAATTATGGCTTAATATAAATTATAGTGTAAACCTAAATTTGGCACAAACCCTCACAAGAAAAAGCTACCAGTCGATCCCTCTCCCTCCCTCTTTGATCGCCGACCATTATCATCACCATCACATCTTCATCTTTCAAAATTAGCAAAAGTGTTCTATACGAATCGCGTTCATCTCATCGTTCTCTATCCATTGGTATAAATAATTTTGTGATCAAAGGTATAATTAGCTAAACCCTAATCTTAAAAATCTGATTTTTATTAATGTTTCATAGTTTATGTTGTCAATTGCTCAAGTCTATACGCGTACATGTTAATCGTTATCGTTAATTTGATCGTTTGATGCGTTAGGGTTTAAAACCGAATTTTTTATTGCATGATCAGTGAATTTTGATTTTTAAAATGCATGATATTATGTGTTAATTAGATTCCTTGATAAAAACTATTTATTTTAGGCTTTGGATTCTCTTGATTTCGTTTCCGGATGATCAAGTTATGTCCATTTGAATTAACGTTGTGTTTTTGTTGTGTAATCAGAAATCTGGGTTTGATAGACCACAAATTGGCTTGTGAAACTTATACCACTGGAAATATAATTTAAATACACTCAATTTACACTAGGATATCATATCTTTTGCTTATGTATAACTTGAGATATGCTTGAATTAGTGTAAAAGTGGATTTATACAGCACTTGCATGAAAACAGCCTTGTATGATAAAATGTTTTGACTTCTGTGTTTAAATCTTTGCATATTTAAAATTTACACAAAAATTACTTTACCTTTCATGTAGATATCATAGTCTAATTGTATTTAGATCTTCGAATAATTGCGTGCGAATGTGACTAGCTAAACTAGAATCGAAACAGTAACTTGCTCTCTGTTTTATACTCTGTGGTTTGTGTTTATTGAAATAGCATGTATGCTTCTGGAATATGAATCTTTATATTTTATGTGGTATATGCTCAGTTTATTGCAACCCCCGAAAACTTATGCATTGGGCACAATAGGGTCATACTTTGTGTAACTTCTGAATTGAGCTGAAAACTGAACATTCAACTTGCACGAATAAACTGTACAAATTGGCTAAACAAAAATTGCTCAACTTTTGATATGTGTTAGTTTGACATGTTGGCCAACATTTGACATGTACCTACTAATGTTGACTTTAGTTGACTACTTTGATCAAGTTTGACTTTCGGTTTGACTTCGGTTGACTTTGTTTGACTTGCGTGAACTAGTAGATTGTATGTTGACTTTTACTTTGAAACGTGTCGATTCGAGCAATAAGACAACTTATACTATGAAACCATATTTGTTTAAGACATAATTAATGACCAACTTAAATACGTATACTTAGGTTGCATTACTCGGCTATAATCCGTACAAGTTTTGTCTGTCATCCAAGCTTTATTCAAAGGTGAGTCTACAGTCCCGCTTTTTACATGTTTTCAGGGATGAGAATACACGCTGTTATACTTACATTATCAAATTCTTTTGTATTGACACGAGTACTATATATGCATATTGATTTTGTTCACAAAGCCTCTAGCTTGAATACTTTTAATACCATCGGTGTAAGCACAATTTAGATGGACGGATCCGTTAGGTTGACAACCTCACCCTACAATATTAACTGTGGTGCATTTATTTTGAACATTAGATACACTCGAACAAGTGTATAACATTTTATGAGGTAAATGTAACGACCCGACTTTTTCAACTTTTATTTATATTTATTACTTTTAGGAAACTGCGTATTTGTGCGTACTGTGATAGATTATATTCTGGGGTCATTAATTATGTTAATTACTTTCGTTAATGCCTTACAACATGATATTAAGTGCTTAACATGATCCTTGAATGCATTTACGACCGTTAGTGTCACTTACCGTTTAAAACGAGCTACGTACTTGGTACACGTTAAACTTTGGTCATAATTGGAATATTATGACTATGTAAACATAATTGTTATTTATTTATGACAATTACCTAGCTTTATGGTTCCTTAGTTATGCTTAGTGGTTACTAATGCTTACTAGTTAGTTTTAATGGACCTAACACCTTAATGGACCTAGTTAATTAAAGGCCCAACCTACTTAACTTAATGGACTCACTTAATGGACTAGTTAGCCCATTACTACACGAGACAAGTCCATTAGACATTAAGACAAGTATTAAGCATGCTAGTGTATCATTACTTACATGTTTTAACATCTTTTTCCATGCCACCCAACATGTACAACCACCACCATATACCACCATCCAATAGCAAGAAAATGGTCCCCCCCCACACCCCTACTACAATCGTCGGCCTATAGGGTCACCACCAACATCACCATTTCATTTCAAACACTCTCATTTCATTTCAAAAATACACACTTCTTTTCTCTCAAATTCTCTCTAACTTTTCTCTCAACTTTTCTTGAAGAACTTGAAGGTTTTAATTCTTTTTCTCTTCTTTTTCTTCCTTCAAAACCGTAAATCATCATCATCATTATTTATTTTTAGATTTTGGTTTTTATAACTTCAATCCTCATGTTATCTTGCAACCTTTGATCACTTTTATGATAAAGAAGCAAGAACAAGGATCAAAGCTTTGTAGCTTTTGGTTCTACATGAAATTGTAACAAATTTAAGGATCAAACACTTTAAGATCCTTTTTATGTTCAAGTGTTGGAACTTTAAAATTCATTTCATGGAGATTCAAAGTTTGTGACTTGATATCTCTTTATGTATGAATCCAAACTTGAACTTGTTTATTTTTAACTTTAAATTTATCATTTATTTTTGTGGATTTAGATTTGTATAAGTTACTTGGTCAAAGATTACTTGTTAACTTTGATCTCATAAATCTTGTAACCAAAGTCTAACTTTGAAAGTTCAAGAACAAGAAAGTTTAAGCTTACTAGTTTATAACTTTCACTCATCTAAGATTGATCTAAGTTCCATAACTTATGGTCATCTAACTTGTTAAAACAATAGTTCATTAATTTGTGCTCACCTTACTTTACAAAATCTAGGTTTCATAACTTATGGTTGTGTAAAGTTGAAAGTCTAAGTATTTTGACTTAGGGTTTCACCAAGAACATGAGATCTAGACTTTTTAGTCTAAGATCTTTAATATCTAGTTAAGATCTAATCTCTATAGCTTAAGGTCTTGATTATTTAGTTTGATTCAAAGTTTATAGCTTAATAGAACTTGTGATTGTGTTGAAACTAGGAAATTGATGTAACTTTGGTTCATCATCTTGCTCAAACTCTTACATAAGTTGTATTTTGTTTCCTAGTCTTAACCTTGTGTGTTGATGGTTAAACCTTGGTCAAAGTGATGCAAACACATCAACGTGTTGTACACTTGAAGCTACAAGCATCAAGGATAAGAACCGTGATCAGCATCAAGCACCAAGAATCCCATCGGAGCACTTACTTTCTGTTTTTCAGGATCTGATCATACTCTCTGGGCTACTAGAAAGTTGATTTTCAGTTAGTTCGGTTCTATTAGATGACTTTTCATTTAGTCCTCGCCTAAATCCGATATACGGTTTAGGATTTATAGCCTTCCAAAAGTCACTACGCCCTTGTAACGTTTTGCTGAAATTTCTGACCTACTCACACTTAAACCATCGCCACGGTTAACCCAAGACGAGTTTGGTTCTGAAAATTGATCAGCGATTAGAGGACTCATATACGGAACCATGGCCACTGGCCTCATGTCATTTCAGTTTGTATAGAGGTCATAGCAGCTGAACGAAGTCAGCCTTTATTTTGGTCTCTATTTTTGATTGAAAACTTACTTTACTTTTTACATATGATGTTGATGATGATGACACTTAAGACTTAAATTATGTATTTTTAAACCCGTTGGGACGATTTACTTACTTAGTAACTTTTAACTTAGGTTGACGACCTTTCGGACCGACTAACTTGCTTACTTACCTCGTATCGACTTTTACCGCGCATTCACTGTGAGTTATAGCTCCCTTTTTACTTCAACTATTTTTGGGACTGAGAATACATGCGCTTTTTATGTTTTACTTACTAGGCACGAGTACTTAAACTTTATATATGTGTGGGTTATATAATGGCATAAACTTTCCCCTTAGCTCTGTAACGTTTAGTCATTGGTTTTTGAACCGGTGAACACGAATCTTAGATATGGATCCATAGGGTTTGACATCCCCACTCGGGCTAGTCGTGCTAGCATTTAACGGGTGTTTAATTTTTCGTAAACTTACGCACTCGCCAAGTGTACTTTTAGGGGGTGATATTTACGTTAAGTTAGTTACCAAGTGCCCACGGTTAAGCATATACTTTTCATACTGTTTTAAATACGAAATCTCGTGGCCTACATTACATTACTGTTACAATTAAACTATAGCTCACCAACATTCGTGTTAACTTTTAAGCATGTTATTTCTCAGGTGCTTAGACGTTTGATGCTTCTGCTGTATTAGTCTCGTTGTTAGACTTGCTGTGTAGACTCCCGCTACTTTTGTTTAGAGATGTCTCTGTATGAAACATTTACTTTGCATTCACAACCTATGTTACTTTTGAACAATGAAATTGTAATGACCTTTGAGTCTCGTACTTATGTTATTATTTTCTATTCGTAGAAGCACACTTTCGTTTATAAAACATTTGACGTCGGTAAAGACGTTACCCCTTTTTATGAATGCAAACTTCTTTTAAAACAACATATAGTGTTTGACCCTGTAATGATCCTGTTGTTGATGATCCGTACACGTTAATTTTGTACGGGGCATCACATTTGGTATCAGAGCATTGGTTATGGGGAATTAGGTTGCATTAGTGAGTCTTGACCGAGCCGAGTAGGATTCGCTAATAGGAGTAATCTACAACTTACTTGTTTACTTGTTTCTGCAGAACTTGCTGCATGCTACTGCTTACTTTTATCGCTATGTGAACTTACTGTATGCTACTGTTCATTCTCACTACTGCATGCTACTATATGCCCTTGATTGCATGTTACTTTTGTTTAATACTGTTAATATTGCCATGCTATGTACTGTTAGGATGATGTAGTGCCTAATTACGTGCTTGCTATATGTCTTACTGACATGGAAAAAGTTATTTTTCCTTGTTCAGATGTCGGACATACCGCCCATTATCGTTGATTTGGAGAGTGACTCAGATTCGTCCGCTGCATCGCCTACCATTGTTGCTGACTCACAGATCCCGTCACCACTACCCTCCGACGACTCTGGTGATTCACCTTCCAGAGGACTCGTGCTTGACCTTATGGATGTCTCAGATGGAGACGAGGATCCTGCGAAGATTCCAGCTCCCCCTAGGCCTAGACCCCCGGGGCCACAGCACCATTCCGGTGGTACTGTGATTCTTGGGGGAAATGGGGACGGTCTTTTCCGTAATGAGCATGGACATTGGCCTAGACGCCTTGCTGATGGACGTGTCGTGCCGATCCCGCCTGGTACATATCGACTCATGACCACCGGCCGGGCAGATCCACCTTCAGATGATTCAGACGTTTCATTATCCGATGACACCAGCGAGGAGGATTCCGAGGATGATTCCGAGGAGGACCCTGAGGAGGAGCCCGTGCAGCCGCCCTCTACCCCGCCGAAGAAGCGGTATCGTTTCGATGGTACTATTATTCCAGGGGGTTAACGGAGGTAGACCGTTCGTGGACGCACGTGGACAGTTGGTTAGGGTTACCGCCCGTAAGCAGGTTGTGCCATATCCTGCTGATCCATTCGTGCGTAAGGCCGCTCATTATGTGCCTTATACTTCTGGCACTACACCTTCTGGACCACCGGCACCATCTGCACCACCTGCCCCACCAGTATCTCCCACCGTCGAGGAGCTGACGAGGGAAGTGCATACCCTCCATGATTGGGTGACTGAGCTCGAGGACCAGATGACCCACCTGATGGACATCATTTACCCACCATTACCATAGGGCTATTGTAATAGATTTCATTATGTAATCCCGTTGGTAGTTTCTTGTTTTATTCATGTATTGTATGAACCTTATGAAGATGTATGCAACTTTCTTATTAATGAATAGAACTTAATGTTGTTTAATTATTGTACGATGTTTATTTAAGTTATTGCATGTTGGCTTTTGTGCAATCTGCTGCTGTTTGCCATGCTTAGTTATCGCGTTTTGTGTTGATTCCATATTGGTTACCATATACTATATTATTATGACATATTGACTGCTGGATTTTGACTTAAGTCAAAATTTTGTTTAGAAGATCAATGGCAAATGGAAGAGTTCCAAGGGAAATGCCCACAGCGGCACAGATTGAGGAAATGATAACTGCTCGAGTAGCTGCAGCAATGGCGAATGTCAACCCCCAAGCTCCACCGGCTAACCAGAACAATCAGAACCGATGCACCTATAAGGAATTCCAGAGCTGCAAGCCCCACAATTTCAGTGGTACTGAGGGACCGGTTCGATTAACGAGGTGGTTTGAGAAGTTGGAAGCTGTATTCCGTGTGAGTAACTGCTCAGAAGTGAACAAAACTAAGTATGCCTCCTGCACGTTGTCGAACAACGCTTTAACCTGGTGGAACACACTTGCTCAGGCTAAGGGAATTGACGAGGCTTATGCTACACCATGGGAGGAGTTTAAAAGTGCTATGATCGAGGAGTACTGCCCCAGAACCAAAATTCAGAAGATGGAAGCGAAGTTTTGGGAACTGAAAGTTGTAGGGACTGATCTTGATGGCTATAACCGAGTGTACTTGGAGTTAGCTTTGATGTACCCCACGATGGTTACCCCTGAATTTAAGCGAATGGAACGGTATTTGTGGGGACTTCCCAAGACTATTCAGGGAAATGTCACCTCTTCGAAACCAGCAGATGTCCCGGAAGCTATGCGCATAGCGCACACCTTGATGAACCAGATCACCCGCAAGGAACCAGAGAAAGCGAAATTAGAATCAGGAGCTAGTAATGAGAAGCGTAAGTGGGAAGGCAACAAAGGAAAGGTCTTTGATCAGAACCTAGCTAAGAGGCATGAGAGTTTTAAGGGAAACAACGACTGGAGGAACCCCAACCCGAACCCTAGCTCGAACCCTAACTACAAGGGTAGTCTTCCGCAGTGCAAGAGATGCTATAAGCATCATACTGGGTACTGCAACGTGGTATGTGAAAAGTATAAGAGGACTGGGCACATTGGCAAAGATTGCAAGATCACCACCCCAACTGTGAAGACAAACCCTACTGGACCAAGAAAGTATTTTGAGTGCAGTCAGCAAGGTCACTTTAAAAACAAATGTCCGAACAAGAAGAAGGATGGCGGGCCAGCACGTGGAAGGATTTTCAACATGAATGCCAGGGATGCCCGTGAGGATCCTGACTTGGTCACAGGTACATTCACTATCAATAACCTATTTTCTTATGTCTTATTTGATACCGGTGCCGATAGGAGTTATGTATGTAGACATTTTTGCTCTAAGATAGACTGGTCGTTAGTACCTTTAGACGAGAGTATTCTTGTTGAAGTAGCCAATGGAAAACTTGAGAAAGCTGACCAAATTGGCCGAGGAGGCATAATAAACCTAGCCGGTGTAGACTTTGAGATTGATTTGATACCCATCAAGTTGGGAAATTTCGATGTGATAGTTGGTATGGATTGGTTGTCCAAGGTAAGAGCAGAAGTTGTTTGTGGAGAGAAGATTATCCGTATACCTCTCGAAGACGGTGTGCCATTGATTGTATACGGAGAGAAAGGTAACCCAAATTTGAACCTTATTAGTTGCATGAAGGCACATAAAGTAATGAGGAAAGGACATTTTGCTATTTTAGCACATGTGAAGAAGTTAGAAACCGAGGAGAAGAGCGTTGATGATGTACGGATTGTGAACGAATTTCTCGACGTCTTTCCAGAAGAGTTACCTGGATTACCGCCACCGCGATCAGTGGAATTCCATATTGATCTAGTACCAAGAGCTGCACCTGTAGCTCGCGCACCTTATCGACTTGCACCTTCCAAAATGCAAGAGTTGCAGAGTCAACTACAAGAATTGTTAGACCGTGGATTTATCCAACCAAGTTCTTCGCCTTGGGGCGCTCCTGTTTTGTTTGTAAAGAAGAAGGACGAATCTTTCCGCATGTGTATTGATTACCGCGAACTCAACAAGTTGACGATCAAGAATCGGTATCCCCTTCCCGGGATTGACGACCTATTTGATCAGCTGCAAGGATCCAGCGTTTACTCTAAGATCGATTTGCGATCCGGTTATCACCAGTTGAGGGTGAAGGAGAGCGATGTACTTAAGACTGCATTCTGAACCCGTTATGGTCATTATGAGTTTCTTGTGATGCCATTCGGTTTAACCAACGCATCTGTTGTGTTCATGGATCTCATGAATCGTGTATGCAAACCATACCTAGACAAGTTCGTTATCATCTTCATAGATGATATCCTCATGTACTCCAAAAGTGAAACGGAACATGAGCAACATCTCTGACTCGTACTGGAACTCTTTAGACAAGAGCAACTTTATGCCAAATTCTCCAAGTGTGAGTTTTGGTTGAAGGAAGTCTAATTTCTGGGTCATATTGTGAGCGATCAGGGTATCAAAGTCGATCCCGCAAAGATTGAAGCCATCAGCAAGTGGGAAACCCCCACTACTCCAACCCATATCCGCCAATTTCTAGGCGTTGCCGGTTATTACCGAAGGTTCATTGAAGGTTTCTCTCTAATTGCACGCCCATTAACCGCACTGACTCACAAAGGGAAGAAATTCGTTTGGGCAACCGAACAAGAGTCAGCATTTCAAACCTTGAAGCAGAAGTTTACCACCGCACCTATCCTATGAGACGACCCGTCCTAATTCGTAAGGACGAATACAATAACATATGATTACATTGCGAGGCATTTGACCTCTAAATGATACATTTTACAAACATTGCATTCGTTTTTAAAAGACAAACTTTCATTTCATCCAAAGTTAACAGGCAAGTATACCACTTCATAATATCCAACTATAAATGACCTAATCTGTCATTTACTTAATAATAATCTTTATTGAACTCAACGACTTGAATGCAACGTCTTTTGAAATATGCCATGAATGACTCCAAGTAATATCTTTAAAATGATTAAATGCACAGCGGAAGATTTCCTTAATACCTGAGAATAAACATGCTTTAAAGTGTCAACCAAAAGGTTGGTGAGTTCATTAGTTTATCGTAATCAATCATTTTCATAATTTTTAATAGACCACAAGAGTTCATATTTCAATTTCTCATAAACATCATTCATGCATATAGCCATCTGCATAAAAATCATTCATATGGATTGAACACATGGTAACCGACATTAACCATAATGCATAGAATATCCCCACAGACATCAACGTCTGTATAATAATAATCTCGAAGTACTAAAGCCATCCATAGACATGAATGGGGGTTGTTAGGTCCAATAGATCTATCTTTAGGATTCGCGTCAATTAGGGGCCATTTCCCTAATTCTTAAGTTACCAGACTTGAAGGACGATATTCAATTTCGATAATCCAACCATAGAATGTAATTTCGATTACTTGTGTCTATTTCGTAAAACATTTATAAAGGCAGTGCATGTATTCTCAGTCCCAAAAATATATATTGCAAAAGCATTTAAAAAGGGAGCAAATGAAACTCACGATACTGTATTTTGTAGTAAAAATACATATGACGTCATTGAACAAGTGTAGAGTTGGCCTTGGATACACGAACCTATATCATTTGTGTATATATTAATACACATATTCGTAATTTAACAAATATATATATATATATATATATATATATATATATATATATATATATATATATATATATATATATATATATATATATATATATATATATATATATATATTAGTTATATCCTATATATATGTTTCGTATATTTATAAAAAAAAATATTTTGTTAAGTTATATATTAAATATATATATCATTTGTTTTAAAAAAAATAGTAATTATAATAATGGTAAATATGATAATATTTATAATACTTAATATTACTAATAATGTTAATAATTCTACTAATGATAATAATGATGATTTTAATAATAATAACTGTAAAAATATTAATTTTGCGGTTAATAATAGTTTTGATGATGATTTTAGTAATTACATGATAATAATATTCATGATAATATAAATAATAATACTTAGGTTAATAATAACAAATTTTATTATTTATAAAAAGATACTAATTCTAATATTTTCAAAAATAATAATAATTTGTATTGTTTTCATAATAATAATAATAATCATATTCATCATATCATAATGGTAATAATATTAAAGTTATAAATTTAATAATAATATCATAAGTAATACTTATAATAAAAATAATAATAATGATAATAATAGTTATAATACGTATAATTATGTTAATAATAATAATAATAATAGCAATTATGATACTTATATTAATAATTACAATACTAATAATAATTATAATAAAAATCTCAAAATCATAATAATAATAATCATGATAATAATTAATATTCTTGTATAAATAACAATAACAATAATAATGATGATCTTTGGTATTGAAAACTACCTTCTAAAAGCTTTTAAAAAAATGCCCCGTACCGAGTTCGAACCCGAGACCTCTCGTTCACCCACAAGCACACTTATCCATTCTGCCATAATTGTTTTTCTAACTTATAATGTAACCCTAACATATACATCTAGTATTTCTTTAGGCCTAGTTCATCTTCTTCTTCACCATAATTAAAATCAAACAAAGGTAAAATCACAACATCAATCGAACGGTTTTTGAACTTAGAATTTGAAAACAACATTTGAACTAGAAAAGGGATGTTTATAAATAAAAAATTAAAAAAATATATACATCAGCGTATGCTATTCGAAAAAAATTAATGTTTTCGATTTCTATACGTTTTTAGATCACAATTTATTCACGAACTATCTTCCAAATCATTCCTAGAAACTATTCGAATCGTTAATTGAAATTGAAATATCAAAACAAACTCAAATTTTACGATGAACAAATTAGTTGACTTTTGACAAATTAACTTTGACTCACAAATTCGAATTCGTTATCAAGAATTGGAACTTGAGATTTTACAGGAAGTTTGAGTAAAAGATTCCTAAAAACTGTGCATTTTTAGTTTTTGAAATTTGTTTCGAATTCGAGTTATTGTATATCGCTGTCAAGAACACATGAACTCAAAAGTTGATTTTGAAATTAAGACTGTTATAAATTATGATTACAACATGAATTGTATTGAAAATCATTCCTATAATCTTTATGGACCATCAAATTAACTGGAAACATTAAAACAAACTCGAATTTGATTCAAGAACACTCAGTTGACTTTTAAAACCTAAAACTTTGACTCACAAATTAAAAATCAATAGAAAGAATTGAGGATTGAAAACTTATAGATAGTTTAGATAGACGATTCCTAACAAAACTGTATTATTACATTTGGAAATTTGTTCGAATTCGAAATATGGTAAAATTATCAAGAACTGAGGTGTCGAGCTTATTTTCTAAGTTTTCGGTATCTTTCTTTCACTCATTGCAGTAGTCGATTTATAGAGTGCCATTGAATAATTGATGAGGCAACAATAATTTATCAAGATTTTTTTGTAGCGAACTAATGGTCGACAAGAATAAATCACGAGCAAGCAGGAAGTAGAAAACAAACAAAACAAAACAAAAAAATAAAATAAATAAATAAATAAAATAAAAGCTGAAAGGGATTTATAACAGAATACAATTTATTAATCTGATTTTATATATAACTAATATTAATAATTAGTAATTATAAATATATAAATATTAAAATACTGTTAATATTATTAATAATAAAAATACTAATAATAATAATAATAATAGAACTACTAATAATATTAATAATAATAATATCAAAATAATGCTTAATAATAATAAAAGTAATAAAAATGAGAATTTTTAGTAATCATGTTAAAAATGATAATCTTAATAATAATAATAACTAATAATATTTAAATTACAATTAAGTTATAATTTTAATCATTCTTATAATAGTATTTATAACTATATCAATAATAATATAATAATAATATTAATAATACTAATATTGATATTGATATTGATATTAATATTAATAATAATGAAAGTAGTAACAATAATATTAGTGTTAATACAATAACTATATTTTAACTTGTAATTATATTCAATATATTAATATTACAATTTATTAATCATATTTACTAATTATATAATATATATTATATAATAACATATATTGGATATCTAATATTTATAAATTTTATATATATTACAATATATATAATATTACTTATGTATAGAATATATTCAATTTATGTTATTTAAACAAAAACATTTTAATGATTTAATTCTATTGTATCGAAAAACATTTCCGCACGTTTGAAAATAAATCAATCGAATATTATAAAATTTTAGTTATCCACTAACTTTCGTTATTTGACATTTTGTTCTTACTTATAGATTACTTTACCAATTATTCCGAATATCGTTAAAAGGAACGATTTCTAAAATCATAGTGGACCTCATAACAGAGACCCGTAATCATAATCACAATGTATCTGATAATTCAATCATTTGATATTATCTTTTAATTTCATCGATAATTATATTAAATATATATTGAAACAGATACGTTCATGTAAAGTATCTTACATCTAATACTTTGTTAACGTTTTCAATTAATATAACTATATCTTATAAATATACATATCTATACACATAGATGTTCGTGAATCATCGAGCGTAGTCAAAGGGTAATTGATTACATGAACACAGTTCCAAGTTTTTGAGATTTCAGCATTACAGACTTTGCTTATCGTGTCGAAAACATATAATGATCAAATTTAAATTTGGTCAAAAATTTCATGGTTGTCACATCCTATCCCTCCCCGAAGGCAGTAATGATTTTGTTGTTTATTACGATGCCTCGAAAAATGGTTTTGGGTACTAATGCAACGAACGAAAGTTATTGCTTATGCCTCTCGTCAACTAAAAATTCACGAGCGAAACTACACTACTCACGATCTCGAACTTGGAGCCGTTGTTTTTGCATTAAAACTATGGAGACACTATCTTTATGGAACAAAAAGTACCATCTTCACTGACCACAAAAGCCTCCAACACATCTTTGATCAGATGCAATTGAACATGAGACAGCAACGATGGATCGAGACACTGAACGACTATGATTGTGAACTCCGATACCATCCTGGCAAGGCAAATGTTGTAGCCGATGCTTTGAGCCGAAAGGAAAGAATGGTACCTCTTCGTGTCTGAGCCTTGAACATTACCATCCATTCGAATCTCAATAGCCAAATCCGAGTAGCCCAAGATGAGGCTCTCAAAGAGGAGAATATTTCTCAAGAACATTTGAACATTCTCGTCTCTCGATTCGAGGTTAAGGAGACTGGACTCCGGTACTTTTCCGGAAGAATCTGGGTGCCTAGTTATGAGGATTTACGAAGCCTCATTATAGACGAAGCCCACAAGTCAAGATATTTGATTCATCCAGGAGCCGGTAAGATGTACCACGACCTCAAGGAACAGTATTGGTGGCCAAATCTTAAGAAGGATGTTGCTACTTACGTTGGGTAGTGTTTGACTTGGTCAAAGGTTAAGGCCAAACATAAAGGCCATCCGAGTTACTTCAGCAACCCGAAATCCCGCAATGGAAGTGGGAAAGGATAATGATGGACTTCATCACAAAACTACCAAAGACGGCGAGTGGATACGATACCATCTGGGTTATCATTCACCGTCTTACTAAATCTGCACACTTCCTAGCCATGAAAGAAACTAATACAATGGAAAAACTCGCTCAGCTATACATAAAGGAAATTGTATCTCGTCATGGTGTGCCCTTATCGATTATTTCAGACCTAGATGCCCGTTTTGCTTCTAGATTTTGGCGTTCCTTACAAGAAGCTTTGGGAACACGTCTCGACATGAGTACCGTATATCACCCGCAAACCGACGGACAAAGTGAACGCACGATTCAAACTTTGGAGGACATGTTGCGTGCATGTGTTATTAATTTCGGAAAAGCTTGGAGAAGCATTTACCGCTAGCCGAATTTTCTTACAACAACAGCTATCATTCGAGTATTAATGCCGCATCTTTCGAAGCGTTGTATGGCCGCAAGTGCTGTTCTCCTATTTGTTGGGCCGAAGTGGGTGAAAAGCAAATCACCGGACCCGAACTCGTTCATGAAACAACCGAGAAGATTGTTCAAATTCAAGCGAGGCTCAAGACGGCCCGTGATCGCCAAAAGAGTTATGCCGACCTTAAAGGAAAAGACTTCGAATTCAACGTGGGTGACCGCGTTATGTTGAAAGCCGCACCTTGGAAAGGTGTAATCCGTTTCTGAAAACGTGGAAAGTTAAATCTGCGATACATTGGTCCTTTTGAAATCTTGGAGCGTATTGGACCCGTTGCTTACCATTTGGATCTTCCGACACAATTGAGCTCCGTTCATCCTACTTTTCACGTGTCAAATCTGAAGAAATGTCTTGCTGAACCAGAACTTGTCATACCACTAGAAGAACTTACGATTGATGACAAACTCTACTTTGTGGAAGAACCCGTTGAAATTATGGACCGTGAGGTCAAGACCTTGAAACGTAACAAGATTCCAATTGTCCGAGTCTGAGGGAATGCAAAACGAGGACCCGAGTTTACCTGGAAACGAGAGGATCAAATGATGCAGAAGTATCCTCACCTTTTCTCGACTCCACCATCTACCGCAGCTTAAATTTCGGGACGAAATTTTCTTTAACAGGTGGGTAATGTAACGACCCGACTTTTTCGACTTTTATTTATATTTATTACTTTTACAAAAATGCGTATTTTTGCGTACTGTGATAGATTATATTCTGGATCATTAATTATGTTAATTACTTTTGTTAATGCCTTACAACGTGATATTAAGTGCTTAACATGATCCTTGAATGCATTTACAACCGTTAGTGTCACTTACCGTTTAAAACGAGCTACGTACTTGGTACACGTTAAACTTTGGTCATAATTGGAATATTATGACTACGTAAACATAATTGTTATTTATTTATCACAATTACCTAGCTTTATGGTTTCTTAATTATGCTTAGTGGTTACTAATGCTTACTAGTTAGTTTTAATGGACCTAACACCTTAATGGACCTAGTTAATTAAAGGCCCAACCTACTTAACTTAATTGACTCACTTAATGGACTAGTTAGCCCATTACTACATGAGACAAGTCCATTAGACACTAAGATAAGTATTAAGCATGCTAGTGTACCATTACTTACATGTTTTAACATCTTTTGCCATGCCACCCAACATGTACAACCACCACCATGTACCACCATCCAATAGCAAGCAAATGGTCCCCCCCACACCCCCACTACAACCGTCGGCCTATAGGGTCACCACCAACATCACCATTTCATTTCAAACACTCTCATTTCATTTCAAAAACATACACTTCTATTCTCTCAAATTCTCTCTAACTTTTCTCTCAACTTTTCTTGAAGAACATGAAGGTTTTAATTCTTTTTCTCTTCTTTTTCTTCCTTCAAAACCGTAAATCATAATCATCATTATTTATTTTTAGATTTTGGTTTTTATTACTTCAATCCTCATGTTATCTTGCAACCTTTGATCACTTTTATGATAAAGAAGCAAGAACAAGGATCAAAGCTTTGTAGCTTTTGGTTCTACATGAACTTGTAACAAATTTAAGGATCAAACACTTTAAGATCCTTTTTATGTTCAAGCGTTGGAACTTTAAAATTCATTTCATGGAGATTCAAGTTTGTGACTTGATATATCTTTATGTATGAATCCAAACTTGAACTTGTTTATTTTTAACTTTAAATTTGTCATTTATGTTTGTGGATTTCGATTTGTATAAGTTACTTGGTCAAAGATTACTTGTTAACTTTGATCTCATAAATCTTGTAAACAAAGTCTAACTTTGAAAGTTCAAGAACAAGAAAATTTAAGCTTACTAGTTTATAACTTTCACTCATCTAAGATTGATCTAAGTTCCATAACTTATGGTCATCTAACTTGTTAAAACAATAGTTCATTAATTTGTTCTCACCTTACTTTACAAAATCTAAGTTTCATAATTTATAGTTGTGTAAAGTTTAAAGTCTAAGTGTTTTGACTTAGGGTTTCACCAAGAACATGAGATCTAGACTTTTTAGTCTAAGATCTTTAATATCTAGTTAAGATCTAAGCTCTCTAGCTTAAGGTCTTGATTATTTAGTTTGATTCAAAGTTTATAGCTTAATAGAACTTGTGATTGTGTTGAAACTAGGAAATTGATGTAACTTTGGTTCATCATTTTGCTCAAACTCTTACATAAGTTGTATTTTGTTTCCTAGTCTTGACCTTGTGTGTTGATGGTTAAACCTTGGTCAAAGTGATGCAAACACATCAACGAGTTGTACACTTGAAGCTACAAGCATCAAGGATGAGAACCGTGATGAGCATCAAGCACCAAGAATCCCACCGGGGCACTTACTTTCTGTTTTTCAGGGTCTGATCAGACTCTCTGGGCTCCTGGAAAGTTGATTTTCAGTTAGTTTGGTTCGAGTAGATGACTTTTCGTTTAGGTCTCGCCTAAATTCGATATACAGTTTAGGATTTATATATTAAAAAATTAACAGCAGCCCACGTTTAAATTATTGAATGAGCTGGAATTCGAACCTCCGCAATCGCAGAGCCCCAAGGCACAAAAGTACCACAATCGCGGAGATGCCTGTAACAGAATTGCCTATAAAAGCCAACGCATTCGGACGATTAAACACACTTTTTTCTTTTCTTTTCTATCTATCTACGATATATTTATATTTATAATTTTAATTTTAATTTAAGATTAATAATAAGTTAGTTGGGTTATTGTAAGAAATGTTTTACGGGTTTTAAAGTCGGAACTCTATCCGTGTGACGCTACGCGATAAATAATCACTGTAAGCTATGTTCTTCCTTTTTAAATTAATGTCTCGTAACTAAGTTATTATTATGCTTATTTGAGCCGAAGTAATCGTGATGTTGGGCTAAATATGAAGACGGGATTATTGGATTTTGTACCATAATTAGGGTTTGGACAAAATGTAACATCCTCAATTATGGCTTAGCTGTAAGATTACTTATTTGCCCTTAGGATTATTTTATTGTGCTTTAATATGCTTTTAATTAATATTGTGCTTTATTATTATTTATCTATATGGTTAGATGCGTTTTGTGACCGGGGTCCAGGGGTGGTAGGTTTATTTAATTTGGACCTCGTTAGGGTACTTTACCAGTTGTGTTAAGTTGTTAGATAACTGGTAAATACCCGTGTGTTGTGTAGTGGGGGAAATAGGCAGCCTTGAGTGAGTATCTTAGCAGTAATACTTCCATTTTCACAAAAATCCCCAAATCCACCTCCCGTCCTTTACATCCCCACCTAACCAAACCCTAATTCCTCATTGTTGATCTTGAGCTCGAATTGGTCTTGAAATCACATTCTTTACACTCTACTAATTCTTTTAAGGTATGAATCATGAGCTTTCATGATCAATTTAGTGTTAAAATGGTGTTTTTAAGTGTATTTGTTCAAAAGATTGATTTTGTGTCAAAATCCATGGATTTGATGTTGTTATGGTCAAAACTTTGTGGGTTTATAGTCTATAACATATAGTAATTGAGTTGTGGTAAGTATTGGTGTCGAAAACGAGCTCTAGATCGAGTTTTGGAGAATTTAGCTTGAAGTCCGTAGGTTGTGTTCAGAATCTGCAGATGATGAACACAGTCGGCCAACTGTCGGTCGACAGTCGACCGACTGGCGAGTGAACCGACCGACTGAGTTTGACTTTCGGCCGATTGTGGAAATACCAAATAAATTGACCGATTTGGAAAGTCAGTCGACCGGTTGTGTCAACAGTCGACCGGCTGTCTACGGCAGTTGACCAATTGAGGAGACAGTCGACCGACTGTTTGATCAGGGCAGAATGTTTTACCAAAGTGCCTTTTTCTAGCCGTTATGCTGCCCGTTTGTATTTTGGTGTTCAGGATGTAAATTTTGAAAGTGCATAAGTGTTAGGTGGACTTTTAGCGGCGCTTTTTGTGACTGATTTCTGTAATGTGTTATTTTGTGTTAACAGACAGAAACTAACTTGATTTGCCTTATATTCATGTGATAAGGATAAGGAAGCCGCTCAGTGATAGATTATCTGAGCTAGTTGCTGGTATTCGGTGAGTGGGTCTATCTATGTATAGAGTTTAAGTAGCATAACATGATACTGTGGTTGACTCTTTTGCCATGCATAGTGTAGAAATTGCCATGTTAGAATAATATAGTATGCCTGATGTTGTATGTGAATTATGTGTACACTGTGTGAATGGCACCAGTTGGGCCTAGGGAGACTGGAGACTCGAGACCGTGCCTAGGAGAGGTTAGAGTCCGTATGAGGTCAACCGTGCCTAGGGGAGGTTGGGTCCATAGGCTACTGATTGTGGAGTATAGTGTGAATGATGCATCCCCTGCATCTGGATAACTATAGTGTGAATTGAGTAGCAGGGACTATCGGTAGACTCAGGCCCGATCAGCTGAGAGTTGTGTGCTCGTACAAGCCCCCGATCCTCATATTGTCTTATTATATGCTAGTTGGTAGTTAGCAAGTGTTGTTGTTCGTATATAGCTTGTGTGTGGCTTAAGCTATATCTGTTAGATAGATTCCATTCACTTAGCAGTGCGCTAATCTCCCACATATTCTCCCCTTGCAGGTTTAGGTACTGCTAGTCGGGATGGGTGCTATTGCAGAAGACATGTTTGACAACCCTACTCTGATGTGGACTTTTGTTTAAATAATGTTTAGTAATAACGTAACACCGAGGTGTAAACTTAAACTTAATTACTCAGATTAATGTAATGACGTGACTTATATTGTGTTTGTTAATAAAGTCTTCCGCTGTGTATTTTTTTTTTAAAAAAAATGGCCTGTGTTACAAGTTGGTAACAGAGTATGGTTTGGCAGCAAATACGTGCGCGTATTTTGTTCCCAAACCCTGAGGCAAGTCAAACATGTCAGTGGGAGTGGGGGGCTAAGTGAAAATAGGATATATGTGTGTGTGTGTTAGTTGTGCTTGAACTAACTAATATCCACTAAGCTTTTGTGTAAGCTGTTTTGTAGCACAGGTATGGCTGATAGAAACGCAACTGGCCCATCCAACCTCAGAACATTCAGAGCACCAGAAGAGGGTGTTGAGTCTGATGATGATCAAAATAGTTATATCCTTCAATTAGAAAGCAAGCTAAATAAGGCTGAAGACAAAATTAATGAGCTTGAATTGGCAAAGCATTCTGGAAATGATGATACACCACCTGGATTCCCAACCGCGCAATCCCAAACGATACCTAATGTGCACCAGAACCAGTTTCAGAATCAAATACCTAACCAATATTATATGCCACCGCAAAACACTTTTACTTACCAAAATCCCATGATGATGAACCCGTACCAAATGCAAATGTTTCAACAACATTACATGCAACCACCCAAAAGGTGTACTTATAAGAACTTCCGTGATTGCAAACCCTCCGAGTTCTCTGGAAGTACTGATCCGACTGTAACTCTCAATTGGTTGCGAGAAATTGAAAGGGTATTTGAAGCGTGCCAGTGTGAACCCGAGCAGAAAGTGACATATGCTAGTCGATTGTTGAAAGGAAGGGCTATGATTTGGTGGGATTCTTTGATTTCCAGTATACCAAAAGAGCAAGTGAGTATGATCACGTGGGAGCAGTTTCATGGGAAGGTGTGTGAACAGTATTGTAATCCATTTAATATGAACCGAATTAAGACTGAGTTTCTTGAAATGAAGATGACACCTCAAATGATGATCGATGAAGTGGTAGAGAAGTATATGGATAAACTGAGGTTTGTACAACAGTGGGTGCCAGACGAAGCGTCTCGTATCCAACATTTTGTTAATATCATTTTGTCAGAGTACCGAACTTTTGTTAGAACGGGTACATCGTTGTCTCAAGCAGTTGTGATGGCTAAGATGGTAGAAAGTGATGTTCAGGCCGCCAGAAACAGAATGTTTGGTAATGTGCTACAACAAGGTGGGCAAGTATCTGGTCAATCAGGATCTAAATCCAAGAAGTCTAGTGGGTTTAAATCGAAGGGTAAAAGTGGTCAGAGTAGTTCTAGGTCTAGATCAGGTAAAGGGAATTGGTGCCACACGTGTCGAACTTCTCATAGTGGTCAGTGTTCTGAGGCTACAAGAAGATGTTTAAAGTGTGGTGTTGTTGGGCATGAGTCTTCAGCATGTCCGTATCCAAATAGTATGTGTTGGAGTTGTCACAAACCAGGGCATTGTGCAGTTAGTTGTACGTTGAAGAGTGGTAGTTCTGGGGCAGGGTCAGGGGAGCGTTCAACATCAGCCATAGGGTCAACTACCTCGAGTGGGCAGAAGAGGAAGAACCCTCCGATAGCAGAGGCTAGAGCTTTTCAGATGTCGGTTGAGAATGATGTGGCAACCGACGAAGTGATCACCGGTATGTTTCTAATCAACTCAATACCTGCTCGCATATTGTTTGATTGTGGTGCCAATAGGTGTTTTATGTCCCTAGATTTCTGTGCTAAGTTGGATTTACCAGTTACTGTGTTACCCAAGCCGGTTAGTGTAGAAGTAGCTGATGGTAAGATCACACCCGTCACAACATATGTGTCTAGGGTTTGTATAGAGATTGAAGGGAAGTCTTTCCCGGTGACTTGTTTAGTGTTACCTATTCCTAGCTTTGATGTAGTATTAGGAATGGATTGGTTGAGCTCGCTTAGAGCTAATATTAAGTGTGATAGAAAAATGATTACCTTTCGTTCGACCGATGGAACCCGTGTTGTGGCCCGAGGGGAGCGGGGCGGGTATAATTTTCCGTTGGTAACCATGATGAAAGCGAAGAAATCGATGGCAAAGGGTTGTGAATCATTTCTTGCATATGTGATTGATGCGAAGAAAGAAAAGAAAACAGTGGCCGATATTCCAGTAGTATCAGAATTTCCCGAAGTGTTCCCAGATGAGTTACCAGGTCTGCCGCCGGTAAGGGAAGTCGAATATAAGATTGAGTTGGTTCCTGGAACAACTCCTGTTGCAAAAGCTCCTTACCGATTAGCGCCGTCTGAAATCCGTGAAATGATGTCACAGATTCAAGAGTTATTAGATCGTGGGTTTATCCGACCGAGTTCTTCACCGTGGGGTGCTCCGGTATTGTTTGTTAAAAAGAAAGATGGGTCAATGCGTATGTGTATTGATTATCGTGAATTAAACAAAAGAACAGTGAAGAATAAGTATCCGTTACCTCGAATAGATGATTTGTTTGATTAGTTACAGGGTGCTTCATTCTTTTCTAAGATAGACTTACGATCTGGATATTATCAGGTTCGTGTTGCTGAATCAGATATACCGAAAACTGCGTTCAGAATAAGGTATGGACATTATGAATTTCTTGTCATGCCGTTTGGGTTGACGAATGCGCCAGCACTCTTCATGGATTTAATGAATAGAGTGTGTCGTCTGTTCTTAGATAAGTTTGTGATTGTGTTTATAGACGATATACTAGTGTATTCAAAGACAGAAAGTGAACATGCTGAACATCTGAGACAGGTTTTGAACTTGTTGAAACGCGAGCATCTATCTGTAAAATTTTCAAAATGTGAATTTTGGTTATGTGAAGTGCAGTTTTTGGGTCATGTGATTTGTGCCGAGGGTATAAAAGTTGATCCGACAAAGATAGAAGCGGTAATGAATTGGAATTCTCCGAAGACTCCGACTGAGATTAAGAGTTTTCTGGGATTGGCTGGTTATTATCGCAGGTTTATCAAAGATTTTTCTAAAATAGCGGGTCCGTTGACTAAGTTAACTCGTAAAGATGTAGCCTTTCGATGGACTGATGAACAGGAAAAAGCTTTTCAGATATTGAAACAGCTACTGTGTCAGGCACCAGTGTTAGCTTTACCAGAAGGTTCAGACGACTTCTTGGTATACTGTGATGCGTCATTTGCTGGATTAGGTTGTGTATTAATGCAAAGAGATAAAGTAATCGCTTACGCCTCGCGACAGTTGAAAGTTCATGAGAAAATTTATCCAGTGCATAATCTTGAAATGGTTGCAGTAGTGTTTGCTTTGAAGCTGTGGAGACACTATTTGTATGGAACCCATTGTGTTATTTGTACAGATCACAAGAGTTTGCAGTATATCTTCTCACAGAAAAGAATTGAATATGCGTCAGAGACGATGACAATAGTTGATCAAAGATTATGATTGTGAAATTAAATACCATCTGAATAAGGCAAATGTGGTTGCAGATGCGCTAAGTCGTAAAAAGTCAAGTGAAAATGTGAAATTCCTTCGTTTGAATATAACTTCAGATTTGATTAACAGCTTAAGAACCATTCAGGCCTGTGCTTTGGAGGACGAACATATTAAATCTGAACAAATGATCAAATGAAAAGCGGACTTAATTGATGGCTCACGTGGACTAAAGACTTTAAACAATCATGTTTGGGTGCCTAAGCTTGGAGATTTGAGGGATTTAATCATGACAGAAGCTCACAAATCCAAATTGACAGTACATCCGGGTAGTAATAAGATGTATCATGATTTGAAAATAGTGTATTGGTGGCCGACAATGAAAACAGATATCGCTCGTTATGTCAAAAAGTGTCATATATGTGCTCAACTGAAGGCAGAACATCAGAAACCTTATGGTTTGTTACGTCGGTTACAGATTCCAGAATGGAAATGGGAACATATAACGATGGATTTTGTGACTAAATTACCTCGAACTCAGAGAAGACATGATATGATTTGGGTAATAGTGGATCGTCTAACTAAAAGTGCTCATTTTCTTGCTACTCGTGAGACAGCTTCGTTAAGTGAGTTAGCCAAATTGTATGTGAAAGAAATAGTTAGTCGACATGGTGTGCCGTTATCGAGAGTTTCAGATAGAGATTCCAGATTTGTGTCGAATTTTTGGAATAGTCTTCAACAGAATCTGGGTACACGTGTGAATTTAAGTACAGCTTATCATCCTCAGACAGACGGTCAGAGTGAAAGAATGATACAGACTTTGGAGGATATGTTAAGGGCTTGTGTGTTAGAATATGGTGGTTCGTGGGATACACATTTTCCTTTGGTCAAATTCGCGTATAATAATTCATATCATTCGAGTATAGGGATGCCGCCCTATGAAATGTTATACGGTCGTCGTTGCAGAACACCGACTTGTTGGTTAGAAGTCGGGGAGCAACAGTTTGCAGGTCCCGAAATTGTTCAAATGACAGCTGAAAAAGTTGCAATTGCAAGAGAAAAGTTGAAAGCCGCTAGAGATAGGCAGAAAATGTATGCTGATCCGCGTAGACATCCTGTAACCTTTAATGTGGGTGAATGAGTGTATTTAAAAGTTTCACCGTGGAAAGGGGTTATCAGATTCAGTAAATGTAGTAAGTTAGCTCCGAGGTTCATTGGTCCGTTTCCGATCAGAGAAATCTTAAATGATCAGACAGTGGTGTTAGATTTACCAGAAGAGTTAAAAGGAATTCACGATACGTTTAATGTGTGGTATCTCAGAAAGTGTAGAATTGAAGACGAAAGTCAGATTCTTCCGATGAAAGATTTGAAAGTGGATTTAACTAAAAAGCTAGTTGAAGAACCAGTTCGAATAGTAGACAGGAAGGTTACTACGTTACGAAAGAAACGGATTCCGATGGTTCTGATTGAGTGGAGACATAGTCTGGGTGCAAACTTGACGTGGGAGACCGAGGAATTGATGAAGACGCGTTACCCTCATTTGTTTGACCTTGACCAGATTCCGAGGACGGAATCTTCCTAAGGGAGGTAGAGTTGTAACATCCTCAATTAGGGCTTAGCTGTAAGATTACTTATTTGCCCTTAGGATTATTTTATTGTGCTTTAATATGCTTTTAATTAATATTGTGCTTTATTATTATTTATGTATATGGTTAGATGCGCTTTGTGACCAGGGTCCCAGGGGTGGTTGGTTTATTTAATTTGGACCTCGTTAGGGTACTTTACCAGTTGTGTTAAGTTGTTAGATAACTGGTAAATACCCGTGTGTTGTGTAGTGGGGGAAATAGGTAGCCTTAAGTGAGTATCTTAGAAGTAATACTTCCATTTTCACAAAAATCCCCAAATCCACCTCCCGCCCTTTACATCCCCACCTAACCAAACCCTAATTCCTCATTGTTGATCTTGAGCTCGAACTGGTCTTGAAATCACGTTCTTTACACTCTACTGATTCTTTTAAGGTATGAATCGTGAGCTTTCATGATCAATTTAGTGTTAAAATGGTGTTTTTAAGTGTATTTGTTCAAAAGCTTGATTTTGTGTCAAAATCCATGGATTTGATGTTGTTATGGTCAAAACTTTGTGGGTTTATAGTCTATAACATATAGTAATTGAGTTGTGGTAAGTATTGGTGTAGAAAACGAGCTCTAGATCGAGTTTTGGAAAATTTAGCTTGAAGTCCGTAGGTTGTGTTCAGAATCTGCAGATGATGAACACAGTCGGCCGACTGTCGGTCGACAGTCGACCGACTGGCGAGTGAACCGACCGACTGAGTTTGACTTTCGGCCGATTGTGGAAATACCAAATAAGTCGACCGATTTGGAAAGTCAGTCGACCGGCTGTCTACGTCAGTCGACCGATTGAGGAGACAGTCGACCGACTGTTTGATCAGGGCAGAATGTTTTACCAAAGTGCCTTTTTCTAGCCGTTATGCTGCCCGTTTGTATTTTGGTGTTCAGGATGTAAATTTTGAAAGTGCATAAGTGTTAGGTGGACTTTTAGCGGCGCTTTTTGTGACTGATTTCTGTAAGGTGTTATTTTGTGTTAACAGACAGAAACTAACTTGATTTGCCTTATGTTCAGGTGATAAGGATAAGGAAGCCGCTCAGTGATAGATTATCTGAGCTAGTTACTGGTATTCGGTGATGGGTCTATCTACGGATAGAGTTTAAGTAGCATAACATGCTACTGTGGTTGACTCTTTTACCATGCATAGTGTAGAAATTGCCATGTTAGAATAATATAGTATGCCTGATGTTGTATGTGAATTATGTGTACACTGTGTGAATGGCACCAGTCGGGCCTAGGGAGACTGGGGACTCGAGACCGTGCCTAGGAGAGATTAGAGTCCGTATGAGGTCAACCTTGCCTAGGGGAGGTTGGGTCCATAGGCTACTGATTGTGGAGTATAGTGTGAATGATGTATCCCCTGCATCTGGATAACCATACTGTGAATTGAGTAGCAGGGACTATCGGTAGACTCAGGCCTGATCAGCTGAGAGTCGTGTGCTCGTACAAGCCGCCGATCCTCGTATTGTCTTATTGTATGCTAGTTGGTAGTTAGCAAGTGTTGGTGTTAGTATATAGCTTATGTGTAGCTTAAGCTATATCTGTTAGATAGATTCCATTCACTTAGCGGTGCGCTAATCCCCCACATATTCTCCCCTTGCAGGTTTAGGTACTGCTAGTCGGGATGGGTGCTATTGCAGAAGACATGTTTGACAACCCTACTCTGATGTGGACTTTTGTTTAAATAAGGTTTTATAATAACGTAACACCGATGTGTAAACTTAAACTTAATTACTCATATTAATGTAATGACGTGACTTATATTGTGTTTGTTAATAAAGTCTTCCGCTGTGTATTTTTTTTATAAAAAAATTGGCCGGTGTTACACAAAAGACCGACACTTGTGAACATTGGACTATTGACTATTAATAGGTAGAGGGGTATTGTCTAATTGAATGACAACTTATTGGAACCTGTCGAACCTATCTTCAAATTAGTTAATCTAATAATTATTAAATTGATTACGAATGTCCTATTTAGTGACGTTTATACGACATCGTTTACAATCATTTAATTAATCAATTGGATTGGGTAATTGATTATTCATTATGGCCAAGTGAATAAATTAATGTATCATGGACTAATTAAAACATGGGTGGATTACATACAAGGATAATTGATGTAATTGTTAACAAAGTATTAAAACCTTGGATTACACGCAGTCGATAACCTGGTGTAATTATTAACAAAGTATTAAAACCTTGTTACAGTTAGAATCCCTAATTAGTTGGAATATTTGACTTCGGGAATAAGGTTAATTTGACGAGCATATTATAATTATGACCGATGGACTATTATGGGAAAAACCCAGATAGGTATCAAATAAGCCAGGACAAAGGAAAATTAAGCCAGAGTAATAAATTAAAATCAAAACGTCAAACATCATGGTTATGGAAGTTTAAATAAGCATAATTCTTTTATTGTATTTCTCAACGTACTTTTATTTACTGTCATTTTATTTATTGTTATTTTAATATTGTTATTTATTTTACGCACTTTATTTATTGTCATTTATCTTTAAGCTTAAAAACATAAAATCGATAAACCGGTCATTAAACGATAAAACCCCCTTTTTATAATAATAATAATACTACTGATATATATATATATATATATATATATATATATATATATATATATATATATATATATATATATATATATATATATATATATATACACAAATATAGTTGTGAAAAATATAGCGTTAAACTCAGCTAGCTCCCTGTGGAACGAACCTGGCTTACTAAAAACTACACTACTCTACGATTAGGTACACTGCCTATAAGTGTTGTAGCAAGGTTTAGGTATATCCATTCAATAAATAAATAAATAACTTGTGTAAAATTGTATCATATTTAATAGTATTTCGTAGTAAAAAATAATAGTATTTCGTACCCCTCCGCTTTAACATCAAGTATTTTTGGCGCTGCTGCTGGGGAACATCACGCCGAAGCAAAACGCTATATAAAAAAAATTATTTTTTAAGCTATTTTGTAAAAATATATTTATATAAGTTTTAAACATAAAAATACAAATATATATATATATATATATATATATATATATATATATATATATATATATATATATATATATATATATATATATATATATATATATATATATATATATATTTAAGTGTTCAAATAAAAAGAAAATATATTTTATATAAAGTATAAAAGTATTTTTATTAAGTTCTTAAAAATATAATTCTAAATATTACTTATATATTAATTTTGTAAAGTTTATAAATTAAATACATATAATAATAATAATAAAAAAGATGATTTGAGCCTGCAAAATTTGAACCTGCATTTGAACTGAACCTGAAGCTCATGCGACCGCATGAGACTGAACCTTTAATCCCATGCGACCGCATGGCCTGGTCTGACACGACTGAAACCTTAGCCGACACAATTAGGGTTACGGTTTAATTATTATTATTATTATTAATTAATTAAGATTAGGGTTTAATTTAATAATAATTAGTTTTAGTTTTAATTAATTTTGTATTTTAAGTTTTACTTTGTTTTATTAATTTATAAATTAGTACCTTTTTAATAAATAATATAAAAATTATATTTTTATAAAAATTATATTTTTATAACTTTAAGTTTTATTCTTATATTTTGTTTTTATTTAATCGTTAATTTGTAATTTTAATATTTATCGTTCGTAATTAGTTTTAAACTTAGTATTTTGCCGTAGTTATTTTATATTTCTAGATTCTTAGGCTTTGCCATAAAATCCCTTAAGTGCTTTTTCTTTAGATTAAGATTTAGGTGCTTTAGAATTTTTGCGACGCCGTTTTAAGATTTTAGTGCCTAATTAAGTTATTGCCATTTTGGATATAGAATTCCATTTAAGCTTTAATACCTTTAGACACAAGTTTTAATATTTAGTTTTTAGACCTTTAAGTTTCGACGTTTTACTTTCTTATTTTTATTTTTCGACTTTTTGTTTTTCGACGTTTGTTTTCCGACTCTTATTTTTCGACGCGCTTTTTCTTTCTCATTTCTACGCTCTAGTTTTTAGGACATAGATTTTTATTTTCTTTTAAATTTCAACGAAAAATTATAAAAAGCGATTAAATTGATAGACATCCAAAATTTTCTGGTTCGTAGTAATAGTTGGATTTGTTAGTGGCGAGTTGTGGACTTCCGATTTAAAGAGTCATGGCTACCTGCTGCATCTGTTGGCAATTCGAAACGTAGGCAAAATCAGAAAAGTCTATTAATTTGATAACTTGTATAATTTTTATTTTTTATAACTAATAGGATATTCAGTGAATACACCGAGCAAAACTTTCATCACCTTTCATACGTTCACCACCTGTAACCAGATCAAGACATCTAGCTAATATTGCCGCTGTTGATTTTTCTTTAGAATCATCATCTAGTCGAACAAGTTCTTCAATTCAAATTTCCGATAATTCATTTTTTGAACCCGACTTCACAATTGAGAACCCGGAGGATATTCAAGGACAATTCCAAGATCCTAAACCACTAATCATTCCTCCTGAACCACAAACCATTAAATCAGAATCCTCTAGTGATTCAGATTCAACAAATTCAATTATGGAAAATCTAGAACCCCTAAGTATGGAGGACAGAATGAGAGCCACACGCACTGGCCAAGGTCACACCATTGTTCGTCCAGATGTTAATGCGCCAGATTATGAAATCAAAGGACAAATCCTACACATGGTAACTAATCAATGCCAATATAGTGGTACGACAAAAGAAGATCCAAACGAACATCTTCGAACCTTTAATAGGATCTGTACTCTATTTAAAATCAGAGAAATTGAGAATGAACAGATCTATCTCATGTTGTTTCCCTGGACTTTAAAGGGAGAAACCAAAGATTGGTTAGAATCGTTACCTGAAGGGGCGATTAACACATGGGATGTTTTAGTTGAGAAATTTCTTAAAAGATTCTTTCCGGCATCTAAAGCCGTGAGACTTCAAGGAGAAATTGTTACGTTCGAGCAAAAGCCAAATGAAACATTATATGAGGCGTGGACAAGATTCAGAAAGTTGTTGAGAGGATGTCCTCAGCACGGTTTAGACACTTATCAAATAGTACAAATATTCTACCAAGTTGTCAACGTTGATACACGAAAAGACATCGACACAGCAGCTGGTGGTTCCATTATGAAGAAAACCGCAATCGAAGCTCACAAAATTATTGATAACACAGCCTCCCACTCGCATGAGTGGCACCAAGAAAAAGATATTTTTCGTTCATCTAAAGCGGCTAG
This sequence comes from Rutidosis leptorrhynchoides, assembly GCF_046630445.1. NCBI lineage: Eukaryota > Viridiplantae > Streptophyta > Magnoliopsida > Asterales > Asteraceae > Rutidosis > Rutidosis leptorrhynchoides. The sequence goes on along the minus strand of NC_092334.1, from coordinate 97,631,904 downwards.
AGCCGATTCTAGCCATGACTTTGATTCCGTTTCCGCAAAAATAGATGCTTTCGAGAGACGGATGGAAAAGATGACTAAAGATATTCACGCAATACGAATCAGTTGTGAGCAATGCGGTGGAACACACTTAACAAAAGATTGTCACATTGAACAAACCATGGAACAACGTGAGAATGTTTCCTACATGAACCAAAGGCCGGGAAATAATTATCAAAATAATTATCAACTGCCAAGGCCAAACTTTAATCGAAATCAAAACATTCTTTACAATCCAAATGGACCCAACAATAACTCGTATAACCAATAAGGTCCGAATAACCAACTAACTCAAAACAGGACTTTCAATCAACAAAGACCTGGCTTGTATAAACCACCACAACAAACCGAAGAGAAAAAGCCAAATCTGGAAGAAATGATGGTAAAGCTAATGGAATCTCAGACACAATTTATTGCAACTCAAACCCAAACGAATGAGAGATTTGATCAGTCATTTAGAACTCAACAAGCTTCCATTTTGAATCTAGAAAAACACGTAGGTACTCTTACTAGCATGATGAGTGAGAGGGAACAAGGAAAGCTACCGAATAATACTGAAGTAAATCCTCAGAATGAGAATGTTAATATGGTGTCAACAAATTTTGAAAAACCAGCACCAGAAGATGGGAAGGTTTTAGATGTGAGTAATAATGAAGAAGTTACAACACCACCACCACCACCCGAGTATGTAAAGCCAGTGGTGGCACCATACAGACCACCCATCCCGTTTCCAAGAAAAGGAGTTGAGTATGAGCAAGTGATAGGTAATAAAGTTTGTGATACCTTTGGAAAGAAGAAGAAGAAGAAGAAGAAGAAGAAGAAGAAGAATAAGAAAGTGCAAGAAACAAAAACCGTAGAAGTAAACTCGGTGAAGACAGTTCCACCAAAACTTCTACCCAGGTTGGGTGATCCGGGTGAATTTATTGTTCCTTGTCTACTTAGTGATTGTGTCATGTATGATACACTAGCAGATTTAGGTGCGAGTGTGAGTTTTATGCCTCTTTCATTATATAAGAGATTAGGTGTAGGTGAGTTAAGTCCAACGAAAATGAGTGTTCGACTCTTTGATCAAACCATTAGGCACCCAGTTGGAATTGCTGACAACCTACCCGTTCAAGTGGGTGATTTAACCTTTTTAGTCAAATTCATTGTCATTGACATAGAAGAGGACTCAAACATTCCTCTAATTTTAGGTCGGGCATTCTTAGCGTCCACTGGGGCGTTATTTGATGTAAGAGAGGGTAGAATGACACTTAGTGATGGTGACAAATCGGTCACCTTTGTGATTCAAAAGTCTAAATCTCCACCAACTAAATCCGTTGAACCAATAAAAACAATTGGTAATAACCATATTGTTTTACCAACTCCAACGGTAGTTATTAACAATAATAAAACGCCTAAGTGTGGGAAAAATGAAGTAACACCTAATGATGACTTGATAACAAAGAACCCCGTTGTTGATACGAAATTAAATGACCCCGTTATTAACAGTTCAATGAAGAAACTTATTAAACGGATTCGCGATGCTAGAACCAAGGGGAACTTTAAGTTATGTAACCGGTTAGTATCTAATATATCGCCTAAAGAAAAGGCGAAACTAGTTGAATTTGTGGATATTACACAGGAATCCGACCAATGGCTTAAAGCAAAAGTCACAGATATGCAAGTTATTTATGGTCCAAGAGAAATTGACGATAAAGTTAATCACAATTTCGACACCACAACTACCTAAGTGTGGGGAGATTCAAATGTTCTAAAAAGAAAATGCTGTCTAGAGTTAGTTGTTCTGTTCTCGTGTAGTTCCGAAAATGGAATCCGATTGGTCTTTTTCACTAGCAGACACTAAAGAACTAGTTTTCTCCTCCCATTCTGAATTTTTTTTCTGTTTTGTAGGTTTTATATGAAATTAATATGCATTTTTAAATTTAAGTTTTGTGTGAATTTAAAAACAAAATTTACTTTATTTCATTAAGTTTAAAAAATGATTTCTAAAATTCGTCGTAAGTTAAAGACTAGGTCATAGAACCGAAATTGCTTTACCCAAGGACGGGGCGAAAAATTTTGTTATCATTATTTTAATATTATTGATCTAAAGTATACCAAAAATATTATATGAACGTGGGGTTATAAACAAAACTTCAAAAATATTATGTATATATATGTTTGTATTTTATGTTATATACAAAACAGGGTAAAACATCGCACTTTCAAAGACTGGCAATAAGTTCAGCAAAAGCTATTAATTTTGACGACAAGACGCAAACTATCAAATGTGATATAACAACTGCAGGAATGAGCAAATGATGTGCACCATTTATCATTCGAACAAACAATATGTTTACAAACTCGGTATTTTTAATCATTTTTCTACGCTAATCACCCTCATGAATTAAAATTTTTACTGATTTCTTGCAAATGGGGGCATTGCAAGATCTCAAGTGTGGGGAAGGGTTATAAATTCTCTCGGGTTTACACTTGGTTTAATTGCCTAATTTTGTGAAATTTTGAAAAATTTTCAACTAAATGAACTCAAAATCATGTTTATACATATTTATGAACGGTAAAACTAGGTGATAATACCGAAATTATTGTTACCTCGGAAAGGACATAAAATGAGAAACAACCCAAAAACACTTGAATTCATTTAAAATAGAATAGAAGAGAATAAAAAGGCAAAAAAAAGAAATAAATAAAAGCTAAGTGTGGGAAGAATGCACCAAGTTCTTTAAAACATATATCACATATTTTTGTACAAGATTATTGCAGGTACTTTTGTTTTGGACTAAACTAATCAGTTTTACCCGATTTACTGTACTATATTTGAAAGAAAGATGGATCTACACGATGAATCAATTCCATCATTAAAAGGAAGTAAAGTCTTCCGAAAAAGACACGCGCTTCTTGATTTAGGTTAGGAAGTTGTCGTCTAGACCAGCTGTAGGTTGACGAAAAATCTAGAAAAGTCATCTCTAAAATCAGCAGAAAATCCACAGACCTCAGCATCAAACAGGGTCGCCAAGTGGTCAGACTTATCCTAACCATGAGAGGATCTGTCTCGTAAAATAGAGAGGGCGTCGTGCAAATTAGCTTGATAAGACTAATGAATCAGACCCCCAGAAAGGATAATCTCCTTAAAGATCAAAAATCAGTTTTTAAGCCTGATATTACTCAATCCTTGAGATTGACCTTAAAGATTGAGAATTACAAACTCATGGAATTCAATGATATCTAAACTCGAGCTTGAACAAGAAAATATTTTGATCAAAATTAAAACCGATTTGTTTTCTGAAAACCCATTTTTAATGCATTCATTACCATTGAACGTAAAATCCTAAGAATTTACCGGAATTCATTAGGTCACCTGAACCAAATCGGGTCAACTTTAAGAATGGTGGTTTCATAGCATGGTCGAATACAGGACCTTGTGCCAGACCGAAAAACTATAAGGTGATCTTTGCTATTGCTCCTACAAAGGATAGTAATTGCATCCGACACGTTTTAGACCATGAACATCTGCATGTCATTAGACATTAGCTTAACAGTTGCTTGTTCATCGCTTTCCTTTACAACTGGACGGTAGTTTACCGAAAGGAAATATATGAAACAAGAATACTTGACGTGTTGCTTTCCTAATACAAGGTTAGCAAGTGCGTGACACAAAACCACAAGTTTTGAGCTAAAATTTTAAAATATGAAACCCACAAAACCCACAAAACCCACAAATATTTTGCAAATACCGGTGAAGGGTTATTCCGGAAAACTTATCTAGGATAAAAGCTAGAATGAATTTTCAAAAGATCAAATATTTTCATAAAGATCCAATTTTCTTAAAGGATCTAAATTTTCATAGTCATGTGGGACTGTAAACCACATTGTTACTATCATTGTTCATACCGCCGTATCAAAATCACTGATGTACAAAGTGTGAAGAATAAAGAAGTGATTCGTGTAATGTATTATATTATTTCAAGTTCTGTATTGCTTGAGGACAAGCAACGCTCAAGTGTGGGGATATTTGATAGTGCTCCAAATGAACATATATTTAGGCACAATATCCTTCCAATATGTAAAGTTTTCAGTTGCAATTGTTCTATTTTCAAGTAATATTCGTTTAAATAAATAAGTGCAAAGACAAAAGAAGAAAACGACGATTTGAAGACACAAATGACCAAAAAGCTCAAATGAACAAGATACAATCCAAGTGGTTCAATTTATTGATGAGAAACATCTAAAATTGACAAGAATACAAGCCGCGAAACACAAAGTACAAGATATCTAAGCATACGAAAAGGCGTTCGAAAATCCGGAACCGAGACGTAAACCGAGCATCAACGCGTGAGTTAACGGACCTAAAATTACAAGTCAACTATGCACAAGAATATAATATAATATATAAATAATTATATATATATTATATATTAAAAAATTAACAGCAACCCACGTTTAAATTATTGAATGAGCTGGAATTCGAACCTCCGCAATCGCAGAGCCCCAAGGCACAAAAGTACTACGATCGCGGAGCTACCTGGAACAGAATTGCCTATAAAAGCCAACGCATTCGGGCGATCAAACACACCTTTTTCTTTTCTTTTCTATCTATCTACGATATATTTATATTTATAATTTTAATTTTAATTTAAGATTAATAATAAGTTAGTTGGGTTATTGTAAGAAATGTTTTACGGGTTTTAAAGTCGGAACTCTGTCCGTGTAATGCTACGCAATAAATAATCACTGTAAGCTATGTTCTTCCTTTTTAAATTAATTTCTCGTAACTAAGTTATTATTATGCTTATTTGAGCCGAAGTAATCGTGATGTTGGGCTAAATATTAAGACGGGGTTATTGGATTTTGTACCATAATTAGGGTTTGGACAAAAGACCGACACTTGTGAACATTGGATTACTGACTATTAATAGGTAGGGGGTATTGTCTAATTGAATGACAACTCATTGGAACCTGTCGAACCTATCTTCAAATTAGTTAATCTAATAATTATTAAATTGATTACGAATGTCCTATTTAGTGACGTTTATACGACATCGTTTACAATCATTTAATTAATCAATTGAATTGGGTAATTGATTATTCATATGGCCAAGTAAATAAATTAATGTATCATGGATTAATTAAAACAGGGGTGGATTACATACAAGGATAATTGATGTAATTGTTAACAAAGTATTAAAACCTTGGATTACACGCAGTCGATAACCTGGTGTAATTATTAACAAAGTATTAAAACATTGTTACAGTTAGAATCCCTAATTAGTTGAAATATTTAACTTCGGGAATAAGGTTAATTTGACGAGCATATTATAATTATGACCGATGGACTATTATGGGCAAAACCCAGATAGGTATCAAATAAGTCAGGACAAAGGACAATTAACCCAGAGTAATAAATTAAAATCAAAACGTCAAACATCATGGTTACGGAAGTTTAAATAAGCATAATTCTTTTATGGTATTTCTCATCGTACTTTTATTTACCGTCATTTTATTTATTGTCATTTTAATATTATTATTTATTTTACGCACTTTATTTATTGTCATTTATCTTTACTCTTAAAAATATAAAATTCGGTCATTAAACCGTAAAACCCCCTTTTTATAATAATAATAATACTACTTATATATATATATATATATATATATATATATATATATATATATATATATATATATATATATATATATATATATATATATATATACGCACTTTATTTATTGTCATTTATCTTTACTCTTAAAAATATAAATTCTGGTCATTAAACCGTAAAACCCCCTTTCTATAATAATAATAATACTATATATATATATATATATATATATATATATATATATATATATATATATATATATATATATATATATATATATAGTTGTGAAATATATAGATTTAAACTCAACTAGCTCCCTGTGGAATGAACCGGACTTACTAAAAACTACACTACTCTACGATTAGGTACACTGCCTATAAGTGTTGTAGCAAGGTTTAGGTATATCCATTCAATAAATAAATAACTTGTGTAAAATTGTATCATATTTAATAGTATTTCGTAGTAAAAAAATAATAGTATTTCGTACCCCTCCGCTTTAACATCAGTTATATAATGGCATAAACTTTCCCCTTAGCTCGGTAACGTTTAGTCATTGGTTTTTGAACTGGTGAATGTGAATCTTAGATATGGATCCATAGGGTTTGATATCCCCACTCGGGCTAGTCGCGCTAGCATTTAACGGGTGTTTAATTTTTCGTAAACTTACGCACTCGTCAAGTGTACTTTTAGGGGGTGATATTTACGTTAAGTTAGTTACCAAGTGCCCACGGTTAAGCATATACTTTTCATACTGTTTTGAATACGAAATCTCGTGGCCAACATTACATTACTGTTACAATTAAACTATAGCTCACCAACATTCGTGTTGACTTTTAAGTATGTTATTTCTCAGGTGCTTAGACGTTTGATGCTTCCACTGTATTTGTCTCGCTGCTAGACTTGTTGTGTAGACTCCCGCTGCTTTTGTTTAGAGATGTCTCTGCATGAAACATTTACTTTGCATTCACAACATATGTTACTTTTGAACAATGAAATTATAATGACCTTTGAGTCTCGTACTTATTGCTTTCTATTCGTAGAAGCACACTATCGTTTGTAAAACATTTGACGTCGGTAAAGACGTTACCCCTTTTTATGAATGCAAACTTCTTTTAAAACAGCATATAGTGTTTGACCCTGTAATGATCATGTTGTTGATGATCCGTACACATTAATTTTGTACGGGGCATCACATTAAAGGTGGGTATAGTGGTTTCTATACTCGGTTCATTGCTAGTATTCAGGTGCTCATAGATTATGCAAACGTTTCGCAACTTGGAGTTGTACTTGTAAAATCTCGTGGTCAAGGAAACTAAACGATTTTTCTTATATCTGTTTTTTAGTTACTGTTACAATATCTAAACTGGTAGATTCACCAACATTATTGTTGACCTGTTTTTGCGTGTTTTATTCTCAGGTCCTTAAGAGGTAGACTTCCGCTGTGTTTGCTGCATGGTCTGGCCTTGGAGTCAGCATTCAATTTAAAGAACGTTATTTACTTTCGCATTTAAAACTTTTATAACTGTTTAAATATTGTTGGCTTGTGGTTATGATCACAACAGTGTTTCTATTTTGGGATTAATGACTTATGTTTTTGGAAGTCAACTTTTAATAAAATTAAATGCGATTGCTTTAAACGTCTCATATAGAGGGCGTAACTGTTAACTGTGGAACCTTGATTAACACGCCGTCAGATGGAAATTTGGCGGGGTGTTATAATACATTTATCACAAAGTCCCAACTAGAGATTGCTCTTCCCTTGTGCATGTGTTGGACATTAATGTGTGCTTACACATTAATCATGCAATATGTTATATTGCAAGTACGCTTGAAGCTTAAACTATAATGTTGTGCAAATATCTATATGATTGATTTTAGAATAACTATCTCTTGCTATGCGTGAGTATTACTTGCTACTTGCTAATATGTTTAATACTCATCAATTTGCCAACTTGATTAATATGTTTGCAATGTGCTTACTAGTTAGAATACTAGGATTCAAGTAACTAGTCTACTCCAATGAATTAAGTGTAAAATGGTTCATAAAGGATTAATAATCTATTTGGTCTTGTCTAAGTAACACATTGTGATTACTTGTCAAAGTGTGACTTAACATTGATGTCTTTACATACTTAATATCTATTTTAGAAAGACATCATTCAATTAATCTCCACTAATTTTAAAATGAATATGACTTGTGATTAATTGAAACTAGGAAGTTAATGACATGTTGACTAGTCTTTAGGATTGAACCAAATGCATTAATGAGCCTAACTAAGTCTTGACCAAACTGAGATTACCCAAAATGTCAATCAAGACACTTCTCCAAGAATTTTGGGTTTACCACATTTGGAGTGTTATGTCATTTTCACTCAATAAGACCAAATCTCACACACTTAATGCATGTAGTACTTGTATAGGATATTAGGTTTCTTTTGTAGGTGCTAGATGAAGTAAAGATTCCAAAATGTGATGTTCAAATTTGAGTCAAACGGCTATACAACGGATACACAATTTTAGACTGGAGCACACACGGTCGAACCACGGTCGAACCACGGTCGACCGTGTCAGCAACTGTGTGATAACGACTGTTTTTTGAATCTCACTATAAAAGGAAAGCATTGAAGAGCATTTGAAGTTGACCCTCTTGCATATTTCAAAGGCTTATTTCCAGAGATCATAAGTGCTCTAATTACTACTCAAATGTGATCAAGCAAGAGAAGATTCTATGATCTTATAGATATAGAATTTGGTTGTTGTAAACTTACTAATCAAAATCATTTATCTTGTGAGTTTACTTAGTGTAATGTATGTCCTAGTATTGCCTTATGATCATCATTGCAAAGTGTATGAGTCTTGTAACTTCAATTAGTAGAAGCATAGGCTAGCTTAGTGATCTACTTCCTTAAAGGGACTTAGGAAGTTGATTAATCTTATTTGGAGATTAATATTTGTCCAAGGTGAAGACAAGTTGATCTAAGTTGGAGTTGATCTTTCAAAGGGATAGAAAAATTAGGTTTGTTGTCTACCAAAGAAGTTGAAAAATTGTAAATCGGATCTCCACTGGGTTTGGAGAAAAGTGCTTAGTGAAGCAAGAAATCCCGATTAGTGTAATCGGGGGTGGATTAAGGTGGATTAGTTAACATCCACCCGAACCACTATAAATCCTTGTGACTATGTTCTTTACATTACTTTATTCATCATTTTGAACATACACACCACACACATCAAGTTTGAGTTGAATTAGTTAATCATAGTTAATCGAATTTGGTGATCAATTTAAAAAGTGTTAAAAACGTATTAAGTAACTATTCAACCCACCCCCCCCCCCCAGTTACTTACATACATGAATATGAATCTGGCTTCTTCTTTCTCTGTAACCAATCTTCTCACTTACGATCAACATCTTCTGGAGCCCTTATTGAACGAATCCATTTCTATGGAAAAATAGAGCATCTTGCAGAAGTCGTTGCGAGGGCTTTTCAAGCGAATTTTTGGTTGTTCAAAGATCCTTTCATGCATTATGTTAGGTATCAAGGAAAATACATTATTGCTTCAAAAGGGACATTTCTTTTGATGAATAAATGGAAATATTACTTTGTCAATTTCTGGAAATCTTATTTTTACCTGTGGTCTCAACCAGGAAGGATTTATATAAATAAATTATACAATCATTCCATCGACTTTCCGGGTTATCGTTCAAGTGTGCGGGTAGAGCCTTTAATGATACGCATTCAAATGCTAGAAAATGCATTTCTAATCGATAATGCTATTAAAAAGTTTGATACTCTTGTTCCAATTATACCTCTGATTAGATCATTGGCTAAATCAAAATTTTGTAACGCATTGGGGCATCCTATTGGTAAGGCGATTTGGGCCGATTTTTCAGCTTCTGATATTATTGAACGCTTTGGGCGTATATACAGAAATCTATCTCATTATCATAGTGGATCTTCAAAAAAAAAAAGAGTTTGTATCGAGTAAAGTATATACTTCGACTTTCTTGTGCTAGAACTTTACCTCGGAAGCATAAAAGTACTGTACGTGCTTTTTTGAAAAGATTCGGTTCGAAATTATTAGAAGAATTCTTTACGGAAGAAGAACAGGTTTTTCCTTGACCTTTCCAAGAGTTTCTTCTATTTCGCGAAGGTTATCTAGAAGGCGGATTTGGTATTTGGAAATTAGTTGCATCAATGATTTGGCCAATCATGAATGATTCATTATGAAACATTGTAAATAAAAATTGATCACTTATCTAATATCTAATCTAATACTAATAAATATTAAATAATGAAGATCTCCAATAAAAATTTATTTTTCCTATTCTGAAATGTTGATGTAGTATGTAGTAAGGATTAAATCAACTGCGTATTCAATCTTTTCTTGTCTAATGAAGAAATTTAGTTTTAGATGTATACAGAGGGAAAGGCGTGTGCAATGAAAAATGCAAGCACGGCTTGGGGAGGGATTTTTACTTGTTTAACAAGGAAATTATCTACTCATCCGAGTAGTTCCGGGTTCGAATCCCGGCAACCCATTGTTCTATTGAATTCTATTATATGTATAGTGTAGAGAAATCCTTTTTTCTTTTTTATTTGAAAATAATTGAAATAGATCCAAATAGAGATCGAGATTAGTTGACATTCATCCTCACTCGATCAATCAAAGCCTTGCAATCCTTATGCATTAATCTTGATGATACCAAAGGAACACCTAGATATCGAACGGGTAGAGATCCTTCTTCAAACAGAAAGACACTTAAGATGTTAGCCTTAACATTCGGTTTTACATTGTAAAAAAACACCGTACTCTTTTGTATGCTCGGAACTAAACTCGGGCAACTGGTGAATTCCTGAAGCCCATCCGCAATCACTTGAACAAATTGCTAATTTGCAAAATAGAATAAGAACAGGTCATCAGCGAAACAAATGTTGATAATATCTTGCTCTTCACACCGTGAATGAAATTTAAACTACTACGAGTTTTGAATGTTTCGTTCACAACATATATACACATGCGGAGCAAGAATTTTAACTTATGTATCAACTTATTTATAAAGAATAAAAATTAATATAGTATGTTATAATAAAATAACATAGTCTTTCTTTCTAATCAGCTTAGCTTAGAAGTAAAGTATGTCAAACAGAAACATTTTATAACCTTATTCATTTCCTATTTTTTTTTTCAACTCCTTACCTGTTCTTTTCATTTCCTCTATTTTCCTTTCATTTCCTTCTTAAAAAGGAATCACAAATGTAATACACTTATCATTTATCTTATTTTCCTTTATGTTTAATAAAACTCCGTTTCATAAATTTAGTAATACTTAATAAATATATAAATTTTATTTGAAATTTAATGAAAATTTTCAAAGTGAATAACAATTAAAAGAGATCGGGATTCATTTTGTCATTTACGTATTAAGATCTTATAATTCATTCTATAAACAAAATTTTTATTTAAATATAATATGGTTTGAGCTAATAATAATATAGTATAACTTGACCAATTATAGAAATAGTATAACTTGACCAATTATAAAAATATAAAAATACGATCACTCTATTTGTTTAATTACATTAATTAATTAGGAGTTGTTTAAACAATATTTTTTTCAATTAATATACAAAATATTCATTTTAAATGAACGAGTTGGGGGTAGTAAAACACTTCCAAACCACCCTACTATCTCCACCGTTGTATAAATCTTGAAGAAGTTTGTAGCAGTTTCATAAGATTTGTTGGGCTTTTCTCTTCATGTTCTTAAAAAATTCGATTTACTGAATTGAGGGTTTTTTTTAATATCCTCGTGTTTTGAGCTATCTTCTGTTTGCAACACATATTTTTTGTATTCCTCCAACTCTCTTCTCTCATCTTTATTTCTTTGGCCATTGGGTTGGATCTAAAATGTTCAAGTAGATGTAATACCAAATAGAGGAAAAGAAGAGTAACAAAGATCTTGGAACCAGACTTATTATTTTACACATTATAACAACAGTTATTTAAATTGCTATAAAAATATTTAAAATAATAATTCTGAAATAATGGACCCTATTTTGAAAAGACGGCTTGGGAAATGATGATTAACATACGAAATACGTTTCCGTTGTTGAAACATTTGAATCCAATTCCTCTCAACTTTGAACACATTTAAGTGTTGCTTTCTCTATTTATTTTATTGGTATGTGAAACATCTTAATATTGGAGCTAAACTAGCTACGAAAACTCCAACTAACTGCACAATTATAATTGGTTTTACTGACCACTTATAATAATCTATATGAATCCAATACATTATTGAAACTAAGACAATTAGGATATAACCCAAAAGCATAAGCAACCTCTGAACATGCCAGAGAAAATTGAAGATTTCCGGTTTCTACCATCATCCAAGACAGGGGCGGAACTTGAAGTTTGTGATTGAGAGGGCGAAACAGTAAACATCATAATAGGACTTTACGATATAAACGCCGTCTAATAAGAATAGCTAACTTAAAGTTATGATGAGCTAAAAAACTATGTATTTATGATAAACAAAACAACTAAATGACTTTTTTCTTATAAACAGTGGCGAATCCAGCAGGGAAACCCATCGGGGTTACTGAAAAAAAATTTCAAAGCTAATTATATTTTAAGGCCACTTTAGTGATTGTTTACCTAAAAAACTATAAATTTTAAAAATATATGAAGTCCTCTCCTTAAATTTATTAGTGTCCTATACAATTTGAAATATACATTCTATAAAAATATTTTGACAGCGGGGGGTTATAGGACCTCACTCCTTACACTATAAACTCACCCCTGCTTTTAAATCACCTAGCCATGTAGACTTGTTGACTGAAATTGCTACATTAAAAAAGACATAACAAACATGCCTCTTTAAAAAAGCCATGGTGAAAGTGATGTTTTTGAAATATGGACGAAGACAATACATTTATTTGTGATACGTTGAACTCTCCAAAACAGACTATTCATTTCGAGTCTAACAAACTATGTATTTTTTTACCCCATAACCACTAAAAGAATAGTACTAACCAAGAATATTAAAAAAGTACTAACACTAACGCTAAGGAATATACTCACTTATATCAACAAAATCATTTTTATGACGGCTAAATCGACTAAATTGTTCTAAGCGCTCATTAAAAAAAAAAAAAAATTTCATCTAGCTGCAGACTTGGTAATGTAGCGATCATGTCAGTAAGCTGTAATAATCAGACACATTTCACCGTGGTATAATGATTCTCACCATTTAAGTAAATACTTTGGTGGTCTCTGACATTAATAGACGTTAACTTCAGTTAAATAAATATATTCAGTTTTGTGTTTCAGTTTCGCGTTTTGGTGTCGCGTTTCGTTTCATCTTTTGGTTTCGCGTTTCGATTCCGCGTTTTGGTTTTGCGATTAAGTCTCACGTTTTAGTTTCGCATTTTAGTTTCATGTTTCAGTTTTCGCGTTTCGATTTTTGCTTACCAGACACAATACGTTTTGAAGCTACAAGTATATCAGATCCCATGTGAACTCTACCGTTAAGCGTGCTCGAGCAAGAGTAGTACTATGATGGGTGACCTCCTGGGAAGTCCTCGTGTGCTCTCCAAGAAAATTCGTGCACCCACGAGCAAGCAGACAATATTGTGGTCGCGGTAAGGAGGGATGTTATAGATAGTTTACTCCACTCGTCTACGTACACCATAGAATCCATATCTTTGTTAGGAAGTTTGCGCGCTTGAAGGATAGCCAAGATCTTGTTTGATTTACCAAGAATTTGAGATGCCGTCCTGATGCTTTTTTCCCTTTCTTTTATGGCATCACGATGACACTTCATTGTTATAACCCGCGGTAAATTTGTAAAGCACGCTAATAATATGTCCGCGATTAGCGTATTTATCTGCTCAAAAGTATCATTATCTGTTGGCCAATCTTCTTGGTAGTTGTAGTGGAGAAGTAACATTTCAGTGATTCGGTAAATGCTTATCACTGCAACGAATTTGTGATAACAAAGATCTAGACTTGATCTTTTTTTCTCCTTAAACTGATCCCCTAATATTTATGGCTTATTTACTCAACAATTTAATTACATTAATCTATTAGAAGTGGTTTAAACAATATTTTTGACATACAAAACATCCATTTCAAATGAGCGAGTTTGGAAGGTAGAAAAACACTTCCAAGCCACCCTATTGTCTCCACCACTGCATGAATCCTGAAGAAGTATGTAGCAGTTTCATAAGATTTGTTGGGCTTTTCTCTTCATGTTCTTGAAGAAGTCGAATTATTGAACTGAAGGTTTTTCTTAATACACTCGTTGTGAGTTTTGAGCTATCTTTTATTTGCAATACATATATCTTGTATTCCTCCAACTCTCTTCTATCATCTTTATTTCTTTGGCCCTTGGGTTGGATCTAAAATGTTCAAGTAGATGTAATACCAAATAGAGGAAAGTAAGAGTAACAAATATCTTGGAACCAGACTTATTATTTTACACATTATAACAGCAGTTATTTAAATTGCTATAAAAATATTCAAAATAATAATTTTGAAATAATGGACCCTATTTTGAAAAGACGGCCTAGGAAATGACGACTAACATACAAAATGTGTTTCCGTTGCTGATGCACTAGGATCCAATTCCTCTCAACTTTGAACACATCCAAGTGTTGCTTGCTCTATTTTTTTATTGGTGAAAATAACATATGTCTTTGAAACATCTTAATATTGGAGCTAAACTGCCTATGAGCACTCAAACTAACTACAAAATTATAATTGGTTATAGTGACCACTTATAATCTATATGAATCCAATACTATTGAAACTAACACAATCAGGATATAACCCCAAAAGCATAAGCAACCTCTGAATATACTAGAGAAAATTGAAGATTTCCGATTTTTGCCATCATCCAAGATTTTTTAACCTTATGCACGACTTCCTCAAAGGAGAAACTGATATCTTGATCTTTCGAAGCTGATGTGTTCAACTTCTTGCATTGGTGTTCTAAACGTCTTCTAGAAAGTGTTATATATCAATCGAAACCACCCACAACATCACTATCCCAAGTAGTGTGGGGGTGAAAAACCCAGTTGAATATCACATTGGTACCATAGGTTTACAATGAGAGTGAGAAGAAAGAAAATCAAGGTATCATATTAATTAGAAGATCCTTGTTGTTCATAAGTTCCAAAGAGGGAGAATGTTGGCTAACATTATGATTAAGAACATAGTGCTAACAACTTTTGCTATGTTACTAGCATCATTTTCAGTAAGCTTGTTGTAATATAAATCAACTTGTAGTTTCGTTGCTATTCCGATGAAAAATAGGGAAGAAGAATTGAGAGCGAAAAATTTGTTTGGAAACCAATGTTTTCGACGCCAAGCGCCTCGAAATGCATATGCGGCCATTGCAAGCATGCATGCTAATGATTTTATTGCAACATACAATCCTATCCAAGGCACGACTTCAACTTGAGTAAAAGTCATGATTCGTATAAAGAAATTATTAAATTGGTATATGAAGATACATGTGATCAGTTGTAAACAATGGAGAAAAATGAATGATATGGCGCAAGTACTTAGACCATTCGTAACGGTAGGGGGCGTGGGTTGGGAGCGTGTTGGGAGCGTGGGTTGCTTTTTGATAACTATGACGTGTGGGTTGTTTTTGTGAAATAGTGGTGGTGTGGGTTTTTGATGTGGGTTGGGAGTATTGTGATGATGTGTTAAAATATAATTGGGTTAAGTAATAAAAAGGGTATAAAATATTATTTTAAATTAATAAAAAAATTGAAAAAATTGAGCCACACCCGTGGCCTTCCCCGTTGCAGACCCACGCACAAACCCCCACGCCTCCTCACCCACGCCTTGATACAGCAAAAGCAAAAGTTGGTGTGGGTTGGTTGCCACATAGGATGGCCACGGCGTTTGGAGTTGCCGTTACAACTAATCTTACATTTTAGGGGGCATGCACCCCGCCCCTCCCTGCCGTTGGGAAGGTCCACCACCGGATACAAAGGTACCTCAATGTGTGATTGATGGAAGTTAATGATAAGAGACAACAATATTAAACATTCAACTAATAGGTTAACGTGATGTTAATAAGAATCCATTGAAAATGGGACAAGTTTATGAGCAACAACTAGCTGGTAGTTGGAGTTGTTAGAAGGTAGCTGGAGCTTTTTAGATATATTTAGGTGTTTGATTTTAATTGTGGTATGTTAGAGCAGCGAAAGTAAGCTAAATATCTTATTGTTAAATTGTTTCACAATGGTGTTTATGTAGCGAGAGTTTATAACATTAACATTTGTTTTAATGGTAATGTACGTTTGCTATTAGGATATTTGAAATGCTAGGGAGCATTAGTTTTGCGCGTATAAGCTACTTATAACCCTTTTCGAAAATCTTTTTCTTTGTTTTATGTAAAATAGTGTCAATATGTTCATATACCTCAGACATCATTCATAAAGTTTTAGTAATATTGAGAGTGAAAATGATGAGTGTGTGTGTGCAAATGATGAAATCTATATTGTCTTTGCTCGTTTCAAATACATTTAGCAAGGTAGCAAACTAGCAATATATATAGTCCAGTATTGATGTTATAACTAGTTTAATATCCGCGAATTCGCAGGTTATGAAAGTAAAATTTTCTTCAGTTCAATTGCCTTGAATGATGTAAATAATTCATTTCATAAGTAACTTTATCATAGTTTGTATTGACAATCACGGAAAATTTTGGACAATGTAAATGGCAATTATGCTTCTTTTGTATATCAATGAATCATTAGGTATTTAATATGCTTTAAATTCGCATCATGTTTCTTCCTATATATATCATATCATGTTCATAGTATTAGAAAATTGAAATTACAAAAGGACTTGATGAAAGTTAATATTTGTCAACCCAATCCCCTTTTAGCTGAAGCTTTTATTTGATCCATATGACCTAAAACATGAACTGTTAAAACATAAATTGCTTATAGTTTACACATAAGATCATTTAAATACAAAATGATAAATAACATATGTACTTAATTACCAGATATAGCTGCTATAATGTTGTATTTCCCTTTAATAAGGAGGTAGACTTCCACAAGCTGCTACAGTTAGCCGTCCGGAGATACTACATTGTAGCAAACATTACTTAAAAAAATGAAAAATGAGACATAGAAGAATATTGAACTTTAACCTTTCGGAATTTTCAATTGAGAAATAGAAAGAAAGTCATAACATGCAATAAATACCTCGACTCATAAGCCCAACCCAACCAACGATCAAGCCTCTATGACTTGAACTCGGGAGTAAAGCTATCCTAAATGAGCTAACACTAATAGATACTTATAAGATATCACAATACATCCCACTATATTTCCAAATGGCAAGGCAATTTTAAACTTAAACGTCCTCCAAACCATATATTATTTCTATAATGTGCAATTCCACCTATTTTTTTCTCAAGGATTTGTTTCAAGTAATCGCCTTTTTAACAACACCGGCCAAAAAGGGCGGGTTTGATATTTTATCAAAGAAGGCTATTGCAGTAGCACAAACAAGGGGCCCACCAGCAAAAGTGCTCTGGTGGTCCCCATAATTGATGGTGACATTGACTCATTCAGTGACTGGTGTTGCTCTTATGGGCAAACCACCGGCTAGAGGCTTGGCAAGGGTCATTATATACTTTTGACATCATAAGCTTCATGTGCCCATAGATAAGTAGATAACCAGTTCGACCTAACCCATATTGAACCTGTGATCACAACCTTTAAGAATCAGTATTAATCATAAAAATTAATAACTTTTTGACCTCCAATCTATGAGTTATAATCATAAAATTAAGTATATAACAAATATAAACACTAACATATGAAATCTACCTTACGAAATCAACTAACTCCAATATCTAATGCAAAAGATCTTGAAAGGGTGATCGAAGTGATCAACCTTCAATACTAATAAAATCCGATAATTTGTCATTGTAATTATGTTGGTTTGCCTTATAGAAAACACAACAAAGATTTTATCATGGGTTATAAATTCTCAAAACTATAATTTGGATGTCGACTATAAATAGTAAAGAAAGAGTTATATGATGAGTACCAAATAGATAATAAAACAGACAATAAAGCAACGATAATCACTTATATGTAACCAAATAAATGTAGCACTGAAAGTTTTGTAAAAAAACATTCCATCCTGTAACATCCCGTTTTCTTTGTATATGACTTAAGGTACTGTTAACACATATTTCCATATGAGGTAAGGCTTAGTGTGTTAGCACAATACTAGAAGTGATCTAGCTAAAGATGGGGGAGTGTTGCCGATTGATGTTTACCCTCGGGAAATAATCTCTGCAGACCCGGTTCACAAGTATAGAAACTTGTGGGGTGGCTTAAATCAATCTTTTGTCCGCTGAGCACTGAGCTACTAGCCGGATGACTTCTAGTGAGAGAAAGTACTATGAGAGAGAGAAAGGTAAAGTCTCTGCTCACAAGTTGTCAGAATGTCTGAATGTGTAAAATGACGACCCAATGGGTCTATTTATAGTGTCAGATCCACCAGATTATTCGGGGACACGTGTCAGCTGATGATATGTTCTGTTATTCGTGATCCGAAGTTTACGCTAAATAGAGCGCTCTACGGTCAGGGCTTATGCGTTAGGCGGCCTTCAGGGCTTACGTATGACGGAAGCAGCCTGTACAGCGGAGAACGCTTGACGGATAGTTTCACAAAACTATTATTCTCAGTGTTTCCGATGCTAATTTCATGCGATCATTGTGCCCTTATGCGTGTATACGATAGGATACACCATTAGGTACTTATTTAATTGTTAGAACGATATATATTGTTCATTTATGTGTTTAAACGTTTTAAAGTGTTAAATTGTTATATTACGCATGAGAAGGTATATGTGTACGGGTATACACATGGTTTAGGGGTTTTGACCTCTATATGAGACGTTTTTCAAAGACTGCATTCATTTTAAAACAAACCATAACCTTTATTTCATCAATAAAGGTTTAAAAAGCTTTACGTATATTATCAAATAATGATAATCTAAAATATCCTGTTTACACACGACCATTACATAATGGTTTACAATACAAATATGTTACAACAAAATAAGTTTCTTGAATGCAGTTTTTACACAATATCATACAAGCATGGACTCCAAATCTCGTCCTTATTTAGGTATGCGACAGCGGAAGCTCTTAATAATCACCTGAGAATAAACATGCTTAAAACGTCAACAAAAATGTTGGTGAGTTATAGGTTTAACCTATATATATCAAATCATAATAATAGACCACAAGATTTCATATTTCAATACACATCCCATACATAGAGATAAAAATCATTCATATGGTGAACACCTGGTAACCGACATTAACAAGATGCATATATAAGAATATCCCCATCATTCCGGGACACCCTTCGGATATGATATAAATTTCGAAGTACTAAAGCATCCGGTACTTTGGATGGGGTTTGTTAGGCCCAATAGATCTATCTTTAGGATTCGCGTCAATTAGGGTGTCTGTTCCCTAATTCTTAGATTACCAGACTTAATAAAAAGGGGCATATTCGATTTCGATAATTCAACCATAGAATGTAGTTTCACGTACTTGTGTCTATTTTGTAAATCATTTATAAAACCTGCATGTATTCTCATCCCAAAAATATTAGATTTTAAAAGTGGGACTATAACTCACTTTCACAGATTTTTACTTCGTCGGGAAGTAAGACTTGGCCACTGGTTGATTCACGAACCTATAACAATATATACATATATATCAAAGTATGTTCAAAATATATTTACAACACTTTTAATATATTTTGATGTTTTAAGTTTATTAAGTCAGTTGTCCTCGTTAGTAACCTACAACTAGTTGTCCACAGTTAGATGTACAGAAATAAATCGATAAATATTATCTTGAATCAATCCACGACCCAGTGTATACGTATCTCAGTATTGATCACAACTCAAACTATATATATTTTGGAATCAACCTCAACCCTGTATAGCTAACTCCAACATTCACATATAGAGTATCTATGGTTGTTCCGAAATATATATAGATGTGTCGACATGATAGGTTGAAACATTGTATACGTGTCTATGGTATCTCAAGATTATATAATATACAATACAAGTTGATTAAGTTATGGTTGGAATAGATTTGTTACCAATTTTCACGTAGCTAAAATGAGAAAAATTATCCAATCTTGTTTTACCCATAACTTCTTCATTTTAAATCCGTTTTGAGTGAATCAAATTGCTATGGTTTCATATTGAACTCTATTTTATGAATCAAAACAGAAAAAGTATAGGTTTATAGTTGTAAAAATAAGTTACAAGTCGTTTTTGTAAAGGTAGTCATTTCAGTCGAAAGAACGACGTCTAAATGACCATTTTAGAAAACATACTTCCACTTTGAGTTTAACCATAATTTTTGGATATAGTTTCATGTTCATAATAAAAATCATTTTCCCAGAATAACAACTTTTAAATCAAAGTTTATCATAGTTTTTAATTAACTAACCCAAAACAGCCCGCGGTGTTACTACGACGGCTTAAATCCGATTTTACGGTGTTTTTCGTGTTTCCAGGTTTTAAATCATTAAGTTAGCATATCATATAGATATAGAACATGTGTTTAGTTGATTTTAAAAGTCAAGTTAGAAGGATTAACTTTTATTTGCGAACAAGTTTAGAATTAACTAAACTATGTTCTAGTGATTACAAGTTTAAACCTTCGAATAAGATAGCTTTATATGTATGAATCGAATGATGTTATGAACATTATTAATACCTCAAGTTCCTTGGATAAACCTACTGGAAATGAGAAAAATAGATCTAGCTTTAAAAGATCCTTGGATGGCTTGAAAGTTCTTGAAGCAGAATCATGACACGAAAACAATTTCAAGTAAGATTTCCACTCGAAATAAGATTGTTATAGTTATAGAAATTGAATTAAAGTATGAATATGATTATTACCTTGTATTATAAAGATAACCTACTGTAAGTAACAAAGGTTTCTTGATCTTGGATGATTACTTGGAATGGATTTAGAAAACTTGGAAGTAAACTTGCAATCTTGGAAGTATTCTTGATTTTATGAAACTAGAACTTTTGGAATTTATGAAGAACACTTAGAACTTGAAGATAGAACTTGAGAGAGATCAATTAGATGAAGAAAATTGAAGAATGAAAGTGTTGTAGGTGTTTTTGGTCGTTGGTGTATGGATTAGATATAAAGGATATGTAATTTTGTTTTCATGTAAATAAGTCATGAATGATTACTCATATTTTTGTAATTTTATGAGATATTTCATGCTAGTTGCCAAATGATGGTTCCCACATATGTTAGGTGACTCACATGGGCTGCTAAGAGCTGATCATTGGAGTGTATATACCAATAGTACATACATATAAAAGCTGTGTATTGTACGAGTACGAATACGGGTGCATACGAGTAGAATTGTTGATGAAACTGAACGAGGATGTAATTGTAAGCATTTTTGTTAAGTAGAAGTATTTTGATAAGTGTCTTGAAGTCTTTCAAAAGTGTATGAATACATATTAAAACACTACATGTATATACATTTTAACTGAGTCGTTAAGTCATCGTTAGTCGTTACATGTAAATGTTGTTTTGAAACCTTTAGGTTAACGATCTTGTTGAATGTTGTTAACCCATTGTTTATTATAACAAATGAGATGTTAAATTGTTATATTATCATGATATTATGATATATAATATATCTTAGTATGATATTTATACAGTTAAATGTCGTTACAACGATAATCGTTACATATATGTCTCGTTTCGAAATCATTAAGTTAGTAGTCTTATTTTTACATATGTATTTCATTGTTAATACACTTAATAATATATTTACTTATCATTTAACATAATTAACCAAGTATATCAATATCTTAATATGATTCATATGTACCTAGTAAGACGTTGTTATAACGATAATCGTTATATATATCGTTTTCGAGTTTCTTAAATTAATAGTCTCATTTTTATGTATATAACTCATTGTTAAAATACCTAATGAGATACATACTTATAATAAAATCATGTTAACTATATATATAACCATATATATGTCATCGTATATTTTTACAAGTTTTAACATTCGTGAATCACCGGTCAACTTGGGTGGTCAATTGTCTATATGAAACCTATTTCAATTAATCAAGTCTTAACAAGTTTGATTGCTTAACATGTTGGAAACACTTAATCATGTAAATAACAATTTCATTTAATATATATATAAACATGGAAAAGTTTGGGTCACTACAGTACCTACCCGTTAAATAAATTTCGTCCCGAAATTTTAAGCAGTTGGAGGTGTTGACGTATCTTCTGGAAATAAATGCGGGTATTTCTTCTTCATCTGATCTTCACGCTCCCAGGTGAACTCGGGTCCTCTACGAGCATTCCATCGAACCTTAACAATCGGTATCTTGTTTTGTTTAAGTCTCTTAACCTCACGATCCATTATTTCGACGGGTTCTTCAATGAATTGAAGTTTTTCATTGATTTGGATTTCCTCCAACGGAATAGTGAGATCTTCTTTAGCAAAACATTTCTTAGAATTTGAGACGTGGAAAGTGTTATGTACATCCGCGAGTTGTTGAGGTAGCTCCAGTTGGTAAGCTACTGGTCCGACACGATCTATAATCTTGAATGGTCCAATGTACCTTGGATTTAGTTTCCCCCGTTTACCAAATCGAACAACGCCTTTCCAAGGTGAAACCTTAAGCATGACCATTTCTCCAATTTCAAACTCTATATCTTTTCTTTTACTATCCGCGTAGCTCTTTTGTCGACTCTGGGCGGTTTTCAATCTTTGTTGAATTTGGATGATTTTCTCGGTAGTTTCTTGTATTATCTCCGGTCCTGTAATCTGTCTATCCCCCACTTCACTCCAACAAATCGGAGACCTGCACTTTCTACCATAAAGTGCTTCAAACGGCGCCATCTCAATGCTTGAATGGTAGCTGTTGTTGTAGGAAAATTCTGCTAACGGTAGATGTCGATCCCAACTGTTTCCGAAATCAATAACACATGCTCGTAGCATGTCTTCAAGCATTTGTATCGTCCTTTCACTCTGCCCATCAGTTTGTGGATGATAGGCAGTACTCATGTCTAGACGAGTTCCTAATGCTTGCTGTAATGTCTGCCAGAATCTTGAAATAAATCTGCCATCCCTATCAGAGATAATAGAGATTGGTATTCCATGTCTGGAGAATACTTCCTTCAAATACAGTCGTGCTAACTTCTCCATCTTGTCATCTTCTCTTATTGGCAGGAAGTGTGCTGATTTGGTGAGACGATCTACTATTACCCAAATAGTATCAAAACCACTTGCAGTCCTTGGCAATTTAGTGATGAAATCCATGGTAATGTTTTCCCATTTCCATTCCGGGATTTCGGGTTGTTGAAGTAGACCTGATGGTTTTTGATGCTCAGCTTTGACCTTAGAACACGTCAAACATTCTCCTACGTATTTAGCAACATCGACTTTCATACCCGGCCACCAAAAATGTTTCTTGAGATCCTTGTACATCTTCCCCGTTCCAGGATGTATTGAGTATCTGGTTTTATGAGCTTCTCTAAGTACCATTTCTCTCATATCTCCAAATTTTGGTACCCAAATCCTTTCAGCCCTATACCGGGTTCCGTCTTCCCGAATATTAAGATGCTTCTCCGATCCTTTGGGTATTTCATCCTTTAAATTTCCCTCTTTTAAAACTCCTTGTTGCGCCTCCTTTATTTGAGTAGTAAGGTTATTATGAATCATTATATTCATAGATTTTACTCGAATGGATTCTCTGTCCTTCCTGCTCAAGGCATCGGCTACCACATTTGCCTTCCCCGGGTGGTAACGAATCTCAAAGTTGTAATCATTCAATAATTCAATCCACCTACGCTGCCTCATATTCAGTTGTTTCTGATTAAATATGTGTTGAAGACTTTTGTGGTCGGTATATATAATACTTTTGACCCCATATAAGTAGTGCCTCCAAGTCTTTAATGCAAAAACAACCGCGCCTAATTCCAAATCATGCGTCGTATAATTTTGTTCGTGAATCTTCAATTGTCTAGACGCATAAGCAATCACCTTCATTCGTTGCATTAATACACAACTGAGACCTTGCTTTGATGCGTCACAATAAATCACAAAATCATCATTCCCTTCAGGCAATGACAATATAGGTGCCGTAGTTAGCTTTTTCTTCAATAATTGAAACGCCTTCTCTTGTTCATCCTTCCATTCAAATTTCTTCCCTTTATGCGTTAATGCAGTCAAGGGTTTTGCTATTTTGGAGAAATCTTGGATGAATCTTCTGTAGCAACCAGCCAATCCTAAAAATTGACGTATATGCTTCGGAGTTTTTGGGGTTTCCCACTTTTCAATGGTTTCGATCTTTGCCGGGTCTACCTGGATACCTTCTTTGTTCACTATGTGACCGAGGAATTGAACTTCTTCCAACCAAAATGCACACTTTGAAAACTTAGCGTACAGTTTTTCTTTCCTCAATACTTCTAGCACTTTTCTCAAATGTTCTTCGTGCTCTTGATCATTCTTTGAGTAAATAAGTATGTCATCAATGAAAACAATGACAAACTTGTCAAGATATGGCCCACACACTCGGTTCATAAGGTCCATGAACACAGCTGGTGCGTTAGTCAATCCAAACGGCATAACCATAAACTCTTAATGACCATAACGCGTCCTAAAAGCAGTTTTTGGAATATCATCCTCCTTTACTCGCATTTGATGATATCCAGAACGTAAATCGATCTTCGAATAAACCGACGAGCCTTGTAGTTGATCAAATAAGTAATCAATTCTCAGCAGTGGATAACGGTTTTTGATGGTAAGTTTGTTCAACTCTCTGTAGTCAATACACAACCTAAATGTACCATCCTTCTTCTTGACAAACAAAACAGGAGCTCCCCATGGTGATGTGCTTGGTCGAATGAAACCACGTTCTAATAGTTCTTGCAGTTGGCTTTGCAGTTCTTTCATCTCGCTGGTGCGAGTCTATAAGGAGCACGAGCTATTGGTGCAGCTCCTGGTACAAGATCTATTTGAAATTCAACAGATCGATGTGGAGGTAGTCCCGGTAATTCTTTCGGAAATACATCGGGAAATTCTTTTGCGACGGGAACATCATTGATGCTCTTTTCTTCAGTTTGTACTTTCTCGACGTGTGCTAGAACAGCATAGCAACCTTTTCTTATTAGTTTTTGTGCCTTCAAATTACTAATAAGATGTAGCTTCATGTTGCCCTTTTCTCCGTACACCATTAAGGGTTCTCCTTCTTCTCGTACAATGCGAATTGCATTTTTATAACATACAATCTCTGCTTTCACCTTCTTCAGCCAGTCCATGCCAACTATTACATCAAAACTCCCTAATTCTACTGGTATCAAATCAATCTTAAATATTTCGCTACCCAGATTAATTTCTCGATTCCGGCATATATTATCTGCTGAAATTAATTTACCATTTGCTAATTCGAGTAAAAATTTACTATCCAAAGGCGTCAATGGACAACTTAATTTAGCACAAAAATCTCTACTCATATAGCTTCTATCCGCACCCGAATCAAATAAAACGAAAGCAGATTTATTATCAATAAGAAACGTACCCGTAACAAGCTCCGGGTCTTCCTGTGCCTCTGCCGCATTAATATTGAAAACTCTTCCGCGGCCTTGTCCATTCGTGTTCTCCTGGTTCGGGCAATTTCTAATAATGTGGCTCGGTTTTCCACATTTATAACAAACTACATTGGCATAACTTGCTCCGACACTACTTGCTCCGCCATTACTCGTTCCGACACCATTTGTTCCTTTCGTTCTATTAACCCCTGGTCCGTAGACCTCACACTTCGCCGCGCTATGACCATTTCTTTTACACTTGTTGCAAAATTTGGTGTAGAACCCCGAGTGATACTTTTCACACCTTTGGCATAGCTGCTTCTGATTGTTGTTGTTATTGCGGTTATTATTGTTGTTGGGATGATTGTTGTAGTTGCTGTTGTTGTTGTTGTTGTTGTTGTGCCGTTTGTTGTAGTTGCAATTGATGTTGCGATTGTTGGGATAATTGTTGCGATTATTGTTGTAATTGCTGTTGTTGTTGTATTGGTGATTCTTATCACCGTTTTCCTCCCACTTTCTTTTGACTTGCTTCACATTGGCCTCTTCAGCAGTCTGTTCTTTAATTCTTTCTTCAATTTGGTTCACTAGTTTGTGAGCCATTCTACATGCCTGTTGTATGGAGGCGGGCTCGTGTGAACTTATATCTTCTTGGATTCTTTCCGGTAATCCTTTCACAAACGCGTCGATCTTCTCTTCCTCATCTTCGAATGCTCCCGGACATAATAGGCACAATTCTGTGAATCGTCTTTTGTACGTGGTAATATCAAATCCTTGGGTTCGTAACCCTCTAAGTTCTGTCTTGAGCTTATTGACCTCGGTTCTAGGACGGTACTTCTTGTTCATCAAGTGCTTGAATGCTGACCACGGTAGTGCGTACGCATCGTCTTGTCCCACTTGCTCTATATAGGTATTCCACCATGTTAACGCAGAACCTGTGAAGGTATGCGTAGCGTACTTCACTTTGTCCTCTTCAGTACACTTACTTATGGCAAACACCGATTCGACCTTCTCGGTCCACCGTTTCAATCCGATCGGTCCTTCGGTTCCATCAAATTCCAAAGGTTTGCAGGCAGTGAATTCTTTGTAGGTGCATCCTACACGATTTCCTGTACTGCTAGATCCAAGGTTATTGTTGGTATGTGTAGTGACCCGAACTTTTCCATGTTTATATATATATTAAATGAAATTGTTATTTACATGATTAAGTGTTTCCAACATGTTAAGCAATCAAACTTGTTAAGACTTGATTTATTGAAATAGGTTTCATATAGACAATTGACCACCCAAGTTGACCGGTGATTCACGAACGTTAAAACTTGTAAAAACTATACGATGACATATATATGGTTATATATATAGTTAACATGATTTTATTATAAGTATGTATCTCATTAGGTATTTTAACAATGAGTTATATACATAAAAATGAGACTATTAATTTAAGAAACTCGAAAACGATATATATAACGATTATCGTTATAACAACGTCTTACTAGGTACATATGAATCATATTAAGATATTGATACACTTGGTTAATTATGTTAAATGATAAGTAAATATATTATTAAGTGTATTAACAATGAAATACATATGTAAAAATAAGACTACTAACTTAATGATTTCGAAACGAGACATATATGTAACGATTATCGTTGTAACGACATTTAACTGTATATACATCATACTAAGATATATTATATATCATAATATCATGATAATATAACAATTTAACATCTCATTTGTTATAATAAACAATGGGTTAACAACATTCAACAAGATCGTTAACCTAAAGGTTTCAAAACAACATTTACATGTAACGACTAACGATGACTTAACGACTCAGTTAAAATGTATATACATGTAGTGTTTTAATATGTATTCATACACTTTTGAAAGACTTAAAGACACTTATCAAAATACTTCTACTTAACAAAAATGCTTACAATTACATCCTCGTTCAGTTTCATCAACAATTCTACTCGTATGCACCCGTATTCGTACTCGTACAATACACAGCTTTTAGATGTATGTACTATTGGTATATACACTCCAATGATCAGCTCTTAGCAGCCCATGTGAGTCACCTAACACATGTAGGAACCATCATTTGGCAACTAGCATGAAATATCTCATAAAATTACAAAAATATGAGTAATCATTCATGACTTATTTACATGAAAACAAAATTACATATCCTTTATATCTAATCCATACACCAACGACCAAAAACACCTACAAACACTTTCATTCTTCAATTTTCTTCATCTAATTGATCTCTCTCAAGTTCTATCTTCAAGTTCTAAGTGTTCTTCATAAATTCCAAAAGTTCTAGTTTCATAAAATCAAGAATACTTCCAAGATTGCAAGTTTACTTCCAAGTTTT
The DNA here is from genome assembly GCF_046630445.1 of Rutidosis leptorrhynchoides. NCBI lineage: Eukaryota > Viridiplantae > Streptophyta > Magnoliopsida > Asterales > Asteraceae > Rutidosis > Rutidosis leptorrhynchoides. The sequence continues at coordinate 97,604,205 of NC_092334.1, read as the reverse complement.
CTAAATCCATTCCAAGTAATCATCCAAGATCAAGAAACCTTTGTTACTTACAGTAGGTTATCTTTCTAATACAAGGTAATAATCATATTCAAACTTTAATTCAATTTCTATAACTATAACAATCTTATTTCGAGTGGAAATCTTACTTGAAATTGTTTTCGTGTCATGATTCTGCTTCAAGAACTTTCAAGCAATCCAAGGATCCTTTGAAGCTAGATCTATTTTTCTCATTTCCAGTAGGTTTATCCAAGGAACTTGAGGTAGTAATGATTTTCATAACATCATTCGATTCATACATATAAAGCTATCTTATTCGAAGGTTTAAACTTGTAATCACTAGACATAGTTTAGTTAATTCTAAACTTGTTCGCAAATAAAAGTTAATCCTTCTAACTTGACTTTTAAAATCAAGTAAACACATGTTCTATATCTATATGATATGCTAACTTAATGATTTAAAACCTGGAAACACGAAAAACACCGTAAAACCGGATTTACGCCGTCGTAGTAACACCGCGGGCTGTTTTGGGTTAGTTAATTAAAAACTATGATTAACTTTGATTTAAAAGTTGTTATTCTGAGAAAATTATTTTTATTATGAACATGAAACTATATCCAAAAATTATGGTTAAACTCAAAGTGGAAGTATGTTTTCTAAAATGGTCATCTAGACGTCGTTCTTTCGACTGAAATGACTACCTTTACAAAAACGACTTGTAACTTATTTTTCCGACTATAAACCTATAATTTTTCTGTTTAGATTCATAAAATAGAGTTCAATATGAAACCATAGCAATTTGATTCACTCAAAACGGATTTAAAATGAAGAAGTTATGGGTAAAACAAGATTGGATAATTTTTCTCATTTTAGCTACGTGAAAATTGGTAACAAATCTATTCCAACCATAACTTAATCAACTTGTATTGTATATTATGTAATCTTGAGATACCATAGACACGTATACAATGTTTCGACCTATCATGTCGACACATCTATATATATTTCGGAACAACCATAGACACTCTATATGTGAATGTTGGAGTTAGCTATACAGGGTTGAGGTTGATTCCAAAATATATATAGTTTGAGTTGTGATCAATACTGAGATACGTATACACTGGGTCGTGGATTGATTCAAGATAATATTTATCGATTTATTTCTGTACATCTAACTGTGGACAACTAGTTGTAGGTTACTAACGAGGACAGCTGACTTAATAAACTTAAAACATCAAAATATATTAAAAGTGTTGTAAATATATTTTGAACATACTTTGATATATATGTATATATTGTTATAGGTTCGTGAATCAACCAGTTTCCAAGTCTTACTTCCCGACGAAGTAAAAATCTGTGAAAGTGAGTTATAGTCCCACTTTTAAAATCTAATATTTTTGGGATGAGAATACATGCAGGTTTTATAAATAATTTACAAAATAGACACAAGTACGTGAAACTACATTCTATGGTTGAATTATCGAAATCGAATATGCCCCTTTTTATTAAGTCTGGTAATCAAAGAATTAGGGAACAGACACCCTAATTGACGCGAATCCTAAAGATAGATCTATTGGGCCTAACAAACCTCATCCAAAGTACCAGATGCTTTAGTACTTCGAAATTTATATCATATCCGAAGGGTGTCCCGGAATGATGGGGATATTCTTATATATGCATCTTGTTAATGTCGGTTACCAGGTGTTCACCATATGAATGATTTTTATCTCTATGTATGGGATGTGTATTGAAATATGAAATCTTGTGGTCTATTGTTACGATTTGATATATATAGGTTAAACCTATAACTCACCAACATTTTTGTTGACGTTTAAAGCATGTTTATTCTCAGGTGAATACTAAGAGCTTCCGCTGTTGCATACTAAAATAAGGACAAGATTTGTAGTCCATGTTTGTATGATATTGTGTAAAAACTGCATTCAAGAAACTGATTTCGATGTAACATATTTGTATTGTAAACCATTATGTAATGGTCGTGTGTAAACAGGATATTTTAGATTATCATTATTTGATAATCTACGTAAATCTTTTTAAACCTTTATTTATGAAATAAAGGTTATGGTTTGTTTTAAAAATGAATGCAGTCTTTGAAAAACGTCTCATATAGAGGTCAAAACCTCGCAACGAAATCAATTAATATGGAACGTTTTTAATCAATAAGAACGGGACATTTCAGTTGGTATCCGAGCATTGGTCTTAGAGAACCAGAAAATTTGCATTAGTGTATCTTATCGAGTTTGTTAGGATGCATTAGTGAGTCTGGACTTCGACCGTGTTTTCTTTAAAAATGATTGCTTAACATTTTTGTTGGAAACTATATATTATTAACATGTATATATTATGTGATATATTAATCTCTTAACATGTTTGATATTGTGTGATAGATGTCTACCTCTAGCACAAATCCCATTGACTCACCTAATAATAACGAAGAGTCGAATATATATTGGACTGATTCACAAGTTCCCGAAGAGGAACCGGACGAAGAATCAGAACCGGAAGAGGAGGAACCGGAGGAGGAAATAGAACCGGTAGGGGAAATAATAAAACGGTTAAGTAAAAGAAAATCCTCAACCAACCGACCAAGGTTAATTATGGTCAATGGTGTTTCCGCCAAGGAAGCAAAATATTGGGAGGATTACCAATTCTCCGATGAATCGGATTCCGACGAAAATTCCGATGATGTTATAGAAATTACCCCAACTGAATTTAAAAAAGCAAAAGAAAATAATAAGGGAAAGGGTATAAAAATAGAGAAATCTAATTCCAACCCCGATGAACTTTATATGTATCGTCAACCCCCGAAGTCCTTAAGTTGTAACAATGACCCGGGAACCTCTAAACCACCAGGTTTTTCTAAACCGTTATGGAAAACGACAGCTAGTATTAGGGGAACATCATATATCGATAGAAACTTGGCAAAACGAACCAAAACCGAAGAAGAAGAAACGGGCGAGTCGGAATAAGATAGTTGTATTCGTGTGGTGTAATATATGTAATATAGTGTGCTTATGCTTTATGATATATGTAAAAATTGCTTGTATTAATAAGTATTTTTTTATGAATCTAACTCTTGTCTATTTTACAGTTTAAAAACACAAAATGGATAGACAACCCAATATTTTAAGAGACCTACCCGGATACATGATTGATGAAATCTTGTCTAGAGTAGGTCAGAATTCCTCGGCACAACTATTTAAGGCGAGATCAGTTTGTAAGACATTCGAAGAACGTTCCAAGAATGTCTTGGTTTATAAGAGACTTTCGTTTGAAAGATGGGGGATATCACATTGGGAAACCCATAAGTTACGATGTGTTTACTTTGACGCATATATTGCGGGGAACCCAAATGCTATTTTACGCAACGGGTTAAGAAATTATTTTGACTCAATGTATCCGAATATAGGACTTCATGATTTAGAAAAAGCGGCTAACATGCAACATAAAGAAGCATGCTATGCTTACGGGTTAGTAATGTTCGCTTCTCACCAAAGTGAGAAAAAGAACATCGGGCTACAGCTATTAAACAAAACGTTCCCACAAGTGACGGATTCGGTAATTGGGGTAAGAAATGAGGTTTTTAGGTTATTACGAGACTGTTGGTCATTACGTAACCCTCGTCCCTTTGACGACGTTACAACACGCTGTCTTATAAACGGCCATAACGGTTATGTTCCACAAGACCAAGGATGGGAAGTAGTCCTAGTAAAACCAGAATGCATGACTTGTTTCTGGACGTATGAATTACGTGTCTTTATTGCCTTTGCTGAACGACTTGTGTACTAGCTAGAATTATCTTCACAACTATCTTGTATCAAAGTTATTGTGTGCTATATTTCATGCTTTATGTAAAATAAGCGGTATTGTAAGTTTGTAAAATATTGTATAAAAGTTTGAACGCGAAATATTATTATAATCAGTTTTTCATATAGAATTGTAGTAGTTGAATTGTATATTAGCTACTAAGTATGAACTTAAAGGGTAGGTACTACCCGAATTTAAACTTATAAAACGCTAATATTAAGAAAAAGCTTTTATAAATGAGTTCATATTATGCTACGAAATACTATTAACTACTCTTAATATTCTGTATGATTAACTTGTTCCATTTGACTATTTTGAAGGAAATGGCACTGACTACTCGACACACCGTGAATATGAATGAAGAGGAATTCCGTACTTTTCTAGCTTCAAACATAGCCACAGTACAGGCTGCGCTACATACCAATAATAACCTTGGATCTAGCAGTACAGGAAATCGTGTAGGATGCACCTACAAAGAATTCACTGCCTGCAAACCTTTGGAATTTGATGGAACCGAAGGACCGATCGGATTGAAACGGTGGACCGAGAAGGTCGAATCGGTGTTTGCCATAAGTAAGTGTACTGAAGAGGACAAAGTGAAGTACGCTACGCATACCTTCACAGGTTCTGCGTTAACATGGTGGAATACCTATCTAAAGCAAGTGGGACAAGATGATGCTTACCCACTACCGTGGTCAGCATTCAAGCACTTGATGAACGAGAAGTACCGTCCCAGAACCGAGGTCAATAAGCTCAAGACAGAACTTAGAGGGTTACGAACCCAAGGATTTGATATTACCACGTACGAAAGACGATTCACAGAATTATGCCTATTGTGTCCGGGAGCGTTCGAAGATGAGGAAGAGAAGATCGACGCGTTTGTGAAAGGATTACCGGAAAGAATCCAAGAAGATATAAGTTCACACGAGCCCGCATCCATACAACAGGCATGTAGAATGGCTCACAAACTAGTGAACCAGATTGAAGAAAGAATTAAAGAACAGACTGCTGAAGAAGCCAATGTGAAGTAAGTCAAAAGAAAGTGGGAGGAAAACGGTGATAAGAATCACCAATACAACAACAACATCAATTACAACAATAATCGCAACAATTATCCCAACAATCGCAACATCAATCACAACTACAACAAACGGCCCAACAACAACAACAACAACAACAACAACAATAGCAACTACAACAATCATCCCAACAACAATAACAACCGTAACAACAACAACAACAATCAGAAGCAACTATGCCAAAGGTGTGAAAAGTATCACTCGGGGTTCTGCACCAAATTTTGCAACAAGTGTAAAAGAAATGGTCATAGCTCGGCGAAGTGTGAGGTATACGGACCAGGGGTTAACAGAACGAAAGGAACAAATGGTGTCGGAACGAGTAATGGCGGAGCAAGTAGTGTCGGAGCAAGTTATGCCAATGTAGTTTGTTATAAATGTGGAAAACCGGGCCACATTATTAGAAATTGCCCGAACCAGGAGAACACGAATGGACAAGGCCGCGGAAGAGTTTTCAATATTAATGCGGCAGAGGCACAGGAAGACCCAGAGCTTGTTACGGGTACGTTTCTTATTGACAATAAATCTGCTTACGTTTTATTTGATTCGGGTGCGGATAGAAGCTATATGAGTAGAGATTTTTGTGCTAAATTAAGTTGTCCATTGACGCCGTTGGATAGTAAATTTTTACTCGAATTAGCAAATGGTAAATTAATTTCAGCAGATAATATATGTCGGAATCGAGAAATTAAACTGGTTAGCGAAACATTTAAGATTGACTTGATACCAGTAGAGTTAAGGAGTTTTGATGTGATAATCGGTATGGACTGGTTGAAAGAAGTGAAAGCAGAGATCGTTTGTTACAAAAATGCAATTCGCATTATACGAGAAAAAGGAAAACACTTAATGGTGTACGGAGAAAAGGGCAACACGAAGCTACATCTTATTAGTAATTTGAAGGCACAAAAACTAATAAGAAGAGGTTGCTATGCTGTTCTAGCACACGTCGAGAAAGTACAAACTGAAGAAAAGAGCATCAATGATGTTCCCGTCGCAAAAGAATTTCTCGATGTATTTCCGAAAGAATTACCGGGATTACCCCCACATCGATCAGTTGAATTTCAAATAGATCTTGTACCAGGAGCTGCACCAATAGCTCGTGCTCCTTACAGACTCGCACCCAGCGAGATGAAAGAACTGCAAAGCCAATTACAAGAACTTTTAGAGCGTGGTTTCATTCGACCAAGCACATCACCGTGGGGAGCTCCTGTTTTGTTTGTCAAGAAGAAAGATGGTACATTCAGGTTGTGTATCGACTACCGAGAGTTGAACAAACTTACCATCAAGAACCGCTACCCACTACCGAGAATCGATGACTTATTTGATCAACTACAAGGATCGTCTGTTTATTCAAAGATTGACTTACGTTCCGGGTATCATCAAATGCGGGTGAAAGAAGATGATATTCCAAAGACTGCTTTCAGAACACGTTACGGTCATTACGAGTTTATGGTTATGCTGTTTGGTTTAACTAATGCACCAGCTGTGTTCATGGACCTTATGAACCGAGTGTGTGGACCATACCTTACAAGTTTGTCATTGTTTTCATTGATGACATACTTATTTACTCAAAGAATGACCAAGAACACGGTGAACATTTGAGAAAAGTGCTAGAAGTATTGAGGAAAGAGAAACTGTACGCTAAGTTTTCAAAGTGTGCATTTTGGTTAGAAGAAGTTCAATTCCTCGGTCACATAGTGAACAAAGAAGGTATCCAGGTGGACCCAGCAAAGATCGAAACTGTTGAAAAGTGGGAAACCCCAAAAACTCCGAAGCATATACGTCAATTTTTAGGATTGGCTGGTTACTACAGAAGATTCATCCAAGACTTTTCCAGAATAGCAAAACCCTTGACTGCATTAACGCATAAAGGGAAGAAATTTGAATGGAAGGATGAACAAGAGAAAGCGTTTCAGTTATTGAAGAAAAAGCTAACTACGGCACCTATATTGTCATTGCCTGAAGGGAATGATGATTTTGTGATTTATTGTGACGCATCAAAGCAAGGTCTCATTTGTGTATTAATGCAACGAACGAAGGTGATTGCTTATGCGTCTAGACAATTGAAGATTCACGAGCAAAATTATATGACGCATGATTTGGAATTAGGCGCGGTTGTTTTTGCATTAAAGACTTGGAGGCACTACTTATATGGGGTCAAAAGTATTATATATACCGACCACAAAAGTCTTCAACACATATTTAATCAGAAACAACTGAATATGAGGCAGCGTAGGTGGATTGAATTGTTGAATGATTACGACTCTGAGATTCGTTACCACCCGGGGAAGGCAAATGTGGTAGCCGACGCCTTGAGCAGAAAGGACAGAGAACCCATTCGAGTAAAATCTATGAATATAATGATTCACACTAACCTTACTACTCCAATAAAGGAGGCGCAACAAGGAGTTTTAAACGAGGGAAATTTAAAGGATGAAATACCCAAATGATTGGAGAAGCATCTTAATATTCGGGAAGACAGAACCCGGTATAGGGCTGAAAGGATTAGGGTACCAAAATTTGGAGATATGAGAGAAATGGTACTTAGAGAAGCTCATAAAACCAGATACTCAATACATCCTGGAACGGGGAAGATGTACAAGGATCTCAAGAAATATTTTTGGTGGCCGGGTATGAAAGCCGATGTTGCTAAATACGTAGGAGAATGTTTGTCGTGTTCTAAGGTCAAAGCTGAGCATCAGAAACCATCAGGTCTACTTCAACAACCCAAAATCCCGGAATGGAAATGGGAAAACATTACCATGGATTTCATCATTAAATTGCCAAGGACTGCAAGTGGTTTTGATACTATTTGGGTAATAGTTGATCGTCTCACCAAATCAGCACACTTCCTGCCAATAAGAGAAGATGACAAGATGGAGAAGTTAGCACGACTGTATTTGAAGGAAGTCGTCTCCAGACATGGAATACCAATCTCTATTATCTCTGATAGGGATGGCAGATTTATTTCAAGATTTTGGCAGACATTACAGCAAGCATTAGGAACTCATCTAGACATGAGTACTGCCTATCATCCACAAACTGATGGGCAGAGCGAAAGGACGATACAAACGCTTGAAGACATGCTACGAGCTTGTGTTATTGATTTCGGAAACAGTTGGGATCGACATCTACCGTTAGCAGAATTTTCCTACAACAACAGCTACCATTCAAGCATTGAGATGGCGCCATTTGAAGCACTTTATGGTAGAAAGTGCAGGTCTCCGATTTGTTGGAGTGAAGTGGGGGATAGACAGATTACGGGTCCGGAGATAATACAAGAAACTACCGAGAAGATCATCCAAATTCAACAACGGTTGAAAACCGCCCAAAGTCGACAAAAGAGCTACGCTGACATTAAAACAAAAGATATAGAATTTGAAATTGGAGAGATGGTCATGCTTAAAGTTGCATCTTGGAAAGGCGTTGTTCGATTTGGTAAACGAGGGAAATTAAATCCAAGGTATATTGGACCATTCAAGATTATTGATCGTGTCGGACCAGTAGCTTACCGACTTGAGTTACCTCAACAACTCGCGACTGTACATAACACTTTCCACGTCTCGAATTTGAAGAAATGTTTTGCTAAAGAAGATCTCACTATTCTGTTAGATGAAATCCAAATCAACTAAAAACTTCAATTTATCGAAGAACCCGTCGAAATAATGGATCGTGAGGTTAAACGACTTAAGCAAAACAAGATACCAATTGTTAAGGTTCAATGGAATGCTCGTAGAGGACCCGAGTTCACCTGGGAACGAGAAGATCAGATAAAGAAGAAATACCCGCATTTATTTCCAGAAGATACGTCAACACCTCCAACTGCTTAAAATTTCGGGACGAAATTTATTTAACGGGTAGGTACTGTAGTGACCTGAACTTTTCCATGTTTATATATATATTAAATGAAATTGTTATTTACATGATTAAGTGTTTCCAACATGTTAAGCAATCAAACTTGTTAAGACTTGATTAATTGAAATAGGTTTCATATAGACAATTGACCACCCAAGTTGACCGGTGATTCACGAACGTTAAAACTTGTAAAAACTATACGATGACATATATATGGTTATATATATAGTTAACATGATTTTATTATAAGTATGTATCTCATTAGGTATTTTAACAATGAGTTATATACATAAAAATGAGACTATTAATTTAAGAAACTCGAAAACGATATATATAACGATTATCGTTATAACAACGTCTTACTAGGTACATATGAATCATATTAAGATATTGATACACTTGGTTAATTATGTTAAATGATAAGTAAATATATTATTAAGTGTATTAACAATGAAATACATATGTAAAAATAAGACTACTAACTTAATGATTTCGAAACGAGACATATATGTAACGATTATCGTTGTAACGACATTTAACTGTATATACATCATAATAAGATATATTATATATCATAATATCATGATAATATAACAATTTAACATCTCATTTGTTATAATAAACAATGGGTTAACAACATTCAACAAGATCGTTAACCTAAAGGTTTCAAAACAACATTTACTTGTAACGACTAACGATGACTTAACGACTCAGTTAAAATGTATATACATGTAGTCTTTTAATATGTATTCATACACTTTTGAAAGACTTCAAGACACTTTTGAAATACTTCTACTTAACAAAAATGCTTACAATTACATCCTCGTTCAGTTTCATCAACAATTCTACTCGTATGCACCCGTATTCGTACTCGTACAATACACAGCTTTTAGATGTATGTACTATTGGTATATACACTCCAATGATCAGCTCTTAGCAGCCCATTTGAGTCACCTAACACATGTGGGAACTATCATTTGGCAACTAGCATGAAATATCTCATAAAATTACAAAAATATGAGTAATCATTCATGACTTATTTACATAAAAACAAAATTACATATCCTTTATATCTAATCCATACACCAACGACCAAAAACACCTACAAACACTTTCATTCTTTAATTTTCTTCATCTAATTGATCTCTCTCAAGTTCTATCTTCAAGTTCTAAGTGTTCTTCATAAATTCCAAAAGTTCTAGTTTCATAAAATCAAGAATACTTCCAAGATTGCAAGTTTACTTCCAAGTTTTCTAAATCCATTCCAAGTAATCATCCAAGATCAAGAAACCTTTGTTACTTACAGTAGGTTATCTTTCTAATACAAGGTAATAATCATATTCAAACTTTAATTCAATTTCTATAACTATAACAATCTTATTTCGAGTGGAAATCTTACTTGAAATTGTTTTCGTGTCATGATTCTGCTTCAAGAACTTTCAAGCCATCCAAGGATCCTTTGAAGCTAGATCTATTTTTCTCATTTCCAGTAGGTTTATCCAAGGAACTTGAGGTAGTAATAATGTTCATAACATCATTCGATTCATACATATAAAGCTATCTTATTCGAAGGTTTAAACTTGTAATCACTAGAACATAGTTTAGTTAATTCTAAACTTGTTCGCAAATAAAAGTTAATCCTTCTAACTTGACTTTTAAAATCAACTAAACACATGTTATATATCTATATGATATGCTAACTTAATGATTTAAAACCTGGAAACACGAAAAACACCGTAAAACCGGATTTACGCCGTCGTAGTAACACCGCGGGCTGTTTTGGGTTAGTTAATTAAAAACTATGATAAACTTTGATTTAAAAGTTATTATTCTGAGAAAATTATTTTTATTATGAACATGAAACTATATCCAAAAATTATGGTTAAACTCAAAGTGGAAGTATGTTTTCTAAAATGGTCATCTAGACGTCGTTCTTTCGACTGAAATGACTACCTTTACAAAAACGACTTGTAACTTATTTTTTTGACTATAAACCTATACTTTTTCTGTTTAGATTCATAAAATAGAGTTCAATATGAAACCATAGCAATTTGATTCACTCAAAACGGATTTAAAATGAAGAAGTTATGGGTAAAACAAGATTGGATAATTTTTCTCATTTTAGCTACGTGAAAATTGGTAACAAATCTATTCCAACCATAACTTAATCAACTTGTATTGTATATTATGTAATCTTAAGATACCATAGACACGTATACAATGTTTCGACCTATCATGTCGACACATCTATATATATTTCGGAACAACCATAGACACTCTATATGTGAATGTTGGAGTTAGCTATACAGGGTTGAGGTTGATTCCAAAATATATATAGTTTGAATTGTGATCAATACTGAGATACGTATACACTGGGTCGTGGATTGATTCAAGATAATATTTATCGATTTATTTCTGTACATCTAACTGTGGACAACTAGTTGTAGGTTACTAACGAGGACAGCTGACTTAATAAACTTAAAACATCAAAATATATTAAAAGTGTTGTAAATATATTTTGAACATAGTTTGATATATATATAAATAAATAAATATCTTGTGTAAAATTGTATCGTATTTAATAGTTTTTCCTAGTAAAATATAAGCTATTTCATATACACCTCGACCTTTAAGGTCCAATGGCGTCGTAGTAAAGGTTCCGAGTTTACTTGGGAGCCCGAAGAATTTGTGTTGATATTTATACTTGTTAAGTTAGTTACCGGATGCCCACGGATAAGCATATACTTTATCATACTGATTTGAAATACTGTTTTGAAATGCTGAGGTCCGTGGATTTCCTGCTGATTTTCGAGAAAACTTTTCAAGGTTTTTCGTAGACTCTACAAGTATTGCATTCAATAAGCAATTAGCTTACCCTCTCGTTGTTTATATTTTTATAGATTGCAAGTGGCGGCTTGGGTTTGCTTGGGGACTAGTGCTTTATGGATTGCTTTACACTTTTGATCGTCTCACCAAATCAGCACACTTCCTGCCAATAAGAGAAGATGACAAGATAGAGAAGTTAGCACGACTGTATTTGAAGGAAGTCGTCTCCAGACATGGAATACCAATCTCTATTATCTCCGTACTTAATGTGCAGTTCAATCAAAGGAGGGTGTTGAACTTCTTGTTGCTAAACATACTTCTACACTCTTGATTTAGATGATTCAGTTAATACTGAATCCTTGTGGTTATGGAAGGTGGATTGAGGTGGTGTTTCGGTCTGAAACAGAAACAGAAAATAGATGTATCTTGATGGGTTTTCATTGGTGATTAAAACGGTTGCGAGCAAAGGTAGAGACGATGGAGTAATCAACAACAACCCTTTGGTTTGGCTGCTGTTTCATGATATTATGATGTACGAATATTTCTTAATATGATATATATACATTAAATGTCGTTACAACGATAATCGTTACATATATGTCTCATTCTCGGTCTCCTTCAGGGTTAGCTCAATCCGTTTTTCAGTACTAAATTTTCTATCAAGCGTTCCCAAGGCCATTTAGGTCATCTACATTTTCTTTTGTGAATTGGACTTAGAATGAATAATTTATTAAAGATTTTGGGTTTCAGATAACTGGTAAATACCCGTGTATTATACGGAGTAGGGTTTCCTAACAATGAAGAAACCCAATATAGATATATACCCTACGTTCCATTTCTTGCTATTTTTAGCAGAACAACCTAGTCAACTACGCCAAAGATCAAATCCCGCTTCTTCCTTTCCAAAAATCCCTTTGAAATCAAATGGGTGTTTGAGTTTTGAGAGAAAAATGAAAAGAAAAGGAAACGTAGCTAAAATGAGAAAAATTATCCAATCTTGTTTTACCCATAACTTCTTCATTTTAAATCCGTTTTGAGTGAATCAAATTGCTATGGTTTCATATTGAACTATATTTTATGAATCTAAACAGAAAAAGTATAGGTTTATATTGCTAGCAATAAAGAGTGGGGCTATGAAGTTCACCTTAATAAGCAGATGAGAGAGTTATTCCTCGGAATAGAAGAGTTGGATGAATGTGAGCAGAAAGTTAACCTAATGACATTTAAGCACCACGTACGAACGACGATTCACCGAATTATGCCTATTGTGTCCCAGAACATTCGAAGTCGAAGAAGAGAAGATCGACGCATTTGTAAAAGGGTTACCGGAAAGGATTCAAGAAGATGTGAGTTCACAATAAAAAAAAAATATTCAATCTTGTTTTACCCATAACTTCTTCGTTTTAAATCCGTTTTGAGTGAATCAAATTGCTATGGTTTCATATTGAACTCTATTTTATGAATCTGGTTTTATGTGCTTCCTTAAGTATCTTTTCTCTCACATCTCCAAACTTTGGTACCCAAATCCTTTCAGCCCTATACTGGGTTTCGTCTTCCCGAATATTGTTATAGGTTCGTGAATCAACCAGTGGCCAAGTCTTACTTCCCGACGAAGTAAAAATCTGTGAAAGTGAGTTATAGTCCCACTTTTAAAATCTAATATTTTTGGGATGAGAATACATGCAGGTTTTATAAATGATTTACAAAATAGACACAAGTACGTGAAACTACATTCTATGGTTGAATTATCGAAATAAAATATACCCCTTTTTATTAAGTCTGGTAATCTAAGAATTAGGGAACAGACACCCTAATTGACGCGAATCCTAAAGATAGATCTATTGGGCCTAACAAACCCCATCTAAAGTACCGGATGCTTTAGTACTTCGAAATTTATATCATATCCGAAGGGTGTCCCGGAATGATGGGGATATTCTTATATATGCATCTTGTTAATGTCGGTTACCAGGTGTTCACCATATGAATGATTTTTATCTCTATGTATGGGATGTGTATTGAAATATGAAATCTTGTGGTCTATTGTTACGATTTGATATATATAGGTTAAACCTATAACTCACCAACATTTTTCTTGACGTTTAAAGCATGTTTATTCTCAGGTGAATACTAAGAGCTTCCACTGTTGCATACTAAAATAAGGACAAGATTTGTAGTCCATGTTTGTATGATATTGTGTAAAAACTGCATTCAAGAAACTGATTTCGATGTAACATATTTGTATTGTAAACCATTATGTAATGGTCGTGTGTAAACAGGATATTTTAGATTATCATTATTTGATAATCTACGCAAGTCTTTTTAAACCTTTATTTATGAAATAAAGGTTATGGTTTGTTTTAAAAATGAATGCAGTCTTTGAAAAACGTCTCATATAGAGGTCAAAACATCGCAACGAAATCAATTAATATGGAACGTTTTTAATCAATAAGAACGGGACATTTCAGTATGTAGCACAGCCTGTACTGCAGCTATGTTTGAAGCTAGAAAAGTACGGAATTCCTCTTCATTCATATTTACGGTGTGTCGAGTAGTCGGTGCCATTTCCTTCAAAATAGTCAAATGGAACAAGTTAATCATACAGAATATTAAGAGTAGTTAATAGTATTTCGTAGCATAATATGAACTCATTTATAAAAGCTTTTTCTTCATATTAGCATTTTATACGTTTAAATTCGGGTAGTACCTACCCGTTAAGTTCATACTTAGTAGCTAATATACAATTCAACTACTACAATTCTATATGAAAAACTGATTATAATAATATTTCGCGTTCAAACTTTTACACAATATTTTACAAACTTACAATACCGCTTATTTTACATATAGCATGAAATATAGCACACAATAAATTTGATACAAGATGGTTGTGAAGATAATTCTAGCTAGTACACAAGTCGTTCAGCAAAGGCAATAAAGACACGTAATTCATACGTCCAGAAACAAGTCATGCATTCTGGTTTTACTAGGATTACTTCCCATCCTTGGTCTTGTGGAACATAACCGTTATGGTCGTTGATAAGACAGCGTGTTGTAACGTCGTCAAAGGGACGAGGGTTACGTAATGTCCAACAGTCCCGTAACAATCTAAAAACCTCATTTCTTACCCCAATTACCGACTCTGTCACTTGTGGGAACGTTTTGTTTAATAGTTGTAGCCCGATGTTCTTGTTCTCACTTTGGTGAGAAGCGAACATTACTAATCCGTAAGCATAACATGCTTCTTTATGTTGCATGTTAGCCGCTTTTTCTAAATCACGAAGTCCAATATTCGGATATATTGAGTCAAAATAATTTCTTAACCCATTGCGTAAAATAGCATTTTTGGTTCCCCGCAATATATGCGTCAAAGTAAACACATCGTAACTTATGGATTTCCCAATGTGATATCCCCCATCTTTCGAACGAAAGCCTTTTATAAACCAAGGCATTCTTGGAACGTTCTTCGAATGTCTTACAAACTGATCTCGCCTTAAATAGTTGTGCCGAAGAATTCTGACTGACTCTAGACAAGATTTCATCAATCATGTCTCCGGGTAGGTCTCTTAAAATATTGGGTTGTCTATCCATTTTGTGTTTTTATACTGTAAAATAGACAAGAGTTAGATTCATAAAAAAAATACTTATTAATACAAGCAATTTTTACATATATCATAAAGCATAAGCACACTATATTACATATATTACACCACACGAATACAACTATCTTATTCCGACTCGCTTGTTTCTTCTTTTTCGGTTTTGGTTTGTTTTGCCAAGTTTCTACGGATATATGATGTTCCCCTAATACGAGCCGTCGTTTTCCACATTGGTTTAGAAAAACCTGGTGGTTTAGAGGTTCCCGGGTCATTGTTACAACTTAAGGACTTCGGGGGTTGACGATACATATAAAGTTCATCGGGGTTGGAATTAGATTTCTCTATTTTTATGCCCTTTCCGTTATTATTTTCTTTTGCCTTTTTAAATTCAGTTGGGGTAATTTCTATAACATCATCGGAATTCTCGTCGAAATCCGATTCATCGGAGAATTGGTAATCCTCCCAATATTTTGCTTCCTTGGCGGAAACACCATTGACCATAATTAACCTTGGTCGGTTAGTTGAGGATTTTCTTTTACTTAACCGTTTTATTATTTCCCCCACCGGTTCTATTTCTTCATCCGGTTCCGATTCTTCTTCCGGTTCCGACTCTTCTTCCGGTTCCTCTTCGAGAACTTGTGAATCAGTCCACGAATCATTCCAATTTACATTTGACTCTTCATTATTATTAGGTGAGTCAATGGGACTTGTTCTAGAGGTAGACATCTATCACATAATATCAAACGCGTTAAGAGATTAATATATCACATAATATTCACATGTTAAAAATATATAGTTTCCAACAAAATTTGTTAAGCAATCATTTTTCAAGTAAACACGGTCGAAGTCCAGACTCACTAATGCATCCTAACAAATTTGATAAGACACACTAATGCAAAATTCTGGTTCTCTAAGACCAACGCTCGGATACCAATTGAAATGTCCCGTTCTTATTGATTAAAAACGTTCCATATTAATTGATTTCGTTGCGAGGTTTTGACCTCTATATGAGACGTTTTTCAAAGACTGCATTCATTTTAAAACAAACCATAACCTTTATTTCATCAATAAAGGTTTAAAAAGCTTTACGAAGATTATCAAATAATGATAATCTAAAATATCCTGTTTACACACGACCATTACATAATGGTTTACAATACAAATATGTTACAACAAAATAAGTTTCTTGAATGCAGTTTTTACACAATATCATACAAGCATGGACTCCAAATCTCGTCCTTATTTAGGTATGCGACAGCGGAAGCTCTTAATAATCACCTGAGAATAAACATGCTTAAAACGTCAACAAAAATGTTGGTGAGTTATAGGTTTAACCTATATATATCAAATCATAATAATAGACCACAAGATTTCATATTTCAATACACATCCCATAAATAGAGATAAAAATCATTCATATGGTGAACACCTGGTAACCGACATTAACAAGATGCATATATAAGAATATCCCCATCATTCCGGGACACCCTTCGGATATGATATAAATTTCGAAGTACTAAAGCATCCGGTACTTTGGATGGGGTTTGTTAGGCCCAATAGATCTATCTTTAGGATTCGCGTCAATTAGGGTGTCTGTTCCCTAATTCTTAGATTACCAGACTTAATAAAAAGGGGCATATTCGATTTCGATAATTCAACCATAGAATGTAGTTTCACGTACTTGTGTCTATTTTGTAAATCATTTATAAAACCTGCATGTATTCTCATCCCAAAAATATTAGATTTTAAAAGTGGGACTATAACTCACTTTCACATATTTTTACTTCGTCGGGAAGTAAGACTTGGCCACTGGTTGATTCACGAACCTATAACAATATATACATATATATCAAAGTATGTTCAAAATATATTTACAACACTTTTAATATATTTTGATGTTTTAAGTTTATTAAGTCAGCTGTCCTCGTTAGTAACCTACAACTAGTTGTCCACAGTTAGATGTACAGAAATAAATCAATAAATATTATCTTGAATCAATCCACGACCCAGTGTATACGTATCTCAGTATTGATCACAACTCAAACTATATATATTTTGGAATCAACCTCAACCCTGTATAGCTAACTCCAACATTCACATATAGAGTGTCTATGGTTGTTCCGAAATATATATAGATGTGTCGACATGATAGGTTGAAACATTGTATACGTGTCTATGGTATCTCAATATTACATAATATACAATACAAGTTTATTAAGTTATGGTTGGAATAGATTTGTTACCAATTTTCACGTAGCTAAAATGAGAAAAATTATCCAATCTTGTTTTACCCATAACTTCTTCATTTTAAATCCGTTTTGAGTGAATCAAATTGCTATGGTTTCATATTGAACTCTATTTTATGAATCAAAACAGAAAAAGTGTAGGTTTATAGTCGAAAAAATAAGTTACAAGTCATTTTTGTAAAGGTAGTCATTTCAGTCGAAAGAACGACGTCTAAATGACCATTTTAGAAAACATACTTCCACTTTGAGTTTGACCATAATTTTTGGATATAGTTTCATGTTCATAATAAAAATCATTTTCCCAGAATAACAACTTTTAAATCAAAGTTTATCATATTTTTTTAATTAACTAACCCAAAACAGCCCGCGGTGTTACTACGACGGCGAAAATCCGATTTTACGGTGTTTTTCGTGTTTCCAGGTTTTAAATCATTAAGTTAGCATATCATATAGATATATAAAATGTGTTTAGTTGATTTTAAAAGTCAAGTTAGAAGGATTAACTTTTATTTGCGAACAAGTTTAGAATTAACTAAACTATGTTCTAGTGATTACAAGTTTAAACCTTCGAATAAGATAGCTTTATATGTATGAATCGAATGATGTTATGAACATTATTACTACCTCAAGTTCCTTGGATAAACCTACTGGAAATGAGAAAAATAGATCTAGCTTTAAAGGATCCTTGGATGGCTTGAAAGTTCTTGAAGCAGAATCATGACACGAAAACAATTTCAAGTAAGATTTCTACTCGAAATAAGATTGTTATAGTTATAGAAATTGAATTAAAGTTTGAATATGATTATTACCTTGTATTATAAAGATAACCTACTGTAAGTAACAAAGGTTTCTTGATCTTGGATGTTTACTTGGAATGGATTTAGAAAACTTGGAAGTAAACTTGCAATCTTGGAAGTATTCTTGATTTTATGAAACTAGAACTTTTGGAATTTATGAAGAACACTTAGAACTTGAAGATAGAACTTGAGAGAGATCAATTAGATGAAGAAAATTGAAGAATGAAAGTGTTGTAGGTGTTTTTGGTCGTTGGTGTATGGATTAGATATAAAGGATATGTAATTTTGTTTTCATGTAAATAAGTCATGAATGATTACTCATATTTTTGTAATTTTATGAGATATTTCATGCTAGTTGCCAAATGATGGTTCCCACATGTGTTAGGTGACTCACATGGGCTACTAAGAGCTGATCATTGGAGTGTATATACCAATAGTACATACATCTAAAAGCTGTGTATTGTACGAGTACGAATACGGGTGCATACGAGTAGAATTGTTGATGAAACTGAACGAGGATGTAATTGTAAGCATTTTTATTAAGTAGAAGTATTTTGATAAGTGTCTTGAAGTCTTTCAAAAGTGTATGAATACATATTAAAACACTACATGTATATACATTTTAACTGAGTCGTTAAGTCATCGTTAGTCGTTACATGTAAATGTTGTTTTGAAACCTTTAGGTTAACGATCTTGTTGAATGTTGTTAACCCATTGTTTATTATAACAAATGAGATGTTAAATTGTTATATTATCATGATATTATGATATATAATATATCTTAGTATGATATATATACAGTTAAATGTCGTTACAACGATAATCGTTACATATATGTCTCGTTTCGAAATCATTAAGTTAGTAGTCTTATTTTTACATATGTATTTCATTGTTAATACACTTAATAATATATTTACTTATCATTTAACATAATTAACCAAGTGTATCAATATCTTAATATGATTCATATGTACCTAGTAAGACGTTGTTATAACGATAATCGTTATATATATCGTTTTCGAGTTTCTTAAATTAATAGTCTCATTTTTATGTATATAACTCATTGTTAAAATACCTAATGAGATACATACTTATAATAAAATCATGTTAACTATATATATAACCATATATATGTCATCGTATAGTTTTTACAAGTTTTAACGTTCGTGAATCACCGGTCAACTTGGGTGGTCAATTGTCTATATGAAACCTATTTCAATTAATCAAGTCTTAACAAGTTTGATTGCTTAACATGTTGGAAACACTTAATCATGCAAATAACAATTTCATTTAATATATATATAAACATGGAAAAGTTCGGGTCACTACAGTTTAGGAGGGGTATTAAGTCATGTGAGGCTTAAGGTTGAAGTTAATGCGTATAAGAAGCGAGAACGAAGGGCTCAAGTCGTGTTTTTCATTGTGAGTTTAAAATATGGAAAGGTGGTCAGACTGCGACCATTGTCGCACCGCGGAGAGGAAAGTCGCGCCGCAACATATAACGCGAATCAAGATTCAGGAACCAGATTAAACAGCTCAAATTTTATGAGCATTGCCGCGCCGCGACATATGGGGTCGCGCCGCGATCCACTGGGTGAACTGGTTTCGGTTTTAGCTTTTAAAAAGAGTGAATCAAGGGTATTTTCATCTTTTCGCGTGTAGATCTGATTGAGACTTTAAGTCTCAGCCACTTATCCATTTTATTCATTTTCTTTTCCATTTTCTTCTTTATTTTTCCTTTAAAAACACTAAACCCACTTATATTCAAACTAAGAATTGAAGGTGAAGAATTGTGAATCGATCTTAGGAGCAAGAAGTAATATTGTTCTTATCGTTCTTAGCTTCGAGTGGATAGTGTTGGTAAGTCTTAACTCCGTATTTTTAGTTCTAGTAATTTTATGGCTAGGGTTTGGCCATTTGAGTCTTGCAAGACCCATTTGGGGACTTAATGGGTGGATTTGGGTTAATATGATGCAAGAAAACCCAAAAGGTGTTAGTCTAGGGTTTTGGTCATATGGATTGGGGTTGTAAGTGTTAAATGGTGTTGTTAGTCACTATTACACTTGTAAATGATGAAAGATTTGTAAATAGATCAAGTTTGACAAAAATTGTAAGTCTAAGTATCAAAATGGGTCAAATGGGTAATTGTTGACCTAGTTGGGTGAAATGGGTATGAATTACCCATAAATTGTGTTAGTTGGTAATAGTAAACTCTAATCACTAGCTTTTAGTGATTTATGACGAGTCATGAACATTAATGGGCGGTTTTGGTGGATGTGAGTCATTTAATGCATTTAGGACATTAAATGCTCAAAGGTGAGTATTGTGGTTAGTTCCACAAGTTGTGTATTGAATGTGTACTTAATGTATTAGGTACTTTGCTTTGAAGCATACGGAAGTGTTTAATCACTAACGACGTGTTAAGGTGAGTGGAATAATTATGCGTGTACGTATATAATGTATTTATTTGTGTAGCGTGGAATGTGGAATTGTCACGGTGTTTAAGACACCACATTCTATGTAACAAGTGGAATTGTCGTGGTATTCAAGACACCACTCATTGTTTTAATTGACATGTGGAATCGTCGCGGTGTTCAAGACGCCACATTGTCATGGGAGTGGAATTGTCGCGGTGTTTAAGACATCACTCATTAGTTTGATTGACATGTGGAATTATCGCGGTGTTCAAGACACCACATTGTCATGGGGGTGAGTTAGTTGCGGTGTTCAAGACATCACCTGGGGGATTAGTGATTACGAGGTGATTAAGTAACACTAATGGATGTTATGAACTCCGACGGTCTTTCAAGTACAGTTCCCTTATTCGATTGGTTAACCATGGTTGTGTGAATTTATATTTAGCATATTAAATTGTGAACCATATGCTATTATTATTGCTAGCTTATTGTGAATTGCGGATGGTAGTTTATGCATGATGTTTGCATGGTTGTCAAATTGCTAGCTTGTATGCGGTATTGTGTTGTGATTGCAAGTAAGTAGGTTATATATGCATGTGTATACTTATTACATTCACTAAGCGTTAGCTTACCCCTCTCGTTGTTTATCTTTTTAGATGTAGGTGTGGACAAAGGGAAGGGGGTTGCGGGATACTAGTTCCCTATGTTGGATTTGTGTTGAAGCTTTTGAAGCCGACCTAGCGTTTTGGGTAGTTTAGCCTCAAACCATGCTCGGGTGTAGTTTGGATTAAAACTATCATTTTAAGTGGGTCGATCTTGTATTACATTTGATTAATGGTCTTCGTGCCTTTTGTAAACATTAAACTTGTGATATTGTTAAATGGGTTGTATGAAACCGTTTAATTGGGCGCTAATGGTTTATTATTTTTTTAAAAAAAAGTTACTCGTGTTTAATACGGGTTGGGTTGTTTCAAGTGGTATCAGAGAATGGTCTAAGGGATTTAGGCGACTTGAGATAGGTGCCTAGACTTGGACTTTATTATGTGTGCGCGTTATGCGGGACTTGTAGGACTTCTGGTCGGATCGGTTTTGGTTAGTGCATAGGTTTATGTGAACTAACCTTGCGCTATTTATTTTGTGATGTATTTGAAATCCATCCAGTGAGATAGACGTTGTACTAGTAAGTTAACGTGACATGCTCGCGTAGCAATGACTAGCTACCATTGTTACGAGTGCAAATCGTGTCAAACAAGCAAAGTACGACGATTGTTGAGCAAGATGGGGCGGTAGGATGTATGTGTGTATATATATATGTTATGTCTTTTCGTTTTGATGTTTAACCTCTTCCGTTTTATAGGATGAAGATGAGAAACGGACACGACACCGATAATGGGGGCACGAGCGAGGACCCCGAGTTCACGGCCAAGGTTGAGGCCATTTTGAAAAGTCATCATGCGTCTTTCCTAGAAGATGTTAAGAAGATGTTTCTAGATACGATTGACGAGCAATTAGTCAACGTAGTGAAGGAGCAAATTAAAGTTGTCCTTCAAGAGGACAATGTTGGAAGACGAGACTTTTTCTAT
The DNA here is from genome assembly GCF_046630445.1 of Rutidosis leptorrhynchoides. Lineage (NCBI taxonomy): Eukaryota > Viridiplantae > Streptophyta > Magnoliopsida > Asterales > Asteraceae > Rutidosis > Rutidosis leptorrhynchoides. The sequence goes on along the minus strand of NC_092334.1, from coordinate 97,581,986 downwards.
AAGAATTTCAAAGATGCTCAACCTCCTACTTTTGAGGGCGAACGGGACCCAATAAAGAGTGCCCGATGGATCTCCGATATGGAGGGGGCTTTTCGTACTTGTGAATGCCCTCTTGATAAAAAGACGAGGTACAGTTGTAGCATGTTGAGGGGCGATGCTAAATTGTGGTGGGATGCGAAAATCCAAGTTTATGGTGAAGAACAATGTATGGATTTTACTTAGGACGAGTTTAAGGCGGAGTTTTTCCAAGAGTACCGAACTTCAGCCGATCTTACTAGACTTAAGGATGAGTTGCGTGCCTTGAGGCAGGGGTCGATGGATTTGAACACTCTCAAATCCGTTTTCTTATCCAAGACCCAATTTTTCCGGAGTATGTCGGGAATGATAAAATGTTGAAGGAAGACTTCTATCGAATCTTGAACGATAGTTATCAAGAGAAGATTAGTGTAAATGTGGTGAAAAGTTTTGATGAGTTGTTCAACATGGCCAAAGGTTTTGAGGCGCTCGTGTTGAGAAAGAGTGGCTTTACTTTTGGTAAGAGGAAGTTCGAAGCTACTAGTCATTCGAACAAGAAGGGTAAAGGTGCAACCGAGAGTGTCGGTAGTGTGAAGAAGAGTGTTCCCGGAGAATTCCGTTATTCTTGTCACAATTGCGGACGAAAGGGGCATATGGCCCGTGATTGCACCAACTCATCTTCTACAACCAAACTCACTTGTTACAATTGTGGTAAAGAAGGGCACCGAAGGCCGGAGTGTCCCGATTTGCGCAATGATCATGTTAAGAAGTTAGAAAAGGCGGTGGGCACGGCTAGGGGTCGCAACTATTTGATGACGAATGATGAAGCCAAACAATCCAATGAAGTTGTCTCATGTACTTTCATTGTTAACTTTAATCCGGCACGGATACTTTTTGATAGTGGTGCTAATTTGTTGTTTGTGTATCCAAGATTTGTGCCTAAGTTAAATAAACCGCTAGCTAAGTTAAGTCATCTGGTAGAAGTCGAAATAGCAGATGGTAAGACGGTGCTAGGGGTTGATGTTTGTAATGATTGTAATGTTGTGTTTGGTACCGAAACCTTTAAAATCGATCACATTCCGATGACTTTGGGTGATTTTGATATTGTCGTTGGTATGGATTGGCTCGATCGTTATAGAGCCGATATTGCATGCCATGAAAAATCTATTAGTGTGAAGACCCCGAGTGGGGGAGAGTTAATTATTCATGGCGATAAGCGACGAAGACTTGTACCGATATGCACTTTTGCACGGGCACATCGTACCCTTGTTAGTGGTGGCATGGCTTTTCTTGCCCATGTTGTTGATACTCGTGATGAGCCACCACCCATTCGTGAAATTTCGGTGGTTAACGAATTTGAAGACATTTTTTCGGACGAGTTACCGGGTGTTCCGGCGGAAAGACAAGTTAAATTTCGCATTGAGTTGGTTCCGGGAGCTACTCCCATTGCTAAAACTCCTTATCGTTTAGCACCGACGGAAATGAAAGAGTTGTTAAATCAAACCCAAGAGTTGCTTGAGAAGGGTTTTATTCGACCGAGTTCCTCGCCATGGGGTGCTTCGGTTTTGTTTGTGAAAAAGAAAGATGGTAGCATGCGGATGTGCATCGATTATCGGGAGTTGAATAAAGTGACGATTAAGAATCGTTATCCATTGCCTCGGATTGATGATTTGTTTGACTAACTCCAAGGTGCAACCTATTTTTCTAAGATTGACTTACGGTCCGGATATCATCAAGTGCGGGTCCGTGAGGAAGACGTAGAGAAAACGGCTTTTCGAACTCGTTATGGGCATTTTGAGTTTGTAGTTATGCCTTTTGGTCTTACGAATGCGCCGGCGGCATTCATGGACCTTATGAACCGAGTGTGCCAACCTATGTTGGACAAGTCGGTAATTGTGTTCATTGACGACATACTTATTTATTCTAAGAGTATGAAGGAACATGAACACCATTTGCGTGAAGTGTTGAAGACATTGCGGAAGGAGAAGTTGTATGTTAAATTCTCTAAATGTGAATTTTGGCTAAGGGAAGTTCAATTCCTTGGCCACATTGTGAACAAAGATGGTATTCAAGTAGATCCGGGGAAGATAGAAACGGTGAAGAGTTGGGGACGACCGACTACGCCTACGGAAATTCGAAGTTTTCTCGAATTGGCCGGTTATTATCGTCGGTTTATCCAAGACTTTTCTAAAATTGCTTCTCCTTTGACGAAGTTGACAAGGAAGAACGTGAGGTTTAATTGGGAAAACGAGCAAGAGATTGCTTTCCAATTATTAAAGGAGAAATTGTGTCAAGCTCCGGTGTTGGTATTACCGGAAGGGATTGAAGATATGATGGTATATTGTGATGCCTCACTAAATGGAATCGAGTATGTTCTAATGCAAAGGGGTAAGGTCATCGCTTACGCCTCTCGACAGTTAAAGGAACACGAAAAGAGATACCCGACTCATGATCTTGAATTGGCGGCGGTGGTACATGCGTTGAAAATTTGGAGCCACTACTTGTATGGTGTCCAGTGTATGATTTATTCGGATCATAAGAGTTTGAAACATCTCTTTAATCAACGAGATTTGAATTATCATCAACGTAGGTGGATGGATGTGGTAAAGGATTATGATTGCGAAATACTTTATCATCTGGGTAAGGCGAATGTGGTCGCGGATGCGTTAAGTCGAAAGAGTAAACATCCGGCAATACGAGTAGGGTCGTTACACATGATCATTACTAACGATTTTCTTGTAAATCTTGGTGAGATTCAAATAGAAGCGTACGTTCACAACAAACATGAAGAGCGGATTGTGGGGCAAACGGAGTCTATTACTTTAGGCCCGCATGGTTTGTTGTCTTTTCAAGGAAGAGTGTGGGTGCCTAAGATGGGTGGCTACCGACAAGTGCTACTTGATGAAGCACATAAGTCAAAGTATTCCATTCATCCGGGTGCAACAAAGATGTACTATGACTTGAAGAAAGAGTATTGGTGGCCCGGCATGAAACGTGATGTCGTTAAGTATGTTGAACAATGCGTCACGTGCTTGCAAGTTAAAGCTGAACACCAAAAGCCGTATGGTAAGTTACAACCGTTGGAAGTTCCAAAATGGAAATGGGAGCACATTACCATGGACTTCATTACCAAGTTACCAAAGATGGTGAGAACCCAATATGATACGATTTGGGTGATAGTTGATAGATTGACGAAGAGTGCTTTGTTTCTTCCCATTCGGGAAATGACATCGTCGGAGACTTTGTCCAAGTTGTTTATCTAGGAGGTGATATCGAGACATGGGGTTCCTATATCTATTGTTTCGGATCGAGATAATCGTTTCACTTCTCGGTTTTGGAATAAGTTTCGTGAAGATATGGGTACTTAATTGAAAATGAGCACGGCGTATCATCCTCAAACGGACGGTCAAACCGAACGTACGAATCAAACGTTGGAGGATATGTTATGTAGTGACCCGAACTTTTCCATGTTTATATATATTAATTGAGATTGATATTTACATGATTAAATGTTTCCAACATATTAAACAATCAAACTTGTTAAGACTTGATTAATTGAAATATGTTTCATATAGACAATTGACCACCCAAGTTGACCGGTGATTCACGAACGTTAAAACTTGTAAAAACTATATGATGACATATATATGGATATATATATAGTTAACATGATACTATGATAAGTAAACATATCATTAAGTATATTAACAATGAACTACATATGTAAAAACAAGACTACTAACTTAATGATTTTTAAACGAGACATATATGTAACGATTATCGTTGTAAAGACATTTAATGTATATATATCATATTAAGAGATATTCATACATGCTAATATCATGATAATATAATAATTTAAAATCTCATTTGATATTATAAACATTGGGTTAACAACATTTAACAAGATCGTTAACCTAAAGGTTTCAAAACAACACTTACATGTAACGACTAACGATGACTTAACGACTCAGTTAAAATGTATATACATGTAGTGTTTTAATATGTATTTATACACTTTTGAAAGACTTCAATACACTTATCAAAATACTTCTACTTAACAAAAATGCTTACAATTACATCCTCGTTCAGTTTCATCAACAATTCTACTCGTATGCACCCTTATTCGTACTCGTACAATACACAGCTTTTAGATGTATGTACTATTGGTATATACACTCCAATGATCAGCTCTTAGCAGCCCATGTGAGTCACCTAACACATGTGGGAACCATCATTTGGCAACTAGCATGAAATATCTCATAAAATTACAAAAATATGAGTAATCATTCATGACTTATTTACATGAAAACAAAATTACATATCCTTTATATCTAATCCATACACCAACGACCAAAAACACCTACAAACACTTTCATTCTTCAATTTTCTTCATCTAATTGATCTCTCTCAAGTTCTATCTTCAAGTTCTAAGTGTTCTTCATATATTCTACAAGTTCTAGTTACATAAAATCAAGAATACTTTCAAGTTTGCTAGCTCACTTCCAATCTTGTAAGGTGATCATCCAACCTCAAGAAATCTTTGTTTCTTACAGTAGGTTATCATTCTAATACAAGGTAATAATCATATTCAAACTTTGGTTCAATTTCTATAACTATAACAATCTTATTTCAAGTGATGATCTTACTTGAACTTGTTTTCGTGTCATGATTCTGCTTCAAGAACTTCGAGCCATCCAAGGATCCATTGAAGCTAGATCCATTTTTCTCTTTTCCAGTAGGTTTATCCAAGGAACTTAAGGTAGTAATGATGTTCATAACATCATTCGATTCATATATATAAAGCTATCTTATTCGAAGGTTTAAACTTGTAATCACTAGAACATAGTTTAGTTAATTCTAAACTTGTTCGCAAACAAAAGTTAATCCTTCTAACTTGACTTTTAAAAATAAACTAAACACATGTTCTATATCTATATGATATGCTAACTTAATGATTTAAAACCTGGAAACACGAAAAACACCGTAAAACCGGATTTACGCCGTCGTAGTAACACCGCGGGCTGTTTTGGGTTAGTTAATTAAAAACTATGATAAAATTTGATTTAAAAGTTGTTATTCTGAGAAAATGATTTTTATTATGAACATGAAACTATATCCAAAAATTATGGTTAAACTCAAAGTGGAAGTATGTTTTCTAAAATGGTCATCTAGACGTCGTTCTTTCGACTGAAATGACTACCTTTACAAAAATGACTTGTAACTTATTTTTCCGACTATAAACCTATACTTTTTTTGTTTAGATTCATAAAATAGATTTCAATATGAAACCATAGCAATTTGATTCACTCAAAACGGATTTAAAATGAAGAAGTTATGGGTAAAACAAGATTGGATAATTTTTCTCATTTTAGCTACGTGAAAATTGGTAACAAATCTATTCCAACCATAACTTAATCAACTTGTATTGTATATTATGTAATCTTGAGATACCATAGACACGTATACAATGTTTCGACCTATCATGTTGACACATCTATATATATTTCGGAACAACCATAGACACTCTATATGTGAATGTTGGAGTTAGCTATACAGGGTTGAGGTTGATTCCAAAATATATATAGTTTGAGTTGTGATCAATACTGAGATACGTATACACTGGGTCGTGGATTGATTCAAGATAATATTTATCGATTTATTTCTGTACATCTAACTGTGGACAACTAGTTGTAGGTTACTAACGAGGACAGCTGACTTAATAAACTTAAAACATCAAAATATATTAAAAGTGTTGTAAATATATTTTGAACATACTTTGATATATATGTATATATTGTTATAGGTTCGTGAATCAACCAGTGGCCAAGTCTTACTTCCCGACGAAGTAAAAATCTGTGAAAGTGAGTTATAGTCCCACTTTTAAAATCTAATATTTTTGGGATGAGAATACATACAGGTTTTATAAATGATTTACAAAATAGACACAAGTACGTGAAACTACATTCTATGGTTGAATTATCGAAATTGAATATGCCCCTTTTTATTAAGTCTGGTAATCTAAGAATTAGGGAACAGACACCCTAATTGACGTGAATCCTAAAGATAGATCTATTGGGCCTAACAAACCCCATCCAAAGTACCGGATGCTTTAGTACTTCGAAATTTATATCATATCCGAAGGGTGTCCCAGAATGATGGGGATATTCTTATATATGCATCTTGTTAATGTCGGTTACCAGGTGTTCACCATATGAATGATTTTTATCTCTATGTATGGGATGTGTATTGAAATATGAAATCTTGTGGTCTATTATTATGATTTGATATATATAGGTTAAACCTATAACTCACCAACATTTTTGTTGACGTTTTAAGCATGTTTATTCTCAGGTGATTATTAAGAGCTTCCGCTGTCGCATACTTAAATAAGGATGAGATTTGGAGTCCATGCTTGTATGATATTGTGTAAAAACTGCATTCAAGAAACTTATTTTGTTGTAACATATTTGTATTGTAAACCATTATGTAATGGTCGTGTGTAAACAGGATATTTTAGATTATCATTATTTGATAATCTACGTAAAGCTTTTTAAACCTTTATTGATGAAATAAAGGTTATGGTTTCTTTTAAAATGAATGCAGTCTTTGAAAAACGTCTCATATAGAGGTCAAAACCTCGCAACGAAATCAATTAATATGGAACGTTTTTAATCAATAAGAACGGGACATTTCAGTTGGTATCCGAGCGTTGGTCTTAGAGAACCAGAATTTTGCATTAGTGTGTCTTATCGAGTTTTATAGGATGCATTAGTGAGTCTGGACTTCGACCGTGTTTACTTGAAAAATGATTGCTTAACAAATTTTGTTGGAAACTATATAATTTTAACATGTGAATATTATGTGATATATTAATCTCTTAACGCGTTTGATATTATGTGATAGATGTCTACCTCTAGAACATTTCCCATTAACTCACCTAATAATAATGAAGAGTCAAATGTAAATTGGAATGATTCGTGGACTGATTCACAAGTTCCCGAAGAGGAACCGGAAGAAGAGTCGGAACCGGAAGAAGAATCGGAACCGGAAGAAGAATCGGAACCGGATGAAGAAATAGAACCGGTGGGGGAAATAATAAAATGGTTAAGTAAAAGAAAATCCTCAACCAACCGACCAAGGTTAATTATGGTCAATGGTGTTTCCGCCAAGGAAGCAAAATATTGGGAGGATTACCAATTCTCCGATGAATCGGATTCCGACGAGAATTCCGATGATGTTATAGAAATTACCCCAACTGAATTTAAAAAGGCAAAAGAAAATAATAAGGGAAAGGGCATAAAAATAGAGAAATCTAATTCCAACCCCGATGAACTTTATATGTATCGTCAACCCTCGAAGTCCTTAAGTTGTAACAATGACCCCGGGAACCTCTAAACCACCAGGTTTTTCTAAACCAGTGTGGAAAACGACGGCTCGTATTAGGGGAACATCATATATCCCTAGAAACTTGGCAAAACGAACCAAAACCGAAGAAGAAGAAACAAGCGAGTCAGAATAAGATAGTTGTATTCGTGTGGTGTAATATATGTAATATAGTGTGCTTATGCTTTAAGATATATGTAAAAATTGCTTGTATTAATAAGTATTTTTTTATGAATCTAACTCTTGTCTATTTTATAGTATAAAAACACAAAATGGATAGACAACCCAATATTTTAAGAGACCTACCCGGAGACATGATTGATGAAATCTTGTCTAGAGTCGGTCAGAATTCTTCGGCACAACTATTTAAGGCGAGATCAGTTTGTAAGACATTAGAAGAACGTTCCAAGAATGCCTTGGTTTATAAAAGGCTTTCGTTCGAAAGATGGGGGATATCACATTGGGAAATCCATAAGTTACGATGTGTTTACTTTGACGCATATATTGCGGGGAACCCAAATGCTATTTTACGCAATGGGTTAAGAAATTATTTTGACTCAAAATATCCGAATATTGGACTTCGTGATTTAGAAAAAGCGGCTAACATGCAACATAAAGAAGCATGTTATGCTTACGGATTAGTAATGTTCGCTTCTCACCAAAGTGAGAACAAGAACATTGGGCTACAACTATTAAACAAAACGTTCCCACAAGTGACGGAGTCGGTAATTGGGGTAAGAAATGAGGTTTTTAGATTGTTACGGGACTGTTGGACATTACGTAACCCTCGTCCCTTTGACGACATTACAACACGCTGTCTTATCAACGGCCATAACGGTTATGTTCCACAAGACCAAGGATGGGAAGTAATCCTAGTAAAACCAGAATGCATGACTTGTTTCTGGACGTATGAATTACGTGTCTTTATTGCCTTTGCTGAACGACTTCTGTACTAGCTAGAATTATCTTCACAACCATCTTGTATCAAATTTATTGTGTGCTATATTTCATGCTATATGTAAAATAAGCGGTATTGTAAGTTTGTAAAATATTGTGAAAAAGTTTGAACGCGAAATATTATTATAATCAGTTTTTCATATAGAATTGTAGTAGTTGGATTGTATATTAGCTACTAAGTATGAACTTAACGGGTAGGTACTACCCGAATTTAAACTTATAAAACGCTAATATGAAGAAAAAGCTTTTATAAATGAGTTCATATTATGCTACGAAATACTATTAACTACTCTTAATATTCTGTATGATTAACTTGTTCCATTTGACTATTTTGAAGGAAATGGCACCGACTACTCGACACACCGTGAATATGAATGAAGAGGAATTCCGTACTTTTCTAGCTTCAAACATAGCAGCAGTACAGGCTGCGCTACATACCAACAATAACCTTGGATCTAGCACTACAGGAAATCGTGCAGGATACACCTACAAAGAATTCACTGCCTGCAAACCTTTGGAATTTGATGGAACCGAAGGACCGATCGGATTGAAACGGTGGACCGAGAAGGTCGAATTGGTGTTTGCCATAAGTAAGTGTACTGAAGAGGACAAAGTGAAGTACGCTACGCATACCTTCACAGGTTCTGCGTTAACATGGTGGAATACCTATCTAGAGCAAGTGGGACAAGACGATGCGTACGCACTACCGTGGTCAGCATTCAAGCACTTGATGAACGAGAAGTACCGTCCCAGAACCGAGGTCAATAAGCTCAAGACAGAACTTAGAGGGTTACAAACCCAAGGATTTGATATTACCACTTACGAAAGACGATTCACAGAAATGTGCCTATTGTGTCCGGGAGCATTCGAAGATGAGGAAGAGAAGATCGACGCGTTTGTGAAAGGATTACCGGAAAGAATCCAAGAAGATATAAGTTCACACGAGCCCGCCTCTATACAACAGGCATGTAGAATGGCTCACAAACTAGTGAACCAGATTGAAGAAAGAATTAAAGAACAGACTGCTGAAGAGGCCAATGTGAAGCAAGTCAAAAGAAAGTGGGAGGAAAACGGTGATAAGAATCACCAATACAACAACAACAGCAATTACAACAATAATCGCAACAATTACCCCAACAATCGCAACATCAATCGCAACTACAACAAACGGCCCAACAACAACAACAACAACAACAACAACAGCAACTACAACAATCATCCCAACAACAATAATAACCGCAACAACAACAACAACAACAACAATCAGAAGCAGCTATGCCGAAGGTGTGAAAAGTATCACTCGGGGTTCTGCACCAAATTTTGCAACAAGTGTAAAAGAAATGGTCATAGCGCGGCGAAGTGTGAGGTCTACGGACCAGGGGTTAATAGAACGAAAGGAACAAATGATGTCAGAACGAGTAATGGCGGAGCAAGTAGTGTCGGAGCAAGTTATGCCAATGTAGTTTGCTATAAATGTGGAAAACCGGGCCACATTATTAGAAATTGCCCGAACCAGGAGAACACGAATGGACAAGGCCGCGGAAGAGTTTTCAATATTAATGCGGCAGAGGCACAGGAAGACCCGGAGCTTGTTACGGGTATGTTTCTTATTGACAATAAATCTGCTTACGTTTTATTTAATTCGGGTGCGGATAGAAGCTATATGAGTAGAGATTTTTGTGCTAAATTAAGTTGTCCATTGACGCCTTTGGATAGTAAATTTTTACTCGAATTAGCAAATGGTAAATTAATTTCAGCAGATAATATATGTCGGAATCGAGAAATTAAACTGGTTAGCGAAACATTTAAGATTGATTTGATACCAGTAGAGTTAGGGAGTTTTGATGTGATAATCGGTATGGACTGGTTGAAAGAAGTGAAAGCAGAGATCGTTTGTTACAAAAATGCAATTCGCATTATACGAGAAAAAGGAAAACCCTTAATGGTGTACGGAGAAAAGGGCAACACGAAGCTACATCTTATTAGTAATTTGAAGGCACAAAAACTAATAAGAAAAGGTTGCTATGCTGTTCTAGCACACGTCGAGAAAGTACAAACTGAAGAAAAGAGCATCAATGATGTTCCCATTGCAAAAGAAATTCCCGATGTATTTCCGAAAGAATTACCGGGATTACCCCCACATCGATCCGTTGAATTTCAAATAGATCTTGTACCAGGAGCTGCACCAATAGCTCGTGCTCCTTACAGACTCGCACCCAGCGAGATGAAAGAACTGCAAAGCCAATTACAAGAACTTTTAGAGCATGGTTTCATTCGACCAAGCACATCATCGTGGGGAGCTCCTGTTTTGTTTGTCAAGAAGAAAGATGGTACATTCAGGTTGTGTATCGACTACCGAGAGTTGAACAAACTTACCATCAAGAACCGCTACCCACTACCGAGAATCGACGACTTATTTGATCAACTACAAGGCTCTTCTGTTTATTCAAAGATTGACTTACGTTCCGGGTATCATCAAATGCGGGTGAAAGAAGATGATATTCCAAAGACTGCTTTCAGAACACGTTACGGTCATTACGAGTTTATGGTCATGCCGTTTGGTTTAACTAATGCACCAGCTGTGTTCATGGACCTTATGAACCGAGTGTGTGGACCATACCTTGACAAGTTTGTCATTGTTTTCATTGATGACATACTTATTTACTCAAAGAATGACCAAGAACACGGTGAACATTTGAGAAAGGTGTTAGAAGTATTGAGGAAGGAAGAATTGTACGCTAAGTTTTCAAAGTGTGCATTTTGGTTGGAAGAAGTTCAATTCCTCGGTCACATAGTGAACAAAGAAGGTATTAAGGTGGATCCGGCAAAGATAGAAACTGTTGAAAAGTGGGAAACCCCAAAAACTCCGAAACACATACGCCAGTTTTTAGGACTAGCTGGTTACTACAGAAGGTTCATCCAAGACTTTTCCAGAATAGCAAAACCCTTGACTGCATTAACGCATAAAGGGAAGAAATTTGAATGGAATGATGAACAAGAGAAAGCGTTTCAGTTATTGAAGAAAAAGCTAACTACGGCACCTATATTGTCATTGCCTGAAGGGAATGATGATTTTGTGATTTATTGTAACGCATCAAAGCAAGGTCTTGGTTGTGTATTAATTCAACGAACGAAGGTGATTGCTTATGCGTCTAGACAATTGAAGATTCACGAACAAAATTATACGACGCATGATTTGGAATTAGGCGCGGTTGTTTTTGCATTAAAGACTTGGAGGCACTACTTATATGGGGTCAAAAGTATTATATATACCGACCACAAAAGTCTTCAACACATATTTAATCAGAAACAACTGAATATGAGGCAGCGTAGGTGGATTGAATTATTGAATGATTACGACTTTGAGATTCGTTACCACCCGGGGAAGGCAAATGTGGTAGCCGATGCCTTGAGCAGGAAGGACAGAGAACCCATTCGAGTAAAATCTATGAATATAATGATTCATAATAACCTTACTACTCAAATAAAGGAGGCGCAACAAGGAGTTTTAAAAGAGGGAAATTTAAAGGATGAAATACCCAAAGGATCGGAGAAGCATCTTAATATTCGGGAAGACGGAACCCGGTATAGGGCTGAAAGGATTTGGGTACCAAAATTTGGAGATATGAGAGAAATGGTACTTAGAGAAGCTCATAAAACCAGATACTCAATACATCCTGGAACGGGGAAGATGTACAAGGATCTCAAGAAACATTTTTGGTGGCCGGGTATGAAAGCCGATGTTGCTAAATACGTAGGAGAATGTTTGACATGTTCTAAGGTCAAAGCTGAGCATCAGAAACCATCAGGTCTACTTCAACAACCTGAAATCCCGGAATGGAAATGGGAAAACATTACCATGGATTTCATCACTAAATTGCCAAGGACTGCAAGTGGTTTTGATACTATTTGGGTAATAGTTGACCGTCTCACCAAATCAGCACACTTCCTGCCAATAAGAGAAGATGACAAGATGGAGAAGTTAGCACGACTGTATTTGAAGGAAGTCGTCTCCAGACATGGAATACCAATCTCTATTATCTCTGATAGGGATGGCAGATTTATTTCAAGATTCTGGCAGACATTGCAGCAAGCATTAGGAACTCGTCTAGACATGAGTACTGCCTATCATCCACAAACTAATGGGCAGAGCGAAAGGATGATACAAACGCTTGAAGATATGCTACGAGCATGTGTTATTGATTTCGGAAACAGTTGGGATCAACATCTACCGTTAGCAGAATTTTCCTACAACAACAGCTACCATTCAAGCATTGAGATGGCGCCGTTTGAAGCACTTTATGGTAGAAAGTGCAGATCTCCGATTTGTTGGAGTGAAGTGGGGGATAGACAGATTACGGGTCCGGAGATTATACTAGAAACTACCGAGAAGATCATCCAAATTCAACAACGGTTGAAAACCGCCCAAAGTCGACAAAAGAGCTACGCTGACATTAAAAGAAAAGATATAGAATTTGAAATTGGAGAGATGGTCATGCTTAAAGTTGCACCTTGGAAAGGCGTTGTTCGATTTGGTAAACGAGGGAAATTAAATCCAAGGTATATTGGACCATTCAAGATTATTGATCGTGTCGGACCAGTAGCTTACCGACTTGAGTTACCTCAACAACTCGCGGCTGTACATAACACTTTCCACGTCTCGAATTTGAAGAAATGTTTTGCTAAAGAAGATCTCACTATTCCGTTAGATGAAATCCAAATCAACGAAAAACTTCAATTCATCGAAGAACCCGTCGAAATAATGGATCGTGAGGTTAAAAGACTTAAGCAAAACAAGATACCAATTGTTAAGGTTCGATGGAATACTTGTAGAGGACCCGAGTTCACCTGGGAGCGTGAAGATCAGATGAAGAAGAAATACCCGCATCTATTTCCAGAAGATTCGTCAACACCTTCAACAGCTTAAAATTTCGGGACGAAATTTATTTAACGGGTAGGTACTGTAGTGACCCGAACTTTTCCATGTTTATATATATTAATTGAGATTGATATTTACATGATTAAATGTTTCCAACATATTAAGCAATCAAACTTTTTAAGACTTGATTAATTGAAATATGTTTCATATAGACAATTGACCACCCAAGTTGACCGGTGATTCACGAACGTTAAAACTTGTAAAAACTATATGATGACATATATATGGATATATATATAGTTAACATGATACTATGATAAGTAAACATATCATTAAGTATATTAACAATGAACTACATATGTAAAAACAAGACTACTAACTTAATGATTTTTAAACGAGACATATATGTAACGATTATCGTTGTAAAGACATTTAATGTATATATATCATATTAAGAGATATTCATACATGATAATATCATGATAATATAATAATTTAAAATCTCATTTGATATTATAAACATTGGGTTAACAACATTTAACAAGATCGTTAACCTAAAGGTTTCAAAACAACACTTACATGTAACGACTAACGGTGACTTAACGACTCAGTTAAAATGTATATACATGTAGTGTTTTAATATGTATTTATACACTTTTGAAAGACTTCAATACACTTATCAAAATACTTCTACTTAACAAAAATGCTTACAATTACATCCTCGTTCAGTTTCATCAACAATTCTACTCGTATGCACCCGTATTCGTACTCGTACAATACACAGCTTTTAGATGTATGTACTATTGGTATATACACTCCAATGATCAGCTCTTAGCAGCCCATGTGAGTCACCTAACACATGTGGGAACCATCATTTGGCAACTAGAATGAAATATCTCATAAAATTACAAAAATATGAGTAATCATTCATGACTTATTTACATGAAAACAAAATTACATATCCTTTATATCTAATCCATACACCAACGACCAAAAACACCTACAAACACTTTCATTCTTCAATTTTCTTCATCTAATTGATCTCTCTCAAGTTCTATCTTCAAGTTCTAAGTGTTCTTCATATATTCTACAAGTTCTAGTTACATAAAATCAAGAATACTTTCAAGTTTGCTAGCTCACTTCCAATCTTGTAAGGTGATCATCCAACCTCAAGAAATCTTTGTTTCTTACAGTAGGTTATCATTCTAATACAAGGTAATAATCATATTCAAACTTTGGTTCAATTTCTATAACTATAACAATCTTATTTCAAGTGATGATCTTACTTGAACTTGTTTTCGTGTCATGATTCTGCTTCAAGAACTTCGAGCCATCCAAGGATCCATTGAAGCTAGATCCATTTTTCTCTTTTCCAGTAGGTTTATCCAAGGAACTTAAGGTAGTAATGATGTTCATAACATCATTCGATTCATATATATATAAAGCTATCTTATTCGAAGGTTTAAACTTGTAATCACTAGAACATAGTTTAGTTAATTCTAAACTTGTTCGCAAACAAAAGTTAATCCTTCTAACTTGACTTTTAAAAATCAACTAAACACATGTTCTATATCTATATGATATGCTAACTTAATGATTTAAAACCTGGAAACACGAAAAACACCGTAAAACCGGATTTACGCCGTCGTAGTAACACCGCGGGCTGTTTTGGGTTAGTTAATTAAAAACTATGATAAACTTTGATTTAAAAGTTGTTATTCTGAGAAAATGATTTTTATTATGAACATGAAACTATATCCAAAAATTATGGTTAAACTCAAAGTGGAAGTATGTTTTCTAAAATGGTCATCTAGACGTCGTTCTTTCGACTGAAATGACTACCTTTACAAAAACGACTTGTAACTTATTTTTCCGACTATAAACCTATACTTTTTCTGTTTAGATTCATAAAATAGAGTTCAATATGAAACCATAGCAATTTGATTCACTCAAAACGGATTTAAAATGAAGAAGTTATGGGTAAAACAAGATTGGATAATTTTTCTCATTTTAGCTACGTGAAAATTGGTAACAAATCTATTCCAACCATAACTTAATCAACTTGTATTGTATATTATGTAATCTTGAGATACCATAGACACGTATACAATGTTTCGACCTATCATGTCGACACATCTATATATATTTCGGAACAACCATAGACACTCTATATGTGAATGTTGGAGTTAGCTATACAGGGTTGAGGTTGATTCCAAAATATATATAGTTTGAGTTGTGATCAATACTGAGATACGTATACACTGGGTTGTGGATTGATTCAAGATAATATTTATCGATTTATTTCTGTACATCTAACTGTGGACAACTAGTTGTAGGTTACTAACGAGGACAGCTGACTTAATAAACTTAAAACATCAAAATATATTAAAAGTGTTGTAAATATATTTTGAACATACTTTGATATATATGTATATATTGTTATAGGTTCGTGAATCAACCAGTGGCCAAGTCTTACTTCCCGACGAAGTAAAAATCTGTGAAAGTGAGTTATAGTCCCACTTTTAAAATCTAATATTTTTGGGATGAGAATACATGCAGGTTTTATAAATGATTTACAAAATAGACACAAGTACGTGAAACTACATTCTATGGTTGAATTATCGAAATTGAATATGCCCCTTTTTATTAAGTCTGGTAATCTAAAAATTAGGGAACAGACACCCTAATTGACGCGAATCCTAAAGATAGATCTATTGGGCCTAACAAACCCCATCCAAAGTACCGGATGCTTTAGTACTTCGAAATTTATATCATATCCGAAGGGTGTCCCGGAATGATGGGGATATTCTTATATATGCATCTTGTTAATGTCGGTTACCAGGTGTTCACCATATGAATGATTTTTATCTCTATGTATGGGATGTGTATTGAAATATGAAATCTTGTGGTCTATTATTATGATTTGATATATATAGGTTAAACCTATAACTCACCAACATTTTTGTTGACGTTTTAAGCATGTTTATTCTCAGGTGATTATTAAGAGCTTTCGCTGTCGCATACTTAAATAAGGACGAGATTTGGAGTCCATGCTTGTATGATATTGTGTAAAAACTGCATTCAAGAAACTTATTTTGTTGTAACATATTTGTATTGTAAACCATTATGTAATGGTCGTGTGTAAACAGGATATTTTAGATTATCATTATTTGATAATCTACGTAAAGCTTTTTAAACCTTTATTGATGAAATAAAGGTTATGGTTTGTTTTAAAATGAATGCAGTCTTTGAAAAACGTCTCATATAGAGGTCAAAACCTCGCAACGAAATCAATTAATATGGAATGTTTTTAATCAATAAGAACGGGACATTTCATGTTAAGGGCGTGTGTTATTGATTTCGGTGATAGTTGGGATGAGCACTTACCATTGGTGGAATTCTCGTACAATAATAGCTATCACACTAGTATTGGAATGCCACCTTATGAGATGCTTTATGGGCGTAGATGTCGAACTCCTATTTGTTGGGGTGAAGTGGGTCAACGAGAAATCGAGAGTACCGATTTGGTTCTAGAGACGAATAGTAAGATTGAGATGATTCAGGCTCGACTTAAAGCGTCGCAAGATAGACAAAAATCTTATGCCGATAAAGGTAGGAGGTCGATCGAGTTTCAAGAAGGTGACATGGTGATGCTTAAGGTTTCGCCGTGGAAGGGTGTTATTCGGTTTCGAAAGCAAGGAAAGTTAGCTCCTCGGTTTATTGGTCCTTTCAAGGTTTTGGCTCGTGTTGGTGAGGTAGCTTATAGACTAGAGTTTCCCGAAGAGCTTGCGGGGATCCATAACACGTTTCATGTTTCCCATCTCCGTAGGTGTCTTACGGACGACTCGACTTAGGTACCGTTAGATTAGATTGCGTTGAACAACAAATTAGAGTACGTGGAAGAGCCGATTGCAATCCTTGATGAAAAGGTTAAAATGTTGCGGAACAAAGAAGTTAGAACTTTTAAAGTGCAATGGCGACATTGAAAGGGTTCTGAATTTACGTGGTAATCCGAAGAGTTTGTTTTGGTTTATCTTCCGGCTTGTCATGCGGCTTGGATCGCGAGGACGCGCTCCGATTCAAGTGGGGGAGAGGTGTAACATCCCGTTTTCTTCGTATATGACTTAAGGTATTTATTTAATTGTTAGAATGTTATATCTTGTTCATTTATGTGTTTAAACGTTTTAAAGTGTTAAATTGTTATATTACGCATGAGAAGGTATATATGTACGGGTATACACATGGTTTAGGAGGGGTATTAAGTCATGTGAGGCTTAAGGTTGAAGTTAATGCGTATAAGAAGCGAGAACGAAGGGCTCAAGTCGTGTTTTTCATTGTGAGTTTAAAATATGGAAAGGTGGTCAGACTGCGACCATTGTCGCACCGCGGAGAGGAAAGTCGCGCCGCGACATATAACGCGAATCAAGAGTCAGGAACCAGATTAAATAGCTCAAATTTTATGAGCATTGCCGCGCCGCGACATATGGGGTCGCGCCGCGACCCACTGGGTGAACTGGTTTCGGTTTTAGCTTTTAAAAAGAGTGAATCAAGGGTATTTTCATCTTTTCACGTGTAGATCTGATTGAGACTTTAAGTCTCAGCCACTTATCCTTTTTATTCATTTTCTTTTCCATTTTCTTCTTTATTTTTCCTTTAAAAACACTAAACCCACTTATATTCAAACTAAGAATTGAAGGTGAAGAATTGTGAATCGATCTTAGGAGCAAGAAGTAATATTGTTCCTCTCGTTCTTAGCTTCGAGTGGATAGTGTTGGTAAGTCTTAACTCCGTATTTTTAGTTCTAGTAATTTTATGGCTAGGGTTTGGCCATTTGAGTCTTGCAAGACCCATTTGGGGACTTAATGGGTGGATTTGGGTTAATATGATGCAAGAAAACCCAAAAGGTGTTAGTCTAGGGTTTTGGTCATATGGATTGGGGTTGTAAGTGTTAAATGGTGTTGTTAGTCACTATTACACTTGTAAATGATGAAAGATTTGTAAATAGAACAAGTTTGACAAAAATTGTAAGTCTAAGTATCAAAATGGGTCAAATGGGTAATTGTTGACCTAGTTGGGTGAAATGGGTATGAATTACCCATAAATTGTGTTAGTTGGTAATATTAGACTCTAATCACTAGCTTTTAGTGATTTATGATGAGTCATGGCCATTAATGGGCGGTTTTGGTGGATGTGAGTCATTTAATGCATTTAGGACATTAAATGCTCAAAGGTGAGTATTGTGGTTAGTTCCACAAGTTGTGTATTGAATGTGTACTTAATGTATTAGGTACTTTGCTTTGAAGCATACGGAAGTGTTTAATCACCAACGACGTGTTAAGGTGAGTGGAATAATTATGCGTGTACGTATATAATGTATTTATTTGTGTAGCGTGGAATGGGGAATTGTCGCGGTGTTTAAGACACCACATTCTATGTAACGAGTGGAATTGTCGCGGTGTTCAAGACACCACTCATTGTTTTGATTGACATGTGGAATCGTCGCGGTGTTCAAGATGCCACATTGTCATGGGATTGGAATTGTCGCGGTGTTTAAGACACCACTCATTAGTTTGATTGACATGTGAAATTGTCGCAGTGTTCGAGACACCACATTGTCATGGGGGTGAGTTAGTCACGGTGTTCAAGACATCACCCAGGGGATTAGTGATTACGCGGTGATTAAGTAACACTAATGGATGTTATGAACTCCGACGGTCTTTCAAGTACCGTTCATTTGTTCGATTGGTTAACCATGGTTGTGTGAATTTGTATTTAGCATATTAAATTGTGAACCATATGTTATTGTTATTGCTAGCTTATTGTGAATTGCGGATGGTAGTTTATGCATGATGTTTGCATGGTTGTCGAATTGCTAGCTTGTATGCGGTATTGTGTTGTGATTGCAAGTAAGTAGGTTATATATGCATGTGTATACTTATTGCATTCACTAAGTGTTAGCTTACCCCTCTCGTTGTTTATCTTTTTAGATGCAGGTGCGGACAAAGGGAAAGGGGTTGTTGGATACTAGTTCCCTATGTTGGATTTGTGTTGAAGCTTTTGAAGCCGACCTAGCGTTTTGGGTAGTTTAGCCCCAAACCATGCTCGGGTGTAGTTTGGATTAAAACTATCATTTTAAGTGGGTCGATCTTGTATTACATTTGATTAATGGCCTTCGTGCCTTTTGTAAACATTAAACTTGTGATATTGTTAAATGGGTTGTATGAAACCATTTAATTGGGCGCTAATGGTTTATTATTTAAAAAAAAAAAAATTACTCGTGTTTAATACGGGTTGGGTTGTTTCACATCCTTTATTATTTGAGATTAAAGATTGATAAAAGGTGTTACTAACCATTGTTAGTATCACAAAACAATGGCGAATGAAGCTGCTTGCAGGTTCTAACGAGCATGGTCATGTGAAGACGGTAACAAATACGAACCGGTTTTAGGCGAATGTGAAGACGAACAAATTTAATCTGTTGGGTCAAAACATAAATTGTAAAAACCATGAATATAAGATTGTAAACAATAAATACAATACACTTACTAATCTACAAAGACTTATAACTGTCGTTCGTATAAAATTGTAATCGTAATCGTAATGAAATTTACATGCTTACATAACAGTATTCATCGTTCGTATTCAATAGTGCCCCAATGGAACCCTAAACTGCTCAATAAAAGATGCATCGAACCCTAATAGTGCCTTTCGTTATTCTATACAAGTCATGTAACTATGTTTTTGATCAAAAGATGTAATTCTGATTTTAGTAGATGAACATTAGTTCAATGAGAAGAAGTAATTTTGAATTTGAGGTGAAGAACCCTAATATTACGTTAGAGAGATGATTTTGGGACAACTTGATATTTTGCGTTTGAAACCTAATTTGATTTGGAATGATTAAATGGCGGCAACTTCCATCCAACTGAACTTATGAAATTTACACTGAGACTGGACGGAATCGATTAATGGTGATGAGCGTACAGGAATTAGGGTTAGTCGTACATGAATTGAGTAGTTGAGGTTTTAGGAGACTCATATTAAATATGAGGGTATTTTAGATTTTTTGTTGGATGATTAGCTAATGTAGTTGATTTGTTAGCTAATACCTCAAATGGATGGTTGAGATTGATTGCTAGTAATAATCCTAAGGTCATAAAGGGTTTAACTTTTTTTAATTAGGAGAGATAATGATTCTCTTTTAATGTTTAAAAGAGATTAGTAATTTAGTTTAAAAGGGATACTTCTAACATGATTTTGTATGGAAGTGGATCTTGTAGGATTTTACTGTCAAATTTTAAAGTTGAAACTAGATATGAGACTAAAGAATGATGGAAGTAAGTTTGGATTGTTGGTTGATTAGATGAATTCTATGTTTTAAAGGTTTATTTAAAGAAATTTTTTGCTACATGCATGAATTCGAGAGCAAGACATACGATGAGAGAGAATTTTAGAGAGAGAGTCTTTTCTAGAGAGAGAGAGTTTCATAGAGAGGAATCTTTTGTGATGGAGAGATTGAGAGCGGGGCACGGCGGTATTCGAGGGTTCTACAATGGTGATTCAGGAAACAACTACAAACGTTACTTCGGCTCAAAATTGACGTCGTTCATGTTTTTTAACTTTTCGGAAGAATGGACAACGACTGATCTATGGCGGCCTTTCAAGACTTGTGGTTCGGTTAGGGATGTCTATGTTGCAAAAAACAGATTAAAAAATGGGCTCAGGTTTGCCTTTGTGAGATTTGGCGATGTTAGGGATGAAGTAAGACTGTTCAAACAGCTGGAAACGATTAAATTTGGGGAAAACTGAAATGTCCCGTTCTTATTGATTAAAAACGTTCCATATTAATTGATTTCGTTGCGAGGTTTTGACCTCTATATGAGACGTTTTTCAAAGACTGCATTCATTTTAAAACAAATCATAACCTTTATTTCATCAATAAAGGTTTAAAAAGCTTTACGTAGATTATCAAATAATGATAATCTAAAATATCCTGTTTACACACGACCATTACATAATGGTTTACAATACAAATATGTTACAACAAAATAAGTTTCTTGAATGCAGTTTTTACACAATATCATACAAACATGGACTCCAAATCTCGTCCTTATTTAAGTATGCGACAGCGGAAGCTCTTAATAATCACCTGAGAATAAACATGCTTAAAACGTCAACAAAAATGTTGGTGAGTTATAGGTTTAACCTATATATATCAAATCATAATAATAGACCACAAGATTTCATATTTCAATACACATCCCATACATAGAGATAAAAGTCATTCATATGGTGAACACCTGGTAACCGACATTAACAAGATGCATATATAAGAGTATCCCCATCATTCCGGGACACCCTTCGGATATGATATAAATTTCGAAGTACTAAAGCATCCGGTACTTTGGATGGGGCTTGTTGGGCCCGATAGATCTATCTTTAGGATTCGCGTCAATTAGGGTGTCTGTTCCCTAATTCTTAGATTACCAGACTTAATAAAAAGGGGCATATTCGATTTCGATAATTCAACCATAGAATGTAGTTTCACGTACTTGTGTCTATTTTGTAAATCATTTATAAAACCTGCATGTATTCTCATCCCAAAAATATTAGATTTTAAAAGTGGGACTATAACTCACATTCACAAATTTTTACTTCGTCGGGAAGTAAGACTTGGCCACTGGTTGATTCACGAACCTATAACAATATATACATATATATCAAAGTATGTTCAAAATATATTTACAACACTTTTAATATATTTTGATGTTTTAAGTTTATTAAGTCAGCTGTCCTCGTTAGTAACCTACAACTAGTTGTCCACAGTTAGATGTACAGAAATAAATCGATAAATATTATCTTGAATCAATCCACGACCCAGTGTATACGTATCTCAGTATTGATCACAACTCAAACTATATATATTTTGGAATCAACCTCAACCCTGTATAGCTAACTCCAACATTCACATATAGAGTGTCTATGGTTGTTCCAAAATATATATAGATGTGTCGACATGATAGGTCGAAACATTGTATACGTGTCTATGGTATCTCAAGATTACATAATATACAATACAAGTTGATTAAGTTATGGTTGGAATAGATTTGTTACCAATTTTCACGTAGCTAAAATGAGAAAAATTATCCAATCTTGTTTTACCCATAACTTCTTCATTTTAAATCCGTTTTGAGTGAATCAAATTGCTATGGTTTCATATTGAACTCTATTTTATGAATATAAACAGAAAAGGTATAGGTTTATAGTCGGAAAAATAAGTTACAAGTCATTTTTGTAAAGGTAGTCATTTCAGTCGAAAGAACGACGTCTAGATGACCATTTTAGAAAACATACTTCCACTTTGAGTTTAACCATAATTTTTGGATATAGTTTCATGTTCATAATAAAAATCATTTTCTCGGAATAACAACTTTTAAATCAAAGTTTATCATAGTTTTTAATTAACTAACCCAAAACAGCCCGCGGTGTTACTACGACGGCGTAAATCCGGTTTTACGGCGTTTTTCGTGTTTCCAGGTTTTAAATCATTAAGTTAGCATATCATATAGATATAGAACATGTGTTTAGTTGATTTTAAAAGTCAAGTTAGAAGGATTAACTTTTGTTTGCGAACAAGTTTAGAATTAACTAAACTATGTTCTAGTGATTACAAGTTTAAACCTTCGAATAAGATAGCTTTATATGTATGAATCGAATGATGTTATGAACATCATTACTACCTTAAGTTCCTTGGATAAACCTACTGGAAAAGAGAAAAATGGATCTAGCTTCAACGGATCCTTGGATGGCTCGAAGTTCTTGAAGCAGAATCATGACACGAAAACAAGTTAAAGTAAGATCATCACTTGAAATAAGATTGTTATAGTTATAGAAATTGAACCAAAGTTTGAATATGATTATTACCTTGTATTAGAATGATAACCTACTATAAGAAACAAAGATTTCTTGAGGTTGGATGATCACCTTACAAGATTGGAAGTGAGCTAGCAAACTTGAAAGTATTCTTGATTTTATGTAACTAGAACTTGTGAAATATATGAAGAACACTTAGAACTTGAAGATAGAACTTGAGAGAGATCAATTAGATGAATACAATTGAAGAATGAAAGTGTTTGTAGGTGTTTTTGGTCGTTGGTGTATGGATTAGATATAAAGGATATGTAATTTTGTTTTCATGTAAATAAGTCATGAATGATTACTCATATTTTTGTAATTTTATGAGATATTTCATGCTAGTTGCCAAATGATGGTTCCCACATGTGTTAGGTGACTCACATGGGCTGCTAAGAGCTGATCATTGGAGTGTATATACCAATAGTACATACATCTAAAAGCTGTGTATTGTACGAGTACGAATACGGGTGCATACGAGTAGAATTATTGATGAAACTGAACGAGGATGTAATTGTAAGCATTTTTGTTAAGTAGAAGTATTTTGATAAGTGTCTTGAAGTCTTTCAAAAGTGTATGAATACATATTAAAACACTACATGTATATACATTTTAACTGAGTCGTTAAGTCATCGTTAGTCGTTACATGTAAATGTTGTTTTGAAACCTTTAGGTTAACGATCTTGTTGAATGTTGTTAACCCATTGTTTATTATAACAAATTAGATGTTAAATTATTATATTATCATGATATTATGATATATAATATATCTTAGTATGATGTATATACAGTTAAATGTCATTACAACGATAATAGTTACATATATGTCTCGTTTCGAAATCATTAAGTTAGTAGTCTTATTTTTACATATGTAGTTCATTGTTAATACACTTAATAATATATTTACTTATCATTTAACATAATTAACCAAGTGTATCAATATCTTAATATGATTCATATGTACCTAGTAAGACGTTGTTATAACGATAATCGTTATATATATCGTTTTCGAGTTTCTTAAATTAATAGTCTCATTTTTATGTATATAACTCATTGTTAAAATACCTAATGAGATACATACTTATAATAAAAACATGTTAACTATATATATAACCATATATATGTCATCGTATAGTTTTTACAAGTTTTAGCGTTCGTGAATCACCGGTCAACTTGGGTGGTCAATTGTCTATATGAAATATTTCAATTAATCAAGTCTTAACAAGTTTGATTGCTTAACATGTTGGAAACATTTAATCATGTAAATATCAATCTCAATTAATATATATAAACCTGGAAAAGTTCGGGTCACTACAGTACCTACCCGTTAAATAAATTTCGTCCCGAAATTTTAAGCTGTTGAAGGTGTTGACGAATCTTCTGGAAATAGATGCGGGTATTTCTTCTTCATCTGATCTTCACGCTCCCAGGTGAACTTGGGTCCTCTACTAGCATTCCATCAAACCTTAACAATTGGTATCTTGTTTTGCTTAAGTCTTTTAACCTCACGATCCATTATTTCGACGGGTTCTTCGATGAATTGAAGTTTTTCGTTGATTTGGATTTCATC
Source organism: Rutidosis leptorrhynchoides (assembly GCF_046630445.1). NCBI lineage: Eukaryota > Viridiplantae > Streptophyta > Magnoliopsida > Asterales > Asteraceae > Rutidosis > Rutidosis leptorrhynchoides. The sequence continues at coordinate 97,557,267 of NC_092334.1, read as the reverse complement.
TAACGGAATAGTGAGATCTTCTTTAGCAAAACATTTTTTCAAATTCGAGACGTGGAAAGTGTTATGTACAGCTGCGAGTTGTTGAGGTAAATCAAGTCGGTAAGCTACTGGTCCGACACGATCAATAATCTTGAATGGTCCAATATACCTTGCATTTAATTTCCCTCGTTTACCAAATCGAACAACGCCTTTCCAAGGTGCAACTTTAAGCATGACCATCTCTCCAATTTCAAATTCTATATCTTTTCTTTTAATGTCAGCGTAGCTCTTTTGTCGACTTTGGGCGGTTTTCAACCGTTGTTGAATTTGGATGATCTTCTCGGTAGTTTCTTGTATAATCTCCGGACCCGTAATCTGTCTATCCCCCACTTCACTCCAACAAATCGGAGACCTGCACTTTCTACCATAAAGTGCTTCAAACGGCGCCATCTCAATGCTTGAATGGTAGCTGTTGTTGTAGGAAAATTCTGCTAACGGTAGATGTCGATCCCAACTGTTTCCGAAATCAATAACACATGCTCGTAGCATGTCTTCAAGCGTTTGTATCATCCTTTTGCTCTGCCCATCAGTTTGTGGATGATAGGCAGTACTCATGTCTAGACGAGTTCCTAATGCTTGCTGTAATGTCTGCCAGAATCTTGAAATAAATCTGCCATCCCTATCAGAGATAATAGAGATTGGTATTCCATGTCTGGAGACGACTTCCTTCAAATACAGTCGTGCTAACTTCTCCATCTTGTCATCTTCTCTTATTGGCAGGAAGTGTGCTGATTTGGTGAGACGATCAACTATTACCCAAATAGTATCAAAACCACTTGCAGTCCTTGGCAATTTAGTGATGAAATCCATGGTAATGTTTTCCCATTTCCATTCTGGGATTTCGGGTTGTTGAAGTAGACCTGATGGTTTCTGATACTCAGCTTTGACCTTAGAACACGTCAAACATTCTCCTACGTATTTAGCAACATCGGCTTTCATACCCGGCCACCAAAAATGTTTCTTGAGATCCTTGTACATCTTCCCCGTTCCAGGATGTATTGAGTATCTGGTTTTATGAGCTTCTCTAAGTACCATTTCTCTCATATCTCCAAATTTTGGTACCCAAATCCTTTCAGCCCTATACCGGGTTCCGTCTTCCTGAATATTAAGATGCTTCTCTGATCCTTTGGGTATTTCATCCTTTAAATTTCCCTCTTTTAAAACTCCTTGTTGCGCCTCCTTTATTTGAGTAGTAAGGTTATTATGAATCATTATATTCATAGATTTTACTCGAATGGGTTCTCTGTCCTTCCTGCTCAAGGCATCGGCTACCACATTTGCCTTCCCCGGGTGGTAACGAATCTCAAAGTCGTAATCATTCAACAATTCAATCCACCTACGCTGCCTCATATTCAGTTGTTTCTGATTAAATATGTGTTGAAGACTTTTGTGGTCGGTATATATAATACTTTTGACCCCATATAAGTAGTGCCTCCAAGTCTTTAATGCAAAAACAACCGCTCCTAATTCCAAATCATGCGTCGTATAATTTTGTTCGTGAATCTTCAATTGTCTAGACGCATAAGCAATCACCTTCGTTCGTTGCATTAATACACAACCGAGACCTTACTTTGATGCGTCACAATAAATCACAAAATCATCATTCCCTTCAGGCAATGACAATATAGGTGCCGTAGTTAGCTTTTTCTTCAATAACTGAAATGCTTTCTCTTGTTCATCATTCCATTCAAATTTCTTCCCTTTATGCGTTAATGCAGTCAAGGGTTTTGCTATTCTGGAAAAATCTTGGATGAACCTTCTGTAGTAACCAGCTAGTCCTAAAAACTGGCGTATGTGTTTCGGAGTTTTCGGGGTTTCCCACTTTTCAACAGTTTCTATCTTTGCCGGATCCACCTTAATACCTTCTTTGTTCACTATGTGACCGAGGAATTGAACTTCTTCCAACCAAAATGCACACTTTGAAAACTTAGCGTACAATTCTTCCTTCCTCAATACTTCTAACACCTTTCTCAAATGTTCACCGTGTTCTTGGTCATTCTTTGAGTAAATAAGTATGTCATCAATGAAAACAATGACAAACTTGTCAAGGTATGGTCCACACACTCGGTTCATAAGGTCCATGAACACAGCTGGTGCATTAGTTAAACCAAACGGAATGACCATAAACTCATAATGACCGTAACGTGTTCTGAAAGCAGTCTTTGGAATATCATCTTCTTTCACCCGCATTTGATGATACCCGGAACGTAAGTCAATATTTGAATAAACAGACGAGCCTTGTAGTTGATCAAATAAGTCGTCGATTCTCGGTAGTGGGTAGCGGTTCTTGATGGTAAGTTTGTTCAACTCTCGATAGTCGATACACAACCTGAATGTACCATCTTTCTTCTTGACAAACAAAACAGGAGCTCCCCACGGTGATGTGCTTGGTCGAATGAAACCACGCTCTAAAAGTTCTTGTAATTGGCTTTGCAGTTCTTTCATCTCGCTGGGTGTGAGTCTGTAAGGAGCACGAGCTATTGGTGCAGCTCCTGGTACAAGATCTATTTGAAATTCAACGGATCGATGTGGGGGTAATCCCGGTAATTCTTTCGGAAATACATCGGGAAATTCTTTTGCAATGGGAACATCATTGATGCTCTTTTCTTCAGTTTGTACTTTCTCGACGTGTGCTAGAACAGCATAGCAACCTTTTCTTATTAGTTTTTGTGCCTTCAAATTACTAATAAGATTTAGCTTCGTGTTGCCCTTTTCTCCGTACACCATTAAGGGTTTTCCTTTTTCTCGTATAATGCGAATTGCATTTTTGTAACAGACGATCTTTGCTTTCACTTCTTTCAACCAGTCCATACCGATTATCACATCAAAACTCCCTAACTCTACTGGTATCAAATCAATCTTAAATGTTTCGCTAACCAGTTTAATTTCTCGATTCCGACATATATTATCTGCTGAAATTAATTTACCATTTGCTAATTCGAGTAAAAATTTACTATCCAAAGGCGTCAATGGACAACTTAATTTAGCACAAAAATCTCTACTCATATAGCTTCTATCCGCACCCGAATCAAATAAAACGTAAGCAGATTTATTGTCAATAAGAAACGTACCCGTAACAAGCTCCGGGTCTTCCTGTGCCTCTGCCGCATTAATATTGAAAACTCTTCCGCGGCCTTGTCCATTCGTGTTCTCCTGGTTCGGGCAATTTCTAATAATGTGGCCCGGTTTTCCACATTTATAACAAACTACATTGGCATAACTTGCTCCGACACTACTTGCTCCGCCATTACTCGTTCCGACACCATTTGTTCCTTTCGTTCTATTAACCCCTGGTCCGTAGACCTCACACTTCACCGCGCTATGACCATTTCTTTTACACTTGTTGCAAAATTTGGTGCAGAACCCCGAGTGATTCTTTTCACACCTTTGGCATAGCTGCTTCTGATTGTTGTTGTTGTTGCGGTTATTATTGTTGTTGGGATGATTGTTGTAGTTGCTGTTGTTGTTGTTGTTGTTGTTGTTGTTGTTGTTGTTGTTGTTGTTGTTGTTGAGCCGTTTGTTGTAGTTGCGATTGATGTTGCGATTGTTGGGATAATTGTTGCGATTATTGTTGTAATTGCTGTTGTTGTATTGGTGATTCTTATCACCGTTTTCCTCCCACTTTCTTTTGACTTGCTTCACATTGGCCTCTTCAGCAGTCTGTTCTTTAATTCTTTCTTCAATCTGGTTCACTAGTTTGTGAGCCATTCTACATGCCTGTTGTATAGAGGCGGGCTCGTGTGAACTTATATCTTCTTGGATTCTTTCCGGTAATCCTTTCACAAACGCGTCGATCTTCTCTTCCTCATCTTCGAATGCTCCCGGACACAATAGGCACAATTCTGTGAATCGTCTTTCGTACGTGGTAATATCAAAACCTTGGGTTCGTAACCCTCTAAGTTCTGTCTTGAGCTTATTGACCTCGGTTCTGGGACGGTACTTCTCATTCATCAAGTGCTTGAATGCTGACCACGGTAGTGCGTACGCATCGTCTTGTCCCACTTGCTCTAGATAGGTATTCCACCATGTTAACGCAGAACCTGTGAAGGTATGCGTAGCGTACTTCTCTTTGTCCTCTTCAGTACACTTACTTATGGAAAACACCGATTCGACCTTCTCGGTCCACCGTTTCAATCCGATTGGTCCTTCGGTTCCATCAAATTCCAAAGGTTTGCAGACAGTGAATTCTTTGTAGGTGCATCCTACACGATTTCCTGTACTGCTAGATCCAAGGTTATTGTTGGTATGTAGCGCAGCCTGTACTGCGGCTATGTTTGAAGCTAGAAAAGTAAGGAATTCCTCTTCATTCATATTCACGGTGTGTCGAGTAGTCGGTGCCATTTCCTTCAAAATAGTCAAATGGAACAAGTTAATCATACAGTATATTAAGAGTAGTTAATAGTATTTCGTAGCATAATATGAACTCATTTATAAAAGCTTTTTCTTCATATTAGCGTTTTATAAGTTTAAATTCGGGTAGTACCTACCCGTTAAGTTCATACTTAGTAGCTAATATACAATTCAACTACTACAATTCTATATGAAAAACTGATTATAATAATATTTCGCGTTCAAACTTTAATACAATATTTTACAAACTTACAATACAACTTATTTTACATAAAGCATGAAATATAGCACACAATAACTTTGATACAAGATAGTTGTGAAGATAATTCTAGCTAGTACACAAGTCGTTCAGCAAAGGCAATAAAGACACGTAATTCATACGTCCAGAAACAAGTCATGCATTCTGGTTTTACTAGGATTACTTCCCATCCTTGGTCTTGTGGAACATAACCGTTATGGCCGTTGATAAGACAGCGTGTTGTAACGTCGTCAAAGGGACGAGGGTTACGTAATGTCCAACAGTCCCGTAACAATCTAAAAACCTCATTTCTTACCCCAATTACCGACTCCGTCACTTGTGGAAACATTTTGTTTAATAGTTGTAGCCCGATGTTCTTGTTCTCACTTTGGTGAGAAGCGAACATTACTAATCTGTAAGCATAACATGCTTCTTTATGTTGCATGTTAGCCGCTTTTTCTAAATCACGAAGTCCAATATTCGGATATATTGAGTCAAAATAATTTCTTAACCCGTTGCGTAAAATAGCATTTGGGTTCCCCGCAATATATGCGTCAAAGTAAACACATCGTAACTTATGGGTTTCCCAATGTGATATCCCCCATCTTTCAAACGAAAGTCTCTTATAAACCAAGACATTCTTGGAACGTTCTTCGAATGTCTTACAAACTGATCTCGCCTTAAATAGTTGTGCCGAGGAATTCTGACCGACTCTAGACAAGATTTCATCAATCATGTCTCCGGGTAGGTCTCTTAAAATATTGGGTTGTCTATCCATTTTGTGTTTTTAAACTGTAAAATAGACAAGAGTTAGATTCATAAAAAAAATACTTATTAATACAAGCAATTTTTACATATATCATAAAGCATAAGCACACTATATTACATATATTACACCACACGAATACAACTATCTTATTCCGACTCGCTCGTTTCTTCTTCTTTAGTTTTGGTTCGTTTTGCCAAGTTTCTAGGGATATATGATGTTCCCCTAATACTAACTGTCGTTTTCCACAACGGTTTAGAAAAACCTGGTGGTTTAGAGGTTCCCGGGTCATTGTTACAACTTAAGGACTTCGGGGGTTGACGATACATATAAAGTTCATCGGGATTGGAATTAGATTTCTCTATTTTTATGCCCTTTCCCTTATTATTTTCTTTTACCTTTTTAAATTCAGTTGGGGTAATTTCTATAACATCATCGGAATTCTCGTCGGAATCCGATTCATCGGAGAATTTGTAATCCTCCCAATATTTTGCTTCCTTGGCGGAAACACCATTGACCATAATTAATCTTGGTCGGTTGGTTGAGGATTTTCGTTTACTTAACCGTTTTATTATTTCCCCCACCGGTTCTACTTCTTCATCCGGTTCCGATTCTTCTTCCGGTTCCGATTCTTCTTCCGGTTCCGACTCTTCTTCCGGTTCCTCTTCGGGAACTTGTGAATCAGTCCACGAATCATTCCAATTTACATTTGACTCTTCATTATTATTAGGTGAGTCAATGGGACTTGTTCTAGAGGTAGACATCTATCACATAATATCAAACGCGTTAAGAGATTAATATATCACATAATATTCACATGTTAAAAATATATAGTTTCCAACAAAATTTGTTAAGCAATCATTTTTCAAGTAAACACGGTCGAAGTCCAGACTCACTAATGCATCCTAACAAACTCGATAAGACACACTAATGCAAAATTCTGGTTCTCTAAGACCAACGCTCGGATACCAAATGAAATGTCCCGTTCTTATTGATTAAAAATGTTCCATATTAATTGATTTCGTTGCGAGGTTTTGACCTCTATATGAGACGTTTTTCAAAGACTGCATTCATTTTAAAACAAACCATAACCTTTATTTCATCAATAAAGGTTTAAAAAGCTTTACGTAGATTATCAAATAATGATAATCTAAAATATCCTGTTTACACACGACCATTACATAATGGTTTACAATACAAATATGTTACAACAAAATAAGTTTCTTGAATGCAGTTTTTACACAATATCATACAAACATGGACTCCAAATCTCGTCCTTATTTAAGTATGCGACAGCGGAAGCTCTTAATAATCACCTGAGAATAAACATGCTTAAAACGTCAACAAAAATGTTGGTGAGTTATAGGTTTAACCTATATATATTAAATCATAATAATAGACCACAAGATTTCATATTTCAATACACATCCCATACATAGAGATAAAAGTCATTCATATGGTGAACACCTGGTAACCGACATTAACAAGATGCATATATAAGAGTATCCCCATCATTCCGGGACACCCTTCGGATATGATATAAATTTCGAAGTACTAAAGCATCCGGTACTTTGGATGGGGCTTGTTGGGCCCGATAGATCTATCTTTAGGATTCGTGTCAATTAGGGTGTCTGTTCCCTAATTCTTAGATTACCAGACTTAATAAAAAGGGGCATATTCGATTTCGATAATTCAACCATAGAATGTAGTTTCACGTACTTGTGTCTATTTTGTAAATCATTTATAAAACCTGCATGTATTCTCATCCCAAAAATATTAGATTTTAAAAGTGGGACTATAACTCACATTCACAAATTTTTACTTCGTCGGGAAGTAAGACTTGGCCACTGGTTGATTCACGAACCTATAACAATATATACATATATATCAAAGTATGTTCAAAATATATTTACAACACTTTTAATATATTTTGATGTTTTAAGTTTATTAAGTCAGCTGTCCTCGTTAGTAACCTACAACTAGTTGTCCACAGTTAGATGTATAGAAATAAATCGATAAATATTATCTTGAATCAATCCACGACCCAGTGTATACGTATCTCAGTATTGATCACAACTCAAACTATATATATTTTGGAATCAACCTCAACCCTGTATAGCTAACTCCAACATTCACATATAGAGTGTCTATGGTTGTTGCAAAATATATATAGATGTGTCGACATGATAGGTCGAAACATTGTATACGTGTCTATGGTATCTCAAGATTACATAATATACAATACAAGTTGATTAAGTTATGGTTGGAATAGATTTGTTACCAATTTTCACGTAGCTAAAATGAGAAAAATTATCCAATCTTGTTTTACCCATAACTTCTTCATTTTAAATCCGTTTTGAGTGAATCAAATTGCTATGGTTTCATATTGAACTCTATTTTATGAATATAAACAGAAAAAGTATAGGTTTATAGTCGGAAAAATAAGTTACAAGTCATTTTTGTAAAGGTAGTCATTTCAGTCGAAAGAACGACGTCTAGATGACCATTTTAGAAAACATACTTCCACTTTGAGTTTAACCATAATTTTTGGATATAGTTTCATGTTCATAATAAAAATCATTTTCTCAGAATAACAACTTTTAAATCAAAGTTTATCATAGTTTTTAATTAACTAACCCAAAACAGCCCGCGGTGTTACTACGACGGCGTAAATCCGGTTTTACGGCGTTTTTCGTGTTTCCAGGTTTTAAATCATTAAGTTAGCATATCATATAGATATAGAACATGTGTTTAGTTGATTTTAAAAGTCAAGTTAGAAGGATTAACTTTTGTTTGCGAACAAGTTTAGAATTAACTAAACTATGTTCTAGTGATTACAAGTTTAAACCTTCGAATAAGATAGCTTTATATGTATGAATCGAATGATGTTATGAACATCATTACTACCTTAAGTTCCTTGGATAAACCTACTGGAAAAGAGAAAAATGGATCTATCTTCAACGGATCCTTGGATGGCTCGAAGTTCTTGAAGCAGAATCATGACACGAAAACAAGTTCAAGTAAGATCATCACTTGAAATAAGATTGTTATAGTTATAGAAATTGAACCAAAGTTTGAATATGATTATTACCTTGTATTAGAATGATAACCTACTATAAGAAACAAAGATTTCTTGAGGTTGGATGATCACCTTACAAGATTGGAAGTGAGCTAGCAAACTTGAAAGTATTCTTGATTTTATGTAACTAGAACTTGTGAAATATATGAAGAACACTTAGAACTTGAAGATAGAACTTGAGAGAGATCAATTAGATGAAGACAATTGAAGAATGAAAGTGTTTGTAGGTGTTTTTGGTCGTTGGTGTATGGATCAGATATAAAGGATATGTAATTTTGTTTTCATGTAAATAAGTCATGAATGATTACTCATATTTTTGTAATTTTATGAGATATTTCATGCTAGTTGCCAAATGATGGTTCCCACATGTGTTAGGTGACTCACATGAGCTGCTAAGAGCTGATCATTGGAGTGTATATATGTAACATCCCGCCTTTTTCCATTTACTTTTCCGTTATACTAATATAAAGTCCGTTATATGTTTATAACATCTCCCGTTGATACGCGTTTTAAATTATCTCGTTTAGGTAATTCACGCACCCGAACGAAAGTTGAGGGACTAAACTTGACAAGGGATCAAACCCTTGACTAGGTCAAAGGGTCAAACCCCTTTCACCCATTCATTTTCATCTCCATCTCTCTCTCTTTCTCTCTAGCAAGAACATACACCATTACCAAATTCATTCAATCATCATCTAAATCTGATCTAGGAGGCTTACAACAAAATAAATTACATATTCATAATCCTCTCTTCATCCTCTTCATTTTGGTACCAACTTCATCTCGTTTGGGTAACATTTCTAAAACTCTAGATTTCTCTAAATTCGTGTTTTTGACTTGAAATGGTGTTAGTTAGTGTCTATGGCTCATTGTGATGTCGTGTGTGTAATTTATATGCTCGATCTCGTTGTTTTAGTGTAACTAGCATGAACTTGACTTTTGGTGTGTTGTTCTTGAATTTTGGATGATCATATGTTGTTAGATGTTAAAAGTTCATGTTCTAATTGTGTTCCTAGTATCACTAGCTTCAATTTGATGTGTAGGTTGCCTTAGAAAACTTCATGAACTTGATTATTGATTTTGGTGAATTTGGGTTAGGGTTTGATGAACTTGAAATGGACTTTTGATGTATTGAATGCCATGGATTATTATTGGTAAGTGTTTAGTTGGATTGTATGCTTGATTACCTTCGAAACGGCATATCATTCATGTAAATTGGTTGCCCGAATCATTGAATTGCATTTATGAACTTGTATGCGGTTAATGTTAAGCATTAGATGCGGTTTTGGTTGTTGTAATAGGTAGATTGATTGATGAAATGTATTTAGTTGTTTTCCTCGTCAAATTACCTTCCCAACGGTATAAGATACTTGTCTTGATTGTTTGCGGATCATAAATGGTGATTGTTTGAAGTTAGGTTCGTGCATAAAACTTAAAAATTGCTAGAACTCTCTGCACAGGTAATGGCGCGGCGCGCCATATACCCGCGCGGCGCGCCATTATGGTCTGTCCAACTTTGTCAATTTTCGAATAATGTTTGCTATGCTACGCACCTCCGATTCGCATGTAACTTGTCCTAACATGCTCATACATGATTAAAAACCTCAGAAAAATAGTTCGGGACCCGACCCGAACGTGTTGACTTTTTCGTTGACTTTGACCGACCAAAGTTTGACTTTTTGTCAAACTTAACCAAATGATTATGCAACCTTCCTAACTTGTTTATATACTTGTACCTTGCATGAAACTTGACAATTTGATTTCACATGCTACATAATCGAGTCGTAACGAGCCATAGGACTAATTGAACATCTTTGACCTATCGTGTTTACCGTTATTGATGCGACCTATTTGTTTAGGTCAAGACTAGCACTATCCTTCGCACACGTTATTTTGTGAAGTACTTTTCGTACGTGCACTCAAGGTGAGATCATAGTCCCACTTTTACTCTTTTTGAACTTACATTTGGGATGAGAAAACATAAACATTTCTTTTACTAAGTGAACACAAGTACAGGAAAACAAACATTCTACATACGAGTTTAGAACAAAATCCTCAATTCGATTATCATTAGTTACACTTGCCGGGTGTAAGCGAGAACTTATGTTGTATGGATCCATATGGGTTTGACAAACCCTCATTCAAACGGTTCGCTACCGTTTACGAATGAAATATATTTTCGAGAAACAGTGTATGTTCTAGCACTAAGTGATGGGGTTCAATGGAAGGAATGTTAAGCATTGATAATTGGGTGCTCGTGAAACAAACTTTTGGAATGTATTACTATTATTTCATTGATGCAAATCTTGTGGTTCACTTGTACTTACTTACTTAAACCTATGATTTCACCAACGTTTTCGTTGACAGATTTCTATGTTTTTCTCAGGTCCTTGAACGATACATGATACATGCTTCCGCTCATTATTTTGATACTTGCATTGGATGTCGAGTATATATGCATACATGGAGCGTCTTTAGGATACTTTTAAATTGTGTCGCATAAGTTTCATTTGTACTTAAAACTTTGTATCGTAACTTGTGGTGGAACTATTCTTGTAAACTTGAATAATCTTTACATTTGAAATGAATGCGACATATCTTTTGGTCAAACGTTGTTTTAATGACTTATGACCACGTAACGGGACCTAAGTAGACGGCGCCGTCAATGAGGATTTGGTCGGGTCGCTACAGATGGTATCAGAGCGTTGGTTGTAGGGATTTAGAGTTCATTGGTGTCAACCTCGAGTCATAGGGTACATTGGTGAGTCTAGACTACAACCGGCATATAGACTTGAAGTAGGAATTACTTGACTACTTGTGCATTTATACTCGAACGCTTCTACTCATATCTACTCTTAGTTCATCTTAATCTCACGTTGTTTAATTTGATTGACGCGCCACCTTGACTATATGAAATGATGTCGAATGCACATATGAATCAGGGTAATATAATTTCCGGGATTATATTACGGTGACTCATATGAACGTTCTGACATTATGACATAAAGAATTTAAGGCGAGTCGAGGAAAAACTTCTCTTTATCTTTATTCTATATCACGGTTAGTATTATTGAGAATACTAATCAATGATATTCTTGTGTCTTGAAGGAACAATGGCTCCTCGTCGTGTACGCCGCAATGAAACTCCCGAACAAGCTCTCGAACGGATGATAGCCACCGCCGTAGATGCGGCCATGGCCGGTCACTCATCCAACAACAATAATAATAACAACCACAACAACAACAACAACAATGGAGCCGGAAACTCAAATGAGGGATGCTCCTATAAAGCTTTCATGGGGTGCAAACCTCACACTTTTGATGGAACCGGGGGACCGGTCGTGCTCACCTGATGGTTTGAGCAAACGGAAGTCGTCTTTAGCATAAGCGGTTGTCGGGACCAAGACAAGGTCAAATACTCCACTCACACCTTCGCCGGTGTCGCTCTTACATGGTGGAATACTTATGTACAATCGGTGGGTACCGATGAAGCTCACGCCCTCTCTTGGGCCGACTTGAGGGAAAAGATGATTGTCGAATATTTCCCTCATGAAGAAACCCGAAGGCTCGAACAAGAGCTAAGAACTTTAAAGGCGATCGGAAATGATCTCAAGGCTTATAATCAACGATTTTCCGAACTAGCCTTGATGTGCCCAAATCTTGTGAACCCCGAAGCTTTAAGGGTTGAACTTTACATGGATGGTCTTCCAAAGAGCATCAAACACGGAGTAATGTCATCCAAACCCACTAATCATCAAGAAGCTTTGAACATGGCCCGCAAATTGATAGAAACGGTTGACGAAATCGTAGTTCCGACACCTAAGGCCGAGGATAAATCGGGCGGCAACAAAAGAAAGTGGGAACCCTCCCAATCAAGCAACAACAACTTTGCTAAGAAGCCTTACACCTCCGACGGCAAGAAGGGTTATGCCGGGAACCTACCTCTTTGCAACAAATGCAACAAACATCACTTTGGTGAATGTGGCAAGTTAATTTGCCACCGGTGCCAAGGAGTTGGTCATAAGGCCAACGATTGTAAAAGTGCCACTCCCGTTGCTCGAAAGTGGCCCAATGCACCAAAGACGGGCACTTGTTACGAATGTGGTCAAACGGGTCATTATAGAAATGCATGCCCAAAGAAGAAAGATAACCCCAACACGCGCGGCCGAGCTTTCAACATCAACACCGAGGAAGCCCGGGATGACACTGAACTAGTCACGGGTACGTTTCTTCTCAACAATTCTTATGTCTCTTGTTTATTCGATTCGGGTGCCGATAAATGCTTTGTATCCAAGACTTTGACTCATTCTTTTAGCACTCCACCTCTTCCATTAGATACCACTTATACCATTGAAGTGGCTAACGGGAAACTATTAAGTGCCGACACATATTACCGAGGGTGTACGATAAACATTTTGGGTAAGGAATTTGAAATTGACTTGATACCCATGGAACTAGGAAGCTTTGATGTAATAATCGGTATGAATTGGTTAGTCAAAACGAAATCTCACATTCTTTGTGATCTTAACGCAATCCGAATTCCTATCGAGAATGGTGAACCTTTGATCGTCTATGGCGATAAGAGTTGCACCGGACTCAACCTCGTTTCGTGTATTAAAGTTAGAAAACTACTCCGTAAGGGTTGTTTTGCGATCCTTGCTCACGTTAAGAAAGTCGAGTCCGATGAGAAGCACATCAATGATGTGCCAATTGTTAGTGACTATTCCGATGTATTTCCCGACGAATTGCCGGGTCTTCCGCCTCATCGACCGGTTGAATTCCAAATCGATCTTATTCCGGGAGCCGCACCCGTAGCACGTGCACCATATAGACTCGCTCCATCTGAAATTCAAGAATTGCAAAGTCAAATCCAAGAACTACTTGATCGTGGTTTTATCCAACCTAGCCATTCACCTTGGGGCGCTCCGATTTTGTTTGTTAAAAAGAAAGACGGATCCCTACGAATGTGCATTGATTATCGTGAACTAAATAAATTGACGGTTAAGAACCGATATCCTCTTCCTCGCATCGATGACCTCTTTGATCAACTACAAGGGTCTTGTGTATATTCGAAAATCGATCTCCGCTCGGGTTATCATCAATTGAGGGTTAAGGGGGAAGATGTCTCCAAAACCGCTTTCCGAACTCGTTATGGTAGTTATGAATTCCTTGTCATGCCATTTGGTCTCACTAACGCACCGGCGGTGTTCATGGATCTTATGAACCGCATGTGCAAACCGTATCTCGATAAATTCGTTATTGTGTTCATCGATGACATATTGATCTATTCTAAAAATGAAGAAGAGCACGAACAACATCTCCGACTTGTGCTTGAACTTTTAAGACAAGAACAACTCTATGCCAAATTCTCCAAGTGTGAATTTTGGTTAAAGGAAGTTCAATTTCTTGGTCATGTTGTAAGTGACCAAGGTATTAAAGTCGATCTAACGAAAATCTAAGCCATTAGCAAATGGGAGACTCCTACTACTCCTACTCACATTCGTCAATTTTTGGGTCTCGCCGGGTACTATCGTAGATTCATCGAAAACTTCTCTTTGGTTGCACGTCCTCTAACCGCATTGACTCACAAGGGAAAGAAATTCATTTGGGCGACCGAACATGAATCCGCATTCCAAATCTTGAAAACGAAGCTAACCACCGCTCCTATCTTGTCACTTCCCGAAGGCAATGATGACTTTGTTGTATATTGTGATGCCTCGAAACATGGTTTTGGGTGTGTATTGATGCAACGAACGAAAGTCATTGCTTATGCTTCTCGACAACTCAAAATTCATGAACGAAACTATACGACACATGATCTCGAACTCGGAGCCGTTGTCTTTGCACTTAAAATGTGGAGACACTATCTTTATGGAACCAAGAGTACTATCTTTACCGACCACAAAAGTCTCCAACACATTTTCGATCAAAAGCAACTAAACATGAGACAACGAAGGTGGATTGAAACCTTAAACGATTACGATTGCGAGCTTCGTTACCATCCCGGGAAGGCAAATGTAGTAGCCGATGCCTTAAGTCGAAAATAAAGAGCGGTGCCTCTTCGTGTCCGAGCCTTAAACATCACCATCCACACAAACCTTAATAGCCAAATTCGAGTAGTCCAAGATGAGGCTCTCAAGGATGAAAACCTTTCACACGAGCTCTTGAACATTCTCGTCTCTCGATTCGAAATTAGGGAGACCGGACTCTGATATTACGCCGGAAGGATTTGGGTGCCTAGTTATGGGGACCTACGAAGCCTTATTTTAGATGAAGCCCATAAGTCACGATACTCGATTCACCCCGGTGCCAATAAGATGTACCACGACCTTAAACAGCTATATTGGTGGCCGAACATCAAAAGGGACGTAGCTACTTATGTTTCCAAGTGTTTGACATGTTCCAAAGTCAAAGCCGAACACCAAAGACCGTCCGGGCTACTTCAACAACCCGAGATCCCACAATGGAAGTGGGAAAGAATAACGATGGATTTTATCACCAAACTACCAAAAACGACGGGCGGTTATGATACCATTTGGGTTATTGTTGACCGTATCACCAAATCCGCACACTTCCTGGCCATGAAAGAAACGGACAAAATGGAGAAACTTGCACAACTTTACATTAAGGAGATCGTAGCCCGACACGGTGTACCTTTATCGATTATCTCCGACCGAGATGGCCGTTTCGTTTCTAGATTTTGGCATACTTTGCAAGAAGCATTGGGAACGCGTTTAGACATGAGCACCGCATATCATCCTCAAACCGATGGACAAAGCGAACGTACAATTCAAACCTTAGAGGACATGTTACGAGCTTGCGTGGTTGATTTCGGAAAAGCTTGGGACAAGCACTTACCTCTCGCCGAGTTCTCTTACAACAATAGTTATCACGCGAGTATTAAAGTCGCACCTTTTGAAGCGCTATATGGCCGAAAATGTCGTTCACCTCTTTGTTGGGCCGAAGTAGGCGACGTACAAATCACCGGACCCGAACTCATTCACGAAACCACCGAGAAGATCATTCAAATCCGAGATAGGCTTCGGACGGCCCGGAGTCGTCAAAAGTGCTATACCGACAAAAGACGCAACGACCTTGAATTTCAAGTCGGTGACCGCGTCATGTTAAAAGTCGCACCTTGGAAGGGTGTAATCCGTTTTGGGAAACGCGGGAAGCTAAATCCACGGTATATTGGTCCTTTCGAAATCTTGGAGCGTATTGGAACCGTTGCGTATCGTTTAGATCTTCCGCCTCAATTGAACTCCGTTCATCCTACCTTCCATGTATCTAACTTGAAAAAGTGTCTTGCCGAACCCGATATCGTCATCCCTCTCGAGGAACTTACTATTGATGACAAACTTCATTTTATGGAGGAACCGGTTGAAATTGTGGACACCTCTGTCAAGACATTGAAACAAAGCCGAATCCCGATTGTTAAAGTCCGTTGGAACGCCAAAAGGGGACCCGAGTTTACTTGGGAAAGACAAGATCAAATGCAAAGGAAGTATCCTCATCTATTCATGAATTCGGAAACACAAGATCTCGAGGAAGAAACAACGACTACTACGCCTACTTAAATTTCGGGACGAAATTTCTTTTAAGGAGTAGGTAATGTAACATCCCGCCTTTTTCCATTTACTTTTCTGTTATACTAATATAAAGTCCGTTATATGTTTATAACATCTCCCGTTGATACGCGTTTTAAATTATCTCGTTTAGGTAATTCACGCACCCGAACGAAAGTTGAGGGACTAAACTTGACAAGGGATCAAACCCTTGACTAGGTCAAAGGGTCAAACCCCTTTCACCTATTCATTTTCATCTCCATCTCTCTCTCTTTCTCTCTAGCAAGAACACACACCATTACCAAATTCATTCAATCATCATCTAAATCCGATATAGGAGGCTTACAACAAAATAAATTACATATTCGTAATCCTCTCTTCATCCTCTTCATTTTGGTACCAACTTCATCTCGTTTGGGTAACATTTCTAAAACTCTAGATTTCTCTAAATTCTTGTTTTTGACTTGAAATGGTGTTAGTTAGTGTCTATGGCTCATTGTGATGTCGTGTGTGTAATTTATATGCTCGATCTCGTTGTTTTAGTGTAACTAGCATGAACTTGACTTTTGGTGTGTTGTTCTTGAATTTTGGATGATCATATGTTGTTAGATGTTAAAAGTTCATGTTCTAATTGTGTTCCTAGTATCACTAGCTTCAATTTGATGTGTAGGTTGCCTTAGAAAACTTCATGAACTTGATTATTGATTTTGGTGAATTTGGGTTAGGGTTTGATGAACTTGAAATGGACTTTTGATGCATTGAATGCCATGGATTATTATTGGTAAGTGTTTAGTTGGATTGTATGCTTGATTACCTTCGAAACGGCATATCATTCATGTAAATTGGTTGCCCGAATCATTGAATTGCATTTATGAACTTGTATGCGGTTAATGTTAAGCATTAGATGCGGTTTTGGTTGTTGTAATAGGTAGATTGATTGATGAAATGTATTTAGTTGTTTTCCTCGTCAAATTACCTTCCCAACGGTATAAGATACTTGTCTTGATTGTTTGCGGATCATAAATGGTGATTGTTTGAAGTTAGGTTCGTGCATAAAACTTAAAAATTGCTAGAACTCTCTGCACAGGTAATGGCGCGGCGCGCCATATACCCACGCGGCGCGCCATTATGGTCTGTCCAACTTTGTCAATTTTCGAATAATGTTTGCTATGCTACGCACCTCCGATTCGCATGTAACTTGTCCTAACATGCTCATACATGATTAAAAACCTCAGAAAAATAGTTCGGGACCCGACCCGAACGTGTTGACTTTTTCGTTGACTTTGACCGACCAAAGTTTGACTTTTTGTCAAACTTAACCAAATGATTATGCAACCTTCCTAACTTGTTTATATACTTGTACCTTGCATGAAACTTGACAATTTGATTTCACATGCTACATAATCGAGTCGTAACGAGCCATAGGACTAATTGAACATCTTTGACCTATCGTGTTTACCGTTATTGATGCGACCTATTTGTTTAGGTCAAGACTAGCACTATCCTTCGCACACGTTATTTTGTGAAGTACTTTTCGTACGTGCACTCAAGGTGAGATCATAGTCCCACTTTTACTCTTTTTGAACTTACATTTGAGATGAGAAAACATAAACATTTCTTTTACTAAGTGAACACAAGTACAGGAAAACAAACATTCTACATACGAGTTTAGAACAAAATCCTCAATTCGATTATCATTAGTTACACTTGCCGGGTGTAAGCGAGAACTTATGTTGTATGGATCCATATGGGTTTGACAAACCCTCATTCAAACGGTTCGCTACCGTTTACGAATGAAATATATTTTCGAGAAACAGTGTATGTTCTAGCACTAAGTGATGGGGTTCAATGGAAGGAATGTTAAGCATTGATAATTGGGTGCTCGTGAAACAAACTTTTGGAATGTATTACTATTATTTCATTGATGCAAATCTTGTGGTTCACTTGTACTTACTTACTTAAACCTATGATTTCACCAACGTTTTCGTTGACAGATTTCTATGTTTTTCTCAGGTCCTTGAACGATACATGATACATGCTTCCGCTCATTATTTTGATACTTGCATTGGATGTCGAGTATATATGCATACATGGAGCGTCTTTTGGATACTTTTAAATTGTGTCGCATAAGTTTCATTTGTACTTAAAACTTTGTATCGTAACTTGTGGTGGAACTATTCTTGTAAACTTGAATAATCTTTACATTTGAAATGAATGCGACATATCTTTTGGTCAAACGTTGTTTTAAGGACTTATGACCACGTAACGGGACCTAAGTAGACGGCACCGTCAATGACGATTTGGTCGGGTCGCTACAATATACCAATAGTACATACATCTAAAAGCTGTGTATTGTACGAGTACGAATACGGGTGCATACGAGTAGAATTATTGATGAAACTGAACGAGGATGTAATTGTAAGCATTTTTGTTAAGTAGAAGTATTTTGATAAGTGTCTTGAAGTCTTTCAAAAGTGTATGAATACATATTAAAACACTACATGTATATACATTTTAACTGATTCGTTAAGTCATCGTTAGTCGTTACATGTAAATGTTGTTTTGAAACCTTTAGGTTAACGATCTTGTTGAATGTTGTTAACCCATTGTTTATTATAACAAATGAGATGTTAAATTATTATATTATCATGATATTATGATATATAATATATCTTAGTATGATGTATATACAGTTAAATGTCATTACAACGATAATAGTTACATATATGTCTCGTTTCGAAATCATTAAGTTAGTAGTCTTATTTTTACATATGTATTTCATTGTTAATACACTTAATAATATATTTACTTATCATTTAACATAATTAACCAAGTGTATCAATATCTTAATATGATTCATATGTACCTAGTAAGACGTTGTTATAACGATAATCGTTATATATATCGTTTTCGAGTTTCTTAAATTAATAGTCTCATTTTTATGTATATAACTCATTTTTAAAATACCTAATGAGATACATACTTATAATAAAAACATGTTAACTATATATATAACCATATATATGTCATCGTATAGTTTTTACAAGTTTTAACGTTCGTGAATCACCGGTCAACTTGGGTGGTCAATTGTCTATATGAAACATATTTCAATTAATCAAGTCTTAACAAGTTTGATTGCTTAACATGTTGGAAACATTTAATCATGTAAATATCAATCTCAATTAATATATATAAACCTGGAAAAGTTCGGGTCACTACAAAAACCCTATTAGGGTTTTTAAAGCAACCGAGAGGAAAAAGAAAGAAGAAGATGCAGCTAATAATTACAAACCACCCTTATATCAAGCTGACTACTTTAGAAATTACCCAAAACCTGGGTACCATGAAGAAGGGATAAATGATGGACGGTCTTTCAAGGATGTCGCGTTCGGAAGTATGGATTTAAGGGATAGACTAACCAGGAAGATCGATGTAAATAAAAAAGGAGGCTATAAAGATTTGAGAGAAAAAATCGATGAAAAAAAGCACAGAACGTTAAGAGTTACAATCATTCTCACGCAACAACCCACACACATGTTAAGGCTAATGTTCCAAAGATGGTGGAGATTGAAGAAAAAAACACGAATGATTCATTACTGTAGTCAGCCATTGTTGGTGAGGTAATAAAGGTAGAGATGTTAGATCAGGTAGAGAAACTATGTATGATGGATGGTCTGATTGATTACACTATAAAGTATCTTAGAGGGTTGCAAATTATGATTATGCTAAACTCGGTTGAAACTACTACTAATATCTTGTCAAACTCCAACCATTCCATCCGCAATTGGTTACGAAATATTAGAAGCTGGGAAGATTTATGTTGGCCCAATAGTAGAATTACATGGATTACGATCAGAGGGGTTCCAGTTTCATGTTGGAATGCCAGTACGTTCTCTTCCATTGCCCAATAGTGGGGCACGATTCTTGATATGGAAAATTGCGACATAGTCAAAAATCAACATCAAAATCTGGTTTTTGGAAAAGTGCAGATTAAGTGTCATGGTTTAAAGAAAATAAATGAGCAAATAATGCTTAAACATAAATCATCAGTGGTTCATGTTAATGTGTTTGAAGAACATGAAAGCATATTGGAGATCGACTTTGGTAAAAATTGTGAAGGTAACAACAATTCTGATGAGATTTCTAGCCCCATGTCATCTGAATTCGGGAGAGTAGGCGATGAAACTGGAAACAAGGCAGATGAAAATGACAACTTTGATGATGATTTCAACTCCGATGATGAGGATGCAAATCCAATTATTGAAGATGATGAGGAAGGTAGTCCAATCCTACGTGAATTCTCTAACTCCGGTAACAATGGTGCCGAAAATTCGACCGGAGAACAAAAGGTAGTAGATCAAGGGTCTTGTATGGGGAACAGTACATCTTCAAAAAAAGGCAATAATTACTGTGGCCAACCCGAGAAGTCACAAAATACTCCTGTTAATTCCAAGGCAAATTATGAGGTAGAAGAGGATGAGATCATCTCGGAAACGCGACAAGGATCTAGGGTTGATAACATTGCGCGTGCAGGAGAAGATGTATCGAACAACCACATTAACCTAGATAAACCTGTAAGTCAAACTCTTTTTTTAAATATCCAAACCCAACTCGTCAACCCATTCAAAAACATCCCACATCCCTTAGCTACCCAAACTCAACATGTCAGCCCAACTAAAAATAATCCCCATTGTTGTCCACCTCCATCCACTAGCCCAAACCCCACATTAACTCCCAAGCCCAATTTAGACTTATCCCACACAAGCCCAAACTTTGTTCAAGAAACATGCCCTTTTTCCACACAAAAAAAACCTTTATCCAAACAAAATTGCAACCGATTCAAACCCTAAATAATCTCCTCTTAACACTAAACTTCTCAACCGATTTGACTGTGTGACTCATAACCATCACCCTGACAAAACCACCAAACACAATTCCCCTTTGACAGATCATGAATCATCACTCGTAAGCAATACAAGATACCCTAAACCTAATCAGAGATCACATAACATCCTTGACACAAAATCCCACCAAGATCAATCTCACTCGTCAAACCCTAGCCCTATCTCCAAGTGTAGACTAATTAATGAGGTGACATCGTCACCTTGTGAGCCACGTGCTACAGTGTCCAAAATCAAACTAAAAAACAAATCAATCAAAACCACATTCTAAAACCACATCAACCTCAACCAAAACCTCATCCACTTTGTGTGTCAATTGCATTCGAAACACTCCTGGAAATTGGAAATTGTCCTCAAGATTAATGCATATGAAATCTGTAGCGAGGTTAGGCAGTCAAAAGAAAAAGGATGGTTGTGGTAAATGCACAAAGAAAATAGTGAAAGACAACAGAACTTATAAGGAAAAAGGGGTGATGGATGTAGGTGGTAGTCAGATTAACAGAATGGCAACATCACAGGCTTCCATCAGTAGTATAAATGGTAGAGGTGGGAGTTTCAAATCGAAAGGAAGAAAGGAAGATGAATTGTATGAGTACGGTAGGAAATTTGGCTTGCAATGGCCTGAAGTGCCACAGCAACAGCAGTAAGCTTCTTCTGTTTGTTTTCTTTTTCGAAATTAAGTTATCCATGAAGATCATGTCCTTAAATATTAGAGGTTTTGCGAAGGATGGTGCATTTGAGTGGGTTAGGAACTTATGTGGGGAAGAAAAGCATGATGTGTTTGCGATTCAAGAGACAAAGTCTAGTAGAGTTAGTGATCAATGGGCTTCCTGTTTGTGGTGGTCGAATAGGGTAGGCATAGTGCAAAAGGAGGCTGTAGGTTATGCAGGAGGATTGATGATTTTGTGGGATTTAGATAGTTTTCATGTTGAGAATTTTGTGGAAAGTGAATTTTACATTGCAATAAAAGGTAAATGGAAGACAAGAATTTGCGATTCTATTGTTGTTAACATTTATGGTCCACAAGATGATGCAAGTAAGATTAGAATGTGGGATTCTTTGAATGCATTATCGAGAAGCATAGATAGTAGTTGGTTATTATGTGGCGACTTTAATGAAGTACGTGAAGAGGATGAGAGATTCAATAGCATTTTTATTCCGAGTAGGGCGAAACGCTTCAATGATTTCATAAGTGACAATAGTCTAGTAGAGGTCCCGCTTGGTGGTGGGAAATTTACTAGGGTGTGCGATAATGGGGTGAAAATGAGTAAACTTGATCGGTTTCTTGCATCCGATAACTTTCTAAATCAACGGGAGGATCTTTCGGCTCTAGTCTTGGGTAGGAAATTTTCGGATCACTGTCCAATCGTTATTAGAGATAAATTACTTGACTTTGGACCGAGACCTTTCAAAATTTTTGATGAGTGGTTGAAAAATGAAGAGGTGGAGCAAATCAATGTAAGTGGATATAGAAAGGATTGTGTTTTTTCGAAATAAACTAAAAAATGTAAAGAGTGCTTAAGGGAATGGAGCAAATCAAATATGAGCAATTTAGAAAAAGAGATGATAGAGTTAAAAGAAAAGGTTAAGGCATGGGAGATCAAAGCCAAAAATAGTATTCTCAATGATCAAGAAAGGAAATTATGGATGGATTGTAGGAAGGCTTGGTTGGATAAAGAGAGAATGAAAAGTAACATGCTCAAGCAAAAAGCAAGAGGTAAATGGATTGTAGATGGGGATGAAAATTCGAGCTTCTTTCACGCTGTCATTAAGCGCAAGTACAGTAAAACCAACATCAGGGGTTTGATTATTAATGGCTTGTGGAATGAAAATTCGGTTGAAATAAAAGAAGCCATGAAGGAACATTTTCGTATGATCTTCGAAAAAAGAGCAGTCCATCGCCCCTCCATGCGACTGTTTCAGCACACCGTTTTATCCAAATCCGAAGCAAGTGAATTAGAAGGAAAATTCAGCGAGTCAAAAATCCTTAAGACGATTATGGATAGTGACGGGAATAAAGCGCCCGGTCCCGACGGCTTTAATAAGAATTTCTTTAAGAAGTATTGGGAGCTTATTAAATGTGATCTCATAAAGGCATTAGAATGGTTTTGGAAAAAGGGAGAAATTTCCAAAGGATGTGATGCATCTTTCATCTCCTTGATTCCAAAGGTGAAAGATCCACTTGGTTTGAATGATTATAGACCCATTAGTTTAATAAGTGGTGTCTACAAAATATTTTCGAAGGTGTTGTCAAATAGATTGTGTAAGGTCATCCCAAACATAGTAGGTGTAGAACAAAGTGCCTTTCTAAAAGAAAGATACATTTTAAACGGTGTTTTAATTGCGAATGAGACGGTTGAGTTCATGAAGAGATCAAAGAAAAAGGATCTTGTTTTTAAAGTAGATTTTAATTGCTCGAAACTCAACTATCATTTTAACCCCCTCATTTTCATCATCATCATCATCATCATCATCATCATCATCATCATCATCATTATTATTATTATTATTATCCTACACACTAAAACATGCGATGAAATTCGTCGTTTTAGTTGTTTCGTATTGTCGTTTTGAGTTCGCGTTCACACTACAAACAGTCCCTCAAATTCGGCTCAATTTACACAACGGCCCTTCAACTTTATACTTTTTCGAGGGTAAAAAGTGTAAATATATAATTTTATTAAAATAAAAGAAAATAATTCCACCCGAATTTTTAACGGGCCATATCTTCTCGCTCGGTGCGAGTTAAATTTTTCCGAGATCACCGTTCAACTCGGAAAAAATCTAACGAACACAAGGGGACTAACTACACGGAAACAGACATCGTTAAAAAAAACACTAAATATTTCGGGCTATATTTCATACATATACATATACACATACGTACAACAAACAACTCAACCTATTAGATTTATTAGGTACCAAACAACGTACATCCAAATTCGACCGCGCGTTGAATACAACCGCAACAACGCGCGGTCGAAATTTTTTCTAGTTTTTACTAATAACCATTACCTCCTCTTATATTTTTCTTTTCCATCAATATTCATAGAAAAATAAAAATTTTAGAATTTAGAATACAATAGAAACTAAAAATAAATGAAACAGATCCAAATTACATATTAGAAAAAAATTGACTTTATGCAAATAATTTAATCTTAATTTTTTCTTAATAATTCATAATAACCAAAACTTAAGTTATAAATCATTTTGTTTTCCTTATATCAATTAGTTAAGTATCAATTTATTCATATTCTACTATATGTTCTATATAATAAGTTGCTAATTACATTGATACATTATTGCCTATAATAGTCCACGACACAAGATTTGAAAAGTAAAGTATTTTAATTAATTACCATATTAACTATTAGACAACACTTATAAATAGTATCAGGGGTATTTTTGTCTTTTTACCCTTTTTCCCCCTTCCCCCTTCTTTCTTTCAAGTAACACCACAAAAGCCCCCACACACTTTGTTCAAAAATTAAAATCGGCCCCCAACACAGCGGGTTAAAGCGTCAAATCAAAATTCTCCTAAAATATCTTAAATAAACTCCACTCAAATATTCAACAGGTCATATCTTCTCGCTCGCAACGAGCTAAATTTTTCCGACACCATCCTTAAACTCGAAAGAATTTTATGAACACAATGTCACTAACTATACGCAAAACGGACACTTTTAAAAAAATGCTAAATATTTAGGGCACTTTTCATATATGTTGATTTTTCACTCGCAGGCTCCGTAACTAAACACAATAAAATACATTAAAAAGCGAACCCCCGCCACGAAGCGAGAGTTCGAAAACTAGTTTAGACTAAAATGTTAAATTGTTTTGTCACATCATTTATAATATAATCTTCTCATCTTCTGTATTCTATATAATATATAATAATATGATAATTTAAACGTCGGAGTATATGAAAACAAATATGTTTTATCTTATAATAACAAATTATTGTAAATATATATCTTCAAAAAAGAAATTGAAAAAAATTAACCACTTTTGGTTTTAAAAAAAGGAAGATAATTAGTCACATATGTATATACAAAATCACACATCTATAGACTACAGCAACAAAACCCAATACCACATATGTGGTGTATGAGAGATGTGAGATGTAAACAATTCTTCCCCTATCCGATAATATAAACACAAGTCATTTCTCCACCCAGAGTGAAAACACTCTTGAAAGTAGAGAAAGTCATCCCTCTCTCTATTCGACGGATAGAGAGATTGCTTTCAAGTGGACCTCCGGCCAATAAGTAGGAAAAAAATTAAAAAAATAAAAGTAAAAATTGAGACGCCATGAAAATGGTAGAATCAAATTTTCATGGGTTTTAAATCATGCCTGAAATTTAATTTGGGCTCTAAGAGTCAGTCAAGTCGCCAATAAATCGACGCTTGCTGTCGACTCAATAACTAGAGCCGTACACACATCTATAGACTATACCTATTAATTAAATTTTACATTATAAAACGAATTTAATACTTCAATACGTAATAAATTGTTACTTCACACTTGCAGTAACAAAAAGGTTGATTCTTTCTACTTACTTTTATGACCAAAATACCACGAAAAGTTTTTAACCACTGAAGTTGCTTCTGGAAATAACGGTGATAAGGTGTAATTAAGCTAAAAGAGATTCAAAATTTGGATCCTCACATGTTATATGGTTGTGAGTTTAATAAATACAAACCACATACATATGTTTGAATCATATGGTTTCAAAACTAAAGTTCCCCGTAACATTCACCTAAACTATAGATAGAAGGCAAAATCAAAATTTCCTACAGTACATTGCAACTAACTTTGTTTTTCACTTGCAGAATTTAAGGTGGTCCCGGGAAAATATCTTGAAAAAAGAGGGCCAAATCACCATTAATAGCATCGAAAGATACCATCTTCTCCACAACATTCTGCCAATCGATTCATATATATAGTTATAGTTTATATGGAAATACGAATTACAAATAATCACCAATTGAATCAAATGGAACATATAACCTTACTGAATACAGCACCTTATAGTGGTCATCTTGAGCTATTATCATTTCATTACAAACTCGGTCGATATTAATGCCTTTGATGGTATGATCCAATACTGATGCAGATCTCCTAATAACTTCTTGAGGAACACCTACAATATAATACTGACAGCCTATAATATATTATAAAAATAAATTAATAAATTAAGAATGGGCAGGTTTTGCTGGTATTAACAAGTCATAGTACACTAGCAGTTTTGGTTTTCTTTTAGACATGATTCATTTTAAGTTTCTTCAGGTGCTAAACATGTATATGCAAAGTATCTTAATCTTAATAGTAGAAACTAATAAAATGATGAGCAGAATTTATATTTTGATATGACATGACATGGTTGAACATACCGGCAAGAAGGGCACAGTAATGTCCTGCAAAAGAGAATTAAAGTGGCATTAACAAAAACTTTCTTCTAAGTTCTAACTCAGATTTAATAGCTAATACCAACTCACCATAGCTGAGAAGTGCATGTCCAGGAACCAGCCTGACATATACAACATGACAGATGATATTAGAAGTGGTGCAAAATAACTTCAATAAGGACGTGGAATATGAGTATTAGTTAAAGCCTTGTTGATTTACCTATATAGAAATACAATTTCATCAATGTTTTCACTGTTGTCGTCGGGTCTTAGTATGCTCATTGTGTAGTATTTGACTTTATCCGACTGATATTCATCAACAATTTTGATTAGTAACTCATAGTACATGGATATGACTAGAAAAGCTTTCATTCTTTAAAGTTGTTAACTTGTTACCTGAGATAAATCGCTATTAACAAATATCTGGGTCAAGTGAGTGCAAATTAGAACCTGCAGCGTATGTTTACGAGTTTGACAGTTAGTCAACAAACCAGGTTTAACCTCGAAAGTTGTGGATACTTCATAATAAGCACCTATGACCTATCTATATCTAAATCTTATCTTATTTATCAACATTAGAAGATTTTTAATTATTTACACTAATTGAAGTATAAATGTATGGACTTTGACAGCCTGCAGGGGGATAGAGGGAATTAGCAGGTGATGGGTTAATGAGAGTTGAGATCAGTTTTACTTTTTCTGAAAGGAATTTTTACAAAAGGCAATGCATCCCACATCGGATGACTGAAATATACAAAGGTGAAGGGAGTGGCTATAAAAGCAGAGGCCCAAGAAAGGAGTAAGCATATCTTTCTCGGCCTTTTGGCTAAGATCAAGTGTAGTATCTGTTCTTATCAGTTTAATATCTGATATGCTGGCGCACCCCTCCAATTTTTAGTCAAAATTTTGCTTGTTCAGCTTATTTCAACTTTTATTAAAAAGCTTATTTAAATTTATATAGAAATTAAAAAGGTCAATTGTCTGCTCAGAAAAAAGCTTACAAGCTTTTCAAAATGGCAACTTTTAAAAGCTGTTTCAAATATACATCAAGTTTACTGAACTTTCAGCTGGCAATTGTCTGCTCAGAAGTTTTTCAAAAAGGCAAATGTTTAGTTGTTTCAAATATACATCAAGTTTACTTTTTAAGGAACTTTCAAAGGGTAATTGTCTGCTCAGAAAGCTTACAAGTTTTTCAAAAAGGCAACATTTTAAGCTGTTTCAAATATACATCAAGTTTGCTTTTTAATGATTTTCAGCCAGGGTAAGAGAAACAAACCTTTGGAGGAGTATACATTGAGAGAAAATGTTCAATTGTTCCACCAAGGAGTCCAACACCATCTATATATATAAGGAGGGAAGAGTGAAATGCTTAGCATATCATAAAAAAGGAGAATACATATATATAACTAGTGACATCTTTATATTTTTAAACAAACCTTCAGTTAGAGTCCCCTTGCCAAATTCATCCAGCAAACATAATGATCGTGAAGTAGCATGCCTTGAAATATTTTAATATCATTATGAATTTCAATAAATTAACTAAGAATTCACTTAGTTACACCAATAAATACCTTAGCATCATTCCAACTTGGTGCAGATCAATCATAAATGTAGATTGTTCAGCTGTCATAAGCTTGCTTCCCATAGCGCAGAAAATCCTGTACTTGCATTAATCATTGACAAATACCCCGAGTATACATTAGTAAAGCAATTCAAGATCATTATGATTGTATATTAGAAGGGGGTTAAAGCTAACCTATCAGTTAAACCCACTATCGCAGCATCTGCGGGTACAAAACTTCCAATGTGGGCAAGAAAAACAATCAATGCTACCTGCAATTAAAGTTAAATGGCATTGAATCTGGGTCTTTTGTTCACGAGGCTTTGTTGGACTCTATATGCAAGTTTATGACGAGAACATTCTGAGACCGTACAGAAAATAGGAACCACCTGCTTTATGTAAATGCTTTTTCCGGAATAATTAGGCCCTGTGATGATATGAATACTCCCTGAGAAACGTAATTCAGATAACCAACAAATGAATAAACACGATGTTTGTGAATTCTTAGAAGCTAAGTAAACAAAGAAACATTCAATAAAAATGACGCGCCATGTACCATGATCAATAATCTTGGTATCATTTGGAATAAATGTGTCAACTGTCATTTCCTGCAAAACATGTCTGATAACAGATTGCACTGAATGTTATTGCCTAAATATTGACTTGGGCAGTCCAGTATGAGAGGAGTGATTTTTGGGAAGAAAAAAAGATACTCTGAGTTTTCTGACCTTCCATTCCTAATATCAAGCACAGGTTCAGCAGCACTCAATGTGGGTCTTACATAATTATTTTGACGAGCGACCAGTGCCAATGACAAAAGGCTATCGAGCAATGAGCAACATTAGTCAATAAATACTAAAAAACAGTTTACAAAAGGTCGAGAAGCTAAGGATCAGCTAGCTAAAAATGTATCTGACCAGTCAAGTTCAGCTGCAAAATTGACCCCCTTGAGTAGATGCATTGAGAACTCAAGAATATGCGACACTAAGTCCCTTGTAATGGCTCTCTCCATATCTTTGAAAGGATATGAGTAAATACAAGAAAGATACAAAAAATTGATTAATACAATGCATATATCAACTTAAATCCTGAGAGTTGAATTTTTTATGCCCAGGCGAATGAAAATCTCTTAGTATGTGTTAAGAAAACTGAATGGTTCCCCAGCCTGTTACGATTTCATTAGCAGCTGAAAGAGAGTTTATTATTAAGATCACATACCCAGAATTTTATGATAGATGTCTCCTAAAAGACTGTCCAATTCTCGTGTTTTTGCATTGCGGTAGTAGAACTTTCTAACGTCACTGTCTTCATCAGAGAACTGGAAAACGAAACTCGGGCTTAATGAGTTGGAGTTGATTAAATGCATCTAAATATATGGTAATGTTATATTAAGATTAACAAGTAACCATCTTACTGCAAATTCGTAGTCTTCAAGGTTGTCTAGGACTCCTTCCTCTAGCCTTTCTTCAAATATGCACATCAGGTATCCTATTCGGAAACACAAACATTAGTAAAGCATATGAAGATACACTCTCAATTTCAGCACTAAAGAAACAACAGTTTAGTTACACATCCTTCAACATATGATTCTTTTAAATTGGAGAGTGGCAACAATGTTTATTTACTTACATTGTTACGACAAAAAAGTAGCTCCTAAACTGCAAGAGATTTTAGGGAGAAACTAAGAGTTGTGGTATCATCAATGTTTTTTTACTTATGTTGTTACACTATTCGTACATCTATTTTATATTTACTTGGTTATAGTTATTTTCTATATATACTATTTATTCGTATATCTATACTAGAGTCATAGATCCTTCATAGTTCAGTTTCAAGCTGTGTAGGAAAACCAGAAGAGCAAGTAACTAAAGGATGGTTCTATGTGGGGTGGCCTATATGGAGCCAGTAATGGCCAGTAATGGGAGCCTAGCCTGGACAAACATCGTCTTTAGAAGAAAGAGGTTGGGAAACCAAGAGACATCAAATAGATATACCATCTTTACATTATATAGTGTTATAGTATGCTGATTACATATATTTGCAAAATTTAAGACTAAGAATTGGAGGGGTGCGCCAGCCAAGGTAGTAGTGCAACACCAAGGCGACGCTCAAAGACCCCAATAGCAAGCTATTGTGATGGGCCTTTCCCCATAAAAAATAAGATTAATATCGAGTGGGCCGATGACCCACATATCAGATATTAAACTGATAAGAACAGATACTACACTTGATCTTAGCCAAAAGGCCGAGAAAGGTATGCTCATTCCTTGGTTGGGATGCTGCTTTTATAGCCACTCCCTTCACCCTTGTATTTTTCACTCACCCGATGTGGGATTGTGAGCTACCCTTTTAATATCAGTTTTCACCAATAATTCTACACTAGACTAAAACTTCAGACCCTTTTCTAATTGTACCTGATTGAGTAAATTTTATTTCAAACTTAATTAAAGAGCACAGTAGTACTTAAGTTTAGATAGAATATATATAAACATATGGGTAAGATCTTATATTAGTGCTTCAAGACTGGCATCATATCCAATATGTCAGACATGTATGATGATAGCAAAAGTTTAAGATGATTAACTTCAGCCCAGTTGAACTACATACATTTAGGCGTTAGACAGTATTTGCAAAGAAGAAAGACAAACCTATTTGATTAATATAAACAACTTGTGGGAGCAATTGATCTCTAGACATGTAAGGAAGACGTGCGAGTTCTAACGATGATACCTGTCCAAGGAATGGTGTAATGATTACTAAAACATATATAAACACAAATTTACTTCCAATAACGATGCCATTACAACATTTGTACAGTTAGAACTGAACCTCCTCCAAAAATTCTGGCAATTCTTCATATATTTGCCTCAGTTCATCCAACTGCATTTGATATAAAGGAAAGGTTTGTCAAGAAAAAGGAAAATGCACTTGTAAGGTAAATATGCAGAAATAGAGAGACATATAATGTGTGATTGAGATTATTCAATCATAAGGTCCTAACCTCTTCACAAAAACCATCTTTTACAGATGTCTCGTAACCTTTGTCTTTACTTCTATTTACATCAATAACACCAATTATCTACAAAAGAAAAAACAAATAAAAAAAAATAGTGAAAGTTTAATTTAATATCATCTAAAATTTAAGATAGCACCTAGAGGAGGAAATAACATGATTTAGACAGCAGTGAAATTTTAATTGAAGAAGCATGAACATATTGTGAAATGAATAATCAGCAAAGTGAAATAAAAGCTAACCAACCAGTTCATATACATAAGCCAGATCCATTGAAATGCAAGAAGCCGCCTATTAAAAAGTCACAATCCAATTACGTAATTGCCTTCCAGCTACAACAATAATATATAAGAAAACAAATGAAAACAAAACTGCATCATTACCATTTTTTCGAGAGTAATTCATTACCTTCTCAATAATATTTACACCAAAGTAGTTAGCATGCTCCTGAAGATTTTCAGAAACTCCTAGGTCAAACATCTTGTTGATATGCAGAAGTGCAGCAAGGCTCTACATGATATAAGAAACATAAGTTAAAACAAGTTGATGACAAGGTCCTTATATGTATATAACTACTACAGATGTGTAGAGGTTTTATGTATTGTCAACATACGGAGTAATTCTTATCTGAAGACAGGGTTAGCATGCAACAGCGAAATGTATATTTAAAAATTATGCATGCTTTCAGATAGATATAAGGATGTCATGAAATGAAGAACAAAGATTACCTTCAAAAAGGAAGTCCAATCACCACAGGAACATACAGAACTGGGGGAGTTGAATTTCTACCATGCAAAAAACTTAAATAATGAGTGAGAACATTACAAATAAAATATATACTAAAAAATTAACTATTCTGGAGTTGTAACATATAAATAGACTTGATGAGACCAACTATAGTGGACCACAATGGAAAAATAGTAGAGCTTCTTATGGGCTGCAGTAATAATACCATGCAAAACTGGAAAT
Source organism: Rutidosis leptorrhynchoides (assembly GCF_046630445.1). Taxonomy (NCBI): domain Eukaryota; kingdom Viridiplantae; phylum Streptophyta; class Magnoliopsida; order Asterales; family Asteraceae; genus Rutidosis; species Rutidosis leptorrhynchoides. Next base: position 97,525,377 of record NC_092334.1, on the reverse strand, counting down.
ATTGGATCACCCATTCATATAAAGATATTTCAATGCTTTAGAATTTAGAATTTACAACAAACCACCTCCATATCCAATAAAAAGTTAATATGTCATCTAAAATAAATAAATATAAGACATAAGATAGTATTGTACCTTCAATATGTGGGGAACATCCTTAACAGATTTCAACGTATTACGTAAAGCAGTCAACAATTCTTCAGATGCAACGAAGAATGATATCTGAATCTATCAAAGAACACAAACATTTTTGCAGATACGGAGTAAAGCACACAACGACGAATGCAAGTTTTAAAAAGGATACAAAATCCAGACGACTATTCAAATTGTCGATGTCTAGTATGGGCCTGAGAAACCATGTCCTATTACAGAGAAAACAAACCATCAGTATGAACCTGTAGGCTGCAGGAAAAGTTTCAATCACTGAATATTTCTACACTTACAGAACATAAAAAAGCAAATCCTTGTTTACCTGAGAAGACGTTTGCCCATAGGTGTCACACACTAAAAACATAGAACATCGATTAGATACTGATTTCAAAATCAAAGAAGATAAAAAAGAAGAGAGCAATCTCCACACCTTATTCATCATTCCAAAGACAGAAAACCTGCATGTAATCGAATATTACCATCACAGTCATATTTATAAAGATTCAATTGGAACTAAATCATTGATCTCTCAACTATAGTTACTTTTGATATGTACACAAACAGAAAGAACAATTGATTACCCTTCTTTTGCTCTACCAATACCCATGTGACTTGGATGTTTGTCTGTTTGGAATATCTGCAACGCCTCATGAGCTGCGGAGTCAACTTTAAGAAATTTGTTCCTGCATTTCAAAAAAAGAGGACTTATAGGCAACCAGTGGTGGATGGTAATATGAATACCAAAAGTATGATTACATACAGTGAGATTTGCATGACAGAATTGATTGCAATTGACACACTCCCACACTCATTTTGTTCAATGGTATCCACGACTCTTTCGTTCTCCAATATGGCAAGAAGTCCTCCACTAGCACGAACTTGAACTTCACTCTCTATGTCCATCATAGAGCTTAGCTATAGTTAAAAAAAAACAATAGAATATTGACTTAGACTAAAGTACAACTTTATTATAAATAAAGTTATATGACAATTATAGCACGATTATCTATAACAAGACCAGATTGTTCAACAATACTAGATCCAATAGTGTGGTGGTAGAAGAGTGACGGGAAAGAAAAGAGTATAGCAACAATAAGTAACATAACTCGAAAGCAAGGCGCACATGGAGGATATTTATACAGTGTCCAGTCTTATTTTAGTCAGCTAACAGAAGATTTTATAAAAGACCAAACCAAACAAAGTAACCAAAGAGGAAGAAGAGATAGTATTTGCTGAAATTTGTTAATTAAACGGATTAACAATGTGAGTGTCTTAAAAGTAATTGGCATAAACACTGTCAGACAAACATTAAACTAGGGAGGAGTGATAACTTGGGGAAAAAAAAATCATGAAATAACTTACAAAGCAGACTCTTTCTTTGATGTTTAACCCATCATCCATTCCTGTTACTCGAAGATATATTAATCTGTCTTATGAGACCAACAGATAAAACAGCAAGTTCGAAACGTTAAAAATAGAGAACTTTATAAACCGAGAGGCAATATGTATACGGAAACATATCATATCATATGAAAGATAAAAAGATACAAAAATAATAGAAGCATATTCATAATAATTCATCACTATAAACTTCTGGTGCTACCATCGGCCAAAAAATAGATAAGTTTCTGAATGCTTTTGTCTCTGTTATTTTAGAACAGTCAACCATTCTTGTTAAAATCATAGCTTACTACAAATTCATCATATCAACATGAACAAAAAAGGTATCACATAAATAGTGGGTTAAGTTTGTACATGACAGATCACAACAGTGTTCACTATATACGAATAATATGGCAAAAGAGGTATTTGATGAAACCCATAAACTTCTATTTAGTTCAGACTTCCAAATTTGCTGAAAGGCAAAAAGAATTACTAGCCGGAAACTTGAGAAATATGTTCATTATTACTCAGTGTTACAACCAACGACCTTCAAAAGCAGTCACCATTGAATTGCATAACTGAAAATCATTTTAGAGTTACTACACCTGTGCCACGCTTGTTCATAACTAAATATTGAACTCTTCATCTGCTTTACAGAAGGCACCTCGCTTTCACCATCTGTATCACTAGCAAGAGTAAGTACACAATCCACAATCCACAAGCTCAGGGTGCATAAAGAACGCAAAAAAAAACCCTACCATTTTGTTGTAAAGCAGTCAAGAGAAATTCATCACTCTTGGTACTTGTGTATATGATCAATGGCTTAACCTGATACTTCACTGGGACAAGACAAAGTAAGAAAAAAGAGTTGTTAAGCTGCAGTAAGCTGTCCAATGACCCACACTGAAAAGCTGATGATATGAAATAGAAGTAATCAAGTATCATAAGGAAGAGGAGAGGAAATGCAACTAAAATCTTATTGACGAGTTAACGAAATTCCCTTCACCTTGTAAAAAATATTGTATGTAAGAGGGAAAGCAAAAGTATCTTTTACCCATATCAATCAAGGGAAACTCTCCAGTTCCGTCTTCCCATAGTTCCAGCACATGAAGTTCACGAGTAAGAGTATCATAATAGGAAACTCCAATTCTAATTACAAAATTTTAGTAATGTGTCAACTCTATTACACATATCTTCATATCATATTGAAAGGGAAGACTTAGTCTGCAGGATATTGTAAATATAAGATTATTATGTACATTATTCCTGGTAAACAAATAAAATATGATAATGATTATCAGTATATTAGTGTGGATAACGTCAATATCAGTTTGGCGGCATACACAAAATACTGATGTTTGTTTACGAAAGAAGCTTAACCTATGACCCTGCATGAGGCATGCCATGTACACCTGCATAGACAAACCATTCGAGCGTGTGTGTTTTCGCGCGAAAGTGAATCGGTGTATTTATGTAGAGTTTTTTACTGAGTACAAGTGTACAACAGTTATTATATATACTTATATTTACAAGCCTAAGTGAAATGAATAGTACTATTTATTTTTTACTTTTCGCAAACTTACCCCCAATTTTTATTAAAATACAAATCGACCCCCACTTTATACTTATATTTACAAGTCAAAGTGAAATGAATAATCCTATTCATTTTTTTACTTTTCGCAAACTTACCCCCCAACTTTTATTAAAATACAAATCGACCCCCACTTTATACTCTTATTAAAAAACAAATCGCACCCCCACTTTATACGTATATTTTTTCCCAAATTTCACAAACTTAACCCCCTAACTTTTATTAAAATATAAATCGAACCCCCACTTTATTAACTTTTTTTTTTTTTACTAATATTCAATTTTCACAAACTTAACCCTCTAACTTTTATTAAAATACAAATCAAACTCCCACTTTATACGTATATTTTTTTTCAAACTTAACCCCCTAACTTTTATTAAAATACAAATCGAACCCCCACTTTACTAACTTTTTTTTAAATAAAACTCGAACGCTAAAAGAAGCAACTTTCACAAAAGGAACAACCCTTCAATGTTAGATGTCGAAAAAAATTCGTTTTTACAAAATAGATCAAGACTTTTTTTTAACTCGCATTCAAAACGGAGCCCCCGGCGCGAAGCGAGGGCTCCACAACTAGTTATACTACTAATTACTCGTAATACCGATTAATTATGAAAATTTGGAATGGAATTGGGATTCGTTTAAGTAAATATCGGTTCAGTCTCTTTATATTAGAGATAGACAAAATTTCCAAAATGATCCCTGTAGTTTCGATCAGAATACACTCATGGTCCCTATTCTTTTATACGTAATGGATGATCATGTGGTTTACACTTGATGATCCCTGCCACTAACGTCCATTAACTTTTTCCGTTAACTTTTGGCATGTGCAAGGCACATGAGAGTAAGAATGTATTTTCCTTTGTGTCTTCACCATCTTCTTCATTCATCCCAAAATTATAAACCCTATAATCAATTCAAATCTAATATAAACTAAATATAAATTCAAATCAAAATCTTAAAATAAATAAACACGTTCTCAATATATACCAATATATAAATGCTCCATATATAAACCATGAACAAGAGTAAATGTTGTGTACCTATCATAACACCCTTCGAAACTTTACGTTCTCATCATCATCGTAAATAGGAAAGTGTTAGATGTAAATAAAAACTTTGTAGAAGACCAGGATTACGCATTTAATTTGTTTGTTTAATTATTTTATATATTTATTAAATTAATTAGCCGATTTATTTATTTATATATTTTTTTCGACATTTATTTATATATATTTTTGATTTTTGATATATAATGAAATGTATACTCTAGTCCTTGTACATTTTTAATGTATTAATTCGTCTCATTTTAATGATGATGATCCAAGGTTTATTATTGCCGGTAACTAAATTACCCAAGTCTCGTTGGTCTCACACAACTTAGTCGCGGTTTCCTTAACCGGATGAGATTAAATTTACTTTGGATAGCCTAGGACTTAATCCTAAGTTTAAGTTTTAGTTAACCACTAAAATAAGACGCAGGAAGGCAGTAGATCACGAAGCGATGGCATTGGATACTATGCACCGAACCTTGGATGGATAAAAGTTAAAGGTAAGGGACTGTTATGTTAATCAATAAAACCCGTGAGGATTACTTTATTATTGATCGGCTATTTATAAAGCACAAATGCAAACCCCTACACCCACAAACTGGCCGGGCCTAACCTATACACTCTAACACTCCCCCGCAGTCCGAACGGCGAAATCGTGGAAGTTCGGACTGGATCAAAACAATAAACATTAAATAAAGTAATAAAGGATACTTCTTTTTTCATTTGTTGCATCGAATAGACTGATTTTGCTGATATCGTTGCGTCTTGCTTGACTGCGTTTCCTTTTTCATAACGTTTTTTTATACGTCGTGACGTTTGCTTTGCCTAAGGATTGCGTAGGACTTGGGCAAGGAACTCTGTCGACATAAACTCTTCATCAACTCAAACTTTTTTGACTATATTCTCTTTTTTCGGGGTTTGGAACCTAGTCAAGCTAGGCGGCTCATCCCCACGCTGATTGGCTTATTTATTTATAATCTTTTTATAGCTAGGAAAGCAAGATGAAAAACATTCATGAAATAATAAAAAGGCTGGGACTTTGTTGTACGCATATCCAAGAGAGGAGAAAAAAATAAAAGTAATAGGCTAATAATAATAAGAAATATTGAAAACAAAAGAAGAAAATATATGTTGGTCGGCTGTGAACATGTAGATCTGGGAACATTCAAGCGACATCAACTTGTTATTCGACGGCCGTATAATTTTTTTGGTAGAGGTTTTAGAAAGGAAAAAAAATAGAAGATAAAGGATAGAAAGATTTGACGGGGTGGTATAGAGACAACGGCCGATTAGGCCTCGGGATCAGACCTAAACTCTGATTACCATGTTAATCAATAAAACCCGTGAGGATTACTTTATTATTGATCGGCTATTTATAAAGTACAAATGCAAACCCCTACACCCACAAACGGGCCGGGCCTAACCTATACACTCCAACATGTTACTAGCCTAACCGCTCAACCAAACAATCATGGAAAGGGACAAGGTCAATTTTCCTTTGCAGAAAACCAATTCGGGAAAGTCAACTAGTCACCCCAAAATGTATGGGGAACTAGCAACATCAAAGGAAGAGAACACTCTCCTACAAATAAGAGAAACGATTTAGAAACTTGGCATGCATAAAACTTCATGTCATTCTCATACACTCTCAAATACCTTTCGGTGGCGTAAAGCAATCTATGTATCTGCTACCTTCGGGGAACCGTCAGCGAAAGGCCAAACATGAAATGTCCCGTTCTTATTGATTAAAAACGTTCCATATTAATTGATTTCGTTGCGAGGTTTTGACCTCTATATGAGACGTTTTTCAAAGACTGCATTCATTTTTAAAACAAACCATAACCTTTATTTCATAAATAAAGGTTTAAAAAGCTTTACGTAGATTATCAAATAATGATAATCTAAAATATCCTGTTTACACACGACCATTACATAATGGTTTACAATACAAATATGTTACATCGAAATCAGTTTCTTGAATGCAGTTTTTACACAATATCATACAAACATGGACTCCAAATCTTGTCCTTATTTTAGTATGCAACAGCGGAAGCTCTTAGTATTCACCTGAGAATAAACATGCTTTAAACGTCAACAAAAATGTTGGTTTGTTATAGGTTTAACCTATATATATCAAATCGTAACAATAGACCACAAGATTTCATATTTCAATACACATCCCATACATAGAGATAAAAATCATTCATATGGTGAACACCTGGTAACCGACATTAACAAGATGCATATATAAGAATATACCCATCATTCCGGGACACCCTTCGGATATGATATAAATTTCGAAGTACTAAAGCATCCGGTACTTTGGACGGGGTTTGTTAGGCCCAATAGATCTATCTTTAGTATTCGCATCAATTAGGGTGTCTGTTCCCTAATTCTTAGATTACCAGACTTAATAAAAAGGGGCATATTCGATTTCAATAATTCAACCATAGAATGTAGTTTCACGTACTTGTGTCTATTTTGTAAATCATTTATAAAACCTGCATGTATTCTCATCCCAAAAATATTAGATTTTAAAAGTGGGACTATAACTCACTTTCACAGATTTTTACTTCGTCGGGAAGTAAGACTTGGCCACTGGTTGATTCACGAACCTATAACAATATACATATATATCAAAGTATGTTCAAAATATATTTACAACACTTTTAATATATTTTGATGTTTTAAGTTTATTAAGTCAGCTGTCCTCGTTAGTAACCTACAACTAGTTGTCCACAGTTAGATGTACAGAAATAAATCGATAAATATTATCTTGAATCAATCCACGACCCAGTGTATACGTATCTCAGTATTGATCACAACTCAAACTATATATATTTTGGAATCAACCTCAACCCTGTATAGCTAACTCCAACATTCACATATAGAGTGTCTATGGTTGTTCCGAAATATATATAGATGTGTCGACATGATAGGTCGAAACATTGTATACGTGTCTATGGTATCTCAAGATTACATAATATACAATACAAGTTGATTAAGTTATGGTTGGAATAGATTTGTTACCAATTTTTACGTAGCTAAAATGAGAAAAATTATCCAATCTTGTTTTACCCATAACTTCTTCATTTTAAATCCGTTTTGAGTGAATCAAATTGATATGGTTTCATATTGAACTCTATTTTATGAATCTAAACAGAAAAAGTATAGGTTTATAGTCGGAAAAATAAGTTACAAGTTATTTTTGTAAAGGTAGTCATTTCAGTCGAAAGAACGACGTCTAGATGACCATTTTAGAAAACATACTTTCACTTTGAGTTTAACCATAATTTTTGGATATAGTTTCATGTTCATAATAAAAATCATTTTCCCAGAATAACAACTTTTAAATCAAAGTTTATCATAGTTTTTTAATTAACTAACCCAAAACAGCCCGCGGTGTTACTATGACGGCGTAAATCCGGTTTTACGGTGTTTTTCGTGTTTCCAGGTTTTAAATCATTAAGTTAGAATATCATATAGATATAGAACATGTTTTTAGTTGATTTTAAAAGTCAAGTTAGAAGGATTAACTTTTATTTGCGAACAAGTTTAGAATTAACTAAACTATGTTCTAGTGATTACAAGTTTAAACCTTCGAATAAGATAGCTTTATATATATGAATCGAATGATGTTATGAACATCATTACTACCTCAAGTTCCTTGGATAAACCTACTGGAAATGAGAAAAATAGATCTAGCTTCAAAGGATCCTTGGATGGCTTGAAAGTTCTTGAAGCAGAATCATGACACGAAAACAATTTCAAGTAAGATTTCCACTCGAAATAAGATTGTTATAGTTATAAAAATTGAATTAAAGTTTGAATATGATTATTACCTTGTATTAGAAAGATAACCTACTGTAAGTAACAAAGGTTTCTTGATCTTGGATGATTACTTGGAATGGATTTAGAAAACTTGGAAGTAAACTTGCAATCTTGGAAGTATTCTTGATTTTATGAAACTAGAACTTTTGGAATTTATGAAGAACACTTAGAACTTGAAGATAGAACTTGAGAGAGATCAATTAGATGAATACAATTGAAGAATGAAAGTGTTTGTAGGTGTTTTTGGTCGTTGGTGTATGGATCAGATATAAAGGATATGTAATTTTGTTTTCATGTAAATAAGTCATGAATGATTACTCATATTTTTGTAATTTTATGAGATATTTCATGCTAGTTGCCAAATGATGGTTCCCACATGTGTTAGGTGACTCACATGGGCTGCTAAGAGCTGATCATTGGAGTGTATATACCAATAGTACATACATCTAAAAGCTGTGTATTGTACGAGTACGAATACGGGTGCATACGAGTAGAATTGTTGATGAAACTAAACGAGGATGTAATTGTAAGCATTTTTGTTAAGTAGAAATATTTTGATAAGTGTCTTGAAGTCTTTCAAAAGTGTATGAATACATATTAAAACACTACATGTATATACATTTTAACTGAGTCGTTAAGTCATCATTAGTCGTTACATGTAAACGTTGTTTTGAAACCTTTAGGTTAACGATCTTGTTGAATGTTGTTAACCCATTGTTTATTATAACAAATGAGATGTTAAATTGTTATATTATCATGATATTATGATATATAATATATCTTAGTATGATATATATACAGTTAAATGTCGTTACAACGATAATCGTTACATATATGTCTCGTTTCGAAATCATTAAGTTAGTAGTCTTATTTTTACATATGTATTTCATTGTTAATACACTTAATAATATATTTAATTATCATTTAACATAATTAACCAAGCGTATCAATATCTTAATATGATTCATATGTACCTAGTAAGACGTTGTTATAACGATAATCGTTATATATATCGTTTTCGAGTTTCTTAAATTAATAGTCTCATTTTTATGTATATAACTCATTGTTAAAATACCTAATGAGATACATACTTATAATAAAATCATGTTAACTATATATATAACCATATATATGTCATCGTATAGTTTTTACAAGTTTTAACGTTCGTGAATCACCGATCAACTTGGGTGGTCAATTGTCTATATGAAACATATTTCAATTAATCAAGTCTTAACAAGTTTGATTGCTTAACATGTTGGAAACACTTAATCATGTAAATAACAATTTCATTTAATATACATATAAACATGGAAAAGTTCGGGTCACTACAGTACCTACCCGTTAAATAAATTTCTTCCCGAAATTTTAAGCAGTTGGAGGTGTTGACGTATCTTCTGGAAATAAATGCGGGTATTTCTTCTTCATCTGATCTTCACGCTCCCAGGTGAACTCGGGTCCTCTACGAGCATTCCATCGAACCTTAACAATCGGTATCTTGTTTTTTTTAAGTCTCTTAGCCTCACGATCCATTATTTCGACGGGTTCTTCAATGAATTGAAGTTTTTCGTTGATTTGGATTTCATCTAATGGAATAGTGAGATCTTCTTTAGCAAAACATTTCTTCAAATTCGAGACGTGGAAAGTGTTACGTACAGCCGCGAGTTGTTGAGGTAATTCAAGTCGGTAAGCTACTGGTCCGACACGATCAATAATCTTGAATGGTCCAATATACCTTGAATTTAATTTCCCTCGTTTACCAAATCGAGCAACGCCTTTCAAAGGTGCAACTTTAAGCATGACCATCTCTCCAATTTCAAATTGTATATCTTTTCTTTTAATGTCAGCGTAGCTCTTTTGTCGACTTTGGGCGGTTTTCAACCGTTGTTGAATTTGGATGATCTTCTCGGTAGTTTCTTGTATTATCTCTGGACCCGTAAACTGTCTATCCCCACTTCACTCCAACAAATTGGAGACCTGCACTTTCTACTATAAAGTGCTTCAAAAGGCGCCATCTCAATGCTTGAATGGTAGCTGTTGTTGTAGGAAAATTCTGCTAACGGTAGATGTCGATCCCAACTGTTTCCGAAATCAATAACACAAGCTCGTAGCATGTCTTCAAGAGTTTGTATCGTCCTTTCGCTCTGCCCATCAGTTTGTGGATGATAGGCAGTACTCATGTCTAGACAAGTTCCCAATGCTTGCTGTAATGTCTGCCAGAATCTTGAAATAAATCTGCCATCCCTATCAGAGATAATAGAGATTGGTATTCCATGTCTGGAGACGACTTCCTTCAAATACAGTCGTGCTAACTTCTCCATCTTGTCATCTTCTCTTATTGGCAGGAAGTGTGCTGACTTGGTGAGACGATCAACTATTACCAAAATAGTATCATAACCACTTGCAGTCCTTGGCAATTTAGTAATGAAATCCATGGTAATGTTTTCCCATTTCCATTCCGGGATTTCAAGTTGTTGTAGTAGACCTGATGGTTTCTGATGTTCAGCTTTGACCTTAGAACACGTCAAACATTCTCCTACATATTTAGCAATATCGGTTTTCATACCTGGCCACCAAAAATATTTCTTAAGATCCTTGTACATCTTCCCCGTTCCAGGATGTATTGAGTATCTGGTTTTATGAGCTTCTCTAAGTACCATTTCTCTCATATCTCCAAATTTTGGTACCCAAATTCTTTCAGCCCTATACCGGGTTCCGTCTTCCCGAATATTAAGATGCTTCTCCGATCCTTTGGGTATTTCATCCTTTAAATTTCCCTCTTTTAAAACTCCTTGTTGCGCCTCCTTTATTTGAGTAGTAAGGTTAGTGTGAATCATTATATTCATAGATTTTACTCGAATGGGTTCTCTGTCCTTTCTGTTCAAGGCGTCGGCTACCACATTTGCCTTCTCCGGGTGGTAACGAATCTCAAAGTCGTAATCATTCAACAATTCAATCCACCTACGCTGCCTCATATTCAGTTGTTTCTGATTAAATATGTGTTGAAGACTTTTGTGGTCGGTATATATAATACTTTTGACCCCATATAAGTAGTGCCTCCAAGTCTTTAATGCAAAAACAATCGCGCCTAATTCCAAATCATGCGTCGTATAATTTTGCTCGTGAATCTTCAATTGTCTAGACGCATAAGCAATCACCTTCGTCCGTTGCATTAATACACAACCGAGACCTTGCTTTGATGCGTCACAATAAATCATAAAATCATCATTCCCTTCAGACAATGACAATATAGGTGCCGTAGTTAGCTTTTTCTTCAATAATTGAAACGCCTTTTCTTGTTCATCCTTCCATTCAAATTTCTTCCCTTTATGCGTTAATGCAGTCAAGGGTTTTGCTATTTTGGAGAAATCTTGGATGAATCTTCTGTAGTAACCAGCCAATCCTAAAAATTGACGTATATGCTTCGGAGTTTTTGGGGTTTCCCACTTTTCAACGGTTTCGATCTTTGCCGGGTCCACCTGGATACCTTCTTTGTTCACTATGTGACCGAGGAATTGAACTTCTTCCAATCAAAATGCACACTTTAAAAACTTAGCGTACAGTTTTTCTTTCCTCAATACTTCTAGCACTTTTCTCAAATGTTCTTCGTGCTCTTGATCATTCTTTGAGTAAATAAGTATGTCATCGATGAAAACAATGACAAACTTGTCAAGATATGGCCCACACACTCGGTTCATAAGGTCCATGAACACAGCTGGTGCATTAGTCAATCCAAACGGCATAACCATAAACTCGTAATGACCATAACGCGTCCTAAAAGCAGTTTTTGGAATATCATCCTCCTTTACTCGCATTTGATGATATCCAGAAAGTAAATCGATCTTCGAATAAACCGACGAGCCTTGTAATTGATCAAATAAGTCGTCAATTCTCGGCAGTGGATAACGGTTTTTGATGGTAAGTTTGTTCAACTCTCTGTAGTCAATACACAACCTAAATGTACCATCCTTCTTCTTGACAAACAAAACAGGAGCTCCCCATGGTGATGTGCTTGGTCGAATGAAACCACGTTCTAATAGTTCTTGCAGTTGGCTTTGCAGTTCTTTCATCTCGCTGGGTGCGAGTCCATAAGGAGCACGAGCTATTGGTGCAGCTCCTGGTACAAGATCTATTTGAAATTCAACAGATCGATGTGGAGGTAGTCCCGGTAATTCTTTCGGAAATACATCGGGAAATTCTTTTGCGACGGGAACATCATTGATGCTCTTTTCTTCAGTTTGTACTTTCTCGACGTGTGCTAGAACAGCATAGCAACCTTTTCTTATTAGTTTTTGTGCCTTCAGGTTACTAATAAGATTTAACTTTGCGTTGCTCTATTCTCCGTACACCATTAAGGGTTTTCCTTTTTCTCGTATAATGCGAATTGCATTTTTGTAACAAACGATCTCTGCTTTCACTTCTCTCAACCAGTCCATACCGATTATCACATCAAAACTCCCTAACTCTACTGGTATCAAATCAATCTTAAATATTTTGCTACCCTGTTTAATTTCTCGATTCCGGCATATATTATCTACTGAAATTAATTTACCGTTTGCTAATTCGAGTAAAAATTTACTATCCAACGGCGTCAATGGACAACTTAATTTAGCACAAAAATCTCTACTCATATAGCTTCTATCCACACCCGAATCAAATAAAACGTAAGCAGATTTATTGTCAATAAGAAACGTACCAGTAACAAGCTCCGGGTCTTCCTGTGCCTCTGCCGCATTAATATTGAAAACTCTTCTGCGGCCTTGTCCATTCGTGTTCACCTGGTTCGGGCAATTTCTAATAATGTGGCCCGGTTTTCCACATTTATAACAAACTACATTGGCATAACTTGCTCCGCCATTACTCGTTCCGACACCATTTGTTCCTTTCGTTCTGTTAACCCCTGGTCCGTAGACCTCACACTTCGCCGCGCTATGACCATTTCTTTTACACTTGTTGCAAAATTTGGTGCAGAACCCCGAGTGATACTTTTCACACCTTTGGCATAGCTGCTTCTGATTGTTGTTGTTGTTGCGGTTGTTATTGTTGTTGGGATGATTGTTGTAGTTGCTGTTGTTGTTGCTGTTGTTGTTGCTGTTGTTGTTGTTGTTGTTGTTGTTGTTGTTGTTGTTGGACCGTTTGTTGTAGTTGCGATTGATGTTGCGATTGTTGGGATAATTTTTGCGATTATTATTGTAATTGCTGTTGTTGTTGTATTGGTGATTCTTATCACCGTTTTCCTCCCACTTTCTTTTGACTTGCTTCACATTGGCCTCTTCAGCCGTCTGTTCTTTAATTCTTTCCTCAATCTGGTTCACTAGTTTGTGAGCCATTCTACATGCCTGTTGTATGGAGGCGGGCTCGTGTGAACTTATATCTTCTTGGATTCTTTCCGGTAATCCTTTCACAAACGCGTCGATCATCTCTTCCTCATCTTCGAATGCTCCCGGACACAATAGGCACAATTCTGTGAATCGTCTTTTGTACGTGGTAATATCAAATCCTTGGGTTTGTAACCCTCTAAGTTCTGTCTTGAGCTTATTGACCTCGGTTCTGGGACGGTACTTCTCGTTCATCAAGTGCTTGAATGCTGACCACGGTAGTGCGTACGCATCATCTTGTCCCACTTGCTCTAGATAGGTATTCCACCATGTTAACGCAGAACCTGTGAAGGTATACGTAGCGTACTTCACTTTGTCCTCTTCAGTACACTTACTTATGGCAAATACCGATTCGACCTTCTCGGTCCACCGTTTCAATCCGATCGGTCCTTCGGTTCCATCAAATTCCAAAGGTTTGCAGGCAGTGAATTCTTTATAGGTACATCCTACACGATTTCCTTTACTGCTAGATCCAAGGTTATTGTTGGTATGTAGCGCAGCCTGTACTGCGGCTATGTTTGAAGCTAGAAAAGTACGGAATTCCTCTTCATTCATATTCACGGTGTGTCGAGTAGTCGGTACCATTTCCTTCAAAATAGTCAAATGGAACAAGTTAATCATACATAATATTAAGAGTAGTTAATAGTATTTCGTAGCATAATATGAACTCATTTATAAAAGCTTTTTCTTCATATTAGCGTTTTATAAGTTTAAATTCGGGTAGTACCTACCCGTTAAGTTCATACTTAGTAGCTAATATACAATTCAACTACTACAATTCTATATGAAAAACTGATTATAATAATATTTCGCGTTCAAACTTTTATACAATATTTTACAAACTTACAATACCGCTTATTTTACATAAAGCATGAAATATAGCACACAATAACTTTGATACAAGATAGTTGTGAAGATAATTCTAGCTAGTACACAAGTCGTTCAGCAAAGGCAATAAAGACACGTAATTCATACGTCCAGAAACAAGTCATGCATTCTGGTTTTACTAGGACTACTTCCCATCCTTGGTCTTGTGGAACATAACCGTTATGGCCGTTGATAAGACAGCGTGTTGTAACATCGTCAAAGGGACGAGGGTTACGTAATGTCCAACAGTCCCGTAACAATCTAAAAACCTCATTTCTTACCCCAATTACCGACTCCGTTACTTGTGGGAACGTTTTGTTTAATAGTTGTAGCCCGATGTTCTTGTTCTCACTTTGGTGAGAAGCGAACATTACTAACCCGTAAGCATAGCATGCTTCTTTATGTTGCATGTTAGCCGCTTTTTCTAAATCATGAAGTCCTATATTCGGATACATTGAGTCAAAATAATTTCTTAACCCGTTGCGTAAAATAGCATTTGGGTTCCCCGCAATATATGCGTCAAAGTAAACACATCGTAACTTATGGGTTTCCCAATGTGATATCCCCCATCTTTCAAACGAAAGTCTCTTATAAACCAAGACATTCTTGGAACATTCTTCGAATGTCTTACAAACTGATTTCGCCTTAAATAGCTGTGCCGAGGAATTCTGACCGACTCTAGACAAGATTTCATCAATCATGTCTCCGGGTAGGTCTCTTAAAATATTGGGTTGTCTATCCATTTTGTGTTTTTAAACTGTAAAATAGACAAGAGTTAGATTCATAAAAAAAATTACTTATTAATACAAGCAATTTTTACATATATTATAAAGCATAAGCACACTATATTACATATATTACACCACACGAATACAACTATCTTATTCCGACTCGCTCGTTTCTTCTTCTTCGGTTTTGGTTAGTTTTGCCAAGTTTCTAGGGATATATGATGTTCCCCTAATACGAGCCGTCGTTTTCCACATTGGTTTAGAAAAACCTGGTGGTTTAGAGGTTCCCGGGTCATTGTTACAACTTAAGGGCTTCGGGGGTTGACGATACATATAAAGTTCATCGGGTTTGGAATTAGATTTCTCTATTTTTATGCCCTTTCCCTTATTATTTTCTTTTGCCTTTTTAAATTCAGTTGGGGTAATTTCTATAACATCATCGGAATTCTCGTCGGAATCCGATTCATCGGAGAATTGCTAATTACATTGATACATTATTGCCTATAATAGTCCACGACACAAGATTTGAAAAGTAAAGTATTTTAATTAATTACCATATTAACTATTAGACAAAACTTATAAATAGTATCAGGGGTATTTTTGTATTTTTACCCTTTTTTCCCCTTCCCCCTTCTTTCTTTCAAGTAACACCACAAAAGCCCCCACACACTTTGTTCAAAAATTAAAATCGGCCCCCAACACAGCGGGTTAAAGCGTCAAATCAAAATTCTCCTAAAATATCTTAAATAAACTCCACTCAAATATTCAACAGGTCATATCTTCTCGCTCGCAACGAGCTAAATTTTTCCGACACCATCCTTAAACTCGAAAGAATTTTATGAACACAATGTCACTAACTATACGCAAAACGCACACTTTTAAAAAAACGCTAAATATTTAGGGCACTTTTCATATATGTTGATTTTTCACTCGCAGGCTCCGTAACTAAACACAATAAAATACATTAAAAAGCGAACCCCGCCACGAAGCGAGAGTTCGAAAACTAGTTTAGACTAAAATGGTTAAATTGTTTTGTCACATCATTTATAATATAATCTTCTCATCTTCTGTATTCTATATAATATATAATAATATGATAATTTAAACGTCGGAGTATATGAAAACAAATATGTTTTATCTTATAATAACAAATTATTGTAAATATATATCTTCAAAAAAGAAATTGAAAAAAATTAACCACTTTTGGTTTTAAAAAAAGGAAGATAATTAGTCACATATGTATATACAAAATCACACATCTATAGACTACAGCAACAAAACCCAATACCACATATGTGGTGTATGAGAGATGTGAGATGTAAACAATTCTTCCCCTATCCGAGAATAAACACAAGTCATTTCTCCACCCAGAGTGAAAACACTCTTGAAAGTAGAGAAAGTCATCCCTCTCTCTATTCGACGGATAGAGAGATTGCTTTCAAGTGGACCTCCGGCCAATAAGTAGGAAAAAAATTAAAAAAATAAAAGTAAAAATTGAGACGCCATGAAAATGGTAGAATCAAATTTTCATGGGTTTTAAATCATGCCTGAAATTTAATTTGGGCTCTAAGAGTCAGTCAAGTCGCCAATAAATCGACGCTTGCTGTCGACTCAATAACTAGAGCCGTACACACATCTATAGACTATACCTATTAATTAAATTTTACATTATAAAACGAATTTAATACTTCAATACGTAATAAATTGTTACTTCACACTTGCAGTAACAAAATGGTTGATTCTTTCTACTTACTTTTATGACCAAAATACCACGAAAAGTTTTTAACCACTGAAGTTGCTTCTGGAAATAACGGTGATAAGGTGTAATTAAGCTAAAAGAGATTCAAAATTTGGATCCTCACATGTTATATGGTTGTGAGTTTAATAAATACAAACCACATACATATGTTTGAATCATATGGTTTCAAAACTAAAGTTCCCCGTAACATTCACCTAAACTATAGATAGAAGGCAAAATCAAAATTTCCTACAGTACATTGCAACTAACTTTGTTTTTCACTTGCAGAATTTAAGGTGGTCCCGGGAAAATATCTTGAAAAAAGAGGGCCAAATCACCATTAATAGCATCGAAAGATACCATCTTCTCCACAACATTCTGCCAATCGATTCATATATATAGTTATAGTTTATATGGAAATACGAATTACAAATAATCACCAATTGAATCAAATGGAACATATAACCTTACTGAATACAGCACCTTATAGTGGTCATCTTGAGCTATTATCATTTCATTACAAACTCGGTCGATATTAATGCCTTTGATGGTATGATCCAATACTGATGCAGATCTCCTAATAACTTCTTGAGGAACACCTACAATATAATACTGACAGCCTATAATATATTATAAAAATAAATTAATAAATTAAGAATGGGCAGGTTTTGCTGGTATTAACAAGTCATAGTACACTAGCAGTTTTGGTTTTCTTTTAGACATGATTCATTTTAAGTTTCTTCAGGTGCTAAACATGTATATGCAAAGTATCTTAATCTTAATAGTAGAAACTAATAAAATGATGAGCAGAATTTATATTTTGATATGACATGACATGGTTGAACATACCGGCAAGAAGGGCACAGTAATGTCCTGCAAAAGAGAATTAAAGTGGCATTAACAAAAACTTTCTTCTAAGTTCTAACTCAGATTTAATAGCTAATACCAACTCACCATAGCTGAGAAGTGCATGTCCAGGAACCAGCCTGACATATACAACATGACAGATGATATTAGAAGTGGTGCAAAATAACTTCAATAAGGACGTGGAATATGAGTATTAGTTAAAGCCTTGTTGATTTACCTATATAGAAATACAATTTCATCAATGTTTTCACTGTTGTCGTCGGGTCTTAGTATGCTCATTGTGTAGTATTTGACTTTATCCGACTGATATTCATCAACAATTTTGATTAGTAACTCATAGTACATGGATATGACTAGAAAAGCTTTCATTCTTTAAAGTTGTTACCTGAGATAAATCGCTATTAACAAATATCTGGGTCAAGTGAGTGCAAATTAGAACCTGCAGCGTATGTTTACGAGTTTGACAGTTAGTCAACAAACCAGGTTTAACCTCGAAAGTTGTGGATACTTCATAATAAGCACCTATGACCTATCTATATCTAAATCTTATCTTATTTATCAACATTAGAAGATTTTTAATTATTTACACTAATTGAAGTATAAATGTATGGACTTTGACAGCCTGCAGGGGGATAGAGGGAATTAGAAGGTGATGGGTTATTGAGAGTTGAGATCAGTTTTACTTTTTCTGAAAGGAATTTTTACAAAAGGCAATGAATCCCACATCGGATGACTGAAATATACAAAGGTGAAGGGAGTGGCTATAAAAGCAGAGGCCCAAGAAAGGAGTAAGCATACCTTTCTCGGCCTTTTGGCTAAGATCAAGTGAAGTCAACTAGTCACCCCAAAATGTATGGGGAACTAGCAACATCAAAGGAAGAGAACACTCTCCTACAAATAAGAGAAACGATTTAGAAACTTGGCATGCATAAAACTTCATGTCATTCTCATACACTCTCAAATACCTTTCGGTGGCGTAAAGCAATCTATGTATCTGCTACCTTCGGGGAACCGTCAGCGAAAGGCCAAACATGAAATGTCCCGTTCTTATTGATTAAAAACGTTCCATATTAATTGATTTCGTTGCGAGGTTTTGACCTCTATATGAGACGTTTTTCAAAGACTGCATTCATTTTTAAAACAAACCATAACCTTTATTTCATAAATAAAGGTTTAAAAAGCTTTACGTAGATTATCAAATAATGATAATCTAAAATATCCTGTTTACACACGACCATTACATAATGGTTTACAATACAAATATGTTACATCGAAATCAGTTTCTTGAATGCAGTTTTTACACAATATCATACAAACATGGACTCCAAATCTTGTCCTTATTTTAGTATGCAACAGCGGAAGCTCTTAGTATTCACCTGAGAATAAACATGCTTTAAACGTCAACAAAAATGTTGGTGAGTTATAGGTTTAACCTATATATATCAAATCGTAACAATAGACCACAAGATTTCATATTTCAATACACATCCCATACATAGAGATAAAAATCATTCATATGGTGAACACCTGGTAACCGACATTAACAAAATGCATATATAAGAATATCCCCATCATTCCGAGACACCCTTCGGATATGATATAAATTTCGAAGTACTAAAGCATCCGGTACTTTGGACGGGGTTTGTTAGGCCCAATAGATCTATCTTTAGGATTCGCATCAATTAGGGTGTGTCTGTTTCCTAATTCTTAGATTACCAGACTTAATAAAAAGGGGCATATTCGATTTCAATAATTCAACCATAGAATGTAGTTTCACGTACTTGTGTCTATTTTGTAAATCATTTATAAAACCTGCATGTATTCTCATCCCAAAAATATTAGATTTTAAAAGTGGGACTATAACTCACTTTCACAAATTTTTACTTCGTCGGGAAGTAAGACTTGGCCACTGGTTGATTCACGAACCTATAACAATATACATATATATCAAAGTATGTTCAAAATATATTTACAACACTTTTGATATATTTTGATGTTTTAAGTTTATTAAGTCAGCTGTCCTCGTTAGTAACCTACAACTAGTTGTCCACAGTTAGATGTACAGAAATAAATCGATAAATATTATCTTGAATCAATCCACGACCCAGTGTATACGTATCTCAGTATTGATCACAACTCAAACTATATATATTTTGGAATCAACCTCAACCCTGTATAGCTAACTCCAACATTCACATATAGAGTGTCTATGGTTGTTCCGAAATATATATAGATGTGTCGACATGATAGGTCGAAACATTGTATACGTGTCTATGGTATCTCAAGATTACATAATATACAATACAAGTTGATTAAGTTATGGTTGGAATAGATTTGTTACCAATTTTTACGTAGCTAAAATGAGAAAAATTATCCAATCTTGTTTTACCCATAACTTCTTCATTTTAAATCCGTTTTGAGTGAATCAAATTGATATGGTTTCATATTGAACTCTATTTTATGAATCTAAACAGAAAAAGTATAGGTTTATAGTCGGAAAAATAAGTTACAAGTTATTTTTGTAAAGGTAGTCATTTCAGTCGAAAGAACGACGTCTAGATGACCATTTTAGAAAACATACTTTCACTTTGAGTTTAACCATAATTTTTGGATATAGTTTCATGTTCATAATAAAAATCATTTTCCCAGAATAACAACTTTTAAATCAAAGTTTATCATAGTTTTTTAATTAACTAACCCAAAACAGCCCGCGGTGTTACTATGACGGCGTAAATCCGGTTTTACGGTGTTTTTCGTGTTTCCAGGTTTTAAATCATTAAGTTAGCATATCATATAGATATAGAACATGTTTTTAGTTGATTTTAAAAGTCAATTTAGAAGGATTAACTTTTATTTGCGAACAAGTTTAGAATTAACTAAACTATGTTCTAGTGATTACAAGTTTAAACCTTCGAATAAGATAGCTTTATATGTATGAATCGAATGATGTTATGAACATCATTACTACCTCAAGTTCCTTGGATAAACCTACTGGAAATGAGAAAAATAGATCTAGCTTCAAAGGATCCTTGGATGGCTTGAAAGTTCTTGAAGCAGAATCATGACACGAAAACAATTTCAAGTAAGATTTCCACTCGAAATAAGATTGTTATAGTTATAAAAATTGAATTAAAGTTTGAATATGATTATTACCTTGTATTAGAAAGATAACCTACTGTAAGTAACAAAGGTTTCTTGATCTTGGATGATTACTTGGAATGGATTTAGAAAACTTGGAAGTAAACTTGCAATCTTGGAAGTATTCTTGATTTTATGAAACTAGAACTTTTGGAATTTATGAAGAACACTTAGAACTTGAAGATAGAACTTGAGAGAGATCAATTAGATGAAGACAATTGAAGAATGAAAGTGTTTGTAGGTGTTTTTGGTCGTTGGTGTATGGATCAGATATAAAGGATATGTAATTTTGTTTTCATGTAAATAAGTCATGAATGATTACTCATATTTTTGTAATTTTATGAGATATTTCATGCTAGTTGCCAAATGATGGTTCCCACATGTGTTAGGTGACTCACATGGGCTGCTAAGAGCTGATCATTGGAGTGTATATACCAATAGTACATACATCTAAAAGCTGTGTATTGTACGAGTACGAATACGGGTGCATACGAGTAGAATTGTTGATGAAACTAAACGAGGATGTAATTGTAAGCATTTTTGTTAAGTAGAAATATTTTGATAAGTGTCTTGAAGTCTTTCAAAAGTGTATGAATACATATTAAAACACTACATGTATATACATTTTAACTGAGTCGTTAAGTCATCATTAGTCGTTACATGTAAACGTTGTTTTGAAACCTTTAGGTTAACGATCTTGTTGAATGTTGTTAACCCATTGTTTATTATAACAAGTGAGATGTTAAATTGTTATATTATCATGATATTATGATATATAATATATCTTAGTATGATATATATACAGTTAAATGTCGTTACAACGATAATCGTTACATATATGTCTCGTTTCGAAATCATTAAGTTAGTAGTCTTATTTTTACATATGTATTTCATTGTTAATACACTTAATAATATATTTAATTATCATTTAACATAATTAACCAAGTGTATCAATATCTTAATATGATTCATATGTACCTAGTAAGACGTTGTTATAACGATAATCGTTATATATATCGTTTTCGAGTTTCTTAAATTAATAGTCTCATTTTTATGTATATAACTCATTGTTAAAATACCTAATGAGATACATACTTATAATAAAATCATGTTAACTATATATATAACCATATATATGTCATCGTATAGTTTTTACAAGTTTTAACGTTCGTGAATCACCGGTCAACTTGGGTGGTCAATTGTCTATATGAAACATATTTCAATTAATCAAGTCTTAACAAGTTTGATTGCTTAACATGTTGGAAACACTTAATCATGTAAATAACAATTTCATTTAATATACATATAAACATGGAAAAGTTCGGGTCACTACAGTACCTACCCGTTAAATAAATTTCGTCCCGAAATTTTAAGCAGTTGGAGGTGTTGACGTATCTTCTGGAAATAAATGCGGGTATTTCTTCTTCATCTGATCTTCACGCTCCCAGGTGAACTCGGGTCCTCTACGAGCATTCCATCGAACCTTAACAATCGGTATCTTGTTTTTTTTAAGTCTCTTAGCCTCACGATCCATTATTTCGACGGGTTCTTCAATGAATTGAAGTTTTTCATTGATTTGGATTTCATCTAATGGAATAGTGAGATCTTCTTTAGCAAAACATTTCTTCAAATTCGAGACGTGGAAAGTGTTACGTACAGCCGCGAGTTGTTGAGGTAATTCAAGTCGGTAAGCTACTGGTCCGACACGATCAATAATCTTGAATGGTCCAATATACCTTGAATTTAATTTCCCTCGTTTACCAAATCGAGCAACGCCTTTCAAAGGTGCAACTTTAAGCATGACCATCTCTCCAATTTCAAATTCTATATCTTTTTTTTTAATGTCAGCGTAGCTCTTTTGTCGACTTTGGGCGGTTTTCAACCGTTGTTGAATTTGGATGATCTTCTCGGTAGTTTCTTGTATTATCTCTGGACCCGTAATCTGTCTATCCCCCACTTCACTCCAACAAATTGGAGACCTGCACTTTCTACCATAAAGTGCTTCAAAAGGCGCCATCTCAATGCTTGAATGGTAGCTGTTGTTGTAGGAAAATTCTGCTAACGGTAGATGTCGATCCCAACTGTTTCCGAAATCAATAACACAAGCTCGTAGCATGTCTTCAAGCGTTTGTATCGTCCTTTCGCTCTGCCCATCAGTTTGTGGATGATAGGCAGTACTCATGTCTAGACGAGTTCCAAATGCTTGCTGTAATGTCTGCCAGAATCTTGAAATAAATCTGCCATCCCTATCAGAGATAATAGAGATTGGTATTCCATGTCTGGAGACGACTTCCTTCAAATACAGTCGTGCTAACTTCTCCATCTTGTCATCTTCTCTTATTGGCAGGAAGTGTGCTGACTTGGTGAGACGATCAACTATTACCAAAATAGTATCATAACCACTTGCAGTCCTTGGCAATTTAGTAATGAAATCCATGGTAATGTTTTCCCATTTCCATTCCGGGATTTCAAGTTGTTGTAGTAGACCTGATGGTTTCTGATGTTCAGCTTTGACCTTAGAACACGTCAAACATTCTCCTACATATTTAGCAATATCGGTTTTCATACCTGGCCACCAAAAATGTTTCTTAAGATCCTTGTACATCTTCCCCGTTCCAGGATGTATTGAGTATCTGGTTTTATGAGCTTCTCTAAGTACCATTTCTCTCATATCTCCAAATTTTGGTACCCAAATTCTTTCAGCCCTATACCGGGTTCCGTCTTCCCGAATATTAAGATGCTTCTCCGATCCTTTGGGTATTTCATCCTTTAAATTTCCCTCTTTTAAAACTCCTTGTTGCGCCTCCTTTATTTGAGTAGTAAGGTTAGTGTGAATCATTATATTCATAGATTTTACTCGAATGGGTTCTCTGTCCTTTCTGTTCAAGGCGTCGGCTACCACATTTGCCTTCTCCGGGTGGTAACGAATCTCAAAGTCGTAATCATTCAACAATTCAATCCACCTACGCTGCCTCATATTCAGTTGTTTCTGATTAAATATGTGTTGAAGACTTTTGTGGTCGGTATATATAATACTTTTGACCCCATATAAGTAGTGCCTCCAAGTCTTTAATGCAAAAACAACCGCGCCTAATTCCAAATCACGCGTCGTATAATTTTGCTCGTGAATCTTCAATTGTCTAGACGCATAAGCAATCACCTTCGTCCGTTGCATTAATACACAACCGAGACCTTGCTTTGATGCGTCACAATAAATCACAAAATCATCATTCCCTTCAGACAATGACAATATAGGTGCCGTAGTTAGCTTTTTCTTCAATAATTGAAACGCCTTTTCTTGTTCATCCTTCCATTCAAATTTCTTCCCTTTATGCGTTAATGCAGTCAAGGGTTTTGCTATTTTGGAGAAATCTTGGATGAATCTTCTGTAGTAACCAGCCAATCCTAAAAATTGACGTATATGCTTCGGAGTTTTTGGGGTTTCCCACTTTTCAACGATTTCGATCTTTGCCGGGTCCACCTGGATACCTTCTTTGTTCACTATGTGACCGAGGAATTGAACTTCTTCCAATCAAAATGCACACTTTAAAAACTTAGCGTACAGTTTTTCTTTCCTCAATACTTCTAGCACTTTTCTCAAATGTTCTTCGTGCTCTTGATCATTCTTTGAGTAAATAAGTATGTCATCGATGAAAACAATGACAAACTTGTCAAGATATGGCCCACACACTCGGTTCATAAGGTCCATGAACACAGCTGGTGCATTAGTCAATCCAAACGGCATAACCATAAACTCGTAATGACCATAACGCGTCCTAAAAGCAGTTTTTGGAATATCATCCTCCTTTACTCGCATTTGATGATATCCAGAAAGTAAATCGATCTTCGAATAAACCGACGAGCCTTGTAATTGATCAAATAAGTCGTCAATTCTCGGCAGTGGATAACGGTTTTTGATGGTAAGTTTGTTCAACTCTCTGTAGTCAATACACAACCTAAATGTACCATCCTTCTTCTTGACAAACAAAACAGGAGCTCCCCATGGTGATGTGCTTGGTCGAATGAAACCACGTTCTAATAGTTCTTGCAGTTGGCTTTGCAGTTCTTTCATCTCGCTGGGTGCGAGTCCATAAGGAGCACGAGCTATTGGTGCAGCTCCTGGTACAAGATCTATTTGAAATTCAACAGATCGATGTGGAGGTAGTCCCGGTAATTCTTTCGGAAATACATCGGGAAATTCTTTTGCGACGGGAACATCATTGATGCTCTTTTCTTCAGTTTGTACTTTCTCGACGTGTGCTAGAACAGCATAGCAACCTTTTCTTATTAGTTTTTGTGCCTTCAGGTTACTAATAAGATTTAACTTTGCGTTGCTCTATTCTCCGTACACCATTAAGGGTTTTCCTTTTTCTCGTATAATGCGAATTGCATTTTTGTAACAAACGATCTCTGCTTTCACTTCTCTCAACCAGTCCATACCGATTATCACATCAAAACTCCCTAACTCTACTGGTATCAAATCAATCTTAAATATTTTGCTACCCTGTTTAATTTCTCGATTCCGGCATATATTATCTACTGAAATTAATTTACCGTTTGCTAATTCGAGTAAAAATTTACTATCCAACGGCGTCAATGGACAACTTAATTTAGCACAAAAATCTCTACTCATATAGCTTCTATCCACACCCGAATCAAATAAAACGTAAGCAGATTTATTGTCAATAAGAAACGTACCAGTAACAAGCTCCGGGTCTTCCTGTGCCTCTGCCGCATTAATATTGAAAACTCTTCCGCGGCCTTGTCCATTCGTGTTCTCCTGGTTCGGGCAATTTCTAATAATGTGGCCCGGTTTTCCACATTTATAACAAACTACATTGGCATAACTTGCTCCGCCATTACTCGTTCCGACACCATTTGTTCCTTTCGTTATGTTAACCCCTGGTCCGTAGACCTCACACTTCGCCGCGCTATGACCATTTCTTTTACACTTGTTGCAAAATTTGGTGCAGAACCCCGAGTGATACTTTTCACACCTTTGGCATAGCTGCTTCTGATTGTTGTTGTTGTTGTGGTTGTTATTGTTGTTGGGATGATTGTTGTAGTTGCTGTTGTTGTTGCTGTTGTTGTTGTTGTTGTTGTTGTTGTTGTTGTTGGACCGTTTGTTGTAGTTGCGATTGATGTTGCGATTGTTGGGATAATTTTTGCGATTATTATTGTAATTGCTGTTGTTGTTGTTGTATTGGTGATTCTTATCACCGTTTTCCTCCCACTTTCTTTTGACTTGCTTCACATTGGCCTCTTCAGCCGTCTGTTCTTTAATTCTTTCCTCAATCTGGTTCACTAGTTTGTGACCCATTCTACATGCCTGTTGTATGGAGGCGGGCTCGTGTGAACTTATATCTTCTTGGATTCTTTCCGGTAATCCTTTCACAAACGCGTCGATCATCTCTTCCTCATCTTCGAATGCTCCCGGACACAATAGGCACAATTCTGTGAATTGTCTTTTGTACGTGGTAATATCAAATCCTTGGGTTTGTAACCCTCTAAGTTCTGTCTTGAGCTTATTGACCTCGGTTCTGGGACGGTACTTCTAGTTCATCAAGTGCTTGAATGCTGACCACGGTAGTGCGTACGCATCATCTTGTCCCACTTGCTCTAGATAGGTATTCCACCATGTTAACGCAGAACCTGTGAAGGTATACGTAGCGTACTTCACTTTGTCCTCTTCAGTACACTTACTTATGGCAAATACCGATTCGACCTTCTCGGTCCACCGTTTCAATCCGATCGGTCCTTCGGTTCCATCAAATTCCAAAGGTTTGCAGGCAGTGAATTCTTTATAGGTACATCCTACACGATTTCCTTTACTGCTAGATCCAAGGTTATTGTTGGTATGTAGCGCAGCCTGTACTGCGGCTATGTTTGAAGCTAGAAAAGTACGGAATTCCTCTTCATTCATATTCACGGTGTGTCGAGTAGTCGGTACCATTTCCTTCAAAATAGTCAAATGGAACAAGTTAATCATACATAATATTAAGAGTAGTTAATAGTATTTCGTAGCATAATATGAACTCATTTATAAAAGCTTTTTCTTCATATTAGCGTTTTATAAGTTTAAATTCGGGTAGTACCTACCCGTTAAGTTCATACTTAGTAGCTAATATACAATTCAACTACTACAATTCTATATGAAAAACTGATTATAATAATATTTCGCGTTCAAACTTTTATACAATATTTTACAAACTTACAATACCGCTTATTTTACATAAAGCATGAAATATAGCACACAATAACTTTGATACAAGATAGTTGTGAAGATAATTCTAGCTAGTACACAAGTCGTTCAGCAAAGGCAATAAAGACACGTAATTCATACGTCCAGAAACAAGTCATGCATTCTGGTTTTACTAGGACTACTTCCCATCCTTGGTCTTGTGGAACATAACCGTTATGGCCGTTGATAAGACAGCGTGTTGTAACATCGTCAAAGGGACGAGGGTTACGTAATGTCCAACAGTCCCGTAACAATCTAAAAACCTCATTTCTTACCCCAATTACCGACTTCGTTACTTGTGGGAACGTTTTGTTTAATAGTTGTAGCCCGATGTTCTTGTTCTCACTTTGGTGAGAAGCGAACATTACTAACCCGTAAGCATAGCATGCTTCTTTATGTTGCATGTTAGCCGCTTTTTCTAAATCATGAAGTCCTATATTCGGATACATTGAGTCAAAATAATTTCTTAACCCGTTGCGTAAAATAGCATTTGGGTTCCCCGCAATATATGCGTCAAAGTAAACACATCGTAACTTATGGGTTTCCCAATGTGATATCCCCCATCTTTCAAACGAAAGTCTCTTATAAACCAAGACATTCTTGGAACATTCTTCGAATGTCTTACAAACTGATTTCGCCTTAAATAGCTGTGCCGAGGAATTCTGACCGACTCTAGACAAGATTTCATCAATCATGTCTCCGGGTAGGTCTCTTAAAATATTGGGTTGTCTATCCATTTTGTGTTTTTAAACTGTAAAATAGACAAGAGTTAGATTCATAAAAAAAATTACTTATTAATACAAGCAATTTTTACATATATTATAAAGCATAAGCACACTATATTACATATATTACACCACACGAATACAACTATCTTATTCCGACTCGCTCGTTTCTTCTTCTTCGGTTTTGGTTAGTTTTGCCAAGTTTCTAGGGATATATGATGTTCCCCTAATACGAGCCGTCGTTTTCCACATTGGTTTAGAAAAACCTGGTGGTTTAGAGGTTCCCGGGTCATTGTTACAACTTAAAGGCTTCGGGGGTTGACGATACATATAAAGTTCATCTGGTTTGGAATTAGATTTCTCTATTTTTATGCCCTTTCCCTTATTATTTTCTTTTGCCTTTTTAAATTCAGTTGGGGTAATTTCTATAACATCATCGGAATTCTCGTCGGAATCCGATTCATCGGAGAATTGCTAATTACATTGATACATTATTGCCTATAATAGTCCACGACACAAGATTTGAAAAGTAAAGTATTTTAATTAATTACCATATTAACTATTAGACAAAACTTATAAATAGTATCAGGGGTATTTTTGTCTTTTTACCCTTTTTTCCCCTTCCCCCTTCTTTCTTTCAAGTAACACCACAAAAGCCCCCACACACTTTGTTCAAAAATTAAAATCGGCCCCCAACACAGCGGGTTAAAGCGTCAAATCAAAATTCTCCTAAAATATCTTAAATAAACTCCACTCAAATATTCAACAGGTCATATCTTCTCGCTCGCAACGAGCTAAATTTTTCCGACACCATCCTTAAACTCGAAAGAATTTTATGAACACAATGTCACTAACTATACGCAAAACGCACACTTTTAAAAAAACGCTAAATATTTAGGGCACTTTTCATATATGTTGATTTTTCACTCGCAGGCTCCGTAACTAAACACAATAAAATACATTAAAAAGCGAACCCCGCCACGAAGCGAGAGTTCGAAAACTAGTTTAGACTAAAATGGTTAAATTGTTTTGTCACATCATTTATAATATAATCTTCTCATCTTCTGTATTCTATATAATATATAATAATATGATAATTTAAACGTCGGAGTATATGAAAACAAATATGTTTTATCTTATAATAACAAATTATTGTAAATATATATCTTCAAAAAAGAAATTGAAAAAAATTAACCACTTTTGGTTTTAAAAAAAGGAAGATAATTAGTCACATATGTATATACAAAATCACACATCTATAGACTACAGCAACAAAACCCAATACCACATATGTGGTGTATGAGAGATGTGAGATGTAAACAATTCTTCCCCTATCCGATAATATAAACACAAGTCATTTCTCCACCCAGAGTGAAAACACTCTTGAAAGTAGAGAAAGTCATCCCTCTCTCTATTCGACGGATAGAGAGATTGCTTTCAAGTGGACCTCCGGCCAATAAGTAGGAAAAAAATTAAAAAAATAAAAGTAAAAATTGAGACGCCATGAAAATGGTAGAATCAAATTTTCATGGGTTTTAAATCATGCCTGAAATTTAATTTGGGCTCTAAGAGTCAGTCAAGTCGCCAATAAATCGACGCTTGCTGTCGACTCAATAACTAAAGCCGTACACACATCTATAGACTATACCTATTAATTAAATTTTACATTATAAAACGAATTTAATACTTCAATACGTAATAAATTGTTACTTCACACTTGCAGTAACAAAATGGTTGATTCTTTCTACTTACTTTTATGACCAAAATACCACGAAAAGTTTTTAACCACTGGAGTTGCTTCTGGAAATAACGGTGATAAGGTGTAATTAAGCTAAAAGAGATTCAAAATTTGGATCCTCACATGTTATATGGTTGTGAGTTTGATAAATACAAACCACATACATATGTTTGAATCATATGGTTTCAAAACTAAAGTTCCCCGTAACATTCACCTAAACTATAGATAGAAGGCAAAATCAAAATTTCCTACAGTACATTGCAACTAACTTTGTTTTTCACTTGCAGAATTTAAGGTGGTTCCGGGAAAATATCTTGAAAAAAGAGGGCCAAATCACCATTAATAGCATCGAAAGATACCATCTTCTCCACAACATTCTGCCAATCGATTCATATATATAGTTATAGTTTATATGGAAATACGAATTACAAATAATCACCAATTGAATCAAATGGAACATATAACCTTACTGAATACAGCACCTTATAGTGGTCATCTTGAGCTATTATCATTTCATTACAAACTCGGTCGATATTAATGCCTTTGATGGTATGATCCAATACTGATGCAGATCTCCTAATAACTTCTTGAGGAACACCTACAATATAATACTGACAGCCTATAATATATTATAAAAATAAATTAATAAATTAAGAATGGGCAGGTTTTGCTGGTATTAACAAGTCATAGTACACTAGCAGTTTTGGTTTTCTTTTAGACATGATTCATTTTAAGTTTCTTCAGGTGCTAAACATGTATATGCAAAGTATCTTAATCTTAATAGTAGAAACTAATAAAATGATGAGCAGAATTTATATTTTGATATGACATGACATGGTTGAACATACCGGCAAGAAGGGCACAGTAATGTCCTGCAAAAGAGAATTAAAGTGGCATTAACAAAAACTTTCTTCTAAGTTCTAACTCAGATTTAATAGCTAATACCAACTCACCATAGCTGAGAAGTGCATGTCCAGGAACCAGCCTGACATATACAACATGACAGATGATATTAGAAGTGGTGCAAAATAACTTCAATAAGGACTTGGAATATGAGTATTAGTTAAAGCCTTGTTGATTTACCTATATAGAAATACAATTTCATCAATGTTTTCACTGTTGTCGTCGGGTCTTAGTATGCTCATTGTGTAGTATTTGACTTTATCCGACTGATATTCATCAACAATTTTGATTAGTAACTCATAGTACATGGATATGACTAGAAAAGCTTTCATTCTTTAAAGTTGTTACCTGAGATAAATCGCTATTAACAAATATCTGGGTCAAGTGAGTGCAAATTAGAACCTGCAGCGTATGTTTACGAGTTTGACAGTTAGTCAACAAACCAGGTTTAACCTCGAAAGTTGTGGATACTTCATAATAAGCACCTATGACCTATCTATATCTAAATCTTATCTTATTTATCAACATTAGAAGATTTTTAATTATTTACACTAATTGAAGTATAAATGTATGGACTTTGACAGCCTGCAGGGGGATAGAGGGAATTAGCAGGTGATGGGTTATTGAGAGTTGAGATCAGTTTTACTTTTTCTGAAAGGAATTTTTACAAAAGGCAATGAATCCCACATCGGATGACTGAAATATACAAAGGTGAAGGGAGTGGCTATAAAAGCAGAGGCCCAAGAAAGGAGTAAGCATACCTTTCTCGGCCTTTTGGCTAAGATCAAGTGTAGTATCTGTTCTTATCAGTTTAATATCTGATATGTGGGCCATTGGCCTACTCGATATTAATTTTATTTTTTATGGGGAAAGGCCTATCACAATAGCTTGCTATTGGGGTCTTTGAGTGTCTCCTTGGTCTTGTACTACTACCTTGACTGGCGCACCCCTCCAATTTTTAGTCAAAATTTTGCTTGTTCAGCTTATTTCAACTTTTATTTTTTTTTTTTTGAAAAGCAAGAAATTTTATTTATATAATGGAAAGTTACAAGCCCTATAAATTCTATACAATATGATGATAACGGAAAAAAGCAAATGCCGCCTTCATGAATAAATCACACATTTTGACACCGCGGAACTTGAGGATTCAAGTAGGATAGAATTAACCGAACAGTACCGAACTTTCGGTGACAAAGTTGATTAATACTATCCGTTTAACCAAGTGACAAAATGCAAAGACCTATCCATGGAGAAGCATGAGTACAAAAGGACTATTTAGGACGTGAAGTAAATTAGCCAATGCCCGTTCTTTGTTGATCCGAGGTGTATGATGATGGGTTGATGAGCCATTGATGCCAATCGATTATAGACTTCTTTGCTCTTTTGGAGATCCAAGCGTAAGATTGTGATTGGATTTCGGTTAAAATTGTAGCAACACACCATTCCTTTTTGCTAAAGACATTAAGATTCCTATGTTTCCAAATAATGTATGTAGATGCCCATTTAGTGGCTTGCCATATGTATGAACCGGATTTCGACGTAGGGAACGGCTGCTCCGAGATGGTAATGTCGGTAAAGGTGGTGAGGGTGTTAGAAGGAAGGTTCCACCATTTTAGTATAGATAGCCATACACTTGATGTTTTCGGACAAAGAAAAAGAATGTGTTCAATGGTTTCGACGTGTGAGTTGCATAATGGGCAAAGAATCGAATTAAGGTCAACATTACGTTTGTCTAGTTCAATGCGAGTGGGAATTCTACCATAAATTAATCTCCAGATAAATATGTTAATTTTTTGGGGTAAAAGTTTGTTTTTCGGAGTTTTGAAGGTGTGTTGTGGAGTGGCGAGTATGGTGTTGTCGAGGATAGAAGCAAGTTTCTTTGTTGTGAAGATACCATCGTTATCTAAGGCCCACTTCCAAGTGTCAGGTTTATCAGTTAAATTAATGGAGGCAATAAGATTGTTGAGTTCCGTTAATTCGTTGAGGGTACGTCCATATGGGTTTCTCGACCAATTCCATAATCCGGTGGAAGTAGAGTTTTGTGACGTGATACGATCGGCAACCAGAGCTTGTTTGTTGCTTTCAAGCATGTATAGTCTTCTAAATTGATTGCTGAATTTTTCGGAACCACACCAAGTGTCATGCCAAAATTTGGTGTCGGTTCCGTTTCCAATGCATTTGGTGATAGACTTGGTGAAGTTTGTCCCGAGGTTGTCCGCGATATTACCCGCCTTGATAATTTCATTCCAAATTGTGCTACCTGAAACATTTCTAGATAAATCATTAGCGCAAACCCCCCCCCCCACCCGGACCGTAAATGCTAGATATTATTTTAACCCAGAGAGCATCTTTTTCGTTATGGAATCTCCACCACCATTTGGAAAGTAGGGAGATGTTTTTGCAAGATAATGAACCAATGTTTAAACCACCCTTATCATAAGGTAAAAGAATGTGTTCCCATTTGATCCAATTAATTTTTTTGTCCGCTTCGGACCCACCCCAAAAGAATTTGCGTCTTTTTGTTTCGAGTAAATTGATGATGTTGCAAGGGGCATGGAATAAGGAGAAGTAGTAAAGAGGGATACTAGATAATACGGATTTGATTAAGGTTAGTCGTCCGCCAAAAGAGATTGATTTTGCTTTCCAGTCAGAGAGTCTTTTGTCAAACTTCTCAATGATTGGTTTCCAAGACGAGGCTTTTGTAGTGAGGGTGCCGATGGGAAGTCCGAGGTAAGTGAAAGGAGTTGTGCCGGCCGTACAATTTATGTAGCAAGCCATAGCATCAACTTCATTTTGTGCAACACCAATTCCGTATAAATTACTTTTTTTGAGATTAACTTTTAGGCCCGATATGTTTTCAAAGCATTTGAGTAATTTGGACACGTTTTTAGCGTTCCGTTTACTCCATTCACCAAAGAAGATTGTGTCGTCCGCATACTGGAGATGGGATAACACAATCTTATCATGCCCGACACAAATCCCTCGTAATTGGTCGTTTGCTATAGCACGCTTAGTGAGGATGTTTAGACCTTCGGCCGCGATGATGAAAAGGAAGGGAGAGATAGGGTCGCCTTGGCGAATTCCTCTTTCAGGAGAGAATTCCGCCGTCGGGGAACCATTGATAAGGATGGAAATGGAGGAAGAGGAAAGACATGCATGGATGAAACTGATCCATTTGCGTCCGAATCCCATACATGCCATGGTCTCGAAAAGAAAATCCCATTCGATGCAGTCGAATGCCTTTTCGAAGTCCACTTTGAATATGAGGCCTTTTTGCTTTTTTCTTTTAAGTTCATCGATAATTTCGTTTGCAATTAGAACGCTATCGAGGATGTTACGACCTTTTAGAAATGCGGTTTGTTCAACACCGATTATTTTATGGATAACTTTTGAAAGACGGTTAGCGAGAATCTTGGTGAGGATTTTATAGTAACTTCCGATTAAGCATATGGGTCGATATTCGTTAAAGCCAATAGGGTTGGATTTTTTAGGTATTAGCGTGAAGAAAGATGCATTGCATCCCCTAGATATTTCGGATTTGAGCCAAAACCAATCTAGGGCCCTAATGAGGTCTTCTTTAACTAACCACCAGTATTTTTTGAAGAATTTCATGTTAAAACCGTCCGGTCCAGGCGCCTTGGAGCTTTCGCAATCATTAAGGGCATCCCAGATCTCTTTTTCTGAGAATTGGGATTCGAGGATTAGATTATCTTCTTGCGAAATGTAGATGCGGTCAGGTTCATTTTCGAATGGGCAAGACCCTTTACGTGGTTTGGAGCGGAAAAGTGATTCAAAGTATTTAAGTGCCTCGTTTTTTATTGTGTTAGGTTCTTCGGACCATGTACCATTTAGGGATATGCCACGGATATTGTTTTTGTTAACTCTTCTTTTAATGTAATTATGAAAGTATTTAGAGTTTTCATCGCCCTCGAGGTTCCATTTGATTCGGGCTTTCTGTTTGAACATGTTAGATTTCTGTTTTTCTTTTACTATGTGTTGCATTCTGTTATTAATCCATTTGTCCTTTTCGAGATCTGTTAAGGGCCTAATTTCCGCAAGTTTCTCAAAATCATTAGAAGCATCGAGGTGTGTTTTAATTTCATTGTCTAGATTATTTAGTTGTGCGCTTAGTTTTTTTAGTTCAAATTTGACGTTTTTTTGTTTGTTTCGGAGGATACAGTCAGGGCGGTTTCCGCTTACGGGTTGTGACCATGTAGATTTTATGATGTCGTCTGCATTTTTTAATTTCAACCAGGTATTAAAAACACGAGTGGGTTTAGGGCCAAAGTCTACGATAGAGTTTTTAAGAATAATAGGACAATGGTCGGAAAGGTCACGGTCGAGTGATTTTGAGGAGATATTCGGCCAAAGTTTTAAGATGGACTCAGACACCAAGAAACGGTCAAGTTTACTGAATTTCATTGTCTTGAGACACAAGCGGGTGTATTTCTTACCTCCAAGTGGAATATCGATAAGGTTAGAGTTATCAATGAATTTATTAAAATTGTCGGCCCAGGATTGCTTGAAGAAACAGTTTAGGCGTTCAGATTTGGATCGAACTTCATTGAAATCACCAAAGATGATGTGAGGAATATCAATGGAATCAACAAGTCTTGAGAGTTCATCCCAAAATACAAGTTTTTTCCTGTGTGAATGGGGCCCGTAAACATTAATGATTACCATGTCTGAGGCATATCCAGACCACTTTCCTTTGATAGCAATGAAAAATTCACCTTCAATTGCACTTTCAAATGTAAAAGTGGAGGAGTCCCAGATCAATAGTAGACCACCCGAGGCCCCGATAGCGTCTTTTTGAACAAAATTGAAGTGGGAATTATACCAAAAGGAGTCAATAAGTGAATCAGGAGATTGTCCACATTTTGTTTCTTGTAGACCTAAGATGATAGGGCAGTTTGAGTTGCATATTTTTTTAAGCCAATTAATTTTACCCGTTACCCCTACTCCCCGAATATTAAGAGAAATACAAGCCATTAGAAAACTTACAAAGAACGAGATGATGAAGGAGGGTGCTAATGTTCCGCATTCCATCGGATTCCGATACCTGTACCAAATTCATTTGTACTTGTGCTGCTTCCAGATGCATTTTTTGAGCCCGATTTTTTGGGAATATTCAGTGTAGAGTTGGGATTAGATGTCGAGCTACATTTGCGGTTAAGTTGACCGAATTTCAGTTTTTGTCCGCTACGTGCACAATGTTTAATATATAGGAATTTGGATTGCGGTGCTTTTCTACTCGGTTCAGCTAGCGTAGAATGGTGAGGCGGTTTTGGTTGATTCCGTGCGATTTTTTTGAATTCAAGGTCGCTAGTTCGATGACTTTTCTTTTTTTCTTTCTTCGCATGCAAACGTTTCTTCTTTTCGTTAGATCGAATCTCGGCTAGTGTTGGATTAGAAGTCACATTGTCGTCAATATTAATTGGACAATCATGAGTGGATGAAGGGATCCCTGAGGAGCTGTCTGTATCAGCCTTATTTGACACATCACAGCTTCCATCAAAGTTAGAATTAGAAGGATTGGTTTCGTGGTTTGGTTGGGTTAAAGGGACGGGTTCGTTATGAGGTGGGTTAGGAGAAGATAGGTTTATTGGGTTTGTTATAGGAGCATGGAGATCGATATTGGGCTTAGCGGAGTTCAAGGATTGTAGGTTATTCATAATCTGAATTGGGCTAATAGGTATGGATGGAGGTGTAGTCTCGTTTAGAGGATTGGGGTTGGGTTCAGATGTCGAGTTGTGTAAATCATGGGATGTATGGGGACTGTTCTGATTACCGCTTATAGGGGACGATAAGTTATCATCACCTGTGTCCGTTTCCGAAACATGATCATAATCTGATGAAACAACATGTTCATTATTACCATTATCTTTAGGCTCAGAGTTCGAATTAGTGTCATCAAGATTTTTTGGAAACTTGCAGGCAGCAAATCTCTTCGAGTTAGACAAAGACGACCCATCCGAAGGTGGTATATTTTCGGTGCCAGAATTGTTGTCGCTAGTGTCGTTGGTATTGAACATGTTTTTTGGCGATTTTTGTGTCGCATAACCTTCAAATATTTGGTTACCATCCATGAGGGATTCTTCGTCCGAAGCATAATCATCAGATAGTACATCATCATCCCAAACTGATGATTCGTTATCCATGGAGTTAAACTCAATCGTAGGTTCGTTGATTTCAGAAACAAAAGCATATGTAGATGTAGACCCGTGATTGATAAGGGCACGACCGTAAATGGGTTCAAGTGATCTAGTAATGATGAGAACCTTTCCTGAAGATAAATCTTGTGAACCTTTCTCATCAATGGAACAATTTTTTTGTTCAATTATTTCACCCCATTCTTTAGCAATGTCATTGAACGTTGATTCAAACCAACATGTAAACGGTACCCCTTTGATTTCAACCCAAACTAAACGCCCAGGATAGGAGTATTCATCAGGATCCCAAGGTTGGATGTCATCAAACCAATTCCCCAAGGGGTTCCTATTTTCGTTCAGTTTGCTAGTGTTTAAAACATCGAGAGCCAATTTTTTGTCATCAAAGATAAGCATAACATCACGACCACCTAGGTATTTAGGCTCAAATCCTATAAGATTTTCCGATTTACAGATTTCATCAAAATACATAAGGTGATCAATGTTTTTGATCACCCCAACAAGAGCATGACCAAGTAAATCATTGAGCTTTTCGTCTTGCAATACGTTAATCTCTATAGTTTTAAGATAGTTATTAGTTATACCTGAGCTTTTGTTCGATTCATTTTGAGCCTGAGGGGCAGTGACTTCGGAGAATTTGCGATCATCAGTGAACTTGTTTGTTGGCGGATGATTATTCTGACACGGTTTGTTCACAGGAGGATGAGTATTGGACACGTTGTGCAATTTTCTGTCATGAGCTTTGTAAACTACAAGAAGCATACCATCAACAACAATCATATTGAGTTTCCTCACCATCGAATCAACAAGATGTTCCGGAATGTTCCTGTATCGGACGAAACCGAAGCGTTTTCCATTTTTTAACGTTTTCTTTGGGATGTAAACTTCGGTGATATCCCCAAATTGTTTGAACAGACCCCATAGTTTTACAGAATTCCAGGAGTCGGGAAAGTTGAAAAAAAGGAAAGATATGATGTTTTTTGGTTCAGGTTTATCACGAGAATGCTGGTTGGAATTAGATCCGTATTGCTTGATCAGGTTTTTTGCATTCTCATGGGATTTGAATCGTTGGTAGATGTTGTTAGATGAGGTGTTGAATCTGGCGGCTGTGGGAATATTAGGGTTCCTGATAGATTGGTTCAGATCGGGGAATTCATCAGGCTTAGGGACTTGATTAATCGAAGGTTGGACAGTCTCGTTGCTATTATTCCGATCAATTTTAACCCATACCCCAACATTGTCTGGTTTATATTTGATGTGATTGATTATGTTGGGTTTAGGGTGAATCGACTTTTTGGATGTAGAGTGATGTGGTGTAAACGGTGAAACAGGTATTGAGAACATGATGGTTGAAGCAATCAAATTAAAATAACGATTAGAATAGAGAAAACTGGTAGCCGGAAGTTTACCGGAGAAGAGGACGTATCATTGTATCGGGTTTACCTGACTATTGTAATATTTCAACTTTTATTAAAAAGCTTATTTAAATTTATATAGAAATTTAAAAGGTCAATTGTCTGCTCAGAAAAAAGCTTACAAGCTTTTGAAAATGGCAACTTTTAAAAGCTGTTTCAAATATACATCAAGTTTACTGAACTTTCAAATGGCAATTGTCTGCTCAGAAGTTTTTCAAAAAGGCAAATGTTAAGTTGTTGTTTCAAATATACATCAAGTTTACTTTTTAAGGAACTTTCAAAGGGTAATTGTCTGCTCAGAAAGCTTACAAGTTTTTCAAAAAGGCAACATTTTAAGCTGTTTCAAATATACATCAAGTTTGCTTTTTAATGATTTTCAGCCAGGGTAAGAGAAACAAACCTTTGGAGGAGTATACATTGAGATAAAATGTTCAATTGTTCCACCAAGGAGTCCAACACCATCTATATATTTATATAAGGAGGGAAGAGTGAAATGCTTAGCATATCATAAAAAAGGAGAATACATATATATAACTAGTGACATCTTTATATTTTTAAACAAACCTTCAGTTAGAGTCCCCTTGCCAAATTCATCCAGCAAACATAATGATCGTGAAGTAGCATGCCTTGAAATATTTTAATATCATTATGAATTTCAATAAATTAACTAAGAATTCACTTAGTTACACCAATAAATACCTTAGCATCATTCCAACTTGGTGCAGATCAATCATAAATGTAGATTGTTCAGCTGTCATAAGCTTGCTTCCCATAGCGCAGAAAATCCTGTACTTGCATTAATCATTGACAAATACCCCGAGTATACATTAGTAAAGCAATTCAAGATCATTATGATTGTATATTAGAAGGGGGTTAAAGCTAACCTATCAGTTAAACCCACTATCGCAGCATCTGCGGGTACAAAACTTCCAATGTGGGCAAGAAAAACAATCAATGCTACCTGCAATTAAAGTTAAATGGCATTGAATCTGGGGCTTTTGTTCACGAGGCTTTGTTGGACTCTATATGCAAGTTTATGACGAGAACATTCTGAGACCGTACAGAAAATAGGAACCACCTGCTTTATGTAAATGCTTTTTCCGGAATAATTAGGCCCTGTGATGATATGAATACTCCCTGAGAAACGTAATTCAGAGAACCAACAAATGAATAAACACGATGTTTGTGAATTCTTAGAAGCTAAGTAAACAAAGAAACATTCAATAAAAATGACGCGCCATATACCATGATCAATAATCTTGGTATCATTTGGAATAAATGTGTCAACTGTCATTTCCTGCAAAACATGTCTGATAACAGATTGCACTGAATGTTATTGCCTAAATATTGACTTGGGCAGTCCAGTATGAGAGGAGTGATTTTTGGGAAGAAAAAAAGATACTCTGAGTTTTCTGACCTTCCATTCCTAATATCAAGCACAGGTTCAGCACTCAATGTGGGTCTTACATAATTATTTTGACGAGCGACCAGTGCCAATGACAAAAGGCTATCGAGCAATGAGCAACATTAGTCAATAAATACTAAAAAACAGTTTACAAAAGGTCGAGAAGCTAAGGATCAGCTAGCTAAAAATGTATCTGACCAGTCAAGTTCAGCTGCAAAATTGACCCCCTTGAGTAGATGCATTGAGAACTCAAGAATATGCGACACTAAGTCCCTTGTAATGGCTCTCTCCATATCTTTGAAAGGATATGAGTAAATACAAGAAAGAAACAAAAAATTGATTAATACAATGCATATATCAACTTAAATCCTGAGAGTTGAATTTTTTATGCCCAGGCGAATGAAAATCTCTTAGTATGTGTTAAGAAAACTGAATGGTTCCCCAGCCTGTTACGATTTCATTAGCAGCTGAAAGAGAGTTTATTATTAAGATCACATACCCAGAATTTTATGATAGATGTCTCCTAAAAGACTGTCCAATTCTCGTGTTTTTGCATTGCGGTAGTAGAACTTTCTAACGTCACTGTCTTCATCAGAGAACTGGAAAACGAAACTCGGGCTTAATGAGTTGGAGTTGATTAAATGCATCTAAATATATGGTAATGTTATATTAAGATTAACAAGTAACCATCTTACTGCAAATTCGTAGTCTTCAAGGTTGTCTAGGACTCCTTCCTCTAGCCTTTCTTCAAATATGCACATCAGGTATCCTATTCGGAAACACAAACATAAGTAAAGCATATGAAGATACACTCTCAATTTCAGCACTAAAGAAACAACAGTTTAGTTACACATCCTTCAACATATGATTCTTTTAAATTGGAGAGTGGCAACAATGTTTATTTACTTACATTGTTACGACAAAAAAGTAGCTCCTAAACTGCAAGAGATTTTAGGGAGAAACTAAGAGTTGTGGTATCATCAATGTTTTTTTACTTATGTTGTTACACTATTCGTACATCTATTTTATATTTACTTGGTTATAGTTATTTTCTATATATACTATTTATTCGTATATCTATACTAGAGTCATAGATCCTTCATAGTTCAGTTTCAAGCTGTGTAGGAAAACCAGAAGAGCAAGTAACTAAAGGATGGTTCTATGTGGGGTGGCCTATATGGAGCCAGTAATGGCCAGTAATGGGAGCCTAGCCTGGACAAACATCGTCTTTAGAAGAAAGAGGTTGGGAAACCAAGAGACATCAAATAGATATACCATCTTTACATTATATAGTGTTATAGTATGCTGATTACATATATTTGCAAAATTTAAGACTAAGAATTGGAGGGGTGCGCCAGCCAAGGTAGTAGTGCAACACCAAGGCGACGCTCAAAGACCCCAATAGCAAGCTATTGTGATGGGCCTTTCCCCATAAAAAATAAGATTAATATCGAGTGGGCCGATGACCCACATATCAGATATTAAACTGATAAGAACAGATACTACACTTGATCTTAGCCAAAAGGCCGAGAAAGGTATGCTCATTCCTTGGTTGGGATGCTGCTTTTATAGCCACTCCCTTCACCCTTGTATTTTTCACTCACCCGATGTGGGATTGTGAGCTACCCTTTTAATATCAGTTTTCACCAATAATTCTACACTAGACTAAAACTTCAGACCCTTTTCTAATTGTACCTGATTGAGTAAATTTTATTTCAAACTTAATTAAAGAGCACAGTAGTACTTAAGTTTAGATAGAATATATATAAACATATGGGTAAGATCTTATATTAGTGCTTCAAGACTGGCATCATATCCAATATGTCAGACATGTATGATGATAGCAAAAGTTTAAGATGATTAACTTCAGCCCAGTTGAACTACATACATTTAGGCGTTAGACAGTATTTGCAAAGAAGAAAGACAAACCTATTTGATTAATATAAACAACTTGTGGGAGCAATTGATCTCTAGACATGTAAGGAAGACGTGCGAGTTCTAACGATGATACCTGTCCAAGGAATGGTGTAATGATTACTAAAACATATATAAACACAAATTTACTTCCAATAACGATGCCATTACAACATTTGTACAGTTAGAACTGAACCTCCTCCAAAAATTCTGGCAATTCTTCATATATTTGCCTCAGTTCATCCAACTGCATTTGATATAAAGGAAAGGTTTGTCAAGAAAAAGGAAAATGCACTTGTAAGGTAAATATGCAGAAATAGAGAGACATATAATGTGTGATTGAGATTATTCAATCATAAGGTCCTAACCTCTTCACAAAAACCATCTTTTACAGATGTCTCGTAACCTTTGTCTTTACTTCTATTTACATCAATAACACCAATTATCTACAAAAGAAAAAACAAATAAAAAAAATAGTGAAAGTTTAATTTAATATCATCTAAAATTTAAGATAGCACCTAGAGGAGGAAATAACATGATTTATACAGCAGTGAAATTTTAATTGAAGAAGCATGAACATATTGTGAAATGAATAATCAGCAAAGTGAAATAAAAGCTAACCAACCAGTTCATATACATAAGCCAGATCCATTGAAATGCAAGAAGCCGCCTATTAAAAAGTCACAATCCAATTACGTAATTGCCTTCCAGCTACAACAATAATATATAAGAAAACAAATGAAAACAAAACTGCATCATTACCATTTTTTCGAGAGTAATTCATTACCTTCTCAATAATATTTACACCAAAGTAGTTAGCATGCTCCTGAAGATTTTCAGAAACTCCTAGGTCAAACATCTTGTTGATATGCAGAAGTGCAGCAAGGCTCTACATGATATAAGAAACATAAGTTAAAACAAGTTGATGACAAGGTCCTTATATGTATATAACTACTACAGATGTGTAGAGGTTTTATGTATTGTCAACATACGGAGTAATTCTTATCTGAAGACAGGGTTAGCATGCAACAGCGAAATGTATATTTAAAAATTATGCATGCTTTCAGATAGATATAAGGATGTCATGAAATGAAGAACAAAGATTACCTTCAAAAAGGAAGTCCAATCACCACAGGAACATACAGAACTGGGGGAGTTGAATTTCTACCATGCAAAAAACTTAAATAATGAGTGAGAACATTACAAATAAAATATATACTAAAAAATTAACTATTCTGGAGTTGTAACATATAAATAGACTTGATGAGACCAACTATAGTGGACCACAATGGAAAAATAGTAGAGCTTCTTATGGGCTGCAGTAATAATACCATGCAAAACTGGAAATATTGGATCACCCATTCATATAAAGATATTTCAATGCTTTAGAATTTAGAATTTACAACAAACCACCTCCATATCCAATAAAAAGTTAATATGTCATCTAAAATAAATAAATATAAGACATAAGATAGTATTGTACCTTCAATATGTGGGGAACATCCTTAACAGATTTCAACGTATTACGTAAAGCAGTCAACAATTCTTCAGATGCAACGAAGAATGATATCTGAATCTATCAAAGAACACAAACATTTTTGCAGATACGGAGTAAAGCACACAACGACGAATGCAAGTTTTAAAAAGGATACAAAATCCAGACGACTATTCAAATTGTCGATGTCTAGTATGGGCCTGAGAAACCATGTCCTATTACAGAGAAAACAAACCATCAGTATGAACCTGTAGGCTGCAGGAAAAGTTTCAATCACTGAATATTTCTACACTTACAGAACATAAAAAAGCAAATCCTTGTTTACCTGAGAAGACGTTTGCCCATAGGTGTCACACACTAAAAACATAGAACATCGATTAGATACTGATTTCAAAATCAAAGAAGATAAAAAAGAAGAGAGCAATCTCCACACCTTATTCATCATTCCAAAGACAGAAAACCTGCATGTAATCGAATATTACCATCACAGTCATATTTATAAAGATTCAATTGGAACTAAATCATTGATCTCTCAACTATAGTTACTTTTGATATGTACACAAACAGAAAGAACAATTGATTACCCTTCTTTTGCTCTACCAATACCCATGTGACTTGGATGTTTGTCTGTTTGGAATATCTGCAACGCCTCATGAGCTGCGGAGTCAACTTTAAGAAATTTGTTCCTGCATTTCAAAAAAAGAGGACTTATAGGCAACCAGTGGTGGATGGTAATATGAATACCAAAAGTATGATTACATACAGTGAGATTTGCATGACAGAATTGATTGCAATTGACACACTCCCACACTCATTTTGTTCAATGGTATCCACGACTCTTTCGTTCTCCAATATGGCAAGAAGTCCTCCACTAGCACGAACTTGAACTTCACTCTCTATGTCCATCATAGAGCTTAGCTATAGTTAAAAAAAAACAATAGAATATTGACTTAGACTAAAGTACAACTTTATTATAAATAAAGTTATATGACAATTATAGCACGATTATCTATAACAAGACCAGATTGTTCAACAATACTAGATCCAATAGTGTGGTGGTAGAAGAGTGACGGGAAAGAAAAGAGTATAGCAACAATAAGTAACATAACTTGAAAGCAAGGCGCACATGGAGGATATTTATACAGTGTCCAGTCTTATTTTAGTCAGCTAACAGAAGATTTTATAAAAGACCAAACCAAACAAAGTAACCAAAGAGGAAGAAGAGATAGTATTTGCTGAAATTTGTTAATTAAACGGATTAACAATGTGAGTGTCTTAAAAGTAATTGGCATAAACACTGTCAGACAAACATTAAACTAGGGAGGAGTGATAACTTGGGGAAAAAAAATCATGAAATAACTTACAAAGCAGACTCTTTCTTTGATGTTTAACCCATCATCCATTCCTGTTACTCGAAGATATATTAATCTGTCTTATGAGACCAACAGATAAAACAGCAAGTTCGAAACGTTAAAAATAGAGAACTTTATAAACCGAGAGGCAATATGTATACGGAAACATATCATATCATATGAAAGATAAAAAGATACAAAAATAATAGAAGCATATTCATAATAATTCATCACTATAAACTTCTGGTGCTACCATCGGCCAAAAAATAGATAAGTTTCTGAATGCTTTTGTCTCTGTTATTTTAGAACAGTCAACCATTCTTGTTAAAATCATAGCTTACTACAAATTCATCATATCAACATGAACAA
The DNA here is from genome assembly GCF_046630445.1 of Rutidosis leptorrhynchoides. Classification (NCBI taxonomy): domain Eukaryota; kingdom Viridiplantae; phylum Streptophyta; class Magnoliopsida; order Asterales; family Asteraceae; genus Rutidosis; species Rutidosis leptorrhynchoides. Next base: position 97,480,930 of record NC_092334.1, on the reverse strand, counting down.
AAAAGGTATCACATAAATAGTGGGTTAAGTTTGTACATGACAGATCACAACAGTGTTCACTATATACGAATAATATGGCAAAAGAGGTATTTGATGAAACCCATAAACTTCTATTTAGTTCAGACTTCCAAATTTGCTGAAAGGCAAAAAGAATTACTAGCCGGAAACTTGAGAAATATGTTCATTATTACTCAGTGTTACAACCAACGACCTTCAAAAGCAGTCACCATTGAATTGCATAACTGAAAATCATTTTAGAGTTACTGCACCTGTGCCACGCTTGTTCATAACTAAATATTGAACTCTTCATCTGCTTTACAGAAGGCACCTCGCTTTCACCATCTGTATCACTAGCAAGAGTAAGTACACAATCCACAATCCACAAGCTCAGGGTGCATAAAGAACGCAAAAAAAAACCCTACCATTTTGTTGTAAAGCAGTCAAGAGAAATTCATCACTCTTGGTACTTGTGTATATGATCAATGGCTTAACCTGATACTTCACTGGGACAAGACAAAGTAAGAAAAAAGAGTTGTTAAGCTGCAGTAAGCTGTCCAATGACCCACACTGAAAAGCTGATGATATGAAATAGAAGTAATCAAGTATCATAAGGAAGAGGAGAGGAAATGCAACTAAAATCTTATTGACGAGTTAACGAAATTCCCTTCACCTTGTAAAAAATATTGTATGTAAGAGGGAAAGCAAAAGTATCTTTTACCCATATCAATCAAGGGAAACTCTCCAGTTCCGTCTTCCCATAGTTCCAGCACATGAAGTTCACGAGTAAGAGTATCATAATAGGAAACTCCAATTCTAATTACAAAATTTTAGTAATGTGTCAACTCTATTACACATATCTTCATATCATATTGAAAGGGAAGACTTAGTCTGCAGGATATTGTAAATATAAGATTATTATGTACATTATTCCTGGTAAACAAATAAAATATGATAATGATTATCAGTATATTAGTGTGGATAACGTCAATATCAGTTTGGCGGCATACACAAAATACTGATGTTTGTTTACGAAAGAAGCTTAACCTATGACCCTGCATGAGGCATGCCATGTACACCTGCATAGACAAACCATATTAAATTATTAACGCCAAACAAGTTTAGGGAAACATTACACAATGAAATTTTATATTAATATAAGCAAAAATAATATTCGCGGATAAACTTAAGACAAATTAGCCTGTGCTTCCAAATACTTTCCATTTCTGTTCCTTCGTGACAATGAAGAAAGGAATAGTTTCTCAAAGTAAAACAGTTTTTAGAGGAAAAAGCCTGGATTACAAGATATCATTTTGGTTCTAGAAAAGTTAATTAGCTAATTTCTCTTATTTCATTAATTATCGCGATACTAGTTATAGCTATAGTAGTGATGATGTCCACGTGGCATTGCATTACTGAACGAAAACTGAACTTTGCTGTCAATTACTTTTTCTATGTTACTGAGTTGCTGAAATATTGATTCCTTTACTAAACTATTAACATTAATTGCTAAAGTAAGTTCCAATTAGCTAGATAGATACGGACTTGCAACAATTCTTCAAATCATATATATCAATTATCAAATAAAGTTACAAAACGCGATCGATAAATCAAACATTAATTAGTAGCGTTAACGCCTAATAAATCGAAGTAATTACTGCTAATACATGATATTATGAAAGGATTGAGATATCACGAGGACGATGACCGAAGAAAACGTGAACAGGTAAAAATTAGGTTACAGAATATGAAAATGCACGCAAGCAATTAACTGATCCGATAAATAATAGTATGTGATATGGTGATATACAAGTAACAGAGAATGTATTAATGGCGTTGATTAACGCACCTGAGGCACAGCTTCTGTTTCGTCTACCTCCTCCTCCTCCATAGCACAATTCGAGCGTGTGTGTTTTCGCGCGAAAGTGAATCGGTGTATTTATGTAGAGTTTTTTACTGAGTACAAGTGTACAACAGTTATTATATATACTTATATTTACAAGCCTAAATGAAATGAATAGTACTATTTATTTTTTACTTTTCGCAAACTTACCCCCAATTTTTATTAAAATACAAATCGACCCCTACTTTATACTTATATTTACAAGTCAAAGTGAAATGAATAATCCTATTCATTTTTTTACTTTTCGCAAACTTACCCCCCAACTTTTATTAAAATACAAATCGACCCCCACTTTATACTCTTATTAAAAAACAAATCGCACCCCCACTTTATACGTATATTTTTTCCCAAATTTCACAAACTTAACCCCCTAACTTTTATTAAAATATAAATCGAACCCCCACTTTATTAACTTTTTTTTTTTTACTAATATTCAATTTTCACAAACTTAACCCTCTAACTTTTATTAAAATACAAATCAAACTCCCACTTTATACGTATATTTTTTTTCAAACTTAACCCCCTAACTTTTATTAAAATACAAATCGAACCCCCACTTTACTAACTTTTTTTTAAATAAAACTCGAACGCTAAAAGAAGCAACTTTCACAAAAGGAACAACCCTTCAATGTTAGATGTCGAAAAAAATTCGTTTTTACAAAATAGATCAAGACTTTTTTTTAACTCGCATTCAAAACGGAGCCCCCGGCGCGAAGCGAGGGCTCCACAACTAGTTATACTACTAATTACTCGTAATACCGATTAATTATGAAAATTTGGAATGGAATTGGGATTCGTTTAAGTAAATATCGGTTCAGTCTCTTTATATTAGAGATAGACAAAATTTCCAAAATGATCCCTGTAGTTTCGATCAGAATACACTCATGGTCCCTATTCTTTTATACGTAATGGATGATCATGTGGTTTACACTTGATGATCCCTGCCACTAACGTCCATTAACTTTTTCCGTTAACTTTTGGCATGTGCAAGGCACATGAGAGTAAGAATGTATTTTCCTTTGTGTCTTCACCATCTTCTTCATTCATCCCAAAATTATAAACCCTATAATCAATTCAAATCTAATATAAACTAAATATAAATTCAAATCAAAATCTTAAAATAAATAAACACGTTCTCAATATATACCAATATATAAATGCTCCATATATAAACCATGAACAAGAGTAAATGTTGTGTACCTATCATAACACCCTTCGAAACTTTACGTTCTCATCATCATCGTAAATAGGAAAGTGTTAGATGTAAATAAAAACTTTGTAGAAGACCAGGATTACGCATTTAATTTGTTTGTTTAATTATTTTATATATTTATTAAATTAATTAGCCGATTTATTTATTTATATATTTTTTTCGACATTTATTTATATATATTTTTGATTTTTGATATATAATGAAATGTATACTCTAGTCCTTGTACATTTTTAATGTATTAATTCGTCTCATTTTAATGATGATGATCCAAGGTTTATTATTGCCGGTAACTAAATTACCCAAGTCTCGTTGGTCTCACACAACTTAGTCGCGGTTTCCTTAACCGGATGAGATTAAATTTACTTTGGATAGCCTAGGACTTAATCCTAAGTTTAAGTTTTAGTTAACCACTAAAATAAGACGCAGGAAGGCAGTAGATCACGAAGCGGTGGCATTGGATACTATGCACCGAACCTTGGATGGATAAAAGTTAAAGGTAAGGGACTGTTATGTTAATCAATAAAACCCGTGAGGATTACTTTATTATTGATCGGCTATTTATAAAGCACAAATGCAAACCCCTACACCCACAAACTGGCCGGGCCTAACCTATACACTCTAACACTCCCCCGCAGTCCGAACGGCGAAATCGTGGAAGTTCGGACTGGATCAAAACAATAAACATTAAATAAAGTAATAAAGGATACTTCTTTTTTCATTTGTTGCATCGAATAGACTGATTTTGCTGATATCGTTGCGTCTTGCTTGACTGCGTTTCCTTTTTCGTAACGTTTTTTTATACGTCGTGACGTTTGCTTTGCCTAAGGATTGCGTAGGACTTGGCCAAGGAACTCTGTCGACATAAACTCTTCATCAACTCAAACTTTTTTGACTATATTCTCTTTTTTCGGGGTTTGGAACCTAGTCAAGCTAGGCGGCTCATCCCCACGCTGATTGGCTTATTTATTTATAATCTTTTTATAGCTAGGAAAGCAAGATGAAAAACATTCATGAAATAATAAAAAGGCTGGGACTTTGCTGTACGCATATCCAAGAGAGGAGAAAAAAATAAAAGTAATAGGCTAATAATAATAAGAAATATTGAAAACAAAAGAAGAAAATATATGTTGGTCGGCTGTGAACATGTAGATCTGGGAACATTCAAGCGACATCAACTTGTTATTCGACGGCCGTATAATTTTTTTGGTAGAGGTTTTAGAAAGGAAAAAAAATAGAAGATAAAGGATAGAAAGATTTGACGGGGTGGTATAGAGACAACGGCCGATTAGGCCTCGGGATCAGACCTAAACTCTGATTACCATGTTAATCAATAAAACCCGTGAGGATTACTTTATTATTGATCGGCTATTTATAAAGTACAAATGCAAACCCCTACACCCACAAACGGGCCGGGCCTAACCTATACACTCCAACATGTTACTAGCCTAACCGCTCAACCAAACAATCATGGAAAGGGACAAGGTCAATTTTCCTTTGCAGAAAACCAATTCGGGAAAGTCAACTAGTCACCCCAAAATGTATGGGGAACTAGCAACATCAAAGGAAGAGAACACTCTCCTACAAATAAGAGAAACGATTTAGAAACTTGGCATGCATAAAACTTCATGTCATTCTCATACACTCTCAAATACCTTTCGGTGGCGTAAAGCAATCTATGTATCTGCTACCTTCGGGGAACCGTCAGCGAAAGGCCAAACATGAAATGTCCCGTTCTTATTGATTAAAAACGTTCCATATTAATTGATTTTGTTGCGAGGTTTTGACCTCTATATGAGACGTTTTTCAAGGACTGCATTCATTTTTAAAACAAACCATAACCTTTATTTCATAAATAAAGGTTTAAAAAGCTTTACGTAGATTATCAAATAATGATAATCTAAAATATCCTGTTTACACACGACCATTACATAATGGTTTACAATACAAATATGTTACATCGAAATCAGTTTCTTGAATGCAGTTTTTACACAATATCATACAAACATGGACTCCAAATCTTGTCCTTATTTTAGTATGCAACAGCGGAAGCTCTTAGTATTCACCTGAGAATAAACATGCTTTAAACGTCAACAAAAATGTTGGTGAGTTATATGTTTAACCTATATATATCAAATCGTAACAATAGACCACAAGATTTCATATTTCAATACACATCCCATACATAGAGATAAAAATTATTCATATGGTGAACACCTGGTAACCGACATTAACAAGATGCATATATAAGAATATCCCCATCATTCCGGGACACCCTTCGAATATGATATAAATTTCGAAGTACTAAAGCATCCGGTACTTTGGACGGGGTTTGTTAGGCCCAATAGATCTATCTTTAGGATTCGCATCAATTAGGGTGTCTGTTCCCTAATTCTTAGATTACCAGACTTAATAAAAAGGGGCATATTCGATTTCAATAATTCAACCATAGAATGTAGTTTCACGTACTTGTGTCTATTTTGTAAATCATTTATAAAACCTGCATGTATTCTCATCCCAAAAATATTAGATTTTAAAAGTGGGACTATAACTCACTTTCACAGATTTTTACTTCGTCGGGAAGTAAGACTTGGCCAATGGTTGATTCACGAACCTATAACAATATACATATATATCAAAGTATGTTCAAAATATATTTACAACACTTTTAATATATTTTGATGTTTTAAGTTTATTAAGTCAGCTGTCCTCGTTAGTAACCTACAACTAGTTGTCCACAGTTAGATGTACAGAAATAAATCGATAAATATTATCTTGAATCAATCCACGACCCAGTGTATACGTATCTCAGTATTGATCACAACTCAAACTATATATATTTTGGAATCAACCTCAACCCTGTATAGCTAACTCCAACATTCACATATAGAGTGTCTATGGTTGTTCCGAAATATATATAGATGTGTCGACATGATAGGTCGAAACATTGTATACGTGTCTATGGTATCTCAAGATTACATAATATACAATACAAGTTGATTAAGTTATGGTTGGAATAGATTTGTTACCAATTTTTACGTAGCTAAAATGAGAAAAATTATCCAATCTTGTTTTACCCATAACTTCTTCATTTTAAATCCGTTTTGAGTGAATCAAATTGCTATGGTTTCATATTGAACTCTATTTTATGAATCTAAACATAAAAAGTATAGGTTTATAGTCGGAAAAATAAGTTACAAGTCATTTTTGTAAAGGTAGTCATTTCAGTCGAAAGAACGACGTCTAGATGACCATTTTAGAAAACATACTTCCACTTTGAGTTTAACCATAATTTTTGGATATAGTTTTATGTTCATAATAAAAATCATTTTTTCAGAATAACAACTTTTAAATCAAAGTTTATCATAGTTTTTTAATTAACTAACCCAAAACAGCCCGCGGTGTTACTATGACGGCGTAAATCCGGTTTTACGGTGTTTTTCGTGTTTCCAGGTTTTAAATCATTAAGTTAACATATCATATAGATATAGAACATGTGTTTAGTTGATTTTAAAAGTCAAGTTAGAAGGATTAACTTTTATTTGCGAACAAGTTTAGAATTAACTAAACTATGTTCTAGTGATTACAAGTTTAAACCTTCGAATAAGATAGCTTTATATGTATGAATCGAATGATGTTATGAACATCATTACTACCTCAAGTTCCTTGGATAAACCTACTGGAATTGAGAAAAATAGATCTAGCTTCAAAGGATCCTTGGATGGCTTGAAAGTTCTTGAAGCAGAATCATGACACGAAAACAATTTCAAGTAAGATTTTCACTCGAAATAAGATTGTTATAGTTATAAAAATTGAATTAAAGTTTGAATATGATTATTACCTTGTATTAGAAAGATAACCTACTGTAAGTAACAAAGGTTTCTTGATCTTGGATGATTACTTGGAATGGATTTAGAAAACTTGGAAGTAAACTTGCAATCTTGGAAGTATTCTTGATTTTATGAAACTAGAACTTTTGGAATTTATGAAGAACACTTAGAACTTGAAGATAGAACTTGAGAGAGATCAATTAGATGAAGAAAATTGAAGAATGAAAGTGTTTGTAGGTGTTTTTAGTCGTTGGTGTATGGATTAGATATAAAGGATATGTAATTTTATTTTCATGTAAATAAGTCATGAATGATTACTCATATTTTTGTAATTTTATGAGATATTTCATGCTAGTTGCCAAATGATGGTTCCCACATGTGTTAGGTGACTCACATGGGCTGCTAAGAGCTGATCATTGGAGTGTATATACCAATAGTACATACATCTAAAAGCTGTGTATTGTACGAGTACGAATACGGGTGCATACGAGTAGAATTGTTGATGAAACTAAACGAGGATGTAATTGTAAGCATTTTTGTTAAGTAGAAGTATTTTGATAAGTGTCTTGAAGTCTTTCAAAAGTGTATGAATACATATTAAAACACTACATGTATATACATTTTAACTGAGTCGTTAAGTCATCGTTAGTCGTTACATGTAAACGTTGTTTTGAAACCTTTAGGTTAACGATCTTGTTGAATGTTGTTAACCCATTGTTTATTATAACAAATGAGATGTTAAATTGTTATATTATCATGATATTATGATATATAATATATCTTAGTATGATATATATACAGTTAAATGTCGTTACAACGATAATCGTTACATATATGTCTCGTTTCGAAATCATTAAGTTAGTAGTCTTATTTTTACATATGTATTTCATTGTTAATACACTTAATAATATATTTAATTATCATTTAACATAATTAACCAAGTGTATCAATATCTTAATATGATTCATATGTACCTAGTAAGACGTTGTTATAACGATAATCGTTATATATATCGTTTTCGAGTTTCTTAAATTAATAGTCTCATTTTTATGTATATAACTCATTGTTAAAATACCTAATGAGATACATACTTATAATAAAATCATGTTAACTATATATATAACCATATATATGTCATCGTATAGTTTTTACAAGTTTTAACGTTCGTGAATCACCGGTCAACTTGGGTGGTCAATTGTCTATATGAAACATATTTCAATTAATCAAGTCTTAACAAGTTTGATTGCTTAACATGTTGGAAACACTTAATCATGTAAATAACAATTTCATTTAATATACATATAAACATGGAAAAGTTCGGGTCACTACAGTACCTACCCGTTAAATAAATTTCGTCCCGAAATTTTAAGCAGTTGGAGGTGTTGACGTATCTTCTGGAAATAAATGCGGGTATTTCTTCTTCATCTGATCTTCACGCTCCCAGGTGAACTCGGGTCCTCTACGAGCATTCCATCGAACCTTAACAATCGGTATCTTGTTTTTTTTTAAGTCTCTTAGCCTCACGATCCATTATTTCGACGGGTTCTTCAATGAATTGAAGTTTTTCGTTGATTTGGATTTCATCTAATGGAATAGTGAGATCTTCTTTAGCAAAACATTTCTTCAAATTCGAGACGTGGAAAGTGTTACGTACAGCCGCGAGTTGTTGAGGTAATTCAAGTCGGTAAGCTACTGGTCCGACACGATCAATAATCTTGAATGGTCCAATATACCTTGAATTTAATTTCCCTCGTTTACCAAATCGAGCAACGCCTTTCAAAGGTGCAACTTTAAGCATGACCATCTCTCCAATTTCAAATTCTATATCTTTTCTTTTAATGTCAGCGTAGCTCTTTTGTCGACTTTGGGCGGTTTTCAACCGTTGTTGAATTTGGATGATCTTCTCGGTAGTTTCTTGTATTATCTCTGGACCCGTAATCTGTCTATCCCCCACTTCACTCCAACAAATTGGAGACCTGCACTTTCTACCATAAAGTGCTTCAAAAGGCGCCATCTCAATGCTTGAATGGTAGCTGTTGTTGTAGGAAAATTCTGCTAACGGTAGATGTCGATCCCAACTGTTTCCGAAATCAATAACACAAGCTCGTAGCATGTCTTCAAGCGTTTGTATCGTCCTTTCGCTCTGCCCATCAGTTTGTGGATGATAGGCAGTACTCATGTCTAGACGAGTTCCCAATGCTTGCTGTAATGTCTGCCAGAATCTTGAAATAAATCTGCCATCCCTATCAGAGATAATAGAGATTGGTATTCCATGTCTGGAGACGACTTCCTTCAAATACAGTCGTGCTAACTTCTCCATCTTGTCATCTTCTCTTATTGGCAGGAAGTGTGCTGACTTGGTGAGACGATCAACTATTACCAAAATAGTATCATAACCACTTGCAGTCCTTGGCAATTTAGTAATGAAATCCATGGTAATGTTTTCCCATTTCCATTCCGGGATTTCAGGTTGTTGTAGTAGACCTGATGGTTTCTGATGTTCAGCTTTGACCTTAGAACACGTCAAACATTCTCCTACATATTTAGCAATATCGGTTTTCATACCTGGCCACCAAAAATGTTTCTTAAGATCCTTGTACATCTTCCCCGTTCCAGGATGTATTGAGTATCTGGTTTTATGAGCTTCTCTAAGTACCATTTCTCTCATATCTCCAAATTTTGGTACCCAAATTCTTTCAGCCCTATACCGGGTTCCGTCTTCCCGAATATTAAGATGCTTCTCCGATCCTTTGGGTATTTCATCCTTTAAATTTCCCTCTTTTAAAACTCCTTGTTGCGCCTCCTTTATTTGAGTAGTAAGGTTAGTGTGAATCATTATATTCATAGATTTTACTCGAATGGGTTCTCTGTCCTTTCTGTTCAAGGCGTCGGCTACCACATTTGCCTTCTCCGGGTGGTAACGAATCTCAAAGTCGTAATCATTCAACAATTCAATCCACCTACGCTGCCTCATATTCAGTTGTTTCTGATTAAATATGTGTTGAAGACTTTTGTGGTCGGTATATATAATACTTTTGACCCCATATAAGTAGTGCCTCCAAGTCTTTAATGCAAAAACAACCGCGCCTAATTCCAAATCACGCGTCGTATAATTTTGCTCGTGAATCTTCAATTGTCTAGACGCATAAGCAATCACCTTCGTCCGTTGCATTAATACACAACCGAGACCTTGCTTTGATGCGTCACAATAAATCACAAAATCATCATTCCCTTCAGACAATGACAATATAGGTGCCGTAGTTAGCTTTTTCTTCAATAATTGAAACGCCTTTTCTTGTTCATCCTTCCATTCAAATTTCTTCCCTTTATGCGTTAATGCAGTCAAGGGTTTTGCTATTTTGGAGAAATCTTGGATGAATCTTCTGTAGTAACCAGCCAATCCTAAAAATTGACGTATATGCTTCGGAGTTTTTGGGGTTTCCCACTTTTCAACGGTTTCGATCTTTGCCGGGTCCACCTGGATACCTTCTTTGTTCACTATGTGACCAAGGAATTGAACTTCTTCCAATCAAAATGCACACTTTAAAAACTTAGCGTACAGTTTTTCTTTCCTCAATACTTCTAGCACTTTTCTCAAATGTTCTTCGTGCTCTTGATCATTCTTTGAGTAAATAAGTATGTCATCGATGAAAACAATGACAAACTTGTCAAGATATGGCCCACACACTCGGTTCATAAGGTCCATGAACACAGCTGGTGCGTTAGTCAATCCAAACAGCATAACCATAAACTCGTAATGACCATAACGCGTCCTAAAAGCAGTTTTTGGAATATCATCCTCCTTTACTCGCATTTGATGATATCCAGAAAGTAAATCGATCTTCGAATAAACCGACGAGCCTTGTAATTGATCAAATAAGTCGTCAATTCTCGGCAGTGGATAACGGTTTTTGATGGTAAGTTTGTTCAACTCTCTGTAGTCAATACACAACCTAAATGTACCATCCTTCTTCTTGACAAACAAAACAGGAGCTCCCCATGGTGATGTGCTTGGTCGAATGAAACCACGTTCTAATAGTTCTTGCAGTTGGCTTTGCAGTTCTTTCATCTCGCTGGGTGCGAGTCCATAAGGAGCACGAGCTATTGGTGCAGCTCCTGGTACAAGATCTATTTGAAATTCAACAGATCGATGTGGAGGTAGTCCCGGTAATTCTTTCGGAAATACATCGGGAAATTCTTTTGCGACGGGAACATCATTGATGCTCTTTTCTTCAGTTTGTACTTTCTCGACGTGTGATAGAACAGCATAGCAACCTTTTCTTATTAGTTTTTGTGCCTTCAGGTTACTAATAAGATTTAACTTTGCGTTGCTCTATTCTCCGTACACCATTAAGGGTTTTCCTTTTTCTCGTATAATGCGAATTGCATTTTTGTAACAAACGATCTCTGCTTTCACTTCTCTCAACCAGTCCATACAGATTATCACATCAAAACTCCCTAACTCTACTGGTATCAAATCAATCTTAAATATTTTGCTACCCTGTTTAATTTCTCGATTCCGGCATATATTATCTACTGAAATTAATTTACCGTTTGCTAATTCGAGTAAAAATTTACTATCCAACGGCGTCAATGGACAACTTAATTTAGCACAAAAATCTCTACTCATATAGCTTCTATCCACACCCGAATCAAATAAAACGTAAGCAGATTTATTGTCAATAAGAAACGTACCAGTAACAAGCTCCGGGTCTTCCTGTGCCTCTGCCGCATTAATATTGAAAACTCTTCCGCGGCCTTGTCCATTCGTGTTCTCCTGGTTCGGGCAATTTCTAATAATGTGGCCCGGTTTTCCACATTTATAACAAACTACATTGGCATAACTTGCTCCGACACTACTTGCTCCGCCATTACTCGTTCCGACACCATTTGTTCCTTTCGTTCTGTTAACCCCTGGTCCGTAGACCTCACACTTCGCCGCGCTATGACCATTTCTTTTACACTTGTTGCAAAATTTGGTGCAGAACCCCGAGTGATACTTTTCACACCTTTGGCATAGCTGCTTCTGATTGTTGTTGTTGTTGTGGTTGTTATTGTTGTTGGGATGATTGTTGTAGTTGCTGTTGTTGTTGCTGTTGTTGTTGTTGTTGTTGTTGGACCGTTTGTTGTAGTTGCGATTGATGTTGCGATTGTTGGGATAATTTTTGCGATTATTATTGTAATTGCTGTTGTTGTTGTATTGGTGATTCTTATCACCGTTTTCCTCCCACTTTCTTTTGACTTGCTTCACATTGGCCTCTTCAGCCGTCTGTTCTTTAATTCTTTCCTCAATCTGGTTCACTAGTTTGTGAGCCATTCTACATGCCTGTTGTATGGAGGCGGGCTCGTGTGAACTTATATCTTCTTGGATTCTTTCCGGTAATCCTTTCACAAACGCGTCGATCATCTCTTCCTCATCTTCGAATGCTCCCGGACACAATAGGCACAATTCTGTGAATTGTCTTTTGTACGTGGTAATATCAAATCCTTGGGTTTGTAACCCTCTAAGTTCTGTCTTGAGCTTATTGACCTCGGTTCTGGGACGGTACTTCTCGTTCATCAAGTGCTTGAATGCTGACCACGGTAGTGCGTACGCATCATCTTGTCCCACTTGCTCTAGATAGGTATTCCACCATGTTAACGCAGAACCTGTGAAGGTATGCGTAGCGTACTTCACTTTGTCCTCTTCAGTACACTTACTTATGGCAAATATCGATTCGACCTTCTCGGTCCACCGTTTCAATCCGATCGGTCCTTCGGTTCCATCAAATTCCAAAGGTTTGCAGGCAGTGAATTCTTTATAGGTACATCCTACACGATTTCCTTTACTGCTAGATCCAAGGTTATTGTTGGTATGTAGCGCAGCCTGTACTGCGGCTATGTTTGAAGCTAGAAAAGTACGGAATTCCTCTTCATTCATATTCACGGTGTGTCGAGTAGTCGGTACCATTTCCTTCAAAATAGTCAAATGGAACAAGTTAATCATACATAATATTAAGAGTAGTTAATAGTATTTCGTAGCATAATATGAACTCATTTATAAAAGCTTTTTCTTCATATTAGCGTTTTATAAGTTTAAATTCGGGTAGTACCTACCCGTTAAGTTCATACTTAGTAGCTAATATACAATTCAACTACTACAATTCTATATGAAAAACTGATTATAATAATATTTCGCGTTCAAACTTTTATACAATATTTTACAAACTTACAATACCGCTTATTTTACATAAAGCATGAAATATAGCACACAATAACTTTGATACAAGATAGTTGTGAAGATAATTCTAGCTAGTACACAAGTCGTTCAGCAAAGGCAATAAAGACACGTAATTCATACGTCCAGAAACAAGTCATACATTCTGATTTTACTAGGACTACTTCCCATCCTTGGTCTTGTGGAACATAACCGTTATGGCCGTTGATAAGACAGCGTGTTGTAACATCGTCAAAGGGACGAGGGTTACGTAATGTCCAACAGTCCCGTAACAATCTAAAAACCTCATTTCTTACCCCAATTACCGACTCCGTTACTTGTGGGAACGTTTTGTTTAATAGTTGTAGCCCGATGTTCTTGTTCTCACTTTGGTGAGAAGCGAACATTACTAACCCGTAAGCATAGCATGCTTCTTTATGTTACATGTTAGCCGCTTTTTCTAAATCATGAAGTCCTATATTCGGATACATTGAGTCAAAATAATTTCTTAACCCGTTGCGTAAAATAGCATTTGGGTTCCCCGCAATATATGCGTCAAAGTAAACACATCGTAACTTATGGGTTTCCCAATGTGATATCCCCCATCTTTCAAACGAAAGTCTCTTATAAACCAAGACATTCACTCGCAGGCTCCGTAACTAAACACAATAAAATACATTAAAAAGCGAACCCCGCCACGAAGCGAGAGTTCGAAAACTAGTTTAGACTAAAATGGTTAAATTGTTTTGTCACATCATTTATAATATAATCTTCTCATCTTCTGTATTCTATATAATATATAATAATATGATAATTTAAACGTCGGAGTATATGAAAACAAATATGTTTTATCTTATAATAACAAATTATTGTAAATATATATCTTCAAAAAAGAAATTGAAAAAAATTAACCACTTTTGGTTTTAAAAAAAGGAAGATAATTAGTCACATATGTATATACAAAATCACACATCTATAGACTACAGCAACAAAACCCAATACCACATATGTGGTGTATGAGAGATGTGAGATGTAAACAATTCTTCCCCTATCCGAGAATAAACACAAGTCATTTCTCCACCCAGAGTGAAAACACTCTTGAAAGTAGAGAAAGTCATCCCTCTCTCTATTCGACGGATAGAGAGATTGCTTTCAAGTGGACCTCCGGCCAATAAGTAGGAAAAAAATTAAAAAAATAAAAGTAAAAACTGAGACGCCATGAAAATGGTAGAATCAAATTTTCATGGGTTTTAAATCATGCCTGAAATTTAATTTGGGCTCTAAGAGTCAGTCAAGTCGCCAATAAATCGACGCTTGCTGTCGACTCAATAACTAGAGCCGTACACACATCTATAGACTATACCTATTAATTAAATTTTACATTATAAAACGAATTTAATACTTCAATACGTAATAAATTGTTACTTCACACTTGCAGTAACAAAATGGTTGATTCTTTCTACTTACTTTTATGACCAAAATACCACGAAAAGTTTTTAACCACTGGAGTTGCTTCTGGAAATAACGGTGATAAGGTGTAATTAAGCTAAAAGAGATTCAAAATTTGGATCCTCACATGTTATATGGTTGTGAGTTTAATAAATACAAACCACATACATATGTTTGAATCATATGGTTTCAAAACTAAAGTTCCCCGTAACATTCACCTAAACTATAGATAGAAGGCAAAATCAAAATTTCCTACAGTACATTGCAACTAACTTTGTTTTTCACTTGCAGAATTTAAGGTGGTCCCGGGAAAATATCTTGAAAAAAGAGGGCCAAATCACCATTAATAGCATCGAAAGATACCATCTTCTCCACAACATTCTGCCAATCGATTCATATATATAGTTATAGTTTATATGGAAATACGAATTACAAATAATCACCAATTGAATCAAATGGAACATATAACCTTACTGAATACAGCACCTTATAGTGGTCATCTTGAGCTATTATCATTTCATTACAAACTCGGTCGATATTAATGCCTTTGATGGTATGATCCAATACTGATGCAGATCTCCTAATAACTTCTTGAGGAACACCTACAATATAATACTGACAGCCTATAATATATTATAAAAATAAATTAATAAATTAAGAATGGGCAGGTTTTGCTGGTATTAACAAGTCATAGTACACTAGCAGTTTTGGTTTTCTTTTAGACATGATTCATTTTAAGTTTCTTCAGGTGCTAAACATGTATATGCAAAGTATCTTAATCTTAATAGTAGAAACTAATAAAATGATGAGCAGAATTTATATTTTGATATGACATGACATGGTTGAACATACCGGCAAGAAGGGCACAGTAATGTCCTGCAAAAGAGAATTAAAGTGGCATTAACAAAAACTTTCTTCTAAGTTCTAACTCAGATTTAATAGCTAATACCAACTCACCATAGCTGAGAAGTGCATGTCCAGGAACCAGCCTGACATATACAACATGACAGATGATATTAGAAGTGGTGCAAAATAACTTCAATAAGGACTTGGAATATGAGTATTAGTTAAAGCCTTGTTGATTTACCTATTTAGAAATACAATTTCATCAATGTTTTCACTGTTGTCGTCGGGTCTTAGTATGCTCATTGTGTAGTATTTGACTTTATCAGACTGATATTCATCAACAATTTTGATTAGTAACTCATAGTACATGGATATGACTAGAAAAGCTTTCATTCTTTAAAGTTGTTACCTGAGATAAATCGCTATTAACAAATATCTGGGTCAAGTGAGTGCAAATTAGAACCTGCAGCGTATGTTTACGAGTTTGACAGTTAGTCAACAAACCAGGTTTAACCTCGAAAGTTGTGGATACTTCATAATAAGCACCTATGACCTATCTATATCTAAATCTTATCTTATTTATCAACATTAGAAGATTTTTAATTATTTACACTAATTGAAGTATAAATGTATGGACTTTGACAGCCTGCAGGGGGATAGAGGGAATTAGCAGGTGATGGGTTATTGAGAGTTGAGATCAGTTTTACTTTTTCTGAAAGGAATTTTTACAAAAGGCAATGAATCCCACATCGGATGACTGAAATATACAAAGGTGAAGGGAGTGGCTATAAAAGCAGAGGCCCAAGAAAGGAGTAAGCATACCTTTCTCGGCCTTTTGGCTAAGATCAAGTGTAGTATCCTGTTCTTATCAGTTTAATATCTGATATGTGGGCCATTGGCCTACTCGATATTAATTTTATTTTTTATGGGGAAAGGCCCATCACAATAGCTTGCTATTGGGGTCTTTGAGTGTCTCCTTGGTCTTGTACTACTACCTTGACTGGCGCACCCCTCCAATTTTTAGTCAAAATTTTGCTTGTTCAGCTTATTTCAACTTTTATTAAAAAGCTTATTTAAATTTATATAGAAATTTAAAAGGTCAATTGTCTGCTCAGAAAAAAGCTTACAAGCTTTTGAAAATGGCAACTTTTAAAAGCTGTTTCAAATATACATCAAGTTTACTGAACTTTCAAATGGCAATTGTCTGCTCAGAAGTTTTTCAAAAAGGCAAATGTTAAGTTGTTGTTTCAAATATACATCAAGTTTACTTTTTAAGGAACTTTCAAAGGGTAATTGTCTGCTCAGAAAGCTTACAAGTTTTTCAAAAAGGCAACATTTTAAGCTGTTTCAAATATACATCAAGTTTGCTTTTTAATGATTTTCAGCCAGGGTAAGAGAAACAAACCTTTGGAGGAGTATACATTGAGATAAAATGTTCAATTGTTCCACCAAGGAGTCCAACACCATCTATATATTTATATAAGGAGGGAAGAGTGAAATGCTTAGCATATCATAAAAAAGGAGAATACATATATATAACTAGTGACATCTTTATATTTTTAAACAAACCTTCAGTTAGAGTCCCCTTGCCAAATTCATCCAGCAAACATAATGATCGTGAAGTAGCATGCCTTGAAATATTTTAATATCATTATGAATTTCAATAAATTAACTAAGAATTCACTTAGTTACACCAATAAATACCTTAGCATCATTCCAACTTGGTGCAGATCAATCATAAATGTAGATTGTTCAGCTGTCATAAGCTTGCTTCCCATAGCGCAGAAAATCCTGTACTTGCATTAATCATTGACAAATACCCCGAGTATACATTAGTAAAGCAATTCAAGATCATTATGATTGTATATTAGAAGGGGGTTAAAGCTAACCTATCAGTTAAACCCACTATCGCAGCATCTGCGGGTACAAAACTTCCAATGTGGGCAAGAAAAACAATCAATGCTACCTGCAATTAAAGTTAAATGGCATTGAATCTGGGGCTTTTGTTCACGAGGCTTTGTTGGACTCTATATGCAAGTTTATGACGAGAACATTCTGAGACCGTACAGAAAATAGGAACCACCTGCTTTATGTAAATGCTTTTTCCGGAATAATTAGGCCCTGTGATGATATGAATACTCCCTGAGAAACGTAATTCAGAGAACCAACAAATGAATAAACACGATGTTTGTGAATTCTTAGAAGCTAAGTAAACAAAGAAACATTCAATAAAAATGACGCGCCATATACCATGATCAATAATCTTGGTATCATTTGGAATAAATGTGTCAACTGTCATTTCCTGCAAAACATGTCTGATAACAGATTGCACTGAATGTTATTGCCTAAATATTGACTTGGGCAGTCCAGTATGAGAGGAGTGATTTTTGGGAAGAAAAAAAGATACTCTGAGTTTTCTGACCTTCCATTCCTAATATCAAGCACAGGTTCAGCACTCAATGTGGGTCTTACATAATTATTTTGACGAGCGACCAGTGCCAATGACAAAAGGCTATCGAGCAATGAGCAACATTAGTCAATAAATACTAAAAAACAGTTTACAAAAGGTCGAGAAGCTAAGGATCAGCTAGCTAAAAATGTATCTGACCAGTCAAGTTCAGCTGCAAAATTGACCCCCTTGAGTAGATGCATTGAGAACTCAAGAATATGCGACACTAAGTCCCTTGTAATGGCTCTCTCCATATCTTTGAAAGGATATGAGTAAATACAAGAAAGAAACAAAAAATTGATTAATACAATGCATATATCAACTTAAATCCTGAGAGTTGAATTTTTTATGCCCAGGCGAATGAAAATCTCTTAGTATGTGTTAAGAAAACTGAATGGTTCCCCAGCCTGTTACGATTTCATTAGCAGCTGAAAGAGAGTTTATTATTAAGATCACATACCCAGAATTTTATGATAGATGTCTCCTAAAAGACTGTCCAATTCTCGTGTTTTTGCATTGCGGTAGTAGAACTTTCTAACGTCACTGTCTTCATCAGAGAACTGGAAAACGAAACTCGGGCTTAATGAGTTGGAGTTGATTAAATGCATCTAAATATATGGTAATGTTATATTAAGATTAACAAGTAACCATCTTACTGCAAATTCGTAGTCTTCAAGGTTGTCTAGGACTCCTTCCTCTAGCCTTTCTTCAAATATGCACATCAGGTATCCTATTCGGAAACACAAACATAAGTAAAGCATATGAAGATACACTCTCAATTTCAGCACTAAAGAAACAACAGTTTAGTTACACATCCTTCAACATATGATTCTTTTAAATTGGAGAGTGGCAACAATGTTTATTTACTTACATTGTTACGACAAAAAAGTAGCTCCTAAACTGCAAGAGATTTTAGGGAGAAACTAAGAGTTGTGGTATCATCAATGTTTTTTTACTTATGTTGTTACACTATTCGTACATCTATTTTATATTTACTTGGTTATAGTTATTTTCTATATATACTATTTATTCGTATATCTATACTAGAGTCATAGATCCTTCATAGTTCAGTTTCAAGCTGTGTAGGAAAACCAGAAGAGCAAGTAACTAAAGGATGGTTCTATGTGGCCTATATGGAGCCAGTAATGGCCAGTAATGGGAGCCTAGCCTGGACAAACATCGTCTTTAGAAGAAAGAGGTTGGGAAACCAAGAGACATCAAATAGATATACCATCTTTACATTATATAGTTATAGTATGCTGATTACATATATTTGCAAAATTTAAGACTAAGAATTGGAGGGGTGCGCCAGCCAAGGTAGTAGTGCAACACCAAGGCGACGCTCAAAGACCCCAATAGCAAGCTATTGTGATGGGCCTTTCCCCATAAAAAATAAGATTAATATCGAGTGGGCCGATGACCCACATATCAGATATTAAACTGATAAGAACAGATACTACACTTGATCTTAGCCAAAAGGCCGAGAAAGGTATGCTCATTCCTTGGTTGGGATGCTGCTTTTATAGCCACTCCCTTCACCCTTGTATTTTTCACTCACCCGATGTGGGATTGTGAGCTACCCTTTTAATATCAGTTTTCACCAATAATTCTACACTAGACTAAAACTTCAGACCCTTTTCTAATTGTACCTGATTGAGTAAATTTTATTTCAAACTTAATTAAAGAGCACAGTAGTACTTAAGTTTAGATAGAATATATATAAACATATGGGTAAGATCTTATATTAGTGCTTCAAGACTGGCATCATATCCAATATGTCAGACATGTATGATGATAGCAAAAGTTTAAGATGATTAACTTCAGCCCAGTTGAACTACATACATTTAGGCGTTAGACAGTATTTGCAAAGAAGAAAGACAAACCTATTTGATTAATATAAACAACTTGTGGGAGCAATTGATCTCTAGACATGTAAGGAAGACGTGCGAGTTCTAACGATGATACCTGTCCAAGGAATGGTGTAATGATTACTAAAACATATATAAACACAAATTTACTTCCAATAACGATGCCATTACAACATTTGTACAGTTAGAACTGAACCTCCTCCAAAAATTCTGGCAATTCTTCATATATTTGCCTCAGTTCATCCAACTGCATTTGATATAAAGGAAAGGTTTGTCAAGAAAAAGGAAAATGCACTTGTAAGGTAAATATGCAGAAATAGAGAGACATATAATGTGTGATTGAGATTATTCAATCATAAGGTCCTAACCTCTTCACAAAAACCATCTTTTACAGATGTCTCGTAACCTTTGTCTTTACTTCTATTTACATCAATAACACCAATTATCTACAAAAGAAAAAACAAATAAAAAAAAATAGTGAAAGTTTAATTTAATATCATCTAAAATTTAAGATAGCACCTAGAGGAGGAAATAACATGATTTATACAGCAGTGAAAAGAGGTATCGATTTAGACTCAACTTTGTGCCCTCTTTGCTTGATAGATATCGAGACGGCAGATCATTTTCTCACACAATGTACAAAGGTCTTGGAGATTTGGAATATGGTGCTGAAATGGTGGAATCTTCCATCTACTTCATCCCTCACCGTTGACCAAGTCTTCGACGACTGTTCGTTAGGTTCAAATGCTACTTTGACGGGTAAAATTATTTGGCAAAGTTTGAAATGGGTAACTTGTTATGTTCTATGGAAGGAAAGGAATGATTCGGTTTTTAAAAATCAACCCTGGATTCCGCAAAAAATTCTAACAAGCATCCAAACTTCTAGCTTCGCGTGGATCTCAAAACGGCTAAAGAATTCTTCGTTGGTTTGGCATCAATGGTTGATAAACCCTGGCTTCTTCGTTTCTTCAACAAATAATAGGCTAGGGATCGGTTAATTACTTTGTTTTGTTTATATTCGAGTTTCAAGTCTTATTTCACTGTATCAAACTGTTCTCTCTGTTTGCTTAGTTGCAAATGTTGGTTAGGTCGCGACTTTGTAATATCTGTGTTTGGTTTCTATATAATGCTTGCTTTGCAAAAAAATACAGCAGTGAAATTTTAATTGAAGAAGCATGAACATATTGTGAAATGAATAATCAGCAAAGTGAAATAAAAGCTAACCAACCAGTTCATATACATAAGCCAGATCCATTGAAATGCAAGAAGCCGCCTATTAAAAAGTCACAATCCAATTACGTAATTGCCTTCCAGCTACAACAATAATATATAAGAAAACAAATGAAAACAAAACTGCATCATTACCATTTTTTCGAGAGTAATTCATTACCTTCTCAATAATATTTACACCAAAGTAGTTAGCATGCTCCTGAAGATTTTCAGAAACTCCTAGGTCAAACATCTTGTTGATATGCAGAAGTGCAGCAAGGCTCTACATGATATAAGAAACATAAGTTAAAACAAGTTGATGACAAGGTCCTTATATGTATATAACTACTACAGATGTGTAGAGGTTTTATGTATTGTCAACATACGGAGTAATTCTTATCTGAAGACAGGGTTAGCATGCAACAGCGAAATGTATATTTAAAAATTATGCATGCTTTCAGATAGATATAAGGATGTCATGAAATGAAGAACAAAGATTACCTTCAAAAAGGAAGTCCAATCACCACAGGAACATACAGAACTGGGGGAGTTGAATTTCTACCATGCAAAAAACTTAAATAATGAGTGAGAACATTACAAATAAAATATATACTAAAAAATTAACTATTCTGGAGTTGTAACATATAAATAGACTTGATGAGACCAACTATAGTGGACCACAATGGAAAAATAGTAGAGCTTCTTATGGGCTGCAGTAATAATACCATGCAAAACTGGAAATATTGGATCACCCATTCATATAAAGATATTTCAATGCTTTAGAATTTAGAATTTACAACAAACCACCTCCATATCCAATAAAAAGTTAATATGTCATCTAAAATAAATAAATATAAGACATAAGATAGTATTGTACCTTCAGTATGTGGGGAACATCCTTAACAGATTTCAACGTATTACGTAAAGCAGTCAACAATTCTTCAGATGCAACGAAGAATGATATCTGAATCTATCAAAGAACACAAACATTTTTGCAGATACGGAGTAAAGCACACAACGACGAATGCAAGTTTTAAAAAGGATACAAAATCCAGACGACTATTCAAATTGTCGATGTCTAGTATGGGCCTGAGAAACCATGTCCTATTACAGAGAAAACAAACCATCAGTATGAACCTGTAGGCTGCAGGAAAAGTTTCAATCACTGAATATTTCTACACTTACAGAACATAAAAAAGCAAATCCTTGTTTACCTGAGAAGACGTTTGCCCATAGGTGTCACACACTAAAAACATAGAACATCGATTAGATACTGATTTCAAAATCAAAGAAGATAAAAAAGAAGAGAGCAATCTCCACACCTTATTCATCATTCCAAAGACAGAAAACCTGCATGTAATCGAATATTACCATCACAGTCATATTTATAAAGATTCAATTGGAACTAAATCATTGATCTCTCAACTATAGTTACTTTTGATATGTACACAAACAGAAAGAACAATTGATTACCCTTCTTTTGCTCTACCAATACCCATGTGACTTGGATGTTTGTCTGTTTGGAATATCTGCAACGCCTCATGAGCTGCGGAGTCAACTTTAAGAAATTTGTTCCTGCATTTCAAAAAAAGAGGACTTATAGGCAACCAGTGGTGGATGGTAATATGAATACCAAAAGTATGATTACATACAGTGAGATTTGCATGACAGAATTGATTGCAATTGACACACTCCCACACTCATTTTGTTCAATGGTATCCACGACTCTTTCGTTCTCCAATATGGCAAGAAGTCCTCCACTAGCACGAACTTGAACTTCACTCTCTATGTCCATCATAGAGCTTAGCTATAGTTAAAAAAAAACAATAGAATATTGACTTAGACTAAAGTACAACTTTATTATAAATAAAGTTATATGACAATTATAGCACGATTATCTATAACAAGACCAGATTGTTCAACAATACTAGATCCAATAGTGTGGTGGTAGAAGAGTGACGGGAAAGAAAAGAGTATAGCAACAATAAGTAACATAACTCGAAAGCAAGGCGCACATGGAGGATATTTATACAGTGTCCAGTCTTATTTTAGTCAGCTAACAGAAGATTTTATAAAAGACCAAACCAAACAAAGTAACCAAAGAGGAAGAAGAGATAGTATTTGCTGAAATTTGTTAATTAAACGGATTAACAATGTGAGTGTCTTAAAAGTAATTGGCATAAACACTGTCAGACAAACATTAAACTAGGGAGGAGTGATAACTTGGGGAAAAAAAAATCATGAAATAACTTACAAAGCAGACTCTTTCTTTGATGTTTAACCCATCATCCATTCCTGTTACTCGAAGATATATTAATCTGTCTTATGAGACCAACAGATAAAACAGCAAGTTCGAAACGTTAAAAATAGAGAACTTTATAAACCGAGAGGCAATATGTATACGGAAACATATCATATCATATGAAAGATAAAAAGATACAAAAATAATAGAAGCATATTCATAATAATTCATCACTATAAACTTCTGGTGCTACCATCGGCCAAAAAATAGATAAGTTTCTGAATGCTTTTGTCTCTGTTATTTTAGAACAGTCAACCATTCTTGTTAAAATCATAGCTTACTACAAATTCATCATATCAACATGAACAAAAAAGGTATCACATAAATAGTGGGTTAAGTTTGTACATGACAGATCACAACAGTGTTCACTATATACGAATAATATGGCAAAAGAGGTATTTGATGAAACCCATAAACTTCTATTTAGTTCAGACTTCCAAATTTGCTGAAAGGCAAAAAGAATTACTAGCCGGAAACTTGAGAAATATGTTCATTATTACTCAGTGTTACAACCAACGACCTTCAAAAGCAGTCACCATTGAATTGCATAACTGAAAATCATTTTAGAGTTACTACACCTGTGCCACGCTTGTTCATAACTAAATATTGAACTCTTCATCTGCTTTACAGAAGGCACCTCGCTTTCACCATCTGTATCACTAGCAAGAGTAAGTACACAATCCACAATCCACAAGCTCAGGGTGCATAAAGAACGCAAAAAAAAACCCTACCATTTTGTTGTAAAGCAGTCAAGAGAAATTCATCACTCTTGGTACTTGTGTATATGATCAATGGCTTAACCTGATACTTCACTGGGACAAGACAAAGTAAGAAAAAAGAGTTGTTAAGCTGCAGTAAGCTGTCCAATGACCCACACTGAAAAGCTGATGATATGAAATAGAAGTAATCAAATATCATAAGGAAGAGGAGAGGAAATGCAACTAAAATCTTATTGACGAGTTAACGAAATTCCCTTCACCTTGTAAAAAATATTGTATGTAAGAGGGAAAGCAAAAGTATCTTTTACCCATATCAATCAAGGGAAACTCTCCAGTTCCGTCTTCCCATAGTTCCAGCACATGAAGTTCACGAGTAAGAGTATCATAATAGGAAACTCCAATTCTAATTACAAAATTTTAGTAATGTGTCAACTCTATTACACATATCTTCATATCATATTGAAAGGGAAGACTTAGTCTGCAGGATATTGTAAATATAAGATTATTATGTACATTATTCCTGGTAAACAAATAAAATATGATAATGATTATCAGTATATTAGTGTGGATAACGTCAATATCAGTTTGGCGGCATACACAAAATACTGATGTTTGTTTACGAAAGAAGCTTAACCTATGACCCTGCATGAGGCATGCCATGTACACCTGCATAGACAAACCATATTAAATTATTAACGCCAAACAAGTTTAGGGAAACATTACACAATGAAATTTTATATTAATATAAGCAAAAATAATATTCGCGGATAAACTTAAGACAAATTAGCCTGTGCTTCCAAATACTTTCCATTTCTGTTCCTTCGTGACAATGAAGAAAGGAATAGTTTCTCAAAGTAAAACAGTTTTTAGAGGAAAAAGCCTGGATTACAAGATATCATTTTGGTTCTAGAAAAGTTAATTAGCTAATTTCTCTTATTTCATTAATTATCGCGATACTAGTTATAGCTATAGTAGTGATGATGTCCACGTGGCATTGCATTACTGAACGAAAACTGAACTTTGCTGTCAATTACTTTTTCTATGTTACTGAGTTGCTGAAATATTGATTCCTTTACTAAACTATTAACATTAATTGCTAAAGTAAGTTCCAATTAGCTAGATAGATACGGACTTGCAACAATTCTTCAAATCATATATATCAATTATCAAATAAAGTTACAAAACGCGATCGATAAATCAAACATTAATTAGTAGCGTTAACGCCTAATAAATCGAAGTAATTACTGCTAATACATGATATTATGAAAGGATTGAGATATCACGAGGACGATGACCGAAGAAAACGTGAACAGGTAAAAATTAGGTTACAGAATATGAAAATGCACGCAAGCAATTAACTGATCCGATAAATAATAGTATGTGATATGGTGATATACAAGTAACAGAGAATGTATTAATGGCGTTGATTAACGCACCTGAGGCACAGCTTCTGTTTCGTCTACCTCCTCCTCCTCCATAGCACAATTCGAGCGTGTGTGTTTTCGCGCGAAAGTGAATCGGTGTATTTATGTAGAGTTTTTTACTGAGTACAAGCGTACAACAGTTATTATACTACTAATTACTCGTAATACCGATTAATAATGAAAATTTGGAATGGAATTGGGATTCGTTTAAGTAAATATCGGTTCAGTCTCTTTATATTAGAGATAGACAAAATTTCCAAAATGATCCCTGTAGTTTCGATCAGAATACACTCATGGTCCCTATTCTTTTATACGTAATGGATGATCCTGTGGTTTGCACTTGATGATCCCTGCCACTAACGTCCATTAACTTTTTCCGTTAACTTTTGGCATGTGCAAGGCACATGAGAGTAAGAATGTATTTTCCTTTCTGTCTTCACCATCTTCATTCATCCCAAAATTATAAACCCTATAATCAATTCAAATCTAATATAAACTAAATATAAATTCAAATCAAAATCTTAAAATAAATAAACACGTTCTCAATATATACCAGTATATAAATGCTCCATATATAAACCATGAACAAGAGTAAATGTTGTGTACCTATCATAACACCCTTCGAAACTTTACGTTCTCATCATCATCATCGTAAATAGGAAAGTGTTAGATGTAAATAAAAACTTTGTAGAAGACCAGGATTACGCATTTAATTTGTTTGTTTAATTATTTTATATATTTATTAAATTAATTAGCCGATTTATTTATTTATATATTTTTTTCGACATTTATTATATATATTTTTGATTTTTGATATATAATGAAATGTATACTCTAGTCCTTGTACATTTTTAATGTATTAATTCGTTTCATTTTAATGATGATGATCCGAGGTTTATTATTGCCGGTAACTAAATTACCCAAGTCTCGTTGGTCTCACACAACTTAGTCGCGGTTTCGTTAACCGGATGAGATTAAATTTACTTTGGATAGCCTAGGACTTAATCCTAAGTTTAAGTTTTAGTTAACCACTAAAATAAGACGCAGGAAGGCAGTAGATCACGAAGCGGTGGCATTGGATACTACGCACCGAACCTTGGATGGATAAAAGTTAAAGGTAGGGGACTGTTATGTTAATCAATAAAACCCGTGAGGATTACTTTATTATTGATCGGCTATTTATAAAGCACAAATGCAAACCCCTACACCCACAAACGGGCCGGGCCTAACCTATACACTCTAACACTCCCACGCAGTCCGAACGGCGAAATCGTGAAAGTTCGGACTGGATCAAAACAATAAACATTAAATAAAGTAATAAAAGATACTTCTTTTTCCATTTGTTGCATCGAATAGACTGATTTTGCTGATATCGTTGCGTCTTGCTTGACTGCGTTTCCTTTTCCGTAACGTTTTTTTATACGTCGTGATGTTTGCTTTGCCTAAGGATTGCGTAGGACTTGGGCAAGGAACTCTGTCGACATAAACTCTTCATCAACTCAAACTTTTTTGACTATATTCTCTTTTTTCGGGGTTTGAAACCTAGTCAAGCTAGGCGGCTCATCCCCACGCCGATTGGCTTATTTATTTATAATCTTTTTATAGCTAGGAAAGCAAGATGAAAAACATTCATGAAATAATAAAAAGGCTGGGACTTTGCTGTACGCATATCCAAGAGAGGAGAAAAAAATAAAAGTAATAGGCTAATAATAATAAGAAATATTGAAAACAAAAGAAGAAAATATATGTTGGTCGGTTGTGAACATGTAGATCTGGGAACATTCAAGCGACATCAACTTGTTATTCGACGGCCGTATAATTTTTTTGGTAGAGGTTTTAGAAAGGAAAAAAAATAGAAGATAAAGGATAGAAAGATTTGACGGGGTGGTATAGAGACAACGGCCGATTAGGCCTCAGGATCAGACCTAAACTCTGATTACCATGTTAATCAATAAAACCCGTGAGGATTACTTTATTATTGATCGGCTATTTATAAAGCACAAATGCAAACCCCTACACCCACAAACGGGCCGGGCCTAACCTATACACTCCAACATGTTACTAGCCTAACCGCTCAACCAAACAATCATGGAAAGGGACAAGGTCAATTTTCCTTTGCAGAAAACCAATTCGGGAAAGTCAACTAGTCACCTCAAAATGTATGGGGAACTAGCAACATCAAAGGAAGAGAACACTCTCCTACAAATAAGAGAAACGATTTAGAAACTTGGCATGCATAAAACTTCATGTCATTCTCATACACTCTCAAATACCTTTCGGTGGCGTAAAGCAATCTATGTATCTGCTACCTTCGGGGAACCGTCAGCGAAAGGCCAAACATCTCACATTTACCCACATTTTATACCTTGGTGACTTGGGTATAAGCTTACTTATCTCTTTGATAAGCCTCGCTGAAAATTGGACAAACATATAAGTTTTGGATTCGTGGTTCTTTTATCCCTATAAATACATCTCATGTAACCCATAAATTGTATGCACAAAAATACTTTCTAGTTTGGTCCGTGGATTAAAGCAATCATCTTTGATTACATATAACAACGTTAATAAATGTTGTGAAAAGCGACACTGAATTATAGCAAACCGCTAGTAATAATTGAAATAACGACAATAATAGGACACCGAGATTTAACGTGGAAAAACCCAATAGGGTAAAAACCACGGGCAAGGAAAGAAACGTTTCACTAATATGAATAATAGGAATTACACTTCTCTCTAATTACAAGGATAAGTACCAAGTTTTATATCTCTTGTAATTAGGAAATTTATTACTTACTAATTCTCTATTAGACTACTAGAACACAAGAAGGAAGAATGTGTTGGGATGCATTTTGAAGCTTGTATCACCCTGTATTTATAGCAAAATGGAATGGCATCATGGTAAATATTTTGTAGACAACTTGGTTGGTGAGATATGAAGATTCACAAAAGCCTTCAAATATTTCGGCTAGATTGTAAAACATGGTAGGTGTAACATCCTCAAGTAGGCCTAGATGTAAGATTACTAGAATGCCCTTAGGTTAGTGTAGTGTTATTATATGCTTTTATTTTTATTTAATGTTTGGTATTATTTAATGATGAGGTTAGGACCAGTTTGTGATAAGGGTCACAGAACAGGTTTGTTTATTTAATTTGGACTTCGTTTGGGTTGCCAAATGATGTACGAAAGATATCAGATAACTGATAAATACCCTTGTGCCACACAGTGTGGGATTTTAACCCACTTTTGATGCCTTATGCAGTGCATTTCTTGCACTTTCCAGACCCTTCCCAAATATTACCCCGTACCTAAATTCTTCCCCTTTGAAACCCTAATTGCTAAAACTAGTTCTTGAGCTCAAATTGTTCTTGGAATCGTGTTCTTTGTTGTCTACTGATTCTAACAAGGTAAGAAACATGTGTTTTTGTGTTCAATTCGTGGTTAAATTCATAGTTTTGTGTAAGTTTTGTAAAAAGCTTGATTTTGTGTCAAAACCCATGAATTTGATGTTGTTATAGTCCAAACTTTGTGGGTTTATAGTCTATAACATGTAGTGATTGAGTTGTGGTAAGTTTTGGTGTCGAAAATGAGCTCTAGATCGAGTTTTGGCGATTTTAGCTTGAAGTCCGTAACTTGTGTTCAGCTTCTGAAGAAGATGAACACAGTCGGCCGACTGTCGGTCGACAGTCGACCGACCGAGGGTGAACCGACCGATTGACGAAGACAACCGACCGACTGAGATCTACATTCGGCCGATTGATGTAATACCAAGTGAGTCGACCGACTGAGAAGGTCAGTCGACCGATTGTGTAGACAGTCGACCGACTGTCAGTGTCAGTTGACCGACTAAGTGTCCAGGGCAGAATATTTTACCAAAGTGTTGAGTTTTAGCCGTTATGCTGCCCGTTTGTATTTTGATGATTTTGATGTAAATGTGCATAAGTGTTAAGGAGAAAAATTTTAGCGGACAGTTTTTCTGACAAAAATTTTTATATTGTGTTATTTGGTGTTAACGGACAGAAACTAACTTGTGTATATGTTTTCTCAGGAGAAAAAGAGAAAGAGAAGGTTCAGTGATTAGATAGCTGAATACCTTCTCGTTTGCTGGTATTTGGTGAGTGGGACTAATTGGAGTATATAGTATATAGAAGCATGTTATATTATGATTGCCATGCTTGTTAGATATACTTATTGTTGTGGTTAGTTGGTACATTGTGATGACTGCATGTTGGTTGATGCTTGTCTGCTGGAGCCCAGTGCGTCCCTATTGTGTGGTGGCCTCGGTAGGAGAGATCAACCTGCGGGTTGGGTTCCTCATGTGGTGGCCTAGACAGCCGTGGTGTATATATATGTGAATGACGCGTCCGTCGCGTGTGGATTATGTATATACATACGGTGGTGGAGGAACTTCTGGTAAGCCCCAGTCCGATCAGCTGGTGGTTAATGGTTTGGCCGAGCCGCCAGAGTCTCTGTAGATGGCACTTGGGTGATGTTTGTGTGTTAGACTATTGTGACATGATTAGTATAACACTTATGTATGCTATGGCCTGTAGTTAGTCGTACTCACTTAGCTTCGTGCTAATTCCCCTCCATCTCCTCCCTGCAGGTTGTTAGCTTTTGTAGATAGTGCTTTTGGGAGAAGACGGGCATGATGATGTTATGTCTGACAGGGTTAACTCTGATGTGGTCTTTTAGAATATGAACCGTGTACCTTTGAAAACAGAATGTATTTACGTCTCTTCCTATTAATATGTAAATTGTTTTAATGACACGTGACATCGGTTTGTACAAATGTTGATATCGTAATTAATTAATATTATGCTTCCGCCACGTATTTTAAAAAAAAAATAGCGGTGTCACAAGTTGGTATCAGAGCTGAGTTTGGCAGCATGTGCATTGTGATCTACATGTCATGTTCCCAAACTTAGAAGAGTCATGTCAAACATAACATGCTGGGGATGGGTTAAGTGAGTATTAGGACAGGTTATGTGTTAGTTGTTAGTACTAACAGAGTTTATACTAAGTTTTGATGTGAGTGTTGTGGTAGTGCAGTAATGGCAGATAACGAAGCTAACGCTACTGGCCCCACTGTCCCTGGAACTGGTACTTTTAGAGCCCCTGACGAAGATGGACATGTGTCTTCAGAAGAAGAAACTTCTCAAGAAGTAATAGAACTTCAAAGTCGGTTACTAGAAGCTCAGAAGAAAATTAAGGAATTAGAACAAGAACGGGCGCAATGGAACCCAAATACCACTGCGTTGAACACAACCTTTCCTCCTAATTTTTATAATCAAGCCGGTGGCAGTTCTCAGTCACAATTTCCACAAAATACCTATCAAAACTATCAAATGCCATTTCCGTTTAACCAGACTTTTCCTAATCAAATGATGTACCCATTTCAAGTCCCTGAGACAAGAAGGAAGTGTACCTATAAACAGTTTATGGACTGCAAACCTCCTGAGTACAGTGGTCACACAAACCCTACAGCGACGCTCAATTGGTTAAGAGAAGTAGAACGAGCATTAGAAGCATGTTTTTGTGAGCCTGAATCTATGGTACTGTTTGCTAGTAGGCTTCTCAAAGGTGAAGCAATGGAGTGGTGGGATTCTATTACTGTATATTTACCCAAAGAACAGATCAGTCAGATAACTTGGGAACAGTTCGCTGCTAAGGTTCGGGAGCAGTATTGTTCTGAGTATGAGATGGAAAGATTGAAAACTGAGTTTCTGAGTATGAAGATGACAGAAAGTATGACGATTGATGAAGTTTTCAGAGATTTTACATCGAAGTTAAGGTTTGTTCAACAGTGGGTACCAACTGAGAAAGATAAGATTCAGCATTTTATGCGGGTGATTAGGCCAGAATATAGGACAGTTGCAAGATTTGCAACCTCATTGGCACAGGCTCATGAGATGGCTAAAGTTACAGAAGGTGATATAATGGCAGCGAAAAGAGAAAGTTCAAAAGGTGGACCTTTTGGGGGTAAATCAGAAGGTCAATCAGGTGGACAGTCGACTCAGCAGTCGAGTAAGCAATCTGGCTTTCGTGGTAAGAAGTCAGGTGGGATTAAACAGAGAAGTAAGTCTGGTATGAGTGGATCGGGTTCTAGTCAGTCTGGTTGGTGTAATGTTTGTAAGTCGACTCATGCCGGTCCATGTTCTCCAATGACCCGAAGATGCTTGAGATGTGGAGTACTAGGTCACGAAACAACAACTTGTTCCTTTAAGTCCGATGTGTGTTGGACTTGTCATCAGGTAGGTCATAGATCAGCGAATTGTCCATTCGCGTCGAGAGCCGGTTCTGGGGCAGGGTCAGGGGCGAGGTCAGCAACTTCTGGGGGATCTTCTGCTTCTACCGCCGGGCAGAAGAGAAAGAATCCTTCAACAGCAGAGGCAAGGGCGTTTCAGATGACGGTAGACACTGCAACCACTACCGATGACGTCATTACCGGTATGTTCTTGGTTAATTCCTTGCCAGCTCGTGTGTTATTTGATTCAGGAGCGAATCGATCTTTTATGTCCTTAGGCTTCTGTGATAAGTTGAAGTTGCCTGTTAGAATGTTAGATGCGCCTTTGGGAATAGAAGTAGCTGATGGTAAAAAGGTTCCATGCACATCATCTGTGTCTGGAATTACCATCGAAATTGACGGCCATTCCTTTCCTTTAACCTGTTTGTTGATGCCTATACCTAGCTTTGATGTAGTCATAGGTATGAATTGGTTAAGAGCTAATAGGGCTAATATTAAGTGTTATAAGAAGATGATTTCTTTCCGTTTGGCCGACGGATCTCGAGTGATAGCTAGGGGAGAGCGCAGTGGATTTAACTTCCCTATGGTTTCCCTAATGAAAGCTCAGAAGGCAATAACGAAAGGGTGTGATTCATTCTTAGCCTACGTGATTGATGTTAAGAAAGAGAAGAAGCAGGTGACCGATATTCCCGTTGTGTCAGAATTTCCAGAAGTATTTCCAGATGATTTACCAGGATTACCTCCAGTACGTGAAGTAGAGTATAAAATTGATTTGGTTCCAGGTGCTACGCCAGTGGCAAAAGCTCCTTACAGATTAGCTCCGTCAGAAATCCGAGAAATGATGTCTCAGATTCAGGAACTGTTAGATAAGGGGTTTATCCGACCAAGTTCTTCACCGTGGGGTGCTCCTGTTTTGTTTGTGAAAAAGAAAGATGGGTCGCTTCGAATGTGTATAGATTACCGCGATTTGAACAAGAGAACAATAAAGAATAAGTATCCGCTACCAAGAATAGATGATTTATTCGATCAGTTACAGGGTGCTTCCTACTTTTCAAAGATTGATTTACGTTCAGGGTATCACCAGGTACGTGTTGCAGAGAGTGATATACCGAAAACAGCGTTTAGAACTAGATATGGTCATTATGAATTTTTAGTTATGCCATTCGGGTTAACAAACGCGCCAGCAGTGTTTATGGATTTAATGAACAGGGTGTGTCATCAGTATCTTGACAAGTTTGTGATTGTCTTCATAGATGATATCTTGATATATTCGAAAACCGAGAAAGATCATGCTACGCATCTGAGGTTGATGTTAGAACTTTTGAAACAGGAACAATTGTACGCTAAGTTCTCCAAATGTGAATTTTGGTTGCGGGAAGTACAATTTTTGGGTCATGTGATTTGTGAACAGGGTATTAAAGTAGATCAGTCTAAGATAGAAGCTGTAATGAACTGGAACTCGCCGAAAACGCCAACAGAAATTAAAAGTTTTCTGGGTTTAGCAGGTTATTACCGCCGGTTTATCAAAGACTTTTCTAAAATAGCAGGTCCATTAAATAAGTTAACCAGAAAAGATGTAGCCTTTCGATGGACTGATGAACAAGAAAAGGCTTTTCAGACTCTCAAACAGTTGTTATGTCAAGCGCCGGTTTTAGCTTTACCAGAGGGAACAGAAGATTTTGTGGTCTACTGCGATGCTTCATGTGTAGGTCTGGGTTGTGTTTTGATGCAGAGAAATAAAGTTATAGCGTATGCTTCACGACAGTTGAAGAATCATGAACGAAACTACCCTACTCACGATTTAGAGTTAACTGCAGTTGTGTTTGCTTTGAAGCTTTGGAGACATTATTTGTATGGTACACATTGTGAAATCTATACAGATCATAAGAGTCTTCAATATATCTTTTCGCAGAAAGAATTAAATATGCGTCAACGTCGATGTTTAGAATTGATTAAAGACTATGATTGTGAGATTATGTACCATCCGGGTAAAGCAAATGTGGTCGCAGATGCTCTGAGTCGCAAGAAAACAGTCGAAAATGTTAGATTTATGAGAATTGAGATAGTTTCAGACTTGATTGATCGATTGAAAACTGTACAGTTAGTAGCTTTGAATGACGAAAATCTAAAGACTGAACAAGTGACTAAAAGAAAATTTGACCTATGCAATGACTCTAGAGGATTAAAGACCTATAAAGACCGAATTTGGGTGCCTATGCTTGGAGATTTGAGAGATTTAATCCTTACTGAAGCGCATAAATCGAGATTATCAGTGCATCCAGGTAGTACAAAGATGTATAGAGACTTGAAAACATTGTATTGGTGGCCGACAATGAAGACAAATGTTGCAAATTTTGTCGAAAAATGTCATATTTGTGCGCAAGTTAAGGCAGAACATCAGAAACCGTATGGATCTCTAAGACAGTTAGAAATTCCTCAGTGGAAGTGGGATCATATAACGATGGATTTTGTAACCAAGTTACCCCGAACCCAGAAAGGACACGACATGATCTGGGTGATTGTGGATCGTTTAACAAAGAGTGCTCACTTTTTAGCTACTCGTGAAACAGCCTCGTTGAGTGATTTGGCAGAATTGTACTTGAAAGAGATCGTTAGTCGACATGGTGTACCGTTGTATATAGTTTCCGACAGAGATACTAGGTTTGTATCGAACTTCTGGAACAGTTTACAACAAAATTTGGGTACACGTGTAAATCTGAGTACAACATATCATCCACAGACAGACGGTCAGAGTGAACGAACAATTCAGACATTAGAAGATATGTTAAGAGCATGTGTCTTAGAATATGGTGGTTCTTGGGATTCACATCTTCCATTGATAGAGTTTGCTTACAACAATTCATATCATTCGAGTATCGGAATGCCACCGTATGAAATATTATATGGTCGAAAATGCAGAACTCCTACGTGTTGGTTAGAAGCAGGCGAGAAACAATTTGCAGGTCCCGAGATTGTTCAGATAACTGCAGAAAAAGTTGAAATTGCACGTGAGAAATTAAAGGCAGCTAGAGATCGACAAAAGGTATATGCTGATCTGCGCAGACGTCCGGTGACATTTAATGTAGGTGATCGTGTTTATCTGAAAGTTTCACCGTGGAAGGGAGTGATCAGATTTGGTAAACGTGGTAAACTAGCTCCGAGGTTTATTGGGCCATTTCCAATCAAAGAAATTTTGAATGATCAGACTGTTGTTTTAGATCTTCCATCAGAGTTAGCAGGAATTCACAACACATTCAATGTGTGCTATCTGAGAAAGTGCAAAGTAGACGATGAAAGTCAGATTCTTCCATTGAAAGACTTGAAAGTTGATTTGACTAAGAAATTAGTGGAAGAGCCGATTAAGATAGTAGATAAGAAAGTCACCAAGTTAAGAAGGAAGCTGATTCCAATGGTGTTAGTAGAGTGGCGACATAGTTTAGGTTCCAACCTGACGTGGGAAACCGAGGAGTTAATGAGAACGCGCTATCCCCATTTGTTTGACCTTGACCAAATTCCGAGGACGGAATCTTCTTAAGGGGGG
The DNA here is from genome assembly GCF_046630445.1 of Rutidosis leptorrhynchoides. Lineage (NCBI taxonomy): Eukaryota > Viridiplantae > Streptophyta > Magnoliopsida > Asterales > Asteraceae > Rutidosis > Rutidosis leptorrhynchoides. Next base: position 97,445,742 of record NC_092334.1, on the reverse strand, counting down.
AAGATTTGTAACATCCTCAAGTAGGCCTAGATGTAAGATTACTAGAATGCCCTTAAGTTAGTGTAGTGTTATTATATGCTTTTATTTTTATTTAATGTTTGGTATTATTTAATGATGAGGTTAGGACCAGTTTGTGATAAGGGTCACAGAACAGGTTTGTTTATTTAATTTGGACTTTGTTTGGGTTGCCAAATGATGTACGAAAGATATCAGATAACTGATAAATGAAATGTCCCGTTCTTATTGATTAAAAACGTTCCATATTAATTGATTTCGTTGCGAGGTTTTGACCTCTATATGAGACGTTTTTCAAAGACTGCATTCATTTTAAAACAAACCATAACCTTTATTTCATCAATAAAGGTTTAAAAAGCTTTACGTAGATTATCAAATAATGATAATCTAAAATATCCTGTTTACACACGACCATTACATAATGGTTTACAATACAAATATGTTACAACAAAATAAGTTTCTTGAATGCAGTTTTTACACAATATCATACAAGCATGGACTCCAAATCTCGTCCTTATTTAAGTATGCGACAGCGGAAGCTCTTAATAATCACCTGAGAATAAACATGCTTAAAACGTCAACAAAAATGTTGGTGAGTTATAGGTTTAACCTATATATATCAAATCATAATAATAGACCACAAGATTTCATATTTCAATACACATCCCATACATAGAGATAAAAATCATTCATATGGTGAACACCTGGTAACCGACAATAACAAGATGCATATATAAGAATATCCCCATCATTCCGGGACACCCTTCGGATATGATATAATTTCGAAGTACTAAAGCATCCGGTACTTTGGATGGGGTTTGTTAGGCCCAATAGATCTATCTTTAGGATTCACGTCAATTAGGGTGTCTGTTCCCTAATTCTTAGATTACCAGACTTAATAAAAAGGGGCATATTCGATTTCGATAATTCAACCATAGAATGTAGTTTCACGTACTTGTGTCTATTTTGTAAATCATTTATAAAACCTGCATGTATTCTCATCCCAAAAATATTAGATTTTAAAAATGGGACTATAACTCACTTTCACAGATTTTTACTTCGTCGAGAAGTAAGACTTGGCCACTGTTGATTCACGAACCTATAACAATATATACATATATATTAAAGTATGTTCAAAATATATTTACAACACTTTTAATATATTTTGATGTTTTAAGTTTATTAAGTCAGCTGTCCTCGTTAGTAACCTACAACTAGTTGTCCACAGTTAGATGTACAGAAATAAATCAATAAATATTATCTTGAATCAATCCACGACCCAGTGTATACGTATCTCAGTATTGATCACAACTCAAACTATATATATTTTGGAATCAACCTCAACCCTGTATAGCTAACTCCAACATTCACATATAGAGTGTCTATGGTTGTTCCGAAATATATATAGATGTGTCGACATGATAGGTCGAAACATTGTATACGTGTCTATGGTATCTCAAGATTACATAATATACAATACAAGTTGATTAAGTTATGGTTGGAATAGATTTGTTACCAATTTTCACATAGCTAAAATGATAAAAATTATCCAATCTTGTTTTACCCATAACTTCTTCATTTTAAATCCGTTTTGAATGAATCAAATTGCTATGGTTTCATATTGAACTGTATTTTATGAATCTACACAGAAAAAGTATAGGTTTATAGTCGGAAAAATAAGTTACAAGTCGTTTTTGTAAAGGTAGTCATTTCAGTCGAAAGAACGACGTCTAGATGACCATTTTAGAAAACATACTTCCACTTTGAGTTTAACCATAATTTTTGGATATAGTTTCATGTTCATAATAAAAATCATTTTCTCAGAATAACAAGTTTTAAATCAAAGTTTATCATAGTTTTTAATTAACTAACCCAAAACAGCCCGCGGTGTTACTACGACGGCGTAAATCCGGTTTTACGGTGTTTTTCGTGTTTCCAGGTTTTAAATCATTAAGTTAGCATATCATATAGATATAGAACATGTGTTTAGTTAATTTTAAAAGTCAAGTTAGAAGGATTAACTTTTGTTTGCGAACAAGTTTAGAATTAACTAAACTATGTTCTAGTGATTACGAGTTTAAACCTTCGAATAAGATAGTTTTATATATATGAATCGAATGATGTTATGAACATCATTACTACCTCAAGTTTAGTAGGTAAACCTACTGGAAGTGACAAGAAATGATCTAGCTTCAAAGGATCTTGGATGGCTTGAAAGTTCTTGAAGTAGGATCATGACACAAAAACAAGTTCAAGTAAGATTTTTGCTCGAATTAAGATAGTTTATAGTTATAGAAATTGAATCAAAGTTTGAATATGAATATTACCTTGAATAAGAAAGATAACCTACTGTATATAACAAAGGTTTCTTGATCTTAGATGATTACTTGGAATGGATTAGAAAGCTTGGAAGTAAATTAGTAAACTTGAAGGGATTTTTGAAGTATTCTTGAAGTGTTCTTCCTATGATGATTATAGCTTGATTCTTGAAGTGATTTTTGATGAAGATGATGATTAACTACTGGAAAAATACGTTCATAATAGTGTGGGTGTGTTGAGAGAGAATTAGAAAGAGATTTGGAAGTGAAATGGAGTGAATGATGAGTGTTAATTGGTGAGTGGTGAGTGGGGTTAAAAGGAGTTCTAGTTAGTTGACTAGCTCATGGTAGAAGTTAAAATTGATTAGTCATACATGACATAATCAAGAGTGGAATCCCATGCTAGTTCCTATTGGTATATACCCATAGTAAGTACGTTTTGAAGCTGTGTATAATACGGGTAAGAATACGACTAGAATTCTTGATGAAAGAAAAGAATGGGAAAGTAACTGTAACCATTTTCGTTAAGTATGAGTGTTTCGATATATGTCTTGAAGTCTTCCAAAAGTATTTTAATACATCTAAATACACTACATGTATATACATTTTAACGGAGTCGTTAAGTCATCGTTAGTCGTTACATGTAAGTGTTGTTTTGAAACCTTTAAGTTAACGATCTCAATTAATGTTGTTAACCCATTGTTTATTATATCTAATGAGATGTTAAATTATTATATTATCATGATATTATGATATATTAATATATCTTAATATGATACATATACATTTAAATGTCGTTACAACGATAATCGTTACATATATGTCTCGTTTAAAAATCATTAAGTTAGTAGTCTTGTTTTTACATATGTAGTTCATTGTTAATATACTTAATGATATGTTTACTTATCATAATATCATGTTAACTATATATATAACCATATATATGTCATCATATAGTTTTTACAAGTTTTAACGTTCGTGAATCACCGGTCAACTTGGGTAGTCAATTGTCTATATGAAACCTATTTCAATTAATCAAGTCTTAACAAGTTTGATTGCTTAACATGTTGGAAACGTTTAATCATGTAAATATCAATCTCAATTAATATATATAAACATGGAAAAGTTCGGGTCACTACAGTACCTACCCGTTAAATAAATTTCGTCCCGAAATTTTAAGCTGTTGAAGGTGTTGACGAATCTTCTGGAAATAGATGCGGGTATTTCTTCTTCATCTGATCTTCACGCTCCCAGGTGAACTCGGGTCCTCTACGAGCATTCCATCGAACCTTAACAATTGGTATCTTGTTTTGCTTAAGTCTTTTAACCTCACGATCCATTATTTCGACGGGTTCTTCGATGAATTGAAGTTTTTCGTTGATTTGGATTTCATCTAACGGAATAGTGAGATCTTCTTTAGCAAAACATTTCTTCAAATTCGAGACGTGGAAAGTGTTATGTACAGCCGCGAGTTGTTGAGGTAACTCTAGTCGGTAAGCTACTGGTCCGACACGATCAATAATCTTGAATGGTCCAATATACCTTGGATTTAATTTCCCTCGTTTACCAAATCGAACAACGCCTTTCCAAGGTGCAACTTTAAGCATGACCATCTCTCCAATTTCAAATTCTATATCTTTTCTTTTAATGTCAGCGTAGCTCTTTTGTCGACTTTGGGCAGTTTTCAACCGTTGTTGAATTTGGATGATCTTCTCGGTAGTTTCTTGTATAATCTCCGGACCCGTAATCTGTCTATCCCCCACTTCACTCCAACAAATCGGAGACCTGCACTTTCTACCATAAAGTGCTTCAAACGGCGCCATCTCAATGCTTGAATGGTAGCTGTTGTTGTAGGAAAATTCTGCTAACGGTAGATGTCGATCCCAACTGTTTCCGAAATCAATAACACATGCTCGTAGCATGTCTTCAAGCGTTTGTATCGTCCTTTCGCTCTGCCCATCGGTTTGTGGATGATAGGCAGTACTCATGTCTAGACGAGTTCCTAATGCTTGCTGTAATGTCTGCCAGAATCTTGAAATAAATCTGCCATCCCTATCAGAGATAATAGAGATTGGTATTCCATGTCTGGAGACGACTTCCTTCAAATACAGTCGTGCTAACTTCTCCATCTTGTCAACTTCTCTTATTGGCAGGAAGTGTGCTGATTTGGTGAGACGATCAACTATTACCCAAATAGTATCAAAACCACTTGCAGTCCTTGGCAATTTAGTGATGAAATCCATGGTAATGTTTTCCCATTTCCATTCCGGGATTTCGGGTTGTTGAAGTAGACCTGATGGTTTCTGATGCTCAGCTTTGACCTTAGAACACGTCAAACATTCTCCTACATATTTAGCAACATCGGCTTTCATACCCGGCCACCAAAAATGTTTCTTGAGATCCTTGTACATCTTCCCCGTTCCAGGATGTATTGAGTATCTGGTTTTATGAGCTTCTCTAAGTACCATTTCTCTCATATCTCCAAATTTTGGTACCCAAATCCTTTCAGCCCTATACCGGGTTCCGTCTTCCCGAATATTAAGATGCTTCTCCGATCCTTTGGGTATTTCATCCTTTAAATTTCCTTCTTTTAAAACTCCTTGTTGCGCCTCCTTTATTTGAGTAGTAAGGTTATTATGAATCATTATATTCATAGATTTTACTCGAATGGGTTCTCTGTCCTTCCTGCTCAAGGCATCGGCTACCACATTTGCCTTTCCCGGGTGGTAACGAATCTCAAAGTCGTAATCATTCAATAATTCAATCCACCTACGCTGCCTCATATTCAGTTGTTTCTGATTAAATATGTGTTGAAGACTTTTGTGGTCGGTATATATAATACTTTTGACCCCATATAAGTAGTGCCTCCAAGTCTTTAATGCAAAAACAACCGCACCTAATTCCAAATCATGCGTCGTATAATTTTGTTCGTGAATCTTCAATTGTCTAGACGCATAAGCAATCACCTTCGTTCGTTGCATTAATACACAACCGAGACCTTGCTTTGATGCGTCACAATAAATCACAAAATCATCATTCCCTTCAGGCAATGACAATATAGGTGCCGTAGTTAGCTTTTTCTTCAATAACTGAAACGCTTTCTCTTGTTCATCATTCCATTCAAATTTCTTCCCTTTATGCGTTAATGCAGTCAAGGGTTTTGCTATTCTGGAAAAGTCTTGGATGAACCTTCTGTAGTAACCAGCTAGTCCTAAAAACTGGCGTACGTGTTTCGGAGTTTTCGGTGTTTCCCACTTTTCAACAGTTTCTATCTTTGCTGGATCCACCTTAATACCTTCTTTGTTCACTATGTGACCGAGGAATTGAACTTCTTCCAACCAAAATGCACACTTTGAAAACTTAGCGTACAATTCTTCCTTCCTCAATACTTCTAACACCTTTCTCAAATGTTCACTGTGTTCTTGGTCATTCTTTGAGTAAATGAGTATGTCATCAATGAAAACGATGACAAACTTGTCAAGGTATGGTCCACACACTCGGTTCATAAGGTCCATGAACACAGCTGGTGCATTAGTTAAACCAAACGGCATGACCATAAACTCGTAATGACCGTAACGTGTTCTGAAAGCAGTCTTTGGAATATCATCTTCTTTCACCCGCATTTGATGATACCCGGAACGTAAGTCAATCTTTGAATAAACAGACGAGCCTTGTAGTTGATCAAATAAGTCGTCGATTCTCGGTAGTGGGTAGCGGTTCTTGATGGTAAGTTTGTTCAACTCTCGGTAGTCGATACACAACCTGAATGTACCATCTTTCTTCTTGACAAACAAAACAGGAGCTCCCCACGGTGATGTGCTTGGTCGAATGAAACCACGCTCTAAAAGTTCTTGTAATTGGCTTTGCAGTTCTTTCATCTCGCTGGGTGCAAGTCTGTAAGGAGCACGAGCTATTGGTGCAGCTCCTGGTACAAGATCTATTTGAAATTCAACGGATCGATGTGGGGGTAATCCCGGTAATTCTTTCGGAAATACATCGGGAAATTCTTTTGCAATGGGAACATCATTGATGCTCTTTTCTTCAGTTTGTACTTTCTCGACGTGTGCTAGAACAGCATAGCAACCTTTTCTTATTAGTTTTTGTGCCTTCAAATTACTAATAAGATGTAGCTTCGTGTTGCCCTTTTCTCCGTACACCATTAAGGGTTTTCCTTTTTCTCGTATAATGCGAATTGCATTTTTGTAACAGACGATCTCTGCTTTCACTTCTTTCAACCAGTCCATACCGATTATCACATCAAAACTCCCTAACTCTACTGGTATCAAATCAATCTTAAATGTTTCGCTAACCAGTTTAATTTCTCGATTCCGACATATATTATCTGCTGAAATTAATTTACCATTTGCTAATTCGAGTAAAAATTTACTATCCAAAGGCGTCAATGGACAACTTAATTTAGCACAAAAATCTCTACTCATATAGCTTCTATCCGCACCCGAATCAAATAAAACGTAAGCAGATTTATTGTCAATAAGAAACGTACCCGTAACAAGCTCCGGGTCTTCCTGTGCCTCTGCCGCATTAATATTGAAAACTCTTCCACGACCTTGTCCATTCGTGTTCTCCTGGTTCGGGCAATTTCTAATAATGTGGCCCGGTTTTCCACATTTATAACAAACTATATTGGCATAACTTGCTCCGACACTACTTGCTCCGCCATTACTCGTTCCGACACCATTTGTTCCTTTCGTTCTATTAACCCCTGGTCCGTAGACCTCACACTTCGCCGCGCTATGACCATTTCTTTTACACTTGTTGCAAAATTTGGTGCAGAACCCCGAGTGATTCTTTTCACACCTTTGGCATAGCTGCTTCTGATTGTTGTTGTTGTTGCGGTTATTATTGTTGTTAGGATGATTGTTGTAGTTGCTGTTGTTGTTGTTGTTGTTGTTGTTGGGCCGTTTGTTGTAGTTGCGATTGTTGGGATAATTGTTGCGATTATTGTTGTAATTGCTGTTGTTGCTGTATTGGCGATTCTTATCACCGTTTTCCTCCCACTTTCTTTTGACTTGCTTCACATTGGCCTCTTCAGCAGTCTGTTCTTTAATTCTTTCTTCAATCTGGTTCACTAGTTTGTGAGCCATTCTACATGCCTGTTGTATGGAGGCGGGCTCGTGTGAACTTATATCTTCTTGGATTCTTTCCGGTAATCCTTTCACAAACGCGTCGATCTTCTCTTCCTCATCTTCGAACGCTCCCGGACACAATAGGCACAATTCTGTGAATCGTCTTTCGTACGTGGTAATATCAAATCCTTGGGTTCGTAACCCTCTAAGTTCTGTCTTGAGCTTATTGACCTCGGTTCTGGGACGGTACTTCTCGTTCATCAAGTGCTTGAATGCTGACTACGGTAGTGCGTACGCATCATCTTGTCCCACTTGCTCTAGATAGGTATTCCACCATGTTAACGCAGAACCTGTGAAGGTATGCGTAGCGTACTTCACTTTGTCCTCTTCAGTACACTTACTTATGGCAAACACCGATTCAACCTTCTCGGTCCACCGTTTCAATCCGATCGGTCCTTCGGTTCCATCAAATTCCAAAGGTTTGCAGGCAGTGAATTCTTTGTAGGTGCATCCTACACGATTTCCTGTACTGCCAGATCCAAGGTTATTGTTGGTATATAGCGCAGCCTGTACTGCGGCTATGTTTGAAGCTAGAAAAGTACGGAATTCCTCTTCATTCATATTCACGGTGTGTCGAGTAGTCGGTGCCATTTCCTTCAAAATAGTCAAATGGAACAAGTTAATCATACAGAATATTAAGAGTAGTTAATAGTATTTCGTAGCATAATATGAACTCATTTATAAAAGCTTTTTCTTCATATTAGCGTTTTATAAGTTTAAATTCGGGTAGTACCTACCCGTTAAGTTCATACTTAGTAGCTAATATACAATTCAACTACTACAATTCTATATGAAAAACTGATTATAATAATATTTCGCGTTCAAACTTTTATAATATTTTACAAACTTACAATACCGCTTATTTTACATAAAGCATGAAATATAGCACACAATAACTTTGATACAAGATAGTTGTGAAGATAATTCTAGCTAGTACACAAGTCGTTCAGCAAAGGCAATAAAGACACGTAATTCATACGTCCAGAAACAAGTCATGCATTCTGGTTTTACTAGGACTACTTCCCATCCTTGGTCTTGTGGAACATAACCGTTATGGCCGTTGATAAGACAGCGTGTTGTAACGTCGTCAAAGGGACGAGGGTTACGTAATGACCAACAGTCTCGTAATAACCTAAAAACCTCATTTCTTACCCCAATTACCGACTCCGTCACTTGAGGGAACGTTTTGTTTAATAGTTGTAGCCTGATGTTCTTGTTCTCACTTTGGTGAGAAGCGAACATTACTAACCCGTAAGCATAACATGCTTCTTTATGTTGCATGTTAGCCGCTTTTTCTAAATCACGAAGTCCTATATTTGGATATACTGAGTCAAAATAATTTCTTAACCCGTTGCGTAAAATAGCATTTGGGTTCCCCGCAATATATGCGTCAAAGTAAACACATCGTAACTTATGGATTTCCCAATGTGATATCCCCCATCTTCCGAACGAAAGCCTTTTATAAACCAAATCATTCTTGGAACGTTCTTCGAATGTCTTACAAACTGATCTCGCCTTAAATAGTTGTGCCGAGGAATTCTGACCGACTCTAGACAAGATTTCATCAATCATGTCTCCGGGTAGGTCTCTTAAAATATTGGGTTGTCTATCCATTTTGTGTTTTTATACTGTAAAATAGACAAAAGTTAGATTCATAAAAAAAAAAATACTTATTAATACAAGCAATTTTTTTACATATATCATAAAGCATAAGCACACTATATTACATATATTACACCACACGAATACAACTATCTTATTCCGACTCGCTTGTTTCTTCTTCTTCGGTTTTGGTTCGTTTTGCCAAGTTTCTAGGGATATATGATGTTCCCCTAATACGAGCCGTAATTTTCCACATTGGTTTAGAAAAACCTGGTGGTTTAGAGGTTCCCGGGTCATTGTTACAACTTAAGGACTTCGGGGGTTGACGATACATATAAAGTTCATCGGGGTTGGAATTAGATTTCTCTATTTTTATGCCCTTTCCCTTATTATTTTCTTTTGCCTTTTTAAATTCAGTTGGGGTAATTTCTATAACATCATCGGAATTCTCGTCGGAATCCGATTCATCGGAGAATTGGTAATCCTCCCAATATTTTGCTTCCTTGGCGGAAACACCATTGACCATAATTAACCTTGGTCGGTTGGTTGAGGATTCTCTTTTACTTAACCGTTTTATTATTTCCCCCACCGGTTCCGATTCTTCTTCCGGTTCCGATTCTTCTTCCGGTTCCGACTCTTCTTCCGGTTCCTCTTCGGGAACTTGTGAATCAGTCCACGAATCATTCCAATTTACATTTGACTCTTCATTATTATTAGGTGAGTCAATGGGACTTGTTCTAGAGGTAGACATCTATCACATAATATCAAACACGTTAAGAGATTAATATATCACATAATATTCATATGTTAAAAATATATAGTTTCCAACAAAAATGTTAAGCAATCATTTTTAAAGAAAACACGGTCGAAGTCCAGAATCACTAATGCATCCTAACAAACTCGATAAGACACACTAATGCAAATTTTCTGGTTCTCTAAGACCAACGCTCGGATACCAACTGAAATGTCCCGTTCTTATTGATTAAAAACGTTCCATATTAATTGATTTCGTTGCGAGGTTTTGACCTCTATATGAGACGTTTTTCAAAGACTGCATTCATTTTAAAACAAACCATAACCTTTATTTCATCAATAAAGGTTTAAAAAGCTTTACGTAGATTATCAAATAATGATAATCTAAAATATCCTGTTTACACACGACCATTACATAATGGTTTACAATACAAATATGTTACAACAAAATAAGTTTCTTGAATGCAGTTTTTACACAATATCATACAAGCATGGACTCCAAATCTCGTCCTTATTTAAGTATGCGACAGCGGAAGCTCTTAATAATCACCTGAGAATAAACATGCTTAAAACGTCAACAAAAATGTTGGTGAGTTATAGGTTTAACCTATATATATCAAATCATAATAATAGACCACAAGATTTCATATTTCAATACACATCCCATACATAGAGATAAAAATCATTCATATGGTGAACACCTGGTAACCGACAATAACAAGATGCATATATAAGAATATCCCCATCATTCCGGGACACCCTTCGGATATGATATAATTTCGAAGTACTAAAGCATCCGGTACTTTGGATGGGGTTTGTTAGGCCCAATAGATCTATCTTTAGGATTCGCGTCAATTAGGGTGTCTGTTCCCTAATTCTTAGATTACCAGACTTAATAAAAAGGGGCATATTCGATTTCGATAATTCAACCATAGAATGTAGTTTCACGTACTTGTGTCTATTTTGTAAATCATTTATAAAACCTGCATGTATTCTCATCCCAAAAATATTAGATTTTAAAAATGGGACTATAACTCACTTTCACAGATTTTTACTTCGTCGAGAAGTAAGACTTGGCCACTGTTGATTCACGAACCTATAACAATATATACATATATATTAAAGTATGTTCAAAATATATTTACAACACTTTTAATATATTTTGATGTTTTAAGTTTATTAAGTCAGCTGTCCTCGTTAGTAACCTACAACTAGTTGTCCACAGTTAGATGTACAGAAATAAATCAATAAATATTATCTTGAATCAATCCACGACCCAGTGTATACGTATCTCAGTATTGATCACAACTCAAACTATATATATTTTGGAATCAACCTCAACCCTGTATAGCTAACTCCAACATTCACATATAGAGTGTCTATGGTTGTTCCGAAATATATATAGATGTGTCGACATGATAGGTCGAAACATTGTATACGTGTCTATGGTATCTCAAGATTACATAATATACAATACAAGTTGATTAAGTTATGGTTGGAATAGATTTGTTACCAATTTTCACGTAGCTAAAATGAGAAAAATTATCCAATCTTGTTTTACCCATAACTTCTTCATTTTAAATCCGTTTTGAATGAATCAAATTGCTATGGTTTCATATTGAACTGTATTTTATGAATCTACACAGAAAAAGTATAGGTTTATAGTCGGAAAAATAAGTTACAAGTCGTTTTTGTAAAGGTAGTCATTTCAGTCGAAAGAACGACGTCTAGATGACCATTTTAGAAAACATACTTCCACTTTGAGTTTAACCATAATTTTTGGATATAGTTTCATGTTCATAATAAAAATCATTTTCTCAGAATAACAAGTTTTAAATCAAAGTTTATCATAGTTTTTAATTAACTAACCCAAAACAGCCCGCGGTGTTACTACGACGGCGTAAATCCGGTTTTACGGTGTTTTTCGTGTTTCCAGGTTTTAAATCATTAAGTTAGCATATCATATAGATATAGAACATGTGTTTAGTTAATTTTAAAAGTCAAGTTAGAAGGATTAACTTTTGTTTGCGAACAAGTTTAGAATTAACTAAACTATGTTCTAGTGATTACGAGTTTAAACCTTCGAATAAGATAGTTTTATATATATGAATCGAATGATGTTATGAACATCATTACTACCTCAAGTTTAGTAGGTAAACCTACTGGAAGTGACAAGAAATGATCTAGCTTCAAAGGATCTTGGATGGCTTGAAAGTTCTTGAAGTAGGATCATGACACAAAAACAAGTTCAAGTAAGATTTTTGCTCGAATTAAGATAGTTTATAGTTATAGAAATTGAATCAAAGTTTGAATATGAATATTACCTTGAATAAGAAAGATAACCTACTGTATATAACAAAGGTTTCTTGATCTTAGATGATTACTTGGAATGGATTAGAAAGCTTGGAAGTAAATTAGTAAACTTGAAGGGATTTTTGAAGTATTATTGAAGTGTTCTTCCTATGATGATTATAGCTTGATTCTTGAAGTGATTTTTGATGAAGATGATGATTAACTACTGGAAAAATACGTTCATAATAGTGTGGGTGTGTTGAGAGAGAATTAGAAAGAGATTTGGAAGTGAAATGGAGTGAATGATGAGTGTTAATTGGTGAGTGGTGAGTGGGGTTAAAAGGAGTTCTAGTTAGTTGACTAGCTCATGGTAGAAGTTAAAATTGATTAGTCATACATGACATAATCAAGAGTGGAATCCCATGCTAGTTCCTATTGGTATATACCCATAGTAAGTACGTTTTGAAGCTGTGTATAATACGGGTAAGAATACGACTAGAATTCTTGATGAAAGAAAAGAATGGGAAAGTAACTGTAACCATTTTCGTTAAGTATGAGTGTTTCGATATATGTCTTGAAGTCTTCCAAAAGTATTTTAATACATCTAAATACACTACATGTATATACATTTTAACGGAGTCGTTAAGTCATCGTTAGTCGTTACATGTAAGTGTTGTTTTGAAACCTTTAAGTTAACGATCTCAATTAATGTTGTTAACCCATTGTTTATTATATCTAATGAGATGTTAAATTATTATATTATCATGATATTATGATATATTAATATATCTTAATATGATATATATACATTTAAATGTCGTTACAACGATAATCGTTACATATATGTCTCGTTTAAAAATCATTAAGTTAGTAGTCTTGTTTTTACATATGTAGTTCATTGTTAATATACTTAATGATATGTTTACTTATCATAATATCATGTTAACTATATATATAACCATATATATGTCATCATATAGTTTTTACAAGTTTTAACGTTCGTGAATCACCGGTCAACTTGGGTAGTCAATTGTCTATATGAAACCTATTTCAATTAATCAAGTCTTAACAAGTTTGATTGCTTAACATGTTGGAAACGTTTAATCATGTAAATATCAATCTCAATTAATATATATAAACATGGAAAAGTTCGGGTCACTACAATAAATACCCGTGTACCACACAGTGTGGGATTTTAACCCACTTTTGATGCCTTATGCAGTGCATTTCTTGCACTTTCCAGACCCTTCCCAAATATTACCCCGTACCTAAATTCTTCCCCTTTGAAACCCTAATTGCTAAAACTAGTTCTTAAGCTCAAATTGTTCTTGGAATCGTGTTCTTTGTTGTCTACTGATTCTAACAAGGTAAGAAACATGTGTTTTTGTGTTCAATTCGTGGTTAAATTCATAGTTTTGTGTAAGTTTTGTAAAAAGCTTGATTTTGTGTCAAAACCCATGAATTTGATGTTGTTATAGTCCAAACTTTGTGGGTTTATAGTCTATAACATGTAGTGATTGAGTTGTGGTAAGTTTTGGTGTCGAAAATGAGCTCTAGATCGAGTTTTGGCGATTTTAGCTTGAAGTTCGTAACTTGTGTTCAGCTTCTGAAGAAGATGAACACAGTCGGCCGACTGTCGGTCGACAGTCGACCGACCGAGGGTGAACCGACCGATTGACGAAGACAACCGACCGACTAAGATCTACATTCGGCCGATTGATGTAATACCAAGTGAGTCGACCGACTGAGAAGGTCAGTCGACCGATTGTGTAGTCAGTCGACCGATTGTGTAGTCAGTCGACCGACTGTCAGTGTCAGTCGACCGACTGAGTGTCCAGGGCAGAATATTTTACCAAAGTGTTGAGTTTTAGCCGTTATGCTGCCCGTTTGTATTTTGATGTAAATGTGCATAAGTGTTAAGGAGAAAAATTTTAGCGGACAGTTTTTCTGACAAAAATTTTTATATTGTGTTATTTGGTGTTAACGGACAGAAACTAACTTGTGTATATGTTTTCTCAGGAGAAAAAGAGAAAGAGAAGGTTCAGTGATTAGATAGCTGAATACCTTCTCGTTTGCTGGTATTTGGTGAGTGGGACTAATTGGAGTATATAGTATATAGAAGCATGTTATATTATGATTGCCATGCTTGTTAGATATACTTATTGTTGTGGTTAGTTGGTACATTGTGATGACTGCATGTTGGTTGATGCTTGTCTGCTGGAGCCTAGTGCGTCCCTATTGTGTGGTGGCCTCGGTAGGAGAGATCAACCTGCGGGTTGGGTTCCTCATGTGGTGGCCTAGACAGCCGTGGTGTATATATATGTGAATGACGCGTCCGTCGCGTGTGGATTATGTATATACATACGGTGGTGGAGGAACTTCTGGTAAGCCCCAGTCCGATCAGCTGGTGGTTAATGGTTTGGCCGAGCCGCCAGAGTCTCTGTAGACGGCACTTGGGTGATGTTTGTGTGTTAGACTATTGTGACATGATTAGTATAACACTTATGTATGCTATGGCCTGTAGTTAGTCGTACTCACTTAGCTTCGTGCTAATTCCCCTCCATCTCCTCCCTGCAGGTTGTTAGCTTTTGTAGATAGTGCTTTTGGGAGAAGACGGGCATGATGATGTTATGTTTGACAGGGTTAACTCTGATGTGGTCTTTTAGAATATGAACCGTGTACCTTTGAAAACAGAATGTATTTACGTCTCTTCCTATTAATATGTAAATTGTTTTAATGACACGTGACATCGGTTTGTACAAATGTTGATATCGTAATTAATTAATATTATGCTTCCGCCACGTATTTTTTTAAAAAAAATAGCGGTGTCACAGTAGGTGATTTAGCCAGCCATCCACCAACCAATTTATTATTCAACTATCCACCAACCAATTTATTATTTCAACAATCTCCCACTTGAAGATTCGATTGAAGCTCAATCAATCTTCACACGATAATCCTTCCTTGCCAATGATGTTGCTTACGTTTCCGCTAGGCCGCATGAGGAACGACACCAAATAAACTTGTCACGGTTGATTGACTTTGTTAGAAAATCGACCACATTGTCGTCAGTATGAATTTTCTGCACATCCACGGTTCCTTCTTCCACTTTCTCACGAACGAAGTGATACTGAACTCGTATATGCTTTGTCTTTGAATGAAATTGTAACATCCTTGAATCGGGCCTAGTTGAAATGGACTAATTTACCCTTAAGTTCGTGTTGATTAAATATATATTTTAATTTTAAGTTAATATTTATTATTATTTGATGATGTGGTTAGGACCAGTTTGTGACAAGGGTCACAGAACAGTTTTGTTTATTTAATTTGGACTTCGTTTGTGTTGCCAAATGATGTACAAAAGATATCAGATAACTGGTAAATACCCGTGTGTAATGGGGTATTGTATTTAACCTAAATATAAAAGCAAGAACCAGCTCATTTATCTCATTTTCTTGAATCTTCTAAAAACATCCCGTATCTAACTCTTTCTCCTCTTGAAACCCTAATTGATCTAAACTTGAAATTGGATTAAGAGACTTTAGAAACTGATATATAGCATAATTGTGATCATCATCTCAGGTTTGTCTTGTTGAATCCATACTTTGATTGTTAGAAATTGGGTTTTTATATTCTTGAGTTAAAAAGTGTGAATTTGGGTTTGATTCTTGCTTTAATGTGTTAGATATGCTTAATTGATGTTAGAAATAGTTGCTATATAGTTTATATGATGTATTTGAAGTGGTTTTGGTGTTAGAACTTGCAAAAATCGATTTTTTGGGTCAAAAACGCGAAAAACAGCGAGCTGTAGGTGTTCATCAGCACCCACATTTTTGACAGGTCACTCGTATGAGTGACCACACTTTTGAGGGTCAACCACACGTGTGAGGACTCACTCGTACGAGTGAGGCCTCAGTCACACGTGTGAGCACAGGGTCAGATTTGTGGAAACTTGTTTTGGCCATAACTTTCAAACCGTAACTCTGTTTTTGATGAATCAAGTATCGTTGGAATCGTAATAAAAAATCCTTTCCAATGGTAAACTCTTTAGAAGCTATATCAAAATGTATTTGGTTCAGAAATAGAGGTATTAGCGTGTGTGTCTAGTGTGCATGCGTTAATATGTTATTATGGGTTGAATTCTTGATATAGGCTTATGAATGAATGAATATATGATGAATATATGTTGAAAAATATCTTTACATGTTGCTATTGATGTTCCTTATCACTCGCACAAGTGAGCCTTCACTCGCACGAGTGAGCTTTCACTCGTACGGTTGAGGCGGTCAACCGCATGGTGAACCGCACGGTGAACCGCACGAGTGAGTGGTTACTTGAACTATTATATTTACTCGTGTGGTCAACCGTATGGATCTACTGTTGTGTAATTAGATATTTATCCAAGGACCAAACGTACGAGTGAGGTGTCAACCGCACGGTTTAGGTTTCTCAGACGTGCGGATGAGTGTCACTCGTCCGGTTGACAGGTCAGATTTCTTAAGTGTTGGTATTTGTTGATATGACCTAGTTTATAGTATAAATTGATAATATTGTCTTATTGTTAGTAATTGGGATATGATTTACTAACTTGTGAGTATTGTTCTCAGGTGATACAAACGAGGAGAAGACTCAGTGACATTAGACTACTGAGTTTAGCTGGTAATCGGTGAGTGGGACTAACTGGAGAATATAGTATAGAGTAGCATGTTATATTATGATTGCCATGCTTGTTAGATATACTTATTGTTGTGATTAGTTAGTACCTTGTGATGACTGCATGTTGGTTGATGCTTGTCTGCTGGAACCCAGTGCGTCCCTATCTTGTGGTAGCCTAATTCGATAGGAGAGATCAACTTGCGGGTTGGGTTCCTCATGTGGTAGCCTATTTTCATCCGTGTGGTATATGTTTGAATGACGCGTTCGTCGCGTGTGGATGATTTATGCAGCACGGTATGTAGGAGGAACTTTCGGTAAACTCTAGCCCGATCAGCTGGTGGTTAATGGTTTGGCCGAACCGCCGGAGTCTCTGTAGACTGCACTACTGGGTGATGGTTATGTGTTAGAGTATGTGACATGAGTAGTATAACACTTCTGTATGCTATGGCCTGTAGTTAGTCGTACTCACTTAGCTTCATGCTAATTCCCCTCCATCTCCTCCCTGCAGGTTGTAGCTTTGTAGATATTGCTCATGGGAGAAGACGGGCATGCCAATGTTATGTTTGACAGTGTTTAACTCTGATGGAGTCTTTTATCATATAAACTGTGTTTTTTTTATAAATCGAATGTAATTACGTCTCTTCCATTTAAAACATGTATTTTATATGCTGTCACGTGACACTGGTTCGTGTAAATGGTAATCAATTATTAAATGCTTTCGCCACGTATACGTATTTAAAAAAAATAGCGGTGTCACAAGTTGGTATCAGAGCTTAGTTTGGCAGCATGTGCATTGTGATTTAAATGCCATGTTCCCAAACTTAGTAGAGTCATGTCAAACATAACATGCTGGGGATGGGTTAAGTGAGTATTAGGACAGGTTATGCGTTAGTTGTTAGTACTAACCTGTGTTATACTAAGCCTTGGTGTGAGATGTTGTGCAGTACAGGTATGGTTGAAAATGATGGTATTGCTGTGGCCCCCAACGCCCCCAGAATAGTCAGAGCTGTAGAGTACAGATGTATATCGGGTAAAGAACCTCGGGGATAGATGTCAAAGATGTAATGACGGTTACCGAAAGTTAAGTGCAGATAATATATGTAAGTGAAGTAAATTTAAGTGTACTCAGATATTGTACCTTTAGATTAGGCGACCTAGTCAGTGTCAAGTGGGTGTACCATTTTCTGCTTAGATGTAATTATGGTGGATAATGTTTTAGTTACTGATGATACAACCTCGACAACAGTTCGACAACCGTACTATTATCTGATACAGAAGCGTTCGTTGCCAGTAGTAAAAGTAATAAAACAATGATAATAATAAAGAAAAGGATTCTGTTGGACGGAGTTGGTGTACTTGACCTATTGGGTATTTCAGGTTAAATCGATCAGTGAATTAGGAAGTTTATTGGATTTAATCAAGTAGAAGGATTAAGATGAAACGATATGGGTTCTTTGTAAAAGATAAGGAGTGACAGGTACAGGTTGTTCTACTTCGGGATATGATTCCTTCTTGCGATGTTAAATGTGGGATGTGGTATGATAAATCAGGAGGCGAAGTTGGATTCTTGCAGAGATAATATATATATAGAGGATCTATCAACTTATAGGACACAAAGCGTTACAGTGTTCGGCAAATCAGAGATTGAGTTCTGGGGCGGGGTCCGGGGCACAGACTTTATCAGCTGGGTGATCTTCTGTTCTTGTGGTCGGACAGGAGAGAAGGAACCCCACTAATGATACAATTAGAGCATATCAGATGTTGACAGAAGCTAGAGATACATATGACAACTTGATTACCGGTACGTGTTTTATTACATTTTGTAATTTTTTATTACAATTGGTAATTTGTTGGTGTAAGCTGTGAGTTGCCATTTGTGGACATGTGTGCTTTATATCTGTTGTTGATGTTGTGGTGGAAACTATTTTAGACGGCCTTAGTATAGTTTCCTGTTTAGTTGATGCATAGCAGCTTAATTACTGTAACATGCTTGCCATGCTAGTTAAGATTTGCTATTTGTATTGCATGCAACGTGTTAGACTTGTTAAAGCACCATGCTTTAGATATTGGTTAATAATATTGATTGTGATTGGCCTGTTAGTCAAGTATTGTTCAGATACTGATATGCGTAATTTTGGTTGTGTTAATTGAGACTTGTATGAAGTCTTTTTCTTTACCGTTGACTGTTAACCGGCGGGACACATGTAGTGACTCGTAGGGACTGATTAGGTAGTAGTTCCCTTGTTCCTTGACCATAGACTTGAGCCTTAGTTTGTGACTGTGTGATGCATCATCTGTATGTTTGTAGACCGTGACTGAACCAGTAGGTATGACTGGCCTAGTAGTATCATCATATGACTGGACTCGTTGTGTAGGACCCGCAGGGTTACTCTAAAGAACTATCTTCCTCATTGAGTTTGACCTGACCTTGTGTGTGGTCCTTAGAAGTTTAATGTGGGCTACTTTCTTGAATTAGTCTCTTGAAAATACACCGACGGACTTTGACCTGACCGATTACTGAGTTTTGGGTGTGTGTTGACCTTAAGACTCGGGCGAGTGTTATACTAAGATTGGGGAATTGTGAGAAGTATCAACTAAGGACGATGTGATATAGTTTGATAATGCCATGTTTGGGGGTATTGTGACTAGTTTCTCCTTAGAGTAAATTGGTATGGTTTGATAATGACTATTTCAAACGAAAGTGGGACCTCGTCAGTTAACAGTTGTGACTATATAAAACTTGGATAATACTAATTTGGGATTTATCAGTGGTTTTATCAATGGGGATCAGTTGGGTAAATTTGAACAGTGTAATTGCGACAGACGTGTTAGTATATCAGGATAGTTGTAATCAGATGATTCATTTAGAAACATTATGTTTAGAATAAATCTGTATTAGTGGATTATAACTACTGGTGACCAGAGGAACATACTGTGATGGATTGACGGACTCGAATAGGGTCTTGCTCTGAAATACTCGAAATGAAAGTATGATTTAGGATGATGTATTATGTCTGGCCAACAAAAAATACATCGTGGTAAATCATACAGTAGTTTCGGGAGTCGGAGGAGACGTAGCAAGTGACGAATAAGATGATAATTGATGGTTGGTATGAAAATGGTTTCGATGGATTGTAAACTATAGTTTGGTTATGTATATATGAAATCTCCTTAAAGAAAGAAACTCGATGGATCATGACTGATGTTTATTAGTGGATTTTCTTTTTAATGCCGGTCTATTGCGATTTTAGAGGATTTTGACCAGAAGTTGACTTTTAGAATCGGTAATGATCGTTGATCTGGATTTAGATGTTGGTCCATTATTGGTTAAACGTTTTTAAATTGCGAATCTTGATGGAGTTTTAACCAAGTGATGACCTTTCTGAAGTAGTGTGTGTGGTGTCCGATTTGTGTGTCTATGTTATTTGATGGAACTATTGTAGTGATAATTGTGTCATAATTGTATTAGTTGATATCCGCTATTAGAAATTATTAATGATGTGATTGAAATTGAGTTGGTAATTGAGTTCATAATACTTCTTATTGTTGACGAGATGATCAGAGACATATTTTAGTCGATGGATTATCAGATATGTAACGACATGGTTGTGAGGATTTTTTATAAAATTTCATGAATATCGGGTTGGTAATGGGTATTTAAGTACAGATTTGGGTAATTTCAGTAAATCAGTATTGACGTTGCGATAAAGTAAATGTGGAAAGTGAATGAGCCTGTATTTTCATGTGATACGATGACAACATATTAGTGACATTCAATGAGTTGAATTTGAAAATACGATGAAGTTATCTTATGGATAATCTCGAAATTTGACAGAATGGTTTGATTTGACGGATTAAAAAGTGGATTACCATCAGTATCTGCGTATTTTAGTTAGAAAAGTCAATTTTAACGTGGAACATTTCGTGGAAAACCATAGAAACCAGATTTTTGGTGTAATTTGGTGTGCTAAAGATAGACAGTTACCTATATTTTGACGATTTAAAGGGTGACAAGAACCTTGATATGACTCATTTCGTGGAAGTCCATTAGATCGATGACGGGTCAGTTTTGTCTTTGATGAGTTATTTTGTATTTAATAGAAATTTAGATTGTAACGGGCGATGGATTAATTGATCGATCTCCTTTTAGCTTAGAACTTGAATGGAATATGACTTGTTCAGTAATGATAGTGACAGATTGTCAGTACTTAATTTCGTCTGCAAACGGTAAGAGTGATTCCTTAGACTAGTGCAAGATGAAGTACCTCAGTGTTGTGTTGTGTAATTGGAACTAGTGGAACAATTTATAATGAAACTTGGACATTTGTTGGTAGTCGTAACGGGAAAGTTAATATTTGACTTCGTGACGCTGAGTTTTTCAAATGACTAAATTGGATAATGGGTTGTTAGTTGAGATATGAAGGAACCTTGGTAAAGCTTGTGATCTTAACATGTGTTTGATGAAGTTCCCAGTGAGACCGATTGTGTTGATATTTGTTACCATAACCATCAACGGCTATGACAAACCAGATTTCGAGGACGGAATCTCTTTAAGGGGGTAGATTTGTAACATCCTTGAATCGGGCCTAGTTGAAATGGACTAATTTACCCTTAAGTTCGTGTTGATTAAATATATATTTTAATTTTAAGTTAATATTTATTATTATTTGATGATGTGGTTAGGACCAGTTTGTGACAAGGGTCACATAACAGTTTTGTTTATTTAATTTGGACTTCGTTTGTGTTGCCAAATGATGTACAAAAGATATCAGATAACTGGTAAATACCCGTGTGTGATGGGGTATTATATTTATCCTAAATATAAAAGCAAGAACCAGCTCATTTATCTCATTTTCTTGAATCTTCTAAAAACATCCGGTATCTAACTCTTTCTCCTCTTGAAACCCTAATTGATCTAAACTTGAAATTAGATTAAGAGACTTTAGAAACTGATATCTAGCATAATTGTGAGCATCATCTCAGGTTTGTCTTGTTGAATCCATGCTTTGATTGTTAGAAATTGGGTTTTTATATTCTTATGTTAAAAAGTGTGAATTTGGGTTTGATTCTTGCTTTAATGTGTTAGATATGCTTAATTAATGTTAGAAATAGTTGCTATATAGTTTATATGATGTATTTGAAGTGGTTTTGGTGTTAGAACTTGCAAAAATCGAGTTTTTGGGTCAAAAACACGAAAAACAGCGAGCTGTAGGTGTTCATCAGCACCCACACTTTTGATAGGTCACTCGTACGAGTGACCACACTTTTGAGGGTCAACCACACGTGTGAGGACTCACTCGTACGAGTGAGGCCTCAGTCACACGTGTGAGCACAGGGTCAGATTTGTGGAAACTTGTTTTGGCCATAACTTTCAAACCGTAACTCTGTTTTTGATGAATCAAGTATCGTTGGAATCATAATGAAAAATCCTTTCCAATGGTAAACTCTTTAGAAGCTATATCAAAATGTATTTGGTTCGGAAATAGAGGTATTAGCGTGTGTGTCTAGTGTGCATGCGTTAATCTGTTATTATGGGTTGAATTCTTGATATAGGCTTATGAATGAATGAATATATGATGAATATATATTGGAAAATATCTTTACATGTTGCTATTGATGTTCCTTATCACTCGCACAAGTGAGCCTTCACTCGCACGAGTGAGCTTTCACTCGTACGGTTGAGGCGGTCAACCGCATGGTGAACCGCACGAGTGAGTGGTTACTTGAACTATTATATTTGCTAGTTGGATCGTACGGTTGAGATGTGACTCATACGAGTCATATGTCACTCGTGTGGTCAACCGTATGGATCTACTGTTATGTAATTAGATATTTGGCCAAGGACCAAACGTACGAGTGAGGTGTCAACTGCACGATTGAGGTTTCTCAGACGTGCGGATGAGTGTCACTTGTACGGTTGACATGTCAAATTGCTTAAGTGTTGGTATTTATTGATATGACCTAGTTTATAGTATAAATTGATAATATTGTCGTATTGTTAGTAATTAGGATATGATTTACTAACTTGTGAGTATTGTTCTCAGGTGATACAGACGAGGAGAAGACTCAGTGACATTAGACTACCGAGTTTAGCTGGTAATCGGTGAGTGGGACTAACTGGAGAATATAGTATAGAGTAGAATGTTATATTATGATTGCCATGCATGTTAGATATACTTATTGTTGTGATTAGTTAGTACCTTGTGATGACTGCATGTTGGTTGATGCTTGTCTGCTGGAACTCAGTGCGTCCCTATCTTGTGGTAGCCTAATTCGATAGGAGAGATCAACCTGCGGGTTGGGTTCCTCATGTGGTAGTCTATTGGCATCCGTGTGGTATATGTGAAATGTCCCGTTCTTATTGATTAAAAACGTTCCATATTAATTGATTTCGTTGCGAGGTTTTGACCTCTATATGAGACGTTTTTCAAAGACTGCATTCATTTTAAAACAAACCATAACCTTTATTTCATCAATAAAGGTTTAAAAAGCTTTACGTAGATTATCAAATAATGATAATCTAAAATATCCTGTTTACACACGACCATTACATAATGGTTTACAATACAAATATGTTACAACAAAATAAGTTTCCTGAATGCAGTTTTTACACAATATCATACAAGCATGGACTCCAAATCTCGTCCTTATTTAAGTATGCGACAGCGGAAGCTCTTAATAATCACCTGAGAATAAACATGCTTAAAACGTCAACAAAAATGTTGGTGAGTTATAGGTTTAACCTATATATATCAAATCATAATAATAGACCACGAGATTTCATATTTCAATACATATCTCATACATAGAGATAAAAATCATTCATATGGTGAACACCTGGTAACCGACATTAACAAGATGCATATATAAGAATATCCCCATCATTCCGGGACACCCTTCGGATATGATATAAATTTCGAAGTACTAAAGCATCCGGTACTTTGGATGGGGTTTGTTAGGCCCAATAGATCTATCTTTAGGATTCGCGTCAATTAGGGTCTCTGTTCCCTTATTCTTAGATTACCAGACTTAATAAAAAGGGGCATATTCGATTTCGATAATTCAACCATAGAATGTAGTTTCACGTACTTGTGTCTATTTTGTAAATCATTTATAAAACCTGCATGTATTCTCATCCCAAAAATATTAGATTTTAAAAGTGGGACTATAACTCACTTTCACAGATTTTTACTTCGTCGGGAAGTAAGACTTGGCCACTGGTTGATTCACGAACCTATAACAATATATACATATATATCAAAGTATGTTCAAAATATATTTACAACACTTTTAATATATTTTGATGTTTTAAGTTTATTAAGTCAGCTGTCCTCGTTAGTAACCTACAACTAGTTGTCCACAGTTAGATGTACAGAAATAAATTGATAAATATTATCTTGAATCAATCCACAACCCAGTGTATATGTATCTCAGTATTGATCACAACTCAAACTATATATATTTTGGAATCAACCTCAACCCTGTATAGCTAACTCCAACATTCACATATAGAGTGTCTATGGTTGTTCCGAAATATATATAGATGTGTCGACATGATAGGTCGAAACATTGTATACGTGTCTATGGTATCTCAAGATTACATAATATACAATATAAGTTGATTAAGTTATGGTTGGAATAGATTTGTTACCAATTTTCACGTAGCTAAAATGAGAAAAATTATCCAATCTTGTTTTACCCATAACTTCTTCATTTTAAATCCGTTTTGAGTGAATCAAATTGCTATGGTTTCATATTGAACTCTATTTTATGAATCTAAACAGAAAAAGTATAGGTTTATAGTCGGAAAAATAAGTTACAAGTCATTTTTGTAAAGGTAGTCATTTCAGTCGAAAGAACGACGTCTAGATGACCATTTTAGAAAACATACTTCCACTTTGAGTTTAACCATAATTTTTGGATATAGTTTCATGTTCATAATAAAAATAATTTTCTCAGAATAACAACTTTTAAATCAAAGTTTATCATAGTTTTTAATTAACTAACCCAAAACAGCCCGCGGTGTTACTACGACGGCGTAAATCCGGTTTTACGGTGTTTTTCGTGTTTCCAGGTTTTAAATCATTAAGTTAGCATATCATATAGATATAGAACATTTGTTTAGTTGATTTTAAAAGTCAAGTTAGAAGGATTAACTTTTGTTTGCGAACAAGTTTAGAATTAACTAAACTATGTTCTAGTGATTACAAGTTTAAACCTTCGAATAAGATAGCTTTATATGTATGAATCGAATGATGTTATGAACATCATTACTACCTTAAGTTCCTTGGATAAACCTACTGGAAAAGAGAAAAATGGATCTAGCTTCAATGGATCCTTGGATGGCTCGAAGTTCTTGAAGCAGAATCATGACACGAAAACAAGTTCAAGTAAGATCATCACTTGAAATAAGATTGTTATAGTTATAGAAATTGAACCAAAGTTTGAATATGATTATTACCTTGTATTAGAATGATAACCTACTGTAAGAAACAAAGATTTCTTGAGGTTGGATATCACCTTACAAGATTGGAAGTGAGCTAGCAAACTTGAAAGTATTCTTGATTTTATGTAACTAGAACTTGTAGAATTTATGAAGAACACTTAGAACTTGAAGATAGAACTTGAGAGAGATCAATTAGATGAAGAAAATTGAAGAATGAAAGTGTTTGTAGGTGTTTTTGGTCGTTGGTGTATGGATTAGATATAAAGGATATGTAATTTTGTTTTCATGTAAATAAGTCATGAATGATTACTCATATTTTTGTAATTTTATGAGATATTTCATGCTAGTTGCCAAATGATGGTTCCCACATGTGTTAGGTGACTCACATGGGCTGCTAAGAGCTGATCATTGGAGTGTATATACCAATAGTACATACATCTAAAAGCTGTGTATTGTACGAGTACGAATACGGGTGCATACGAGTAGAATTGTTGATGAAACTGAATGAGGATGTAATTGTAAGAATTTTTGTTAAGTAGAAGTATTTTGATAAGTGTATTGAAGTCTTTCAAAAGTGTATAAATACATATTAAAACACTGCATGTATATACATTTTAACTGAGTCGTTAAGTCATCGTTAGTCGTTACATGTAAGTGTTGTTTTGAAACCTTTAGGTTAACGATCTTGTTAAATGTTGTTAACCCAATGTTTATAATATCAAATGAGATTTTAAATTATTATATTATCATGATATTATCATGTATGAATATCTCTTAATATGATATATATACATTAAATGTCTTTACAACGATAATCGTTACATATATGTCTCGTTTAAAAATCATTAAGTTAGTAGTCTTGTTTTTACATATGTAGTTCATTGTTAATATACTTAATGATATGTTTACTTATCATAGTATCATGTTAACTATATATATATCCATATATATGTCATCATATAGTTTTTACAAGTTTTAACGTTCGTGAATCACCGGGCAACTTGGGTGGTCAATTGTCTATATGAAACATATTTCAATTAATCAAGTCTTAATAAGTTTGATTGCTTAACATGTTGGAAACATTTAATCATGTAAATATCAATCTCAATTAATATATATAAACATGGAAAAGTTCGGGTCACTACAGTACCTACCCGTTAAATAAATTTCGTCCCGAAATTTTAAGCTGTTGAAGGTGTTGACGAATCTTCTGGAAATAGATGCGGGTATTTCTTCTTCATCTAATCTTCACGCTCCCAGGTGAACTCGGGTCCTCTACGAGCATTCCATCGAACCTTAACAATTGGTATCTTGTTTTGTTTAAGTCTTTTAACCTCACGATCCATTATTTCGACGGGTTCTTCGATGAATTGAAGTTTTTCGTTGATTTGGATTTCATCTAATGGAATAGTGAGATCTTCTTTAGCAAAACATTTCTTCAAATTTGATACGTGGAAAGTGTTATGTACATCCGCGAGTTGTTGAGGTAACTCAAGTCGGTAAGCTACTGGTCCGACACGATCAATAATCTTGAATGGTCCAATATACCTTGGATTTAATTTCCCTCGTTTACCAAATCGAACAACGCCTTTCCAAGGTGCAACTTTAAGCATGACCATCTCTCCAATTTCAAATTCTATATCTTTTCTTTTAATGTCAGCGTAGCTTTTTTGTCGACTTTGGGCGGTTTTCAACCGTTGTTGAATTTGGATGATCTTCTCGGTAGTTTCTTGTATAATCTCCGGACCCGTAATCTGTCTATCCCCCACTTCACTCCAACAAATCGGAGACCTGCACTTTCTACCATAAAGTGCTTCAAACGGCGCCATCTCAATGCTTGAATGGTAGCTGTTGTTGTAGGAAAATTCTGCTAACGGTAGATGTCGATCCCAACTGTTTCCGAAATCAATAACACACGCTCGTAGCATGTCTTCAATCGTTTGTATCATCCTTTCGCTCTGCCCATCAGTTTGTGGATGATAGGCAGTACTCATGTCTATACGAGTTCCTAATGCTTGCTGTAATGTCTGCCAGAATCTTGAAATAAATCTGCCATCCCTATCAGAGATAATAGAGATTGGTATTCCATGTCTGGAGACGACTTCTTTCAAATACAGTCGTGCTAACTTCTCCATCTTGTCATCTTCTCTTATTGGTAGGAAGTGTGCTGATTTGGTGAGACGATCAACTATTACCCAAATAGTATCAAAACCACTTGCAGTCCTTGGCAATTTAGTGATGAAATCCATGGTAATGTTTTCCCATTTCCATTCTGGGATTTCGGGTTGTTGAAGTAGACCTGATGGTTTCTGATGCTCAGCTTTGACCTTAGAACACGTCAAACATTCTCCTACATATTTAGCAACATCGGCTTTCATACCCGGCCACCAAAAATGTTTCTTGAGATCCTTGTACATCTTCCCCGTTCCAGGATGTATTGAGTATCTGGTTTTATGAGCTTCTCTAAGTACCATTTCTCTCATATCTCCAAATTTTGGTACCCAAATCCTTTCAGCCCTATACCGGGTTCCGTCTTCCCGAATATTAAGATGCTTCTCCGATCCTTTGGGTATTTCATCCTTTAAATTTCCCTCTTTTAAAACTCCTTGTTGCGCCTCCTTTATTTGAGTAGTAAGGTTATTATGAATCATTATATTCATAGATTTTACTCGAATGGGTTCTCTGTCCTTCCTGCTCAAGGCATCGGCTACCACATTTGCCTTCCCCGGGTGGTAACGAATCTCAAAGTCGTAATCATTCAACAATTCAATCCACCTACGCTGCCTCATATTCAGTTGTTTCTGATTAAATATGTGTTGAATACTTTTGTGGTCGGTATATATAATACTTTTGACCCCATATAAGTAGTGCCTCCAAGTCTTTAATGCAAAAACAACCGCGCCTAATTCCAAATCATGCGTCGTATAATTTTGTTCGTGAATCTTCAATTGTCTAGACGCATAAGCAATCACCTTCGTTCGTTGCATTAATACACAACCGAGACCTTGCTTTGATGCATCACAATAAATCACAAAATCATCATTCCCTTCAGGCAATGACAATATAGGTGCCGTAGTTAGCTTTTTCTTCAATAACTGAAACGATTTCTCTTGTTCATCATTCCATTCAAATTTCTTCCCTTTATGCGTTAATGCAGTCAAGGGTTTTGCTATTCTGGAAAAGTCTTGGATGAACCTTCTGTAGTAACCAACTAGTCCTAAAAACTGGCGTATGTGTTTCGGAGTTTTCGGGGTTTCCCACTTTTCAACAGTTTCTATCTTTGCCGGATCCACCTTAATACCTTCTTTGTTCACTATGTGACCGAGGAATTGAACTTCTTCCAACCAAAATGCACACTTTGAAAACTTAGCGTACAATTCTTCCTTCCTCAATACTTCTAACACCTTTCTCAAATGTTCACCGTGTTCTTGGTCATTCTTTGAGTAAATAAGTATGTCATCAATGAAAACAATGACAAACTTGTCAAGGTATGGTCCACACACTCGGTTCATAAGGTCCATGAACACAGCTGGTGCATTAGTTAAACCAAATGGCATGACCATAAACTCGTAATGACCGTAACGTGTTCTGAAAGCAGTCTTTGGAATATCATCTTCTTTCACCCGCATTTGATGATACCCGGAACGTAAGTCAATCTTTGAATAAACAGACGAGCCTTGTAGTTGATCAAATAAGTCGTCGATTCTCGGTAGTGGGTAGCGGTTCTTGATGGTAAGTTTGTTCAACTCTCGGTAGTCGATACACAACCTGAATGTACCATCTTTCTTCTTGACAAACAAAACAGGTGTAACAACCCAAACCAAACCACGACAATTCCCGTTAAATTTTACAACAAAAAAATTTTTTGCTGACTGACCCAGTTGCGCGGCGCGCCAACAGGTTGCGCGGCGCGCAGAACCTGTCTGGCAGCCCGCTGTCCCGTTTTACTTAAAATGCCAAAATGTTTGACCCGTTCCCGATGTCTTTAGCCAAAACGCTTTTAACCATGAATTCATATATATAAAACTAGCACGTTTAATTAATAAAATTAAGTTTACGAAGTGGGTCCCACATTGACCCATTTTGCCACCTTAAGTACCGAAATACAACATTTGACCAAAAGACTTTTAATACAAACAAAGCCGAGCATGGCGATTGGGGATACACTACCCAATCCTAAACGATCCAAAAGCAAGTCACTAAAGCAACTATGCAAGTCTTCTAGTCCTCGCGCTTACCCGAGCCACCGTCCGCATCGTATCTATAAAAAGAGTCAACAACGAGAGGGTAAGCTAATGCTTAGTGAATGATAACATACTACATACATATATATGTATAAAATGAATACGCCACACAAAACAAATACCGCATACCGAAGCATCCAAGTATAAAGCATCTACACTAAGCATACCGTACGATCTAAGCAACGAGCTAATGATACAACACAAAAGATAGTCCGCCAACGACAAAGTAAACATCGCCAAATAGCTACACCCGGAGGGTTAGCTACAACACAACAACACATTAATATAATACAATAATAATAATACACAAGGTTAACCCCTTAACCTCAATCACACGAACATTGGCCGAACAACCCGAGCCTTGTGAATTCGCACAACCCGAAATTCACTTCTCAACCATAAGATGACCGAACAACCCGAGTCATCGTGAATCCGCACTACCCGAGATTCACTACCTCAAATAAGGTGACCGAACAACCCGAGTCACCATGAATCCGCACTACCCGAGATTCATTTCACAATACTAAAACCCACGGTCACGGGATTATAAAATCCACCACACAACCATATCAACCCTTCGCCATTAGGGTTATAACAACCAAATCACAACCAAGTGTGATAACGTGCACACAAACGTGTACTTCGCCAAAGATGGTCAACCAAGACGCACAAACGTGCCAATTGGACTCATACACAAGTCCTTCAAATCCACCTATATGTGAAGTGAGCTCTATAACCGAGAATCACTTCACCCGACCCGCACCCATCCTACACATACATATGCATATAGGATATTATCACTCACCTTGAAGTCTTGAAGAAAGCTTCCAAGTAAACCGCAACTCGCCGATGGAAAATACCTATTCCATTATCACAAATACCACAACACAATTAGATTGGATTCACAAATTAACCCAATTCGTCACTTAGTGCCATTTCGACCCAAATGCACTTCCAAGCACAAACCGTACCCAAACTAACCAATAATCACTAACACAAGTGAGAATGGTCCTAATATGCCAATTAAACCCGAACACAAGTGCCAAACACGTGTCATACCCATTTTGACACTTAAACCCTAATTTTGACCCATAAAGGTCAAAATCTCATCCTTTACAAGTTTTGACACCAAAACACATTTAACTCGGTTCTATACTTCAACTTAATCCATTTTAAGTTTATAAACCTCATTAAATCGCCAATCGGGTCATAGTCACCACCAAACCCTAATTTGACCCAAAGTCAAAGTTAGTCAACCAAACAACCTCCAATGGGTTCCAATACTTCCATAATCGCTAACTAAAGTGATTAAACTAAATTTCAAGTTCTAAACATGGCCAATTTGTTCACCAACCCAAAATCCACCAACAATTAACAATAAACCCGATTACTAGCATCACTAAACCCATTTCATCACCTAAAAGGGTATTACAACAAATTAACTCAAAACCCTAACTTGAATATCAAATTAAATAGATGAAATTCGGAGTTTGAGCTTACCAATACTATCACCGCGTAGCCGAGAACGAAAGGAACAACTTTAAAACCCGAGACTTTGAACGATTCGAGCTTCTTCTTCACCAAAACCTCCAATCTCTCTCTAAACCTCCCTCTCTCTCTAAGAATGGATGAGGATGATGAATGGATGTGAAATGATCCAAAGTTGGATCTAAACCAACTGATAATGCCCACAAATCCGGCCCCATGTGAAATTACCCAAATACCCTTCATTTAAAATAAATAAAACAAGATAGGTTCTGTCAGCGCGTTTGCGCGGCGCGCGGCCGCTTTGCGCGGCGCGCAGATTGACAGATTCAGCTCTTTTCCAATTTTAATATATATAAGTATTCAACGAAGCCCGATCTCATATGCCTTTAATAAACAAGTATACAAAATAAATATTCGGGTCTTACAACTCTCCCCCACTTAAACTCGATCACGTCCTCGTGATCCTCATCACTTGACCAAACGGACTCCACTTTACGGTCCTCAACATAAGTCCAATCCGACTTTCCTAAGCAATTTTTCCCAACGAATCGCCTTCCACAACTAAATCGTCACCCGCGATTTATCAAAACCACAATCCGAGCACTACAACCATGCCCCTTCCCTAACATCGGGAAAACTCAACCAATCTCGTACCGAGATATAACTCCCTTAGCGTACTATTACCGAGTACAACGCTAAAAGCAACCAAGTCTCAACCTAAGGTCAACAACCCGAAACGATGAAACCGAACCAAACGAATCCTTACGGATATCACCTAATCATTAAACATCCCTTGTAGTGCGCAATACGACCAATACGCAACTACCGTAACAACACAATCCACGGTTAGAAACCGATAGCGTCCAAAGCGGCTATGGGAACACAAATCCCAAGGTGTACGAAATCGTCCATCGTCACACCCGTAACAAACATGTGAGCAAAACACGGCTATCGCATCACTAATCATACCACGTGGTCTTCACGACCCCACCATCGACGCATAAAACGACCGATAGTTCCCACAACATGGTCCTTACGACCCCACCATTGGTGTATCAAACAACCAATAGATTACAACTCAACATGGATGAAACAACCCGAGCCAAAACACATATGGAGGATGGTCGAAACAACCCGAACCTTAGTGAATTCGCACAACCCGAAATCCACCAACCCAATCCATATATCTCACAACGAAATGACCGCACAACCCGAGTCATCGTGAATACGCGCAAACCGATATTCACTACTACCACCACATAGTATAACCGAGGATGGCCGTACAACCCGAACCTTAGTGAATCCGAACTACCCGACATTCACTACCTCAAACTATGAGCCCAACCAACAGGGACATTCGTACTACCCGAAATATTGTGAATACGAACAACCCGATATTCACGTCCCACAACACAACCCTCTTGATGAAGTCAGCGGACCCCGAAGGTCATGCTCCACCAATCTCATTATCGGATGAAGTCAGCGGACCCGAAGATCATGCTTCACCGATCTCAATACCGGATGAAGTCAGCGGACCCGAAGATCATGCTTCACCGATCTCAACACCACGCTCATGACGAAGTCAGCGGACCCTAAAGATCATGCTCCATCAATCACGTACTCCCATGATGAAGTCAGCGGACCCTAAAGATCATGCTCCATCATGCAACCATACTATAATGAAGTCAGCGGACCCCGAAAGTCATGCTTCATTAATCATCAATACCACGATGAAGTCAGCGGACCCCGAAGGTCATGCTTCATCAACTACATACCATAATCGAGCAAGAACCACCTATATCAAACATAGGTACCGAACAAGAATTCTCCAAAAGAGAACCCGACACACACCTTCCTTAACCGAAGGATTTCACCTTGCTCACCAAACACGTCCATTATCTCTCAACGAGATTTACCACATTACCGCCTCGGTGGGATTCCAATCCAAACCATAAGTACAATTTATCCGAAATCGCACTCTACCACGAATCGACCCAAAACTAGGTCTCGGTAAAAATTCCAGATCTACCAAAATCATCATCCGAAATATCACACTAACACTTTCCTCGCGCAGGAGTGCGACTCCCCCACTTGGAAACACGTTCCTATATCACAACTCGTACACCCGTACGATGCTACCAAAGGTAGACTTTACCAACAATTGGGTACACACGACCCATCACCACACCTTGCTCTAACCTTGAGCACACGAAGGATTTCAATCAATCCTTAAACACTTCGAACGAAAAGTGTACCACGATTACACAAACCATACCCTCGCAATTATCCAATTGCTTTAGTTTGTCAAGTTTCACCTAGTCACTCATGTACCTACGGGTTTCTCCCGGTACCCTAAGTACAATGTAACCACAACACAATCGGAGTCGACACCACGCTAGTAGGTATAAAAGAGGCACCTAATGTCGCGTCATAAAGGCTCCATTACCAACACACATCGAGATTTTAAACACTCGGCCTCAAAGGTTCCAATCACCCGACGAACCTCATGGTTCATCACTTCAACACCAAAAGCGAACACGCGCTAAACAATCGAACACCAAAACCATTTCCGTGGCTTGGTAGTAACATTCCCCAAATACTAAGGAATGCTTGGTTACACCAAGTCTTACGCCCTTCGTCCAACAACCAAACATCACCATAGGGTACTTCCGTTAGGAACGTCACCCTGAACCATAACATGCAAATCACTATGCAATTAACAAGTCCGAACATAAACGCCACATAAATAAATATTCAAAGACATATTTATCAAAACGAAACGTACCTCAACGTCTCCTTGCGGCATTCGCCGCCGCCAACTCGGGACAATCCGGCTTGCGATGTCCCTCTTTATGACAATAGTAGCACATTCCGCCTTCACTTCTCGGCATCGTGCATTCCCACAACTTGTGACCCCTAACGCCACAATTGAAACATCTAGGCGCACGAGATTCCACCGCGCCCTTTACCACTTTACTCGTACCCGCACTCGGACCCTTAGTCCTCTTACTCGGAGCACCATAAGAAACAACCCTTCCCTCACTTGAAGGTTCGCCCTTTTTCGATCGCGTATAAGACTCGAAACCTCTAGCCACCGCAAATAATTCTGCAAACGATTTCGCGTAGCCCCTGCTAATCTTACCTTTCAAGTCATCATTCAAGGTTCGATAGAAATCCTCCATCAACAAACGATCATTCCCCAAATATTCCGGGCAAAAACGAGCCTTCGACATAAAAGTCGTCTTTAAAGTATTCAAGTCCATAGAACCCTGTTGCAAATTTCGCAACTCACAACGCAATTCCGATAAATCGGCTGAAGTTCGGAACTCCTCGAAGAATTCCTCCTTAAATTCGCCCCACGATAACGTCATAAACGTTTCACCACCGACAAGATCAATCTTGCCATCCAACCAATCCTTCGCCCTACCCCGCAACAAACTAGTAGCGAGTCTCGTCTTTTTCTCGGGAGGGCATTCCATAGTACGAAAACACCCTTCGACATCCGAAACCCAAGTCGTACTCACCAAAGGATCCGGTTTCCCATCATACATCGGGGGTCTAGTCCTCATGAAGCTCTTAAGACAACGCTCCATTTCACCCCTATTTTGGAATTCGGAATACTTCCCATCCATTTCTTCTCGAAACGCTCTCATTTGCTCCGCAACGGCGGCCGTAACTCTAGCGTTAAATTCCGTGTCATTCGTCTCGGTCTAGTTTCGCGTCGTCATTCTAAAGAATGCAAAACGATTAGTCCACGTACGTATAAAACGACACGCACAACACCACCCCATTTTGCTAAACACTCATCGTACATCACTTGTTAGACACGATTTGCACCCGTAATAAGGTCTGCAAGTTCTTATTACGCACACACGCCGCATCGACTTGTTAGTACAACGACCGCCTCGCTCGATGATATAAACAAACACAACCAAAATTCTACGCGGTACAAACACACGCGAGAATTACTATCACAACACAAGAGCATATTAATAATATCCGCATTACTAATATAAACGTTAGTCAACCTATAAACAAGGCACTAACTGAAATGTCCTGTTCTTATTGATTAAAAACGTTCCATATTAATTGATTTCGTTGCGAGGTTTTGACCTCTATATGAGACGTTTTTCAAAGACTGCATTCATTTTTAAACAAACCATAACCTTTATTTCATCAATAAAGGTTTAAAAAGCTTTACGTAGATTATCAAATAATGATAATCTAAAATATCCTGTTTACACACGACCATTACATAATGGTTTACAATACAAATATGTTACAACAAAATAAGTTTCTTGAATGCAGTTTTTACACAATATCATACAAGCATGGACTCCAAATCTTGTCCTTATTTAAGTATGCGACAGCGGAAGCTCTTAATAATCACCTGAGAATAAACATGCTTAAAACGTCAACAAAAATGTTGGTGAGTTATAGGTTTAACCTATATATATCAAATCGTAACAATAGACCACAAGATTTCATATTTCAATACACATCCCATACATAGAGATAAAAATCATTCATATGGTGAACACCTGGTAACCGACAATAACAAGATGCATATATAAGAATATCCCCATCATTCCGGGACACCCTTCGGATATGATATAAATTTCGAAGTACTAAAGCATCCGGTACTTTGGATGGGGTTTGTTAGGCCCAATAGATCTATCTTTAGGATTCGCGTCAATTAGGGTGTCTGTTCCC
Organism: Rutidosis leptorrhynchoides; assembly: GCF_046630445.1. NCBI lineage: Eukaryota > Viridiplantae > Streptophyta > Magnoliopsida > Asterales > Asteraceae > Rutidosis > Rutidosis leptorrhynchoides. The sequence goes on along the minus strand of NC_092334.1, from coordinate 97,410,068 downwards.
TAATTCTTAGATTACCAGACTTAATAAAAAGGGGCATATTCGATTTCGATAATTCAACCATAGAATGTAGTTTCACGTACTTGTGTCTATTTTGTAAATCATTTATAAAACCTGCATGTATTCTCATCCCAAAAATATTAGATTTTAAAAGTGGGACTATAACTCACTTTCACAGATTTTTACTTCGTCGGGAAGTAAGACTTGGCCACTGGTTGATTCACGAACCTATAACAATATATACATATATATCAAAGTATGTTCAAAATATATTTACAACACTTTTAATATATTTTGATGTTTTAAGTTTATTAAGTCAGCTGTCCTCGTTAGTAACCTATAACTAGTTGTCCACAGTTAGATATACAGAAATAAATCGATAAATATTATCTTGAATCAATCCACGACCCAGTGTATACGTATCTCAGTATTGATCACAACTCAAACTATACATATTTTGGAATCAACCTCAACCCTGTATAGCTAACTCCAACATTCACATATAGAGTGTCTATGGTTGTTCCGAAATATATATAGATGTGTCGACATGATAGGTCGAAACATTGTATACGTGTCTATGGTATCTCAAGATTACATAATATACAATACAAGTTGATTAAGTTATGGTTGGAATATATTTGTTACCAATTTTCACGTAGCTAAAATGAGAAAAATTATCCAATCTTGTTTTACCCATAACTTCTTCATTTTAAATCCGTTTTGAGTGAATCAAATTGCTATGGTTTCATATTGAACTCTATTTTATGAATCTAAAAAGAAAAAGTATAGTTTTATAGTCGGAAAAATAAGTTACAAGTCGTTTTTGTAAAGGTAGTCATTTCAGTCGAAAGAACGACGTCTAGATGACCATTTTAGAAAACATACTTCCACTTTGAGTTTAACCATAATTTTTGGATATAGTTTCATGTTCATAATAAAAATAATTTTCTCAGAATAACAACTTTTAAATCAAAGTTTATCATAGTTTTTAATTAACTAACCCAAAACAGCCCGCGGTGTTACTACGACGGCGTAAATCCGATTTTACGGTGTTTTTCGTGTTTCCAGGTTTTAAATCATTAAGTTAGCATATCATATAGATATAGAACATGTGTTTAGTTGATTTTAAAAGTCAAGTTAGAAGGATTAACTTTTGTTTGCGAACAAGTTTAGAATTAACTAAACTATGTTCTAGTGATTACAAGTTTAAACCTTCGAATAAGATAGCTTTATATGTATGAATCGAATGATGTTATGAACATCATTACTACCTTATGTTCCTTGGATAAACCTACTGGAAAAGAGAAAAATGGATCTAGCTTCAACGGATCCTTGGATGGCTCGAAGTTCTTGAAGCAGAATCATGACACGAAAACAAGTTCAAGTAAGATCATCACTTGAAATAAGATTGTTATAGTTATAGAAATTGAACCAAAGTTTGAATATGATTATTACCTTGTATTAGAATGATAACCTACTGTAAGAAACAAAGATTTCTTGAGGTTGGATGATCACCTTACAAGATTGGAAGTGAGCTAGCAAACTTGAAAGTATTCTTGATTTTATGAAACTAGAACTTTTGGAATTTATGAAGAACACTTAGAACTTGAAGATAGAACTTGAGAGAGATCAATTAGATGAAGAAAATTGAAGAATGAAAGTGTTTGTAGGTGTTTTTGGTCGTTGGTGTATGGATTAGATATAAAGGATATGTTATTTTGTTTTCATGTAAATAAGTCATGAATGATTACTCATATTTTTGTAATTTTATGAGATATTTCATGCTAGTTGCCAAATGATGGTTCCCACATGTGTTAGGTGACTCACATGGGCTGCTAAGAGCTGATCATTGGAGTGTATATACCAATAGTACATACATCTAAAAGCTGTGTATTGTACGAGTACGAATACGGGTGCATACGAGTAGAATTGTTGATGAAACTGAACGAGAATGTAATTGTAAGCATTTTTGTTAAGTAGAAGTATTTTGATAAGTGTATTGAAGTCTTTCAAAAGTGTATAAATACATATTAAAACACTACATGTATATACATTTTAACTGAGTCGTTAAGTCATCGTTAGTCGTTACATGTAAGTGTTGTTTTGAAACCTTTAGGTTAACGATCTTGTTAAATGTTGTTAACCCAATGTTTATAATATCAAATGAGATTTTAAATTATTATATTATCATGATATTATCATGTATGAATATCTCTTAATATGATATATATACATTAAATGTCTTTACAACGATAATCGTTACATATATGTCTCGTTTAAAAATCATTAAGTTAGTAGTCTTGTTTTTACATATGTAGTTCATTGTTAATATACTTAATGATATGTTTACTTATCATAGTATCATGTTAACTATATATATATCCATATATATGTCATCATATAGTTTTTACAAGTTTTAACGTTCGTGAATCACCGGTCAACTTGGGTGGTCAATTGTCTATATGAAACCTATTTCAATTAATCAAGTCTTAACAAGTTTGATTGCTTAACATGTTGGAAACATTTAATCATGTAAATATCAATCTCAATTAATATATATAAACATGGAAAAGTTCGGGTCACTACACTAACTAAACCCATTCCGACCTGTAATCCTACAAGTCCCGCAACAAATTAAGCACACACAAAAGTCTAAGTCTAGGCACCTATCTCAAGTCACCTAAATCCCTTAGACCATGCTCTGATACCACTTGTAACAACCCAAACCAAACCACGACAATTCCCGTTAAATTTTACAACAAAAAAAAATTTTGCTGACTGACCCAGTTGCGCGGCGCGCCAACAGGTTGCGCGGCGCGCAGAACCTGTCTGGTAGCCCGCTGTCCCGTTTTACTTAAAATGCCAAAATGTTTGACCCGTTCCCGATGTCTTTAGCCAAAACGCTTTTAACCATGAATTCATATATATAAAACTAGCACGTTTAATTAATAAAATTAAGTTTACGAAGTGGGTCCCACATTGACCCATTTTGCCACCTTAAGTACCGAAATACAACATTTGACCAAAAGACTTTTAATACAAACAAAGCCGAGCATGGCGATTGGGGATACACTACCCAATCCTAAACGATCCAAAAGCAAGTCACTAAAGCAACTATGCAAGTCTTCTAGTCCTCGCGCTTACCCGAGCCACCGTCCGCATCGTATCTATAAAAAGAGTCAACAACGAGAGGGTAAGCTAATGCTTAGTGAATGATAACATACTACATACATATATATGTATAAAATGAATACGCCACACAAAACAAATACCGCATACCGAAGCATCCAAGTATAAAGCATCTACACTAAGCATACCGTACGATCTAAGCAACGAGCTAATGATACAACACAAAAGATAGTCCGCCAACGACAAAGTAAACATCGCCAAATAGCTACACCCGGAGGGTTAGCTACAACACAACAACACATTAATATAATACAATAATAATAATACACAAGGTTAACCCCTTAACCTCAATCACACGAACATTGGCCGAACAACCCGAGCCTTGTGAATTCGCACAACCCGAAATTCACTTCTCAACCATAAGATGACCGAACAACCCGAGTCATCGTGAATCCGCACTACCCGAGATTCACTACCTCAAATAAGGTGACCGAACAACCCGAGTCACCATGAATCCGCACTACCCGAGATTCATTTCACAATACTAAAACCCACGGTCACAGGATTATAAAATCCACCACACAACCATATCAACCCTTCGCCATTAGGGTTATAACAACCAAATCACAACCAAGTGTGATAACGTGCACACAAACGTGTACTTCGCCAAAGATGGTCAACCAAGACGCACAAACGTGCCAATTGGACTCATACACAAGTCCTTCAAATCCACCTATATGTGAAGTGAGCTCTATAACCGAGAATCACTTCACCCAACCCGCACCCATCCTACACATACATATGCATATAGGATATTATCACTCACCTTGAAGTCTTGAAGAAAGCTTCCAAGTAAACCGCAACTCGCCGATGGAAAATACCTATTCCATTATCACAAATACCACAACACAATTAGATTGGATTCACAAATTAACCCAATTCGTCACTTAGTGCCATTTCGACCCAAATGCACTTCCAAGCACAAACCGTACCCAAACTAACCAATAATCACTAACACAAGTGAGAATGGTCCTAATATGCCAATTAAACCCGAACACAAGTGCCAAACACGTGTCATACCCATTTTGACACTTAAACCCTAATTTTGACCCATAAAGGTCAAAATCTCATCCTTTACAAGTTTTGACACCAAAACACATTTAACTCGGTTCTATACTTCAACTTAATCCATTTTAAGTTTATAAACCTCATTAAATCGCCAATCGGGTCATAGTCACCACCAAACCCTAATTTGACCCAAAGTCAAAGTTAGTCAACCAAACAACCTCCAATGGGTTCCAATACTTCCATAATCGCTAACTAAAGTGATTAAACTAAATTTCAAGTTCTAAACATGGCCAATTTGTTCACCAACCCAAAATCCACCAACAATTAACAATAAACCCGATTACTAGCATCACTAAACCCATTTCATCACCTAAAAGGGTATTACAACAAATTAACTCAAAACCCTAACTTGAATATCAAATTAAATAGATGAAATTCGGAGTTTGAGCTTACCAATACTATCACCGCGTAGCCGATAACGAAAGGAACAACTTTAAAACCCGAGACTTTGAACGATTCGAGCTTCTTCTTCACCAAAACCTCCAATCTCTCTCTAAACCTCCCTCTCTCTCTAAGAATGGATGAGGATGATGAATGGATGTGAAATGATCCAAAGTTGGATCTAAACCAACTGATAATGCCCACAAATCCGGCCCCATGTGAAATTACCCAAATACCCTTCATTTAAAATAAATAAAACAAGATAGGTTCTGTCAGCGCGTTTGCGCGGCGCGCGGCCGCTTTGCGCGGCGCGCAGATTGACAGATTCAGCTCTTTTCCAATTTTAATATATATAAGTATTCAACGAAGCCCGATCTCATATGCCTTTAATAAACAAGTATACAAAATAAATATTCAGGTCTTACAACAGGAGCTCCCCACGGTGATGTGCTTGGTCGAATGAAACCACGCTCTAAAAGTTCTTGTAATTGGCTTTGCAGTTCTTTCATCTCGCTGGGTGCGAGTCTGTAAGGAGCACGAGCTATTGGTGCAGCTCCTGGTACAAGATCTATTTGAAATTCAACGGATCGATGTGGGGGTAATCCCGGTAATTCTTTCGGAAATACATCGGGAAATTCTTTTGCAATGGGAACATCATTGATGCTCTTTTTTTCAGTTTGTACTTTCTCGACGTGTGCTAGAACAGCATAGCAACCTTTTCTTATTAGTTTTTGTGCCTTCAAATTACTAATAAGATGTAGCTTCGTGTTGCCCTTTTCTCCGTACACCATTAAGGGTTTTCCTTTTTCTCGTATAATGCGAATTGCATTTTTGTAACAAACGATCTCTGCTTTCACTTCTTTCAACAAGTCCATACCGATTATCACATCAAAACTCCCTAACTCTACTGGTATCAAATCAATCTTAAATGTTTCGCTAACCAGTTTAATTTCTTGATTCCGACATATATTATCTGCTGAAATTAATTTACCATTTGCTAATTCGAGTAAAAATTTACTATCCAAAGGAGTCAATGGACAACTTAATTTAGCACAAAAATCTCTACTCATATAGCTTCTATCCGCACCCGAATCAAATAAAACGTAAGCAGATTTATTGTCAATAAGAAACGTACCCGTAACAAGCTCCGGGTCTTCCTGTGCCTCTGCCGCATTAATATTGAAAACTCTTCCGTGGCCTTGTCCATTCGTGTTCTCCTGGTTCGGGCAATTTCTAATAATGTGGCCCGGTTTTCCACATTTATAACAAACTACATTGGCATAACTTGCTCCGACACTACTTGCTCCGCCATTACTCGTTCTGACACCATTTGTTCCTTTCGTTCTATTAACCCCTGGTCCGTAGACCTCACACTTCGCCGCTCTATGACCATTTCTTTTACACTTGTTGCAAAATTTGGTGCAGAACCCCGAGTGATACTTTTCACACCTTTGGCATAGCTGCTTCTGATTATTGTTGTTGTTGCGGTTATTAGTGTTGTTGGGATGATTGTTGTAGTTGCTGTTGTTATTGTTGTTGTTGTTGTTGTTGGGCCGTTTGTTGTAGTTGCGATTGATGTTACGATTGTTGGGATAATTGTTGCGATTATTGTTGTAATTGCTGTTGTTGTTGTATTGGTGATTCTTATCACCGTTTTCCTCCCACTTTCTTTTGACTTGCTTCACATTGGCCTCTTCAGCAGTCTGTTCTTTAATTCTTTCTTCAATCTGGTTCACTAGTTTGTGAGCCATTCTACATGCCTGTTGTATGGAGGCGGGCTCGTGTGAACTTATATCTTCTTGGATTCTTTCCGGTAATCCTTTCACAAACGCGTCGATCTTCTCTTCCTCATCTTCGAATGCTCCCGGACACAATAGGCACAATTCTGTAAATCGTCTTTCGTACGTGGTAATATCAAATCCTTGGGTTCCTAACCCTCTAAGTTCTGTCTTGAGCTTATTGACCTCGGTTCTGGGACGGTACTTCTCGTTCTTCAAGTGCTTGAATGCTGACCACGGTAGTGCGTACGCATCGTCTTGTCCCACTTGCTCTAGATAGGTATTCCACCATGTTAATGCAGAACCTGTGAAGGTATGCGTAGCGTACTTCACTTTGTCCTCTTCAGTACACTTACTTATGGCAAACACCGATTCGACCTTCTCGGTCCACCGTTTCAATCCGATCGGTCCTTCGGTTCCATTAAATTCCAAAGGTTTGCAGGCAGTGAATTCTTTGTAGCTGCATCCTACACGATTTCCTGTACTGCTAGATCCAAGAATATTGTTGGTATGTAGCGCAGCCTGTACTGCGGCTATGTTTGAAGCTAGAAAAGTACGGAATTCCTCTTGATTCATATTCACGGTGTGTCGAGTAGTCGGTGCCATTTCCTTCAAAATAGTCAAATGGAACAAGTTAATCATACAGAATATTAAGAGTAGTTAATAGTATTTCGTAGCATAATATGAACTCATTTATAAAAGCTTTTTCTTCATATTAGCGTTTTATAAGTTTAAATTCGGGTAGTACCTACCCGTTAAGTTCATACTTAGTAGCTAATATACAATTCAACTACTACAATTCTATATGAAAAACTGATTATAATAATATTTCGCGTTCAAACTTTTACACAATATTTTACAAACTTACAATACCGCTTATTTTACATATAGCATGAAATATAGCACACAATAAATTTAATACAAGATGGTTGTGAAGATAATTCTAGCTAGTACACAAGTCGTTCAGCAAAGGCAATAAAGACACATAATTCATACGTCCAGAAACAAGTCATGCATTCTGGTTTTACTAGGATTACTTCCCATCCTTGGTCTTGTGGAACATAACCATTATGGCCATTGATAAGATAGCGTGTTGTAACGTCGTCAAAGGGACGAGGGTTACATAATGTCCAACAGTCCCGTAACAATCTAAAAACCTCATTTCTTACCCCAATTACCGACTCCGTCACTTGTGGGAACATTTTGTTTAATAGTTGTAGCCCGATGTTCTTGTTCTCACTTTGGTGAGAAGCGAACATTACTAATCCGTAAGCATAACATGCTTCTTTATGTTGCATGTTAGCCGCTTTTTCTAAATCACGAAGTCCAATATTCGGATATATTGAGTCAAAATAATTTCTTAACCCATTGCGTAAAATAGCATTTGGGTTCCCCGCAATATATGCGTCAAAGTAAACACATCGTAACTTATGGATTTCCCAATGTGATATCCCCCATCTTTCGAACGAAAGCCTTTTATAAACCAATGCATTCTTGGAACGTTCTTCGAATGTCTTACAAACTGATCTCGCCTTAAATAGTTGTGCCGAAGAATTCTGACCGACTCTAGACAAGATTTCATCAATCATGTCTCCGGGTAGGTCTCTTAAAATATTGGGTTGTCTATCCATTTTGTGTTTTTATACTATAAAATAGACAAGAGTTAGATTCATAAAAAAAATACTTATTAATACAAGCAATTTTTACATATATCATAAAGCATAAGCACACTATATTACATATATCACACCACACGAATACAACTATCTTATTCCGACTCGCTTGTTTCTTCTTCTTCGGTTTTAGTTCGTTTTGCCAAGTTTCTAGGGATATATGATGTTCCCCTAATACGAGCCGTAGTTTTCCACATCGGTTTAGAAAAACCTGGTGGTTTAGAGGTTCCCGGGTCATTGTTACAACTTAAGGACTTCGGGGGTTGACGATACATATAAAGTTCATCGGGGTTGGAATTATATTTCTCTATTTTTATGCCCTTTCCCTTATTATTTTCTTTTGTCTTTTTAAATTCAGTTAGGGTAATTTCTATAACATCATCGGAATTCTCGTCGGAATCCGATTCATCGGAGAATTGGTAATCCTCCCAATATTTTGCTTCCTTGGCGGAAACACCATTGACCATAATTAACCTTGGTCGATTGGTTGAGGATTTTCTTTTACTTAACCGTTTTATTATTTCCCCCACCGGTTCTATTTCTTCATCCGGTTCCAATTCTTCTTCCGGTTCCGATTCTTCTTCCGGTTCTGATTCTTCTTCCGGTTCTGATTCTTCTTCCGGTTCCGACTCTTCTTCCGGTTCCTCTTCGGGAACTTGTGAATCAGTCCACGAATCATTCCAATTTACATTTGACTCTTCATTATTATTAGGTGAGTCAATGGGACTTGTTCTAGAGGTAGACATCTATCACATAATATCAAACGCGTTAAGAGATTAATATATCACATAATATTCACATGTTAAAAATATATAGTTTCCAACAAAATTTGTTAAGCAATCATTTTTCAAGTAAACACGGTCGAAGTCCAGACTCACTAATGCATCCTAACAAACTCAATAAGACACACTAATGCAAAATTCTGGTTCTCTAAGACCAACGCTCGGATACCAACTGAAATGTCCCGTTCTTATTGATTAAAAACGTTCCATATTAATTGATTTCGTTGCGAGGTTTTGACCTCTATATGAGACATTTTTCAAAGACTGCATTCATTTTAAAACAAACCATAACCTTTATTTCATCAATAAAGGTTTAAAAAGCTTTACGTAGATTATCAAATAATGATAATCTAAAATATCCTGTTTACACACGACCATTACATAATGGTTTACAATACAAATATGTTACAACAAAATAAGTTTCTTGAATGCAGTTTTTACACAATATCATACAAGCATGGACTCCAAATCTCGTCCTTATTTAAGTATGCGACAGCGGAAGCTCTTAATAATCACCTGAGAATAAACATGCTTAAAACGTCAACAAAAATGTTGGTGAGTTATAGGTTTAACCTATATATATCAAATCATAATAATAGACCACAAGATTTCATATTTCAATACATATCCCATACGTAGAGATAAAAATCATTCATATGGTGAACACCTGGTAACCGACATTAACAAGATGCATATATAAGAATATCCCCATCATTCCGGGACACCCTTCGGATATGATATAAATTTCGAAGTACTAAAGCATCCGGTACTTTGGATGGGGTTTGTTAGGCCCAATAGATCTATCTTTAGGATTCGCGTCAATTAGGGTGTCTGTTCCCTTATTCTTAGATTACCAGACTTAATAAAAAGGGGCATATTCGATTTCGATAATTCAACCATAGAATGTAGTTTCACGTACTTGTGTCTATTTTATAAATCATTTATAAAACCTGCATGTATTCTCATCCCAAAAATATTAGATTTTAAAAGTGGGACTATAACTCACTTTCACAGATTTTTACTTCGTCGGGAAGTAAGACTTGGCCACTGGTTGATTCACGAACCTATAACAATATATACATATATATCAAAGTATGTTCAAAATATATTTACAACACTTTTAATATATTTTGATGTTTTAAGTTTATTAAGTCAGCTGTCCTCGTTAGTAACCTACAACTAGTTGTCCACAGTTAGATGTACAGAAATAAATCGATAAATATTATCTTGAATCAATCCATGACCCAGTGTATACGTATCTCAGTATTGATCACAACTCAAACTATATATATTTTGGAATCAACCTCAACCCTGTATAGCTAACTCCAACATTCACATATAGAGTGTCTATGGTTGTTCCGAAATATATATAGATGTGTCGACATGATAGGTCAAAACATTGTATACGTGTCTATGGTTTCTCAAGATTACATAATATACAATACAAGTTGATTAAGTTATGGTTGGAATAGATTTGTTACCAATTTTCACGTAGCTAAAATGAGAAAAATTATCCAATCTTGTTTTACCCATAACTTCTTCATTTTAAATCCGTTTTGAGTGAATCAAATTGCTATGGTTTCATATTGAACTCTATTTTATGAATCTAAACAGAAAAAGTATAGGTTTATAGTCAGAAAAATAAGTTACAAGTCATTTTTGTAAAGGTAGTCATTTCAGTCGAAAGAACGACGTCTAGATGACCATTTTAGAAAACATACTTCCACTTTGAGTTTAACCATAATTTTTGGATATAGTTTCATGTTCATAATAAAAATCATTTTCTCAGAATAAAAACTTTTAAATCAAAGTTTATCATAGTTTTTAATTAACTAACCCAAAACAGCCTGCGGTGTTACTACGACGGCGTAAATCCGGTTTTACGGTGTTTTTCGTGTTTCCAGGTTTTAAATCATTAAGTTAGCATATCATATAGATATAGAACATGTGTTTAGTTGATTTTAAAAGTCAAGTTAGAAGGATTAACTTTTGTTTGCGAACAAGTTTAGAATTAACTAAACTATGTTCTAGTGATTACAAGTTTAAACCTTCGAATAAGATAGCTTTATATGTATGAATCGAATGATGTTATGAACATCATTACTACCTTAAGTTCCTTGGATAAACCTACTGGAAAAGAGAAAAATGGATCTAGCTTCAATGGATCTTTGGATGGCTCGAAGTTCTTGAAGCAGAATCATGACACGAAAACAAGTTCAAGTAAGATCATCACTTGAAATAAGATTGTTATAGTTATAGAAATTGAACCAAAGTTTGAATATGATTATTACCTTGTATTAGAATGATAACCTACTGTAAGAAACAAAGATTTCTTGAGGCTGGATATCACCTTACAAGATTGGAAGTGAGCTAGCAAACTTGAAAGTATTCTTGATTTTATGTAACTAGAACTTGTAGAATTTATGAAGAACACTTAGAACTTGAAGATAGAACTTGAGAGAGATCAATTAGATGAAGAAAATTGAAGAATGAAAGTGTTTGTAGGTGTTTTTGGTCGTTGGTGTATGGATTAGATATAAAGGATATGTAATTTTGTTTTCATGTAAATAAGTCATGAATGATTACTCATATTTTTGTAATTTTATGAGATATTTCATGCTAGTTGCCAAATGATGGTTCCCACATGTGTTAGGTGACTCACATGGGCTGCTAAGAGCTGATCATTGGAGTGTATATACCAATAGTACATACATCTAAAAGCTGTGTATTGTACGAGTACGAATACGGGTGCATACGAGTAGAATTGTTGATGAAACTGAACGAGGATGTAATTGTAAGCATTTTTGTTAAGTAGAAGTATTTTGATAAGTGTATTGAAGTCTTTCAAAAGTGTATAAATACATATTAAAACACTACATGTATATACATTTTAACTGAGTCGTTAAGTCATCGTTAGTCGTTACATGTAAGTGTTGTTTTGAAACCTTTAGGTTAACGATCTTGTTAAATGTTGTTAACCCAATGTTTATAATATCAAATGAGATTTTAAATTATTATATTATCATGATATTATCATGTATGAATATCTATTAATATGATATATATACATTAAATGTCTTTACAACGATAATCGTTACATATATGTCTCGTTTAAAAATCATTAAGTTAGTAGTCTTGTTTTTACATATGTAGTTCATTGTTAATATACTTAATGATATGTTTACTTATCATAGTATCATGTTAACTATATATATATCCATATATATGTCATAATATAGTTTTTACAAGTTTTAACGTTCGTGAATCACCGGTCAACTTGGGTGGTCAATTGTCTATATGAAACATATTTCAATTAATCAAGTCTTAATAAGTTTGATTGCTTAACATGTTGGAAACATTTAATCATGTAAATATCAATCTCAATTAATATATATAAACATGGAAAAGTTCGGGTCACTACAATATGTTTGAATGACGCGTTCGTCGCGTGTGGATGATTTATGCAGCACGGTATATAGGAGGAACTTCCGGTAATCCCCAGCCCGATCAACTGGTGGTTAATGGTTTGGCCGAACCGCCGGAGTCTCTGTAGACTGCACTACTGGGTGATGGTTGTGTGTTAGACTATGTGACATGAGTAGTATAACACTTCTGTATGCTATGGCCTGTAGTTAGTCGTACTCACTTAGCTTCGTGCTAATTCCCCTCCATCTCCTCCCTGCAGGTTGTAGCTTTGTAGATATTGTTCATGGGAGAAGACGGGCATGCCAATGTTATGTTTGACTGTGTTTAACTCTGATGGAGTCTTTTATCATATAAACTGTGTTTTTTATAAATCGAATGTAATTACGTCTCGTCCATTTAAAACATGTATTTTGTATGTTGTCACGTGACACTGGTTCGTGTAAATGGTAATCAATTATTAAATGCTTCCACCAAGTATACATATTTAAAAAAAATATAGCGGTGTCACAAAAATGCTGGATTCCTTGCAAGATGCAAGGCACTCTGGTTGTCATAAAATAGAGTGATATTCTCTTGTTTATGCCCGAGTTCCTCCAACAACATCTTCAACCATACTGCCTCTTTAGTAGCGTGAGTAGCTGCTACATATTCTGCTTCTGTTGTTGATGTCGCCACAACTGACTGCAGTTTTGAAACCCAGCTTACTATTCCACCACAAAGTGTGAAAACATATGCAGTGGTAGATTTACTTTTATCGATATCACCTGCATAATCTGAATCAACATACCCTTTGACAATAAATTTCGGTTCCCCATAACATAATGCAACATCTAAGGTTCCCTTGATGTATTTAAGGATCCTCTTTACCGCATTCCAATGCACTTTACCAGGATTCGCCAAGTACCGACTAACTACTCTCATTGCATGTGCAATGTCTGGTCTTGTACATATCATTGCGAACATTAAACTTCCCACTGCTGATGCATACGGTACTCGAGACATCTCCTTCCTTTCGTATTCACTACTAGGACACATAACGGAGGATAACTTGAGATTAGATGGAAGTGGGGTTGAGATTGGCTTACTATCTTGCATATTGAAACGCTCCAAGATTTTCCTCAAATAATTCTTTTGAGAAAGCCAAATCTTCCTATTATTTCTGTCTCGGTGAATTTGCATCCCTAGAATCTTGTTTGCGGCACCCAAGTCTTTCGTTTCAAACTCCCTAGCGAATTGAGCCTTCAGCTTATTAATACGATCTTTGTTGGGGCCTGCAACCAACATTTCGTCTACATATAACAACAAAATGACAAAATCATTGTCCCCAAACCTCTTGAAATATGCACAAGGGTCTGCATAAAGTCTGTTATATTCAAGGCTCATTATGAAAGAATCAAATCTCTTGTACCAATATTTCGGCGCCTGTTTGAGACCATACAGAGATTTCTTTAACCTGCAAACCAAGTTCTTTTTTCCTTGTAGTTCAAAACCTTATGGTTGAAGCATATAAATTTCTTCTTCAAGATTTCCATGAAGAAATGCAGTTTTCACATCTAGCTGCTCTAGATGCAAATCAAATGTAGCACACATCGCTAGAACAACTCGAATTGTTGTAAGTCGAACCACAGGAGAAAAAATTTCATTAAAGTTCGTACCTTCTTTCTGAGCATATCCTTTAACCACCAGTCTTGCACGATACCGCTCCACTTGATCACCGCCATTTCGCTTGATCTTATACACCCATTTATTTTCAATAGGTTTTCTACCTTTTGGCAATGGCACAAGTTCCCATGTTTTATTTTTATGAAGAGCTTCAATTTCTTCCTGCATAGCCGTCATCCACTGAGGTGCATCTGAATGATTTAGTGCCTCGCGAAGAGTTTTTGGCTCTCCTTCCTCTTTTAGAAGACAATATGCAACATTGCTTTTCATAATATAATCGGAGTGCCACCCCGGACGTTTCCTTTCCCGATTAGAAATACGAGTCGCTGGAGCTTCATCAACGACTACTTGATTTTCATCGTGCTCTGGTACTGCTTCAGAAGAATCTTTATGAAATTCATTACCTACCTGTATCGGTATAGTTTCTTTTGAAGTGCTAACATCTTCAAGATCTTTGTCTTCTGTAAAGACAACATCTCTGCTGATGACTACTTTGTGGTGTCACACCCCCAAATAGGGCCTGAGGTATTTGTGACTAATTATATCAAATCACAGTTGTATAAATGAGAACGACTCTATATGAGACATTTTATTGAGTTTTGCAGTGGAAGATAAATAGATTACATTTTATTTAATAAACAACACATTAAATGTCTTTAATTGATATGATATGTAATGAAGACTCCAAGCATAGCAAGCAATCGTCATCAAATTAGCAAATGCAAGTCCTTCAAATTATCCATGAATGACTCGTTGAAATGTTGCTTTCAATTAGCAAATACACAGCGGAAGCATTATGTATGACCTGAGAATAAACATGCTTAAAAAGTCAACACGAGGTTGAGTGAGTTCATAGGTTTATCATAAATCAATAGTTCAGTATAGCATTAGACCACAAGATTTCAGTTTAAAGTTAATTGATACCAAATATATCAATCGAAAGAGTTGTTGTTTGTAATATCGCGACTAAACAAAGTTACCCAGTGACACTTGTGATTCATGTCATTGAATCATTATTATGTAGTCAAAGACCAACCGTCAACTGACTAGAGACGTCACTCTCAGTAGCGCTACTCACAATAACTAAGCTTGCATCTTATACTTCATAAATTAACGATATTACGACAGGGATTTAGCATGACAAAGCACGTATATAGCATAAATAATAATTGAGTACTTGTGTCTAAACATAAAATAGTTATAAAAGTTGCGCACGTATTCTCAGCCCAAAAATATATATAAAAAGGGAGCTATGAAAACTCACGATACTGTATTTTGTAGTAAAAATACATAGGATGGCACTGAACAAGTACAGAGTTGACCTCGGATTCACGAACCTATATCAAGTATATATATTAACACATATACTTGTAATCGAATAAGTTTATATATATTATTTCACTTGTTATATATTTCTATATATATATATATATATATATATATATATATATATATATATATATATATATATATATATATATATATATATATATATATATATATATATATATATATATATATATATATATATATATTCTATATTTAAGTATTTGTTTGATAAAAATGAATTTTAATAATGATAATAAATAAAGAGTTGTATTATTTTGTAATAATAATAATATTCATAATGATAATGGTAATATTCATAAAAATAATAATAATGATACTACTAATAATATTCTTAATGATAATATTAAATAAATTGATAGATTTCAAAATACTGATACTTTTAGTATTACTGATGTCAACAATAATACCAATAATAATAACTATAAAATAACCATTTCACTATTAATGATAATAATTTTAATAATAGTTCATTAATAATGATACTCATAATAATAATAAAAAATAATAATACTTACTAATAATACTAGTAATAATAATAATTTTAGTAGTAATAAAAATAATAGTAATTATAATTATAATTTTAAATATGTTAATAATAATACATGGTAACTTTTATTAGTAATAATAATAATTATAATAGTTATAATACTAATAATAATAATAATAATTAAAATAATAATAATAATAATGATAATAATTATAATTCTAATAATAATAACAACAATAATAATAATAATAATAATAATAATAATAATAATAATAATAATAATAATAATAATAATAATAATAAAAATAAAAATTTTGATAAAGAAGACTACCTCTAAAAGGCTTAAAAAAAAATACCAGGGCATGGACTCGAACCCTTGACCTCTGGCTAACACGAAACACCCCTTAACCATCCAATCCATTCTATTTTTCTGAATTATATTCGATATTTATTTTATTTAAATGTATTTATGTTTCTGTTTCATCTTCTTCTTCTTCTCTCTAACATTAAATCGACCAGAGATCATTTGATAACCATAACAGGAATTAAAGAGTTGTTTTTTTAATGTGATAATGAAACCGAATCAATCAAATGTGATTCTTCTTGCTTGACAGAAAAAAAAAAAATAATTTGCAGCAGCAGCCATCGTAAAGAACACAAGAACTCAATACGCGAATTTTAAAATTTAGACAGTTTTTGATCAAAGTTCCAACATGAAATACATTGTAAATCACTTTTATAAACGTTCCCAATCATCAATTGGATCTAAAACATCAAAACGAACTCGAATTTTGCTATGAACAATTCGGTTGACTTTTAAAAATTTAAGTTTGACTCGTAAATTCGAACACGATATAACGAATTGGGTTTTGGGATTTTACAGGAAGTTTGTTTAGAGGATTCCAAACACGACTACGTTTATAGAATTTGAAATTGGATTCGATTTCGGGGTTTTTGAAAATATGAACAATAACAGAGGTATCGGTTTTATAAAAAAATATACTTATGTTTTATATTAATGCAGATAGAATAGATATAGATGATGAATACTGAATGATTCTTCAATGATTGTTTTTATAGCTCATAAAGGTGTCGACATGAATCATCTTCCAGTCAAGAACATGAGGGATATAATAAAAAATAAATAAAAATATAAGTAGTAGATATAAAGCAGAAAAATAATAATCACGATGGCTAAAAAAATTAAAAGCAGATATCACGATCAATTTTTAAAATCAAATGCAGATTTGAAATAAAAAAATAAAAGCAGTTACCTAATTTAGGTATACATCTCTTTCATTTTATTTTTAGTTATTATTATTAAATAAATACATTAATAATAATACTAATAATAATTATATTAATAATAACTATAATTATAATAATAATAATAATAATAATAATAATAATAATAATGATAATAGATAATAATAAAAATAATGATAATAATATTAATATGATAATATTAATAATAAAAATGATAATTTTAATTATTAATGATTATAATCATTATAACATGTTAATAATACTATTAATAATAATACTATTATTAATAATAAGTTGTATTAATAATAATGATATTTATAATAGTCTTATCACTTTTAGTATAAGTGATAATAATAATAATATTAATAATAATAATAATAATAATAATAATGATATTTCATTATTTTCATATTAATGTTAAGTACTAATACTAATAATATTAATAATATATTAGTAATATATTAATGATAATGATAATTAATAATAATAATAATTAAATTACTGATAATAATAATGATTGTAAATGATGTATATACACACACATATATATTTACATATCTTTTTATAACCGGTTGTTCGTGAATCGTCGTAATTAGTCAAGGTTAAATTTTGTCAGAAATTTTCGGGTTATCACAGTATCCCCCTGTTAATAGAAATTCAGTCTCAAAATTTAGTTGTTGCCACCAGTCGGCGTTGTTTATAAACAGGTGAGGATATTTTTGTTTTATTTGGTTTTCACGTTCCCATGTATGCTCGGGGCCTTGCGTGAATTTCAACGGATAGAATATTGTTTTGTTTCAAGAGTTTAAATCTTACGATCCATAAATTCTACGAAGTGCATTTCATTATTAATGCGGAGGTTATCTAAAGGATTTAACAAGAGTATCATTGATTAGGTTTTCTCAGAAAGAGAATGATGACATTATACAAGCATTTCAATACACATGAAATGGATTATGAATAATAGTGAGCTTATTTAAACCTTGATCGTTTATGCCACAATATTAGAGTAGACAAAATAGAGAGGAGTTCATGAAAATCATAGTCATGAAATTTGATAGAGATCGTTATTGTTGATAATAAGAATATTAGAATGATGAATATGAGTTAAAAAATAGAGTTGTATCAATTTTGAATAATATGGATAAAACGACTCAATTATAGGAAGAGTATAAACGAAGCTATCACAAAATAGTGAAATGATGTAATATCTGTTGTAACGACCCAACCCGTATTAAAAACCGGCCCATAAATTTTTTTCCTTTTAATACGCTTTAAATAACACTTTAGGTCCCAATTGTGTTTCCATAAACAACTTTAATACAATAGAAGGTTTAATAAACCTTAAAACATTTAATACATTGATTCATTGTCCAAACGGACATACACGACCCGACTAGTTTAGTTTGCAACCAAAACCGAGCATGGTGATTTGGGACTACGCTACCCAAATCCTAATTGAATACAAAAGCAAGATCTTCTAAGCAACCTAGCCAAGATCTCTAATCCCCAAGCTTACCCGAGCCGCCAAGCATGCAAACCTATAAAAATGTAAACAACGAGAGGGTAAGCTAACGCTTAGTGAGTGAAAATATACTACATACATATATATGCATAAAATGGACACGCCACACCAATAATCAAATACTGCATACCGGAGCATCCAAGCATAAAGGCAAGCTAAGCTAAGCATACCATATAATCACTAAGCAGCAAGCTAGTAACAACAACAACCATAAAGTAAGTCACCAACGACGATGTGAACAACGCCAATAAGCTACACCCGGAGGGTTAGCTACATCACAATAATACATTAATATAACCCAAAATTTAACATGCTACACTACAACGCGTAATCATGGTTAACCGAAATTCAAAGGGAACGATTCTCGCGAGTGAACCGTTAGCCACGCAGACACCGCTAGTATGCATCACTAGCCCCTTGAGTGGTATCGACGCCCGAACTTAAGACCACCCGTTACGCTCAATCTGGTATCGATTTCCTGAACTTAAAACCCACATTTCATGCCACACACACACACGAGGATATGGTATCGAACGCCTGAACTTAAAACCCGTATCCTACACATTACTCATGATAATAAGGTATCGACGCTCGAACTTTAAACCCTTATTACATGAAAAGTTGTGACGACCCGGAAATTTCCGACTAAATTTAAACTTTATCTTTATATTATTCTGACACGATAAGCAATGTTTGTTAAGTTAAATCTCAAGGATTTTAAACTATGTTTATACATTCATTTAAACCTCGACCAAATTCCAATGATTCACGAACCATTAAATGAACATATATGAATATGTATGTATATGTGTATATGTTATAAATTGAAAATGTCAACAAAGTATTTAAAAGTATAATGCTTTATATGAATGTATTTGTTTCAATATGATTATCGACGAAATTAAAAATATATATATATATATATATATATATATATATATATATATATATATATATATATATATATATATATATATATATATATATATATATTAAATGATTGAATTATCAGAAACATTGAATTATGATTACAAGTCTCTGTTGAGAGGTCCACTATGATTTGAGAAATCTATTCCTCTTAACGATATTCGGAATAATTTGTAAAGCTATTTATAAATAAAAATAAAAAGTGTCATTTACGAAAGTTAGACAAAAGCTATTGGAGAATTGGTTTCCATAATATTCTATTAATCTATTTTCAAACGTACAAAAACGTTTTTAGTTTAAAAAGAACTTTATTATTAAAACGTATATAACTTTTATAAATATCTAGAATCACTTTTGACAACTCATTACTTAACCAGTATAATAAATATAACGATATTTATATTTTATTTCATTAAATATATATATAACGATTTAAATTAATATTATATATATTTATACACGTATTATACATACATAGTTTTTATATTTTTACTATACTTTAACTTTACCTTTACTTTACTTTTACTTTACTTTAACTTTAATAATTCACTTTAATAATTCATACTTTAATAATTCACTTTAATAATTCATACTTTAATAATTCACTTTAATAATTCATACTTTAATAATTCACTTTAATAATTCATACTTTAATAATTAACTTTAATAATTAATACTTTAATAATTCACTTTAATAATTCATACTTTAATAATTCACTTTAATAATTCAAAAATCTATTATAAATAGAATTCAATAGGTTTCATTATTTCATAGAAACTTGAAAATATATTTCTCTAAACTCTCTCAATCGATTTACATATATATATATATATATATATATATATATATATATATATATATATATATATATATATATATATATATATATTTGCTCTATATTATTTCAAGATATTATTAGTATACATAAAATATTACGACGGAGTGATGTCCGAGTGATTTCAAAATAGTGTTTTTGAATGAGTCCAAGCTAAGGAAATTATGGGTTATAGCTATGGAGGTGATGGGTATGGTTCATGGGTATGCTCGTGAGGTCAATCTAGTGTTTATCATCTCCGTTACGTCTACGTACTTTCCTGCAATATTGAATCTCAATATTGATATGTGAGCACTCATAACTTAACTTTTATATATCAATAGTGTATCCCTGACTAGTGCTCGAGTATATAGGATTATGCATGCTTGTACATTCGATATTGTCCTTAGATAGGTTTGTTGAATCCTGAATTAGATACATATGCTACTGAGATAGGGTATATGATATGCATGTCATTGGAAAGCTAGCGAAAAATTAAGAACTTTTCATTTAGATATCGAATGGTTTCGATGAACGGATATGAAGTTAAAGTCAACTGAATTTTAGTATTATTGTTAAAATGATTATTATTACTATCGTCGTTATTATTTTAATAGAAATATCATTGTTATTATAAAATATCATTATTACTATTATGTTAGTATTATCATTTTATCATAATAACATTTTTAGTAAATATAAATATTGTTATTTTTTTTATAGAATAATAATAATTATTATTACAAAATAATACAACTTTTACTTATTATTATTATGATCAATATTATTTTATCAAATAAATAGGGGATACAAAGATATTTTTCACCACGCGTAATATAATTACATTAATAATACTTACCACTATAGTTTTACGATATTAAGTGAACTTTATAAATTTTACTACTTAAGATATATAAAAGTATATTTTATCATATATAAACGTTAATATAAATTTTTATTAATAAATGACTTTTATTATTATAAAATCTAATAAATATATTTAAATATATAAAACGACTATAGCTAAGTTATATAATAAACACGTATAAATTTTAGAAGTCATTTTGGGTCAAGTTGACTTTTGTTGACTTTTGCATATTAGTCTCGAGCATTAGGATTGTGGTACACTATGACTTGACCAAAAATTGTTAGACAAATATTGACCAACATATAAATATATATAATTAATATAGGTTCGTGAATCCGAGGCCAACCTTGCACTTGTTAAATGACGTTATATGTATTTTTACTACGAAATACAGTATGGTGAGTTTCATTTGCTCCCTTTTATATATATTTTTGGGACTGAGAATACATGCGCTGTTTTTATAAATGTTTTACGAAATAGGCACAAGTACTAAAACTAATTCTACGTGGGTTTAAACCAGAAATATACCCTTAGCTTGGTAACATTAAACTACTTGTCTATGTACGGTAGGCGCGAATCCTAAAGATAGATCTATTGGGCCTGAAAAACCCCATCCTGACTATGGGATGCTTTAGTACTTCGAGGTTATTTTAAACACACCTGATCTGGTGTACTTCAGAGGGTAAAACATGAACGTTAAGGCTTGTTACCGGGTGCCTACAACTTATAGAATACTTTTATACACTTGCGAGTGTACATATATTTATAAACGGAAATCTTGTGGTCTATTAATATATTAAAATGATTGTTATGATAAACCTATGAACTCACCAACCTTTTGGTTGACACTTTAAAGCATGTTTATTCTCAGGTATTAAAAAAATCTTCCGCTGTGCATTAGCTCATTTTAAGGATATTACTTGGAGTCATTCATGGCATATTTTGAAAGACGTTGCATTCGAGTCATTGAGTTCATCAAGATTATTATTAAGCCAATTATAGTTGGATGTATTATGAAATGGTGTGCATGCCATCAACTTTCGTTGTAAAGAAAGTTTGTCTTTTAAAAACGAATGCAATGTTTGTAAAATGTATCATATAGAGGTCAAATACCTCGCGATGTAATCAACTATTGTGAATCGTTTATAATGTATATGAACGGGTCCTTTCAGTTGGTATCAGAGCGGTGGTCTTAGCGAACCAGGTCTGCATTAGTGTGTCTGACTGATAGTCGTTAGGATGCATTAATGAGCCTGGACTTTGACCGTGTCTGCATGTCAAAAGTTTTGCTTATCATTTTTGTCAGAAATTGCCTGCTTATCATTCTTAGTCTAGACACGTCTTACTGCATTGATTGCATGAATAGTGTATAGACAAAATTCATATCTTAGCGTATCTGCTAATCCATATTTTAGCGTATCTGTTACTGTAAACTTTGCCTGACATATCCTGTAATTTCCTCCGTAATCTACGAAATCTTTTGCGCTATATATATAGATATTCTATGTAATTAGAATACCACCCGATAGCCGAAAAATCATTTCATATCGAAAAATTCTTTATTCAATCGAATGAAATGGAATTCGTCATTAGTTCAAGTCCCTCGAATTCCGATATGGAATCCCACTCAAGCTCCGAAAGCAGTGTGACCGGAATGGATTAACCAATTAGCCATCATCTATTATGAATGAATTGGGGATAGGTTCGTAGCCTCCTCAATAATTTGAGACAAGAAGAAGGTGATCCCTTCCATCCACCACATTGCCCTCTTGGCGATGAACCTGAAGCACTTACCGGCGAACCGGTCCGAAACACTATTTTCTCTCTCATTTTCAGAGTATCTCGTCACGATTATATACTACATCAAATTCTAGATTTTATTTATCCGTTCGTCCGAACCGACAATCACCCCGATGTAATAGAAAAAGTCAACGAGCTTCGCGCTCGAGTAGTGGCTTTAGAGAATATGGTGCAAGGGTTACAAACACCAACAAATAACGAAGTATTAATTCATAATTTCAATTTTATTGAATAAATACTCCGTAAAAGTTATGTAATTTCTAAAGTCTTTAGGGATTATTCAGTTCTAGTTTCAACCGTAAATAAAATGAGTTTAATTTAATATTAACTCATTAAATCTATATTACATCTGAAGAAAATATGCACATATATATTTTCATAAAGACTGTAATAAAATTCTGTTGTACAAAATATTAATTGTGAAATTTTTTTTAACGGGTAGGTAATACCCGAGAGATATATAAATTCACAATTAATATATTACATTTTTCGAATCTGATTAAGCAAATCATCAACTATACTCCCAAAATCTCACAACAATATACATTCTTGTATAGAAATCAAAACAACCATTCTCACTCAAATTTGATTACGCATTCTGATTTTGACAAATCAAAATCCAAGTCATGATTTAACAGAAGACATCACTTTTAGATTCCTACATCTTTCAAAGCTATACTTTGACTTCAAAACCGTGTTAGAACATCATATGTATATTAACGATTACAAACTGTGTTCAAACTCTCCGAAGTTTTCGAAGACACTTCAAACAATGAACAATCGAGATGATGATCCAACCACATATTACCCACATTTATGTACCTAAAAAGCTCTCGAAGCCAAAGTCATAGTTCGACGCGTATCCGTGTCAGACCCTTTGGCATTTATTAGCTAAAATGACTTTTCAATTCCTTTTCGAAGTAGACAGTTTTGTCACAGCTCCAGCAAGTCAACTTCGACTTTTCAGTCGGACTAGTCTTATTATAATCTCGATAGATACGTTGCCCTTTCATCATCGTTACTGGGGACCTTTCATATCTCGCCACCTTAGTAATAAACTTACCAACAACTTCAATTATCTTTGACTTTTCGAAAAATCATTATATTTATTGAAATCACATCATTTACTCATTCGCATCTTGTAACGAGAATTGTCATACGAATCATCGAAAAACAGTAACCAGTATTTTGAAATCTCGCAGCATGTCTACGCCAACAGTTATATGTGTACGTAAAACGTCTATCTCCTGGACTTACATACTTTGAATGTGAAGTTCTGAAAAATATTCTGAACTGCAAACTAGTTCTTGAAATGCTGACGAAGCATCAAAAACTGTAAATGATCTTAACAGTAAAAAGTTTGATGACAAAGAATAGTAAGGTGGTAAAGCTGAGAAAAAGAGAAGGTTTGGAACTGGAAAACGGATTGAACAGACTATGAAGGAGGCTGTGGACAAATCACAAAGACTAAATCTGTCTTCAAAGAATCCAAATGATTCAGTGCCTGCTAAAGTCATTAACGAATACCTTACTCTTTATTCTAAACCTTTACAGACAAATCTTCATCATCATCCATCAATATTAGAAATTCTAAGATATTATCATATCTTTCATTATAAATATCTTCGATATTCCTGAAGATATTTTCACAACTATTCTTATCCGAAATCTTTTATCTCTTCGCAATATCTGCGTTACAACATAAAAAGAAACTGTGTTAGTTTCTAAATTATGAAGAAAAAAAAATTCGAATTTAAAATAGGAATGTTTTTGAAGTAGTGTTGGGAACTGAAGCATGAGTTAGTATAATATAATGACACTTGATCAACGTGATTATATTACAGTAAGTCATGCTGAGTTTCTAATGGGACATGACGATTCACAGACCATGCCGTCATCATGTTCCATGTTACACGACTCTTGTATTCTATTTAATCTCTAAAAATATCAAGAATATATTTTCTTGATGATTCGGTCTTTTCAGGGTATTCTGGTAAATTAACAAATCAAGATCGTGCCATTACCATTTCCTTCTTAGAACATTAACTATGTTCATTCTGAAATTCATATCTGCGAATACTGGACCATTACAAACGTTGCTTAATCGCAAGAAGAAGAAACGAAAGGATAAAACTCCAAAATAGAAATTGGAGTATAAATCGCAGCAAATAGAAGGGAGCATTAACTTGGATGTCAATGATTATAGAAGACAAAAGCAGGGGCTTTGAAATATAAGGGAAGATAAAAAAAAAACAACAACAACCACCCAAAAATTATAAATCGTATATATCGATGCATATAGCAATATAAAGACACGGAAGAACTAAAAACACTATAAAACCGAGAGTATAGTAGTAATAAATAGATTCTTCCGAAGGCAGATGAAAAAGAAGAACGACAGATATGAAAGTGAGGAGTATATCGAGAATCAGTACTGGATGAAGCATATTGACAAATACTTTAAAATATGAATTGAGGGAGAAAGAATAGAAGATGTGAATTAAAAGGAAACGAAGGAGGTGGATTTATAGTGAAATATCCGACAGAAAAATCGAGATGAATCATCGCATTAAATCGAAGCGGATCATAATCTCCTTAATCACCGAAGCATCAAATCCAACATAGATTACAAAGATTTTCTTTAAATTCGGAGATCAATTGTGATGACGTCAAAAGATATGACGAATCACTATAATCTTATTTCCTTCATTTACGATAACTTCCCTCATACGCTTTGAGTAATCGAATTATTTTATCCATACTTTTTAGACATGATAAAACTTCATAATCGTCATAATAACATTCTCATTGTTAGCCATAACGACCTCTATCAAATTTCGGGGACGAAATTTCTTTAACGGGTAGGTACTGTGACGACCCGGAAATTTCCGACTAAATTTAAACTTTATCTTTATATTATTCTGACACGATAAGCAATGTTTGTTAAGTTAAATCTCAAGAATTTTAAACTTTTTTTATACATTCATTTAAACCTCGACCAAATTCCAATGATTCACGAACCATTAAATGAACATATATGAATATGTATGTATATGTGTATATGTTATAAATTGAAAATGTCAACAAAGTATTTAAAAGTATAATGCTTTATATGAATGTATTTGTTTCAATATGATTATCGACGAAATTAAAATATATATATATATATATATATATATATATATATATATATATATATATATATATATATATATATATATATATATATATATATATATATATTAAATGATTGAATTATCAGAAACATTGAATTATGATTACAAGTCTCTGTTGAGAGGTCCACTATGATTTGAGAAATCTATTCCTCTTAACGATATTCAGAATAATTTGTAAAGCTATTTATAAATAAAAATAAAAAGTGTCATTTACGAAAGTTAGACAAAAGCTATTGGAGAATTGGTTTCCATAATATTCTATTAATCTATTTTCAAACGTACAAAAACGTTTTCAGTTTAAAAAGAACTTTATTATTAAAACGTATATAACTTTTATAAATATCTAGAATCACTTTTGACAACTCATTACTTAACCAGTATAATAAATATAACGATATTTATATTTTATTTCATTAAATATATATATAACGATTTAAATTAATATTATATATATTTATACACGTATTATACATACATAGTTTTTATATTTTTACTATACTTTAACTTTACCTTTACTTTACTTTTACTTTACTTTAACTTTAATAATTCACTTTAATAATTCATACTTTAATAATTCACTTTAATAATTTATACTTTAATAATTCACTTTAATAATTCATACTTTAATAATTCACTTTAATAATTCATACTTTAATAATTCACTTTAATAATTCATACTTTAATAATTAATACTTTAATAATTAATACTTTAATAATTCACTTTAATAATTCATACTTTAATAATTCACTTTAATAATTCAAAAATCTATTATAAATAGAATTCAATAGGTTTCATTATTTCATAGAAACTTGAAAATATATTTCTCTAAACTCTCTCAATCGATTTACATATATATATATATATATATATATATATATATATATATATATATATATATATATATATATATATATATATATTTGCTCTATATTATTTCAAGATATTATTAGTATACATAGAATATTACGACGGAGTGATGTCCGAGTGATTTCAAAATAGTGTTTTTGAATGAGTCCAAGCTAAGGAAATTATGGGTTATAGCTATGGAGGTGATGGGTATGGTTCATGGGTATGCTCGTGAGGTCAATCTAGTGTTTATCATCTCCGTTGCGTCTACGTACTTTCCTGCAATATTGAATCTCAATATTGATACGTGAGCACTCATAACTTAACTTTTATATATCAATAGTGTATCCCTGACTAGTGCTCGAGTATATAGGATTATGCATGCTTGTACATTCGATATTGTCCTTAGATAGGTTTGTTGAATCCTGAATTAGATACATATGCTACTGAGATAGGGTATATGATATGCATGTCATTGGAAAGCTAGCGAAAAATTAAGAACTTTTCATTTAGATATCGAATGGTTTCGATGAACGGATATGAAGTTAAAGTCAACTGAATTTTAGTATTATTGTTAAAATGATTATTATTACTATCGTCGTTATTATTTTAATAGAAATATCATTGTTATTATAAAATATCATTATTACTATTATGTTAGTATTATCATTTTATCATAATAACATTTTTAGTAAATATAAATATTGTTATTTTTTTTATAGAATAATAATAATTATTATTACAAAATAATACAACTTTTACTTATTATTATTATGATCAATATTATTTTATCAAATAAATAGGGGATACAAAGATATTTTTCACCACGCGTAATATAATTACATTAATAATACTTACCACTATAGTTTTACGATATTAAGTGAACTTTATAAATTTTACTACTTAAGATATATAAAAGTATATTTTATCATATATAAACGTTAATATAAATTTTTATTAATAAATGACTTTTATTATTATAAAATCTAATAAATATATTTAAATATATAAAACGACTATAGCTAAGTTATATAATAAACACGTATAAATTTTAGAAGTCATTTTGGGTCAAGTTGACTTTTGTTGACTTTTGCATATTAGTCTCGAGCATTAGGATTGTGGTACACTATGACTTGACCAAAAATTGTTAGACAAATATTGACCAACATATAAATATATATAATTAATATAGGTTCGTTAATCCGAGGCCAACCTTGCACTTGTTAAATGACGTTATATGTATTTTTACTACGAAATACAATATGGTGAGTTTCATTTGCTCCCTTTTATATATATTTTTGGGACTGAGAATACATGCGCTGTTTTTATAAATGTTTTACGAAATAGGCACAAGTACTAAAACTAATTCTACGTGGGTTTAAACCAGAAATATACCCTTAGCTTGGTAACATTAAACTACTTGTCTATGTACGGTAGGCGCGAATCCTAAAGATAGATTTATTGGGCCTGACAAACCCCATCCTGACTATGGGATGCTTTAGTACTTCGAGGTTATTTTAAACACACCTGATCTGGTGTACTTCAGAGGGTAAAACATGAACGTTAAGGCTTGTTACCGGGTGCCTACAACTTATAGAATACTTTTATACACTTGCGAGTGTACATATATTTATAAACGGAAATCTTGTGGTCAATTAATATATTAAAATGATTGTTATGATAAACCTATGAACTCACCAACCTTTTGGTTGACACTTTAAAGCATGTTTATTCTCAGGTATTAAAGAAATCTTCCGCTGTGCATTAGCTCATTTTAAGGATATTACTTGGAGTCATTCATGGCATATTTTGAAAGACGTTGTATTCGAGTCATTGAGTTCATCAAGATTATTATTAAGCCAATTATAGTTGGATGTATTATGAAATGGTGTGCATGCCGTCAACTTTCGTTGTAAAGAAAGTTTGTCTTTTAAAAACGAATGCAATGTTTGTAAAATGTATCATATAGAGGTCAAATACCTCGCGATGTAATCAACTATTGTGAATCGTTTATAATGTATATGAACGGGTCCTTTCAAAAGTACAATGTGGTATCGATCGCCCGAACTTAAAACCCACATCGCATTTCGTACAAGTAAGTACATTACATACACACATGTATAATTATTCCACTCACAACCACGTGTGATAACGTACACCCAAAGTGTGTACTTCGCCAAAGGTGGTCAACTAAAACGCACAACCGTGCCGATTGGACCCATACACAAGTCCATCAAATCCACCTATATGTGAAGTGAGTTCTATAACCGAGAACCACTTCACCCGACCCGCACCCATCCTACACATACATATGCACATAGGATATTAACACTCACCTTGTCGCCTTAAAGAAATGCTTCCCAGTAATCCGTAACTCGTCAATGGAAAGTACCTAATCCATTATCACAAATTCAACAACACACTTAGATTGGATCTACAAACCAACCCAATTCGACACTTAGTGCAATTTCGACCCAAATGCACTTCTAAGGACAAACCGCGCCCAAACTAACCAATAATCACTAACACAAGTGATAATGGTCCTAATATGCCAATTAAACCCGAACACAAGTGTTAAACACTTATCGTTCTCAAAATCGCCCATAAACCCTAATTTTGACCCATAAGGTCAAAATCTCACCATTTACAAGTTTTGACACCAAAACATGTTTAACTCGGTTTTATACTTCAACTTAATCCATTTTAAGTTTACAAACCACATCGAATCGACATTCGGGTCATAATCCTCAACAAACCCTAATTTTGACTCTAGTCAAAATTAGTCAACCACGAAAACCCTAAAAGTCTCCAAAACACCAATAATCACTAATGCTAGTGGTTGTACACCATTTACAAGTCTTAAACATGGTTAAATCATTAACCAACCCAAAACCCGCCTTTAACACTTATAAACCCGAATCTTGGTGTTAATCTCCAATTAACAACTAAATGGGTTCCATCTATGAATCATACAATCAAAAGCCCCAAATTTGAATGATGAACACGAAAATAAAATTCGGAGTTATAGCTTACCACTAGTATCACCGTGTAGCCAAGAACGAGGAGAACAAACTTGTCAACTACGCCAAAGATCAAAACCCGCTTCTTCCTTTCCAAAATCCCACTTGAATCACTTGAGGATTTTAAGTTTTGAGAGGAAAATAGGAAAGAAAAAGAAAAAGAAAATAAAGAAAATGAGTGAGTGGATGAGGTTAAAGCCTCAAATCTGGCTCAAATGTGAAAAGACCAAAATGCCCCTCACTTTACCTAAATATTGCAAAAACAGGAACCAGTTCGTCCACATTGCCGTGCCACGGCCTTAAATGTCGCGCCGCGACATTTGCCTAGGTCTGGGATCATTTTTTGTCAAGCTTCTGATCTGGATTCCAGTTAAATGCCGCGCCGCGGCCTCATTTGTCGCGTCGCGACACACAGCGTGATCTGAGTCATTTTCTTGCATACAAGACCTCAACACCCGAACATGTCCCGAACCCTTCATACGCCTATCGTACATACACAATACACCTATAAATCATATACGGGGAAAACGGGGTGTTACAACTCTCCCCCACTTAGATTCGATCACGTCCTCGTGATCCTAGTCACGAACCCAAACGGACCACACTTCACGGTCCTCAAACATAAGTCCCAACCGACTTTCCTAAGCAATTCTTCCCAATGAATTGCCTTTACCAACTAAATCGTCACCCGCGATTTATCAATTCCACAATCCGAGCACTAAAACTTGCTCAATCCCTCACATCGGGAAACTCAACCAATCTCTTACTAAGATATCGATCCCTTAGCGTACCCTTACCGAGTACAACGCTAAAAGCAACCAGTCTAAACCTAAGGTCAACAACCCAAAACGATGAAGACCGAACCAAACGAATCCTTACGGACAACACCAATCACTAAACATCCCTTGTAATGTGCAATACAACCAATACGCAACTACCGTACAACATCACAAGCAACGGCTAAAACCGTTAGCGCCCAAAACGACCATGGCAACGCTAACCCAAGGTGTACAAAATCGACTATCGTCACACCCGTAGCAACAGGTGAGCGAAACACGGCTATCGCATCACTAATCATACATCATGGTCCTCACGACCCCACCATTGGCGTATAAAACACCCAATAGATCACACATCAACAACAATACGCAATGTCGACATTCGACTCGATGTTGGTCGACGAAGAGCGGTAGGTCAAACGTTAATCACTCGCCACATAACCAACTACCTACATGTGACCGACGAAGAGCGATAAGTCAAACATTAATCACTCGTCACATGCCTCACACATGGCCAAACCAAAGCGATTCCTAACGGAAAACGCATTCCACATACCAACAAGTAGCCAACGAAAAGCGAATCCTAACGGATAACACTTACTACTTATCACATTCCAACTGTGGTCAACGAAAAGTGAATCCTCGCCATTGGATAGCACTTGCCACAATACAACAAGCAAACTAAGTATATACGCATACATAGAATCATTCCACTCAACTTGGAATCTCCCGCACACGAACCATACGTAGGCATAAAACATTGCTAACAAGATCGAGCAAGAACCACCTATCACGCCCATAGGCACAAAACAATATTTCTCTTAGAAGAGAACCCGACACACACATCCCTTAACCGAGGGATTTCACCTTGCTCGTCAAATACGCCCATTATCTCCCAACGAGATTCACCACATTACCACCCCCGGTGATATTTCAAATCCAAATTCATAAGTACAATTTAACCAAAATTGTACTCTACTACAAATCGACCAAAACTAGGTCCCGACACGAATTCTGGATCTATCAAAAGCATCATCCGCAATCTCACACTAAAATTTCTTCGTGCGGGAGTGTAACTCCCCCACTTGGAACTACGTTCCATAACCGCATTTTGTACAACCGTACATTGCTACCAAAGGTAGACTTTACCAACAATTGGGTTCACACGACCCATCACTACATCTTTCTCCAATCTTCAGCACATGAAGGATTTCAACCAATCCTTAACACTTCGAACGAAAAGTGTACCGCAAATTACATAACTCTACCCTCGCAATCATCAAATTGCTATAGCTTGTCAAACTTCACCCAATCACTCATGTACTTAAGGGTTTCACTTCGGTACCCTAAGTACAATGTAACCGCAACACAATCGGAGTCGAACACCACGCTAGTAGGTATAAAAGAGGCACCTAATGTCGCGTCACGTAGACTCCTTTACCAACGTACATCGAGATCCAAAAAACTCGATTTCAAGGGTTTCATCCCACCCGTCGAACCTCATGGTTCATCAACTCCAACACACAAGCAAACACGCGCTTAACAATCGAACACCAAAACCCATTTCCATGGCTTGGTAGAAACATTTCCCAAATACTAAGGAATGCTTGGTTGCACCAAGTCTTACGCCCTTCGCCCGACAATCAAACGTCACCATAGGGTACTTCCATTAGGAACGTCACCCATAACAACAACATGCACAACACAATGCTTTTAATAAACTCAAATTCAACGGCACTTAATAAATAATCAAAGGACATATTTATTAAAACGAAACGTACCTTAACGTCTCCTTGCCCCACCCGTCCCGCTAACTTAGGACATTCCGACTTACGATGTCCTTCTTCTTGGCAATTGAAGCACACCATACCATCACCCTTTGGCACCGAACATTCCCAAGACTTGTGACCCCTCACGCCACAATTGTAACATCTAGACATACTAGAATCTAACATACTCGTCCGCGTACCACCCGTGCTCACGTTCGGACCCTTAGTCCTCTTACTTGGAGCACCATAAGAAACAACCCTTCTCTCACTTGAAGGTTCACCAACCTTCGATCGCGAATACAACTCGAAACCTCTAGCCGCGGCGAATAACTCCGCAAACAATTTTGCCTGAACTCTGCTAATCTTACTCTTCAAGTCATCATTCAAGGTTCGATAGAAATCCTGCATCAACAAATGATCATTCCCCAAATACTCCGGGCAAAAACGAGCCTTCGCCATAAAGGTCGTCTCGAGAGTATTCAAATCCATAGAACCTTGTTGTAAATTTCGCAACTCATTACGCATTTCCGACAAATCGGCTGAAGTTCGGAATTCCTCAAAGAATTCCTTCTTAAACTCCTCCCATGATAACGCCATAAACGGTTCACCACCGACAAGATCAATCTTACCATCCAACCAATCCTTTGCCCTACCCCGCAACAAATTAGTAGCGAGTCTCGTCTTCCTCTCCTGAGGGCATTCAATAGTACAAAAACACCCTTCGACATCTGAGATCCAAGTTGTGCTTACCAAAGGATCCGGTTTCCCGTCATACATCGGGGGTTTAGTCCTCATGAAGCTCTTAAGACAACGCTCCATTTCACTACTACCCCGAAATTCGGAATACTTCCTATCCATTTCTTCTCGAAACGCACTCATTTGCTCCGCAACGGCGGCCGCAACTCTAGAGTTAAACTCCTCGTCATTCGTCTCGATCTCGTTTCGCGTCGTCATTCTAAAGAATGCAAAACGATTAGTCCACAAACGTATAAAATAACACGCATAACACCACCCCATCTTGCTCAACACTCGTCGTACATCACTTGTTAGACACGATTTGCACCCGTAATAAGGTTTGCAAGTCCTTATTACGCACACACGTCGTCTCAACTCGTTAGTACAACGACCGCCTCGCTCGATGATATAACCAACACAACAACGATTCCACGCGATATAAACACACGCAAGGGAATAGCATCACAACACAAGCCAAAAATCCTAGTTAGTCCACCTACAGACAAGGCACTAACTATAACCCGTTCCGACCCGTTCACCTACAAGTCCCGCAACCAATAAGCACACACAAAAGTCTAAGTCTAGGCACCTATCTTAAGTCGCCTAAATCCCTTAGACCATGCTCTGATACCACTTGTATCGACCCAACCCGTATTAAAAACCGGCTCATAAATTTTTTTTCTTTTAATACGCTTTAAATAACACTTTAGGTCCCAATTGTGTTTCCATAAACATCTTTAATACAATAGAAGGT
Organism: Rutidosis leptorrhynchoides; assembly: GCF_046630445.1. Lineage (NCBI taxonomy): Eukaryota > Viridiplantae > Streptophyta > Magnoliopsida > Asterales > Asteraceae > Rutidosis > Rutidosis leptorrhynchoides. Next base: position 97,375,994 of record NC_092334.1, on the reverse strand, counting down.
TTAATAAACCTTAGAACATTTAATACATTGATTCATTATCCAAACGGACATACACGACCCGACTAGTTTAGTTTCTAACCAAAACCGAGCATGGTGATTTGGGACTACGCTACCCAAATCCTAATAGAATACAAAAGCAATATCTTCTAAGCAACCTAGCCAAGATCTCTAATCCCCAAGCTTACCCGATCCGCCAAGCATGCAAACCTATAAAAATGTAAACAACGAGAGGGTAAGCTAACGCTTAGTGTGTGAAAATATACTACATACATATATATGCATAAAATGGGCACACCACACCAATAATCAAATACTGCATACCGGAGCATCCAAGCATAAAGGCAAGCTAAGCTAGGCATACCATATAATCACTAAGCAGCAAGCTAGTAACAACAACCATAAAGTAAGTAACCAACGACGATGTGAACAATGCCAATAAGCTACACCCGGAGGGTTAGCTACATCACAAAAATACATTAATATAACCCGAAATTTAACATGCTACACTACAACGCGTAATCATGGTTAACCGAAATTCAAAGGGAACGATTCTCGCGAATGAACCGTTAGCCACGCAGACGCCGCTAGTATGCATCACTAGCCCCTTGAGTGGTATCGACGCCCGAACTTAAGACCACCCGTTACGCTCAATGTGGTATCAATCGCCCGAACTTAAAACCCACATTTCACGCCACACACACACACGAGGATATGGTATCGAACGCCCGAACTTAAAACCCGTATCCTACACATTACTCATGATAATAAGGTATCGACGCTCGAACTTTAAACCCTTATTACATGAAAAGTACAATGTGGTATCGATCGCCCAAACTTAAAACCCACATCGCATTTCGTACAAGTAAGTACATTACATACACACATGTATAATTATTCCACTCACAACCACGTGTGATAACGTACACCCAAAGTGTGTACTTCGCCAAAGGTGGTCAACCAAAACACACAACTGTTCCAATTGGACCCATACACAAGTCCATCAAATCCACCTATATGTGAAGTGAGTTCTATAACAGAGAACCACTTCACCCGACCCGCACCCATCCTACACATACATATGCGCATAGGATATTAACACTCACCTTGTCACCTTGAAGAAATACTTCCCAGTAATCAGCAACTCGTCAATGGAAAGTACCTAATCCATTATCACAAATTCAACAACACACTTAGATTGGATCTACAAACCAACCCAATTCGACACTTAGTGCAATTTTGACCCAAATGTACTTCTAAGGACAAACCGCGCCCAAACTAACCAATAATCACTAAAACAAGTGATAATGGTCCTAATATGCCAATTAAACCCGAACACAAGTGTTAAACACTTATCGTTCTCAAAATCGCCCATAAACCCTAATTTTAACCCATAAGGTCAAAATCTCACCATTTACAAGTTTTGACACCAAAACATGTTTAACTCGGTTTTATACTTCAACTTAATCCATTTTAAGTTTACAAACCGCATCAAATCGACATTCGGGTCATAATCCTCAACAAACCCTAATTTTGACTCTAGTCAAAATTAGTCAACCACGAAAACCCTAAAAGTCTCCAAAACACCAATAATCACTAATGCTAGTGATTGTACACCATTTACAAGTCTTAAACATGGTTAAATCATTAACCAACCCAAAACCCGCCTTTAACATTTATAAATCCAAATCTTGGTGTTAATCTCCAATTAACAACTAAATGGGTTCCATCTATGAATCATACAATCAAAAGCCCCAAATTTGAATGATGAACACGAAAATAAAATTTAGAGTTAGAGCTTACCACTAGTATCACCGTGTAGCCAAGAACGAGGAGAACAAACTTGTCAACTACGCCAAAGATCAAAACCCGCTTCTTCCTTTCCAAAATCCCACTTGAATCACTTGAGGATTTTAAGTTTTGAGAGGAAAATAGGAAAGAAAAAGAAAAAGAAAATAAAGAAAATGAGTGAGTGGATGAGGTTAAAGCCTCAAATATGGCTCAAATGTGAAAAGACCAAAATGCCCCTCACTTTACCTAAATATTGCAAAAACAGGAACCAGTTCGCCCACATTGCCGCGCCACGGCCTTAATTGTCGCGCCGCGACATTTGCCTAGGTCTGGGATCATTTTTTGTCAAGCTTCTGATCTGGATTCCAGTTAAATGCCGCGCCGCGGCCTCATTTGTCGCGCCGCGACACACAGCGTGATCTGAGTCATTTTCTTGCATACAAGACCTCAACACCCGAACATGTCCCGAACCCTTCATACGCCTATCATACATACACAATACACCTATAAATCATATACGGGGAAAACGAGGTGTTACATCTGTTTGCTTTAACTTTTGACATGGTTAAAGTTGATTTTCGGAAATTAAGGGATTTAAAGAAAATCTTCGAAATCTTTATAAGATTTGATTCTCCGGTAATTAAGGAAATTAGGATTTTCTTTAATTAAATACGGTGAATTGCCTTGATTGCTGTGTCTGGAATTTCACTATAAATTAGCTTCTTCCATTTCATTATCTTCACCACTTCTATAATTTCTTCCTCAAATCATACTAAAAGATTAAGGAAATGCTTAATCCTGTATTGATCCTTGTTATTATATTGACCATATATACAGTCATTCTTCTTTTTCATTTACCATCAAAGAAATCTGTTTACTTCTACTATGCTCTTGGATTTATAGTATTTTTAGTTCTCCCGCATTGATATACACGATTTGTAATTTCGGTGTTGTTATCGGGCTTTATATTTTCCTTTATATTTAGGAGCTCCATGCTTTTGTTTTTCATTCCCGGTTTCAAGTCAAGCGAATAATGGTCCAGAATTAATAGGTAGGGAGTTTCGAATGATCATAATATACAAAGCAGAAGGAAAGGTAATAGCACGATTTGATTTGTCAAATTACCAGAATATCCGGAAAAGATAGAACTATCAAGAAAATATGTTCTTGATATGTTTAGAGATTTAAGTAGAATGTAAGCGTCATGTAACATGGCAAATGATGATTATAAAGTCTATGAATCATCATCTTCCATTAAAAATTTTGCATGACTTATTGTAATATAATTACGTTGGCCTGACGCCATTATATTATACTAACTCATGCTTCAATTCCCACCACTTCTTCAAAATTCATTCATAACTTATACTTAGGTTTTACAGAAGTTTTCAATATAATGTAATACAGGTAGCACGAAGAGGTATATAATTTCGGACGAGAATATTTATGAAAATATCTTCAGAAATATCGAAGATATTTATGATGATATTTTGGAATTTCTAAGTTCAAAAGTTGATGAAGAAAAATTTTCCGCTAGCTTTTAACATGACTTCGGAGTAAGATATTCTCTAAAGATTTCATAGGATCCAGAATTACCTGGATTCTTTGAATATAGGGTTTGGTCCTTGTATTTGTCCTTGGTCTCCTTCATGGTTAGCTCAATCCATTTTTCAGTTCCAAATCTGAGCTTTTTCAATACGTCATTCTTTATCATCAAACTTTTGGCCATTAAGACCATCTATAGCTTTTGCTGCTTCGTCAGTATTCTCAAGGTTAACGAATGTAACAACCCAACCCGTTATCCAACCTTAAACGCGAAATATTTTTTTTATAGAGATAAGGTGCGCGCCGCGCACAAGGTGTAAGACCCTAAACCCAAGTGTACTTGAGTACATGAACATTGTATAATCAAACTGGAGTTAAACTGAAACAGACAGACTGCTCAGACCATGGTGCACGCCGCACACATCTAAGTGAGCGCGTCGCGCACTGCCTCTGCGACATAATTCTGTTTTTGATGTTTTGATTTAAATGAAGGGCATTTTGGTCTTTTCACTTGAGGCCGGATGTGTAGCCATATTATCAGTTTTAGATCTAGTTTTGGACCATATTTCAAATCCACAAGCACTCTCATTTCATTCTTAGAGAGAGAGAGATTTCTAGAGAGAGATTTGGTGATTTGGAGAAGAAGGAGCTTGAATCGATCAAAAGCTCAAGTGTTAAGGTTGTTCATATCGCTCTTGGCTACGTTGTGGTAGTATTGGTAAGTTCTAACTCCGAGTTTTCTGATATGGCCGAAACGGACAGTTTTATTTTCGCGGTGTCGTCAGGCCGCGGCACGTCAGAATCAGCTACCACGAGGGCAAGTAGTGAGTTGTTTTATCATTTATATTTAGCTGGGGTTCCAAGCTATAACTCACCTACTTGTCTTCCTTTTAACGAGTAAGTGGTAAATATAACTCAGGTACGTATTTTTGTATGTTTGTTCAATAATGTGGGACAAAAGTGCCTATATAGTTAACCCTAGTGACAAGAGGTGATACATTTAAGATTAACTAGATAAAATAGTAATTAGACAATAAAAGTAAAGATAGGTATGAAGAATAGAATTCTGAAGGGGAATTATCGCAAGAGTTTAACTTCCTAGGATAAACACTAAACCTCAATAAGCTGGGCTGTGAACCTAACTGATTTGTCACTAAGAGTTTAGGCTTTGAAGATTCTGGCTAAGACAGGTATCCCTACTCCCAACGTTAACCTGAAAGGTTTGAACGACATTATGGATGGAATCCTAGGTATATGAACAAAGTGGTTTACCCAATAAAGGAACGTCTCAGCTTTTCTTAATCCTAGTTGGTCTGACTAAAGCAATATCCTACCACTAAATCACTATGCTATGCCTCAACATTAACAGATGTGAAATCTTAGATATCCTAAGGTACTGCTAATTGGGATAGAAGTCTCTCCTTTTGCGATCACTTATTCAACCCCGGATCATCTTACAATATCTCAAGAACATTGCTTCTGACGCGAATCATGCTTCTGAGTAAGCTAGTGTTCACTGAACTCTCTATTGCTAACTCTAACCACAATCTAAATGGACAGCTCTTCTATGATGAACAAATGGTTATTCATACGTAGGTACTATATCCCTATTGTGACGTTAAGCACACATAATTACTTACCTCGTATCCTAGGGTTGATCAGGTCCTAATACTAGGTTATAGCCACGTGAATAAGCAGAAAGGGTGATCCGTAAATTAAACTTCTAAACTGTCAAGGTTTCAGCATAACAATATGATAAGTTTCAGATAAAATATTCAACACATAATAAACAATTGTAACATATAGATAATCATGTAAGATGAAAGCAACTCAAGATAATAACTTTATTAAATTAAGGAAAGCGTTCACCGTTTACAGATGAGATCTGGACCATTACAAGTGCTGACAACCTCTAGCCCGCTCCTATTACAATCTTCGGCGTTCGCCTCCGGGTACTTAATTTCCCGTTTCGGAGGTGAGAAGGCCTTGAAAGCTCTAGTGGGAGAAAGTGTATTGTAGTGAGAGAGTGAAAAGAGGTGTGTGTTGGAATGAATGACAAAGAACCATTAAATAGACTTGAAATTTGCCAGCATACGCCTGGCAGGGCGTATGGCAGGGCGTATGGCAGGGCGTATGGCAGCCCGTTTTTGGCAGGCCGTATGCAAGGCAGGTCGTATGGTGGCTCGTGTGGTGGCACGTATATGGCAGGCCGTTTCCATACTGGCAGGCTGTATGGAAGGCCGTATGGCAGGCCGTATGGCTTGCTGGTCAGCCTTGATTTCCTTGATCGTAACTTGATTTCTTGTCTTTCACCATTTTCGCTCTATAATCTTCGTTTTAGCTCCGTTTCTCTTGATTCTTTTTGCATCGACTTTGTAATTACTTTGCCTACAAGTTTAACCAAAAAAGCGATTATTTTGCCGACAAAGCTTTGAACTTTATGCTTTTGGGACTCAATATCGGGGGTAAAAACATGACTTTTTAGCCGATATCAAATATCCCACACTTAGACTTTGCTTGTCCTCAAGCAAACTTCTGAACCCAAAACAGTGAGGACTTTTATTCGTAGTGATCAAGCTGTTTTGTTCTGCAAGATGGAAGGGCAGAAACTTGGTTTTTATTCTTTTTGCTGTTCTCAAATCTTTTCCCGCAAGCATGAGATGAGGTTACATAACTGAGGCTATCTCACTCGGGACACTCATTTCACTAAAGTGTTTAGGGTGTCCTAAAGTTCTAAGAAATGAATTCACTCTTAGCCAGTCATGCTTACATTCTTCGTCATAGGCTTGATCGAGACTCAAATCTCCATCACTTATTTGCGAGAATTTTTGGTTATTAACTCAGCCTAAATTGTGAAGAGATGGGGGGGGGGGGTTCGAAAGTTTCTAGAATGCGAAGGGTTTTTTGATAGATAGGAGTTACTTTTTCGAAAGATTGATTTCGGCGATCCCTTCAGCTTTTGTCAGGAATTTCTTGGTGAGCATCCTTCTTTTTGACTGCCAGGAGTTCTTCTCTCGAATCTTTGCTGGTTCTGCTCCCTTTCTCAGAGCTTTATTCGTAGAGACTTTGCTCTAGTTTTTTTTTTTTTTTTTTTTTTGAAAGCATCTTTTGCTTTTCTCTTCGAGGTCTCCTTTTAGGCGATCTTCTTTGATATTTGGCTTGGATGCTTGCATTTTTCTAGTGCAATTTTGGAGGATTTCCCGAAAAAGAGTGATTTAGTTGGGATTTATTTATTTATGAAGCGGATAGAGTAAGTAAAAAGAAAAAGGTGAAATGGATTTGTGGAGCGAAAATAAAAACGAAGGTGTGTAGCGGGGGTTGTTTTTGTCTTCAGGAATAGCTGAGGTTTTCACTTAGTCATCCTCGTCAAAATGTGTGATTCCGAAATGTAGATCAAGAGCAAGTTCTGATTCCGAGATGTTAACATTGGCGCGCTCAACGGAAATATAGTGAAGCACTAAAAATGAGTGCTTATAAAGCCTTATTTGGGGGTGCCTCACAACAATTATAGCAGGTCGAATTGTGCCTTTTGTTATGCAATGCTCTATTGGGAGAATTGATTTTGATTTTTCGCAAAAAGTTTTCAACCTTGTTTTACCCTTTTTGTCTATTTTGTAACAAAAACTTTTTGATCTTTTATAGAATTTTATCATCCTTAGCGTTTTATAATTCGAAAAGTTTTAAATTTTGTGAAAAACTTGAGGATTTTACAAGAATCGTTATGTGCAACATTTGCTATCCCACACTTTAAAATAGCATTGTCCTCAATGTTAAGGATACGGAGTATCCTACACTTTTAAAAAAAAGAGGCGTTGTGTTATTAAAAGTTTATGTTGGTGAGGTTGCCAATCCCACACTTAGTTTTTTTAAAGTGGTATAGTTAATTTGCATATATTCTATTGAAAAGATTAAGACGTAGTACTCCCCTATGGTTTCAAGACGTGCAATCGGATGGCGCGTTGATTATGGATTCTTCAATTCTCGTGCCGGCGTCATCCTTGTTCAAGTTGTCTTTGCTCCAGTATCCACTTCGTACGGTCTCGATCGTCGTTTGCTTTGTGACGTTTATTCATGCAATATTTATTCTAAAAGCAACCATACATACTAAAACATAAAAGTAGTTATGCCCGAAACCGGGCGTACAGAAATATAAGATAATGTAATGTAATGTAGCATCAGTAATAAAAGGTACGAATGTTCCAAAAGATAATCATGATTACGGCTGAGGTGCTGAATATGGGGGAGAGTAGATCACGCTGGTACGGGCCCTGGTTGGGTTCCTCAATCTAGATTGACCCTCGCTGGTCATCTCCTCATCTGTGGTAAACTGGTCTGCCAACTCTGCTGTATTCATACCCGAGGATATTCTAAATTCTATCTCATCTGATCTAGCGATTAACCCAGTTAACGATGACGTGCTCGTATGAACCATAGGCCCTACCTGCCATCCCATACTATCCTGTAAATCTCTACCTCTTCCCCACTGCTGGTTCACATCCACACTATCGATACCTTGCGCAACCCCTGCAGTCGTACGTTGCTCCAACGCCTGTTCCCACCTAGGGTCCTGACCAACAGTAGACGTGTTAACGTTGAACAACTCTTCAACAAAATTCTCGGGCCCTGTAGTCTGTGGAGGTGGCAGTGTAGGTGCGATAACTGTACGCTGCGTGTAGTGATGAGTAGGTGGAGGTGTAGGTCCTGAAAATTGATGGCTCGGGCCTGCTCCCCTAGGATCACGGTGGGCCTGCATTACTGGATACTCATGTGGGTATGGTGGGATGTCGAACTGCCTCCTCGCATAATGCGCAAAGTGATCCAAATTCTCAAGGATCGCGTGCTGGGAAAACCAACTCTCATGCCCAGGTAGATCTCCCATATGGTACTGGTAGCCGTACGGTGGATATAGTGGACGATCACCCTCGCCAACTGATGAGTGACAGCGAGTGTCAGTGGGCCGTCCATGGGCTGTGGGGTCATCCTCATCCACAGGTTCCTGGGAACCTCGTCTCCTACTACCATCCCGTGTCCGAGTATCAGGTCTGAATCCCTGAACTCTCACCCCTGGTACCGTCCGCTCTTCGGAATAGGGTATCTCTGGGTTCGCCTGGATGATCAACTGCTCACCCTCAACGCGAATATATTTCCAGTAGCTCAACAACTTATACCCAATTTCCTCTGATACGGCCCCAATCGTATAGTTAAACCGTTCAACATCCCCTAAAACACGCATGCTCTTGAGCAACTTAGTCACAACACCCCCTAAAACCGGCACAACCATGCTTGTCGAATTCTTCTCGCTGGTGATAGCCTGAGCTAGGAGATGCGCCACCTGTAGATTCTGGTTGTTCATTATGGTGTGCATCAGGCGCATATCTCTGATCGTAACAACACCGCCGAATCTGGCTTTAGGATGGAGGGTTTTGGTGATTAGGTGGTGGAGGATTCGAAGTACGGGGTTGGCAAATTTTGACGCCTTTTTACTTGACTACCATGGCCCGTTATCTGTGGTGTGCTCTTGCCAGAAAGTCTGATGATCCATGTAATTCAAGGTGGTCAATCCATCCCTGAATATTGGTCGGGTGAGTTGTGATGATTTGTACAACTCTAGGTGTCTCGCAAACCGTGCGAGAGTCAAGTGATACATTCGGTTTTGATGTCGAAAATGGATGCATTCTTGATTATTATAATCCGCCAGATCAACCATTGAATCAAAACTCCAGGTAACCATGAACTCTGCATATGGCTCGTTATATGTTGTTTCGTTTAACTCAAACAACATGTTCCAGGCCCAGTGCGTTCTACCTTCGGCTTGGAAAGTCAACATTCTTCTAAGATCAGCATCCCAACCACACTGTTCCAATATCGTCCAATTTATGTACTTATTACCCGCTTTATCTCGGTTAACCCAAACTCTCATAAAGGGCTCATTTTCCTCCGGGTTATCCTGCCCACGAAGAGAATGGGGCAACTCGACATCATTTCGACGATTGGCCATCTGCAAAAATCAAGTAAAATAGGTTATGCTCCAAAAATTAAGACTTAGAGTCCAAAAATGCCTATATTTTTCGAAAAAAATTCGAAATGAGGGCTTTAAAATTGGGGTTTTCCAAAATCCTGTTATAGTCAAATATAGCCAAAATTACCACAAACAACATTTAAATGAACTACAATCTTACTTTTGAGCAAAATTCAAAGTGTACCCGTGATTACAATAAATAATGCAATAAATAATAATTATAGTCATTTAGTCGTAATAAGCAATTTTTAACTAAATGTGATGATTTTTAAGCATACAATGATCCTAACAACCATTTTTAATTACCTTAAATATTTTTAAACATCAAACTTGGTCTATAACATATTACAGTCAAAGATTAGAGCCGTTTAACCGAAAAATATTCATTTTGTTCAAAACGTACAAAATAAGGAAAATCAAGGATTAAGCTACATTTTCACGAGAAAATCAATGATTTCGTCATTTGAACTAGTTTTAAGGCAATCCTAAGTTTTAAAAACGTTTTAACTATAGGAAAAACCGAAGTCCTAATTTCGTGTAGTTTGACCAAAATATCAAATTTAAGCAAACAAGCCTTCTTTGTTCCAAATTCAGTTTCTAAACATTCCTAATGAATCACTAAGCCTAACTAAGCTAGCAAAACATCAAATTTCCAAGAATTTTACCAAATTTCACCCTAAAACCTCAAGTAACTAGTCTAGAGCCAAAAACTATCCAAAATATCTCAATCAAGCCTAAAAACTAACACAAAGTAATCACATTATCTATCTAAGCATAAAGGAATCCAAAATTGAGTCAAAAACAAAGTTTTTCTAAAAAGTCAAAAATTTGACCCTAGGAGAAAATTTGAGTTTTCATCAAGAAAGAGTACCTTTTGTGCGAAATTGATAGTGGAATCGCATTTAGGAGACTAGAGAGAACAAGTTTCAAGCTTTGATTCGTTGGATTTGGTTGAAAATTGAGTGTGTAAGGTGGTGGTGGTGTGCGACGGTGAAGGGGACAGAGGGAAGAAGAAGCACAAAAAAATAAAAGAGAAAAGAGGAAGAAAGGAAAGAAGAAAGGAAAAAGAAGTGGCCCGTGTGGCTCGCGGGCTTATTTCCCCGACCCGACTTGCACAATTTTTAAGTTTTTATGATTTTAAAATTTAAAGGGTTTTAAGAGAAGATAAATAAAATAAAACCTCGAATTTTGATCCGGTTATTTTTATATTATATTGTTTTTATATTTTCTAAGATATATTACTAACTAAAATAAGAAAAGAAAAGAAAAGACAACTAAAAATTAAAATATTTTATTTTTATTAAAAACACAAATTACACAGGTTCTACAACTAAATTCCAGAAATGACGCGGAAAGAAAGACAAGTTTAAAGCTTCTTTGACCATCCAGAGTAAATCAGCGGAGTGTATTGAGGATATTTCGAAATCACTTAACATTTTACACTCGCGCTTCTGTAAATCTCCGATATCGTCCATAAGTTTAACCAAAGCCCTTTTTACTTTCTTAGTGTTTGAAATTCCGTCCCTTGGCCCAGTATCTCTATAATTTAGTTCAAAAAGAAGTTTTGCCATTGTGTCTTGAAATAAAAGATCTTCCGCGCAGTCAGGATCACCGATAGTAAATTTAAAGTTTGAAGATATTTCTCGAATGATCTTTCTTTGCAGAGTTGTAAATGGAAATTTTGACATAGTGAGGATTTGCACGAGTTCCGAATATACTTCCTTTCTTTTTGCGAAGAAATTCTGATGTATTCTTTCCTCGGTAGAATCCGAAAAAGCTTCAATTAATCTTTTGATGAGAAATGAGGTTGGATCAAAGTAAAAGAAATCTCGGTTTCTGTAGGTTGAAATAGGGTTAGGTGTCTTGCTTTCTATCCAGAATTCTAATTCAGAGATCATTGCCGAGACATAACGATTTATGAGAATTGGAGAAATTTCCTTATTGGTGGAATGAGGGAGAAAAGCGACGAATGACTCTAAATTGAATTTGAAATTAATTTCTGCATCCCGATACTTGACGAAAAGGTGATCCCCACATTCTTTTAACAGTTTGTGAAGAGAACGAGTCTGAGAACCCAGCTCTTTTAACAGATTGATTTGAAATGTTGAAAATGGGAAGTCTGAGGAATAGAGGTGCCTAACAAATTCTCTATAGACGTCTAACCTTCTGCTAGGATTTAACAGATTTCCAATAAACGGAGCTTTTGTTTTATCAGGGTTCCGTATCTCTTTAGGATTAAATTCGATCAAGTCTGGATAGTTTAAAATAGTTGGATATTCTTCCCTTATCTCATCTTCCTTAATCAAGAGTTCGTTATGACTGAGCCTCCCTTTTGGATCGTGAAGAGGGTCGAATCCTGGTGTATTTGAGTAAAACTTGTCCAAAAGCAATGAAATCTCTAAGTCAGATGAAATTATCCGGCTTCTTGGACTACAAGAATCAAGAGCTAAGTCTTGATGAGATTCATCAGGATTTAGATTTGTTTTAGGTTTATAAAGAAAAACTTCGCCGGTTTCCGAAGTTGTGGGAGAGCAACTGCCATTTGCACTTTCTTCGTAGTCGGTTAAGTTCGAACTGGAAACTACAGAAATTAAAACCATAATTAATATTTTTGCTTTTATAATTTGAAAAGGGTTCATTATAATGGCGACTTTAAATTCTATACCGACAAACTCTCTGCTCGTTAAGCATGTGTGATTCTTGTCAGTTTATCTTTTGAAACAAGAGGCCAGGCAGACAGCGGAGAGGCAGGATCCTTTTGGTTCCAATATAATTGGAGACTATTCGGAAAATCCAATAACCAAGTCCGTGTATAATTGTCTTTCTTATACACCACTTAAGAATCTCAGATATCTTGATAGAATTAGCGATTACCTTAACAGACAGAAAATAAGTCCCCGGCAGCGGCGCCAAAAACTCTAATTACTCGCGTGATATGGCCGAAACGGACGGTTTTATTTCCGCGGTGTCGTCAGGCCGCGGCACGTCGGAATCAGCTACCACGAGGGCAAGTAGTGGGTTGTTTTATCATTTATATTTAGCTGGGGTTCCAAGCTATAACTCACCTACTTGTCTTCTTTTTAACGAGTAAGTGGTAAATATAACTCAGGTACGTATTTTTGTATGTTTGTTCAGTAATGTGGGACAAAAGTGCCTATATAGTTAACCCTAGTGACAAGAGGTGATAGATTTAAGATTAACTAGATAAAATAGTAATTAGACAATAAAAGTAAAGATAGGTATGAAAAATAGAATTCTGAAGGGGAATTATCGCAAGAGTTTAACTTCCTAGGATAAACACTAAACCTCAATCAGCTGGGCTGTGAACCTAACTGATTTGTCACTAAGAGTTTAGGCTTTGAAGATTCTGGCTAAGACAGGTATCCCTACTCCCAATGTTAACCTGAAAGGTTTGAACGACCTTATGGATGGAATCCTAGGTATATGAACAAAGTGGTTTACCCAATAAAGGAACGTCTCAGCTTTTCTTAATCCTAGTTGGTCTGACTAAAGCAATATCCTACCACTAAATCACTATGCTATGCCTCAACATTAACAGATGTGCAATCTTAGATATCCTAAGGTACTGCTAATTGGGATAGAAGTCTCTCCTTTTGCGATCACTTATTCAACCACGGATCATCTTACAATATCTCAAGAACATTGCTTCTGACGCAAATCATGCTTCTGAGTAAGCTAGTGTTCACTGAACTCTCTATTGCTAACTCTAACCACAATCTAAATGGGCAGCTCTTCTATGATGAACAAATGGTTATTCATACGTAGGTACTATATCCCTATTGTGACGTTAAGCAAACATAACTACTTACCTCATATCCTAGGGTTGATCAGGTCCTAATACTAGGTTATAGCCACGTGAATAAGCGGAAAGGGTGATCCGTAAATTAAACTTCTAAACCGTCAAGGTTTCAGCATAACAATATGATAAGTTTAAGATAAAATATTCAACACATAATAAACAATTGTAACAGATAGATAATCATGTAAGATGAAAGCAACTCAAGATAATAACTTTATTAAATTGAGGAAAGTGTTCATCGTTTACAGACGAGATTTGGACCATTACAAGTGCTGACAACCTCTAGCCCGCTCCTATTACAATCTTCGGCGTTCGCCTTCGGGTACTTAATTTCCCGCTCGGAGGTGAGAAGGCCTTGAAAGCTCTAGTGGGATAAATTGTATTGTAGTGAGAGAGTGAAGAGAGGTGTGTGTTGGAATGAATGACAAAGACCCATTAAATAGACTTGAAATTTGCCAGCATACGCCTGGCAGGGCGTATGGCAGGGCGTATGGCAGGGCGTATGGCAGCCCGTTTTTGGCAGGCCGTATGCAAGGCAGGCCGTATGGTGGCTTGTGTGGTGGCACGTATATGGTAGGCCATTTCCATACTGGCAGACCGTATGGCAGGCCGTATGGCTTCCTGGTCAGCCTTGATTTCCTAGATAGTAACTTGATTTCTTGTCTTTCACTGTTTTCGCTCTAGAATCTTCGTTTTAGCTCCGTTTCTCTTGATTCTTTTTGCATCGTCTTTGTAATTACTTTTCCTACAAGTTTAACTGAAAAGGCGATTATTTTGCCGATAAAGCTTTGAACTTTATGCTTTTGGGACTCAATATCGGGGGTAAAAACGTGACTTTTTAGCCGATATCATTTTCATAGTTTGATTTAGTGTTCATAATTGGGGTTTTGATTTGGGTGTTCTTGAGTAAACCCATTAGTTGATAATTGGGTGATTGAGTTAGTAAATGGTGTTGATAACCATTGTTGGTGGGTTTTGGGTTGGATGATGAAATTGAATAGTTGATAATCATGTTTGGATGTAAAATCACTTGTTAACTTAGGTTATAAGTGATTATTAGTGTAAACTTGCAAATGGGTGTTTTGACTTGAGATTAGGTCAAAATGGGTTTTGTGTAAATTGATGCAAGTAATGTGTTTTGATGATGAAACCTTTGAGTAAATGGGTTGTTGGAACATAATCACTAGTCGATTGTGATTATGGGTGTTTCGGGTGATATTTGACTTAGTCAAATTGGAAGTAAGTGCAATTGGGTTAATATTGCACTTATTAGTATTTTGGTTATAAGCTAGATTGTTTGGCTTATTTGTTGTGAATTACTTAGGTAATTTACATTTGGACGATTAGGAGCTCAAGCGGGATTGCTTTTCAAGTAATCGAGGTGAGTGGAATATTTATACACTTATGTATATAATTTGGTTGCTTGCATGCAAAGTGGTAAGTGACATCCGTTAGGATTCACTTTTCGTGGACCATAATTGAGTTGGGAAAATATAGTGAGTGATATCCGTGTGGATAGCTCTTCGTTGGCTATATTCGGTTTGTTTATGTGACGAGCGATTAACGTTTGACCTATCGCTCTTTGTCGGCCACGTGTGTATGTGTGTGTTTGGAATGTGGTGAGTGATATCCGAAAGGAATGACTCTTTGTCGACCACAATTGGAGGTGAGCATGGGACAAGTGATTAACGTTTGACCTATCGCTCTTCATCGGTCACACGTAAGAATTTGGTTATGTGGTGAGTGATTAATGTTTGACCTATCGCTCTTCATCGGCCACATGTGTGTTTGGGTAAGTGGTGTGCGTTATCCGTTTGGGGATCTGCTCTTCGTTGGCCACTTATCGTGGGATGGTAAGCGGTTCCGATTTTCGTCGGTCATCCTTGTGATTGAGGTAAGTGTTAACGTTTCGGTTGCACTTTTCGTCGGCCTCATGGTGCGTAGTGGTGAGTGGTTAACGTATTTGATCTACCGCTCTTCGTCGGGCACGTACGCGTTGCGATGGGTGGTGAGTGGTTAACGATTTTGACCTACCGCTCTTCGTCGGCCACCATCGAGTCGAATGTCGACATTGTGTATGTTGGGGTGTGTATGTTTCGCTGGTATTGTACGTATTATTGTTGAGATCTCTATGCTAATGTTATTGACTTGTTGTACGTACGATTATACGTTTATTGCGGTTTGCTAATGATTATTGTGTTATTTGTGTAGGTGTATGCAAGTAATTGGATTATGTATGTATGCGTATAAGTATTGCATTCACTAAGCATTAGCTTACCCTCTCATTGTTTACATTTTTAGGTTCAGAGGCGGACGTGGCAAGAGTATGCTCGGGATTAGATGATTTCCCCTTTTGATGCTTGTTTGGATTACTTTTGGTTTCGACTTAGGATTGGGTAGTTTATCCCCAAACATCATGCTCGTGGTTATGTTTGGAACTTAAACTCTTGTAGTCGAAAACTTGTATTTTGTACGAAGGTCGTAAAACGGCCGATGTAGGCCGGGTGTCATAAATCTTGTTTTATTATTGAAACGTGTTAGTTTTACATATTATAAAATATTGCGAAAAGCATTTTGTCTAAAAGTGTCGGGAAGTGGGAGATCTTTAATCAAAAAATGATAAAACCGGACAGAACTGATCAGGCCTTGTGCGCGCCGCGCACAATGGGTGGTGCACGCCGCGCACCTTATCTGTGTAAAAAAAAAATATTTCGCGTTTAAGGTTGGATAACGGGTTGGGTTTTTACAACGAATCTGAATCATTGATTATCAATCTGAGGTGTTTCAAGAAATTTTATTTTTTTTAGATGATTAAACGCTGATTGTATTTGTCAAGATATAAAGGATGTTTTAAGATGAAATCAAGTGGCAATCTTGACTTGAATTATGACCGGTCAAAATTCAAATATGAAATTAAATTTGACTGAAAATAGTTGTTCTTCGGTGAACGGATACGTATATCTGCGGAGTTGAATATGATAGTTAACGACTGTTGAATCAAAATTGAAGGATGTACAGTGTAATATATTAATGTGAAATTTAAATATTTCTAGGGTATTACCTACCCGTTAAAATATTTTCACAATTAACAGTTTGTACAAAAGAATTTTTAATTACAATCTTTATGAAGATATACGTTCATATATATATTCTTCAGCTATAATATAGATTTAACGAGTTAATATAATATTAAACTCATTTGATTTGCGGTTTGGAACGAGAATAAATAATCTTCAAATCTTGAGAGATTACATAATCATCGCGGAATATTTCTTTAATGAAGTTATGAATCAATACTTCATCATTCATTGTTGTTGATATACCTCGGTATATGATGTTGATGCTCGTGAAATTCTTGTGAAATTCGTAAGGCACGAATGATGTTTTCTAGAAAGTTTCGAGTATATCAAAAATGAAAGAATACAATCAATCATGTATTTGAGTAATACACTTGGTTTATTATGAAATGGAGTTTATTGTGTTGAAGCAGTGATTAACGATTGCTAAGTCATTAACAAAAGATGTACATCATAGCATATTAGTGATATGAATTAACCAAGTAGTATATATTAGTTAAGATTTACACGTAATAGCTTGGTACGAAAATATTTATTATTGTTTCAAACTATATATATATATATATATATATATATATATATATATATATATATATATATATATATATATATATATATATATATATATATATAAGGTATACATATATAATTCTTTAGGAAGAATGAGTCAATACATCTTAACTCATTATTAATAATATTCCTTGGTATTTATGGTGTTGCTGTCTTTAGTAGTTTCAGAGTTTGCGGAGCTTGTGTTGCTGCTGGTGCTTTCAGTGCTTGCGGTTTTGGTGATGTTGGCGGTATTGCTGATACTGGTGGTGCTGGTTATGCTGCTGGTGCTGCTGATGCTTGTAGAATTCACACCATATTCTCCAGAGCCACCACTCGAGCGCGAAGCTCGTTGACTTCTTCTACTATTCCGGGATGATTGGTGTAACGACCCGTCCTTATCCACCTGGACGAAGTCATCAACATTTGGTCCCATTGCGATGATCGACTCCAAGTAATGTCCTTAAATTGAGCAGATGCACAGCGGAAGACTTAATTCGTACCTGAGAATAAACATGCTTTAAAGTGTCAACCAAAAGGTTGGTGAGTTCATAGGTTTATCATAACAAACATTTAAATATTTTAATAGACCACAAGATTTCATAATCATAAACATAATACACTCGCAAGTGTATGTAAAGCATTCTAAGTGGTTGAGCACTTGATAACCATACTTAACATTTAATCACGTCGCATATTCCCTTTATTATGAAATCTCACTACACCGTACCAAGTGTAGTCACCGAAACGAAGTACTGTGCAACCGTTGAATACTGGTCGTCCAGTCCGGTTGGGGTTGTCAGGCCCGATAGATCTATCAACAGGATTCGCGTTTACAATACCCATGTAAATAGTAGTTACCAAGCTACAGGGAAATATGCCAGTGGTACAACTCAACGTAGAATATATTTTTAAGTACTTGTGTCTATTTTGTAAACATTTATAAAAGCAGCGCATGTATTCTCAGCCCAAAAATATATATTACAAAAGCAATTAAAAGGGGAGCAAATGAAACTCACCATACTGTATTTTGTAGTAAAAATACATATGACGTCATTGAACAAATGTAGGGTTGGCCTTAGATTTACGAACCTATATCATTTATATATATTAATACACATAATTGTAATTGAACAAATTTATGTATTATTAGTGAATTAATTGTTATTTTAATTATGTGTTTCATTAATAAGTAAATTAACTATATTTATTTTTATATACATTAAATAGATAATTAATATTTATTACAAACATATTAATATAGTTGTGTTTTATGTAAATAATATATTTTTATATAGAAAATCTTTATTTGATATATTAATAATACTAATAATAATAATGATAAAAATAATAATAATAGTAATAAAAATGATAAATTTAAAAAAAAAACAAAGATAAAGATACTTTTAATAATAATAATAAAAATGATAACTTTAATAAAAATGATACTTTTAGTAAAAATGTTAATTTTTAACAATAATGAATATTAATAATAATAACTATAAAAATAATGATACTAATATTTATATGAATAATAATAATAATAGTAACAATAATAATAATAATAATAATAATAATAATAATAATAATAATAATAATAATAATAATAATAATAATAATAATAATAATAACAATATCAAAATTAGAAATAAAAACTACCTTAAGAAATTCTTTAAAAAGAAACTGCCCAAAGCCAGGATTGAACCCGTGACCCCTCGTTCACACCCAACACACCTAACCAACTGATCTGTTAAATTTTTCTATTTTATGTCACGATTTAAAGCTTATAACCCAACGTCTGTTTATCATTGGGACGTATGCAATCCTTTTCCACACAGTCCATATATCTTAGTTTAATACTTGATAGGCCCAAGGTTGTTAATTGATAAAAGTAATCGACCCACAATAAATAAATAAAATCTCGGCTTACAACAAAAGTTGGGATTTAGGGTCTTTTTCTTCCTCTCGTTTTACACCGACAGAAGCAGGAAATAATACACAATCATCATCCATTATTTTATCTTCATCATTGTTTAATTATCCATAGTCTTTCTCATCATGATAACCCTTTATTATTAACAAAACATATTTTGTATCATCATCTTAATTATTTTCGTTAATTATTATCTTCATACTTCATGATCATCTCGATTTATTTGCAGCCCCATTATAGCCCATTTAATCAAAGGCCAGGATTATACACTGGAAGCCCAACGACACGTCAGTCCAGTTATTTCTTTAGTGGGCTTGGCCTTCGTTTACCCCATTCGACAGCTAGCTACAGCCCAACCATATTAAAAGCGAAAAGGGACGAGCAGAAATACAAATAGGTTAGATAGAAATCGTCGGTTGATTTGATGGTGGGGCCGTTTATGACAAGAATATCAAGAAGAAATCACAAGTGGGTCGTTTAATTAATAGCCACATTCCCGACATATAATTAAAGGTTGGGATTTAAATATATCCTACTTTATCTTTTTCTCAATCATAAATCATGTCATGTTCTTCTCCTTACATCATCTTTGTTTATTTCGAACAGAAACAGAAAAGAATAGCGTTTTTTTTTGTTGCTTTAACTTTGGTTTTTGGGCAGTAGGATAGGAACAGCAGGAGTAACAATAGAAGTGATGATATTGAAGGTTGCAGGTGGTGTTCTTGGGTGGCGAGCAGGAGCTTCAACAAACGTTTAACGATTGTTGTGGTGGTGATAAGGTGGTGAAGTGGTGATCGATTTTGATGGTTTGTGAGTTTCATTAAGAAAGGTGGTGTTGCGGTTATTCGAATTATAACAGAAGAGAGAGACGCTATAGAGATAGAAGGTGGTGGTAGTTTTCGGTGTTAGAGGCGGTGATGGAAGTTAAGGTGGCCCGTAAAAAAATGGCGAATGGGTGATGTTTGTTTAAAGGAGAACAGTAAGTTGGTGTTTTGATTAGAAACTAGAATGGCTATTTATCTAAATGATAGTGAACAGTGGCTATGAGGGTGTTGTGATTACAGTGGTGTAGAGAGGATGGTGGTTGAGCGAACAAGATGAAGAGGATGGTGTTTGTGGTTCTAAGATTGATGGTTCAAATGCAAACATAATGGAAGAAATGGTGACGGGTCTTGATGGTTCTAATGGTGATCGAAGTGGTGTTTGTTCAAGATGGAGTTTTAACCCGATTCAGGAAGGTGGTCGTGGAAGGTTGTCGTGAAAAGGATAAAGGTGATCGTAGATAAGGATTGAAACAAGATGGTGGTTTGTGTTGTTAGTTGTCTCGGCTAACAAAACCAAATCTTGATCGGTTTTTAGAGAGCTCAAAGGTGATTGTTGAATAGTGATGGGTTAAGTTTGTGTGTTCCGGGGAAGAAGAAAAGGAAAGTGAATCAAGAAGTGGTGATAGCTTATGGTTGAAGTATGAAAAGGAAATCAGATGGTGTTGGGTTTCATATTTACGTTTGAGTAGAAGTAAAAGGAAGAATGATAGTGTGTTGTATGTATGCTTGTGTTCAATATCGGCCAGAGAAGCAGGAAACAAATAAAGTAGCAAAGGGAAAGAGTTCAATGGGATTTTCCTTTCCTATAAGCATATGTAATTGTATATACATAATATGTAATATGAAATCTTTATTGGTGAAAATGATGTTAAACAGAAAGTGAATGAAACAAAAGAATTAGTACACCCAATTTCAATTAGACACAGTACCATATTCGATTTCAATTGTTTTGTAGTAAAGATTGATTGACATGTTTCAATCAGTGAAGAAAAGAATTAAAAAAATAAATAAAGTGAAAGGTGATTGATAACAGAATTTGTATATATATTTGATTCATTACATCTAATATTGATTAATAGATATAATTATGTTACAAGATAAAATATTGTTAATATTATTATTAATAATAATAAATACTAATAATAGTAATGATAATAGAAATAATAATAATATTATTAATAATAATAACAATATCAAAATAATACTAATAATTATATTGTATCTTATTATTTCAAATTATTATACATGCTTATTATTTATTTATTTATTTATTTATTTATTTATTTATTTATTTATTTATTTATTTATTTATTTATTTATTTTTATTAATTATATATATATTTATTTATTTACACACAATTGTTCGTGAATCGTCGGGAGCAGTCTAAGGTCAATTGAATATATGAAACAGTTCAAACCTTTTGAGACTCAACATTACAGACTTTGCATATCGTGTTGAAAATATTAGATCGTGTCGAGAGTTTGGTTTAAAATTAGTCGAAATTTTCCGGGTCGTGACAGTACCTACCCGTTAAAGAAATTTCGTCCCGAAATTTGAGTGAGGTTGTCATAACTAACAATAAAAATGTTTTCATGACGAATATGAGTTGATAAATAGAGTTTTATCAGCATTGAGTAATATGGATAAAACCATTTAATTTTGTGAAGAGTACGAGTGAAGCTATCACAAAAGAGTGAAGTGAGTAGGTGTAGATTCGTCATATCTTTTGAAGTAGATAGGATTGATTTCCAGGTTCAAGAGATTTGGAGAGAATCTTAGTAATAAGATTTGATTCTTCGATAATCAAGGAAATTAGGATCCGCTTTAAATGTGATCATCTACCTCGATTGCTCTGTCGGATATTTCCATCATAAATTTACCTTTTCCGTTTTATTATTTTCACCATTCCTATACTTTCTTCTTTAACCATACTTCTAATGATTGTAAAAATGCTTAATCCAGTACTGATCCTTGTCCTTCTCCTGACAATCGCTTCTGTCTTCCTCCTTTTTCATCTACTACCGGAGGAATCTGTTAACTTCTACTATTTCCTTGGGGTTATAGTGTTTTTCATTTTCCCGTGTATTTATGTTGCGATAAACATTGACATACACGGTTTGTAATTTATGCGTTGTTATCGGGCTTTATATTCTCCCTTATATTTCGAAGCTCTATGCTTTTGTTTTCTCTTCCCGACTTCAAGTCAAACGAATAATGGTCCAGAATTCGTAGATATAGAGTTTCGAATGATTATAATGTTCTAAGCAGGGTGGAACGTGATAGCACGATTTGATTTTCAAATTTATCAAAATTACAGAAAATAAACTATCAAGAATACATTTTCTTGATATGTTCAGAAATTAAGTAGAATGAAAGAGTTATGTAACATGGCACATGATGTCGTTATGATCTGTGAATCATCACGTTCCATTAGAAACTCAGCATGACTTACTGTAATATAATCACGTTGGCCGGGCGTCATTATATTATACTAACCCATGCTTCAATTCCTAACACTTCTCCAAAATTCATTCATTTTTTTTATACTTAGATTTTACGGAAGTTTCCAATATAATGGCATACAGAAAGCACGAAGAGGTAGATAATTTCGGACAAGAATATTTATGAAAATATCCTCAAAAAATATCGAAGATATTTATGATGATATTTTGAAATTTCTAAGTTCCAAGAATGGTGAAGAAAAGTTTTTCGCAAGATTTTAACATGACTTCGGAATAAGATTTTCTCTAAGGATTTCGGCGGATCCAGAATTACCTGGATTCTTTGAATATAGGGTTTGGTCCTTGTATTTGTCCTTGGTCTCCTTCATGGTTATCTCAATCCGTTTTTCAGTACCAAATTTTCTATCGAGCGTTCTCAACACTCCATTCTTTATCATCAAACTTTTGGCCGTTTAGACCCTCTACCATTTTTCTGTTTCCTCTGCATTTAATGCTACGATATCTGAATCATCGGTTATCAATCCGAAGTGGTTTCAGGAGAATTGTGTTTTTAGATGATTAAATGCTGGTGGTAAAATGGTGGAATATGAAAGGTTCCCTGGTAATAATAAAGAGCGCACATATATATCAAAGTTATAATAAGATTGTTTCTAATGAAAAGTCAATGTTGATTTGCTGGAGCTGTGACAAAATTGGCTACTTTGAAAAGGTATCTTAAGGTTGTTTTTGCTAATAAATGATAAAGAATTCGACGCGATACGTGTTAAACTATGACTTTGGTTTCGAGAGTTTTTCAGGTGCATAACTATATGCATAAATCTTTTCTTCCGTAAATGAAGTGCGGTTGGTTCAACCTCTCGATTGAGATATTTTCAAGAACCATGAAAGGTTTGAACGCAGAATGTAATCGTTAAGATACAAATGAGTTTTAAGATGAAATCAAGTGGCAACTTGAAGAAATGTTTAGTTTCATATGTTATAATTAATATTTTAATTCATTTTAATTGTCCAATGTTATTAGTCCACAGTCGATAGTCCACAGTTAACAATCCAATAATTCGTATATAGTTTAATATATAATATTCGAATTAATTAAGACGTATCGTGACCCGTGTACATGTCTCAGACTCGATCACAACTCAAACTATATATATTATTGTAGAATCAACCTCAACCCTGTATATAGCTAACTCCAGCATTACTGCATATAGAGTGTCTATGGTGATTCCAAATAATATATATAGATTCGTCAATATGATATGTCAAAACCTTGTATACGTGTCCCGATATTTAAAGTGCGTAAAATAAATAACAGAAATTAAATGACGATAAATAAAATTGCGAGAATTAAAATTGCGATAAATAAAATGCGATAATTAAATTGCGATAAATAAAAGGTAATACGGAATTAACAGTTAGCTAGGAATAGTTAGCTAGGAACAGTTAGCGTGGATTCTTAACAAAATTTCTCATACTTAATTTGTTTGTTTCTAACAAATTTTATTTTGTCCAATGTTTTTTTCATTATGCCACTTGTCGGATTCTGATAGGTCAAAATCCAAATATGAAATTGAATGAAAATAGTTATTCTGTGGTGAACGGATACATCTATCGGTGGTTGTAAGTAGGATAGTAAATGACTGTTGAATCAGATTTGAAGAATGTACAGTGTAACTTATTAATGTGAAATCTAAATATTCCTCGGGTGTTACCTACCCGTTAAAATATTTTCACCATTAACAGTTTGTACAAAAGAATTTTTAATTACAATCTTTATGAAAATATACATACATATATATTTTCTTCAGATGTAATTTTGGATTTAATGAGTCAATAAAATATTAAACTCATTTGATTTATCGTTAGTACTAGATTACATGATCTCTAGAACGTTAGAGATTACATAATCGCCATGTCGAGCGAAGATAATCGATGTAGAACAATATGTAGAATGAAGATAAAGTAGATAGAACGATACGTAGAACGATGATTATGCTCGAGGTATAGAATGAGATGTTGAGGCATGTGATGTTGAAACTTGGGTTGTTGGTGGTACTGGTGTTGATGTTGGTGGTACTACTGGTGCCGGTGATGTTGCTGGTGCTCGTAAGTTTTGCACCAAATTCTCCAAAGCCACTACTCGAGCGCGAAGTTCGTTAACTTTTTCCATTATCGCGGGATGGTTGACGGTTGGAACGAGCGGATGAATAAGGTTTTGAATTTGATATAGTATATAATCATGGCGAGATATTCGGGAAATGAGTGTGAAAATGGTGTTTCGGACTGGTTCACCGGTAAGTGCTTCAGGTTCTTCGCCAAGAGGTGAATAAGGTTGATGGAAGGATTACCTTCTTCTCGTCTTCATTGATTAAGTTTACTTCGAATCCA
Organism: Rutidosis leptorrhynchoides; assembly: GCF_046630445.1. Taxonomy (NCBI): domain Eukaryota; kingdom Viridiplantae; phylum Streptophyta; class Magnoliopsida; order Asterales; family Asteraceae; genus Rutidosis; species Rutidosis leptorrhynchoides. Next base: position 97,351,588 of record NC_092334.1, on the reverse strand, counting down.
TCAGATGAATTGAGGATGGCTGATTGATTGGTCCATTCTGGTCATACTGCTTTCAGAGCTTGAGTGGGACTCCATGTCGGAATCCGAGGGACTTGAACTATTGGTGAGTTCCATTTCGTATGATTGAGTAAAGAATTTTTCGATAAGAAATAATTTTCGGATATCGGATGATATTCTAATTACATAGAATACCTATACATAGTACAGGAGATCTCGTAGATTACGGAGGGAATTAAGGAAACATGTCAGATAAAGTCTACAGTAACAGATACGCTAAGATATGAATTAGCAGATACGCTAAGATATGAATTAGCAGATACGCTAAGATATGAATTTATCTGTACACTATCTATCAAATAAGTGCAGGAAGTCGTGTCTAGACTTAGAAATGATAAGCAGGTAATTTTCCACTAAGAATGATAAACAATACGTATAATATGCAGCTAAGGTCGAAGTCCAAACTCACTAATGCATCCTAACAACTATCAGTTAGACACACTAATGCAAGACCTGGTTCACTAGGACCAACGCTCTGATACTAACTGTAAAGACCCGTCCTTATCCACCTGGACGAAGTCATCGACATTTGGTCCCATTGCAATGATCGACTCCAAGTAATGTCCTTAAATTGAGCAGATGCACAGTGGAAGACTTAATTCGTACCTGAGAATAAACATGCTTTAAAGTGTCAACCAAAAGGTTTGTGAGTTCATAGGTTTATCATAACAAACATTTAAATATTTTAATAGACCACAAGATTTCATAATCATAAACATAATACACTCGCAAGTGTATGTAAAGCATTCTAAGTGGTTGAGCACTTGATAACCATACTTAACATTTAATCACGTCGCATATTCCCTTTATTATGAAATCTCACTACACCGTACCAAGTGTAGTCACCGAAACGAAGTACTGTGCAACCGTTGAATACTGGTCGTCCAGTCCGGTTGGGGTTGTCAGGCCCGATAGATCTATCAACAGGATTCGCGTTTACAATACCCATGTAAATAGTAGTTACCAAGCTACAGGGAAATATGCCAGTGGTACAACTCAACGTAGAATATATTTTTAAGTACTTGTGTCTATTTTGTAAACATTTATAAAAGCAGCGCATGTATTCTCAGCCCAAAAATATATATTGCAAAAGCAATTAAAAAGGGAGCAAATGAAACTCACCATACTGTATTTTGTAGTAAAAATACATATGACGTCATTGAACAAATGTAGGGTTGGCCTTAGATTTACGAACCTATATCATTTATATATATATTAATACACATAATTGTAATTGAACAAATTTATGTATTATTAGTGAATTAATTGTTATTTTAATTATGTGTTTCATTAATAAGTAAATTAACTATATTTATTTTTATATACATTAAATAGATAATTAATATTTATTACAAACATATTAATATAGTTGTGTTTTATGTAAATAATATATTTTTATATAGAAAATCTTTATTTGATATATTAATAATACTAATAATAATAATAATGATAAAAATAATAATAATAGTAATAAAAATGATAAATTTAAAAAAAACAAAGATAAAGATACTTTTAATAATAATAATAATAATAATAATAAAAATGATAACTTTAATAAAAATGATACTTTTAGTAAAAATGTTAATTTTTAACAATAATGAATATTAATAATAATAACTATAAAAATAATGATACTAATATTTATATGAATAATAATAATAATAGTAACAACAATAATAATAATAATAATAATAATAATAATAATAATAATAATAATAATAATAATAATAATAATAATAATAATAATAATAATAATAATAATAATAATAACAATATCAAAATTAGAAATAAAAACTACCTTAAGAAATTCTTTAAAAAGAAACTTCCCAAAGCCAGGATTGAACCCGTGACCCCTCGTTCACACCCAACACACCTAACCAACTGATTTGTTAAATTTTTCTATTTTATGTCACGATTTAAAGCTTATAACCCAACGTCTGTTTATCATTGGGACGTATGCAATCCTTTTCCACACAGTCCATATATCTTAGTTTAATACTTGATAGGCCCAAGGTTGTTAATTGATAAAAGTAATCGACCCACAATAAATAAAAAAAATCTCGGCTCACAACAAAAGTAGGGATTTAGGGTCTTTTTCTTCCTCTCCTTTTACACCGACAGAAGCAGGAAATAATATACAATCATCATCCATTATTTTATCTTCATCATTGTTTAATTATCCATAGTCTTTCTCATCATGATAACCCTTTATTATTAACAAAACATATTTTGTATCATCATCTTAATTATTTTCGTTAATTATTATCTTCATACTTCATGATCATCTCGATTTATTTGCAGCCCCATTATAGCCCATTTAATCAAAGGCCTGGATTATACACTGGAAGCCCAACGACACGTCAGTCCAGTTATTTCTTTAGTGGGCTTGGCCTTCGTTTACCCCATTCGACAGCTAGCTACAGCCCAACCATATTAAAAGCGAAAAGGGACGAGCAGAAATACAAATAGGTTAGATAGCAATCGTCGGTTGATTTGATGGTGGGGCCGTTTATGACAAGAATATCAAGAAGAAATCACAAATGGGTCGTTTAATTAATAGCCACATTCCCGACATATAATTAAAGGTTGGGATTTAAATATATCCTACTTTATCTTTTTCTCAATCATAAATCATGTCATGTTCTTCTCCTTACATCATCTTTGTTTATTTCGAACAGAAACAGAAAAGAATAGCGGTTTTTTTTTTTGGGTTGCTTTAACTTTGGTTTTTGGGCAGTAGGATAGGAACAGCAGGAGTAACAATAGAAGTGATGATATTGAAGGTTGCAGGTGGTGTTCTTGGGTGGCGAGCAGGAGCTTCAACAAACGTTTAACGATTGTTGTGGTGGTGATAAGGTGGTGAAGTGGTGATCGATTTTGATAGTTTGTGAGTTTCATTAAGAAAGGTAGTGTTGCGGTTATTCGAATTATAACAGAAGAGAGAGACGCTAGAGAGATAGAAGGTGGTGGTAGTTTTCGGTGTTAGAGGCGGTGATGGAAGTTAAGGTGGCCCGTAAAAAAAATGGTGAATGGGTGATGTTTGTTTAAAGGAGAACAATAAGTTGGTGTTTTGATTAGAAACTAGAATGGCAATTTATCTAAATGATAGTGAACAGTGGCTATGAGGGTGTTGTGATTATAGTGGTGTAGAGAGGATGGTGGTTGAGCGAACAAGATGAAGAGGATGGTGTTTGTGGTTCTAAGATTGATGGTTCAAATGCAAACATAATGGAAGAAATGGTGACGGGTCTTGATGGTTCTAATGGTGATCGAAGTGGTGTTTGTTCAAGATGGAGTTTTAACCCGATTCAAGAAGGTGGTCGTGGAAGGTTGTCGTGAAAAGGATAAAGGTGATCGTAGATAAGGATTGAAACAAGATGGTGGTTTGTGTTGTTGGTTGTCTCGGCTAACAAAACCAAATCTTGATCGGTTTTTAGAGAGCTCAAAGGTGATTGTTGAATAGTGATGGGTTAAGTTTGTGTGTTCCGGGGAAGAAGAAAAGGAAAGTGAATCAAGAAGTGGTGATAGCTTATGGTTGAAGTATGAAAAGGAAATCAGATGGTGTTGGGTTTCATATTTACGTTTGAGTAGAAGTAAAAGGAAGAATGATAGTGTGTTGTATGTATGCTTGTGTTCAATATCGGCCAGAGAAGCAGGAAACAAATAAAGTAGCAAAGGGAAAGAGTTCAATGGGATTTTCCTTTCCTATAAGCATATGTAATTGTATATACATAATATGTAATATGAAATCTTTATTGGTGAAAATGATGTTAAACAGAAAGTGAATGAAACAAAAGAATTAGTACACCCAATTTCGATTAGACACAGTACCATATTCGATTTCAATTGTTTTGTAGTAAAGATTGATTGACATGTTTCAATCAGTGAAGAAAAGAATTAAAAAAATAAATAAAGTGAAAGGTGATTGATAACAGAATTTGTATATATATTTGATTCATTACATCTAATATTGATTAATAGATATAATTATGTTACAAGATAAAATATTGTTAATATTATTATTAATAATAATAAATACTAATAATAGTAATGATAATAGAAATAATAATAATATTATTAATAATAATAACAATATCAAAATAATACTAATAATTATATTGTATCTTATTATTTCAAATTATTATACATGCTTATTATTTATTTATTTATTTATTTATTTATTTTTATTAATTATATATATATTTATTTATTTACACACAATTGTTCGTGAATCGTCGGGAGCAGTCTAAGGTCAATTGAATATATGAAACAGTTCAAACCTTTTGAGACTCAACATTACAGACTTTGCATATCGTGTTGAAAATATTAGATCGTGTCGAGAGTTTGGTTTAAAATTAGTCGAAATTTTCCGGGTCGTGACAATTGGCGGTTGGAACAAGGGGATGAATAAGATCTAGAATCTTCCATATTATACAATCGTGATGGGATACCCTAGAAAGAAGAGAGAAAATGGTGTTTCGGATTGGTTCGCCGGTAAGCGCTTCAGGTTCTTGACCAAGAGGTGAATTCGGTTGGTGGAAGGGATCACCTTCTTCTTGTCTCCATTGGTTAAGTAGACTACGAACCCATCCCCAATTCATCCAAAATAGATGATGGCTGATTGGTTCGTTTGTTCCGGTTACACTGCCATTAGAGCTCGAGGAGTTCTAGGAATCCATATTATGTGTTTGGAATAGGGTTTGATATGAAATGGGTGTTGGATACTGAATGATATATTCGTCTCCTTGAATACGTATATATAGCAAAAAGATTTTCGTAATTTACGGAGGAAATTTAGGAAAAGTGTTAGACAAAGTCTATTGGGATGGATATGATAAGATACGATAAGATATGATGTGTCTATACTCCGTTTATGCAATAATGGCAGTATGACGTGTCGAGATTTAAAAATGATAAGTATGTGATCAGATAAACTTTCGATTAAAGACTTTCAATTCATAATGGCCTATTCAAGTCTAGGGGCTTGAGCTATAGGATCCTTTAAATCGGTAATCCAAACCCTTCCATTCTAGAGTTTCGTAGAAGCCACTCGTCAAGAAAGTTCAATGATCAAAACAACGATAAAGCAAAGATTTAAAAGTAATGAATTTGAATAGTGATGACATTATAATGTCTTCGAGATTCTCGATAACCCAATGACATTTTTTGGTTCGTAAACCGATGCATAAAGATATAAGGCATTTAGGTACGTGATATAACAGGGAGTTATATACGTTTGAGTATGAATAGTAACAAATATAGGAGTTCCAAAAATCATGGATAATATTTCATGTAATACATGTGTAATACACAAAACCATGATAGATGACATAGGAATGTCGAGAATTTTGGAAATCTTGGTGTCGCATTTGAATGTAGTGGCGTAATTGGATAGTACTTAGGAAAGTGAGCAGAGTTCTTAGGTTGGCTCGGCATTCTAAGATAAGTAAAGTTTCTAAGGTATAGTGTAGCATTTAACAATTAAAGATACTATGGTCAAGGAAAGTTGTAGTCCTACATTGCTAAGGTACCTAATTGTATAAGGCACACTTAAAATGCAATCCTAGTTCTCTACAACAACCTGCTCTGATACCAAACTGTCACACCCCCAAATAGGGCCTAGGGTATTTGTGATATTATATCAAATCACAGTTGTATAAATGAGAATGACTCTATATGAGACGTTTTATTGAGTTTTGCAGTGGAAGATAAATAGATTACATTGTATTTAATAAACAACGCATTAAATGTCTTTAATTGATATGATATGTAATGAAGACTCCAAGCATAGCAAGCAATCATCATCAAATTAGCAAATGCAAGTCCTTCAAATTATCCATGAATGACTCGTTGAAATGTTACTTTCAATTAGCAAATACACAGCGGAAGCATTATGTAGGACCTGAGAATAAACATGCTTAAAAAGTCAACACGAGGTTGAGTGAGTTCATAGGTTTATCATAAATCAATAGTTCAGTATAGCATTAGACCACAAGATTTCAGTTTAAAGTTGATTGATACCAAATATATAAATCGAAAGAGTTGTTGTTTGTAATATCGCGACTAAACAAAGTTACCAGTTGAAATGTACCGTTCTTATTGATTAAAAACGTTCCATATTAATTGATTTCGTTGCGAGGTTTTGACCTCTATATGAGACGTTTTTCAAAGACTGCATTCATTTTAAAACAAACCATAACCTTTATTTCATCAATAAAGGTTTAAAAAGCTTTACGTAGATTATCAAATAATGATAATCTAAAATATCATGTTTACACACGACTATTACATAATGATTTACAATACAAATATGTTACAACGAAGTAAGTTTCTTGAATGCAGTTTTTACACAATATCATACAAGCATGGACTCCAAATCTTATCCTTATTTAAGTATGCGATAGCGGAAGCTCTTAATAATCACCTGAGAATAAACATGCTTAAAACGTCAACAAAAATGTTGGTGAGTTATAGGTTTAACCTATATATATCAAATCGTAACAATAGACCACAAGATTTTATATTTCAATATACATCCCATACATAGAGAAAAAAATCATTCATATGGTGAACACCTGGTAACCGACATTAACAAGATGCATATTTAAGAATATCCCCATCATTCCGGGACACCCTTCGGATATGATATAAATTTCGAAGTACTAAAGCATCCGGTACTTTGGATGGGGTTTGTTAGGCCCAATAGATCTATCTTTAGGATTCGCGTCAATTAGGGTGTCTGTTCCCTTATTCTTAGATTACCAGACTTAATAAAAAGGGGCATATTCGATTTCGATAATTCAACCATAGAATGTAGTTTCACGTACTTGTGTCTATTTTGTAAATCATTTATAAAACCTACATGTATTCTCATCCCAAAAATATTAGATTTTAAAAGTGGGACTATAACTCACTTTCACAGATTTTTACTTCGTCGGGAAGTAAGACTTGGCCACTGGTCGATTCACGAACCTATAACAAATATGTACATATATATCAAAGTATGTTCAAAATATATTTACAACACTTTTAATACATTTTGATGTTTTAAGTTCATTAAGTCAGCTGTCCTCGTTAGTAACCTACAACTAGTTGTCCAAAGTTAGATGTACAGAAAAAAATAATTGATATATATTATCTTAAATCAATCCACGACCCAGTGTATACACGTCTCAGGCTAGATCACAACTCAAAGTATATATATTTTTGGAATCAACCTCAACCCTGTATAGCTAACTCCCACATTACTGCATATAGAGTGTCTATGGTTGTTCCAAATAATATATACACATGGGTCGATATGATATGTCAAAACATTTGCATACGTGTCTATGGTATCCCAAGATTACATAATATATTAGAATACATGTATAATACAATATAAGTTAGCTAGGATATGATTAATATAGATTTGTTACCAATTTTCACGTTGCTACAACAAGAAAAATTATTCAATCTTGTTTTACCCATAACTTCTTCATTTTAAATCCGTTTTGAGTGAATCAAATTGCTATCGTTTCATATTGAACTCTCTTTTATGAATCTAAACATAAAAAGTATAGATTTATAGTTGGAAATATAAGTTACAAGTCGTTTTTGTAAAGGTAGTCATTTCAGTCGAAAGAACGACGTCTAGATGACCATTTTAGAAAACAAACTTCCACTTTGAGTTTAACCATGATTTTTGGATATAGTTTCATGTTTATAAGAAAAATAATTTTTCCAGAAGAACCACTTTTAAATCAAAGTTTATCATAGTTTTTAATTAACTAACCCAAAACAGCCCGCGGTGTTACTACGACGGCGTATGTCCGGTTTTACAGTGTTCTTCGTGTTTCCAGGTTTTAAATCATTAAGTTAGCATATCATATAGATATAGAACATGTGTTTAGTTGATTTTAAAAGTCAAGTTAGAAGGATTAACTTTTGTTTGCGAACAAGTTTAGAATTAACTAAACTATGTTCTAGTGATTACAAGTTTAAACCTTCGAATAAGATAGCTTTATATGTATGAATCGAATGATGTTATGAACATCAATACTACCTCAAGTTTTCTGGATAAAGCTACTGGAAATTAGAAAAATGGATCTAGCTTCAAAGGATCCTTGGATGGATTGAAAGTTCTTGAAGCAGAATCATGACACGAAAAACAAGTTCAAGTAAGATTTCCACTCGAAATAAGATTGTTATAGTTATAGAAATTGAATCAAAGTTTGAATATGAGTATTACCTTGTATTAGAAATATATATTACTGTAAATAAGAAAGATTTCTTGAGGTTGGATGATCACTCTACAAGATTGGAAGTAAGATAGCAAACTTGGAAGTATTCTTGATTTTATGAAACTAGAACTTGTAGAATTTATGAAGAACACTTAGAACTTGAAGATAGAACTTGAGAGAGATCAATTAGATGAAGAAAATTGAAGAATGAAAGTGTTTGTAGGTGTTTTTGGTCATTGGTGTATGGATTAGATATAAAAGATATGTAATTTTGTTTTCATGTAAATAAGTCATGAATGATTACTCATATTTTTGTAATTTTATGAGATATTTCATGCTAGTTGCCAAATGATGGTTCCCACATGTGTTAGGTGACTCACATGGGCTGCTAAGAGCTGATCATTGAAGTGTATATACCAATATTACATACATCTAAAAGCTGTGTATTGTACGAGTACGAATACGGGTACATACGAGTAGAATTGTTGATGAAACTGAACGAGGATGTAATTGTAAGAATTTTTGTTAAGTAGAAGTATTTTGATAAGTGTCTTGAAGTCTTTCAAAAGTGTATGAATACATATTAAAACACTACATGTATATACATTTTAACTGAGTCGTTAAGTCATCGTTAGTCGTTACAGGTAAGTGTTGTTTTGAAACCTTTAGGTTAACGATCTTGTTAAATGTTGTTAACCCAATGTTTATAATATCAAATGAGATTTTAAATTATTATATTATCATGATAATATGATGTATGAATATCTCTTAATATGATATATATACATTAAATGTCGTTACAACGATAATCGTTACATATATGTCTCGTTTCAAAATCATTAAGTTAGTAGTCTTGCTTTTACATATGTAGTTCATTGTTAATATACTTAATGATATGTTTACTTATCATAATATCATGTTAACTATATATATATCCATATATATGTCATCATATAGTTTTTACAAGTTTTAACGTTCGTGAATCACCGGTCAACTTGGGTGGTCAATTGTCTATATGAAACCTATTTCAATTAATCAAATCTTAACAAGTTTGATTGCTTAACATGTTAGAAACACTTAATCATGTAAATAACAATTTCATTTAATATATATATAAACATGGAAAAGTTCGGGTCACTACAGTACCTACCCGTTAAATAAATTTCGTCCTCAAATTTTAAGCAGTTGGAGGTGTTGACGTATCTTCTGGAAATAAATGCGGGTATTTCTTCTTCATCTGATCTTCAAGCTCTTAGGTGAACTCGGGTCCTCTACGAGCATTCCATCGAACATTAACAATCGGCATCTTGTTTTGTTTAAGTCTCTTAACCTCACGATCCATTATTTCGACGGGTTCTTCGATGAATTGAAGTTTTTCGTTGATTTTGATTTCGTCTAATGGAATAGTGAGATCTTCTTTAGCAAAACATTTCTTAAAATTCGAGACGTGGAAAGTGTTATGTACAGCCGCGAGTTGTTGAGGTAACTCAAGTCGGTAAGCTACTGGTCCGACACGATCAATAATCTTGAATGGTCCAATATACCTTGGATTTAATTTACCTCGTTTACCAAATCGAACAACGCCTTTCCAAGGTGCAATCTTAAGTATGACCATCTCTCCAATTTAAAATTCTATATCTTTTCTTTTAATGTCGGCGTAGCTCTTTTGTCGACTTTGGGCGGTTTTCAACCGTTGTTGAATTTGGATGATCTTCTCGGTAGTTTCTTGTATTATCTCCGGACCCGTAATCTGTCTATCCCCCACTTCACTCCAACAAATTGGAGACCTGCACTTTCTATCATAAAGTGCTTCAAATGGCACCATCTCAATACTTGAATGATAGCTGTTGTTGTAGGAAAATTCTGCTAACGGTAGATGTCGATCCCAACTGTTTCCGAAATCAATAACACATGCTCGTAGCATGTCTTCAAGCGTTTGTATTGTCCTTTCGCTCTGCCCATTAGTTTGTGGATGATAGGCAGTACTCATGTCTAGACGAGTTCCTAATGCTTGCTGTAATGTCTGCCAGAATCTTGAAATAAATCTGCCATCCCTATCAGAGATAATAGAGATTGGTATTCCATGTCTGGAGATGACTTCCTTCAAATACAGTCGTGCTAACTTCTCCATCTTATCATCTTCTCTTATTGGCAGGAAGTGTGCTGATTTGGTGAGACGATCAACTATTACCTAAATAGTATCAAAACCACTTGCAGTCCTTGGCAATTTAGTGATGAAATCCATGGTAATGTTTTCCCATTTCCATTCCGGGATTTCGGGTTGTTGAAGTAGACCTGATGGTTCTCGATGCTCAGCTTTGACCTTAGAACACGTCAAACATTCTCCTACGTATTTAGCAACATCGGCTTTCATACCCGGCCACCAAAAATGTTTCTTGAGATCCTTGTACGTCTTCCCCGTTCCAGGATGTATTGAGTATCTGGTTTTATGAGCTTCTCTAAGTACCATTTCACTCATATCTCCAAATTTTGGTACCCAAATCCTTTCAGCCCTATACCGAGTTCCGTCTTCCCGAATATTAAGATACTTCTCCGATCCTTTGGGTATTTCATCCTTTAAATTTCCCTCTTTTAAAACTCCTTGTTGCGCCTCCTTTATTTGAGTAGTAAGGTTATTGTGAATCATTATATTCATAGATTTTACTTCAATGGGTTCTCTGTCCTTCCTGCTCAAGGCGTCGGCTACCACATTTGCCTTTCTCGGGTGGTAACGAATCTCAAAGTCGTAATCATTCAACAATTCAATCCACCTACGCTGCCTCATATTCAGTTGTTTCTGATTAAATATGTGTTGAAGACTTTTGTGGTCGGTATATATAATACTTTTGACCCCATATAAGTAGTGCCTCCAAGTCTTTAATGCAAAAACAACCGCGCCTAATTCCAAATCATGCGTCGTATAATTTTGTTCGTGAATCTTCAATTGTCTAGACGCATAAGCAATCACCTTCGTTCGTTGCATTAATACACAACCGAGACCTTGCTTTGATGCGTCACAATAAATCACAAAATCATCATTCCCTTCAGGCAATGACAATATAGGTGCCGTAGTTAGCTTTTTCTTCAATAACTGGAACGCTTTATCTTGTTCATCCTTCCATTTAAATTTCTTCCCTTTATGCGTTAATGCAGTCAAGGGTTTTGCTATTCTGGAAAAGTCTTGGATGAACCTTCTATAGTAACCAGCTAGTCCTAAAAACTGGCGTATGTGTTTCGGAGTTTTCGGGGTTTCCCACTTTTCAACAGTTTCTATCTTTGCCGGATCCACCTTAATACCTTCTTTGTTCACTATGTGACCGAGGAATTGAACTTCTTCCAACCAAAATGCACACTTTGAAAACTTAGCGTACAATTCTTCCTTCCTCAATACTTCTAACACCTTTCTCAAATGTTCACCGTGTTCTTGGTCATTCTTTGAGTAAATAAGTATGTCATCAATGAAAACAATGACAAACTTGTCAAGGTATGGTCCACACACTCGGTTCATAAGGTCCATGAACACAGCTGGTGCATTAGTTAAACCAAACGGCATGACCATAAACTCGTAATGACCGTAACGTGTTCTGAAAGCAGTCTTTGGAATATCATCTTCTTTCACCCGCATTTGATGATACCCGGAACGTAAGTCAATCTTTGAATAAACAGACGAGCCGTGTAGTTGATCAAATAAGTCGTCAATTCTCGGTAGTGGGTAGCGGTTCTTGATGGTAAGTTTGTTCAACTCTCGGTAGTCGATACACAACCTGAATGTACCATCTTTCTTCTTGACAAACAAAACAGGAGCTCCCCACGGTGATGTGCTTGGTCGAATGAAACCACGCTCTAAAAGTTCTTGTAATTGGCTTTGCAGTTCTTTCATCTCGCTGGGTGTGAGTCTGTAAGGAGCACGGGCTATTGGTGCAGCTCCTGGTACAAGATCTATTTGAAATTCAACGGATCGATGTGGGGGTAATCCCGGTAATTCTTTCGGAAATACATCGGGAAATTCTTTTGCGACGGGAACATCATTGATGCTCTTTTCTTCAGTTTGTACTTTCTCGAAGTGTGCTAGAACAGCATAGCAACCTTTTCTTATTAGTTTTTGTGCCTTTAAATTACTAATAAGATGTAGCTTCGTGTTGCCCTTTTCTCCGTACACCATTAAGGGTTTTCCTTTTTCTCGTATAATGCGAATTGCATTTTTGTAACAAACGATCTCTGCTTTCACTTCTTTCAACCAGTCCATACCAATTATCACATCAAAACTCCCTAACTCTACTGGTATCAAGTCAATCTTAAATTTTTCGCTAACCAGTTTAATTTCTCGATTCCGACATATATTATCTGCTGAAATTAATTTACCATTTGCTAATTCGAGTAAAAATTTACTATCCAAAGGCGTCAATGGACAACTTAATTTAGCACAAAAATCTCTACTCATATAGCTTCTATCCGCACCCGAATCAAATAAAACGTAAGCAGATTTATTGTCAATAAGAAACGTACCCGTAACAAGCTCCGGGTCTTCCTGTGCCTCTGCCGCATTAATATTGAAAACTCTTCCACGGCCTTGTCCATTCGTGTTCTCCTGGTTCGGGTAATTTCTAATAATGTGGCCCGGTTTTCCACATTTATAACAAACTACATTGGCATAACTTGCTCCGACGCTACTTGCTCCGCCATTACTTGTTTCGACACCATTTGTTCCTTTCGTTCTGTTAACCCCTGGTCCATAGACCTCACACTTCGCCGCGCTATGACCATTTCTTTTACACTTGTTGCAAAATTTGGTGCAGAACCCCGAGTGATACTTTTCACACCTTTGGCATAGCTGCTTCTGATTATTGTTGTTGCGGTTATTATTGTTGTTGGGATGATTGTTGTAGTTGCTGTTGTTGTTGTTGTTGTTGTTGTTGTTGTTGTTGTTGTTGTTGTTGTTGTTGTTGTTGTTGTTGTTGTTGTTGGGCCGTTTGTTGTAGTTGCGATTGATGTTGCGATTGTTGGGATAGTTGTTGCGATTATTGTTGTAATTGCTGCTGTTGTTGTATTGGTGATTCTTATCACCGTTTTCCTCCCACTTTCTTTTGACTTGCTTCACATTGGCCTCTTCAGCAGTCTGTTCTTTAATTCTTTCTTCAATCTGGTTCACTAGTTTGTGAGCCATTCTACATGCCTGTTGTATGGAGGCGGGCTCGTGTGAACTTATATCTTCTTGGATTCTTTCCGGTAATCCTTTCACAAACGCGTCGATCTTCTCTTCCTCATCTTCGAACGCTCCCGGACACAATAGGCACAATTCTGTGAATCGTCTTTCGTACGTGGTAATATTAAATCCTTGGGTTCGTAACCCTCTAAGTTCTGTCTTGAGCTTATTGACCTCGATTCTGGGACGGTACTTCTCGTTCATCAAGTGCTTGAATGCTGACCACGGTAGTGCGTAAGCATCATCTTGTCCCACTTGCTCTAGATAGGTATTCCACCATGTTAACGCAGAACCTGTGAAGATATGCATAGCGTACTTCACTTTGTCCTCTTCAGTACACTTGTTTATAGCAAACACCGATTCGACCTTCTCGGTCCACTGTTTCAATCTGATCGGTCCTTCGGTTCCATCAAATTTCAAAGGTTTGCAGGCAGTGAATTCTTTGTAGGTGCATCCTACACGATTTCCTGTACTTCTAGATCGAAGGTTATTGTTTGTATGTAGCGTAGCCTGTACTGCGGCTATGTTTGAAGCAAGAAAGGCACGAAATTCCTCTTCGCTCATATTCAAGGTTTGTCGAGTAGTCGGTGCCATTTCCTTCAAATAGTCAAATGAAACAAGTTAATCATACAGAATATTAAGAGTAGTCAATAGTATCTCGTAGCATAATATGAACTCATTTATAAAAGTTTTTTCTTCATATTAGCGTTTTATAAGTTTAAATTCGGGTAGTACCTACCCGTTAAGTTCATACTTAGTAGCTAATATACAATTCAACTACTACAATTCTATATGAAAAACTGATTATAATAATATTTCGCGTTCAAACTTTTACACAATATTTTACAAACTTACAATACCGCTTATTTTACATATAACATGAAATATAGCACACAATAACTTTGATACAAGATAGTTGTGAAGATAATTCTAGCTAGTACACAAGTCGTTCAGTAAAGGCAATAAAGACACGTAATTCATACGTCCAGAAACAAGTCATGCATTCTGGTTTTACTAGGACTACTTCCCATCCTTGGTCTTGTGGAACATAACCGTTATGGCCGTTGATAAGATAGCGTGTTGTAATGTCGTTAAAGGGACGAGGGTTACGTAATATCCAACAGTCCCTTAAAAATCTAAAAACCTCATTTCTTACCCCAATTACTGACTCCGTCACTTGTGGGAACGTTTTGTTTAATAGTTGTAGCCCGATGTTCTTGTTCTCACTTTGGTGAGAAGCGAACATTACTAAGCCGTAAGCATAACATGCTTCTTTATGTTGCATGTTAGCCGCTTTTTCTAAATCACGAAGTCCTATATTCGGATATATTGAGTCAAAATAATTTCTTAACCCGTTGCGTAAAATAGCATTTGGGTTCCCAGCAATATATGCGTCAAAGTAAACACATCGTAACTTATGGATTTCCCAATGTGATATCCCCCATCTTTCGAACGAAAACCTTTTATAAACCAAGGAATTCTTGGAACGTTCTTCGAATGTCTTACAAATTGATCTCACCTTAAATAGTTGTGCCGAGGAATTCTGACCGACTCTAGACAAGATTTCATCAATCATGTCTCCGGGTAGTTCTCTTAAAATATTGGGTTGTCTATCCATTTTGTGTTTTTATACTGTAAAATAGACAAGAGTTAGATTCATAAAAAAAAATACTTATTAATCAAGCAATTTTTACATATATCATAAAGCATAAGCACACTATATTACATATATTACACCACACGAATACAACTATCTTATTCCAACTCGCTCATTTCTTCTTCTTCGGTTTTGGTTCGTTTTGACAAGTTTCTAGGGATAAATGATGTTCCCCTAATACGAGCCGTCGTTTTCCACATTGGTTTAGAAAAACCTGGTGGTTTAGAGGTTCCCGGGTTATTGTCACAACTTAAGAAATACGGGTGTTGACGATACATATAAAGTTCATCGGGTTTGGAATCAAATTTCTCTATTTTTATGCCCTTTCCCTTATTGTTTTCTTTTGCCTTATTAAATTGTGTTGGGGTAATTTCTATATCATCATCGGATTCCTTGTCAGGATCCGATTCATCGGAGAATTGGTAATCCTCCCAATACTTTGCTTCCTTGGCGGAAACACCATTGACCATAATTAACTTTGATCGGTTGGTTGAGGATTTTCTTCTACTTAACCGTTTTATTATTTCCCCCACTGGTTCTATTTCTTCTTCCGATTCCGATTCTTCTTCCGGTTCCGATTCTTCTTCCGGTTCCGACTCTTCTTCCGGTTCCTCTTCGGGAACTTGTGAATCAGTCCACGAATTATTCCAATTTACATTTGACTCTTCATTATTATTAGGTGAGTCAATGGGACTTGTTCTAGAGGTAGACATTTATCACATAATATCAAACACGTTAAGAGATTAATATATCACATAATATTTACATGTTAATAATATATAGTTTCCAACAAAAATGTTAAGCAATCATTTTTAAAGAAAACACGGTCGAAGTCCAGACTCACTAATGCATCCTAACAAACTCGATAAGACACACTAATGCAAATTTTTCTGGTTCTCTAAGACCAACGCTCGGATACCAACTGAAATGTCCCGTTCTTATTGATTAAAAACGTTCCATATTAATTGATTTCGTTGCGAGGTTTTGACCTCTATATGAGACGTTTTTCAAAGACTGCATTCATTTTAAAACAAACCATAACCTTTATTTCATCAATAAAGGTTTAAAAAGCTTTACGTAGATTATCAAATAATGATAATCTAAAATATCATGTTTACACACGACTCTTACATAATGGTTTACAATACAAATATGTTACAACGAAGTAAGTTTCTTGAATGCAGTTTTTACACAATATCATACAAGCATGGACTCCAAATCTTGTCCTTATTTAAGTATGCGACAGCGGAAGCTCTTAATAATCACCTGAGAATAAACATGCTTAAAACGTCAACAAAAATGTTGGTGAGTTATATGTTTAACCTATATATATCAAATCGTAACAATAGACCACAAGATTTTATATTTCAATATACATCCCATACATAGAGAAAAAAATCATTCATATGGTGAACACCTGGTAACCGACATTAACAAGATGCATATTTAAGAATATCCCCATCATTCCGGGACACCCTTCGGATATGATATAAATTTCGAAGTACTAAAGCATCCGGTACTTTGGATGGGGTTTGTTAGGCCCAATAGATCTATCTTTAGGATTCGCGTCAATTAGGGTGTCTGTTCCCTAATTCTTAGATTACCAGACTTAATAAAAAGGGGCATATTCGATTTCGATAATTCAACCATAGAATGTAGTTTCACGTACTTGTGTCTATTTTGTAAATCATTTATAAAACCTACATGTATTCTCATCCCAAAAATATTAGATTTTAAAAGTGGGACTATAACTCACTTTCACAGATTTTTACTTCGTCAGGAAGTAAGACTTGGCCACTGTGTAGTGACCCGAACTTTTCCATGTTTATATATATTAATTGAGATTGATGTTTACATGATTAAATGTTTCCAACATGTTAAGCAATCAAACTTGTTAAGACTTGATTAATTGAAATAGGTTTCATATAGACAATTGACCACCCAAGTTGACCGGTGATTCACGAACGTTAAAACTTGTAAAAAAAAAAAAAAACTATATGATGACATATATATGGTTATATATATAGTTAACATGATATTATGATAAGTAAACATATCATTAATTATATTAACAATGAACTACATATGTAAAAACAAGACTACTAACATAATGATTTTGAAACGAGACATATATGTAACGTTTATCGTTGTAACGACATTTAATGTATATATATCATATTAAGAAATATTCGTACATCATAATATCATGATAATATAATAATTTAAAATCTCATTTGATATTATAAACATTGGGTTAACAACATTTAACAAGATCGTTAACCTAAAGGTTTCAAAACAACACTTACATGTAACGACTAACGATGACTTAACGACTCAGTTAAAATGTATATACATGTAGTGTTTTAATATGTATTTATACACTTTTGAAAGACTTCAATACACTTATCAAAATACTTCTACTTAACAAAAATGCTTACAATTACATCCTCGTTCAGTTTCATCAACAATTCTACTCGTATGCACCCGTATTCGTACTCGTACAATACACAGCTTTTAGATGTATGTACTATTGGTATATACACTCCAATGATCAGCTCTTAGCAGCCCATGTGAGTCACCTAACACATGTGGGAACCATCATTTGGCAACTAGCATGAAATATCTCATAAGATTACAAAAATATGAGTAATCATTCATGACTTATTTACATGAAAACAAAATTACATATCCTTTATATCTAATCCATACACCAACGACCAAAAACACCTACAAACACTTTCATTCTTCAATTTTCTTCATCTAATTGAACTCTCTCAAGTTCTATCTTCAAGTTCTAAGTGTTCTTCATAAATTCCAAAAGTTCTAGTTTCATAAAATCAAGAATACTTTCAAGTTTGCTAGCTCACTTCCAATCTTGTAAGGTGATCATCCAACCTCAAGAAATCTTTGTTTCTTACAGTAGGTTATCATTCTAATACAAGGTAATAATCATATTCAAACTTTGGTTCAATTTCTATAACTATAACAATCTTATTTCAAGTGATGATCTTACTTGAACTTGTTTTCGTGTCATGATTTTGCTTCAAGAACTTTGAGCCATCCAAGGATCCATTGAAGCTAGATCCATTTTTATCTTTTCCAGTAGGTTCATCCAAGGAACTTAAGGTAGTAATGATGTTCATAACATCATTCGATTCATACATATAAAGCTATCTTATTCGAAGGTTTAAACTTGTAATCACTAGAACATAGTTTAGTTAATTCTAAACTTGTTCGCAAACAAAAGTTAATCCTTCTAACTTGACTTTTAAAATCAACTAAACACATGTTCTATATCTATATGATATGCTAACTTAATGATTTAAAACCTGGAAACACGAAAAACACCGTAAAATCGGATTTACGCCGTCGTAGTAACACCGCGGGCTGTTTTGGGTTAGTTAATTAAAAACTATGATAAACTTTGATTTAAAAGTTGTTATTCTGAGAAAATGATTTTTATTATGAACATGAAACTATATCCAAAAATTATGGTTAAACTCAACATGGAAGTATGTTTTCTAAAATGGTCATCTAGACGTCGTTCTTTCGACTGAAATGACTACTTTTACAAAAACGACTTGTAACTTATTTTTCCGACTAGAAACCTATACTTTTTTTGTTTAGATTCATAAAATAGAGTTCAATATGAAACCATAGCAATTTGATTCACTCAAAACGGATTTAAAATGAAGAAGTTATGGGTAAAACAAGATTGGATAATTTTTCTCATTTTAGCTACGTGAAAATTGGTAACAAATCTATTCCAACCATAACTTAATCAACTTGTATTATATATTATGTAATCTTGAGATACCATAGACACGTATACAATGTTTCGACCTATCATGTCGACACATCTATATATATTTCGGAACAACCATAGACACTCTATATGTGAATGTTGGAGTTAGCTATACAGGGTTGAGGTTGATTCCAAAATATATATAGTTTGAGTTGTGATCAATACTGAGATACGTATACACTGGGTCGTGGATTGATTCAAGATAATATTTATCGATTTATTTTTGTACATCTAACTGTGGACAACTAGTTGTAGGTTACTAACGAGGACAGCTGACTTAATAAACTTAAAACATCAAAATATATTAAAAGTGTTGTAAATATATTTTGAACATACTTTAATATATATGTATATATTGTTATAGGTTCGTGAATCAGCAGTGGCCAAGTCTTACTTCCCGACGAAGTAAAAATCTGTGAAAGTGAGTTATAGTCCCACTTTTAAAATCTAATATTTTTGGGATGAGAATACATGCAGGTTTTATAAATGATTTACAAAATAGACACAAGTACGTGAAACTACATTCTATGGTTGAATTATCGAAATCGAATATGCCCCTTTTTATTAAGTCTGGTAATCTAAGAATTAGGGAACAGACACCCTAATTGACGCGAATCCTAAAGATAGATCTATTGGGCCTAACAAACCCCATCCAAAGTACCGGATGCTTTAGTACTTCGAAATTTATATCATATCCGAAGGGTGTCCCGGAATGATGGGGATATTCTTATATATGCATCTTGTTATTGTCGGTTACCAGGTGTTCACCATATGAATGATTTTTATCTCTATGTATGGGATGTGTATTGAAATATGAAATCTTGTGGTCTATTGTTACGATTTGATATATATAGGTTAAACCTATAACTCACCAACATTTTTGTTGACGTTTTAAGCATGTTTATTCTCAGGTGATTATTAAGAGCTTCCGCTGTCGCATACTTAAATAAGGACAAGATTTGGAGTCCATGCTTGTATGATATTGTGTAAAAACTGCATTCAAGAAACTTATTTTGTTGTAACATATTTGTATTGTAAACCATTATGTAATGGTCGTGTGTAAACAGGATATTTTAGATTATCATTATTTGATAATCTACGTAAAGCTTTTTAAACCTTTATTGATGAAATAAAGGTTATGGTTTGTTTAAAAATGAATGCAGTCTTTGAAAAACGTCTCATATAGAGGTCAAAACCTCGCAACGAAATCAATTAATATGGAACGTTTTTAATCAATAAGAACGGGACATTTTAGTTGGTATCCGAGCGTTGGTCTTAGAGAACCAGAAAATTTGCATTAGTGTGTCTTATCGAGTTTGTTAGGATGCATTAGTGAGTCTGGACTTCGACCGTGTTTTCTTTAAAAATGATTGCTTAACATTTTTGTTGGAAACTATATATTTTTAACATATGAATATTATGTGATATATTAATCTCTTAACGTGTTTGATATTATGTGATAGATGTCTACCTCTAGAACAAGTCCCATTGACTCACCTAATAATAATGAAGAGTCAAATGTAAATTGGAATGATTTGTGGACTGATTCACAAGTTCCCGAAGAGGAACCGGAAGAAGAGTTGGAACCGGAAGAAGAATCGGAACCGGAAGAAGAATCGGAACCGGAAGAAGAAATAGAACCGGTGGGGGAAATAATAAAACGGTTAAGTAAAAGAAAATCCTCAACCAACCGACCAAAGTTAATTATGGTCAATGGTGTTTCCGCCAAGGAAGCAAAATATTGGGAGGATTACCAATTCTCCGATGAATCGGATTCCGACGAGAATTCTAATGATGTTATAGAAATTACCCCAACTGAATTTAAAAAGGCAAAAGAAAATAATAAGGGAAAGGGCATAAAAATAGAGAAATCTAATTCCAACCCCGATGAACTTTATATGTATCGTCAACCCCCGAAGTCCTTAAGTTGTAACAATGACCCGGGAACCTCTAAACCACCAGGTTTTTCTAAACCAATGTGGACAACGACGGCTCGTATTAGGGGAACATCATATATCCCTAGAAACTTGGCAAAACGAACCAAAACCGAAGAAGAAGAAACGAGCGAGTTGGAATAAGATAGTTGTATTCGTGTGGTGTAATATATGGAATATAGTGTTCTTATGCTTTATGATATATGTAAAAATTGCTTGTATTAATAAGTATTTTTTTTTTTATGAATCTAACTCTTGTCTATTTTACAGTTTAAAAACACAAAATGGATAGACAACCCAATATTTTAAGAGACCTACCCGGAGACATGATTGATGAAATCTTGTCTAGAGTCGGCCAGAATTCTTCGGCACAACTATTTAAGGCGAGATCAGTTTGTAAGACATTCGAAGAACATTCCAAGAATGTCTTGGTTTATAAGAGACTTTCGTTTGAAAGATGGGGGATATCACATTGGGAAACCCATAAGTTACGATGTGTTTACTTTGACGCATATATTGCGGGGAACCCAAATGCTATTTTACGCAACGGGTTAAGAAATTATTTTGACTCAATATATCCGAATATTGGACTTCGTGATTTAGAAAAAGCGGCTAACATGCAACATAAAGAAGCATGTTATGCTTACGGATTAGTAATGTTCGCTTCTCACCAAAGTGAGAACAAGAACATTGGGCTACAACTATTAAACAAAACGTTTCCACAAGTGACGGAGTCGGTAATTGGGGTAAAAAATGAGGTTTTTAGATTATTACGGGACTGTTGGACATTACGTAACCCTCGTCCCTTTGATGACGTTACAACACGCTGTCTTATCAACGGCCATAACGGTTATGTTGCACAAGACCAAGGATGGGAAGTAGTCCTAGTAAAACCAGAATGCATGACTTGTTTCTGGACGTATGAATTACGTGTCTTTATTGCCTTTGCTGAACGACTTGTGTACTAGCTAGAATTGTCTTCACAACTATCTTGTATCAAAGTTATTGTGTGCTATATTTCATGCTTTATGTAAAATAAGCGGTATTGTAAGTTTGTAAAATATTGTATAAAAGTTTGAACGCGAAATATTATTATAATCAGTTTTTCATATAGAATTGTAGTAGTTGAATTGTATATTAGCTACTAAGTATGAACTTAACGGGTAGGTACTACCCGAATTTAAACTTATAAAACGCTAATATGAAGAAAAAGCTTTTATAAATGAGTTCATATTATGCTACGAAATACTATTAACTACTCTTAATATTCTGTATGATTAACTTGTTCCATTTAACTATTTTGAAGGAAATGGCACCGACTACTCGACACACCGTGAATATGAATGAAGAGGAATTCCGTACTTTTCTAGCTTCAAACATAGCTGCAGTACAGGCTGCGCTACATACCAACAATAACCTTGGATCTAGCAGTACAGGAAATCGTGTAGGATGCACCTACAAAGAATTCACTGCCTGCAAACCTTTGGAATTTGATGGAACCGAAGGACCAATCGGATTGAAACGGTGGACCGAGAAGGTTGAATCGGTGTTTGCCATAAGTAAGTGTACTGAAGAGGACAAAGTGAAGTACGCTACGCATACCTTCACAGGTTCTGCGTTAACATGGTGGAATACCTATCTAGAGCAAGTGGGACAAGATGATGCGTACGCACTACCGTGGTCAGCATTCAAGCACTTGATGAACGAGAAGTACCGTCCCAGAACCGAGGTCAATAAGCTCAAGACAGAACTTAGAGGGTTACGAACCCAAGGATTTGATATTACCACGTACGAAAGACGATTCACAGAATTGTGCCTATTGTGTCCGGGAGCATTCGAAGATGAGGAAGAGAAGATCGACGCGTTTGTGAAAGGATTACCGGAAAGAATCCAAGAAGATATAAGTTCACACGAGCCCGCCTCCATACAACAGGCATGTAGAATGGCTCACAAACTAGTGAACCAGATTGAAGAAAGAATTAAAGAACAGACTGCTGAAGAGGCCAATGTGAAGCAAGTCAAAAGAAAGTGGGAGGAAAACGGTGATAAGAATCACCAATACAACAACAACAGCAATTACAACAATAATCGCAACAATTATCCCAACAATCGCAACATCAATCGCAACTACAACAAACGGCCCAACAACAACAACAACAACAACAGCAACTACAACAATCATCCCAACAACAATAATAACCGCAACAACAACAACAACAATCAGAAGCAACTATGCCAAAGGTGTGAAAAGAATCACTCGGGGTTCTGCACCAAATTTTGCAACAAGTGTAAAAGAAATGGTCATAGCGCGGCGAAGTGTGAGGTCTACGGACCAGGGGTTAATAGAACGAAAGGAACAAATGGTGTCGGAACGAGTAATGGCGGAGCAAGTAGTGTCGGAGCAAGTTATGCCAATGTAGTTTGTTATAAATGTGGAAAACCAGGCCACATTATTAGAAATTGCCCGAACCAGGAGAACACGAATGGACAAGGCCGTGGAAGAGTTTTCAATATTAATGCGGTAGAGGCACAGGAAGACCCGGAGCTTGTTACGGGTACGTTTCTTATTGACAATAAATCTGCTTACGTTTTATTTGATTCGGGTGCGGATAGAAGCTATATGAGTAGAGATTTTTGTGCTAAATTAAGTTGTCCATTGACACCTTTGGATAGTAAATTTTTACTCGAATTAGCAAATGGTAAATTAATTTCAGCAGATAATATATGTCGGAATCGAGAAATTAAACTGGTTAGCGAAACATTTAAGATTGATTTGATACCAGTAGAGTTAGGGAGTTTTGATGTGATAATCGGTATGGACTGGTTGAAAGAAGTGAAAGCGGAGATCGTTTGTTACAAAAATGCAATTCGCATTATACGAGAAAAAGGAAAACCCTTAATGGTGTACGGAGAAAAGGGCAACACGAAGCTACATCTTATTAGTAATTTGAAGGCACAAAAACTAATAAGAAAAGGTTGCTATGCTGTTCTAGCACACGTCGAGAAAGTACAAACTGAAGAAAAGAGCATCAATGATGTTCCCATTGCAAAAGAATTTCCCGATGTATTTCCGAAAGAATTACCGGGATTACCCCCACATCGATCCGTTGAATTTCAAATAGATCTTGTACCAGGAGCTGCACCAATAGCTCGTGCTCCTTACAGACTCGCACCCAGCGAGATGAAAGAACTGCAAAGCCAATTACAAGAACTTTTAGAGCGTGGTTTCATTCGACCAAGCACATCACCGTGGGGAGCTCCTGTTTTGTTTGTCAAGAAGAAAGATGGTACATTCAGGTTGTGTATCGACTACCGAGAGTTGAACAAACTTACCATCAAGAACCGCTACCCACTACCGAGAATCGACGACTTATTTGATCAACTACAAGGCTCGTCTGTTTATTCAAAGATTGACTTACGTTCCGGGTATCATCAAATGCGGGTGAAAGAAGATGATATTCCAAAGACTGCTTTCAGAACACGTTACGGTCATTACGAGTTTATGGTCATGCCGTTTGGTTTAACTAATGCACCAGCTGTGTTCATGGACCTTATGAACCGAGTGTGTGGACCATACCTTGACAAGTTTGTCATTGTTTTCATTGATGACATACTTATTTACTCAAAGAATGACCAAGAACACGGTGAACATTTGAGAAAGGTGTTAGAAGTATTGAGGAAGGAAGAATTGTACGCTAAGTTTTCAAAGTGTGCATTTTGGTTGGAAGAAGTTCAATTCCTCGGTCACATAGTGAACAAAGAAGGTATTAAGGTGGATCCGGCAAAGATAGAAACTGTTGAAAAGTGGGAAACCCCGAAAACTCCGAAACACATACGCCAGTTTTTAGGACTAGCTGGTTACTACAGAAGGTTCATCCAAGACTTTTCCAGAATAGCAAAACCCTTGACTGCATTAACGCATAAAGGGAAGAAATTTGAATGGAATGATGAACAAGAGAAAGCGTTTCAGTTATTGAAGAAAAAGCTAACTACGGCACCTATATTGTCATTGCCTGAAGGGAATGATGATTTTGTGATTTATTGTGACGCATCAAAGCAAGGTCTCGGTTGTGTATTAATGCAACGAACGAAGGTGATTGCTTATGCGTCTAGACAATTGAAGATTCACGAACAAAATTATACGACGCATGATTTGGAATTAGGCGCGGTTGTTTTTGCATTAAAGACTTGGAGGCACTACTTATATGGGGTCAAAAGTATTATATATACCGACCACAAAAGTCTTCAACACATATTTAATCAGAAACAACTGAATATGAGGCAGCGTAGGTGGATTGAATTATTGAATGATTACGATTTTGAGATTCGTTACCACCCGGGGAAGGCAAATGTGGTAGCCGATGCCTTGAGCAGGAAGGATAGAGAACCCATTCGAGTAAAATCTATGAATATAATGATTCATAATAACATTACTACTCAAATAAAGGAGGCGCAACAAGGAGTTTTAAAAGAGGGAAATTTAAAGGATGAAATACCCAAAGGATCGGAGAAGCATCTTAATATTCGGGAAGACGGAACCCGGTATAGGGCTGAAAGGATTTGGGTACCAAAATTTGGAGATATGAGAGAAATGGTACTTAGAGAAGCTCATAAAACCAGATACTCAATACATCCTGGAACGGGGAAGATGTACAAGGATCTCAAGAAACATTTTTGGTGGCCGGGTATGAAAGCCGATGTTGCTAAATACGTAGGAGAATGTTTGACGTGTTCTAAGGTCAAAGCTGAGCATCAGAAACCATCAGGTCTACTTCAACAACCCGAAATCCCGGAATGGAAATGGGAAAACATTACCATGGATTTCATCACTAAATTGCCAAGGACTGCAAGTGGTTTTGATACTATTTGGGTAATAGTTGATCGTCTCACCAAATCAGCACACTTCCTACCAATAAGAGAAGATGACAAGATGGAGAAGTTAGCACGACTGTATTTGAAGGAAGTCGTCTCCAGACATGGAATACCAATCTCTATTATCTCTGATAGGGATGGCAGATTTATTTCAAGATTCTGGCAGACATTACAGCAAGCATTAGGAACTCGTCTAGACATGAGTACTGCCTATCATCCACAAACTGATGGGCAGAGTGAAAGGACGATACAAACACTTGAAGACATGCTACGAGCATGTGTTATTGATTTCGGAAACAGTTGGGATCGACATCTACCGTTAGCAGAATTTTCCTACAACAACAGCTACCATTCAAGCATTGAGATGGCGCCGTTTGAAGCACTTTATGGTAGAAAGTGCAGGTCTCCGATTTGTTGGAGTGAGGTGGGGGATAGACAGATTACGGGTCCGGAGATTATACAAGAAACTACCGAGAAGATCATCCAAATTCAACAACGGTTGAAAACCGCCCAAAGTCGACAAAAGAGCTACGCTGACATTAAAAGAAAAGATATAGAATTTGAAATTGGAGAGATGGTCATGCTTAAAGTTTCACCTTGGAAAGGCGTTGTTCGATTTGGTAAACGAGGAAAATTAAATCCAAGGTATATTGGACCATTCAAGATTATTGATCGTGTCGGACCAGTAGCTTACCGACTTGAGTTACCTCAACAACTCGCGGCTGTACATAACACTTTCCACGTCTCGAATTTGAAGAAATGTTTTGCTAAAGAAGATCTCACTATTCCGTTAGATGAAATCCAAATCAACGAAAAACTCCAATTCATCGAAGAACCCGTCGAAATAATGGATCGTGAGGTTAAAAGACTTAAGCAAAACAAGATACCAATTGTTAAGGTTCGATGGAATGCTCGTAGAGGACCCGAGTTCACCTGGGAGCGTGAAGATCAGATGAAGAAGAAATACCCGCATCTATTTCCAGAAGATTCGTCAACACCTTCAACAGCTTAAAATTTCGGGACGAAATTTATTTAACGGGTAGGTACTGTAGTGACCCGAACTTTTCCATGTTTATATATATTAATTGAGATTGATGTTTACATGATTAAATGTTTCCAACATGTTAAGCAATCAAACTTGTTAAGACTTGATTAATTGAAATAGGTTTCATATAGACAATTGACCACCCAAGTTGACCGGTGATTCACGAACGTTAAAACTTGTAAAAAAAAAAAAACTATATGATGACATATATATGGTTATATATATAGTTAACATGATATTATGATAAGTAAACATATCATTAATTATATTAACAATGAACTACATATGTAAAAACAAGACTACTAACATAATGATTTTGAAACGAGACATATATGTAACGTTTATCGTTGTAACGACATTTAATGTATATATATCATATTAAGAAATATTCGTACATCATAATATCATGATAATATAATAATTTAAAATCTCATTTGATATTATAAACATTGGGTTAACAACATTTAACAAGATCGTTAACCTAAAGGTTTCAAAACAACACTTACATGTAACGACTAACGATGACTTAACGACTCAGTTAAAATGTATATACATGTAGTGTTTTAATATGTATTTATACACTTTTGAAAGACTTCAATACACTTATCAAAATACTTCTACTTAACAAAAATGCTTACAATTACATCCTCGTTCAGTTTCATCAACAATTCTACTCGTATGCACCCGTATTCGTACTCGTACAATACACAACTTTTAGATGTATGTACTATTGGTATATACACTCCAATGATCAGCTCTTAGCAGCCCATGTGAGTCACCTAACACATGTGGGAACCATCATTTGGCAACTAGCATGAAATATCTCATAAGATTACAAAAATATGAGTAATCATTCATGACTTATTTACATGAAAACAAAATTACATATCCTTTATATCTAATCCATACACCAACGACCAAAAACACCTACAAACACTTTCATTCTTCAATTTTCTTCATCTAATTGAACTCTCTCAAGTTCTATCTTCAAGTTCTAAGTGTTCTTCATAAATTCCAAAAGTTCTAGTTTCATAAAATCAAGAATACTTTCAAGTTTGCTAGCTCACTTCCAATCTTGTAAGGTGATCATCCAACCTCAAGAAATCTTTGTTTCTTACAGTAGGTTATCATTCTAATACAAGGTAATAATCATATTCAAACTTTGGTTCAATTTCTATAACTATAACAATCTTATTTCAAGTGATGATCTTACTTGAACTTGTTTTCGTGTCATGATTTTGCTTCAAGAACTTTGAGCCATCCAAGGATCCATTGAAGCTAGATCCATTTTTCTCTTTTCCAGTAGGTTCATCCAAGGAACTTAAGGTAGTAATGATGTTCATAACATCATTCGATTCATACATATAAAGCTATCTTATTCGAAGGTTTAAACTTGTAATCACTAGAACATAGTTTAGTTAATTCTAAACTTGTTCGCAAACAAAAGTTAATCCTTCTAACTTGACTTTTAAAATCAACTAAACACATGTTCTATATCTATATGATATGCTAACTTAATGATTTAAAACCTGGAAACACGAAAAACACCGTAAAATCGGATTTACGCCGTCGTAGTAACACCGCGGGCTGTTTTGGGTTAGTTAATTAAAAACTATGATAAACTTTGATTTAAAAGTTGTTATTCTGAGAAAATGATTTTTATTATGAACATGAAACTATATCCAAAAATTATGGTTAAACTCAACATGGAAGTATGTTTTCTAAAATGGTCATCTAGACGTCGTTCTTTCGACTGAAATGACTACTTTTACAAAAACGACTTGTAACTTATTTTTCCGACTAGAAACCTATACTTTTTTTGTTTAGATTCATAAAATAGAGTTCAATATGAAACCATAGCAATTTGATTCACTCAAAACGGATTTAAAATGAAGAAGTTATGGGTAAAACAAGATTGGATAATTTTTCTCATTTTAGCTACGTGAAAATTGGTAACAAATCTATTCCAACCATAACTTAATCAACTTGTATTATATATTATGTAATCTTGAGATACCATAGACACGTATACAATGTTTCGACCTATCATGTCGACACATCTATATATATTTCGGAACAACCATAGACACTCTATATGTGAATGTTGGAGTTAGCTATACAGGGTTGAGGTTGATTCCAAAATATATATAGTTTGAGTTGTGATCAATACTGAGATACGTATACACTGGGTCGTGGATTGATTCAAGATAATATTTATCGATTTATTTTTGTACATCTAACTGTGGACAACTAGTTGTAGGTTACTAACGAGGACAGCTGACTTAATAAACTTAAAACATCAAAATATATTAAAAGTGTTGTAAATATATTTTGAACATACTTTAATATATATGTATATATTGTTATAGGTTCGTGAATCAGCAGTGGCCAAGTCTTACTTCCCGATGAAGTAAAAATCTGTGAAAGTGAGTTATAGTCCCACTTTTAAAATCTAATATTTTTGGGATGAGAATACATGCAGGTTTTATAAATGATTTACAAAATAGACACAAGTACGTGAAACTACATTCTATGGTTGAATTATCGAAATCGAATATGCCCCTTTTTATTAAGTCTGGTAATCTAAGAATTAGGGAACAGACACCCTAATTGACGCGAATCCTAAAGATAGATCTATTGGGCCTAACAAACCCCATCCAAAGTACCGGATGCTTTAGTACTTCGAAATTTATATCATATCCGAAGGGTGTCCCGGAATGATGGGGATATTCTTATATATGCATCTTGTTATTGTCGGTTACCAGGTGTTCACCATATGAATGATTTTTATCTCTATGTATGGGATGTGTATTGAAATATGAAATCTTGTGGTCTATTGTTACGATTTGATATATATAGGTTAAACCTATAACTCACCAACATTTTTGTTGACGTTTTAAGCATGTTTATTCTCAGGTGATTATTAAGAGCTTCCGCTGTCGCATACTTAAATAAGGACAAGATTTGGAGTCCATGCTTGTATGATATTGTGTAAAAACTGCATTCAAGAAACTTATTTTGTTGTAACATATTTGTATTGTAAACCATTATGTAATGGTCGTGTGTAAACAGGATATTTTAGATTATCATTATTTGATAATCTACGTAAAGCTTTTTAAACCTTTATTGATGAAATAAAGGTTATGGTTTGTTTAAAAATGAATGCAGTCTTTGAAAAACGTCTCATATAGAGGTCAAAACCTCGCAACGAAATCAATTAATATGGAACGTTTTTAATCAATAAGAACGGGACATTTTACACTGGTCGATTCACGAACCTATAACAAATATGTACATATATATCAAAGTATGTTCAAAATATATTTACAACACTTTTAATACATTTTGATGTTTTAAGTTCATTAAGTCAGCTGTCCTCGTTAGTAACCTACAACTAGTTGTCCAAAGTTAGATGTACAGAAAAAAATAATTGATATATATTATCTTAAATCAATCCACGACCCAGTGTATACACGTCTCAGGCTAGATCACAACTCAAAGTATATATATTTTTGGAATCAACCTCAACCCTGTATAGCTAACTCCCACATTACTGCATATAGAGTGTCTATAGTTGTTCCAAATAATATATACACATGGGTCGATATGATATGTCAAAACATTTGCATACGTGTCTATGGTATCCCAAGATTACATAATATATTAGAATACATGTATAATACAATATAAGTTAGCTAGGATATGATTAATATAGATTTGTTACCAATTTTCACGTTGCTACAACAAGAAAAATTATCCAATCTTGTTTTACCCATAACTTCTTCATTTTAAATCCGTTTTGAGTGAATCAAATTGCTATGGTTTCATATTGAACTCTCTTTTATGAATCTAAACATAAAAAGTATAGATTTATAGTTGGAAATATAAGTTACAAGTCGTTTTTGTAAAGGTAGTCATTTCAGTCGAAAGAACGACGTCTAGATGACCATTTTAGAAAACAAACTTCCACTTTGAGTTTAACCATGATTTTTGGATATAGCTTCATGTTTATAAGAAAAATCATTTTTCAAGAAGAACCACTTTTAAATCAAAGTTTATCATAGTTTTTAATTAACTAACCCAAAACAGCCCGCGGTGTTACTACGACGGCGTATGTCCGGTTTTACAGTGTTCTTCGTGTTTCCAGGTTTTAAATCATTAAGTTAGCATATCATATAGATATAGAACATGTGTTTAGTTGATTTTAAAAGTCAAGTTAGAAGGATTAACTTTTGTTTGCGAACAAGTTTAGAATTAACTAAACTATGTTCTAGTGATTACAAGTTTAAACCTTCGAATAAGATAGCTTTATATGTATGAATCGAATGATGTTATGAACATCAATACTACCTCAAGTTTTCTGGATAAAGCTACTGGAAATTAGAAAAATGGATCTAGCTTCAAAGGATCCTTGGATGGCTTGAAAGTTCTTGAAGCAGAATCATGACACGAAAAACAAGTTCAAGTAAGATTTCCACTCGAAATAAGATTGTTATAGTTATAGAAATTGAATCAAAGTTTGAATATGAGTATTACCTTGTATTAGAAATATATATTACTGTAAATAAGAAAGATTTCTTGAGGTTGGATGATCACTCTACAAGATTGGAAGTAAGATAGCAAACTTGGAAGTATTCTTGATTTTATGAAACTAGAACTTGTAGAATTTATGAAGAACACTTAGAACTTGAAGATAGAACTTGAGAGAGATCAATTAGATGAAGAAAATTGAAGAATGAAAGTGTTTGTAGGTGTTTTTGGTCGTTGGTGTATGGATTAGATATAAAGGATATGTAATTTTGTTTTCATGTAAATAAGTCATGAATGATTACTCATATTTTTGTAATTTTATGAGATATTTCATGCTAGTTGCCAAATGATGGTTCCCACATGTGTTAGGTGACTCACATGGGCTGCTAAGAGCTGATCATTGGAGTGTATATACCAATAGTACATACATCTAAAAGCTGTGTATTGTACGAGTACGAATACGGGTACATACGAGTAGAATTGTTGATGAAACTGAACGAGGATGTAATTGTAAGCATTTTTGTTAAGTAGAAGTATTTTGATAAGTGTCTTGAAGTCTTTCAAAAGTGTATGAATACATATTAAAACACTACATGTATATATATTTTAACTGAGTCGTTAAGTCATCGTTAGTCGTTACAGGTAAGTGTTGTTTTGAAACCTTTAGGTTAACGATCTTGTTAAATGTTGTTAACCCAATGTTTATAATATCAAATGAGATTTTAAATTATTATATTATCATGATAATATGATGTATGAATATCTCTTAATATGATATATATACATTAAATGTCGTTACAACGATAATCGTTACATATATGTCTCGTTTCAAAATCATTAAGTTAGTAGTCTTGCTTTTACATATGTAGTTCATTGTTAATATACTTAATGATATGTTTACTTATCATAATATCATGTTAACTATATATATATCCATATATATGTCATCATATAGTTTTTACAAGTTTTAACGTTCGTGAATCACCGGTCAACTTGGGTGGTCAATTGTCTATATGAAACCTATTTCAATTAATCAAATCTTAACAAGTTTGATTGCTTAACATGTTAGAAACACTTAATCATGTAAATAACAATTTCATTTAATATATATATAAACATGAAAACGTTCGGGTCACTACACCAGTGACACTTGTTATTCTTGTCGTTGAATCATTATTATGTAGTCAAAGACCAACTGTCAACTGACTAGAGACGTCACTCTCAGTAGCGCTACTCACAATAACTAAGCTTGCATCTTATACCTCAGCAATTAACGATATTACGGCAGAGATTTAGCATGACAAAGCACGTATATAGAATAAATAATAATTGAGTACTTGTGTCTAAACGTAAAACAGTTATAAAAGTTGCGCATGTATTCTCAGCCCAAAAATATATATAAAAAGGGAGCTATGAAAACTCACGATACTGTATTTTGTAATAAAAATACATAGGATGGCACTGAACAAGTACATAGTTGACCTCAGATTCACGAACCTATATCAAGTATATATATTAACACATATACTTGTAATCGAATAAGTTTATATATATTATTTCACTTGTTATATATTTCTATATATATATATATATATATATATATATATATATATATATATATATATATATATATATATATATATATATATATATTCTATATTTAAGTATTTGTCTGATAAAAATGATTTTTAATAATGACAATAAATAAAGAGTTGTATTATTTTGTAATAATAATAATATTCATAATGATAATGGTAATATTCATAAAAATAATAATAATGATACTACTAATAATATTCTTAATGATAATATTAAATAAATTGATAGATTTCAAAATAATGATACTTTTAGTATTACTGATGTCAACAATAATACCAATAATAATAACTATAAAATAACCATTTCACTATTAATGATAATAATTTTAATAATAGTTCATTAATAATGATACTCATAATAATAATAAAAAATAATAATACTTACTAATAATACTAGTAATAATAATAATTTTAGTAATAATAAAAATAATAGTAATTATAATTATAATTTTAAATATGTTAATAATAATACATGGTAACTTTTATTAGTAATAATAATAATTATAATAGTTATAATACTACTAATAATAATAATAATTAAAATCATAATAATAATAATGATAATAATTATAATTCTAATAATAATAATAATAATAATAATAATAATAATAATAATAATAATAATAATAATAATAATAATAATAATAATAATAATAATAATAATAATAATAATAATAAAATTTTTGATAAAGAAGACTACCTCTAAAAGGCTCCAAAAAAATAATAATGCCATGGCATGGACTCGAACCCTTGACCTCTGGCTAACACGAAACACCCCTTAACCATCCAATCCATTCTATTTTTCTGAATTATATTCGATATTTATTTTATTTAAATGTATTTATGTTTCTGTTTCATCTTCTTCTTCTCTCTAACATTAAATCGACCAGAGATCATTTGATAACCATAACAGGAATTAAAGAGTTGTTTTTTGAATGTGATAATGAAACAGAATCGATCAAATGTGATTCTTCTTGCTTGAAAGAAATTTTTTTTTTTTTGCAGCAGCAGCCATCGTGAAGAACACAAGAACTCAATACGCGATTTTAAAATTTAGACAGTTTTTGATCAAAGTTCCAACATGAAATACGTTGTAAATCACTTTTAGAAACGTTCCCAATCATCAATTGGATCTAAAACATCAAAACGAACTCGAATTTTGCTATGAACAATTCGGCCGACTTTTAAAAATTTAAGTTTGACTCGTAAATTCGAACACGATATAATGAATTGGGTTTTGGGATTTTACAGGAAGTTTGTTTAGAGGATTCCAAACACGACTACGTTTATAGAATTTGAAATTTGATTCGATTTCGGGGTTTTTGAAAATATGAACAATAACAAAGGTATCGGTTTTATAAAAAAATATACTTCTGTTTTATATTAATGCAGATAGAATAGATATAGATGATGAATACTGAATGATTCTTCAATGATTGTTTTTATAGCTCATAAAGGTGTCGACATGAATCATCTTCCAGTCAAGAACAGGAGGGATATAATAAAAAATAAATAAAAATATAAGTAGCAGATATAAAGCAGAAAAAAAATAATAATCACGATGGCTAAAAAAATTAAAAGCAGATATCACGATCAATTTTTAAAATCAAAAGCAGATTTGGAATTCACGATCAAATAAAAAAATAAAAGCAGTTACCTAATTTAGGTATACATCTCTTTCATTTTATTTTTAGTTATTATTATTAAATAAATACATTAATAATAATACTAATAATAATTATATTAATAATAATAATAATGATAATAGATAATAATAAAAATAATGATAATAATATTAATATGACAATATTAATAATAAAAATGATAATTTTAATTATTAATGATTATAATCATTATAACATGTTAATAATACTATTAATAATAACACTATTATTAATAATAAGTTGTATTAATAATAATGATATTTATAATAGTCTTACCACTTTTAGTATAAGTGATAATAATAATAATATTAATAATAATAATAATGATATTTCATTATTTTAATATTAATGTTAAGTACTAATACTAATAATATTAATAATACATTAGTAATATATTAATGATAATGATAATTATTAATAATAATAATTAAATTACTGATAATAATAATGATTGTAAATGATGTATATACACACACATATATATTTACATATCTTTTTATAACCGATTATTCGTGAATCATCGTAATTAGTCAAGGTTAAATTTTGTCAAAAATTTCCGGGTTATCACATGTGGGCAGTGGGTCCCACAAGCGATACCCCTTAACTCCATCAGCATACCCCAAGAACAAACACTTTCTGGACTTCGGATCCAACTTTGTCGTTTCTTGAGAATTGTACATTGCGTACACAGGACTTCCAAATACATGGAGGTCGGAATAATTAACTGGTTTTCCAGTCCGCATTTCCATCAGCGATTTCAACTCAATTGCAGTTGATGGTGACCGATTTATCACGTAACAGGCAGTACTTACTGCTTCTGCCCAGAATGATTTTCCCAAGCTTGCAGTTGCCAACATCGCCCTTGTTCTATCTAACAAGGTTCTGTTCATCCGCTCTGCCACTCCGTTTTGTTGAGGAGTGTATGCTGTTGTGAACTGCCTTTTGATACCTTCTTGTTTGCAAAACTTATCAAATTCATCACCAGTGTATTCTCCTCCATTATCTGTCCTTAAACACTTGATCTTTTTACCAGATTCAAGTTCAACCCGCGCTTTGTAAACTTTGAAAACTTCAAACACATCCGCCTTTCTCTTGATTGGGTACACCCAACATCTCCTAGTGTAAACATCAATAAACAATACAAAATACTTTGCTCCTCCTAGGGATTGAACTAGTGCTTACCACACATCAGAGTGAACCAATTCTAGAATCAATTTACTTCTAGAATTTGATGTGTTAAACTTCAGGCGATGCTGCTTGCTGATTACACAATGCTCACAGAAAGGTAGCGATACCTTTGTAAGACCAGGAATAAGATTTCTTTCAACAAGAATCTTCATAACTTTCTCAGACATGTGTCCAAGCTTTTGATGCCATGTCATAGCAACTTTATCACTTGAACTATTCGAAGCAACAGATGCTTTCGATTCCTGTACCGTCTCTCCTTTCAGAATGTATAAATTAGCACCCACCTTTTCTCCTTTCATAAGTACAACCGCGCCTTTTTTGATTATCATGATCTTCTCATGTATCACCATTTTACAACCAAGATCATCCAATTGTCCTAAAGGCAATAAGTTCTTCTTCAAACCCTCCACGTATCGTACACCTTGAATAGTACGAACTGTACCATCATGCATCTTCAGAATGATATCTCCAATTCCAATGATCTTTAGTTCATGATCATTGCAACTGTATACAGATCCTCCTGAGATACGTTCATATTGTTTGAACCATTCTCTTCTAGGGGTCATGTGAAAAGTAGCCCCTGAGTCAAATAACCAGACATCAACAAATGCCTTTCTGCCTTCATTTGCTACCACTGCTTCACTAATCAAAGCAGTCCCATCTTCTGAAATGCTTGTGATATTTCCTTGAGGATTAGAGTTATTTAAACTCCAACAATCCTTCTTCAAATGACCTTTCTTTCCACGATTGTAACATGTATAGGTCTTCTTCTTTTTAGACTTTGGTTTACCATGAATGTGACTCCCACTTGGGCCACGTTCCGTTGATCTCCCTCCTGACACCACCAAGGCCTCCACTTGTCGTGAACCGGCATGTTTGTCCTCCTTGTTATTGCGCCGATTTTCTTCTTCTAGAATAGCAGCCGCAACTTCATCATAGACTAGATACTCCGAGAGGACATTATTGGTTAAGTTAATAATGAGTTGATCATACGAGTCAGGTAGACTCTGAAGTAAAAGTTCAGCACGTTCTTTTGGCTCTATATTGCAACTTAATGAAGCGAGTTGAGAAAATAGAGTATTCAAAGAATTAATGTGCTCATTAACTGAAGTAGATTCATTCATTCGTAGCGCATAAAGTTTTCTCTTAAGGAATATCTTGTTGTGAAGTGATTTGATCTCGTACAATTTTACGAGGTTATCCCAAATCTCTTTCGCCGTCTCCTTTTCTTCAATGCTAGACAAAACGCCATCAGCTAGTGCCATATGAAGATTTGCGATAGCCTGGCCATCCATCTCTTCCCATTTTTCATCAGTAACTTCGGCGGAACGTCCACTGATGGCCGCCAAACACTTATCCTTTCTCAGGATAGCTTTCATCTTTAGTTTCCATAACGAGAAGTTACTCCCGTTAAACTTTTCAATTTCGAATTTCGTAGACATTGCTATAATCACAATCTTTTTTTCGACAATACTATTTTTCTGAGAAATAGTACCCAGGAACTTTTATCGAGTGAAATTAATCTTACTTATTTTCTGATGTGGACGATCCACTCCCGTGGCAACCACAGAGCATACGATAAGTAGATTAATACACACTAGATATTAGAACCTTAGCTATTGATACCACTTGCTGAGAAAAGCGACACCGAATTATAGCAAACCGCTAGTAATAACTGAAATAACGACAATAATAGGACACCGAGATTTAACGTGGAAAACCCCAATAGGGTAAAAACCACGGGTAAGGAAAGAAACGTTTCACTAATATGAATAATAGGAATTACACTTCTCTCTAATTACAAGGATAAGTACCAAGTTTTATATCTCTTGTAATTAGGAGATTTATTACTTACTAATTCTCTATTAGACTACTAGAACACAAGAAGGAAGAATGTGTTGGGATGCATTTTGAAGCTTGTATCACCCTGTATGTAAGACCCGAGTATTTGTAGTGTATATAAGTGTAATGTTCGATACTTGAAATGGGTTTTTGGTTATATATTTAAAAGCAAGAAAGAAGCTGAACTGGAGGTGTCGCGCGCCGCGCCATCTGTCTGCGACAGATTCTCCTCTTCTTTTAAAATAGATATTTTGAGGGCATTTTGGTCAAAACACATTAGAGCCCGAATTTAATGCCTTGGATCAGTTTTGGAGCTTCATTCACTCCATTCCCAACAACCTTATCTTCTCCAATTAAACTCTAGAGAGAGAGTGCAATCCTTGAGAGAGAAAGCTCCATTAAAGGGTGAAAGAGGTTGAATCTGGTCTTGGTGCAAGTTATAAAGTCATTCATCTAGTCGATAGCTACGTGGTGATTGTGTTGGTAAGTTATAAAACCCGATTTCTTACTTTAATTGCTTTAAGGGTTAGGGTTTGGGCTAGTGATGAACCAAAGACCCATTTTGTTAGTATTTTGGGGATTTTGGGTGAATATGGGTTATGAAGGCTCATTAATGACTAACCTAGGGTTTGAATGTGTTAATTGGACTTTTGAGTCTTAAATTTGGTTAATTAGTTGCTAGAACACTTTAATAATATGTAAATGGGTGTTATTGGGTATGGATGATCCAAATGGGTGTGTTGACCTTGAAATGGGTCAAATGAGTCTTTAATGACCTAAGTGGCCTAGCAAGTATGAAAACGAGTTAGCCTTGTGACCTAAATGTATTTTAAACCCATCTTGACGAATGATTAGGGTTTTGGTGTGTGTTGACCCAATTTAGGGTTAAGGGTGCAAATGGGTTGAAATTGCACCTTGGGTCAAAATGGCTTAGAATGGTGAAAGGGTTTGGTTGACCGACTTGAGTTTGCGTTTGATGATGTGTATTATATGATAGGTACGTTACTTTGAGGTCTTGCAAGCTCGGGTATCTTTTCGCAAGACTTTGAGGTGAGTGGAATAATTATATGCGTATGTATATAATGTATCTATTTGTTGTAGCGTGAAATGTGTAGTGTCGAGGTGCTAAGACACCATGTTTCACGTGAAGAGTGTAGCATCGAGGTGTTAAGATGCCACTCGGGTGTAGCATCGAGGTGTTAAGATGCCACCTAGGAGTGTAGTGTCGAGGTGTTAAGACACCACTCCGTAAATTAATGAGTGATGCATCGAGGTGTTAAGATGCCACTCGGGGTGATGTGCCGAGGTGTTAAGGTGCCACCCTAGGGGTTAGTGGTGCGAGGTGTTAAGTGCCCTAACGGATGTTGTGAACACCGATGGCGTTTTCGCGAGCGCCGTTCCCTTGTACTATTGGTTAACCATGGTTATTTGTGTTGTAAGCATATTATATTATTCGAGTTATATTCATATGCGGTTGTTATGCTAGCTTGTGGTATTGGAGATTTATAGCTTGTTATTGTGACGATAAGCTAAATGTGTATGCTAGCGTGTTTGCGGTTCGGTGTGTAAGTGTATGCAAGTAGGTATAATTATATATGTATTCATATAATTATTGCATTCACTAAGCTTTGCTTACCCTCTCGTTGTTTACCATTTATAGGTTCGGTTTTGGACAAGGGTAAGGGCATCGTTTTGGACTAGAGATCCCGCTTGATGCTAGGGGACGCTTTTGGCTTTAGTAGCTCTTGGAGTTTGACCGATAGTTGGGTAGTTTAATCCCAAACGCCATGCTCATTGTGTAGTTTGGAACTTAAACTTTTTGGTGGTCGAAACTCTTAACTTGTATTAAACTTGTAATTTGGGTCGTGTGG
This sequence comes from Rutidosis leptorrhynchoides, assembly GCF_046630445.1. NCBI lineage: Eukaryota > Viridiplantae > Streptophyta > Magnoliopsida > Asterales > Asteraceae > Rutidosis > Rutidosis leptorrhynchoides. The sequence goes on along the minus strand of NC_092334.1, from coordinate 97,312,100 downwards.
GCCCCGCTTGTAAAACATTGATTTTATGTTTGAAACAGGTTAGTTTTACATATTTGAATGTATGGTAAAAAACGTTTCGTCTAAAAGTGTCGGGAACTAGTCAATCTTTTCCGCATTTAAAAACTTTCCGGGCAGTCCACTTTGGCGCGCCGCGCCCCTACCTGGCGCGCCGCGCGTGTATGCTGCACAGAATTTTTTATTTTATTTTGTAATTTCGCGTGGTTTAGTCGAGGGTTGGTTTGGGTTGTTACACTGTATTTATAGCAAAATGGAATGACATCATGGTAAATATTTTGTAGACAACTTGGTTGGTGAGATATGAAGATTCACAAAAGTCTTCAAATATTTCGGTTAGATTGTAAAACATGGTAGGTGATTTAACCAACCATCCACCAACCAATTTATTATTCAACTATCCACCAACTAATTTATTATTTCAACAATAAATGTGTTCTTTTATTTTTGCATTTATATCTTCGTTTATCGTTGTAGGTGGGTAATTTTGCTTAATCACCTGCGTTGTTTGAGTCCTAAAATCCTTACAGTGATCTCCCAATAACTTCTTGAGGAATACAAAGGTAATATGATATTGAAAGCCTATGGGTACGCGTGTATGACACAATATATAAATAAAAAAAATTAATTAAAAACAGGCAGGTTCTGCTGGTATTACAAGTCGTAGTACACTTGTAAACCCACGTTGCGACATCCACTGTTACAAACTTCCAATGTGGGCAAGAAAAACAATCAGCGCTACCTGCAATGTTGAATGACATTAAATCTGGTACTTTTGATTTTTGAAAAATAATTTATAAAAGATAATAGACATAAGGCTGAGAATGTTCATTAGGGACTGAAAATAACAAACTGAAATTTTAAGGGATAGAAATAACAATCAATGAATACTTAATGTACTATTTATGTAACTCTCTATATAAATAAAGATAGAAATCGAAAATCTAATGAGGCTGCTGATGATACAACTCTTTTTTGCATATCTATATGCTCTTTCATTTCATCTGCAGGCGCACACCGAACTAAAAACCCCATCGTCGCCGACCACTATCTTTTCCGGTGAGTGCTCATCCATTTGCTTTTATCATTTAGGGTTTACTTTGCATATGTGTTCTCTCCATTCTGTTAATCCTCTTTTGTTAACATTACTGCCTGCAGTTGCTTAGTGCGAATTCTTTATACTTTGGGTTGTTTTTTTTTTTTTTTTTACTGTGAAGAATTAAAGGCCGAATTTTTCAAATATACATAATGGTGGTATTATTATATAAACTAGAACATGAAAGTTTGTTTCTTTTGGAGGTGTTTGGATGTGATTTTTCAAAGTGAATATTGTGATTTTGAAAACTAAGAATTATTATTGAATATGCAATTGTTGTAGACTTATAGCCATCGATAGCTAGATAATTTTATGTATCAATAGGTATATAACTTAGCCCTAAACATCTAATTTAAGATCTGTGTGGACATTAAGTTTTAAGTACTTCCACCATGCTGTTTTTTTTAAGTAATTAAAAAAGTTACAATCTTGAGCTGGTTATGAATTAGAATATCAGACCAGGTGAGTTCTAGTCCTGTTCCATGCACCAAACTAATAAAAAATTGTAAGCTTTTTAGAAAGGCGATTATGGTATGGACGGGTAAGCGATAAATATTTAGGACAACGTATTAGATTTCGATTCTGTCAATTATAAGGTTATAATTTCGTACAACGGAATCTGTTATAGCGCGTAATGGAACTTCTAAATATGCATGTAATGGAAATGTACCTTTAAAAATTACATACTCCATAGTATGTACAGCAATAGAACATTCTGACACGGTTCTTTTTTATAAACTTCTTTAGGTAAATGTATTATTTGATCTCTTTTTTTTACGATGTCCTGGTATTGCATCTTTGCCAACTAATAGATACTAGATAGTGGATAATGTATGATTTAGACAAACAAAATGCCACATGTATGATTCATATCATGTTCCACTTCACTGATTCTTGTTTTTTATTATATAATAAGTATTAATTAAAAAGCTGTTCCTGCTTGTTGTTTCGTCTATTTTTTTTGTAAATTTTTCATCTTTTATAAAAATGAGTCGGATTTACATGTTTCAAGTTTTTTTTTTTTTATAACTTAGCAGTACTTATTTGACTTTCTTTGACTGTGATTTATATCAGCCATCATGGCCTTCTGGGTTACATCTATGGTAGATATCGCTTGCTCATTGTAGCTTATTTGAATCTAAATGAAACAAGCAATGCTCATGAATCAGAAGTTGTTCGTTCATCTGAATGGGTAAGTGTAGTAATTCGTATGAACTTGAATTTGGTTCTCATTTGTACAATTAAGGCTGTTCTGATCCACAATATTTGCATGTGTTTAGCGGTATTAGGTTACCAATTACAGTGCAAGGTGCTTCAAGAAGAATGCTCTCTTTATCTTCTTCAAACATGATAGCAGCAAGGTATTAATATGACAATTTACCCTTTTATTTTCGTATTGTTGGTTAATCTGTCATATGGGCTTCCTTTGGTGGGTTGGCCCTTCAACATTTTGTTTGTCCTTATTTTATTTATATAAATTATATATATTATATTTTTTATGTATATTTTTAAATGTAACTACTAAATAATTATTAATTTTTTTATGACTTCATTTTGAATGTGATTCTATGATTGATTTTTTTTTTTTTTTTTGGATTTTTAATTTGTATCTGTATATGTGTGCATAGCCAACAGGATGATGATGGGACACCTATCTCTGAACACTTGTCGTCCGTGGCAGGTATTCATCGTATTCTTCTATCCTTTTGCATTTTAGGTACATGGGGCCTATTGTCACACTTTCATTTCTTATAATAACATGCAAATAAGATCATCTGTTGGAAATTTTATTAATATTTAACATTTTGATTTGTTTTCTAGACGGAGTAGTAGCTTTAGGTAAGTTTGATGCTCTGCACATTGGTCATCGTGAGCTTGCTATTCAAGCAGCTAAGGCAGGCACTCCATTCCTGCTATCGTTTACTGGAATGGCAGAGGTTCTCGGTTGGGAACCTAGGTAATGCTTCTTAAAACTTCTCTTATCTCTAGTTGATTTCGACCGTGCTAATTGACTGGGTCGAAAAGGCCAAACGGGCTGTATTTTTATGAGTAATGTACCATATATTTACTTATTAAAGAAATGGGTCGAACAGGTCGCCTAAAGTGTAGTTAAATGCCTGCACTAATGATTTGTACTGTTATCGTTAGTAACTACTCTATGACAGACATATAAATGTTAAAATGGGGAAATAGTATTAGCTGTGATCAATCTGACCCATCTCATATCAACTTGCACTTAGAAAAATCATGCGATTAATCCCGAATCAAGTTGACCCATTATCCAACCTTCCCAATTTAACCCTCTATATTTCATAGAAAGGCTGAAATCTATGTGGTTGAATAGGGCTCCTATAGTTGCCAAGTGTGATCGTGAACGGGTTCTTTCATCTTGGTCTGCTTGCTGTGGAAATCTGATCCCCACGGAGCTAGAAATCGAATTCGCTAAAGTTCGCAATCTGACCCCACGTCAATTTGTGGAGAAGTTATCAAAAGAGCTTGGTGTACGTGGTGTCGTGGCAGGTACATAAACTTGAATCTATTAGGTAATTGTTTACATGTTACACTTACAGCAATAATATTGAGTCAACAAACTTGCCTTACGCGTAATACTAATTAACAATGACAACATTCAACACCTTCAAAAGTGATATTTTTCAACACTATTTTCAACACATTTTACTACAACTATATATCCATCTCGTTCTAAAACCACACAATCATTTCTTAAAAAGCATATTCAAACACACCCTTATAGGTGGCAAGTTTGACCCATTTGTATTAATTTGGTCAATCTGGGTTACATGTAATCTTTAACTAGTCAAATACTCAAATGAGGACAATTTCATATATCACCAAAAAATGAGATGGGTCGAAAGAGACGAATACTTGAATGCCACCTAGTTTACATATAAATGCATAAAACTTCTGAAACTGCCATGAACGAAACTATATTACTATTGCAATAGTAGAGTCTGTCATATTTATCATAATTATGTTGATCTACTTATAGAAATGAAAAGTGATAGAGGTTTTGCTTGTCAACTTGACCCGACCCGACTTTTTGACATATGATATGACTCAACCTCATCTGTCTGACAAACCCATTTTGCCACATATACACCTCCTGAATATGTTTGACATTAATAAGGCTAACTGTGCCTGTACCCCTACCTTTCTTTTGTCATGATATAGGCAAAAACTACCGATTTGGTTACAGAGCTGCAGGTGATGTATTAGAGTTGTCGAGATTATGTGAAGAATATGGTATCGAATCGTACATTATAAGCCCGGTGATGGACAAAAAGCAGGACATTTTAGTCAAAGAATTAACAGACACTAAAGAAAGAGGACAAGTCTCATCTACCCGTGTTCGTTATGCACTTTCAGAAGGAGACATGCGATACGTTTCAGAACTTCTTGGTCGCAACCATCGTCTAATATTGACGCTGAATGACAAGCAACAATCGTTGAGCAACAGGAACACGATCTTGTTTCCCAACTCGTGCCTATTGAATCTTCCACCTAAAGAGGGTGTATACGAGAATTGTCACATTGTATTTGATAAAGAGAATGTTGTACCTTGCAGAGTAGTCATTGATACCGAAAACATTCAGTTAGAATTGGTAGAGATAAATTGTATTGACTTTCCTATTGTAGAATCTCCATACTTAAATATTGAGTTTGGTGCTTAAGCCTTAAAAGCAACTATATGGAATAGAATATATGGTTTCATACTTTCATGTATTGTTTTAACTTTATTTATAAACGGGTAAAATAAACGTGCAAGTAACATTTATCCCTGTTATTAATGTAATCATTGAATCATTGACATTGAATGCCAATATCAATTACATACAAGATTTTTCTTAACCCTAAATGTGAGGTAAATTGTTCACTTTTTGATAAAAAAATGGATTTTTGACTGTGATTGTATTCGACTTTCATTAACCTAAAGGGTCAAGTGTTTGTGTCAAATATTTATAATGTGATGTCGTGAAATCTAATTGAAAATTGAGTGGAAAAAAATATATTAATATTAAATTAATACAATCAATTCATTGGTTAACTCTTCCATCAAGTTTCTAACTAACGCATTTTTGCGTTAGTTTTTGCGGTCACATTAATTCCGTCGCTCACCGTCAAACTCCCTCCGGCTCATCTCACGCCTACGATATAGAAATAGTTTAAGTAAGGAATAATAAAAGTCTTAGGTGTTCTCATCAACCCACATAATTTATTGTTAACCGCCGCTTGAAAATTAATATAATCTTCAATGAATTCATGTACGTTAATTCTATAACTAGGGACAATACTAATTATAGACTTAAGAGGGATGGTGAAGCATTTTATGTATTCATGTACGTTAATTCTATAACTAGGGACAATACTAATTATAGACTTAAGAGGGATGGTGAAGCATTTTATGTTAATATCATTCATGTTATGAAATTTTACCTAACGCACACACACCAGCTGAAATGAGGATTTAATTGTTTGAGAAAAACTTTTGAGAAATAATAGAAAAGCAATATAAAGTAACTGATAACACGACGATTTAACGTGGTTTGGCAAAACCCTGCCTACGTCCACCCCAAGAGTTACCTTTATTCTTATAATATAAAAGAATCTGGTACAAGAAAAAGTACACTATGAGTTAAACCCAAACCCAAGCCTCTTAGATTTTAGTATAAAATCTAAGTTTCTCGTACACTCTTTTCCACTCCTTACAAGAATAAAATCTCCCTCACAAATAAACACACTCCGTTGATAAATCCTATCATTGTGATGATCTTTCGATGCTCAAATGAGCTCTACATGTCCATCTATTTTTAATGCTTCTTTCAAATGTGAATGTTACATGTGAAAGTAACAAGTAAATCACAACATGAATAGCCTCCATATTTGACTTTGTGTAATGTAAAATCAAACTTTTCCTTGTCCTGTAAACGTGCACATGTTTGTTACAATGTAAATATTAAAATGACTTTGTCATACATGTAAAAAACCAACAAGAGAATTTCAACCTTCTTTCTTTATAAAGTCATTTTCTTGACTTCATACACATGTAAAAGACAATTTGTATTTGTGTACTAAATGTGTGTCATTGACCACTTTCCAACAATTCCATATTTAAACTCACCATTTGCATGAATTATGTTTAGACCACTCCCTATAGTCAATTACCCGCTCATTACCCGCTAGTTATCCGTCATTATCCGTAATGAACTATAGGCACGGATTAGTTATCTGCCTTAGTTACTCGCACTCACCATGGATTTAATGGAAGTATATATGTTAGTTATAGCAATTGTGGGTCCCAATAGCTTTTTATTGTTTGGACTTGATGCTTTATTGCTTGTACATTGTATATTAAGAGGAGTATTGTTTTAGCCATTAGGCCACTCCCTATCGTAACTAAACTATTCATCCTCTTAACCTTCCACATCAGCGCCACATCAACACTAATATCCTATAACTAACTCATAATTAAACAATCCCTATAATGGCTAAAACAATACTCCTCTTAATATACAACGTACAAGCAATAAAGCATCAAGTCCAACAATAAAAAGCCAGTAGACCCACAATTCCTATAACTAAAGTTAAAACTTCCGTTAAATTGATGGTGGATGCGGATAACTAGCTCGTGCCTATAGTTAGTTACGGGTAATGACGGGTAATGAGCGGGTAATGAGCGGGTAATGAACTATAGGGAGTGGTGTTATAGGGAGTGTTTAGTTATGGGTTAGTTATAGAATATTGGTGTTGATGTGACGCTGATGTAGAAGGTTAAGAGGATAAATAGTTTAGTTATGATATAGAGTGACCTTACACATTTGATTATACAAAGCAAGTTTTAGTTAAGAAAAATAAACACTTATAGTTTAGTTAATTGACATGAATTTAGCTAGAAAGAATGCTTAACCATTGCTATAGTTAGTATTGTCCCTTTTTTTTTCTCCTGTTTTTTAATACTCCGTAATTAGTTTTTGTTATTTTATTATTGCAACTACTAAATAAAATGCACGTGTACCATTTCCATCGATCCTTTTCCACGTGTCACTTCCTCTTGCGTCCACCATTTCCCGCTTCCCCTTTCATCGCCAATTTTCCCGGCAAAACACAAAACTCTGTTTTCTCCCTCATTTACTCCAACACTTATCTCGTAACCCTAATTTTCTATACGGAAAACTGAAAAATGGATGTAATTACGAATCTTCACAATCACAATTTAACAATAAATTATTCCGATGCGGTGGCGATTAACGTCGAAGACACTCAGAGCAACGTCATTCCGATCACATTGTTCATTGCTGTGCTTTGTTTATGTTTAGTCATCGGACACTTGCTTGAAGAATACCGTTGGATTAACGAATCAATAACCGCTATTTTGATCGTATGATTTCATTCCTCAGTCTCTATATTCTTATAATCAGTTACTTTTCATGTATTTTACTTTAATATTTTAGATGCTTATTGTTCGACTGTTTACTAGTTCTAGTTTCTACCTAAATTGAAATGATATAAGTGTGTGCATAGTGATATATATTGTATTCATACTAACCATATGAGTTGTTGTTATACTTAAATCTAATTGTACAACCTGATTCTTAGAACTGATTAGGTTACGGTCTTGATCTGTTAACCGCCATACAATTGGACCTATCTACACGTGTACAGCAGTGGCGGAAGCAGGAATTTTTTTTCAACGGGGCGAAAAAAATTAATAGCTTAGCAACTTTTTTTTTTGTGGCAAAATACGGAGTTTTTTGGGCAAAATACGGAGGCTTTTGGTCATAATATGGAGGCTTCGGGAGGAAAAAATCAACTCGGGCAAAATGGATAAATTCAAAATTTTTGCACTAAAAATTACAAATCCACTAATTACAAATACACTGGGGGTGGGGGCCACCCTGTCTCTCCATATTTTCGCCCCTGTGTGTAATACTCAAGAAATAAGAGATGTTAGAATGAATTAGGAATGGAATGTGTTAGTTGTCTCGGGTGGGGAATCGCATTACATTTGAGTGTAAGGTGTTTTACGTCGCATCTCCGGAATAGGAAACTAAATCAATTCGACCTGGGGCAATTAATCTTATGGTTGTTAGTATAAGATTCATACTTCATGTTTGTAAGGAATCATAAATCATTATGGTTGTTAGTACTTCTAAAATACACTCATCTACAAACATAGTTGAGTGCAAATTACTGTGTATTGAGTAATATTTGTTTAACAGTACAGCTGTCGGACAAAGCTTAAAGTCTCAACCGTCTACATTTAGGCTTTAGCTTGCTGTTGATGTAACATTCTTAAGGCCAAGTTTCATTTGTTGTTGCTTTTTATTTTTATTTTTTTATGTTATAATGTTATCACAAACAGGGGTTTGTTGTTGGAACGATCATATTATTAACGACCAAGTGGAAAAGTTCTCGTCTGCTTAGATTTAACGAAGAACTGTTCTTCATTTATCTACTACCACCTATCATTTTCAATGCTGGGTAAGGTCGGTGCTATACTATTTGGTACGTCCCATTGGTTTGGCTGTTTTATGTGGCAACGCTAATTTTGAAGCTTGTTTCGAACAGATTTCAGGTGAAAAAGAAACAGTTCTTCCATAACTTTTTCCCTATCATGTTGTTTGGAGTGACTGGTGTACTCATTTCGACATCTATAGTCGCAGCTGGTAATATGTTATAGTTATTTACATTGTTTATATTCTTCTTTGAGTGCAATGTAGGTTGTAACATTGCACTGACAATATTAATAAGCAAATTCGTTTATGTAGGTAGCTGGTGGCTGTTTCCAAAGTTAGGGCTTGAGGGCTTGTCTATCAGCGAGTATCTTAGTATGAGACTCAATAAACTTTTTTCCGTTTATGTAGGATTTTTTATACTCATAACTAACAAGTTGTAACTATCAACGGTGCTGCTTTAGGTATTGGGACCATATTCTCATCAACAGATACTGTATGCACATTACAGGTTAGTTAAATTGTATTAGGTATGTTTCTTATTGTACAATTTAATATTTATGTGGTATTGCTTTGTTAATTGTTCTTGAATTAAAATCCTTGTGCAGGTCCTGAGCCAAGATGAGACACCTTTGCTATATAGCCTAGTCTTTGGTGAAGGAGTTGTAAATGATGCAACATCAGTTGTACTCTTTAACGCAGTCCAAAAAATTAATGCAGATACAATCAATGGCCAGACAGCTCTTCACATCTTTCTTAGTTTCTTGTATTTATTCTCCACAAGCACACTTCTTGGAGTTGGGGTCAGTCCAAATTCTTTTATTCAACGAAAAAGGGCATGAATGATATCTGAGTAGATGGACGTCTTACCAAAATATGCTTTTCTAAGGATTTATTATAATGAGAAGATTCTATTCTATAAATTATTCATAACCAGCAATACGTGACATGTTTTGCAGGCTGGACTTTTGACAGCATACATTCTTAGAGGCCTGAACTTTGGCAGGTTAACATTCATTCTGTAAATATTGTGGGAAACAATAATTAAACAACTGGGGAGGATAGAATTTGTTTCTGTGGATCAATGATACCATTTTTGTACATATTTTTTTAACAGGCATTCAAGTGTCAGAGAAATTTCATTGATGGTTCTAGTAGCATATTTGTCCTACATGTTGGCAGAGGTAATATTTTATACACATGTTCACTTATAGCTTCAGCAAAACAGTTAATTTTGAATTCTGCAACTTTCTGCAGCTATTTGAGCTCAGTGGCATTCTGACTGTCTTTTTTACTGGAGTATTAATGTCTCATTATTCATGGCATAATGTGACCGAAAGCTCAAGAATCACCACCAGGCATGTATGGTCCATTGCATTTAGATTTAGTCAGTAATAACATGTGTAAAGAAATTAAGAAAACTTAGTGAACTGCACAACTGTGTTAAAAATTAAATTAACACTGAGTTCTATACTCTCAGGTTTGCATTTGCAACATTTTCTTTCATTGCTGAAACGTTTATATTCCTTTATGTGGGAATGGATGCTCTGGACTACGAGAAGTGGAAAGTTAGCAGGCTAAGGTAATTCTAATCAAGTTCAGATTTTTAATCTACATACCTCTGTAGCATATTACATATACAACAACAACAATACCCAATCCCACAAAAGTGGGGTATGGGAGAGGTGGGTGTAGACAATCATTCCTCGTACCCTAGATTAGAAGGAAGTCACTACTCCACCAGCGGGTATAGAACCCACGCCTAGATAAGGTCGTCCCTCCCTCTACTCTAGAGCAAAAGAGATTGCTTCCAAAAAGGACCTCCGGCCAGAAGTGCTCATAAAAACGAAATAGATAGGGCAAAAGATATGTACCTGTAAGAGTTATGTGCGCCTAGCAAGATGCAACCAAACACAGTAACCAAAAAGGGAACACATATAGCAGTATTGCACAACAATAGGGCAAATATCATGAATCATATAGAGCACAAAATCATTTAAATTCAAGTAGACATACAGACAAACAAAATAAATAAATAAATATATATATATATATATATATATATATATATATATATATATATATATATATATATATACACGCACCACACACAAGCATGGATAAAAACCCATGCTTAAACATATATACATATAGATAAATTCGTAGATATATATACCTAGGTACAGAAACAAGACAGACAAGCATACATACACCAGTACATGTTACTTAGATACATAGATACTTATATAGATATGTGTATATGTATAGATAAATTCGTAGATATATATACCTAGGTACAGAACCAAGACAGACAAGCATACATACACCAATACATGTTACTTAGATACATAGATACATATATAGATACACACATATGCAACGGTACATATATATAGCCTAAATACATATAAATAGAAACAGGTGCATATATACTATGTGGAGGGGTATAAATAGTGTAACTATAGAATAACTAGTTATAGTTATATATGTAGTTGTACAATAAATGTAATAAAAACATTGAAAAAAAAAAAAAAAACAAAAAAAAAAAACTTACTCAATTATCCTAATTCTACTCCTCCACAGGCTCCTATCAGAAGTCATGTCCTCCGTCAGTAGAAGCTCTTTCATGTCCAGCTTCAATCTATCCTCCATCCTACGTCTAGGTCTACCCCTTCTCCTTACGCTGCCAAAGGCGAGGGTCTTGACTCTCCTAACAGGGGCTAAAAGTGGGCGCTTCCTGACATGCCCAAACCATCTAAGTCGTCCTTCCCTAAGTTTGTTGATGATGTTCCCAACTTTCAATTTCTCCCTAAAAACTCCATTTGGTATCATATCTAGTATGGTCTTACCACAAGTCCATCTAAGCATCCTCATTTCTGCCACCTCCATTCTCCTCTCTTGGGCCTTCGTCATTGGCCAACACTCCGATCCGTACAACATGGCTGGTCTGATTGCCACCTTGAAGAATTTCCCTTTCAGCTTAAGGGGGACCTTCTTGTCGCACAACACCCCTTTCGCAGCCCTCCACTTCAACCATCCTACACGTATACGATGCGTCACGTCCTCATCTATCCTTCCCGAATTGTGAAGCATCGAGCCTAAATATCTAAAGGACCCTTGCGGGGGTAAAATCTGATCCCCAATTCGGATATCCACTATATCGTCGTGTTCCTCTTCACTCGTCTTGAAATCACATCTAAGGTACTCCGATTTAAGTCTGCTAATCCGTAGGCCATTTGATTCTAAGGCGATCCTCCATTGCTCAAGCCTTCTGTTAAGCTCATCCTGGGAATCCGAAACTAATACAATATCGTCGGCGAAAATCAGGCACCATGGAATGTTGTCTTGTATCCTATGAGTCAACTCGTCTAGGATCAAAGCGAAAAGATAAGGGCTAAGGGCAGATCCCTGATGTAGACCTACCTCAACAGGGAAAAACTCAGTGTTTCCTACTGTCGTGCGTACACGAGTCTTCGCCCCCTCGTACATATCTCTAATAGATCTTATATATCTACTTGGGACACCCCTAACATTAAGAGTCTTCCAAATCAGCTCACGCGGGACACAATCATAAGCTTTTTCCAAGTCTAAGAATGCCATGTGTAGGTTCTTTTGTTTTTCCCTACACTTCTCCATAAGGCTTCTAACTATGTGAATCGCTTCCATCGACGAGCGACCTGGCATGAAACCGAATTGGTTCTCTGAAACCTTTGTCTCGCGTCGGAGCCTCGTCTCCATCACTCTTTCCCAAAGCTTCATAACATATAGTTATATCATATATCCAACAAGCATATGTTCATTTATAACACAATTTCGGGTCACAGTTTCTGGACGAATATGGAGATGTACGGCACTGTGATTTTATTGATTTCACTTGGGCGTGCTGCTTTTGTGTTTCCTCTTTCTGTCATTTCAAATTACATGTACAAAAGTGGGGGTGAGTCAGCAAAGATTTCTGGACATCAACAGGTAGTTATGCCAATCGTATATGTGTATACAGAAGCCAATTTAGCTTGTGTGCTAAACTCACTTCACATTATGTAATTTATTATTATTAAGATGGTCATTTGGTGGGCTGGTCTGATGAGGGGTGCAGTTTCTGTAGCCTTGGCATTCAAGCAGGTATTTTGGTTAGGACATTTTTGTTTCATTCCTTTTCAATGATAGTGTTTAGTGGAATAATTAAAGCGTCCTTTTTTTTTTGCATGGTTTTTTTAGTTTACTCACTCTGGTGTGACAATGGATCAAAACAATGCTACAATGATCACCACCACAATTGTGATTGTGCTCTTCAGTACCATTGTAAGTTTTTTTTTCTTTCTTTTATTTATTGTTTTGTTATTTGTAATAATCTACAGGGGTCAGCAAACACATTTAGCAATAAATTGTGAGGCTTCTCGCATAAATAATAAAAGAGGGCAAAATGTCTATATGCATAAGAGGTGGTAATCCCAAATTAAGTATGTGTTATGTTTTATATCCAACATATGGGTGAACTAACTTTTTTGGCCTAAATGGGGAAGGGCTAAGCGACCAACTTAGTCAAAGTAGCACAAAGTGTATTTTGAATGCCTACAAGTTCTTAGAGGTGACAATATGAACCCGTTATGTTTAAATGGGTCAATTTGAGTTACATATTATCTCTAATGGCTCAAATTGGTAAAAAAATATTAATATTTTTCAAACTGATGAAAGTCAAACACAGTGTATTTTTAGTTCGTGCACATTACGAAAATGCTTTGTTAAAAAATGTATTGTAATTCATATAGTTCTATAATTATATTGTCACCAATATTTCATAAATACTAACAATGGCACAAAATATTGTGGTCAACCTCATTTGATTTGTTTCGGGCTAAATGGCTATTACACAAGTTACCTGTCATCCAACCTGCCCATTTTGACCCATAAAGAAATGACTCATCTTGACCCAGTAACTATTTTAACCAGTTTCCCAACCCACTCGACTTGCCCATTTTGCCACCTACAATAGACATAGTTTCTGAGGACCCACTTGTATAGTAATTGATATGATAATTTTCTTATTCCTTAAAAATATTGATAATACATTTCAGGTGTTTGGTTTCTTTACAAAACCACTTGTAGATTGTCTACTTCCTCCAACAACTACTTCAAACACAATTAGGAATAATCCATCTGATCCTGGATCTCCAAAAGAGGATATGACACTTCCCTTGTTGTCTCTAGAAGAATCTGCTTCTGAAAATCTGTCAAGAGCAAAAGAAAATGTATCAATGCTAATGGACAGGCCAGTTTACACAATCCACTCCTATTGGAGAAGGTTTGACCAGACATACATGCGACCTATATTCGGTGGGCCATCTAACGGTGATGAGTCTTCATGCTAGAATCATTCATAGTGAAAATAGAGTACACGGTTGAAATATAAATGAAAGAAACAATTTCAGGAATCCACAAAGTTGAATAGACTTTAGATGATATCTGAAAGCTGCAAGTTTCTGTCTTCCTGCTAGGATACTCATCTGTTTTGCTTTGTAATTATAATGTTATCTGAAAGCTACAAGGTTCTCGACATACAGGCTGCCACACCTGATAATGTTATAGTGTCGCAAGATATCTTTTACCTTTGCTTAAAAAGTAAAAAAAAAAAAAAAAAAAAAAAACTACAAGTTTCAGAATTACAACAGTTAGCCAATTGATGTTCATTTTGGTTATTGAGATTCACAGAATTCTGAAATGCCCTAGTAAATAACTGGCTCTTAATGCATGAAAAAAAAAAAAAGTTATCATGATATATATTGTTGGTAAATTAGTGTAATTGAGAGATTTGGTCTTTACTTTGAAATGGGTTGGGAGGTACGAAGTGTACACTCATTAAGTGATAAACTACCCGGATTAAAAAATGGTTGTCTATTTCCAACTGTTATGACTTAGTCAGCACAAGTTTTGTTCTAGGTACTAAGTGGTTTCGTACAATGTTTTCTAGACAGTTTTTTGCTAGGTGCACAACATGAAAAAGTTGTCATTTTTGACATTTTTTTTGTGCCGGGTCTTCTTAGTCAGCACAAGTTTTGTGCTGGGTCTTTTTAGAGCCTAGCAAACACCTGAATCAATCAAATCATATTTGTATTTGTATGAACCAACAAAACCGAACAAATTTGAACATATAGCTGCAAATTTGGTAACATTTTTCAGTTCGATTATGAAATTGAAGAATATTTGCAACAGTTTAGCCGTCTTTATAATTTTGATACACTTGAATCACCTTTTCGTTAGGAGTTACGAGTTTATCCTTTAAACTAGTTGCACTTGAATCACCCTTTCATTATGAGTTGCAAGTTTATCCTTTAAACTAGATGCAACTGAATCACCCTTTTCGTTATATTTAACTTTTAATTTATGTTATATGTAGGGATGGTATCGAGACCAATACCGTATCGAATAGATACCGAACTGCATATTACCGATATCGAAAACTGATTAAACTCTTTCTCGAATATGTACCGAATTAATGATACCGGTATTGGTACCGGTTTTTCAATAGCAATATCATATACTACCGATATGTCTAGTTAAATTTTGTTTAGTCGTTAGTTCATTAACTTGACTCAAAACTCTTAAAGTAGCTAAAGTAACCGTTTAATTTACGTACAATTGTTGTTACTTCATTAATACGCACGTATTGCAGATTTCAGTTGGTAGTTATAAGTTGATTCATCCATCACATAATATCTCTTTACAAGTGATAAGTGAAGACTTGTCTAATGTTATTAAGACCATTTGTAATGGTTGGGTGTGTTGTGGGTTGGTGTTGTGGGTTTTTTTGATGATTAGGATGTGTTGTGGGAGAGAGTGGAGTAGTGGTGGTGTTGAAAGTTGGTGTTGTGAGTTTGTGTTGTGGTAGTAGAATGCTGATGTGGCATTTTAATTTTCTTTTTATGTTTTTTATTTTTATTTTTTTGATTGGTTTTATTCATTTTATTGTAACACTCAAATAAAAAAAGATGGAATAACGAAAATAATTTAAAAGTCCTAAACATACCATTACTTAAAAAAAAATTACATACTTAAAAGTCCTAGAAACATAAATTTAATTCATAAAAAAAACGGAACAACATAAATAGAATCTAATCTCGGGGGGTTAGGGTCGATGTTCATGTCGTCTTTCATCATGTCTCGAACATATTTTTTTAGATTTTCAAGACGAATCACGTCATCCGGATCTTCCATCGTAGCCGGAGATCTCCCCAACAAATCAACTTGTGTGAGTGCGGTTTGCATAGTGCAAAACTTGTTGAAGTTGGATATCGCACTCGTCTTCCCTTCCGCCACATGTTCACACTTGTCCATAAACGAGTCTATCCTTGACGAATTCGAACTTCTACCCCGAGAAGACCCCCCCGCGTCCGAAGATTCCGACTTTTTTGAGCTTTCTTTGCTTTATTTCGTCCCATTGGACGTGGCATCGGAATGTCCCCAAACAACTCCGCCTCAAAGTCTTGCGAGAGGCTAACCGGGTCTCCTTGACTTTCACCAATACCCGTCATATCCACACGATACTCTGTTTCACCTTCACCTTCACCTTGAGCTTGAGCTCTAGCAACCGGATCATTTGGAATGATCCACTTCGGATGTTCTTTCAAGAAAAAAAAGGCGTCCTTGTTAATAAAGTTTTTGGTGTATCGATCATAGTAAGCTTGCAACGCCCTTCCCCAAAAACTACCCCGTTTTTGTGATCTCCCAACTATAGGATTTTCCGAAGTATCACAAAAACACTCGGCTAACCATAAAAGCTCCTTTTGTGACCATCCCCTCGCGTTTTTTTATCGGTTCTTCTACCTCTTTACCTACAATATATACAAATTGTATTACGTATTAGTATATTAAATAAATATATTTATAATATGTATGTAATAGTAGGTTAAAATAATTATATATTACTTATAATTAAATACATATTAAATATAAATGTAAATATATATATATAAATATAGCAACAGTAGGTATATATATAATTATATATTAATTATTCTATATATATATATATATATATATATATATATATATATATATATATATATATATATATATATATAGAATAATATACCTTTGCCCTTTCTAACTGATAGTGCTCCAAATGAACATATATTTAGTAGCAATATCGTTCCAATATGTAAAGTTTTTAAATGTAATTTCCTTATTTTTAGTTGTAATAGTTAAATAAATAAGTGCGAAGACGAAAGACGCAAATCGCTCGAAAATGAAGATTTAAAGACAAAAACGAAGATTTGAAAGACCAAAACGTCCAAAAAGCTCAAAAGTACAAGATACAGTCAAAAAGGTTCAAATTATTGATGAAGAACGTCTAAAAATGACAAGAGTACAAGTTACAAAACGCAAAGTACAAGATATTAAATAGTACGAAAGGACGTTCGAAAATCCGGAACCGAGGCATGAACCAACTTTCAGCGCTCGACGCAACGGTGTAAAAATTACGAGTCAACTATGCACAAGAATAAAATATAATATTTAAATAATTCATAATAAGAATAATATTAAATAATAAAAAGTTGTTAATTGAGCATAGTTCAGGGGTCGTAAATGAAAATTTGAATTCTAATTTTCCTATAAAAGGAACGATGTATTACGATGAAGGGGAGAACTTTTTTTTCCGATCTTTTTTTTCTTCTTCTATCTTTTTCTTATTTTTCTATCTATCAAATATCAATATCTATATTTATAATTCTCTATCATAATGTTAATGTAATCAGATATAACAATAATCTTAATTTTAATTTTAAATTATGATAATAATAAGATTTATGATAGAGATCGTTTGAGTGTGTAAGTCGAAATTCTGTCCGTGTAACGCTACGCTATTTTTAATCATTGTAAGTTATGTTCAACCTTTTTACATTAATGTCTCGTAGCTAAGTCGTTATTATGCTTATTTAAAATGAAGTACTCATGATGTTGGGCTAATTACTAAAATTGGGTTATTAAACTTTGGACCATAATTAAGGTTTGGGCAAAAGACCGACACTTGTGGAAATTGGATTATTGACTATTAATAGATGGGGGGTATTGTCTAATTGAGTGACAACTCATTGGAGTCTGTCGAACCTATCTTCAAATTAATTAACCTAATAATTAATAATGATTATGGTTGTCCTATTTAGTGACGTTCATATGGAATCTGTTATAATCATTTAATTAATCAATTGGGTTGGGTAATTGATTATTCATTCTGATCAAGTGGATGAATTAATATTCATAAACTAATTAAAACAGGGGTGGATTACATACAGTGATAACTGGTGTAATTGTTGACAGAAGTGATAACTGCGTCACAGTTTAAATCCTTAATCAGTTGGAATATTTGACTTCGGGTATAAGGGTAATTTGACGAGGATACTCGCACTTTATATTTATGACCGATGAACTATTATGGACAAAAACCAGATAGACGTATCAAATAAACCAGGACAAAGGACAATTAACCCATGGTAATAAATTAAAATCAACACGTCAAACATCATGATTACGGAAGTTTAAATAAGCATAATTCTTTTATTATATTTCTCATCGTATCTTTATTTACTGTCATTTTATTACTCGCAATTTTATTTTCTGTCATTTTATTTATCGCAATTTATTTTACGCACTTTAATTTTTGTCATTTATTTTTACGCTTAAAATCGACAAACCGGTCATTAAACGGTAAAACCCCCATTTTATAATAATACTACTACTTATTTATATATATATTTTTACAAATAAACTTAATAATATAGCGTTAACTTCACCAGCTCCCTGTGGAACGAACCGGACTTACTAAAAACTACACTACTCTACGATTAGGTACACTGCCTATAGTGTTGTAGCAAAGTTTAGGTATATCCCATCCGTAAATTAATAAAACTTGTGTCATATTTTGTAGTATTTTGTATTAAAAATAATACTATTTCGTACCCCCCACGCTACCACAGCAAGTTTTTGGCGCCGCTGCCGGGGAGCGCTAAAACGCTATATTTTTAATTATAATAATATTGAAATAAAATATAATAATATAATAATATTGAAATAGAATATAATAATATAATAATATTGAAATAGAATATAATAATATAAAAATATTTAAGAATCTTTACGTAAATTTTTAAAAAAAAAAGTCGTATTTATTAAATACTTCAGGGGTATATTATGTAACTTATAATTAATAATTGCTATCATGTCGCTTTCATGTGAATAGTAAATTAATTAATTTATTTTCATTTACTATTCATGAATAGTAAATGAATTAAAAAAAAAAGAGTTTTAAAAAAAAATTATAATTATAAAAAAATTATTAATTTGTAAAAAAAAATCGTTTTTTTTAAAAAAAAAAAAAAAAAAAATCGTTTTTTTAAAAAAAAAAAAAAAAATTTTCGTTTTTTTTAAAAAAAAAAAAAAAAAAAAAAAAAAAAAAAAAAAAAAAAAAAAAAAAAAAAAATTCGTTTTTAAAAAAAAAAATTTGTAAAAAAAAAATCGTTTTTTTTTTAAAAAATTAAAAAAAAAAAAAAAACGAAAAAAAAAAAAAAAAAAAAAAAAACGTAAAAAAAAACAAAAACGTAAAAAAAAAAAAACGTAAAAAAAAAAAAAAAAAAAAAAATTTTTAAAAAAAAAAAATATATATTTTTAAAATTTTGTCTATAAAAAAAAAAAAGTTTTTTTTAGTTTTATTACCTTTAGATTTTTAGACTATAGTCGCAACTTTTAGTATTAAGTTTAGTTATGCCATAGTTATTTTCTTATTTTTATTTTTCGACGCCTTTTACCTATGTATCAATTACAATTCCAATTAGTAATCTCTATTTGTAGTTTTAATTTTAAGATAGTGATCGTTATAAGGTTGGATTAACCGCGTGTTTACAAACTACTCTTCGTCTTTTTCATTTTTCGACACTTTTCGACGCGCAATCTTTTTCTCTCTTATTTCTCGCCATTCTAGTTTTTAGGACTTAGAATTTTTTCTACTTCTTCTCTAAATTTCTTAAAATTACGAAAATTTATTTTAAGTGGTTAAATTGATAGACATCAAAATTTTCTGGTTCGTAGTAATAGTTGGATTTGTACGTGGACCGGGTTATTGGAGCCAAACAGTCCTCAATTATATTGAGACCAAACGAATCCTGCCCCTCTGCTGCATCTTTTGGCTATTCGAAACGTGGGCAAAATCAGAAAAGTCTATTGGTTGGATAACTTATTATAATTTTTCTTTCCTTTTTAAAACTAATAGGATATTCAGTGAATGCACCGAGCAAGACGTTCACCACCTTTTGTACGTTCACCACCTGTAACTCGATCAAGACATCGTTTAACAAATATAGCTGCCGTTGATTTTTCTTTAGACTCGTCATCAAGTCGACCGAGTACTTCAACTCAAATTTCCGATAATCCAGTTTTTGAAACAAACCTCACAATTGAGAATCCGGAGAATACTCAGGGACAATTCCGAGACCCTGATCCACTAATTATTCCTCCGGAACCACCAATCATTCAAACAGAGATTGTTGAGGAAGAAACCATTAAATCAGAAACCTCTAGTGATTCGGATACAACACTTCCTATCATGGAAAATCTAGAACCTCTAAGTATGGAAGACCGAATGAGAGCTACACGCACGGGCCAAGGTCACGCCATTATTAAGCCAGAAGTTAATGCGCCAGATTATGAAATCAAAGGACAAATTCTACACATGGTAACTAACCAATGCCAATTCAGTGGTGCACCGAATGAAGATCCTAACGAACACCTTCGTACGTTTAAAAGAATTTGTACACTATTCAAAATCCGAGAAGTGGAAGACGAACAAATCTATCTCATGTTATTTCCCTGGACTTTAAAGGGAGAAGCCAAAGATTGGTTAGAATCGTTACCTGAAGGGGCGATTGACACATGGGATGTTTTAGTTGAAAAATTTCTTAAACAATTCTTTCCGGCATCTAAAGCCGTGAGACTTCAAGGAGAAATTGTTACGTTCGCGCAAAAGCCAAATGAAACATTATATGAGGCGTGGACAAGATTCGGAAGGATGTTGAGAGGATGTCCTCAACACAGTTTAGACACTTACCAAATAGTACAAATATTCTACCAAGGTGTCAACGTTGCTACACGAAAAGACATCGACATAACAGCCGGTGGATCCATTATGAAGAAAACCGCAACTGAAGCTTACAAAATTATTGATAACACAGCCTCCCACTCGCATGAGTGGCACCAAGAAAAAGATATCTTTCGTTCATCTAAAGTGGCTAGAGCCGATTCTAGCCATGACTTTGATTCCGTTTCCGCAAAAATAGATGCTTTCGAAAGACGAATGGAAAAGATGAATAAAGATATTCACGCAATACGAATCAGTTGTGAGCAATGCGGTGAACCACACTTATTGAAAGATTGTCACATTGAACCAACGATGGAACAACGAGAGAATGTTTCCTATATGAACCAAAGGCCGGGAAATAATTATCAAAATAATTATCAACCGCCAAGGCTAAACTTAAATCGAAATCAAAACATTCTTTACAATCCAAAAGGACCCGAAAATAACTGGTATAACCAACAAGGTCCGAATAACCAACCAACTCAAAACAACACTTTCAATCAACAAAGACCTAGCTTGTATAAACCACCACAACAACCCGAAGAGAAAAAGCCAAATCTAGAAGAAATGATGGCAAAGCTGATTGAATCTCAAACACAATTCATTACATCTCAAACCCAAACGAACGAGAGGTTTGATCAGTCATTAAGAACTCAACAAGCTTCCATTTTGAATCTAGAAAAACACGTAGGTACTCTTGCTAGCATGATGAGTGAGAGGGAACAAGGAAAGCTACCGAGTAATACTGAAGTAAATCCTCGGAATGAGAATGTTAATATGGTTTCAACGAATTCTGAAAAACCAGCACCAGAAGATGGGAAGGTTTTAGATGAGAGTAACAATGAAGAAGTTACACCACCACCACTCGAGTATGTAAAGCCAGTGGTGGCACCATACAAACCACCCATCCCGTTTCCAAGAAAAGGAGTTGAGTATGAGCAAGTGATAGGTAATAAAGATTGTGATACCTCTGGAAAGAAGAAGAAGAAAAAGAATAAGAAAGTGCAAGAAACAAAAGCCGTAAATATAAACCCGGTGAAGACAGTTCCACCAAAACCTCCACCTAGGGTAGGTGATCCGGGTGAATTTATTGTTCCTTGTCTACTTAGTGATTGTGTCATGTATGATGCACTAGCAGATTTAGGTGCAAGTGTAAGTGTTATGCCTCTTTCCTTATATAAGAGATTAGGTGTAGGTAAGTTAAGTGCAACGGATATGAGTGTTCGACTCTTTGATCAAACCATTAAGCACCCAGTTGGAATTGCTGACAACTTACCCGTTCAAGTAGGCAATTTAACCTTTCTAGTCGAATTTATTGTCATTGACATAGAAGAGGACCCAAACGTTCCTCTAATTTTAGGTCGACCATTCTTTGCGTCCACCGGGGCGTTATTTGATGTAGGAAATGGAAGAATGACACTTAAAAGTGGTAACAAATCAATCACCTTTATGATTCGAAAGTCTAAATCTCCACCAACTAAAACCGTTGAACCAGTAAAAACGATTGGTAATAACCATGTTGTTTTACCAACTCCAACGGTAGTGCTTAGCAATAATAAAACGCCTAAGTGTGGGGAAAATGAAGTAAAACCTAATGATGACTTGATAATAAAGAACCCCGTTGTTGATACGAAATTAAATGACCCCGTTATTAACAGTTCAATGAAGAAACTTTTTAAACGGGCTATCGATGCTAGAAGTAAGGGGAACTTTAAGTTATGTAACCGGTTAGTATCCAATCTGTCGCCTAAAGAAAAGGCGAAACTAGTTGAATTTTGGGATATTACGGAAGAAGCCGGGCACTGGCTTAAAGAAAAAGTCACAGATAGGCAAGTTGATTATGGACCAAAAGAAATTGACGATGAAGTTAATCACAATTTCGACACCACAACTACCTAAGTGTGGGGAGATTCAAATGTTCTAAAAGGAAAATGTTGTCGAGAGTTAGTTGTTCTGTTCTCGTGTAGTTCCGAGAATGGAATCCGATTGGTCTTTTCCGCTAGCAGACACTAAAGAACTAGTTTTCTCCCTCCATTCTGAATTTTTTTTATTTTTTTTTTAGGTTTTATTTGAAATTAATATGCATTTTAATTTATGTTTTATTGTGATTTTAAAAAAACAAAATTTACTTTATTTCTTTAAGTTAAAAATATGATTTTTAAAATTCGTCGTAAGTTGAACAGTAGGTCATTGAACCGAAATTGCTTTACCCGAGGGCGGGACGATAAATTTTGTTATCATTATTTTTAATTTTATTGATCTAAAGCATGCCAAAAATATTATATATTATAAATTTTTGAACGTGGGGTTATGTACCAAACTTCAAAAATATGTATATATATGTTTGTATTTTATGTTATGTACACAACAGGGTAAAACAGCGCACTTTCAAAGACTGTCATGAAGTTCAGCAAAAGCTACTGATTTTGACAAGACGCAAAAAAATCAAATGTGAAATAACAATATGTTTGCAAACTCGGTATTTTTAATCACTTTTCTACACTAATCACCCTCATGAATTTATAATTATAGTCTGATTTCATGCAAATGAGGGCATTGCATGATCTCAAGTGTGGGGAAGGGTTATAAATTCTCTCGGGTTTACACTTAGTTTATTTGCCAAATTTTGTGAAAATTTGAAAAATTTTCAATTAAATGAACTCAAAATCATGTTTATACATATTTATGAACGATGAAAACTAGGTGATAATACCGAAATTATCGTTACCTCGAAAAGGACATAAATTGAGAAACACCCTAAAACGCTTGAATTCATTTAAAATGAAATAGAAGAAAATAAAAAGGCAAAGAAAGAAACTAAGTGTGGGAAGAATGTACCAAGTTATTCAATTTAAAACATATATCACATATTTTTGTACAAGATTATTGCAGGTACTTTTGCTTTGGACGATACTAATCAGTTTTACCCGGTTTACTGTAATACATTTGAAAGAAAGATGGATCTACACGATGAATCAATTCCATCATTAAAAGGAAGTAAAGTCTTCCGAAAAATACACGCGCTTCTTGATTTAGGTCATGAAGTTGTCGTCCAGACCAGCTGTAGGTTGACGAAAAACCTAGAAAAGTCATCACTAAAATCAGCAGGAAATCCACGGACCTCAGCATCAAACAGGGTCGCCAAGTGGTCAGACTTATCCTAACCATGAGAGGGTCTGTCTTGTAAAATGGGGAGGGCACCGTGCAAATTAGCTTGATAAGACTAATGAATCAGATCCCCAGAAAGGATAATCTCCTTAAAGATTAAAAATCAGCTTTTAAGACTGATATTACTCAATCCTAGAGATTGACCTTAAAGATTGAGAATTCAAACTCATGGAATTCAATGATATCTAAACTCGAGCTTGAACGAGAAAATATTTTGATCAAAATTGCAAACCGATTTGTTTTCTGAAAATCCATTTTCAATGCGTTCATTACCATTGAACGTAAAATCCTAGGAATTCACCTGGAATTCATTAGGTCACCTGAACTAAATCGGGTGTCAACCGTAAGAACGGTGGTTGCATAGCATGGTCGGAGACAGGACCTTGTGCCAGACCGAAAAATTATAGGATGATCTTTACTATCGCTCCTACCAAGGATAGTTCTAGCATCCGACACGTTAATAAGACCATAATCATCTGCATGTCACGGGACATTGCCTTAACAGTTTCTTGTTCATCGCTTTCCTTTACAACCGGACGGTAGTTTGCCGAAAGGTAATATACGGGACAAGTAAACTGGACGTGTTGCTTTCCTAATACAAGGTTAGCAAGTGGGTAACACAAAACCACAAGTGTTGAGCTAAAAGTTTCAAATCTGAAACCCACACAACCCACAAAAATATTTTGCAAACACCGGTGAAGGGTTATTCCGGAAAACTTATCTAGGGTAAAAGCTAGATTAAATTTTCAAAAAGATCAAATGTTTTCATAAAGATCCAATTTCCTTAAGGATCTACATTTTAATAGTCATGTGGGACTGTAAACCACCTTTCAAATGTGCACTTTGCTTTGGAAACCGAAAGTAAATCGGCTATTTGATTGCAAGTGTCGTTGACCTAAACCCGAGGCAACTGTGGATGACACACCCACCTTTAACCATCATTACTGTCATTGTTTATACCGCTATATCAAAATCACTGATGTACAAAATGTGATGAATAAAAAAGTGATTCATGTATGTTTTTATTTCAAGTTCTGTATTGCTTGAGGACAAGCAACGCTCAAGTGTGGGGATATTTGATAGTGCTCCAAATGAACATATATTTAGTAGCAATATCGTTCCAATATGTAAAGTTTTTAAATGTAATTTCCTTATTTTTAGTTGTAATAGTTAAATAAATAAGTGCGAAGACGAAAGACGCAAATCGCTCGAAAATGAAGATTTAAAGACAAAAACGAAGATTTGAAAGACCAAAACGTCCAAAAAGCTCAAAAGTACAAGATACAGTCAAAAAGGTTCAAATTATTGATGAAGAACGTCTAAAAATGACAAGAGTACAAGTTACAAAACGCAAAGTACAAGATATTAAATAGTACGAAAGGACGTTCGAAAATCCGGAACCGAGGCATGAACCAACTTTCAGCGCTCGACGCAACGGTGTAAAAATTACGAGTCAACTATGCACAAGAATAAAATATAATATTTAAATAATTCATAATAAGAATAATATTAAATAATAAAAAGTTGTTAATTGAGCATAGTTCAGGGGTCGTAAATGAAAATTTGAATTCTAATTTTCCTATAAAAGGAACGATGTATTACGATGAAGGGGAGAACTTTTTTTCCGATCTTTTTTTTCTTCTTCTATCTTTTTCTTATTTTTCTATCTATCAAATATCAATATCTATATTTATAATTCTCTATCATAATGTTAATGTAATCAGATATAACAATAATCTTAATTTTAATTTTAAATTATGATAATAATAAGATTTATGATAGAGATCGTTTGAGTGTGTAAGTCGAAATTCTGTCCGTGTAACGCTACGCTATTTTTAATCATTGTAAGTTATGTTCAACCTTTTTACATTAATGTCTCGTAGCTAAGTCGTTATTATGCTTATTTAAAATGAAGTACTCATGATGTTGGGCTAATTACTAAAATTGGGTTATTAAACTTTGGACCATAATTAAGGTTTGGGCAAAAGACCGACACTTGTGGAAATTGGATTATTGACTATTAATAGATGGGGGGTATTGTCTAATTGAGTGACAACTCATTGGAGTCTGTCGAACCTATCTTCAAATTAATTAACCTAATAATTAATAATGATTATGGTTGTCCTATTTAGTGACGTTCATATGGAATCTGTTATAATCATTTAATTAATCAATTGGGTTGGGTAATTGATTATTCATTCTGATCAAGTGGATGAATTAATATTCATAAACTAATTAAAACAGGGGTGGATTACATACAGTGATAACTGGTGTAATTGTTGACAGAAGTGATAACTGCGTCACAGTTTAAATCCTTAATCAGTTGGAATATTTGACTTCGGGTATAAGGGTAATTTGACGAGGATACTCGCACTTTATATTTATGACCGATGAACTATTATGGACAAAAACCAGATAGACGTATCAAATAAACCAGGACAAAGGACAATTAACCCATGGTAATAAATTAAAATCAACACGTCAAACATCATGATTACGGAAGTTTAAATAAGCATAATTCTTTTATTATATTTCTCATCGTATCTTTATTTACTGTCATTTTATTACTCGCAATTTTATTTTCTGTCATTTTATTTATCGCAATTTATTTTACGCACTTTAATTTTTGTCATTTATTTTTACGCTTAAAATCGACAAACCGGTCATTAAACGGTAAAACCCCCATTTTATAATAATACTACTACTTATTTATATATATATTTTTACAAATAAACTTAATAATATAGCGTTAACTTCACCAGCTCCCTGTGGAACGAACCGGACTTACTAAAAACTACACTACTCTACGATTAGGTACACTGCCTATAGTGTTGTAGCAAAGTTTAGGTATATCCCATCCGTAAATTAATAAAACTTGTGTCATATTTTGTAGTATTTTGTATTAAAAATAATACTATTTCGTACCCCCCACGCTACCACAGCACTAACGTTAGTGGTGGCAAGGGTGGTTGTTGTTGTTGATTTAACCCGAACAAATTTCGAGTTACATGAGCGTATTGTTGTGGACTTGGCGTGAGTATTAGTTGGTTTGCGATTCCGGGTTGGTTATCATGCCGGAACGCCAAAAGATTAGAAAACGGACGGGTATTGGAGAGTGGTTGTAACATCCCGCCTTTTTCCGTTTTTTTTTCCGTTATACTAATATAAAGTCCGTTATATGTTTATAACATCTCCCGTTGATACGCGTTTTAAATTATCTCGTTTAGGTAATTCCCGCACCCGAACGAAAGTTGAGGGACTAAACTTGACAAGGGATCAAACCCTTGACTAGGTCAAAGGGTCAAACCCCTTTCACCCATTCATTATCATCTCCATCTCTCTCTCTTTCTCTCTAGCAAGAACACACACCCATTTACCAAATTCATTCAATCATCATCTAAATTCGATCTAGGAGGCTTACAACAAAATAAACTACATATTTGTGATCCCCTCTTCATCCTCTTCATTTTGGTACCAACTTCATCTCATTTGGGTAACTTTCTAAAATCACTAGATTTTGTGTTCTTGATGTTTTTAACTTATAAAAGTGTTAATTAGTGTCTATGGCTCAAGTCTAACATGAATATATGATTTATATGCTCGATCTCGTTGTTTTAGTGTAACTAGCATGAACTTGAATTTAGGTGTGTTGTTCTTGAATTTTGGATGATCATATGTTGTTAGATGTTAAAAGTTGATGCTTTAATTGTGTTACTAGCATCACTAGCTTCAATTTGATGTGTAGGTTGCCTTAGAAAACTTCATGAACTTGATTATTGATTTTGGTGAATTTGGGTTAGGGTTGATGAACTTGAAATGGACTTTTGATGCATTGAATGCCATGGATTATTATTGGTAAGTGTTTAGTTGGATTGTATGCTTGATTACCTTCGAAACGGCATATCATTCATGTAAATTGGTTGCCCGAATCATTGAATTGCATTTATGAACTTGTATGCGGTTAATGTTAAGCATTAGATGCGGTTTTGGTTGTTGTAATAGGTAGATTGATTGATGAAATGTGTTTAGTTGTTTTCCTCGTCAAATTACCTTCCCAACGGTATAAGATACTTGTCTTGATTGTTTGCGGATCATAAATGGTGATTGTTTGAAGTTAGGTTCGTGCATAAAACTTAAAAACTGCCAGAATTCTCTGCACAGGTATTGGCGCGGCGCGCCATATACCCGCGCGGCGCGCCGTTTTGGTCTGTCCAACTTGGTCAATTTTCGAATAATGTTTGCTATGCTACGCACCTCCAATTCACATGTAACTTGTCCTAACATGCTCATACATGATTAAAAACCTCAGAAAAATAGTTCGGGACACGACCCGAACGTGTTGACTTTTTCGTTGACTTTGACCGACCAAAGTTTGACTTTTTGTCAAACTTAACCAACTGATTTTGCAACCTTCCTAACTTGTTTATATACTTGTATCTTGCATGAAACTTGACAATTTGATTTCACATGCTAAATAATCGAGTCGTAACGAGCCATAGGACTAATTGAACATCTTTGACCTATCGTGTTTACCGTTATTGATACGACCTATTTGTTTAGGTCAAGACTAGCACTATCCTTCGCACACGTTATTTTGTGAAGTACTTTTCGTACGTGCACTCAAGGTGAGATCATAGTCCCACTTTTACTCTTTTTGAACTTACATTTGGGATGAGAAAACATAAACATCTCTTTTACTAAGTGAACACAAGTACAGGAAAACAAACATTCTACATACGAGTTTAGAACAAAATCCTCAATTCGATTATCATTAGTTACACTTGCCGGGTGTAAGCGAGAACTTATGTTGTATGGATCCATATGGGTTTGACAAACCCTCATTCAAACGGTTCGCTACCGTTTACGAATGAAATATATTTTCGAGAAACAGTGTATGTTCTAGCACTAAGTGATGGGGTTCAATGGAAGGAATGTTAAGCATTGATAATTGGGTGCTCGTGAAACAAACTTTTGGAATGTATTACTATTATTTCGTTGATGCAAATCTTGTGGTTCACTTGTACTTACTTACTTAAACCTATGATTTCACCAACGTTTTCGTTGACAGATTTCTATGTTTTTCTCAGGTCCTTGAACGATACATGATACATGCTTCCGCTCATTATTTTGATACTTGCATTGGATGTCGAGTATATATGCATACATGGAGCGTCTTTTGGATACTTTTAAATTGTGTCGCATAAGTTTCATTTGTACTTAAAACTTTGTATCGTAACTTGTGGTGGAACTATTCTTGTAAACTTGAACAATCTTTACATTTGAAATGAATGCGACATATCTTTTGGTCAAACGTTGTTTTAAAGACTTATGACCACGTAATGGGACCTAAGTAGACGGCGCCGTCAATGACGATTTGGTCGGGTCGCTACAGATGGTATCAGAGCGTTGGTTGTAGGGATTTAGAGTTCATTGGTGTCAACCTCGAGTCATAGGGTACATTGGTGAGTCTAGACTACAACCGGCATATAGACTTGAAGTAGGAATTACTTGACTACTTGTGCATTTATACTCGAACGTTTCTACTCATATCTACTCTTAGTTCATTTTAATCTCACGTTGTTTAATTTGATTGACGCGCCACCTTGACTATATGAAATGATGTCGAATGCACATATGAATCAGGGTAATATAATTTCCGGGATTATATTACGGTGACTCATATGAACGTTCCGACATTATGACATAAAGAATTTAAGGCGAGTCGAGGAAAAACTTCTCTTTATCTTTATTCTATATCACGGTTAGTATTATTGAGAATACTAATCAATGATATTCTTGTGTCTTGAAGGAACAATGGCTCCTCGTCGTGTACGCCGCAATGAAACTCCCGAACAAGCTCTCGAACGGATGATAGCTACCGCCGTAGATGCGGCCATGGCCGGTCACTCATCCAACAACAATAATAATAACAACCACAACAACAACAACAACAACAACAATGGAGCCGGAAACTCAAACGAGGGATGCTCCTATAAAGCTTTCATGGGGTGCAAACCTCACACTTTTGATGGAACCGGGGGACCGGTCGTGCTCACCCGATGGTTTGAGCAAACGGAAGCCGTCTTTAGCATAAGCGGTTGTCGGGACCAAGACAAGGTCAAATACTCCACTCACACTTTCTCCGGAATTGCTCTAACATGGTGGAACACCTATGTTCAATCGGTGGGTACCGATGAAGCTCATGCCCTCTCTTGGGCCGATCTAAAGGAAAAGATGATTGCTGAATATTTTCCGCGTGAAGAAACCCGAAAGCTTGAGGAAGAACTAAGAGCTTTGAAAGCGGTCGGAAACGATCTCAAAGCTTATAATCAACGCTTCGCCGAACTATCCTTGATGTGTCCTAATCTTGTTAACCCCGAATCTCAAAGGATTGAGCTCTACATGCTCGGTCTTCCAAAAAGCATCAAACAAGGGGTGATGTCATCCAAACCCACTACTCATCAAGCCGCTATGAACATGGCTCGCCAACTAATTGAAACGGTTGACGAAATCGTAGTTCCGGCACCTAAGGCCGAGGATAAATCGGGTGGCAACAAAAGAAAGTGGGAACCCTCCCAATCAAGCAACAACAACTTTGCTAAGAAGCCTTACACCTCCGACGGCAAGAAAGGTTATGCCGGGAACCTACCTCTTTGCAACAAATGCAACAAACATCACTTTGGCGAATGTAGTAAGATAATTTGCCACCGGTGCCAAGGAGTTGGTCATAAGGCCAACGATTGTAAAAGTGCCACTCCCGTCGCTCGAAAGTGGCCCAATGCACCAAAGACGGGCACTTGTTACGAATGTGGCCAAATGGGTCATTATAGAAATGCATGCCCAAAGAAGAAAGATAACCCCAATACGCGCGGCCGAGCTTTTAACATCAACACCGAGGAAGCCCGGGATGACACTGAACTAGTCACGGGTACGTTTCTTCTCAACAATTCTTATGTCTCTTGCTTATTCGATTCAGGTGCCGATAAATGCTTTGTATCCAAGACTTTGACTCATTCTTTTAGCACTCCACCTCTTCCATTAGATACCACTTATACCATTGAAGTGGCTAACGGGAAACTATTAAGTGCCGACACATATTACCGGGGGTGTACGATAAACATTTTGGGTAAGGAATTTGAAATTGACTTGATACCCATGGAACTAGGAAGCTTTGATGTAATAATCGGTATGAATTGGTTAGTCAAAACGAAATCTCACATTCTTTGTGATCTTAACGCAATCCGAATTCCTATCGAGAATGGTGAACCTTTGATCGTCTATGGCGATAAGAGTTGCACCGGACTCAACCTCGTTTCGTGTATTAAAGTTAGAAAACTACTCCGTAAGGGTTGTTTTGCGATCCTTGCTCACGTTAAGAAAGTCGAGTCCGATGAGAAGCCCATCGATGATGTGCCAATTGTTAGTGACTATTCCGATGTATTTCCCGACGAATTGCCGGGTCTTCCGCCTCATCGACCGGTTGAATTCCAAATCGATCTTATTCCGGGAGCCGCACCCGTAGCACGTGCACCATATAGACTCGCTCCATCTGAAATGCAAGAATTGAAAAGTCAAATCCAAGAACTACTTGATCGTGGTTTTATCCAACCTAGCCATTCACCTTGGGGCGCTCAGATTTTGTTTGTTAAAAAGAAAGACGGATCCCTACGAATGTGCATTGATTATCGTGAACTAAATAAATTGATGGTTAAGAACCGATATCCTCTTCCTCGCATCGATGACCTCTTTGATCAACTACAAGGGTCTTGTGTATATTCGAAAATCGATCTCCGCTCGGGTTATCATCAATTGAGGGTTAAGGGGGAAGATGCCTCCAAAACCGCTTTCCGAACTCGTTATGGTAGTTATGAATTCCTTGTCATGCCATTTGCTCTCACTAACGCACCGGCGGTGTTCATGGATCTTATGAACCGCGTGTGCAAACCGTATCTCGATAAATTCGTTATTGTGTTCATCGATGACATATTGATCTATTCTAAAAATGAAGAAGAGCACGAACAACATCTCCGACTTGTGCTTGAACTTTTAAGACAAGAACAACTCTATGCCAAATTCTCCAAGTGTGAATTTTGGTTAAAGGAAGTTCAATTTCTTGGTCATGTTGTAAGTGACCAAGGTATTAAAGTCGATCCAACGAAAATCGAAGCCATTAGCAAATGGGAGACTCCTACTACTCCTACTCACATTCGTCAATTTTTGGGTCTCGCCGGGTACTATCGTAGATTCATCGAAAACTTCTCTTTGGTTGCACGTCCTCTAACCGCATTAACTCACAAAGGAAAGAAATTCATTTGGGCGTCCGAGCAAGAATCCGCGTTTCAAATCTTGAAAACGAAGCTAACCACCGCTCCTATCTTGTCACTTCCCGAAGGCAATGATGACTTTGTTGTATATTGCGATGCCTCAAAACATGGTTTTGGGTGTGTATTGATGCAACGAACGAAAGTCATTGCTTATGCTTCTCGACAACTCAAAATTCATGAACGAAACTATACGACACATGATCTCGAACTCGGAGCCGTTGTCTTTGCACTTAAAATGTGAAGACACTATCTTTATGGAACCAAGAGTACTATCTTCACCGATCACAAAAGCCTTCAACACATTTTCGATCAAAAGCAACTAAACATGAGACAACGAAGGTGGATTGAAACCTTAAACGATTACGATTGCGAGCTTCGTTACCATCCCGGGAAGGCAAATGTAGTAGCCGATGCCTTAAGTCGAAAAGAAAGAGCGGTGCCTCTTCGTGTCCGAGCCTTAAACATCACCATCCACACAAACCTTAATAGCCAAATTCGGGTAGCCCAAGATGAGGCTCTCAAGGATGAAAACCTTTCACACGAGCTCTTGAACATTCTCGTCTCTCGATTCGAAATTAGGGAGACCGGACTCCGATATTACGCCGGAAGGATTTGGGTGCCTAGTTATGGGGACCTACGAAGCCTTATTTTAGATGAAGCCCATAAGTCACGATACTCGATTCACCCCGGTGCCAATAAGATGTACCACGACCTTAAACAACTATATTGGTGGCCGAACATCAAAAGGGACGTAGCTACTTATGTTTCCAAGTGTTTGACATGTTCCAAAGTCAAAGCCGAACACCAAAGACCGTCCGGACTACTTCGACAACCCGAGATCCCGCAATGGAAGTGGGAAAGGATAACGATGGATTTTATCACCAAGCTACCAAAAACGACGGGCGGTTATGATACCATTTGGGTTATTGTTGACCGTCTCACCAAATCCGCACACTTCCTTGCCATGAAAGAAACGGACAAAATGGAGAAACTTGCACAACTTTACATTAAGGAGATCGTAGCCCGACACGGTGTACCATTATCGATTATCTCCGACCGAGATGGCCGTTTCGTTTCTAGATTTTGGCGTACATTGCAAGAAGCGTTGGGAACGCGTTTAGACATGAGCACCGCATATCATCCTCAAACCGATGGACAAAGCGAACGTACAATTCAAACCTTAGAGGACATGTTACGAGCTTGCGTGGTTGATTTCGGAAAAGCTTGGGACAAGCACTTACCTCTCGCCGAGTTCTCTTACAACAATAGTTATCACGCGAGTATTAAAGCCGCACCTTTTGAAGCGCTATATGGCCGCAAATGTCGTTCACCTCTTTGTTGGGCCGAGGTAGGCGACGTGCAAATCACCGGACCCAAACTCATTCACGAAACCACCGAGAAAATCGTTCAAATCCGAGATAGGCTTAGGACGGCCCGAAGTCGTCAAAAGAGCTATACCGACAAACGACGCAACGATCTTGAATTTCAAGTCGGTGACCGAGTAATGTTAAAAGTCGCACCTTGGAAGGGTGTAATCCGTTTTGGGAAACGCGGGAAGCTAAATCCGCGGTATATTGGTCCTTTCGAAATCTTGGAGCGTATTGGAACCGTTGCTTATCGTTTAGATCTTCCGCCTCAATTGAACTCCGTTCATCCTACCTTCCATGTATCTAACTTGAAAAAGTGTCTTGCCGAACCCGATATCGTCATCCCTCTCGAAGAACTTACTATTGATGACAAACTTCATTTTGTGGAGGAACCGGTTGAAATTGTGGACACCTCCGTCAAGACATTGAAACAAAGCCGAATCCCGATTGTCAAGGTTCGTTGGAATGCCAAAAGAGGACCCAAGTTTACTTGGGAAAGACAAGATCAAATGCAAAGGAAGTATCCTCATCTATTCGTGAATTCGGAAACGCAAGATCTCGAGGAAGAAACAACGACTACTACGCCTACTTAAATTTCGGGACGAAATTTCTTTTAAGGAGTAGGTAATGTAACATCCCGCCTTTTTCCGTTTTCTTTTCCGTTATACTAATATAAAGTCCGTTATATGTTTATAACATCTCCTGTTGATACGCGTTTTAAATTATCTCGTTTAGGTAATTCCCGCACCCGAACGAAAGTTGAGGGACTAAACTTGACAAGGGATCAAACCCTTGACTAGGTCAAAGGGTCAAACCCCTTTCACCCATTCATTATCATCTCCATCTCTCTCTCTTTCTCTCTAGCAAGAACACACACCCATTTACCAAATTCATTCAATCATCATCTAAATTCGATCTAGGAGGCTTACAACAAAATAAACTACATATTTGTGATCCCCTCTTCATCCTCTTCATTTTGGTACCAACTTCATCTCATTTGGGTAACTTTCTAAAATCACTAGATTTTGTGTTCTTGATGTTTTTAACTTATAAAAGTGTTAATTAGTGTCTATGGCTCAAGTCTAACATGAATATATGATTTATATGCTCGATCTCGTTGTTTTAGTGTAACTAGCATGAACTTGAATTTAGGTGTGTTGTTCTTGAATTTTGGATGATCATATGTTGTTAGATGTTAAAAGTTGATGCTTTAATTGTGTTACTAGCATCACTAGCTTCAATTTGATGTGTAGGTTGCCTTAGAAAACTTCATGAACTTGATTATTGATTTTGGTGAATTTGGGTTAGGGTTGATGAACTTGAAATGGACTTTTGATGCATTGAATGCCATGGATTATTATTGGTAAGTGTTTAGTTGGATTGTATGCTTGATTACCTTCGAAACGGCATATCATTCATGTAAATTGGTTGCCCGAATCATTGAATTGCATTTATGAACTTGTATGCGGTTAATGTTAAGCATTAGATGCGGTTTTGGTTGTTGTAATAGGTAGATTGATTGATGAAATGTGTTTAGTTGTTTTCCTCGTCAAATTACCTTCCCAACGGTATAAGATACTTGTCTTGATTGTTTGCGGATCATAAATGGTGATTGTTTGAAGTTAGGTTCGTGCATAAAACTTAAAAACTGCCAGAATTCTCTGCACAGGTATTGGCGCGGCGCGCCATATACCCGCGCGGCGCGCCGTTTTGGTCTGTCCAACTTGGTCAATTTTCGAATAATGTTTGCTATGCTACGCACCTCCAATTCACATGTAACTTGTCCTAACATGCTCATACATGATTAAAAACCTCAGAAAAATAGTTCGGGACACGACCCGAACGTGTTGACTTTTTCGTTGACTTTGACCGACCAAAGTTTGACTTTTTGTCAAACTTAACCAAATGATTTTGCAACCTTCCTAACTTGTTTATATACTTGTATCTTGCATGAAACTTGACAATTTGATTTCACATGCTAAATAATCGAGTCGTAACGAGCCATAGGACTAATTGAACATCTTTGACCTATCGTGTTTACCGTTATTGATACGACCTATTTGTTTAGGTCAAGACTAGCACTATCCTTCGCACACGTTATTTTGTGAAGTACTTTTCGTACGTGCACTCAAGGTGAGATCATAGTCCCACTTTTACTCTTTTTGAACTTACATTTGGGATGAGAAAACATAAACATCTCTTTTACTAAGTGAACACAAGTACAGGAAAACAAACATTCTACATACGAGTTTAGAACAAAATCCTCAATTCGATTATCATTAGTTACACTTGCCGGGTGTAAGCGAGAACTTATGTTGTATGGATCCATATGGGTTTGACAAACCCTCATTCAAACGGTTCGCTACCGTTTACGAATGAAATATATTTTCGAGAAACAGTGTATGTTCTAGCACTAAGTGATGGGGTTCAATGGAAGGAATGTTAAGCATTGATAATTGGGTGCTCGTGAAACAAACTTTTGGAATGTATTACTATTATTTCGTTGATGCAAATCTTGTGGTTCACTTGTACTTACTTACTTAAACCTATGATTTCACCAACGTTTTCGTTGACAGATTTCTATGTTTTTCTCAGGTCCTTGAACGATACATGATACATGCTTCCGCTCATTATTTTGATACTTGCATTGGATGTCGAGTATATATGCATAC
The DNA here is from genome assembly GCF_046630445.1 of Rutidosis leptorrhynchoides. Taxonomy (NCBI): domain Eukaryota; kingdom Viridiplantae; phylum Streptophyta; class Magnoliopsida; order Asterales; family Asteraceae; genus Rutidosis; species Rutidosis leptorrhynchoides. Next base: position 97,275,862 of record NC_092334.1, on the reverse strand, counting down.
ATGGAGCGTCTTTTGGATACTTTTAAATTGTGTCGCATAAGTTTCATTTGTACTTAAAACTTTGTATCGTAACTTGTGGTGGAACTATTCTTGTAAACTTGAACAATCTTTACATTTGAAATGAATGCGACATATCTTTTGGTCAAACGTTGTTTTAAAGACTTATGACCACGTAATGGGACCTAAGTAGACGGCGCCGTCAATGACGATTTGGTCGGGTCGCTACAGTGGTGTTGCGGGTTCTTCGTGATCTTGGTTTCGTGTAGTGATTGGTGTGTTTGGAGTGTTAGACATTTTGATAAATTTGTAAGAAGATTAGAATGTTTATGAGATGTTTTGTAGAATATTGTGCGTATGTATTTGAGGTATTGTAGTGTTTATATAATATAAAAAAAAGGTAATTATTTTTTATAGCCGTTGCATTCAACGGTTGGATTGACCAACGAATCACAAAACGACACGTGGCTTCAACACCCGTTTCCTCAACCGCTGGAAGTCCCCCAACGCCGCGAAAACGCCGCCCGGAAACGCCTTGTTACGGCGGTTTCCGGTGTCCAACTCAGCCGGCAACGCCGTTGCCGAGGTCTGTTACGAGTGGTCTAATAAATCAAGGGACTAAGGCTCTTAACAGAGTTTAGAACAAGATACGTTTTTTCTTCAAATGTGAAAAGATGATAATTTTATTTTTTACGTTATATGATTTTTCCTAACATCATATCATATTATATATTACCCCAATGACCCTTTATATTAATTTTGTTATTTCGGTTTATATATCGATAGTACCGATAGCGAACTGCATACTATCTAAACTGCTGTTGGGTATACTATGAATGGATACCGATACTGAATAACGTCATACTATATCGGTATAGTTTCAATTTTTCGATATTTTTTTGCTCTATCTCTAGTTATGTGTACCCACTTGCAAGTTTTAGCCTAATCAAATAAAAACTAGTGAAATGACCCGTGAACCACGGGTTTGTTTAAACAAAACAGTTTAGTTATATGTTTTAAGTATTAAGTAAATGTAAATACTAAAGTCATTTAATTTAATGACTCGTGGAACCACAGATTTTGACTAATAAATCTATATAGGAAAAATATACAATTAACTCACAAATTTGCAATTAATCGTGATGTGAGAAGAAAAAACTCACAAATTTACAATATTATTATACAAATTTACGTGTGTTTCATTAGAGTTAATGTTTTAAATATATAGTTATATTTATATTTAGTTTTATTTAGGAGAGATTAGTATTTTCTTTTATAAAAGATTTTATATTAGTTTTTAATTAAATTAATATAAAATAATGACATCATTAAAGAGATTTTAAAATTTTTCTTTTTTATTTTAAATTATTTTTATGCTTAGAAAATGTTTATTTATGACATCCATTTTATAGATTTAATAGAACTTATAGATAGATTATAACATTTAATTAGAATCTTGTTGATTAAACTTGCATATTGTCCATATATACTAATCACCGCACAACTTTTGGTCGTTTTATCCCACCCCCACCCAAATTCCCCCCAAAACGACAACAACAACAAAAAAAAAACACAACTTTTGGTCGTTTTATCCCAACCCCCACCCAAATTCCCCCCAAAACGACAACAACAAAAAAAAAAGGGGGAAAAAGTTACAAAACACCCCCTAACAAATGTGACAACTTACACCCCAACTCTCAAATCAGGGGTATAACGTATAAAATCAATATTTTAATAAAAAAATTTAATTAAACTTCACCCATATTTTCAACGAAACATATCTTTCCGCTCGCCTCGCGTTAAATTTTTTCGGACCCACCGTTCAACTCAAAAAAATCTAACGAACACAACGAGACTAACTATAAACGGACACTTCTAAAAAAAACGCTAAATACCTCGGACGATATTCAATACTCAACGGGACATATCTTTCCGCTCGCATCGCGTTAATTTTTTTTCGAACCCACCGTTTAACTCAAAAAAATCTAACGAACACAACGAGACTAACAGTAAGCGAAACGGACACTTCTAAAAAAACGCTAAATACGTGTATTTACATCTGTGTTCCATAACCTATAATAAACTCCCCAAACTAACTACATCATATCGATAATTCTGTTTCCCTTTTTTTTTTTTAAACGGTCTTCCTGCCATTAAAAACGCATAGGCCATTAGGTACATCAGATACTAACTACGTGTATTTAAAAACACCCGTAACAAAACGTTTTTACTTCTGTAAATACATAACACTCCATTAACTATGAATACGCAACCCGAAAGGTCCCGCGGCATCGCGCGGGCCCATTTTACTAGTTCAATTACTAATTCATACATAGGACGATAATAACAACGCTTATGTTTAACTTAAGCTAGTTTTAGTTCGTTACAATATGTTCTTTTTTTTCTAGCTATCTAAATAGTTACAAATTTTACGTATAATAATAATTATAATACCTTTTATATATCTTTATAAAATCATAATTGACTTAATTGAAACATAGGTTTAAAAGTTTTTATAATGTTACTTACTTACACTTATGATCGAATTTATAAAATATTGTAATCTTGAATAATGTTACACAAAAATGTCCATTTGATCGTATATATACTCAAGTAGTTATTTATATATCATATATTAATAATACTTAATTGTATTCAATTAAGTTAATTCCCTAAATTAGATCATTTTCTAAATTGTGATCGTGAATTTAAGAATGTGATGAGAGGCAAATATATTATTTTCAAATTATTTTCATCCTAATCCCATGTATTTAAGAATATGATGAGAGGCAAATATATTATTTCCAAATTATTTTCATCTTAATCCCGAATAATTAGGGATTTATATGCAAAGCGTATGGATGATGAAATGTTGGTATTTTTCCGCATTGCTATAAGGATATTATTAACTATGGTACAACTACATTCCTATATTATAGGAAATGATATGCATATTAGTAGGTAGTTATTATACACAATAAAAATGTAAAAAATGAAGAAGAAACTAACGTAAAATTGACTTAAATTGTATTAAATTTATAAATTTTGTTATATTGCTAGAATATTTGTTACAATTTAAATTTCTTGAACAATATGAAAAGAGCAAAAAAAATAAAAATAAAAAAAATAGGTGTAACATACGAAATCATAACTGTCTCTCAAACGTGATAATATTAAATTTCGGGGTCGTTCACAATGTTATTATGAAGAAACGATTACTGGAGAATTAAATAAGGTTCAAAATACATAAATTCTCAAGAAAAATAACATAATCTCACAAGGCTTCATAACACAATCTATGACTTTAAAACAAACATTCGTCAAATCTAAAATAATGAAACATCATCACTTTTAATTCTTCTCGTGAAGCACTATACTCATCATCTTCACACCACCTATGTGTGCACGAGGGAGACCACGTTTCGCTGAAACGATAGTGTAAACAACTGGAACAAAATTTTTGGAATAAGTAGTCTTTTAAAATGCATATACGTAGTTACTTATCAATCAAATATCGAACTTATAAAATACTTGAGGAACCCTCTCCATAAAGATGCGTTTTTTTAATTCTTCATCCATACAAAACACCTTCAGTTCAAATATGTGTAACAGAATTTGTTGTATGTCAAAAGCTTTTAGATTGTTGTTATTTAACAAAAAACAACAATAGGACACTTTGGGTTGCATTTGATAGTTAGGAAGAAAGTTGAAGATCCAATACGTTCCACTATTGTCATTGAATCCAAATTGTTTTGCATAATTAAATCTGTTTCATTTAAAGATTGTTTATTTGCATGATCAAATAACATTAAAAAAGCTGATAATCTTGTTGTTTGAATATAAAAAAAAATTGGATAATTAGACTAATTGTACATACCTGGTTTTTCAAGATTTGATATTGTTTGAGAGAAATTTTCAGAGATGATGATCACAAATGCGTATGTCGTGGTTTAAATAAATGAGTGGGTCCGGAATAATTTGTGTATTTATTTATTATTTATTTACTTTACGTCTATACATGTTTCCATTTTTAAGCTCATATTTTATGTAAGTGTATTTTAATTAATTTTATTTTTCCGGAAATTATTTAGGTAAAGGATGATGTCAGTGGGCTGTTTTTAATGGAACACGTGTCTCGATTAAGGCTTAATGATGGGCAAATTAGCCTAATTGCTTACATCATCATTTTAGTATTATAATAGTATTTATAGATTCGCGATCGTTTAATATTAATTTTCTTTTAAGCTAAAAGAATTTCAGAGAGAGAGTAGAGAGAGATGAGAGAGAGAGAGGATATGAGAGAGAAAACTACAGAGAGAGAGAGGCGGGTGCAGCAAGAACTCGATGGTTTCACAATGGGGACTCTAGGAAAGATTATACGAGATACCACGGCTCACGATTGACTTCATACATGTTCTTCAATTTTCCGGATAGTTGGGGCATCACTGATCTATGGAAGGTCTTTAAGAAGTATGGATCAGTACGTGATGTGTACGTTGCAAGAAACAGACTCAAAAATGGGTTAAGGTTCGCTTTAGTACGTTTTGGGGAAGTTGCAGATGATGTTTGGCTTTTTGAAAACTCTAGAAAGGATCAATTTCGAAGACAAACCCATTAAAATCTTCAAGGCTTTCGACAGAACCAAACCCAATCAAGATGAGCAGGTGAGAAGACACTTCAATCCAAACGTTGCCGGTAACGTAAGAGAAGGCTGGAGTTTCAAAGATGCAATGGTGGATGATTTGAGGCAGAAACTAAATCGAAAAGCGGAGAGGAATAATTGGGGAAACACAACTTACCAAAGAGATGCAAGAGATGATTTGAGAAGTCTAAATTTGAGAAGGAACCAGGCCAATCCCAAGGAGAACAACTTCACCCCTAATGTCAATCACAAGGCATGGAACAGTTCAAAGATAGTGGACATTGAAAAAGGATTTTCAAACAACTCCTCCCTTCAATCGGCTATCACTGGAGATGTCCATCACTTTGCTTTATTAGACAAAGTGGAAAGATTATGTTCAAATGAGGGGTTAACAAATTTCACTTTGAAATATTTGGGAGGCTTACAATTAATGATCATATGCGACAAGGTGGAGACGGCCATGAATATTGTGTCTAATTCCTCTCATCCAATCCAGAATTGGCTAAAAAATCCTAGAATGTGGCATGAAAATTGTTGAAACAGTGGTAGACTCGCCTGGTTATCAATAAGGGGCGTGCCAGTTTCATGCTGGAACATTTTCACCTTCAAATCAATTGCGCAATGGTGGGGTAGCGTAATTGATATGGAAAATTGTGAACTGACGGAAAACCAACACCAAAACCTTATTATTGGTAAAGTGCTAGTTAAATGTGGGGTCACAAAAGTCATTAGTGAACAAGTTATGTTGAAGCATAAAAAAAGTGTAGTCCATGTTAGTGTTAGTGAAATCCCTGATCAAGTATTTGAAGTAAATTTTCAGAATGCTTATGTCAACATGGGAGAATCAAACATCGATGCAGATTACAACATAAATGAAAAAGCAAATCCAACAAACGAAGGTGAAGATTGTGGTTCAAATGATGATGAAGACACCTTTAGTTCAGATGATGAATGACCGATTGGAGGTTTGAATGAGCACTTTGAAGATAAAAAATTTCCGACGATGTTTCGATAATCGGCGAGACAAACGGTCAAAACAAAGTGGAAGATCAGGAGTCGTTCATGGATTCTAGAAAAGCAATTAATGATAATCTCAACAGTTGTGAACGGCCCAAGATCAACGTGACAGATTTCACAACCCCCCAGAATTCGGCGCAGAAAATTCGAGGTAATTATATCGACTTGGAAGATGTACAGGTGGTTATGGAAACTCAGGCTCAAAACCTAATTAATGAAAAGACCAACCTCCCTTTTTCCTGTCCCATGAATGTCCCCAATCTTAATAGCCCAATCGACAACTACCCTAAAACATGTCCTACACCAAAGCCCAAACCTTTTATCCCACTAGCCCACCAAAGCCCAATCCATAGCCCTGCACCAAAAACCTCAACAAATAACCAAAACACCAGCCCAACTACACCTACACCTCTTTCGGAGTCCAGCCCAATTAAACCTTCTCCAAAGCCCAATGACTACACCATCACCCCCACCATAATCGTTTCCAGCCAATCTCGTGTAAAATCCCAATCTCAACCTGAAACTAAAAATATCGAAATACCTACTTCTTCAAAGCCTGCAATTTTGAATCGTTACCTATCTGACGGCAATCAAGTTACTGTTAAGACACCTTTCTTTCACCTACATGATCTAAACCCTAAATCCAGTTCGATTAACCCCCAATTGTCTCTAAGCCACAAAAATCAAGGCAAAAATCAAGTTTTCAGCCCTATCTCAAAACCCAATTTTAATGAAGAAAAATCGAGCTCAACCTCAAACTCCAATTCTTCCCGTTCCATAAACTCGAAAGCTCCCACCATGTGCAAAACGAACTCGAAAAATCAACCTCTCAAATTCTTTAAAACCAATCATCCACAAGGAAATCATTCTGAAAATAACCAATCCCAAGGATACAAATCCAGTTCACATCAAATGTGTGAGATCAACACAAGGCAAATGGCACACTTCCTCCAGATTCCTGAGAATGAAATCCCTGGCCAGACGTGGAAGTAACAAGAAAAGGAAAAGTGTTTGCAATAAGTGTTCAAAAACCGACCAATCCCAAAAGTCAGGCGTATCTAAAACAAAGAATCTACACAGACATCCAATCGACATTCCGGCTGCTAAATCAAGATCGCAAACCTCCTGCTCACAGAATACCTCCAGGAACTCAATCAAAGCTAATCAGGCGGGAAGGATAAGGCCGTTAAAAAGTGATGAAGTATACGACTATGGGAAAAGGCTAGGCTTGAAGTGGCCGGAAGGACATCAACCTGGTCACTCTCATCAGTAGGTACACCTTTTCTGTTTTTTCGAAGTTACAGTTTGGTGATGAAGATAATTACCTTAAATATAAGGGGTTTCGGGAAAAAAGGCGCATTCGAGTGGGTGAAGAACCTTTGTAGATATGAAAAACCATACATTTTAGCGATTCAAGAAACAAAAAGTAAAGGGGTCAATGATTATTGGGTCTCAAACCTATGGTGGTCAAATGACTTTGGATATGTGCATAAAGAAGCAAATGGATGTTCAGGAGGTAGTATGACTATTTGGGATAATAGCTCCTTTTCTGTTGAAGATACAATGGATCATGAATTTTTTATTGCCATAAGAGGTAAGTGGAAACACTTGCAATGTGAAGCAACAATTATAAATGTATATGGACCCCATGAAGATGCTGGCAAAATCAGGATGTGGGATGCTTTAAGTAATGTGATAGGTAACTCTAAGTCTAGTTGGTTACTATGTGGTGATTTCAACGAGGTTCGTGACGAAGATGAAAGATTTAACAGCACCTTTATTCCAAGTCGAGCAAATAGATTCAACAACTTCATCAAAAATAACGGATTAGTAGATATTCCACTCGGAGGCAGAAGGTTCACTAGGGTTGTGACAACGGGCTCAAATTGAGCAAATTAGATAGGTTTCTTGCTTCGGAAAATTTCCTTAACCTATGGGGTGATTTATCCGCTATTGTGCTTGATAGAAAATTCTCGGACCATTGTCCCATTGTTCTCAGAGATAAAGTTGTGGATTTTGGGCTGAAACCTTTTAGATTTTTTGATGAATGGCTGAATATGGAAGGGGTAAATGGGATAATCATGAATGCATGGAATATTATGGTGAGGGGACGTAGAAAAGACTGTATTTTTCGAGATAAGCTCAAAAACGTCAAATTTGCTCTTAGAGAATGGATCAGGTCGAAGAATAATATTAATATTGATGATGAAATTGCAAAATTAAAGTCAAAGGTGGAGGAATGGGAATTACTTGCTGAAAGCAGGGTATTAAGAGAAGATGAAAGAAATTCATGGATGGATGCAAGAAGGTCGTGGCTAGTTAAAGAAAGGTCTAAAACAAACATGCTTAGGCAAAAGGCACGAGTCAAGTGGATATTAGAGGGTGATGAAAACTCTAGTTATTTTCACTCTATTATTCGTAGAAGATACAATAAAAATAATATTAGAGGTCTCGTGATAAACGGAATATGGAATGAGAAGGCTGAAGACATTAAGGAAGCTGTTTATAACCATTTCAGCCGCGTCTTTAATGTGCAGCCTACAAATCGACCCTCCATGAGTGGCCTGCATTACCCGATCATATCAAATGCTCAAGCTTGTGAACTAGAAACACCTTTTACCGAGAGAGAGAGATATGGGAAGCACTGAAAGGTTGTGATAATAATAAAGCGCCGGGGCCGGACGGATTCAGTATGCGGTTTTTCAAAGAATATTGAGAAACAATTAAGGGCGATCTCATGAATGCAATAGTCTGGTTTTGGGAGAAAGGTGATTTTTCAAAAGGTTGCAATGCATCCTTTATCACCTTGATCCCGAAAATAAAAGATCCACTTAGCCTATATGATTACCGACCCATCAGTCTAATTGGAAGCTTTTACAAAATCGTTTCAAAAGCTCTCTCAAACAGACTTCGAAAGGTCATCCTGAGTGTGATCGGGGTGGAACAAAGCGCATTTTTAAAAAATAGATTCATCCTCGATAGTGTTCTTGTCGCAAACAAAACTGTGGATTTTATTAAACGGTCCCGGGGAAAAGGTTTAATTTTCAAAGTCGACTTTGAAAAGGCTTTTGACTCTCTTAATTGGGATTTTTTAATGGAAGTAATGAAGAGCATGGGTTTCGGGGATAAATGGTGCAAATGGATTTATGCTTGCCTTAGCTCGTCTTCGATTTCAATTTTGGTAAATGGCTCACCCACTATCGAATTCGCATTAGGGAGGGGAGTACGCCAAGGAGATCCATTGTCACCATTTCTTTTTATATTAGCGGTAGAAGGGCTTAATATACTAGTAAAGGCGGCGGTTGAAAGGAATCTCTTTAATGGCATTGAAGTGGGAAATGATAAAATAATTGTGTCTCATCTCCAATACGCGGATGATACGATATTCTTCGGGGAGTGGAGTTCCGAAAATCTAAGAAATCTCATGAGCCTTCTCAAATGTTTTGAATACACCTCGGGCCTAAAAATTAACATGGGGAAGAGTTGTATTTTCGGAATTGGGGTAGATAGAAACGAAGTCACCACTCTAGCAAGTGCTTTTGGGTGTAGCATTGGGACGCTTCCATTTATTTATCTTGGTCTACCTGTTGGTTCAAAAATGAATAAAATGAATGATTGGAAAGTGGTGATTGACAAGCTCAAAAGCAAGTTATCGGATTGGAGAGCACGTTCGATCTCATTCGGGGGTCGTGTAACTCTCATAAAATCGGTCCTCACGAGTCTCCCATTGTATTACTTTTCAATCTTCCTTGCCCCGCAAAGAGTGATTCATGAACTTGAGAGAGTGAGAAGAGAGTTCTTTTGGGGGGTTTCCGGGTTGGGAAAAAAAATTTCGTGGATAAAGTGGGAAAAAGTCATGTTACCTTATTGTGATGGTGGCTTAAATCTAGGCTCACTAAAGTGCAAAAATTTGGCCTTATTATACAAATGGTGGTGGCAGTTCCATACCGAGTCTTCCTCGTTGTGGGCCAAAATCATCATTAGTATATATGGGCCTTCGGGTGGGGCGGATCACTTTACTTCTTACGCTGGCCCAAGTGTTGCAGGTACATGGATGAGCATTACGAAGGCAGTCTCGAATACTACTGACCTTGGTATCCCCATTCGCGACTCAATTCAGAAAATTGTGGGAAGCGGCTCGGGAACTTCGTTTTGGCAGGATACATGGGTTGGAGACGTGCAACTCAAGCAAAAGTTTAACAGGCTGTTCAGATTGGAGGTAAATAAGGACGCAAAAGTCTTAGATCGAGTGTCATGGAGCAGTGATGGAAGATGTCAGATTAAATGGGAATGGTGCAGAAGCATTAGAGGAAGAGCAAACGGGGAGCTGCAGGAAATCACTAACTTAATCACCCTTTTTCGTCACTCAGGTAACACAGTGGACTTCTGGAAATGGGCGTGTTCGTCAACGGGTAAATTCACTACAAAAAAACTTCAAAAATTAATTGAGGAGAAATATCTAAGAGAGGGAAGAGGTGGTTGGGAAACTTTGCGAAATTATTTAGTTCCCAAAAAGGTGGAAATATTCATTTGGAGGGTCCTTAACAAACGAATCCCGGTACTCGTTGAATTGGATAAACGTGGGGTGGACTTACATTCGGTTCGATGTCCAATTTGTGACGATAATATCGAAACAATTGATCACTCCTTGGTGTTGTGCAAGTTTGCTCTTGATGTATGGACAAGAATTTTCAAATGGTGGGGGCTTGGATCGTTTTGTAACCTTAGTTCCACCGAAGCTTTCGAAGGGAACTCTAATGTGCAAATGACGGATCTCGGTTTAAAATTTTGGCAAGCGGTCGAATGGACGTGTGGTTATATCTTATGGAAGTGCAGGAACAAGAAGTTTTCAAAAATAACTTGTCGAGTATTGCTTCTACCCTTAGCGAGATTCAAGTACTTAGTTTCGAGTGGGTGTCTAGGAGAATAAAAGGAAAGCAATTAGATTGGCACGAATTGCTTGTTACCCCGCGATCTTATCTACAGGCGTAATTCTAAATTGATGTATTCTGCTTCGTGCTACCTAAGCATGAGGTTTTTTATATTTTTTAGATACTTAAGTCCAGTAATGTGTAGTCTCTAGAATTTTGATAGGGACTTAGTATTATGTCTTGTAGTTTGAATTCCTTAAAGTTAATAATATAATTTGGTTGTTGTTCAAAAAAAAATATTAATTTTCTTTTACCGAATGTACCTTAAATTTAAAATGTCACTGTTTTATTGACCAAAAAACCAAAAAAAGGAAAAGACAAGACAATATCACCATATTTCAATCCTATTAATCAACACCATATTTGGATCACCACAAGACCATTTCCCACATTCCATTTTCCTTAAATTAAGAAACTTTCTCGTCTCTCTTTTCAATCAAAGTATTGAAAATAATACTTGATTATTTTACCCCAAACCAATTCAATTTTGTCCCATTTTTTTCTTTACTTAATGCTATCTTGTTAAAAAATTGCTGATGATGATTTCAATAAGTTAGTCAAGAGTTCTTTGGTATAACCCATCATTACATGCAGGGTTCTTTATTGATCAAAAGAGGTATGTCATCATTCTTTCACCGACCCATCATTCTATTTATTTTTCCTTTTTATTAACATTGGTAGTTTTGCAACATTTTATTATTAGTATAAATCTTATGGTTGCAGATTTTTGTGATATTCCCTTTATAATGCTGTCTAATATTTGTTAGTGTTTTTTTATTATCAAATGAGTCATGGCATTCATTATCCATACATTTCATGGATTGCAGATTCCTTTCTTACATATATAGATAGATAATAGATAATAGATAAAGATTTTAAAAGGTTGTTCTTTGGGGATTATTAATGGAATTTCCCAAATGGGTTGAAGTGTGTAACGACCCGTGGTGAATCTACGATAAAAGCTCAAAGGGGTTCTCAATTTTTTTCCCCAAAACTAATTATATTTGAAGGGTATTTTGGTGGTTATTCCTCTAAAAAACCATTAATCTTAAAAATATATGGAGTCTTATAGTTAAATTTTAGTGGTGTCCTACACAATTTGAAGTATATATTGTAAAAAAGAATTCAAAACTAGTGGTGTCACAGACCCCGTAGCTCAAAGCGTAGGTTCGCCCCTGGTAACAACACAAACGTATATATTCGTATTTAATACGGAGTAGGAAGTTTTAAATGGGTTGCGTCGGGTAGGGTTGATCCTCATACTCTTTATATATATTCTTGTTTTATAAATATATTAGTATTTGAAATATGATCATATTACTCAACTAAACAATGATCTAGTTTCTTGGATACGAACAATTTAGGATATTGTGGATGTGAGCATGGTATTGATTTTTTGCTAGCTAACATTTTACATTTAACCCTTAACTAAAAGTAAATATACATTTCCAAAATACAATTTTAACCCAAGAAATGTACATGTATTTTTCTGATCTATAACCCATCAGTACTGGCATGTCCTTTTTATTTTTCTTAATCATGAGAGGTGTGTGAATAATTCTTCCACCAGCCCACAATTAATTATGGTTTCTGTATTTGTATCAAGTTTTTATTCATTTACTTGGCTGTCTACCTTTTATGTATAGTTTTTTACTCTTCATGACATTCAACTACTCACATGGGACTGCAGAATTTTTGGCGTGTTCTCCAAAAATTTGATCTTTTTGGCTTTTATACCAATGTGGAATCTTCAGGTGTTCTCTATGGGTAGTTTTGAGTGGGTGTGTTTATTATTTTGAGAGGCTTTTTACCCAATGTAGAAGCTTCAACTTACTGGCGATCGCGTTTCTCTTGAAACGCTTCTCAACAGTCTTGGTGGCGATCATGTTTCCGGTGCCCCGTCGGCTACTGTCTTGACCCAACCTACTGTTCTGCCTCGCTACGGTGAGGAAAATTACGGGGTTATCTTCGTTGGAAGATTACCTCTTGGTTTTGACAAGGGTGTTCTTCAAGATGCGTTTGGTTCTTGCGGATTCATCAAAGATGTCAAATCCTGGCCCGATCGAAGATATGCCTTCGTGCGTTATGTTTGTTGCGGATGAGGCCATTTGTAAGATGAACGGAACCACCTTGTTTGTTAAGAAGATTTTTGTGGGTAAGGCGTCTCGTAACTCTTCTTTCGGGTCTTCTTCCACTTCCATGTTTCGGGCTAAATCCACTGTGATAAGGGCCAATTTGAATGCTAATTTTGACATCTTGCATAAGTTACGACTGTGCGCTTTGTTGATAGACTACCAACCGTTTTCGATTAACAAGTTAATGAGTTGTTTGACCCGAAGGGGTGTTCTTGCAAGTCGGGTTTTCAAATGGGGCTGTTTTGGTTTCGTAAAATTATGCGCAGACGATTCAAGCCTGGATCGTTTATGTGTTGATCATCCTGCTAAGGATGAGTTAATTTACATTGGTCCTTTCTCTTCTCGTGCCGATCGATTTTTCCGGTTTACTTGGGTTAGTATTTCCGGTATCCCGGCCAAATTTTATTCGGAGGAAAATATCAAGGAAGTAGCTGCGGGTATTGGTAAGGTTTTGCACGTTGCTCAGTCCTCGTCCGATCTCAAACAAATTGGGGTAGCGTACGCTTTTATCGAATTGGATTGCCCCTCCTTGTTGGTAGATGCAGCTAGGGAAGTTAAGAACAATTTGGGATCAGAATCTTTTTTTATTCGTGTTAACGAAATCCCTTCGAATATGTGCGATGGAATCTTTAAAGACGAATTTACCTCGTTGAATTTGATTAATTCTAACAGAGCCGTTTGTGAAGGGAATGTCCTACCGACGGGTGATGGTCCTAGCGTTGTCGTTGCCGATGTTCCGAGTGTTGTTTCGGACACAGAATTGTCTTACCCCACTAATCTTGATTGTGTCTCTGCGAAGGTTAATAAAGCAATGGAGGATGGTTTGGAGTTCCCTTGCTTGGGTCAATCGTACCATAAAAAGTGTTGGAAATCTTGGAAGGTTTGTCGGCGAAATAACGTTAGTTCTGTTTGTTTAGACCATAGATCTTCGGTTATTGAAGTAGAGGTGATCGAGACTGTCCCGGATTTGAATTCGCCGGCGGTTGAGGACTTGTTTGTAGGTAGTGTTTGCATTCCCATACCGATTGTCTTAGATTCGGATCCGAATTCTGGTTCCGGTGATGTGCTTGAGGTTGAACCGGATGCTTCGGTTCCGGAGTTGGTGTCGGAAGCTGTTTGTGATGCTCCTGTTGTTAACTGTTCAGATGCGGGGTCTAGCAAGGCTTTGAATGATGGATCGAAGCTCGATGGGGTTAACTTGCCAACTTCTTGTAACGGGCTTATTGGTAATACGTTTATCTTCTCGGGGTCTAAAGACAAAAACGTGGACGACTCTATTGCGGCTTTTTGCGATGTTATGGATAATATGGAAGGCGTTCAAAAGGCCGACGTTAACTCTAGCAAACCGCCTCCCGAATCGGAGCGTGTTAAAAGGCCGAGGAAGGAGAGAAGGAAGAAATTGGTTCAAGGTGCAGAGAGGACATCTTTTGGCGTTTTCATCAAAGATGCATAATTGCTTTTGTCGCTTGTTGTCGGAGGAGCTTTCGGTTTAGATGGATTTTAATCTACTTTGATTGTTTTCCATCTTCTCCTTTGTTTTTCTTTGTCCTTGATCATTGTCCTTGTTGGTTTTACGAGCATAGTTATAGTTTTTAGTTTAGTTAGCTCGGGTTTCTTTGTTTGTATGTTTAAAGGAGGTCTCATTTTTTACGAGCCTTCTTTTGTGTGTTATAATAGTTCTATCGTTTTTCGCCAAAAAAAAAAAAAAAAAAAAAAAAAAAGCTTCAACTTATTACTCATTATTTTTCATGCTTTTTCAAACTCAAGCAAAGGTTATAAACCCATCATCACTAGGTGGGTTCTTCTCTATAAAGAGAGCTATCTAGGCAATTCATCAGCCAACCCACTAAACACACAGGTCCGACAAATCGGGTAAAGCAATTTAGGAGATCATAAACACCTGAGTAGATTTTGTGCAACTTTTAAACATGTAGTCACTGTTCATGATATTGCATTACTAATATATTTCATATGACAGTAAATTTTTTTGAAGTGTCAGCCTAAGTTTCAGCTATTTTAATAAGGTTTCCCTATTCAGGCTAAGGGGATAGTTTAGTTTTACTCGGTGAACGTTTTCGACCATTTTCTGTAACCACCTCAACATATGTTACTAGTGATTAGGTGTTTTTTGTTATTTCCTTGCCATGTTGAAAACTCAAATTCATTTCATTAGCAAATTACTTTTGTGTCTGTTATGTTAAGAAATAGAGATTTTTTCAGTATATTCTATTTAGATATCCTCTTCAATGTTCTTGCATTATGCTTAAAAAAAAAAAAAAAAAAAAATTAACATGTGTTGTGTTTGTTGACAGATTCTGAAGCAACATGGGTGGTACTGACGATAAAGAAATACCGCCGACATCTGGATCTGCAGGTCATGATGATGCTGCATCTGAATCATCTTGTTATGCAACTGAAGATGAAGAAGATGTTCAAATACATTTGGGTCCTAAGATTAGTATCAAAGAGCATCTTGAGAAGGACAAGGTTCTTTTACTACGGAGTATTTTTTTGAGCAATATTAATTTTCGAAATCATGTCTAAAAACCATAAAAACTGTGCGTACGGATTTGTCTTTTTTGTTGATTTTGACATTTGTTCAGGATGATGAGAGCTTAAGAAGGTGGAAAGAGCAGCTGCTTGGAGGTGTTGATGTCAATCAAGTTGAAGGTATTATTAATTTTAATTATTATTATTATTATTATTAATTCTTAATTATTACTTACTAATTACTAGTTATTAATTATTACTTTGATTTTTCGAACAATTTGTCGTTTATTTGCATAAGTGGATTGTACATAGCGGTTAATATCGAACTTTTAGTGACGGTTATTCAAATGTACAATATATTTATACACCTTAACGATAGCGCAAGGGCTGTCGTTATTGTTGTTATTTACTTTGTTAGTTTTTGTACAACAATTTCTTTTTCCAAATGTTGCACAAGACTTGAAGCATGTCGCATTTTACTAACTTCTAAACTAAAGTTACTTATGTGCCCATTTTGTTGTTACAAACTACTCATTGCATTGTTTATAGTTTAAAATTTAATTGTTAAGTTGTACCATGCGTATATTTTTGGCAGAGGTTCAAGAACCGGATGTGAAAATACTGAGCCTTACAATCGTGTCTCCGGGTAGACCCGACCTTGTTCTTGAAATCCCTGATTCTGGTAACCCGAAAAAGCCTTGGTTCACTTTAAAAGAAGGTAGCAAGTATAATTTGAAATTCTCGATCAAGGTCAGTAACGACATAGTTTGTGGGCTAAAGTACACCAACAATGTCTGGAAAACGGGCCTTAAGGGTACCCTTTCAATTTTCCCTATATTTTTCTACAATGTCATTGTTCTTTTCTGATTTTATTTTTATAATTATGAACCGTTGAATGTTTATTGATGCAGTTGACAACTCAAAAGATATGCTTGGGACGTTTAGTCCTCAAGCAGAACCGTACATACAGGTAATGCCTGAAGAGGTTACTCCCTCCGGTATGTTTGCTAGAGGAAATTATTCAGCAAAAACTAAGGTAATTATGGCTGTATTCGTAACGGTCTTCTGTTTCAAGTCTAGGTGCGTGGCAATATGGGCGGTTTAGGTAGAGTGATTGTTCAATATCGGTGAAGTTTGTTTAAGTCAGGTTTGGTTGACTCAAAACAGTTTTAGTTCAGAATTACAAAAAAATATAAGTAAATATTGTATCAGAAGTGATTACAAAAGTAACATTATTTCGAAAATAATATGAGTTAGTTAATACTATACTTTAAGATGTACTTTGGCCGGTTTTCGACCCGTTTGACCACTTTTTTATTTCTGTTCAAGTGCATTTTTTATCATGCCCTTGTACTTAATTCATTTAATTCTTTTCAACCTCTTTAGGTAACGGGGCCAAACGGGTTAAAACATATACCGGCCCAAATGGGTTAAAATATTTAAGGGTCAAAATGGGTTAATAATACATTCAGTCGACGTTCAACTTTGCGATAGCTTATTATCTTATGCGCTCATATGCATTTGTTTTGTTGTTTTCATTTTGTCCAGTTTGTTGATGACGATAACAAGTGTTACTTAGAGCTTAACTACACTTTTGACATCCAGAAAGACTGGGTCAAGTAGATCTAGCTTGCGTCCTAATTACAAACGGGTTTTATGTTTATAACAGAATACCTTTTTTGTGGGTATTCGTTCACTAGTTTGACGCTATATTCACAAGTTATTTATCGCCGTTTTGACGATCACTGTGTTTTTGGGATGAATATACAGAGGGGCAAACACATTTATCAGTTATTATGATTTTCACAAAAAGATATGTAGATGGTTTATGCCTAATGAAAGTTATCCAATATTTTTGAGATCGTATAGGTATCATTTCATTGTGTTTACTTAATTTTTCATTTAATTCCTTCAAGATTGTTTAACATGTTGAAAATCTTTCATTCAATCTAACACAATAAAACTACTAAAATCATAAAACTTCCCACAGTTGGTATTTTTTACAAATTCTTTTGGGAAGTGTTCATTTAATTTTTTTTTTTTTTTTGAACGGTAGTTACCGCCCCTGAAGAGGAAACCCACACGACGAATCCATATGGATATTGTTGGAGATATGGAGAACTTTAAACAATTAGAGGGAAGATTCCATGAAACTCACACGAAGCTTCCACGAAGTTGTTGGGAAACTCACATGTAGCTTCTACGAAGTTGTTAGAAAACTCACATGTAGCTTCCATGAAGTTGTGAGAAAATTCACATGTAGCTTCCACGAAGCTGTCAGGAAACTCACATGTAGCCTCCATGAAGCTGTCAGGAAACTCACATGAAGTTTCAAGGAATTGTTTTTAGCTTACTCCTTAAATCATTCTATAAATAGACCCTCTTGTAACTCATTGTAAACACACCACAAATATTCAGTAAATACATTTTCTAGTTGGTCCGTGGACTAAAGCAATCACAACGATTGCATATAACCACGTTATCTCTTGTGTCGATTTACATTTCTTGCATTTATAATCTTTCGTTCATTAAGTGGGTTAGTAATCTTGTAGAATTACTATCGGTGAGTGATCTTGTTGAATCACTTGCGTTGTTTTGGGTCCTAATATCCTTACAACTGGTATCAGAGCACAAGGTTTCGTTAAGGGAATGATGGCGGAAGACGGGAAATTTAGAATCGACCGATTCGATGGGAGAGACTTTGGCTTTTGGAAGATGCAAATTGAAGATTACTTGTATCAAAAGAAGCTACATCAACCTCTGTTAGAGACCAAGCCCGAAAGCATGAGCGATGCCGATTGGACGCTTTTGGATCATCAAGCTTTGGGTGCGATTCGTCGTTAACTTGCTAAGAACGTTGCATACAACGTTGTGAATGAGAAGACGACGTTTGCTTGCTTGAAAGCACTCTCTAACATGTATGAGAAACCTACCGCTTCTAATAAGGTTTTTCTCATGCGACAATTGTTCAATACGAAGATGAAGGAAGGTACGAGTGCAACAGATCATATCAACGAGTTCAACAACATCATATCGAGGTTAGCATCGGTAGATATTGTGTTTGATGATGAGTTAAAGGCACTAATCTTGCTTTCATCATTACCGGAAAGTTGGTCGGGTACGGTTACCGCAGTTAGTAGCTCTACGGGAACTACTAAGCTAGCGTTTGAAGGAATAAGGGATTTGATTCTTGGTGAAAATACTCGTAGGAGAAACTCGGGGGAATCGACATCCGGTTCTTTGTTAAGTACCGACAACCGTGGTAGGAAATTTGATCGCTGTGAGAAGAAGGGTAGAAAGAAGTCTAAGAAGAGGTATCCATCGAAAGATAGAAGTGAAGCTGTTTGTTGGGGTTGCAATAAAAAAGGACACTTTCAAAGGAATTGTAAAAATGGTCCCGCGAAAGGTGTGAACTTGACCGAGGAAGAAAGTGATGATGCACTTTTATGTAGTGTTGAAAATTCTATGGAGTCTTGGATTTTGGATTCGGGAGCTTCGTTTCATGCTACTCATGTCAAAAGCATGATGAAGAATTTTCGTTCATATCAAGGCAAGGTGAGATTGGCGGACGACAAACAACTCAATATAGAGGGCATTGGAGATGTTGTATTGAAGACTACTCTTGGCTCTAATTGGACCTTGAAAAACGTAAGGTACATTCCTAAATTAAAAAGGAAACTTATTTCGGTTGGTCAATTAGATGATGAAGGTAACGCGGTTACTTTTGAAAACTGCCAATGGAAGGTGGTTAAGGGTAGTTGTGTCGTGGCTCGTGGACATAAAAGGGGAACTCTTTATATGGTTGAAGTGTTTGATGAAGACACGGTGGTTGCTATGGTTAATGTTGAGTCTGAATCAACTCTATGGCACCGAAGACTCGGGCATATGAGTGAGAAGGGTATGAAGATGCTTGTTTCGAGTGAGAGAATTCCGGATTTGAAAAAGGTAGAACTTGGGTTTTGCGAACCATGTGTATATGGGAAGCAAAAGAAGGTGACTTTTGAGAAATCGGGGAATGCTCCTAAGTTGGAGAAATTGGAGCTTGTTCATACGGATGTATTTGGTCCAACGAATGTAAAATCACATGGAGGTTCTCGCTATTATGTCACCTTCATTGACGACTCCACTCGAAAGGTATGGGTTTATTTTTTTAAAGCTAAATCTGATGTATTTAATACATTTGTGAAGTGGAAAGCTATGGTAGAAAATGAGACTAATTTGAAAGTCAAGTGCTTGAAGTCGGATAATGGAGGGGAATATGGTAGTCTTGAGTTTAAAGACCATTGTGCAAAGCTCGGTATTAGAATGTTGAAAACGGTACCGGAGACACCCAACACAATGGGGTCGCCGAACGTATGAATTGTACGTTAAATGAAAGGGCTAAGAGTATCAGACTACATGCCGGTTTGCCTAAGATGTTTTGGGCAGATGCGGTTAATACGGCGGCTTATTTGATTAACAGGGGACCCTCAACACCGTTGGGTTTCCGAATTCCCGAGGAAGAATGGCAAGGTAAGAAGGTGAGTTATAATCACCTTAGGATCTTTGGGTGTAATGCTTATGTGAAGACCAGAGATGCGGATAGAGACAAGCTTGAAGCTAAGTCAAAGAAGTGTACTTTCATAGGTTACGGGTCGGATGAAATGGGTTATCGTTGTTGGGATAACGAGGCTAGAAAAGTGATTCCTTCTCGTGATGTTACCATTGATGAAGATTCAGTTTATGGAAAACCGGAAACGGGGAGTCCTAAACCGGGTCATGTTACTTTTGACAATGTTTCTATTGATGATCTTGCAGGTTCTAGTGGGAGTACGGGTAACAATGAATTGCCAATTAACGGTGAGGCGTCAGAAAATGCTAATGATGGAAATGATTCGGAAAGCGGTGATGATTCCTAACATAGTGCGAGTTCTAGTGATGAGAATGACACAAATGAAATCGGTCCAACCATTCCGGTTACTCCTACACCAAGACGCTCGACTAGAGTGCCCAAACCTAATCCTAGGTATTCTTCATCAGCAAACTACTTGCTCTATACCGAGAATGGTGAACCCGAAAGTTACTTTGAGGCGAGAAAAACAAAAGAATCCATACAATGGGAGCTTGCCATGAAAGAAGAGATGGGGTCACTTGAGAAGAATAAAACTTGGTCACTAGTGAAATTACCTCATGATAAAAGGGCGTTGCAAAGTAAATGGGTGTATCGAATCAAGAATAAGTTGGATGGCAAGAAAAGGTACAAGGCTCGTTTGGTGGTTAAAGGCTTTCAACAAAAGAAAGGAGTTGACTACCAAGAGATATTTTCATCGGTGGTGAAGATGACTACTATTCGTTTGGTACTTTCTATGGTTGCATCCGAGGACTTACATCTAGAGCAACTAGATGTGAAGACCGCATTCTTACATGGTAACCTTGATGAAGAGATCTATATGAGGCAACCCGAGGGCTTTGAGGTAAAGGGTAAAGAGAAGTGGGTTTGTAAGCTAAAGAAAAGTTTGTATGGATTGAAGCAAGCACCTCGGCAATGGTACTTGAAGTTTGATGATTTTATGAAGAAGATTGGTTTCTTAAGATGTGAAGCGGATCACTGTTGCTACTTGAAGAAACTCAAGTCTTCTTATATAATCTTATTGTTGTATGTTGATGACATGTTACTTGCAGGTTCCAACATGTCCGAAATCAACAAGTTGAAGGGATTACTTTCCCATGAGTTCGAGATGAAAGATCTTGGTGGTGCTAAGAAAATACTTGGCATGAGTATTGTGCGTGACCGTGTGAAGGGTACTCTATACTTGTCTCAATCCAAATATATTGAGAAAGTTGTAGAGAGGTTTAACATGGGAAATTCAAAGGCTCGTTCTATGCCTTTGGGTAACACGATAAAGTTATCGAAAAGTCAATCACCTAAAACGGAAGAAGACAAAATGGAGATGGAAAAGGTTCCATATGCATCGGCCGTGGGTAGTGTTATGTATGTCATGGTTTGTACAAGACCCGATATTGCTCACGCAGTGGGAGTTGTAAGTCGTTATATGTCTAATCCGGGGAAAGAGCATTGGGAAGCGGTTAAATGGTTACTTCGTTATTTGAAAGGTACTTCTAATATGGAATTGTGCTTCTCGAATATATGGCTATTGCAGAAGCTTCTAAAGAGCTTGTTTGGTTGAAAAACTTCTTAGGTGAGTTGGGTAAAAGACAAGACTATTGCGTCTTGAATTGTGATAATCAAAGTGCAATACATCTTGGGAAGAATCCGGTGTTTCATAGTCGTACGAAACACATCAAGATAAGGTATCATTTTATTCGACAACATATAAATGATGGTACTTTATTATTGGAGAAAATTCTTGGTACGAAGAATCCTGCTGATATGTTTACTAAGGTTGTTACGACAGAGAAATTGAGGTTTTGCATTACCTCAATTGGTCTTCTAATGAATTGATGAGAGAAGACCCCAACTAGAGAATTAGAGAGTTAATGTTTCAATTCTAACAAGTAGTGTTGAAGACCTTGTATCGAAAGTCTGCTCATCCGAAGTATGTGTTGAGTGTGCGTGTCCCAAATGGAGTTTGGCGGTATAATGGTGGTTTAACGTTCTTGGTTAGATCGTTGATATTTTGGGTTGACGAAGGTTGGGTTTGTTCAAAGTCTCCAAGTGGGAGATTGTTGGAGATATGGAGAACTTTAAACAATTAGAGGGAAGATTCCATGAAACTCACACGAAGCTTCCACGAAGTTGTTAGGAAACTCACATGTAGCTTCTATGAAGTTGTTAGAAAACTCACATGTAGCTTCCATGAAGTTGTGAGGAAATTCACATGTAGCTTCCACGAAGCTGTCAGGAAACTCACATGTAGCCTCCATGAAGCTGTCAGGAAACTCACATGAAGTTTCAAGGAATTGTTTTTAGCTTACTCCTTAAATCATTCTATAAATAGACTCTCTTGTAACTTATTGTAAACACACCACAAATATTCAGTAAATACATTCTCTAGTTGGTCCGTGGACTAAAGCAATCACAACGATTGCATATAACCACGTTATCTCTTGTGTCGATTTACATTTCTTGCATTTATAATCTTTCGTTCATTAAGTGGGTTAGTAATCTTGTAGAATTACTATCGGTGAGTGATCTTGTTGAATCACTTGCTTTGTTTTGGGTCCTAATATCCTTACAGATATCGCGTGTGGTAAAACCCCCTCGGGTGAGAGGCTCGAAGTGGGCGGGATAACAAAGGATATTTTGCAGCGAGTGAGAGTCAAACCCCTAAGTCAGGTCACCATCACCAAGCCAACTCCTTATTGTTTCAAAGTGTTTAATGATATGTCCTACCTAAACTATATTATGAGCTTTTGTTTTCGCTGAGGATTATACGCAAAAAGTTATGATATATTTCATTTGAAAAACGAATCTTCAATTATAATATTTAATATTATATGAATAATAAATAATATATAAAATTGAGCATACAAACTCTTTGTTGCTCGACTCAATATCGTTCGTTTATAAACAAGATTAGTTCAAGACATGTATGCTCGACTCTATATCGGTGAAACATAAACGAGCTTCCGAACTATTCGAACCATCTATGTTCGATTACTCGTGCGACACGTAAACGAATTTTCGAGTGAATCGAGTCAAATGTTAATCTATTTTGACTCGGCTCGTGAAACTTTTTTTTTCCCGAACAGCTGCGAACTCGGCTCGTGAAACTAATAGAACAATATATCTTGTTCGAACTCGTCTCGAGTTCAAAATCGTTAAAGCTCGAATTAATTCGAAATCGAGTAGCTCGTTTGATGCTCGGTTCTTTGACCGCCCTAGCTCCACTTCTGAATATGAATGAACCCTTCATCTGTTTAATTTATATTTTATATGTGAGTGTATATCACTGTGTCTTTCAAGAAATTTAAAAAAAAAAAATAGTGCTATATGATTCTAAAATCCAAAAGTGTTTCAAACCAAATTTAAGAATTAATATATTTAGAGTACATGTGAACAATTTCTTCGAACTCTACAGTGTAAAATTTAAAGCATAAACTCTATGTTAGGGTATGCATGTTTTTCTGGACCACCAATGTTTTGGTTATTAGATATAGTAATTGTCACTACTAGAAAAATGATTTTTCCGGACAGGACTTTTTCGCGAAAAGCCGCTATTCGACAAAATTTTCTACTTTTTCTGTTCGCTTTTTCCTGAATGGTTTGACCCACTTTTCCCGGACGACCCAATGTCGTCCGGAAAGATAGATATCAATTATTGACTGGCGAAAATTGGCTCCAAAAAAAAGGAAAGTTTCGCGTGTTTTCCCCCCGAACGATTTGTCGTCTGTAATGGCTTTCGGGATGATTTTGTCGTCTGGAAAGGCTATAGGGACGACTAGTCGATCTGCCTACTTATACTCCATCATCAACACATATCTAACATATATCTAACACCATATATCCACTTAAACTCCATTATCACACTTTAAAACTCAAAATGGTGACCCTTTCGCCGATAATTGTCTCAATCGAAGTGTATTACGGAAGTGAATTCCGTAATGAAATGAAACTTTACGATTATACGCGTGGTTCAAAAGCTACGTTCAAAAACATTGACGTTCGCGAAGTTGGTTTAGAGGAGCTTTTAACCTTTTTGAAAGAAAATGTTCCGTTCGAACACACGGACGTCTTGTTTTATGAAGATGACCGTGTTCCGGAATTGTCCGCCACATATCTCCGTACCGACGATCAGTGGAACGGTATAAAAGAAACCCTGAGTTGGCGTTCTGATCGCATTTCTCTTTATTTAGTTTTGGAAGACGAAAAAACTTTTTTAACTTTCCGTTAAGTTAGTTAGTTAACTTGGGTATTATGTGTATCGTTTGTATTTGTATCGTTTTTATTTGTATCGTTTTTATTTGGGTATTATTTGTATCGTTTTTATTTGTGTATTATTAATTTGTATCGTTTTTATTAGTTATGTTGAATGGAATTGTTATGTTGTTGTCATTTTTTTGAATGAAAACGGATTTTAAGTAGATAAATCGATTATTATATATAAAGAGCAATATTTAAGTAGACAAACGGATTTTTTTGAATTAAACACAACAAACGACAAACATTAAATTAATATAATACAAAGTTACCGAATTAAACACACTTCAACGATACGTAAAGTGCTTATCAGACGTTGTGATGCCCCGTACAAAACCATCGTGTACGAATCATCAACAACAGGATCATTACAAGGTTAAGTACTATATGCGTTTTCAAAAAGAGTTTGCATTCAATAATAGAGTGATGTCTAAACTAACATCGAATGTTTTACAATCCAAAAGCATGCTTCACTAAGTAGAAGCAAATAATAAGTGTATGTGACCACAATGGTCGTTACAAGTCATAGTTCGAAAGTACGAATGTTTGAATGCAAAATAAAGTAGTTCATGCGATAGCAACTCTAAGCAGCGGGTGTCTACGGCACGACTAGTACACAGCGGAAGCTAACCTCAAGCACCTGAGAAAAACATGCTTAAAAACGTCAACACAAAGGTTGGTGAGCTATAGTTTAAGTATAACAGTATGTAAGGTAGGCCACGAGATTTCAGTGCTACAAAGAGCGTTTCAATACAGTATGATAAAGTATATGTTAACCGTGGGCACTTGGTAACTAACTTAACGTTTATACCCCCTGAAAGTACACTTGGCAAGTGCGTATGTCTATGAAGTATTAAACACTCGTTAAATGCTAGCGCGACTAGCCCGAGTGGGGATGTCAAACCCTATGGATCCATATCTAAGATTCGCGTTCACGGTTCAAAAACCAATGATTAAACGTTACCGAGCTAAAGGGAATGTTTATGCCGTTGTATAACCCACACATATATAAGTTTAAGTACTCGTGCCTAGTATGTAAAACATAAAACACGCATGTATTCTCAGTCCCAAATAGTTAAAGTAAAAAGGGATGCTATAACTCACAATGATAATGTAGTCGTGAAGTCGGTTCGGAAAAGGTGTGCAAGTAATCGGTCCGAAGGTCCTCAACCTAAGTCAAATAGTACTAAGTCAGTAAATCGTCTTAATAGGTTTAAAAGTATGTAAATAAGGTCTTAAGGGTCATCATCATTCATCATTTAACAAAAGGTGTAATGTAGGTTTCGTTCATGAAGGTAGTTTACAACAAAGGCTGACTTCAGTCAATCACCACGGCCTCTACCCTTACTGAATTAAGGTGAGACCAGTGACCATGGCTCCGTCTATGAGTCCTTTAGTTGTGGTAAAATTTACAGAAGCAAAATCGTATTGGTTTGACCGTGGCGACGGTCTAAGTGCGAGTAGGTCAGAAATTTCTGCACAACGTTAAAGGACATAGTGACGATCGGAGGGCCATAAATCCTAAACCGTAACTCGGATTAAGACGAGTCCTATATGAAAAGTTATCTACTCTAAAATTTCTATCTAAAAATCATGGTCTCAGTAGCCCAGGTCTACTGGTCTGTTACAGAAACAGCAGGTCAGTAGGGTTTGGACAGAAACAGTAAGTTTAAGTGAGTTCCGGTGGTCTTGGTGCTTGATGTTCATCATGGTTCTCATCCTTGATGCATATAGCTTCAAGTGTACAAATCATTGATGTATCTACATCATCTTAACCAAGTCTTGATCATCATAACCCTAGTGCAAGTCTAAGATATGAAGCACAACTCACTTAAGAGTTGCATGTAGTTTGATGAACCAAAGTTACATCAAAGTCTTAGGTTTGACACTTACATGAACTATAATAGAAATAATGAACTCTAAACTTGAAAATAAACTAACTAATCAAGATCTTAAGGTGTAGAACATGGTTCTTAGTTAGATCTTGAAGATCCAAGACCCAAAAGTCTAGATCAAGCATAAGTATACAAAGTTATATTTAAAGAAAACTTATTTGTGTGTTCTTGAACTTTCAAGGTTGACTTTTAGTTCAAGATTAAATAGATCAAGGCTAACTTGTAGTTCTTGACCATTTAAACTAATTACATGACTTTAAAGTGCAAGAATGAAGAAGTAAACTAAGTAAACATGTAATTTGTTCATGGTTGCTCATACTTTAAAGATTCAAACCAAAGTTTGATCTTTAAGAAAGTAAACTTTAAAGTTTACTAACATGACTTACAAGCATGAGTTTATCAACACATGAACATTAATCTTTTAAAAATAACAAATGTAGAACATAACTAGAAAGTATATGTTCTTGTTGTTCTTGTTTTAACAAGATAAAAGAAGAATCAAACTAGAAAGTTTATTCTTGTAATATGTAAGTAAACAACTAATCAACTACAAGTAAGTAAGCTACAACAAGATCAAGTAACAATTTAACAACAAAGAATGATGATGAAGATGATTGGGATTCGGTTTTAGCAAAGAAAAAGAGAAAGGAAAAACTCAAGTTACTTACAAGAACTAGAGAGAAAAGGAGAGGAAAGTTGAGAGGATTTTTGCAAGTAAGTGTGTGTGTGTTTTTGAGAGAGTAAACAAGTGACTAAGTAATACAACAAAAAGAATTTTGAACTCTTCTACCCCATAAAAGCTGGCGGCCAGCAGCTCAAAAAAAAAAGGGAAGGCAAGTGTTCTATGGTTACTTACATGCTAAAGCTTAAAAGTGTGGATATTAAGGGTGCATGCATGGGGAAGGTGTGCAACTAGATTCCAAGTGCATGAAACTAACTAGTTACATTTACAAGTACTACTTACATGACTAAGTGGGCTAGTTAATCCACTTAAAAGGTAGGGTGGGCTTATAAGCCCAAGTTCAAGAGTCCACCACATTAATCAAAGCCCAAGTTCAATAAATTAACAAATAAGTCCAATAAAAGACCATGTAATTAACTAACAACTTTAGTTAATTGAAATGATTAATAAACTTAATCATGAATGTAAATAATATCTAAAAATATTATTCGTGAAAGTTCCGGTTGTCACAAAGACGTTTCGGGCAATTAAAGTCAAGTTCGGGCAATCATGGCAACATGTAAATATAATAGCATACATTCGTTTAATCACACGTATTAATAATAATAATTATTAATAAATAAATGTTGGAAATTCCAGGGTCGTTACATTACCCACCTGTTAAAGAAAATTTCGTCCCGAAATTTAAGCTGAGGTAGATGGAGGAGTCGGGAAAAGGTGAGGATACTTCCGCATCATTTGATCCTCTCGCTCTCAAGTAAACTCAGGTCCTCGTTTGGCATTCCATCGCACTCGGATGATCGGAATCTTGTTGCGTTTCAATGTTTTGATCTCACGATCCATAATCTCAACTGGTTCTTCCACAAAGTGGAGTTTGTCGTCAATTGTAAGTTCTTCCAGTGGTATGATAAGTTCAGGTGCAGCAAGACACTTCTTCAAGTTTGACACGTGAAAGGTAGGATGAACTGAGCTCAATTGTGCTGGTAAATCCAAACGGTATGCAACGGGTCCAACACGTTCCAAGATTTCAAAAGGACCAATGTATCGTGGGTTTAACTTTCCACGTTTTCCAAAACGGATCACACCTTTCCAAGGTGCAACCTTTAACATTACACGATTACCAACGTTGAATTCAAAGTCCTTACGTTTAAGATCAGCATAACTCTTTTGACGGTCACGAGCAGTCTTTAGTCTAGCTTGAATCTGAGCAATCTTCTCCGTGGTTTCGTGGACTACCTCGGGTCCGGTGATTTGCTTTTCGCCTATTTCGGCCCAACAAATAGGAGATCGGCACTTACGGCCATACAATGCTTCAAAAGGTGCGGCATTAATGCTTGAGTGATAACTGTTGTTGTACGAGAATTCGGCGAGTGGCAAATGCCTTTCCCAGGCCTTTCCAAAATCAATGACACATGCACGCAACATGTCCTCCAAGGTCTGAATCGTTCGTTCACTTTGCCCGTCAGTCTGAGGATGGTAAGCAGTACTCATGTCAATACGAGTTCCCATGGCTTCTTGCAATGAACGCCAAAATCTAGAAGCAAAACGGGGATCGCGATCGGAGATGATCGATAAAGGTACACCATGACGAGATACAACCTCTTTGATGTATAATTGAGCAAGTCTTTCCATCGTATCCGTTTCCTTCATTGCTAGGAAGTGTGCAGATTTGGTAAGGCGGTCAACAATAACCCAAATGGTATCGTATCCGCCCACCGTCTTCGGCAGCTTAGTAATGAAATCCATCGTGATCCTTTCCCACTTCCATTGTGGGATCTCCAGCTGTTGAAGTAACCCAGAAGGTCTCTGATGCTCGGCTTTAACCTTTGAGCAAGTCAAACACTTACCAACATAAGTCGCAACGTCCTTCTTAAGATTCGGCCACCAATACTGTTCTTTAAGGTCGTGGTACATTTTGCCCGCTTCAGGATGAATTGAATATCTCGATTTGTGTGCTTCATCAAGTATCAGGTTTCGTAGATCTCCATAAAGAGGTACCCAAATTCTTCCGGCATAACATCGGAGTCCAGACTCCCTAACCTCGAATCGAGAGACAAGTATGTTCAAATGTTCGTGAGATATATTCTCCTCCTTGAGAGCCTCATCTTGGGCTACTCTGATCTGGCTGTTGAGGTTCGAATGGATGGTGATGTTCAGAGCCCTAACACGAAGAGGTGCCGTCCTCTCCTTTCGGCTTAAAGCGTCAGCTACAACATTGGCCTTGCCAGGGTGATAACGGAGTTCACAATCGTAGTCGTTGAGCGTCTCGATCCATTGACACTGCCTCATATTCAGTTGCTTCTGATCGAAGATGTACTGGAGACTCTTGTGATCGGTGAAGATAGTGCTCTTAGTTCCATACAAATAATGTCTCCACAATTTGAGCGCAAAGACAACGGCTCCAAGTTCAAGATCGTGAGTAGTGTAGTTCCGTTCATGAATCTTCAATTGTCGAGAAGCATAGGCAATAACCTTTGATCGTTGCATCAGTACACAACCAAAACCACTCTTCGATGCATCACAATAAACAACAAAGTCATCACTGCCTTCGGGAAGTGATAGGATAGGTGCGGAGGTTAACTTCTTCTTCAAAGTTTGAAATGCTGATTCGTGTGCGGGTTCCCAAATGAACTTCTTGCCCTTGTGAGTCAGTGCCGTCAAAGGACGCGCAATCAGAGAAAATCCTTCGATGAATCTTCGGTAATAACCGGCGAGGCCTAGGAATTGGCGTATATGAGTCGGTGTAGTGGGGGGTCTCCCACTTACTGATAGCTTCAATCTTAGCGGGGTCAACTTTGATACCCTGGTCGCTCACAACATGACCCAGAAACTGAACTTCCTTCAACCAAAATTCACACTTGGAGAATTTGGCGTAAAGTTGCTCTTGTCTCAAGAGTTCAAGTACTAGTCGGAGGTGTTGCTCATGTTCTTATTCGCTCTTAGAGTAGATGAGGATATCATCTATGAAGACGATAACAAACTTATCCAAGTACGGCTTGCAGACACGATTCATGAGGTCCATGAACACGGCAGGTGCATTTGTCAAACCGAATGGCATCACGAGAAACTCATAATGACCATAACGGGTCCTGAATGCAGTTTTCATCACGTCACTTTCCTTCACCCTCAACTGGTGATAACCGGATCGCAAATCAATCTTTGAGTAGACACTCGATCCTTGTATTGATCAAAAAGATCGTCAATTCGCGGAAGAGGATACTGATTCTTGATAGTCAATTTGTTGAGTTCACGGTAGTCGATACACATACGGAAGGATCCATCCTTCTTCTTTACAAACAGAACAGGTGCTCCCCAAGGCGAGAAACTTGGTTGGATAAACCCTCGATCTAGTAGTTCTTGTAGTTGGCTCTGTAATTCTTGCATCTCGGAAGGTGCGAGTCTATAAGGAGCGCGAGCTACAGGTGCAGCTTCTGGCACTAAATCAATCTGAAACTCTACTGTTCTTTGCGGCGGCAATCCAGGCAATTCCTTTGGGAAGACATCAGAAAATTCGTTCACAATTCGAACGTCGTTCACGCTCTTCACCTCAGTTTCTACCGCTTTCACATGTGCTAGGACAGCAAAACGTCCCTTCTTCATAATCTTTTGCGCTTTCACGTAACTAATGAGGTTCAACTTCGAGGTACATCTCTCTCCATAGATGATTAGTGGCTCACCGTATCCTTGTGGTATGCGAAGAGCTTTATCTCTGCATATAATATCGGCCTTTATCTTGCTCAACCAATCCGTACCGACGATCACGTCAAAACTTCCCAGTTTGATTGGTATCAAATCAATTTCGAAATCTGCACCAGCTATGTTGATAATAGCTCCACGACTAATATGGTCAACTTTCTCAAGTTTACCGTTGGCGACCTCAACAAGCATACTCTCTTTTAACGAGACTAACGACCAATTAATCTTATCGCAAAAATGTCTACATACATAACTTCTATCCTCACCAGTATCAAACAAGACAGAAGCTAAAAGATTGTTGATTGTGAATATACCTGTCACCAAGTCGGGGTTATCGCGTGCATCCCTTGCATTAACATTAAAAGCTCTACCACGGGGTGGTCCTCCGTCTTTTCACTTGTTTGGGTACGCATTTCTGAAATGGCCCATCTGTTCACATTCGTAGCACTTCTTAGGTCCATTGGTGTTCGGCTTCCCATTTAAAGTGGTGACCTTGCAGTCTTTTCCGATATGCCCAGCCCGTTGACACTTCTCGCAGACAACATTGCAATACCCAGTGTGGTGTTTGTAGCACCGTTTGCATTGTGGTAAGGTTCCTTTGTAGTTCGGGTTAGTGTTGGTGTTGTTGTTGGGATTAGGGTTTCCACCGTTGTTGTGCCTCTTGGCGGGGGTTTGATCGTAGTTTCTCCCCCTATTGTTGTTGTTGTTGTTGTTGTTGTTGTTGTTGTTGTTGTTGTTGTTGTTGTTGTGGTTGTTGTCCCATTTCCTCTTTTCGCTACTACCAGCCTCAAACTTAGCCTTCTCCGGCTCATCAATAAGAATCTTATTCATGAGTGTATGCGCCATGCGCATTGCTTCGGGAACATTCGGTGGTTTGGACGATGTGACGTTTCCTTTGATGGACTTAGGGAGTCCCCAGAAGTATCTCTCCATATGTTTGAATTTCGGGGTGACCATTGTCGGACACATAAGAGCTAGTTCCAAAAATCTCCTGTTGTAACCATCAAGGTCGTTCCCAACGGCCTTTAAATGCATAAATTCGATTTCCATCTTCTGGATTTCGGTTCTCGGACAATACTCATCAATCATTGCCGCTTTGAATTCCTCCCATGGTGTAGCATACGCCTCATCAATTCCTTTCACTTGAGCTAACGTGTTCCACCACGTTAGCGCGCCGTCAGATAGCGTGCAAGAAGCAAATTTGGTTTTGTTGTCCTCCGAACAGTTGTTAACTCAGAATACTGATTCAAGTTTCTCGAACCATCTGGTGAGACCAACTGGTCCCTCGGTTCCACTGAAGTTATGCGGTTTGCAGCTCTGGAATTCCTTGTAAGTACACCCATTTCGAACGGGTGGGATAACCGGTGGTGGTGGCGGTGGAGCTTGGAGATTTCTTTCTGCTAGTGCTGCGGCTACACGTTCTTGGATCATCTCTTCAATTTGAGAAGCAGTAGGTGTGGATCGACCGTTAGCCATGATGTTTTAAACAAAAATTTTGACTCAAGTCAAAATCCAGCATGCAAGTAGTAATAATACAGTATATAGTGACCAACATGGAATCAAAACGTCACATGTTATTAAATAATGCATCTAGGTACAAATACCACAGAATCATCGTACAGTAATGTAAATAGAACATCGTGCAAGAATTAAATAACGCAAAGTTCCATTAATAATAATAAGTTCCATACATCTGAATAAGTCCGTACAATACATAAATAATACAAGAAGCTACAACTAGATTACATCATGAAATATAATCAAAAGTCTTACGGTGGAGGTGGGTGTAGGATGTCTAAAACCTGAGCCAACTGCTCCTCGAGCTCAGTAACCCGAGCTCGGAGGATTCCCACCTCCCTTGTCAATTCCTCGACAGTGGGAGATGGTGGGGCAGGCAGTGATGGTGGTGCAGGTGGGGCCGGTGGAGCGGATGGTGCTGGTGATGCCGATGGTGCGGGTGGAGTGGGTGATGCTGGTGGAGCGGGTGGTGCAGACCGTACGAAGCGGGGTTCAGATGTCCCGACTCCAGAAATAGTCAGCACGTAACGAGGTGCCTTACGTATGAGTGGGTCGGTAGGGTACGACACAAGCCGCTTATGAGCAGTAACCCTCCGACGCCGACCAAAAGCGTCAGTGAAAGCACGACCCCCATTCACCCCTGGAATGACGGTGCCGTCAGGACGGTACCGCTTCTTCGGCGGGGGTGGAGGGTGCCTGTATAGGTACATCAGCCGGGTCTTCGTCGTCACTGGAGTCTGATGAAGAATCATCTGATGAAGAATCGGCGGATGATGAGTCATCCGAATCATGCGGTGGTGGTACGGGTGGCTGAACTGGTAGTCCGAAGGCGGCCAACATCTGTCTATGTCTGCCTGGCGGAATCGGCACTAAACGTCCGTCGGGAGTGCGTCTGCAAGGCGTGCACATATGGTTATGAAATGGCCCTTCCCCGAACTCCGCGGGAATCTCAATCCCACCGATGCGGGGCTGTGACCCCGAGGGTCCGGGAGCAGACGGAGCTGGAATCTCCGCAGTGTAGTGACCCGAACTTTTCCATGTTTATATATATTAATTGAGATTGATATTTACATGATTAAATGTTTCCAACATGTTAAGCAATCAAACTTGTTAAGACTTGATTAATTGAAATATGTTTCATATAGACAATTGACCACCAAGTTGACCGGCGATTCACGAACGTTAAAACTTGTAAAAACGACATGACGATATATATATGGATATACATATGGTTAACATGAGATTATGATAAGTAAGTATCTCCATAAGTATATTAACAATGAGTTATATACATATAAACAAGACTACTAACTTAAGGATTTCGAAACGAGACATATATGTAATGATTATCGTTGTAACGACATTTAAATGTATATATATCATATTAAGATATATTAATATATCATAATATCATGATAATATAATAATTTAACATCTCATTAGATATAATAAACAATGGGTTAACAACATTAATTGAGATCGTTAACTTAAAGGTTTCAAAACAACACTTACATGTAACGACTAACGATGACTTAACGACTCAGTTAAAATGTATATACATGTAGTGTATTTAGATGTATTAAAATACTTTTGGAAGACTTCAAGACATATATCAAAACACTCATACTTAACGAAAATGGTTACCGTTACTTTTCCATTCTTTTCTTTCATCAAGAATTCTAGTCGTATTCTTACCCGTATTATACACAGCTTCAAAACGTACTTACTATGAGTATATACCAATAGGAACTAGCATGGGATTCCACTCTTGATTATGTCATGTATGACTAATCAATTTTAACTTCTACCATGAGCTAGTCAACTAACTAGAACTCCTTTTAACCCCACTCACCACTCACCAATTACCACTTATCATTCACTCCATTTCACTTCCAATTCTCTTTCTAATTCTATCTCAACACACACACACACTATTATGAACGTATTTTTCCAGTAGTTAATCATCATCTTCATCAAAAATTACTTCAAGAATCAAGCTATAATCATCATAGGAAGAACACTTCAAGAACACTTCAAAAAAACCCTTCAAGTTTACTAATTTACTTCCAAGCTTTCTAATCCATTCCAAGTAATCATCTAAGATCAAGAAACCTTTGTTATATATAGTAGGTTATCTTTCTTATTCAAGGTAATATTCATATTCAAACTTTGATTCAATTTCTATAACTATAAACTATCTTAATTCGAGTAAAAATCTTACTTGAACTTGTTTTTGTGTCATGATCCTACTTCAAGAACTTTCAAGCCATCCAAGATCCTTTGAAGCTAGATCATTTCTTGTCACTTCCAGTAGGTTTACCTACTAAACTTGAGGTAGTAATGATGTTCATAAAATCATTCGATTCATATATATAAAACTATCTTATTCGAAGGTTTAAACTCGTAATCACTAGAACATAGTTTAGTTAATTCTAAACTTGTTCGCAAACAAAAGTTAATCCTTCTAACTTGACTTTTAAAATTAACTACACACATGTTCTATATCTATATGATATGCTAACTTAATGATTTAAAACCTGGAAACACGAAAAACACCGTAAAACCGGATTTACGCCGTCGTAGTAACACCGCGGGCTGTTTTGGGTTAGTTAATTAAAAACTATGATAAACTTTGATTTAAAAGTTGTTATTCTGAGAAAATGATTTTTATTATGAACATGAAACTATATCCAAAAATTATGGTTAAACTCAAAGTGGAAGTATGTTTTCTAAAATGGTCATCTAGACGTCGTTCTTTCGACTGAAATGACTACCTTTACAAAAACGACTTGTAACTTATTTTTCCGACTATAAACCTATACTTTTCTGTTTAGATTCATAAAATAGAGTTCAATATGAAACCATAGCAATTTGATTCACTCAAAACGGATTTAAAATGAAGAAGTTATGGGTAAAACAAGATTGGATAATTTTTCTCATTTTAGCTACGTGAAAATTGGTAACAAATCTATTCCAACCATAACTTAATCAACTTGTATTGTATATTATGTAATCTTGAGATACCATAGACACGTATACAATGTTTCGACCTATCATGTCGACACATCTATATATATTTCGGAACAACCATAGACACTCTATATGTGAATGTTGGAGTTAGCTATACAGGGTTGAGGTTGATTCCAAAATATATATAGTTTGAGTTGTGATCAATACTGAGATACGTATACACTGAGTCATGGATTGATTCAAGATAATATTTATCGATTTATTTCTGTACATCTAACTATGAACAACTAGTTGTAGGTTACTAACGAGGACAGCTGACTTAATAAACTTAAAACATCAAAATATATTAAAAGTGTTGTAAATATATTTTAAACATACTTTGATATATATGTATATATTGTTATAGGTTCGTGAATCAACCAGTGGCCAAGTCTTACTTCCCGACGAAGTAAAAATCTGTGAAAGTGAGTTATAGTCCCACTTTTAAAATCTAATATTTTTGGGATGAGAATACATGCAGGTTTTATAAATGATTTACAAAATAGACACAAGTACGTGAAACTACATTCTATGGTTGAATTATCGAAATCGAATATGCCCCTTTTTATTAAGTCTGGTAATCTAAGAATTAGGGAACAGACACCCTAATTGACGCGAATCCTAAAGATAGATCTATTGGGCCTAACAAACCCCATCCAAAGTACCGGATGCTTTAGTACTTCGAAATTTATATCATATCCGAAGGGTGTCCCGGAATGATGGGGATATTCTTATATATATGCATCTTGTTAATGTCGGTTACCAGGTGTTCACCATATGAATGATTTTTATCTCTATGTATGGGATGTGTATTGAAATATGAAATCTTGTGGTCTATTGTTACGATTTGATATATATAGGTTAAACCTATAACTCACCAACATTTTTGTTGACGTTTAAAGCATGTTTATTCTCAGGTGAATACTAAGAGTTTCCGCTGTTGCATACTAAAATAAGGACAAGATTTGGAGTCCATGTTTGTATGATATTGTGTAAAAACTGCATTCAAGAAACTGATTTCGATGTAACATATTTGTATTGTAAACCATTATGTAATGGTCGTGTGTAAACAGGATATTTTAGATTATCATTATTTGATAATCTACGTAAAGCTTTTTAAACCTTTATTTATGAAATAAAGGTTATGGTTTGTTTTAAAAATGAATGCAGTCTTTGAAAAACGTCTCATATAGAGGTCAAAACCTCGCAACGAAATCAATTAATATGGAACGTTTTTAATCAATAAGAACGGGACATTTCAGTTGGTATCCGAGCGTTGGTCTTAGAGAACCAGAATTTTGCATTAGTGTGTCTTATCGAGTTTGTTAGGATGCATTAGTGAGTCTGGACTTCGACCGTGTTTACTTGAAAAATGATTGCTTAACAAATTTTGTTGGAAACTATATATTTTTAACATGTGAATATTATGTGATATATTAATCTCTTAACGCGTTTGATATTATGTGATAGATGTCTACCTCTAGAACAAGTCCCATTGACTCACCTAATAATAATGAAGAGTCAAATGTAAATTGGAATGATTCGTGGACTGATTCACAAGTTCCCGAAGAGGAACCGGAAGAAGAGTCGGAACCGGAAGAAGAATCAGAACCGGAAGAGGAGGAACCGGAGGAGGAAATAGAACCGGTGGGGGAAATAATAAAACGGTTAAGTAAAAGAAAATTCTCAACCAACCTACCAAGGTTAATTATGGTCAATGGTGTTTCCGCCAAGGAAGCAAAATATTGGGAGGATTACCAATTCTCCGATGAATCGGATTCCGACGAGAATTCCGATGATGTTATAGAAATTACCCCAACTGAATTTAAAAAGGCAAAAGAAAATAATAAGGGAAAGGGCACAAAAATAGAGAAATCTAATTCTAACCCCGATGAACTTTATATGTATCGTCAACCCCCGAAGTCCTTAAGTTGTAACAATGACCCGGGAACCTCTAAACCACCAGGTTTTTCTAAACCAATGTGGAAAACGACGGCTCGTATTAGGGGAACATCATATATCCCTAGAAACTTGGCAAAACGAACCAAAACCGAAGAAGAAGAAACAAGCGAGTCGGAATAAGATAGTTGTATTCGTGTGGTGTAATATATGTAATATAGTGTGCTTATGCTTTATGATATATGTAAAAATTGCTTGTATTAATAAGTATTTTTTTTTTTTATGAATTTAACTCTTGTCTATTTTACAGTATAAAAACACAAAATGGATAGACAACCCAATATTTTAAGAGACCTACCCGGAGACATGATTGATGAAATCTTGTCTAGAGTCGGTCAGAATTCTTCGGCACAACTATTTAAGGCGAGATCAGTTTGTAAGACATTCGAAGAACGTTCCAAGAATGCCTTGGTTTATAAAAGGCTTTCGTTCGAAAGACGGGGGATATCACATTGGGAAATCCATAAGTTACGATGTGTTTACTTTGACGCATATATTGCGGGTAACCCAAATGCTATTTTACGCAATGGGTTAAGAAATTATTTTGACTCAATATATCCGAATATTGGACTTCGTGATTTAGAAAAAGTGGCTAACATGCAACATAAAGAAGCATGTTATGCTTACGGATTAGTAATGTTCGCTTCTCACCAAAGTGAGAACAAGAACATCGGGCTACAACTATTAAACAAAATGTTTCCACAAGTGACGGAGTCGGTAATTGGGGTAAGAAATGAGGTTTTTAGATTGTTACGGGACTGTTGGACATTACGTAACCCTCGTCCCTTTGATGACGTTACAACACACTGTCTTATCAACGGCCATAACGGTTATGTTCCACAAGACCAAGGATGGGAAGTAGTCCTAGTAAAACCAGAATGCATGACTTGTTTCTGGACATATGAATTACGTGTCTTTATTGCCTTTGCTGAACGACTTGTGTACTAGCTAGAATTATCTTCACAACTATCTTGTATCAAAGTTATTGTGTGCTATATTTCATGTTTTATGTAAAATAAGCGGTATTGTAAGTTTGTAAAATATTGTATAAAAGTTTGAACGCTAAATATTATTATAATCAGTTTTTCATATAGAATTGTAGTAGTTGAATTGTATATTAGCTATTAAGTATGAACTTAACGGGTAGGTACTACCCGAATTTAAACTTATAAAATGCTAATATGAAGAAAAAGCTTTTATAAATGAGTTCATATTATGCTACGAAATACTATTAACTACTCTTAATATTCTGTATGATTAACTTGTTCCATTTGACTATTTTGAAGGAAATGGCACCGACTACTCGACACACCGTGAATATGAATGAAGAGGAATTTCGTACTTTTCTAGCTTCAAACATAGCCGCAGTACAGGCTGCTCTACATACCAACAATAACCTTGGATCTAGCAGTACAGGAAATCGTGTAGGATGCAACTACAAAGAATTCACTTCCTGCAAACCTTTGGAATTTGATGGAACCGAAGGACCGATCGGATTGAAACGGTGGACCGAGAAGGTCGAATCTGTGTTTGCCATAAGTAAGTGTACTGAAGAGGACAAAGTGAAGTACGCTACGCATACCTTCACAGGTTCTGCGTTAACATGGTGGAATACCTATCTAGAGCAAGTGGGACAAGATGATGCTTATGCACTACCGTGGTCAGCATTCAAGCACTTGATGAACGAGAAGTACCGTCCCAGAACCGAGGTCAATAAGCTCAAGATAGAACTTAGAGGGTTACGAACCCAAGGATTTGATACTACCACGTACGAAAGACGATTTACAGAATTGTGCCTATTGTGTCCGGGAGCGTTCGGAGATGAGGAAGAGAAGATCGACGCGTTTGTGAAAGGATTACCGGAAAGAATCCAAGAAGATATAAGTTCACACGAGCCCGCCTCCATACAACAGGCATGTAGAATGGCTCACAAACTAGTGAACCAGATTGAGGAAAGAATTAAAGAACAGACGGCTGAAGAGGCCATTGTGAAGCAAGTCAAAAGAAAGTGGGAGGAAAACGGTGATAAGAATCACCAATACAACAACAACAGCAATTACAATAATAATCGCAACAATTATCCCAACAATCGCAACATCAATCGCAACTACAACAAACGGCCCAACAACAACAACAACAACAACAACAACAACAACAACAACAACAATAACAACAGCAACTACAACAATCATCCCAACAACAATAACAACCGCAACAACAACAACAATCAGAAGCAGCTATGCCAAAGGTGTGAAAAGTATCACTCGGGGTTCTGCACCAAATTTTGCAACAAGTGTAAAAGAAATGGTCATAGCACGGTGAAGTGTGAGGTCTACGGACCAGGGGTTAACAGAACGAAAGGAACAAATGGTGTCGGAACGAGTAATGGCGGAGCAAGCAGTATCGGAGCAAGTTATGCCAATGTAGTTTGTTATAAATGTGGAAAACCGGGCCACATTATTAGAAATTGCCCGAACCAGGAGAACACGAATGGACAAGGCCGTGGAAGAGTTTTAAATATTAATGCGGCAGAGGCACAGGAAGACTCGGAGCTTGTTACGGGTACGTTTCTTATTGACAATAAATCTGCTTACGTTTTATTTGATTCGGGTGCGGATATAAGCTATATGAGTAGAGATTTTTGTGCTAAATTAAGTTGTCCATTGACGCCTTTGGATAGTAAATTTTTACTCGAATTAGCAAATGGTAAATTAATTTCAGCAGATAATATATGTCGGAATCGAGAAATTAAACTGGTTAGCGAAACATTTAAGATTGACTTGATACCAGTAGAGTTAGGGAGTTTTGATGTGATAATCGGTATGGACTGGTTGAAAGAAGTGAAAGCAGAGATCGTTTGTTACAAAAATGCAATTCGCATTATACGAGAAAAAGGAAAACCCTTAATGGTGTACGGAGAAAAGGGCAACACGAAGCTACATCTTATTAGTAATTTGAAGGCACAAAAACTAATAAGAAAAGGTTGCTATGCTGTTCTAGCACACGTCGAGAAAGTACAAACTGAAGAAAAGAGCATCAATGATGTTCCCGTCGCAAAAGAATTTCCCGATGTATTTCCGAAAGAATTAACGGGACTACCTCCACATCGATCTGTTGAATTTCAAATAGATCTTGTACCAGGAGCTGCACCAATAGCTCGTGCTCCTTATAGACTCGCACCCAGCGAGATGAAAGAACTGCAAAGCCAACTGCAAGAACTATTAGAACGTGGTTTCATTCGACCAAGCACATCACCATGGGGAGCTCCCGTTTTGTTTGTCAAGAAGAAGGATGGTACATTTAGGTTGTGTATTGACTACAGAGAGTTGAACAAACTTACCATCAAAAACCGTTATCCACTGCCGAGAATTGACGACTTATTTGATCAACTACAAGGCTCATCGGTTTATTCGAAGATCGATTTACGTTCTGGATATCATCAAATGCGAGTAAAGGAGGATGATATTCCAAAAACTGCTTTTAGGACGCGTTATGGTCATTACAAGTTTATGGTTATGCCGTTTGGATTGACTAACGCACCAGCTGTGTTCATGGACCTTATGAACCGAGTGTGTGGGCCATATCTTGACAAGTTTGTCATTGTTTTCATCGATGACATACTTATTTACTCAAAGAATGATCAAGAGCAAGAAGAACATTTGAGAAAAGTGCTAGAAGTATTGAGGAAAGAAAAACTGTACGCTAAGTTTTCAAAGTGTGCATTTTGGTTGGAAGAAGTTCAATTCCTCGGTCACATAGTGAACAAAGAAGGTATCCAGGTGGACCCGGCAAAGATCGAAACTGTTGAAAAGTGGGAAACCCCAAAAACTCCGAAGCATATACGTCAATTTTTAGGATTGGCTGGTTACTACAGAAGATTCATCCAAGATTTCTCCAAAATAGCAAAACCCTTGACTGCATTAACGCATAAAGGGAAGAAATTTGAATGGAAGGATGAACAAGAGAAGGCGTTTCAATTATTGAAGAAAAAGCTAACTACGGCACCTATATTGTCATTGCCTGAAGGGAATTATGATTTTGTGATTTATTGTAACGCATCAAAGCAAGGTCTCGGTTGTGTATTAATGCAACGAACGAAGGTGATTGCTTATGCGTCTAGACAATTGAAGATTCACGAGCAAAATTATACGACGCATGATTTGGAATTAGGCGCGGTTGTTTTTGCATTAAAGACTTGGAGGCACTACTTATATGGGGTCAAAAGTATTATATATACCGACCACAAAAGTCTTCAACACATATTTAATCAGAAACAACTGAATATGAGGCAGCGTAGGTGGATTGAATTGTTGAATGATTACGACTTTGAGATTCGTTACCACCCAGGGAAGGCAAATGTTGTAGTGACCCGAACTTTTCCATGTTTATATATATTAATTGAGATTGATATTTACATGATTAAATGTTTCTAACATGTTAAGCAATCAAACTTGTTAAGACTTGATTAATTGAAATAGGTTTCATATAGACAATTGACTACCCAAGTTGACCGGTGATTCACGAACGTTAAAACTTGTAAAAACTATATGATGACATATATATGGTTATATATATAGTTAACATGATATTATGATAAGTAAACATATCATTAATTATATTAACAATGAACTACATATATAAAAACAAGACTACTAACTTAATGATTTTGAAACGAGACATATATGTAACGATTATCGTTGTAACGACATTTAATGTATATATATCATATTAAGAGATATTCGTACATCATAATATCATGATAATATAATAATTTAAAATCTCTTTTGATATTATAAACATTGGGTTAACAACATTTAACAAGATCGTTAACCTAAAGGTTTCAAAACAACATTTACATGTAACGACTAACGATGACTTAACGACTCAGTTAAAATGTATATACATGTAGTGTTTTAATATGTATTCATACACTTTTGAAAGACTTCAAGACACTTATCAAAATACTTCTACTTAACAAAAATTCTTACAATTACATCCTCGTTCAGTTTCATCAACAATTCTACTCGTATGCACCCGTATTCGTACTCGTACAATACACAGCTTTTAGATGTATGTACTATTGGTATATACACTCCAATGATCAGCTCTTAGCAGCCCATGTGAGTCACCTAACACATGTGGGAACCATCATTTGGCAACTAGCATGAAATATCTCATAAAATTACAAAAATATGAGTAATCATTCATGACTTATTTACATGAAAACAAAATAACATATCCTTTATATCTAATCCATACACCAACGACCAAAAACACCTACAAACACTTTCATTCTTCAATTTTCTTCATCTAATTGATCTCTCTCAAGTTCTATCTTCAAGTTCTAAGTGTTCTTCATAAATTCCAAAAGTTCTAGTTTCATAAAATCAAGAATACTTTCAAGTTTGCTAGCTTACTTCCAATCTTGTAAGGTGATCATCCAACCTCAAGAAATCTTTGTTTCTTACAGTAGGTTATCATTCTAATACAAGGTAATAATCATATTCAAACTTTGGTTCAATTTCTATAACTATAACAATCTTATTTCAAGTGATGATCTTACTTGAACTTGTTTTCGTGTCATGATTCTGCTTCAAGAACTTCGAGCCATCCAAGGATCCAT
Source organism: Rutidosis leptorrhynchoides (assembly GCF_046630445.1). Taxonomy (NCBI): domain Eukaryota; kingdom Viridiplantae; phylum Streptophyta; class Magnoliopsida; order Asterales; family Asteraceae; genus Rutidosis; species Rutidosis leptorrhynchoides. The sequence continues at coordinate 97,233,408 of NC_092334.1, read as the reverse complement.
TGAAGCTAGATCCATTTTTCTCTTTTCCAGTAGGTTTATCCAAGGAAATTAAGGTAGTAATGATGTTCATAACATCATTCGATTCATACATATAAAGCTATCTTATTCGAAGGTTTAAACTTGTAATCACTAGAACATAGTTTAGTTAATTCTAAACTTGTTCGCAAACAAAAGTTAATCCTTCTAACTTGACTTTTAAAATAAACTAAACACATGTTCTATATCTATATGATATGCTAACTTAATGATTTAAAACCTGGAAACACGAAAAACACCGTAAAACCGGATTTACGCCGTCGTAGTAACACCGCGGGCTGTTTTGGGTTAGTTAATTAAAAACTATGATAAACTTTGATTTAAAAGTTGTTATTCTGAGAAAATGATTTTTATTATGAACATGAAACTATATCCAAAAATTATGGTTAAACTCAAAGTGGAAGTATGTTTTCTAAAATGGTCATCTAGACGTCGTTCTTTCGACTGAAATGACTACCTTTACAAAAATGACTTGTAACTTATTTTTCCGACTATAAACATATACTTTTTCTGTTTAGATTCATAAAATAGAGTTCAATATGAAACCATAGCAATTTGATTCACTCAAAACGGATTTAAAATGAAGAAGTTATGGGTAAAACAAGATTGGATAATTTTTCTCATTTTAGCTACGTGAAAATTTGTAACAAATCTATTCCAACCATAACTTAATCAACTTGTATTGTATATTATGTAATCTTGAGATACCATAGACACGTATACAATGTTTCGACCTATCATGTCGACACATCTATATATATTTCGGAACAACCATAGACACTCTATATGTGAATGTTGGAGTTAGCTATACAGGGTTGAGGTTGATTCCAAAATATATATAGTTTGAGTTGTATCAATACTGAGATACGTATACACTGGGTCGTGGATTGATTCAAGATAATATTTATCGATTTATTTCTGTACATCTAACTGTGGACAACTAGTTATAGGTTACTAACGAGGACAGCTGACTTAATAAACTTAAAACATCAAAATATATTAAAAGTGTTGTAAATATATTTTGAACATACTTTAATATATATGTATATATTGTTATAGGTTCGTGAATCAACAGTGGCCAAGTTTTACTTCCCGACGAAGTAAAAATCTGTGAAAGTGAGTTATAGTCCCACTTTTAAAATCTAATATTTTTGGGATGAGAATACATGCAGGTTTTATAAATGATTTACAAAATAGACACAAGTACGTGAAACTACATTCTATGGTTGAATTATCGAAATCGAATATGCCCCTTTTTATTAAGTCTGGTAATCTAAGAATTAGGGAACAGACACCCTAATTGACGCGAATCCTAAAGATAGATCTATTGGGCCTAACAAACCCCATCCAAAGTACCGGATGCTTTAGTACTTCGAAATTTATATCATATCCGAAGGGTGTCCCGGAATGATGGGGATATTCTTATATATGCATCTTGTTATTGTCGGTTACCAGGTGTTCACCATATGAATGATTTTTATCTCTATGTATGGGATGTGTATTGAAATATGAAATCTTGTGGTCTATTATTATGATTTGATATATATAGGTTAAACCTATAACTCACCAACATTTTTGTTGACGTTTTAAGCATGTTTATTCTCAGGTGATTATTATGAGCTTCCGCTGTCGCATACTTAAATAAGGACGAGATTTGGAGTCCATGTTTGTATGATATTGTGTAAAAAACTGCATTCAAGAAACTTATTTTGTTGTAACATATTTGTATTGTAAACCATTATGTAATGGTCGTGTGTAAACAGGATATTTTAGATTATCATTATTTGATAATCTACGTAAAGCTTTTTAAACCTTTATTTATGAAATAAAGGTTATGGTTTGTTTTAAAAATGAATGCAGTCTTTGAAAAACGTCTCATATAGAGGTCAAAACCTCGCAACGAAATCAATTAATATGGAACGTTTTTAATCAATAAGAACGGGACATTTCAGTTGGTATCCGAGCGTTGGTCTTAGAGAACCAAAAAATTTGCATTAGTGTGTCTTATCGAGTTTGTTAGGATGCATTAGTGAGTCTGGACTTCGACCGTGTTTTCTTTAAAAATGATTGCTTAACATTTTTGTTGGAAACTATATATTTTTAACATATGAATATTATGTGATATATTAATCTCTTAACGTGTTTGATATTATGTGATAGATGTCTACCTCTAGAACAAGTCCCATTGACTCACCTAATAATAATGAAGAGTCAAATGTAAATTGGAATGATTTGTGGACTGATTCACAAGTTCCCGAAGAGGAACCGGAAGAAGAGTCGGAACCGGAAGAAGAATCGGAACCGGAAGAAGAATCGGAACCGGATGAAGAAATAGAACCAGTGGGGGAAATAATAAAACGGTTAAGTAAAAGAAAATTCTCAACCAACCGACCAAAGTTAATTATGGTCAATGGTGTTTCCGCCAAGGAAGCAAAATATTGGGAGGATTACCAATTCTCCGATGAATCGGATTCCGACGAGAATTCCGATGATGTTATAGAAATTACCCCAACTGAATTTAAAAAGGCAAAAGAAAATAATAAGGGAAAGGGCATAAAAATAGAGAAATCTAATTCCAACCCCGATGAACTTTATATGTATCGTCAACCCCCGAAGTCCTTAAGTTGTAACAATGACCCGGGAACCTCTAAACCACCAGGTTTTTCTAAACCAATGTGGATAACAACGGCTCGTATTAGGGGAACATCATATATCCCTAGAAACTTGGCAAAACGAACCAAAACCGAACAAGAAGAAACGAGCGAGTCGGAATAAGATAGTTATATTCGTGTGGTGTAATATATGTAATATAGTGTGCTTATGCTTTATGATATATGTAAAAATTGCTTGTATTAATAAGTATTTTTTTTATGAATCTAACTCTTGTCTATTTTACAGTATAAAAACACAAAATGGATAGACAACCCAATATTTTAAGAGACCTACCCGGAGACATGATTGATGAAATCTTGTCTAGAGTCGGTCAGAATTCTTCGGCACAACTATTTAAGGCGAGATCAGTTTGTAAGACATTCGAAGAACGTTCCAAGAATGCCTTGGTTTATAAAAGGCTTTCGTTCGAAAGATGGGGGATATCACATTGGGAAATCCATAAGTTACGATGTGTTTACTTTGACGCATATATTGCGGGGAACCCAAATGCTATTTTACGCAATGGGTTAAGAAATTATTTTGACTCAATATATCCGAATATTGGACTTCGTGATTTAGAAAAAGCGGCTAACATGCAACATAAAGAAGCATGTTATGCTTACGGATTAGTAATGTTCGCTTCTCACCAAAGTGAGAACAAGAACATCGGGCTACAACTATTAAACAAAACGTTCCCACAAGTGACGGAGTCGGTAATTGGGGTAAGAAATGAGGTTTTTAGATTATTACGGGACTGTTGGACATTACGTAACCCTCGTCCCTTTGATGACGTTACAACACGCTGTCTTATCAACGGCCATAACGGTTATGTTGCACAAGACCAAGGATGGGAAGTAGTCCTAGTAAAACCAGAATGCATGACTTGTTTCTGGACGTATGAATTACGTGTCTTTATTGCCTTTGCTGAACGACTTGTGTACTAGCTAGAATTATCTTCACAACCATCTTGTATCAAATTTATTGTGTGCTATATTTCATGCTATATGTAAAATAAGTGGTATTGTAAGTTTGTAAAATATTGTGTAAAAGTTTGAACGCGAAATATTATTATAATCAGTTTTTCATATAGAATTGTAGTAGTTGAATTGTATATTAGCTACTAAGTATGAACTTAACGGGTAGGTACTACCCGAATTTAAACTTATAAAACGCTAATATGAAGAAAAAGCTTTTATAAATGAGTTCATATTATGCTACGAAATACTATTAACTACTCTTAATATTCTGTATGATTAACTTGTTCCATTTGACTATTTTGAAGGATATGGCACCGACTACTCGACACACCATGAATATGAATGAAGAGGAATTTCGTACTTTTCTAGCTTCAAACATAGCCGCAGTACAGGCTGCGCTACATACCAACAATAACCTTGGATCTAGCAGTACAGGAAATCGTGTAGGATGCACCTACAAAGAATTCACTTCCTGCAAACCTTTGGAATTTGATGGAACCGAAGGACCGATCGGATTGAAACGGTGGACCGAGAAGGTCGAATCGGTGTTTGCCATAAGTAAGTGTACTGAAGAGGACAAAGTGAAGTACGCTACGCATACCTTCACAGGTTCTGCGTTAACATGGTGGAATACCTATCTAGAGCAAGTAGTGTCGGAGCAAGTTATGCCAATGTAGTTTGTTATAAATGTGGAAAACCAGGCCACATTATTAGAAATTGCCCGAACCAGGAGAACACGAATGGACAAGGCCGTGGAAGAGTTTTCAATATTAATGCAGCAGAGGCACAAGAAGACCCGGAGCTTGTTACGGGTACGTTTCTTATTGACAATAAATCTGCTTACGTTTTATTTGATTCGGGTGCGGATAGAAGCTATATGAGTAGAGATTTTTGTGCTAAATTAAGTTGTCCATTGACGCCTTTGGATAGTAAATTTTTACTCGAATTAGCAAATGGTAAATTAATTTCAGCAGATAATATATGTCGGAATCGAGAAATTAAACTGGTTAGCGAAACATTTAAGATTGATTTGATACCAGTAGAGTTAGGGAGTTTTGATGTGATAATCGGTATGGACTGGTTGAAAGAAGTGAAAGCAGAGATCGTTTGTTACAAAAATGCAATTCGCATTATACGAGAAAAAGGAAAACCCTTAATGGTGTACGGAGAAAAGGGCAACACGAAGCTACATCTTATTAGTAATTTGAAGGCACAAAAACTAATAAGAAAAGGTTGCTATGCTGTTCTAGCACACGTCGAGAAAGTACAAACTGAAGAAAAGAGCATCAATGATGTTCCCATTGCAAAAGAATTTCCCGATGTATTTCCGAAAGAATTACCGGGATTACCCCCACATCGATCCGTTGAATTTCAAATAGATCTTGTACCAGGAGCTGCACCAATAGCTCGTGCTCCTTACAGACTCGCACCCAGCGAGATGAAAGAACTGCAAAGCCAATTACAAGAACTTTTAGAGCGTGGTTTCATTCGACCAAGCACATCACCGTGGGGAGCTCCTGTTTTGTTTGTCAAGAAGAAAGATGGTACATTCAGGTTGTGTATCGACTACCGAGAGTTGAACAAACTTACCATCAAGAACCGCTACCCACTACCGAGAATCGACGACTTATTTGATCAACTACAAGGCTCGTCTGTTTATTCAAAGATTGACTTACGTTCCGGGTATCATCAAATGCGGGTGAAAGAAGATGATATTCCAAAGACTGCTTTCAGAACACGTTACGGTCATTACGAGTTTATGGTCATGCCGTTTGGTTTAACTAATGCACCAGCTGTGTTCATGGACCTTATGAACCGAGTGTGTGGACCATACCTTGACAAGTTTGTCATTGTTTTCATTGATGACATACTTATTTACTCAAAGAATGACCAAGAACACGGTGAACATTTGAGAAAGGTGTTAGAAGTATTGAGGAAGGAAGAATTGTACGCTAAGTTTTCAAAGTGTGCATTTTGGTTGGAAGAAGTTCAATTCCTCGGTCACATAGTGAACAAAGAAGGTATTAAGGTGGATCCGGCAAAGATAGAAACTGTTGAAAAGTGGGAAACCCCGAAAACTCCGAAACACATACGCCAGTTTTTAGGACTAGCTGGTTACTACAGAAGGTTCATCCAAGAATTTTCCAGAATAGCAAAACCCTTGACTGCATTAACGCATAAAGGGAAGAAATTTGAATGGAAGGATGAACAAGAGAAAGAGTTTCAGTTATTGAAGAAAAAGCTAACTACGGCACCTATATTGTCATTGCCTGAAGGGAATGATGATTTTGTGATTTATTGTGATGCATCAAAGCAAGGTCTCGGTTGTGTATTAATGCAACGAACGAAGGTGATTGCTTATGCATCTAGACAATTGAAGATTCACGAGCAAAATTATACGACGCATGATTTGGAATTAGGCGCGGTTGTTTTTGCATTAAAGACTTGGAGGCACTACTTATATGGGGTCAAAAGTATTATATATACCGACCACAAAAGTCTTCAACACATATTTAATCAGAAACAACTGAATATGAGGCAGCGTAGGTGGATTGAATTATTGAATGATTACGACTTTGAGATTCGTTACCACCCGGGGAAGGCAAATGTGGTAGCCGATGCCTTGAGCAGGAAGGACAGAGAACCCATTCGAGTAAAATCTATGAATATAATGATTTATAATAACCTTACTACTCAAATAAAGGAGGCGCAACAAGGAGTTTTAAAAGAGGGAAATTTAAAGGATGAAATACCCAAAGGATCGGAGAAGCATCTTAATATTCGAGAAGACGGAACCCGGTATAGGGCTGAAAGGATTTGGGTACCAAAATTTGGAGATATGAGAGAAATGGTACTTAGAGAAGCTCATAAAACCAGATACTCAATACATCCTGGAACGGGGAAGATGTACAAGGATCTCAAGAAACATTTTTGGTGGCCGGGTATGAAAGCCGATGTTGCTAAATACGTAGGAGAATGTTTGACGTGTTCTAAGGTCAAAGCTGAGCATCAGAAACCATCAGGTCTACTTCAACAACCCGAAATCCCAGAATGGAAATGGGAAAACATTACCATGGATTTCATCACTAAATTGCCAAGGACTGCAAGTGGTTTTGATACTATTTGGGTAATAGTTGATCGTCTCACCAAATCAGCACACTTCCTGCCAATAAGAGAAGATGACAAGATGGAGAAGTTAGCACGACTGTATTTGAAGGAAGTCGTCTCCAGACATGGAATACCAATCTCTATTATCTCTGATAGGGATGGCAGATTTATTTCAAGATTCTGGCAGACATTACAGCAAGCATTAGGAACTCGTCTAGACATGAGTACTGCCTATCATCCACAAACTGATGGGCAGAGCGAAAGGACGATACAAACGCTTGAAGACATGCTACGAGCATGTGTTATTGATTTCGGAAACAGTTGGGATCGACATCTACCGTTAGCAGAATTTTCCTACAACAACAGCTACCATTCAAGCATTGAGATGGCGCCGTTTGAAGCACTTTATGGTAGAAAGTGCAGGTCTCCGATTTGTTGGAGTGAAGTGGGGGATAGACAGATTACGGGTCCGGAGATTATATAAGAAACTACCGAGAAGATCATCCAAATTCAACAACGGTTGAAAACCGCCCAAAGTCGACAAAAGAGCTACGCTGACATTAAAAGAAAAGATATAGAATTTGAAATTGGAGAGATGGTCATGCTTAAAGTTGCACCTTGGAAAGGCGTTGTTCGATTTGGTAAACGAGGGAAATTAAATCCAAGGTATATTGTACCATTCAAGATTATTAATCGTGTCGGACCAGTAGCTTACCGACTTGAGTTACCTCAACAACTCGCGGCTGTACATAACACTTTCCACGTCTCGAATTTTAAGAAATGTTTTGCTAAAGAAGATCTCACTATTCCGTTAGATGAAATCCAAATCAACGAAAAACTTCAATTCATCGAAGAACCCGTCGAAATAATGGATCGTGAGGTTAAAAGACTTAAGCAAAACAAGATACCAATTGTTAAGGTTCGATGGAATGCTCGTAGAGGACCCGAGTTCACCTGGGAGCGTGAAGATCAGATGAAGAAGAAATACCCGCATCTATTTCCATAAGATTCGTCAACACCTTCAACAGCTTAAAATTTCGGGACGAAATTTATTTAACGGGTAGGTACTGTAGTGACCCGAACTTTTCCATGTTTATATATATTAATTGAGATTGATATTTACATGATTAAATGTTTCTAACATGTTAAGCAATCAAACTTGTTAAGACTTGATTAATTGAAATAGGTTTCATATAGACAATTGACTACCCAAGTTGACCGGTGATTCACGAACGTTAAAACTTGTAAAAACTATATGATGACATATATATGGTTATATATATAGTTAACATGATATTATGATAAGTAAACATATCATTAATTATATTAACAATGAACTACATATATAAAAACAAGACTACTAACTTAATGATTTTGAAACGAGACATATATGTAACGATTATCGTTGTAACGACATTTAATGTATATATATCATATTAAGAGATATTCGTACATCATAATATCATGATAATATAATAATTTAAAATCTCTTTTGATATTATAAACATTGGGTTAACAACATTTAACAAGATCGTTAACCTAAAGGTTTCAAAACAACATTTACATGTAACGACTAACGATGACTTAACGACTCAGTTAAAATGTATATACATGTAGTGTTTTAATATGTATTCATACACTTTTTAAAGACTTCAAGACACTTATCAAAATACTTCTACTTAACAAAAATTCTTACAATTACATCCTCGTTCAGTTTCATCAACAATTCTACTCGTATGCACCCGTATTCGTACTCGTACAATACACAGCTTTTAGATGTATGTACTATTGGTATATACACTCCAATGATCAGCTCTTAGCAGCCCATGTGAGTCACCTAACACATGTGGGAACCATCATTTGGCAACTAGCATGAAATATCTCATAAAATTACAAAAATATGAGTAATCATTCATGACTTATTTACATGAAAACAAAATAACATATCCTTTATATCTAATCCATACACCAACGACCAAAAACACCTACAAACACTTTCATTCTTCAATTTTCTTCATCTAATTGATCTCTCTCAAGTTCTATCTTCAAGTTCTAAGTGTTCTTCATAAATTCCAAAAGTTCTAGTTTCATAAAATCAAGAATACTTTCAAGTTTGCTAGCTTACTTCCAATCTTGTAAGGTGATCATCCAACCTCAAGAAATCTTTGTTTCTTACAGTAGGTTATCATTCTAATACAAGGTAATAATCATATTCAAACTTTGGTTCAATTTCTATAACTATAACAATCTTATTTCAAGTGATGATCTTACTTGAACTTGTTTTCGTGTCATGATTCTGCTTCAAGAACTTCGAGCCATCCAAGGATCCATTGAAGCTAGATCCATTTTTCTCTTTTCCAGTAGGTTTATCCAAGGAAATTAAGGTAGTAATGATGTTCATAACATCATTCGATTCATACATATAAAGCTATCTTATTCGAAGGTTTAAACTTGTAATCACTAGAACATAGTTTAGTTAATTCTAAACTTGTTCGCAAACAAAAGTTAATCCTTCTAACTTGACTTTTAAAATAAACTAAACACATGTTCTATATCTATATGATATGCTAACTTAATGATTTAAAACCTGGAAACACGAAAAACACCGTAAAACCGGATTTACGCCGTCGTAGTAACACCGCGGGCTGTTTTGGGTTAGTTAATTAAAAACTATGATAAACTTTGATTTAAAAGTTGTTATTCTGAGAAAATGATTTTTATTATGAACATGAAACTATATCCAAAAATTATGGTTAAACTCAAAGTGGAAGTATGTTTTCTAAAATGGTCATCTAGACGTCGTTCTTTCGACTGAAATGACTACCTTTACAAAAACGACTTGTAACTTATTTTTCCGACTATAAACATATACTTTTTCTGTTTAGATTCATAAAATAGAGTTCAATATGAAACCATAGCAATTTGATTCACTCAAAACGGATTTAAAATGAAGAAGTTATGGGTAAAACAAGATTGGATAATTTTTCTCATTTTAGCTACGTGAAAATTTGTAACAAATCTATTCCAACCATAACTTAATCAACTTGTATTGTATATTATGTAATCTTGAGATACCATAGACACGTATACAATGTTTCGACCTATCATGTCGACACATCTATATATATTTCGGAACAACCATAGACACTCTATATGTGAATGTTGGAGTTAGCTATACAGGGTTGAGGTTGATTCCAAAATATATATAGTTTGAGTTGTATCAATACTGAGATACGTATACACTGGGTCGTGGATTGATTCAAGATAATATTTATCGATTTATTTCTGTACATCTAACTGTGGACAACTAGTTATAGGTTACTAACGAGGACAGCTGACTTAATAAACTTAAAACATCAAAATATATTAAAAGTGTTGTAAATATATTTTGAACATACTTTAATATATATGTATATATTGTTATAGGTTCGTGAATCAACAGTGGCCAAGTTTTACTTCCCGACGAAGTAAAAATCTGTGAAAGTGAGTTATAGTCCCACTTTTAAAATCTAATATTTTTGGGATGAGAATACATGCAGGTTTTATAAATGATTTACAAAATAGACACAAGTACGTGAAACTACATTCTATGGTTGAATTATCGAAATCGAATATGCCCCTTTTTATTAAGTCTGGTAATCTAAGAATTAGGGAACAGACACCCTAATTGACGCGAATCCTAAAGATAGATCTATTGGGCCTAACAAACCCCATCCAAAGTACTGGATGCTTTAGTACTTCGAAATTTATATCATATCCGAAGGGTGTCCCGGAATGATGGGGATATTCTTATATATGCATCTTGTTATTGTCGGTTACCAGGTGTTCACCATATGAATGATTTTTATCTCTATGTATGGGATGTGTATTGAAATATGAAATCTTGTGGTCTATTATTATGATTTGATATATATAGGTTAAACCTATAACTCACCAACATTTTTGTTGACGTTTTAAGCATGTTTATTCTCAGGTGATTATTAAGAGCTTCCGCTGTCGCATACTTAAATAAGGACGAGATTTGGAGTCCATGTTTGTATGATATTGTGTAAAAAACTGCATTCAAGAAACTTATTTTGTTGTAACATATTTGTATTGTAAACCATTATGTAATGGTCGTGTGTAAACAGGATATTTTAGATTATCATTATTTGATAATCTACGTAAAGCTTTTTAAACCTTTATTTATGAAATAAAGGTTATGGTTTGTTTTAAAAATGAATGCAGTCTTTGAAAAACGTCTCATATAGAGGTCAAAACCTCGCAACGAAATCAATTAATATGGAACGTTTTTAATCAATAAGAACGGGACATTTCAAATGTGGTAGCCGACGCCTTGAGCAGAAAGGACAGAGAACCCATTCGAGTAAAATCTATGAATATAATGATTCACACTAACCTTACTACTCAAATAAAGGAGGCGCAACAAGGAGTTTTAAAAGAGAGAAATTTAAAGGATGAAATACCCAAAGGATCGGAGAAGCATCTTAATATTCGAGAAGACGGAACCCGGTATAGGGCTGAAAGAATTTGGGTACCAAAATTTGGAGATATGAGAGAAATGGTACTTAGAAAAGCTCATAAAACCAGATACTCAATACATCCTGGAACGGGGAAGATGTACAAGGATCTTAAGAAACATTTTTGGTGGCAAGGTATGAAAGCCGATATTGCTAAATATGTAGGAGAATGTTTGACGTGTTCTAAGGTCAAAGCTGAACATCAGAAACCATCAGGTCTACTACAACAACCTGAAATCCCGGAATGGAAATGGGAAAACATTACCATGGATTTCATCACTAAATTGCCAAGGACTGCAAGTGGTTTTGATACTATTTGGGTAATAGTTGATCGTCTCACCAAATCAGCACACTTCCTACCAATAAGAGAAGATGACAAGATGGAGAAGTTAGCACGACTGTATTTGAAGGAAGTCGTCTCCAGACATGGAATACCAATCTCTATTATCTCTGATAGGGATGGCAGATTTATTTCAAGATTCTGGCAGACATTACAGCAAGCATTAGGAACTCATCTAGACATGAGTACTGCCTATCATCCACAAACTGATGGGCAGAGCGAAAGGACAATAAAAACGCTTGAAGACATGCTACGAGCATGTGTTATTGATTTCGGAAACAGTTGGGATCGACATCTACCGTTAGCAGAATTTTCCTACAACAACAGCTACCATTCAAGCATTGAGATGGCGCCGTTTGAAGCACTTTATGGTAGAAAGTGCAGGTCTCCGATTTGTTGGAGTGAAGTGGGGGATAGACAGATTACGGGTCCGGAGATTATACAAGAAACTACCGAGAAGATCATCCAAATTCAACAACGGTTGAAAACCGCCCAAAGTCGACAAAAGAGCTACGCTGACATTAAAAGAAAAGATATAGAATTTGAAATTGGAGAGATGGTCATGCTTAAAGTTGCACCTTGGAAAGGCGTTGTTCGATTTGGTAAACGAGGGAAATTAAATCCAAGGTATATTGGACCATTCAAGATTATTGATCGTGTCGGACCAGTAGCTTACCGACTTGAGTTACCTCAACAACTCGCAGCTGTACATAACACTTTCCACGTCTCGAATTTGAAGAAATGTTTTGCTAAAGAAGATCTCACTATTCCGTTAGATGAAATCCAAATCAACGAAAAACTCCAATTCATCGAAGAACCCGTCGAAATAATGGATCGTGAGGTTAAAAGACTTAAGCAAAACAAGATACCAATTGTTAAGGTTCGATGGAATGCTCGTAGAGGACCCGAGTTCACTTGGGAGCGTGAAGATCAGATGAAGAAGAAATACCCGCATCTATTTCCAGAAGATTCGTCAACACCTTCAACAGCTTAAAATTTCGGGACGAAATTTATTTAACGGGTAGGTACTGTAGTGACCCGAACTTTTCCATGTTTATATATATTAATTGAGATTGATATTTACATGATTAAATGTTTCCAACATGTTAAGCAATCAAACTTGTTAAGACTTGATTAATTGAAATATGTTTCATATAGACAATTGACCACCCAAGTTGACCGGCGATTCACGAACGTTAAAACTTGTAAAAACGACATGACGATATACATATGGATATACATATGGTTAACATGAGATTATGATAAGTAAGTATCTCTATAAGTATATTAACAATGAGTTATATACATATAAACAAGACTACTAACTTAAGGATTTCGAAACAAGACATATATGTAACGATTATCGTTGTAACGACATTTAAATGTATATATATCATATTAAGATATATTAATATATCATAATATCATGATAATATAATAATTTAACATCTCATTAGATATAATAAACAATGGGTTAACAACATTAATTGAGATCGTTAACTTAAAGGTTTCAAAACAACACTTACATGTAACGAATAACGATGACTTAACGACTCAGTTAAAATGTATATACATGTAGTGTATTTAGATGTATTAAAATACTTTTGGAAGACTTCAAGACATATATCAAAACACTCATACTTAACGAAAATGGTTACCGTTACTTTTCCATTCTTTTCTTTCATCAAGAATTCTAGTCGTATTCTTACCCGTATTATACACAGCTTCAAAACGTACTTACTATGAGTATATACCAATAGGAACTAGCATGGGATTCCACTCTTGATTATGTCATGTATGACTAATCAATTTTAACTTCTACCATGAGCTAGTCAACTAACTAGAACTCCTTTTAACCCCACTCACCACTCACCAATTACCACTTATCATTCACTCCATTTCACTTCCAATTCTCTTTCTAATTCTCTCTCAACACACACACACACTATTATGAACGTATTTTTCCAGTAGTTAATCATCATCTTCATCAAAAATCACTTCAAGAATTAAGCTATAATCATCATAGGAAGAACACTTCAAGAACACTTCAAAAAAACCCTTCAAGTTTACTAATTTACTTCCAAGCTTTCTAATCCATTCCAAGTAATCATCTAAGATCAAGAAACCTTTGTTATATACAGTAGGTTATCTTTATTATTCAAGGTAATATTCATATTCAAACTTTGATTCAATTTCTATAACTATAAACTATCTTAATTCGAGTAAAAATCTCACTTGAACTTGTTTTTGTGTCATGATCCTACTTCAAGAACTTTCAAGCCATCCAAGATCCTTTGAAGCTAGATCATTTCTTGTCACTTCCAGTAGGTTTACCTACTAAACTTGAGGTAGTAATGATGTTCATAACATCATTCGATTCATATATATAAAACTATCTTATTCGAAGGTTTAAACTCGTAATCACTAGAACATAGTTTAGTTAATTCTAAACTTGTTCGCAAACAAAAGTTAATCCTTCTAACTTGACTTTTAAAATTAACTACACACATGTTCTATATCTATATGATATGCTAACTTAATGATTTAAAACCTGGAATTACGAAAAACACCGTAAAACCGGATTTACGCCGTCGTAGTAACACCGCGGGCTGTTTTGGGTTAGTTAATTAAAAACTATGATAAACTTTGATTTAAAATTTGTTATTCTGAGAAAATGATTTTTATTATGAACATGAAACTATATCCAAAAATTATGGTTAAACTCAAAGTGGAAGTATGTTTTCTAAAATGGTCATCTAGACGTCGTTCTTTCGACTGAAATGACTACCTTTACAAAAACGACTTGTAACTTATTTTTCCGACTATAAACCTATACTTTTCTGTTTAGATTCATAAAATAGAGTTCAATATGAAACTATAGCAATTTGATTCACTCAAAACGGATTTAAAATGAAGAAGTTATGGGTAAAACAAGATTGGATAATTTTTCTCATTTTAGCTACGTGAAAATTGGTAACAAATCTATTCCAACCATAACTTAATCAACTTGTATTGTATATTATGTAATCTTGAGATACCATAGACACGTATACAATGTTTCGACCTATCATGTCGACACATCTATATATATTTCGGAACAACCATAGACACTCTATATGTGAATGTTGGAGTTAGCTATACATGGTTGAGGTTGATTCCAAAATATATATAGTTTGAGTTGTGATCAATACTGAGATACGTATACACTGAGTCGTGGATTGATTCAAGATAATATTTATCGATTTATTTCTGTACATCTAACTGTGAACAACTAGTTGTAGGTTACTAACGAGGACAGCTGACTTAATAAACTTAAAACATCAAAATATATTAAAAGTGTTGTAAATATATTTTAAACATACTTTGATATATATGTATATATTGTTATAGGTTCGTGAATCAACCAGTGGCCAAGTCTTACTTCCCGACGAAGTAAAAATCTGTGAAAGTGAGTTATAGTCCCACTTTTAAAATCTAATATTTTTGGGATGAGAATACATGCAGGTTTTATAAATGATTTACAAAATAGACACAAGTACGTGAAACTACATTCTATGGTTGAATTATCGAAATCGAATATGCCCCTTTTTATTAAGTCTGGTAATCTAAGAATTAGGGAACAGACACCCTAATTGACGCGAATCCTAAAGATAGATCTATTGGGCCTAACAAACCCCATCCAAAGTACCGGATGCTTTAGTACTTCGAAATTTATATCATATCCGAAGGGTGTCCCGGAATGATGGGGATATTCTTATATATATGCATCTTGTTAATGTCGGTTACCAGGTGTTCACCATATGAATGATTTTTATCTCTATGTATGGGATGTGTATTGAAATATGAAATCTTGTGGTCTATTGTTACGATTTGATATATATAGGTTAAACCTATAACTCACCAACATTTTTGTTGACGTTTAAAGCATGTTTATTCTCAGGTGAATACTAAGAGTTTCCGCTGTTGCATACTAAAATAAGGACAAGATTTGGAGTCCATGTTTGTATGATATTGTGTAAAAACTGCATTCAAGAAACTGATTTCGATGTAACATATTTGTATTGTAAACCATTATGTAATGGTCGTGTGTAAACAGGATATTTTAGATTATCATTATTTGATAATCTACGTAAAGCTTTTTAAACCTTTATTTATGAAATAAAGGTTATGGTTTGTTTTAAAAATGAATGCAGTCTTTGAAAAACGTCTCATATAGAGGTCAAAACCTCGCAACGAAATCAATTAATATGGAACGTTTTTAATCAATAAGAACGGGACATTTCACGTAGGGCCTACGTGTCCATCGGAAGCAGCCAATGGGGCAGGTGTACTACTATTGGCTTCGGAAGTAGAAGCGCCGGGATCACTAATGGGTAGCTAGACCGGTGTATCGGCAGCAGCAGCAGGTGGGGCAACGGGGTCTGAGTCTGAACTGCCCAAAACGCTAGCAGGTGGAGCATCCGACATCTGAACAAGGAAAAATAAATTTTCCATGTCAGTAAGTCATAAAGCAAGCACGTATTAGGCCAACAGTTTAAATCATGTGTAACAATAAGTAGCATGGCAATAATAACGAATCGTACAGAAGTAGCATGAAATCGAAAGCAAGTAATATCATGCAGTAGTGAAATCATGTAATAGCATAAGGCATATAGCAGTAAAAGTAAGCAGCAGCGTGCAGTAAGTACAGCGGAAACAAGTAAACTAGCAAGTTGTAGATTAGTCCTATTAGTGAATCCTACTCGGGTCGGTCTTAGACTCACTAATGCATCCTAATTCCCTACAACCAATGCTCTGATACCAAATGTGATGCCCCGTACAAAACCATCGTGTACGAATCATCAACAATAGGATCATTACAAGGTTAAGTACTATATGCGTTTTCAAAAAGAGTTTGCATTCAATAATAGACTGATGTCTAAACCAACATCGAATGTTTTACAATCCAAAAGCATGCTTCATTAAGTAGAAGCAAATAATAAGTGTATGTGACCACAACGGTCGTTACAAGTCATAGTTTGAAAGTACGAATGTTTGAATGCAAAATAAAGTAGTTCATGCGATAGCAACTCTAAGCAGCGGGTGTCTACGGCACGACTAGTACACAGCGGAAGCTAACCTCAAGCACCTGAGAAAAACATGCTTAAAAACATCAACACAAAGGTTGGTGAGCTATAGTTTAAGTATAACAGTATGTAAGGTAGGCCACGAGATTTCAGTGCTACAAAGAGCGTTTCAATACAGTATGATAAAGTATATGTTAACCGTGGGCACTTGGTAACTAACTTAACGTTTATACCCCCTGAAAGTACACTTGGCAAGTGCGTATGTCTACGAAGTATTAAACACTCGTTAAA
Organism: Rutidosis leptorrhynchoides; assembly: GCF_046630445.1. Classification (NCBI taxonomy): domain Eukaryota; kingdom Viridiplantae; phylum Streptophyta; class Magnoliopsida; order Asterales; family Asteraceae; genus Rutidosis; species Rutidosis leptorrhynchoides. Next base: position 97,216,418 of record NC_092334.1, on the reverse strand, counting down.
TGCTAGCGCGACTAGCCCGAGTGGGGATGTCAAACCCTATGGATCCATATCTAAGATTCGCGTTCACGGTTCAAAAACCAATGATTAAACGTTACCGAGCTAAAGGGAATGTTTATGCCGTTGTATAACCCACACATATATAAGTTTAAGTACTCGTGCCTAGTATGTAAAACATAAAACGCGCATGTATTCTCAGGCCCAAATAGTTAAAGTAAAAAGGGATGCTATAACTCACAATGATAATGTAGTCGTGAAGTCGGTTCGGAAAAGGTGTGCAAGTAATCAGTCCGAAGGTCCTCAACCTAAGTCAAATAGTACTAAGTCAGTAAATCGTCGTAATAGGTTTAAAAGTATGTAAATAAGGTCTTAAGGGTCATCATCATTCATCATTTAACAAAAGGTGTAATGTAGGTTTCGTTCATGAAGGTAGTTTACAACAAAGGCTGACTTCAGTCAGTCACCACGGCCTCTACCCGTGTATATAAATATGTATATAAATATACGAGTTAAATATGTATATAAATAGTTTACAACAAAGGCTGACTTCAGTCATTCATCATTTAAAAATTACGAGTTAACTATGTATATAAATATAATATAATATATAATTATATAAATTATATATATTATATTTATATAAAAATCCGTCGACAAGAAAGGAGCCAAAATGGAGTGAGCTGGAATTTCAAACTACGCAACTCGCGGAGTTTGAAGAGCAAAAATGCCGCGAGTTGCGGAGCAGCCAAATTCGAAAATCCCTATAAAACCCAACGAATTCTGATCATTTTTAATATCAAATAAATCAATCTCTCTCTATATCTATACGTAATATTTATATTTATAATTTATATTTTAATTTTAATTTTAATTTTAATTCTAATAATAAGGGTATGTTAGCAAATGTTGTAAGGGTGTAAGTCGAAATTCTGTCCGTGTAACGCTACGCTATTTTTAATCATTGTAAGTTATGTTCAAACTTTTTACATTAATGTCTCGTAGCTAAGTTATTATTATGCTTATTTAATTCGAAGTAATCATGATGTTGGGCTAAAAATATTAAAATTGGGTAATTGGGCTTTGTACCATAATTGGGGTTTGGACAAAAGAACGACACTTGTGGAAATTAGACTATGGGCTATTAATGGGCTTTATATTTGTTTAACTAAATGATTTATAAAGATTTACAATTGGGCGTCCTATAAATAACCATTTACACTCGATTGGACACGATGGGTAGGGTATTTATATGTACGAATAATCGTTCATTTAACCGGACACGGGAATAGATTAATAGCCACTAGAATTATTAAAACAGGGGTGAAATTATGTACAAGGACACTTGGCATAATTGATAACAAAGTATTAAAACCTTGGGTTACACTCAGTCGACATCCTGGTGTAATTATTAAACAAAGTATTAAAATCTTGTTACAGTTTAAGTCCCCAATTAGTTGGAATATTTAACTTCGGGTATAAGGATAATTTGACGAGGATACTCGCACTTTATATTTATGACTGATGGACTGTTATGGACAAAAACCAGACGGACATATTAAATAATCCAGGACAAAGGACAATTAACCCATGGGCATAAAACTAAAATCAACACATTAAACATCATGATTACGGAAGTTTAAATAAGCATAATTCTTTTATTTCATATTTAATTTCCTTTATTTTATATTTAATTGCACTTCTAATTATCGTATTTTTATTTATTGTTATTGTATTTAATTGCACTTTTAATTATCGTACTTTTTAATTATCGCAAGTTTATTTTATCGCACTTTTATTATTCGCAATTTCATTATCGTTATTTACTTTATGCTTTAAATTAAGTCTTTTATTTATTTAATATTTTACATTTGGTTTTAACTGCGACTAAAGTTTTAAAATCGACAAACCGGTCATTAAACGGTAAAAATCCCCCTTTATAATAATAATATTACTGATATATATATATATATATATATATATATTTGTATTTTTATAAATTAAACTAATATAGCGTTAAGCTTTGATTAAAAGATTTTCCCTGTGGAACCAACCGGACTTACTAAAAACTACACTACTGTACGATTAGGTACACTGCCTATAAGTGTTGTAGCAAGGTTTAAGTATATCCATTCAATAAATAAATAAATATCTTGTGTAAAATTGTATCGTATTTAATAGTATTTCCTGCTAAAATTTAATAGTATTTTATACCCCTTAGCTTTGACATCAAGTTATTTTTGGCGCCGCTGCCGGGGAACATCTAACTTAAACGCCGAAAGCGCAACGCTAAATATTAAAAAAAAAAATTTACGCTTTTGTAAGAATACGTTTTAATATATTCGAAAACGTAAAAAGAAAAAAAAAATATAAATATTTTTAAGAGTTTGTTAAATATTTAAGTTTTATAAAGTTGCTTTATTTTTATTTTAAAAAAATATAAGTTTTATTTAAATATTTTATTTAAAACATAAAATTAAGAAAACCAAAAATATATATATATATATATATATATATATATATATATATATATATATATATATATATATATATATATATATATATATATATATATATATATATATATATATATATATATAAATCTATTTTTAAGATTTTTATAAAATTATAAAGTATTTCTATTTTTATAAGTTTTTATTTAGTTTTTATAAATATTTTATTTAATTATTAAAACAGAAAATATAAAAAAAAAACAAAAACGCGTCGAATTTAAATCAGCCTGTCATCTGAAATTTGGAACCCCGCGACTCGCGGAGTTTTCCAGCTTCGGGAACCGCAACTCGTGGAGCAGCCCTGACACAGGTGACCAGAAACCCTAACTGCATCATTACGGTGTAATTATTATTATTATTATTATTTTAATTAAAACCCTAATTAGTTTTTTAGTTTTTAATTACTTAATTTAAGTTATTATTATTTTGTATATTTAGTTTAATTAATTTAAATAAATTATAAAATTTACACTTTTATAAAATAAATAATATAAGAATAATATTTTTATAAAAATTGTAATTTTTGCAACTTTTAGTATATTTTTATATTTTGTTTCTTTTTAATTGTTTTAGCGTAATATTTGCGTTTTTCGCTAGTTTTTAGTTTTAAACTTAATTTTTGCCATAGTTATTTTTATTTATAGATTTTTAGGCTTTGCCGTAAAATTCCTTAAGTGCTTTTTCTTTAGACTAAGATTTAGGTGCTTTAGAATTTTGCGACGCCTTTTTAAGATTTAATACCTTTTTAAGATATTGCCATTTGGGATATAGTTTTACTTGTAAGCTTTAATATTTTTCGACGCCTTTTACCTATGTATCAATTATCATTCCAATTAGTAATCTCAATTTGCGATTATAATTTTAAGTTAGTGATAGTAATAAGGTTGGGTTAGTCGAGTTTTTTTAAGTTGTATAGTCATTCTCTGTTTCTTTCATTTTTCGACGCCTTTTTCAATTTTTTTTCTTTTTCGACCTTTTTCGACGCGCTTTTTTTTTCTTTCTTATTTCTCGCTATTCTAGTTTTTAGGACATAGATTTTTATTCTACTTCTTATCTAAATTTCTTAAAACTACGAAAATTTATTTTAAGTGGTTAAATTGATAGACATCAAAATTTTCTGGTTCGTAGTAATAGTTGGATTTGTACGTGGACCGGGTTATTGGAGCCAAACAGTCCTCAATTATATTGAGACCAAACTAATCCTGCCCCTCTGCTGCATCTTTTGGCTATTCGAAACGTGGGCAAAATCAGAAAAGTCTATTAATTGGATAACTTATATAATTTTTCTTTCCTTTTTAAAAACTAATAGGATATTCAGTGAATGCACCGAGCAAGACGTTCACCACCTTTTGTACGTTCACCACCTGTAACTAGATCAAGACATTTAGCAAATATTACCGCCGTTGATTTTTCTTTAGAATCGTCATCCAGTCGACCAAGTACTCTAATTCAAATTTCCGATAATCCATTTTTTGAACCCGACCTCACAATTGAGAATCCGGAGAATATTCAGGGACAATTCGTAGATCCTGAACCATTAATTTTTCCTCCGGAACCACCAATCATTCAAACAGAGATTGTTGAGGAACGAACCATTAAATCAGAATCCTCTAGTGATTCCGATTCAACAAATTCAATTATGGAGAATCTAGAACCTTTAAGTATGGAAGACCGAATGAAAGCTAAACTTACTGGACAAGGTCACGCAATTACTCATCCATACATTAATGCGCCAGATTATGAAATCAAAGGACAAATTCTACACATGGTGACTAATCAATGCCAATTTAGTGGTGCACCGAAGGAAGATCCAAATGAACATCTTCGTACCTTTAATAGGATCTGCACACTATTTAAAATCCGAGAAGTGGAAGAAGAACAGATATATCTCATGTTATTTCCTTGGACTTTAAAGGGAGAAGCCAAAGATTGGTTGGAATCGTTACCTGAAGGGGCGATTGATACATGGGACGTTTTAGTTGAAAATTTTCTTAAACAATTCTTTCCGGCATCTAAAGCCGTAAGACTTCAAGGAGAAATTGTTACGTTTACACAGAAACCAAATGAAACTCTATATGAGGCGTGGACAAGATTTGGAAAGTTATTAAGAGGATGTCCGCAACATGGTTTAGACACCTGTCAAATAGTACAAATATTCTACCAAGGATGCGACATCACTACAAGAAAAAACATCGATATAGCAGCTGGTGGTTCCATTATGAAGAAAACCGAAACTGATGCTTACAAAATTATTGATAACACTGCTTCCCACTCACATGAGTGGCACCAAGAAAAAGATATCGTTAGATCATCTAAAGCAGCTAGAGCCGATTCTAGCCATGACTTAGATTTCATTTCTGCAAAGATAGAGCCGTTCAGTTTATCTAAGGCTCCGTCTATATTCATAGACCTCCGGCACCGCGTATGCAAACTTATCTAAGACAAAAATCGTTACCGTACTTATAATTGATGTTCTAAACCTATTAAAACGAAGAAGAAAACGAACAACGTCTCCGACTTACGCTCGAACACTTGAGAAAAGAGCAACTCTATACCGAATTCTCCAAGTGAGAATTTTGATTAAACGAAGTTCAATTTTTAGACCATGTTGTTAGTGGTCAAAGTATCTCAATACATCTCGCAATCGGAACCACACGTAATCGGGAAACCCTCACGACTCAGACTTGTATTCGTAAAATCTTAGATCTCGCCGGTTATCACTGAAGATTCATTTCTGACTTTTCTCGTGTTGCACGACCTTTAAACTCGTTAACTCACTGAGGGAAAATTTAAACCTCTCCGTGTCCGAACTTTGAACATGATCTTTCACACATACCTTATTAGCTGAATTCGTTTAGCACACTGGAACTCAAATATGGAAAAATTTCTACTTGAACGCCCGAAAGGCATACTCTCTCGACTCGAAATCAAGGAAACTGAAATTCGTTAATTTGCTCGAAAAATTTGAATACTTAATCATGGACCCGATCAACTTTCTCATCAACACGTGTCACGTTACATAGCTCTGTTATTTCACCATTTTCCGCCTGATATTACTAGAACTTGAGATAACACCCAATCCAAGAATACTTCACTCGTCTTTGACTTATCATACAACTACGTGTGCTATCTCGTTATCCCACCAAGCCTCAACATTCGACCACTAAGTGCGCGACATGGATACCTCAGGATGCGAGCTCATCCTATTCTAAGTTCTCATTTCACCCCTGTCTTATCGCTCGCACTTCCGTGTAAGGAAACTTTTTATAAAACTTCTCAATGGAGAGAGAAACTCTTCACATTATATTAGTATTCGCCACGATGGTGAATAGTCCTAACAACCATTTCGGGAACTGATGGATCTTCCGCGGTGCGGACGTCTTGAGAAACAAAACCTATTCAAACGTGTATTAAAGAAAATTCTAGCTCGGCACGGCGTACCATCTCCATTAAAATTTCAGATCAGGATACTCGTCTCACTTCTAAATTCGGGATGCCTTACAAGGAACCTTAGGGACACATTTAAACATGAGTGCCGTGTATCATCCACAACCAACGGACCAAACAAACGTACGTTTCACATCTTGGAAAGACATGTTACAAACTTGTATTGTTGCCTTTAGTTGTCTCCTCTCACACAGCAGTTACCATTCGTGTATTAACGCCGCACTTTCAAAACCCTATATGACCGCAAATGTCATACCCCTATTCGTTGGACCAAAGCATGTGGCAAGCAAATCACCGGATCCGAACTCATTCAAGAAATAACAGTTGAGGTCGTACAAGTCCGAGAAGGACTCAAGACGACCCGTAGTCGCCAAAAGGGCTATACCAATATTCGACATAAACCTCTCGAATCCCAAGTCAGTAACCGTGTAATATTGAGAACTCGCACCTTGGGAAGGTGTAATCCGTTTCGAGAATCAGGGAAAGTTAAAACCGCGATATATTAATCCTTTTGAAACCTTGGGGCGTATTGGAACCGCTCCTACCGTTTAGAACTTCCGACTCAATTAAGTTTCCGTTTACCCTACGTTCTATGCAACAAACTTAGAGACGTGTCCTACGGAACAGGAACGTGCTACTCTCCTAGATAAACTTACTATTGATGATAAACTCTCCTTCATGGGAAACTGGTTGAAATTGTGGATCGTAAAACCAAGTCTTAATACAAACTGAGATCTCGACTGTCAAAATTTGTGGGAATGCATAAGGACGTATCTTCACTTATTCATAGCATTGACAACACTAGGTCTCGAGTAAGAAACAACGACTATTGCTTCCAACTAAATTTCGGGACGAAATTTCTTTTAAGGTGTGGGTAATGTAACATCCCGCATTTTTCGTTAAATTATTTTAACGACCGTCTTTTTATTTTAATAATATCCTCAGTATCTCGATTCGTATCCTCCATTAGCTTACACTCTTAAAATATTTTTGTCATTCGGATTATAACATCTTTCGTTCTCTCGTGTAATTTAAAAATATTCATTCGGTTAATTCCCGCACCCGATTACAAACTTGAGGGACTAAACTTGCCAAAGTGTCAAAGATTTGACTAGGTCAAAGGAGTCAAACACCACCTCCTCCATTCATTATTTTCATTTTCATTTTCATTTTCTTCTCATACTTTCACATTTTATCTAAATTCTCCAAACAAAGAATTCATCATCCATTCATGATATAGCAAGTGTTTCACAAAACAAATTACATATTTGGAATCCTCCCTTCATCCTCTTCGACTTGATACCAATTTCATCTCATTTGGGTAACTTTCGAAAATCACTATATTTTGTGTTCTTGATGTTTTTGAATTATAAAAGTGTTAATTAGTGTCTATGGCTCGTGTATAACATGAATATATGTTTTGTTTGTTCGATTTATTGATTTGAGTAACTAGTTTGAACACTTGAAAATGGGTTTGCTTAATCTTTGATTTTGGAAGATTAAATGTTGTTAAATTGTTAAAGTTCATGTTTTAATTGTGTTACTAGTATCACTAGCTTCGTTATGATGCGTAGGTTGATTAAGAAAACTTCAAATACATGATTTGTGATTTTTGTGAATTTTGATTAGGCTTTGATGAACTTGAAATGAACTTTTGATACTTTAGATGGCATGAAATGTTATTAGTAAGTGTTTAGTTGTATTGCATGAGTAATTACCTTCGAAACGGCATATCATATGTGTGGATTGGATTCCCGAATCATGTAATGCATTTCAAGAACTTGAAACTTTAAAAATGGACCTTGAATGACCACTTGGCGAGAAATCGGTTATTGTAAATGATGTTTTCGCTTGATGAAAAGTAGTTAGTTGTGTTCCTTGTCAAAATACCTTTCCGATGATATAAGATACATGTTTTGGTTGTTTGCGGGTCATAAATGGTGATTGTTTGAAGTTAGGTTCGTGCATAAAACTTAAAAACTGCCAGAATTCTCTGCACAGGTAATGGCGCGGCGCGCCATATACCCGCGCGGCGCGCCAAAGTGGGCTGTCCAATTTTGTCAATTTTCGAATAATGTTTGCCATGCTACGGACCTCCGATTCACATGAGACTTGTTCTAACATGCTTATACATGAATAAAAACCTCAGAAAAATAGTTCAGGACCCGACCCGAACGTGTTGACTTTTTCGTTGACTTTGACCGACCAAAGTTTGACTTTTTGTTAAACTTAAACAAATGATTATGCAATCTTTCTAACATGATTCTTTACTTGTATCTTGCATGAAACTTGACAATTTGATTCACATGCTTTATAATCGAGTCGTAACGAGCCATAGGACTAATTGAACATCTTTGACCGATCGTGTTTACCGTTATTGATACAACCCTAATTGTTTAGGTCAAGACTAGCGTTCGTACTTTGCACGTTACTCGTTGAAGTACCTTTTTACTCTCGCACTCCAGGTGAGATCATAGTCCCACTTTTATTTTTTTGAACTTGTATTTGGGATAAGAAAACATAAACGTTTCTTTTTAACTAAGTGAACACAAGTACCGGAAAACAAACATTCTACATACGAGTTTAGAACGAAATCCTCAATTCGATTATCATTAGTTATACTTGCAGGGTGTAAGTGTAGGCGTGAACTTATGTTGTATGGCCATATGGGTTTGACAAACCCTCATCTCGGACGGTTCGCTACCGTCTATGGATGAAATATATTTTCGAGAAACAGTGTTGTTCTAGCACTATTATGATGGGGTTCAACGAACGGAATGTTAAGCCTTGATAATTGGGTGCTCGTGAATATTAACTTTTAGAATGTACTATTATTTTATCAATGTTGCAAATCTTGTGGTTCGACTTACTTTTACTCACTTACTTACTTAAACCTATGATTTCACCAATGTTTTCGTTGACAGATTTCTATGTTTTTGTCGGGTCTTTGAACGATATGCGAAACATGCGTCCGCTCATTATTTGATACTTGCTTTGGATGTCAAGTATACATGCATTTCATGGAGCGTCTTTTGACTTTCTTTAAAACTGTGTCGCATATGTTTCACATGTAACGAAACTTTTGGATGAACAACTCTTGTAAACTTTGAAACAAATCTTTATTTTTGAAAGGAATACGACATATCTTTGGTCAAACGTCACATTAAAGACCTATGACCACGCAACGGGACCCAAGTAGTCGACGCCGTTAATTGATGATTTTTCGGGGTCGCTACAAGTGGTATCAGAGCTTTGGTTGTAGGGATTTAGAGTTCATTGGTGTCAACCCCGAGTCATAGGGTACATTAGTGAATCTAGACTACAATCGGCATATAGACTGAATTAGGAATTACTTGATTATTTGTGCATTATACTCGAACTCTTTTATCATATCTAACTCGTATTCGATCTTGATCTTACGTTGACAAATTTTCTTGACGCGCCACCTTGACTTTATGAAGTAATGTTAAATGCACATGTGAATCAGGGTAATATAATTTTCGGGATTATATTACGGTGATTCACATGAACGTTCCGACATTATGACATAAAGAATTTAAGGCGAGTCAAGGAAAATTTTTCTCTCTATCCTTTTTCCGTATCACGGTTAGTATTGTTGAAAATACTAATCAACGATATTCTTGTGTCATGAAGGAACAATGGCTCACCAAGGTCAACACAATACTCCTCCCAAAACTCTAGAACAAGCTCTCCAACAAATGATAACCACCGCCGTGGGTGCGGCCGTGGCCGATCACTTTTCCAACAACAACAATCGTGGGGTCGGTAATTCAAACGAAGGTTGCTCCTACAAAAACTTTATGAAGTACAATCCTCCCACTTTCGATGGAACCGGGGGACCGGTTGCTCTCACCCGATGGTTTGATCAAACGGAATCTGTTTTTAGCATAAGCGGTTGTCGAGACCGAGATAAGGTCAAATTCTCCACCCTCACTTTCACCGGTGTTGCTCTCTCATGGTGGAACACGCATGTACAATCGGTGGGTATCGATGAAGCCTACACACTCTCTTGGACCAAATTAAGAGAAAGAATGATCACCGAATACTTCCCGCACGACGAGACTCAAAGGCTCGAACAAGGGCTAAGAAATTTAAAAACGGTCGGGAATGACCTCGAAGCTTATAATCAACGGTTTACCGAACTAGTCTTAATGTGTCCAAATCTCATGACTCCCGAGTCCCTAAGAGTTGAACTTTACATGGATGGCCTCCCTAAGAGCATTCAACACGGGGTAATGTCATCCAAACCCACTAACCTACAAGAGGCTTTAGCGATGGCCCGCCAATCTATAAAAACGATGAATGAAATTGAAGCGCCGGCACCAACGGCCGAGGACCAACCGGGTAACAACAAAAGAAAATGGGAAGCCTCTCCATCAAGCAACCACAACCACAACAACTTCGCCAAGAAGCCTTTCACCCCCGGTGGCAAGAAGGGGTATGCCGGAAACCTACCTTATTGTAACAAGTGCCACAAACATCATTTGGGCGAATGTGGTAAACCATTTTGCATCAGGTGTCAAAGAAGTGGCCATGTGGCCCATATTTGTAAAAGTGCCGCCCCCGTTGCTAAAAAGGGGCCCAATGTACCAAAAACAAGTGATTGTTTCGAATGTGGCCAACCGGGTCATTTTAGGAATGCATGTCCAACGAAGAAACCAACCCCAACGCACGCCGTTGAACTTTCAACATCGACACCTAGGATGCCCGAGACTATGATGGACTAGTCACGGGTGCGTTTCTTCACAAGAACCCGCATATTTCATACTTATTCGATTCGGTTACCGTTAGACGTTTTATAACCAAGGCTTTGACTCGTACTCTTTGCACTCCACCTTTTTCCTTTAGATATTACTTAGGCAATTCAAGTGACCAACGGAAAATATTGTGTACCTATAAATTTTATCGGAGGATATACGTTAATCTTATTGGGTGGATAATTTAAATTTTGACTTGACACCTATAGAACTAAGGAGCTCAAAACCTATTCGTTAAGGAGAAATGTTTCCCTGCAATTATGTATAGATTATTGCGAACTAAGTAATTTCTGGTTAAGAACCGATATCCTTTTCCCCGTATCAACAACCTCTTGAGCCGTTACAAGGATCTCGCGTGTATTCCAAAATCGACCTTCATTCTGGTTATCATCAATTGAGGGTTAAGGGAGACGATGTCTTACAAATCACTTTCCGAACTCGATATGACAGTTATAAATTTCTTTTAGTGCCGTTCAGTTTATCTAAGGCTCCGTCTATATTCATAGACCTCCGGCACCGCGTATGCAAACTTATCTAAGACAAAAATCGTTACCGTACTTATAATTGATGTTCTAAACCTATTAAAACGAAGAAGAAAACGAACAACGTCTCCGACTTACGCTCGAACACTTGAGAAAAGAGCAACTCTATACCGAATTCTCCAAGTGAGAATTTTGATTAAACGAAGTTCAATTTTTAGACCATGTTGTTAGTGGTCAAAGTATCTCAATACATCTCGCAATCGGAACCACACGTAATCGGGAAACCCTCACGACTCAGACTTGTATTCGTAAAATCTTAGATCTCGCCGGTTATCACTGAAGATTCATTTCTGACTTTTCTCGTGTTGCACGACCTTTAAACTCGTTAACTCACTGAGGGAAAATTTAAACCTCTCCGTGTTCGAACTTTGAACATGATCTTTCACACAAACCTTATTAGCTGAATTCGTTTAGCACACTGGAACTCAAATATGGAAATATTTCTACTTGAACGCCCGAAAGGCATACTCTCTCGACTCGAAATCAAGGAAACTGAAATTCGTTAATTTGCTCGAAAAATTTGAATACTTAATCATGGACCCGATCAACTTTCTCATCAACACGTGCCACGTTACATAGCTCTGTTATTTCACCATTTTCCGCCTGATATTACTAGAACTTGAGATAACACCCAATCCAAGAATACTTCACTCGTCTTTGACTTATCATACAACTACGTGTGCTATCTCGTTATCCCACCAAGCCTCAACATTCGACCACTAAGTGCGCGACATGGCTACCTCAGGATGTGAGCTCATCCTATTCTAAGTTCTCATTTCACCCCTGTCTTATCGCTCGCACTTCCGTGTAAGAAAACTTTTTATAAAACTTCTCAATGGAGAGAGAAACTCTTCACATTATATTAGTATTCGCCACGATGGTGAATAGTCCTAACAACCATTTCGGGAACTGATGGATCTTCCGCGGTGCGGACGTCTTGAGAAACAAAACCTATTCAAACGTGTATTAAAGAAAATTCTAGCTCGGCACGGCGTACCATCTCCATTAAAATTTCAGATCGGGATACTCGTCTCACTTCTAAATTCGGGATGCCTTACAAGGAACCTTAGGGATACATTTAAACATGAGTGCCGTGTATCATCTACAACCAACGGACCAAACAAACGTACGTTTCACATCTTGGAAAGACATGTTACAAACTTGTATTGTTGCCTTTAGTTGTCTCCTCTCACACAGCAGTTACCATTCGTGTATTAACGCCGCACTTCCGAAACCCTATATGACCGCAAATGTCATACCCCTATTCGTTGGACCAAAGCATGTGGCAAGCAAATCACCGGATCCGAACTCATTCAAGAAATAACAGTTGAGGTCGTACAAGTCCGAGAAGGACTCAAGACGACCCGTAGTCGCCAAAAGGGCTATACCGATATTCGACGTAAACCTCTCGAATCCCAAGTCAGTAACCGTGTAATATTGAGAACTCGCACCTTGGGAAGGTGTAATCCGTTTCGAGAATCAGGGAAAGTTAAAACCGCGATATATTAATCCTTTTGAAACCTTGGGGCGTATTGGAACCGCTCCTACCGTTTAGAACTTCCGACTCAATTAAGTTTCCGTTTACCCTACGTTCCATGCAACAAACTTAGAGACGTGTCCTACGGAACAGGAACGTGCTACTCTCCTAGATAAACTTACTATTGATGATAAACTCCCCTTCATGGGAAACTGGTTGAAATTGTGGATCGTAAAACCAAGTCTTAATACAAACTGAGATCTCGACTGTCAAAATTTGTGGGAATGCCCAAGGACGTATCTTCACTTATTCATAGCATTGACAACACTAGGTCTCGAGTAAGAAACAACGACTATTGCTTCCAACTAAATTTTGGGACGAAATTTCTTTTAAGGTGTGGGTAATGTAACATCCCGCATTTTTCGTTAAATTATTTTAACGCCCGTCTTTTTATTTTAATAATATCCTCAGTATCTCGATTCGTATCCTCCATTAGCTTACACTCTTAAAATATTTTCATCATTTGGATTATAACATCTCTCGTTCTCTCGTGTAATTTAAAAATATTCGTTCGGTTAATTCTCGCACCCGATTACAAATTTGAGGGACTAAACTTGCCAAAGTGTCAAAGATTTGACTAGGTCAAAGGAGTCAAACACCACCTCCTCCATTCATTATTTTCATTTTCATTTTTATTTTCTTCTCATACTTTCACATTTTCTCTAAATTCTCCAAACAAAGAATTCATCATCCATTCATGATCTAGCAAGTGTTTCACAAAACAAATTACATATTTGGAATCCTCCCTTCATCCTCTTCGACTTGATACCAATTTCATCTCATTTGGGTAACTTTCTAAAATCACTAGATTTTGTGTTCTTGATGTTTTTGAATTATAAAAGTGTTAATTAGTGTCTATGGCTCGTGTATAACATGAATATATGTTTTGTTTGTTCGATTTATTGATTTGAGTAACTAGTTTGAACACTTGAAAATGGGTTTGCTTAATCTTTTATTTTGGAAGATTAAATGTTGTTAAATTGTTAAAGTTCATGTTTTAATTGTGTTACTAGTATCACTAGCTTCGTTATGATGCGTAGGTTGATTAAGAAAACTTCAAATACATGATTTGTGATTTTTGTGAATTTTGATTAGGCTTTGATGAACTTGAAATGAACTTTTGATACTTTAGATGCCATGAAATATTGTTAGTAAGTGTTTAGTTGTATTGCATGAGTAATTACCTTCGAAACGGCATATCATATGTGTGGATTGGATTCCCGAATCATGTAATGCATTTCAAGAACTTGAAACTTTAAAAATGGACCTTGAATGACCACTTGGCGAGAAATCGGTTATTGTAAATGATGTTTTCGCTTGATGAAAAGTAGTTAGTTGTGTTCCTTGTCAAAATACCTTTCCGATGATATAAGATACATGTTTTGGTTGTTTGCGGGTCATAAATGGTGATTGTTTGAAGTTAGGTTCGTGCATAAAACTTAAAAACTGCCAGAATTCTCTGCACAGGTAATGGCGCGGCGCGCCATATACCCGCGCGGCGCGCCAAAGTGGGCTGTCCAATTTTGTCAATTTTCGAATAATGTTTGCCATGCTACGGACCTCCGATTCACATGAGACTTGTTCTAACATGCTTATACATGAATAAAAACCTCAGAAAAATAGTTCAGGACCCGACCCGAACGTGTTGACTTTTTCGTTGACTTTGACCGACCAAAGTTTGACTTTTTGTTAAACTTAAACAAATGATTATGCAATCTTTCTAACATGATTCTTTACTTGTATCTTGCATGAAACTTGACAATTTGATTCACATGCTTTATAATCGAGTCGTAACGAGCCATAGGACTAATTGAACATCTTTGACCGATCGTGTTTACCGTTATTGATACAACCCTAATTGTTTAGGTCAAGACTAGCGTTCGTACTTTGCACGTTACTCGTTGAAGTACCTTTTTACTCTCGCACTCCAGGTGAGATCATAGTCCCACTTTTATTTTTTTGAACTTGTATTTGGGATGAGAAAACATAAACGTTTCTTTTTAACTAAGTGAACACAAGTACCGGAAAACAAACATTCTACATACGAGTTTAGAACGAAATCCTCAATTCGATTATCATTAGTTATACTTGCAGGGTGTAAGTGTAGGCGTGAACTTATGTTGTATGGCCATATGGGTTTGACAAACCCTCATCTCGGACGGTTCGCTACCGTCTATGGATGAAATATATTTTCGAGAAACAGTGTTGTTCTAGCACTATTATGATGGGGTTCAACGGACGGAATGTTAAGCCTTGATAATTGGGTACTCGTGAATATTAACTTTTAGAATGTACTATTATTTTATCAATGTTGCAAATCTTGTGGTTCGACTTACTTTTACTCACTTACTTACTTAAACCTATGATTTCACCAACGTTTTCGTTGACAGATTTCTATGTTTTTCTCAGGTCTTTGAACGATATGCGAAACATGCTTCCGCTCATTATTTGATACTTGCTTTGGATGTCGAGTATACATGCATTTCATGGAGCGTCTTTTGACTTTCTTTAAAACTGTGTCGCATATGTTTCACATGTAACTATAAACTTGTAACGAAACTTTTGGATGAACAACTCTTGTCAACTTTGAAACAAATCTTTATTTTTGAAAGGAATACGACATATCTTTGGTCAAACGTCACATTAAAGACCTATGACCACGCAACGGGACCCAAGTAGTCGACGCCGTTAATTGACGATTTGTCGGGGTCGCTACAATTGATACATGGGACGTTTTAGTTGAAAATTTTCTTAAACAATTCTTTCCGGCATCTAAAGCCGTAAGACTTCAAGGAGAAATTGTTACGTTTACACAGAAACCAAATGAAACTCTATATGAGGCGTGGACAAGATTTGGAAAGTTATTAAGAGGATGTCCGCAACATGGTTTAGACACCTGTCAAATAGTACAAATATTCTACCAAGGATGCGACATCACTACAAGAAAAGACATCGATATAGCAGCTGGTGGTTCCATTATGAAGAAAACCGAAACTGATGCTTACAAAATTATTGATAACACTGCTTCCCACTCACATGAGTGGCACCAAGAAAAAGATATCGTTAGATCATCTAAACAGCTAGAGCCGATTCTAGCCATGACTTAGATTCCATTTTCGCAAAGATAGATGCTGTCGAGAGACGAATGGAAAAGATGACTAAGGATATTCACTCAATACGAATTAGTTGTGAGCAGTGTGGAGGACCACATTTGACAAAAAATTGTCTCAGTATTGAATTAACAATGGAACAAAGAGAGAATATTTCATACATAAACCAAAGGCCTGGAAATAATTATCAGAATAATTATCAACCGCCAAGACCGATCTACAATCAAAACCAGAATTATAATTGAAATATTCCATACAACAACCAACAAGGTCCTAGCAATCAACAAGTATCTAACAATACTTACAACCAGCAAAGACCTAATTTTCAAAACAAACCACCACAAACCGATGATAAAAAGCCGAATTTAGAAGATATGATGACGAAGCTAGTTGAAACTCAAACGCAGTTTTTCACATCTCAAAAACAAACTAATGAACAAAATGCTCAAGCATTTAGAAATCAACAAGCTTCTATTCAAAACTTGGAACAAGAAGTAAGTAACCTAGCAAGGTTAATAGGTGAAAGAAAACCGGGAAGTTTACCTAGTGATACAAATGCAAACCCCCGGAATGAAACAGCTAAAGCCATTACCACAAGAAGTGATACAACACTTAAACCACCTGAAAAACCTGTAACTTCTGATGAAGCTATTCCTACTCCATAAGAACCACAACCTGATCAAGATAAGGAAAAAGAACCAGTAGTTGAAAAGGTTAATGAAGATAACACAGTTAAGGCTAAACCTTATGTTAAACCATACCAACCACCACTTCCTTACCCGAGTAAAATGAAGAAAGAGAAACTTGAAGCCGAGCAATCTAAATTCTTGGATATGTTTAAACAGATAAATGTAAATCTTTATTTCATTGATGTGATTTCAGGAATGCCTAGATATGCTAAATTCTTGAAAGATCTGATCACGAATAGAAAGAAAATGGAAGAACTCTCGGCTGTTACTATGAATGCTAATTGTTCAGCAGTGCTGTTGAATAAGATACCAGAAAAACTATCTGATCCAGGAAGTTTCACAATTCCATGTTTTCTGGGTAGTCTTAGTTCAATAGAAGCATTGGCAGACTTAGGTACTAGTATAAATTTAATGCCGTATTCACTATACACTAAACTAGACCTTGGAGAATTGAAACCAACAAGAATAAGCATACAACTAGCCGATCGATCAATAAAATATCCTAGAGGGATAATGGAGAATATGCTAGTTAAAGTTGGTACTTTAGTATTTCCAGTAGATTTTGTTGTTCTGGACATGGAAGAAGATTCTCAAGTTCCTCTCATATTAGGAAGACCATTCTTAAACACGGCTAAAGAAATGATTGACGTGTTCGGTAAGAAACTGACCCTAAGTATAGAGGACGAGAGTGTTACCTTTTCAGTTGATAGAGCAATGCAACAACCGCAATCTGCAGATGATACATGTTATTATATTCAAACTATAGATTCACATGCAGAATTGTTAGAAGAATTTCCAGAATTACAAGGAACAGGAGAATGTTCTTTAAGAGAAGGAACTGAACCAATTGATGAAGTTGAAATGTTAGCTACACTTATAGCTAATGGATATGAACCAACAACAGAAGAAATTCAAATGCTAAAAGAAGAAGACAGATATCGATATAAACCATCAATAGAAGAACCACCGAAATTAGAGTTAAAGCCACTTCCAAACCATTTGGAATACGCTTATTTACATGGTGAATCTGAATTACCTATAATAATATCGTCTTCTCTTACTGAAAATGAGAAATCACAACTCATTTCTGTGTTGAAAGCTCATAAACCAGCTATTGCATGGAAGATTCATGATATTAAAGGAATAAGTCCTTCGTATTGCACACATAAAATCCTTATGGAAGAAGGTCATAAAACGTATGTGCAACGCCAACGAAGACTAAATCCGAATATGCAAGATGTAGTAAAAAAAGAAATTATTAAACTACTAGACGCAGGTTTAATTTATCCAATCTCTGATAGTCCATGGGTAAGCCCAGTTCAATGCGTGCCTAAGAAGGGTGGCATGACTGTCATTACAAATGAAAAAAATGAGCTTATTCCTACTAGGACTATAACAGGATGGCGTGTATGTATTGATTATAGAAAATTAAATGACGCCACCAGAAAAGATCACTTTCCCTTACCTTTCATTGATCAAATGTTGGAAAGGCTAGCCGGAAATAGTTACTATTGTTTTCTTGATGTATTTTCCGGATATTTTCAAATTCCAATAGCACCCGAAGATCAAGAAAAAACCACGTTCACGTGCCCTTATGGTACTTTTGCTTACAAGCATGCCATTTGGACTTTGCAACGCCCCTGCAACCTTTCAAAGGTGTATGATGGCGATTTTTCACGACATGATAGAAGAATGCATGGAAGTTTTCATGGGTGACTTTTCAGTCTTCGGTGATACATTTGAATCATGTCTAGCTAATCTTGAACGAATGCTGATTAGATGCGAATAATCAAATCTAGTACTTAATTGGGAGAAATGCCATTTCATGGTTAAAGAAGGCATCGTTCTTGGACATAAAATTTCAAAAGAAGGAATTGAAGTGGATAGAGCTAAAGTAGATGTAATTGCTAAACTTCCACATCCCACCAATGTTAGAGGAGTTAGGAGTTTTCTAGGGCATGCCGGTTTTTACCGACGTTTCATAAAAGATTTTTCTAAAATTGCCACTCCTATGAATAAACTCCTAGAAAAGGATGCTCCAGTCATCTTTTCAGATGAATGCATCAAATCTTTTAATATTCTTAAAGAGAAACTCACTAATGCGCCGATCATGATAACACCAAATTGGAATCTATCATTTGAACTAATGTGCGATGCAAGTGATTTTGCAATGGGAGCCGTTTTAGGACAAAGGATTGAAAAACGATTTCAACCTATATATTATGCTAGTAAGACGTTACAAGGAGCACAAACAAATTATACAACTACTGAAAAAGAACTCCTTGCTATTGTCTTTGCTTTTGACAAATTTCGTTCATATCTTGTTCTAGCATAAACGGTGGTCTATACCGACCATTCTGCTCTTAGATACCTATTTTCAAAACAAGATGCCAAACCAAGATTAATCCGTTGGATCTTACTCTTACAAGAATTCGATATTGAAATCCGAGATAAAAGAGGAGCAGAAAATCTCGCCGCTGATCATCTTTCTCGTCTTGAAAATCCCGAATTAGAAGTTCTAAATGAATCAGCCATACAAGAAAACTTTCCTGATGAATATCTATTGAAGATAGATTATAATGAAATTCCATGGTTTGCAGACTATGCAAACTATTTAGTATGTGGATTCCTTGAAAAGGGATTATCGTACCAAAAACGAAAGAAATTCTTCAGTGATATAAAACACTATTTCTGGGAAGATCCACATCTATTTAAAAGTTGTCCAGATGGAATAATACGCCGATGTGTATTCGGAGATGAAGCTAGTAAAATTTTAAACCATTGTCACACAGGACCAACAGGAGGGCATTATGGGCCTCAACTAACAGCAAGAAAAGTTTATGATGCTGGATTCTATTGGCCTACAATTTACAAAGACGCACACCTTCTTTGCAAATCCTGTGATGCTTGTCAAAGGGCCGGAAAAATAAGTCAACGTAATGAAATGCCACAAAATGTCATTCAAGTATGTGAAGTATTTGACATTTGGGGTATTGACTTTATGGGTCCATTTCCAAAATCTCATAATAATCTCTATATTCTCGTAGCGATTGATTATGTATCTAAATGGGCGGAAGCACAAGCTCTCCCAACTAACGATGCACGAGTTGTAGTCAACTTTTTAAAACGTCTTTTTGCAAGGTTTGGAACACCGAAAGCTTTAATAAGTGATCGGGGAACTCATTTATGTAATAATCAACTTGAGAAAGTTCTTAAAAGATATGGAGTAACTCATAAAATCTCCACCGCATATCATCCACAAACAAGTGGACAAGTTGAAAATACCAACCAAGCTTTAAAACGTATTCTAGAAAAAACCGTAGGATCAAATCCGAAGGAATGGTCCATTAAATTGGAGGATGCACTCTGGGCTTTTAGAACAGCCTACAAAACTCCAATTGGAACCACACCTTTCAGACTCGTCTATGAAAAAAGCATGTCATCTTCCAGTAGAAATTGAACACAAAGCATTTTGGGCTTTGAAGACATGTAATCTTGATTTACATGAAGCTGGACGTCTACGGTTAAGTCAACTAAACGAATTAGAAGAATTAAGACATGAAGCATACGAAAATTCATTAATCTATAAGGAAAGAACGAAGAGATGGCATGATAAAAGAATCAGAAGTTCAAAAGAATTTAAAGAAGGAGACAGAGTTCTTCTTTTCAATTCACGATTCAAGCTATTTCCTGGAAAATTGAAATCAAGATGGTCTGGACCATTCATAGTTAAAAGAGTTTTCCCATACGGAACGATAGAATTAATAAATTCAAATGGGATTGAATTTAAGGTTAATGGTCACAGAGTTAAATATTACATAGATAGTTCAATGAAAGTTGACAATGAAGTTAATCACAATTTCGATACCACAGCTAACTAAGTGTGGGGAGAATCAAGTCTTTAAAGGATAATATGTATTTCTGTTAGAGTTAGATTGTCTGTTTTCGTGTAGTTCTCGAAAATGGAACCCGAATGGTCTTTCCCTAGCAGACCCTAAAGAACTAGTCTTCTCCCCCTATTCTGAATTTTTATTTTTTTAGGTTTTTACGAAATGAAGACTTCCTGTGAACTAAACCATGGTCTAATGCTACACGCTTTGATCACTAAACATAATAATGACACACTTCCGAGTGAAATAGTATCAGTAATCAGAGAAAGATTAGACGGAGTAAGAAAAGAATCCAGATGCGAAGATAATAAGTTACAATTTGGTAAAGGAAAATCAAAATCCGCAGCGAAAAGAAGAGCACGACACCTAGAAAGATGTCACAAATGCGGAAAATGGTCACATGGAGGTAAATGTTCAAATAATCAAACCTATTCAAACACCGAATTTGTTACTTTATGCAAAGACGGACCGTTCATATGTTTAGAAGAAAAAACACTGAATGCTCGAGGTTACGCCTATGTAGCCATGGAAAATCAATTAAACCGACTATCTTATGAATGGGATAGATCATATAACTAAGAATACTATCTCACAGGTAAGTCTGTACAGTTTTTATTTTTTTTTATTTTTATTTTTAACCTTTTGATAATAAACGCTAATTTGTTCGCTATAAAGTATTAAATTGGTATTGAATAAAATTAGGTTTGGCGACCGAAATTATTGATATCATTCAAAAATTTATTACATCACTGTGAAATTTAACGTTTATTCTTAAGGTATAAATATCTTTAATCAATCAACCCAAAATATTTCAAAAATTCGTCATGAGTTAAATTAGGTCATGGAACCGAAATTACTTT
Source organism: Rutidosis leptorrhynchoides (assembly GCF_046630445.1). Lineage (NCBI taxonomy): Eukaryota > Viridiplantae > Streptophyta > Magnoliopsida > Asterales > Asteraceae > Rutidosis > Rutidosis leptorrhynchoides. The sequence goes on along the minus strand of NC_092334.1, from coordinate 97,195,058 downwards.
ACCGAAAAGAGGGGCGTATATTTTTGATAATATTTGATTGATTAAAGTGGGATAAAAGCCAAAAAGATTTTTAATTTTACCATGTTTTAAAAAATTAATATATAAAAATTAAAATAATATTGTAAACTTTTTAAAATTAATATATTTAAAATTATAAATATTTGAAAAATTAATCTTTTTAATATAAGTTTGTATGTTTAAAAACAAAAATATAATATAAGTTTGGTGTGAATTTTTAATTTTTATTATATGAATTCTTAATTTTATGCATTTTAAATTTAAGTTTGGTGTGAATTTAAAAACAAAAATTTACTTTATGTCGCTAAGTTAAAAATATGATTTTTAAAATTCGTCGTAAGTTGAAGACTAGGTGTTTGAACCGAAATTGCTTTACCCGAGGGAGGGACGAGAACTTTTATTATCATTATTTTTAATCTTATTGAATTAAAGTATGCCAAAAACATTAAAAAAAAAAAACCCAAAAATCTAAGCTTTTAAAACAATCGCTTGAAAAAGACAAATTTTAAAATTTTGTCGAGGGACGGACTAGGACATCGATCCGAAACGACCTCATCCTAAAACAAAGGAAAACAAAATTTTAAATTTATTTTATATTTGTTTTATAAGTTAAGGCTTATTAAAAAAAAAAAAAAAACCCCGCGACTCGCGGAGTTTGAAGAACAAAATCACCGCGACTCGCGGAGAGACCAAAATCCAGAAAAAAATAAAACGGCCAGAACAGATCAGTCAACACACCCAACCCAAAATTACTGCGAAAATACACACGAAAAACACACACAAAAACTTCTGAAATTCACAATTTTTCACCATTTTTCATCACATTTTTTACTAAAATCATGTTGAGAAGGATGCTATCAAGGAATTACTCAAGAAAAACGACTGAAAGGGGTGAATCTTCATCCCAAGCTCGCAATGCTCCTCCTGAGAATGCGGAACAACAGGATGTTGATAGCTATTATAAACAAGATATACCTCATCCAGTTATAACATTTTCAGATATGCACTTGGAAGATTTGCACCCGAACTTGAGATTTGACAGACGTTGGATAGATTATCCAAAATACCAAAGGGACTTGCATACTCTTCATTCTAAAGCTGTTGAAGTACCTAGGGTAATAGAATGGGCACCGTTAGAAGCTGTAGAATTAGCCGGGCCAATTAGGGAATTACTTAAACAGAGGTATGGTAATTCTACTTTTAACAATTGGGTACGTTTATTCAACATGCGTAGACCTGTATATAAAGTATGGTGTGAAGAATTATTGTGTAGTATAGAAATAAATGATCGGGTAGTTAGTTTAACCGATCGATCTTTTATTAGATTTTTGTTAGGAGGTTCGATGCGCCACATGTCTTTACTAGACATGGCTCAGGCTTTACGTATATATACGCCTGAGGAGTTAGCATCTGCCAATTGTAGAGGGTTGATACTAAATGGTAGAAAGATCGACAAAAATTTCGATACGCATGGTGTATGGAGTCAAATGACTAGCCATCACCGATTTAAAGGGGGAAATTACTCTTATTTGGATATAGATAGAGCAGAGTTAAGAGTAATTCATAGGTTTTTAGCCAATTCGATTACACAACAAGGTAAGAATAAGGAAAAGGTAAATGAACAGGATTTGTTTTACCACATGTGTATTCGAGACCCATAAAGTGCTGTAAGTATACCTTATTGTGTGGGTTATTATTTATCAGCTATGGTTAAGGGGATGAGACCGCATAGCATAATAGGAGGTGGTATATTTATTACTTTGATTGCTGAATATCTCGGTGTGGATATAAGTCGAGGGGGATTATTAATCGAAGAATCAGAACCCCGTGATACAATAGGTTTAAATGTATATCATGGTGCGAAGGTTTTGAAGAGGCGAAATAACGCCGCAGTACAATACCATGGTAGACATCCACAGGTTGAGAGAAACCAACAGCAAGGTAATGTGGGAGGAGGAAATGAAATGACAGAAATGCAAAGGTTTATAGCTTCACAAGAGTACGAAAATGCTAGACATCGAGCATTTGAAGATTGGCAAGTTCATCAAAACCAAATCATAGCTTATTGCCAACAAATAGGTAGAAACTATATTCCTACTCCATCGCCCGTATTTCCTCCCTGGTCTATAGAGATCCAACCACCGTATCCTACGTATAACCCAGCCGAAGCATTTTATAACACATATGGTTATGCATGGAACCCCTACTGGTATCAGTATCATCCCTAGTTTACTTAGTTTTATTTATTTTATTATTTGTAATGTTGATACATTTTAATACTTATGTTAATATTGTAATAGTTTTTATAATTTTCTAACTTTTATTATTAGATTTTAATAATTTTTGAATGTTGGGTAATATACCAAACTTCAAAAATATGTATATATGTTTGCAGTTTATCTTATGTACACAACAGGGAAAAACAACGCATTTTCAAAGACTAGCATTAAGTTCAGCAAAAGCAACTAATTTTGACGACAAGATGCAAAATAAATGTGATATAACAACAAGACGGAATGAACAAATGATATGCACCATTTATCATTCAGAAAACAAACGCCAATATGTTTGGAAACTTTGGTAAAATTTAATCATTTTTCTACGCTAATCACCCTCAATAATTTAAATTGTTACTGATTTCTTGCAAATGAGGGCATTGCAAGATCTTAAGTGTGGGAAGGGGTTAAATTCTTTCGGATTTTTATCTTAAACACTTGGTTACCATTAAAAATAATAGTAAAGCAGTAGTTGTATTAGAATCTAGTGCTCTCTGATAATAAAGAACAGCCCTAGTCTTATATACTGACTACCCAATTCTAGTAAAAATTTTCAAAATTTTCAATTAAATGAACTCAAAATCATGTTTATACATATTTATGAACGATAAAACTAGGTGTTAACACCGAAATTATTGTTACCTTGGAAAGGACATAAATTGAGAAACAAACCAAAATGTTAGAATTCAATTAAGAATGGAATAGAGGAGAACAAAAAGGAAAATAAAAGCCAAGTGTGGGAAAATTCACCAAGTTATCTTAAACATATGTCACATATTTTTGTACAAATAATTGAAAATACTTTTGTTTTGGACGATAATTAACTGTTTTACCCGATTTACTGTAAGAAAGATGGATCTACACGATGAATCAATTTCATCATTAAAAGGAAGTAAAGTCTTCCGAAAAAGAAACGCGCTTCTTGATTTAGGTCAGGAAGTTGTCGTTCAGACCAGCTGTAGGTTGACAAAAAATCTAGAAAAGTCATCACTAAAATCAGCAGGAAATCCACGGACCTCAGCATAAAACAGGGTCGCCAAGTGGTTAGATTTATCCTAACCATGAGAAGGATTTATCTCGTAAAATGGGGGGGCACCGTGCAAATTAGCTGGATAAGACTAATGAATCAGATCCCCAGAAAGGATAATCTCCTTAAAAGATCAAAAATCAGCTTTTAAGCCTGATATTACTCAATCCTAGAGATTGACCTTAAAGATTGAGAATTCAAACTCATGGAATTCAATGATATCTAAACTCGAGCTTAAACGAGAAAATATTTTGATCAAATTATAAACCGATTTATTTTCTGAAAACCCATTTTCAATGCGTTCATTACCATTGAACGTAAAATCCTAGAAATTCACCTGGAATTCATTAGGTCACCTGAACCAAATCGGGTGTCAACCGTAAGAACGGTGGTTGCATAGCATGGTCGAAGACAGGACCTTATGCCAGACCGGAAAATTATAAGGGTGAGCTTTACTATTGCTCCTACAAAGGATGGTAATTGCGTCCGACACGTTATAGACCATAATTAAAAGCATGTCAGGGGACATTGCCTTAACAGTTGCTTGTTCAACGCTTTCCTTTATAACCGGATGGTAGTTTACCGAAAGGTAATATACGGAGCAAGTATACTTGATGTGTTGCTTTCCTAATACAAGGTTAGCAAGTGGGTGACACAAAACCACAAGTTTTGAGCTAAAATTTTCAAATCTGAAACCCACCAAACCCACAAAAATATTTTGCAAACACCGGTGAAGGGTTATTCCGGAAAACTTATCTAGGGTAAAAGCTAGATTAAAATTTTCAAAAGATCAAATGTTTTCATAAAGATCCAATTTCCTTAATGGATCTAAATTTTATAGTCATGTGGGACTGTAAACCATATCGTTACTACCATTGTTTATACCGCCGTATAGAAATCACTGATGTACAAAATGTGAAGAATAAAGAAGTGATTCTAGCATTTCAAGACTATATTGCTTGAGGACAAGCAACGCTCAAGTGTGGGAATATTTGATAATGCTAAAAACGAACATATATTTCATAGCATTATTCCCCAAGAAAGACAAGCTTTTAGTTGCAATTGTTCTATTTAAAAGTGATATTCGTTTAAATAATAAAAGGTGAAGACAAAAGACAGATTCGACGAATTGAAGACGCAAAGGTCCAAAAAGCTCAAAAGTACAAAATACAATCAAAGTGGTTCCAATTATTGATAAGAAACGTCTCGAAATTACAAGAGTACAAGATTCAAAACGCAAAGTACAAGATATTAAATTGTACGCAAGGACGTTCGAAAATCCGGAACCGGGACATGAGTAAACTCTCAACGCTCAACGCAACAGACTAAAAATTAAGAGTTAACTATGTATATAAATATAATATAATATATAATTAATTATATAAATTATATATATATTATATTTATATAAAAATCCGTCGGCAAGAAAGGAGATAAAATGGAGTGAGCTGGAATTTCAAACTCCGCGACTCGCAGAGTTTGAAGAGCAAAAATGTCGCGAGTTGCGGAGCAGCCAAATTCGAAAATCCCTATAATACCCAACGAATTCTGATCATTTTTAATATCAAATAAATCAATCTCTCTCTATATCTATACGTAATATTTATATTTATAATTTATATTTTAATTTTAATTTTAATTTTAATTTTAATTCTAATAATAAGGGTATGTTAGCAAATGTTGTAAGGGTGTAAGTCGAAATTTTGTCCGTGTAACGCTACGCTATTTTTAATCATTGTAAGTTATGTTCAACCTTTTTACATTAATGTCTCGTAGCTAAGTTATTATTATGCTTATTTAATCCGAAGTAATCATGATGTTGGGCTAAAAATATTAAAATTGGGTAATTGGGCTTTGTACCATAATTGGGGTTTGGACAAAAGAACGACACTTGTGGAAATTAGACTATGGGCTATTAATGGGCTTTATATTTGTTTAACTAAATGATAGTTTGTTAATGTTAATATAAAGATTTACAATTGGGCGTCCCTATAAATAACCATTTACACTCGATCGGACACGATGGACGGGGTATTTATATGTACGAATAATCGTTCATTTAACCGGACATGGGAATGGATTAATAGCCACTAGAATTATTAAAACAGGGGTGAAATTATGTACAAGGACAATTGGCATAATTGATAACAAAGTATTAAAACCTTGGGTTACACTCAGTCGACATCCTGGTGTAATTATTAAACAAAGTATTAAAATCTTGTTACAGTTTAAGTCCCCAATTAGTTGGAATATTTAACTTCGGGTATAAGGATAATTTGACGAGGATACTCGTACTTTATATTTATGACTGATGGACTGTTATGGACAAAAACCAGACGGACATATTAAATAATCCAGGACAAAGGACAATTAACCCATGGGCATAAAACTAAAATCAACACGTCAAACATCATGATTACGGAAGTTTAAATAAGCATAATTCTTTTATTTCATATTTAATTTCCTTTATTTTATATTTAATTGCACTTCTAATTATCGTATTTTTATTTATTGTTATTGTATTTAATTGCATTTTTAATTATCGTACTTTTTAATTATCGCAAGTTTATTTTATCGCACTTTTATTATTCGCAATTTCATTATCGTTATTTACTTTACGCTTTAAATTAAGTCTTTTATTTATTTAATATTTTACATTTGGTATTAACTGCGACTAAAGTTTTAAAATCGACAAACCGGTCATTAAACGGTAAAAATCCCCCTTTATAATAATAATATTACTTATATATATATTTGTATTTTTATAAATTAAACTAATATAGCGTTAAGCTTTGATTAAAAGATTTTCCCTGTGGAACGAACCGGACTTACTAAAAACTACACTACTGTACGATTATGTACACTGCCTATAAGTGTTGTAGCAAGGTTTAAGTATATCCATTCAATAAATAAATAAATATCTTGTGTAAAATTGTATCGTATTTAATAGTATTTCCTGCTAAAATTTAATAGTATTTGATATCCCTTAGCTTTGACATCAGTTACTTACATGCTAAAGCTTAAAAGTGTGGATATTAAGGGTGCATGCATGGGGAAGGTGTGCAACTAGATTCCAAGTGCATGAAACTAACTAGTTACATTTACAAGTACTACTTACATGACTAAGTGGGCTAGTTAATCCACTTAAACGGTAGGGTGGGCTTATAAGCCCAAGTTCAAGAGTTCACAACATTAATCAAAGCCCAAGTTCAATAAATTAACAAATAAGTCCAATAAAAGCCCATGTAATTAACTAACAACTTTAGTTAATTGAAATGATTAATAAACTTAATCATGAATGTAAATAATATCTAAAAATATTATTCGTGAAAGTTCCGGGTGTCACAAAGACGTTTCTGGCAATTAAAGTCAAGTTCGGGCAATCATGGCAACATGTAAATGTAATAACATACATTCGTTTAATCACACGTATTAATAATAATAATTATTAATAAATAAATGTTGGAAATTCCAGGGTCGTTACAGACGTCGTCCTACATATCCTTCAAGCACACGACTAAAATTAAACACACTTACTGAATTAAACACACTTCAAGCACACGACTACATAGTTACTGGTATTGAAACACACTAATAACGACGACGAGGATGACTAAGAGCATCCGATTTAGTGGACGAACTTTCAGAACCTGAGCTCGATGCTGCCGATGTTTCAAGGCGTGTTTTCCAAGATCCGTGATGATTGTTGGTCAACCAAAGTCAACATACATTGCATCTATACAAGGAACTAATAGAGGCCTTCGTATTAAAGTTGAGCCAAGTACTTTGCAGTTTTCGAGACTAAACGAGAAGGTGGATTTTTTGGTGACGGTCATGGGAAAAAGAGTAAAACCCAAGACAATAAAACGCGTGTCGTTGGTGTGGACAGATGGAGTTCACAAAGTCCGCAGCCCGATTGTGGTGTACGCAGGGAAACCCACCTCTTCCGGAAAAAGAGTATCGACACCGTCATTTTCAGAGGCGGAGCTAGAATTTTAAATTAAGGGGGGCTCAACTTATTTATAAAGAATAGCAATATATATAATATGCTATAATAAAATAACATAATACTCCTATCTAATCGTTTTATTTTTAGACGTAAAGTATATCAAAAAAATCACTGTGAATATAATTTATTTTCTTACATTTCCCTAATGTTTCCTTTTATTTACTTTTGTTTCCTTCATTTCCAATTGTTTCCTTTCATTTCCTTTTGTTTCCTTTTATTTCTATTTATGTCGTTTCACTTCCTTTCTTTCAATTTCATGTCAATGTATAAAGATGCTTTTCAAATAAAGTAAAGATATAAGATATATTAAAAACACGATCAAGTTTATTAAAAACACGAACAAGTTTTTTTAACAAACACGAACATCATTCAAACACCATCACCAAAACAAAGGATAATTAAAAACATAAATAATGACGACTTTAAAACACCATCATGACCAATATTTGCAATCATAACCAGGCCCTAAATAAAGATTTGCAGCGTTAACACCACCCTAGCCATTAGCATCGTCCTGGTTTCCACCTCTGACCTGTCCACCTCGACCGTGTGAAGTACATGATCTAAATCCGGCAGAGCCTTGTTGACCGGCGTTGTCTCCAAATCAGAGCGGGTAACCGCGGGCATCTTCAAATACGGCCGGGCTAACATTCCCGGCCTTTCCGCTTCCCCCATTTGAACCACCAGCGTTGGTGTATGGGTCACCTTAGCTGGGGTAGCTCTTGTTGGTGCTTGTGAAAGAACTATAAGAATGCATGGAGCCCTCACTTTGGTTGGTGGTAGAATATTGACTGTTGTCGGTTATGTAGCCGAGATGAGTCATTCCACTCTCGAACCTTCCTAACAAATTTTCAAGCTTGGCATCGACGTTTCAGTCTTTTCTCCTGCTCAAAATTTTGGCTCGTCTCTGCGGTCACCGTCCATTGCTGTGTGTTGGTCGAGGATATAATGTAAATCTGTTTGAGTGTTATTGCTAGTGTCTGTGTGGTGGTGTGGGTGGATGGGGGTAATAATAATAATAATAATAATAATAATAATAATAATAATAATAATAATAATAATAATAATAATAATAATAATAATAATAATAATAATAATAAATGTAAATGATAATGATAATAATAATGATAACATTAATAATTAATAATAATAATATAATAATAATAATAATAATAATAATAATAATAATAATAATAATAATAATAATAATAATAATAATAATAATAATAATAATAATAATAATAATAATAATAATAATAATAATAATAATAATCTACATCTACATCTACATCTACATCTACATCTACATCTACACTATACATTATAAGAAAAGCTTAATTGAGATATCTTTAAAAAAATTCATTGAATTCTAACCATTAGATCAATCAAAAGACAAACACTACCCTCATCATCTAACCATTCAATCTAATTATTGATCAATAAGTCAAATTCAGCAATTAAAACACCGTAAATACCCTTACATTTTACATTAGTATACAGGAGAAAAAACACATTCGAGGGGTCACCCTCATCCCTTTCATTTACGTTATTCATTTTCCCTAACCGAACCCTAAATTGATCACCTGATTCATTCGAACCCTATAACAGGTTCAAAAATCGATTAACACTGCAACTGTCGATTCAACAATACCTAAACATTATGTTAACCTAGATTCCCATTCCAATTCATCGTACCAGCGGAAGCAAGTAATAAAGAAGGAATCAATTGGGGTATTTTTTTTTTCCTTTTCAACAATCGATTAACAATGCAACAGCCGGTCTCTTGATTAGCGTCAACGAGCCATCTCTATTTTATAATAAGGTTTGCAATCCAACAATAATAATTTTTTTTATCAATATCTATTATTGTTTCTATTTATACTTTGATATTTAAGTTCAGTGTGCAAGTGCTCGTGTTTGATGAGATTGTTGAAATGTCCCGTTCTTATTGATTAAAAACGTTCCATATTAATTGATTTCGTTGCGAGGTTTTGACCTCTATATGAGACGTTTTTCAAAGACTGCATTCATTTTTAAACAAACCATAACCTTTATTTCATCAATAAAGGTTTAAAAAGCTTTACGTAGATTATCAAATAATGATAATCTAAAATATCCTGTTTACACACGACCATTACATAATGGTTTACAATACAAATATGTTACAACAAAATAAGTTTCTTGAATGCAGTTTTTACACAATATCATACAAGAATGGACTCCAAATCTTGTCCTTATTTAAGTATGCGACAGCGGAAGCTCTTAATAATCACCTGAGAATAAACATGCTTAAAACGTCAACAAAAATGTTGGTGAGTTATAGGTTTAACCTATATATATCAAATCGTAACAATAGACCACAAGATTTCATATTTCAATACACATCCCATACATAGAGATAAAAATCATTCATATGGTGAACACCTGGTAACCGACAATAACAAGATGCATATATAAGAATATCCCCATCATTCCGGGACACCCTTCGGATATGATATAAATTTCGAAGTACTAAAGCATCCGGTACTTTGGATGGGGTTTGTTAGGCCCAATAGATCTATCTTTAGGATTCGCGTCAATTAGGGTGTCTGTTCCCTAATTCTTAGATTACCAGACTTAATAAAAAGGGGCATATTCGATTTCGATAATTCAACCATAGAATGTAGTTTCACGTACTTGTGTCTATTTTGTAAATCATTTATAAAACCTGCATGTATTCTCATCCCAAAAATATTAGATTTTAAAAGTGGGACTATAACTCACTTTCACAGATTTTTACTTCGTCGGGAAGTAAGACTTGGCCACTGGTTGATTCACGAACCTATAACAATATATACATATATATCAAAGTATGTTCAAAATATATTTACAACACTTTTAATATATTTTGATGTTTTAAGTTTATTAAGTCAGCTGTCCTCGTTAGTAACCTACAACTAGTTGTCCACAGTTAGATGTACAGAAATAAATCGATAAATATTATCTTGAATCAATCCACGACCCAGTGTATACGTATCTCAGTATTGATCACAACTCAAACTATATATATTTTGGAATCAACCTCAACCCTGTATAGCTAACTCCAACATTCACATATAGAGTGTCTATGGTTGTTCCGAAATATATATAGATGTGTCGACATGATAGGTCGAAACATTGTATACGTGTCTATGGTATCTCAAGATTACATAATATATAATACAAGTTGATTAAGTTATGGTTGGAATAGATTTGTTACCAATTTTCACGTAGCTAAAATGAGAAAAATTATCCAATCTTGTTTTACCCATAACTTCTTCATTTTAAATCCGTTTTGAGTGAATCAAATTGCTATGGTTTCATATTGAACTCTATTTTATGAATCTAAACAAAAAAAGTATAGATTTCTAGTCGGAAAAATAAGTTACAAGTCGTTTTTGTAAAGGTAGTCATTTCAGTCGAAAGAACGACGTCTAGATGACCATTTTAGAAAACATACTTCCACTTTGAGTTTAACCATAATTTTTGGATATAGTTTCATGTTCATAATAAAAATCATTTTCTCAGAATAACAACTTTTAAATCAAAGTTTATCATAGTTTTTAATTAACTAACCCAAAACAGCCCGCGGTGTTACTACGACGGCGTAAATCCGGTTTTACGGTGTTTTTCGTGTTTCCAGGTTTTAAATCATTAAGTTAGCATATCATATAGATATAGAACATGTGTTTAGTTGATTTTAAAAGTCAAGTTAGAAGGATTAACTTTTGTTTGCGAACAAGTTTAGAATTAACTAAACTATGTTCTAGTGATTACAAGTTTAAACCTTCGAATAAGATAGCTTTATATGTATGAATCGAATGATGTTATGAACATCATTACTACCTTAAGTTCCTTGGATGAACCTACTGGAAAAGAGAAAAATGGATCTAGCTTCAATGGATCCTTGGATGGCTCAAAGTTCTTGAAGCAAAATCATGACACGAAAACAAGTTCAAGTAAGATCATCACTTGAAATAAGATTGTTATAGTTATAGAAATTGAACCAAAGTTTGAATATGATTATTACCTTGTATTAGAATGATAACCTACTGTAAGAAACAAAGATTTCTTGAGGTTGGATGATCACCTTACAAGATTGGAAGTGAGCTAGCAAACTTGAAAGTATTCTTGATTTTATGAAACTAGAACTTTTGGAATTTATGAAGAACACTTAGAACTTGAAGATAGAACTTGAGAGAGTTCAATTAGATGAAGAAAACTGAAGAATGAAAGTGTTTGTAGGTGTTTTTGGTCGTTGGTGTATGGATTAGATATAAAGGATATGTAATTTTGTTTTCATGTAAATAAGTCATGAATGATTACTCATATTTTTGTAATCTTATGAGATATTTCATGCTAGTTGCCAAATGATGGTTCCCACATGTGTTAGGTGACTCACATGGGCTGCTAAGAGCTGATCATTGGAGTGTATATACCAATAGTACATACATCTAAAAGCTGTGTATTGTACGAGTACGAATACGGGTGCATACGAGTAGAATTGTTGATGAAACTGAACGAGAATGTAATTGTAAGCATTTTTGTTAAGTAGAAGTATTTTGATAAGTGTATTAAAGTCTTTCAAAAGTGTATAAATACATATTAAAACACTACATGTATATACATTTTAACTGAGTCGTTAAGTCATCGTTAGTCGTTACATGTAAGTGTTGTTTTGAAACCTTTAGGTTAACGATCTTGTTAAATGTTGTTAACCCAATGTTTATAATATCAAAAGAGATTTTAAATTATTATATTATCATGATATTATGATGTACGAATATCTCTTAATATGATATATATACATTAAATGTCGTTACAACGATAAACGTTACATATATGTCTCGTTTCAAAATCATTAAGTTAGTAGTCTTGTTTTTACATATGTAGTTCATTGTTAATATAATTAATGATATGTTTACTTATCATAATATCATGTTAACTATATATATAACCATATATATGTCATCATATAGTTTTTTTACAAGTTTTAACGTTCGTGAATCACCGGTCAACTTGGGTGGTCAATTGTCTATATGAAACCTATTTCAATTAATCAAGTCTTAACAAGTTTGATTGCTTAACATGTTGGAAACATTTAATCATGTAAACATCAATCTCAATTAATATATATATAAACATGGAAAAGTTCGGGTCACTACAGTACCTACCCGTTAAATAAATTTCGTCCCGAAATTTTAAGCTGTTGAAGGTGTTGACGAATCTTCTGGAAATAGATGCGGGTATTTCTTATTCATCTGATCTTCACGCTCCCAGGTGAACTCGGGTCCTCTACGAGCATTCCATCGAACCTTAACAATTGGTATCTTGTTTTGCTTAAGTCTTTTAACCTCACGATCCATTATTTCGACGGGTTCTTCGATGAATTGGAGTTTTTCGTTGATTTGGATTTCATCTAACGGAATAGTGAGATCTTCTTTAGCAAAACATTTCTTCAAATTCGAGACGTGGAAAGTGTTATGTACAGCCGCGAGTTGTTGAGGTAACTCAAGTCGGTAAGCTACTGGTCCGACACGATCAATAATCTTGAATGGTCCAATATACCTTGGATTTAATTTCCCTCGTTTACCAAATCGAACAACGCCTTTCCAAGGTGAAACTTTAAGCATGACCATCTCTCCAATTTCAAATTCTATATCTTTTCTTTTAATGTCAGCGTAGCTCTTTTGTCGACTTTGGGCAGTTTTCAACCGTTGTTGAATTTGTATGATCTTCTCGGTAGTTTCTTGTATAATCTCCGGACCCGTAATCTGTCTATCCCCCACCTCACTCCAACAAATCGGAGACCTGCACTTTCTACCATAAAGTGCTTCAAACGGCGCCATCTCAATGCTTGAATGGTAGCTGTTGTTGTAGGAAAATTCTGCTAACGGTAGATGTCGATCCCAACTGTTTCCGAAATCAATAACACATGCTCGTAGCATGTCTTCAAGCGTTTGTATCGTCCTTTCGCTCTGCCCATCAGTTTGTGGATGATAGGCAGTACTCATGTCTAGACGAGTTCCTAATGCTTGCTGTAATGTCTGCCAGAATCTTGAAATAAATCTGCCATCCCTATCAGAGATAATAGAGATTGGTATTCCATGTCTGGAGACGACTTCCTTCAAATACAGTCGTGCTAACTTCTCCATCTTGTCATCTTCTCTTATTGGTAGGAAGTGTGCTGATTTGGTGAGACGATCAACTATTACCCAAATAGTATCAAAACCACTTGCAGTCCTTGGCAATTTAGTGATGAAATCCATGGTAATGTTTTCCCATTTCCATTCCGGGATTTCGGGTTGTTGAAGTAGACCTGATGGTTTCTGATGCTCAGCTTTGACCTTAGAACACGTCAAACATTCTCCTACGTATTTAGCAACATCGGCTTTCATACCCGGCCACCAAAAATGTTTCTTGAGATCCTTGTACATCTTCCCCGTTCCAGGATGTATTGAGTATCTGGTTTTATGAGCTTCTCTAAGTACCATTTCTCTCATATCTCCAAATTTTGGTACCCAAATCCTTTCAGCCCTATACCGGGTTCCGTCTTCCCGAATATTAAGATGCTTCTCCGATCCTTTGGGTATTTCATCCTTTAAATTTCCCTCTTTTAAAACTCCTTGTTGCGCCTCCTTTATTTGAGTAGTAATGTTATTATGAATCATTATATTCATAGATTTTACTCGAATGGGTTCTCTATCCTTCCTGCTCAAGGCATCGGCTACCACATTTGCCTTCCCCGGGTGGTAACGAATCTCAAAATCGTAATCATTCAATAATTCAATCCACCTACGCTGCCTCATATTCAGTTGTTTCTGATTAAATATGTGTTGAAGACTTTTGTGGTCGGTATATATAATACTTTTGACCCCATATAAGTAGTGCCTCCAAGTCTTTAATGCAAAAACAACCGCGCCTAATTCCAAATCATGCGTCGTATAATTTTGTTCATGAATCTTCAATTGTCTAGACGCATAAGCAATCACCTTCGTTCGTTGCATTAATACACAACCGAGACCTTGCTTTGATGCGTCACAATAAATCACAAAATCATCATTCCCTTCAGGCAATGACAATATAGGTGTCGTAGTTAGCTTTTTCTTCAATAACTGAAACGCTTTCTCTTGTTCATCATTCCATTCAAATTTCTTCCCTTTATGCGTTAATGCAGTCAAGGGTTTTGCTATTCTGGAAAAGTCTTGGATGAACCTTCTGTAGTAACCAGCTAGTCCTAAAAACTGGCGTATGTGTTTCGGAGTTTTCGGGGTTTCCCACTTTTCAACAGTTTCTATCTTTGCCGGATCCACCTTAATACCTTCTTTGTTCACTATGTGACCGAGGAATTGAACTTCTTCCAACCAAAATGCACACTTTGAAAACTTAGCGTACAATTCTTCCTTCCTCAATACTTCTAACACCTTTCTCAAATGTTCACCGTGTTCTTGGTCATTCTTTGAGTAAATAAGTATGTCATCAATGAAAACAATGACAAACTTGTCAAGGTATGGTCCACACACTCGGTTCATAAGGTCCATGAACACAGCTGGTGCATTAGTTAAACCAAACGGCATGACCATAAACTCGTAATGACCGTAACGTGTTCTGAAAGCAGTCTTTGGAATATCATCTTCTTTCACCCGCATTTGATGATACCCGGAACGTAAGTCAATCTTTGAATAAACAGACGAGCCTTGTAGTTGATCAAATAAGTCGTCGATTCTCGGTAGTGGGTAGCGGTTCTTGATGGTAAGTTTGTTCAACTCTCGGTAGTCGATACACAACCTGAATGTACCATCTTTCTTCTTGACAAACAAAACAGGAGCTCCCCACGGTGATGTGCTTGGTCGAATGAAACCACGCTCTAAAAGTTCTTGTAATTGGCTTTGCAGTTCTTTCATCTCGCTGGGTGCGAGTCTGTAAGGAGCACGAGCTATTGGTGCAGCTCCTGGTACAAGATCTATTTGAAATTCAACGGATCGATGTGGGGGTAATCCCGGTAATTCTTTCGGAAATACATCGGGAAATTCTTTTGCAATGGGAACATCATTGATGCTCTTTTTTTCAGTTTGTACTTTCTCGACGTGTGCTAGAACAGCATAGCAACCTTTTCTTATTAGTTTTTATGCCTTCAAATTACTAATAAGATGTAGCTTCGTGTTGCCCTTTTCTCCGTACACCATTAAGGGTTTTCCTTTTTCTCGTATAATGCGAATTGCATTTTTGTAACAAACGATCTCCGCTTTCACTTCTTTCAACCAGTCCATACCGATTATCACATCAAAACTCCCTAACTCTACTGGTATCAAATCAATCTTAAATGTTTCGCTAACCAGTTTAATTTCTCGATTCCGACATATATTATCTGCTGAAATTAATTTACCATTTGCTAATTCGAGTAAAAATTTACTATCCAAAGGCGTCAATGGACAACTTAATTTAGCACAAAAATCTCTACTCATATAGCTTCTATCCGCACCCGAATCAAATAAAACGTAAGCAGATTTATTGTCAATAAGAAACGTACCCGTAACAAGCTCCGGGTCTTCCTGTGCCTCTACCGCATTAATATTGAAAACTCTTCCACGGCCTTGTCCATTCGTGTTCTCCTGGTTCGGGCAATTTCTAATAATGTGGCCTGGTTTTCCACATTTATAACAAACTACATTGGCATAACTTGCTCCGACACTACTTGCTCCGCCATTACTCGTTCCGACACCATTTGTTCCTTTCGTTCTATTAACCCCTGGTCCGTAGACCTCACACTTCGCCGCGCTATGACCATTTCTTTTACACTTGTTGCAAAATTTGGTGCAGAACCCTGAGTGATTCTTTTCACACCTTTGGCATAGTTGCTTCTGATTGTTGCTGTTGTTGCGGTTATTATTGTTGTTGGGATGATTGTTGTAGTTGCTGTTGTTGTTGTTGTTGTTGTTGTTGTTGTTGGGCCGTTTGTTGTAGTTGCGATTGATGTTGCGATTGTTGGGATAATTGTTGCGATTATTGTTGTAATTGCTGTTGTTGTTGTATTGGTGATTCTTATCACCGTTTTCCTCCCACTTTCTTTTGACTTGCTTCACATTGGCCTCTTCAGCAGTCTGTTCTTTAATTCTTTCTTCAATCTGGTTCACTAGTTTGTGAGCCATTCTACATGCCTGTTGTATGGAGGCGGGCTCGTGTGAACTTATATCTTCTTGGATTCTTTCCGGTAATCCTTTCACAAACGCGTCGATCTTCTCTTCCTCATCTTCGAATGCTCCCGGACACAATAGGCACAATTCTGTGAATCGTCTTTCGTACGTGGTAATATCAAATCCTTGGGTTCGTAACCCTCTAAGTTCTGTCTTGAGCTTATTGACCTCGGTTCTGGGACGGTACTTCTCGTTCATCAAGTGCTTGAATGCTGACCACGGTAGTGCGTACGCATCATCTTGTCCCACTTGCTCTAGATAGGTATTCCACCATGTTAACGCAGAACCTGTGAAGGTATGCGTAGCGTACTTCACTTTGTCCTCTTCAGTACACTTACTTATGGCAAACACCGATTCAACCTTCTCGGTCCACCGTTTCAATCCGATCGGTCCTTCGGTTCCATCAAATTCCAAAGGTTTGCAGGCAGTGAATTCTTTGTAGGTGCATCCTACACGATTTCCTGTACTGCTAGATCCAAGGTTATTGTTGGTATGTAGCGCAGCCTGTACTGCGGCTATGTTTGAAGCTAGAAAAGTACGGAATTCCTCTTCATTCATATTCACGGTGTGTCGAGTAGTCGGTGCCATTTCCTTCAAAATAGTTAAATGGAACAAGTTAATCATACAGAATATTAAGAGTAGTTAATAGTATTTTGTAGCATAATATGAACTTATTTATAAAAGCTTTTTCTTCATATTAGCGTTTTATAAGTTTAAATTCGGGTAGTACCTACCCGTTAAGTTCATACTTAGTAGCTAATATACGATTCAACTACTACAATTCTATATGAAAAACTGATTGTAATAATATTTCGCGTTCAAACTTTTATACAATATTTTACAAACTTACAATACCTCTTATTTTACATAAAGCATGAAATATAGCACACAATAACTTTGATACAAGATAGTTGTGAAGACAATTCTAGCTAGTACACAAGTCGTTCGGCAAAGGCAATAAAGACACGTAATTCATACGTCCAGAAACAAGTCATGCATTCTGGTTTTACTAGGACTACTTCCCATCCTTGGTCTTGTGCAACATAACCGTTATGGCCGTTGATAAGACAGCGTGTTGTAACGTCATCAAAGGGACGAGGGTTACGTAATGTCCAACAGTCCCGTAATAATCTAAAAACCTCATTTCTTACCCCAATTACCGACTCCGTCACTTGTGGAAACGTTTTGTTTAATAGTTGTAGCCCGATGTTCTTGTTCTCACTTTGGTGAGAAGCGAACATTACTAATCCGTAAGCATAACATGCTTCTTTATGTTGCATGTTAGCCGCTTTTTCTAAATCACGAAGTCCAATATTCGGATATATTGAGTCAAAATAATTTCTTAACCCGTTGCGTAAAATAGCATTTGGGTTCCCCGCAATATATGCGTCAAAGTAAACACATCGTAACTTATGGGTTTCCCAATGTGATATCCCCCATCTTTCAAACGAAAGTCTCTTATAAACCAAGACATTCTTGGAACGTTCTTCGAATGTCTTACAAACTGATCTCGCCTTAAATAGTTGTGCCGAAGAATTCTGGCCGACTCTAGACAAGATTTCATCAATCATGTCTCCGGGTAGGTCTCTTAAAATATTGGGTTGTCTATCCATTTTGTGTTTTTAAACTGTAAAATAGACAAGAGTTAGATTCATAAAAAAAATACTTATTAATACAAGCAATTTTTACATATATCATAAAGCATAAGAACACTATATTCCATATATTACACCACACGAATACAACTATCTTATTCCGACTCGCTCGTTTCTTCTTCTTCGGTTTTGGTTCGTTTTGCCAAGTTTCTAGGGATATATGATGTTCCCCTAATACGAGCCATCGTTGTCCACATTGGTTTAGAAAAACCTGGTGGTTTAGAGGTTCCCGGGTCATTGTTACAACTTAAGGACTTCGGGGGTTGACGATACATATAAAGTTCATCGGGGTTGGAATTAGATTTCTCTATTTTTATGCCCTTTCCCTTATTATTTTCTTTTGCCTTTTTAAATTCAGTTGGGGTAATTTCTATAACGTCATCGGAATTCTCGTCGAAATCCGATTCATCGGAGAATTGGTAATCCTCCCAATATTTTGCTTCCTTGGCGGAAACACCATTGACCATAATTAACTTTGGTCGGTTGGTTGAGGATTTTCTTTTACTTAACCGTTTTATTATTTCCCCCACCGGTTCTATTTCTTCATCCGGTTCCGATTCTTCTTCCGGTTCCGATTCTTCTTCCGGTTCCGACTCTCCTTCCGGTTCCTCTTCGGGAACTTGTGAATCAGTCCACAAATCATTCCAATTTACATTTGACTCTTCATTATTATTAGGTGAGTCAATGGGACTTGTTCTAGAGGTAGACATCTATCACATAATATCAAACACGTTAAGAGATTAATATATCACATAATATTCATATGTTAAAAATATATAGTTTCCAACAAAAATGTTAAGCAATCATTTTTAAAGAAAACACGGTCGAAGTCCAGACTCACTAATGCATCCTAACAAACTCGATAAGACACACTAATGCAAATTTTCTGGTTCTCTAAGACCAACGCTCGGATACCAACTGAAATGTCCCGTTCTTATTGATTAAAAACGTTCCATATTAATTGATTTCGTTGCGAGGTTTTGACCTCTATATGAGACGTTTTTCAAAGACTGCATTCATTTTTAAACAAACCATAACCTTTATTTCATCAATAAAGGTTTAAAAAGCTTTACGTAGATTATCAAATAATGATAATCTAAAATATCCTGTTTACACACGACCATTACATAATGGTTTACAATACAAATATGTTACAACAAAATAAGTTTCTTGAATGCAGTTTTTACACAATATCATACAAGAATGGACTCCAAATCTTGTCCTTATTTAAGTATGCGACAGCGGAAGCTCTTAATAATCACCTGAGAATAAACATGCTTAAAACGTCAACAAAAATGTTGGTGAGTTATAGGTTTAACCTATATATATCAAATCGTAACAATAGACCACAAGATTTCATATTTCAATACACATCCCATACATAGAGATAAAAATCATTCATATGGTGAACACCTGGTAACCGACAATAACAAGATGCATATATAAGAATATCCCCATCATTCCGGGACACCCTTCGGATATGATATAAATTTCGAAGTACTAAAGCATCCGGTACTTTGGATGGGGTTTGTTAGGCCCAATAGATCTATCTTTAGGATTCGCGTCAATTAGGGTGTCTGTTCCCTAATTCTTAGATTACCAGACTTAATAAAAAGGGGCATATTCGATTTCGATAATTCAACCATAGAATGTAGTTTCACGTACTTGTGTCTATTTTGTAAATCATTTATAAAACCTGCATGTATTCTCATCCCAAAAATATTAGATTTTAAAAGTGGGACTATAACTCACTTTCACAGATTTTTACTTCGTCGGGAAGTAAGACTTGGCCACTGGTTGATTCACGAACCTATAACAATATATACATATATATCAAAGTATGTTCAAAATATATTTACAACACTTTTAATATATTTTGATGTTTTAAGTTTATTAAGTCAGCTGTCCTCGTTAGTAACCTACAACTAGTTGTCCACAGTTAGATGTACAGAAATAAATCGATAAATATTATCTTGAATCAATCCACGACCCAGTGTATACGTATCTCAGTATTGATCACAACTCAAACTATATATATTTTGGAATCAACCTCAACCCTGTATAGCTAACTCCAACATTCACATATAGAGTGTCTATGGTTGTTCCGAAATATATATAGATGTGTCGACATGATAGGTCGAAACATTGTATACGTGTCTATGGTATCTCAAGATTACATAATATATAATACAAGTTGATTAAGTTATGGTTGGAATAGATTTGTTACCAATTTTCACGTAGCTAAAATGAGAAAAATTATCCAATCTTGTTTTACCCATAACTTCTTCATTTTAAATCCGTTTTGAGTGAATCAAATTGCTATGGTTTCATATTGAACTCTATTTTATGAATCTAAACAAAAAAAGTATAGATTTCTAGTCGGAAAAATAAGTTACAAGTCGTTTTTGTAAAGGTAGTCATTTCAGTCGAAAGAACGACGTCTAGATGACCATTTTAGAAAACATACTTCCACTTTGAGTTTAACCATAATTTTTGGATATAGTTTCATGTTCATAATAAAAATCATTTTCTCAGAATAACAACTTTTAAATCAAAGTTTATCATAGTTTTTAATTAACTAACCCAAAACAGCCCGCGGTGTTACTACGACGGCGTAAATCCGGTTTTACGGTGTTTTTCGTGTTTCCAGGTTTTAAATCATTAAGTTAGCATATCATATAGATATAGAACATGTGTTTAGTTGATTTTAAAAGTCAAGTTAGAAGGATTAACTTTTGTTTGCGAACAAGTTTAGAATTAACTAAACTATGTTCTAGTGATTACAAGTTTAAACCTTCGAATAAGATAGCTTTATATGTATGAATCGAATGATGTTATGAACATCATTACTACCTTAAGTTCCTTGGATGAACCTACTGGAAAAGAGAAAAATGGATCTAGCTTCAATGGATCCTTGGATGGCTCAAAGTTCTTGAAGCAAAATCATGACACGAAAACAAGTTCAAGTAAGATCATCACTTGAAATAAGATTGTTATAGTTATAGAAATTGAACCAAAGTTTGAATATGATTATTACCTTGTATTAGAATGATAACCTACTGTAAGAAACAAAGATTTCTTGAGGTTGGATGATCACCTTACAAGATTGGAAGTGAGCTAGCAAACTTGAAAGTATTCTTGATTTTATGAAACTAGAACTTTTGGAATTTATGAAGAACACTTAGAACTTGAAGATAGAACTTGAGAGAGTTCAATTAGATGAAGAAAACTGAAAAATGAAAGTGTTTGTAGGTGTTTTTGGTCGTTGGTGTATGGATTAGATATAAAGGATATGTAATTTTGTTTTCATGTAAATAAGTCATGAATGATTACTCATATTTTTGTAATCTTATGAGATATTTCATGCTAGTTGCCAAATGATGGTTCCCACATGTGTTAGGTGACTCACATGGGCTGCTAAGAGCTGATCATTGGAGTGTATATACCAATAGTACATACATCTAAAAGCTGTGTATTGTACGAGTACGAATACGGGTGCATACGAGTAGAATTGTTGATGAAACTGAACGAGAATGTAATTGTAAGCATTTTTGTTAAGTAGAAGTATTTTGATAAGTGTATTAAAGTCTTTCAAAAGTGTATAAATACATATTAAAACACTACATGTATATACATTTTAACTGAGTCGTTAAGTCATCGTTAGTCGTTACATGTAAGTGTTGTTTTGAAACCTTTAGGTTAACGATCTTGTTAAATGTTGTTAACCCAATGTTTATAATATCAAAAGAGATTTTAAATTATTATATTATCATGATATTATGATGTACGAATATCTCTTAATATGATATATATACATTAAATGTCGTTACAACGATAAACGTTACATATATGTCTCGTTTCAAAATCATTAAGTTAGTAGTCTTGTTTTTACATATGTAGTTCATTGTTAATATAATTAATGATATGTTTACTTATCATAATATCATGTTAACTATATATATAACCATATATATGTCATCATATAGTTTTTTTACAAGTTTTAACGTTCGTGAATCACCGGTCAACTTGGGTGGTCAATTGTCTATATGAAACCTATTTCAATTAATCAAGTCTTAACAAGTTTGATTGCTTAACATGTTGGAAACATTTAATCATGTAAACATCAATCTCAATTAATATATATATAAACATGGAAAAGTTCGGGTCACTACAATTGTGGGGTACTGTTGGATTAATAAATCATATATGTTGATAAATTCATGCTAAGGGTTTATTATTGAAATCTCTTGATAAAAGTGATAAGGCTAAAAAGGAACATATATTTCATAGCAATATCCCTCCTAAATAATAGGTTTTCATATGTAATTGTATTATATTTTCATTGTAATTGTTTAAATAAATAAGTGCGAAGACAAAAGGCGAAAATGAAGATTTTAAGACACAAACGTCCAAAAAGCTCAAATGTACAAGATACAATTCAAAAGGTTCAATTTATTGATGAAAAACGTCTAAAAATGACAAGAGTACAAGTTACAAAACGCAAAGTACAAGATATTAAATTGTACGCAAGGACGTTCAAAAATTCAGAACTGGTACCCGAGCCAACTATCAACGCCCGACACAATGGACCAAAAATTACAAGTCTAATATGCACAAGAATATAATATAATATATAAATAATTATATTAATTATTTATATTTTATATTTATATATAAAATATGTCGACAAGCAAGGTTCCAAAATTATGTGAGCTGGATTTTCAAACTCCACGACTCGCGGAGCTGCAAAAATCAGAAATGCCTATAAAAGGCCATGCATTCTGCCGAGTTTAAAATATAAAAATAATAATAATAATACTCTGTAATAAATAAGTAAATATATATATATATATATATATATATATATATATATATATATATATATATATATATATATATATATATATATATATATATATATATATATATATATATATATATAATATATAGTATAGGGTAGTTTTATATTAGATTAGTTCGGGTTATGTAAAGGTTATTTTACGGGTTTTAAAGTCGGAGCTCTGTCCGTGTAACACTACGCGATAAATAATCAATGTAAGGTATGTTCTCCTTTTTAAATTAATGTCTCGTACTTAAGTTATTATTATGCTTATTTGAGCCGAAGTAATCATGATGTTGGGCTAAAAATATTAAAATTGGGTAATTGGACTTTGTCCCATAATTGGTGTTTGGACAAAAGAACGACACTTGTGGAAATTAGACTATGGGCTATTAATGGGATTTATATTTGTTTAACTAAATGATAGTTTGTTAATTTTAATATAAAGATTTACAATTGGATGTACCTATAAATAACCATATACACTCGATCGGACACGATGGGCGGGGTATTTATATGTACGAATAATCGTTCATTTAACCGGACACGGGAATGGATTAATAGTCTATGGAATTATTAAAACAGGGGTAAAATTATGTACAAGGACACTTGGCATAATTGATAACAAAGTATTAAAACCTTGGGTTACACGCAGTCGATATCCTGGTGTAATTATTAAACAAAGTATTAAAACCTTGTTACAGTTTAAGTCCCCAATTAGTTGGAATATTTGACTTCGGGTATAAGAATAATTTGACGAGGACACTCGCACTTTAAATTTATGACCGATGGACTGTTATGGACAAAAACCAGACGGACATATTAAATAATCCAGGACAAAGGACAATTAACCCATGGGCATAAAACTAAAATCAACACGTCAACCATCATGGTTACGGAAGTTTAAATAAGCATAATATATTTTATTTCATATTTCCTCGTACTTTTATTTATTGTCATTTTAATTATTGTTATTTATTTTATATTGTTATTTAAATATCGTCATTTACTATACACTTCGCTTAAAATATAAATCGACAAACCGGTCATTAAACGGTAAACCCCTTTTATATATTATTATATATAATTATATATATTTTGTACAAATATAGTTGTTTAAAAATATAGTGTGCAATAAGCCCGCTCCTTGTGGAATGAACTGGACTTCCTAAAAACTATACTACTCTACGATTAGGTACACTGCCTATAGTGTTGTAGCAAGGTTTAGGTATATCCCATTTGTAAATAAATAATTAAAACTTGTGTAAAATTGTAGCATATTTAATAGTATTTCCTAGTAAAAATATAAATTATTTCGCACCCCCACGCTACGACATCAAGTTTTTAGCGCCGCTGCTGGGGACTCGGCGAAACGCTATATTTTTAATTTACTTTTGTATAAATATATTTATATATCATTTTAGAAAAACAATATAAAATTTAAAAAAAAAACGTCTTGCAAACTCCGCGACTTGTGGAGATTTTCTGCTACGTGGCACCGCGACTCGCGGAGCTACCCTGACAGGCGCACCCAGGAACCCTACTTCGCATTTATTACGGAATATTATTAATTATTATTATTTTAAAACCCTAATTAGGTTTAATTAATTTAATATTTAATTTTTAGTTTTAATTAAATTTGTAATAATTACTTTTAATTAGTTTTATTATATATAAAAATTAATACTTTTATAAAATAAAAATATAAAAATAATATTTTTATAAAAATTATACTTTTTACAACTTTAAGTTTATTTTTATTTTTTTTGTTTATTTTTATTTGTTTTTAGCATAATATTTGTATTTTTATTGTTCGTAGCTAGTTTTAAATTTAGTATTTTGCCGTAGCTTATTTTTATTTCTAGATTTTTAGGCTTTGCCGTAAAATCCCTTAAGTGTTTTTTCTTTAGATTAAGATTTAGGCGCTTTAGAATTTTACGACGCCGTTTTAAATTTTAGTGCCTTTTAAGTTATTGCCGTTTTGGATATAGAATTCCTGTAAGCTTTAATACCTTTAGGCGTAACTTTTAGATTTAATTTTTAGACTTTTAAGTTTCGACGTTTTTCTTTCTTATTTTTATTTTTCGACGTTTTTCGACGCGCACTCTTTTTCTTTCTTATTTCTCGCCACGCTAGTTTTAGGACTTAGAAATTTTCTCTACTTCTTCTCTAATAATTCAAAACGAAAAATTATTTTAAGCGGTTAAATTGATAGACATCCAAATTTTCTGCTTCGTAGTAATAGTTGGATTTGTTAGTGGCTGAGTTGTGAGCTTCCGATTTAAAGGGTTCTGGCTCCCTGCTACATCTTTTGGCTATTCGAAACGTGGGCAAAAGCAGAAAAGTCTATTAATTTGATAACTTTAAATATTTTTTATCTTTTTATAACTAATAGGATAATTAGTGAATGCACCACATTGTAGCTAAAATTTGGCCATCGCAATAAAATGGAAAATTTTGAAAACAAGGCCTTGAAAACTCTTTATGACATCCGAAATCAATTTAATCAATACTCTCAAACGGGTGTTGATGACAATTCGTTCGGTCAATCTTGGATCACGAATGACGAAACAATAACTGGTTGTGAAATCTGTGGAGATTATCACTCAACATGGGAATGTTATTATTACGTTCCTATGGAAAATTATGCACCCATGGAACCTGAATGGAATGATTATGAGGAATACAATTCTAATTGGGATTATTTCCAAGAATATATCCAAACTCAACAACCAGAAGACGAGGAAAATTATGTGCCTGAAAATTCTTTAGATTATATGAAAATCAAACTCGAAGAACTTGATGCTCAAAATGAACAAATGAGAGAGTTTGTAAATCGGCAAGCTGAAACTCTATCAGATTACACACCTGTTGATCTGAGGAGTCGTGTGCAAGAAAATCTTATATCATCGAATTTTGATGAATTCGAGAGCTCCGAAATCACCAACTATCCCGATGATACTTTTTATTCAGCTTTACCAATTTCACAACATATCAACACATTAGCCTCTACCAACGAAATCATCGACCAATCAATAAATGAAGAAGAAGTAAGGGTGACAAATTGGTACTCTTGGAAAAACGATAACGTTGAAAATTTTACCCCCGAGACCAAAATGGTGGGACCGATAAGTACCGTTAATAAAGAAGAATTTGCTTCAATCCAGCCACAACCTTCCAACCCAATATTCTCAATAGACGAGTCATCTACCAAAGATGAACTACAAGCTGTAATAGATATTGACACCTCGAATTTCACCCAATTGGGTAATAGAGGTGAAAACTTTGATTCCGAGAATGAACGAAAGGAAGTGTTAGGAATTGTCCACCCTATAGAAATATGTATGTCGGTGTATATCGATCCATTTGACCAAGAACCAGAAAAGAGACATATCCATTTACTAAAAGCTACACTTAAAAAAGAATTAAGTAGTGATATTCGGGTGGGTCTAAACTTTAAACCCATTGATATATTTTATACCACCCGAGATGTAAATAACTGGCTCACTATTTTAATTCGTGGAACTTATTCTACCGACTTCACATGTCGTCATCTAAGTGTGGGGAAGTCTAACCCCACTTAACGTTAAATTAAGGGTTCGGGTTAGTGCATAACTCGTTAATAAAAATGCATGATGAGTTAGGGTAAAAGACGTATTTTCAAAACTTAGATAACAGTTCAGAAAAGCAACCGTTTTTGAAGAAAAACATGTGTGATAAAACAAGAAGGAATGAACGATGATGCGAACCATCTATCATTCGACGAGCTTTGTAATTATAAACTGAGTATTTTCAATCACTTTTCTACACTAATCACCCTCATAAATTTATAATTAGAGTCAGATTTCATGCAAATGAGGGCATTGCATGATCTTAAGTGTGGGGAAGGATTATAAATTCTCTCGGGTTTACACTTGGTTTTATTTGCCAAATTTTGTGAAAATTTGAAAAATTTTAAACTAAATGAATTCAAAATCGTGTTTATACATATTTATGAACGATGAAAATTAGGTGTTAATACCGAAATTATCGTTACCTCGGAAAGGACATAAATGGAGAAACACCCTAAAACGCTTGAATTCATTTAAAATGGAATAAAGGAGAATAAAAAGGCAAAGAAAGAAACTAAGTGTGGGGAGAATGTACCTAGTTATTCAATTAAAAACTATCTAGCACATGTTTCTGTAAAGTTTATTGCAGGTGCTTTTGTTTTGGACTAAATTAACTATTTTACCCGATGAAAGAAAAGAAAAGATGGATCTACACGATGAATCAATTCCATCATTAAAAGGAAGTAAAGTCTTCCGAAAAAGACACACGCTTCTTGATTTAGGTCAAGAAGTTGTCGTCCAGACCAGCTGTAGGTTGACGAAAAATCTAGAAAAGTCATCTCTAAAATCAGCAGGAAATCCACGGACCTCAGCATCAAACAGGGTCGCCATGTGGTCAGACTTATCCTAACCATGAGAGGATCTGTCTCGTAAAATGGGGAGGGCGCCGTGCAAATTAGCTTGATAAGACTAATGAATCAGACCCCCAGAAAGGATAATCTCCTTAAAGATTAAAAATCAGCTTTTAAGCCTGATATTACTCAATCCTTGAGATTGACCTTAAAGATTGAGAATTACAAACTCATGGAATTCGATGATATCTAAACTCGAACTTGAACGAGAAAATATTTTGATCAAAATTACAAACCGATTTGTTTTCTGAAAACCTATTTTCAATGCATTCATTACCATTGAACGTAAAATCCTAGGAATTCACCTGGAATTCATTAGGTCACCTGAACCAAATCGGGTGTCAACCGTAAGAACGGTGGTTGCATAGCATGGTCGGAGACAGGACCTTGTGCCAGACCGAAAAAATTATAGGATGATCTTACTATTGCTCCTACAAAGGATAGTACTAGCATCCGACACGTTTATAGACCATAATTAAAAGCAAGTCACGGGACATTGCCTTAACAGTTGCTTGTTCATCGCTTTCCTTTACAACCGGACGGTAGTTTACCGAAAGGTAATATACGGAGCAAGTAAACTGGATGTGTTGCTTTCCTAATACAAGGATAGCAAGTGGGTGACACAAAACCATAAGTTTTGAGCTAAAATTTTCAAATCTGAAACCCACAAAACCCACAAAAATATTTTGCAACACCGGTGAAGGGTTATTCCGGAAAACTTATCTAGGGTAAAAGCTAGATTAAATTTTCAAAAAGATCAAATGTTTTCATAAAGATCCAATTTCCTTAAGGATCTACATTTTCATAGTCATGTGGGACTGTAAACCGCCTTTCAAATGTGCACTTTGCTTTGGAAACCGAAAGTAAATCGGCTATTTGATTGCAAGTGTCGTTGACCTAAACTCGAGGCAACTGTGGATGACACACCCACCTTTAACCATCATTACTATCATTGTTTATACCGCTATATCAAAATCACTGATGTACAAAGTGTGAGAATAAAAAAGTGATTCGAGTGAAGTGTGATTTTATTTCAAGTTATGTATTGCTTGAGGACAAGCAACGTTTAAGTGTGGGGATATTTGATAAGGCTAAAAAGGAACATATATTTTATAGCAATATCCCTCCTAAATAATAGGTTTTCATATGTAATTGTATTATATTTTCATTGTAATTGTTTAAATAAATAAGTGCGAAGACAAAAGGCGAAAACGAAGATTTGAAGACACAAACGTCCAAAAAGCTCAAATGTACAAGATACAATTCAAAAGGTTCAATTTATTTATGAAAAACGTCTAAAAATGACAAGAGTACAAGTTACAAAACGCAAAGTACAAGATATTAAATTGTACGCAAGGACGTTCGAAAATCCGGAACCGGTACCCGAGCCAACTATCAACGCCCGACGCAATGGACCAAAAATTACAAGTCTACTATCCACAAGAATATAATATAATATATAAATAATTATATTAATTATTTATATTTTATATTTATATATAAAATATGTCGACAAGCAAGGTTCCAAAATTATGTGAGCTGGATTTTCAAACTCCACGACTCGCGGAGATTGCAGGCTTAAAACTCCACGACTCGCGGAGCTGCAAAAATCAGAAATGCCTATAAAAGGCCATGCATTCTGCCGAGTTTAAAATATAAAAATAATAATAATAATACTCTGTAATAAATATATATATATATATATATATAATATAGTATAGGGTAGTTTTATATTAGATTAGTTCGGGTTATGTAAAGGTAATTTTACGGGTTTTAAAGTCGGAGCTCTGTCCGTGTAACACTACGCGATAAATAATCAATGTAAGCTATGTTCTCCTTTTTAAATTAATGTCTCGTACTTAAGTTATTATTATGCTTATTTGAGCCGAAGTAATCATGATGTTGGGCTAAAAATATTAAAATTGGGTAATTGGGCTTTGTACCATAATTGGGGTTTGGACAAAAGAACGACACTTGTGGAAATTAGACTATGGGCTATTAATGGGATTTATATTTGTTTAACTAAATGATAGTTTGTTAATTTTAATATAAAGATTTACAATTGGATGTATCTATAAATAACCATATACACTCGATCGGACACGATGGGCGGGGTATTTATATGTATGAATAATCGTTCATTTAACCGGACACGGGAATGGATTAATAGTCTATGGAATTATTAAAACAGGGGTGAAATTATGTACAAGGACACTTGGCATAATTGATAACAAAGTATTAAAACCTTGGGTTACACGCAGTCGATATCCTGGTGTAATTATTAAACAAAGTATTAAAACCTTGTTACAGTTTAAGTCCCCAATTAGTTGGAATATTTGACTTCGGGTATAAGAATAATTTGACGAGGACACTCGCACTTTAAATTTATGACCGACGGACTGTTATGGACAAAAACCAGACGGACATATTAAATAATCCAGGACAAAGGACAATTAACCCATGGGCATAAAACTAAAATCAACACGTCAACCATCATGGTTACGAAGTTTAAATAAGCATAATATATTTTATTTCATATTTCCTCGTACTTTTATTTATTGTCATTTTAATTATTGTTATTTATTTTATATTGTTATTTAAATATCATCATTTACTATACGCTTCGCTTAAAATATAAATCGACAAACCGGTCATTAAACGGTAAATCCCCTTTTATATATTATTATATATAATTATATATATTTTGTACAAATATAGTTGTTTAAAAATATAGTGTGCAATAAGCCCGCTCCCTGTGGAACGAACCGGACTTCCTAAAAACTATACTACTCTACGATTAGGTACACTGCCTATAGTGTTGTAGCAAGGTTTAGGTATATCCTATTTGTAAATAAATAATTAAAACTTGTGTAAAATTGTAGCATATTTAATAGTATTTCCTAGTAAAAATATAAACTATTTCGTACCCCCACGCTACGACATCAAAAGGACTATGTTTTCAGTTCATAATTGTTACTGCACTTCAAGGCGATTCATCTTCACATATATCTAGATGTCTATGTAGCACTAAATAGGGTTATCTTATTCATTTTAGTGTGTAACTATGTATTGCATTTCATTTTTCAGTATCCCTACATTACAATTGTTGTTACTACTATTTACGGATATCATGATTATATAACTTAATTTCTATTCACAGATGGAGTATATGAATTTTGCAGGTAATTGAAATTCAACAACATATCAGTGCTGCGCAGATGTCCAGATGGGAAGGTTAAATGGAATTCTTATGCAACGGCTTTCCAAAGGTCATGGAAGATCAACTAAAGGTTGGTTATGCTGATTTCCTGGGTATTTTAATCGACAAAAACAATTACAGTCCAGCGATCAGTGTGTGTTTCGCTACAAACGTAGTGAAGGGTGTGTTTTTTCTTCAAAATCTTCAAACCAATTCACCCCCATTTAAATCTTTAACCAAAATATCATTACATGACAATAGTTGTTACTACTATTATTTACACTTTCATATACATGAATCTCACATCAACTCATTTTGTTTCAACCAGGTTGCCAAACCAACCCACAAGTGAAAATGATCAACTCATTTTATTTATGCATTATCTTAATTATGCATAACCAACATTAATGAAATTCTTAACATTAATGATATTTGATTTGAACTAACCTACTATGACTATGTAATATGTTTGTGTTTTTCTAACTTTGTAATCTGTTGTGTTCATAATAATGTGTTCTTTTTTTTGTCCAAGTTGCATACTGATGTTGCAGAGCATCAAATCCAGGTATTTTCTACATTTAACTAAAAACGAACCTCTCTATAAAGAAACGAACATGTTGGTCTTAGTTATGGGTGTATGTTATTTCTCTTTTGGGGTTTGCTTTATATTGGTCATGCTCAAGTTTTTTAGTTAGTTAGTTTGCGGATGGTTTATTGTGGTGCATCTATGGTGTATTAAAGTATATGGTGTTGTGTGTTCAGATTCATCCACGAGAACGTTAGAAGCATGAATATATGGAGGCTGCGCAGAATCGTTACAACCATCTACATGAATAATATTTTTTCTTATTTAAGTAGCCTTCAAAGAACCACAATGGAGTGGGTAAAGTTGTTAATCCTCTAGGCCACATTAAAACTCGAGGGTTGGCTCCTGGTGGGTTGGTTTGGCAACCTGGTTGAAACAGTTTTGGGTCACAACGTAATTGGGTCATAACGGTTCAGGTCTAAACCTGCATTTTGAAAAAATAATTATCAAAATTAAATAGCTTCCCATACAAACTATTTGATCAAGAATCAATGAAACTGTATTCTGTTTTGGCCAATGTAACCAAGAAAGTTTCATCAAGTGTAAATGTCTTAAAGCCCCTACTACAAAACAAAAGTATACCTGGCAAACGGGTCAGGTTGAGTCGGTTTAGGTAACGGGCCAGGTTGAGTCGGTTTAGGTAACGGGTCAGGTTGATTCGGTTTAGGTAACGGGTTAAAATGGTTTTGGATTGAAATGGTTCATGGATCAAACGGGTCCAAATGGGTCAGGTTGGGTCGTTTTGGCCTTTTGGGTAATGGGTTGAAACGGGTCACTGGCCAACTGGGTCCAAACGGGTCATATACTTTTACATTGCCTTTTTAGATTTGTGATTGCTTTATTGTCAATGTTATTGTGATTGGTAATTTACCTATTAAGACTATTTAAGTAGACAATTTGAGACGTCGATGTACCGTAGTTATATAATTTTTAGATTCATGCTCCAACAATATGCAGAGGGACAGTCAAGTGAACCTAACTTTGCAGAGGTACTCTCATGTTATCAATTTTGTACACATATGTCTTCCGCATAGTTGTGTTGAAATAGTTTATAAGACGTGTTCTGCATCAAACTTATTTTCTTGTGATTGATGATCGGTCACTGTACTTATCTTTTCATTAAGTTGGTCGCCTAAAGATGTTTTATTTTGGTGGATTTCTTATAATGCAGGTATGTTTATCTTTCTATGACATATAGATAGATGTTCATTTATGGTTGTGGATTTTGCTTGAAATAAAGATTCCAAATGATGGTGACAATATGTCATTCAGGTTCTTTTTTTCCCATTTCTCGGATAGATATGCTTAAGGTAACAACTTTATTCGGTCGACTATTTTAGGCTACTTATGTTGTCAAATGGGCAGGTTTTGTGGGTTTTATAACATGTTTTAGTAGTCATCCTTACGCTGGGATTATTTTTATTGCTTGCAAAGATATTTAGCGAAGGCATGACAGTTCTAACAAAATAGTGAGATAATGGAATGGCTCTGGCTACCTTGTGGTATAACCACCACTTGAGTTAACTGATGTTTGTCCAAGTAATAATCCCAGTTGCGTACGACAGATGACAAGTACGAATATTATGTAAAGTGTTTTTTTTTTTTTTTGGGGGGGGGGGGGGGGGGGGGGGTCTAATACGAAGTCTAAATTAAGTCTATCTAAAAAAAACTCCAGGTGAGTAGATAATTTTTAGGGTCAACTCGAGTTTCATGTAGTGAAGTTCCAGTAACTAAAACCTTACCTATAAATCAATATTGAGAATGTAATGTAGAGTGTAGGAAAATATATTAGGTTAATTCGTTGTGCATATGGATTAATTCCTACCAAATATGATACACTCAAAAGAACCCTTTAGGTATTGGATATAATAATCTTTAATACATTATGTGTGCATATGCATCTGTGTAATTTGATATGTGCTGATGTGGGTGCATCATGTGTGCATATGGACTGCTACCAAAGAAATCTTTATTACATGTGAACGGGAAATTCGGAAATCAGAAACTTCCGATCAAGGTCTACTATTATTTTATGATTTGATCTTGGCAGTAACTTCTGTTCATGGCAGCAATTACGACGTTTGATTACCAATCTGCGTTGGGTGATAGGTCAAATGGCTCAATTGGGTCAAATGGGTATTGTGTCTAAATGTGTGATTTTTAGTTCATTTCAAAACTGATCATATATTCCCGTAAATGCTCTTTGCTCAATTGGTAAATTCAAGAACGTACTTATATTGAAATAAAAGCATTTAGCAAGGTAAATGGATTTTTAATGTATTTTTTGGTGGACTTTCGACCCATTTTGAACCATCATTATGTTTTCATTTTTAGGCAAAAAAAACTAAATAACGATACTCACTTTATCCAGCTAGGAAATAATTTTGTAACTCAAATCAACTTATGAATGGACTTTTCTACCTCGAATATAAAAGTAAATGTTCGTATAAGTTGATGTTACAACTTCAATTTGTTTCACCTAATTTTGTTAGTTGTGCTGTAGAGAGGGTTTTGCTAATAGAAGTTTCATAGTTTTTCTTAGTTGATAGTTAACAGAATGATATGATACAAGACATAAAGGTGCAAGGTCAATCACAAGGAGTTATTATATGTTGGGAAAATGAATCTTGCTTTCATTTGTGCTCTGTTTTTGGTCATCAGCAGCATCAATGGTGAAGACCCGGCCATATCCATTGGTTTTTCACTTGGAAAGTTGGTTATGGAGACATTTATCCATTGGGTGTTTCTTATACACAATTTTCTTTAACTTCATTTTTTTCTTGATTTGTTTCTTATACACAATTTTTGTCGATTACATTGATGTGCTCATAAATAATATACTATATTGCTAATTTTTATTAATGAAACCCGCAAATCTTGCGGCTCAACGCGCTTTCGATGGAGCCCTTCGATCTTCCTTGGAGCGTATTGTTACTGCTTCAGGGCCTGGGTTTGGTGATTGGCAGTGGCGGTTTGCCACCTTGCCATTTGCATTTGGAGGGCTTGGTGTTTATTCTGCGGGAGATGTTCGTCATTATGCTTTTCTGGCTTCTCGGTTACAGTCTGCTGGGTTGCAGACCAAGCTCCTACGTCATGCGGGTATTGTTGGTCTTGGTCATGCTTTTGAAGATGCATTGGGTCTGTTTAATAATACGGTTGGGTTTGATATTTTAGGTAATCCGAGTGAGGTCGCTGCCCCAATACTCATGAAGAAATTGGCAGATGTTTATTTCACAAAGGTTACCGCTTCTGCAGAATCCACTTTTTCGTTATCTCCTCGACAATCGGCCTTATGGAAATCACAGCAGGGTGTTCACACCTCTGCTTGGCTAAGGGCAGTCCCTATTTTGGGGTTGGGTCAGACGATGAACTCAAAGACTTACCGATGTGTGTTGTGCTACCGGTTAGGTGTTCCATTGTTCTCTATCTCGACGGCATGCTCTGCTTGTTCAAGGGTTTTTACTGGGGATATTTTCGGGGATCACGCGGTGTCTTGTGCTGGTATGGTGGGTATTAAGCATCGACATAATATTGTTCGGGATTCCCTTGTTGATGTTTGTTATCGATCTGGGATTTCTGCGAGAAAGGAGGTTGACATTGGGTTGTCTGGAGGGAACGGCAGGGCCCTCAGACCTGCAGATGTGTTACTTTATTCCTGGGATTGTGGTCGCGATGTCTGTGTTGACTTGACAGGGTCTTCTCCTTTGACACAGTCTGAGCTTTCTGACTTTGTCCCTGGACGTGCTGTGGTTGAGGCGGCTCGTCGGAAGCGGGTCAAGTACGAATCTTGCTGTCAGGCGATTGGTTATGGTTTCATTCCTTTCTCATTTTCTTCCCTTGGGGAATTAGAGAAGGAGGCTATTTCTTTGCTTAAGCGGGTTCAGAAGAGTTCGATGGCGCAAGATATTGGTGCCGGTGCTGCTGCTCATATTTTTACTAGGATAGGTTTTGCTATTGCTAGAGGTGTGGGGGCCCAGATTGTCTCTAGGCTTCCCACTAATTTTTTGTAAGTTTTAAAACTTTTAAGTTTATTTATTATAATAATAATAATAATAATAATAATAATAATAATAATAATAATAATAATAATAATAATAATAATAATAATAATAATAATAATAATAATAAATTATGTTTAAATATGACCTATAAACACAACAATAATTTGATGGCCTAGTGTATATAATCCCATTAATAAACTTGAGTTACTTCAAATAGAGAAATATAATGCTTATTTGTTACTAAAAAAATAAACGTGAGTGACTTCGTATATATGAAGATAAGATTTATGAGGTACCTATATTATATTTTATAAACGACAACAGATTTTTGCTATGAAATAAACTTGGAGTAACTTCGTCTCATTATATAAAAGACAAAAGATTATTTTGTGTGTAAGATTGACGGATGCAAATTTCAAAGGTGATGATCTTGTTATACTGATGATGAAATGATGTGGATACGATATTGTAGGTGTAAATTTAGTTTCTTAACGCGTGTACTCATATTTCTGACACGCGCGAACTTTCATTTAATTCACTACACAGAAAAATGAAAATAAAAAATAAAAATTAAAAATTAAAAAAAATCGAAGCACTCAAACAGCCGTTTCTTAACTGGCTCTCCCTCCATGCCATTTTCATGGTAAATTGCTCTTCCCCAATTCTACCTTCATTTTTATTTTATATTTTTTTTTATATCAAAATACGTATTTTTTTCTCGTTGTAATCAATTTTTAGTCTGGTAAACTGTTATTTTACGCTTCAAAACTTAAAATTTATCATCACCGGCTTCTGCAGGTTTGTAAAATTATATTACTTTTTTTTTCTTCAATTCAATTTCGTGTTGACAATAGTGTGTTAATTAAATTTGTGTTATAGATAAATTATAATTATAATGTTTGTATTGTGTTTGCATGTTTGTTTGTTTAAGTAGTTTTATGAACTAGCTAGTAGTAATTGAAAATTTTGCAGGTTAATTTGACTAATTTGACTTTTGTACTGTTGCTTTTTGTGAAGATTTGGTTGATTAGATTATTAAAGTGGTTGGCCTGCAAACTTAGAACTAGTGTTTTTCACTTAGTGAAAATGATGTCGAAATTCGAAGGAGTTATAGTTTCTGATCATTGGCTTCGAAGTCAGTTCACTCAAGTTCAACTTCGTACCCTCAAATCAAAGGTCATTAAATCCTAAATCCTTTTTTGTTTGTTTTATAATTTGTGGTTATCACATTGTTGTTGTTATCTGGTGAGATGGTAATTGGTGACTAAGGGCATTTGAATGTACTTTAGAGCATAGGCGGAAACAAAGTGGGGCGCCCACCCCAGTGGATTTGAAATCTTTAGACCTAGAAGTTTGGATTTTCATATTTTGCCCTCAAAGTCTCCATATTTTGCCTCAGTATTTTGCCCAAAAGCCTTCATATTTGCCCAAAAAAGTGAATGTGAAAGTTTTTTTTAAAAAAATCGCCCCCGGTGAAAAGAAATTCTGGTTCCGCCACTGCTTTAGAGTGTGTTTGAATGTACGTTTTGATGTTGATCATAAATATTATGGCTTTAGTAATAAGAATAAGAATAAGATTAAAATTAGCTGCCAGATTAATTTTTATTTACATTACATGCTTCTCCAAATTGATTATGTATCGCGTAAGAATAATTAGTCTAAACTCACATCCAAAAACAATCCTGATCAACTAATTATTAATTTGATGCTCGTAGCGCGTGAGATTTGATTTTCAACCATATGACATTTGGTTGTTATCGATATTTTCAGTTTGTAGCATTAAAAAATCAGAATGGACAAGTTACTTTTGGTGATTTGCCGGCCTTGCTTGTAAAATTAAAGCCTTTCAGTGAGATATTTAAGGAGGATGAAGTAAGGGATGTACTATGTGCATCGAATGTTGATACCAGTAACCTAGTCGACTTTGAAGGATTCCTCAAGGTATATTTATATCTTACCGAAAGTGTGTTCATAATCATATATAACACATTAGCTTTAATAGGAATATCAGTAAGTGGACAAAAAGTCTTTTGTGAAGTTTAAAGTTTACATTAAACAATAGTTGCATTGTATGAGCAGGCTTATCTAACTCTACAATCAGAAGCTGCAACGAAATCTGGTGATTCAAAAAGCTCCGTTTCATTTCTCAACGCAACAACCACTACTTTACTTCACACCATTGACGAATCAGAAAAACAATCTTACGTTGCTCATATAAATAGTTATCTTAGGGATGATCCGTTTATAAAGCAATTTCTTCCAATAGATCCTGCCACTAATGCGTTGTTTGAACTTGCTAGAGATGGAGTTCTTCTATGGTAAACAAGCAGATTCTGTTTTATCATATTGTAGTCAGTAGTCAATTCAGTATTTACAGCCAAAATGATTTTTCTAATGTGTGATTAATTATTGTAATCAGTAAACTTATTAATGTGGCTGTGCCGAATACAATTGATGAGCGAGCTATTAACACGAAGAGAGTACTCAACCCTTGGGAAAGAAATGAAAATCATACGCTTTGTCTCAACTCTGCAAAGGCTATTGGATGCACCGTTGTTAATATTGGCACACAGGACCTGGTTGAGGGACGAGTAAGCTATTTAAATTATCGGGTGTTAATGATTTTAGTTATGTATAATTTGATATACTTACCAACTCTGTTTTGCAGCCTCATCTGGTACTTGGTCTGATTTCTCAAATCATAAAGGTTGGTTTAATGCATTTATCTTGTTTCATAAAGCATAAATCTTGTATATGATAACTTGAGCTATGTTTCTTTTTTCCTTCATTTATTAACTATTGCTTTATACAATTATGAGATTTTCAGATCCAACTGCTGGCGGATCTCAACTTTAGGAAGACACCTCAGCTACTGGAACTAGTGGAGGAAGACAATGTACTTCTTGACCCGTTTTGCTATTTCTTATACAATGAGATACCCCGAATGTTAGTCATTCACATTTATATAAAAATATGTTGATATTGTTTTATTTGCAGGATATTGAGGAACTTATGGGATTACCACCAGAAAAGCTGTTACTAAAATGGATGAACTTCCATCTTAAGAAAGCGGGCTATAAGAAACCTGTAACAAATTTCTCATCTGATCTTAAGGTAATTAATATAAAATTAATACGTAATGGGAATGGGTCAAATCTGTCAAACGGGTTGAGTTCCAAAGTATGCTTCTAAAACATAGAAGTATAAAACCTCCTAAATCTCGTTACTCAGAACTAAAGTTATTTTTAAAAGTATTGTAATCTTTGTATCCAGATTTGTCACACTTATTATTCACAAAAAATAAAAACAGATATATTGGACAAAAAGTGATTTGGGTCCATGGAGACCCGACATGTTACTTTTTTTTTCCGAAAGGCAACATATTATTAACACGAGAAGAGAACAGCACGAAATAGCACCCATTACAATTAATTGGGCACTATGGAAAACTCGAAAACATGTTGCAAATAGAGCAACAAAAGCGAATACATAGAACAACTAACTAAACTAATCTATACAATATTGAAGTGGATCGGATAACCATTGTAGCCATTCGATCTTTTTATGCTTGAAACGCGAAGATATCCAATCGAACGAGAGTAGTTGGATTTCCATTAAGCCGCCCGGTCCATTCCAACACGAATTTGAGAAAACTTTCCGATTCCGATTCTTCCAAATCAAATACCCACATGTCCATTCCATTGCTTGCCAAATTTTTTACCCCAAAAAGGAGAGAGGTCGATTATTTTTACCATGAAATGCCTCGTTTAGACTAAAGTTTGAGAACGAACCCAACTTCCACCATTTGTATACTTTATCCCAAATTTCCATCGAGTGCCGACAAAAAATTATAGAATGCTCGGTTGTTTCCACATCATCGTCACATAGAGGGCATCTAACGGTGTCCAAGTCGATACCTCTTTTATCGAGTTCGGTACGGACCGGGATACGCCGTTTCAAAACCCTCCATATGAAAATTTCTACTTTAGAAGGAACCAAATTGTTTTTTAATGTAGCATCTTGCGTACTCGAGTCTGAATGAAGCTTCTCATCGATAAGTGATGATAACTTTTTTGTTGAGAACACCCCATTCGATGCTAGACGCCATACCCAAGAGTCGAAACTTTGATCTTTTTTGTGGTACTCGTTTATAGTGAAATTAAATCTTCGAGTTCTCCTCGTGTTCTACCAGTAATCTCTCGTTGCCAATTCCATGTCGCCTGCCATGAGCCTTCTGACCCGACATGTTACTTAACCCATATTGCTGGCCCATTTGATACCTACCTCTAGCCAACATCATCTTTTAATATGTAACTTGTGCAGGATGGTGAAGCTTATGCATATCTGCTTAATGTTCTTGCTCCAGAACATGGAAGCCCAGCCACTCTTGATGCCAAGGATCCTACTGAACGGGCCGATTTGGTACTTGAACATTCTGAAAAAATGGGGTGCAAAAGATACATAACTCCAAACGATATTGTTGAAGGCTTGGCGAATCTAAATCTTGCATTTGTTGCACAAATATTCCACAAAAGGTCAATGATGTTCACTTATCTTTTTTTTTTTCATCGTCTTTTAGATGATGTTATGTGTTCTTTAAGTGGTCAGCAAAACAGTTTGTAGTGATTGTGTAGAGTCAAATAACAAAATTCAAATATCAAAGGTTATCTTAATTATCTATTGTTTTTTACTCTCTGTTGTAAAATCGTGTTGCAGGAATGGTCTATCTACTGACAACAAAAATTTTGCTTTTGCCGAGATGATGACGGACTACGATCAAGTGTCTAGAGAAGAAAGGTGCTTTAGATTATGGATCAATAGTCTTGGAAGTTCATCTTACGTCAACAACTTATTTGAGGATGTCAGAAACGGGTACATTTGCATTTTTTTGGGTACAAAGTCCCATAATTTTTAGTTATTTGACTCTTTAAATTATATGATCTTTCTTTTTTATTTATTTACTTTGCCTAGCTTTCATAGATAAATAACTATAACTATATCTAATGAATTAAAAGGAATTATTGTAATACAGGTGGGTTCTTCTTGAAGTTCTAGACAAAGTTTCTCCAGGCTCAGTTAACTGGAAGCAAGCAACAAAACCTCCTATCATGATGCCGTTTCGAAAAGTTGAGAATTGCAATCAAGTTATTAAAATAGGAAAACAGTTAAAATTGTCGTTAGTAAACTTAGATGGGAACGATTTCGTTCAAGGGAACAAGAAACTCATACTAGGTCACTATCTTTGTCTTAGTTCATATCCTTTTTATCTCCTACCGTATACCTGGCAAACAGGTCTGGTTGGGTTGGTTTGGGTAACATGTCAAAACGGTCATGGGTCAAAACGGGTCATGGGTCAAAACGGGTCATGGGTCAAACGGGTCCAAACGGTCCAGATTGGGTCGGTTGAGTAACAGCTCAAAACAGGTCATGGGTCATGGGTCAAACGGGTCGAGACCCCCCTTTTTCCCTTAATTTGTTTCATGCTATATAGTTTTCAGCTTTTTAGTTTATGACATTACGTGTAGCAAAACTCATTTTTCGTTTTTTTCTTCTTGATAGCTTTTTTGTGGCAATTGATGAGATTTCATATGCTTCAACTGTTGAAGAACTTGCGATCACGATCTCAGGGGAAGGAGATAACCGATGCGGATATTTTGAAGTGGGCTAACAAGAAAGTGAAGAATACAGGGAGAACGGCTCAAATGGAGAGTTTTAAGGTTGGACTAGGATGATGTTTTCTTCGTTCAGTCGTCATCATTGTGTTATGCATTAATAAACGTTATTTTTTATTTTTATTTTTTGGTTCGTGCAGGATAAGCAGATATCGAATGGAATATTCTTCCTTCAGCTTTTGAGTGCAGTGGAGCCCAGGGTTGTTAACTGGAACCTTGTAACCAAGGGTAGAAGTAGTATGTTTCTTTATAACTCAATCTTATATTATCAAATTAGACTTTTTTGTCACTTTTGATATAATTTTCATGTTATTGATTTGGTAATGACAAATTTACACGGCTCGTCCCTGTGGTTTGTATAAAAATGCATCCCGAGTCCATGAATTATTTTTTGGCGTTTTTCGTCACTGTGGTTCCATTTTTTTGCATGGCTCCTCCATCTGAGGGACGAGCCGTGCAAAAAATTGAAACCATGAGGACTTTGAGTGCCAAAAAAAGGTTCAGGGACTCGGAGTGCAATTTGATACAAACCACAAGGACGTGCTGTGTAATTTTGTCTTTGGTAATCTACAATCCTTGTGTCTGTTGTGTATTGATAGATGAGGAGAAGAAGCTGAATGCGACTTACATAATCAGTGTTGCACGAAAACTCGGGTGCTCGATATTCTTGTTGCCAGAAGACATCATGGAGGTAGTTTTGATTGGTTGCATTTGCATATTTCAGGTCACAAATGCATAATTTTTTTATTCCGTTTGATACAAGATTTGATATGCAGAAACATGTGTGTTACAGGTGAACCAAAAGATGATACTTATGCTTACAGCCAGCATTATGTATTGGAGTCTGCAACATTCATGTGACGACGCAGAATCATCTCCTTCATCTGTTTCCGCAACTCCTGAAGCATCATCGGAACCTTCCGTTAACGGTGATGACGAGACTTTTACGGGTACTGAGATCTCAAACTTGTCAATTGATGATGATGCAACATCTGATATGACAGTTACATCAGCAGTCAAAGATAATGACACACACTTGCAATAATGTGTTTTCTTTTGTTCATTAAATTGTGGATAGAGAACCAGGAAACGAAAGGTAAAATATGTTATGTACACGTAAAAGGTTTTTTCTTGTGTACATATTCTTAGTTGAAAGGACATTATACCAGGTGTGGCTTTTTAACTGTGACATTAGATTACTAATTTGTTCATCTTTCTATGTATACTTTAACAAAACTATCAACGTCTAAAATGTAACTTACCCAAGCATATACTTGTAACAAAATGTTAGAAAGTGAAGTTAGTAATCTCATCGTCTTCTGCACAATTGTTATTG
This sequence comes from Rutidosis leptorrhynchoides, assembly GCF_046630445.1. Taxonomy (NCBI): domain Eukaryota; kingdom Viridiplantae; phylum Streptophyta; class Magnoliopsida; order Asterales; family Asteraceae; genus Rutidosis; species Rutidosis leptorrhynchoides. The sequence goes on along the minus strand of NC_092334.1, from coordinate 97,152,765 downwards.
TTGCTCTCTCTTATTCTTATTTCATATCTTCAAAGCTTCCAAAAGGTGTTTACAAACTCATATTTCTCCTACCCAATTTCTACTTTTTACCGTTATACCCCTCTTCATCTCTTCCACCTTCACCGTCGCTTTCTCGACGTTATTCTTGGCTCGCCAACTTCAGACTCATCCTGTTCGCTTTCAATCGCAGCCCACTTTACCCATGAAAATCCATCGTCCATTTCATCATCTTCGCTTCTCTTCCCATCAAAACCAAATACGATAACTCCTTCAAACTCAATAACAGATCGTCTGTAAAAATTATATTTCTCGAATCAATACTTTAGCATGCAACCACAAACAAAGTATTAACCCACATATCTAGATAATCATTCATTATATAACTAATGTTATTAGTAGTTGAACAAAGCGTTTTTGCGTATACGGTTTTATATTCACATTAATTTCATGTTGAAATATTAGTTGCGTGTATTCTTTTCATTCAGTCTGGTACACCACTCAACCCTTTTTAGACAACAATCAAATAGTTTTGCAACCTCCACATCAGCATACTGTGCATCCAACAATTGATTAGCAAGTAGAATTTTGTTCTTTGGTAGCACAAAACACTATACTTATAGAATCAAAGGTTCAAAACACTGGCATATATGCACTTGAAAGCTGTTTAATTTAAAGAAAAACAACATATTATGACACATTGAAAGCACTTGGATCACCGGTATAATAAGCCAATCTTCGCACAAAACAGAGCAAAATACAATTTCCATTACAAGTACTTTATTATCATCCATAGAGCCACAACCAGGACAATAATTCCAATTACAGATAATAGTAGGCACAAGAAGGAGCAACCACCCTTGGTGCGTTTGTTCAGAACGGCTAGATTCTTCTGCACTCTCTGTTTAGTAAAAGACAATTGCAGAATACAAAATGTCAATTACAAACGGAAGTAACTTATGGCAAAACTCAGAAATAATAAGTTTAAAGAAACAACCAGTTTTATATGGGCATTATACATTACATTAATATAGCAACTTCCATTTGTGGTCCTTTGAAAAGAAAATTTTAAGAGATTATGATATATGATATAATAGAATTTCTTGAGTTTAGAAGGACCACAAATCAGAGTTTATCCCGAAAACTGGGAAAAAGTAATGATAATCATATTCTGATGTTATCATGTAAGCATATTAGCAAGAGTATAACCTTAAGCCGAGAATCAGTAACGTCAACATGTTCGTCCAAGTCATCCTGCATAGTAGGGTATATATAAGATTTATATCACATTCATTGAGCCATGCTGGTTTATGATTTCAATAAGAGGTTTAACTAAAGTAGAAGATGGGCATACAATGAGTCTAGTGTGCAGGTCAAGTTCTTCATTGACTGCCAAAGCAATATGCTTGGTACTTATCACTGTTTCCTCCAGTTTCTCTAGGCCTTCATCTTGTTCTGCATAAATAACACCATTGTTAATCATTATAGCTCTTAAGGATTTACAAATAACAATAAAACTCTACCTGAAAATTTAGAACGGAAAACATGTTTAAATGCAATATATACTGAATTATGTAGGAGATAGTATTGTGAGTAACTAAAGCTTGCCTCTCATAATTTGTCTCTGAAGTCCAACAACACCAGAGTTGTCCAAACCAGCTATTCTGCTCATGGCATCAGCTGGCTTAATATCTGGTCCAAGTAAGCTGTCCCTATTACCAATGCTTGACATGTTCAATGTGTTGGCCATCTGAGTTACCTTTGTTCTCAAATTCTCAAGTGTATCTTTGCGACGTTTCATTTCTTTCTCTGTCCTGCAATAAAGAAAAAACATATCATTGATGTGTGAACAATATTACAGCTTCAACAAAGTCTGGAGGACAAAAGAACCAAAATTGATTCAGATTAGGCATAAGAATATACTTACAAAGGTTGTTTAGCAGGAAGCCTAGTCAAAAGAGACTGCAGAGTATCAAGTCTAGTGTTTAATATCGTAATTTTCCTCCTGATCGCAGACGTATGACGCTGGGCTTCCGGGCCTGAACCGAACGAACTCATCTCCGATATCATTCCAGTGATATCATCCGCAAGTTTAGAAGCTTCAGAGTATTCTCTAGTCCATGGATCGGTAGAAGACGCCATTTATCTGAAATACAAACCCTAATACATCAATCACCAGCAACCATTACACATTAAAGCTACAGATGCTCAGAATCTCAATAGAAACATCAATTTATATGTAATCAAGCCATCTATATCACTATCATAAATCATAAAACGGTATATTTGACGATCGTGCAATAATCGCTACCTAATCCCCAAACTTTCGAAACTTAGGGTACGGATTAATATAATAGGTTCCTAACAATAACTTAGCCTTATGAATCGATACGTTCATTAAATCGTAATTTAATTGATGCGTAAGTGAAAGTAGTAGAATTTAGGGCCAAATTACGAAAATTAAAAAAGCAAGAAATTACCTTGGCAGATTAGTGATACAGATTGTGAGGATGTAATTGCAGCTTTTGATTGATTGAATTCGATTGAAAATATGAATTTAGATATGATGGTTGTAATTGCGGACACACGGCGTCACCGGTTACCGGAGAGCGTTATGTATCGACGTAATTTACGTTTATTTTATTTTAATTTAATATAATTTGACGAAATATACAACTCGGTGGACAATGATTCAACCCTTAAAAGGTTGTCCTACTCCGGTTATGGCCGGTCACGTTGTTTTTAAAATACGGAGTAGTATTATTTTATTATCGTTAGTTGTGAAATTGTTAATTGTTACGGAGTAATTGTTAATATGAATGTTAATTATTATTATTACTAGTTTAATACCCGCGAATTCGTGTGATTGCATATTTAAAATTTTTACTTGAAGTATTTGTATTGAGTTTGATAGCAGCAGAATATAGAATGTTTGATACTTCATAGACATAATTCTTGATATGTACAAACAAAAATAAGAAACAAATACGTGATCTTCAAGATTATATACTGCATAATATAAATTCAATAATAATTTTTTCCCGCAGTGGCAATTTGTATAAGGGAAACTAAAGAGATTGTATATGATAAAGTACAAGAAAAAATCTGACTTGCATACCCATGTGCCCAACAATTCATTTAACGATAACTACAACTTGCATCAGTAAATCTGACTTTCACTATTTGGCCAATCCAATAGCTAATCAAAGCCATATTCCAGCAATCCATTTATCGTATCATTTCAATTAACTTGAATTAGACTCTACTAATCCCTTTGACCAATAATTTTCAACTTAGACCAACTTTGATGACAATTTCTTTGATTACCAGAGAGGATTTTAACACCACAACTTCACCATTTTAACACCACAACTTCACCATATGGCAAACCTAGTGAGTTAGAACCCACCATAAGCACATACTCTTACCATTTTATCCCTGTTGAGTGGTAATGACTCATCCCAAAACACTTTTTGACTCAGAAAAGTCAACAAAACCTCTATCATACCATCAGTGAATCTGCACCAATTCTCCTTAGACCGCTTGTAGCGGTTGTATTCAACGGCGTGGGGGGTGACATGGCACCTGGCGCCGCCCCCTATGAGACGTATCAAGGCGTGGCTGGAAGCAAAATTAGTGGCGTTCCTGGGTTGGCAACGGGGATGGCAACGGGTGTTGCTTTTAGTTTTTTAATTTTTTATTAATTTTAAAATATATTATTATTCCCTTTTTAATACTTACACAATTATATTTTAACATATCACCACAATACTCCTAACCCATACCCACAACCCACACCACCACTACTTCACACAAAAAACTCACACGTCCTACTCATCAAAAAAGTACAAAAAGCAACACACGCCCTCAACCACTACAAATAGTCTTATGGTTTAAAACATTCTGTAACTTCACCCAGTAACATTTAAACTTAATCATGTTAAATCTTTCCTTCACTATACAATCTCAAATTACTTTAGTATATAGTATAATGTTACATGCAATCAGGGTACAAATAAAACGCATTATGTCCCGTTATTTCATGACCCGTCCTAATCCATCTGGACGAATACATTACATTTGGTTACATCGCGAGGTACTTGACCTCTATATGATACATTTTACAAACATTGCATTCGTTTTTAAAAGATAAACTTTCATTTCATCGAAAGTTGACAGGCATGCATACCATTTCCTAATATATCTAAACTATCAATGACTTGATAATATTCTTGATGAACTCAATGACTCGAATGCAACGTCTTTTGAAATATGTCATGAATGACTCCAAGTAATATCTCTAAAATGAGCAAATGCACGGCGGAAGATTTCTTTCATACCTGAGAATAAACATGCTTTCGAGTGTCAACCAAAAGGTTGGTGAGTTCGTTAGTTTTTCATAATCAATCATTTTCAATAGTATAATAGACCACAAGATACTCATAATTAGAAAACAATCTGTGCAGGTCTATTCCTGCTGTAAAATCATTCATATGAAGAACACCGGAACCTTTCAAACAACTCACCAACGGTAGCTAATGCGTAGTGCAATGACAAAATCATCTCACCATGGTAGTTAATACAATATAACTATTACAACGGGGGCTAATGCGTACGCAATGCAAAATCATCCCTTTGAGGGTAGCTGAAACAGGGGCTAATGCGTACGCAATGCAAAATCATCCCTCCGTTACCAACTACAAAGTCGATTATAATACAATACAATACATCGGGGGCTAGTGCGTGCGTGCAATGCAAAATCATCCCGCCGATGGTAGTTAAAATGGGAGCTAATGCGTACGCAATGCAAAATCATCTCTCCGTTAACTACTAAATCAAACCTCTGAATCTAAATAATTCTATCATAGAATGTAGTTTTGAATATTTGTGTCTATTTCATCAATCATTTATAAAACAGTGAATGTATTCTCAGTCCCAAAAATATATATTGCAAAAGCATTTAAAAAGTGAGCAAATGAAACTCACTATAATGTATTTTGTAGTAAAAATACATATGACGATATTGAACAATGCAGGGTTGGCCTCGGATTCACGAACCTATATCATTCGTATATATATTAAAATATATAATGAAAATCACATAGTTTCCTTTATATATTAATTATGTGTTTGTAGTTTATATAATTTATATTAAATTCCATCCAAAATATATACATATATTATATCTTAAAGTATATGTTATATATATTTATTTTATATATTTAAAATGATTAAAATTTATACATTTAGTTATATTAATATATCCATATATATATATATATATATATATATATATATATATATATATATATATATATATATATATATATATTATATTACAAATATATAAATATATATATATATATATATATATATATATATATATATATATATATATATATATATATATATATATATATATATATATATATATATATATATATATATATATATATATATATATATTTAGTATTATATTACAAATATCAAATTTGTTGTATGTAAGTATTTATATAAGAAATGTTAATATGTCTTTTATATAGTTATCTAGATTATTAATATAATTGTAGTATGTGTAGTAAGTAGATTTTATGTACCAAATATTTATTTGTTAAAAATGATAGTTTTGATATTAATGATTAACTAATAATAGTTCTACTAAGAATAACTTCATTAATAACGATAATACTAATAATAAAAATGATAATGATATTAATGATAATACATATGTTAATAATGATTCTAATAATACTAAATAATTATACTAATACTAATATCAATGATAGTAATAATAGTTTGGGTTATTTTGATAATAATAATAATATTAATCATAATAATTAATAATAATAATAATAACAATCTTAGTATTAATGATAATGTCAATAGTTATCCTACTTAATAATAATACTACTAATGATAATAATATTAGTATTAACAATAATAATAATAATCCTAACTGTAATTATAATCATGATAATAATAATAAATTGTAACTAATACTTTTATTAGCGATAATATTGATAATAATAATTATATTACTAGTAATAATAACGTTAATTAATAATAACAATAATAATAACAACAATAATAATAATAATAATAATAATAATAATAATAATAATAATAATAATAATAATAATAATAATAATAATAATAATAATAATAATAATAATAATAATAATAATAATAATAATAAAAAAAAAAATTTAGTATTGAAAACTACCTCACTAGATTTTTCTAAAAAAAATTGTCACGAGCAAGGATTGAACCCGCGACCTCCCGCTCCCCCATAAGCACTCATAACCATCACGCCATTTCTGTTTTCTCTAATTTATTCTCACCCTATTTGCATTTAACCCGATTGTCTGTTTCTATTTCTATTTCTTCTTCAAATCAAACCAATCGATCAGAGTTCGAGCAATCATAACAGCTAATGTAAAAATTGATTTATATTTGTAATTTTGAACAGAATCGTTCTCCATAGAGTGCTTGAATTAATTTAAAACAGAAACATAAAAAGAATAAAGCTGTATTAGAATAAATACATGATTATGAACTAAAAATTGATTCTCAAAATTAAGATCATTTCAGTTGTTGATTTCTACATGAAAGAGATTCAAAATCATTCATAAAAACTTTTGAAACTGGTAATTGAACCTTAAACTTAACAGGTACCTCGAATTCGAACCTAGAACGATGTTTGACTTTTTATTTCAAAAAGTTTGACCTCGAAATTAAAAATCGATAAAAGGAATTGGAGGTTGAGATTTCACAGAAATTTTGCTTGAAGGATTCCTAAAAAGACTGCATTTAAGGATTTTGAAGTTAAACTTGAAATTGAAGCTTTTTAAAAAAAATCAAGAACATAGTCGTTTAACTGGGTTTCCTCTAATTTCAGTTTAATTCACCAATTTCAATGCTGAAAATAATAATAATTGTGATTGTTGATTTGTAGAGTATTGTCATGTGGTATCTATTAACACTGAAATGGATTTATTTATAGTACAAACACTTCGACCTCAATCCAGGGAAGCAAAAAATAAAAAATAAAATAAAATAAAAAGAATAAAGAAGAGAACGATGGCTAACAGAATTTGGCTATGACTGTGGATTGAGATCGACTAGTATATCTATTACAGATAGGATTTATGATTCGATTACAATGTGTAACAACTTAGTACAATTTTACCTGCTTTAAATATTATATTCCATTAATATAAATAATTAAATAATATATTAACATTACATTAATTCTAATAGTGTTTATAATTAACAATAACAAATAAATAATAATAATACTGATTTTATTAATTATTAATAATATTGTTCTTAGTGATGTTAAAAAAAAAATATTAATACTAACAATAATAGAATTAATAATAATAATACTTAGTGTTAATATTTAGTGATAACAATAATAATACTAATTATAATAGTACTAATATTTTTATTAACAACAATAATACCACTAGTAATAATACTATATCAATTTATATTTATTAATTTATTCATACCATATTTCATATATATATATATATATATATATATATATATATATATATATATATATATATATATATATATATATATATATATATATAATCTTGTATTAGAATTAATAACATTAATGATACAAATATTAATATTAACATTAATAATGTAACGACCCGGTTTTTTCGACTTGTTTCTGTGCCTTGTGATTTTAACGAAACTGCATATTTGTACGTATTGTGCTACTTTATACTCTGGAACCTTTTTATACATGGTTTACTTTCATTTATATGTTAAAACGTGCCTTAGAGTACGTAGGATACTTAACTTGATCACCGGATGCTTTATGACCGTTAGTGTCACTTGACGTTTCGATTAAACCGCGAACTGCGCGCACGTTTAACTTTTATCGTAATCGGAATATTATGACTATGAAAAATTAATTATTATTTTATAATAATAATTATTTGGGTTTATGGATGCTTAATTATGCGTAGTAATTTAATTATGCTTACTAGTTAGTCGTGTTGGACTTTCTACCTTGTTGGACTTAAGCCTACCCTACTCTAGCTAGTAGCCCATTTATTTAGCCCACTTATTAATTACTAGTGACCCATTAATAAGTAAGACAAATGCCCATTTATTAGAGGGAACATACTAGCATTTATGTCAAGTATTATCCCTAATGTTGCATGGGACACCAACATAAGTACCTACTTTAGACAACCATTAACCAAAAAGTAAATCTTATCTCCCCCTCCCCCTACCAAAACCCATAGCCATGAGGCCCTCCCCCCACCCTCATTTCACTATAAATACAAGCCTCATTAATCTCATTTTACACTTGCTCACATTTGTATTTCACACACACTTATTCTCCTATCTTCTCTCTAGTCTTTCTCACTCTAAAGCTTGTAACTTTTTAATTTTTCTTCTTCTTCTCCTTTCTTTTTCGTGTACATCATCATCAATGGATGATCAAGCTTTTTAACTTTGATCTTGATTACATCTTGTAGATTCAAGCATGAATCCTTCAAGAACATGGAAGATTCAAGCTTTCTAGCTTTGAATCTTCACCAACTTTGTAGATCTAAAAACTTTTTAACTTTAATCTTGTTATTTTATTATAAAGATTCAAACTTGTGTTTGTAATCTTCATGTAACTTAAAGATCCAAGCTTTATGCTTCAAGATCTTTAAGATGCAAGCTTTCTAGCTTGGATCTTCATATCTTTTGTTGGATCTAAGTTTTCTAACTTATGATCTCATTAATTTGTTATAAAGATCAAAACTTGTGTTTATGGTCTTCATGTAACTTAAAGATCTAAGCTTTATGCTCCAAGATCTTCAAGAACACTAAAGGTTCAAGCTTTCTAGCTTTGTGACCTTATAACTTGTGTGAAAGGGATCCAAGCTCTCTAGCTTAGGGTTCCATCACCTCATTGAACTTAGATTATGTTCATACTTGTTTGATTGATGTAAAGTTTGTAACTTTGTTTGTAAATAGGACTTGTATTTGTGTTAAGACTAAGGATATGATGTAACCTTGGTTCATCATCCATCTAAGACTCTTAAATGAGTTGAGTTATTACTTGGTCTTAACATATTGTGTATTGATGGTAGAATCTTGGTTAAAAGTGATGCTAAACTATCAACGAGTTATACACTTGAAGCTACAAGCATCAAGGATGAGAACCGTGATGAGCATCAAGCACCAAGAACCCCACCGGAGCACTTGTTCACTGTTTTTCGGGATCTTATCAGTAACCTGGGCTACTTTAAAGTTGATTTTCAGTTATTTCAGTTCGATTAGATGATTTTACGTTTAGACCTCGTCTTAATCCGAGTTATGGTTTAGGATTTATGGCCTTCCGAAAGTCATTACACCCTATTAACGTTGTGCTGAAATTTCTGACCTACTCGCACTTAAACCATTACCACAGTCAAAGGAAGACGAGTTTGGTTCTGGAAATTGGTCAGAAGCTATGGGACTCATATACGGAGCCATGGCCACTGATTACGCGTCTTTTCGATTTACGTAGAGGTCGTAACAGCTGACCGAAGTCAGCCTATTGTTTCGATCTCTATTTTTGTCAAACTTACTTAGCTTTTATGATGATGATGATGACACTTAAACTTATTTTATGCACTATTAGAACTTATAAGGACAACCTACTGACCTAGTAACCTTTGATTTAGGTTGACGACCTTTCGGACCGACTTACTACTTGAATACTTTCATTACCGACTTTACCGCTTTTATCACTGTGAGTTATAGCATCCCTCTTTACTTATACTATTTTTGGGACTGAGAATACATGCGCTTTTTATGTTTTACTTACTTGACACGAGTACTTAAACTTTACATATGTGTGGGTTATACAACGGCATAAAGATTCCCCTTAGCACGGTAACGTTTAACTATTGGTTTTTGAACCAGTAGACGCGAATATTAGATATGGATCCATAGGGCTTGACATCCCCACTCGGGCTAGTCGCACTAGCATTTAACGGGTGTTTAATACTTCGAGGACATACGCACTCGCCAGGTGTACTTTTAGGGGGTGATATTTATATTTACGTTAAGTCTAGTTACCATGTGCCCACGGTTATACATATGCTTTTCATACTGTTTTGAGACATTGAAATCTCGTGGTCAATCTCATATTACTGTTACGATTTAAACTATAGCTCACCAACATTATTGTTGACGTTTTTAAGCATGTTTTCTCAAGTGCTTAGAGGTTTGTTGCTTCCGCTGTTAGTCTTGCTGTCATGCTGTTAGACTTGCTGTTAAGGACCTGCTGTGTTAGATTTCCGCTGCATAACTTAGAGATGTCTCAATCATAAAACTTTTATTTTGCATTCGCAACTTATATTATTTGAATAATGACTTTGTAATGACCTCTGTATCACGTTATCTTTTGTAAACACTATGTTTTTATGAATGCAAACTGGTTTTCAAACAGCATGTAGTATTCAATCGTGTAAAGATCCTGTTGTTGACGAATCGTACATGATGGTTTTGTACCGGGCGTCACATTTGGTATCAGAGCATTGGTTGTAGGGAATTAGATTGCATTAGTGAGTCTAGACCGGACAAAGTAGGATTCACTAATAGGACTAATCTACAACTTGCTAGTTTACTTGTTTCTGCGAAACTTACTGCATGCTACTGATTACTTTTACTGCTATGTGATATTACTGCATGCTATTGCTTATCTTTACTGCCATGCGAACTTGCTGTATGCTTATTTCCGCTATTGCATGATTACTATCTGCTTTCATATGTTATTTCTATTTAGCGTTGTTATGGTTTCCATGCTGTATACTGTTTTAGACAACTTAGGTTGCTATAGTGCCTAATACGTGCTTGCTTTATGACTTGCTGACACAAAAAAAGTTATTTTTCCTTGTTCAGATGTCGGATATCCCGCCCGTTGTCATTTTGGAGAGCGACTCAGACACATCCGCCGCCTCGCCTGCCATTGTTGCCGATTCTCAGATCCCGTCGTCGACACACTCCAGTGACCCTGACGCTTCGTCCTCCGGATCCAGCAGCCATGTACCCGACCCAGTGGTTATCTCAGACGGACATGAGGATCCACTGGAGATTCCAGCTCCACTCATCCCAGTACCTCCGGAGCAACAGCCCCATCCCGGTGGTGCTGTGATTCTTGGGGAATACGGGGATGTTCCGTTCCGTAATGGGCATAATCATTGGTGCCGACGCCTTCCTGATGGACGTGTCATACCGATCCCGCCTTTTAGATATCGGATTATGACTACCGGCCGCCGAGCGTCGCCACCTCCAGCTGTTTACGACGACTCATCATCCGACGACTCATCCTACGACGATTCCAGTGACGATGATTCCGACGAGGACCCTGAGGAGACGCCCGTGCAGCCACCCTCTACCCCTCGAAGAAGCGGTATCGTTTCGATGGTACCGTTATTCCAGGGGTTAACGGAGCTCGACCATTCGTTAGCGCGCATGGACTGAGGACTAGGGTCACCGCCCGTAAGCGGGTTGTGCCTTACCCTGCGGATCCATTTATGCGTAAGCCTTACCACTATGCAGCATCTACTTCTGGTGCTGGACCATCTGCACTGCCTGCCCCACCATCTCCCTCCGTCGAGGAACTGACGAGGGAAGTGGAGATCCTCCGTGCTCGGGTAATTGAGCTCGAGGACCAGATGTCCCATGTAATGGACATCCTTTACCCACCGTCACCATAGGGCATTGTAGTAGATTTCATTATGTAATCTCGTTTGTAGTTTCATGTTTTACTCATGTACTGTACGAATTTATGCGGATGTATGCAACTTATTATTAATGAATGGAACTTAGTGTTGTTTACTTTTGTACGGTGTTCTATATTACGTTACTGTATGGTAATTTTGTGGTATCTATATCCGGTTGCATTGCTTAGTTAACATGTGTTGCGTTGGTTCCATGTTGATTGCCTTATACTATATTACTATTTATTAAATGCTGGATTTTGACTTAAGTCAAAATTTCTGTTTAGAAGAGCAATGGCAAACGTACGAGCAGCACCCACAGCAGCACAGATTGAGGAAATGATCGCTGAGAGAGTAGCCGCAGCTATTGCAGAAATCAACCCACAAGCTCCACCAGTTAACCAGCCCATTCGTAACAGGTGCACATACAAAGAGTTTCAAAGCTGCAAGCCCCACAACTTTAGCGGTACTGGGGGGCCAGTTGGATTGACTAGGTGGTTTGAGAAATTAGAAGCTGTGTTCCATGTAAGCAACTGCTCAGAGGAGAACAAAACCAAGTATGCTTCGTGTATGCTGTCTTTGACGAGGCTTATGCCACTACGTGGGAAGAATTTAAGGGAGCCCTGATGTAAGACCCGATTATTTATAGTGTACATAAGTGTATATAAGTGTAATGTACGGTACTTGAAACGGGGTTCTGTTGCGTGTACTTAAAATACAAAAGGAGCTGAACTGGCAGGGTTGCGCGCCGCGCGGCCTGGTGGCGCGCCGCGCCAACTGTCTGTGACAGATCCCTTTCTCTTTTTAAATTAGATATTTTGGGGGTATTTTGGTAAATTCACATCAAGGCCGAGTTTAATGCTTGGTTCAGTAGTTTGGGAGCTCATTTACTCCCTTGTTCACCAACCTTATCACTTCCCAATTTATTTTAGTGAGAGAGTGAGTTTTAGAGAGGGAAAGCTCACTTTGAAGAGGAAGAAGAGGGTTTCTTGCTAAAGTCCAAGTTCTAAAGTTGTTCATCTCGTCATTATCTTCGTTTTGGTAGTTGTGGTATGCTCTAATCTTAATTCCTTTGTTTAATTCGATTTAGGGCTAGGGTTTGAGTCAAAGGTGGACATAAAACCCACTTTTGGTTAATTTGGGTATTCTTGGGTAATTTGGGTCATATAGACTCAATATTGAGTTAACTAGGGTTTTGGAAGTGTTAATTGTTGTTATGAAACCCTAATTGGCTAATAATTTGCTAGAACACCTTAGGGAAGTGTAAATGGGTGTGATTTGGGTATAAATGACCCAAAATGGGTGTATTGACTTTTATTGAGTCAAACGGGTCAAAATGGACCAAGATTGGTTAACGTTAGTGTTTTGTGTTAAAATCTAGTGATTTGAAATGTATGAAGGCCTTGAGTGCCAAGAGTTAGGGTTTTTGGTAAGAATGACCCAAATTAGGGTTAAGTGTCAAAATGGGTCAAGATGACCTAGGATGATGTGTGTTATGAGTTAGGCCAAGTCGATTGATTGATTATGTGCTTGTGAAATAGGTACGTTACCTCGGAATTCAAGCTTGGTTTAGTAATCACCGACGGCATAAGGTGAGTGGAATATCTATATATGTATGTATATGATTTATGTACCGTGTTGATGGTGTCACATAGCCGTTTTGTGACCAAGGTTGTGGGACTTAGCCGTATTAGTCCATGTTTTTGTATTAAGGCACATAGCCGTGTTTGTGCATTTAGTGGCGAGTAATAGCCGTGTTTTACTCCCACGTTGTTATTTGAGTTACCCGTACACATAGCCGTGTTGGTGTACGAAAGCGTGAGTAATAGCCGTGTTCTACTCACATTGAGCAAGTGATGCCATAGCCGTTTTTGGAACACTTGAGGGGTGATGCCATAGCCGTTTTTGGAACACCTCGGGGGGTTAGCATGCCATAGCCGTTTTTGGAAGCTAACGAATGTTATGAACATCGATGACTTGTTTCGCGAAGTCGTTCCCTAGCGAAGAGATTGGTTAACCATGATTTATTGTTGTTCATACTAGCATTTGATTATTGTTATGAGTATTTATGCTATGATTATTGCTAGTGATACGTTTGGTGATACTAGCTTGCTTATCGAGATTTGTTACGTGTTATTTGATATCGTGGATGCGTGTGGGTAAGTTGTATATGCATGTATATATATGTTTTACTCACTAAGCTTTGCTTACCCTCTCGTTGTTTACTATTTTTATAGGTTCCGGTGTGGACAAGGGTAAGGGCATCCGGTTGGATTAGAGATCCCGTCTTGTTTAGTGACGCTTTTGGGATGTGATGATTTTGGAGTTTGACCGAGACTTGGGTAGTTTAACCCCAAACACCATGCTCGTTGTATCGTTTGGCAATTAAACTTTTCGTGGTCGAAACTCTAATTTGTATTAAACATTGTATTTTAAACTTAGTGGCGTTTTGGGCACGTGTGGGCCCCACTTTGTAAAACTCGCTCAAACCTTAGTTATGTGCTAGTTTTACATATATGAATGTATGGTTAAAAGCGTTTTGGCTAAAAATGTCGGGAACTAGTCAAACATTTTCGTTAAATAGACTTCCGGGGACAGCGGGCTGTCCAGGCGATTTGGCGCGCCGCGCGGCCATCTGGCGCGCCGCGCAGATGGTCTGCACCAGAAAATTTTTTTTTTTTTTTGTTTGCAATTTCGTCGTGTTCGGTCGGTTACGGTTTGGGTTGTTACAAGTGGTATCAGAGCATGGTCTAAGGGATTTAGGTGACTTGAGATAGGCGCCTAGACTTAGACTTTGTGTGCGTGTTTATGCGGGACTTGTAGGACTTTGGGTCGGACCGGTATGATTAGTGCATAGGTTTATGTGAACTAATCATGCGCTATTTGTTTGTGTTGTGTTTAGCAATCATCAAGCGAGATGGACGTTGTACTAGCGAGTTAGCGCGACGTGCTTGCGTGGTAATGACTAGCTACCATTACTACGGGTGCAAATCGGGTCAAACAAGCAATGTACGACGATTGTTGAGCAAGATGGGGTAGTGTGGTGTATACGTATGTAATTGGGTATAATTGTCCTTTCGTTTCATGGTTTAACCTAATTCGTTTTATAGAATGAAGACGAGAAACGGTCCTGATCATGAAAACGGGAGTACAAGTGAAGACGCCGAGTTCTCGACCAAGGTCGAGGCCGTCTTTAAGAAGTTGAAATCGGATTTTCTTGCGGATGTCCGAAGGGTCTTCCAAGAGTCGGTCGATGGGCAAGTGACCGAAATGATAAATGAACGATTGAAGGCCACTATTGAAGAGGCCCTTGATGCTAGAAACGTTTATCCTCGAGGTGAAGGGGGTGATGGAAAGAGAGACTTCCACTACAAAAATTTTAAGGATACTCAACCTCCGACGTTTAATGGGGTGAGGGATCCGTTGAAAAGTACTTGTTGGATTTCGGACATCGAGGGGGCCTTCCGTACCGCGGAGTGTCCTCCCGAGAAGAAGGCGAGGTTTGGGTCTAGCATGTTACGTGAAGAAGGCAAGTTGTGGTGGGATGATAAAATCAATTTGTATGGCGAGGAGCAATGCATGGGCTTGACGTGGGAGGAGTTCAAGAAAGAGTTTTTCAAGGAATATCGAACTTCATCCGATCTTGATCGAATTCGGGACGAGTTGCATCAATTGCAACAAGGTTCCATGGATTTAGTTACCCTCAAGTCTACATTCTTGGCAAAGACTCGTTTTTGCCCGGAGTATGTGGGTGATGATCATAAGCTTATGAAAGATTTTTATCGTACTTTGAATGCCGACTACAAGAGCAAGATTAGCCGGGGTATGGCTAAGACTTTCGATGAATTGTTTGAGTTGGCTCGGGGTTTTGAGCCGGAGGTGCCTAGGAAGAGTGATTTTGTTTTCTCGAAAAGGAAGTTTGAAGGTTCGAGCTATTCGAATTTTTCAAACAAGAAGTCTAAGAAAGGCACCGAGAGCGTTAATAGTGTGAAGAAAGGTGGCACGGGTACTTTTGCGCCCACTTGTTTCAATTGTGGGAAGTCGGGTCATTACGCCCGTGAATGCACGGTCAAGACGGTTACGTGTTTTAATTGCGGTAAAGTGGGGCACAAGAGGCCGGAATGCCCCGAGTTGAATAATGATCATGTTAAGAAGATTGAGAAGGCGGCGGGGTCGGCTAGAGGGCGAAACTACTTGATGACGAACGATGAAGCCAAACAATCCAACGAAGTTGTTTCAGGTACTTTCATGGTTAATTCTAATCCGGCAAGGATTCTTTTTGATAGCGGTGCAAATTTGTCGTTTGTGTCTCCTACATTTGTGCCTAAACTTGATAGTCCGCTAGCTAAGTTAAGTCGTCCGGTAGAAGTCGAAATAGCGGACGGCAAGACAGTGCTAGTGGTTGATGTGTGTAAAAATTGTGATGTTGTTTTTGGTGCCGAAACTTTTAAAATTGATCTTATTCCAATGACCTTGGGCGACTTTGATATCGTTGTTGGTATGGATTGGCTCGATCGTTATAGAGCCAATATTGCATGCCATGACAAGTGTATTCGTGTGAAGACCCCAAGTGGGGGAGAAATGATTATTCATGGCGATAAGAGAAGAAGACCGGTGCCGATATGCACTTTTGCACGGGCACGTCGTTCCGTTGTTACCGGTGGCATGGCTTTCCTTGCTTATGTTGTTGATACTCGTAATGAGCCACCACTTATTCGTGAAATTCCGGTAGTTAATGAGTTTGAAGACGTTTTTCCGGATGAGTTACCGGGTGTTCCGGCGGAAAGACAAGTCGAGTTTCGCATTGAGTTGGTTCCGGGGGCTACTCCCATTGCTAAAACTCCTTATCGTTTAGCACCAACGGAAATGCAAGAGCTATTGAATCAAATTCAAGAGTTGCTAGAGAAGGGTTTTATCCGACCGAGTGCTTCGCCATGGGGCGCTCCGGTCTTATTTGTGAAAAAGAAAGACGGTAGTATGCGCATGTGCATCGATTACCGTGAGCTAAATAAAGTGACGATCAAGAATCGTTATCCGTTACCTAGGATTGACGATTTGTTTGATCAACTTCAAGGCGCGACGTATTTCTCCAAGATCGATCTACGGTCCGGCTATCATCAAATGCGGGTCCGTGAGGAAGACATTGAGAAAACGGCTTTCCGAACGCGTTATGGGCATTATGAGTTTGTGGTTATGCCTTTTGGTCTTACGAATGCACCGGCGGCATTCATGGATCTTATGAACCGGGTGTGCCAACCTATGTTGGACAAGTCGGTTATTGTGTTCATTGACGACATACTAGTCTACTCGAAAAGTATGCACGAACATGAACGTCACTTGCGCGAAGTTTTGAAGACGTTAAGAAAGGAGAAGTTGTATGCAAAATTCTCTAAATGTGAATTTTGGCTAAGAGAGGTCCAATTTCTTGGCCACATTGTGAACGAAAGCGGTATCCAAGTGGATCCGGGGAAGATTGAGACGGTGAAGAGTTGGGGACGACCGACTACGCCCACGGAGATCCGAAGTTTTCTCGGATTGGCCGGTTATTATCGTCGGTTTATCCAAGACTTTTCTAAGATTGCTTCTCCATTAACAAAGTTGACGAGGAAGAGTGCTAAGTTCAATTGGGAAAACGAGCAAGAAATTGCTTTTCAATTATTGAAAGAGAAGTTGTGTCAAACTCCGGTGTTAGTGTTACCGGAAGGCGTCGAAGACATGGTGGTTTATTGTGATGCTTCCTTAAATGGGCTCGGGTGCGTTCTTATGCAAAGGGGTAAAGTCATTGCTTATGCCTCTCGACAATTAAAGGAACACGAAACGAGGTACCCGACTCATGATCTTGAAATGGCGGCGGTTGTGCATGCGTTGAAAATTTGGCGCCACTACTTGTATGGTGTCAAGTGTACGATATATTCGGATCATAAGAATTTGAAACACCTTTTTACTCAAAGGGATTTGAATTATCGTCAACGTAGATGGATGGATGTGGTGAAAGATTATGATTGTGAGATACTTTACCATCCGGGTAAGGCGAATGTGGTCGCGGATGCGTTAAGTCGAAAGACTCAACATCCGGCGATACGTATAACATCGTTACGTTTGATTATCACTAACGACTTTCTTGAAAAGATGGTTGAAGACCAAATAGAGGCTTATGTTCACGATAAGCACACGGAACGAATTGTGGGCCAATCGGAGTTTATTACTATGGGTCCGCGGGGTTTGTTGTCCTTTCAAGGAAGGGTGTGGGTGCCTAAGACGGGTGATTACCGACGGGTGCTACTCGATGAAGCGCATAAGTCGAAATATTCCATTCATCCGGGCGCGACGAAAATGTATCATGACTTGAAGAAAGATTATTGGTGGCCGGGCATGAAACGCGATGTTGTAAAATACGTCGAACGATGTGTTACTTGTTTGCAAGTTAAAGCCGAGCATCAAAAGCCGTATGGTAAGTTGCAACCGTTAGAAATCCCGAAGTGGAAATGGGAGCACATTACCATGGATTTCATCACTAAGTTGCCTAAGACGGCGAGGACTCAATATGATTCGATTTGGGTTATAGTGGATCGGTTGACGAAAAGTGCTTTGTTTCTTCCCATTAAAGAAGCAATATCGTCGGAGGCCTTGGCTAAGTTGTTTATCAAGGAAGTGGTCTCGCGACATGGCGTTCCTATATCTATTATTTCGGATCGAGATACCCGTTTTACATCTCGATTTTGGGAAAAGTTTCATGAAGATATGGGTACACAATTAAAGTTGAGCACGGCGTATCATCCTCAAACGGACGGTCAAACCGAACGTACGAACCAAACTTTGGAAGATATGTTACGGGCGTGCATTATCGATTTCGGTGGTAGCTGGGATGAGCATCTACCTTTGGTGGAATTTTCGTACAATAATAGTTTTCATACTAGTATCGGGATGCCACCGTACGAGATGCTTTATGGTCGAAGATGTCGAACTCCCATTTGTTGGGGAGAAGTGGGACAAAGGGAAATCGGGAGTACCGATTTGGTTCTAGAGACGAATAACAAGATTGATATTATCCGGGAGCATTTGAAAAAGGCTCAAGATAGGCAAAAGTCGTATGCCGATAAACGTAGACGAACGATCGAATTCCAAGAGGGCGACATGGTTATGCTTAAGGTTTCGCCATGGAAGGGTATTATTCGATTTCGAAAACGGGGAAAGTTAGGTCCTCGGTTTATTGGACCGTTTAAAGTTTTAGCTCGTGTTGGTGAAGTTGCATATCGATTGGAATTGCCCGAAGAGCTTGCGGGGATCCATAACACGTTTCATGTTTCTCACCTCCGTAAGTGCCTTGCGGATGATTCTTCATGGATGCCTTTAGATGAAATTGAGCTAAACAATAAGTTGGAGTATGTTGAAGAGCCAATTGCAATACTTGATGAAAAGGTCAAGAAGTTGAGGCATAAGGAGGTTAGGACTTTTAAAGTTCAATGGCGGCGGAATAAGGGTTCCGAGTTCACTTGGGAACCTGAAGAGTTTGTGTTGGTTTATCTTCCCGCTTGTCATGCGGCATGGATTGCGAGGTCGCAATCCGAATAAGTGGGGAAGAGTTGTAAGACCCGATTATTTATAGTGTACATAAGTGTATATAAGTGTAATGTACGGTACTTGAAACGGGGTTCTGTTGCGTGTACTTAAAATACAAAAGGAGCTGAACTGGCAGGGTTGCGCGCCGCGCGGCCTGGTGGCGCGCCGCGCCAACTGTCTGTGACAGATCCCTTTCTCTTTTTAAATTAGATATTTTGGGGGTATTTTGGTAAATTCACATCAAGGCCGAGTTTAATGCTTGGTTCAGTAGTTTGGGAGCTCATTTACTCCCT
The DNA here is from genome assembly GCF_046630445.1 of Rutidosis leptorrhynchoides. NCBI lineage: Eukaryota > Viridiplantae > Streptophyta > Magnoliopsida > Asterales > Asteraceae > Rutidosis > Rutidosis leptorrhynchoides. Next base: position 97,133,183 of record NC_092334.1, on the reverse strand, counting down.
TGTTCACCAACCTTATCACTTCCCAATTTATTTTAGTGAGAGAGTGAGTTTTAGAGAGGGAAAGCTCACTTTGAAGAGGAAGAAGAGGGTTTCTTGCTAAAGTCCAAGTTCTAAAGTTGTTCATCTCGTCATTATCTTCGTTTTGGTAGTTGTGGTATGCTCTAATCTTAATTCCTTTGTTTAATTCGATTTAGGGCTAGGGTTTGAGTCAAAGGTGGACATAAAACCCACTTTTGGTTAATTTGGGTATTCTTGGGTAATTTGGGTCATATAGACTCAATATTGAGTTAACTAGGGTTTTGGAAGTGTTAATTGTTGTTATGAAACCCTAATTGGCTAATAATTTGCTAGAACACCTTAGGGAAGTGTAAATGGGTGTGATTTGGGTATAAATGACCCAAAATGGGTGTATTGACTTTTATTGAGTCAAACGGGTCAAAATGGACCAAGATTGGTTAACGTTAGTGTTTTGTGTTAAAATCTAGTGATTTGAAATGTATGAAGGCCTTGAGTGCCAAGAGTTAGGGTTTTTGGTAAGAATGACCCAAATTAGGGTTAAGTGTCAAAATGGGTCAAGATGACCTAGGATGATGTGTGTTATGAGTTAGGCCAAGTCGATTGATTGATTATGTGCTTGTGAAATAGGTACGTTACCTCGGAATTCAAGCTTGGTTTAGTAATCACCGACGGCATAAGGTGAGTGGAATATCTATATATGTATGTATATGATTTATGTACCGTGTTGATGGTGTCACATAGCCGTTTTGTGACCAAGGTTGTGGGACTTAGCCGTATTAGTCCATGTTTTTGTATTAAGGCACATAGCCGTGTTTGTGCATTTAGTGGCGAGTAATAGCCGTGTTTTACTCCCACGTTGTTATTTGAGTTACCCGTACACATAGCCGTGTTGGTGTACGAAAGCGTGAGTAATAGCCGTGTTCTACTCACATTGAGCAAGTGATGCCATAGCCGTTTTTGGAACACTTGAGGGGTGATGCCATAGCCGTTTTTGGAACACCTCGGGGGGTTAGCATGCCATAGCCGTTTTTGGAAGCTAACGAATGTTATGAACATCGATGACTTGTTTCGCGAAGTCGTTCCCTAGCGAAGAGATTGGTTAACCATGATTTATTGTTGTTCATACTAGCATTTGATTATTGTTATGAGTATTTATGCTATGATTATTGCTAGTGATACGTTTGGTGATACTAGCTTGCTTATCGAGATTTGTTACGTGTTATTTGATATCGTGGATGCGTGTGGGTAAGTTGTATATGCATGTATATATATGTTTTACTCACTAAGCTTTGCTTACCCTCTCGTTGTTTACTATTTTTATAGGTTCCGGTGTGGACAAGGGTAAGGGCATCCGGTTGGATTAGAGATCCCGTCTTGTTTAGTGACACTTTTGGGATGTGATGATTTTGGAGTTTGACCGAGACTTGGGTAGTTTAACCCCAAACACCATGCTCGTTGTATCGTTTGGCAATTAAACTTTTCGTGGTCGAAACTCTAATTTGTATTAAACATTGTATTTTAAACTTAGTGGCGTTTTGGGCACGTGTGGGCCCCACTTTGTAAAACTCGCTCAAACCTTAGTTATGTGCTAGTTTTACATATATGAATGTATGGTTAAAAGCGTTTTGGCTAAAAATGTCGGGAACTAGTCAAACATTTTCGTTAAATAGACTTCCGGGGACAGCGGGCTGTCCAGGCGATTTGGCGCGCCGCGCGGCCATCTGGCGCGCCGCGCAGATGGTCTGCACCAGAAAATTTTTTTTTTTTTTTGTTTGCAATTTCGTCGTGTTCGGTCGGTTACGGTTTGGGTTGTTACACCTGATCGAAGAGTACTGCCCCAGAGCAGAGATACAGAAAATGGAGGCTGAATTCTGGGAGTTGAAGGTTGTGGGAAACGATCTTGATGGTTACAACCGTAGGTATCTGGAATTAGCGCTGATGTGTGTAGTGACCCGAACTTTTCCATGTTTATATATATTAATTGAGATTGATATTTACATGATTAAATGTTTCCAACATGTTAAGCAATCAAACTTGTTAAGACTTGATTAATTGAAATAGGTTTCATATAGACAATTGACCACCCAAGTTGACCGGTGATTCACGAACGTTAAAACTTGTAAAAACTATATGATGACATATATATGGTTATATATATAGTTAACATTATATTATGATAATTAAACATATCATTAAGTATATTAACAATGAACTACATATGTAAAAACAAGACTACTAACTTAATGATTTTGAAACGAGACATATATGTAACGATTATCGTTGTAACGACATTTAATGTATATATATCATATTAAGAGATATTCGTACATCATAATATCATAATATCATGATAATATAATAATTTAAAATCTCTTTTGATATTATAAACATTGGGTTAACAACATTTAACAAGATTGTTAACCTAAAGGTTTCAAAACAACATTTACATGTAACGACTAACGATGACTTAACGACTCAGTTAAAATGTATATACATGTAGTGTTTTAATATGTATTTATACACTTTTGAAAGACTTCAATACACTTATCAAAATACTTCTACTTAACAAAAATGCTTACAATTACATCCTCGTTCAGTTTCATCAACAATTCTACTCGTATGCACCCGTATTCGTACTCGTACAATACACAGCTTTTAGATGTATGTACTATTGGTATATACACTCCAATGATCAGCTCTTAGCAGCCCATGTGAGTCACCTAACACATGTGGGAACCATCATTTGGCAACTAGCATGAAATATCTCATAAAATTACAAAAATATGAGTAATCATTCGTGACTTATTTACATGAAAACAAAATTACATATCCTTTATATCTAATCCATACACCAACGACCAAAAACACCTACAAACACTTTCATTCTTCAATTTTCTTCATCTAATTGATCTCTCTCAAGTTCTATCTTCAAGTTCTAAGTGTTCTTCATAAATTCCAAAAGTTCTAGTTTCATAAAATCAAGAATACTTTCAAGTTTGCTAGCTCACTTCCAATCTTGTAAGGTGATCATCCAACCTCAAGAAATCTTTGTTTCTTACAGTAGGTTATCATTCTAATACAAGGTAATAATCATATTCAAACTTTGGTTCAATTTCTATAACTATAACAATCTTATTTCAAGTGATGATTTTACTTGAACTTGTTTTCGTGTCATGATTCTGCTTCAAGAACTTCGAGCCATCCAAGGATCCATTGAAGCTAGATCCATTTTTCTCTTTTCCAGTAGGTTTATCCAAGGAAATTAAGGTAGTAATGATGTTCATAACATCATTCGATTCATACATATAAAGCTATCTTATTCGAAGGTTTAAACTTGTAATCACTAGAACATAGTTTAGTTAATTCTAAACTTGTTCGCAAACAAAAGTTAATCCTTCTAACTTGACTTTTAAAATCAACTAAACACATGTTCTATATCTATATGATATGCTAACTTAATGACTTAAAACCTGGAAACACGAAAAACACCGTAAAACCGGATTTACGCCGTCGTAGTAACACCGCGGGCTGTTTTGGGTTAGTTAATTAAAAACTATGATAAACTTTGATTTAAAAGTTGTTATTCTGAGAAAATGATTTTTATTATGAACATGAAACTATATCCAAAAATTATGGTTAAACTCAAAGTGGAAGTATGTTTTCTAAAATGGTCATCTAGACGTCGTTCTTTCGACTGAAATGACTACCTTTACAAAAACAACTTGTAACTTATTTTTCCGACTATAAACCTATACTTTTTCTGTTTAGATTCATAAAATAGAGTTCAATATGAAATCATAGCAATTTGATTCACTCAAAACGGATTTAAAATGAAGAAGTTATGGGTAAAACAAGATTGGATAATTTTTCTCATTTTTGCTACGTGAAAATTGGTAACAAATCTATTCCAACCATAACTTAATCAACTTGTATTGTATATTATGTAATCTTGAGATACCATAGACACGTATACAATGTTTCGACCTATCATGTCGACACATCTATATATATTTCGGAACAACCATAGACACTCTATATGTGAATGTTGGAGTTAGCTATACAGGGTTGAGGTTGATTCCAAAATATATATAGTTTGAGTTGTGATCAATACTGAGATACGTATACACTGGGTCGTGGATTGATTCAAGATAATATTTATCGATTTATTTCTGTACATCTAACTGTGGACAACTAGTTGTAGGTTACTAACGAGGACAGCTGACTTAATAAACTTAAAACATCAAAATATATTAAAAGTGTTGTAAATATATTTTGAACATACTTTGATATATATGTATATATTGTTATAGGTTCGTGAATCAACCAGTGGCCAAGTCTTACTTCCCGACGAAGTAAAAATCTGTGAAAGTGAGTTATAGTCCCACTTTTAAAATCTAATATTTTTGGGATGAGAATACATGCAGGTTTTATAAATGATTTACAAAATAGACACAAGTACGTGAAACTACATTCTATGGTTGAATTATCAAAATCGAATATGCCCCTTTTTATTAAGTCTGGTAATCTAAGAATTAGGGAACAGACACCCTAATTGACGCGAATCCTAAAGATAGATCTATTGGGCCTAACAAACCCCATCCAAAGTACCGGATGCTTTAGTACTTCGAAATTTATATCATATCCGAAGGGTGTCCCAGAATGATGGGGATATTCTTATATATGCATCTTGTTATTGTCGGTTACCAGGTGTTCACCATATGAATGATTTTTATCTCTATGTATGGGATGTGTATTGAAATATGAAATCTTGTGGTCTATTGTTACGATTTGATATATATAGGTTAAACCTATAACTCACCAACATTTTTGTTGACGTTTAAAGCATGTTTATTCTCAGGTGAATATTAAGAGCTTCCGCTGTTGCATACTAAAATAAGGACAAGATTTGGAGTCCATGTTTGTATGATATTGTGTAAAAACTGCATTCAAGAAACTGATTTCGATGTAACATATTTGTATTGTAAACCATTATGTAATGGTCGTGTGTAAACAGGATATTTTAGATTATCATTATTTGATAATCTACGTAAAGCTTTTTAAACCTTTATTTATGAAATAAAGGTTATGGTTTGTTTTAAAAATGAATGCAGTCTTTGAAAAACGTCTCATATAGAGTTCAAAACCTCGCAACGAAATCAATTAATATGGAACGTTTTTAATCAATAAGAACGGGACATTTCAGTTGGTATCAGAGCGTTGGTCTTAGAGAACCAGAAAATTTGCATTAGTGTGTCTTATCGAGTTTGTTAGGATGCATTAGTGAGTCTGGACTTCGACCGTGTTTTCTTTAAAAATGATTGCTTAACATTTTTGTTGGAAACTATATATTTTTTTAACATATGAATATTATGTGATATATTAATCTCTTAACGTGTTTGATATTATGTGATAGATGTCTACCTCTAGAACAAGTCCCATTGACTCACCTAATAATAATGAAGAGTCAAATGTAAATTGGAATGATTCGTGGACTGATTCACAAGTTCCCGAAGAGGAACCGGAAGAAGAGTCGGAACCGGAAGAAGAATCGGAACCGGAAGAAGAATCGGAACCGGATGAAGAAATAGAACCGGTGGGGGAAATAATAAAACGGTTAAGTAAAAGAAAATCCTCAACCAACCGACCAAGGTTAATTATGGTCAATGGTGTTTCCGCCAAGGAAGCAAAATATTGGGAGGATTACCAATTCTCCGATGAATCGGATTCCGATGAGAATTCCGATGATGTTATAGAAATTACCCCAACTGAATTTAAAAAGGCAAAAGAAAATAATAAGGGAAAGGGCATAAAAATAGAGAAATCTAATTCCAACCCCGATGAACTTTATATGTATCGTCAACGCCCGAAGTCCTTAAGTTGTAACAATGACCCGGGAACCTCTAAACCACCAGGTTTTTCTAAACCAATGTGGACAACGACGGCTCGTATTAGGGGAACATCATATATCCCTAGAAACTTGGCAAAACGAACCAAAACCGAAGAAGAAGAAACGAGCGAGTCGGAATAAGATAGTTGTATTCGTGTGGTGTAATATATGTAATATAGTGTTCTTATGCTTTATGATATATGTAAAAATTGCTTGTATTAATAAGTATTTTTTTATGAAACTAACTCTTGTCTATTTTACAGTTTAAAAACACAAAATGGATAGACAACCCAATATTTTAAGAGACCTACCCGGAGACATGATTGATGAAATCTTGTCTAGAGTCGGCCAGAATTCTTCGGCACAACTATTTAAGGCGAGATCAGTTTGTAAGACATTCGAAGAACGTTCCAAGAATGTCTTGGTTTATAAGAGACTTTCGTTTGAAAGATGGGGGATATCACATTGGGAAACCCATAAGTTACGATGTGTTTACTTTGACGCATATATTGCGGGGAACCCAAATGCTATTTTACGCAACGGGTTAAGAAATTATTTTGACTCAATATATCCGAATATTGGACTTCGTGATTTAGAAAAAGCGGCTAACATGCAACATAAAGAAGCATGTTATGCTTACGGATTAGTAATGTTCGCTTCTCACCAAAGTGAGAACAAGAACATCGGGCTACAACTATTAAACAAAACGTTTCCACAAGTGACGGAGTCGGTAATTGGGGTAAGAAATGAGGTTTTTAGATTATTACGGGACTGTTGGACATTACGTAACCCTCGTCCCTTTGATGACGTTACAACACGCTGTCTTATCAACGGCCATAACGGTTATGTTGCACAAGACCAAGGATGGGAAGTAGTCCTAGTAAAACCAGAATGCATGACTTGTTTCTGGACGTATGAATTACGTGTCTTTATTGCCTTTGCCGAACGACTTGTGTACTAGCTAGAATTATCTTCACAACTATATTGTATCAAAGTTATTGTGTGCTATATTTCATGCTTTATGTAAAATAAGCGGTATTGTAAGTTTGTAAAATATTGTATAAAAGTTTGAACGCGAAATATTATTACAATCAGTTTTTCATATAGAATTGTAGTAGTTGAATTGTATATTAGCTACTAAGTATGAACTTAACGGGTAGGTACTACCCGAATTTAAACTTATAAAATGCTAATATGAAGAAAAAGCTTTTATAAATGAGTTCATATTATGCTATGAAATACTATTAACTACTCTTAATATTCTGTATGATTAACTTGTTCCATTTGACTATTTTGAAGGAAATGGCACCGACTACTCGACACACCGTGAATATGAATGAAGAGGAATTCCGTACTTTTCTAGCTTCAAACATAGCCGCAGTACAGGCTGCGCTACATACCAACAATAACCTTGGATCTAGCAGTACAGGAAATCGTGTAGGATGCACCTACAAAGAATTCACTGCCTGCAAACCTTTGGAATTTGATGGAACCGAAGGACCGATCGGATTGAAACGGTGGACCGAGAAGGTTGAATCGGTGTTTGCCATAAGTAAGTGTACTGAAGAGGACAAAGTGAAGTACGCTACGCATACCTTCACAGGTTCTGCGTTAACATGGTGGAATACCTATCTAGAGCAAGTGGGACAAGATGATGCGTACGCACTACCGTGGTCAGCATTCAAGCACTTGATGAACGAGAAGTACCGTCCCAGAACCGAGGTCAATAAGCTCAAGACAGAACTTAGAGGGTTACGAACCCAAGGATTTGATATTACCACGTACGAAAGACGATTCACAGAATTGTGCCTATTGTGTCCGGGAGCATTCGAAGATGAGGAAGAGAAGATCGACGCGTTTGTGAAAGGATTACCGGAAAGAATCCAAGAAGATATAAGTTCACACGAGCCCGCCTCCATACAACAGGCATGTAGAATGGCTCACAAACTAGTGAACCAGATTGAAGAAAGAATTAAAGAACAGACTGCTGAAGAGGCCAATGTGAAGCAAGTCAAAAGAAAGTGGGAGGAAAACGGTGATAAGAATCACCAATACAACAACAACAGCAATTATAACAATAATCGCAACAACTATCCTAACAATCGCAACATCAATCGCAACTACAACAAACGGCCCAACAACAACAACAACAACAACAGCAACCACAACAATCATCTTAACAACAATAATAACCGCAACAACAACAACAATCAGAAGCCGCTATGCCAAAGGTGTGAAAAGTATCACTCGGGGTTCTGCACCAAATTTTGCAACAAGTGTAAAAGAAATGGTCATAGCGCGGCGAAGTGTGATGTCTACGGACCAGGGGTTAATAGAACGAAAGGAACAAATGGTGTCGGAACGAGTAATGGCGGAGCAAGTAGTGTCGGAGCAAGTTATGCCAATGTAGTTTGTTATAAATGTGGAAAACCGGGCCACATTATTAGAAATTGCCCGAACCAGGAGAACACGAATGGACAAGGCCGCGGAAGAGTTTTCAATATTAATGCGGCAGAGGCACAGGAAGACTCGGAGCTTGTTACGGGTACGTTTCTTATTGACAATAAATCTGCTTACGTTTTATTTGATTCGGGTGTGGATAGAAGCTATATGAGTAGAGATTTTTGTGATAAATTAAGTTGTCCATTGACGCCTTTGGATAGTAAATTTTTACTCGAATTAGCAAATGGTAAATTAATTTCAGCAGATAATATATGTCGGAATCGAGAAATTAAACTGGTTAGCGAAACATTTAAGATTGATTTGATACCAGTAGAGTTAGGGAGTTTTGATGTGATAATCGGTATGGACTGGTTGAAAGAAGTGAAAGCAGAGATCGTTTGTTACAAAAATGCAATTCGCATTATACGAGAAAAAGGAAAACCCTTAATGGTGTACGGAGAAAAGGGCAACACGAAGCTACATCTTATTAGTAATTTGAAGGCACAAAAACTAATAAGAAAAGGTTGCTATGCTGTTCTAGCACACGTCGAGAAAGTACAAACTGAAGAAAAGAGCATCAATGATGTTTCCATTGCAAAAGAATTTCCAGATGTATTTCCGAAAGAATTACCGGGATTACCCCCACATCGATCCGTTGAATTTCAAATAGATCTTGTACCAGGAGCTGCACCAATAGCTCGTGCTCCTTACAGACTCGCACCCAGCGAGATGAAAGAACTGCAAAGCCAATTACAAGAACTTTTAGAGCGTGGTTTCATTCGACCAAGCACATCACCGTGGGGAGCTCCTGTTTTGTTTGTCAAGAAGAAAGATGGTACTTTCAGGTTCTGTATCGACTACCGAGAGTTGAACAAACTTACCATCAAGAACCGCTACCCACTACCGAGAATCGACGACTTATTTGATCAACTACAAGGCTCGTCTGTTTATTCAAAGATTGACTTACGTTCCGGGTATCATCAAATGAGGGTGAAAGAAGATGATATTCCAAAGACTGCTTTCAGAACACGTTACGGTCATTACGAGTTTATGGTCATGCCGTTTGGTTTAACTAATGCACCAGCTGTGTTCATGGACCTTATGAACCGAGTGTGTGGACCATACCTTGACAAGTTTGTCATTGTTTTCATTGATGACATACTTATTTACTCAAAGAATGACCAAGAACACGGTGAACATTTGAGAAAGGTGTTAGAAGTATTGAGGAAGGAAGAATTGTACGCTAAGTTTTCAAAGTGTGCATTTTGGTTGGAAGAAGTTCAATTCCTCGGTCACATAGTGAACAAAGAAGGTATTAAGGTGGATCCGGCAAAGATAGAAACTGTTGAAAAGTGGGAAACCCCGAAAACTCCGAAACACATACGCCAGTTTTTAGGACTAGCTGGTTACTACAGAAGGTTCATCCAAGACTTTTCCAGAATAGCAAAACCCTTGACTGCATTAACGCATAAAGGGAAGAAATTTGAATGGAATGATGAACAAGAGAAAGCGTTTCAGTTATTGAAGAAAAAGCTAACTACGGCACCTATATTGTCATTGACTGAAGGGAATGATGATTTTGTGATTTATTGTGATGCATCAAAGCAAGGTCTCGGTTATGTATTAATGCAATGAACGAAGGTGATTGCTTATACGTCTAGACAATTGAAGATTCACGAACAAAATTATACGACGCGTGATTTGGAATTAGGCGCGGTTGTTTTTGCATTAAAGACTTGGAGGCACTACTTATATGGGGTCAAAAGTATTATATATACCGACCACAAAAGTCTTCAACACATATTTAATCAGAAACAATTGAATATGAGGCAGCGTAGGTGGATTGAATTATTGAATGATTACGAGTTTGAGATTCGTTACCACCCGGGGAAGGCAAATGTGGTAGCCGATGCCTTGAGCAGGAAGGACAGAGAACCCATTCGAGTAAAATCTATGAATATAATGATTCATAATAACATTACTACTCAAATAAAGGAGGCGCAACAAGGAGTTTTAAAAGAGGGAAATTTAAAGGATGAAATACCCAAAGGATCGGAGAAGCATCTTAATATTCGGGAAGACGGAACCCGGTATAGGGCTGAAAGGATTTGGGTACCAAAATTTATAGATATGAGAGAAATGGTACTTAGAGAAGCTCATAAAACCAGATACTCAATACATCCTGGAACGGGAAAGATGTACAAGGATCTCAAGAAACATTTTTGGTGGCCGGGTATGAAAGCCGATGTTGCTAAATACGTAGGAGAATGTTTGACGTGTTCTAAGGTCAAAGCTGAACATCAGAAACCATCAGGTCTACTTCAACAACCCGAAATCCCGGAATGGAAATGGGAAAACATTACCATGGATTTCATCACTAAATTGCCAAGGACTGCAAGTGGTTTTGATACTATTTGGGTAATAGTTGATCGTCTCACCAAATCAGCACACTTCCTACCAATAAGAGAAGATGACAAGATGGAGAAGTTAGCACGACTGTATTTGAAGGAAGTCGTCTCCAGACATGGAATACCAATCTCTATTATCTCTGATAGGGATGGCAGATTTATTTCAAGATTCTGGCAGATATTACAGCAAGCATTAGGAACTCGTCTAGACATGAGTACTGCCTATCATCCACAAATTGATGGGCAGAGCGAAAGGACGATACAAACGCTTGAAGACATGCTACGAGCATGTGTTATTGATTTCGGAAACAGTTGGGATCGACATCTACCGTTAGCAGAATTTTCCTACAACAACAGCTACCATTCAAGCATTGAGATGGCGCCGTTTGAAGCACTTTATGGTAGAAAGTGCAGGTCTCCGATTTGTTGGAGTGAAGTGGGGGATAGACAGATTACGGGTCCGGAGATTATACAAGAAACTACCGAGAAGATCATCCAAATTCAACAACGGTTGAAAACCGCCCAAAGTCGACAAAAGAGCTACGCTGACATTAAAAGAAAAGATATAGAATTTGAAATTAGAGAGATGGTCATGCTTAAAGTTGCACCTTGGAAAGGCGTTGTTCGATTTGGTAAACGAGGGAAATTAAATCCAAGGTATATTGGACCATTCAAGATTATTGATCGTGTCGGACCAGTAGCTTACCGACTAGAGTTACCTCAACAACTCGCGGCTGTACATAACACTTTCCACGTCTCGAATTTAAAGAAATGTTTTGCTAAAGAAGATCTCACTATTCCGTTAGATGAAATCCAAATCAACGAAAAACTTCAATTCATCGAAGAACCCGTCGAAATAATGGATCTTGAGGTTAAAAGACTTAAGCAAAACAAGATACCAATTGTTAAGGTTCAATGGAATGCTCGTAGAGGACCCGAGTTCACCTGGGAGCGTGAAGATCAGATGAAGAAGAAATACCCGCATCTATTTCCAGAAGATTCGTCAACACCTTCAACAGCTTAAAATTTCGGGACGAAATTTATTTAACGGGTAGGTACTGTAGTGACCCGAACTTTTCCATGTTTATATATATTAATTGAGATTGATATTTACATGATTAAATGTTTCCAACATGTTAAGCAATCAAACTTGTTAAGACTTGATTAATTGAAATAGGTTTCATATAGACAATTGACCACCCAAGTTGACCGGTGATTCACGAACGTTAAAACTTGTAAAAACTATATGATGACATATATATGGTTATATATATAGTTAACATTATATTATGATAATTAAACATATCATTAAGTATATTAACAATGAACTACATATGTAAAAACAAGACTACTAACTTAATGATTTTGAAACGAGACATATATGTAACGATTATCGTTGTAACGACATTTAATGTATATATATCATATTAAGAGATATTCGTACATCATAATATCATGATAATATAATAATTTAAAATCTCTTTTGATATTATAAACATTGGGTTAACAACATTTAACAAGATTGTTAACCTAAAGGTTTCAAAACAACATTTACATGTAACGACTAACGATGACTTAACGACTCAGTTAAAATGTATATACATGTAGTGTTTTAATATGTATTTATACACTTTTGAAAGACTTCAATACACTTATCAAAATACTTCTACTTAACAAAAATGCTTACAATTACATCCTCGTTCAGTTTCATCAACAATTCTACTCGTATGCACCCGTATTCGTACTCGTACAATACACAGCTTTTAGATGTATGTACTATTGGTATATACACTCCAATGATCAGCTCTTAGCAGCCCATGTGAGTCACCTAACACATGTGGGAACCATCATTTGGCAACTAGCATGAAATATCTCATAAAATTACAAAAATATGAGTAATCATTCGTGACTTATTTACATGAAAACAAAATTACATATCCTTTATATCTAATCCATACACCAACGACCAAAAACACCTACAAACACTTTCATTCTTCAATTTTCTTCATCTAATTGATCTCTCTCAAGTTCTATCTTCAAGTTCTAAGTGTTCTTCATAAATTCCAAAAGTTCTAGTTTCATAAAATCAAGAATACTTTCAAGTTTGCTAGCTCACTTCCAATCTTGTAAGGTGATCATCCAACCTCAAGAAATCTTTGTTTCTTACAGTAGGTTATCATTCTAATACAAGGTAATAATCATATTCAAACTTTGGTTCAATTTCTATAACTATAACAATCTTATTTCAAGTGATGATTTTACTTGAACTTGTTTTCGTGTCATGATTCTGCTTCAAGAACTTCGAGCCATCCAAGGATCCATTGAAGCTAGATCCATTTTTCTCTTTTCCAGTAGGTTTATCCAAGGAAATTAAGGTAGTAATGATGTTCATAACATCATTCGATTCATACATATAAAGCTATCTTATTCGAAGGTTTAAACTTGTAATCACTAGAACATAGTTTAGTTAATTCTAAACTTGTTCGCAAACAAAAGTTAATCCTTCTAACTTGACTTTTAAAATCAACTAAACACATGTTCTATATCTATATGATATGCTAACTTAATGACTTAAAACCTGGAAACACGAAAAACACCGTAAAACCGGATTTACGCCGTCGTAGTAACACCGCGGGCTGTTTTGGGTTAGTTAATTAAAAACTATGATAAACTTTGATTTAAAAGTTGTTATTCTGAGAAAATGATTTTTATTATGAACATGAAACTATATCCAAAAATTATGGTTAAACTCAAAGTGGAAGTATGTTTTCTAAAATGGTCATCTAGACGTCGTTCTTTCGACTGAAATGACTACCTTTACAAAAACGACTTGTAACTTATTTTTCCGACTATAAACCTATACTTTTTCTGTTTAGATTCATAAAATAGAGTTCAATATGAAATCATAGCAATTTGATTCACTCAAAACGGATTTAAAATGAAGAAGTTATGGGTAAAACAAGATTGGATAATTTTTCTCATTTTAGCTACGTGAAAATTGGTAACAAATCTATTCCAACCATAACTTAATCAACTTGTATTGTATATTATGTAATCTTGAGATACCATAGACACGTATACAATGTTTCGACCTATCATGTCGACACATCTATATATATTTCGGAACAACCATAGACACTCTATATGTGAATGTTGGAGTTAGCTATACAGGGTTGAGGTTGATTCCAAAATATATATAGTTTGAGTTGTGATCAATACTGAGATACGTATACACTGGGTCGTGGATTGATTCAAGATAATATTTATCGATTTATTTCTGTACATCTAACTGTGGACAACTAGTTGTAGGTTACTAACGAGGACAGCTGACTTAATAAACTTAAAACATCAAAATATATTAAAAGTGTTGTAAATATATTTTGAACATACTTTGATATATATGTATATATTGTTATAGGTTCGTGAATCAACCAGTGGCCAAGTCTTACTTCCCGACGAAGTAAAAATCTGTGAAAGTGAGTTATAGTCCCACTTTTAAAATCTAATATTTTTGGGATGAGAATACATGCAGGTTTTATAAATGATTTACAAAATAGACACAAGTACGTGAAACTACATTCTATGGTTGAATTATCGAAATCGAATATGCCCCTTTTTATTAAGTCTGGTAATCTAAGAATTAGGGAACAGACACCCTAATTGACGCGAATCCTAAAGATAGATCTATTGGGCCTAACAAACCCCATCCAAAGTACCGGATGCTTTAGTACTTCGAAATTTATATCATATCCGAAGGGTGTCCCGGAATGATGGGGATATTCTTATATATGCATCTTGTTATTGTCGGTTACCAGGTGTTCACCATATGAATGATTTTTATCTCTATGTATGGGATGTGTATTGAAATATGAAATCTTGTGGTCTATTGTTACGATTTGATATATATAGGTTAAACCTATAACTCACCAACATTTTTGTTGACGTTTAAAGCATGTTTATTCTCAGGTGAATATTAAGAGCTTCCGCTGTTGCATACTAAAATAAGGACAAGATTTGGAGTCCATGTTTGTATGATATTGTGTAAAAACTGCATTCAAGAAACTGATTTCGATGTAACATATTTGTATTGTAAACCATTATGTAATGGTCGTGTGTAAACAGGATATTTTAGATTATCATTATTTGATAATCTACGTAAAGCTTTTTAAACCTTTATTTATGAAATAAAGGTTATGGTTTGTTTTAAAAATGAATGCAGTCTTTGAAAAACGTCTCATATAGAGGTCAAAACCTCGCAACGAAATCAATTAATATGGAACGTTTTTAATCAATAAGAACGGGACATTTCAATGTGTCCCACGATGGTTTCCCCAGAATTTAAGAGAATGGAGCGATACTTGTGGGGACTTCCCAAGTCCATTCAGGGAAATGTCACCTCTTCTAATCCACCCAATGTCCCGGCAGCTATGCGCATGGCGCAAACCCTTATGAACCAAATTATTAGCAAGGAATCGGGAGCCAGTGGTGAGAAGCATAAGTGGGACAACAACAAGGGGAGAGTCTATGATCAAACCCCCGCTAAGAGGCATAACGACGGAAGGAACCCCAACCCAACCCCTAGCTCGAACCCCGACTACAAGGGTACTCTACCGCAGTGCAAGAGGTGCTACAAGCACCATACCGGGTACCGTAATATGGCATGTGAAAAGTGTAAAAGGACTGGGCATATTGGCAAGGACTGCAAGATTCCCATCCCAGCTGTAAGGACCAACCCCAATGGACCAAGAAAGTGTTATGAGTGTGGACAACAGGGCCACTTCAGGAATGAGTGTCCCAACAAGCGAAAGGATGGCGGACCCCCGCGTGGAAGAGCTTTCAATGTAAACACAAGGGATACCTGTGAGAACCCCGACTTGGTTACAGGTATATTCACTATCAATAATCTATTAGCTTCTGTCCTATTTGATACTGGTGCCGATAGGAGCTATGTTTGTAGACACTTTTGCTCTAAGATAGATTGGTCGTTAGTACCTTTAGAGGAGAGTATGCTAGTTGAGGTAGCCAATGGGAAACTTGAGAAAGTCGACCAAATTGGCCGAGGAGCTATTATCAACATAGCTGGTGTGGATTTCGCAATTGACTTGATACCCATCAAATTGGGAAGCTTTGACGTGATTGTCGGCATGGACTGGTTGACCAAAGTAAGGGCCGACGTTATCTGTGGAGATAAAGCTCTTCGTATACCACAAGGAGATGGTGAGCCACTGATTATTTGCGGAGAGAGATGTAGTTCGAAGCTGAACCTCATTAGTTGTTTGAAAGCACAAAAGATCATGAAGAAAGGACGTCTTGCTGTTTTAGCACACATGAAGGCTTTAGAAACAGAAGAGAAGAGCGTGAATGATGTGCGAATCGTGAATGAATTCCCCGATGTCTTTCCGAAAGAACTGCCTGGATTACCGCCACCAAGAGCCGTGGAGTTCCAGATCGATCTAGTGCCGGGAGCTACACCCGTAGCTCGCGCACCTTATCGACTAGCACCTTCCGAACTACAAGAGTTGCAGAGTCAACTGCAGGAATTGCTCGACCGTGGATTTATCCAACCGAGTTCATCGCCTTGGGGCGCACCTGTTTTATTCGTGAAGAAGAAGGACGTATCCTTCCGCATGTGTATCGACTACCGCGAACTCAACAAATTGACGATCAAGAACCGATATTCTCTTCCCCGAATTGATGATATTTTTGATCAGCTGCAAGGATCAAGCATTTACTCTAAGATCAATTTGCGATCCGGTTATCACCAGTTGAGGGTGAAGGAGAGTGATGTGATGAAGACTGCGTTCAGAACCCATTATGGTCATTATGATTTTCTCGTGATGCCATTCGGTTTAACCAACGCACCCGCTGTATTCATGGACCTCATGAATCGAGTATGTAAGCCATATCTGGACAAGTTTGTTATCGTTTTCATAGATGATATCCTCATCTATTCCCGAAGTGAAGAAGAACATGAGCAACATCTCCGACTAGTGCTTGAACTCTTGAGACAAGAGCAACTTTATGCCAAATTCTCCAAGTGTGATTTTTGGTTGAAGGAAGTCCAATTTCTGGGTCATATTGTGAGTGATCAAGGTATCAAAGTTAATCCCGCAAAGATCGAGGCTATCAGTAAGTGGGAGACACCCACTACTCCAACTCACATCCTCCAATTTCTAGGCCTTGCCTGTTATTACCGGAGGTTTATTGAAGGTTTTTCGTTGATTGCGCGTCCTTTGACCGCACTGACTCACAAAGTAAAGAAGTTCGTTTGGGAAAAAGAACACGAATCAGCATTTCAAACCTTGAAGCAGAAGTTAACCACCGCACCTATCTTGTCGCTTCCTGAAGGCAGTGATGATTTCGTTGTGTACTGCGATGCTTCAAAAAATGGTTTTGGTTGCGTATTAATGCAAAGAACGAAGGTCATTGCTTATGCTTCTCGTTAACTGAAGATACACGAGCAAAACTACACTACCCATGATCACGAACTTGGAGCCATTGTCTTCGCTTTGAAGTTGTGGAGACACTATATTTATGGGACAAAGAGTACCATATTCACCGATCACAAAAGCCTCCAGCAAATCTTTGATCAGAAGCAGCTGAACATGAGACAACGTCGATGGATCGAGATGCTGAACGACTATG
This sequence comes from Rutidosis leptorrhynchoides, assembly GCF_046630445.1. NCBI lineage: Eukaryota > Viridiplantae > Streptophyta > Magnoliopsida > Asterales > Asteraceae > Rutidosis > Rutidosis leptorrhynchoides. The sequence goes on along the minus strand of NC_092334.1, from coordinate 97,115,783 downwards.
ATTGTGAACTCCGTTACCATCCTGGCAAAGCCAATGTTGTAGCCGACGCTCTGAGTCGAAAGGAGAGAACGGTACCTCTTCGTGTTCGGGCTCTGAACATCACCATTCATTCGAACCTCAACAGCCAGATCCGAGTAGCCCAAGAAGAGGCTCTCAAAGAGGAGAACATATCCCGTAAATACTTGAACATTCTCATCTCTATATTCGAGGTTAAGGAGTCTGGACTCCGATGTTACGCCGAAAGAATTTGGGTACCTCGTTATGGAGATTTACGAAGCCTTATACTTGATGTAGCCCACAAGTTGAGATATTCGATTCATCCAGGAGCTGATAAAATGTACCACGATCTCAAGGAACAGTATTGGTGGCCAAATCTTAAGAAGGATGTTGCAACTTATGTTGGGAGGTGTTTGACTTGTTCGAAGGTTAAGGCTGAACATCAGAGGCCATCTGGATTACTTCAACAACCGGAAATCCCATAATGGAAATAGGAAGAAATTACAATGGACTTCATCACGAAGCTACCAAAGACGGTGGGCGGATACGATACAATCTGGGTTATTGTTGGCCGTCTTACCAAATCTGCTCATTTCCTAGCGATGAAGGAAATAGATTCAATGGAGAGACTTGCTCAACTGTACATCAAAGAAGTTGTGTCTCGTCATGGTGTACCTCTATCAATTATCTCAGATCGCGATCCCCATTTTGCTTCCAGATTCTGGCGTTCTTTGCAAGAAGCCTTGGGAACTCGTCTCGACACGAGCACTGCATATCACCCACAGACCGATGGTCAGAGCGAACGAACGATTCAGACTTTAGAGGACATGTTGCGTTCCTATGTTATTGACTTCGGAAAGTCTTAGGAAAGGCATTTGCCGTTAGCCGAATTCTCTTACAACAACAGTTATCACTCGAGTATTAATGTCACGCCTTTTGAAGCATTGTATGGCCGCAAGTGCCGTTCTCTTATTTGTTGGGCCGAGTTAGGCGAAGTGCAAATCACCGGACCCGAGATAGTCCATGAAACGACGGAGAAGATTGCCCAGATTCAAGCGAGGCATAAGACGGCCCGTGATCGCCAAAAGAGTTATGCTGATCTTAAACATAAGGACTTCGAATTTAACGTGGGTGACCGTGTGATGTTGAAAGTCGCACTTTGGAAAGGTGTAATCCGCTTTGGAAAGCGTGGAAAGTTAAACCCGCGATACATTGGTCCGTTTGAAATCTTGGAGCGTGTCGGACCAGTTGCTTACCGTTTGGATCTTCTGACTCAGTTGAGTGCTGTTCATCCTACCTTTCACGTGTCAAATTTGAAGAAGTGTCTTGCTCCACCGAAACTTATCATACCCCTGGAGGAACTTACGATTGATGACAAACTCCACTTCGTGGAAGAGCCTGTCGAAATTATGGACCGTGAGGTCAAAACTTTGAAACGCAACAAGATTCTGATCGTCCGAGTTCGATGGAATGCCAAACGTGGACCTGATTTCACCTGGGAACGAGAGGATCAAATGATGCAGAAGTATCCTCACCTTTTACCGACTCCAACACCTGCCTCAGCTTAAATTTCAGGACGAAATTTCCATTAACAGGTGGGTAATGTAACGACCCGGCTTTTTCGACTTGTTTCTGTGCCTTGTTATTTTAGCGAAACTGCGTATTTGTGCGTACTGTGCTACTTTATACTCTGGAACCTTTTTATACATGGTTTACTTTCATTTATATGTTAAAACGTGCCTTAGAGTACGTAGGATACTTAACTTGATCACCGGATGCTTTATGACCGTTAGTGTCACTTGACGTTTCGATTAAACCGCGAACTGCGCGCACGTTTTACTTTTTTCGTAATCGGAATATTATGAATATGAAATATTAATTATTATTTTATAATAATAATTACTTGGGTTTATGGATGCTTAATTATGCGTAGTAATTTAATTATGCTTACTAGTTAGTCTTGTTGGACTTTCTACCTTGTTGGACTTAAGCCCACCCTACTCTAGCTAGTAGCCCATTTATTTAGCCCACTTATTAATTATTAGTGACCCATTAATAAGTAAGACAAATGTCCATTTATTAGAGGGAACATACTAGCATTTATGTCAAGTATTATCCCTAATGTTGCATGAGATACCAACATAAGTACCACTTTAGACAACCATTAACCAAAAAGTAAATCTTGTCTCCCCCTCCTCCTACCAAAACCCACGGCCATGAGGCCCTCCCCCACCCTCATTTCACTATAAATACAAGCCTCATTCATCTCATTTTATACTTGCTCACATTTGTATTTCACACACACTTATTCTCCTATCTTCTCTCTAGTCTTTCTCACTCTAAAGCTTGTAAGTTTTTTTATTTTTCTTCTTCTTCTTCTCCTTTCTTTTTCGTGTACATCATCATCAATGGAGGATCAAGCTTTTTAGCTTTGATCTTGATTACATCTTGTAGATTCAAGCATGAATCCTTCAAGAACATGGAAGATTCAAGCTTTCTAGCTTTGAATCTTCACCAACTTTGTAGATCTAAAAACTTTTTAACTTTAATCTTGTTATTTTGTTATAAAGATTCAAATTTGTGTTTGTAATCTTCATGTAACTTAAAGATCCAAGCTTTATGCTTCAAGATCTTCAAGAACAATCAAGATGCAAGCTTTCTAGCTTGGATCTTCATATATTTTGTTGGATCTAAGTTTTCTAACTTATGATCTCATTAATTTGTTATAAAGATCAAAACTAGTGTTTATGGTCTTCATGTAACTTAAAGATCTAAGCTTTATGCTCCAAGATCTTCAAGAACACTAAAGGTTCAAGCTTTCTAGCTTTGTGACCTTATAACTTGTGTGTAAGGGATCCAAGCTCTCTAGCTTAGGGTTCCATCACCTCATTGAACTTAGATTATGTTCATACTTTTTTGATTGATGTAAAGTTTGTAACTTTGTTTGTAAATAGGACTTGTATTTGTGTTAAGACTAAGGATGTGATGTAACCTTGGTTCATCATCCATCTAAGACTCTTAAATGAGTTGAGTTATTACTTGGTCTTAACATATTGTGTATTTATGGTAGAATCTTGGTCAAAAGTGATGCTAAACCATCAACGAGTACACTTGAAGCTACAAGCATCAAGGATGAGAACCGTGATGAGCATCAAGCACCAAGAACCCCACCGGAACACTTGTTCACTGTTTTTTGGGATCTGATCAGTAACCTGGGCTACTGTAAAGTTGATTTTCCATTATTTCAGTTTGAGTAGATGATTTTCTGTTTAGACCTCGTCTTAATCCGAGTTACGGTTTAGGATTTATGGCCTTCCGAAAGTCATTACACCCTATTAATGTTGTGCTGAAATTTCTGACCTACTCGCACTTAAACCATCGCTACGGTCAAACGAAGATGAGTTTGATTCTGGAAAGCAACTAGGGGACTCATATACGGAGCCATGGCCAGTGATTACGCGTCTTTTCGATTTACGTAGAGGTCGTAACAGCTGACCAAAGTCAGGCTATTGTTTCGATCTCTATTTTTGTCAAACTTACTTAGCTTTTATAATGATGATGATGACACTTAAACTTATTTTATGCACTATTAGAACTTATAAGGACAACCTACTGACCTAGTAACCTTTGATTTAGGTTGACGACCTTTCGGACCGACTTACTACTTGCATACTTTCATTACCGACTTTACCGCTTTTATCACTGTGAGTTATAGCATCCCTCTTTACTTATACTATTTTTGGGACTGAGAATACATGCGCTTTTTATATTTTACTTACTTGACACGAGTACTTAAACTTTACATATGTGTGGGTTATACAGCGGCATAAAGATTCCCCTTAGCACGGTAACGTTTAACTATTGGTTTTTGAACCAGTAGACGCGAATATTAGATATGGATCCATAGGGCTTGACATCCCCTCTCGGGCTAGTCGCACTAGCATTTACGGGTGTTTAATACTTCGAGGACATACGCACTCGCCAGGTGTACTTTTAGGGGGTGATATTTATATTTACGTTAAGTCTAGTTACCATGTGCCCACGGTTATACATATGCTTTTCATACTGTTTTGAAACATTGAAATCTCGTGGTCAATCTCATATTACTGTTACGATTTAAACTATAGCTCACCAACATTATTGTTGACGTTTTTAAGCATGTTTTCTCAGATGCTTAGAGGTTTGTTGCTTCCGCTGTTAGTCTTGCTGTCATGCTGTTAGACTTGCTGTTAAGGACCTGCTGTGTTAGATTTCCGCTGCATAACTTAGAGATGTCTCAATCATGAAACTTTTATTTTGCATTCACAACTTATATTATTTGAATAATGGCTTTGTAATGACCTTTGTGTCACGTTATCTTTTATAAACACTATGTTTTTATGAATGCAAACTGGTTTTCAAATAGCATGTAGTATTCAACCGTGTAAAGATCCTGTTGTTGACGAATCGTACACGATGGTTTTGTACGGGGGGTCACAAATAATAATGAAAGTAATAATAACATCACTATAACAACTATATTTTAACTTGTAATAAGATTTCATATATTAACCTTACATATTATTAATCATGTAATACTTATGTTATATAATAACATATTCTATATATAATATATTATACATATAATAATAATTATACATAGTAATCATATAGATTCATTTTAAATTACACTTTATTGTTTTGTATCTTATTTGACATATTCGAATCTAATGTTTATTTTAAAATTTCGAATTATTATATTTACTTTCATTTTTATATATATACACACATTTATTTACACACAATTGTTCGTGAATCGTCGAGAACAGTCGAAGGTCAAATGGATATATGATACAGTTCAAAGATTTTATGACTCAACATTACAGATTTTGCTTATCGTATCGAAATCCTATAAAGATTAAGTTTAAATTTGGTCGAAAATTTCCGGGTCGTCACAGTACCTACCCGTTAAAGAAATTTCGTCCCGAAATTTGAGTGAGGTTGTCATAGCTAACAATAAAAATGTTTTCATGACGATTATGAGTTGGTAAATAGAGTTTTATCAATATTGAGTAATATTGGTAAAGTAATTCGATTTACTCGAAGCGTAAGAGCGAAGTTATCACAAAAGATTGAGATAGAGATTTAACTTTTGATGTAGTCACGGTGGATTTCCGGAATTCAAGGGTTTTAAAGAAAATCTTCGAAATCTAAAAGATTTGATTCTTCGGCGAATAAGGAAATTAAGATCTCTATAATTAAATACGGTTATCTGCCTCAATTACTCTGTCTGATATTCCCATTATAAATTAAACTTTTTCCGTTCCATTATTTTCACCATTCCTATACTTTTTTTCCTAGTTCATACATCCAAAAGATTGTGAAAATGCTTAATCCCGTTCTAATCCTTGATATTTTCCTAATTATCATTTCTGTCATCCTTCTTTTCAATCTTCCATCAGAAAAATCTGTTTACTTCTACTATTACCTTGGGGTGATACTATTCTTAATTATACCGTGTCTTTATATTGCTATTCGTATTAATATCCACTGTTTGTAACCTCCGTCTTGTTATTGGGCTTTATATTTTCTTTTATATTTTGGAGTTCTTTGCCTTTTTATTATCTTCTCGACCTCTAGTAAAGCGAGTAACGGTCCAGAATTCGTAAGTATGGAGTTTCAAATGAACTTAATGTTCTAAACAAGAAATAAAGTAATAGCACGATTTGATTTGCCAAATTACCAGAATATCCGGAAAAGACCGAATCATCAAGAAGATATTTTCTTGATATTTTTGAGGTTAAATAGAATACAAGAGTTGTGTAACATGGCACATGATGACGTTTGATCTGTGAATCATCACGTTCCATTAGAAACTCAGCATGACTTACTGTAATATAATCACGTTGATCAAGTGTCATTATATTATACTAACTCATGCATCAATTTCCAACACTTCTTCAAAACATTCATAATTCAAACTCGAATTTTTCAGAATTTTAGAAACTAAAGTAGTTTCCTTTATGATGTAATATAGATAGCACGAAGAGATAAATAATTTCGGACGAGAATATTTATGAAAATATCTTCAGAAATATCGAAGATATTTATGATGATATTTTGGAATTTCTAAGTTCGATAGTTGATGAAGAAAGATTTTTCGCAAGATTTTAACATGAGTACGGAGCAAGATATTCATTGAAGGTTTCATCGGATCCAGAGTTACCTGGATTCTTTGAATATATGGTATGGTCCTTGTATTTGGCATTGGTCTCCTTCATGGTTTGCTCAATCTGTTTTTCAGTACCAAATTTTCTATCGAGCGTTCCTAACACTCCCTTCTTTATCATCAAACTTTTGGCCGTTTAGACCATCTACAATTTTTCTGTTTCCTCTGCATTTAATGCTACGATATCTGAATCATCGGTTATCAATCCAAGGTGGTTTTAGGAGAATTGTGTTTTTAGATGATTAAACACTGATGGTACTATGGTGGAACATAAGAGGTTCACCGGTAACAATAAAAGAGCACACATATATATCAAGGTTATAATAAGGCTAATCCGAATGAATGTCGAAGTTGATTTGCTGAAGCTATGACAAAATTTGCTACTTTGGAAAGGAATTTCAAAGTTATTTTCGGTAATAACCACGCCAAAGGAGCTAGCACAGATACGTGTTAATAGTTTTCTCAAGTTCCGTGTGTTTTCAGGTGCATAACTATATGCATCAATCTTTTCTTCCGTAGATGATGTGTGGTTGGTTCATCCTCTCGATTGAGGTGTTTTCAAGAATCGTGAAAGGTTTGAACGCAGATTGGAATCGTCAAGATACAAATGAGGTTTAAGATGAAATCAAGTGGCAAACTTGAAGAATTGTTTAGTTTCATATGTTATAATCAATATTTTAATTCATTTTAATTGTCCAGTGTTGGTAGTCCACAGTTGGTAGTCCACAGTTAGTAATTCAATAATTCATATATAGTTTAATATATAATATTCGAATTAATTAATACATATTGTGACCCGTATACATGTCTCAGACTCGATCATGACTCAAAGTATATATATTATTATAGAATCAACCTCAACCCTGTATAGCTAACTCGATCATTACTGTATATAGAGTGTCTATGGTTATTCCAAATAATATATATAGATGCGTCGATATTGAAAGGACCCGTTCATGTACATTATAAATGATTCACAATAGTTGATTTCATCGCGAGTTACTTGACCTCTATATGATATATTTTACAAACATTGCATTCGTTTTTAAAAGACAAACTTTCATTTACATCGAAAGTTGAAGTCATGCATACCCTTTCATAATATATCCATCTATAATTGACTTAAAAATAATCTTGATGAACTCGACGACTCGAATGCAACATCTTTTGAAATATGTCATGAATGACTCCAAGTAATGTCTTTAATATGAGCTAATGCACAGCGGAAGATTTCTTTCATATATGAGAATAAACATGCTTTCAAGTGTCAACCAAAAGGTTGGTGAGTTCATTAGTTTACCATAAATATTCATTTTCATCATTTTAATAGACCACAAGAATTTCATTTTCAGTTCTCATAATATACGTCCCATGCATAGAGACAAAAATCATTCATATGGTGAACACCTGGTAACCGACATTAACAAGATGCATATAAGAATATCCCCTATCATTCCGAGAAATCCTTCGAACATGATAAAATAACATCGAAGTACTAAAGCATCTGATACTTTGGATGGGGTTCGTTAGGCCCAATAGATCTATCTTTAGGATTCGCGTCAATTAGTAGATTGGTTTACTAATTCTTAGGTTACCAAGCAAAAGGGGCATATTCGGCTTCGATCATTCGCCCATATAATGTAGTTTCAATTACTTGTGTCTATTTCGTAAAACATTTATAAAAATTGCGCATGTATTCTCAGCTCAAAAATATAAAGGGTAAAAAGGCAAATGAAACTCACCATACTGTATTTTGTAGTAAAAATACATAGGACGACATTGAACAAGTATAGGGTTGGCCTCGGATTCATGAAACCTATATCAATTATATATCTATTAAAACTTATACTTGTAATCAGACAAATATATACATTATTATTAGTAATATAATTTTTAATATTAATAAACTATATATCTTATTAAGTATATTCATTTTATATATTTTAATAAATAAGATATAAATATAGTTTTTATGATGTATATTAAGTATATCGTTATATGAATATCATTTGTTAGTTAACTTTATGAAAATATTAAAAATAAGGGTAATAATACTATTAGATTTGATAATAATAATAATAATGATGAAAATTTTATATAATTTGATAATTTTAATGATACTTATAATGTTAATAATAATGATACTTCTAGTATTAATGATAACGGTAATAAAACCGATATTAATAATACCTATAAAAATAACCATTTTATTACTAAAGATATTAATTTAGTAGTAGTTCATTAAACGATACTTATGTTAATAATAATAATAATAATAATAATAATAATAATAATAATAATAATAATAATAATAATAATAATAATAATAATAATAATAATAATAATAATAATAATAACTTGATACTAGTACTAATATTAATGATAATAATAATATTTTGCGTTATTTTTTTTGTAATAACAATAATAATAATAATAATAATCATAATCATACTTATCTCAATCTCAATGATGATAATAATAATACTATTAATACTTAATGATATTACATAATAATAACTAAAATGATAATAATAACAATTTTCCTAAATAATAATACATGCTAGTGATAATAATATTAGTAATAACAATCTTAATATTAACTATAATTACTATAATTGTAATAATCATAATAAGTAATAAATAACAATGATAATAATTATAAGTCTAATAGTAATAAAAATATTAATAATGAAAATGAAAATATAAAAGTGTATACCCTTTCGAAAGCGTTTCTAAAAAGAATTGCCCATGACGGGGCTCGAACCCGCGACCCCTCGCTCCCCCGCTAACACTCATAACCATGTCACTGCCAACTGTTTTTCTGAATAATCCCCATTCGATTTATTTATAACCCATTTCCTATCCCTGATATATCTTCTTCTTCCTTTTCATACTATTCGACCAGGAGCCAACATAACCAATTCATAATATCAATTGAGATTTGTAAACAAAAAAAATAAGGCTTGAATTCAATTGAGTTATCATAACAGAAAAGAAATCGATTACCTATCAGTGGCAGAAAAAAAATGACGCGAAGAACATTTTACCCAAACTTTGATTATGAATTAAAGGCATGTTTCTAACATTAAATTAATTTTTGTTTTGGGTTTAGAGACACAATGACACCGAAAATAACATCTGTAAATTAACAGAGAATTTAAAAATAGAAACATAACAATTGCAGGAATGAAGAACACGAACAAGAACTCAAACATCAATCCTACAATCTAGATCGTTTCAGATTATAATTTCAACATGAAAAAGGTTTAAAATTACCATTAGAAACTTTCTGAGTTGTTAATTTAATTTGAAATATCAACATGAATTCGAATTTTGCCCAGAATGCTTCGTTTGACTTTTGAAACTGTAACTTTGACCTCAAAATCCTTACTTGATACGAAAATTTGGAATTTGCAATTTCATAGAGAGTTTTAGCGAGAGACTTCTAACAACCTTGCATTTATACATTTTGAAATAGCTTTCAAATTCAAGCTTTTGATTTAAAGGTTCAAGAACAGGGGTCGGCTATAATAAAAATAAATCGATTTAAATTTATAATTAGAATTTGTTCAAAAATAGTTGTAATTGTTATCGTGGATGAAAAGTCGATTAAGTTGTTAACAATTTGAGAGAAATCGCTTGATTTATGGCAGAGAAGAAGTCGACAGTTTGTATCAAAAAGACAAGAACAGAAAATAAAAAAAATAAAAGTAATAAAAGTTGAAAGGAATCGTTAACTGATTTTGTCTAATACTGTTACCAGATTCGATCTGTGATTCAATCAACAAGACAAATTTTAAGAGTATGAAAAGGATTGGAAACAATTTGTGGATTTGCCGATCAGTTTTTATCATTGATTTAGTATTATTAATTAATAATTACAATTATATTAATAATAATATAAATAATAATAATAATGATAATAATATCAATAATACTATAATCATAAATATAATAATAATAATAAAAAATGATGATGATCATAATATTAATAATAATTTTTAATGATAATAAATAATAATAATACTAATAATAAGAGTAATGCCTATATTATTGATATAACAAATTATACTTATCAAATTTCATATTTATATATTATGTATTAAGTTAATAATATTAATAATACTGATATCAATATTAATAATAATAATAATACTAATAATAATAATACTAATAATAATATTAGTAATAGCAATACTATCACAATTTATATATATCAAATTCACATTTATATAGTTTATTTATATATTTAAAATAATATTCATAATACTAGTATTGACATTAATATTGAAAGTAATAACAATATTATTATAACAATTATAGTTATAATTGTATTACATATATGTATTATTACCTATGTAATAGTAAATATTCATATAGTATATCATATAATAACTCCTATTGATTATTTAATATTTCTAATATATATATATATATATATATAAATATATATATATATATATATATGTATATATATATATATAATACAATATATTAGAAGTCATATATTTTTAAATATAGGTTCACTTTTATTAATTACATAATGATTCTGTTTTATTATTTTACTTTATTAACTCAAATGATTAAATTATATTTTATTAATTCAAAATATATATATACACTTTTATATATATATATATATATATATATATATATATATATATATATATATATATATATATATATACACATTGTTATTTACACATAATTGTTCGTGAATCATCAAGGATGGTCAAAGGTTTAACTGTAACCATGTAAACAGTTCATAGATTTTGAGATTCAATTAAATAGACTTGCTTATCGTGTCGAAATCATATAAATATTAAGTTTAAATTTGGTCAAAAATTTCCGGGTCGTCACAGTACCTACCCGTTAAAGAAATTTTGTCCCGAAATTTGATTGGGATAGTCATGGCTGACAATAAAAATGTTTTCATGACGAATATGAGTTGATAAATTGAGTTTTATCATCATTGAGTAATATGGATAAAACAATTTGCTTAAGTGAAGCATACGAGTGAAGTTATCACAAAAGAGTGAAATGAAAAAGACAAGTTTCATCATGACTTTTGACTAGTCATGGTTGAATTCCGAAATTTAAGGGATTTAAAGAAAATCTTCGAAATCTAAAATGTTTGATTCTTCGGCGAGTAAGGAAATTAAGATCTCTATAATTAAATATGGTGATCTGCTTCGATTACTCTGTCTGATATTTCTATTATAAATTAAGCTCTTCCGTTCCATTATTCTCACCATTCCTATACTTTCTTTCTTAGTTCATACATCCAAAAGATTATGAAAATGCTTAATCCCGTTCTAATCCTTGATATTTTTCTAATTATCACTTCTGTCATCCTTCTTTTCATTCTTCCACCAGAAAAATCCGTTTACTTCTACTATTACCTTGGGGTGATACTATTCTTAATTATACCGTGTCTTTATATTGCTATTCGTATTAATATCCACGGTTTGTAAACTCTGTGTTATTATTGGGCTTTATATTTTCTCTTATATTTTGGAGCTCTTTGTCTTTTTTATTCTCCTCTCGACCTCTAGTAAAGCGAGTAATAGTCCAGAATTCGTAGGTATGGAGTTTCGAATGAACTCAATGTTCTAAATAAGAAAGAATGTAATAGCACGATTTGATTTGTCAAATTACCAGAATCACTGAAAATAGAACTATCAAGCATATATTTTCTTGATATGTTCAGAAGTTATGCAGAATGAAAGAGTTATGTAACAAGACACGTGATGACGTTATGATCTGTGAATCATCACGTCCCATTAGAAACTCAGCATGACTTACTGTAATATAATATCGTTGATCAAGTGTCATTATATTATACTAACTCATGCATCAATTCCCAATATTACTTCAATAACATTCATATTTTTAAGCTCGAAAGTTTACAGAATATAGAAACTAACAGTTTCTATATGATGTAACACTGATAGCACGAAGAGATTAATGATTTCAGATAAGAATAGTTATGAAAATATCTTCAGAAATATAGAGGATATTTATAATGAAAGATACGATGATATCTTGGAATTTCTAATATCGAAGGATGGTGAAGAAAATTTGTCCGCAAGAGTTTGGAGTCAGAAGCAAGGTATTCGCTAAAGATTTCATCAGAAACAGAATCATCAGGATTCTTAATGTACAAGTTTAGTCCTTGTGTTTTGTTCAGAGACTCCTTCATAGTTTGCTTAATCAGTTTTTCAGTTTCAAACTTTTTCTGAGCTTTGCCAGCATACAATTCTTTATCATCAACTTTTGGCTGTTGAGGTCGTTTACAGTTTTTGTTGCTTCGTTCAACTTTTCAAAATTCGGAGTATTAATTCGCAGACTGGGTGTTTTTCAGAATTTCAGAATGGAAGATCATAGTTCTAAGAGATAAATGTTATATGGATACATATAACTGTTGATGTGGAAACGTTGTGAGACTCACAATACAGATTTGCTGATTCTCGATAATTGGTATAACAATTCTTGTTACAAGATGCGGATGAGTACATGATGAGACTTCAATAGATAAATATAGTGATTTGTCGGAGGGATTTAAACCAAGGATTGACGAGGTTGCTGGTTAGTTTACTGCTAATGTGGTGGAATATAAACGGTTTCGTGGTAACGATGACGAAAGGTAAACTTATATATCAAGGTTATAATAAGTTTAATCCGAATGAAAGTCGAAAATGATCTACTGAAGCTGTGACAAAATTGGCCACTTTGGAAAGGGATTGTAAAGTTATTTTCGGTAATAACAACGCCAAAGGAGCTAGTAAAGATATGTGTGAAACATTTATTCAGGTTCCGAGTGTTTTCAGATGCATAACTATATACATCAATCTTTTCTTCCGTAGACGAAGTGCGGTTGGTTCATCCTCTCGATTGATGTGTTTTAAAGAATTATGAAAGGTTTGAACGCAGATTATAATCGTCAAGATACAAATGAGGTTTAAGATGAAATCAAGTGGCAAACTTGAAGAAATGTTTAGTTTCATATGTTATTATTAATATTTTAATTCATTTTAATTGTCCAATGTTATTAGTCCACAGTCGATAGTCCACAGTTAACAGTCCAATAATTCATATACAGTTTAATATATAATATTCGAATTAATTAATACATATCGTGACCCGTATACATGTCTCAGACTCGATCACAACTCAAAGTATATATATTATTGTAGAATCAACCTCAACCCTGTATAGAGAACTCGATCATTACTGCATATAGAATGTCTATGGTGATTCTAAATAATATATATAGATGTGTCGATATGATATGTCAAAACCTTGCATACGTGTCCCGATATTTAAAGTGCGTAAAATAAATACAGAAATTAAATGACGATAAATAAAATTGCGAGAATTAAAATTGCGATAATTAAATTGCGATAAATAAATGTAATACGAAATTAACAGTCAGCTAGGAACAGTTAGCTAGGATTTTTGTTAGCGTGGATTCTTAATAGAATTTCTCATAGTTAATTCGTTTGTTTCTAACAAATTTTTATTTTGTCCAATGTTTTCTTCATTATGCCACTTGTTAGATTCTGATAGATCAAAATCCAAATATGAAATTGAATGAAAATGGTTATTTTGCGGTGAACGAATACGTATATCGGTGGTTGTAAATAGGATAGTAAATGATTGTTGAATTAGATTTGAAAGAATGTACAGTGTACTTATTAATGTGAAATCTAAATATTTCTCGGGTATTACCTACCCGTTAAAATATTTTCACCATTAACAGTTTGTATGAAAAAATTTAATTACAATCTTTATGAAAAAATATATCTACATATATATTTTCTTCAGATGTAATCATGGATTTAATGAGTCAATATGATATTAAACTCATTTGATTTACCGTTAGAACAAGAATATATAACCTCTAAAACATTAGAGATTACATAATCGTCATGTCGAATGAAGATAAATGATGTAGAACGATTCGTAGATTGATGATTATGCTCGAGGTACATAATGAGATGTTGAGGTGTGTGATGTTGAACTTGGGTTGTTGGTGGTACTGGTATTGATGTTGGTACTGGTGATGTTGCTGAAGTTGGTACGTTTTCCACTATATTTTCCAAGGCTACAACTCGGGCGCGAAGCTCGTTGACTTCTTCTATTATACCAGGATGATTGTCGGTTCGGACGAGTGGATGAATGAGGTTTAGAATCTGAGATAGTATATGATCGTGATGAGATACTCTGGAAATGAGAGAGAAAACGGTGTCTCGAACAGGTTCACCGGTAAACGCTTCAGGTTCATTGTCAAGAGGTGAATTCGGTTGGTGGAAGGGATTGCCTTTTTCGCGTCTCCATTGATTAAGTCGACTACGAACCCATCAGATGAATTGGGGATGGCTGATTGATTGATTCATTCTGGTGACGCTGCTTTCGGAACTCGAGTAAAACTCCATATCGGAATCCGAGGGACTTGAACTAGTGGTGAGTTCCTTTTCGTACGATTGAATAAAGGATTTTTCGATATGAAGTGACTTCCAGCTATCGGGTGGTATTCTAATTTCATAGAATATCTATATATATATATTATAACAAAAGATTTCGTAGATTACGGAGAAATTTACGAAATATGTTAGGCAAAGTTTACAGTGACAGATACGCTAAGATATGAATTAACAGATACGCTAAGATATGAATTTTGTCTATACACTATGCATGCAATCAATGCAATAAGATGTGTCTAGACTAAGAATGCTAAGCAAGTGATTCCCTAAGAATGATAAGCAGGCAATTTTTGACACGAAATGATAAGCAAAACTTTTGACATGCAGACACGATCGAAGTCCAGACTCACTAATGCATCTAAACAACTATCAGTTAGACACACTAATGCAAGACCTGGTTCGCTAAGACCACCGCTCTGATACCAACTGAAAGGACCCGTTCATATACATTATAAACGATTCACAATAGTCGATTTCATCGTGAGGTACTTGACCTCTATATGATACATTTTACAAACATTGCATTCGTTTTTAAAAGACAAACTTTCATTTACATCGAAAGTTGACGGCATGCATACCCTTTCATAATATATCCATCTATAATTGACTTAATAATAATCTTGATGAACTCGATGACTCGAATGCAACGTCTTTTGAAATATGTCATGAATGACTCCAAGTAATGTCTCTAATATGAGCTAATGCACGGCGGAAGATTTCTTTCATACATGAGAATAAACATGCTTTCAAGTGTCAATCAAAAGGTTGGTAAGTTCATTAGTTTACTATAAATATTCATTTTCATCATTTTAATAGACCACAAGAATTTCATTTCCAGTTCTCATAATATACGTCCCATGCATAGAGATAAAAATCATTCATATGGTGAACACCTGGTAACCGACATTAACAAGATGCATATAAGAATATCCCCTATCATTCCGGGAAATCCTTCAGACATGATAAAACAACATCGAAGTACTAAAGCATCCGATACTTTGGATGGGGTTCGTTAGGCCCAATAGATCTATCTTTAGGATTCGCGTCAATTAGTAGATCGGTTTTGTAATGACCCTGGTTTTTCCAACGTTTAATTAATAATAATTATTATTATTAATGCTTGCGTGTTAATGAATGTATTTTATTACATTTACTTGTTACCGTACATGACTTTTAAATGCCCGACACGTCTTTGTGACACACAAACTTTTCACGAATAATATTTCGGATATTATTTACATTCATGATTAAGTTTTATTAATCATTTTTAATTAACTAAGGTTACTAGTTAATTACTTGGGCTTTGTTGGATTTATTTGTTAATCACTTGAACTTGGGCTTTTATTAATGTTAATGGACTTGGAAGCCCACCCTACTTATCTTAATGGACTAGTTAGCCCATCTTATTATGTAAGTATTACACTTAAGGCTTAACTAGAGTAATTAGTTTATAAGGAGACTAGTTACTTATACACTTACACACCTTTCCCATGCAAACTAGCTTTATTACCATTTTTGGAGAGCATCTTCATCTTTACATGCATGAAACTAGTGGATTTTTCCTTCCCCCCTTTCTTGTAAACCGTCGGCCTTGAAGGGATACAAGGGAGAGTTCAAATTTTATTTTCATTACTTACTCACTTGCATTCTCTCATTCCAAACACACACAACTTATTTGCAATTACTTTTCTCTCATTTCTCTCTCAAATTTGTAAGTAATAAAGCTTTATGTTCTTCCTTTTCTTTTCTCAAAAACCGAAACATAAAGCTCTCATCATCATCATCAATTCTTACTTGTTTAAGTTACTAGTTCTTTGTTGTGGTTTACTTACTTGTTATTGTAGTTGTTACTTACTAGTTAATAAGAATCAAACTCACTAGTTTGTTCTTCATTTTATCTTGTTCATGCAAGAATATACAAGGATCAAAACTTTCTAGTTTATGTTCTACACTTAATGTTTTAAAAGATTAAAGATCATGAGTTATAATCATACTTGTGTTCATGATGTAAACTTAAAGTTTACTTTCTTAAAGATTAAAGCTTAGGCTTGAATCTTTCCAAGTATGAACAACCATGAACTTATTACTTGTAGATTTAACTTACTTCTTCATTTTATTTACTTTAAAGTTATGATTTGGTCAAGTATTACTAGTTAATCTTGATCTCATATTTCTTGAAACTAAAAGTTAACTTTGTAAGTTCAAGAATATGGAAGTATAACTTTTTAGTTATAACTTCATATACTTGTGTTGGATCTAACTTAAGAACTTTAGATCTAGACTTTTGGGTCTTGGATCTTCAAGATCTAACTAAGAACTATGCTCTACAACTTAAGATCTTTATTAGTTAGTTTACTTTCAAGTTTGTAGCTTAATATTACTTTTAGAGTTCATGTATGTGTCGGATCTAAGATCTTGATGTAACTTTGGTTCATCAAACTACTTGCAACACTTAATTGAGTTGTGCTACTTATCTTAGACTTATACTTGTGTTATGATGGTCAAAACTTAGTAAAGATGATGTAAACACATCAACGAGTTGTACACTTGAAGCTATATGCATCAAGGATGAGAACCGTGATGAACATCAAGCACCAAGAACCCATCGGAACACACTGTTTACTGTTTTCTGGAACTGATCAGAATACCTGGGCTACTGTAAAATTGATTTTCAGTTATCTCTGTTCGAGTAGATAATTTTTCGTTTAAGACTTGTCTTAATCCGAGTTACGGTTTAGGATCTATGGCCCTCCGAACGTCACTATGTCCTTTTAACATTGTGCTGAAAATTCTGACCTACTCGCACTTAAACCGTCGCCACGGTCAAACGAAGATGAGTTTGATTCTGGAATTTTTATAGCAACTAAAGGACTTATATACGGAGCCATGAACATTGGTCTCACCTTATTTCAGTAGGTATAGAGGCCGTGGTGACTGATCGAATTCAGCCTTTGTTTTAAACTCTTTTCTAGAACGAAACTTACTTTATACTTTTTGTTTGATGATGAATGATGATGACCCTTAAGACCTAATTTACATACATTTAAACCTATTGGGATGAATTACTGACTTAGTAACTTTTGACTTAGGTTGAGGACTTTACGGACCTACATACTTGCTTACTTTCCCTAACCAACTTTACTACTACTTTTCCACTGTGAGTTATAGCATCCCTTTTTATTTTAACTATTTTGGGAACTGAGAATACATGCGCATTTTACGTTTTACATACTAGGCATGAGTACTTAAACTTTATATATGTGTGGGTTATACAACGGCATAAACTTTCCCCTTAGCTCGGTAACGTTTAGTCATTGGTCTTTGAACTGGTGAACGCGAATCTTAGATATGGATCCATAGGGTTTGACATCCCCACTCGGGCTAGTAGCGCTAGCATTTAACGGGTGTTTAATACTTCGTAAACATACGCACTCACCAAGTGTACTTTCAGGGGGTTATAAACGTTAAGTTAGTTACCAAGTGCCCACGGTTAAACATATACTCTATCATACTGTTTTGAAATGCTCTTTGTAGCACTGAAATCTCGTAGCCTACCTTACATTACTGTTATACT
Organism: Rutidosis leptorrhynchoides; assembly: GCF_046630445.1. Classification (NCBI taxonomy): domain Eukaryota; kingdom Viridiplantae; phylum Streptophyta; class Magnoliopsida; order Asterales; family Asteraceae; genus Rutidosis; species Rutidosis leptorrhynchoides. The sequence goes on along the minus strand of NC_092334.1, from coordinate 97,097,518 downwards.
TAAACTATAGCTCACCAACCTTTGTGTTGACATTTTTAAGCATGTTTTTCTCAGGTGCTTAAGGTTGCTTGCTTCCGCTGTTGTACTAGTCATGCCTCGTAGACTTCCGCTGTGCTTTACTAGAGATGTCACCGCATGAAACACTTTATCTTGCATTCAAACTTTAATACTTTTGAAACAATGATTTGTAATGACTTAAGGGTCACGCACTATTATCTTTGATTCTATTCATAGAAGCATACTTTTGATGTAAAACATTCGACGTTAGTTATGACGTCAACTTTTATCATGAATGCAACTTATTTTGAAAACGCATATAGTGTTTGACCTTGTAATGATCCTGTTGTTGATGGTCTGTACATGTTGATTTAGTACGGGGCGTCACATTTGGTATCAGAGCATTGGTTGTAGGGAATTAGGTTGCATTAGTGAGTCTAAGACCGACCCGAGTAGGATTCACTAATAGGACTAATCTACAACTTGCTAGTTTACTTGTTTCCGCTGAACTTACTGCATGCTGCTGCTTACTTTTGGTACTATATGCCGTATGCTACTTGTTTTCACTACTGCATGCTATTATTTGTTTTCAATTGCATGCTACTTCTGTACGATTTGTTATTATTGCCATGCTATTTACTGCTATACATGATCTAGACTGTCGTAGTTACTTTGCCTAATACGTGCTTGCTTTATGACTTACTGACGTGGAAAAAGTAATTTTTCCTTGTTCAGATGTCGGATATTCCACCTGTCATCATTTTGGACAGTGATTCAGACTCCGCCACCTCACCGACCGTTGTTGCCGATTCCCAGATGCCGTCGTCGACACCCACCAGTGACCCTGGCGCTTCATCCTCTGGTGCCAGTAGTCATGCACCTGCCCCAGTGGTTACCTCTGACAGAGCCGAGGACCTCCAGGAGATTCCAGCTCCACTTGCCCCAGGACCCTCGGAGCCACAGCACCATCCCGGTGGTGCTGTGATTCCCGCGGATCTTGGGGAAGGTCCAGTCCGTAATGAGCATAACCATTGGTGCCGATCGGACCTGCCAGATACCGACAGATGATGGCCGCTCGAGGAGAGCCAGTACAGCCACCCGTGCAGCTACCTCCACATGATTCGGACGACCCATCCTCCGCTGACTCTTTATCCGACGACACCTCCTCAGACGACTCCAGTGATGATGATTCTGATGAGGACCCTGATGATGCACCTGTACAGCCACCCTCCACCCCACCGAAGAAGCGGTACCGTTTCGATGGTATCGTCATTCCAGGGATTAATGGAGGTCGAGCATTCACTGACGCATATGGTCGGCGTCGTAGGGTTACCACCCGTAAGCGGCTTGTGCCGTATCCTGCTGATCCCTTCATCCGTAAGCCTTACCGCTTCGCAGCCTCTACTTCTGGAGCCGGACCGTCTGCACCACCAGCTCCACCAGCACCACCCGTACCGACTGCACCGCCTGCCCCACCATCCCCCTCTGTCGAGGAACTGATGAGGGAGGTGGAGATTCTCCGTGCCCGGGTAGCTGAGCTCGAGGACCAGATGTCTCATGTATTGGACATCCTACACCCACCTTCACCATAGGACCTTTGTAGTAGATTTCATTATGTAATCTAGTTGTAGTTTTATATTTCACTTATGTATTGTACAAACCTATATAGATGTATGCAACTTATTATTAATGAATGGAACTTTGCGTTATTTAATTCTTGCACAGTGTTCTATTTACGTTACTGTATGATGATTCTGTGGTATTTGTACCTGGTTGCATTACTTAATAAACATGTGATGTGTTGATTCCATGTTGGTTACCATATACTTTATTATTACTATTTGAATACTGGATTTTGACTTGAGTCAAAATTTTTGTTTAGAACATCATGGCCAACGGAAGATCAACACCGACCACAGCCCAAATCGAGGAAATGATTGCCGAAAGGGTAGCCACAGCCATTGCGGAAATGCAACCCCAAGCCCCACCGCCACCAGTTATTCAGCCCATTCGTAATGGGTGCACGTACAAAGAGTTCCAAAGCTGAAGCCCCATAACTTTAGTGGAACGGAGGGGCCAGTTGGTCTCACTAGGTGGTTTAAAAAACTAGAATCTGTATTCCGAGTTAGCAACTGCTCAGAGGCAAACAAGACAAAATATGCCTCTTGTACACTGGCGGATGGCGCCCTCACTTGGTGGAACACAATGGCTCAAGCCAAGGGTATTGATGAGGCGTATGCCACGCCATAGGAGGAATTCAAAGCGGTCATGATTGAAGAGTATTGTTCGAGAACTGAGATACAGAAGATGGAGATTGAGTTTATACAGTTGAAGGTTGTAGGGAACGATCTCGATGGGTACAATCGTAGGTATTTGGAACTAGCCCTGATGTGCCCTACCATGGTTACCCCGGAGTTCAAGCGTATGGAAAGGTACTTGTGGGGACTTCCTAAGTCCATTAAGGGAAACGTCACCTCGTCTAAGCCACCCAATGTCCCGGAAGCAATGCGCATGGCACATACCTTAATGAACCAAATCATCATCGATGAACCGGAAAAGGCAAAATCCGAAGCGGGTAGTAGTGATAAGCGAAAGTGGGATAACAACAAGGGTAGAGCCTATGATCAAAACCCGACGAAGCGACATGAGGGTTTCAAAGGAAACAACAACGGTGGGAATCCCAATCCGAACACCAACTCGAACCCCAACTACAAAGGTTCTCTACCACAGTGCAAGAGGTGCTACAAGCACCATATCGGGTATTGTAACGTTGTTTGTGAAAAGTGCAAAAAGACCGGGCATATTGGCAGGGACTGCAAGATCACCACCCTGACTGGGAAGCCGAACCACAATGGACCGAGAAAGTGTTATGAATGCGGACAGATGGGCCACTTCAGAAATGAGTGTCCCAACAAGCGAAAGGACGGCAGACCACCGCGTGGACGAGCTTTCAATGTTAATGCAAGGGATGCTCGTGAGAACCCCAACTTGGTGACAGGTATATTCACTATCAACAATCTATTAGCTTCTGTCCTATTTGATACTGGTGCCGATAGAATTTATGTATGTAGACGCTTTTGCGATAAGATAAATTGGTCGTTATTTCCTTTAAAGGAGAGTATGCTTGTAGAGGTAGCCAATGGAAAACTTGAGAAAGTTGACCATATTAGCCGAGGAGCCATTATCAACATAGCTGGTGTGGATTTCGAGATTGACCTGATACCCATTAAGTTGGGAAGTTTTGACGTGATCGTCGGTATGGATTGGTTGACCAAGATAAGGGCCGACATTATCTGTAGAGATAAAGCTCTTCGTATACCACATGGAGACGGCGAGCCACTGATCATATATGGAGAGAGATGTACCTCGAAGCTGAACCTCATTAGTTGCGTGAAAGTGCAAAAGATCATGAAGAAAGGACGTCTTGCCGTGCTAGCACATGTGAAAACATTAGAAACCGAGGTGAAGTGTGTGAACGATGTTCGAATTGTGAACGAGTTTTCCGATGTCTTTCTGGAAGAATTGCCTGGATTACCGCCACCGAGAGCAGTAGAGTTTCAGACTGATTTAGTGCCAGGAGCTGCACCTGTAGCTCGCGCACCTTATTGACTCGCACCTTCAGAAATGCAAGAGTTGCAGAGCCAATTACAAGAACTACTTGACCGAGGATTTATCCAACCAAGTTTCTCGCCTTGGGGCGCACCTATTTTGTTTGTGAAGAAGAAGGACAGATCCTTCGACATGTGTATCTACTACCGTAAATTCAACAAATTGACGATCAAGAATCGGTATCCTCTTCCCCGTATTGACGATCTTTTTGATTAACTACAAGGATCGAGCGTTTACTCAAAGATCGATTTGCGATCCGGTTATCACCAGTTGAGGGTGAAGGAAAGTGATGTGATGAAGACTGCATTCCGAGCCCGTTATGGTCATTATGAGTTCCTCGTAATGCCATTCGGATTAACCAACGCACATGCCGTGTTCATGGATCTCATTAATCGTGTCTGCAAGCCATACCTGGATAAGTTCGTTATCGTCTTCATAGATGATATCCTCATCTACTCTAAGAGCAAAGAAGAGCATGAAAAACATCTTCGTTTAGTGCTTGAACTCTTGAGATAAGAGCAACTTTACGCCAAATTCTCCAAGTGTGAATTTTGGTTGAAGGAAGTCCAATTTCTGGGTCATGTTGTGAACGACCAGGGTATCAAAGTTGATCCCGCCAAGATTGAAGCTATCAGCAAGTGGGAGACCCCCACTACTCCAAATCATATTCGCCAATTTTTAGGTCTCGCAGGTTACTACCGAAGATTTATTGAAGGTTTCTCTTTGATTGCGCGTCCTTTGACCGCGCTGACTCACAAAGGGAAGAAGTTCATGTGGGAACCCGAACAGGAATCTGCATTTCAAACCTTGAAGAAGAAGTTAACCACCGCACCTATCTTATCACTTCCTAAAGGCAGTGACGTTTTCGTCGTTTATTGCGATGCTTCGAAGAGTGGTTTTGGTTGTGTACTGATGCAACGCACAAAGGTTATCGCTTATGCCTCTCGTCAACTGAAGATCCACGAACGGAACTACACTACTCACGATCTCAAGCTTGGAGCCGTTGTCTTTGCGCTCAAACTGTGGAGACACTATCTTTATGGAACTAAGAGCACTATTTTCACCGATCATAAGAGCCTCCAACACATCTTTGATCAGAAGCAACTGAATATGAGACAACGTCGATGGATCGAGATGCTAAACGACTATGATTGAGAACTTTGCTATCATCCTGGCAAGGCCAATGTTGTAGCTGACGCCTTGAGCCGAAAGGAGAGGATGGCACGTCTTCTTGTTCGGGCACTGAACATCACCATCCATTCAAATCTCAACAGCCAGATCCAAGTAGCCCAAGATGAGGCTCTCAAGGAGGAGAATATATCTCATGAACACCTGAACATTCTTATCTCTCGATTAGATGTTAGGGAGACAGGATTCCGATGTTATGCCGGAAGAATTTGGGTACCTTGTTATGGAGATCTACAAAAACTTATACTTGATGAAGTCCACAAATCGAGATATTCGATTCATCCCGGAGTGGGCAAAATGTACCACGATCTTAAAGAACAGTATTGGTGGCCTAATCTTAAGAAGGATGTTGCAACTTATGTTGGTAAGTGTTTGACTTGTTCAAAAGTTAAGGCCGAACATCAAAGACCTTCTGGGTTACTTCAACAATCGGAAATCCCGCAATGGAAATGGGAAAGGATAACGATGGACGGACTTCATTACTAAGTTACCATAGACGTTGGGCGGATACGATACCATCTGGGTTATTGTTGACCGTCTTACCAAATCTGCACACTTTATAGCCATGAAGGAAACGGATACGATGGAAAGACTCGCTCAACTATACATCAAGGAGGTTGTATCTCATCATGGTGTGCCCTTATCGATCATCTCAGATCACGATCCCCATTTTGCTTCTAGATTTTGGCGTTCTTCGCAAGAAGCCTTGGGAACTCGTCTCGATGTGAGTACTGCGTATCACCCACAGATCGACGAACAAAGCGAACGCACGATTCAGACTTTGGAGGACATGTTGCGTGCTTGTGTTATTGATTTTGGAAAGGCCTGGGAAAGGCATTTGCCGCTAGCCGAATTTTCTTACAACAACAGTTATCATTCGAGTATTAATGCCGCACCTTTTGAAGCGTTGTATGGCCGCAAGTGCCGATCTCCTATTTGTTGGGCCGAAGTAGGTGAAATGCAAATCACCGGACCCGAGATAGTCCATGAAACCACTGAGAAGGTTGTCCAGATTCAAGCGAGACTCAAGACAGCCCGTGATCGTCAAAAGAGTTATGCCGACCTTAAATTTAAAGACTTTGAATTTAACGTGGGTGACTGTGTAATGTTGAAGGTCGCACCTTGGAAAGGTGTTATCCGTTTTTGAAAACGTGGGAAGCTGATGTGCGTAGAGGTGTATACGAAATAGCTTATATTTTACTAGGAAATACTATTAAAAACGATACAATTTTACACAAGTTATTTATTTATTTATAAAGTGGATATACCTAAACCTTGCTACAACACTTATAGGCAGTGTACCTAATCGTACAGTAGTGTAGTTTTTAGTAAGTCTGGTTCATTCCACAGGGAGCTAGCCAAGTTTAACGCTATATTTTTAAAACTATATTTGTATAATATAAATATATATATAATAATAATATAAAAGGGGGTTTACCGTTTAATGACCGATTTGTAGATTTTATATTTTAAGTCACAATTAAAACCTAATAAAAAATATAAATGACGATAATTTAAGTGCGATAATTAAAAGTGCAATAAATAAAATGACAGTAAATAAAAGTGCGATGAGATATAAAATAAAGGAATTATGCTTATTTAAACTTCCGTAATCATGATGTTTGACTTTTTGATTTTAGTTTATTACCATGGGTTAATTGTCCTTTGTCCTGGATTATTCGATATGTCTATCTGGTTTTTGTCCATAACAGTCCATCAGTCATAAATATAAAGTGCGAGTGTCCTCGTCAAATTATTCTTATATCCGAAGTCAAATATTCCAACTAATTGGGGACTTAAACTATAATTACACCAATTTTCCTTGTATATAATTCACCCCTGTTTTAATAAGTCCATTGACTATTAATCCATTCCCGTGTCCGGTTGAATGAACGATTATTAGTACTTATAAATATCCCGCCCATCGTGTCCGATCGAGTGTATGTGGTTATTTATAGGTACGTCCAATTGTAAATCTTTATATTAAATTAACGAACTATCATTCAATTAAACAAATATAAAGCCCATTAATAGCCTACAGTCTAATTTCTACAAGTGTCGTTCTTTTGTCCAAACCTTAATTATGGTACAAAGCCCAATTACCCCATCTTTAATATTTAGCCCAACATCATGATTACTTCGATTTAAATCTGACCACATGGCGACCCTGTTTGATGCTGAGGTCCGTGGATTTCCTGCTAATTTTAGAGATGACTTTTCTAGATTTTTCGTCAACCTACAGCTGGTCTGGACGACAACTTCTTGACCTAAATCAAGAAGCGCGTGTCTTTTTACAGAAGACTTTACTTCCTTTTAATGATGGAATTGATTCATCATGTAGATCCATCTTTCTTTCAAATATATTACAGTAAATCGGGTAAAACTGATTAAAATCGTCCAAAACAAAAGTACCTGTAATAATATTGTACAAACATATGTGATATGTGTTTTAAATAACTTAGTAAATTCTTCTCACACTTAGCTTTTATTTATTTTTTTTCTTTACCTTTTTATTCTCCTCTATTCCATTTTAAATGAATTCTAACATTTTGGGTTGTTTCTCCATTTATGTTCTCTCCGAGATAACAATAATTTCGGTATTAACACCTAGTTTTATCGTTCATAAATATGTATAAACATGATTTTGAATTCATTTAGTTGAAATTTTTTCAAATTTTCACAAAATTTGGCAATTAAACTAAGTGTAAACCCGAGAGAATTTATAACCCTTCCCCACACTTGAGATCATGCAATGCCCTCATTTGCATGAAATCAGACTATAATTATAAATTTATGAGGATGATTAGTGTAGAAAAGTGATTAAAAATACCCAGTTTGAAATTTCTAAGCTCGTCAAATGATAGATGGCGCGCCTCATCGTTCATTCCTTTTGTTGTTTTATCACACATGTTTTTCTTCAAAAACGGTTGCTTTTCTGAACTATTTGTTAATTTTTGAAAATGCGTATTTTACCCTAACTTATCATGTATGTTCATTAACGAGTTATGCACTGACCCGAACTCCTAATTTAACGTTAAGTGGGATTAGACTTCCCCATACTTAGCTGACGACATGTGAAGTCGGTAGAATAAGTTTCACGAATTAAAATAGTGAGCCAGTTATTTACATCTCGGGTGGTATAAAATATATCAATGGGTTTAAAGTTTAGACCCACCCGATCGTCGCTACTTAATTCTTTTTTAAGTGTAACTTTTAGTAAATGGATATGTCTCTTTTCTGGTTCTTGGTTAAATGGATCGATATACACCGACATACATATTTCTATAGGGTGGACAATTCCTAACATTTCCTTTCGTTCATTCTCGGGATCAAAGTTTTCACCTCTATTACCCAATTGGGTGAAATTCGAGGTGTCAATATCTATTACAGCTTGTAGTTCATCTTTGGTAGATGACTCGTCTATTGAGAATATTGGGTTGGAAGGTTGTGGAATGGTGAATTTCGGGATCGAAACAAATTCTTCTTCATTAATGGTACTTATCGGTCCCACCATTTTGGTCTCGGAGGTAAAATTTTCAACGTTATCATTTTCCCAAGAGTACCAATTTGTCACCCTTACTTCTTCTTCTTCATCCATTGATGGATCGATGATTTTGTCGGTAGAGGCTAATGTGTCAATATGTTGTGAAATTGGTAAAGCTGAATAAAAAGTATCATCGAGATAATTGGTGATTTCGGAGCTCTCGAATTCATCAAAATTCGATGATATGAGATTTTCTTGCACAATACTCCTCAGATCAACAGGTGTGTAATCTGATAGAGTTTCAGCTTGCCGATTTACAAACTCTCTCATTTGTTCATTTTAAGCATCGAGTTCTTTGAGTTTGATTTTCATATTGTCTAAAAGATTTTCAGACACATAGTTTTCCTCGTCTTCTGGTTGTTGAGTTTGGAAATATTCTTGGGAATAATCCCAATTTGAATTGTATTCTTCATAATCATTCCATTCAGGTTCCGTGGGTTCATAATTTTCCATAGGAACGTAATAAAAACATTCCCATGTTGAGTGATAATCTCCACAGATTTCACATCCAGTTATTATTTCGTCATTCGTGATCCAAGATTGACCGAATGAATTTTCATCAACACTCGTTTGAGAGTATTGATTTAATTGATTTCGCATGTCAGAAAGAGTTTTCAACATATTCTCAAAATTTTCCATAATACACTTTTTACCAAATTTTACCTACAATGTGGTGCATTTACTAATTATCCTATTAGTTATAAAACTAAAAATTATATAAGTTATCAAATTAATAGAATTTTTTGCTTTTGCCCACGTTTCGAATAGCTAATAGATGCAGCAGGTAGCCAGGACCCTTTAAATCGGAAGCCCACAACTCGCCACTAACAAATCCAACTATTACTACGAACCAGAAAATTGGCGTCTATTAATTTAATTGCTTAAAATAATTTTTTTTTCGAAATTTAAAAAAAATAAAGAAAATTCTATGTCCTAAAAACTAGAGTGAAAATGAAAAAGTGCGTCAAAAAATAAGAAGTCGAAAAACAAAAAGTCGAAAAATAATAATAAGAAAGTAAAGCGTTGAAACTTAAAAGTCTAAAAACTAAAAATTAAAAATTGTGTCTAAAGGTATTAAAGCTTAAAAGAATTCTATATCCAAAACGGCAATAACTTAATTAGTACTAAAATTTATAAACTGCGTCGCAAAATTCTAAAGCGCCTAAATTCTAAATCTAAAGAAAAAGCACTTAAGGGATTTTACGGCAAAGCCTAAGAATCTAGAAGTGTAAAAATAACTACGGCAAAACTAAACTTAAAACTAATTATAAACGACAAATATAAAAATTACGAATTAAGCGATATAAATATACAATTTATAAAAAGAAACTAAAAATGATAAAATTACAATTTTTATAAAAATATTATTTTTATATTATTATTATATAAAAATATTAATCTATATTTTTAATAATAATATTGAAACTTAATATTACTAATTATATATTAAAACTAAATACAAATTAATAATATTTAAATTAAAACCCTAATTAAATAAAATAATAATAATAATAATAACCCTACGTAATTAATGCATCAGGTCAGGCCTGTCAGACACCCCATGCGATCACATGGGGTTTTGGCTTTTAATCCATGAGATCGCATGGAACACGAGTCCAGGTTTTTTTTTTAATTTTATATTGTTTTTCTAAAAATTATATATAATTATATTTTTACAAATATATATTAAAAATATAGCGTTTCGCCAAGTCCCCGGCAGCGGTGCCAAAAATACTTGATGTGCGTAGAGGTGTATACGAAATAGCTTATATTTTACTAGGAAATACTATTAAAAATGATACAATTTTACACAAGTTATTTATTTATTTATAAAGTGGATATACCTAAACCTTGCTACAACACTTATAGGCAGTGTACCTAATCGTACAGTAGTGTAGTTTTTAGTAAGTCCGATTCGTTCCACAGGGAGCTAGCCAAGTTTAACGCTATATTTTTAAAACTATATTTGTATAATATAAATATATATATAATAATAATATAAAAGGGGGTTTACCGTTTGATGACCGGTTTGTCAATTTTATATTTTAAGTCACAATTAAAACCTAATGAAAAATATAAATGACGATAATTTAAGTGCGATAATTAAAAGTGCAATAAATAAAATGACAGTAAATAAAAGTGCGATGATATATAAAATAAAGGAATTATGCTTATTTAAACTTCCGTAATCATGATGTTTGACTTTTTGATTTTAGTTTATTACCATGGGTTAATTGTCCTTTGTCCTGGATTATTCGATATGTCCATCTGGTTTTTGTCCATAACAGTCTATCAGTCATAAATATAAAGTGCGAGTGTCCTCGTCAAATTATTCTTATATCCGAAGTCAAATATTCCAACTAATTGGGGACTTAAACTATAATTACACCAATTTTCCTTGTATATAATTCACCCCTGTTTTAATAAGTCCATTGACTATTAATCCATTCCCGTTTCCGGTTGAATGAACGATTATTAGTACTTATAAATATCCCGCTCATCGTGTCCGATCGAGTGTATGTGGTTATTTATAGGTACGTCCAATTGTAAATCTTTATATTAAATTAACGAACTATCATTCAATTAAACAAATATAAAGCCCATTAATAGCCCCACAGTCTAATTTCCACAAATGTCGTTCTTTTGTCCAAACCCCAATTATGGTACAAAGCCCAATTACCCCATCTTAAATATTTAGCCCAACATCGTGATTACTTCGATTTAAATAAGCATAATAATAACTTAGCTACGAGACATTAATTTTAAAAAGGAGAACATAACTTACATTGATTATTTATCGCGTAGTGTTACACGGACAGAACTTCGACTTTAAAACCCGTAAAATAACCTTTACATAACCCAAACTAACTAATATAAAATTACCCTATATATATATATATATATATATATATATATATATATATATATATATATATATATATTATATATTATAGAGGGAGAGATTGAAAGAGTGTAAAGAACTCGGCCAGAATTCGTTGCATTTATAGGACCTGGCCTGGAATTTTCATCCATGCGATCGCATGGAATTTCTGCCTTCTGGCCATGCGATCGCATGGCCACCCTGGATCCAGCTATTTTGCTTTGTTTCTAGCTTGTCGACATAATTTAATAAATATATATAATATATATATAATTTATATAATTTTATATATATATTATATTATATTCTTGTGTAGAGTAGACTTGTAATTTTAGGTCCGTTGCGTCGCGCGTTGATAGTTGGCTCAGGTCCCGGTTCCGAATTTTCGAATGACCTTTCGTACTATTTAATATCTTGTACTTTGTGTTTTGCAATTTGTAATTTGTACAAAAAATTATTTTCCTTAACTCCCAAAATCCCGCGCAAGTCTTTAACTCACTTTTAGTGGCACTTTTGAGTGCACTATGGCTTTAATGGCACTTTTTAGGCTTTAGTGGCACTTTTTTTCAATTCTTTAATCTTCGTGCTTTGTCTTCACATTTATTTATTTAAACGATTACAACTTAAAAATAGAATAATTACAACTAAAAACTTTACATATTGGGATGATATTGCGACTAAATATATGTTCGTTTGGAGCACTATCAGAAGCTCAACCGGCGATACATTGGTCCTTTTGAAATCTTGGAACGTGTTGGACCCGTTGCTTACCGTTTGGATCTACCAGCACAATTGAGCTCAGTTCATCCTAATTTTCATGTATCGAATTTGAAGGAGTGTCTTGCTGCACCCGAACTTATCATACCACTGGAAGAACTTACAATTGATGATAAACTCCACTTTGTGGAAGAACCTGTTGAAATCATGGACCGTGAGGTCAAAACTTTGAAACGCAACAAGATTCCGATCGTCCGAGTGCGATGGAATACCAAATGAGGACCTGAGTTTATCTGGGAGCGAGAGGATCAAATGATGCAGAAGTATCCTCACCTTTTCCCGACTCCTCCATCTACCTCAGCTTAAAATTTCGGGACTAAATTTTCTTTAACAGGTGGGTAATGTAACGACCCTGGTTTTTCCAACGTTTAATTAATAATAATTATTATTAATGCTTGCGTGTTAATGAATGTATTTTATTACATTTACTTGTTACCGTACATGACTTTTAAATGCCCGACGCGTCTTTGTGACACACGAACTTTTCACGAATAATATTTCAGATATTATTTACATTCATGATTAAGTTTTATTAATCATTTTTAATTAACTAAGGTTACTAGTTAATTACTTGGGCTTTGTTGGATTTATTTGTTAATCACTTGAACTTGGGCTTTTATTAATGTTAATGGACTTGGAAGCCCACCCTACTTATCTTAATGGACTAGTTAGCCCATCTTATTATGTAAGTATTACACTTAAGGCTTAACTAGAGTAATTAGTTTATAAGGAGACTAGTTACTTATACACTTACACACCTTTCCCATGCAAACTAGCTTTATTACCATTTTTGTAGAGCATCTTCATCTTTACACGCATGAAACTAGTGGATTTTTCCTTCCCCCCTTTCTTGTAACCGTCGGCCTTGAAGGGATACAAGGGAGAGTTCAAATTTTATTTTCATTACTTACTCACTTGCATTCTCTCATTCCAAACACACACAACTTATTTGCAATTACTTTTCTCTCATTTCTCTCTCAAATTTGTAAGTAACAAAGCTTTATGTTCTTCCTTTTCTTTTCTCAAAAACCAAAACATAAAGCTCTCATCATCATCAATTCTTACTTGTTTAAGTTACTAGTTCTTTGTTGTGGTTTACTTACTTGTTATTGTAGTTGTTACTTACTAGTTATTAAGAATCAAACTCACTAGTTTGTTCTTCATTTTATCTTGTTCATGCAAGAACATACAAGGACCAAAACTTTCTAGTTTATGTTCTACACTTAATGTTTTAAAAGATTAAAGTTCATGAGTTATAATCATACTTGTGTTCATGATGTAAACTTAAAGTTTACTTTCTTAAGGATCAAAGCTTAGGCTTGAATCTTTCCAAGTATGAACAACCATGAACTTATTACTTGTAGATTTAACTTACTTCTTCATTTTATGTACTTTAAAGTTGTGATTTGGTCAAGTATTATCTGACGACCCGGGAATTTCCGACCAAATTTAAACTTAATCTTATTTGATTTTGACACGATAAGCAAAGTCTTTAATGTTAAGTCTGGAAAATTTTGGAACTAAGTTCATATAATCAAATGCCCTTGACTGTGTTCGACGATTCTCGAACAATTATTTGTAAATAAATACGTATGTATGTATATATATATATATATATATATATATATATATATATATATATATATATATATATATATATATATATATATATATATATATATATATATATATATATATATATATATATATATATATACATACATATACATATACATATATAAATGTAAGTATATAAAATAATTTAAAATCTTAACATATAATTTAAACATTAAAATTAAATAGGTTAAATATGATACAAAATAGTTAATTATGAGCATATAAATATATAAATATATACATATATATCTATATGGTTTACATTAACAATTATTTGCAATACATATAAAATATATTAATAAACGTTATCATATAATATAATATTATATGAATGTAATATTAATATATGTATTACTAATTAGATTGTAATATGAAATTTGATACAAACAATCTATTATAGTTATTATTGTTATCATTGTTAGCATCATTATTAATATAATTAGTAGTAAAGTTATAATTTTAGTTATTATGAATAATATTAGTATTATTATTAAATACCGTTATCATTAAGGATTATTGTTATTATTATTATAAATTATCATTTATATCAGTATTATTTTATCATCTATTATTTTATCATTAAAAATAATATCATTATAAGACGTATTATTAATAGTATTATTGTCATTTTTTTTATTATGATTATTATTAAACTTAATAAGAATTTCATTTTTATGAATTATAATATTATTATTATTTATTATTATTATAAATACATTTTTATTGTTATTATTAGAATTATTAATACTATTACCATTATTATTAATTTTATTTATATAATTTTATTGTATTAAAATATACTTGTTTATTTATTAATAAGAGTTGTAAATGATCAGATACATAGAATCAATTACATGTCTTTATCTATCCATAACAAACTTTGTTTTATGTCTTTGGATACTTTGAAAACACAATCCATCGTACAAATTAGTAGGTAATCACAATCAACTTTTACATACTCCCTCCGTCCCATCTTAAGTGTCCACTGTTGAGTTTTCAAAGTCTTTCTTTGTCAACTTTGACCGTAAATACTTTTAGTTGTGTTATATAATACTTGATAAAAATTATATGGAATGAAAACACATTTAAAACTCAATTCATTCATATAAGTTTCATCAATTATTATATAGCACAAATGAAAATATTTACGGTCAAAGTTGACAAAGAAAGACTTTGAAAAGTCAACAGTGGACACTTAAGATGGGACGGAGGGAGTATTTTGTTTCTTCTCCTTGATTGAAGATTCCTCTCTCTTACACACTATCACATATATAGTTATACATATGCATAACATACAAAACACCCTCTCCTACTTTCTTCTCTTGTAAACCTAGTTGCACATCTTGTTCTGTTTGGGTTCAAGAATCAAGTCACCCCTATCATATCCTTGTTGCTATGAACTTCCAACACCTACACCTGCTATATACTTCTATTACCAGTACATTTATTTCAATCGACCAAAAACAACTAAACAAGAACCACTATCTGCTCCTGGTCCTATTATTTATGTTCAAGATTCAACTACACTTTCAAAGTTATACCATTCTTCTAGTCCTGAACGAAGGTAAACACCACAACACGCCACTTCGTTTCTCATTTAATCTTTTCTGTTGACTGTTATGTTTCTGAACCTGCAAAACCCATAAGATTAATTAGTATTGCCTATTCTAATTATAAAACCCAGTTACTTGATTACCAATCCAAAAGAAACCACTTCCCTTACACCTGCAACTACAGCTCAGTAATAATCCTAATTCCTGTTAAAGACATAGCAAAACCACCTCAACATATAATTATTAAACCAACCACCATCGATCTCCTTCTAACATGCTGTATAATTCTATTCTTCTGTTTCAAACACTTAAAACGAAAACAAATCAAAAACCCATTACCATTGATAGCAAGCACAATTCTGTCCGAGAAATGAAACATAACAAACTCACCAAGAATTCTGCTGATTTCTTATTCAATATCAACAAACAAAATTTCAACCTCTCCCACCACATACCATAGAATTTGTTACACCAAATCAAGTCAAACCTATTTACAATTCAACAAAAGAAAACATAATACTTCAATACTTCATATATGAACCAACAGATAGATTAATTCGCAGTAAAGTTGAATGAATTGATTTTACAACCTACGATGGACGATGATGAATAATAAAAGTATATAATTATATAAACGATGGAGTAAATAAATAAAAAGGAACACCCATCTATGGGTTCAGTTCTTTGAAGTGACCTGGTGGTGATAATCATCGATGATAATTAGGTCGATGAATGATACAATACCTGCAGTAATCGATTGTTGATTTCCTCATAATTGAACAAACCCCAAATGCTACTTCAATCTTCTATTGATTCGATAACAATAATAAAGATGAACCGACTACTTTCTGTATCTTAATAAAGGTTGCCTGATCAATCGATTGATTAACGAATTGAAGAAAACCTCGATCTGTGATATTCCCCTGCGTTTTGATACTGCTATGCTCGATCCCCTTTTTGAACCGTCAATTGAAATATATACAGCGTACAATGAACTGGATACCCGATTTAGTATTTGGATTTCTATTTAAATTGTTGATTGGGCCGAAGGCTTTTAAATAGTGGGTTAGCCAAAAACTACCTTTGTCATTGGGCCGTGTATAATGCTGTTGGGCCAAGTATGATTAGACTATTTGGAGTTGAAATAGAAAGGGTTATAAATAATTAGATTGCGTTTAAATCAGAAAATCAAGGACAGTGTGGTTTGGAAGGGAGTTTGTTAAGTGAGAGGTCATGGTTTCGAGTCCGGACATAAGCAATTATTTTTGGAACTTTTCTTGAGAGGTAGTTATAATTATCACTCTTATTATTATTATTTATTATTATTATTATTATTATTATTATTTATTATTATTATTATTATTATTATTATTATTATTATTATTATTATTATTATTACCATTTATTGTTATTATTATTATTAAAAGTAACATTATTATTAAAGTTATCATTATAATTAAAATTATCATTTTAATTAAAATTACCATTAAAAGTATCATATTATTAAGAGTATCATTATTATTATTTTTTTATCATTATTATTATTACTATCATTAAACATGATTTTATTTTATTATTATTATTATCATTATCATTATTTTCATTACTAGTATTATCATTATTATAAGTATCATCATTTCTAATATATTATTATTATCATCATTATTAATTATTATTACTACAAATAAAATGACTAGTATTATTTTCAAAAAAAAAATTAATATTGTTATTATTAAATCTAATTATTATTATTACCAACACTATTTTAGTATTATTAAAGTCATTATTTAAACAAACCAAAAGTTATTTATATAAAATATATCAAATACATATATAATAACTATATAACTATTACATTACTATTTTAAATAAGTAATATATAATTAATATACACAAACGGGTTTGATTATTATTACATGTTAATTATATGTGTTAATATATATATACATGATATAGGTTCGTGAATCCGAGACCAACTCTATACTTGTTCAATATCGTCATATGTATTTTTACTACAAAATACATTAGGTGAGTTTCATTTACTCCCTTTTACTCTTTACGTTTTTGGGACTGAGAATACATGCGCTGTTTTTACAACTGCTTTATTAAATGCTTTTGAAATATGTTTTGAACTGCGAATACATGAATGCTTTTATAAATATTTGACTAGATAGACACAAGCAAAACATTTCTCGAATGAATTATTATGCAGACAGAAGTTCTGCGGATTATTATTGAATTATGTGGACATGATAATTGCCACCGTTGAATTATGTGGACATGATAATTGCCATCGTTGAATTATGTGGACATGATAATTGCCACCGTTGAATTATGTGGACATGATAATTGCCACCGTTGAATTATGTGGACATGATAATTGCCACCGTTGAATTATGTGGACATGATAATTGCCACCAATTGATATGAATGTTATTTATCGAGAGAATGATTTTATACACAGGTCATGTGCATGTTATTTTTGTGCACGAGATATGTGTACGGTTACTAAGATTTATGAAAGATGATTTCGTACACGAGAAAAGTGTACTGTATTTAAAAGATATCGCATGTACATTACAGGTGGGTATAGGATTCGGGCCCATTTGTACCATGCAGGATTTAAATCTTGTGGTCTATCAAAATGATGAATTTTATTGTTTACGATAAACTTATGAACTCACCAACCTTTTGGTTGACACTTTAAAGCATGTTTATTCTCAGGTATGAAAGAAATCTTCCGCTGTGCATTTGCTCATCTTAGAGATATTACTTGGAGTCATTCATGACATATTTCAAAAGACGTTACATTCGAGTCGTTGAGTTCATCAAGATTATTATTAAGTCAATTATAGTTAGATATATTATGAAATGGTATGCATGCCGTCAACTTTCGATGTAATGAAAGATTGTCTTTTCAAAAACGAATGCAATGTTTGTAAAATGTATCATATAGAGGTCAAGTACCTCGTGATGTAATCAACTATTGTGAATCATTTATAATCGATATGAACTTCGTCTGGATGGATTAGGACGGGTTGTTTCAGTTGGTATCAGAGCGGTGGTCTTAGCGAACAAGGTCTTACATTAGTGTGTCTAACTGATAGTTGTTAGGATGCATTAGTGAGTCTGGACTTCGACCGTGTCTTAATGTCAGAAGTTTTGCTTATCATTAGTGTCGAAAAATTATTTGCTTATCATCCTTAAAGTCTAGACACGTCTTACTGCCTCTATTGCATACAGTGTATAGATAAACTCATATCTTAGCGTATCTGTTATTGTTACCTTTGCCTGACAGCTTCTGTAGATTCCTCCGTAACTTATGGGATTTTTATATTATACATGCATATGTAAATTATGTATTGCAGGGTACTAATCTACATCCTATTCTATTCCCTATCAAAAATCCTTCATCTGATCGTACGAGATGAGTCCCTCAACCAGTTCGAGTCCCTTAGATTCCGATAATTATTCCGATAGTTATTCCGACAACTATTCCGACATGGATATTCACCTAAACTCCGAAGCGGTGTCACCAAAATGAATCAACCAATCATCCATCCCCAATTCATCTGATGGGTTTGTAGCCTCCTCAATCATTGGAGACAAGAAGAGAGCGATCATTTCCATCCACCACATTGCCCTCTTGACGAAGAACCTGAAGTACTTATCGGTGAATCAATCCGAAACACCATTTTTCATTTCCAGAGTAGCTCGACATGATTATATTCTATCCACAATTCTAAACCTTATTCATCCGCTCGTTCTGACTGGCAATCATCTTGGGATAATAGAAGAAGTTAGCGAACTTCGCGCTCGAGTAATCAATTTGAAAAATATGGTGCAAAATCTACCAGCTTTAGCAATATCACCGGCACCAACAGTACCATCAATAACAGCACCAGTACCATCAACAATCCGTGCTTCAATATCACCATCTGTACTTCGAGTATGATCTTCATTCTACGTATCGTTCTACCTCATTTATCTTCTTTCGACATGGCGAATATGTAATTTCTAAAGTTTTAGAGATTATTTATTCTAGTTCCAACCGAAAACTAAATGAGTTTAATATTATATTAACTCATTAAATCCATGATTACATCTGAAGAAAATATATATGTATATATTTTTTCATAAAGATTTTAATTGAAATTTTTTTGTACAAACTGTTAATGATGGAAATATTTTAACGGGTAGGTAATACCCGAGGAATATTTAGATTTCACATTAATAAGTCACACTGTACATTCTTCAAATCTGATTCAACATTCATTTACTATCCTGCTTACATCTACAAAGATACGAATCTGTTCACCGCAGAATAACCATTTTCATTCAATTTCATATTTGGGTTTTGACCTATCAGAATTCAACAAGTGGCATAATAAAGAAAAATATTGGACAAAATAAAATTTGTTAGAAACAAACAAATTAACTATGAGAAAATTTTTGTTAAGAATCCACGCTAACTGTTCCTAGCTAACTGTTAATTCCGTATTACCTTTTATTTATAGCAATTTATTTATCACATTTATTTTATCGCAATTTAATTCTCGCAATTTTATTTAGCGTCATTTAATTTCTGTTATTTACTTTACGCACTTTATTTATTGTCATTTATTTTCTGTTATTTATTTTACGCATTTTAAATATCGGGACACGTATACAAGGTTTTGACATATCATATCGACGCATCTATATATATTATTTGGAATCACCATAGACACTCTATATGTAGTAATGATCGAGTTCTCTATACAGGGTTGAGGTCGATTCTACAATAATATATATAGTTTGAGTTGTGATCGAGTCTGAGACATGTACACGGGTCACGATACGTATTAATTAATTCGAATATTATATATTAAATTATATATGAATTATTGGACTGTCAACTGTGGACTATCGACTGTGGACTAATAACATTGGACAATTAAAATGAATTAAAATATTGAATATAACATATGAAACTAAACATTTCTTCAAGTTTGCCACTTGACTTCATCTTAAACCTCAATTGTATCTTGACAATTACAATCTGCGTTCAAACTCTTAATGATTCTTGAAAACACCTCAATCGAGAGGATGAACTAACCACACTTCATCTACAGAAAGAAAGATTGATGTGTATAGTTATGCACCTGAAAACTCTCGGAAACTGAGTAAACGTTTAACACGTAGCTGTGCTAATTCCTTTAGTGTTATTATTACCCAAAATAACTTTGCAGTTTTTTTCAAAATAGCCAATTTTATCACAGCTCCAGCAAGAAAACTTCGAATTTTCATTCAAATCAACCTTATTATAACTTTGAGATACATATACGTGCTCTTTTATTGCTACCGGGGAACTTTTTATATTCCATCATATTACCAGCAGACGTACCAGCAACCTCGTTGCTTCTTGGCTTAAATCCCTCTGATAAATCATTATATTTATTCATTGAAACCCTATCATATACTCATCCGTATCTTGTAACGAGAACTGCCATACCAATTACCGGGAATCAACAATCAGTACTTTGAAAACTCACAGCATATCAACATCAACAGTTATATGTATAACATTTATCTCTTAGAATTATGATCTTTCATTCTAAAATTCTGAAAAGCACTCAGTCTACAAATCAATACTCTGAATGTTGAAAAAGCTGAATGAAGCAGCAGAAATCGTAGACAACCGTAAATGACCTTAATCATCGGAAGTTTAATGATAAAGAATAGTATGTTGGAAAAGCTCAAAAAAGTTGGAACTGAAAAACGGATTGAGCTAACCACGAAGGAGACCAAGGACAAATACAAGGATCATACCCTATATTCAAAGAATCCAGGTAATTCCGGATTCGTTGAAATCTTTAGAGAATATCTTGCCCCGAAGTCATGTTAAAATCTTGCGAAAAATTTTTCTTCATCAACTTTCAAACTTAGAAATTCCAAAATATCATCATAAATATCTTCGATATTTCTGAGGATATTTTCGTAAATATTCTCGTCCGAAATTATATACCTCTTCGTGCTTCCTGTGTTTCATTATATTGGAAACTTCTGTAAAATCTAAGTTTAATTTATGAATGAATTCTGGAGAAATGTAAAGAAATTGATGCATGAATTAGTATAATATAATGACACTTGATCAACGTGATTATATTACAGTAAGTCATGCTGAGTTTCTAATGGAACGTGATGATTTACAGATCATAACGTCATCATGTGCCATGTTACATAACTCTGTCATTCTGCTTAACTTCTGAACATATCAAGAAAATATATTCTTGATAGTTCTATTCTCAGTGATTTTGATAAATTTGAAAATCAAATTGTGCTATCACGTTCCTTCCTGCTTAGAACATTATAATCATTCGAAACTCCATACTTACGAATTCTAGACCATTACTCGCTTTACTAGGAGTCGAGATGAGAATAAAAAAGGCAAAGAGCTTCGGTATATAAGGGAAAATATAAAGCCCAATGATAACACTGAAATTACAAACCGTGGATATCAGTGTGTATAGCAATAAAAAGACATTGAAGGATTATACATACAATAATCCCTAGAGCATAGTAGAAATAAACAGATTCTTCCTGTGGGAGTTGGAAAAGAAGAACGATCATTACGATAGTCAGAATAAGAACAAGAATTAGAACCGGATTAAGCATTATTATAATCTTTTGGATATATGAACTAAGAAAGAAAGTATAGGAATGGTGAAAACTAATGGAACGGAAAAAGTAGAATTTATAGTGGAAATACCAGACAGAGTAATCAAGGCAGATCATCGTATTTAATTATAGAGATCTTAATTCGCCGAAGAATCAAATCTTTTAGATTTCGAAGATTTTCTTTAAATTCCTTAAATTCCGGAATTCAACCCTGACTACGTCAAAAGTTAAATCTCTATCTCAATCTTTTGTGATAGCTTCATACGTACTCTTCGAATAATCGAATTGTTTTATCCACATTACTCAATGATGATAAAACTCTATTTATCAACACATATTCGTCATCAAAACATATTTATTGTCAGCAATGAAGATCTCACTCAAATTTCGGGACGAAATTTCTATAACGGGTAGGTACTGTGACGACCCGGGAATTTCCGACCAAATTTAAATTTAATCTTATTTGATTTCGACACGATAAGCAAAGTCTGTAATGTTAAGTCTCGAAAATTTTGGAACTATGTTCATATAATCAAATGCCCTTGACTGTGTTCGACGATTCACGAACAATTGTTTGTAAATAAATATGTATGTATGTATGTATATATATATATATATATATATATATATATATATATATATATATACACACATATATAAATGTAAGTATATAAAATAATTTAAAATCTTAACATATAATTTAAACATTAAAATTAAATATGTTAAATATGATACAAAATAGTTAATTATGAGCATATAAATATATATATATATATATATATATATATATATATATATATATATATATATATATATATATATATATATATATATGGTTTACATTAACAATTATTTGCAATACATATAAAATATATTAATAAATGTTATCATATAATATAATATTATATGAATGTAATATTAATATCTGTATTACTAATTAGATTGTAATATGAAATTTGATACAAACAATCTATTATAGTTATTATTGTTATCATTATTAGCATCATTATTAATATAATTAGTAGTAAAGTTATAATTTTAGTTATTATGAATAATATTAGTATTATTATTAAATACCGTTATCATTAAGGATTATTGTTATTATTATTATAAATTATCATTTCTATCAGTATTATTTTATCATCTATTATTATATCATTAAAAATAATATCATTATAAGAAGTATTATTAATAGTATTATTGTCATTTTTTTTATTATGATTATTATTAAACTTAATAAGAATTTCATTTTTATGAATTATAATATTATTATTATTTATTATTATTATAAATACATTTTTATTGTTATTATTAGAATTATTAATACTATTACCATTATTATTAATTTTATTTATATAATTTTATTGTATTAAAATATACTTGTTTATTTATTAATAAGAGTTGTAAATGATCAGATACATAGAATCAATTACATGTCTTTATCTATCCATAACAAACTTTGTTTTATGTCTTTAGATACTTTGAAAACACAATCCATCGTACAAATTAGTAGGTAATCACAATCAACTTTTACATATTTTGTTTCTTCTCCTTGATTGAAGATTCCTCTCTCTTGCACACTATCACATATATAGTTATACATATGCATAACATACAAAACACCCTCTCCTACTTTCTTCTCTTGTAAACCCAGTTGCACATCTTGTTCTGTTCGGATTCAAGAATCAAGTCACCCCTATCATATCCTTGTTGCTATGAACTTCCAACACCTACACCTGCTATATACTTCTATTACCAGTACATCTATTTCAATCGACCAAAAACAACTAAACAAGAACCACTATCTGCTCCTGGTCCTATTATTTCTGTTCAAGATTCAACTACACTTTCAAAGTTATACCATTCTTCTATTCCTGAACGAAGGTAAACACCACAACACGACACTTCGTTTCTCGTTTAATCTTTTCTATTGACTGTTATGTTTCTGAACCTATAAAACCCATAAGATTAATTAGTATTGCCTATTCTAATTATAAAACCCAGTTACTTGATTACCAATCCAAAAGAAACCACTTCCCTTACACCTGTAACTACAGCTCAGTATGAATCCTAATTCCTGTTAAAGACATAGCAAAACCACCTCAACATATAATTATTAAACCAACCACCATCGATCTCTTTCTAACATGCTGTATAATTCTATTCTTCTGTTTCAAACACTTAAAATGAAAACAAATCAAAAACCCATTACCATTGATAGCAAGCACAATTCTGTCCGAGAAATGAAACATAACAAACTCACCGAGAATTCTGCTGATTTCTTATACAATATCAACAAACAAACTTTCATCCTCTCCCACCACATACCATAGAATTTGTTACACCAAATCAAGTCAAACTTATTTACAATTCAACAAAAGAAAACATAATACTTCAATACTTCATATATGAACCAACAGATAGATTAATTCGCAGTAAAGTCGAATGAATTGATTTTACAACCTACGATGGACGATGATGAATAATAAAAGTATATAATTATATAAACGATAGAGTAAATAAATAAAAAGGAACACCCATCTATGGGTTCAGTTCTTTGAAGTGACCTGGTGGTGATAATCACCGATGATAATTAGGTCGATGAATGATACAATACCTGCAGTAATCGATTGTCGATTTCCTCATAATTGAACAAACCCCAAATGCTACTTCAATCTTCTATTGATTCGATAACAATAATAAAGATGACCTGACTACTTTCTGTATCTTGATAAAGGTTGCCTGATCAATCAATTGATTAACGAATTGAAGAAAACCTCGATCTGTGATATTCCCCTGCGTTTTGATACTGCTATGCTCGATCCCTTTTTGAACCGTCAATTGAAATATATACAGCGTACAATGAACTGGGTACCCGATTTAGTATTTGGGTTTCTATTTAAATTGTTGATTGGGTCGAAGGCTTTTAAATAGTAGGTTAGCCGAAAACTGCCTTTGTCATTGGGCCGTGTGTAATGCTGTTGGGCCAAGTATGATTAGACTATTTGGAGTTGAAATAGAAAGGGTTATAAATAATTAGATTGCGTTTAAATCAGAAAATCAAGGACAGTTAAGTGGTTTGGAAGGGAGTTTGTTAAGTGAGAGGTCATGGTTTCGAGTCCGGGCATAAGCAATTATTTTTGGAACTTTTCTTGAGAGGTAGTTATAATTATCACTCTTATTTATTATTATTATTATTATTATTATTATTATTATTATTATTATTATTATTATTATTATTATTATTATTATTATTATTATTATTATTATTATTATTACCATTTATTGTTATTATTATTATTAAAAGTAACATTATTATTAAAGTTATCATTATAATTAAAATTATCATTTTAATTAAAATTACCATTAAAAGTATCATATTATTAAGAGTATCATTATTATTATTATTTTTTATCATTATTATTATTACTATCATTAATCATGATTTTATTTTATTATTATTATCATTATCATTATTTTCATTACTAGTATTATCATTATTATAAGTATCATCATTTCTAATATATTATTATTATCATTATTATTAATTATTATTACTACAAATAAAATGACTAGTATTATTTTCAAAAAAAAAAAATTAATATTGTTATTATTAAATCTAATTATTATTATTACCAACACTATTTTAGTATTATTAAAGTCATTATTTAAACAAACCAAAAGTTATTTATATAAAATATATCAAATACATATATAATAACTATATAACTATTACATTACTATTTTAAATAAGTAATATATAATTAATATATACAAACGGGTTTGATTATTATTACATGTTAATTATATGTGTTAATATATATATACATGATATAGGTTCGTGAATCCGAGACCAACTCTATACTTGTTCAATGTCGTCATATGTATTTTTACTACAAAATACATTAGGTGAGTTTCATTTACTCCCTTTTACTCTTTACGTTTTTGGGACTGAGAATACATGCGCTGTTTTTACAACTGCTTTATTAAATGCTTTTGAAATATGTTTTGAACTGCGAATACATGAATACTTTTATAAATATTTGATGAGATAGACACAAGCAAAACATTCCTCGAATGAATTATTATGCAGACCGAAGTTCTGCGGATTATTATTGAATTATGTGGACATGATAATTGCCACCGTTGAATTATGTGGACATGATAATTGCCACCATTGAATTATATGGACATTATAATTGTCACCGTTGAATTATGTGGACATGATAATTGCCACCAATTGATATGAATGCTATTTATCGAGGAAATGATTTTATACACAGGTTATGTGTATGTTATTTTTGTGCACGAGATATGTCTACGGTTACTAAGATTTATAAAAGATGATTTCGTACACGAGGAAGGTGTACTGTATTTAAAAGATATCGCATGTACATTACAGGTGGGTATAGGATTCGGGCCCATTTGTACCATGCAGGATTTAAATCTTGTGGTCTATCAAAATGATGAATTTTATTGTTTACGATAAACTTATGAACTCACCAACCTTTTGGTTGACACTTTAAAGCATGTTTATTCTCAGGTATGAAAGAAATCTTCCGCTGTGCATTTGCTCATCTTAGAGATATATTACTTGGAGTCATTCATGACATATTTAAAAAGATGTTGCATTCGAGTCGTTGAGTTCATCAAGATTATTATTAAGTCAATTATAGTTAGATATATTATGAAATGGTATGCATGCCGTCAACTTTCGATGTAATGAAAGATTGTCTTTTCAAAAACGAATGCAATGTTTGTAAAATGTATCATATAGAGGTCAAGTACCTCGTGATGTAATCAACTGTTGTGAATCGTTTATAATCGATATGGACTTCGTCCGAATGGATTAGGACGGGGCATTTCATATTACTAGTTAATCTTGATCTCATATTTCTTGGAACTAAAAGTTAACTTTGTAAGTTCAAGAACATGGAAGTATAACTTTTTAGTTATAACTTCATATACTTGTGTTGGATCTAACTTAAGAACTTTAGATCTAGACTTTTGGGTCTTGGATCTTCAAGATCTAACTAAGAACTATGTTCTACAACTTAAGATCTTGATTAGTTAGTTTACTTTCAAGTTTGTAGCTTAATATTACTTTTAGAGTTCATGTATGTGTCGGATCTAAGATCTTGATGTAACTTTGGTTCATCAAACTACTTGCAACATTTAATTGAGTTGTGCTACTTATCTTAGACTTACACTTGGGTTATGATGGCCAAAACTTGGTAAATATGATGTAAACACATCAACGAGTTGTACACTTGAAGCTATATGCATCAAGGATGAGAACCGTGATGAACATCAAGCACCAAGAACTCACCGGAACACACTATTTACTGTTTTTTGGAACTAATCAAAATACCTGGGTTACTATAAAATTGATTTTCAGTTAGCTCTGTTGAGTAGATAATTTTTCGTTTAAGACTTGTCTTAATCCGAGTTACGGTTTAGGATCTATGGCCCTCCGAACGTCACTATGTCCTTTTAACGTTGTGCTGAAAATTCTGACCTACTCGCACTTAAACCGTCGCCACGGTCAAAAGAATACGAATTTGGTTCTGGAATTTTTACAGCAACTAAAGGACTTATATACGGAGCCATGGCCACTGGTCTCACCTTATTTCAGTAGGTATAGAGTTCGTGGTGACTGATCGAAGTCAGCCTTTGTTTTAAACTCTTTTCTAGAACGAAACTTACTTTATACTTTTTGTTTGATGATGAATGATGATGACCCTTAAGACCTAATTTATATACATTTAAACCTATTAGGACAAATTACTGACTTAGTAACTTTTGACTTAGGTTGAGGACTTTCCGGACCTACATACTTGCTTACTTTCCCGAACCAACTTTACTACTACTTTTCCACTGTGAGTTATAGCATCCCTTTTTACTTTAACTATTTTGGGAACTGAGAATGCATGCGCATTTTACGATTTACATACTAGGCATGAGTACTTAAACTTTATATATGTGTGGGTTATACAACGGCATAAACTTTCCCCTTAGCTCGGTAACATTTAGTCATTGGTCTTTGAACCGGTGAACGCGAATCTTAGATATGGATCCATAGGGTTTGACATCCCCACTCGGGCTAGTAGCGCTAGCATTTAACGGGTGTTTAATACTTCGTAAACATACGCACTCGTCAAGTGTACTTTTAGGGGGTTATAAACGTT
The DNA here is from genome assembly GCF_046630445.1 of Rutidosis leptorrhynchoides. NCBI lineage: Eukaryota > Viridiplantae > Streptophyta > Magnoliopsida > Asterales > Asteraceae > Rutidosis > Rutidosis leptorrhynchoides. Next base: position 97,069,504 of record NC_092334.1, on the reverse strand, counting down.
AAGTTAGTTACCAAGTGCCCACGGTTAAACATATACTTTATCATATTGTTTTGAAACGCTCTTTGTAGCACTGAAATCTCGTGGCCTACCTTACATTACTATTATACTTAAACTATATCTCACCAACCTTTGTGTTGACGTTTTTAAGCATGTTTTTCTCAGGTGCTTAAGGTTGCTTGCTTCCGCTGTTGTACTAGTCATGCCTCGTAGACTTCCGATGTGCTTTACTAGAGATGTCACCGCATGAAATACTTTATTTTGCATTCAAACTTTAATACTTTTGAAACAATGATTTGTAACGACCTAAGGGTCATGCACTATTATCTTTGCTTCTATTCATAGAAGCATACTTTTGATGTAAAACATTCGACGTTAGTTATGACGTCACCTTTTATCATGAATGCAACTTGTTTTGAAAACGCATATAGTGTTTGACCTTGTAATGATCCTGTTGTTGATGGTCCGTACATGTTGATTTAGTACGGGGCGTCACAGGTTTACTAATTCTTAGGTTACCAAGCAAAAGAGGCATATTCGGCTTCGATCATTCACCCATATAATGTAGTTTCAATTACTTGTGTCTATTTTGTAAAACATTTATAAAAATTGCGCATGTATTCTCAGCCCAAAAATATAAAGGGTAAAAAGGCAAATGAAACTCACCATACTGTATTTTATAGTAAAAATACATAGGACGACATTGAACAAGTATTGGGTTGGCCTCGGATTCACGAACCTATATCAATTATATATCTATTAAAACTTATACTTGTAATCAAAAAAATATATACATTATTATTAGTAATATAATTTTTAATATTAATAAACTATACTAGTATATCTTATTAAGTATATTCATTTTATATATTTTAATAAATAAGATATAAATATAGTTTTTATGATGTATATTAAGTATATCGTTATATGAATATCATTTGTTAGTTAACTTTATGAAAATATTAAAAATAAGGGTAATAATACTATTAGATTTGATAATAATAATAATTATGAAATTTTTTTATAATTTGATAATTTTAATGATACTTATAATGTTAATAATAATGATACTTCTAGTATTAATGATAACGGTAATAAAACCGATATTAATAATACCTATAAAAATAACCATTTTATTACTAAAGATATTATTTTAGTAGTAGTTCATTAAACGATACTTATGTTAATAATAATAATAATAATAATAATAATAATAATAATAATAATAATAATAATAATAATAATAATAATAATAATAATAATAATAATAATAATAATAACTTGATACTAGTACTAATATTAATGATAATAATAATATTTTGGGTTAGTTTTTTGTAATAACAATAATAATAATAATCATAATCATACTTATCTCAATGATAATAATAATAATACTATTAATACTTAATGATATTACATAATAATTACTAAAATGATAATAATAACAATTTTCCTAAATAATAATACATGCTAGTGATAATAATATTAGTAATAACAATCTTAATATTAACTATAATTACTATAATTGTAATAATCATAATAAGTAATAAATAACAATGATAATAATTATAAGTCTAATAGTGATAATAATATTAATAATGAAAATGAAAATATAAAAGTGTATACCCTTTCGAAAGCCTTTCTAAAAAGAATTGCCCATGACGGGGCTCGAACCCGCGACCCCTCGCTCCCCCGCTAACACTCATAACCATGTCACTGCCAACTGTTTTTCTGAATAATCCCCATTCGATTTATTTATAACCCATTTCCTATCCCTGATATATCTTCTTCTTCCTTTTCATACTATTCGACCAGGAGCCAACATAACCAATTCATAATATCAATTGAGATTTGTAAACAAACAAAATAAGGCTTGAATTCAATTGAGTTATCATAACAGAAAAGAAATCGATTACCTATCAGTGGCAGAAAAAAATGACGCGAAGAACATTTTACCCAAACTTTGATTATGAATTAAAGGCATGTTTCTAACATTAAATTAATTTTTGTTTTGGGTTTAGAGACACAATGACACCGAAAATAACATCTGTAAATTAACAGAGAATTTATTAATAATAAAAACAAAACAATTGCAGGAATGAAGAACACGAACAAGAACTCAAACAACAATCCTACAATCTAGACCGTTTCAGATTATAATTTCAACATGAAAAAGGTTTAAAATTACCATTAAAAACTTTCTGAGTTGTTAATTTAATTTGAAATATCAACATGAATTCGAATTTTGCCCAGAATGCTTCGTTTGACTTTTGAAACTGTAACTTTGACCTCAAAATCCTTGCTTGATACGAAAATTTGGAATTTGCAATTTCACAGAGAGTTTTAGCGAGAGACTACTAAAAACCTTGCATTTATACATTTTGAAATAGCTTTCAAATTCAAGCTTTTGATTTAAAGGTTCAAGAACAGGGGTCGGCTATAATAAAAATAAATTGATTTAAATTTATAATTAGAATTTGTTCAAAAATAGTTGTAATTGTTATCGTGGATGAAAAGTCGATTAAGTTGTTAACAATTTGAGAGAAATTGCTTGATTTATGGCAGTGAAGAAGTCGACAGTTTGTATCAAGAAGACAAGAACAGAAAAAAAAGTAATAAAAGTTGAAAGGAATCGTTAACTGATTTTGTCTAATATTGTTACCAGATTCGATCTGTGATTCAGTCAACAAGACAAATTTTAAGAGTATGAAAAGGATTGGAAACAATTTATGGATATGCCGATCAGTTTTTATCATTGATTTAGTATTATTAATTAATAATTACAATTATATTAATAATAATATAAATAATAATAATAATAATGATAATAATATCAATAATACTATAATCATAAATAAAATAATAATAATAAAAATGATGATGATCATATTATTAATAATAATTTTTAATGATAATAAATAATAATAATACTAATAATAAGAGTAATGCCAATATTATTGATATAACAAATTATACTTATCAAATTTCATATTTATATATTATGTATTAAGTTAATAATATTAATAATACTTATATCAATATTAATAATAATAATAATAATACTAATTATAATAATACTAATAATAATATTAGTAATAGCAATACTATCACAATTTATATATATCAAATTCACATTTATATATTTTATTTATATATTTAAAATAATATTCATAATACTAGTATTGACATTAATATTGAAAGTAATAACAATATTATTATAACAATTATAGTTATAATTGTATTACATATATGTATTATTACTTATGTAATAATAAATATTCATATAGTATATCATATAATAACTCCTATTGATTATTTAATATTTCTAATATATATATATATATATATATATATATATATATATATATATATATATATATAATACAATATATTAGAAGTCATATATGTTTAAATATATGTTCACTTTTATTAATTACATAATGATTCTATTTTATTATTTTACTTTATTAACTCAAATGATTAAGTTATATTTTATTAATTTAATATATATATATATATACACTTATATATATATATATATATACACACACACACACACATTGTTATTTACACATAATTGTTCTTGAATCATCAAGGATGGTCAAAGGTTTAAGTGTAACCATGTAAACAGTTCATAGATTTTGAGATTCAATTAAATAGACTTGCTTATCGTGTCGAAATCATATAAAGATTAAGTTTAAATTTGGTCGAAAATTTCTGGGTCGTCACAGATATGATATGTCAAAACCTTGTATACGTGTCCCGATATTTGAAGTGCGTAAAATAAATAACAGAAATTAAATGATGATAGATAAAATTGCGAGAATATAAATTGCGATAAATAAAATGTAACCAGTTAGCTAGGAACAGTTAGCTATGAGCAATTAGCGTGGATTCTTAACAAAGTTCTTCTCATAGTTAATTTGTTTGTTTCTAACAAATTTTATTTTATCCAATGTTTTCTTTATTATGCCACTTGTTGGATTCTGATAGGTAAAAATCCAAATATGAAATTGAATGAAAAATGGTTATTCTGCGATGAACGGATACGTATATCGGTGGTTGTAAATAGGATAGTAAATGACTGTTGAATTAGATTCGGAGGATGTACAGTGTAACTTATTAATGTGAAATCTAAATATTTCTCGGGTATTACCTACCCGTTAAAATATTTTTACCATTAACAGTTTGTACAAAAGAATTTTTAATTACAATCTTTATGAAAATATATATACATATATATTTTTCTCAGATGTAATCATAGATTTAATGAGTCAATATGATATAAAACTCATTTGATTTACCGTTAGAACAAGAATATATAATCTCTAAAACATTAGAGATTACATAATCGCCATGTCGAACGAAGATAAATGATGTAGAACAATTCGCAGATTGATGATTATGCTCGAGGTACATAATGAGATGTTGAGGTGTATGATGTTGAACTTGGGTTGTTGGTGGTACTGGTATTGATGTTGGTGATACTGTTGGTGCTGGTGATGTTGCTGAAGCTGGTAAGTTTTGCACCATATTCTCCAAATCGATTACTCGAGCGCGAAGCTCGTTGACTTCTTCCATTATTCCAGGATGATTGTCTGTCGGAACGAGCGGATGAATAAGGTTTAGAATTGTGGATAAAATATAATCGTGGCGAGATACTCTGGAAATGAGTGTGAAAATGGTGTTTCGAATGGGTTCGCCGGTAAGTGCTTCAGGTTCTTCGCCAAGAGGGGAATGTGGTGGACGGAAGGGATCGCTTCTTCTTGTCTCCAATGATTAAGTAGACTACGAACCCATCAGATGAATTGGGGATGGATGATTGGTTGATTCATTCTGGTGACGCTGCTTTCGGAGCTTAGGTGAACATCCATGTCGGAATAGCTGTCGGATTCCGAAGAACTTGAACTAGTGGCAAGTTCCATTTCGTACGATTGAATAAAGGATTTTTCGATATGAAATGATTTTCGGCTATCGACTGGTATTCTAATTACATAGAATATCCGTATATATAGAACAAAAGACTTCGTAGATTACGGAGGTATTTACGGCATATAACAGGCAAGTCTACAGTAACATATACGCTAAGATATGAATTTTCAGATACGCTAAGATATGAATTTTGTCTATACACTATTCATGCAGTCAATGCAGTAAAACATGTCTAGGATAAGAATGATAAGTAGGTAATTTCCTACAGATGATAAGTAGATGATTTCCGACAAGAAATGATAAGCAAAACTTTTGACATGCAGACACAGTCGAAGTCCAGACCCATTAATGCATCTAAACAACTATCAGTTAGACACACTAATGCAAGACCTGGTTCGCTAAGACCACCGCTCTGATACCAACTTTCATGACCCGTCCTAATCCATCTGGATGAATACATTACATTTGGTTACATCGCGAGGTACTTTAACTCTATATGATACATTTTACAAACATTGCATTCGTTTTAAAAAGATAAACTTTTATTTCATCGAAAGTTGACATGCATGCATACCATTTCCTAATATATTTAAACTATCAATGACTTGATAATATTCTTGATGAACTCAATGACTCGAATGCAACGTCTTTTGAAATATGTCATGAATGACTCCAAGTAATGTCTCTAAAATGAGCAAATGCACAGCGGAAGATTTCTTTCATACCTGAGAATAAACATGCTTTCAAGTGTCAACCAAAAGGTTGGTGAGTTCATTAGTTTTTCATAATCAATCATTTTCAATAATATAATAGACCACAAGATACTCATGATTAGAAAACAATCTGTGCAGGTCTATTCCTGCTGTAAAATCATTCATATGAAGAACACCGGAACCTTTCAAAAAACTCACCAACAGTAGCTAATGCGTAGTGCAATGACAAAATCATCTCACCGTGGTAGTTAATACAATATAATTATTACAACGGGGGCTAATGCGTAAGCAATGAAAAATCATCCCTCCGAGGGTAGCTGAAACGGGGGATAATGCGTACGCAATGCAAAATCATCCCTCCGTTACCAACTAAAAGTCGACTATAATACAATACAATACATCGGGGGCTAGTGCATGCGTGCAATGCAAAATCATCCCGCCGATGGTAGTTAAAATGGGAGCTAATGCGTACGCAATGCAAAATCATCTCTCCGTTAACTACTAAATCGAACCTCTGACTCCAAATAATTCTATCATAGAATGTAGTTTTGAATATTTGTGTCTATGTCGTCAATCATTTATAAAACAGCGCATATATATTGCAAAAGCATTTAAAAGGGGAGAAAATGAAACTCACTATAACGTATTTTGTAGTAAAAATACATATGACGATATTAAATAATGCAGGGTTGGCCTCGGATTCACGAACCTATATCATTCGTATATATATTAAAATATATAATGAAAATCACATAGTTTCCTTTATATATTAATTATGTGTTTGTAGTTTATATAATTTATATTAAATTCCATCCAAAATATATACTTATATTATATCTTAAAGTATATGTTATATATATTTATTTTATATATTTAAAATGATTAAAATTATACATTTATTTATATTAATATATCCATATATATATATATATATATATATATATATATATATATATATATATATATATATATATATATATATATATATATATATATATATATATATATATATATATATATATTTAGTATTATATTACAAATATCAAATTTGTTGTATGTAAGTATTTATATAAGAAATGTTAATATGTCTTTTATATAGTTATCTAGATCTAGATTATTAATATAATTGTAGTATGTGTAGTAAGTAGATTTTATGTACCAAATATTTATTTGTTAAAAATGATAGTTTTGATATTAATGATTAACTAATAATAGTTCTACTAATAATAACTTCATTAATAACGATAATACTAATAATAAAAATGATAATGATATTAATGATAATACATATGTTAATAATGATTCTAATAATACTAAATAATGATACTAATACTAATATTAATGATAATAATAATAGTTTGGGTTATTTTGATAATAATAATAATAATCTTAATCATAATAATAATAATAACAATCTTAGTATTAATGATAATGTCAATAGTTATCCTACTTAATAATAATACTACTAATGATAATAATATTAGTATTAACAATAATAATAATAATAATCCTAACTGTAATTATAATCATGATAATAGTAATTATTGTAACTAATACTTTTATTAGCAATAATATTGATAATAATAATTATATTACTAGTAATAATAACGTTAATTAATAATAACAATAATAACAATAATAATAATAATAAAAATAATAATAATAATAATAATAATAATAATAATAATAATAATAATAAAAATAATAAAAATTTAGTATTAAAAACTACCTCACTAGCTTTTTCTAAAAAAAAATGTCACGAGCAAGGATTGAACCCGCGACCTCCCGCTCCCCCATAAGCACTCATAACCATCATGCCATTTCTGTTTTCTCTAATTTATTCTCACCCTATTTGCATTTAACCCGATTGTCTGTTTCTGTTTCTATTTCCATTTCTTCTTCAAATCAAACCAATCGATCAGAGTTCGAGCAATCATAACAGCTAATGTAAAAATTGATTTATATTTGTAATTTTGAACAGAATCGTTCTCCATAGAGTGCTTGAATTAATTTAAAACAGAAACATAAAAAGAATAAAGCTGTATCAGAATAAATACATGATTATGAACCAAAAATTGATTCTAGAAATTAAGATCATTTCAGTTGTTGATTTCTACATGAAAGAGATTCAAAATCATTCATAAAAACTTTTGAAACTGGTAATTGAACCTTAAACTTAACAGGTACCTCGAATTCGAACCTAGAACGATGTTTGACTTTTTATTTCAAAAAGTTTGACCTCGAAATTAGAAATCGATAAAAGGAATTGGAGGTTGAGATTTCACAAAAATTTTGCTTGAAGGATTCCTAAAAAGACTGCATTTAAGGATTTTGAAGTTAAACTCGAAATTGAAGCTTTTTAAAAAAAATCAAGAACAGAGTCGTTTAACTGGGTTTCCTCTAATTTCAGTTTAATTCACCAATTTCAATGCTGAAAATAATAATAATTGTGATTGTTAATTTGTAGAGTATTGTCGCGTGGTATCTATTAACACTGAAATGGATTTATTTATAGTACAAACACTTCGACAATTAAATCAATCCAGGGAAGCAAAAAATAAAAAATAAAATAAAAAGAATAAAGAAGAGAACGATGGCTAACAGAATTTGGCTATGACTGTGGATTGAGATCGACTAGTATATCTATTACAGACGGGATTTATGATTCGATTACAATGTGTAACAACTTAGTACGATTTTACCTGCTTTAAATATTATATTCCATTAATATAAATAATTAAATAATATATTAACATTACATTAATTCTAATAGTATTTATAATTAATAATAACAAATAAATAATAATAATACTGATTTTATTAATTATTAATAATATTGTTCTTAGTGATGTTAAAAAAAATATTAATTCTGACAATAATAGAATTAATAATAATAATAATAATACTTAGTGTTAATATTTAGTGATAACAATAATAATACTAATTACAATAGTACTAATATTTTTATTAACAACAATAATACCACTAGTAATAATACTATATCAATTTATATTTAATAATTTATTCATACCATATTTCATATATATATATATATATATATATATATATATATAATCTTGTATTAAAATTAATAACATTAATGATACAAATATTAATATTAACATTAATAATAATAATAATGAAAGTAATAATAACATCACTATAACAACTATATTTTAACTTGTAATAAGATTTCATATATTAACCTTACATATTATTAATCATGTAATACTTATGTTATATAATAACATATTCTATATATAATATATTATACATATAATAATAATTATACATAGTAATCATATAGATTCATTTTAAATTACACTTTATTGTTTTGTATCTTATTTTACATATTCGAATCTAATGTTTATTTTAAAATTTCGAATTATTATATTTACTTTCATTTATATATATATACACACATTTATTTACACACAATTGTTCGTGAATCGTCGAGAACAGTCGAAGGTCAAATGGATATATGATACAGTTCAAAGATTTTATGACTCAACATTACAGACTTTGCTTATCGTATCGAAATCCTATAAAGATTAAGTTTAAATTTGGTCGAAAATTTCTGGGTCGTCACACGTTAACAAACCCGAACATGTTTTATATTTTTTGACAGTTTGATACCAAGATATGAGGACTTTAGTTACCTATATCATGTACTGAAAAAATATATAATACTATTGTGATTATGCTATGTATTTGATCTTCATACCATAATTCCATCACTTCTGCATAAACTTGCATCCATAAAATCTTCAGTCAAAATTCAGCATTCATCACAATGTAGTGTGCATGATGAGTAAAATAGTCACTTCCAAAACAGCCCTACAAACTCAAGATCAAAAAATCTAAATCGATTATTCTCACTTATCAAGTACTCGAACATAGGTTTAATCCGTTGATACGTTCGTAAGATTTGTTTATATTAATTAATGATTACCTTTTAATTGGCCAATAACCATGTCTACCAACAATAAACATCGTAGAACGATGCCTCTACACCTTCACGTAAAACATTTATAGCATCACATTCTACAATTTCAACATTGACATCCACTAACAAATGATGATTTTTTTTAGTATGTACCTAAATCATGTAGAAAATGGAATTAATTTAATATGTACATACGTCAAAAGCTCTCTTGTTACATGTATTGACTTTGGAACGTATTCGTAGCAGATGATGATTTGTATTTTAGTTTGTATGTTTCAAACATATTTTTTGATTTTAAAACTATCAATATCAATCTCTGAAAAGTAAAAAAATAAAGGAATAGATCAAATTAAAGATAAACAATCATATACCTTGGTTATGGATGATAATCTTTCTAAATCTAGTTCGTAAGTTTCGAGCCTAATTTTTGATCGAAAGCAAACAGAATCGTTGATTAGTAAACAAAGTAAGAAACAGATCAAATTAAATATAATCAATCGTATACCTTGCATAAGGATGATAATCGATCATATAGAAAATAACGATTACATAAAAGACGAGGCATGGAGCGTGTAGTTCATGTTGATTTGATTCCAGAATTATTATTTCTCCGGTGGATTCTGATTTAGGAGGTTAATTGAGTGGTAGATGTTGTAGATTACAATTAAATATGAGGGTATTTTAGTCATTTAACAAGATGATTAGCTAATCTAGTTTTTTTATTAGCTAATATGCAAAATGAATGGTTGTGATTAAAAGTTAGTCATGATCCTATGGTCATAAAAGTGTTAGCTTCTTTAATGATGAAAGATAATGATCCTCTTATAATGTTTAAAAGAGATTTTTAATATATTCGTTTATGGTCATGAACCATTATTGTTTTTTTTAAAGGATATTTTACGTCCATTATTATTTTTAATTATTGTTTTTAATGTTAATTATTGTTAATTGTTAATACTAACTAGCAGTTGCGCTCCATACGTAAGGTTGTTGCCAAAAATACTACTTTGTCTAAAAAATAAAAAATAAAAATTAGTGACATGCGAGTGCAGGGGCGGAACTGCTAGTTAATTGTAGGTGTTGAATCGTACATGGTGCCAATGGTATGCTTACAACACCAATTACCATCCAAGCTAAATAAAACAATTTTATCATTCCAGTACCACTAACGTCATATATAAAGGTTAAAACATGCGAGTGTAAACAAATAAAAAAAAATCAGATGAACAATAGATTTGCTCTATTGATTATAAGAATGTCAATTTATATCTCTCTCTAACTTACACAAACAAAGATCCAAAAAAGTCAGGTATATGTAATCTCGACCCTGAACCGAATACAAAATCTAGACCCAGTGCCAGACTTGTACTCGAAAGATCCTTATTACTACGAAGTACTAACTGTCAGGTTAACGCAATCTTCTCACGGGTATTTTAGATCCCATTATTGAAAATTTGAATACGAAATATTTGAATGGTTCTTCAAAAATGAATTTTAGAAGAATTATACGTCATGAGTTAGGATTGAAGGAAACTTAGGGCGGAGTTCTAACTTACGAGTAGCGGATTGTAGTAATACTAATATTATTATTATCATTGTCTAATATTGTAATTAGACGGGTAAAGTATATGAGTTATGATTTTTTTCGAATGTACAGGGCGGATATGCGGGTTTTTTTTTATTATTATATTATCTAAAATCATATCTTCGGATCCTCAATAAAATTTAAAATCAATCACATACCTAGCCCTAAAAATAAAAACATAAGAAGACGCTATCCCAAACGCATTCAAAAATATATATTTTTGCCATTATGCACAAAATTAAATATAAATTAATTTTCCCTCGTTGACCTTTTATCTTGACCAAGGGTAGCACAAAGCAAGTTGTAGTCCAATCGGAATCACATATACACTGCCGTTGGACTCCCCGTAGTCCCTCCGTTCCACCGAATCCCGTGGCGGCCGGGCAAATCACTGCCGTCGCCACTTTCCTCTCATTTGCCCTAAAATATAACTTTCTGAAAACTATAATTTGCGTCATTAATTTTAGGGCTACAAGGTAGAAGAACCTGCGAACCGCCAGGTCAGAGCGATGTCAGACCTAGACCGGCAAATTGAGCAGCTAAAGAAATGTGAACCGCTTCTAGAATCTGAAGTTAAGGCTCTTTGCTTGAAAGCAATGGAGATACTTGTTGAAGAAAGCAATGTTCAAAGAGTCGATGCTCCTGTTACTGTAAGACAATTTTTCTTCACTTCTCATTGATTATGGTTTAATTTTGTTTTATATTTTTCTTAATTTGATTTGTATCTCTAATTGTAAGGTTCTGTGTACTTGTAGTTTAATTTGATTGTGAAAATGAGTATTTTTGTGATAGTTTGTTAATTAGGTTTTTGAAATGCTGAAATCTTATTATTTTTTTCTTTTACATTTTTTCTGACCTGCTGAATGCTATATTTGTGGGCCTGTTTTAACTATGAACATTGACACTCGCTTAATGATCTGATATTTGATATATGAGTTAAGCATTTAAGTAATGATGCAGAAGTTAGGGTAAATAGACGTTGTAAGATGGAGATGAATTTGGTTGGGAAGACATCTACACTTTAACAACCCACGGTTTGCAGTTAATCGTGGATACACGATCACTTTATACTTAAGATAGAATTAAATATAAACGAGATTCAACACATTTGTATTGCTTGATTTTATGGGAACTGGAAGTTTAAGTTTTCAAGTGAGGTGCTGTTTTCTTATTCTATTAGCTTTATTTATCTCGATGTATTATTGCTACTTTTCTCTCGAGAAGTGTGAAATCATACCTTATAATCGCTGTTTGATAATTGGCCTTTTTTTCATAATGCGATGCAAGTTGTAACTAGTGAGGTACTTTAATTCAAGTTTCTGAGTTGCTATCTTTGGTACAATATCATTCATGTTTTTTTTTCTTTCAAAAAGATGATTCTACACTTCATAGTTTCTATTCTTTTTTATATTTTATTCGTCTCTTGAGCTTGTTACTCATGCTCGTGGACAAATAGAAACCTCTATACGGTGGGTATATTTCCAATGCCCACTTCTTATGTATACACTTGCATGTGTGTGTGTGTGTATATGAGTATGAGTGTGCATATACACACCAATACATGTATTTTAGTTACTTGGAAATGGTTTATATCATTCCTATAAAATAAAGGCGTTATTGCGTAGCAAGTTGTTATGACATCATCAACAACAACAACAACAACAACAATACCCAATCCCACCAATGTGGGGTATGGGGGAGGTTGATCGTAGACAATCCTTCCTCTATCCTAGAATAAAGAGCGATCATTTCTCCACCCCGAGTGTAACACTCCCAAGAGTAGAGAAATTCCTTTCTCTCTATATTCGTCAGATAGACAACCAAATGACATCATCGTATTGTGTATATCAGTTTGAATCAGATTCCTGCAACTTCGAGTAAACAACCAAATGATTAATACCAACTACTATTATGATTGTTTCATTGTTACTAATATGATCACACTTGCTAGTGGTCTTGTACCCTGTTTCTTGGTTAAATTTACTGTTTTTTTTTTCCTTTGTGAAGCACACTCTCATAGCTTTCTTTGTGGTGTGTTAGATATGTGGCGATATCCATGGGCAGTTTTATGATATGCAAGAGCTTTTTAAAGTAGGTGGTGATTGCCCAAAAACCAACTACTTGTTTCTTGGGGACTTTGTAGACAGAGGGTTTTACTCTGTAGAAACGTTTTTGCTTTTGCTTGCCTTAAAGGTAAAGATATGTTGCAACATGATATATTTTGTATGTTTGTTGCTATTCTTCTTTTGTACTAGGTGATCTCTTTTAGCTAAACAACTAATAATGTAATTAGGTGAGGTATCCAGATCGGATAACACTAATTAGAGGCAACCATGAGAGCCGACAGATCACACAGGTATCTTATATTTTACAGTATATACATACAAAACTTGTTGTAAGTCGCGTTCTGTATTATGTGCAAGAACTTACATTAACTTTTTATGCTAGGTCTATGGATTCTATGATGAGTGTTTAAGGAAGTATGGTTCTGTCAATGTTTGGAGATACTGCACTGATATATTTGACTACCTAAGGTTTAAAAATTGTATTCATGCATCTAACACCATAATTTATATACTGCACTGCTCACATTATTATAAAATTTTCAATTTTACAGTTTGTCTGCTATCATTGAGAACAAAATATTTGCAGTTCATGGTGGCCTATCTCCTAATATCAACACATTAGACCAGGTTTGAGATTGTAAATTGTGTATTAACTTAACTTTCTTTTCATTCTTCTCACTTTAAAAATCTGTTATTGTGAATACTTTGTCAGATTCGGACAATTGACCGAAAACAAGAAGTACCTCATGAAGGTGCCATGTGTGATCTGTTATGGTCAGACCCAGAGGATATTGTAGATGGGTGGGGTCTGAGTCCACGTGGCGCTGGTTTCTTGTTTGGTGGGAGTGTTGTTACTTCTTTTAACCATACTAACAACATTGATTACATATGTCGGGCTCATCAGTTAGTAATGGAAGGTTATAAATGGATGTTTGATGATCAGATAGTTACTGTCTGGTCAGCTCCAAATTACTGCTATCGGTAAATTCACAAATCTAAACTATGAGAGAACACCCACTGTTTTCCCTGCTTAATAACTGTTATTATTATTATTTTTTATTATATGTGAAATTTCGTGTTGTAGGTGTGGCAATGTAGCTGCTATTCTTGAGTTGGATGAGAACCTTAATAAGAAGTTTCGTGTATTTGAAGCAGCCCCACAGGTATGGACAGTTTGACAGATATGTCCCTATTTGAGCATAAAATATAAGTATTATGAAATATTGAAATGTAGCTTGGTATATTGAGGCTGTAGCATTTGAAAAACCATTACCCACACCCAATGTTACAACATCCAACTTAACATGATCCATTTGCTATTCATAGCTCTTTTCTGAAGACTTACAAGGGAATTAATGGACCTACATTAGTAGATATGTCAAGATGGGTGGGTGACAAATCAAAACAAGCTCAGGTAGATACGGGACAAATTCTAGTACTGGTTGAATGGGTGTTCAATGTTAGGAGCTTGGACTTTGGTCCACATTCAACCCATTTGATCCGATTGTCCTTTTTTCTGAATCTCACGATCACCGATATATCATGTCGGACATTTTGTACCAATATTCTGTTAATAACATATTTGGTAGAGTATTTTTTTCTTTTTTTACTACTTTAAATGTATATCTTTAATCAGTAGTCAACTTTAAAGAAAAATGACCAAAAAGTGTTGGTGAGTCAAATAGTCCGACCGGATCGTTTTTTGTTTTGTAGATTCTTTATGTCTTTTATAGTCTTAGGCACATAGCTTATATGGATATGTTGGTAAAAATAATACAAACGAGCCCATGTTGACTGACTTTCCCTTTTATTTTCCTGTGTTTACTTTGAACAGTTGAACCAAGATGGTCTTGACACGATTCAATGACCAAACTTACTTTCGAGTTTTTAATGTTACTTTTTTTTTTTAAACTGCAGGATTTAAGAGCGGCACCTGCTAAAAAGCCAGCACCGGATTACTTCTTATGATTGAAGAATTTCTGTGATGACCATGGTTTCACTTAAGGTACCAAAACATCAATACAATGTTTGGTTCATGAGTCGGCAGCAAGAATAGTTACATCACAATTCTTTGGGAAGTCGCATCCCTTGGTGAAATTTTGTTTTGTGTTTCCATACCTTTTTGGTCATATTATTGATTGCATTTATACTTGTTTGTTGGCAGTATTAGTGTGTATCAATTGTGCATGTACAAGGTGTTTGTATTGGTCAACTATAGGCACATACCTTCAACCCTCATATGGGTCATGAATTTCCAAATTGTTTAGATTTGAAAAAGATTGTGTATAAAGTTTTCAACACCAACAGGCTTCTTAGCCATCAGTTTGGTATATTGGTCACTGATTTGTTGAGCCATAGTTTGAATTCAGTTTGTTAAATGTTTATCATCTATAATTAGGGTCAATTTTGCTACGTTAGCAAAAGCAACGGTGTATCTGAGCGTCATTTTTGTTCTCGTAGTTTATATTGAAAATGATCAAGTTTAATCATGTGTGTTTACAATCTAGTTTCCTAAAGCCAGGTAATAATATACAACGTTGAACATGCAACGGGTGTCCGATCTTCCCCTCAGGTGAAAGAGAGGCATGCGATTCAAGCCATTGATTTTAATGATCAATGACTTAGATTCGTTGCATCTTAATATTTAACATTAAATGCAGTGTTGCAGTGTTTGCCCCTCTGATCATAACAAATTGAGGTTAAGATCCAGAGAAAATGGTTTCTCCGGTAGTTGATAAATAAAACAAATGATAGCTGATATTCACAACGCATGATGCATCGGAATTATTTTTTGTTCCCTGAACGACATTAACATAGATAAATTACTAATCACAAACGATATCAACTAACTTTAATTTAACAAACTGAAACCCAAAAAAAAGTATAACAACTCAAAGATTCCATCTGGCATTAACTTGAAGTGGTAGAAGTCCCCTGAGTCAAAGTCAAACTCAAAGTCATAGGGAGAGCTTTTGCGCCTCTCTCCAAGGTATAAAATTCAGTATCATAACATTATACCACAAGAACCTCCATCTTCTGGAGATACTGCTTGTGGCCAACACATCCTTGATAGGCAAAAGAGAGAGGATCATAACAAGAATATCATCTGGCATTTTATTCATGTAATCTTTTAAATTTGATGATTCTTGACAACTCCCCTGCTGCACAAATCAATCAAATTTATCAATAATCTTAACAATCACAACCAACTTAACCAACTTATAAAATGGCATGTTTAACACATTTTTATGAGCCATGTGGTAAGTCTTAAGCTTACCAACTCAAGTTTAAGACGTTGAGTTATTGTAAAGAAGCTCAGTATGCTACGTAAACAAAGGTGTAATACTACACACAAAAAGTTGATTTTGTTTTTGGAACCGAAAAACTTCTTTAATTTATCTCACGTTATATGTATGCATAATCACACATATATACAAATGACTCTAAATAATCATACAAATTAATCATTAATCATACTAGTAATTTTACAGTGACATAGTCTAATAAGAGAGTCTTCTGCGTTTAACAGTCAATGCTCTAATTTATATGGAGTAATTAATTTAATTAACATTTTTTATTTTTTGAAAGACAAGCAATTACACATTAATATACTATCTAACAGACAAAAAAGATGAATATTAACTAAGGGCGTTTTCGTCATTTCACTTTTTTTTCCCTCCCACCTTTTTTTTTAAACCACCACCCCCCCAAAAAAACAGGGGGTCAAGTGTCAAATACTCATTTTCATAAAAAAATCTTAAATAAACTCCACCCAAATATACAACAGGCCATATCTTTTTACGCTCGCAACGAGTTAAATTTTTCCGACACCATCGTTAAACTCGAAATAATTTTAGGAACACAATGTCACTAACTATACGCAAAACGGACGCTTCTTAAAAAACGCTAAATATTTGAAGTACTTTTCATACACGTTGATTTTACGTTAAATTTTTAAAAGTTGACAATTCCATAGCGAAACGCGGAGATGCACATATATTGTTAATTTAAAATAACATTTAAATCTTTCACGGATTATACCTTTTAGTTCGACTCGAGTTGCGCTTAAACGACATCATCTTTAGCCAAGAAATAATTTTACAAACTAAAAGCAATAAAATACATTGAAAACCGAACCCGGGCGCGAAGCGAGGGTTCGAAAACTAGTTTATTTCTAATAGCTTCTTAAAACAAGATGATTTTTCTGAAATGCTGGAACTTAATCGCACATTATCAACATGATTAATTAAGTACGTAGTTCTTGACTATTTCGTAGTTACTACTTACTACGAGAGGGTTGTACCTGTGAACTTATATCCATTGTTTCTAAAGCTACGATCTGAAAAAAAAAAAAAAACAAGAAGAAAACAATGGTTAATTGTTAATTTCCCTCTTATTGGTTGCCGCAATTCTCCTGCTTCTAATTCGATATGATCCAGGGTTTTACGTTAATTGCGAGTATACTATGAATCCGTAACTGTTGAGATATATGGAAAACCCTTTAGGGTTGTGTAATTATGATCCATATAACATATAAATAGAATACAATGTTACATCAAGGACCCTATGCTATACAATTATATAAAAGATTATTATATACAATATAGCAGCTATTTAACAGTAACAAATGGTACTTGTATACCGGTACTCGTACATAACCACCGAAAGTTCAGTGGAGGATTTGAGGGCGTGCAACACGTGCGCTCGCACAGGACCCATAATCGAAAGGGGCCTATGGTGCTAGTACTTAACCAAATTTTATAGTATTTACTGAACTTATTCGTACATATATTTAAAACTTTCGTGTACAAAAAGACTTATTTTTTGTTAATTGAACAGGGCCCATATGAAAAATTATAATTGACAGGACGGCCCTGGAAAGTTCATATGTATATCTAATCTAATCGGCAGCGGTGATACAATAGATTTTTGATAAATCCATTCATTTAATGCATTGATAGATTGTAAATGTAGTGGTTACAATCGGGCTCCTTTGAAGGCTAAGCTTCGATGTAAAATCTCTACCAATTCAACGATTACCAGTTGGCTTCAATTTCCGTCCTTCTCGTTGATTCGGTTCCTATTAGTGATACTAAGGTTTCAAGTTTTTTTAACATCTTCTAATGTTCATGTTTCTCATATACCTAAATTTGGTGCGTATGAATGCATTTGTATTTGTGGAGATAACGCTAGTTACAACAATCTGATCAATGCCGTTGCTATTGATTTTGTTCAAATGGTACCATTTGAACCGTTGGCCAACTCATACTTTCGTTATGTTTGGCTTGAAATTTTCGGGATTTCGGTGACTTGTGTTTCTAAGGTGAATGCTTCTATTGCTGGAGGTTTATTTGGGGGGGTTATTTATGTGGCTAAAGCCACTACGGATTTGGGTAATGTTTTTTCTATTTTTGCTTTTGTTGAATCTTCTAATTGTAGGCATATTCATGATGTGGTTGTGGTGGATGTAGAAGATGAGACGCACTCTGTTTGTACTTTAGACAATGTGTGGGTTTCTGAAGTGTCTGATTTAAATTCGTTGAAACATTTGTTAGTCAATTCTTTTGATCAGAGGTTGCTTTCGTCTACTAATAGGTGTGTTGTTTCGAATGGTAATTTAAATTTCACATCTAGGCCTGTTAATGCAAATATTACGTCTTGTTCTACTTTGTTGTCTGTTATGAAAAATGGGAGGGGTTTGATGGTTAATGGTGTGGATTTGAGGTTTGGTTCTATTGAGGCAGGTTTGATTTCTCCTTTGGTGGATTCCCATGTTTCTGAACATGATTCGCCTCATGTTCTGGTGCCAACAGATGGGCCTGTTGTGGTGCCTGTAGATGGGCCAGTGGGGCATGTTTCTGGGCCTGGAATGGCCCAAATGTTTGCTACTATTTATGGTCAAGAGTGGCCCAACTGTCTGCTGATGTTCCCGGGCCTATTTTGAGTCCTTTACATGTTGCTTCGGGCCTTTTTTCTGCTACTGCGACTGTTGGTGAGCGGTCTCCGAGTGGGGGTAAAAGAGGGGGTGATGGTTGTGTTTTTGGTACGGCTCATAAATCGACATTTGCGGAATGTAAAGTAAAGGACATAAACACAAGGATTTATAGTGGTTCGGGTGGATGTTAACTAATCTACCTTAATCCACTCCCCGATTCACTAATCGGGAGTTTTTCTTCACTAAGCACCTTTCTTCAAATCTGGTGAAGATTCGATTTACAAGCCTTGTACTTCCCCTTAGACAACAAACCTAATCCTTCTATCCCTTCGAAAGATTACCTCCAACTTAGATCAACTTGTTTTCACCTTGGACAAGTATTAATCTCCAATGAGATTAATTAACCCTAGTTCTTTTTAAGGAAGATGATAGCTAAGCTAGCATATGCTTCTAATTACAAAGTACAAAGACACACCTTTTTCTAGTGATGACAATCCTAAGACAATCTAAGGATTATTACAACACTATGTAAACTCACAAAGATAGTAATTTGAAAGTAAGTTTACAACCACTTTTATAATCTATGAGATTATAGAACTTCTATTGCTAATCACAAACATATGTAGAAGTGCTATGTTCTTATGATTCTCTGATGATATTTAGTTGAATCTTGAAAGAGGTCCAAGTCTTCAAAGGTCTCCAAGCCTTGCTATTTATATGGAGAGATAAACAAAGCAGCCATTTCTGCAGCTTATACCACGGTCGACCGTAGGTCGACTGCACGCGGTCCACTCCAAAATACTTATCCGCTGTATAGCCGTTTAAATCAGTTTTGGACATCAATCTTTGGACTCTTTACTTTATTTAACATCTGCAAAAGATACCCAACATCTTATACAAGTACTATATGAATTAAATTTCAATTTGCCTTGGATGTATTGTCTTGATAGTGACTTGTCATGCTCAAAGTGAAAAGTCTAACATTCTTGAATACAAGTCATGACAATCATTTGAGGCAATCTCAGTTTTGTCATAATCCTTTATTTGTAATTAACAAATTTGCTAAATCCCTATTGGTTGGTCAACATGTCATTGATGACAACAACCCACTTTAATCACAAAGCATGCTAGTATTCAAATTTGAACTTGTTTATAATTAATTAAGTGTGTTAATGATGTCTTGACAATTTAAGCAAGTAATAACAATTAAGCATGTTGCAAGACATCAAGTTAAAGCAAATTGATAGTGTGAATCGTACCTTAAAATAACAAGCTAAAACTTAACAATTATCACACAATTACAGGCAACTAAAACCCGATCATACAGTAACCAATAAGTAATTTGACCAGTTCGTTTGACAGAAAGCAGTTTAATCAAGATCTTAAAAACTAGTAATTATCCTAAAAGTTTAATAAAAGAGGTTTGGATTTTAATTTAATTTACGCAATTAACGTGAAGCAAATGAATTGAGAACAAAATATTTTATAATTTTTAATCTTACAGTTTGTCTGCTATCATTGAGAACAAAATATTTGCAGTCCATGGTGGCCTATCTCCTAATATCAACACATTAGACCAGGTTTGAGTTTGTAATTGTATCTTAATTTAACTTTCTTTTCATTCTTCCCACCTAAAAGTTCTGTTATTGTGAATAATTTGTCAGATTCGAATATTGTAGATGGCTGGGGTTTGAGTCCACGTGGCGCTGGTTTCTTGTTTGGTGGCAGCGTTGTTACTTCTTTTAACCATACTAATAACATTGATTACATCTGTCGGGCTCATCAGTTGGTAATGGAAGGTTATAAATGGATGTTTGATGATCAGATAGTTACTGTCTGGTCAGCCCCAAACTACTGCTATCGGTAAATTCACAATTCTAAACTATGAGTGAACACACACTGTTGTCCCTGCTTAATAACGTTTGTTCTTATATTAATTGTGAAATTTCGTGTTGTAGGTGTGGCAATGTAGCTGCTATTCTTTGTTAGAATGTTATAATTCACCCATGATTCTTATTGATTAAACATGCCAAATATATAATACATGATCTGAGCTCATATCCCTTGATTTTAGGGATTATGTCTCTTGCTATCTATCAATCGTATCTCTACATTCAATACTAGATATGCCTACATTTAATATGAGATATGCTAGATATTACATATGATATATTCTATGTTTAATATCCGTTAACATCCCCCCGCAGTTTGAGCGGGAGAGGAATGAACGGTCAAACTGGATTAAAACGCTAAAAACTAAATAACATTCTTCTTTCCGAGCAGACTGATATTCGTTGATGTGGTTGCGAATTGCTTGACTGCGTTTCCTTTTCCGTAACGTTTTTGGTTTACGCCGTGGCTTGCTTTGCCTAAGGATTGAGCAGGACTTGGGCATTGAACTTTGTCGACGATAACCAGTCTTTATCGGAAGAGATTATTATTATTATTTTTTTTCGAGATTTGGAACCTAGTCTAGCTAGGCGGCTCATCGTCACGCCGATTTAATTAAAAAAAAAAAAGAGATAAGTGGGAGTGGGATCAAAACTAATAATAATTAATAAGAACAATAATAATATAATACTATTAATATATAAAATGAGATTAGTGGGAGTGGGGACTAAATAATAATACTCCGTAATTATTATTGGGAGCCAAAAGAGTGTGGGCTATGATGGAAAGAGTGTCGGCCAACATAAATATAAAGAAGAAAAACTTTGTGGATGTGCATTTTTTTTTTTTTGATTATAAAGTGGAAGATGGCTTGCTTGAAGAGCATGAAGGTCTTGGAATTGTGAAGGATAACAGTAGAAGAGGAAGCGGAAGAGCAGAGGTACGCCTTTTTTTTTTCTTTTTTTTTTTTTTAAGTTTTGCAGGAAACAGAAGAAATATATAGATAGAAGACCGAAGAGGTTCGGTGTTGATGGTGGATAGGAAGAGCTGAAACAGTGTATATTTCAACCGTGATTTGAAAGAAGACGGGAGCTGAAACGGTGTATATTTCAACCGTGATTTGCTGCTCTGGTGGTGGTATGACGGTGTATATTTCAACCGTAATTGGATGCTTTTTGCAAGAAATTGAAAAAGAAAAGAAATATAAATAGGAGACCGAAGTAGAGCTTCGGTAGATAGATTGAAGAAAAAAGATAGAAGACCGAAGTAGAGGTTCGGTATTGATGGGGTTAGGAAGAAGATTTGATGGGTGGTAGAGCAGAAGCGGCACACATTCGGTCGACTAGGTTTTGGATCAAACCCTCTGATACCATGTATTATTATGCCAAATATATAATACATGATTTGATCTCATATCCCTTGATTTTAGGGATTATGTCTCTCGCTATCTATCAATCGTATCTCTACATTCAATACTAGATATGCCTACATTTAATATGAGATATGCTAGATATTACATATGATATATTCTATGTTTAATATCTGTTAACATTCTTGAGTTGGATGAGAACCTGAATAAGAAGTTTCGTGTATTTGAAGCGGCCCCACAGGTATGGACAGTTAGACACAGATGTCTCTATTTAAGCAGAAAATATAGGCATTATGAAATGTAGCTTGATATATTGAGGCCATAGCATTTGAAAAGCCATTACCCAATGTTACAGCATCTTACTTAACTTGATCATATGGTGTTTAGCTAATCATAGCTCTTTTCTGAAGACTTAAAAGGGCATTACTGGACCTATGTTAGTAGATATGTCAAGATGGGTGGGTGGGTGCCAAATTAAAACAAGCTCAGGTAGATACGGGTCAAGTTCTAGTACTGGTTGAACGGGTGTTTTAACTTTAGGAGCTTGCCCGCAATAAAATAGACTTTTGGTCCACATTCAACCCATTTGATCCGATCCTCCTTTTTCTGATCTCACGATCACCAATATATCATGTTGAACATTTTTTACCAATATTTAATAACACATTTTGGTATTTTATTTACTACTTTAAAATGTACATCTTTAATCAGTAGTAAACTTAAAAAGGAAAATGACCAAAAATTGTTTGTGTGCAAATAGTTGGACCGGATCCTTTTTTGTTATGTAGATTCTTAGTCTTAGGCACATAGCCTATTTGGATACGTTAGTCAAAAAGAATAAAAGAAGCCCATATTGACCCACTTTCCCTTATAATACTATAGGAAATAATTCAGATAAGAAATAAGAAATGGATAATAAGAGTTATTCTTAAGTACTGTCACGGTCACCGTTTTCTTGTGTTAAATTTGGTACATGAAATCTCAAACATTCACGCACATGTCCTTAAGTGCAGTTGAACCAAGATGGTCTTAACACGATTAAATGACCATAATTACTTTCGAGTTCTTAATGTGATTGAGTAAATTTTTAAAACTGCAGGATTCAAGAGCGGCACCTGCTAAAAAGCCAGCACCAGATTACTTCTTATGATTGAAGAATTTTAGTGATGACCATGTTTTTGCTTAAGGCACCAAAACATCATTACAATGTTTGGTTCACGACTTCGCAGCAAGAATGGTTACGTCACAATTTTTTGGGAAGTCGTTTCTTTTGGTGATATTTTGTCTCCATACCTTTTTGCTCATATTATTGATTGCATTTATACTTGTTTGTTGGCAGTATTAGCGTGTATCAATTGTGCATGTACAAGGTGTTTGTATTGGTGAACTATAGGTACATACCTTCAACCCTCATACGGGTCATGAATTTCCAAATTGTTTGGATTTTATAAAGATTGTGTGCATAAACTTTTCAACACCCACAACCTTCTTAGCCATTAATTTGGTCTATTGGTCACTGATTTGTTACCCCATTGGGTTACTTTTAAAATTCACAACTACAATAGTAATTCATTAGATTTCGTTGAGCCATAGTTTGAATGTTAGCTCAGATTGATTAATGTTTATCATCTATTACCAGGGTTGACTTTTCGACGAGTACAGTTAGCAAAAGCCATGGTGTATTTGAGCGTCATTTTTGTTCTCGTTGTAGTTTTTATTAAATATTGCCTAATTTAATCCTGTGTGTTTATAATCTAATTTTGCAAGGTAACAACATACAAAGTTAAACATGTAATGTGTGTCTGATCTTATCCTCAGGTGAAATCATGCGATTCAAGCCATTGATTTTGATGATCAATGACCTAGAGTCACCCCATCTTAGTATTTTACATAAATTGCAGTGCAATGTTTGCCCCTCTGGTCACATAACAAATTGAGGTTAAGATCCACAGATAAAGGTGTTGGTGATTTTAGCATGATCCAACATACATTTTAGGGATTGGATTACTAACTTGAAAGTGTCTTTCGAACCATTGATACGTTACACGAATTCGGAGAAGTGTGGAGTGCACGTTCGTAAAACGTGAGGTGGTTTGAGGTTTCCTTTAGACTTGGAAATGTTATTTGGAACATAAGAAATGCGAAACAAGACTTGAAAAGGCCATACGAGTGAAAACCTTGAGTTTGGAAAAATGGAGTGCTGGCCAGGCTTAGCCCGCGGCGCGGCTCAGCCACCCGCGGCGCGGCCTAAGGCACAAAATCCATGTCGAGACTTTTGGCATTTTCAAGTGTTTTTCCTTTGTTAGCCCGCGGAGCGGCTCAAGGGCCCGCGGCGCGGCTCAAGGGCCCGCGGCGCGGCTTAATACAGGGGACGCTGAAAAGGTGTCTTTTTCACCCAAAAGGCACATTTCGAACCCCAAACGTTTTGGGGTTGTTCCAGGGCATTTTAACTCCGTTTTTTCATGTTTTTGGACCATTTTAAGTCTAAATACATGAATGGGAACTTCCAAGCAACTAGTGGGTATGAATCATAGGTTGTGATTCTTTATCAAACCTTTTGACCCATTATAAATACACATTTGGTGTATTTGAAAAAGGTTCTAGATTTCAACCTTTTTACACACACTTTCATTTCATACAATTAGAGGATAATCTCTGCAATAATTTTGATTGTTTTCTTTTAGCCAAGATAGCAATCTAGTCTTTGTCTTATCCCAATCGAAACTTCGTGTAACCCGTGACTAATTGGGTCGAAATATTCGATTAGGAAAGTGTACACACGATTTAAAGATCAATCCGGAGTCGGTTCCGTTTCAGGCACGAAGATGACTTACAATCCAAGTTCATAACATTCTAATCGAATATTTATCACCATGTCCGGTGAAATGGTAAAGGAAATGACTTCAAGGTTTGCAAAATTGGAAAGGTTTGAAGGGGCAGATTTCAGGAGATGGCAAAAGAAGATGAAGTTTCTTTTGACTTCATTGAAGTTGGTGTATGTTTTGTCCACTCCAAGGCCCGTTGAATCGGATGAAGAGACCATGGAAAATGCCCGGTTAAAGAGCAAATGGGACAATGATGACTTGCTGTGTCGTGGCCACATTCTAAATGGTATGTCCGATGTTTTATTTGATGTTTACAATTCGGTTGAATCGGCCAAGGAACTTTGGGATAAATTGGAGGCCAAGTATATGGCCGAGGATGCATCTAGCAAGAAATTCCTTGTTAGTAATTTCAACAATTACAAGATTGTTGATACTAGGCCCATCATGGAACAATTCCATGAGATCCTTAGGATCTTGGGGCAATTTACCCAACACAAAATAAGTGTGGATGAAACTTTTACCGTTTCATCCATCATTGACAAATTGCCACCTTCATGGCAGGATTTCAAACACACACTCAAACACAATAAGGAAGAGATGAATTTGAATGAGTTGGGAAGTCACTTGAGAATTGAGGAATCAATTCGGGCACTAGATAGTGGCAAGGGAAAGGGTAAAGAAGTGGGATCTTCTTCAATCAACATGATTGAAGATAAATCTCATGGAAATAAATACAACAAGAAATCTAACAACAAGAAGCGAAAGTCTGAAAACAACAAGAATGCGTCCAATAAGAAGGACAAGAAGTCTTGTTGGAGATGTGGCAAACCCGGTCACTTTAAGCAGGATTGCAAAGTCAAGATGGTAGAAGGAGCAAGCACATCGGGTGCGGGCCAAGGATCCTACTCCTAATCAAGGTCAAAATTCTGACTTTGTGACTATTCCAATTAAGAATTATGTTTCGCATATTTCTGATGCATTCTATGTACAGGATGATACAATTGGATGGTGGGTAGATTCGGGTGCAACTTGCCATGCTTGCAAGGATCGTGAATGGTTCAAAAATTTTGTACCGGATAAGGATGTTTTGCACATGGGCAACGAATCTAGTGCTAGTGTTGTTGGTTATGGAAATGTTGTATTGGAGTTTAGCTCTGGAAAATCTATTACTCTCTATAATGTATTGTATGTACCTAACTTACGTAAGAATCTTGTATCTAGTCCCATGTTGAATAAATGTGGGTATAAACAAGTGTTTGAAAGTGACAAATATATATTGTCTAAGTGTGGTGTGTTTGTTGGTTTTGGGTACTATAACAATGGAATGTTCATGCTTAATCTCAAAAATGTTCCTAGGGCCATTAATTCTACTTGCATGATTAGTTCTAGTATTTGTGATTCCGGTTTATGGCATGCTCAGTTAGGTCATGTACATTACAAACGAATGTATGAAATGTCTAAGGATGACTTAATACCAAGTTTTGATAAACATTTAGATAAATGTAAAACTTGTATGCTAACAAAGATCACTAGACAACCTTTTAGAGAAATAAACCGGAAATCATCTTTATTGGAACTAATTCATAGTGATTTATGTGATCTTCATGCTACTCCTTCAATGGGTAACAAGAAGTACATGATTACTTTTATAGATGATTCGTCTAGGTATTGCTATGTGTATCTTTTGCATTCTAAAGATGAAGCTTTAGACAAATTTAAAATCTATAAAACTGAAGTAGAATTGCAACTTGATTGTTCAATTAAAACGTTGCGTACCGATCGAGGTGGCGAGTACTATGACCCGGAATATTTTCAATCGATAGGAGTTATTCACCAAACCACGGCTCCTTATACGCCACAACAAAATGGTATAGCCGAAAGGAAGAATAGGACACTTAAAGAGATGGTTAATTCCATGTTGTCTTATTCCGGTTTGAGTGAGGGATTTTGGGGGGAAGCCATGCTAACGGCTTGTTACATCTTGAATAGGGTTCCCAATAAGAATGGGAAGAAGACTCCATATGAACTTTGGTTTAACAAACGTCCTAACTTGCATTACTTGCGAGTTTGGGGATGTAGGGCGGTCGTGAGACTTACGGAACCCAAAAGGAAAACATTGGGTGAAAAGGGTATTGATTGCATTTTTATTGGATATGCCGAGCATTCCAAGGCGTATAGATTCTTTGTCATTGAGCCGAATGACGCCATTTTGGTTAATACCGTGATTGAATCTAGAGATGCAATATTTGATGAATCTAGATTTACATCAATACCTAAACCAAAGGATGTGGTACCTATTGAAAGTACCTCCCAAGGTGCTCAATTGGAAGAAATTCCAAATGAGACTCATGAGCCACGTAGAGGGAGTAGGAAAATGACTCCTAAATCATATGGTGAGGATTTTCAACTATTCTTAGTTGAAGGAACTAGAGATAATGTCATATCTCAACTTCATTATTGTTACAATATTGAAAAGGATCCGAGGACATATGATGAGGCTATGAGGTCTCGTGACGTTGCCTTTCGGAAAGAGGCAATTCGTGACGAGATAGACTCTATCATGGAAAATAATACATGGGTTCTAGTTGATTTGCCTCCCGGTTGTAAACCTTTGGGCAACAAGTGGATCTTCAAAAGAAAGATGAAAGTTGATGGATCGGTTGACAAGTTTAAAGCACGTTTGGTCATACAAGGCTTTAGGCAAAAGGAGGGTATTGATTACTTTGATACTTATGCTCCGGTTGCGCGTATCACCACCATTAGATTGTTGATTTCGCTTGCGTCAATTCACAATCTTGTTATTCACCAAATGGATGTAAAAATCGCTTTTCGTTACGGTGATTTGGAGGAGGAGGTGTACATGAAACAACCGGAAGGTTTTGTCATGCCGGGACAAGAGACAAAGGTGTCAAGTTGATTAAGTCTTTGTATGGACTTAAACAAGCACCAAAGCAATGGCATCAAAAGTTTGATGATGTCATTTTGTCTCATGGCTTTATGATCAACCAATCGGATAAGTGTGTGTATAGCAAATTTGACCACAAGGGGAATGGTGTGATTATTTGCTTGTATGTGGATGACATGTTGATATTTGGTACTAGCCAAGATCAAGTTGATAAGACCAAAGAATTTTTGTTATCTAAGTTTTCGATGAAGGATATGGGGGTTGCGGATGTGATTCTTGGGATAAGGATCATCCGTGGTGATAATGGCATCACAATAACTCAATCTCATTATATTGAGAAGATCCTCAAGAAGTTCAATCTTGAGGATACCTCCCCGGTAAGTACTCCCATTGATCCTACTCTTAAGCTCTTACCCAATACGGGTTCGGCGGTGTATCAACTTAAATACGCGAGTGCTATAGGGTGTCTAATGTATGCAATGACTTGCACTAGACCGGACATTGCCTATGCGGTGGGTAAATTGAGTAGATTTACTAGTAACCCGGGTTCTCACCATTGGCAAGCTGTGAATAGAGTATTTAAGTATTTGAAGCGAACCAAGGACTTTGGTATCACGTATACCGGCTTCCCTTCTATCTTAGAAGGTTATTCGGATGCAAGTTGGATAACCAATATGGAAGATCATTCTTCTAATACTGGTTGGATATTCCTACTTGGTGGAGGGGCAATTTCATGGGCTTCCAAGAAGCAAACATGTATCACAAATTCAACAATGGAGTCGGAATTTGTTGCATTGGCTGCGGCGGGTAATGAAGCCGAGTGGTTAAGGAATTTGGTTTATGAGATTCCTTTATGGCCAAAGCCCATTCCTCCTATTGGTATACATAGCGATAGTGCTTCAACGGTGGCTAAGGCTTATAGTCACATGTATAATGGTAAGTCTAGACACTTGGGTGTTAGACATTCCATGGTACGTGAATTAATCACAAATGGAGTGATCTTCGTTGATTTTGTGAGATCGGAACAAAATCTAGCGGATCACTTGACCAAGGGACTAGCCAGAGACTCGGTGCACAAGTCGGCTATTGGTGTGGGATTGAAGTCCATCTAAATCTTTCAAAGTGGGATACCCAATTCCCTTCTAGTACAACGCTAGAAGCTTGAATTCAATGAGGAAAGCCTATTTTGAGAAGATTGGAACACATGTTTATCATATAATCCCAAAGGTATGTGTTCGGACCTACAAGATAAAGTAAGGTTGAAGTTTATAACTTCTTAATAGTTCTCTTGATAAATTGCATTGTAGGAGCAAGACTGAAGAGAGCTACCTAAGTGGACATGAAGTTGAGCCGCTTCAAGAAAGCTTTGGACTTAGTTTTCTATATGTTCATGATTGGATTGGGACACATGGCTCCTAATAGTGTCAAGTTTGTATTGTTAGAGATTATGGAACTAGTGTGTATATTATCGACAGGTTTTCAAATAAATTGATGGGTTCAAACTATTAGAGCACCCTGATTTTCGAATTCTTGCACGTGTAATATACTATGTGTAAATTCAATCCATGTGACATTTACATTTATGCATTAGTTTCTAATTGTTGGTATTTTAGTAATCAAGGATCATACTAAAATGGGGGGGATTTGTTGGTGATTTTAGCATGATCCAACATACATTTTAGGGATTGGATTACTAACTTGAAAGTGTCTTTCGAACCATTGATACGTTACACGAATTCGGAGAAGTGTGGAGTGCACGTTCGTAAAACGTGAGGTGGTTTGAGGTTTCCTTTAGACTTGGAAATGTTATTTGGAACATAAGAAATGCGAAACAAGACTTGAAAAGGCCATACGAGTGAAAACCTTGAGTTTGGAAAAATGGAGTGCTGGCCAGGCTTAGCCCGCGGCGCGGCTCAGCCACCCGCGGCGCGGCCTAAGGCACAAAATCCATGTCGAGACTTTTGGCATTTTCAAGTGTTTTTCCTTTGTTAGCCCGCGGTGCGGCTCAAGGGCCCGCGGCGCGGCTTAATACAGAGGACGCTGAAAAGGTGTCTTTTTCACCCAAAAGGCACATTTCGAACCCCAAACGTTTTGGGGTTGTTCCAGGGCATTTTAACTCCGTTTTTTTCATGTTTTTGGACCATTTTAAGTCTAAATACATGAATGAGAACTTCCAAGCAACTAGTGGGTATGAATCAAAGGTTGTGATTCTTCATCAAACCTTTTGACCCATTATAAATACACATTTGGTGTATTTGAAAAAGGTTCTAGATTTCAACCTTTTTACACACACTTTCATTTCATACAATTAGAGGATAATCTCTGCAATAATTTTGATTGTTTTCTTTTAGCCAAGACAACAATCTAGTCTTTGTCTTATCCCATTCGAAACTTCGTGTAACCCGTGGCTAATTGGGTCGAAATATTCGATTAGGAAAGTGTACACACGATTCAAAGATCAATCCGGAGTCGGTTCCGTTTCAAGCACGAAGATTACTTACAATCCAAGTTCATAACAAAAGGTTTCTCCTGTAGTAATGTAGTTGATAAAAGGATCGATAGCTGATGATATTCACAACCAATGATGAATCATTAATCTTAATCATTTTCTGTTCCCTGAACTATCACAAACGATATTAACTCGAAGTGGTGGTAGGTCCCTTAGTCAAAGGGAGTGGTGGAAGGCCCCTGAGACAAAGTCAAAATAAAGTCAAAGGAAAGTTAAAGGGAGTGGTGAAAGGCCAATTGAGTCAAAGTCAAAAGAAAGTCAAAGGGAGCTTTTGCGCCTCTCTTCAAGACATATTCAATTTCCTAACCTTATACCACAAGAACCTCTACCTTCTGGAGATACTACTTGTGATCACCACATCCTTAATTGGCAAAAGAGAGAGGATTATATCAAGAATATCATTTGGCATTTTATTTACAAAATCTTTTAAATTTGATTCCTGACAACTCCCCTGCATAAATTAATCAAATTTATCGATAATCTTAACAATCAAACCAACTTAACCAACTTATGATATGGCATGTTTAACGCATTTTTATGAACCATACGGTAATTTATAAGCTTACCAGACTCAAGTTTACGATGTTGAGTTATTGTAAAGAATCTCAATCGGCTACGTAAACAAAGGTGCGAGACTAATACACACAAGGCTCACTTTGTTTTTGGAACCGAAAAACTTTTTTTTTTAATCTCCAATTCACATAATATGTATGCACGGTCTAATAAGACTGTCTTCCTCCTTAAGCAGTCAATGCTCAGTCAATGCTCTAGTCAGTTTATGATTAGAAGTAATGGGTCGAATGGGGTTTGGATCTAAATGGAGAAGTTGGATGATGGTTGCTTAAAATCGGCGTCAGTATCTATTCTTGTTAATGGGTCACCAACGGATGAATATCGCCTTGAACACGGAGTGAGGCAAGGGCTCCCTATTTCTTTATATCATTGCGGTTGAAGGTCTAAATCTGTTAACTAAGGCCGCAACTGAGAAAAACCTTCTCAAAGGAGTGAAAGTGGGTGCGGATAAAGTGATGATATCACATCTTCAATATGCAGATAATGCCATTTTGTTTGGTGAGTGGAGTAAGATGAATGTTCTTAATCTCATGAAATTGCTCAAGAGCTTTGAAGGTGTGTTGGGCCTTCGTGTTCATAATCATAAAAAGCAATTTAATTGGCTTAGGTGTTGTGAAGGAGGATGTTGTTAACATGGCAAGTCGACTTGGTTGTTTGGAAGGTGATCTCCCTTTCACCTATCTCTGTCTTCCTTAGGCTCTAAGATGAAAAAGTGGGAGAATGGAAGCTGATTTTCGATAAATTTAATTCTAGACTTGATGATTGGAAAGCTAAGTCAATGTCATATGGTCGACGTCTAATCCTTGTGAAATCGGTCCTTAATAGTTTACCAGGGTACTACTTTCACTCTTTTGTCCCCTACTTGTGTGATTAATTAACTTGAGTGTTTGAGACATAATTTCTTTTTGGGGCGGGACGGGTGAGAGAATTATAATGTCGTGGGTTAGTTGGGACTTGGGAGTGCACTCTCCTTCCTTATAGGGAGGGAGGATCTAAATATCGTGTCTATTAAAATAAAAAATTGAGCATTATTTGAGAAATGGTGGCGGAGGTTTAAATTTGAAACTAATTCATTTTGGGCCAAAGTCATCAGGAGCATCTATGGAACTTGGGTGGGCTGATTTTGGGTGGGGATTCTAACAGATTTGGCTTTCTAGGAAAACGTTTGGGCACAAATTATATTTATATCTACAAGTTACAAGATTGACTCACTTGGTGTTGCATTCTCGAGTTCTTTTGTAAGCAATCATTTTGAATCACTAAATTGCTAAAGGGTCAAGTGGGATTACCTAAAATACATGTGAAAAGGTAATAAACGAAAATACAAGTCCTTACAAACACACTCAAGTGATTAAAACCTTTTAACTAGTTTTTGCAATAAAGGGATTTTAATACTCGTAGTAGTGTTTGCACCCGACCCGTAGGTGATACAGACGTACCAATCAATTACCTCAAACTTCATGCACAGGCTATTCATACGTTACAGTACACTTGGTTAACCGTAGGTGTTACCTATTACATGGCTTAAATAAACACGACAGCTATCGTAAGTCTCAGAGGTGGCAAAATTGACCTATATTCAGTCATACATGGGTTAGTTTGGTTTGTCTTTTCATCTCAAGCATGTCAAATGAAAGAACAATGTAGGGGTCAGAATCATTAATATGTATTTCTAAGGCAGTGTACATATGTGAGCCCTGTTGGAGAATCGTGTGTACATTTAAATTAGATTAACGCAGCGGATAGTTAAAATAATAGTCAATTGTTATTTTATAAACCATTTACAAAATTAAATATTCATATATTTAAATTTAATAAAACATGCACATGATTAACAATCCCAAAGATCCAGTTACACCACTAATAATTGTCAAAATATGTAATTCACAAAGTGAGTAAACGATATACCTTTCTTGAAGAAACTGATTGAAGGAGAGAAACCTACGATCAAAAATATGACCGTCTCTTAGGATAGTCCACACTACACTTCAAACGACCGTCAATGGATACTAGTCCAAACCCAAGTAATAATTAATCAACCTTTGATTAATATTATGAACCCAAAATAATACTTCGTATGTGTTTATGGAGATTTATCAAAGGAAAGCAAAACAAATATGTTATTTTCCCTCTCTTCTCTCTTACTGATCTCATAACCCAACGATCATATATATATGAATATATGATATACTCTGTTTTTTTGGTAGCAAAAAGCAAATCAAAAGAATATATTGTTTTCGATTTTTTTGTCTGTAATATCATATTTCGTTTGATTTGGTTTTAAAAAGTAGTATTTCTCAAATACTTTAGGGGTATGTTATGTAACTTATAATTAATAATTTCTATCATGTCACTTTCATGTGAATAGTAAATTAATTAATTTCGATTCATTTACTATTTATATGAATAGTAAATGAATTAATTTCGATTTACTATTTTGTTACTTGAGTAATATATATACATCATATATATATATTTTATTTTACGTCTTGGTGTATAAGTGTGTGACCCCGAAGGCTCAAATGAAGTTGGCCATATAGTTATATGTTGTTCCTTGCACATTAATCTTACAGACTCCCACTTGTGCATGGCACAACACCAAGTAACTATACAAACAATGGTAAGCTTCTAGCAACACGTCATTGTTCCCAAATTCATGTGAGGGTAGTTTCTCGAAACTGTTTGTGGTAAGTTTTAAATGTCATTCGTCCTTTTGTTTCAGATACTTTAGTTAAACTTGAGATATGGATCATCGGTCATTCTCATTTGCTTAACAATTTTGTTTCTCAATCTTAGAACTGAATTAGATCACCAAATTAATTAAGTATCATCTTAATTACATCTGGGTGTGGCCACACAAATATCTTATTCATTCATCGAGGAGCTCAAAAAGTATCTAACTCCAAACATTTTAGCGGAACAAATCCTATATTGCATACACGTGTCTATCACGAGCTTTACATTATACCCAATAATGGCCTTTATAACAGCCTTATTCAGGACAGCGTTTAACCATATCAAAATACAATGCTACACTCATCAAGACGGGCGTGCATCTCAAGTCTAAGGACACAAAGACATAATCACTAAAAGATTTACTACTGACTACGATCCATGTAGTGACATCTCATGGTTGGGTCATTCCAATATTCATCATCAATGAATACATATGAATTTTGGTCTCAACAAATTAACTATTCATCATCAATGAATATAACCAAAATTTCACATTAATCTTAATTCATGTTATTCCCATAACATGACCGATTATGGAGATTTTGAATAATCAACAATTATTCATGGATTAAACATGCTAATATAGAACATAGTGATATAAATGAAAACGATCATACCAACTATATATCAATTCATTAATATAAAACTGTTTAATGTTCCAAAAATATCCAAATATTAAATTACAAATGAAAAAGATCAGTTGCATAACGAAGTCCAATACTACTAGCATGATCATCATGATTGTTGTGCATCATGGGCTTCGTGAACGGGTAAGCCACATTATCATTTGTATGAACCTTTAAGAATACTAATATCATTCCTCTTAATGACTTAATGAATGTTGTCAAACTTTTGAAGAATGTGCCAGATACTTTTATGTACAAGTGATTCTTTCAAAAGTATATTAACACTCGAACTATCACAGTACATATTATAGAAGATTAAATCTTGTGTACTACTCTGAGTATAACAACAAACTTCCTTATCCAGACAGCTTTCTGAGCAGCTTCTCAGTCAACAATGTGTTCTGCTTTTGTTGTAGATTGTTGAATAGTGCTCTGCCTAGAGCTCTTCCAATCAACTGTCTTGCCCATCATGACAAAGAAACAATGTGACTGGATCGAGAATCATCTTGATCAGTTTGGAAACTAGAATCAGTATAAAACTTAATACTTAACTCTTCTTCCAAACCACCGTAAACCAAGAACATATCATTAGTACTCTGCAAATACTAAAGAATATTCTTAACAACAATCCAATATACTTCACCTGGATTATGTTGACAATGACTCGTCAATCTCAAAACTAACGAAACCTCGAGTATAGTACATATCATGGCATACATAATGGATCATATAGCCGAAGCATATGTGATACATTTCATTTGTCTCATCTCATCTGCTGTGATAGGACTTTTGAGACTTTCTCGCGGTTATGCCCTTTTGCATTGGCAAAGCTCCATGCTTGGAGTTTTGCATGCTAAATCTCTGCAAGATAATGTATGTACTTTGATTCAAACCAATAAGCCAATTGGATCTATTGTATAGATCCTCATTCCAATAATATAAGTAGCTTCATCAAGATCCTTTATGGAAATACATTTTCCAAGCCAAGACTTGACATCTTGCAAGTTGGAATGTTATTTCTAATAAGTAATATGTCATCAACATATAAGATCAAGAAGACTACTTTGCTCCCACTAGCTCTAATGTAAACTCAGGGCTTATCTTGGTTTTGAGAAAAATTAAACATTTTGATTTTCTCATTAAACTTAAGATTCTAGCTCGTGGATGCTTGCTTTAATCCATAAATGGATTTTAGAAGCTTGCATACTTTATTAGGATGCTTAGGATTCATAAACTGTAGCGACCCGATAAAATCGTCATTGACGGCGTCGTCTACTTAGGTCCCGTTACGTAGTCATAAGTCTTTAAAATGACGTTTGACCCAAAATATGTCGCATTCATTTCAAATGTAAAAGGGTGTTTCAAGTTTATAAAAGTAGTTCAATGACTAATTACATTACAAAGTTTAACGTAAAAATGAAACCTATGCGACACAATTTAAAATAGCTAAAAGACGCTCCAACTATGCATGCATACTCGACATCCAAGCAAGTATCAAAAAGAGTGCGGAAGCATGTATCAAATAGCGTTCAAGGACCTGAGAAAACATATAGAAAACTGTCAACGAAAATGTTGGTGAAATCATAGGTGTTTTAGTAAACGTTGTATTTGAACCACAAGATTTAATATAAGTTGATTATCTAAATCGTTTGCATTCCAAAGTTGTTATTTGTATCGCGAGCACCCAATTATCAAACTTAACTGTTTTGTACCCTGTTACGTAGTGTTAGAAAATACACTATACTCGAAAATATATTTCATCCGCTAACGGTAGCGAACCGTCCGAATGAGGCTCGTCAAGCCCATGTGATCACATAATATAAGTTCTCGTTTACACCCTGCAAGTGTAACTAATGATAATTGAATTGAGGCTTTTTGTTCAAACTCGCACGTGGAATGTTTGTTTTCGTACTTGTGTTCAAAGCATAAAAGTATGGTACGTATATGTTTCTCATCCCAATAGTTTAAAGCGTAAAAGTTGTTGAAAAGGTGGGACTATGATCTCACCTTGAGTGCACGAGTAATAAAGTACTTCAACAAGTAATCGTGCAAAGAATAAAGCTAGTCTTGACCTAAACAAATAGGTTGTATCAATAACGATAGTCACGATTGGTCAAAGATGTTCAATTAGTCCTATGGCTCATTATGACTCGATTATATATGGCATGTGAATGAAATTGTCAAGTTTCATGCAAGATACAGGTATAGAATCATGTTAGAATGATCGCATAAACGTTTGGTAATGTTTGACTAAAAGTCAAACTTTGGTCAAAGTCAACAAAAAGTCAACGCGTTCGGGTCGGGTCTCCGACAATTTTTCTTCAATTAGAATCATATATAAACATGTTAGAACAAGTTACGAGGTAATTGGAGGTGCGTAGCATAGTTAGGAGTTAATGTAAAATTGAAATTTAAAAAGCCATTTTTCCCTGTTTTAAGCCGCGCCGCGGCTAAATCACCCGCGCCGCGGGCTAAAGCTATTTTTGGGAATCGAGGCTTTTGATGGTCCCATGCATCTGAGCCTGTGTTAAGCCGCACCGTGGCCAAGAGTCCCGCGCCGCGGTGAGTACTTGTTCAGAAATCTGGGTAGCTTTCAAGTGTTAAAACGAGCCAAACTTCAAACAAGTCTAATTTATGAACCGTAAATACTTAAAACGCGTATTGA
Source organism: Rutidosis leptorrhynchoides (assembly GCF_046630445.1). NCBI lineage: Eukaryota > Viridiplantae > Streptophyta > Magnoliopsida > Asterales > Asteraceae > Rutidosis > Rutidosis leptorrhynchoides. Next base: position 97,032,232 of record NC_092334.1, on the reverse strand, counting down.
AATGTCCCGTTCTTATTGATTAAAAACGTTCCATATTAATTGATTTCGTTGCGAGGTTTTGACCTCTATATGAGACGTTTTTCAAAGACTGCATTCATTTTTAAAACAAACCATAACCTTTATTTTATAAATAAAGGTTTAAAAAACTTTACGTAGATTATCAAATAATGATAATCTAAAATATCCTGTTTACACACGACCATTACATAATGGTTTACAATAAAAATATGTTACATCGAAATCAGTTTCTTGAATGCAGTTTTTACAAAATATCATACAAACATGGACTCCAAATCTTGTCCTTATTTTAGTATGCAACAGCGGAAGCTCTTAGTATTCACCTGAGAATAAACATGCTTTAAACGTCAACAAATATGTTGGTGAGTTATAGGTTTAACCTATATATATATCAGATCGTAACAATAGACCACAAGATTTCATATTTCAATACACATCCCATACATAGAGATAAAAATCATTCATATGGTGAACACCTGGTAACCGACATTAACAAGATGCATATATAAGAATATCCCCATCATTCCGGGACACCCTTCGGATATGATATAAATTTCGAAGTACTAAAGCATCCGGTACTTTGGATGGGATTTGTTAGGCCCAATAGATCTATCTTTAGGATTCGCGTCAATTAGGGTGTCTGTTCCCTAATTCTTAGATTACCAGACTTAATAAAAAGGGGCATATTCGATTTCGATAATTCAACCATAGAATGTAGTTTCACGTACTTGTGTCTATTTTGTAAATCATTTATAAAACCTGCATGTATTCTCATCCCAAAAATATTAGATTTTAAAAGTGGGACTATAACTCACTTTCACAGATTTTTACTTCGTCGGGAAGTAAGACTTAGCCACTGGTTGATTCACGAACCTATAACAATATATACATATATATCAAAGTATGTTCAAAATATATTTACAATACTTTTAATACATTTTGATGTTTTAAGTTTATTAAGTCAGCTGTCCTCGTTAGTAACCTACAACTAGTTGTCCACAGTTAGATGTACAGAAATAAATCGATAAATATTATCTTGAATCAATCCACGACCCAGTGTATACGTATCTCAGTATTGATCACAACTCAAACTATATATATATATTTTGGAATCAACCTCAACCCTGTATAGCTAACTCCAACATTCACATATAGAGTGTCTATGGTTGTTCCGCAATATATATATATATATAGATGGGTCGACATGATAGGTCAAAACATTGTATACGTGTCTATGGTATCTCAAGATTACATAATATACAATATAAGTTGATTAGGTTATGGTTGGAATAGATTTATTACTAACTTTCACGTAGGTAAAATGAGTAGTTTTTATCAATCTTGTTTTACTCACCATTTCTTCGTTTCTAATCCGTTTTGAGTGATTCCAGTGGCCACAGTTTCGTATTGAACTTAAATTTATGAATCTAAACAGAAAAAGTATAAGTTTGTAGTTGGAAATACAAGTTACAAGTTGTTTTTGAAAGAGGTAGTCATTTCCGTCGAAAGAACGACATCTTGATGACCATTTTGAAAAACATACTTTCACTTTGAGTTTAACCATGATTTTTGGATAGTGTTTCATGTTCATAAGAAAAATCATTTTTCCAGAAGTATAGCTTTTAAATCAAAGTTCTTCTTAGCTTTTAATTATCCCAACCAAAACAGCCCCCGGTTTTACTACGACGGCGTATATCCAGTTTTATGGTGTTTATCGTGTTTCCGGGTTTTAAATCATTAAGTTAGCATATCATATAGATATAGAACATGTGTTTAGTTGATTTTAAAAGTCTAGTTAGAAGGATTAACTTTATTTGCGAACAAGTTTAGAATTAACTAAACTATGTTCTAGTGATTACAAGTTTATAACGTTGAATAAGACAGCTTTTTATGTATGAATCGAATGATGTTATGAACATCATTACTACCTCAAGTTCCTTGGATAAACCTACTGAAAATGAGAAAAATGGATCTAGCTTCAAAGGATCCTTGGATGGCTTGAAAGTTCTTGAAGCAGAATCATGACACGAAAACAATTTCAAGTAAGATTTCCACTCGAAATAAGATTGTTATAGTTATAGAAATTGAATTAAAGTTTGAATATGATTATTACCTTGTATTAGAAAGATAACCTACTGTAAGTAACAAAGGTTTCTTGATCTTGGATGATTACTTGGAATGGATTTAGAAAACTTGGAAGTAAACTTGCAAACTTGGAAGTAAACTTGCAATCTTGGAAGTATTCTTGATTTTATGAAACTAGAACTTTTGAAATTTATGAAGAACACTTAGAACTTGAAGATAGAACTTGAGAGAGATCAATTAGATGAAGAAAATTAAAGAATGAAAGTGTTTTTAGGTGTTTTTGGTCATTGGTGTATGGATTAGATATAAAGGATATGTAATTTTGTTTTCATGTAAATAAGTCATGAATGATTACTCATATTTTTGTAATTTTATGAGATATTTCATGCTAGTTGCCAAATGATGGTTCCCACATGTGTTAGGTGACTCACATGGGCTTCTAAGAGCTGATCATTGGAGTGTATATACCAATAGTACATACATCTAAAAGCTGTGTATTGTACGAGTACGAATTACGGGTGCATACGAGTAGATTTGTTGATGAAACTGAACGAGGATGTAATTGTAAGCATTTTTGTTAAGTAGAAGTATTTTGATAAGTGTCTTGAAGTCTTTAAAAAGTGTATTAATACATATTAAAACACTACATGTATATACATTTTAACTGAGTCGTTAAGTCATCGTTAGTCGTTACATGTAAATGTTGTTTTGAAACCTTTAGGTTAACGATCTTGTTAAATGTTGTTAACCCAATGTTTATAATATCAAATGAGATTTTAAATTATTATATTATCATGATATTATGATGTACGAATATCTCTTAATATGATCTATATACATTAAATGTCGTTACAACGATAATCGTTACATATATGTCTCGTTTCAAAATCATTAAGTTAGTAGTCATATTTTTACATATGTAGTTCATTGTTAATACACTTAATGATATATTTACTTATAATTTAACATAATTAACCAAGTGTATCAATATCTTAATATGATTCATATGTACCTAGTAAGACGTTATAACGATAATCGTTATATATATCGTTTTCGAGTTTCTTGATTTAATAGTCTCATTTTTATGTATATAACTCATTGTTAAAATACCTAATGAGATACATACTTATAATAAAATCATTTTAACTATATATATATATAACCATATATATGTCATCGTATAGTTTTTACAAGTTTTAACGTTCGTGAAGCACCGGTCAAATTGGGTGGTCATTTGTCTATATGAAACCTATTCCAATTAATCAAGTCTTAATAAGTTTGATTGCTTAACATGTTGGAAACACATAATCATGTAAATTTCAATTTCATTTAATATATATAAACATGGAAAAGTTCGGGTCACTACAGTACCTACCCGTTAAATAAATTTCGTCCCGAAATTTTAAGCTGTTGAAGGTGTTGACGAATCTTCTAGAAATAGATGCGGGTATTTCTTCTTCATCTGATCTTCACGCTCCCAGGTGAACTCGGGTCCTCTACGAGCATTCCATCGAACCTTAACAATCGGTATCTTGTTTTGTTTAAGTCTCTTAACCTCACGATCCATTATTTCGACGGGTTCTTCAATGAATTGAAGTTTTTCATTGATTTGGATTTCGTCCAATGGAATAGTGAGATCTTCTTTAGCAAAAACATTTCTTCAAATTTGAGACGTGGAAAGTGTTATGTACAGCCGCGAGTTGTTGAGGTAGCTCCAGTTGGTAAGCTACTGGTCCGACACGATCTATAATCTTGAATGGTCCAATGTACCTTGGATTTAGTTTCCCCCATTTACCAAATCGAACAACGCCTTTCCAAGGTGAAACCTTAAGCATGACCATTTCTCCAATTTCAAACTCTATATCTTTTCTTTTACTGTCCGCGTAGCTCTTTTGTCGACTCTGGGCGGTTTTCAATCTTTGTTGAATTTGGATGATTTTCTCGATAGTTTCTTGTATTATCTCCGGACCCGTAATCTGTCTATCCCCCACTTCATTCCAAAAAATCAGAGACCTGCACTTTCTACCATAAAGTGCCTCAAACGGCGCCATCTCAATACTAGAATGATAACTGTTGTTGTAGGAAAATTCTGCTAACGGTAGATGTCGATCCCAACTGTTTCCGAAATCAATAACACATGCTCGTAGCATGTCTTCAATCATTTGTATCGTCCTTTCGCTCTGCCCATCAGTTTGTGGATGATAGGCAGTACTCATGTCTAGACGAGTTCCTAATGCTTGCTGTAATGTCTGCCAGAATCTTGAAATAAATCTGCCATCCCTATCAGAGATAATAGAGATTGGTATTCCATGTCTAGAGATGACTTCCTTCAAATACAGTCGTGCTAACTTCTCCATCTTGTCATCTTCTCTTATTGGCAGGAAGTGTGCTGATTTGGTGAGACGATCAACTATTTACCAAATAGTATCAAAACCACTTGCAGTCCTTGGAAATTTAGTGATGAAATCCATGGTAATGTTTTCCCATTTCCATTCCGGGATTTCGGGTTATTGAAGTAGACCTGATGGTTTTTGATGCTCAGCTTTGACCTTAGAACACATCAAACATTCTCCTACGTATTTAGCAACATCGGCTTTCATACCCGGCCACCAAAAATGTTTCATGAGATCCTTGTACATCTTCCCCGTTCCAGGATGTATTGAGTATCTGGTTTTATGAGCTTCTCTAAGTACCATTTCTCTCATATCTCCAAATTTTGGTACCCAAATCCTTTCAGCCCTATACCGGGTTCTGTCTTCTCGAATATTAAGATGCTTCTCCGATCCTTTGGGTATTTCATCCGTTAAATTTCCCTCTTTTAAAACTCCTTGTTGCGCCTCCTTCATTTGAGTAGTAAGGTTATTGTGAATCATTATATTCATAGATTTTACTCGAATGGGTTCTCTGTCCTTCCTGCTCAAGGCGTCGGCTACCACATTTGCCTTCCCCGGGTGGTAACGAATCTCAAAGTCGTAATCATTCAACAATTCAATCCACCTACGCTGCCTCATATTCAGTTGTTTCTGATTAAATATGTGTTGAAGACTTTTGTGGTCGGTATATATAATACTTTTGACCCCATATAAGTAGTGCCTCCAAGTCTTTAATGCAAAAACAACCGCGCCTAATTCCAAATCATGCGTCGTATAATTTTGTTTGTGAATCTTCAATTGTCTAGACGCATAAGCAATCACCTTCGTTCGTTGCATTAATACACAACCGAGACCTTGCTTTGATGCGTCACAATAAATCACAAAATCATCATTCCCTTCAGGCAATGACAATATAGGTGCCGTAGTTAGCTTTTTCTTCAATAACTGAAACGCTTTCTCTTGTTCATCCTTCCATTCAAATTTCTTCCCTTTATGCGTTAATGCAGTCAAGGGTTTTGCTATTTTGGAAAAGTCTTAGATGAACCTTCTGTAGTAACCAGCTAGTCCTAAAAACTGGCGTATGTGTTTCGGAGTTTTCGGGGTTTCCCACTTTTCAACAGTTTCTATCTTTGCCGGATCCACCTTAATACCTTCTTTGTTCACTATGTGACCGAGGAATTGAACTTCTTCCAACCAAAATGCACACTTTGAAAATTTAGCGTACAATTCTTCCTTCCTCAATACTTCTAACACCTTTCTCAAATGTTCACCGTGTTCTTGGTCATTCTTTGAGTAAATAAGTATGTCATCAATGAAAACAATGAAAAACTTGTCAAGGTATGGTCCACACACTCGGTTCATAAGGTCCATGAACACAGCTGGTGCATTAGTTAAACAAACGGCATGACCATAAACTCGTAATGACCGTAACGTGTTCTGAAAGCAGTCTTTGGAATATCATCTTCTTTCACCCGCATTTGATGATACCCGGAACGTAAGTCAATCTTTGAATAAACAGACGAGCCTTGTAGTTGATCAAGTAAGTCGTCGATTCTCGGTAGTGGGTAGCGGTTCTTGATGGTAAGTTTGTTCAACTCTCGGTAGTCGATACACAACCTGAATGTACCATCTTTCTTCTTGACAAACAAAACAGGAGCTCCCCACGGTGATGTGCTTGGTCGAATGAAACCACGCTCTAAAAGTTCTTGTAATTGGCTTTGCAGTTCTTTCATCTCGCTGGGTGCGAGTCTGTAAGGAGCACGAGCTATTGGTGTAGCTCCTGGTACAAGATCTATTTGAAATTCAACGGATCGATGTGGGGGTAATCCCGGTAATTCTTTCGGAAATACATCGGGAAATTCTTTTGCGACGGGAACATCATTGATGCTCTTTTCTTCAGTTTGTACTTTCTCGACGTGTGCTAGAACAGCATAACAACCTTTTCTTATTAGTGTTTATGCCTTCAAATTACTAATAAGATGTAGCTTCGTGTTGCCCTTTTCTCTGTACACCATTAAGGGTTTTCCTTTTTCTCGTATAATGCGAATTGCATTTTTGTAACAAACGATCTCTGCTTTCACTTCTTTCAACCAGTCCATACCGATTATCACATCAAAACTCCCTAACTCTACTGGTATCAAGTCAATCTTAAATGTTTCGCTAACCAGTTTAATTTCTCGATTCCGACATATGTTATCTGCTGAAATTAATTTACCATTTGCTAATTCGAGTAAAAATTTACTATCCAAAGGCGTCAATGGACAACTTAATTTAGCACAAAAATCTCTACTCATATAGCTTCTATCCGCACCCGAATCAAATAAAACGTAAACAGATTTATTGTCAATAAGAAACGTACCCGTAACAAGCTCCGGGTCTTCCTGTGCCTCTGCCGCATTAATATTGAAAACTCTTCCGCGGACTTGTCCATTCGTGTTCTCCTGGTTCGGGCAATTTCTAATAATGTGGCCTGGTTTTCCACATTTATAACAAACTACATTGGCATAACTTGCTCCGACACTACTTGCTCCGCCATTACTCGTTCCGACACCATTTGTTCCTTTCGTTCTGTTAACCCCTGGTTCGTAGACCTCACACTTCGCCGCGCTATGACCATTTATTTTACACTTGTTGCAAAATTTGGTGCAGAACCCCGAGTGATACTTTTCACACCTTTGGCATAGCAGCTTCTGATTGTTGTTGTTGTTGCGGTTATTATTGTTGTTAAGATGATTGTTGTAGTTGTTGTTGTTGTTGTTGTTGGACCGTTTGTTGTAGTTGCGATTGATGTTGCGATTGTTGGGATAGTTTTTGCGATTATTGTTGTAATTGCTGCTGTTGTTGTATTGGTGATTCTTATCATCGTTTTCCTCCCACTTTCTTTTGACTTGCTTCACATTGGCCTCTTCAGCAGTCTGTTCTTTAATTCTTTCTTCAATCTGGTTTTCTAGTTTGTGAGCCATTCTACATGCCTGTTGTATGGAGGCGGGCTCGTGTGAACTTATATCTTCTTGGATTCTTTCCGGTAATCCTTTCACAAACGCGTCGATCTTCTCTTCCTCATCTTCGAATGCTCCCGGACACAATTGGCATAATTCTGTGAATCGTCTTTCATACGTGGTAATATCAAATCCTTGGGTTCGTAACCCTCTAAGTTCTGTCTTGAGCTTATTGACGTCGGTTCTGGGACGGTACTTCTCGTTCATCAAGTGCTTGAATGCTGACCACGGTAGTGCGTAAGAATCATCTTGTCCCACTTGCTCTAGATAGGTATTCCACCATGTTAATGCAGAACTTGTGAAGGTATGCGTAGCGTACTTCACTTTGTCCTCTTCAGTACACTTACTTATGGCAAACACCGATTCGACCTTCTCGGTCCACCGTTTCAATCCGATCGGTCCTTCGGTTCCATCAAATTCCAAAGGTTTGCAGGCAGTGAATTCTTTGTAGGTGCATCCTACATGATTTTCTGTACTGCTAGATCCAAGGTTATTGTTGGTATGTAGCGCAGCCTGTACTGCGGCTATGTTTGAAGCAAGAAAGGCACGAAATTCCTCTTCACTCATATTCAAGGTGTGTCGAGTAGTCGGTGCCATTTCCTTCAAAATAGTCAAATGAAACGAGTTAATCATATAGAATATCAAGAGTAGTCAATAGTATTTCGTAGCGTAATATGAACTTATTTATAAAAGCTCTTTCTTCATATTAGCGTTTTATACTCTTTAATTCGGGTAGTACCTACCCGTTAAGTTCATACTTAGTAGCTAACATACCATTTCAACTACTACAATTCTATATGAAAAACTAATCACAAAAAAAAAAAATATATATCATATTCAAACCTTTATACAATAACTTGCAAACTTGCAATACCGCTATTTTACATATAGCATGAAATATAGCACATAAAACTTTGATACAAAGTAGTTGCGAAGATAATTCTAGTTAATAAATAAGGCGTTCAGCAAAGGCAACAAAGACACGTAATTTATACGTCCAGAAACAAGTCATGCATTCTGGTTTTACTAATACCACTTCCCATCCTTGGTCTTGCGGAACGTAACCGTTGTGACCGGTAGTATGACAACGTGTTGTAACGTCGTCAAAAGGGCGAAGGTTACGTAATGACCAACAGTCTCGTAATAACCTAAAAACCTCATTTCTTACCCCAATTACCGACTCCGTCACTTGTGAGAACGTTTTGTTTAATAGTTGTAGCCCGATGTTCTTTTTCTCACTTTGGTGAGAAGCGAAAATTACTAACCCATAAGCATAACATGCTTCTTTATGTTGCATGTTAGCCGCTTTTTCTAAATCATGAAGTCCTATATTCGGGTACATTGAGTCAAAATAATTTCTTAACCCGTTGCGTAAAATAGCATTTGGGTTTCCCGCAATATATGCGTCAAAGTAAACACATCGTAACTTATGGGTTTCCCAATGTGATATCCCCCATCTTTCAAACGAAAGCCTTTTATAAACCAAGGCATTCTTGGAACGTTCTTCGAATGTCTTACAAACTGATTTTGCCATAAATAGTTGTGCCGAGGAATTCTGACCGACTCTAGACAAGATTTCATCAATCATGTCTCCGGGTAAGTCTTCTAAAATATTGGGTTGTCTATCCATTTTGTGTTTTTATACTATAAAATAGACAAGAGTTAGATTCATAAAAGATACTTATTAATACAAGCGATTTTTACATATATCGTAAAGCATAAGCACACTATATTACATATATTACACTGCACAAATACAACTATCTTATTCCGACTCACTCATTTCTTCTTTTTCGAACTTGGTTCTTTTTGCTAAGTTTTTAGGGATATATGATGTTCCCCTAATACGAGCCGTCGTTTTCCACATTGGTCTAGAAACACCTGGTGGTTTAGAGGTTCCCGGGTTATTGTTACAACTTAAGAAATACGGGTGTTGACGATACATATAAAGTTCATCGGGGTTAGAATCAGATTTCTCTATTTTTATGCCCTTTCCCTTATTGTTCTCTTTTGCCTTTTTAAATTCAGTTGGGGTAATTTCTATAACATCATCGGAATCCTCGTCGGGATCCGATTCATCGGAGAATTGGTAATCCTCCCAATATTTTGCTTCCTTGGCGGAAACACCGTTGACCATAATTAACTTTGGTCGGTTGGTTGAGGATTTTCTTCTACTTAACCGTTTTATTATTTCCCCCACTGGTTCTTCTTCCGGTTCCGATTCTTCTTCCGGTTCCGATTCTTCTTCCGGTTCCGACTCTTCTTCCGGTTCCTCTTCGAGAACTTGTGAATCAGTCCACGAATCATTCCAATTTACATCTGACTCTTCATTATTATTAGGTGAGTCAATGGGACTAGTTCTAGAGGTAGACATCTATCACATAATATCAAACACGTTAAGAGATTAATATATCACATAATATTCACATGTTAAAAATATATAGTTTCCAACAAAATTTGTTAAGCAATCTATTTTTTTTGTTTTTTTAAAGTAAACACGGTCGAAGTCCAGACTCACTAATGCATCCTAACAAACTCGATAAGACACACTAATGCAAAATTCTGGTTCTCTAAGACTAACGCTCGGATACCAACTTAAATGTCCCGTTCTTATTGATTAAAAATGTTCCATATTAATTAATTTCGTTGCGAGGTTTTGACCTCTATATGAGACGTTTTTCAAAGACTGCATTCATTTTTAAAACAAACCATAACCTTTCTTTCATAAATAAAGGTTTAAAAAACTTTACGTAGATTATCAAATAATGATAATCTAAAATATCATGTTTACACACGACCATTACATAATGGTTTACAATACAAATATGTTACATCAAAATCAGTTTCTTGAATGCAGTTTTTACACAATATCATACAAACATGGACTCCAAATCTTGTCCTTATTTTAGTATGCAACAGCGGAAGCTCTTAGTATTCACCTGAGAATAAACATGCTTTAAACGTCAACAAAAATGTTGGTGAGTTATAGGTTTAACCTATATATATCAAATCGTAACAATAGACCACAAGATTTCATATTTCAATACACATCCCATACATAGAGATAAAAATCATTCATATGGTGAACACCTGGTAACCGACATTAACAAGATGCATATATAAGAATATCCCCATCATTCCGGGACACCCTTCGGATATGATATAAATTTCGAAGTACTAAAGCATCCGGTACTTTGGATGGGGTTTGTTAGACCCAATAGATCTATCTTTAGGATTCGCGTCAATTAGGGTGTATGTTCCCTAATTCTTAGATTACCAGACTTAATAAAAAGGGGCATATTCGATTTCGATAATTCAACCATAGAATGTAGTTTCACGTACTTGTGTCTATTTTGTAAATCATTTATAAAACCTGCATGTATTCTCATCCCAAAAATATTAGATTTTAAAAGTGGGACTATAACTCACTTTCACAGATTTTTACTTCGTCGGGAAGTAAGACTTGACCACTGGTTGATTCACGAACCTATAACAATATATACATATATATCAAAGTATGTTCAAAATATATTTACAATACTTTTAATACATTTTGATGTTTTAAGTTTATTAAGTCAGCTGTCCTCGTTAGTAACCTACAACTAGTTATCCACAGTTAGATGTACAGAAATAAATCGATAAATATTATCTTGAATCAATCCACGACCCAGTGTATACGTATCTCAGTATTGATCACAACTCAAACTATATATATATTTTGGAATCAACCTCAACCCTGTATAGCTAACTCCAACATTCACATATAGAGTGTCTATGGTTGTTCCGCAATATATATATATATATATATATGGGTCGACATGATAGGTCAAAACATTGTATATGTATCTATGATATCTCAAGATTACATAATATACAATATAAGTTGATTAGGTTATGGTTGGAATAGATTTATTACTAACTTTCACGTAGGTAAAATGAGTAGTTTTTATCAATCTTGTTTTACTCTCTATTTCTTCGTTTCTAATCCGTTTTGAGTGATTCCAGTGGCCACGGTTTTGTATTGAACTTAAATTTATGAATCTAAACAGAAAAAGTATAAGTTTATAGTCGGAAATACAAGTTACAAGTCATTTTTGAAAGAGGTAGTCATTTCCGTCGAAAGAACGACATCTTGATGACCATTTTGAAAAACATACTTTCACTTTGAGTTTAACCATGATTTTTGGATATAGTTTCATGTTCATAAGAAAAATCATTTTTCTAGAAGTATAGCTTTTAAATCAAAGTTCTTCTTAGCTTTTAATTATCCCAACCAAAACAGCCCCCGGTTTTACTACGACGGCGTATATCCAGTTTTATGGTGTTTATCGTGTTTTCGGGTTTTAAATCATTAAGTTAGCATATCATATAGATATAGAACATGTGTTTAGTTGATTTTAAAAGTCTAGTTAGAAGGATTAACTTTATTTGCGAACAAGTTTAGAATTAACTAAACTATGTTCTAGTGATTACAAGTTTATAACGTTGAATAAGACAGCTTTTTATGTATGAATTGAATGATGTTATGAACATCATTACTACCTCAAGTTCCTTGGATAAACCTACTGGAAATGAGAAAAATGGATCTAGCTTCAAAGGATCCTTGGATGGCTTGAAAGTTCTTGAAGCAGAATCATGACACGAAAACAATTTCAAGTAAGATTTCCACTCGAAATAAGATTGTTATAGTTATAGAAATTGAATTAAAGTTTGAATATGATTATTACCTTGTATTAGAAATATAACCTACTGTAAGTAACAAAGGTTTTGTTGATCTTGGATGATTACTTGGAATGGATTTAGAAAACTTGGAAGTAAACTTGCAATCTTGGAAGTATTCTTGATTTTATGAAACTAGAACTTTTGGAATTTATGAAGAACACTTAGAACTTGAAGATAGAACTTGAGAGAGATCAATTAGATGAAGAAAATTGAAGAATGAAAGTGTTTGTAGGTGTTTTTGGTCGTTGGTGTATGGATTAGATATAAAGGATATGTAATTTTATTTTCATGTAAATAAGTCATGAATGATTACTCATATTTTTGTAATTTTATGAGATATTTCATGCTAGTTTCCAAATGATGGTTCCCACATGTGTTAGGTGACTCACATGGGCTGCTAAAAGCTGATCATTGGAGTGTATATACCAATAGTACATACATCTAAAAGCTGTGTATTGTACGAGTACGAATACAGGTGCATACGAGTAGATTTGTTGATGAAACTGAACGAGGATGTAATTGTAAGCATTTTTGTTAAGTAGAAGTATTTTGATAAGTGTCTTGAAGTCTTTCAAAAGTTTATGAATACATATTAAAACACTACATGTATATACATTTTAACTGAGTCGTTAAGTCATCGTTAGTCGTTACATGTAAATGTTGTTTTGAAACCTTTAGGTTAACGATTTTGTTAAATGTTGTTAACCCAATGTTTATAATATAAAATGAGATTTTAAATTATTATATTATCTTGATATTATGATGTACAACTATCTCTTAATATGATCTATATACATTAAATGTCGTTACAACGATAATCGTTACATATATGTCTCGTTTCAAAATCATTAAGTTAGTAGTCTTATTTTTACATATGTAGTTCATTGTTAATACACTTAATGATATATTTACTTATCATTTAACATAATTAACCAAGTGTATCAATATCTTAATATGATTCATATGTACCTAGTAAGACGTTATAACGATAATCGTTATATATATCGTTTTCGAGTTTCTTGATTTAATAGTCTCATTTTTATGTATATAACTCATTGTTAAAATACCTAATGAGATACATACTTATAATAAAATCATCTTAACTATATATATATATAACCATATATATGTCATCGTATAGTTTTTACAAGTTTTAACGTTCGTGAATCACCGGTCAACTTGGGTGGTCATTTGTCTATATGAAACCTATTCCAATTAATCAAGTCTTAATAAGTTTGATTGCTTAACATGTTGGAAACACTTAATCATGTAAATATCAATTTCATTTAATATATATAAATATGGAAAAGTTCGGGTCACTACACGTATCTTATATCGTTGAAAAGGTATTTTGACAAGGAACACAACTAAACACATTTCAACACACAATTCAATACTTTCAACAACCCAAATCACATTCAATGCTCATCATTTAAGGCATTCAAGTTCATAAATGCAAATCAATGATTCGGGCCACCAATTTACATGAATGATATGCCGTTTCGAAGATAATTAAACATACAATGAAACTAAACACTTACTGATAACATCTCATGTCATTCAAAGCATCAAAGGTTCATTTCAAGTTCATCAAACCCTAACCTAAATCCACCAAAATCAATAATCAAGTTTATGAAGTTTTCTAAAGCAACCTACACATCAAGTTGAAGCTAGTGATACTAGTAACACATTTAATACTTGCACTTTATCATAACAACAACATTTAAGCAACCAAATCATCAATCAAAGACACCAAACTTTCAAGTTCATGCTAGTTACTAAAAATAACAAGATCAAACATATAAATCATATATTCATGTTAGACTTGAGCCATAGACACTAACTAACAACTTTATAAGTTAAAAACATCAAGAACACAAAATCTAGTGATTTTAGAAAGTTACTCAAATGTAAAGAAATCGGTATGGAATCGAAGAGGAAGTTGCAAGGATTTCAAATATGTAATTTGTTTGGATTGATGCTTTATCGATTGGAAATAGATGATGATTCTTTGCAATGGGTTTTGAGAGAAAATGTGAAAGTAATTAAGAAAAAGGAAAATGAATGGATAATGAAAGGAGGAGAAAGAGTTGACTCTTTGGCCTAGTCACTTCTTTGCTCTTTTGTCAAACTTAGTCCCTCAACTTTGGATCGGGTGTGTGAATTACCTAAACAAGATATTTTAAAACGCGTATTAACGAAAGATGTTATAAACCTATAACGGACTTTAAAATAGTTAAACGGAAAGTGAATGGAAAAAGGCGGGATGTTACATATGTAGTGACCCGAACTTTTCCATGTTTATATATATTAATTGAGATTGATATTTATATGATTAAATGTTTCCAACATGTTAAGCAATCAAACTTGTTAAGACTTGATTAATTGAAATATGTTTCATATAGACAATTGACCACCCAAGTTGACCGGCGATTCACGAACGTTAAAACTTGTAAAAACGACATGACGATATATATATGGATATACATATGGTTAACATGAGATTATGATAAGTAAGTATCTCCATAAGTATATTAACAATGAGTTATATACATATAAACAAGACTACTAACTTAAGGATTTCGAAACGAGACATATATGTAACGATTATCGTTGTAACGACATTTAATTGTATATATATCATATTAAGATATATTAATATATCATAATATCATGATAATATAATAATTTAACATCTCATTAGATATAATAAACAATGGGTTAACAACATTAATTGAGATCGTTAACTTAAAGGTTTCAAAACAACACTTACATGTAACGACTAACGATGACTTAACGACTCAGTTAAAATGTATATACATGTAGTGTATTTAGATGTATTAAAATACTTTTGGAAGACTTCAAGACATATATCAAAACACTCATACTTAACGAAAATGGTTACAGTTACTTTCCCATTCTTTTCTTTCATCAAAAATTCTAGTCGTATTCTTACCCGTATTATACACAGCTTCAAAACGTACTTACTATGAGTATATACCAATAGGAACTAGCATGGAATTCCACTCTTGATTATGTCATGTATGACTAATCAATTTTAACTTCTACCATGAGCTAGTCAACTAACTAGAACTCCTTTTAACCCCACTCACCACTCACCAATTACCACTCATCATTCACTCCATTTCACTTCCAATTCTCTTTCTAATTCTCTCTCAACACACACACACACACACTATTATGAATGTATTTTTCCAGTAGTTAATCAGCATCTTCATCAAAAATCACTTCAAGAATCAAGCTATAATCATCATAGGAAGAACACTTCAAGAACACTTCAAAAATCCCTTCAAGTTTACTAATTTACTTCCAAGCTTTCTAATCCATTCCAAGTAATCATCTAAGATCAAGAAACCTTTGTTATATACAGTAGGTTATCTTTCTTATTCAAGGTAATATTCATATTCAAACTTTGATTCAATTTCTATAACTATAAACTATCTTAATTCGAGTAAAAATCTTACTTGAACTTGTTTTTGTGTCATGATCCTACTTCAAGAACTTTCAAGCCATCCAAGATCCTTTGAAGCTAGATCATTTCTTGTCACTTCCAGTAGGTTTACCTACTAAAATTGAGGTAGTAATGATGTTCATAACATCATTCGATTCATATATATAAAACTATCTTATTCGAAGGTTTAAACTCGTAATCACTAGAACATAGTTTAGTTAATTATAAACTTGTTCGCAAACAAAAGTTAATCCTTCTAACTTGACTTTTAAAATTAACTAAACACATGTTCTATATCTATATGATATGCTAACTTAATGATTTAAAACCTGGAAACACGAAAAACACCGTAAAACCGGATTTACGCCGTCGTAGTAACACCGCGGGCTGTTTTGGGTTAGTTAATTAAAAACTATGATAGACTTTGATTTAAAAATTGTTATTCTGAGAAAATGATTTTTATTATGAACATGAAACTATATCCAAAAATTATGGTTAAACTCAAAGTGGAAGTATGTTTTCTAAAATGGTCATCTAGACGTCGTTCTTTCGACTGAAATGACTACCTTTACAAAAACGACTTGTAACTTATTTTCCGACTATAAACCTATACTTTTTCTGTTTAGATTCATAAAATAGAGTTCAATATGAAACCATAGCAATTTGATTCACTCAAAACGGATTTAAAATGAAGAAGTTATGGGTAAAACAAGATTGGATAATTTTTCTCATTTTAGCTACGTGAAAATTGGTAACAAATCTATTCCAACCTTAACTTAATCAACTTGTATTGTATATTATGTAATCTTGAGATACCATAGACACGTATACAATGTTTCGACCTATCATGTCGACACATCTATATATATTTCGGAACAACCATAGACACTCTATATGTGAATGTTGGAGTTAGCTATACAGGGTTGAGGTTGATTCCAAAATATATATAGTTTGAGTTGTGATCAATACTGAGATACGTATACACTGGGTAGTGGATTGATTCAAGATAACATTTATCGATTTATTTCTGTACATCTAACTGTGGACAACTAGTTGTAGGTTACTAACGAGGACAGCTGACTTAATACTTAAAACATCAAAATATATTAAAAGTGTTGTAAATATATTTTGAACATACTTTAATATACATGTATATATTGTTATAGGTTCGTGAATCAACAGTGGCCAAGTCTTACTTCTCGACGAAGTAAAAATCTGTGAAAGTGAGTTATAGTCCCACTTTTAAAATCTAATATTTTTGGGACGAGAATACATGCAGGTTTTATAAATGATTTACAAAATAGACACAAGTACGTGAAACTACATTCTATGGTTGAATTATCGAAATCGAATATGCCCCTTTTTATTAAGTCTGGTAATCTAAGAATTAGGGAACATACACCCTAATTGACGCGAATCCTAAAGATAGATCTATTGGGCCTAACAAACCCCATCCAAAGTATCGGATGCTTTAGTACTTCGAAATTTATATCATATCCGAAGGGTGTCCCGGAATGATGGGGATATTCTTATATATGCATCTTGTTAATGTCGGTTACCAGGTGTTCACCATATGAATGATTTTTATCTCTATGTATGGGATGTATATTGAAATATGAAATCTTGTGGTCTATTGTTACAATTTGATATATATAGGTTAAACCTATAACTCACCAACATTTTTGTTGACGTTTAAAGCATGTTTATTCTCAGGTGAATACTAAGAGCTTCCGCTGTTGCATACTAAAATAAGGACAAGATTTGGAGTCCATGTTTGTATCATACTGTGTAAAAACTGCATTCAAGAAACTGATTTCGATGTAACATATTTGTATTGTAAACCATTATGTAATGGTCGTGTGTAAACAGGATATTTTAGATTATCATTATTTGATAATCTACGTAAAGCTTTGTAAACCTTTATTTATGAAATAAAGGTTATGGTTTGTTTTAAAAATGAATGCAGTCTTTGAAAAACGTCTCATATAGAGGTCAAAACCTCGTAACGAAATCAATTAATATGGAACGTTTTTAATCAATAAGAACAGGACATTTCAATTGGTATCCGAGCGTTGGTCTTAGAGAACCAGAATTTTGCATTAGTGTGTCTTATTGAGTTTGTTAGGATGCATTAGTGAGTCTGGACTTCGACCGTGTTTACTTGAAAAATGATTGCTTAACAAATTTTGTTGGAAACTATATATTTTTAACATGTGAATATTATGTGATATATTAATCTCTTAACGCGTTTGATATTATGTGATAGATGTCTACCTCTAGAACAAGTCCCATTGACTCACCTAATAATAATGAAGAGTCAAATGTAAATTGGAATGATTCGTGGACTGATTCACAAGTTCCCGAAGAGGAACCGGAAGAAGAGTCGGAACCAGAAGAAGAATCGGAACTGGAAGAAGAATCGGAACCGGATGAAGAAATAGAACCGGTGGGGGAAATAATAAAACGGTTGAGTAAAAGAAAATCCTCAACCAACCGACCAAGGTTAATTATGGTCAATGGTGTTTCCGCTAAGGAAGCAAAATATTGGGAGGATTACCAATTCTCCGATGAATCGGATTCTGACGAGAATTCCGATGATGTTATAGAAATTACCCCAACTGAATTTAAAAAGGCAAAAGAAAATAATAAGGGAAAGGGCATAAAAATAGAGAAATCTAATTCCAACCCCGATGAACTTTATATGTATCGTCAACCCCCGAAGTCCTTAAGTTGTAACAATGACCCGAGAACCTCTAAACCACCAGGTTTTTCTAAACTAATGTGGAAAACGACGGCTCGTATTAGGGGAACATCATATATCCCTAGAAACTTGGCAAAACGAACCAAAACCAAAGAAGAAGAAACAAGCGAGTCGGAATAAGATAGTTGTATTCGTGTGGTGTAATATATGTAATATAGTGTGCTTATGCTTTATGATATATGTAAAAATTGCTTGTATTAATAAGTATTTTTTTATGAATCTAACTCTTATCTATTTTACAGTATAAAAACACAAAATGGATAGACAACCCAATATTTTAAGAGACCTACCCGGAGACATGATTGATGAAATCTTGTCTAGAGTCGGTCAGAATTCTTCGGCACAACTATTTAAGGCGAGATTAGTTTGTAAGACATTCGAAGAACGTTCCAAGAATGCCTTGGTTTATAAAAGGCTTTCGTTCGAAAGATGGGGGATATCACATTGGGAAATCCATAAGTTACGATGTGTTTACTTTGACGCATATATTGCGGGGAACCCAAATGCTATTTTACGCAATGGGTTAAGAAATTATTTTGACTCAATATATCCGAATATTGGACTTCGTGATTTAGAAAAAGCGGCTAACATGCAACATAAAGAAGCATGTTATGCTTATGGATTAGTAATGTTCGCTTCTCACCAAAGTGAGAACAAGAACATCGGCCTACAACTATTAAACAAAACGTTCCCACAAGTGACGGAGTCGGTAATTGGGGTAAGAAATGAGGTTTTTAGATTGTTACGGGACTGTTGGACATTACGTAACCCTCGTCCCTTTGACGACGTTACAACACGCTATCTTATCAACGGCCATAACGGTTATGTTCCACAAGACCAAGGATGGGAAGTAGTCCTAGTAAAACCAGAATGCATGACTTGTTTCTGGACGTATGAATTACGTGTCTTTATTGCCTTTGCTGAACGACTTGTGTACTAGCTAGAATTATCTTCACAACTATCTTGTATCAAAGTTATTGTGTGCTATATTTCATGCTTTATGTAAAATAAGCGGTATTGTAAGTTTGTAAAATATTGTATAAAAGTTTGAACGCGAAATATTATTATAATCAGTTTTTCATATAGAATTGTAGTAGTTGAATTGTATATTAGCTACTAAGTATGAACTTAACGGGTAGGTACTACCCGAATTTAAACTTATAAAACGCTAATATGAAGAAAAAGCTTTTATAAATGAGTTCATATTATGCTACGAAATACTATTAACTACTCTTAATATTCTGTATGATTAACTTGTTCTATTTGACTATTTTGAAGGAAATGGCACCGACTACTCGACACACCGCGAATATGAATGAAGAGGAATTCCGTACTTTTCTAGCTTCAAACATAGCCGCAGTACAGGCTGCGCTACATACCAACAATAACCTTGGATCTAGCAGTACAGGAAATCATGTAGGATGCACCTACAAAGAATTCATTGCCTGCAAACCTTTGGAATTTGATGGAACCGAAGGACCGATCGGATTGAAACGGTGGACCGAGAAGGTCGAATCGGTGTTTGCCATAAGTAAGTGTACTGAAGAGGACAAATAAAGTACGCTACGCATACCTTCACAGGTTCTGCGTTTACATGGTGGAATACCTATCTAGAGCAAATGAGACAAGACGATGCGTACGCACTACCGTGGTCAGCATTCAAGCACTTGATGAACGAGAAGTACCGTCCCAGAACCGAGGTCAATAAGCTCAAGACAGAACTTAGAGGGTTACGAACCCAAGGATTTGATATTACCACGTACGAAAGACGATTCACAGAATTGTGCCTATTGTGTCCGGGAGCATTCGAAGATGAGGAAGAGAAGATCGACGCATTTGTGAAAGGATTACCGGAAAGAATCCAAGAAGATATAAGTTCACACGATCCCGCCTCCATACAACAGACATGTAGAATGGCTCACAAACTAGTGAACCAGATTGAAGAAAGAATTAAAGAACAGACTGCTGAAGATGCCAATGTGAAGCAAGTCAAAAGAAAGTGGGAGGAAAACGGTGATAAGAATCACCAATACAACAACAACAGCAATTACAACAATAATCGCAACAATTATCCCAATAATCGCAACATCAATCGCAACTACAACAAACGGCCCAACAACAACAACAACAACAACAACAATAACAACAGCAACTACAACAATCATCCCAACAACAATAATAACTGCAACAACAACAACAATCAGAAGCAGCTATGCCAAAGGTGTGAAAAGTATCACTCGGGGTTCTGCACCAAATTTTGCAACAAGTGTAAAAGAAATGGTCATAGCGCGGCGAAGTGTGAGGTCTACGGACCAGGGGTTAATAGAACGAAAGGAACAAATGGTGTCGGAACAAGTAATGGCGGAGCAAGTAGTGTCGGAGCAAGTTATGCCAATGTAGTTTGTTATAAATGTGGAAAACCGGGCCACATTATTAGAAATTGCCCGAACCATGAGAACACGAATGGACAAGGCCGCGGAAGAGTTTTCAATATTAATACGGCAGAGGCACAAGAAGACCCAGAGCTTGTTACGGGTACGTTTCTTATTGACAATAAATCTGCTTACGTTTTATTTGATTCGGGTGCAGATAGAAGCTATATGAGTAGAGATTTTTGTGCTAAATTAAGTTGTCCATTGACGCCTTTGGATAGTAAATTTTTACTCGAATTAGCAAATGGTAAATTAATTTCAGCAGATAATATATGTCGGAATCGAGAAATTAAACTGGTTAGCGAAACATTTAAGATTGATTTGATACCAGTAGAGTTAGGGAGTTTTGATGTGATAATCGGTATGGACTGGTTGAAAGAAGTGAAAGCAGAGATCGTTTGTTACAAAAATGCAATTCGCATTATACGAGAAAAAGGAAAACCCTTAATGGTGTACGGAGAAAAGGGCAACACGAAGCTACATCTTATTAGTAATTTGAAGGCACAAAAACTAATAAGAAAAGGTTGCTATGCTGTTCTAGCACACGTTGAGAAAGTACAAACTGAAGAAAAGAGCATCAATGATGTTCCCATTGCAAAAGAATTTCCCGATGTATTTCCGAAAGAATTACCGGGATTACCCTCACATCGATCCGTTGAATTTCAAATAGATCTTGTACCAGGAGCTGCACCAATAGCTCGTGCTCCTTACAGACTCGCACCCAGCGAGATGAAAGAACTGCAAAGCCAATTACAAGAACTTTTAGAGCGTGGTTTTATTCGACCAAGCACATCACCGTGGGGAGCTCCTGTTTTGTTTGTCAAGAAGAAAGATGGTACATTCAGGTTGTGTATCGACTACCGAGAGTTGAACAAACTTACCATCAAGAACCGCTACCCACTACCGAGAATCGACGACTTATTTAATCAACTACAAGGCTCGTCTGTTTATTCAAAGATTGACTTACGTTCCGGGTATCATCAAATGCGGGTGAAAGAAGATGATACTCCAAAGACTGCTTTCAGAACACGTTACGGTCAATATGAGTTTATGGTCATGCCATTTGGTTTAATTAATGCACCAGCTGTGTTCATGGACCTTATGAACCGAGTGTGTGGACCATACCTTGACAAGTTTGTCATTGTTTTCATTGATGACATACTTATTTACTCAAAGAATGACCAAGAACACGGTGAACATTTGAGAAAGGTGTTAGAAGTATTAAGGAAGGAAGAATTGTACGCTAAGTTTTCAAAGTGTGCATTTTGGTTAGAAGAAGTTCAATTCCTCGGTCACATAGTGAACAAAGAAGGTATTAAGGTGGATCCGGCAAAGATAGAAACTGTTGAAAAGTGGGAAACCCCGAAAACTCCGAAACACATACGCCAGTTTTTAGGACTAGCTGGTTACTACAGAAGGTTCATACAAGACTTTTCCAGAATAGCAAAACCCTTGACTGCATTAATGCATAAAGGGAAGAAATTTGAATGGAATGATGAACAAGAGAAAGCGTTTCAGTTATTGAAGAAAAAGCTAACTACGGCACCTATATTGTCATTGCTTGAAGGGAATGATGATTTTGTGATTTATTGTGATGCATCAAAGCAAGGTCTCGGTTGTGTATTAATGCAACGAACGAAGGTGATTGCTTATGCGTCTAGACAATTGAAGATTCACGAACAAAATTATACGACGCATGATTTGGAATTAGGCGCGGTTGTTTTTGCATTAAAGACTTGGAGGCACTACTTATATGGGGTCAAAAGTATTATATATACCGACCACAAAAGTCTTCAACACATATTTAATCAGAAACAACTGAATATGAGGCAGCTTAGGTGGATTGAATTGTTGAATGATTACAACTTTGAGATTCGTTACCACCCGGGAAAGGCAAATGTGGTAGCCGATGCCTTGAGCAGGAAGGACAGAGAACCCATTCGAGTAAAATCTATGAATATAATGATTCATAATAACCTTACTACTCAAATAAAGGAGGCGCAACAAGGAGTTTTAAAAGAGGGAAATTTAAAGGATGAAATACCCAAGGGATCGGAGAAGCATCTTAATATCGGGAAGACGGAACCCGGTATAGGGCTGAAAGGATTTGGGTACCAAAATTTAGAGATATGAGAGAAATGGTACTTAGAGAAGCTCATAAAACCAGATACTTAATACATCCTGGAACGGGGAAGATGTACAAGGATCTCAAGAAACATTTTTGGTGGCCGGGTATGAAAGCCGATGTTGCTAAATATGTAGGAGAATGTTTGACGTGTTCTAAGGTCAAAGCTGAGCATCAGAAACCATCAGGTCTACTTCAACAACCCGAAATCCCGGAATGGAAATGGGAAAACATTACCATGGATTTCATCACTAAATTGCTAAGGACTGCAAGTGGTTTTGATACTATTTGGGTAATAGTTGATCGTCTCACCAAATCAGCACACTTCCTGCCAATAAGAGAAGACGACAAGATGGAGAAGTTAGCACGACTGTATTTGAAGGAAGTCGTCTCCAGACATGGAATACCAATCTCTATTATCTCTGATAGGGATGGTAGATTTATTTCAAGATTCTGGCAGACATTACAGCAAGCATTAGGAACTCGTCTAGACATGAGTACTGCCTATCATCCACAAACTGATGGGCAGAGTGAAAGGACGATACAAACGCTTGAAGACATGCTACGAGCATGTGTTATTGATTTCGGAAACAGTTGGGATCGACATCTACCGTTAGCAGAATTTTCCTACAACAACAGCTACCATTCAAGCATTGAAATGGCGCCGTTTGAAGCACTTTATGGTAGAACGTGCAGGTCTTCGATTTGTTGGAGTGAAGTAGGGGATAGACAGATTACGGGTCCAGAGATTATACAAGAAACTACCGAGAAGATCATCCAAATTCAACAACGGTTGAAAACCGCCCAAAGTCGACAAAAGAGCTACGCTGACATTAAAAGAAAAGATATAGAATTTGAAATTGGAGAGATGGTCATGCTTAAAGTTGCACCTTGGAAAGGCGTTGTTCGATTTGGTAAACGAGGGAAATTAAATCCAAGGTATATTGGACCATTCAAGATTATTGATCGTGTCGGACCAGTAGCTTACCGACTTGAGTTACCTCAACAACTCGCGGCTGTACATAACACTTTCCACGTCTTGAATTTGAAGAAATGTTTTGCTAAAGAAGATCTCACTATTCCATTAGATGAAATCCAAATCAACCAAAAACTTCAATTCATCGAAGAACCCGTCGAAATAATGGATCGTGAGGTTAAAAGACTTAAGCAAAACAAGATACCAATTGTTAAGGTTCGATGGAATGCTCGTAGAGGACCCAAGTTCACCTGGGAGCGTGAAGATCAGATGAAGAAGAAATACCCGCATCTATTTCCAGAAGATTCGTCAACACCTTCAACAGCTTAAAATTTCGGGACGAAATTTATTTAACGGGTAGGTACTGTAGTGACCCGAACTTTTCCATGTTTATATATATTAATTGAGATTGATATTTACATGATTAAATGTTTCCAACATGTTAAGCAATCAAACTTGTTAAGACTTGATTAATTGAAATATGTTTCATATAGACAATTGACCACCCAAGTTGACCGGCGATTCACGAACGTTAAAACTTGTAAAAACGACATGACGATATATATATGGATATACATATGGTTAACATGAGATTATGATAAGTAAGTATCTCCATAAGTATATTAACAATGAGTTATATACATATAAACAAGACTACTAACTTAAGGATTTCGAAACGAGACATATATGTAACGATTATCGTTGTAACGACATTTAAATGTATATATATCATATTAAGATATATTAATATATCATAATATCATGATAATATAATAATTTAACATCTCATTAGATATAATAAACAATGGGTTAACAACATTAATTGAGATCGTTAACTTAAAGGTTTCAAAACAACACTTACATGTAACGACTAACGATGACTTAACGACTCAGTTAAAATGTATATACATGTAGTGTATTTAGATGTATTAAAATAATTTTGGAAGACTTCAATACATATATCAAAACACTCATACTTAACGAAAATGGTTACAGTTACTTTCCCATTCTTTTCTTTCATCAAGAATTCTAGTCGTATTCTTACCCGTATTATACACAGCTTCAAAACGTACTTACAATGGGTATATACCAATAGGAACTAGCATGGGATTCCACTCTTGATTATGTCATGTATGACTAATCAATTTTAACTTCTACCATGAGCTAGTCAACTAACTAGAACTCCTTTTAACCCCACTCACCACTCACCAATTACCACTCATCATTCACTCCATTTCACTTCCAATTCTCTTTCTAATTCTCTCTCAACACACACACACACACACACACTATTATGAACGTATTTTTCCAGTAGTTAATCATCATCTTCATCAAAAATCACTTCAAGAATCAAGCTATAATCATCATAGGAAGAACACTTCAAGAACACTTCAAAAATCCCTTCAAGTTTACTAATTTACTTCCAAGCTTTCTAATCCATTCCAAGTAATCATCTAAGATCAAGAAACCTTTGTTATATACAGTAGGTTATCTTTCTTATTCAAGGTAATATTCATATTCAAACTTTGATTCAATTTCTATAACTATAAACTATCTTAATTCGAGTAAAAATCTTACTTGAACTTGTTTTTGTGTCATGATCCTACTTCAAGAACTTTCAAGCCATCCAAGATCCTTTGAAGCTAGATCATTTCTTGTCACTTCCAGTAGGTTTACCTACTAAACTTGAGGTAGTAATGATGTTCATAACATCATTCGATTCATATATATAAAACTATCTTATTCGAAGGTTTAAACTCGTAATCACTAGAACATAGTTTAGTTAATTCTAAACTTGTTCGCAAACAAAAGTTAATCCTTCTAACTTGACTTTTAAAATTAACTAAACACATGTTCTATATCTATATGATATGCTAACTTAATGATTTAAAACCTGGAAACACGAAAAACACCGTAAATCCGGATTTACGCCGTCGTAGTAACACCGCGGGCTGTTTTGGGTTAGTTAATTAAAAACTATGATAAACTTTGATTTAAAAATTGTTATTCTTAGAAAATGATTTTTATTATGAACATGAAACTATATCCAAAAATTATGGTTAAACTCAAAGTGGAAGTATGTTTTCTAAAATGGTCATCTAGACGTCGTTCTTTCGACTGAAATGACTACCTTTACAAAAACGACTTGTAACTTATTTTTCAGACTATAAACCTATACTTTTTCTGTTTAGATTCATAAAATAGAGTTCAATATGAAACCATAGCAATTTGATTCACTCAAAACGGATTTAAAATGAAGAAGTTATGGGTAAAACAAGATTGGATAATTTTTCTCATTTTAGCTACGTGAAAATTGGTAACAAATCTATTCCAACCATAACTTAATCAACTTGTATTGTATATTATGTAATCTTGAGATACCATAGACACGTATACAATGTTTCGACCTATCATGTCGACACATCTATATATATTTCGGAACAACCATAGACACTCTATATGTGAATGTTGGAGTTAGCTATACAGGGTTGAGGTTGATTCCAAAATATATATAGTTTGAGTTGTGATCAATACTGAGATACGTATACACTGGGTCGTGGATTGATTCAAGATAATATTTATCGATTTATTTCTGTACATCTAACTGTGGACAACTAGTTGTAGGTTACTAACGAGGACAGCTGACTTAATAAACTTAAAACATCAAAATATATTAAAAGTGTTATAAATATATTTTGAACATACTTTAATATATATGTATATATTGTTATAGGTTCGTGAATCAACAGTGGCCAAGTCTTACTTCTCGACGAAGTAAAAATCTGTGAAAGTGAGTTATAGTCCCACTTTTAAAATCTAATATTTTTGAGATGAGAATACATGCAGGTTTTATAAATGATTTACAAAATAGACACAAGTACGTGAAACTACATTCTATGGTTGAATTATCGAAATCGAATATGCCCCTTTTTATTAAGTCTGGTAATCTAAGAATTAGGGAACAGACACCCTAATTGACGCGAATCCTAAAGATAGATCTATTGGGCCTAACAAACCCCATCCAAAGTATCGGATGCTTTAGTACTTCGAAATTTATATCATATCCGAAGGGTGTCCCGGAATGATGGGGATATTCTTATATATGCATCTTGTTAATGTTGGTTACCAGGTGTTCACCATATGAATGATTTTTATCTCTATGTATGGGATGTGTATTGAAATATGAAATCTTGTGGTCTATTGTTACGATTTGATATATATAGGTTAAACCTATAACTCACCAACATTTTTGTTGACGTTTAAAGCATGTTTATTCTCAGGTGAATACTAAGAGCTTCCGCTGTTGCATACTAAAATAAGGACAAGATTTGGAGTCCATGTTTGTATGATACTGTGTAAAAACTGCATTCAAGAAACTGATTTCGATGTAACATATTTTTATTGTAAACCATTATGTAATGGTCGTGTGTAAACATGATATTTTAGATTATCACTATTTGATAATCTACGTAAAGCTTTTTAAACCTTTATTTATGAAATAAAGGTTATGGTTTGTTTTAAAAATGAATGCAGTCTTTGAAAAACGTCTCATATAGAGGTCAAAACCTCGCAACGAAATCAATTAATATGGAACGTTTTTAATCAATAAGAACGGGACATTTCAACATAAACCCTTCCGGCTGAACTATATATACGTCCTCGCTTAGGTCGCCATTTAGGAAAGCGGTTTTGACATCCATTAGCCATATTTTATTATCATGAAAAGTAACCATGGCAATAAGTATCCTAATTGTTTTAAGGAACGCGACTGGTGAAAAACTTTCATCATAACCTTTTGTAACCAATCGAGCTTTAAAAGTGTTTACATTACCATCCATATCAGTCTTCCTTTGAAGACCCATTTTTACCTCATTGTCTTACAATTGGGTAGAAGATCAATCAAGTCTCATACTTGATTATCCTTTATGGACTGCATATCTGTATTCATTAAATCTAGTCATTTTAAGATTCAGGATCTGATATGGCCTCACGCAGCCAGAGGGTTCATCATAATCCCTTAGTTGAGGTTTATCTGAATTAATCAGATAATTAAACCTCATAAGCCGATGAGTTCTACTAGATCTATAAAGTGCAGGTGTAACACGTTCTGGCTCACCAACAGTGTTGTGACAATCGCTCCAAATCCATATGGACGAACACGTCATTCATCGATTTCATTGCGAGGTATTTGACCTCTATATGATACGTTTTGTAAACATTGCATTCTTTTGAAAAGGCACACCATAAATGAATATTTAAATCAAAGGTTTTCGACATCTGATGATTTCTACATATAGACAATCACCGTAAATAATAGTTTACAATAGTACTTCCGTTGATAATGCAGTCAAAATAAGATACATGGTGATGATTTGGTGAATGCAACGTTTCCTTGAAAAATATGCCATGTACGACTCCATGCACATAGCTTGTCTAACATATAAGCAAATAGCGGAAGACTTCTAGGAAACCTGAGAATAAACATGCTAATAAGTGTCAACACAAAGGTTGGTGAGTTCATAGTTTTAGTGTTTCGCATATCTGTATATAAAAGTGGATCACAAGATTTCAGTTGTTTCATCCAGAAACGTTTATCAAAAGTTTGTCAATAGATTCTACGTAACAAAGCACCCTGGTAACTAAGCTTTAACGTTATAATGATAAATACCCCATTCGTTTTAATACACGCAAACCAACGTGTCCTAAACTCAAATAACACACGTCCGTTAAAAGGCTAGCGCTCTAGATCGGATGGGGATGTCAAGCCCTATGGATCCATATACTGTTATTCGCGCCTACCAGTCCATATCCTATGTACTGGCAGCTACTAGTTACCAACTAAGGGATTTTCGGTTCAAACTCAGTGTAGAATTAAGTATGTACTTGTATCCATTGCGTTTAAAATAAAATGCATGTATTCTCAGCCCAAAAATATATATTGCAAAAGCAATTAAAAAGGGAGCAATTAAACTCACCTTAGCAGCATATAAAGTTGTTCACCAAAATATGACCGAAACTCGGATTACCAATTAATCGTAGATCTCAACCTAGAGAACATATGTTGGTCAATAAATGTCTATTAAGCTAGGTCAGGTCATAGTGTATCACAATCCTAATGCTCGAGATCGACATATAATAGTTATCCAAAGTCGTTTCAAAAAGTCAATTTTGACAATAGTTTAACAAAACGAGACGTCCCTTATATAAGATTTCATTTACTCGGCTGGTAATATTTACAAATCTATTTTATCAATCTTGTAAACAAGTTGTTTAAATCTTAATTGCAGATTCAAAAGCAATTTCAATTAACGTCAATCATAATTCAGTTGATCATATCTTTTAATCCATTCATCGAAACTATTCGATATCTAAATGAAAAGTTATTGATTTTTCGCCAGCTTTCCAAAAACATACATATCATATACCTTTTATCAGTAATATATGTATTTACTTCGTGATTCATCATAACTGTTTAATGACGAAATTTAGCATACAAGCATGTATAAATATATATACCCGAGCACTAGACATGGATACACAATTAATATATAAAAGATAAAATATGAGTGCTTACGTATCAATATTGAGATTCAATATTGTAGGAAAGTATGTAGACGTAACGGAGATGATAAACACTAGGTTTGACTTGCGAATATTACCCATAACCTCCATAATTATAACCCATAATTTCCTGAGCTCTATCCCGCTTGAAAACCATTTTGAAAGTGACACGCTCATAATCTCGTCGTAGTATTTTATGTATAATACTAATTAATATTAATAATACTAATAATAATAAGATTAATAATAATATTAATCTTAATAATAATAATAATAATAATAATAATAATAATAATAATAATAATAATAATAATAATAATAATAATGATAATAATGATAATAATAATAATAATAATAATAATAATAATAATAATAATAATAATAATAATAATAATAATAATAATAATAATAATAATAATATAAATAAGTTATACGGAGTGTAAGATGAAAGAAATATATATCACAAAAAAAAAACTGAATTCGATCGCTTTTTAAAGACTTGGCCTGAAAAAGTACCCCATGCGATCGCATGGGATTTGTGCTTCAAGGCCATGCA
This sequence comes from Rutidosis leptorrhynchoides, assembly GCF_046630445.1. Lineage (NCBI taxonomy): Eukaryota > Viridiplantae > Streptophyta > Magnoliopsida > Asterales > Asteraceae > Rutidosis > Rutidosis leptorrhynchoides. Next base: position 97,002,152 of record NC_092334.1, on the reverse strand, counting down.
ATCGCATGGCACCCTGGGACAGCTCACAAATTTTTAACTTCTTGTTTGTCGACATAATTTTATATTATATATATAATATATTTAATTTATATATTTAATTATATATTATATTAAATTCACATGCATAGGTGACTTGTACTTTTTATTCTGATAAGTCGTACGTCATCACTCGACTTATGTCCCAGTTCCGGTTTTTCAAATGTCCTTTCGTACGCTGAGAAAACTTGCATTCTAAGTTTCGTGTCACGTACCTTTGTCAAAATATAGCCTTAAATTATCCCTAAACTATACCACTCAAAGTATATCTTAAACTTTCGAGTATTTTGGTCATTTACTTCTATAAATCATCGTCTCGCTATTTGTTAATATATATATAATATATACATTTTCATTTTGAAATAGTATTTTACCATAGTAAAGTTACTGTAGCAAAGTTTTTTTTACTATAGCAAATAGTGATTTTCGAAAACACTGTAGCTTTTCGGGTACTGTAGCAATTCGAAAATACTGTAGTAAATTAGTGTTTTACTGGTTCATCTTAAACGTTTTAGTTAACTTATCTAAATATTAATCGAATTAATAATCGAATGTTAATATTGTTTACTAAATAACTTGAAATCATATATATATATACATATATATATATATATATATATATATATATATATACATATATATATATATATACATATATATATATATATATATATATATATATATATATGCACATTAAGTTATATGTATATTGTTCGTGAATCTTCGAGAACAGTCAAAGAATAATTGATTACATGAATATAGTTCCAAAACTTTGAGACTCAACATTACAGACTTTGCTTATCGTGTCGAAAACATTAAATCGTTTAAAGATAAAGTTTAAATTTGGTCAGAAATTTCCGGGTCATCACAGTACCTACCCGTTAAAGAAATTTCGTCCCGAAATTTAAGTGAGGTCGTCATGGCTAACAATAAAAATGTTTTCATGACGAATATGAGTTGATAAATAGAATTTTATCACCGTTGAATAATATGGATAAAACAATCCGATTACTCGAAGCGTATGAGAGAAGTTATCGTAATAGAGTGAAATGGAGAATAGAGATTCGTCTTATCTCTTGACGTAGTAACGATTGATTTCCGGAATTTAAGGAATAGAAAATCTTCATAATTTAAATAAGATTTGATTCTTCAGAATTTAAGGAAATTAGGATTTCCTTTGATTAAATGCGTAATCTGCCTCGATTGCTATGTCTGATATTTTGCTATAAATTGACCTCTTCCGTTTCATTTATTTTCACCACTCCTATAATCTTCTTCCTTATTTCATACTTACAAAAGATTTGTGAAAATGCTTCATCCAGTTCTGATTCTTGATATTTTCTTGGCTATCATATCATTCATTCTTCTTTTTCATCTGCCACCAGAGGAGGTTATCTTCTTCTACTATTACCTTGGGGTTATATTGTTTTGCATTCTCCCGTGTCTTTATATTGCTATACGCATTGATATACACGGTTTGTAATTTCGAGGTTATTTTCGGGCTTTATATTTTTCATTATATTTCGGAGCTTCATGCTTTCGTTTTCTCTTCCTGACTTTAAGTCAAGTGAATAATGGTCCATAATTCGTTGGTATGGAGTTTTGGATGAACATAGTTAATGTTCTAAGAAGGTAATCGTAATGGCACGATCTTGATTTGTCAAATTACCAGAATATTCGGAAAAGACCGAATCATCAAGAAATATATTTTCTTGATATATTTAAAGATTATATGGAATGAAAGAGTTATGTAACATGGTTCATGATGAGGGTGGGATCTGTGAACCTTTATCACGTTCCATTAGAAACTCAGCATGACTTACTGTAATATAATCACGTTGATCAAGTGTCATTATATTATACTAATTCATGCTTCAGTCCCAATACTACTTCAAAACATTCATATTTTAAACTTGAAGGTTTCAGAATTTAGAAACTAAAATAGTTTCTTTTATGATGTAATACAGATAGTGCGAAGAGATGAATGATTTCCGATAAGAATAGGTATGAAGATATCTCCAGAAATATCGAGGATATTTATAATGAAAGATACGATGATATCTTAGAATTTCTAATATCAGAGGATGATGCGGAAAATCTGTCTGTAAAGGTTTAGAATGAGGAGTAAGGTGTTTGCTAACGATTTTAGCAGACACTGAATTATTTGGATCCTTTGTAGGTAGATTTCGTCCTAGTGATTTGTCCACCGCCTCCTTCATGGTTTGCTCAATCCGTTTTTCAGTTCCAAACCTTCTCTTTTTCTCAGCTTTACCATCATACTATTCTTTATCATCAAACTTTTGACTGTTAAGGTCGTTTACAGTTTTTGCTGCTTCATCAGCATTTTTCCAATTTCAGAGAACTAGTTCATAGTTTGGGATGTTTTTCAGAAACTTCACATTCGAAGTATGTAAGTCTAGAAGATAGATGTTATCTATATATAACTGTTGTCGTAGAAAATGTTGCGAGATTCAAAATACTGATTGCTAATTCCCGGTGGTTGGTATGGCAATTATTGTTACAAGATGTGGATGAGTACATGATAGGGTTTCAATGAGTATAAGGATTTTTCGAAAGGTCAAGGATTAATAAAGTTGTTGGTAAATTTACTGCTAATGTGGTGGAACATGAAAGGTTCCCCAGTAACAAGAACGTATATGTCAAGGTTATAATAAGGTTAATCTGAAAAGTCGAAGTTGATTGGTTGAAAGTGTGGTAAAACTGGATACTTTGAAAAGGGATTGCAATATTATTTTCAGTAATAACAATGCTAAAGGATCTTTCACATTTTTGAAGTCAAAGTATAGCTTTGAAAGATGTAGAGATCTAAGAATGATGTCACCCGTTAAATCTTGACTTGGATTCTGATCCGTCAATATCAGAATATGTAATTGAATTTGTATGGAAACGATTGTATATCGCTGTGAGCATAGTTAATAATTTTTTTGAATCAAAGTTGAAGAATGTACAGTATAACATATTAATTGTGAATTTAAATATTTCCCGGGTATTACCTACCCGTTAAAGATTTCACAAGTAATATTTTGTACAAAAAAATTTTCATTACAATCTTTATGAAAATATATGTATGTATATTTTCTTCAGATGTAATACAGATTTAATGAGTTAATATCATATTAAGCTCATTTGGTTTTCGGCTTGACTTAGAAGTGATTAATCTCTAAAACATTAAAGATTACATAATCTTTGCAGAGTATTTCGCTAATGTAATCGATACTTCATTATTTATTCTTATTCCTCGGTAAAGGATGCGGATGCTCGTGGAATTTTTGTGAACCTTACAAGGCACAGATGATGTTTTCTGGAAAGTTTCGAGTACATCGAAAATGAAAATGTAAAATCAATTATGTAATTGAATAATACACTTGGTTTATTATGAAATGGAATTCATTGAATTGAAACAGAGATTGTAGTTAACGATGGTTAAGTCGTTACGAAAGATGTATATCATAGCATATTAGTAATATGAATTAACCGAGTAGTATTTACCCTTTTTCAATTCATACATAATAGCTTAGTACGAAAAGATTTATGATGGTTTCAAAATTCATATATATTAAATATACATAAAATTTCTTAAGGGGAAATGAGTTAATACTTCATCGGTTATTGTTGCTGGTATTTTTTTGGTAACTACGATGCGTATGACGTTGATGCTCAAGGTACATATTGTGATGTTGAGGCTTGCGGTGCGGATGTTGTTGGTGGTGGTAATGGTACTGTTGGTGTTGTTGTCGGTGGTACTGTTGATGTCAGTGATTCTGCTGGTGCTTGTAACCTTTGCACCATATTCTCCAAAGCCACTACCCGATCGCGAAGCTCGTTGACTTCTTCTACTATACCGGGATGATTGGCAGTTCGGACGAGCGGATGAATAAGATCCAGAATTTGAGGGAGTATATGATCATGACGAGATATTCTCGAGATGAGAGAGAAAATGGTATTACGAACAGGTTCGCCGGTAAGTGCTTCAGGTTCTTCACCAAGAGAGCAATGTGGTGGATGGAAGGGATGGCCTTCTTCTTGTCTCCAATAATTAAGTAGGCTACGAACCCATCCACAATTCATCCAGAATAGATGATGGCTAATTGGTTGATCCATTCCGGTTACACTTTCTTCGGAATTCAGGTGAATATCCATATCGGAATAGCTGTCAGAGTTTAAGGAATTTGAACTAGATATGGGATCCATCTTGTATAATTAGGGAGATGATTTTTGATATGAATTAGATTATAGAATTTAGTTTGGTATTCTTCAATACATAATTTACATATATATATATAATACCAAATTCCATAAATCACGGAGAAATTTTCGGAAGATGTCAGGAAAAGTTTACAGTAACAGATACGCTAAGATATGAATTTTGCCTATACACTATTCATGCAATCAATGCAGTAAAACGTGTCTAGACTAGGAATGATAAGCAGGTAATTTCCGACAAGAAATGATAAGCAAAAATTTTGACATGCAGACACGGTCGAAGTCCAGACTTACTAATGCATCCTAACAACTATCAGTTAGACACACTCATGCAAGACCTGGTTCACTAGGACCAATGCTCTGATACCAACTGTGACGATCGCTCCAAATCCATATGGACGAACACGTCATTCATCGATTTCATTGCGAGGTATTTGACCTCTATATGATACGTTTTGTAAACATTGCATTATTTTGAAAAGGCACACCATAAATGAATATTTAAATCAAAGGTTTTCGACATCTGATGATTTCTACATATAGACAATCACCGTAAATAATAGTTTACAATAGTACTTCCATTGATAATGCAGTCAAAATAAGATACATGGTTGTGATTTGGTGAATGCAACGTTTCCTTGAAAAATATGCCATGTACGACTCCATGCACATAGCTTGTCTAACATATAAGCAAACAGCGGAAGACTTCTAGGAAACCTGAGAATAAACATGCTAACAAGTGTCAACACAAAGGTTGGTGAGTTCATAGTTTTAGTGTTTCGCATAATCTGTATATAAAAGTGGATCATAAGATTTCAGTTGTTTCATCCAGAAACGTTTATCAAAAGTTTGTCAATAGATTCTATGTAACAGAGCACCCTGGTAACTAAGCTTTAACGTTATAATGATAAATACCCCATTCGTTTTAATACACGTAAACCAACTTGTCCTAAACTCAAATAACACACGTCCGTTAAAAGGCTAGCGCTCTAGCTCGGACGGGGATGTCAAGCCCTATGGATCCATATACTGTTATTCGCGCCTACCAGTCCATATCCTATGTACTGGCAGCTACTAGTTACCAAAGCTAAGGGATTTTCGGTTCAAACTCAGTGTAGAATTAAGTATGTACTTGTATCCATTGCGTTTAAAATAAATTTCATGTATTCTCAGCCCAAAAATATATATTGTAAAAGCAATTAAAAAAGGAGCAATGAAACTCACCTTAGCAGCATATAAAGTTGTTCACCAAAATGTGACCGAAACTCGGATTACCAATTAATCGTAGATCTCAACCTAGAGAACATATGTTGGTCAATAAATGTCTATTAAGCTAGGTCAGGTCATAGTGTATCACAATCCTAATGCTCGAGATCGACATATAATAGTTATCCAAAGTCGTTTCAAAAAGTCAATTTTGACAATAGTTTAACAAAACGAGACGTGCCTTATATAAGATTTCATTTACTCGGCTGGTAATATTTAAAAATCTATTTTATCAATCTTGTAAATAAGTTGTTTAAATCTTAATTGCAGATTCAAAAGCAATTTCAATTAACGTCAATCATAATTCAATTGATCATATCTTTTAATCCATTCATCGAAAATATTCGATATCTAAATGAAAAGTTATTGATTTTTCGCCAGCTTTCCAAAAACATGCATATCATATACCTTTTATCAGTAATATATGTATTTACTTCGTGATTCATCATAACTGTTTAACGACGAAATTTAGCATACAAGCATGTATAAATATATATACCCGAGCACTAGACATGGATACACAATTAATATATAAAAGATAAAATATGAGTGCTTACGTATCAATATTGAGATTCAATATTGTAGGAAAGTATGTAGACGTAACGGAGATGATAAACACTAGGTTTGACTTGCGAATATTACCCATAACCTCCATAATTATAACCCATAATTTTCTTAGCTCTATCCCGCTTGAAAACCATTTTGAAAGTGACACGCTCATAATCTCGTCGTAGTATTTTATGTATAATACTAATTAATATTAATAATACTAATAATAATAAGATTAATAATAATATTAATCTTAATAATAATAATAATAATAATAATAATAATAATAATAATAATTATAATAATATAATAATAATAATAATAATAATAATAATAATAATAATAATAATAATAATAATAATAATAAGTATGGTGTCTTTTCTACCTTCATAGTTGGAATCACATTAAGTATGCCTGCAGCAGACTCTCATGCATATCCCTAAAAGACGGTAGTAGAGAAATCAGACTCATCATAAATCAAACTATATCAAGTAAAGTTCGATTCTTATTACTCAGACACACCATCGTGTTGTGGTGTGTAAGGTAGAGTGAACTATGAGACAATCCCACAATTCTTTAGGTGGTCCAAAAAACTCTTGACTCATAAACTTACTTACTCCATCGGAGCGAAGTGCTTTAATGGTCTTTTCAAGCTGATTATCTACTTCATTTTGGAATACTTTTGAATGTTAAAATAGCTTTATGTTTATGTTTCAGCAAGTGAACATAATCATAGCTACTGTACTCATCAGTAAATATAATGAAGTAAAATTAACTAAATCTATACATTGTTCTTAAAGGGCTACATACAACAGTATGTATTAGTCCTAAAAGATCTTTAACTCTTTTACCTAAATCGGAAAAAAAACATTTGTCATCTTTTCACATAAACATGACTCGCATACATCAAATGACTCAGAGTCAATTGATTCCAAAAGTTCATTAGATTGGAGTTTTGCAATGCATTGTTTGTTTATATTACCAATATGACAATGTCATAGATAGGTCTTATTCAAGTCTTGATTGAAGACTTTGGCGATGTAGGTATACACAGAATTCTCATTTGAAATTACACTATGCATATCAATTTCAAAAATACCATCACGTGGATAGGTATTAAGATAAATATATTATCCTTAGAAACTGAAATACCTAAGTGTGTAAATGCAAGTTCAATACTAACATCTTTCAAACTATGTCGCTCGCAGTATTGAGAGCATAATGTTATTGTTCCAACAAAACAATAAGACCACTTAGAGAAGTAAGTTCAGAGGTACCAATAGCTTTAACAAAATCTTGATCCCCCTTGCCTACTTGCAAATCCAGTGTGTCTTTCTTCAGTCTATTACTTCTTCTCATTCCCTTCATATTGTTACAGGTGTGAAGGCCACAACCAGTTAACAAAGATCTAGGAATCACTAGAAGAAGTATATAACTATATATGAAATATACCTGATTTGCTAATCTCACCAGCGTTGCCTTTTCTCAGTTCAGATTGGAAGATAGGACAACTTCCTTCTCCAATTGCCAACCTTTCCACAATGGAAACATTCGGAGTCTTTTGTTGGGCTTTCCTTCTTGGAAGGTGGAATATTTTTCCTAGCAAATGATTTGTCATTTTTCTTCCACAAAGTATTCGGCTTATTCTTTTTCACCCTTCAATCCTATTTCTTCCTGATCATCGAACAACATTCGATAATCATTTTGCTGAGCAGCAGCAACTGCCACAACAGGAAGAAAGGATATGGGTTCTAAACTTTATTCAACTTTCAATTATGCTTGAGAACAATTCTCAGGTTGCAGTACCAGTCTAGGAAGTTTGAACATTGAGTTTATCCTTCTCCATCAAAGAAGAAAGTGTTTTGGTTTGCGTTTTGATTGTTTGACATCTACAACAGATATATGATTCAATTTAGTATTTTCGATATTGAGCTTTAATAATTAACTACCCAAGTTTTTATAATTTTTTAAAAAACAATTAATTTACGAAAGCCTAAGATCCACATAGAGGTTCCATAGCCACATTTGTTGATCAGCTAGCAGTTATGGAGTCTATTGGTAGGTAGCGAGTATCAATTACATTACAAGTGCAACTCTTAGATCTTTATGAGACCTTGAGATATATGTAGTTCAACAAACCACTATTATCTACTGACATGTTTGTCTCATCCTTGCCTCGAACTCAGATCTCACCGTGAATACGATTAAGTCGTCCAATTTGGAAACAGTGAAAATTCACGCCAGTCTTACTAGATTAGAAATTCCACCTCGTGGTTATAATTCATGCTAGTCTTACTAGGTTAGAAAAATAACGAGGAATGTTTGCAAGCTTATTGGATGACATGACTTAAATTTGGCGGGTATTTGAAAACGTTTGTGTTAACGAATAATGCATGCACACAAGATTCGCTACACTATTTGTTAAAAATCAAAATTTTTTTAACCAATTGTATATGTCGATTATGTTTGTGATCTAATTTGTTATTTTATTTATAGGATATAAAAATAACAAATACACAAACGTGTATCGTTTTAAAATAGTTTTAAAAGATGTCGTCCATATATATTATTTGACTTTCAAAATCATTTAACATTAAACTCGTTAGAGTTTAACTTATTTTAAAATCATCAATTTTAATCTTTGAAACTCGTTTAGAGTTTTATTTAATGTTTCCATAAAAAACATATGTAATTTAAGTCTCAAAATTATTTAACTTTAAACTCGTTAGAGTTTAACTTTTTAAAATCATCAATTTTAATATTTGAAACTCGTTACCGGTTTTATTTAATGTTTTCATCAAAAACATTTAGCATATATTATAATCAGAGTAATATTCATTTGAGTCCATAAATTAAGTTGAGATTCAAGGGACCAATGAGAGCGCGACAAGTGTCGCGAAAATCACATGTGATTGAAAAAAAATTCAAAAAAAATTTTTCGAAAAAATTTTTTTTTAATTTTTTTTTCTAATTTTTTTTTTTAATTTTTTTTAAAATTTTTTTTTTTACAATCACATGTGATTTACCTGCACAATCACATGTGATTGAATTGTACAATCACATGTGATTGGATTTGCCATGCATAATCACATGTGATTGGGTTTACAATCACATGTGATTGACATGCATAATCACATATTATTTTAAAAAAAAAATTCGAAAAAAAAAATTTAGAAAAAAAAATTTCGAAAAAAAAAATTCCAAAAAAAAAAATTTTCGAATTTTTTTTTTCTCAATCACATGTGATTTTCGCGCCACATGTCGCGTTCTCATTGGTCCCTTTGTTTTCAAGCAAATTTATGGATGCAATTGATTACAACTCATTATAATCAATAGTTAAATATAAATGCGTAAAATAAAACACAACTATATCATGCATCACACACACATAGCCTAGCCCAAAAATCCTATGCTTGATCTCATGAGCCGACATGAGATCAAGAGGTCAAACTAAGGGTAATATCGTAGCTCCCACTTAATTCAAGGATCAAGTGAAAACTTGACAAACGTCATCGTTGTTAACTTGACCTGTTCGCCATCTTCTAAGTCAAAATTCACGTTGCATCTTTGTAACGACCCGGAAATTTCCGACCAAATTTAAACCCTAAACTTTATATGTTTCCGACATGATAAGCAAAATCTGTAATGTTGAGTCTAGAAAGTTTGAAATCTATAATCAAGTTACCCTTTGTTTATGCCCAACGATTCACGAACAATTTTGTATAAATATATATATATATATATATATATATATATATATATATATATATATATATATATATATATATATATATATATATATATATATATATATATATATATACATATTCATATGTGTGTGATTATTAAATTGAGATGATTAAATAATAAGATTATAAGCTACGAAATATATTTTATGAACTTGTTTATTAAAATATTTTTGTTTAAGTAATGTATGTTGCAAAAATAGGTGGTTAAATATAAATAACTGGCAATGTATATTTTAAAAGGTGTCTATGTATATATATGGAGACTTAAAATATATATAGATATGAAATTTGTTATATATAATTTATTATGTTATTATTGAAAGTATTATTATCATTAAAAATTATTATTACCAATGTCATAATTACTAATGTTACTATTAATATTATTAGTGTTATCACTATTACTAAAATTATTAGGAATATTATAAATATCATTATTGTTATATTAATACAATTAAAATATATATATATATATATTAACGTTATACTTGATGATTAGAATCCTTATCATTTTTATTAATATTATTATGATAAAATGATAATCATTAGTAGTAATATTAATCAGTTTTTTTTTTTATTTATTTATTTATTTATTAAGATATATAATATAAATATTATGTTAAATAAGATAGAAACAGATATAAATAGATATGCAGATCTTTTTCTTTTTATCCCCATTCGTTTTTTTTTCTTCTTCTTCTGTATCACCTGTGACTACCTGTCTCTCTCGATCATCCCTTTTTTTTTTTATATAATCGAAGTATCATTCAGTTTCACTCTAATCTCTCTACAAATTCAAACAGGAGGATTAAAAATAGAACCACGAATTCGTTTTTACTATATTTTTTCTTTCTTTTCTCGCAAACCCAATTAACCCTTGGACTGATTCAAAACGATTTGACGAAAATTAAAAATACAGAATTGTTTTAATTTAGGTCGTGAAGGTTTTCTCAAATTTACAGGTCTTAATTCGTTTTATCAAAATTGAATTCGAAGAGTCAAAGTTAGAATCAAAAAGTCAACTGGATTTTTATTTGTCAAATCTGAATCTGTTTTAGAATTTTTTGTTAAAATGACGATTGCTAAAGTTTTTAGATGTAATTTAAAATACCCTTTGTGTTATAACTTTTATCTAAAATGTTACAAATCACAAAAATCAATTTTTTTTTTTTTATATGCGACGAACAGCAGGTGGATAGTTTTTTTTTATTTTTTTTTTTTTTCGTTTTTATAAAATATAACCCCTTGTTATTGATTAGTTAAGGGTTAATTGAAGTAATTAGGGCGATGTTGTGTTGATTTGAACACTAGGATCGATTGAATGTATAAGGAGGAAGAAGAAGAAAAACAATAAAAGAAATACGGGTTATAATTAATTGGGCTGAGTTCTTAACAGATAAACAAGCATAGCCGAGTGGTTTAGGGTGTTGTCGGGTAATTAGGTGGTCCTGGGTTCGATCCACACTTGTGTCACATCTTTTTAGTTCGAATTTATTAAAGGTATAACTTTCAATTCTTATTATTATTATTATTATTATTATTATTATTATTATTATTATTATTATTATTATTATTAAGATTATCGTTATTATAATTATCATTATTACAAATATAGGTATTAGGATAAAAATTATCAATTATTATTATTATAATGATAATAATAATTATTATTTGTATTATTATGAAAAATGATAAAATCTACTAGTATTTCTGTTAATATTAGTATTTGTATCATTTCTATTAGTATTGTTAACATATTGAAATTTTAAAAATCATTACTATCATTATTAGTAATATTAAATATAACCAAAATTAATATTTTTACATGACAAATATTATTTATGTAATTATAATAATTACTAGTTTCACAAGCAAATGATATATATATTAAAAATTTATAACATAACAAGATTAATATTTTATATACCAAAATGAATATAAGAAGAATATAACTAATAAATATATATACATATATATTTGTTCGATTACCATTATATGTATTAATATACATACAATTGCTATAGGTTCGTGAATCCGAGGCCAACCTTATAATTTACCAATGGTGTTATATGTATTTTTACTACAAAATACATTAGGTGAGTATATAGTCCCACTTTTAAACTCTAAATATTTCGGGATGAGAATACATGTATTTTATGTTTTACGATATGGACACAAGTAACTGAAAAATATATTCTACGTTGAGTTGTACCACTGGCATACTTCCCTGTAGCTTGGTAACTGTTATTTACAGCGGTATTGTAAACGCGAATCCTGTTGATAGATCTATCGGGCCTGACAACCCCAACCGGACTGGACGACCAGTATTCAACGGTTGCACAGTACTTCGTTTCGTGACTACACTTGGTACAGTGTAGTAAGATTTCATATTAAAGGGAATATGCGACGTGATTAATTGTTAAGTATGGTTACCAAGTGCTCAACCACTTAGAATATTTTTATTAAAATGTTTACATATGAAATCTGGTGGTCCATAGTTATAACGCTGCTAGCATCAAACCTATATCTCACCAACTTTATGTTGACGTTTTAAAGTATGTTATTCTCAGGTACGAATTAAGTCTTCCGCTGTGCATTTGCTCATGTTAAAGACATTACTTGGAGTCGATCATTGCAATGGAACCAAATGTTGAAGACTTTGTCCGGGTGGATAAGGACGGGTCTTTACAGGTGGTATCAGAGCGTTGGTCTTAGCGAACCAGGTCTTGCATTAGTGTGTCTGACTAGTAGTTGTTAGAATACATTAATGAGTCTGGACTTTGACCGTGTCTACATGTCAAAAAGTTTTGTTTATCATATCTAGTCGGAAACCATCTGCTTATCATCCTTAGGAAATTTTCTGCTTATCATTCTTAAGTCTAGACACGTCTTACTGCATTTAGTGCATCGATAGTGTATAAACAAAATTCATATCTTAGCATATCTGTTACTTTGGACTTTAGTTGACATCTTTTCAAAGATTCTCCGTAATTTACGGGATTTTGGTATTATATATACATATGTAAAGTATGTATTGAAGAGTACCAAATCTAACTTCTATAATCTATTTCATACCAAAAATTCATTTTTCCGATTATACAAGATGGATTCCGCATCTAGTTCGAATTCCTCAGATTATGACGGCTATGCCGATATGGATTTTCATTCAAGCTCCGAAGGCAGCATCACCGGAATGGATCAACAAATCTCCCATCATCTATTCTGGATGAATTGGGGGTGGGTTCGTAATATACTAAGTCACTGGAGACATGAAGAGGGTGATCCCTTCCATCCACCAAATTGCCCTCTTGGCGATGAACCTGAAGCACTTACCGGCGAACCTGTTCGAGAAACCATTTTCACTCTCATTTCTAGAGTATCTCGTCACGATTATATACTATCCCATATTTCAGATCTTGTTCATTCGCTCACTCCAACCACCAATCATCCCGGTGTACTAGCAGAAGTTAACGAACTTCGCGCTCGCGTGACGGCTTTGGAGAATACGGTGCGAAGGTTACAAACACCAGCAGCAGCACCAGCAGCATAATCCGTACCACCATCATCAACACCGACAGTACCCATATCACCCTCAACCACAACCGCGTCGTAAACCTCAACATCACAATTTGTACCTCGGATATCAACATCACTCACCTCAATATCACTATCTGTACTTCGAGTATGATCTTCGTTTTACATATCATTCTATATCGATTATCTTCGCTTTACTTATCGTTCTATCTCATTTATAACTTCGTTCGACATGGTAATTATGTAATCTCTAATGTTTTAGAGATCATGTAATCAAGTGCTAACAATAAATCAAATGAGTATAATATCTTATTGACTCATTAAATCCATGATTACATCCGATGAAAATATATATGCAAGTATATTTTCATAAAGATTGTAATTAAAAATTCTTTTGTACAAACCGTTAGTGATGAAAATATTTTAACGGGTGGGTAGTACCCGAGGAATATTTAGAATTCATATTAATAGTTACACTATACATTCTTCGAATCTGATGCAACGGACATTTGCTATCCTACTTACAATCACCGATATACGAATCTGTTCACCCCAGATTTACCATTTCCATTTTAATTTCAAATTTGGATTTTTACCTATCAGAATCCAACAAGTGGCATAAAGAAGAAACATTGGACAAATTAAAAATTGTTAGAAACACACGAATTAACTAATTGAAATCTGTTAAGGATTCCACGCTAACTGTTCCTAGTTAACTGTTCCCAGCTAACTGTTAATTCCGTATTACATTTTATCGCAATTTAGTTTATTGTCATTTAAGTTCTGTTATTTATTTTACGCACTTTAAATAACGGGACACGTATACAAGGTTTCGACCTATCATATCGACCCATCTATATATATATTTCGGAACAACCATAGACACTCTATATGTGAATGTTGGAGTTGGCTATACAGGGTCGGAGTTGATTCCAAAATATATATATACTTTGAGTTGTGATCGACACTGAGACTGGTACACGGGTCACGATACGTATTAGTTAATTCAAATATTATATATTTAATTTATATATGAATATATTGGATCATTGTACAATCGGACTATTGGACTGCTAACTTTGGACAATTAAAATGAATTAAAATATTGATTATAACATATGAAACTAAACTAATCTTCAAGTTTGCCACTTGATTTCATCCTAAACCTCATTTGTATCTTGACGTTTACAATCCGCGTACAAACCTATCAGGATTCTTGAAAATACCTCAATCGAGAAGTTAAACCGACCGCACTTCATCTACAGAAGAAAAGATCTATACACATGAAAAACTCTTGAACCCAAAGTCATAGTTTAACACGTACCGCGACGAATTCTTTAGCATTTATTAGCAAAAACAACCTTACGATTCCTTTTCAAAGTAGCCAATTTTGTCACAGCTTCAACAGAACAACTTCGACCTTTCATTCGAAAAAGTCTTATTATAACTTTGATATATACGATTGGTTTTCCTCATCGTTACCGGGGAACCTTTCATACTCCGCCATTTTATTATCAGCGTTTAATCATCTAAAAACACAATTCGCCCAAAAACACCTCGGATTGATAATCGACGATTCAGATATGACTGCATTAAATGCAGAGAAAACAGTAAAATTTTAGATGGCCTAAATGGCCAAAAGTTTGATGATAAAGAAGGGAATGTTAGGAACGCTCGATAGAAAATTTAGTGCTAAAAAAAAAATGAATTGAGCTAACCGTGAAGGAAACAAAGAACAAATACAAGGACTGAACCTGTCTTCAAAGAATTCAAACGAATCAGTGCCTCCTGAAACCGTTAGTATGAACCCTACTCCTTATTCTAAACTTTTTCAGATGATATTATTCATCATCATCTTATCTTAAATATTATAAGATATCTTCATATTTTCCGCTATACATATTCTCCATAATTCTAAAGATATTTTCACAGCTATTCCTATCTGCAATCATCTATCTCCCCGTAATATCTGCGTTACAACATAAAAGAAACTGTGGTAGTTTCTAAATTCTGAAATCTTAAAGTTTAAAATATGAATGTTTTGAAGCAGTGTTGGGAACTGATGCGTGAATTAGTATAATATAATGAAACTTGATCAACTTCATTATATTACAGTAAGTCATGTTAAGTTTCTAATGGGAAGTAATGATTCACAGTACCGTCATTATGTGCCATGTTACACGGCTCTTACATTCTATCCCATCTCCAAACATATCAAGAATATATCATCTTGATAGTTCTATCTTTCTGGATATTCTGGTAATTTGACAAATCAAAATTGTGCCATTACCATTTCCTTCTGAGAGCATTAGCTATGTTCATTCCAAATTTCATACCTACAAATTCCGGACCATTACAAGAGATAATTAATCGCAAGAAGAGGAAACGAAAGAATGAAGCTCCAAAATAGAAATTGGAGAATAAATCGCAGCAAATAGAAGAGAGTATTAACTGTAGATGACAATGATTATAGAAGACAGAAGCAAGGACATCAAAGTATAAGGGAAGATATAAAACCCAACAACCACCCAGAAATTACAAACCGTGTATATCAATACGTATTGCAACGTAAAGACACGGGAGAATTAAAAATATTATAATTCCAAGGAAATAATAGAAGTGAATAGATTCTTCTGGTGGTAGAAGAATGATAGATATAAAAGTTAAGAGTATATCAAGAATTAATACTGAATGGAGCATATTAATGAACTCTTTAAAGTGTGAATCGAGGAGGAAGAATAGGATGTGAGATATGAAAATAAGGAAACGAAGGGGATAGATTTATAGTGAAATATCCGACAGAGAAATCTAAACAGATTGCCGCATTAAATCAAAGAAGATCCCGATCGCCGAAGAACCAAATCTTATTACGTAAGATTTTCTTTAAATCCCTTAAATTCCGGAAATCAATAGTAGCTACACCATCGGTTGAAATGAATATATTTATTTACTCATTTCAATCTTTTGTAATAGCTTCAATCGTACGCTTCACATGATCGAATCGTTTTATCTATATCTCTTAATACTGATAAAACTCCGTTATTATCTCATATTCGTCATGAAAACATTCCTATTGTTATCCATGACGACCTCTATCAAATTTCGAGGACGAAATTTCTTTAACGGGTGGGTACTGTAACGACCCGGAAATTTCCGACCAAATTTAAACCCTAAACTTTATATGTTTCCGACATGATAAGCAAAATCTGTAATGTTGAGTCTAGAAAGTTTGAAATCTATAATCAAGTTACCCTTTGTTTATGCCCAACGATTCACGAACAATTTTGTATAATATATATATATATATATATATATATATATATATATATATATATATATATATATATATATATATATATATATATATATATATATATATATATATATACATATTCATATGTGTGTGATTATTAAATTGAGATGATTAAATAATAAGATTATAAGCTACGAAATATATTTTATGAACTTGTTTATTAAAATATTTTTGTTTAAGTAATGTATGTTGCAAAAATAGGTGGTTAAATATAAATAACTGGCAATGTATATTTTAAAAGGTGTCTATGTATATATATGGAGACTTAAAATATATATAGATATGAAATTTGTTATATATAATTTATTATGTTATTATTGAAAGTATTATTATCATTAAAAATTATTATTACCAATGTCATAATTACTAATGTTACTATTAATATTATTAGTGTTATCACTATTACTAAAATTATTAGGAATATTATAAATATCATTATTGTTATATTAATACAATTAAAATATATATATATATATATTAACGTTATACTTGATGATTAGAATCCTTATCATTTTTATTAATATTATTATGATAAAATGATAATCATTAGTAGTAATATTAATCAGTTTTTTTTTTTATTTATTTATTTATTTATTAAGATATATAATATAAATATTATGTTAAATAAGATAGAAACAGATATAAATAGATATGCAGATCTTTTTCTTTTTATCCCCATTCGTTTTTTTTTCTTCTTCTTCTGTATCACCTGTGACTACCTGTCTCTCTCGATCATCCCTTTTTTTTTTTTATATAATCGAAGTATCATTCAGTTTCACTCTAATCTCTCTACAAATTCAAACAGGAGGATTAAAAATAGAACCACGAATTCGTTTTTACTATATTTTTTCTTTCTTTTCTCGCAAACCCAATTAACCCTTGGACTGATTCAAAACGATTTGACGAAAATTAAAAATACAGAATTGTTTTAATTTAGGTCGTGAAGGTTTTCTCAAATTTACAGGTCTTAATTCGTTTTATCAAAATTGAATTCGAAGAGTCAAAGTTAGAATCAAAAAGTCAACTGGATTTTTATTTGTCAAATCTGAATCTGTTTTAGAATTTTTTGTTAAAATGACGATTGCTAAAGTTTTTAGATGTAATTTAAAATACCCTTTGTGTTATAACTTTTATCTAAAATGTTACAAATCACAAAAATCAATTTTTTTTTTTTTTATATGCGACGAACAGCAGGTGGATAGTTTTTTTTTATTTTTTTTTTTTTCGTTTTTATAAAATATAACCCCTTGTTATTGATTAGTTAAGGGTTAATTGAAGTAATTAGGGCGATGTTGTGTTGATTTGAACACTAGGATCGATTGAATGTATAAGGAGGAAGAAGAAGAAAAACAATAAAAGAAATACGGGTTATAATTAATTGGGCTGAGTTCTTAACAGATAAACAAGCATAGCCGAGTGGTTTAGGGTGTTGTCGGGTAATTAGGTGGTCCTGGGTTCGATCCACACTTGTGTCACATCTTTTTAGTTCGAATTTATTAAAGGTATAACTTTCAATTCTTATTATTATTATTATTATTATTATTATTATTATTATTATTATTATTATTATTATTATTATTATTAAGATTATCGTTATTATAATTATCATTAGTGTTATAACTATAATTATCATTATTACAAATATAGGTATTAGGATAAAAATTATCAATTATTATTATTATAATGATAATAATAATTATTATTTGTATTATTATGAAAAATGATAAAATCTACTAGTATTTCTGTTAATATTAGTATTTGTATCATTTCTATTAGTATTGTTAACATATTGAAATTTTAAAAATCATTACTATCATTATTAGTAATATTAAATATAACCAAAATTAATATTTTTACATGACAAATATTATTTATGTAATTATAATAATTACTAGTTTCACAAGCAAATGATATATATATTAAAAATTTATAACATAACAAGATTAATATTTTATATACCAAAATGAATATAAGAAGAATATAACTAATAAATATATATACATATATATTTGTTCGATTACCATTATATGTATTAATATACATACAATTGCTATAGGTTCGTGAATCCGATGCCAACCTTATAATTTACCAATGGTGTTATATGTATTTTTACTACAAAATACATTAGGTGAGTATATAGTCCCACTTTTAAACTCTAAATATTTCGGGATGAGAATACATGTATTTTATGTTTTACGATATGGACACAAGTAACTGAAAAATATATTCTACGTTGAGTTGTACCACTGGCATACTTCCCTGTAGCTTGGTAACTGTTATTTACAGCGGTATTGTAAACGCGAATCCTGTTGATAGATCTATCGGGCCTGACAACCCCAACCGGACTGGACGACCAGTATTCAACGGTTGCACAGTACTTCGTTTCGTGACTACACTTGGTACAGTGTAGTAAGATTTCATATTAAAGGGAATATGCGACGTGATTAATTGTTAAGTATGGTTACCAAGTGCTCAACCACTTAGAATATTTTTATTAAAATGTTTACATATGAAATCTGGTGGTCCATAGTTATAACGCTGCTAGCATCAAACCTATATCTCACCAACTTTATGTTGACGTTTTAAAGTATGTTATTCTCAGGTACGAATTAAGTCTTCCGCTGTGCATTTGCTCATGTTAAAGACATTACTTGGAGTCGATCATTGCAATGGAACCAAATGTTGAAGACTTTGTCCGGGTGGATAAGGACGGGTCTTTACAATCTTTATCTTCAATCTTCATCTTATTACATTTATTTAAAATTAAAAAATACAACTAATATAATACTTTTACAATTTAGAACAAACATAAATAAATACTATAAAATTGAAAAATAAATATAATACAATTTTGGCTTCAAAATGACCTTTCTAATAATACAAATAATCAACATGACATAATATTTCCGTAATCAACAATCACAACAATCATACATAGGTCGGGGCATTATGGGCTATGTGTGCAATCACAATTTTAATAACTACATTATTAAAACCTATATATGACTTGTCCATGGTTATAATGCATTTGTATAACCATGGAATATAACAATCAACAATTATAATAAATATTCAAGCCATAATAATTAAATCTATAATTTAAAATAGTGATATTCTTTCAATCATATTTGTGCGTCATGAGGTTAAGTCCAAATCAACCGCGTTGACTTTAAAAACCAAAAAGGTTTCGACTTTTACCAATTCACCACAAAGCTAAATCTAAAGAAAATCACGCGACAATTAAGATGGTGTAAAAGCGGCTCGGATACCACTGTTGGAGAATCGTGTGTACATTTAAATTAGATTAACGCATCGGATAGTTAAAATAATAGTCAATTATTATTAAACCATTTACAAAATTAATTATTCATATATTTAAATTTAATAAAACATTCACATGATTAACGATCCCAAAGATCCAGTTACACCACTAATAATTGTCAAAATATGTAATTCACAAAGTGAGTAAACGATATACCTTTCTTGAAGAAACTGATTGAAGGAGAGAAACCTACGATCAAACAATCGCCACGGGCTTGGTTTGGGAGATTTACACTATTTATGAAAAAATATGATTTTAAACAAAGCAACTCGGATCATACTCTCTTTTTTAAATGGAAAGGAAATTTAATTACATGCTTAATCATTTATGTTGATGATATGATAATAACAGGGAATGATAAAGAAGAAATTTCTAACTTAAAAACGAACTTATTTAAAGAATTCGAAATGAAAGATTTAGGCAGACTTAAGTATTTTTTGGGGATTGAGGTATTACGATCCCAACAGGGAATATTTATCTGTCAAAAGAAATATGTTCTTGATCTTCTTGCAGAAACAGGTATGATTGATTGCAAACCAGCTGCTACTCCAATGATTCCAAACCAGAAGTTATATATGGAAGACGAAGCTGATCTTGCTGATAAAGGGCAGTACCAAAGGATGGTGGGAAAACTCATCTATCTTGCTCACACTCGGCCAGATATAGCACATGCGGTTGGAGTTGTGAGCCAGTTTATGCATCAACCACAGGTTCACCATATGTAAGCTGTAATGAGGATCATCAGATACTTAAAGAAAACAGCAGGCAACGGAGTTGTATTCAAAAAGCATGGGCACCTTGAAGCACAAGTATATACAGATGCAAGTTGGGCTGGAGAAAAAGGAGATAGACGATCAACTTCAGGATTCTTCACAATAGTTGGAGGAAACTTAGTTGCGTGGAAGAGTAAGAAACAAAAGGTCGTTTCCTTATCAAGTGCTGAATCAGAATTTAGAGGAATTGCAAAGGGAGTTGTGGAATCTCTATGGACTCGAAAACTCTTGACGGAAATAGGATTCCCTCCAAAAGAAGCTATTCAGATTCTCTGCGATAATGAAGCAGCAATCGCAATCTCAGAAAATCCAGTTCAACATGATCGAACAAAACATGTTGAAGTGGACAGACACTTTATCAGAGAAAAGCTGGATGCAGAAATAATTTCTTTACCACATATAAGATCAGAAGACCAATTGGCCGATATTCTTACTAAATCAGTCAACGAAAGATTGTTCAGTGATGTTCTTGGCAAGTTGAATGTTGGGAATCCCACCATTCAACTTGAGGGGGAGTGTTAGAACTCAACCACATTTAGAAGTCAACAAAGTCAAATAACCAAGTATGGTTATTTGACTTTTTGGGATCAGATTATAACATCATCACTTCCCATTTTAGAAGTGTCACAAGGTGTCAATGATGATGTAGCGTGAGGGTACGAAATAGTATTATTTTTAATACAAAATACTACAAAATATGACACAAGTTTTATTAATTTACGGATGGAATATACCTAAACCTTGCTACAACACTATAGGCAGTGTACCTAATCGTAGAGTAGTGTAGTTTTTAGTAAGTCCGGTTCGTTCCACAGGGAGCTGGTTGTAGTGACCCGAACTTTTCCATGTTTATATATATTAATTGAGATTGATATTTACATGATTAAATGTTTCCAACATGTTAAGCAATCAAACTTGTTAAGACTTGATTAATTGAAATAGGTTTCATATAGACAATTGACCACCCAAGTTGACCGGTGATTCACGAACGTTAAAACTTGTAAAAACTATATGATGACATATATATGGTTATATATATAGTTAACATTATATTATGATAAGTAAACATATCATTAAGTATATTAACAATGAACTACATATGTAAAAACAAGACTACTAACTTAATGATTTTGAAGCGAGACATATATGTAACGATTATCGTTGTAATGACATTTAATGTATATATATCATATTAAGAGATATTCGTACATCATAATATCATGATAATATAATAATTTAAAATCTCTTTTGATATTATAAACATTGGGTTAACAACATTTAACAAGATCGTTAACCTAAAGGTTTCAAAACAACATTTACATGTAACGACTAACGATGACTTAACGACTCAGTTAAAATGTATATACATGTAGTGTTTTAATATGTATTTATACACTTTTGAAAGACTTCAATACACTTATCAAAATACTTCTACTTAACAAAAATGCTTACAATTACATCCTCGTTCAGTTTCATCAACAATTCTACTCGTATGCACCCGTATTCGTACTCGTACAATACACAGCTTTTAGATGTATGTACTATTGGTATATACACTCCAATGATCAGCTCTTAGTAGCCCATGTGAGTCACCTAACACATGTGGGAACCATCATTTGGAAACTAGCATGAAATATCTCATAAAATTACAAAAATATGAGTAATCATTCATGACTTATTTACATGAAAACAAAATTACATATCCTTTATATCTAATCCATACACCAACGACCAAAAACACCTACAAACACTTTAATTCTTCAATTTTCTTCATCTAATTGATCTCTCTCAAGTTCTATCTTCAAGTTCTAAGTGTTCTTCATAAATTCCAAAAGTTCTAGTTTCATAAAATCAAGAATACTTTCAAGTTTGCTAGCTCACTTCCAATCTTGTAAGGTGATCATCCAACCTCAAGAAATCTTTGTTTCTTACAGTAGGTTATCATTCTAATACAAGGTAATAATCATATTCAAACTTTGGTTCAATTTCTATAACTATAACAATCTTATTTCAAGTGATGATCTTACTTGAACTTGTTTTCGTGTCATGATTCTGCTTCAAGAACTTCGAGCCATCCAAGGATTCGTTGAAGCTAGATCCATTTTTATCTTTTCCAGTAGGTTTATCCAAGGAACTTAAGGTAGTAATTATGTTCATAACATCATTCGATTCATACATATAAAGCTATCTTATTCGAAGGTTTAAACTTGTAATCACTAGAACATAGTTTAGTTAATTCTAAACTTGTTCGCAAACAAAAGTTAATCCTTCTAACTTGACTTTTAAAATCAACTAAACACATGTTCTATATCTATATGATATGCTAACTTAATGATTTAAAACCTGGAAACACGAAAAACACCGTAAAACCGGATTTACGCCGTCGTAGTAACACCGCGGGCTGTTTTGGGTTAGTTAATTAAAAACTATGATAAACTTTGATTTTAAAGTTGTTATTCTGAGAAAATGATTTTTATTATGAACATGAAACTATATCCAAAAATTATGATTAAACTCAAAGTGGAAGTATGTTTTCTAAAATGGTCATCTAGACGTCGTTCTTTCGACTGAAATGACTACCTTTACAAAAACGACTTGTAACTTATTTTTCCGACTATAAACCTATACTTTTCTGTTTAGATTCATAAAATAGAGTTCAATATGAAACCATAGCAATTTGATTCACTCAAAACGGATTTAAAATGAAGAAGTTATGGGTAAAACAAGATTGGATAATTTTTCTCATTTTAGCTACGTGAAAATTGGTAACAAATCTATTCCAACCATAACTTAATCAACTTGTATTGTATATTATGTAATCTTGAGATACCATAGACACGTATACAATGTTTCGACCTATCATGTCGACACATCTATATATATTTCGGAACAACCATAGACACTCTATATGTGAATGTTGGAGTTAGCTATACAGGGTTGAGGTTGATTCCAAAATATATATAGTTTGAGTTGTGATCAATACTGAGATACGTATACACTGGGTCGTGGATTGATTCAAGATAATATTTATCGATTTATTTCTGTACATCTAACTGTGGACAACTAGTTGTAGGTTACTAACGAGGACAGCTGACTTAATAAACTTAAAACATCAAAATATATTAAAAGTGTTGTAAATATATTTTGAACATACTTTGATATATATGTATATATTGTTATAGGTTCGTGAATCAACCAGTGGCCAAGTCTTACTTCCCGACGAAGTAAAAATCTGTGAAAGTGAGTTATAGTCCCACTTTTAAAATCTAATATTTTTGGGATGAGAATACATGCAGGTTTTATAAATGATTTACAAAATAGACACAAGTACGTGAAACTACATTCTATGGTTGAATTATCGAAATCGAATATGCCCCTTTTTATTAAGTCTGGTAATCTAAGAATTAGGGAACAGACACCCTAATTGACGCGAATCCTAAAGATAGATCTATTGGGCCTAACAAACCCCATCCAAAGTACCGGATGCTTTAGTACTTCGAAATTTATATCATATTCGAAGGGTGTCCCAGAATGATGGGGATATTCTTATATATGCATCTTGTTAATGTCGGTTACCAGGTGTTCACCATATGAATAATTTTTATCTCTATGTATGGGATGTGTATTGAAATATGAAATCTTGTGGTCTATTGTTACGATTTGATATATATAGGTTAAACCTATAACTCACCAACATTTTTGTTGACGTTTAAAGCATGTTTATTCTCAGGTGAATATTAAGAGCTTCCGCTGTTGCATACTAAAATAAGGACAAGATTTGGAGTCCATGTTTGTATGATATTGTGTAAAAACTGCATTCAAGAAACTGATTTCGATGTAACATATTTGTATTGTAAACCATTATGTAATGGTCGTGTGTAAACAGGATATTTTAGATTATCATTATTTGATAATCTACGTAAAGCTTTTTAAACCTTTATTTATGAAATAAAGGTTATGGTTTGTTTTAAAAATGAATGCAGTCTTTGAAAAACGTCTCATATAGAGGTCAAAACCTCGCAACGAAATCAATTAATATGGAACGTTTTTAATCAATAAGAACGGGACATTTCACTGGTGATACTTACTATATTTTTAACTATATTTATATAAAATATATATAATTATATAAGTAGTAATATTATTATAAAAGGGGGGTTTTACCGTTTAATGACCGGTTTGTCGATTCTATATTTTAAGCGTAAAGATAAATGACGATAATTAAAGTGCGTAAAATAATGACAATAAATAAAATGACAGTAAATAAAATTGCGAGTAATAAAATGAAAGTAAATAAAGATACGATGAGAAATATAATAAAAGAATTATGCTTATTTAAACTTCCGTAATCATGATGTTTGACGTGTTGATTTTAATTTATTACCATGGGTTAATTGTCCTTTGTCCTGGTTTATTTGATACGTCTATCTGGTTTTTGTCCATAATAGTCCATCGGTCATAAATATAAAGTGCGAGTATCCTCGTCAAATTACCCTTATACCCGAAGTCAAATATTCCAACTGATTAAGGATTTAAACTGTGACGCAGTTATCACTTCTGTCAACAATTACACCAGTTATCACTGTATGTAATCTACCCCTGTTTTGATTAGATATGAATATTAATTTACCCACTTGATCAGTTTGAATAATCAATTACCCAACCCGAATAATTAATTAAATGATTATAATAGATTCCATATGAACGTCACTAAATAGGACAACCATAATCATTATTAATTATTAGGATAATTAATTTGAAGATAGGTTCGACAGACTCCATTGAGTTGTCACTCAATTAGACAATACCCCCCATCTATTAATTGTCCATGGTCCAATTTTCACAAGTGTCGGTCTTTTGCCCAAACCTTAATTATGGTACAAAGTTCAATAACCCCGTCTTAATATTTTAGCCCAACATCACGAGTACTTCATTTTAAATAAGCATAATAATAACTTAGTTACGAGACATTAAATTAAAAAGGAAAGACATAGCTTACAGTGGTGATTTATAGCGTAGCGTTACCCGGACAGAGTTCTGACTTAAAACTCGTAAATCATTTGTTACAATAACAAAATTATTATTATTAAACTTAAAATTATAATTAATATTATAAATATAAATATATTACATTGAGAATCAGAGAAAGAAAAGAGAAAAAGGTGTAATCCTAAACTCCGAATTCGTTGCAATTTATAGACAAATATAGATTTGAAATTTTCACTTATGACCCCTTAACTATTCTCAATTAACAACTTTTTATTATTTAATATTATTCTTATTATGAATTATTTAAATATTATATTTTATTCTTGTGCATAGTTGACTTGTAATTTTTACACCGTTGCGTCGAGCGTTGAGAGTTGGTTCATGTCCCGGTTCCGGATTTTCGAACGCCCTTTCGTACAATTTTATATCGTGTACTTTGCGTTTTGTAACTCGTACTCTTGTCATTTTTAGACGTTCTTCATCAATAATTTGAACCTTTTTGATTGTATCTTGTACTTTTGAGCTTTTTGGACCTTTGCGTCTTCAAATCTTCGTTTTCGCCTTTTGTCTTCGCACTTATTTAAAATAAACGAATATTACTTGAAAATGGAACAATTGCAACTAAAATCTTGTCTTTCTTGGGGGATTTTGCTATGAAATATATGTTCCTTTTTAGCCTTATCAATATCCCCACACTTGAGCGTTGCTTGTCCTCAAGCAATACAGTCTTGAAATAATATAATACATCACACGAATCACTTCTTTATTCTTCACACTTTGTATATCAGTGATTTTGATAGAGCGGTATAAACAATGATAGTAACGATATGGTTAAAGGTGGGTGTGTCATCCACAGTTGCCTTGGGTTTAGGACAACGACACTTGCAATCAAATAGCCGATTTACTTTCGGTTTCCAAAGCAAAGTGCACATTTGAAAGGCGGTTTACAGTCCCACATGACTATAAAAATTTAGATCCTTTAAGGAAATTGGATCTTTATGAAAACATTTGATCTTTTGAAAATTCAAGCTAGATTTTACCCTAGACAAGTTTTCTGATTTGATCCATCATCGGTGTTGCAAAATATATTTGTGGATCAATATTTTGGCTAAAACTTTTAGGTTCGTGTAATCCACTGCTATCCCGGTATCGGAAAGTACACATCCAGTTTACTTGTTCCGTATATTATCTTTCGGTAAACTACCGTCCGGTTGTAAAGGAAAGCGATGAACAAGAAACTGTTAAGGCAATGTCCCGTGACATGCAGATGATTATGGTCTTTTAACGTGTCGGATGCTAGAACTATCCTTGGTAGGAGCGATAGTAAAGATCATCCTATGATTTTTCGGTCTGGCACAAGGTCCTGTCTCCGACCATGCTATGCAACCACCGTTCTTACGGTTGACACCCGATTTGGTTCAGGTGACCTAATGAATTCCAGGTGAATTCCTAGGATTTTACGTTCAATGGTAATGAACGCATTGAAAATGGGTTTTCAGAAAACAAATCGGTTTGTATTTTTGATCAAAATATTTTCTCGTTCAAGCTCGAGTTTAGATATCATTGAATTCCATGAGTTTGAATTCTCAATCTTTAAGGTCAATCTCAAGGATTGAGTAATATCAGTCTTAAAAGCTGATTTTTAATCTTTAAGGAGATTATCCTTTCTGGGGATCTGATTCATTAGTCTTATCAAGCTAATTTGCACGGTGCCTCCCCATTGTACGAGATAAATCCTTCTCATGGTTAGGATAAATCTGACCACTTGGCGACCCTGTTTGATGCTGAGGTCCGTGGATTTCCTGCTGATTTTAGAGATGACTTTTCTAGATTTTTCGTCAACCTACAGCTGGTCTGGACGACAACTTCTTGACCTAAATCAAGAAGCGCGTGTCTTTTTCGGAAGACTTTACTTCCTTTTAATGATGGAATTGATTCATCGTGTAGATCCATCTTTCTTTCAAATGTATTACAGTAAACCGGGTAAAACTGATTAGTATCGTCCAAAGCAAAAGTACCTGCAATAATCTTGTACAAAAATATGTGATATATGTTTTAAATTGAATAACTTGGTACATTCTTCCCACACTTAGTTTCTTTCTTTGCCTTTTTATTTTCTTTTATTTCATTTTAAATGAATTCAAGCGTTTTAGGGTGTTTCTCAATTTATGTCCTTTTCGAGGTAACGATAATTTCGGTATTATCACCTAGTTTTCACCGTTCATAAATATGTATAAACATGATTTTAAATTCATTTAGTTAAAAAATTTTAAAATTTTCATAATATTTAGAAAATAAGCCAAGTATAAACCCGAGAGAATTTATAACCCTTCCCCACACTTGAGATCATGCAATGCCCTCATTTGCATGAAATCAGACTAAATTTAAATTCATGAGGGTGATTAGCGTAGAAAAGTGATTAAAAATACCGAGTTTGTAATTACAAAGCTCGTCGAATGATAGATGGCGCCACATCGTTCATTCCTTCATTTGTTATATCATATTTGTTGTTTTGCGTCTTGTCGTCAAAATTAGTACCTTTTGCTGAACTTTAATGACAGTCTTTGAAAGTGTGTTGTTTTACCCTGTTTTGTACATAAGATAAAATACAAACATATATATATATATATATATATATATATTTTTGAAGTTTGGTTTATAACCCCACTTTTCAAAAATTTATAAAGTATAATATTTTTGGCATACTTTAAATCAATAAAATTAAAAATAATGATAACAAAATTTGTCGCCCCGCCCTCGGGTAAAGTAATTTCGGCTTAATGACCTAGTCTTCAACTCACGATGAATTTTAGAAATCATTTTTTCAACTTAATGAATTAAAGTAAATTTTGTTTTTAAAAACTTAAATTAAAATGCATATTAATTTCATAAAAAACCTACAAAACAAAAATTCAGAATGGAGGGAGAAAACTAGTTCTTTAGTGTCTGCTAGCGGAAAAGACCAATCGGATTCCATTCTCGGAACTACACGAGAACAGAACAAATAACTTTAGACAGCATTATCTTTTTAGAACATTCGAATCTCCCCACACTTAGGTAGCTGTGGTGTTGAAATTGTGATTAACTTCATTGTCAATTTCTCTTGGTCCATAATCAACTTGCCTATCTGTGACTTTTTCTTTAAGCCAGTGCCCGGCTTCTTCCGTAATATCCCATAATTCAACTAGCTTCGCCCTTTCTTTAGGCGACAGATTGGATACTAACCGGTTACATAACTTAAAGTTCTCCTTACTTCTAGCATCAATAGCCCGTTTAAAAAGTTTCTTCATTGAACTATTAATAACGGGATCATTTAATTTCGTATCAACAACGGGGTTCTTTGTTATCATGTCATCATTAGGTGTTACTTCATTTTCCCCACACTTAGGCGTTTCATTATTGCTAAGTATTACCGTTGGAGTTGGTAAAACAACATGGTTCTTACCAATTGTTTTTACTGGTTCAACGATTTTGGCTGGTGGAGATTTAGACTTTCGAATCATAAAGGTGATCGATTTGTCACCACTTTTAAGTGTCATTCTTCCATTTCCTACATCAAATAACGCCCCGGTGGACGCAAAGAATGGTCGACCTAAAATTAGAGGAACGTTTGGGTCCTCTTCTATGTCAATGACAATGAATTCAACTAGAAAGGTTAAATTGCCTACTTGAATGGGTAGGTTGTCAGCAATTCCAACTGGGTGCTTAATGGTTTGATCAAAGAGTCGAACACTCATATTCGTTGGACTTAACTTACCTACACCTAATCTCTTATATAAGGAAAGAGGCATAACACTTACACTTGCACCTAAATCTGCTAGTGCATCATACATGACACAATCACTAAGTAGACAAGGAACAATAAATTCACCCGGATCACCTACCCTAGGTGGAGGTTTTGGTGGAACTGTCTTCACCGGGTTTATATTTACGGCTTTTGTTTCTTGCACTTTCTTATTCTTTTTCTTCTTCTTCTTTCCAGAGGTATCACAATCTTTATTACCTATCACTTGCTCATACTCAACTCCTTTTCTTGGAAACGGGATGGGTGGTTTGTATGGTGCCACCACTGGCTTTACATACTCGGGTGGTGGTGGTGTAACTTCTTCATTGTTACTCTCATCTAAAACCTTCCCATCTTCTGGTGCTGGTTTTTCAGAATTCGTTGAAACCATATTAACATTCTCATTCCGAGGATTTACTTCAGTATTACTCGGTAGCTTTCCTTGTTCCCTCTCACTCATCATGCTAGCAAGAGTACCTACGTGTTTTTCTAGATTCAAAATGGAAGCTTGTTGAGTTCTTAATGACTGATCAAACCTCTCGTTCGTTTGGGTTTGAGTTTCAATAAATTGTGTTTGAGATTCAACTAGCTTGAATACCACGTCTTCCATATTTGACTTTTTCTCTTCAGTTTGTTGTTGTGGTTTATATAAGCCAGGTCTTTGTTGATTGAAAGTGTTGTTTTGAGTTGGTTGGTTATTCGGACCTTGTTGGTTATACCAGTTATTTTCGGGTCCTTTTGGATTGTAAAGAATGTTTTGATTTCGATTAAAGTTTAGCTTTGGCGGTTGATAATTATTTTGATAATTATTTCCCGGCCTTTGGTTCATATAGGAAACATTCTCTCGTTGTTCCAATGTTGGTTCAATGTGACAATCTTTCAATAAGTGTGGTCCACCGCATAGCTCACAACTGATTCGTATTGCGTGAATATCTTTATTCATCTTTTCCATTCGTCTTTCGAAAGCATCTATTTTTGCGGAAACGGAATCAAAGTCATGGCTAGAATCTGCTCTAGCCGCTTTAGATGATCGAAAGATATCTTTTTCTTGATGCCACTCATGTGAGTGGGAGGCTGTGTTATCAATAATTTTGTAAGCTTCAGTTGCAGTTTTCTTCATAATGGAACCACCAGCTGTTATGTCGATGTCTTTTCGTGTAGCAACGTCTACGCCTTGGTAGAATATTTGTACTATTTGAAAAGTATCTAATCCGTGTTGAGGACATCCTCTCAACATCCTTCCGAATCTTGTCCACGCCTCATATAATGTTTCATTTGGCTTTTGCGCGAACGTAACAATTTCTCCTTGAAGTCTCACGGCTTTGGATGCCGGAAAGAATTGTTT
This sequence comes from Rutidosis leptorrhynchoides, assembly GCF_046630445.1. Lineage (NCBI taxonomy): Eukaryota > Viridiplantae > Streptophyta > Magnoliopsida > Asterales > Asteraceae > Rutidosis > Rutidosis leptorrhynchoides. The sequence goes on along the minus strand of NC_092334.1, from coordinate 96,971,268 downwards.
AAGAAAATTTTCAACTAAAACATCCCATGTGTCAACCGCCCCTTCAGGTAACGATTCTAACCAATCTTTGGCTTCTCCCTTTAAAGTCCAGGGAAACAACATGAGATAGATCTGCTCATCTTCCACTTCTCGGATTTTGAATAGTGTACAAATTCTTTTAAACGTACGAAGGTGTTCGTTAGGATCTTCATTCGGTGCACCACTGAATTGGCATTGGTTAGTTACCATGTGTAGAATTTGTCCTTTGATTTCATAATCTGGCACATTAACTTCTGGCTTAATAATGGCGTGACCTTGGCCCGTGAGTGTGGCTCTCATTCGATCTTCCATACTTAGAGGTTCCGTTACTTCCATAATTGAATTTGTTGAATACGAATCACTAGAGGATTCTGATTTAATGGTTTGTGGCTCAGGAGGAATAATTAGTGGTTCAGGATCTTGGAATTGTCCTTGAATATGCTCCGGGTTCTTAATTGTGAAGTCGGGTTCAAAAGATGGATTATCGGAAATTTGAGTTGGAGTTCTTGTTCGACTAGATGACGATTCTAAAGAAAAATCAACGGCGACAATATTTGCTAGATGTCTTGATCGAGTTACAGGTGGTGAACGTATGAAAGGTGGTGAACGTTTTGCTCGGTGCTTTCACAGAATATCCTATTAGTTATAAAAATAAGAAAAACTTATATAAGTTATCCAATCAATAGACTTTTCTGATTTTGCCCACGTTTCGAATAGCCAAAAGATGCAGCAGAGGGGCAGGATTCGTTTGGTCTCAATATAATTGAGTACTGTTTGGCTCCAATAACCCGGTCCACGTACAAATCCAACTATTACTACGAACCAGAAAATTTTGATGTCTATCAATTTAACCACTTAAAATAAATTTTCGTAATTTTAAGAAATTTAGAGAAGAAGTAGAAAAAAATCTAAGTCCTAAAAACTAGAATGGCGAGAAATAAGAAAGAAAAAGATTGCGCGTCGAAAAAGGTCGAAAAATAAAAAGGTCAAAAAATAGGCGTCGAAAAATAAAAATAAGAAAGTAGTGCGAAATACGGCGTCGTAAAATTCTAAAGCACCTAAAACTTCATCTAAGGAATAAGCACTTAAGGGATTTTACGGCAAAGCCTAAAAATTCTACAAGTAAAAATAACTATGGCAAAACTAAACTTAATACTAAAAGTTGCGACTATAGTCTAAAAATCTAAAGGTAATAAAACTAAAAAAAACAATTTTTTTTTTATAGACAAAATCTTAAAAAATATATATATTTTTTTTTAATAATTTTTTTTTTTTACGTTTTTTTTTTCAAGTGTTTTTTTTTTTTTTTTTTTTACGTTTTTTTTTTAAAAACGATTTTTTTTTCTAAAAAAAAACGTTTTTTTTTTTACAATTTTTTTTTTTTTTTTAAAAATGATTTTTTTTTACAAATTAATACTTTTTTTTTATAATTATTATTTTTTTTTTCAAAACTTTTTTTTTTAATTCATTTACTATTCATGAATAGTAAATGAAAAGAAATTAATTAATTTACTATTTACATGAAAGCGACATGATAGAAATTTTTAATTACAATTTACATAATATACCCCTGAAGTATTTAATAAATACGACTTTTTAAAACTTTTACGATTCAAAATATATTCTAAAATATTATTATATTATTATATTCTATTTCAATATTATTATATTATTATATTCTATTTCAATATTATTATATTATTATATTTTATTTCAATATTATTATAATTAAAAATATAGCGTTTTAGCGCTCCCCGGCAGCGACGCCAAAAACTTGATGATGTAGCGTGAGGGTACGAAATAGTATTATTTTTAATACAAAATACTACAAAATATGACACAAGTTTTATTAATTTACGGATGGGATATACCTAAACCTTGCTACAACACTATAGGCAGTGTACCTAATCGTAGAGTAGTGTAGTTTTTAGTAAGTCCGGTTCGTTCCACAGGGAGCTGGTGATACTTACTATATTTTTAACTATATTTATATAAAATATATATAATTATATAAGTAGTAATATTATTATAAAAGGGGGGTTTTACCGTTTAATGACCGGTTTGTCGATTCTATATTTTAAGCGTAAAGATAAATGACGATAATTAAAGTGCGTAAAATAATGACAATAAATAAAATGACAGTAAATAAAATTGCGAGTAATAAAATGACAGTAAATAAAGATACGATGAGAAATATAATAAAAGAATTATGCTTATTTAAACTTCCGTAATCATGATGTTTGACGTGTTGATTTTAATTTATTACCATGGGTTAATTGTCCTTTGTCCTGGTTTATTTGATACGTCTATCTGGTTTTTGTCCATAATAGTCCATCGGTCATAAATATAAAGTGCGAGTATCCTCGTCAAATTACCCTTATACCCGAAGTCAAATATTCCAACTGATTAAGGATTTAAACTGTGACGCAGTTATCACTTCTGTCAACAATTACACCAGTTATCACTGTATGTAATCTACCCCTGTTTTGATTAGATATGAATATTAATTTACCCACTTGATCAGTTTGAATAATCAATTACCCAACCCGAATAATTAATTAAATGATTATAATAGATTCCATATGAACGTCACTAAATAGGACAACCATAATCATTATTAATTATTAGGATAATTAATTTGAAGATAGGTTCGACAGACTCCAATGAGTTGTCACTCAATTAGACAATACCCTCCATCTATTAATTGTCCATGGTCCAATTTTCACAAGTGTCGGTCTTTTGCCCAAACCTTAATTATGGTACAAAGTTCAATAACCCTGTCTTAATATTTTAGCCCAACATCACGAGTACTTCATTTTAAATAAGCATAATAATAACTTAGTTACGAGACATTAAATTAAAAAGGAAAGACATAGCTTACAGTGGTGATTTATAGCGTAGCGTTACCCGGACAGAGTTCTGACTTAAAACTCGTAAATCATTTGTTACAATAACAAAATTATTATTATTAAACTTAAAATTATAATTAATATTATAAATATAAATATATTACATTGAGAATCAGAGAAAGAAAAGAGAAAAAGGTGTAATCCTAAACTCCGAATTCGTTGCAATTTATAGACAAATATAGATTTGAAATTTTCACTTATGACCCCTTAACTATTCTCAATTAACAACTTTTTATTATTTAATATTATTCTTATTATGAATTATTTAAATATTATATTTTATTCTTGTGCATAGTTGACTTGTAATTTTTACACCGTTGCGTCGAGCGTTGAGAGTTGGTTCATGTCCCGGTTCCGGATTTTCGAACGCCCTTTCGTACAATTTTATATCGTGTACTTTGCGTTTTGTAACTCGTACTCTTGTCATTTTTAGACGTTCTTCATCAATAATTTGAACCTTTTTGATTGTATCTTGTACTTTTGAGCTTTTTGGACCTTTGCGTCTTCAAATCTTCGTTTTCGCCTTTTGTCTTCGCACTTATTTAAAATAAACGAATATTACTTGAAAATGGAACAATTGCAACTAAAATCTTGTCTTTCTTGGGGGATTTTGCTATGAAATATATGTTCCTTTTTAGCTTTATCAGTCAACTAGCTGCCAAATCCAACGGGTCAAAAGCATATGCAGCCTGCAACTTTCCATAACAGTTTTAGGGGTTCCAAAAGTCAATTTGGAGCCATCCTTTTTTAGGAAGTTGCTGTTAGAATGTTTTATTTATATAACACTTGTTAAAATGTAAACAGATCATTCAATTCAATTGTATCAATCATTTAAATCAATACAAGATCAAATATTCTGTTCTTAAGTAATTGTTAACATAAATATCGTGTCTATTAAAAGAAAAAATTGAGCATTATTTGAGAAATGGTGGCGGAGGTTTAAATTTGAAACTAATTCATTTTGGGCCAAAGTCATCAGGAGCATCTATGGAACTTGGGTGGGCTGATTTTGGGTGGGGATTCTAACAGATCTGGCTTTCTAGGAAAACGTTTGGGCACAAATTATATTTATATCTACAAGTTACAAGATTGACTCACTTGGTGTTGCATTCTCGAGTTCTTTTGTAAGCAATCATTTTGAATCACTAAATTGCTAAAGGGTCAAGTGAGATTACCTAAAATACATGTGAAAAGGTAATAAATGAAAATACAAGTCCTTACAAACACACTCAAGTGATTAAAACCTTTTAACTAGTTTATGCAATAAAGGGATTTTAATACTCGTAGTAGTGTTTGCACCCGACCCGTAGGTGATACAGACGTACCAATCAATTACCTCAAACTTCATGCACAGGCTATTCATACGTTACAGTACACTTAGTTAACCGTAGGTGTTACCTATTACATGGCTTAAATAAACACGACAGCTATCGTAAGTCTCAGAGGTGGCAAAATTGACCTATATTCAGTCATACATGGGTTAGTTTGGTTTGTCTTTTCATCTCAAGCATGTAAAATGAAATAACAATGTAGGGGTCAGAATCATTAATATGTATTTCTAAGGCAGTGTACATATGTGAGCCCGCCATCCAGCAATACACGTCAGCCGTTATCCGGCAGTATATGTACGTGAGCCCGTCATCCGGCAGTGTGTACATATGAGCCCGTCATACGACATGTCCACACGAACGTTGAGAAGGTTTCGAGCTCAATGAAAATGCGCACACGAGTCATCAGTGTGCCACGTAAGCTCAACATAAACGATACTAAAAGGCTTGGGTCCAACTCTCAATGTAGGCCAAAGCCCAATAAGGAATGACACATCAGCATAGTGACCCATGAACAACACAAACCTTAGTGTTTGCCTATAAATATGTTACTGTTATTCCCCCAAGACACACAAACAAGTCGCATCATAATTAATGAGAACCGATACTTTCTCTCTAGAAATATCTTCTCATTAATCGCTTATCAACTCATTCACTCAGTCCATATCCGAGTCGAGTGCATCCCGATTAAGTTGAACGCCACCCCCTTCGAGATCCTCATCTCCAACAGGGTTATTCATAGTATCCCGACCGGGGAGTGAACAACTAATCGCCAACAATTCACCCAAGCAATATTTGCACTCAAAAATATTAACGGCAACCGTCCACATTAAAGGTTGACGGAAATACGTTTGATCATAACGCGTTTCTATTTGCACATTGATGATATAATGGACTTACAACATAAGTGCTGGCAGGTCAACGCAAATCAACGCTTTTGAGTTTGATATTTGGACATGTACTACTAAAAGTAATCACTTTAAACCCAGACTCGTAAGTAATAATAACCAATTACCCGCACATTCTCCCGGCCCCTTATTCCCAGGGCCGGATTTGGCTATGGGCGACCCGGGCGGCCGCCCAGGTCATCATTAACGATGGGGGCGTCACGATCGATGTTTAAATTTCGAAAGTTTATGAAATAAAAATTGTGTTTTTTGGGGGATTTAATTCAGTTATGACGTTGTCGAAGGTAGAAGATATGTTTAGATAGTTTAGATCTATCTATTGAGGGTATGATGAGCATTTAAAGGTTCTAATTTTGTTGATGTTGATACAGTTGCAGGTGAGTTTGGAGAGGTGAAACTTTGGGGAAGATGAGCTGCGACTTTTATATCATATTTTTATTTTGCTCCCCTAACTTTCATAGAAGTATCAGATTTAACCCTCAATATTCTTTTAAAATGGCCCTTGTGTACAATAATACTCCGTAATAATCAATAATCAGTTGGAGTATATCCTTGTATTGGCTCTTAAAAAGCTAACATCATAAACATATTACATTTTTCAATTTTATTGAAATATCTATATCTATATATTTTTCTTTAAAAAATATAAGTGATCGGGAGATGCAATATATATATTCAACATTCCAATACCATTTTTACGAGTATATATTTACATCTAAGTTGGGCATCTTTTGATATTCTGGCCCTGGGCATCATATTTCTCCGGACCGACCGTGCTTATTCCACCTAATGAATATGACAATAGCTTAGAAATAAACAAGGATTCATAAAATTTACCACAAAATAAAAAAAAAAATATCTCAGAAAAATAACATTTAGTGCACACAGCAAACATAATCCACAAGAAAAAAAATATTTCCCAGCTAAAAAAAATATCTCAGGAACCAAAAAGCTGCGTAAAAAAACAGAATGACAACATATAGAAATATAGAACCTATTCATTTTAGTAACCAAAAAAACATACAAACTGATAAAACCAACACAAACCACATCTACACAATCTGATCAACATCTTTTACTTGTTTCACATTCCTTTAATACTTGACTAATAACTAATAAGATGATAGTTTATAATGCACCTGCTGTAAGCATAAAATTTTGACTAAAACCAGGATAACTGAATCAATCATAATACTAATTGGATAATAATGCAAGATAAGATAGCTAAAAAGACTGAGTTTTTTACTTGCTAATAACGATGATACTATAAATTGATCTAGGAACAACCTGGTTCAATCCATGTATGAGGGCGTAGAAGTCGTTTATGCTTGAATAAATCCCCGAAACTTCCTTGCATGTCGTCATCATCCAATGCGTGAAACCTTCCCGTTTCAAGAGAATAGAAAAGTATGGTGCTGTTTTCTGAATATGACTGATGAAAATAGACTTTATTCTCCATTTTCGGTGTTGTAGCTTCAATGCATAAACATGCTGTTTCACTAACATAAATCACATCTTTTCCCAAGCTCTTTAGTTTCTCGAGTTTCATTGTCGATTGGTTTAACTTGTGTACTTCAACAGATTTTTCAAAAACACCTACACAAACTAGTAAAATATGTTGGTCAGATTTTGTTAGGTAATAATTTGTAAAAGGCTTATCACCATGATATGGAACGTAGCTCACACGACGTTGATCAAAATAAACATCACGTATTAAAACAGAATGTGTTTGGCGGTTCAAAGCATAAATTTCTTGGCCATAAAATGTTGGAAACCTAAAAATTGAATCAACACCGGTAAATGACAGTGTACGCTACGCTGTAGTGACCTGAACTTTTCCATGCTTATTTATATTAAATGAAATTGATTTTTACATGATTAAGTGTTTCCAACATGTTAAGCAATCAAACTTGTTAAGACTTGATTATTTGAAATGGGTTTCATGTAGACAGTTGACCACCCAAGTTGACCGGCGATTCACGAACGTTAAAACTTGTAAAAACGACATGACGATATATATATGGATATACATATAGTTAACATGAGATTATGATAAGTAAGTATCTCCATAAGTATATTAACAATGAGTTATATACATAAAAACAAGACTACTAACTTAAGGATTTCGAAACGAGACATATATGTAACGATTATCGTTGTAACGACATTTAAATGTATATATATCATATTAAGATATATTACTATATCATAATATCACGATAATATAATAATTTAACATCTCATTAGATATAACAAACAATGGGTTAACAATATTAAATGAGATCGTTAACTTAAAGGTTTCAAAACAACACTTACATGTAACGACTAACGATGACTTAACGACTCAGTTAAAATGTATATACATGTAGTGTATTTAGATGTATTAATATACTTTTGGAAGACTTCAAGACATATATCAAAACACTCATACTTAACGAAAATGGTTACAGTTACATTCCCATTCTTTTTTCATCAAGAATTCTAGTCGTATTCATACCCGTATTATACACAGCTTCTAGACGTACTTACTATGGGTATATACCAATAGGAACTAGCAGGGGATTCCACTCTTGATTATGTCATGCATGACTAATCAATTTTAACTTCTACCATAAACTAGTCAACTAACTAGAACTCCTTTTAACCCCACTCACCACTCACCACTTACCACTCATCATTCACTCCATTTCACTTCCAATTCTCTTTCTAATTCTCTCTCAACACACACACACACACACACACACACACATTTATGAACGAATTTTTCCAGTAGCTAATCATCATCTTCATCAAAAATTACTTCAAGAATCAAGCTTTAATCATCTTGAAGAACACTTCAAGAACACTTCGAAAATCCTTTCAAGTTTACTAGTTTACTTCCAAGCTTTCTAATCCATTCAAAGTAATCATCTAAGATCAAGAAACCTTTGTTATTTACAGTAGGTTATCTTTCTTATTCAAGGTAATATTCATATTCAAACTTTGATTCAATTTCTATAACTATAAACTATCGTAATTCGAGTAAAAACCTTACTTGAACTTGTTTTTGTGTCATGATCCTACTTCAAGAACTTTCAAGCCATCCAAGATCCTTTGAAGCTAGATCATTTCTTGTCACTTCCAGTAGGTTTACCTACTAAACTTGAGGTAGTAATGATGTTCATAACATCATTCGATTCATATATATAAAACTATCTTATTCGAAGGTTTAAACTCGTAATCACTAGAACATAGTTTAGTTAACTCTAAACTTGTTCGCAAACAAAAGTTAATCCTTCTAACTTGACTTTTAAAATCAACTAAACACATGTTCTATATCTATATGATATGCAGTAATGTTGGAGTTAGTTATACAGGGTTGAGGTTGATTCCAAAAATATATATACTTTGAGTTGTGATCTAGCCTGAGACGTGTATACACTGGGTCGTGAATTGATTCAAGATAATTTATATCGATTTATTTCTGTACATCTAACTATGGACAATTAGTTGTAGGTTACTAACGAGGACAACTGACTTAATAAACTTAAAACATTGAAACGTATTAAAAATATTGTAAATGTATTTTGAACATACTTTGATATATATGTACATAATTGTTATAGGTTCGTGAATCGACCAGTGGCCAAGTCTTACTTCTCGACGAAGTAAAAATCTGTGAAAGTGAGTTATAGTCCCACTTTTAAAATCTAATATTTTGGGATGAGAATACATGCAATTTTATAAATGTTTTACAAAATAGACACAAGTAAATGAAACTACATTATATGGGTGAATGATCGGAGCCGAATATGCCCCTTTTTAGCTTGGTAGCCTAAGAATTTGGGAACAGACCCCCAAATTGACGCGAATCCTAAAGATAGATCTATCGGGCCCAACAAGCCCCATTCTGGAATTTGGAATGCTTTAGTACTTCGAAATTATCATGTCCGATGGGTGTCCCGGAATGATGGGGATATTCTATATGCATCTTGTTAATGTCGGTTACCAGGTGTTCACCATATGAATGTTTTTTATCTCTATGTATGGGATGTATATTGAAATATGAAATCTTGTGATCTATTATTATGATTTGATAATATATAGGTTAAACCTATAACTCACCAACATTTTTGTTGACGTTTTAAGCATGTTTATTCTCGGGTGATTATTAAGAGCTTCCGTTGTTGCATACTAAAATAAGGACAAGATTTGGAGTCCATGCTTATATGATATTGTGTAAAAACTGCATTCAAGAAACTTATTTTTGATGTAATATATTCTTATTGTAAACCATTATTTAATGGTCGTGTGTAAGCGGTATATTTTAGATTATCATTATTTGAGAATCTACGTAATGCTTTTTAAACCTTTATCGATAAAATAAAGGTTATGGTTGTTTTAAAAATGAATGCAGTCTTTGAAAAACGTCTCATATAGAGGTCAAAACCTCGCGACGAAATCAATTAATATGGAACGTTTATAATTAATATGAACGGGACATTTCATACGCCAGGCCCAGGATTGTTCACGACCAACAAAGTGGATGCAAGCAGAATCAGTCCCGAGTCCAAAAACCATACAATCAGGGGATGTTGGCCCCGCAGAGAAACAAAATTCGTCTACATGAGAGATGTTTACAGGCGGAAGCTTGCGTATATCACTTGTGAAGGGGTTAAAGAACATTAAGTCTGATGTGTTTTTAGACATCAACAACCAGCCATTTTTCGAATAATGAATTTGGACATCACCAACAAGGTCTTGTGATGTTCTTATGAAGTACTTGTTACCCAACATCGAATCAGTAATAGTTATTATGCCCCGATCATTGTCTAAGACCATTGACCATGGTGATACTAAGGAATATGTCTGCAAACTTTGTTGTATTTCAGTTATGTTGCTCCATCGAATGACAGGTAGTGTTGCTAACTGCTTACACGTTGCACGAAAGTTAAAATAGTCAACATCATCACAAAACTTCATAATCAACTCCAAGATATCAAACGAAAAACTAAACACACACTCGTCATTGACCACCAAAACTTCATATTCCTTGACCTCCTCTTGTTTAGATTCGATTTTTCCATAATCTCCTTCCAACCTACACAAAGACTTAATTCCGCCAATAGTCCTTAAAGTTTACCTCTTTTTTCATCCTCGACCTTAAAGTTTTTATTTTTCATGCTCACCCTTAATGTTTAAATTTGGTTTCAAATTCGACCCTGGAACTAACTTTCGTTAACTTATTACTGTTACTATTGAGTCATATGAGGGCAGTTTGGTCAATGTAGTTTAATAATAATAAACCTAAACATGCTGCTAGTTAAAATCAAACCACGTCTGCTATTTTGATGTAATTAGGTCAAGAATGCTTCTTTGGGTCAATATTGCTTCTTTGGGTCAACATTGCTTCTTTAGTCATAAAGTTGTTATTTTGATGCTCACCCTTAATATTGGAATTGCAAAAATGGTGGTTATACTGAACAAAAGTCACAATGTAAATTAGATTTATATTTGCTAGTCACAAATGTGAACCAAAATTTAGTCAAAAAATTGACTAAAATTGACCAAAGACTAAAGTTGAATCAAAGATCAAAGTTGAACCAAAGACCAAATTTTTCTCTTTAGATCACTGCACACTTGTGATAACTGACCAAAATCATAACTTTAAGGATTACTTTAGTTTACACTCTAGATTAGTGCACACTTGTGGTAACTTTAGATTAGTGACCAAAATTGACCAAAGACCCAAGTATACACTTTACACTTTAGATCATTGTACAATCTTACACTAGTGGTAACTGATTGCACAAACAAACATTAAATATTACATTAACATTAGATTTTACAAACAATAGATATTAACGTTGAGAAAGTCAAAATTACTAAAGTTTGTGACTTTACAAATGGACTTGACAAATTGTACCTACACTAACCTATTTTTTTTTTTTTTATTCAAAGACCAAAGTTTAGTCACAAACTTGACCAAACTGATCTCTTTGTTTGACCAAACTAATCTCTCAAATGCATACTCTTATTTTAACCAAACTGGTCTGCAGTTTGCACTTGTTTTGTACCCTGCACAAACTGTACAGAAGCAGTTTCTTTGTATTAAACTGCACAAACGTTTTGCTCAAACCTGTATATATACAACAACAGTAACTTTTTAATACTTGTTATGTATTAAGCCGCACAAAACTTGATTTATAAACTTGATTTGCATTAAACTAATGCATTGTATTAAACTAAAGATCATCAAAAATATAATCCATTGTATTAAACATCAACATTACAATCATTGATGGATTAAATTACATCAAAATACCCTAAACGTTCACTGATGAATCAAATTAAATCAAAGTACTATACAATATATAATCCAATACATAATACTTAAGCCCAACAATATTAATACAAACTAGAGACGTCTTCTTTTCCGTTCTTCAATCTTTAGTTTCAATGCGAAGTCCAGCTTGTCTACTGCACCAACAATTAATCATCTTCGTAATTCGGGAACTAGGGTTTGCCAAGGGGACGATTGAAATTTGGGAACTAGGGTTTGCATTGATTAAAAAGTGCAGCTGGGATTAGACATACATGGTTGGTATATATGTTATATACAATATACAATATACGTAGTATACAAAAGACATACACGCAAAAAGACTAATGTACCCCAAAATTGTAAACACGCGATACTAAATTAACGCTATGGAATTAACAGCAGTTAACTTGAGGACTTAAATGAAACCATATCATAACTTTAAGGGTTAGAATGAAATAAAAAAACTTTAGGGCCCCGGATGAAAAAAATGTTAAACTTTAAGGACCTTTGGCGTGATTAAGTCCCTACACAAATTACAATTTTGAAACATTTTTTGTAACATAAAATTATGCCTGGCAATCAAGACCCATAATCCAAAAATTGGGTCCATTGGGTCAACCATTTGAGTCTCGAGATATAGAGGGAATGGGTCCAATATGGACCCATATTTAGTCCATTAATATATTACAAGGTCCATCTAGAGTTTAGTCCATTAATATGGTCCATCTAGACTCGTTGAAACCTAATCCCAGCACATTTCAAAATGAAAAAAAAAAACAAAGAACTTAAGATGATAGAAAAATTAAAAGGTAATAAATTAATAATAACAAAAAATTTTAATTTTTTTTTTTAATGTAAAAAAATAATACAAAATACAAAAAAAATGGGGAAAACTTATAAATTTTTGGAAGAGAGAAGGGTCTCGACCCGACCCGACCCGTTTGAAAAAATTGAGACCCTTTCGACCATGACCCGTTTTGACCCAAACCCGTTTGGGGCTCAACCCAACCTAACCCGTTTTCCAGGCATACATAAAATTAAAATATTGTTATAATTCAGTAGGCTTATAACTACCTTTAGTGGTTTGATTCTTGATGTTATAATTCAGTAGGCTTATAACTACCTTTAGTGATTTGATTCTTGATTAAGAATACTAATAATGAAGTGTAAGAACAAAGATGATAATGGAGAAAGAAAGAAACACTTTGTAAGTGTGTGAAATGGTGCAAGTTTAATGCTTGCATTCATGAGTATTTATAGCCTAAAATCTCAATATAAAAATACATACTTTGTGTACCAAAATTGACTATATGTATACACCAAAATTGACTATCCATATCTATATTATTATTATTATTATAACACTCCCCCTTGGATAGCAATTTTATTTTGTTGAAGATCAACTATAAATTACTGCCTCGTTAAAAACCTTGCTAAAGAAAACCCAGTGGGAAAAAACTTTAGCTAAGGGAAAAAGAGTGCAGCATGGAGTTGACTCCCCCTCAAGTAGACATCGCTTCAGCTGTTACATCTTTTGAACATGTCTCATGCCAATGTTATGAACGTGTGTTCTGAAAATAGCAGTTGGAAGTGCTTTCGTGAAAAGATCAGCAGAGTTTTTGCTAGATTGCACATATCTCATTTCAATCTGGTTGTCCTTAATGAGATTTTGAGTGTATGAGAAGAATCTAGGTGGTATGTGTTTTGTTCGGTCACTTTTGATATACCCTTCTTTCATCTGTGCTATGCAAGCTGCATTATCTTCATAGATAGTTGTTGGACTTTTATCGCGTTCTAGTCCACAAGAATCAGTAATGAGTTGTGTCATTGATCTCAACCAAAAACATTCTCGAGTAGCTTCATGTAATGCAATCACTTCGGCATGATTTGACGATGTAGCAACAAGTGTTTGTTTTTGAGAACGCCATGATATTGCAGTACCTCCATTTAGGAATACATATCCAGTTTGAGATTTAGCTTTATGTGGATCAGATAAATAACCTGCATCTGCATAACCAACCAAATCTTGTTTTGATTCGTTAGAATAAAATAATCCTAAATCAGTAGTTCCTCGAAGGTATCGAAATATGTGTTTGATCCCATTCCAGTGTCTTTTGGTAGGAGCAGAGCTGAACCTTGCCAACAAATTAACTGCAAAAGAAATGTCAGGTCTTGTACAATTTGTAAGATACATAAGAGCTCCAATTGCACTAAGATATGGTACTTCTGGTCCAAGAATGTCTTCTTGATCTTCACATGGACGAAATGGATCAGCTTCAACATTGAGTGATCTAACAACCATAGGAGTACTTAATGGTTTTGCCTTGTCCATATTGAAACGTTTCAAAATCTTTTCAGTATATGTTGTTTGATGTACAAGTAAACCATTAGGCATATGCTCAATTTGTAAACCAAGGCAATACTTGGTTTTTCCGAGATCTTTCATTTCAAATTCTTTCTTTAGAAGTTGAATGGCTTCATGGATCTCTTTATTTGTACCTATGATGTTAAGATCATCAACATAAACAGCTATGATCACATATCCGGATGTTGTTTTCTTAATGAAAACACAAGGGCAAGTAAGATTATTTGTATACCCTTTGCTTATCAAGTAATCACTTAATCGGTTATACCACATACGTCCCGATTGTTTTAACCCATATAAAGATCTTTGTAATTTAATCGAATACATTTCTTTGGGTTTTGCATTTGATGCTTCTGGTACCTTAAATCCTTCAGGTATCTTCATATATATATCACTATCAAGTGATCCATATAGATAAGCAGTCACAACATCCATGAGATGCATTTCTAAATTTTTAGAAACTGCCAGACTGATTAAGTACCTAAAAGTAATTGCATCCATAACAGGAGAATAAGTTTCTTCATAATCAATTCCCGGTCTTTGAGAAAAACCTTGAGCTACAAGTCTAGCTTTATACCTTGTAACTTCATTTTTCTCATTTCTTTTTCGGACAAAAATCCATCTGTATCCTACAGGTTTCACATCTTTAGGAGTGAGAATGATGGATCCGAAAACTTTTCTTTTATTGAGTGATTCTAATTCAGCTCGTATTGCTTCTTTCCATTGAGCCCAATCATGTCTATTTTGACATTCAACCATAGATGTTGGTTCTGGATCATCATCATTATTCATGATGTCATATGCAACATTAAATGAAAATTTCTCATCAAGATTTTTCATTTCATTTCGGTTCCATAATATTTTTGAATATGCATAATTGATTGCAATTTCTGTATTGACATCATCAATCTCCTCTGCAGTAGGAGTACTGATTTGTGGTTCTTCTTGAACACTTTCTTTTACTTCATTATCAGCTGATTTTCTTTTTCGAGGATTTTTATCCTTTGAACCGATTGGTCTTCCACGTTTCTGACGTGGCAAAGATTCATGAGTGACGTTATTGCCAGCTTTTGGAATTTCAATTCGAGCTGGAGTATTTACTGCTGGTATATATGATTTTGTCACCGTTTTTGTATCTGTAAATGCATCAGGCAATTGATTTGCAAGTTCTTGTATATGCATTATCTTTTGAACTTCTGTCTCGCATTCTTTTGTGCGAGGATCAAGATACTTTAATTGAGGTTCACACCATGAAACATCATTTTCTTTATTTTTCATTTCTCCCCCTAATCTAGGGAACAATGTTTCATTAAAATGACAATCAGCAAAACGTGCTGTAAAAACGTCACCTGTCATAGGTTCAATATACCTTAATATTGAAGATGTTTCATATCCAACATATATTCCCAACCTCCTTTGAGGACCCATTTTTGTACGTTGTGGTGTCGCAATTGGAACATACACTGCACAACCAAATGTTCTAAGATGGGAAATATTTGGCTCTTGACCAAAAGCAAGTTGTAGGGGGGAATATTTATGACTTGCACTTGGTCTGATGCGAATCAATGCAGCAGCATGTAAAATTGCATGACCCCATATAGATACAGGGAGTTTTGTTCTCATTATCAATGGTCTAGCGATTAACTGTAAACGTTTAATCAATGACTCGGCTAAACCATTTTGTGTATGCACATGAGCAACAGAATGTTCAACAACAATTCCTATAGACATGCAATAGTCATTAAATGCTTGAGATGTAAATTCACCAGCATTATCAAGTCTCACCCTTTTAATGGTGTAATCAGGAAAATGAGCTCTCAATTTAATAATTTGGGCAAGAAATTTTGCAAATGCCACATTACGGCTTGATAACAGACAAACATGAGACCATCTGCTAGATGCGTCTATTAGAACCATGAAATATCTAAATGGTCCACATGGTGGATGAATTGGTCCACATATATCACCTTGAATTCTTTCAAGAAACATTGGTGATTCTTTCTCAACCTTAAGTGGTGAGGGTCTAGTTATCAATTTTCCAAGAGAGCAAGATGTACATGGAACCATTGTATCATGATGGATTTTTCTATCCTTTAGTGGATGTCCATGAGTACATTCAATAATCCTTTTCATCATTGTTGATCCTGGATGGCCTAATCTGTTATGCCATAAACTGAATACACCAGGATCAATATATTTTTCGTTAACTACCATATGTATTTCTGGTACATTTATATGTGTATAATGTAATCCAGAACTAAGTCTTGGCAGTTTTTCAACCACATGACTCTTGTCAGTGATACTTAAATATTTCTCATTTTCTGTTGTCACTGACTGATAATCATACCCGTTAAGGTATATGTCGGAGAAACTCAATAAATTTCTGCTTGACTTGGGAGAAAATAAGGCATCATTTATTAAAAATTTTGTACCATTTGGTAGTATGAAATTTGCCTTTCCTATCCCTTTTATCAAGTTAGCAGGTCCTGATATTGTATGTATAGTTCCTTCCGTTGGTTTTAGATCAATAAAATATTTCTCGGATTTAAGTATAGTGTGTGTAGTTCCACTGTCTGCTATACAGAGATCTCCACCACTTGATTGATGTTGTATTCCAGCAAAATTCATATTGAACTTCATATATAAGAAATAAATAGTGAGTACATTAATATTACACAATATTTTAAACGCAAATAGATAGTACTGAAACATTTAGCAAACATAATGACAAAGACAGACGATATTAAATCGTTTATTTTTCAAAAGACACACAACTTAAACATTCAAGAAATCTTCATATAAATCAGATGGTTTCTCAGTGACTGTTGGATCAATATTATCCACAAAATTTACTTCCTTTTCTTTACCTTTCAGCGAATCCTGATACATCTTAACAAGATGTTTAGATGTTCGGCAAGTATTAGCTCAGTGGCCCATTCTACCACATCTGTAGCAAGATTCTTCAGAATTTTTAGAAGAATTTTCTTCAACATCTTGTTTAATGGGCTTGTTTTGTGGTTGATATTTATATTTTCGTGGATTACTATTTCTTTGACCACCACGGCCACGACCACGACCACGTCCACGCCCATTACCATTACCATAAGGATGGTTTCTACCATAGTTATGGCTTTTGGCATGATGATGGTGATGGTTATTATAACCACGACCTTGCCCGCGTCCTGGTCCCTGTTTATAATTATTTGCAGTATTTGCTTCAGGGATTGCAAGTGTACCAGTAGGACGGGATTGCTGATTTTTCATTAATAGCTCATCATTTTGCTCTGCAACTAAGAGATATGAATTAAGTTCAGGATATGTTTTGAACTTTAGCATTCTCAAATTTCTTTGCACTGTGATGTTTGCAGCATTCATTGTGGAGAAAGTTTTCTCCATCATGTCTGCATCACTAATTTCATGTCCACAGAATTTAAGTTGTGAACATGTATTATACAGAGCTGAGCTGTATTCATTTACTTTCTTAAAGTCTTGGAACCTTAATGTTCTCCATTGTTCCATTGCAGCTGGAAGTAAAATTTCTCTTTGATTATTGAATCTGCTTTTGAGACCTTCCCATAAAACATGGGGATCTTCTACAGTCACATAATTATTTTGTAAACATTCATCAATATGTTGATGAATAAAGCAACATGCCGTAGCTTGTTCTTTTTCAGAACAAGTGTTGTTTTCATTTATGGTTTCAAGAATGCCCATTGATTTAAGATGCATTTTTACTTTTATAACCCATGGCATGTAGTTGTTTCCAGTTGATTCTAAAGGAGTAAATTTAAGCTTTTCCAGATTCGACATTTTCTATTATCAAAAATTAAAACAAACATCATGATAAATTAGAGTCAATTTATATTCATAAGTATATAAACATTAAACATAAATTTAATATAACATAAATGATAAGTAGGTGACAGTGTCGACCATGTGTAAGCAATCATAAATAAATGTTATATAACAAAAATATAAATATTAGTAAACATAAATGAAAATTTGGCGACAGTGTCGACCATATATTTTTTCAGGTGGTATAACCGACCTATATCATTCTGGTGGTATAACCGACCATATATCATTTTGGTGGTATAACCGACCATATATCATTTTGGTGGTATAACCGACCATATATCATTTTGGTGGCAGAGCCAACCATATTTAGTATTAAGATTATCGTGCTGATAACGTGTTATAATTCAGTAGGCTTATAACTACCTTTAGTGGTTTGATTCTTGATGTTATAATTCAGTAGGCTTATAACTACCTTTAGTGATTTGATTCTTGATTAAGAATACTAATAATGAAGTGTAAGAACAAAGATGATAATGGAGAAAGAAAGAAACACTTTGTAAGTGTGTGAAATGGTGCAAGTTTAATGCTTGCATTCATGAGTATTTATAGTCTAAAATCTCAATATAAAAATACATACTTTGTGTACCAAAATTGACTATATGTATACACCAAAATTGACTATCCATATCTATATTATTATTATTATTATAACAAATATAAATATAAAACAGGTATGAAAAAAAAAAGGTACTACAAATCAATTAAATGCAGTACCTATATCCAGGAATGGACCAAACTGCATAGTTTGTAGTATATAATAAATCTGTAAGTGGCATACGAGACATGGTGATAGTTTTATTTCGAACATCGTACCAACTTATAAAGTTAACCTGATGCTCAAGAATATGTATACCACCTGTTGTTAACTCAGAGGGAACTACATGACAGTAATTCAAAGAGTTACGAGATAAACAAACGATTAACATAGCATCTTTAAGGTCTTCCATTTTCTCCCAAAACATACTAGCCATATCCAATTTAAACAGATACACACAACAGATCTGTCCCCTTTTATAACAGATATCAATGAAAAACAGATCTGTCACACGAACCTATTAGAAAACAAGAACTTGAACAGTAAGGAATTCTGGTTTCGGGTCGTGGAGGTTGTTTCAGTAATGGTATTAAATTGATGACGACTTTGGAGACCCGCACGTCAATGTCGAGATGAATGACAAAGACATCACGATATCTACTATCCTTATTCAAAAAGTAAATTTTACCATTAAAATAAGTTGGACAAGATAGAAAGTCATGGCCGTATCCTGCGATACGCCTTGGTTGGTATTTATATGACATTTCTGTCCAGCTTAAATCCTTTCTTTTGCGGTCTAGTCTGCAAAAAATAAATTTGGGTTCTTTTGAGGTGGTTAGTAGAAAAATCGAGTTTGGATTATCGGGAGGGGACGACAAACAACATTTAAAATTGCGTAAATCTTTTTCAGTATACACTTTGATAAAGGTGGGAGTTTTATGATCTTAGAAGTGTGTGGGTTCCAAAGAGACCACTTGATGTTATCGTAATTTGGTTTGGACAGAATCACCCAACCATGAAAACATGCTCGTATACGTTTCATATACAACTCGGGGATGTGACGTCGATACTGAGATAATGGGTTGTGTATGTTGTACAAAATCTGCTCCTGTTTCGACTGAGCAACCAACCATGGATACTTTGTATGTTGTGGAGGTAACTGATAATAAATCTGCTCCTTATTCATCTAGCATGTTCATAATAATTAAAACAACAACATTATAAATAAGATTAAGATTAAGATTAAAAACCATTAATTAATAAACACTACTACAATTTAAAATTTAATAGATCACAAAGAGCAAAAGCCATAAGCCTTGCGTTCCATCACAAGAATGATACGGAGTATTTATTTTTATTTATTTTTACCTGTTCATGTAAGAACCCTAATTTCAAAAATTATTGGGGAAAGTCTCACCTGATGAGAAATTGAAAGATATAGCTGATTTTAATTAAAATAACAAGTAGAGAACGTTCAATCGTCGTATTCAATCGGGTAAAGCTTCATACGCATTCTGTTGTGCTTCACTGCTTACTTGCTTAGTACGCTATGTTTTTGTTTGTATTGGTGATGACCTGAATAAAATCCGAACCCGATTGAGACCCAACCCAATGCCTGAAACCGGATCGAGCTTAAACCCTAGTACCCGGTTCCAATACCCGGCCCAATGTTGGACACATATGTCTCTATTTTTATACGGGTGATCATATCTACACAATTTACATTTACATTTACATTTAGATGGGATTATCACCAAAAAGCTCATTTTCTTGAACTTGTTTGCGTGAGAGCCCATAAAAAAAAAAGTTTGACAATTTGCCCTCGCAAGGAGCAAGATGCCTCTTGCTCCCTTGCGCCTTGCGTCCTTGCGACCTTAGTCACACTTGAGAGCAAGGAGCAAGGAGCAAAGTGCATCTTGCTCCCTTGCTCCCAGGTGAAAGCAAGGACGCAAGGTGCCTCTTGCTCCCTTGCTCCCAGGTGGAAGCAAGGTGCATCTTGCTCCCTTGCTCCCAGGTGGAAGCAAGGACGCAAGGTGCCTCTTGCTCCCTTGCTCCCAGGTGGAAGCAAGGACGCAAGGTGCATTTGCTTCCTTGCTTCCACTTGGGAGCAAGGGAGCAAGAGGCACCTTGCTCCCAGGTGGAAGCAAGGGAGCAAGAGGCACCTTGCGTCCTTGCTTCCACCTGGGAGCAAGGGAGCAAGAGGCACCTTGCTCCTTGCTCCTTGCTCTCAAGTGTGACTAAGGTCGCAAGGACGCAAGGCGCAAGGGAGCAAGAGGCATCTTGCTCCTTGCGAGGACAAATTATCAAACTTTTTTTTTTATGGGCTCTCACGCAAACAAGTTCAAAAAAATGAATTTTTTGGTGATAATCCCCATTTACATTTACATTTACATTTACATTTACATACTATCTAAAACACAACACACTATTTCACTGTTTATCAATAGTAATCAGGGGTATTTTCACCATTTCAACTTTTTTTTTTGTCTCCAACGATAAAAGAAGCAACTTTCGTAAAAGAACCAACCCTTCAATGTTACCAAAAGATGTCGAAAAAATTCTTTTTTGCAAAAAAATCAACTACCTTTTTTTTCATCGATAAAAGAGGCAACTTTCATAAAAGGAACAACCCTTCAATGCTACCAAAATATGTCGAAAAACATTCTTTTTACAAAATAGATCAACTAACTTTAAAAAAAAAAGGAACACTAAAAGAAACAACTTTCACAAAAGGAACAACCCTTCAATGTTAGATGTCGAAAAAAATTCTTTTTTACAAAATAGATCAAGACTTTTTTTTTAACTCGCATTCAAAACGGAGCCCCGGCGCGAAGCGAGGGCTCCACAACTAGTATATACTAATAGACAAAACACTGTTTCACTATTCACCAATAGTAACCAGAGGTATTTTCGTCATTTCACCTTTTTTTATCCCCAACGATAAAATAAGCAACTTTCGTAAAAGAAACAACCCTTCAATTTTAGCAAAAGATGTCGAAAAAAATTCTTTTTTACAAAAAAATCAACTAACTTTTTTTTCTCTGTTTTCTTCCTCAGCGATAAAAGAGGCAACTTTCATAAATATATATATATATATATTTTTTTATCCCCAACGATAAAATAAGCAACTTTCGTAAAAGAACCAACCCTTCAATGTTAGCAAAAGATGTCGAAAAAAATTCTTTTTTACAAAAAAATCAACTAACTTTTTTTCCCCTCTCTTTTCTTCCTCAACGATAAAAGAGGCAACTTTCATAAAATGAACAACCCTTCAATGCTACTAAAAGATGTCGAAAAATATTCTTTTTTACAAAATAGATCAACTAACTTAAAAAAAAAAAAAAAAACAACTTTCACAAAAGGAACAACCCTTCAATGTTAGATGTCGAAAAAAATTCTTTTTCACAAAATAGATCAAGACTTTTTTTTAACCCTCATACAAAACGGAGCCCCGGCTCGAAGCGAGGACTCCACAACTAGTTACTTCTATTTATCTATAGTGCCATATAAATCTCTAAACTGATGATGTCAAAAATAAAAATTATTAAAGTTTAAAAAAAATTAAAAATAAAGAAAAAATTTCCAAGTCTCTCAATATCATTAAAATTATTAATTATATTTAATAAAAATATTAACATGTTCATTGTATAATATATTAAGCATTATGCACAACCTTATGATAAAACACCCTCATAATATATGTACACTATTTGAAGCATTAAGTATAACTTTATGGTAAAACACTCCCATGAGCATATGTATAATATTTGAAGCATTATGTACAACCGTATGATAAAACATCATCATAACTATATGTACAAACTTTAAACAAATTGTACAATCTTTTACAAAACACCTCATTAACACATGTACAAACTTTGAATCATATTGTACAACCTTAATGTAATAATTGTATTTTGAATTTTTTTAAAAATTAAAGAGTTATTTGTTATTACTAATAATTATTATTAAAAATATAAATAATTAAAATTTAAAACAAATTTATTATTATTATATTATTATTATTTAAATATGTGTTCTCTTTATGGGATTAATTACGTTATATATGTATACGAATTACATATCTCAATAAAATGTTGGAATTGTAGGCTTTTATGACAAGAAAAATATTAATTGCGATGAAAATTGAAAGAAGGTCATGGGAGAATAAATATAGTTCATTTATTCTGACCAAGTTAATTATATCAATATGTTTGTAAAAACAACGACAAGTTTCTTAGTCGGAATCTGTGATTCAACGGGTCATTAAACTAAATGACTTTAGCATTTATGTTCACTTAAAACATATATTAAACTGGTTCGTTTAAACACACCCGTGATTTTACGGGACATTTCACTAGTTTTACAAATACACAACCAAATATGCTTTACAGTCTTGTACCGATTGTGTATGTGTAAAACGTAGTTGTGTACATATCACTCCCCATTTTATATATTATTGATATGCGTAAAACACACCTAATCTTATTGTAATAAAATTACGAATTCGTTCACAGGGAGCAGCGTTTAAGATTTTAAGACTGATAATTATTCTAAAGATTTATGTTGTAAAATGGGGGTTTTGTAATTAAACTAATAACGAAAAGTAAATAAAACGAATAACCAGATAGACGAAGCAGTGTTCACTCAGATGATTCACTAATGACGTGGATTATTCTCTCAATTAAAGCCGATTAAATGCTTGATAAGTTATAATTCAATCATCCAAACTTGACTAACTCACATTAATCGCATTCAAACAATCAAACTATACATGATTAAGCTATTGTGATTCAACCTGGGTTAAACTCACGCAAAACCTTAATTACTACAATCACTTGAAGCAACTACACGACTGTGTTATCGAATTACTAATTAATCACCATTCACACTCACATGTAAATGTCTAGATCTCCTAAGAGTTGAAGCATAATCCGTTTATCACTAATAAATTCACGTAAAATAGGTAACAAATTATGTAATTAAAGTCAAGTATTCGATAAACACAATAATGGATCTTTTGGTTAAACACAATAATTATTAATCAATAAGATTCAGTTATTAAGATTTGGTCCGGATTAAAATCACTTAAAATCCTAACTACAAGTATCACTCAATGTAATTGTCACGATTATGATGCCTAATACCATTCAATTACCGATTAGATATTTAATACAATAATTTGAAATCAAATCCTTAATCGTCTAGATCACATGAAGTGTTGAAGTACACGTTATCTAACACCTATTATCTCACAATAACAAGTTAATAACATGTATAATCGAATTAAAGTAGAAAGCATGCATAACAATGGGTCTTTGACCAAACTTATTAAAACTAAATCAATCAAACATTAAATCCATGAAAATAAGAATAATCCAGCAATCAAAAGCTATTACATCTGAGCAAACACTAAGGGTTTTAGCCAAACATGATCATAAAATCAAACAAACAATGGAAACAATAAGAATTCATAGTTTTATCACTAAAAGAGATGAAATCTAGAGTACCAATGATGTTGTAATGATCCAATATTCAATCCTAGATGAAAGCCCTTTAGATTTGGTGAAGAATGACTTTAAAACCTCTAAAAACGAACCTTCTAGCCTCTGGATTCGTCCAAATTCGATCCCCAAAGTTGGGGTTAAATGGGGTATTTATAAGGCTGAAACGGACCTCTGACCGACCCTGAATCGCAACTGCGATGTGCTAATCGCGACCGGGATACATTGTTGTTCGAAAAATGCCAATTTCTGTCTCTTGATCGCGACCGCGATCATCCTATCGCGACCGCGATGTGTACATCATCTGAACAGTAGATTTAATTCTTGATGAATGTAGAGCTCTGAGTTACGGACTTCTGGGCTTTGGATTCACCTTTTTTCGAGTCCGTATGCTCAAGTTATGGCCAAAACGGTGGAGACGAGCAAACCAGAGTTTGAACCTTCTTCAACATTCATCTTTTTAGCTCCAAAACTCTCGTAAACACCAAGAATACTTTCAAAACATTACTTGAACCAAAAAGGCGATAAACTTTATAAAAACCTCATTATATCTTCAAAATATCACAAAATGAATACGAACCGAACTCGATATCGCAATATAAAATATGTATAATTTGAGCGATATCAATTATATTATATAAAACAAGTTTTTAAACATCTTACGTATTGCCTTAATTATATTCTATTTTAAAAACTGCAGACGTGTCAATTTATTAGAGAAAATAAATTATTATTTTATGAACCACGATTTGACATCAGTAGATCATTTATTTCGATGACCCTCATCATTTGCACGTAACACACACGTTCGGGCAAAAACCCAAACCCAATCGACGGTACCCGAGAACACATCCATTCGGGCAGTGTTCCGGGTAGAGGACCGTGAACGAATTTCAATTGCTTATATTTGAAAGGTTTTATATATATATATTTACCTTATTATATATTAATTACTTATATCTGAAAGGTTTTACATATATTAAAAAAAAGAGTAATTAGTACACATTATAAGTTATTTATACACCACTAATTATGTTTTAGAGGTTGTACAGTACAACACGGTATTGCATATTTAGTTAGTATATATGAATATATTTGTGGTGTATGAATGATGAATCGACGTAATGATAAATTCTCCGTGATATATTAATCACGAGTTCATGACATTGAAACCATATGTTTAATCCAATAGCTAGTATACATTTGACTAAAAAAATGATTTATAATCCATCTAACATGACTAAAGTACCATTTGAGTATTTAGATCCTATCAGATATTTTAATCACATAAGTGACCAATTTGAATTACCATTCAGGTTTTAAAGTTAGCATTATCCTAATTTGCATCGATTTTGAGTATACAATCATTTTTAGCGTGAAATTATTAATGTTACCTTTATTGGAAAATTTGGTAACTTACATTACCTTTTTGGACTATTTACCCTATATAATATTGAATATTGTATTCTTTGTAAAAATGCATCTATAATCTATAACATAATCATGAACTTAAATCCAATGTGTCTCTCCCTAATGACTTCTTAATTGTGATTAGTGACATGGCAATCACTAATGACAATTCTAATCACCCACTAATCCACGCTGGCATCTAATACGGAAATAAATTCACGAAGCAAAAACCCCCCAAAAAATCATCTTGGACGCCTCATCTTCAATCTTCAAACCCTAATACATCAAACCGCCGTTACAATCACAAAATGCGATTGTGGATGAATCAGAAATCCAAGCGCTTTCAGAAGGTTTAATTATGTGAATCGCAGAAGGTTTAATCATGTTAATCGCGATTGGTGATGTGAATGGCGATCAACTAGATTCAAGTGTGGATGAATCAAACAATTATGTGAAAGCAATTATGTAAGTAACCATTTTTTAATATCTGATAATCTGTGTATAGTTCTAGATCTATACTGTTAATATCACTTTAATTCTTCAATTCTTCCTGCGATGGATCCGGTTATATTCACTGATAATGCTAAAAATGAACATATATTTCATAGCATTATCCTTCAAGAAAGACAAGCTTTTAGTTGCAATTGTTCTATTTATAAGTGATATTCGTTTAAATAATAAAAGGTGAAGACAAAAGACAAATTCGACGAATTGAAGACGCAAACGACCAAAAAGCTAAAAAGTACAAAGTACAATCAAAGTGGTTCAAATTATTGATGAGAAACGTCTAAAAGTTACAAGAGTACGAGCCGCAAAACATAAAATACAAGATATTAAATTGTACGAAAGGACGTTCGAAAATCCGGAACCGGGACATGAACCAACTATCAACGCGCGACGCAACGGAGCTAAAATTACAAATCAACTATGCACATAAATATAATATAATATATATATAATTATATAAAATTATATATATATTATATATATTAAATAAATATGTCGACAAGCTAGGAGCCAAAAAGTATGTGACCAAGAAATGACGGCCATGCGATCGCATGGCCAGAAGGCACAAAACTCATGCGACCACATGAGTTACTGTAGCAGGCCACATTCTTTAAATACAACGAATTCTGGCCGAATTTTTACACCTTTTTCAATTTAATCTCTCACTCTCTGATATATATATATATATATATATATATATATATATATATATATATATATATATATATATATATATATATATATATATATATATTTATATTTTAATTTTAATTTTAATTTAAGATTAATAATAATAAGGGTATGTTAGCGAATGTTGTAAGTGTATAAGTCGAAATTCTGTCCGTGTAAAGCTACGCTATTATTAATCATTGTAAGTTATGTTCAACCTTATTAAATTAATGTCTCGTAGCTAAGTTATTATTATGCTTATTTAAATCGAAGTAATCGTGATGTTGGGCTAAATATTAAAGACGGGGTAATTGGGCTTTGGACCATAATTGGGGTTTGGATAAAAGAACGACACTTGTGAAAATTAGACTATGGGCTATTAATGGGCTTTATATTAACTAAACGATACCTCGTTAATTTAATATAAAGATTATAATTTGACGTATCTATTTATAACCACATACGCTTAATCGGGTACGGTGGGTGGGATATCTATAAATACGAATTATCGTTCATTTAACCGGACATGGAGATGGATTAATAATCAATAGACTTGTTGAAACAGGGGTGAATTACATACAAGGGTAATTAGTGTAATTGTTAACAAAGTAATAAAACCTTGGATTACACGCAGTCGATAACCTGGTGTATTCATTAAACAAAGTATTAAGACCTTGTTACAGTTCGAATCCCCAATTAGTTGGAATATTTGACTTCGGGTATAAGGATAATTTGACGAAGACTCTCGCACTTTATATTTATGACTGATGGACTGTTATGGACAAAACCGTATGGACATATCAAACATTCCAGGACAAAAGACAATTAACCCATGGTAATAAACTAAAATCAACATGTTGAACATCATGATTACGGAAGTTTAAATAAGCATAATTCCTTTATTTTATATCTTATCACAATTTTATTTACTGTCATTTTATTTATCGCAATTTTAATTATCGTACTTTTATTTTATCGCACTTTTATTTCATAATAAATATATAACTATTTCGTATACACCTCTGCACACATCAAGTATTTTTGGCGCCGCTGCAGGGGACCCGAAAGCAAAACGCTATAAAAAAAATTATTAAGCTTTAATTCATTTTTATAAAAATACGTTTTATATAATACAATTAAAAATATAAAAGAAAAAGAAAAATATATATCTATATATTTAAGTTTAGTTAAATTTAAAAAGTTTATATTTATTGTGAAAAGTTATAAAAAAACTAATAAGTAAATTTTTTTATTTATAAGTTTTATATAAATATTTTACAAAAATATAAAACAGGAAAAAAATAATAAATAAAATCGGGCCAAGGTACTGTAGCAGCCCAACTTCTGAACTGGATCCGAGTACCATGCGACCGCATGGATTTTCAACACTCAGCTCATGCGATCGCATGAGCTGATTTGACAGGCCTGGTACCTTAGCTGAACGAATTAGGGTTAAGATTTAATTATTATTATTATTATTAATTAATTAAGATTAGGGTTTAATTTAATATTAATTAGTTTTAGTTAATTTGTATTTTTAAGTTTAATTAGTTTTATTAATATATAAAAATTAATACTTTTATAAAATAAATATAAAAATAATTTTTTTATAAAAATAAGTAATTTTATCACTTTTTATATCTTTTTATATTTCGTATCTTTTTAATCGTTTATTTGTAAATTGTATTTTTATCATTCATAATTAGTTTTAAAACTAGTATTTTGCCGTAGTTATTTTTATTTCTAGATTTTTAGGCTTTGCCGTAAAATCCCTTAAGTGCTTTTTCTTTAGACTAAGATTTAGGTGCTTTAAAATTTTGCGACGCCGTTTTTGGTTTTAGTACCTTTTTAAGTTATTGCCGTTTTGGATATAGAATTCCTTTAAGCTTTAATACCTTTAGACGCAACTTTTAATATTTAGTTTTTAGTACTTTTTAAGTTTTGACGCGCTATTTTCCTCTTATTTTTCGACCTCTTATTTTTCGACGCGCTCTTTTTCTTTCTTATTTCTCGACGCCCTAGTTTTTAGGACATAGAATTTTCTATTTCTTCTCTAAAATTTCCTCAAAATTTCGACGAAAAAATTATTTTAAGTGGTTAAATTGATAGACATCCAAAATTTTCTGGTTCGTAGTAATAGTTGGATTTGTTAGTGGCGAGTTGTGGGCTTCCGATTTAAAGGGTCCTGGCTACCTGCTGCATCTATTGGCTATTCGAAACGTGGGCAAAATCAGAAAAGTCTATTAATTTGATAACTTATATAATTTTTATTTTTATAACTAATAGGATATTCAGTGAATGCACCGAGCAAAACGTTCACCACCTTTCATACGTTCATCACCTGTAACTCGATCAAGACATCTAGACAATATTGTCGCCGTTGATTTTTCTTTAGAATCGTCATCTAGTCGACCAAGTACTCCAATTCAAATTTCCGATAATCCATTTTTTGAACCCGACCTCACAATTGAGAATCTGGAGGATATTCAGGGACAATTCAGAGATCCTGAACCACTAATCATTCCTCCTGAACCACAAATCACTCATCCAGAGATTATCGAGAAAGAAACCATTAAATCAGAATCCTTTAGTGATTCAGATTCAACAAATTGAATCATGGAAAATCTGGAACCCCTAAGTATGGAAGACCGAATGAGAGCTAAACGCACTGGCCAAGGTCACGCAATTACTCAACCAGACATTAATGCACCAGATTATGAAATCAAAGGACAAATCTTACACATGGTAACTAATCAATGCCAATTTAGTGGTGTGCCTAAGGAAGATCCAAACGAACATCTTCGTACCTTTAATAGGATTTGTACTCTATTTAAAATCCGAAAAGTGGAGGATGAACAGATATATCTCATGTTATTTCCCTGGACTTTAAAGGGAGAAGCCAAAGATTGGTTAGAATCGTTACCTGAAGGGGCGATTGATACATGGGATGTTTTAGTTGAAAAATTTCTTAAACAATTCTTTCCGGCATCTAAAGCCGTGATACTTCAAGGAAAAATTGTTACGTTCACGCAAAAGCCAAATGAAACTTTATATGAGGTGTGGACAAGATTTGGAAAGTTGTTGAGAGGATGTCCGCAACATGGTTTAGACACTTATCAAATAGTACAAATATTCTACCAAGGATGCGACATCACTACACGAAAAGACATCGATATAGCAGCTGGTGGTTCCATTATGAAGGAAACCGCAACTGAAGCTTACAAAATTATTGATAACACTACTTCACATTCACATGAGTGGCACCAAGAAAAAGATATCGTTAGATCATCTAAAGCAGCTAGAGCCGATTCTAGCCATGACTTTGATTCCATGTCTGCAAAGATAGATGCTTTCGAGAGACGAATGGAAAAGATGACTAAAGATATTCACTCAATAAGAATTAGTTGTGAGCAGTGTGAAGGACCACATTTGACAAAAGATTGTCTCAGTATAGAACAAACAATGGAATAAAGAGAGAATGTTTCATACATGAACCAAAGGCCTGGAAATAATTATTAAAATAATTATCAACCGCCAAGACCAATCTACAATCAAAATCAGAATTATAACCGAAATGTTCCATACAACAATCAACAAGGTCCTAGCAATCAACAAGTATCTAATAATACTTACAATCAGCAAAGACCTATTTTTCAAAATAAACCACCACAAACCGATGATAAAAAGCCAAATTTAGATGATATGATGTCAAAGCTAGTTGAATCTCAAACGCAGTTTTTCACATCCCAGAAATAAACTAATGAACAAAATGCTCAAGCATTTAGAAATCAACAAGCTTCTATCCAAAATTTGGAACAAGAAGTAAGCAACCTAGCAAGGTTGATAGGTGAAAGAAAACCGGGAAGTCTACCTAGCGATACAAATGCTAACCCCCGGAATGAAACAGCTAAAGCCATTACCACAAGAAGTGGTATTACACTTAAACCACCTGAAATACCTGTAATTTCTGATGACTCTATTCCTATTCCACAAGCACCACAATCTGAGCAAGAAAAGGAAACAGAACCGGTAGTTGAAAAGGTTAATGAAGATAATACAGTTAAGGCTAAACCTTATGTTAAACAATATCAACCACCACTTCCTTACCCGAGTAAAATGAGAAAAGAAAGACTTGAAGCCGAGCAATCCAAATTCTTGGATATGTTTAAACAAATAAATGTAAATCTTCCTTTCATTGATGTGATTTCAGGAATGCCTAGATATGCTAAATTTTTGAAAGATCTAATCACAAATAGAAAGAAAATGGAAGAACTCTCGGCTGTTACAATGAATGCTAATTCTTCTGCAGTGCTGTTGAATAAGATACCAGAAAAATTATCAGATCCAGGAAGTTTCACAATTCCATGTTTTCTGGGTAGTCTTAGTTCAATAGAAGCATTGGCAGACTTAGGTGCTAGTATAAATTTAATGCCGTATTCATTATACGCTAAACTAGACCTTGGAGAATTGAAACCAACACGAATAAGCATATAACTAGCCGATCGATCAGTAAAATATCCTAGAGGGATAATGGAGAACATGCTAGTTAAAGTTGGTACTTTAGTATTTCCAGTAGATTTTGTTATTCTGGACATGGAAGAAGATTCTCGAGTTCCTCTCATATTAGGAAGACCATTCTTAAACACGGCTAAAGCAATAATAGACGTGTTCGGTAAGAAACTGACCATAAGTATAGAGGACGAGAGTGTTACCTTTTCTGTTGATAGAGCCATGCAACAATCGCAATCTGCAGATGATACATGTTATTACATTCAAACTATAGATTCACATGCAGAATTGTTAGAAGAATTTCCAGAATTACAAGGAACAGGAGAATGTTCTTTAGGAGAAGGAACTGAACCAATTAATGAAGCTGAAATGTTAGCTACACTCATGGCTAATGGATATGAACCAACAACAGAAGAAATTCAAATGCTAAAAGAAGAAGACAGATATCGATACAAATCATCGATAGAAGAACCACCGACATTAGAGTTAAAGCCACTTCCAAAAAATTTAGAATATGCTTATTTACATGGTGAATCTGAATTACCTGTAATAATATCGTCTTCTCTTATTGAAAATGAAAAATCTGAACTCATTTCTATGCTAAAAGCTCATAAACCAGCTATTGCATGGAAGATTCATGATATTAAAGGCATAAGTCCTTCGTATTGCACACATAAAATCCTTATGGAAGAAGGTCATAAAATGTATGTGCAACGCCAACGAAGACTAAATCCTAATATGCAAGATGTTGTTAAGAAAGAAATTATTAAACTGCTAGATGCAGGTTTAATTTATCCAATCTCTGAAAGTCCATGGGTAAGCCCATTTCAATGCGTACCTAAGAAGGGTGGCATGACTGTCATCACAAATGAAAAAAAATGAGCTTATTCCTACTAGGACTGTAACAGGATGGTGTGTTTGTATTGATTATAGAAAATTAAATGACGCTACCAGAAAAGATCACTTTCCCTTACCTTTCATTGATCAAATGTTAGAAAGATTAGCCGGAAATTGTTACTATTGTTTTCTTGACGGTTTTTCCGGATACTTTCAAATTCCAATAGCACCCGAGGACCAAGAGAAAACCACGTTCACGTGCCCTTATGGTACTTTTACTTATAAACGCATGCCATTTAGACTTTGTAACGCCCCTGCAACCTTTCAAAGGTGCATGATGGCAATTTTTCACGACATGATAGAAGAATGCATGGAAGTTTTCATGGATGACTTTTCAGTTTTCGGTGATACTTTTGAAACATGTCTAGTTAATCTTGAACGAATGCTTATTAGATGCGAACAATCAAATCTAGTTCTTAATTGGGAGAAATGCCATTTCATGGTTAAAGAAGGCATCGTTCTTGGTCATAAAATTTCAAAGGAAGGAATTGAAGTGGATAGAGCTAAAGTAGATGTAATTGCTAAACTTCCACATCCCACCAATGTTAGAGGAGTTAGGAATTTTCTAGGGCATGTCGGTTTTTACCGACGTTTCATAAAAGATTTTTCCAAAATTGCCACTCCTATGAATAAACTCCTAGAAAAGGATGCTCCATTCATCTTTTCAGATGAATGCATCAAATCTTTTAATATTCTTAAAGAAAAACTCACTAATGCGCCGATCATGATAACGCCAAATTGGAATCTACCATTTGAACTCATGTGCGATGCAAGTGATTTTGCAATTGGAGCCGTTTTAGGACAAAGGATTGAAAAACAATTTCGACCTATTTATTACGCTAGTAAGACGTTACAAGGAGCACAAACAAATTACACAACTACTGAAAAAGAACTCCTTGCTATTGTCTTTGCTTTTGAAAAATTTCGTTCATATCTCGTTCTAGCAAAAACGGTGGTTTATACCGACCATTCTGCTGTTAGATACCTATTTTCAAAACAAGATGCCAAACCAAGATTAATTCGTTGGATCTTACTCTTGCAAGAGTTCGATATTGAAATCCGAGACAAAAAAGGAGCAGAAAATCTCGCCGCTGATCATCTTTCTCGTCTTGAAAATCCCGAATTAGAAGTTCTAAATGAATCAGCTATACAAGATAACTTTCTTGATGAATATCTATTGAAGATAGATTATAATGAAATTCCATGGTTTGCAGACTATGCAAACTATTTAGTATGTGGATTTCTTGAAAAAGGGTTGTCGTACCAAAAACGAAAGAAATTCTTTAGTGATATAAAACACTATTTCTGGGAAGATCCACATTTGTTTAAAAGTTGCCCCGATGGAATAATACGCCGATGTGTATTCGGAGATGAAGCTAGTCAAATTTTAAACCATTGTCACACAGGACCAACAGGAGGGCATTATGGACCTCAACTTACAGCAAGGAAAGTCTATGATGCTGGATTCTATTGGCCTACAATTTTCAAAGACGCACACCTTCTTTGAAAATCCTGTGATGCATGTCAAAGGGCCGAAAAAATAAGTCAACGTGATGAAATGCCACAAAATGTCATTCAAGTATGTAAAGTATTTAACGTTTGGGGTATTGACTTTATGGGTCCATTTCCAAAATCTCATAATAATCTCTACATTCTCGTTGCCATTGACTATGTATCTAAATGAGCGGAAGCACAAGCTCTCCCAACTAACGATGCACGAGTTGTAGTCAACTTCTTAAAATGTCTATTTGCAAGGTTCGGAACACCGAAAGCTTTAATAAGTGATCGGGGTACTCATTTCTGTAATAATCAACTTGAGAAAGTTCTCAAAAGATATGGAGTAACTCATAAAATCTCAACCGCTTATCATCCACAAACAAGTGGACAAGTTGAAAATACCAACAGAGCATTAAAACGTATTCTAGAGAAAACCGTAGGATCAAATCCAAAAGAATGGTCCATGAAATTAGAGGATGCACTCTGGGCTTTTAGAACAGCCTACAAAACCCCAATTAGAACCACACCTTTTAGACTCGTTTAAGAAAAAGCATGTCACCTTCCAGTTGAAATTGAGCACAAAGCATTTTAGGCTTTGAAGACATGTAATCTTGATTTACATGAAGCCGGACGTCTACGGTTAAGTCAACTAAACGAATTAGAAGAATTAAGACATGAAGCATATAAAAATTCATTAATCTATAAGGAAAGAACGAAGAAATGGCATGATAAAAGAATTAGAAGTTCAAAAGAATTTAAGGAAGGAGACCGAGTTCTTCTTTTCAATTCACGATTCAAGCTATTTCCTGGAAAATTGAAATCAAGATGGTCTGGACCATTCATAGTCAAAAGAGTTTTCCCATACGGAACAATAGAGTTAATAAATTCAAATGGGATTGAATTTAAAGTTAATGGTCACAGAGTTAAACATTACATACATGGTCCAATGGAAGTTGACAATGAAGTCAATCATAATTTCACTACCCAAGAAAACCCTCAGAATGAAAACATAAATATGTTATCAACAACATATGGAAAACAAAAATTGGAAGATGAGGAAGCTTCAAATTGGAGTGATGAAGAAGAATTCCTATACAAACCTCCCATTCCAAGAAACGAAGAAAAATGTGAACAAGAAGTTCAAGTAGAAGTGAAAGAAACATGAAAAGATCACTTGGAAAAGGTTAACAAACCAACTCTACTTACTAAAGTAGGAGACCCAGGTGAATTTATCATTTCTTGCTTGCTTAACGATGGTGCTATTTATAATGGACTCGCAGATTTAGGAGCAAGTGCAAATGTTATGCCTCTTTCCTTATACAAAAGATTAGGTGTGGGTAAATTAAGACCAACCAGAATAGGTGTTCAATTATTTGATCAAACCATTAAACACCCGGTTGGAATAGCAAACAATTTACTTGTTAAAGTGGGAAGTTTGACCTTTGTTGCAAACTTCATAGTTATTAATATGGAGGAAGACCTTGATATTACTCTAATTTTAGGTCGCCCATTTTTAGCAACCACCGAAGCGTTCATTGATGTAAGAGAAGGTAGAATGACACTTATGGATGGTGACAAATCGATCACCTTTATGAACCGAAAGTTTAGATCTCCACCAACCAAAACTGTTGAACCAATAAAAACGCCTAAGTGTGAGGAAGATGAAGCAACAACCAATGATGACCTGATAACAAAGAACCCCGTTGTTGATACGAAATTAGATGAACCCGTTTTTAACAGTTCAACGAAGAAACTTTATAAACGGATTCAGGATGCCAGGATTAAGGGGAACTTTAAGTTATGTAACCGATTAGTATCCAATTTGTCGCCTAAAGAAAAGGCAATGTTAGTTGAATTTGTGAAAGTTACAGAGGAAATCAACAATTGGCTTGAAGAAAAAGTCAGAGATATACAAGTTGTTGATAGTCCAATTGAAAACGAAGTTAATCACAATTTCGACACCACAGCTAACTAAGTGTGGGGAGAATCTAGTCTTTTTAAGGATAATATTTATTTCTGTTAGAATTAGATATTCTGTTTTCGGGTAGTTTCTGAGAATGGAATCCGAATGGTCTTTCCCTAGCAGACCCTAAAGAACTAGTCTTCTCCCCCCATTCTGAATTTTTATTTTTTTAGGTTTTACGAGATGAAGAATTTCTTTGATCTGAACCATGGTCTACTACACCACGCTATGATTACTAAACGTAATAATGACACCCTTCCGAGTGAATTGGTATCATTCATAAGAGGCAAAATGGACGGAGTAAGAAAAGAACTCAGGAACAATCATCATAAGATACATTTTGGTAAAGGAAAATCAAAATCCGCAACAAAAAGGAGAGCACGACACCTTGAAAGATGTCATAAATGCGGAAAATGGTCACATGAAGGTAAATGTTCGAACAATCAAACATATTCAAATACCTAATTTGTTACTCTATGCAGAGAAGGACCGTTTATATGTTTAGAAGAAAAGATATTGAAGAATCGAGGTTATGTTTATGTAGCTATGGAAAACCAAATCACACGACTCTCCTATGAGTCAGCTAAAGCAGGTCTCTGAGAATTCTATCTCACAGGTAAGTATGTACAGTTTTTATTTTTGTTTTTATTTATTGCTTTTAACCTTTTGATAATAAACACTGAATCGTTCGCTATAAAGTATTAAATTGGTATTCAATAAAATTAGGTATGCGAAACCGAAATTATTGATATCATACAAAAATTTATTACATCACTGCGAAATTTACCGTTTATTCTTAAGGTATAAATATCTTTAATCAATCAACCCAAAATATTTCAAAAATTCGTCAGGAGTAAAACTAGGTTATGGAACCAAAATTACTTTACCGAAAAGAGGGGCGTATATTTTTGATAATATTTGATTGATTAAAGTGGGATAAAAGACCAAAAAGATTTTTAATTTTTACCTTGTTTTTAAAATTAATATATAAATATTAAATTATTAATGTAAATTTTTAAAATCAATATATTTAAGTTTTTAAATATTTTAAAAATTAATATTTTTTAATATAAGTTTGTAAAATTAATGTATAAAAATATTAATAATATTAATATGAATTTTTAATTTTATGCATTTTAAATTTAAGTTTGGTGTGAATTTAAAAACAAAAATTTACTTTATTTCATTAAGTTAAAAATTTGATATTTAAAATTCGTCGTGAATTGAAGACTAGGTCATTGAACCAAAATTGCTTTACCCGAGGGCGGGATGAGAAATTTTATTATCGTTATTTTTAATTTTATTGATCTAAAGTATACCAAAAAAAAAAACCCAAAAATCTTTGCTTTTAAAACAATCGCTTTAACGACAAATTTTAAATTTTGTCGAGGGACGGACTAGGTAAACATACCGAAACTACCTAAAGTAAAAGGAAACAAAATTTTAAAAAAATTATTCATTTAAATTGTTTTAATAAATAAAGATTTTATAAAAAATAATAATAATAATAATAATAATAATAATAATAAAAATATTATGTATGTTTGTAGTTTATCTTATTTACAAAACAGGGTAAAACAGCGTACTTTCAAAGACTGTCATTAAGTTCAGCAAAAGCTACTAATTTTGACGACAAAACGAAAAACAAAGGTGATGTAACAACAAGACGGAATGAACAAATGATGTGCACCATTTATCATTCAACAAACAAACGCCAATATGTTTGGAAACTTTGGTAAAATTTAATCATTTTTCTACGTTAATCACCCTCAATAATTTAAATTGTACTGATTTCTTGCAAATGAGGGCATTGCAAGATCTTAAGTGTGGGAAGGGGTTAAATTCTTTCGGATTTTTAAAATTTTAAATCAAAACACTTGGTTACCATTAAAAATATTAGTAACACAGTAGTTGTATTAGAATCTAGTGCTCTCTGATAATAAAGAACAGCCCTAGTCTTATATACTGACTACCCAATTCTAGTAAAAATTTTCAAAATTTTCAAATAAATGAATTCAGAATCATGTTTATACATATTTATGAACGATAAAACTAGGTGTTAACACCGAAATTATTGTTACCTCGGAAAGGACATAAATTGAGAAACAACCTAAAATGTTAGAATTCATTTAAAATGGAATAGAGGAAAATAAAAAGGCAAAGAAAGGAAAATAAAAGCCAAGTGTGGAAAAAATTTACCAAATTATTTAGAACATATATCACATATTTTTGTACAAATAATTGAAGATACTTTTGTTTTGGATAATTTTATCAGTTTTACCCAATTTCTTATAATATATTTGAAAGAAAAGATGGATCTACACGATGAATCAATTCCATCATTAAAAGGAAGTAAAGTCTTCCGAAAAAGAAACGCGCTTCTTGATTTAGGTCAGGAAGTTGTCGTCCAGACCAGTTGTAGAGTCTACGAAAAACCTTGAAAAGTTTTCTCGAAAATCAGCTAGAAATCCACGGACCTCAGCATCAAACAGGGTCGCCAAGTGGTCAGACTTATCCTAACCATGAAAGGATCTGTCTCGTACAATGGGGGGGGGGCACCGTGCAAATTAGCTTATAAGACTAATGAATCAGATCCCCAGAAAGGATAATCTCCTTAAAGATCAAAAATGAGCTTTTAAGCCTGATATTACTCAATCCTTGAGATTGACTTTAAAGATTGAGAATTTAAACTCATGGAATTCGATGATATCTAAACTCGAGCTTGAACGAGAAAATATTTTGATCAAATTACAAACCGATTTGTTTTCTAAAAACCCATTTTCAATGCGTTTATTACCATTGAACGTAAAATCCTAGGAATTCACCTGGAATTCATTAGGTCACCTGAATCAAATCGGGTGTCAACCGTAAGAACGGTGGTTGCATAGCATGGTCGAAGACAGGACCTTGTGCCAGACCGAAAAATTATAGGACGATCTTTACTATTGCGCCTACAAATGATAGTAATTGCATCCGACACGATATAGACCATAATCAATAGCATGTCACGGGACATTGCCTTAACAGTTGCTTATTCAACGCTTTCCTTTACAACCGGACGGTAGTTTACCAAAAGGTAATATACGGAGCAAGTATACTGGACGTGTTGCTTTCCCAATACAAGGTTAGCAAGTAGGTGACACAAAACCATAAGTTTTGAGCTAAAATTTTCAAATCTGAAACCCACAAAACTCACAAAAATAATTTGCAAACACCGGTGAAGGGTTATTCCGGAAAACTTATCTAAGGTAAAAGCTAGATTGAATTTTCAAAAGGTCAAATGTTTTCATAAAAGATCCAATTTCCTAAAGGATCTAAATTTTCATAGTCATGTGGGACTGTAAACCACAACGTTACTATCATTGTTCATACCGCCAAATCGAAATCACTGATGTACAAAGTGTGAAGAATAAAGAAGTGATTCTAGTATTTTTATTTTAAGACTATATTGCTTGAGGACAAGCAACGCTCAAGTGTGAGAATATTTGATAATGCTAAAAACGAACATATATTTCATAGCATTATCCTTCAAGAAAGACAAGCTTTTAGTTGCAATTGTTCTATTTACAAGTGATATTCGTTTAAATAATAAAAGGTGAAGACAAAAGACAGATTCGACGAATTGAAGACGCAAACGACCAAAAAGCTAAAAAGTACAAAGTACAATCAAAGTGGTTCAAATTATTGATGAGAAACGTCTAAAAGTTACAAGAGCACGAGCCGTAAAACGCAAAGTACAAGATATTAAATTGTATGAAAGGACGTTCGAAAATCCGGAACCGGGACATGAACCAACTATCAACGTGCGACGCAACGGAGCTAAAATTACAAATCAACTATGCACATAAATATAATATAATATATATATAATTATATAAAATTATATATATTATATATATTAAATAAATATGTCGACAAGCTAGGAGCCAAAAAGTATGTGACCAGAAAATGACGGCCATGCGATCACATGGCCAGAAGGCACAAAACTCATGCGACCACATGAGTTACTGTAGCAGGCCACATTCTTTAAATACAACGAATTCTGGCCGAATTTTTACACCTTTTTTAATTCAATCTCTCACTCTCTGATATATATATATATATATATATATATATATATATATATATATATATATATATATATATATATATATATATATATATATATATATATATATATATATAATTATATTTATATTTTAATTTTAATTTTAATTTAAGATTAATAATAATAAGGGTATGTTAGCGAATGTTGTAAGTGTGTAAGTCGAAATTCTGTCCGTGTAAAGCTACGCTATTATTAATCATTGTAAGTTATGTTCAACCTTATTAAATTAATGTCTCGTAGCTAAGTTATTATTATGCTTATTTAAATCGAAGTAATCGTGATGTTGGGCTAAATATTAAAGACGGGATAATTGGGCTTTGGACCATAATTGGGGTTTGGACCATAATATAGTTTTAAAAATATAGCGTTAAACTTGGCTAGTTCCCTGTGAACGAACCGGACTTACTAAAAACTACACTACTGTATGATTAGGTACACTGCCTATAAGTGTTGTAGTAAGGTTTAGATATATCCACTCTATAAATAAATAAATAACTTGTGTAAAATTGTATCGTATTTAATAGTATTTCATAATAAATATATAACTATTTCGTAAACACCTCTGCACACATCATTCACCTATACGATTTCCATCTGACAATGGTGTTGATTTTGATTACTTGGTTTGGTTTTTGATTGTCTTTGATTTTGATTCAATTATTATTTTTCTTTTACTTTGGTTTTTGATTGTATTTGATTTTGGTTTTGATTTGACTTCAAATTCTATGATTTTCGTTTCTTATTCCGAACTCATTTACTTTGTTATTGATACAAATAGAGGCGCTATGAAGTGAATACATGAAGTAAAGTATTTTATAGTTTCATTTTTTACTGTATTCACTTTATTATGTCTCACTCATTTGGCTTCAGTTATTTATAATACACAAACGTTAGTTTAATAGGATCATGTGCTCAACAGTTTAAGCTCTTTCTTTCAAACATAGTCAAAATGTTTTTGCCTTGTGCTTCAGTTGTTGCATCTGATCACAACTTATTGTTAGAACATTTGTATCGATGATATATATGATGAAACAACCCCAATCCGTTAAACCAAAAACGGAGCATATTTTTTTTTTTTTGTATATGATAGGTCCCATTAAATATCCACTTTACACAAATCATTTCAAATAGTTTAACCGAATACCATTTATCATAACAACACGTTAACGTTTTATCTTGACTCTTGGTTTACAAATGACATCATACATCCTTACGAGAATGTATTTCACATACAAGGTTTGACTCGACGCAACCAAACAATACGACCTCGAAACATATATTCAACACCACGGTTTAGACACAATAGCCC
The DNA here is from genome assembly GCF_046630445.1 of Rutidosis leptorrhynchoides. Classification (NCBI taxonomy): domain Eukaryota; kingdom Viridiplantae; phylum Streptophyta; class Magnoliopsida; order Asterales; family Asteraceae; genus Rutidosis; species Rutidosis leptorrhynchoides. The sequence continues at coordinate 96,930,670 of NC_092334.1, read as the reverse complement.
AACCCGATACCAAGAGCATAATCCCGAGGATCTACCAAATCCCCAATCAACATCCATATCCGAAAGCTACCCCATCTAGCCCAAACGCTCCTACGCAACTAGTCTATCAACTAGCTAGCTTCACAACACAATTCCTGTAAAAAGGTAAACAACGAGAGGGGTAAGCTTTAAGCTTAGTGAATGCAATAATTATACACATACATATATAACATACCTACTTGCAAACACTTACACACTGATAATGCTAAAAACGAACATATATTTCATAGCATTATCCCTCAAGAAAAACAAGCTTTTAGTTGCAATTGTTCTATTTACAAGTGATATTCGTTTAAATATTAAAAGGTGAATACAAAAGACAGATTCGACGAATTGAAGACGCAAACGACCAAAAAGCTAAAAAGTACAAAGTACAATCAAAATGGTTCAAATTATTGATGAGAAATGTCTAAAAATTACAAGAGTACGAGCCGCAAAACGTAAAGTACAAGATATTAAATAGTACGAAAGGACGTTCGAAAATCCGGAACCGGGACATTAACCAACTATCAACGCGCGACGCAACGGAGCTAAAATTACAAATCAACTATGCACATGAATATAATATAATATATATATAATTATATAAAATTATATATATATTATATATATTAAATAAATATGTCGACAAGCTAGGAGCCAAAAAGTATGTGACCAGGAAATGATGGCCATGCGATCGCATGGCCAGAAGGCACAAAACTCATGCGACTGCATGAGTTACTGTAGCAGGCCACATTCTTTAAATACAACGAATTCTGGCCGAATTTTTACACACAAATTTTTCAATCTCTCTCACTAACGATATATATATATATATATATATATATATATATATATATATATATATATATATATATATATATATATATATATATATATATATATATATATATAATTTTAATTTAAGATTAATAATAATAAGGGTATGTTAGCGAATGTTGTAAGTGTGTAAGTCGAAATTCTGTCCGTGTAACGCTACGCTATTATTAATCATTGTAAGTTATGTTCAACCTTTTTAAATTAATGTCTCGTAGCTAAGTTATTTTTATGCTTATTTAAATCGAAGTAATCGTGATATTGGGCTAAATATTAAAGATTGAGTAATTGGGCATTGTACCATAATTGGGGTTTGGACAAAAGAACGACACTTGTGGAAATTGGACTATGAGCTATTAATGGGCTTTATATTAACTAAACGATACCTCATTAATTTAATATAAAGATTACAATTTAACGTATCTATATATAACCACATACGCTTAATCGGGTACGGTGGGCGGGATATCTATAAATACGAATTATCGTTCATTTTACCGGATACGGGAATGGATTAATAGTTAATGGACTCATTAAAACAGGGGTGGATTATATTCAAGGGTAATTGGTATAATTGTTAACAAAGTAGTAAAACCTTGGACTACACGCAGTCGATAACCTGGTGTATTCATTAAACAAAGTATTAAGACCTTGTTACAGTTCGAATCCCTAATTAGTTGGAATATTTGACTTCGGGTATAAGGATAATTTGACGAAGACTCTCGCACTTTATAATTATGACTGATGGACTATTATGGACAAAACCGTATGGACATATCGAATAATCCAGGACAAAAGACAATTAATCCATGGTAATAAACTAAAATCAACACGTCGAACATCATGATTACGGAAGTTTAAATAAGCATAATTCTTTTATTTCATATTTTATCGCACTTTTATTTACTGTCATTTTATTTATTGCACTTTTAATTATCGTACTTTTTAATTATCGCAATTTTATTTATCGCACTTTAATTATTGTCATTTACTTTAGGCTTTAAATTAAGTTAATTTTATTTTTAATATTTTACATTAGGTTTTAACTGCGACTAAAGTTTTAAAATCGACAAACCGGTCATTAAACGGTAAAAACCCCCTTTTATAATAATAATACTACTTATATATATTTTGTAACAACCCAACCCGTTAACCGACCAAAAACGCAGCATAAAAAAAAATATTAAAACTGAGCTGTCCAGATGGGGTGCGCGGCGCGCACCCACACCTGTGCGCGGCGCGCACAGGGCCTGGAAGCCCGCTGTCCACTTTTTCCAATTTTCGCAAAAAGATCTCTTGCTTCCCGACACTTTTAGACCAAACGCTTTTCACAACAATTTATATTAGTTAAAACTAACACGTTCCAATAATAAAATGAGTTTTACGAGACCGGGCCCACATCGGCCGTTTTACGACTTTCGTACAAACTACAAGTTTTCGACCACATGATTTTTAACACAAAATAAAGACCGAGCATGGCTATTGGGGATACGCTACCCAATCCTAATCAATCCAAAAGCAAGATCTTCTAAAGCAACTATGCGAGTCCACTAGTTCCCGCTTACCCGAGCCACCGCATCTATGCAATCTATAAAAATGTAAACAACGAGAGGGTAAGCTAACGCTTAGTGAGTGAAAATATACTACATACATATATATGCATAAAATGGACACGCCACACAAATAATCAAATATCGCATACCGGAGCATCCAAGCATAAAGGCAAGCTAATCTAAGCATACCGTACGATCACTAAGCAACAAGCAAAATATGCATCAACAAACATAAGTTCACCAACGACGATGTGAACAACGCCAAGAAGCTACACTCGGAGGGTTAGCTACATCATGACAATAAAACAATATATATATATATATATAACAATATATAAACGAATAAGATTAACCCCTTAACCCATTACCGAATACCAAACACCACAATGAAGATTGGCCGAATAACCCGAGCCTTAATGAATTTGCACAACCCGATATTCACTTCTTCACCAATTCAACAACCGAGGTTGGCCGAACTACCCGAGCCTTAGCGAATTTGCACAACTCGAGATTCACTACCTCATCACAAGATGACCGAACAACCCGAGTCATCATGAATCCGCACTACCCGAGATTCACTACCCAAAATATTATGAATACGAGCAAACCGATATTCATTTCCCACACCATAACCCACGCCGTCGGGGTTATAACTCCAAATCACAATCCAAGTGATATCGTACACACAAGTGTGCAACTCGCCAACGGTGGTCAACCAAAACGCACAACCATGCCAATTGGACCTATTACACAAGTCCCTAAAAATCCACCTATATGTGAAGTGAGCTCTATAACCGAGAACCACTTCACCCGACCCGCACCCATCCTACACATACATATGCATATAGGATATTAACACTCACCTTGTCGTCTTGAAGAATGCTTCCAAGTAATCCGCAACTCGTTAATGGAAAGTACCTATTCCTTTATCACAATTACAACAACACACTTAGAGTGGATTTACAACCAACTAAATTTTGACACTTAGTGCAAATTCGACCAATTGTACTCATAAACACAAAACGCGTCCAAACTAACCAATAATCACTAATCACAAGTGAACATGGTTCTAATATGCCAATGAACCCAATCTTAAGTGTTAAACACTTATCAATCTCAAAATCACCCAAAAACCCTAATTTTGACTCAATTCCAAAATTAGTCTTTCAAACACACAAAAAGGGTTCCAATACTTCTATAATCACTAAATCTAGTGATTAAACCCAATTATAAGTCCTAATCATAACCAATTTGTTCACCAACCCAAAATCCACCAACAATAACAATAAACCCGATTACAAGCAACACTAAACTCACTTCATGAGTTTAAATGGGTTTATCAACAATTTAAGTTCAAACCCTAACTTGAATATCAATATCAAACAATGAAATTCGGAGTTAGAACTTACCACAACAACCAAAACGAAGCTAGGAACGAGGTGAACAACTTTAAAACCAGAGACTTTGATCAATTCAATCTCCTTCCTCTCCAAAACCCCAATTCTCTCACTAGAATTCTCCCTCTCTCTCTAAGATACTTGAGAGTGATGAATGGATGTGAAAATGATCCAAAAGTGGATCAAACCAGCTGATAAGGCCTGAGATCTGGTCTCAAGTGAAAAGACCAAAAAGCCCTTCATTAAACTTAAAATCGAAAAAGGCAGAATTCTGTCGCTGGGCATGTGCGCGGTGCGCACACCTTATGGTGCGTGGCGCACACCCATGTCTGGGCAGATTCTGACCTTCGTTTAATTACACAATGCTTCATGCACTCTATGTTGTAGTGACCCGAACTTTTCCATGTTTATATATATATTAAATGAAATTGTTATTTACATGATTAAGTGTTTCCAACATGTTAAGCAATCAAACTTGTTAAGACTTGATTAATTGAAATAGGTTTCATATAGACAATTGACCACCCAAGTTGATCGGTGATTCACGAACGTTAAAACTTGTAAAAACTATATGATGACATATATATGATTATATATATAGTTAACATGATATTATGATAAGTAAACATATCATTAAGTATATTAACAATGAACTTCATTTGTAAAAACAAGACTACTAACTTAATGATTTTGAAACGAGACATATATGTAACGATTATCGTTGTAACGACATTTAATGTATGTATATATATCACATTAAGAGATATTCGTACATCATAATATCATGATAATATAATAATTTAAAATCTCATTTGATATTATAAACATTGGGTTAACAACATTTAACAAGATCGTAAACCTAAAGGTTTCAAAACAACACTTACATGTAAAGACTAACGATGACTTAACGACCCAGTTAAAATGTATATACATGTTGTATTTTAATATGAATTCATAAACTTTTGAAAGACTTCAAGACACTTATCAAAATACTTCTACTTAACAAAAATGCTTACAATTACATCCTCGTTCAGTTTCATCAACAATTCTACTCGTATGCACCCGTATTCGTACTAGTACAATACACAACTTTTAGATGTATGTACTATTAGTATATACACTCCAATGATCAGCTCTTAGCAGCCCATGTGAGTCACTTAACACATGTGGGAACCATCATTTGGCAACTAGCATGAAATATCTCATAAAATTACAAAAATATGAGTAATCATTCATGACTTATTTACATGAAAATAAAATTACATATCCTTTATATCTAATCCATACACCAACGACCAAAAACACCTACAAACACTTTCATTCTTAAATTTTCTTCATCTAATTGATCTCTCTCTCAAGTTCTATCTTCAAGTTCTAAGTGTTCTTCATAAATTCTACAAGTTCTAGTTTCATAAAATCAAGAATACTTCCAATCTTGTAGAGTGATCATCCAACCTCAATAAATCTTTCTTATTTATAGTAAGATATCTTTCTAATATAAGGTAATACTCAAATTCAAACTTTGATTCAATTTCTATAACTATAACAATCTTATTTCGAATGGAAATCTTACTTGAACTTGTTTTCGTGTCATGATTCTACTTCAAGAACTTTCAAGCCATCCAAGATCCTTTGAAGCTAGATCCATTTGTCTCTTTTCTAGTAGGTTTATCCACAAAACTTGAGGTAGTAATGATGTTCATAACATCATTCGATTCATACATATAAAGCTATCTTATTCGAAGGTTTAAACTTGAAATCACTAGAACATAGTTTAGATAATTCTAAACTTGTTCGCAAACAAAAGTTAATCCTTCTAACTTGACTTTTAAAATCAACTAAACACATGTTCTATATCTATATGATATGCTAACTTAATGATTTAAAACCTGGAAACACGAAAAACACCGTAAAACTGGACATACGCCGTCGTAGTAACACCGTGGGCTGTTTTGGGTTTGATAATTAAAAACTATGATAAACTTTGATTTAAAAGTTGTTCTTCTGGGAAAATGATTTTTCTTATGAACATGAAACTATATCCAAAAATCATGGTTAAACTCAAAGTGGAAGTATGTTTTTCAAAATGGTCATCAAGACGTCGTTCTTTCGACTGAAATGACTACCTCTTACAAAAACGACCTGTAACTTATATTTCCAACTATAAACCTATACTTTTTATGTTTAGATTCATAAAATAGAGTTCAATATGAAACCATAGCAATTTGATTCACTCAAAACGGATCTAAAATGAAGAAGTTATGGGTAAAACAAGATTGGATATTTTTTATTTTTGTAGCTACGGGAAATATTAACAATTCTATACAAATCATATCCTAGCTAACTTATATTGTATTATACATGTATTCTAATATATTATGTGATCTTGGGATACCATAGACACGTATGCAAATGTTTTGACATATCATATCGACCCATGTGTATATATTATTTGGAACAACCATAGACACTCTATATGCAGTAATGAGGGAGTTAGCTATACAGGGTTGAGGTTGATTCCAAAAAATATATATATACTTTGAGTTGTGATCTAGCCTGAGACGTGTATACACTGGGTCGTGGATTGATTCAAGATAATATATATCAATTTTTTTTCTGTACATCTAGTTGTGAAGATAATTCTAGCTAGTACACAAGTCATTCAGCAAAGGCAATAAAGACACGTAATTCATACGTCCAGAAACAAGTCATGCATTCTGGTTTTACTAGGACTACTTCCCACCCTTGGTCTTGTGGAACATAACCGTTATGGCCGTTGATAAGATAGCGTGTTGTAACGTCGTCAAAGGGACGAGGGTTACGTAATGTCCAACAGTCCCGTAACAATCTAAAAACTTTGTTTCTCACCCCAACTACTGAGTCCGTCACTTGTGGGAATGTTTTGTTTAATAGTTGTAGCCCGATGTTCTTGTTCTCACTTTGGTGAGAAGCGAACATTACTAACCCGTAAGCATAACATGCTTCTTTATGTTGCATGTTAACCGCTTTTTCTAAATCACGAAGTCCTATATTCGGATATACTGAGTCAAAATAATTTCTTAACCCGTTGCGTAAAATAGCATTTGGGTTCCCCGCAATATATGCGTCAAAGTAAACACATCGTAACTTATGGATTTCCCAATGTGATATCCCCCATCTTTCGAACGAAAGCCTTTTATAAACCAAGGCATTCTTGGAACGTTCTTCGAATGTCTTACAAACTGATCTCGCCTTAAATAGTTGTGCCGAGGAATTCTGACCGACTCTAGACAAGATTTCATCAATCATATCTCTGGGTAGGTCTCTTAAAATATTGGGTTGTCTATCTATTTTTGTGTTTTTATACTGTAAAATAGACAAGAGTTAGATTAATAAAAAAATACTTATTAACACAAGCAATTTTTACATATATCATAAAGCATAAGCACACTATATTACATATATTACACCACACGAATACAACTATCTTATTCCGACTCGCTCGTTTCTTCTTCTTCGGTTTTGGTTCGTTTTACCAAGTTTCTAGGGATATATGATGTTCCCCTAATACGAGCCGTCGTTTTCCACATTGGTTTAGAAAAACCTGCTGGTTTAGAGGTTCCCAGGTTATTGTCACAACTTAAGAAATACGGGTGTTGACGATACATATAAAGTTCATCGGGTTTGGATCCAAATTTCTCTATTTTTATGCCCTTTCCCTTATTGTTCTCTTTTGCCTTATTAAATTGTGTTGGGGTAATTTCTATAACATCATCGGAATCCTTGTCGGGATCCGATTCATTAGAGAATTGGTAATCCTCCCAATACTTTGCTTCCTTGGTGGAAACACCATTGACCATAATTAACTTTGGTCGGTTGGTTGAGGATTTTCTTCTACTTAACCGTTTTATTATTTCCCCCACTAGTTCTATTTCTTCTTCCAGTTCCGATTCTTCTTCCGGTTCCGACTCTTCTTCCGGTTCCTCTTCGAGAACTTGTGAATCAGTCCACGAATCATTCCAATTTACATTTGACTCTTCATTATTATTAGGTGAGTCAATGGGACTTGTTCTAGAGGTAGACATCTATCACATAATATCAAACACGTTAAGCGATTAATATATCACATAATATTCACATGTTAAAAATATATAGTTTCCAACAAAATTTGTTAAGCAATCATTTTTCAAGTAAACCCGGTCGAAGTCCAGACTCACTAATGCATCCTAACAAACTCGATAAGACACACTAATGCAAAATTCTGGTTCTCTAAGACCAACGCTCGGATACCAACTGAAATGTCCCGTTCATACTGAGTATAAACGTTCTATATTAATTGATTTCGTCGGTTTTGACCTCTATATGAGACGTTTTTCAAAGACTGCATTCATTTTTAAAACAACCATAACCTTTATTTTATCTATAAAGGTTTAAAAAGCATTACGTAGATTATCAAATAATGATAATCTAAAATATACCGTTTACACACGACCATTACATAATGGTTTACAATAAGAATATATTACATCAAAAATAAGTTTCTTGAATGCAGTTTTTACATAATATCATACAAGCATGGACTCCAAATCTTGTCCTTATTTTAGTATGCAACAGCGAAAGCTCTTAATAATCACCTGAGAATAAACATGCTTAAAACGTCAACAAAAATGTTGGTGAGTTATAGGTTTAACCTATATATTATCAAATCATAATAATAGACCACAAGATTTCATATTTCAATATACATCCCATACATAGAGATAAAATTCATTCATATGGTGAACACCTGGTAACCGACATTAACAAGATGCATATATAAGAATATCCCCATCATTCCAGAACATCCTTCGGATATGATATAAATTTCGAAGTACTAAAGCATCCGGTACTTTGGATGGGGTTTGTTAGGCCCAATAGATCTATCTTTAGGATTCGCGTCAATTAGGGTGTCTGTTCCCTAATTCTTAGATTACCAGACTTAATAAAAAGGGGCATATTCGATTTCGATAATTCAACCATAGAATGTAGTTTCACGTACTTGTGTCTATTTTGTAAATTATTTATAAAACCTGTATGTATTCTCATCCCAAAAATATTAGATTTTAAAAGTGGGACTATAACTCACTTTCACAGATTTTTACTTAGTCGGGAAGTAAGACTTGGCCACTGGTCGATTCATGAACCTATAACAAATATGTACATATATATCAAAGTATATTCAAAATATATTTACAACACTTTTAATACATTTTGATGTTTTAAGTTTATTAAGTCAGCAGTCCTCGTTAGTAACCTACAACTAATTGTCCAACGTTAGATGTACAGAAAAAAAATTGATATATATTATCTTGAATCAATCCACGACCCAGTGTATACACATCTCAGGCTAGATCACAACTCAAAGTATATATATATTTTTTGGAATCAACCTCAATCCTGTATAGCTAACTCCCTCATTACTGCATATAGAGTGTCTATGGTTGTTCCAAATAATATATACACATGGGTCGATATGATATGTCAAAACATTTGCATACGTGTCTATGGTATCCCAAGATTACATAATATATTAGAATACATGTATAATACAATATAAGTTAGCTAGGATATGATTAATATAGATTTGTTACCAATTTTCACGTTGATACAACAAGAAAAATTATCCAATCTTGTTTTACCCATAACTTCTTCATTTTAAATCCGTTTTGAGTGAATCAAATTGCTATGGTTTCATATTGAACTCTATTTTATGAATCTAAACAGAAAATGTATAGGTTTATAGTCAGAAATATAAGTTACAAGTTGTTTTTGTAATGGTAGTCATTTCAGTCGAAAGAACGACGTCTAGATGATCATTTTAGAAAACATACTTCCACTTTGAGTTTAACCATGATTTTTAGATATAGTTTCATGTTCATAAGAAAAATCATTTTTCCAGAAGAACAACTTTTAAATCAAAGTTTATCATAGTTTTTAATTAACTAACCCAAAACAGCCCGCGGTGTTACTACGACGGCGTATGTCTGGTTTTACAGTGTTCTTCGTGTTTCCAGGTTTTAAATCATTAAGTTAGAATATCATATAGATATAGAACATGTGTTTAGTTGATTTTAAAAGTCAAGTTAGAAGGATTAACTTTTGTTTGCAAACAAGTTTAGAATTAACTAAACTATGTTCTAGTGATTACAAGTTTAAACCTTCGAATAAGATAGCTTTATATGTATGAATCGAATGATGTTATGAACATCATTACTACCTCAAGTTTTCTGGATAAAGCTACCGGAAATGAGAAAAATGGATCTAGCTTCAAAAGATCCTTGGATGGCTTGAAAGTTCTTGAAGCAGAATCATGACACGAAAAACAAGTTCAAGTAAGATTCCACTCGAAATAAGATTGTTATAGTTATAGAAATTGAATCAAAGTTTGAATATGAGTATTACCTTGTATTAGAAAGATATCTTACTGTAAATAAGAAAGATTTCTTGAGGTTGGATGATCACTCTACAAGATTGGAAGTAAGCTAGCAAACTAGGAAGTATTCTTGATTTTATGAAACTAGAACTTGTAGAATTTATGAAGAACACTTAGAAATTGAAGATAGAACTTGATAGAGATCAATTAGATGAAGAAAATTGAAGAATGAAAGTGTTTGTAGGTGTTTTTGGTAGTTGGTGTATGGATTATATATAAAGGATATGTAATTTTGTTTTCATGTAAATAAGTCATGAATGATTACTCATATTTTTGTAATTTTATGAGATATTTCATGCTAGTTACCAAATGATGGTTCCCACATGTGTTAGGTGACTCACATGGGCTGATAAGAGCTAATCATTGGAGTGTATATACCAATAGTACATACATCTAAAATCTGTGTATTGTACGAGTACGAATACGGGTGCATACGAGTAGAATTGTTGATGAAACTGAACGAGGATGTAGTTGTAAGCATTTTTGTTAAGTAGAAGTATTTTGATAAGTTTCTTGAAGTCTTTCAAAAGTGTATGAATACATATTAAAACACTACATGTATATACATTTTAACTGAGTCGTTAAGTCATCGTTAGTCGTTACATGTAAGTGTTGTTTTGAAACCTTTAGGTTAACGATCTTGTTAAATGTTGTTAACCCAATGTTTATAATATCAAATGAGATTTTAAATTATTATATTATCATGATAATATGATGTATGAATATCTCTTAATATGATATATATACATTAAATGTCGTTACAACGATAATCGTTACATATATGTCTCGTTTCAAAATCATTAAGTTAGTAGTCTTGCTTTTACATATGTAGTTCATTGTTAATATACTTAATGATATGTTTACTTATAATAATATCATGTTAACTATATATATATATCCATATATATGTCATCATATAGTTTTTACAAGTTTTAACGTTCGTGAATCACCGGTTAACTTGGGTGGTCAATTGTCTATATGAAACCTATTTCAATTAATGAAGTCTTAACAAGTTTGATTTCTTAACATGTTGGGAATACTTAATCATGTAAATAACAATTTCATTTAATATATATAAACATGGAAAAGTTCGGGTCACTACACATATTTGTTATAGGTTCGTGAATCGACCAGTGGCCAAGTCTTACTTCCTGACGAAGTAAAAATATGTGAAAGTGAGTTATAGTCCCACTTTTATAAGCTAATATTTTTGGGATGAGAATACATGCAGGTTTTATAAATGATTTACAAAATAGACACAAGTACGTGAAACTACATTCTATGATTGAATTATCGAAATCGAATATGCCCCTTTTTATTAAGTCTGGTAATCTAAGAATTAGGGAACAGACACCCTAATTGACGCGAATCCTAAAGATAGATCTATTGGGCCTAACAAACCCCATCCAAAGTACCGGATGCTTTAGTACTTCGAAATTTATATCATATCCGAAGGGTGTCCCGGAATGATGGGGATATTCTTATATATGCATATTGTTAATGTCGGTTACCAGGTGTTCACCATATGAATGATTTTTTATCTCTATGTATGGGATGTATATTGAAATATGAAATCTTGTGGTCTATTGTTACGATTTGATATATATATAGGTTAAACCTATAACTCACCAACATTTTTGTTGACATTTTAAGCATGTTTATTCTCAGGTGATTATTAAGAGCTTCCGCTGTCGCATACTTAATTATGGACAAGATTTGGAGTCCATGCTTGTATCATATTGTGTAAAAACTGCATTCAAGAAACTTATTTCGTTGTAACATATTTGTATTGTAAACCATTATGTAATAGTCGTGTGTAAACAGGATATTTTAGATTATCATTATTTGATAATCTACGTAAAGCTTTTTAAACCTTTATTGATAAAATAAAGGTTATGGTTTGTTTTAAAATGAATGCAGTCTTTGAAAAACGTCTCATATAGAGGTCAAAACCTCGCAACGAAATCAATTAATATGGAACGTTTTTAATCAATAAGAACGGGACATTTCATATGTAGCATAATTACACTTCCGTACAATAAATATTCTGTTCTTACATATTTTTATATTTTTACAAATATAGTTTTAAAAATATAGCGTTAAACTTGGCTAGTTCCATGTGGACGAACCGGACTTACTAAAAACTACACTACTGTATGATTAGGTACACTGCCTATAAGTGTTGTAGCAAGGTTTATGTATATCCACTCTATAAATAAATAAATAACTTGTGTAAAATTGTATCGTATTTAATAGTATTTTGGAATAAAAATATAACTATTTCGTATACACCTCTACGCACATCAAGTATTTTTGGCGCCGCTGCCGGGGACTTCTTAAACGCCGAAAGCGAAACGCTATAAAAAAGATTTTTATTAAAGTTTTAATTAAGTTATTGTAAAAATATGTTTTAAAAATACAAAATATAAAAAGAAAAATAAAATTACATTTCTATATTTTTAAATGTTTAAATTAAAAGGTTTATATTTTTAAAAGTTATAAAAACTAATAAGTAAATTTTTAATTTATAAGTTTTATTTAAATTATTTTAATTCCATAAAAAACAGAAAAATTAAAAATAAATAAATAAAAAAAGAACTGGGCCGAACCTGATCGAAGCCCAAATCTTATCTGGCCTGCTATCTTAAGCCATGCGACCGCATGGTATTACAACGGTCAGCTCATGCGATCGTATGAGCTGATTTGACTGGCCTGATACCATAGCAGAACAATTAGGGTTACGGTTATTATTATTATTATTATTATTATTATTATTATTATTATTATTATTATTATTATTATTATTATTATTATTATTATTATTATTATTAAAACTAATTAGGGTTTATATTAAATAATATTTAGTTTAGTTTTTAATTAATTTGTATTTTAAGTTTTAAGTTTTATTTAGTTTTATAAACCTAATACTTTTATAAAATAAATAATATAAAAATAATATTTTTATAAAAATTGTATTTTTATAACTTTAAGCTTATTTTCGAAAAAATTGCACCGTTGGTCACTTATGTTTACTCCAAATTTCAAGTTAGCCATTAATGTTTGTTTTTAACATAGTTGGTCACTCAAGTATGCAAAAGTTACATAGTTAGTCACCCTTTTAAATTTCTGTCAAAAGAATAGAGGGTATAATTGTCCACAAACATAAATTTATAAAAGTAAAAATCTATATTAATTATTTAATATTCATATTCATTCATATACGGAGTATAATTTAAACCCGAGCAACCACCTCCAATCATCCACCTCCGCTTGCCACCACTAATCACCTCCATCTACCGCCAGCAAACAGTTCCGGCCACCTCCGTTGGTCGCCGCAAATCGTGTTTAATAAGGCAGAGGTTTCTTTAAAACCCTGCAAAAAATTGTTGATTTATATTGAAAAGCCATGGTCTGAGTTTGCAAAATTGAGGAATAAGAGTTCTCTTTTCATCTATCTATATCTAACTAACTTTTAGGTTTTTTGCTCTCAAATAAATCAATTTGTTTCAGAAAACACATAAGGTACAAGTAGTCTTACTTTCTTTATACCAATGCAAATTAATAGTCGTTGATGAACAAGAAAATTTCATCAAACAAACCTGAATTGTTATCGTCCATTATTGAACATCATCGAATCTGAGTTTCATCATCATCGCTAAAAACAGAAAATTCGTCAAACAAAAAGTACCTCTAAAATTTAATTGTGTATTTGTTTCTAGATCTAAATGGGTTTTGTTTCTAGATCTTTCGTCGACGTTAATTTCTGGGCAAATTTGTGGTCATTGATGAACAAGAAAAAAAGACAGATCTGTATGAAAGGCCACAAAATCACCTCCACCACCATCGTATTCGTCAAAATAAGCACCACCATCGCCATCAGATTTGGGCTACGTTTTGTCTGATTTGAAGATATATGTGATTGTGTTTTTTTAGAATATATATGCTTCTTTCTGGGTTTGATCTAGTTGCAGATCCATTCCCATGATTGAAAATACAAATGATGAAAATGGTAACAAAGGGGATGAAAAACTTACTCAACCTGAATTAGTCATGGAAGATATGGAAATTGATACTGGTGAAAGATGTTGTGGAAGAAATTCCGACTTATTGATCCTACTGATGTTGGTATATAAGGCTATATAGACAAATCTTAGAACAAGTTTAATCAAATATACCCTCAAATCATAGAACGAGTTCAACCTGAATTTTGTCTTTTTATTTTTATTTTTATAAATTTATGTGTGTGGACAATTATACCCTCAATTCTTTTGAGGGTAATTTAAAAGAGTGACCAATCATGAAATTTTTGCATACTTGAGTGACCAACCATGTTTAAAACAAACATTAGTGGCTAACTTGAAATTTGAAGTAAACGTGGGTGACCAACGGTGTAATTTTTTCCTTATTTTTACATTTTGTATTTTTTATCGTTTAATTCGTAACTCTTATAATATTTATCGTTTGTAACTAGTTTTAAGATATAGTTTTTGCCGTAGTTTACTTTTATTTCTAGAATTTTAAGGCTTTGCCGTAAAATCCCTTAAATGCTTTTTCTTTAGATTAAGACTTAGGCGCTTTAGAATTTTGCGACGCCATTTTAAGATTTTAGTACTTTTTAAGTTATTGCCGTTTTGGATATAGAATTCTTTTTAAGCTTTAGTACCTTTAGACGCAACTTTTAATTCTTAGTTTTTAGACTTTTAAGTTTCGACGCGCTTTATTTTCTTATTTTTATTTTTCGACTGTTTATTTTTCGATATTTATTTTTCGACCTTTTATTTTTCGACGTTTTTCGACGCGCTCTTTTTCTTTTTTATTTCTCGACGCTCTAGTTTTTAGGACTTAGAATTTTTTTTCTATTTCTTCTCTAAAATTTCAAAACGAAAAATTATTTTAAGCGGTTAAATTGATAGACATCCAAATTTTCTGCTTCGTAGTAATAGTTGGATTTGTTAGTGGCGAGTTGTGGGCTTCCGATTTAAAGGGTCCTGGCTACCTGCTGCATCTATTGGCTATTCGAAACGTGGGCAAAATCAGAAAAGTCTATTAATTTGATAACTTATATAATTTTTATCTTTTATAACTAATAGGATATTCAGTGAATGCACCGAGTAAAACGTTCACCACCTTTTATACGTTCACCACCTGTAACTCGATCAAGACATCTAGCCAATATTGTTGCCGTTGATTTTTCTTTAGAATCGTCATCTAGTCGACCAAGTACTCCAATTCAAATTTCCGATAATCCATTTTTTGAATCAGACCTCACAATTGAGAATCCGGAGGATATTCAGGGACAATTCAGAGATCCTGAACCACTAATCATTCCTCCTGAACCACAAATCACTCATCCAGAAATTGTCGAGGAAGAAACCATTAAGTCAGAATCCTCTAGTGATTCAGATTCAACCAATTCAATAATGGAAAATCTGGAACCTCTAAGTATGGAAGACCGAATGAGGGCTAAACGCACTGGCCAAGGTCACTCAATTACTCAACCAGACATTAATGCGCCAGATTATGAAATTTAAGGACAAATCCTACACATGATAACTAATCAATGCCAATTTAGTGGTGCGCCGAAGGAAGATCCAAACGAACATCTTCGTACCTTTAATAGGATTTGTACTCTATTTAAAATCAGAGAAGTGGAGGATGAACAGATATATCTCATGTTATTTTCCTGAACTTTAAAGGGAGAAGCCAAAGATTGGTTAGAATCGTTACCTGAAGGGGCGATTGATACATGGGATGTTTTAGTTGAAAATTTTCTTAAACAATTCTTTCCGGCATCTAAAGCCATGAGACTTCAAGGAGAAATTGTTACGTTCACGCAAAAGCCAAATGAAACTCTATATGAAGCATGGACAAGATTTGGAAAGTTATTGAGAGGATGTCCGCAATATGGTTTAGACACTTATCAAATAGTACAAATATTCTACCAAGGATGCGACATCACTACACGAAAAGACATCGATATAGCAGCTGGTGGTTCCATTATGAAGAAAACCGCAACTGAAGCTTATAAAATTATTGATAACACTGCTTCCCACGTGTAGTGACCTGAACTTTTCCATGTTTATATATATTAATTGAGATTGATATTTACATGATTAAATGTTTCCAACATGTTAAGCAATCAAACTTGTTAAGACTTGATTAATTGAAATATGTTTCATATAGACAATTGACCACCCAAGTTGACCGGCGATTCACGAACGTTAAAACTTGTAAAAACGGCATGACGATATATATATGGATATACATATGGTTAACATGAGATTATGATAAGTAAGTATCTCCATAAGTATATTAACAATGAGTTATATACATATAAACAAGACTACTAACTTAGGGATTTCGAAACGAGACATATATGTAACGATTATCGTTGTAACGAAATTTAAATGTATATATATCATATTAAGATATATTAATATATCATAATATCATGATAATATAATAATTTAACATCTCATTAGATATAATAAACAATGGGTTAACAACATTAATTGAGATCGTTAACTTAAAGGTTTCAAAACAACACTTACATGTAACGACTAACGATGACTTAACGACTCAATTAAAATATACATGTAGTGTATTTAGATGTATTAAAATACTTTTGGAAGACTTCAAGACATATATCAAAACACTCATACTTAACGAAAATGGTTACAGTTACTTTCCCATTCTTTTCTTTCATCAAGAATTTTAGTCGTATTTTTACCCGTATTATACACAGCTTCAAAACGTACTTACTATGGGTATATACCAATAGGAACTAGCATGGGATTCCACTCTTGATTATGTCATGTATGACTAATCAATTTTAACTTCTACCATGAGCTAGTCAACTAACTAGAACTCCTTTTAACCCCACTCACCACTCACCAATTACCACTCATCATTCACTCCATTTCACTTCCAATTCTCTTTCTAATTCTCTCTCAACACACCCACACTATTATGAACGTATTTTTTAGGTAGTTAATCATCATCTTCATCAAAAATCACTTCAAGAATCAAGCTATAATCATCATAGGAAGAACACTTCAAGAACACTTCAAAAATCCCTTCAAGTTTACTAATTTACTTCCAAGCTTTCTAATCCATTCCAAGTAATCATCTAAGATCAAGAAACCTTTGTTATATACAGTAGGTTATCTTTCTTATTCAAGGTAATATTCATATTCAAACTTTGATTCAATTTCTATAACTATAAACTATCTTAATTCGAGTAAAAATCTTACTTGAACTTGTTTTTGTGTCATGATCCTACTTCAAGAACTTTCAAGCCATCCAAGATCCTTTGAAGCTAGATCATTTCTTGTCACTTCCAGTAGGTTTACCTACTAAACTTTAGGTAGTAATGATGTTCATAACATCATTCGATTCATATATATAAAACTATCTTATTCGAAGGTTTAAACTCGTAATCACTAGAACATAGTTTAGTTAATTCTAAACTTGTTCGCAAACAAAAGTTAATCCTTCTAACTTGACTTTTAAAATTAACTAAACACATGTTCTATATCTATATGATATGCTAACTTAATGATTTAAAACCTGGAAACACGAAAAACACCGTAAAACCGGATTTATGCCGTCGTAGTAACACCGCGGGCTGTTTTGGGTTAGTTAATTAAAAACTATGATAAACTTTGATTTAAAAGTTGTTATTCTGAGAAAATGATTTTTATTATGAACATGAAACTATATCCAAAAATTATGGTTAAACTCAAAGTGGAAGTATGTTTTCTAAAATGGTCATCTAGACGTCGTTCTTTCGACTGAAATGACTACCTTTACAAAAACGACTTGTAACTTATTCTTCCGACTATAAACCTATACTTTTTCTGTTTAGATTCATAAAATAGAGTTCAATATGAAACCATAGCAATTTGATTCACTCAAAACGGATTTAAAATGAAGAAGTTATGGGTAAAACAAGATTGGATAATTTTTCTCATTTTAGCTACGTGAAAATTGATAACAAATCTATTCCAACCATAACTTAATCAACTTGTATTGTATATTATGTAATCTTGAGATACCATAGACACGTATACAATGTTTCGACCTATCATGTCGACACATCTATATATATTTCGGAACAACCATAGACACTCTATATGTGAATGTTGGAGTTAGCTATACAGGGTTGAGGTTGATTCCAAAATATATATAGTTTGAGTTGTGATCAATACTGAGATACGTATACACTGGGTCGTGGATTGATTCAAGATAATATTTATCGATTTATTTCTGTACATCTAACTGTGGACAACTAGTTGTAGGTTACTAACGAGGACAGCTGACTTAATAAACTTAAAACATCAAAATATATTAAAAGTGTTGTAAATATATTTTGAACATACTTTGATATATATGTATATATTGTTATAGGTTCGTGAATCAACCAGTGGCCAAGTCTTACTTCCCGACGAAGTAAAAATCTGTGAAAGTGAGTTATAGTCCCACTTTTAAAATCTAATATTTTTGGGATGAGAATACATGCAGGTTTTATAAACGATTTACAAAAATAGATACAAGTACGTGAAACTACATTCTATGGTTGAATTATCGAAATCGAATATGCCCCTTTTTATTAAGTCTGGTAATCTGAGAATTAGGGAACAGACACCCTAATTGACGCGAATCCTAAAGATAGATCTATTGGACCTAACAAACCCCATCCAAAGTACCGGATGCTTTAGTACTTCGAAATTTATATCATATCCGAAGGGTGTCCCGGAATGATGGGGATATTCTTATATATGCATCTTGTTAATGTCGGTTACCAGGTGTTCACCATATGAATGATTTTTATCTCTATGTATGGGATGTGTATTGAAATATGAAATCTTGTGGTCTATTGTTACGATTTGATATATATAGGTTAAACCTATAACTCACCAACATTTTTGTTGACATTTAAAGCATGTTTATTCTCAGGTGAATATTAAGAGCTTCCACTGTTGCATACTAAAATAAGGACAAGATTTGGAGTCCATGTTTGTATGATATTGTGTAAAAACTGCATTCAAGAAACTGATTTCGATGTAACATATTTGTATTGTAAACCATTATGTAATGGTCGTGTGTAAACAGGATATTTTAGATTATCATTATTTGATAATCTACGTAAAGCTTTTTAAACCTTTATTTATGAAATAAAGGTTATGGTTTGTTTTAAAAATGAATGCAGTCTTTGAAAAACGTCTCATATAGAGGTCAAAACCTCGCAACGAAATCAATTAATATGGAACGTTTTTAATCAATAAGAACGGGACATTTCAGTTGGTATCCGAGCGTTGGTCTTAGAGAACCAGAATTTTGCATTAGTGTGTCTTTTCGAGTTTGTTAGGATGCATTAGTGAGTCTGGACTTCGACCGTGTTTACTTGAAAAATGATTGCTTAACAAATTTTGTTGGAAACTATATATTTTTAACATGTGAATATTATGTGATATATTAATCTCTTAACGCGTTTGATATTATGTGATAGATGTCTACCTCTAGAACAAGTCCCATTGACTCACCTAATAATAATGAAGAGTCAAATGTAAATTAGAATGATTCGTGGACTGATTCACAAGTTCCCGAAGAGGAACCGGAAGAAGAGTCGGAACCAGAAGAAGAATCGGAACCGGAAGAAGAATCGGAACCGGATGAAGAAATAGAACCGGTGGGGGAAATAATAAAACGGTTAAGTAAAAGAAAATCCTTAACCAACCGACCAAGGTTAATTATGGTCAATGGTGTTTCCGCTAAGGAAGCAAAATATTGGGAGGATTACCAATTCTCCGATGAATCGGATTCTGACGAGAATTCCGATGATGTTATAGAAATTACCCCAACTGAATTTAAAAAGGCAAAAGAAAATAATAAGGGAAAGGGCATAAAAATAGAGAAATCTAATTCCAACCCCGATGAACTTTATATGTATCGTCAACCCCCGAAGTCCTTAAGTTGTAACAATGACCCGGGAACCTCTAAACCACCAGGTTTTTCTAAACCAATGTGGAAAATTACGGCTCGTATTAGGGGAACATCATATATCCCTAGAAACTTGACAAAACGAACCAAAACCGAAGAAGAAGAAACAAGCGAGTCGGAATAAGATAGTTGTATTCGTGTGGTGTAATATATGTAATATAGTGTGCTTATGCTTTATGATATATGTAAAAATTGCTTGTATTAATAAGTATTTTTTTTTTATGAATCTAACTCTTGTCTATTTTATAGTATAAAAACACGAAATGGATAGACCACCCAATATTTTAAGAGACCTACCCGGTGACATGATTGA
Organism: Rutidosis leptorrhynchoides; assembly: GCF_046630445.1. Taxonomy (NCBI): domain Eukaryota; kingdom Viridiplantae; phylum Streptophyta; class Magnoliopsida; order Asterales; family Asteraceae; genus Rutidosis; species Rutidosis leptorrhynchoides. Next base: position 96,910,099 of record NC_092334.1, on the reverse strand, counting down.
TGAAATCTTGTCTAGAGTCGGTCAGAATTCTTCGGCACAACTATTTAAGGCGAGATCAGTTTGTAAGACATTCGAAGAACGTTCCAAGAATGCCTTGGTTTATAAAAGGCTTTCGTTCGAAAGATGGGGGATATCACATTGGGAAATCCATAAGTTACGATGTGTTTACTTTGACGCATATATTGCGGGGAACCCAAATGCTATTTTACGCAATGGGTTAAGAAATTATTTTGACTCAATATATCCGAATATTGGACTTCGTGATTTAGAAAAAGCGGCTAACATGCAACATAAAGAAGCATGTTATGCTTACGGATTATTAATGTTCGCTTCTCACCGAAGTGAGAACAAGAACATTGGGCTACAACTATTAAACAAAACGTTCCCACAAGTGACGGAGTCGGTAATTGGGGTAAGAAATGAGGTTTTTAGATTGTTACGGGACTGTTGGACATTACGTAACCCTCGTCCCTTTGACAACGTTACAACACGCTGTCTTATCAACGGCCATAACGGTTATGTTCCACAAGACCAAGGATGGGAAGTAATCCTAGTAAAACCAGAATGCATGACTTGTTTCTGGACGTATGAATTACGTGTCTTTATTGCCTTTGCTGAACGACTTGTGTACTAGCTAGAATTATCTTCACAACCATCTTGTATCAAATTTATTGTGTGCTATATTTCATGCTATATGTAAAATAAGCGGTATTGTAAGTTTGTAAAATATTGTGTAAAAGTTTGAACGCGAAATATTATTATAATCAGTTTTTCATATAGAATTGTAGTAGTTGAATTGTATATTAGCTACTAAGTATGAACTTAACGGGTAGGTACTACCCGAATTTAAACTTATAAAACGCTAATATGAAGAAAAAGCTTTTATAAATGAGTTCGTATTATGCTACGAAATACTATTAACTACTCTTAATATTCTGTATGATTAACTTGTTCCATTTGACTATTTTGAAGGAAATGGCACCGACTACTCGACACACCGTGAATATGAATGAAGAGGAATTCCGTACTTTTCTAGCTTCAAACATAGCCGCAGTACAGGCTGCGCTACATATCAACAATAACCTTGGATCTAGCAGTACAGAAAATCGTGTAGGATGCACCTACAAAGAATTCACTGCCTGCAAACCTTTGGAATTTGATGGAACCGAAGGACCGATCGGATTGAAACGGTGGACCGAGAAGGTCGAATCGGTGTTTGCCATAAGTAAGTGTACTGAAGAGGACAAAGTGAAGTACGCTACGCATACCTTCCCAGGTTCTGCGTTAACATGGTGGAATACCTATCTAGAGCAAGTGGGACAAGACGATGCGTACGCACTACCGTGGTCAGCATTCAAGCACTTGATGAACGAGAAGTACCGTCCCAGAACCGAGGTCAATAAGCTCAAGACAGAACTTAGAGGGTTACGAACCCAAGGATTTGATATTACCACGTACGAAAGACGATTCACAGAATTGTGCCTATTGTGTCCGGGAGCATTCGAAGATGAGGAAGAGAAGATCGACGCGTTTGTGAAAGGATTACCGGAAAGAATCCAAGAAGATATAAGTTCACACGAGCCCGCCTCCATACAACAGGCATGTAGAATGGCTCACAAACTAGTGAACCAGATTGAAGAAAGAATTAAAGAACAGACTGCTGAAGAGACCAATGTGAAGCAAGTCAAAAGAAAGTGGGAGGAAAACGGTGATAAGAATCACAAATACAACAACAACAGCAATTACAACAATAATCGCAACAATTATCCCAGCAATCGCAACATCAATCGCAACTACAACAAACGGCCCAACAACAACAACAACAACAATAACAACAACAACAACAGCAACTACAACAATCATCCCAACAACAATAATAACCGCAACAACAACAACAATCAGAAGCAGCTATGCCAAAGGTGTGAAAAGTATCACTCGGGGTTCTGCACCAAATTTTGCAACAAGTGTAAAAGAAATGGTCATAGCACGGTGAAGTGTGAGGTCTACGGACCAGGGGTTAATAGAACGAAAGGAACAAATGGTGTCGGAACGAGTAATGGCGGAGCAAGTAGTGTCGGAGCAAGTTATGCCAATGTAGTTTGTTATAAATGTGGAAAACCGGGCCACATTATTAGAAATTGCCCGAACCAGGAGAACACGAATGGACAAGGCCGCGGAAGAGTTTTCAATATTAATGCGGCAGAGGCACATGAAGACCCGGAGCTTGTTACGGGTACGTTTCTTATTGACAATAAATCTGCTTACGTTTTATTTGATTCGGGTGTGGATAGAAGCTATATGAGTAGAGATTTTTGTGCTAAATTAAGTTGTCCATTGACGCCTTTGGATAGTAAATTTTTACTCGAATTAGCAAATGGTAAATTAATTTCAGCAGATAATATATGTCGGAATCGAGAAATTAAACTGGTTAGCGAAACATTTAAGATTGACTTGATACCAGTAGAGTTAGGGAGTTTTGATGTGATAATCGGTATGGACTGGTTGAAAGAAGTGAAAGCAGAGATCGTTTGTTACAAAAATGCAATTCGCATTATACGAGAAAAAGGAAAACCCTTAATGGTGTACGGAGAAAAGGGCAACACGAAGCTACATCTTATTAGTAATTTGAAGGCACAAAAACTAATAAGAAAAGGTTGCTATGCTGTTCTAGCACACGTCGAGAAAGTACAAACTGAAGAAAAGAGCATCAATGATGTTCCCGTCGCAAAAGAATTTCCCGATGTATTTCCAAAAGAATTACCGGGATTACCCCCACATCGATCCGTTGAATTTCAAATAGATCTTGTACCAGGAGCTGCACCAATAGCTCGTGCTTCTTACAGACTCGCACCCAGCGAGATGAAAGAACTGCAAAGCCAATTACAAGAACTTTTAGAGCGTGGTTTCATTCGACCAAGCACATCACCGTGGGGAGCTCCTGTTTTGTTTGTCAAGAAGAAAGATGGTACATTCAGGTTGTGTATCGACTACCGAGAGTTGAACAAACTTACCATCAAGAACCGCTACCCACTACCGAGAATCGACGAATTATTTGATCAACTACAAGGCTCGTCTGTTTATTCAAAGATTGACTTACGTTCCGGGTATCATCAAATGCGGGTGAAAGAAGATGATATTCCAAAGACTGCTTTCAGAACACGTTACGGTCATTACGAGTTTATGGTCATGCCATTTGGTTTAACTAATGCACCAGCTGTGTTCATGGACCTTATGAACCGAGTGTGTGGACCATACCTTGACAAGTTTGTCATTGTTTTCATTGATGACATACTTATTTACTCAAAGAATGACCAAGAACACGGTGAACATTTGAGAAAGGTGTTAGAAGTATTGAGGAAGGAAGAATTGTACGCTAAGTTTTCAAAGTGTGCATTTTGGTTGGAAGAAGTTCAATTCCTCGGTCACATAGTGAACAAAGAAGGTATTAAGGTGGATCCGGCAAAGATAGAAACTGTTGAAAAGTGGGAAACCCTGAAAACTCCGAAACACATACGCCAGTTTTTAGGACTAGCTGGTTACTACAGAAGGTTCATCCAAGACTTTTCCAGAATAGCAAAACCCTTGACTGCATTAACGCATAAAGGGAAGAAATTTGAATGGAATGATGAACAAGAGAAAGCGTTTCAGTTATTGAAGAAAAAGCTAACTACGGCACCTATATTGTCATTGCCTGAAGGGAATGATGATTTTGTGATTTATTGTGATGCATCAAAGCAAGGTCTCGGTTGTGTATTAATGCAACGAACGAAGGTGATTGCTTATGCGTCTAGACAATTGAAGATTCACGAACAAAATTATACGACGCATGATTTGGAATTAGGCGCGGTTGTTTTTGCATTAAAGACTTGGAGGCACTACTTATATGGGGTCAAAAGTATTATATATACCGACCACAAAAGTCTTCAACACATATTTAATCAGAAACAACTGAATATGAGGCAGCGTAGGTGGATTGAATTATTGAATGATTACGACTTTGAGATTCGTTACCACCCGGGGAAGGCAAATGTGGTAGCCGATGCCTTGAGCAGGAAGGACAGAGAACCCATTCGAGTAAAATCTATGAATATAATGATTCATAATAACATTACTACTCAAATAAAGGAGGCACAACAAGGAGTTTTAAAAGAGGGAAATTTAAAGGATGAAATACCCAAGGGATCGGAGAAGCATCTTAATATTCGGGAAGACAGAACCCGGTATAGGGCTGAAAGGATTTGGGTACCAAAATTTGGAGATATGAGAGAAATGGTACTTAGAGAAGCTCATAAAACCAGATACTCAATACATCCTGGAACGGGGAAGATGTACAAGGATCTCAAGAAACATTTTTGGTGGCCGGGTATGAAAGCCGATGTTGCTAAATACGTAGGAGAATGTTTGACGTGTTCTAAGGTCAAAGCTGAGCATCAAAAACCATCAGGTCTACTTCAACAACCCGAAATCCCAGAATGGAAATGGGAAAACATTACCATGGATTTCATCACTAAATTGCCAAGGACTGCAAGTGGTTTTGATACTATTTGGGTAATAGTTGATCGTCTCACCAAATCAGCACACTTCCTGCCAATAAGAGAAGATGACAAGATGGAGAAGTTAGCACGACTGTATTTGAAGGAAGTCGTCTCCAGACATGGAATACCAATCTCTATTATCTCTGATAGGGATGGCAGGTTTATTTCAAGATTCTGGCAGACATTACAGCAAGCATTAGGAACTCGTCTAGACATGAGTACTGCCTATCATCCACAAACTGATGGGCAGAGCGAAAGGACGATACAAACGCTTGAAGACATGCTACGAGTATGTGTTATTGATTTCGGAAACAGTTGGGATCGACATCTACCGTTAGCAGAATTTTCCTACAACAACAGCTACCATTCAAGCATTGAGATGGCGCCGTTTGAAGCACTTTATGGTAGAAAGTGCAGGTCTCCGATTTGTTGGAGTGAAGTGGGGGATAGATAGATTACGGGTCCGGAGATTATACAAGAAACTACCGAGAAGATCATCCAAATTCAACAACGGTTGAAAACCGCCCAAAGTCGACAAAAGAGCTACGCTGACATTAAAAGAAAAGATATAGAATTTGAAATTGGAGAGATGGTCATGCTTAAAGTTGCACCTTGGAAAGGCGTTGTTCGATTTGGTAAACGAGGGAAATTAAATCCAAGGTATATTGGACCATTCAAGATTATTGATATTGTCGGACCAGTAGCTTACCGACTTGAGTTACCTCAACAACTCGCGGCTGTACATAACACTTTCCACGTATCGAATTTGAAGAAATGTTTTGCTAAAGAAGATCTCACTATTCCGTTAGATGAAATCCAAATCAACGAAAAACTTCAATTCATCGAAGAACCCGTCGAAATAATGGATCGTGAGGTTAAAAGACTTAAGCAAAACAAGATACCAATTGTTAAGGTTCGATGGAATGCTCGTAGAGGACCCGAGTTCACCTGGGAGCGTGAAGATCAGATGAAGAAGAAATACCCGCATCTATTTCCAGAATATTCGTCAACACCTTCAACAGCTTAAAATTTCGGGACGAAATTTATTTAACGGGTAGGTACTGTAGTGACCCGAACTTTTCCATGTTCATATATATTAATTGTGATTGATATTTACATGATTAAATGTTTCCAACATGTTAAATAATCAAACTTGTTAAGACTTGATTAATTGAAATATGTTTCATATAGACAATTGACCACCCAAGTTGACCGGCGATTCACGAACGTTAAAACTTGTAAAAACGACATGATGATATATATATATGGATATACATATGGTTAACATGAGATTATGATAAGTAAGTATCTCCATAAGTATATTAACAATGAGTTATATACATATAAACAAGACTACTAACTTAAGGATTTCGAAACGAGACATATATGTAACGATTATCGTTGTAACGACATTTAAATGTATATATATCATATTAAGATATATTAATATATCATAATATCATGATAATATAATAATTTAACATCTCATTAGATATAATAAACAATGGGTTAACAACATTAATTGAGATCGTTAACTTAAAGGTTTCAAAACAACACTTACATGTAACGACTAACGATGACTTAACGACTCAGTTAAAATATACATGTAGTGTATTTAGATGTATTAAAATACTTTTGGAAGACTTTAAGACATATATCAAATCACTCATACTTAACGAAAATGGTTACAGTTACTTTCCCATTCTTTTCTTTCATCAAGAATTTTAGTCGTATTTTTACCCGTATTATACACAGCTTCAAAACGTACTTACTATGGGTATATACCAATAGGAACTAGCATGGGATTCCACTCTTGATTATGTCATGTATGACTAATCAATTTTAACTTCTACCATGAGCTAGTCAACTAACTAGAACTCCTTTTAACCCCACTCACCACTCACCAATTACCACTCATCATTCACTCCATTTCACTTCCAATTCTCTTTCTAATTCTCTCTCAACACACCCACACTATTATGAATGTATTTTTCCAGTAGTTAATCATCATCTTCATCAAAAATCACTTCAAGAATCAAGCTATAATCATCATAGGAAGAACACTTCAAGAACACTTCAAAAATCCCTTCAAGTTTACTAATTTACTTCCAAGCTTTCTAATCCATTCCAAGTAATCATCTAAGATCAAGAAACCTTTGTTATATACAGTAGGTTATCTTTCTTATTCAGGTTAATATTCATATTCAAACTTTGATTCAATTTCTATAACTATAAACTATCTTAATTCGAGTAAAAATCTTACTTGAACTTGTTTTTGTGTCATGATCCTACTTCAAGAACTTTCAAGCCATCCAAGATCCTTTGAAGCTAGATCATTTCTTGTCACTTACAGTAGGTTTACCTACTAAACTTGAGGTAGTAATGATGTTCATAACATCATTCGATTCATATATATAAAACTATCTTATTCAAAGGTTTAAACTCGTAATCACTAGAACATAGTTTAGTTAATTCTAAACTTGTTCGCAAACAAAAGTTAATCCTTCTAACTTGACTTTTAAAATTAACAAAATACATGTTCTATATCTATATGATATGCTAACTTAATGATTTAAAACCTGGAAACACGAAAAACACCGTAAAACCGGATTTACACCGTCGTAGTAACACCGCGGGCTGTTTTGGGTTAGTTAATTAAAAACTATGATAAACTTTGATTTAAAAGTTGTTATTCTGAGAAAATGATTTTTATTATGAACATGAAACTATATCCAAAAATTATGGTTAAACTCAAAGTGGAAGTATGTTTTCTAAAATGGTCATCTAGACGTCGTTCTTTCGACTGAAATGACTACCTTTACAAAAATGACTTGTAACTTATTCTTCCGACTATAAACCTATACTTTTTCTGTTTAGATTCATAAAATAGAGTTCAATATGAAACCATAGCAATTTGATTCACTCAAAACGGATTTAAAATGAAGAAGTTATGGGTAAAACAAGATTGGATAATTTTTCTCATTTTAGCTACGTGAAAATTGGTAACAAATCTATTCCAACCATAACTTAATCAACTTGTATTGTATATTATGTAATCTTGAGATACCATAGACACGTATACAATGTTTCGACCTATCATGTCGACACATCTATATATATTTCGGAACAACCATAGACACTCTATATGTGAATGTTGGAGTTAGCTATACAGGGTTGAGGTTGATTCCAAAATATATATAGTTTGAGTTGTGATCAATACTGAGATACGTATACACTGGGTCGTGGATTGATTCAAGATAATATTTATCGATTTATTTATGTACATCTAACTGTGGACAACTAGTTGTAGGTTACTAACGAGAACAGCTGACTTAATAAACTTAAAACATCAAAATATATTAAAAGTGTTGTAAATATATTTTGAACATACTTTGATATATATGTATATATTGTGAAATATTCCCGACGAAGTAAAAATCTGTGAAAGTGAGTTATAGTCCCACTTTTAAAATCTAATATTTTTGGGATGAGAATACATGCAGGTTTTATAAACGATTTACAAAAATAGATACAAGTACGTGAAACTACATTCTATGGTTGAATTATCGAAATCGAATATGCCCCTTTTTATTAAGTCTGGTAATCTAAGAATTAGGGAACAGACACCCTAATTGACGCGAATCCTAAAGATAGATCTATTGGGCCTAACAAACCCCATCCAAAGTACCGGATGCTTTAGTACGTCGAAATTTATATCATATCCGAAGGGTGTCCCGGAATGATGGGGATATTCTTATATATGCATCTTGTTAATGTCGGTTACCAGGTGTTCACCATATGAATGATTTTTATCTCTATGTATGGGATGTGTATTGAAATATGAAATCTTGTGGTCTATTGTTACGATTTGATATATATAGGTTAAACCTATAACTCACCAACATTTTTGTTGACGTTTAAAGTATGTTTATTCTCAGGTGAATATTAAGAGCTTCCGCTGTTGCATACTAAAATAAGGACAAGATTTGGAGTCCATGTTTGTATGATATTGTGTAAAAACTGCATTCAAGAAACTGATTTCGATGTAACATATTTGTATTGTAAACCATTATGTAATGGTCGTGTGTAAACAGGATATTTTAGATTATCATTATTTGATAATCTACGTAAAGCTTTTTAAACCTTTATTTATGAAATAAAGGTTATGGTTTGTTTTAAAAATGAATGCAGTCTTTGAAAAATGTCTCATATAGAGGTCAAAACCTCGCAACAAAATCAATTAATATGGAACGTTTTTAATCAATAAGAACGGGACATTTCACCACGCACATGAGTGGCATCAAGAAAAAGATATCGTTAGATCATCTAAAGCGGCTAGAGCCGATTCTAGCCATGACTTCGATTTCATTTCCGCAATGATAGATGCTGTCGAGAGACGAATGGAAAAGATGACTAAAGATATTCACTCAATACGAATTAGTTGTGAGCAGTGTGGAGGACCACATTTGACAAAAGATTGTCTCAGCATTGAACAAACAATGGAACAATGAGAGAATGTTTCATATATAAACCAAAGGCCTGAAAATAATTATCAAAATAATTATCAATCGCCCAGACCAATCTACAATCAAAATCAGAATTATAACCGAAATGTTCCATACAACAACCAACAAAGTCCTAGCAATCAACAAGTATCCAACAATACTTACAATCAGCAAAGACCTATTTTTCAAAACAAACCACCACAAACCGATGATAAAAACCCAAATTTAGAAGATATGACATCGAAGCTAGTTGAATCTCAAACGCAGTTTTTCACATCTCAGAAACAAACCAATGAACAAAATGCTCAAGCATTTAGAAATCAACAAGCTTCTATTCAAAATTTGGAACAAGAAGTAAGCAACCTAGCAAGGTTGATAGGTGAAAGAAAACTGAAAAGTTTACCTAGTGATACAAATGCTAACCCCCGGAATGAAACAGCTAAAGCCATTACCACGAGAAGTGGTATTACACTTATGTAGTGCCCCGTCCTAATCCATCTGGGCGAATACATTACAATTGATTTCATCGCGAGGTACTTGACCTCTATATGATACATTTTACAAACATTGCATTCGTTTTTAAAAGACAAACTTTCATTACATCGACAGTTGAAGGCATGCATACCATTTCATAATATATCCAACTATAATTGACTTAGTAATAATCTTGATGAACTCAACGACTCGAATGCAACGTCTTTTGAAATATGTCATGAATGACTCCAAGTAATATCCTTAAAATGAGCTAATGCACAACGAAAGATTTCTTTCATACCTGAGAATAAACATGCTTTCAAGTGTCAACCAAAAGGTTGGTGAGTTCATAGGTTTATCATAAAACAATAAAATTTATCATTTTGATAGACCACAAGATTTAAATCCTGCATGGTACAAATGGGCCCAAATCCTATACCCACCTGTAATGTACATGCGATATCTTTTAAATACAGTTCACCTTTCTCGTGTACGAAATCATCTTTCATAAATCTTAGTAACCGTACACATATCTCGTGCACAAAAATAACATACACATAATCTGTGTATAAAATCATTCTCTCAATACATAACATTCACTTTTCATTTCTTTCATAGCTTGGCTTGGTAACCGACCTTAACATATAATGCGCATAATAATATCCCCAAAACAGAACATCTCGTCTGTATAATAATCATATAAACTTCGAAGTACTAAACACCACGCCCACTAGCCCTTCCGTCTAGTGAACATTCTGGGTGGGGGTGTTAAACCAGGTAGCTACCTTTAGGATTCGCGTCAATTAGGCATGCACTAATTCTCAAAATTAGTGATGTTCCCTAATTCTTAGGTTACCAAGCAATAATAATCAGGGGAAAAATATTCATATCAATTGTGGCAATTATCACGTCCACATAATTCAATGATGGCAATTATCATGTCCACATAATTCATTCGAGGAATGTTTTGCTTGTGTCTATCTCGTCAAACATTTATAAAAGCATTTCATGTATTCGCAGATCAAAATGTATTTCAAAAGCATTTAATAAAGCAGTTGTAAAAGTAGCGCATGTATTCTCAGTCCCAAAAATGTAAAGTGTAAAAGAGAATCAAATGAACTCACCTCGATAGTACATCACAGAATCTCAAACAAGAAGTCACGACAGACCGTCGTACTCAACCTAAGGATACATATTGGTCAACAAACATCTAACAAAACTAATTTTGTATATCAGGGTTAACTCGTAATTATATGAGCTTGCCTTATTAATTTTTTTTTTAAACCATAATCATAGATCAGGGTCTAAAGTCGTACTCTCCAAATTAATTCATGTAGCTTTTTGATTTCATTTAGGAATTTACAACAACGAGTAAAACGGTTTCATTTTTATTATTTTTTTTAAATGATTTTAATTTAATTAAAGGAAATAAAATAGCTAAATATATATTTGATATATCATCATAAGTTTTGAAATACCATCTGACTATTAACCGATTTATCATAAGACTAGTAGTTCTTGATATCCCAATATCATAACCCAAACCTATGTATTTAGCGGTTAGTTTTGGTTCATGATACGGATCGATATGACCAATCATAAATTAGGAAATGCTATAGATGAATAAATATTAAATTTAGGACAAGTTATACCTTTGAAAAGAAGCCGGGTTATCACTGAATTAACTACGTAAACTTTCAATTTTGCTCTCATACTCGTTCTTAGTTTCTCACGAGCTGGAAATGGGTTTTTTTTTCCAACTAGTTTATTTGTGCCTTGAGAAGTTAGGCTAATAAATGATTATGTTGTGTAGAGGTTATATATATATATATATATATATATATATATATATATATATATATATATATATATATATATATTATATATTTTATATATATCAATATAATAGAGCTAGTGCTCAAGCCAAAGTAATATACTCTGCAATATAAAAAGAAGTATGGTGTTTACTGCTACATATTTGACTTCTTATTTTGGGCATTTGAAACATGTACACAAAATGAGATATGCAGCACACCTACCCGACCTCACCTCACCTCTTTGTTATTATTAAAATCTTATATCTTATATCTTATATCTTATATATTTTATATTTTATATTTAAATATCTCTATCTCTACTATAACAAAAGAAAAATTAACAAAGCATTTTGATTAAGGGATAACATGATAACCTTTAGATTAAAAAATATATTGTTTATGAATTTACCTTCAACTCAATACCTCATAATAAAAATGAACGGTGCGGAAAGGTGTTTGATGTATTTTATTTATGATAAACGAATAACATGTATATGTAAAGATTCGTTATAAATCGAAGATGTAAATGATAAGGTGCAGTAAAAATTTATCAAAGATTTGGGAAATCCCAAAAATCTCGTGATTGCTGTTTCCCTGACTCATTATTGATAATTAAATTAATATTTTAATAGAGTAGGTGGAAGAGGAAAAAGAGTATGCTTCTGCTTTTATGTTACCCACAATTGTAAACTTAAAGTATAAATAAAAAAATTTAAAAACCTTTTAATCCCAAAATTTTGTTGTTTTTGTTTGTCGTAAAAAAAAAATATTATTACACTTGTTTGTTTCTTGTTCATACAAAGTGACAAAAACCATTCATCAATTTTGTCCGATAACTTTGGATCAAGTTCTCCTACATCTCAACAAACTATTTGACGACTTCAAGATACATCCAATCCAAGGATATGAATTAAATTAACAGTTACGGGTAATAAAAAGTCACGGGTTGTATGCCTTTTATCTAATTAGATCTTATTCAAAATCATTTAAAGTCATTATCCTAATATATATATATATTATCCTAATATATATATACACTTACTTCGTGAATCGCTGGAATGATTGAATGAATGAATAAACGTATAATATCACTTCAAAAGTTTAAAATGTCACATAACAATTAGCTTAGCTTGTCGGAAATATTCTATCATGTAAGAGTTATGTTTAAAGTCAAGTTGAAAAAATTCGGGTTATCACAACTTAAACCACCTGAAATACCTGTAATTTCTGATGACTCTATTCTTACTCCACAAGAACAACAACCTGAGCAAGATAAGAAAAAAGAACCGGTAGTTGAAAAGGTTAATGAAGATAACACAGTTAAGGCTAAACCTTATGTTAAACCATACCAACCACCACTTCCTTACCCGAGGAAAATGAGAAAAGAAAGACTTGAAGCCGAGCAATCCAAATTCTTGGATATGTTTAAACAAATAAATGTAAATCTTTCTTTCATTGATGTGATTTCAGGAATGCCTAGATATGCTAAATTCTTGAAAGATCTAATCACAAATAGAAAGAAAATGGAAGAACTCTCGGCTGTTACAATGAATGCTAATTGTTCTGCAGTGTTGTTGAATAAGATACCAGAAAAATTATCTGATCCAGGAAGTTTCACAATTCCATGTTTTCTGGGTAGTCTTAGTTCAATAGAAGCATTGGCAGACTTAGGTGCTAGTATAAATTTAATACCATATTCACTATACGCTAAACTAGACCTTGGAGAATTGAAACCAACACGAATAAGCATACAACTAGCCGATCTATCAGTAAAATATCCTAGAGGGATAATAGAGAACATGCTAGTTAAAGTTGGTACTTTAGTATGTCCAGTAGATTTTGTTATTATGGACATGGAAGAAGATTCTCGAGTTCCTCTCATATTAGGAAGACCATTCTTAAACACGGCTAAAGCAATAATAGACGTGTTCGGTAAGAAATTGACCCTAAGTATAGAGGACGAGAGTGTTACCTTTTCTGTTGATAGAGCCATGCAACAACCGCAATCTGCAGATGATACATGTTATTATATTCAAACTATAGATTCACATGCAGAATTATTAGAAGAATTTCCAGAATTACAAGGAACAGGAGAATGTTCTTTAGGAGAAGGAACTGAACCAACTAATGAAGCTGAAATGTTAGCTACACTCATGGCTAATGGATATGAACCAACAACAGAAGAAATTCAAATGTTAAAAGAGGAAGACAGATATCGATATAAATCATCGATAGAAGATGTAGTGACCCGAACTTTTCCATGTTTATAGATATATATTAAATGAAATTGTTATTTACATGATTAAGTGTTTCCAACATGTTAAGCAATCAAACTTGTCAAGACTTGATTAATTGAAATAGGTTTCATATAGACAATTGACCACCCAAGTTGACCGGTGATTCACGAACGTTAAAACTTTTAAAAACTATATGATGACATATATATGGTTATATATATAGTTAACATGATATTATGATAAGTAAACATATCATTAAGTATATTAACACTGAACTACATATGTAAAAGCAAGACTACTAACTTAATGATTTTGAAACGAGATATATATGTAACGATTATCGTTGTAACGACATTTAATGTATATATATCATATTAAGAGATATTCATACATCATAATATCATGATAATATAATAATTTAAAATCTCATTTTATATTATAAACATTGGGTTAACAACATTTAACAAGATCGTTAACCTAAAGGTTTCAAAACAACACTTACATGTAACGACTAACGATGACTTAACGACTCAGTTAAAATGTATATACATGTAGTGTTTTAATATGTATTCATACACTTTTGAAAGACTTCAAGACACTTATCAAAATACTTCTACTTAACAAAAATGCTTACAATTACATTCTCGTTCAGTTTCATCAACAATTCTACTCGTATGCACCCGTATTCGTACTCGTACAATACACAGCTTTTAGATGTATGTACTATTGGTATATACACTCCAATGATCAGCTCTTAGCAGCCCATGTGAGTCACCTAACACATGTGGGAACCATCATTTGGCAACTAGCATGAAATATCTCATAAAATTACAAAAATATGAGTAATCATTCATGACTTATTTACATGAAAATAAAATTACATATCCTTTATATCTAATCCATACACCAACGACCAAAAACACCTACAAACACTTTCATTCTTCAATTTTCTTCATCTAATTGATCTCTCTAAAGTTCTATCTTCAAGTTTTAAGTGTTCTTCATAAATTCTACAAGTTCTAGTTTCATAAAATCAAGAATACTTCCAAGTTTACTAGCTTACTTCCAATCTTGTAGAGTGATCATCCAATCTCAAGAAATCTTTCTTATTTACAGTAAGATATCTTTCTAATATAAGGTAATACTCATATTCAAACTTTGGTTCAATTTCTATAACTATAACAATCTTATTTCGAGTGATGATCTTACTTGAACTTGTTTTCGTGTCATGATTCTGCTTCAAGAATTTCGAGCCATCCAAGGATCCGTTGAAGCTAGATCCATTTTTCTCTTTTACAGTAGGTTTATCCAAGAAACTTAAGGTAGTAATGATGTTCATAACATCATTCGATTCATACATGAAAAGCTATCATATTCGAAGTGGTAAACTTGTAATCACTAGAACATAGTTTAGTTAATTCTAAACTTGTTAACAAATAAAGTTAATCCTTCTAACTACACATTTAAAATAAACTATACACATGTTCTATATCTATTTGATATGCTAACTTAATGATTTAAAACCCGGAAACACGATAAACACCATAAAACCGGATTTACGCCGTCATAGTTACAACCGGGAGCTGTTTTGGTTTGGATAATTAAAAACTATGAAAAACTTTGATTTAAAAGCTATACTTCTGGAAAAATGATTTTTCTTATGAACATGAAACCATATCCAAAAATCATGGTTAAACTCAAAGTGAAAGTATGTTTTTCAAAACAGTCATCAAGATGTCGTTCTTTCGACGGAAATGACTACCTCTTTCAAAAACGACTTGTAACTTGTATTTCCGACAATAAACCTATACCTTTTCTATTTAGTTTCATAAAGTCAAGTTCAATATGAAACGTGGCCGCTTAAATCACTCAAAACGGATTAGAAACAAAGAAATGGCGAGCAAAACAAAATTGGTAAAAACTACTCATTTTAGCTACGTGAAAATTGGTAACAAATCTATTCCAACCATAACTTAATCAACTTGTATTGTATATTATGTAATCTTGAGATACCATAGACACGTATACAATATTTCGACCTATCATGTCGACACATCTATATATATTTCGGAACAACCATAGACACTCTATATGTGAATGTTGGAGTTAGCTATACAGGGTTGAGGTTGATTCTAAAATATATATAATTTGAGTTGTGATCAATACTGAGATATGTATACACTGGGTTGTGGATTGATTCAAGATATATATATTAATTTATTCATGTACGATCAATTATGGACTTCTAACATCGGACCGCTAACTCGACAACTAAAAATCATCAACACGTAATAAAGAAAATATTGTGAATATATTTCTATTATATTTTGATATATGTATATATTGTAATAGATTCATGAATCAACCCGTGGCCAAGTCAAATTCTTGACGAAGTGATATTTGGTAAAAGTGAGTTATAGTCCCACTTTTAAAATCTAATATTTTTGAGATGAGAATACATGCAGGTTTTATAAATGATTTACAAAATAGATACAAGTACGTGAAACTACATTCTATGGTTAAATTATTGAAATCGAATATGCCCCTTTTTATTAAGTCTGGTAATCTAAGAATTAGGGAACAGACACCCTAATTGACGCGAATCCTAAAGATAGATCTATTGGGCCTAACAAACCCCATCCAAAGTACCTAATGCTTTAGTACTTCGAAATTTATATCATATCCGAAGGGTGTCCCAGAATGATGGGGATATTCTTATATATGCATCTTGTTAATGTCGGTTACCAGGTGTTCACCATATGAATGATTTTTATCTCTATGTATGGGATGTATATTGAAATATGAAATCTTGTGGTCTATTGTTACGATTTGATATATATAGGTTAAACCTATAACTCACCAACATTTTTGTTGACGTTTAAAGCATGTTTATTCTCAGGTGAATATTAAGAGCTTCCGCTGTCGCATACTTAAATAAGGACAAGATTTGGAGTCCATGCTTGTAGGATATTGTGTAAAAACTGCATTCAAGAAACTTCTTTCGTTGTAACATATTTGTATTGTAAACCATTATGTAATAGTCGTGTGTAAACAGGATATTTTAGATTATCATTATGTGATAATCTACGTAAAGCTTTTTAAACCTTTATTGATGAAATAAAGGTTATGGTTTGTTTTAAAATGAATGCAGTCTTTGAAAAACGTCTCATATAGAGGTCAAAACCTCGCAACGAAATCAATTAATATGGAACATTTTTAATCAATAAGAACGGGACATTTCAGTTGGTATCCGAGCGTTGGTCTTAGAGAACCAGAATTTTGCATTAGTGTGTCTTATCGAGTTTGTTAGGATGCATTAGTAAGTCTGGACTTCGACCGTGTTTACTTGAAAAATGATTGCTTACCAAATTTTGTTGGAAACTATATATTTTTAACATGTGAATATTATGTGATATATTAATCTCTTAACGCGTTTGATATTATGCGATAGATGTCTACCTCTAGAACAAGTCCCATTGACTCACCTAATAATAATGAAGAGTCAAATATAAATTGGAATGATTCGTGGACTGATTCACAAGTTCCCGAAGAGGAACCGGAAGAAGAGTCGGAACCGGAAGAAGAATCGGAACCGGAAGAAGAATCGGAACCGGAAGAAGAAATAGAACCAGTGAGGGAAATAATAAAATGGTTAAGTAGAAGAAAATCCTCAACCAACCGACCAAAGTTAATTATGGTCAATGGTGTTTCCGCCAAGGAAGCAAAGTATTGGGAGGATTACCAATTCTCCGATGAATCGGATCCCGACAAGGATTCCGATGATGTTATAGAAATTACCCCGACACAATTTAATAAGGCAAAAGAGAACAATAAGGGAAAGGGCAAAAAAATAGATAAATTTGATTCCAAACCCGATGAACTTTATATGTATCATCAACACCCGTATTTCTTAAGTTGTGACAATAACCCGGGAACCTCTAAACTACCAGGTTTTTCTAAACCAATGTGGAAAACGACGGCTCGTATTAGGGGAACATCATATATCCCTAGAAACTTGGCAAAACGAACCAAAACCGAAGAAGAAGAAACGAGCGAGTCGGAATAAGATAGTTGTATTCGTGTGGTGTAATATATGTGTGCTTATGCTTTATGATATATGTAAAAATTGCTTGTATTAATAAGTATTTTTCTTTATGAATCTAACTCTTGTCTATTTTACAGTATAAAAACACAAAATGGATAGACAACCCAATATTTTAAGAGACCTACCCGGAGACATGATTGATGAAATCTTGTCTAGAGTCGTTCAGAATTCCTCGGCACAACTATTTAAGGCGAGATCAGTTTGTAAGACATTCGAAGAACGTTCGAAGAATGCCTTGATTTATAAAAGGCTTTCGTTCGAAAGATGGGGGATATCACATTGGGAAATCCATAAGTTATGATGTGTTTACTTTGACGCTTATATTGCGGGGAACCCAAATGCTATTTTACGCAACGGGTTAAGAAATTATTTTGACTCAATATATCCGACTATAGGACTTCGTGATTTAGAAAAAGCGACTAACATGCAACATAAAGAAGCATGTTATGCTTACGGGTTAGTAATGTTCGCTTCTCATCAAAGTGAGAACAAGAACATCGGGCTACAACTATTAAACAAAACGTTCCCACAAGTGACGGAGTCGGTAATTGGGGTAAGAAATGAGGTTTTTAGGTTATTAAGATACTGTTGGTCATTACGTAACCTTCATCCTTTTGACGACGTTACAACACATTGTCTCACTATCGGTCACAGCGGTTATGTTCCACAAAACCAAGGATGGGAAGTGGTATTAGTAAAACCAGAATGCATGACTTGTTTCTGGACGTATGAATTACGTGTCTTTATTGCCTTTGCTGAACGCCTTATTTATTAACTAGAATTATCTTCGCAACTACTTTGTATCAAAGTTTTATGTGCTATATTTCATGCTATATGTAAAAAAAAAGCGGTATTCTAAGTTTGCAAGTTATTGTATAAAGGTTTGAATATGATATATTTTTTTTTTGTGATTAGTTTTTCATATAGAATTGTAGTAGTTGAAATGGTATGTTAGCTACTAAGTATGAACTTAACGGGTAGGTACTACCCGAATTAAAGAGTATAAAATGCTAATATGAAGAAAGAGCTTTTATAAATAAGTTCATATTACGCTACGAAATACTATTGACTACTCTTGATATTCTATATGATTAACTCGTTTCATTTGACTATTTTGAAGGAAATGGCACCGACTACTCGACACACCTTGAATATGAGCGAAGAGGAATTTTGTGCCTTTCTTGCTTCAAACATAGCCGCAGTACAGGCTGCGCTACATACCAACAATAACCTTGGATCTAGCAGTACAGGAAATCGTGTAGGATGCACCTACAAAGAATTCACTGCCTGCAAACCTTTGGAATTTGATGGAACCGAAGGACCGATCGGATTGAAACGGTGGACCGAGAAGGTCGAATCGGTGTTTGCCATAAGTAAGTGTACTGAAGAGGACAAAGTGAAGTACGCTACGCATACCTTCACAGGTTCTGCGTTAACATGGTGGAATACCTATCAAGAGCAAGTGGGACAAGATGATGCTTACGCACTACCGTGGTCAGCATTAAAGCACTTGATGAACGAGAAGTACCGTCCCAGAACCGAGGTCAATAAGCTCAAGACAGAACTTAGAGGGTTACGAACCCAAGGATTTGATATTACCACGTACGAAAGACGATTCACAGAATTATGCCTATTATGTCCGGGAGCGTTCGAAGATGAGGAAGAGAAGATCGACGCGTTTGTGAAAGGATTATCGGAAAGAATCCAAGAAGATATAAGTTCACACGAGCCCGCCTCCATACAATAGGCATGTAGAATGGCTTACAAACTAGTGAACCAGATTGAAGAAAGAATTAAAGAACAGACTGCTGAAGAGGCCAATGTGAAGCAAGTCAAAAGAAAGTGGGAGGAAAACAGTGATAAGAATCACCAATACAACAACAACAGCAATTATAACAATAATCGCAACAACTATCCCAACAATCGCAACATCAATCGCAACTACAACAAACGGCCCAACAACAACAATAACAACAACAGCAGCAACTACAACAATCATCCCAACAACAATAATAACCGCAACAACAACAACAATCAGAAGCAGCTATGCCAAAGGTGTGAAAAGTATCACTCGGGGTTCTGCACCAAATTTTGCAACAAGTATAAAAGAAATGGTCATAGCGCGGTGAAGTGTGAGGTCTACGGACCAGGGGTTAACAGAACGAAAGGAACAAATGGTGTCGGAACGAGTAATGGCGGAGCAAGTAGTGTCGGAGCAAATTATGCCAATGTAGTTTGTTATAAATGTGGAAAACTGGGCCACATTATTAGAAATTGCCCGAACCAGGAGGACACAAATGGACAAGGTCGCGGAAGAGTTTTCAATATTAATGCGGTAGAGGCACAGGAAGACCCGGAGCTTGTTACGGGTACGTTTCTTATTGACAATAAATCTGCTTACGTTTTATTTGATTCGGGTGCGGATAGAAGCTATATGAGTAGAGATTTTTGTGCTAAATTAAGTTGTCCATTGACGCCTTTGGATAGTAAATTTTTACTCGAATTAGCAAATGGTAAATTAATTTCAGCAGATAATATATGTCGGAATCGAGAAATTAAACTGGTTAGCGAAACATTTAAGATTGACTTGATACCAGTAGAGTTAGGGAGTTTTGATTTGATAATCGGTATGGACTGGTTGAAAGAAGTGAAAGCAGAGATCGTTTGTTACAAAAATGCAATTCGCATTATACGAGAAAAAGGAAAACCCTTAATGGTGTACGGAGAAAAGGGCAACACGAAGCTACATCTTATTAGTAATTTGAAGGCACAAAAACTAATAAGAAAAGGTTGCTATGCTGTTCTAGCACACGTCGAGAAAGTACAAACTGAAGAAAAGAGCATCAATGATGTTCCCGTCGCAAAAGAATTTCCCGATGTATTTCCGAAAGAATTACCGGGATTACCCCCACATCGATCCGTTGAATTTCAAATAGATCTTATACCAGGAGCTGCACCAATAGCTCGTGCTCCTTACAGACTCGCACCCAGCGAGATGAAAGAACTGCAAAGCCAATTACAAGAACTTTTAGAGCAAGGTTTCATTCGACCAAGCACATCACCGTGGGGAGCTCCTGTTTTGTTTGTCAAGAAGAAACATGGTACATTCAGGTTGTGTATCGACTACCGAGAGTTGAACAAACTTACCATCAAGAACCGCTACCCACTACCGAGAATCGACGACTTATTTGATCAACTACAAGGCTCGTCTGTTTATTCAAAGATTGACTTACGTTCCGGGTATCATCAAATGCGGGTGAAAGAAGATGATATTCCAAAGACTGCTTTCAGAACACATTACGGTCATTACGAGTTTATGGTCATGCCGTTTGGTTTAACTAATGCACCAGCTGTGTTCATGGACCTTATGAACCGAGTGTGTGGACCATACCTTGACAAGTTTGTCATTGTTTTCATTAATGACATACTTATTTACTCAAAGAATGACCAAGAACACGGTGAACATTTGAGAAAGGTGTTAGAAGTATTAAGGAAGGAAGAATTGTACGCTAAGTTTTCAAAGTGTGCATTTTGGTTGGAAGAAGTTCAATTCCTCGGTCACATAGTGAACAAAGAAGGTATTAAGGTGGATCCGGCAAAGATAGAAACTGTTGAAAAGTGGGAAACCCCGAAAACTCCGAAACACATACGCCAGTTTTTAGGACTAGCTGGTTACTACAGAAGGTTCATCCAAGACTTTTCCAGAATAACAAAACCCTTGACTGCATTAACGCATAAAGGGAAGAAATTTGAATGGAAGGATGAACAAGAGAAAGCGTTTCAGTTATTGAAGAAAAAGCTAACTACGGCACCTATATTGTCATTGCCTAAAGGGAATGATGATTTTGTGATTTATAATGACGCATCAAAGCAAGGTCTCGGTTATGTATTAATGCAATGAACGAAGGTGATTGCTTATGCGTCTAGACAATTGAAGATTCACGAACAAAATTATACTACGCATGATTTGGAATTAGGCGCGGTTGTTTTTGAATTAAAGACTTGGAGGCACTACTTATATGGGGTCAAAAGTATTATATATACCGACCACAAAAGTCTTCAACACATATTTAATCAGAAACAACTGAATATGAGGCAGCGTAGGTGGATCGAATTTTTGAATGATTACGACTTTGAGATTCGTTACCACTCGGGGAAGGCAAATGTGGTAGCCGACGCCTTGAGCAGGAAGGACAGAGAACCCATTCGAGTAAAATCTATGAATATAATGATTCACAATAACCTTACTACTCAAATAAAGGAGGCGCAACAAGGAGTTTTAAAAGAGGGAAATTTAAAGGATGAAATACCCAAAGGATCGGAGAAGCATCTTAATATTCGGGAAGACGGAACCCGGTATAGGGCTGAAAGGATTTGGGTACCAAAATTTGGAGATATGAGAGAAATGGTACTTAGAGAAGCTCATAAAACCAAATACTCAATACATCCTGGAACGGGGAAGATGTACAAGGATCTAAAGAAACATTTTTGGTGGCCGGGTATGAAAGCCGATGTTGCTAAATACGTAGGAGAATGTTTGACGTGTTCTAAGGTCAAAGCTGAGCATCAGAAACCATCAGGTCTACTTCAACAACCCGAAATCCCGGAATGGAAATGGGAAAACATTACCATGGATTTCATCACTAAATTGCCAAGGACTGCAAGTAGTTTTGATACTATTTGGGTAATAGTTGATCGTCTCACCAAATCAGCACACTTCCTGCCAATAAGAGAAGATGACAAGATGGGGAAGTTAGCACGACTGTATTTGAAGGAAGTCGTCTCCAGACATGGAATACCAATCTCTATTATCTCTGATAGGGATGGCAGATTTATTTCAAGATTCTGGCAGACATTACAGCAAGTATTAGGAACTCATCTAGACATGAGTACTGCCTATCATCCACAAACTGATAGGCAGAGTGAAAGGACGATACAAACGCTTGAAGACATGCTACGAGCATGTGTTATTGATTTCGGAAACAGTTGGGATCGACATCTACCATTAGCAGAATTTTCCTACAACAACAGCTACCATTCAAGCATTGAGATGGCGCCATTTGAAGCACTTTATGGTAGAAAGTGCAGGTCTCCAATTTGTTGGAGTGAATTGGGGGATAGACAGATTACGGGTCCAGAGATAATACAAGAAACTACCGAGAAGATCATCCAAATTCAACAACGGTTGAAAACCGCCCAAAGTCGACAAAAGAGCTACGCTGACATTAAAAGAAAAGATATAGAATTTGAAATTGGAGAGATGGTCATGCTTAAAGTTTCACCTTGGAAAGGTGTTGTTCGATTTGGTAAACGAGGGAAATTAAATCCAAAGTATATCGGACCATTCAAGATTATTGATCGTGTCGGACCAGTAGCTTACCGACTTGAGTTACCTCAACAACTCACGGCTGTACATAACACTTTCCATATCTCAAATTTGAAGAAATGTTTTGCTAAAGAAGATCTCACTATTCCATTAGATGAAATCCAAATCAACGAAAAACTTCAATTCATCGAAGAACCCGTCGAAATAATGGATCATGAGGTTAAAAGACTTAAGCAAAACAAGATACCAATTGTTAAGGTTCGATGGAATGCTCGTAGAGGACCCAAGTTTACCTGGGAACGAGAAGATCAGATGAAGAAGAAATACCCGCATTTATTTCCAGAAGATACGTCAACACCTCCAAATGCTTAAAATTTTGGGACGAAATTTATTTAACGGGTAGGTACTGTAGTGACCCGAACTTTTCCATGTTTATAGATATATATTAAATGAAATTTTTATTTACATGATTAAGTGTTTCCAACATGTTAAGCAATCAAACTTGTTAAGACTTGATTAATTGAAATAGGTTTCATATAGACAATTGACCACCCAAGTTGACCGGTGATTTACGAACGTTAAAACTTTTAAAAACTATATGATGAAATATATATGGTTATATATATAGTTAACATGATATTATGATAAGTAAACATATCATTAAGTATATTAACACTGAACTACATATGTAAAAGCAAGACTACTAACTTAATGATTTTGAAACGAGACATATATGTAACGATTATCGTTGTAACGACATTTAATGTATATATATATATCATATTAAGAGATATTCATACATCATAATATCATGATAATATAATAATTTAAAATCTCATTTGATATTATAAACATTGGGTTAACAACATTTAACAAGATCGTTAACCTAAAGGTTTCAAAACAACACTTACATGTAACGACTAACGATGACTTAACGACTCAGTTAAAATGTATATACATGTAGTGTTTTAATATGTATTCATACACTTTTGAAAGACTTCAAGACACTTATCAAAATACTTCTACTTAACAAAAATGCTTACAATTACATCCTCGTTCAGTTTCATCAACAATTCTACTCATATGCACCCGTATTCAAACTCGTACAATACACAGCTTTTAGATGTATGTACTATTGGTATATACACTCCAATGATCAGCTCTTAGCAGCCCATGTGAGTCACCTAACACATGTAGAAACTATCATTTGGCAACTAGCATGAAATATCTCATAAAATTACAAAAATATGAGTAATCATTCATGACTTATTTACATGAAAACAAAATTACATATCCTTTATATCTAATCCATACACCAACGACCAAAAATACCTATAAACACTTTTATTCTTCAATTTTCTTCATCTAATTGATCTCTCTCAAGTTCTATCTTCAAGTTCTAAGTGTTCTTCATAAATTCTACAAGTTCTAATTTCATAAAATCAAGAATACTTGCAAGTTTACTAGCTTACTTTCAATCTTGTAGAGTGATCATCCAACCTCAAGAAATCTTTCTTATTTACAGTAATATATATTTCTAATATAAGGTAATACTCATATTCAAACTTTGGTTCAATTTCTATAACTATAACAATCTTATTTCGAGTGATGATCTTACTTGAACTTGTTTTCGTGTCATGATTCTGCTTCAAGAATTTCGAGCCATCCAAGGATCCGTTGAAGCTAGATCTATTTTTCTCTTTTCCAGTAGGTTTATCCAAGGAACTTAAGGTAGTAATGATGTTCATAACATCATTCGATTCATACATGAAAAGCTATCATATTCGAAGTGGTAAACTTGTAATCACTAGAACATAGTTTAGTTAATTCTAAACTTGTTCGCAAATAAAGTTAATCCTTCTAAATACACTTTTAAAATAAACTATACACATGTTCTATATCTATATGATATGATAACTTAATGATTTAAAACCCGGAAACACGATACACACCATAAAACCGGATTTACGCCGTCGTAGTTACAACCGGGGGCTGTTTTGGTTTGGATAATTAAAAACTATGAAAAACTTTGATTTAAAAGCTATACTTCTGGGAAAATGATTTTTCTTATGAACATGAAACCGTATCCAAAAATCATGGTTAAACTCAAAGTGAAAGTATGTTTTTCAAAACAGTCATCAAGATGTCGTTCTTTCGACGGAAATGACTACCTCTTTCAAAAACGACTTGTAACTTGTATTTCTGACTATAAACATATACCTTTTCTGTTTAGTTTCATAAAGTCAAGTTCAATACGAAACCGTGGCCGCTTAAATCACTCAAAACGGATTAGAAACGAAGAAATGGCGAGCAAAACAAAATTGGTAAAAACTACTCATTTTAGCTACGTGAAAATTGGTAACAAATCTATTCCAACCATAACTTAATCAACTTGTATTGTATATTATGTAATCTTGAGATACCATAGACACGTATACAATGTTTCGACCTATCATGTCGACACATCTATATATATTTCGAAACAATCATAGACACTCTATATGTGAATGTTGGAGTTAGCTATACAGGGTTGAGGTTGATTCTAAAATATATATAATTTGAGTTGTGATCAATACTGAGATATGTATACACTGAGTCGTGGATTGATTCAAGATATATATATTAATTTATTCATGTACGATCAATTGTGGACTTCTAACATCAGACCGCTAACTGGACAACTAAAAATCATCAACACGTAATAAAGAAAATATTGTGAATATATTTCTATTATATTTTGATATATGTATATATTGTTATAGGTTCGAGAATCAACCCGTGGCCAAGTAAAATTCTTGACGAAGTGATATTTGGTAAAAGTGAGTTATAGTCCCACTTTTAAAATCTAATATTTTTGGGATGAGAATACATGCAGGTTTTATAAATGATTTACAAAATAGATACAAGTACGTGAAACTACATTCTATGGTTGAATTATTGAAATCGAATATGCCCCTTTTTATTAAGTCTGGTAATCTAAGAATTAGGGAACAGACACCCTAATTGACGCGAATCCTAAAGATAGATCTATTGGGCCTAACAAACCCCATCCAAAGTACCGAATGCTTTAGTACTTCGAAATTTATATCATATCCGAAGGGTGTCCCGAAATGATGGGGATATTCTTATATATGCATCTTGTTAATGTCGGTTACCAGGTGTTCACCATATGAATGATTTTTATCTCTATGTATGGGATGTATATTGAAATATGAAATCTTGTGGTCTATTGTTACGATTTGATATATATATATATAGGTTAAACCTATAACTCACCAACATTTTTGTTGACGTTTAAAGCATGTTTATTCTCAGGTGAATATTAAGAGCTTTCGCTGTCGCATACTTAAATAAGGACAAGATTTGGAGTCCATGCTTGTATGATATTGTGTAAAAACTGCATTCAAGAAACTTCTTTCGTTGTAACATATGTGTATTGTAAACCATTATGTAATAGTCGTGTGTAAACAGGATATTTTAGATTATCATTATGTGATAATCTACGTAAAGCTTTTTAAACCTTTATTGATGAAATAAAGGTTATGGTTTGTTTTAAAATGAATACAGTCTTTGAAAAACGTCTCATATAGAAGTCAAAACCTCGCAACGAAATCAATTAATATGGAATGTTTTTAATCAATAAGAACGGGACATTTCAGAAGAACCACTGACATTGGAGTTAAAACCACTTCCAAACCATTTGGAATACGCTTATTTACATGGTGAATCTGAATTACCTATAATAATATCGTCTTCTCTTACAGAAAATGAAAAATCTCAACTCATTTCTGTGCTAAAAGCACATAAACCAGCTATTGCATGGAAGATTCATGACATTAAAGGTATAAGTCCTTCGTATTGCACACATAAAATCCTTATGGAAGAAGGTCATAAAACGTATGTGCAACGCCAACGAAGACTAAATCTGAATATGCAAGATGTTGTTAAGAAAGAAATTATTAAACTGCTTGATGCAGGTTTAATTTATCCAATCTCTGATAGTCCATGGGTAAGCCCAGTTCAATGCGTACCTAAGAAGGGTGGCATTACTGTCATCACAAATGAAAAAAATGAGGATGGCGTGTTTGTATTGATTATAGAAAATTAAATGACGCCACCAGAAAAGATCACTTTCCCTTACCTTTCATTGATCAAATGTTAGAAAGGTTAGCCGGAAATAATTATTATTGTTTTCTTGACGGTTTCTCCGAATATTTTCAAATTCCAATAGCACCCGAGGATCAATAGAAAACCACATTAACGTGCCCTTATGGTACTTTTGCTTACAAACGCATGCCATTTGAACTTTGCAACGCCCCTGCAACCTTTCAAAGGTGCATGATGGCGATTTTTCACGACATGATAGAAGAATGCATGGAAGTTTTCATGGATAACTTTTCAGTCTTCGGTGATACTTTTAAATCATGTCTAGTTAATCTTGAACGAATGCTTATTAGATGCGAACAATCAAATCTAGTTCTTAATTGAGAGAAATGCCATTTAATGGTTAGAGAAGGCATCGTTATTGGTCATAAAATTTTAAAGGAAGGAATTGAAGTGGATAGAGCTAAAGTAGATATAATTGCTAAACTTTCACATCCCACCAATATTATAGGAGTTAGGAGTTTTCTAGGGCATGCCGGTTTTTACCGATGTTTCATAAAAGATTTTTCTAAAATTGCCACTCCTATGAATAAACTCATAGAAAAGGATGCTCCATTCATCTTTTCAGATGAATGCATCAAATCTTTTAATATTCTTAAAGAAAAACTCACTAATGCGCCGATCATGATAACTCCAAATTGGAATCTACCATTTGAACTCATGTGCGATACAAATGATTTTGCAATGGGAGCCGTTTTAGGACAAAGGATTGAAAAACGATTTCAACCTATTTATTACGCTAGTAAGACATTACAAGGAGCACAAACGAATTACACAACTACTGAAAAAGAACTCCTTGCTATTGTCTTTGCTTTTGACAAATTTTGTTCATATCTAGTTCTAGCTAAAACGGTGGTCTATACCGACCATTCTGCTCTTAGATACCTATTTTCAAAACAAGATGTCAAACCACATTTAGTCCGTTGGATCTTACTCTTACAAGAGTTTGATATTGAAATCCGAGACAAAAAGAGAGCAGAAAATCTAGCAGCTGATCATCTTTCTCGTCTTGAAAATCCTGAATTAGAAGTTCTAAATGAATCGGCCATACAAGATAACTTTCCTGATGAATATCTATTGAAGATAGATTATAATGAAATTCCATGGTTTGCAGACTATGCAAATTACTTAGTATGTAGATTTCTTGAAAAAGGGTTGTCGTACCAAAAACGAAAGAAATTCTTTAGTGATATAAAACTCTATTTCTGGTAAGATCCACATTTATTTAAAAGTTGTCCCGATGTAATAATACGTCGATGTGTATTCGGGGATGAAGCTAGTCAAATCTTAAACCATTGTCACACAGGACCAACCGGAGGGCATTATGGGCCTCAACTCACAGCAAGAAAAGTTTACGACGCTGGATTCTATTGGCCTACAATTTTCAAAGACGCACACTTTCTTTGTAAATCCTGTGATGCTTGTCAAAGGGCCGGAAAAATAAGTCAACGTGATGAAATGTCACAAAATATCATTCAAGTATGTGAAGCATTTGACGTTTGGGGTATTGACTTTATGGGTCCATTTCCAAAATCTCATAATAATCTCTACATTCTCATTGCTATTGATTATGTATCTAAATGAACGGAAGCACAAGCTCTCCCAACTAACGATGCACGAGTTGTAGTCAACTTCTTAAAATGTCTTTTTGCAAGGTTCGGAACACCGAAAGCTTTAATAAGTGATCGGGGTACTCATTTTTGTAATAATCAACTTGAGAAAGTTCCCAAAAGATATGGAGTAACTCATAAAATCTCAACCGCTTATCATCCACAAACAAGTGGACAAGTTAAAAATACCAACCGAGCTTTAAAACGTATTCTAGAGAAAACCGTAGTATCAAATCCGAAGGAATGGTCCATAAAATTGGAGGATGCACTCTGGGCTTTTAGAACAGCCTACAAGACTCCAATTGGAACCACACCTTTTAAACTCGTTTACGGAAAAGCATGTCATCTTCCAGTAGAAATTGAACATAAAGCATTTTGGGCTTTGAAGACATGTAATCTTGATTTACATGAAGCTGGACGTCTAAGGTTAAGTCAACTAAATGAATTAGAAGAATTAAGACATGAAGCATACAAAAATTCGTTAATCTATAAAGAAAGAACGAAGAAATGGCATGATAAAAGAATCATAAGTTCAAAAGAATTTAAAGAAGGGGACAGAGTTCTTCTTTTCAATTCACGATTCAAGCTATTTCCTGGAAAATTGAAATCAAGATGGTCTGGACCATTCATAGTCCAAAGACTTTTCCCATATGGAATAATAGAGTTGATAAATTCAAATGGGATTGAATTTAAAGTTAATGGTCATAGAGTTAAACATTACATACATGGTCCAATGGAAGTTGACAACGAAGTTAACCACAATTTCGACACCACAGCTAACTAAGTGTGGGGAGATTCAAATCTTTTTAGGGTAATATGTATTTCTGTTAGAGTTAGATATTCTGTTTTCGTGTAGTTCTCGAGAATGGAATCCGAATGGTCTTTCCCTAGCAGACCCTAAAGAACTAGTCTTCTCCCTCCATTCTGAATTTTTATTTTTTTAGGTTTTACGAGATGAAGAATTCCCTTGAACTAAACCATGGTCTAATGCTACATGCTATGATTACTAAACGTAATAATGACACCCTTCCGAGTGAATTGGTATCATTCATAAGAGGCAAAATGGACGGAGTAAGAAAAGAACTCAGGAAAGATCATCATAAGATACATTTTGGTAAAGGAAAATTAAAGTCCGCAAAAAAAAGAAGAGCACGACACCTTGAAAGATGTCATAAATGCGGAAAATGGTCACACGAAGGTAAATGTTCAAACAATCAAACATATTCAAATACCGAATTTGTTACTCTATGCAGAGAAGGACCGTTTATATGTTTAGAAGAAAAGATAGTGAAGAATCGAGGTTACGCTTATGTAGCTATGGAGAACCAAATCACACGACTCTCCTATGAGTAGGCTAAAGCAGGTCTCTGAGAATTCTTTCTCATAGGTAAGTATGTACAGTTTTTATTTTTTTTTATTTTATTGCTTTTAACCTTTTAATAATAAACGCTGAATCGTTCGCTATAAAGTATTAAATTGGTATTCAATAAAATTAGGTATGCGTAACCAAAATTATTGATATCATACAAATATTTATTACATCACTGCGAAATTTACCATTTATTCTTAAGGTATAAATATCTTTAATCAATCAACCCAAAATATTTCAAAAATTCGTCAGGAGTAAAACTTGATTATGGAACCGAAATTACTTTACCGAAAAGAGGGGTGCATATTTTTGATAATATTTGATTGATTAAAGTGGGATAAAAGACCAAAAAGATTTTTAATTTTATTTTTACCTTGTTTTTAAAATTAATATATAAATATTAAATTAATATTATAAACCTTTTTAAATCAATATATTTAAGTTTTTAAATATTTTAAAAATTAATATTTTTAATATAAGTTTGTAAAATTAATGTATAAAAATATTAATTATATTTATATGAATTTTTAATTTTATGCATTTTAAATTTAAGTTTAGTGTGAATTTAAAAACAAAAATTTACTTTATTTCATTAAGTTAAAAATTTGATATTTAAAATTCGTCGTGAGTTGAAGACTAGGTCGTTGAACCGAAATTGCTTTACCCGAGGGAGGGACGAGAAATTTTATTATCATTATTTTTAATCTTATTTGATTTAAAGTATGCCAAAAACATTTAAAAAAAACTCAAAAATCTTTGCTTTTAAAACAATCGCTTTAAAAACGAAAAAATTTAAATTTTGTCGAGGGACGGACTAGGTAAACATACCGAAACTACCTAAAGTAAAAGGAAACAAAATTTTAAAAAATTATTCATTTAAATTGTTTTAATAAATAAAGATTTTATAAAAATAATAATAATAATAATAATAATAATAATAATAATAATAATAATAAAAATATTATGTATGTTTGTAGTTTATCTTATATACACAACAGGGTAAAACAGCACACTTTCAAAGACTGACATTAAGTTCAGCAAAAGCTACTAATTTTGACGATAAAATAAAAAACAAATGTGATGTAACAACAAGACGGAATGAACAAATGATGTGCACCATTTATCATTCAACAAACAAACGCCAATATGTTTGGAAACTTTGGTAAAATTTAATCATTTTTCTACGCTAATCACCCTCAATAATTTAAATTATTACTGATTTCTTGCAAATGAGGGCATTGCAAGATCTTAAGTGTGGGAAGGGGTTAAATTCTTTCGGATTTTTAAAATTTTAAATTTAAACACTTGGTTACCATTAAAAATACTAGTAACGCAGTAGTTGTATTAGAATCTAGTGCTCTCTGATAATAAAGAACAGCCCTAGTCTTATATACTGACTACCCAATTCTAGTAAAATTTTTCAAAATTTTCAAATAAATGAATTCAAAATCATGTTTATACATATTTATGAACGATAAAACTAGGTGCTAACACCGAAATTATTGCTACCTCAGAAAGGACATAAATTGAGAAACAACCCAAAATGTTAGAATTCATTTAAAATGGAATAGAGGAAAATAAAAAGGCAAAGAAAGGAAAATAAAAACCAGGTGTGGGAAAAATTTACCAAGTTATTTAGAACATATGTCACATATTTTTGTACAAATAATTGAAAATACTTTTGTTTTGGACAATTTTATCAGTTTTACCCGATTTCTTATAATATATTTGAAAGAAATGTGCCACTTGATTTTAAAGGAAGTAAAGTCTTCCGAGAGAAAAATACACGAACTTCTTGATTTAGGTCAGGAAGTTGTCGTCCAGACCAATTGTAGAGTCTACGAAAAACCTTGAAAAGTTTTCTCGAAAATTAGCTGGAAATCCACGGACCTCAGCATCAAACAGGGTCGCCAAGTGGTCAGACTTATCCTAACCATGAGAGGATCTGTCTCGTACAATAGGGAGCACCATGCAAATTAGCTTATAAGACTAATGAATCAGATCTCCAGAAAGGATAATCTCCTTAAAGATCAAAAATCAGCTTTTAAGACTGATATTACTCAATCCTTGAGATTGACTTTTAAAGATTGAGAATTACAAACTCATGAAATTCAATGATATCTAAACTCGAGCTTGAACGAGAAAATATTTTGATCAAATTACAAACCGATTTGTTTTCTGAAAACCCATTTTTAATGCGTTCATTACCATTGAACGTAAAATCCTAGGAATTCACCTGGAATTCATTAGGTCACCTGAACCAAATCGGGTGTCAACCATAAGAACGGTGGTTGCATAGCATGGTCAAAGATAGGACCTTGTGCCAGACCGAAAAATTATAGGGTGATCTTTACTATTGCTCCTACAAAGGATAGTAATTGCATCCGACACGATATAGACCATAATTAAAAGCATGTCACGGGACATTGCCTCAACAGTTGCTTGTTCAACACTTTCCTTTACAACCGGACGGTAGTTTACCGAAAGGTAATATACGGAGTAAGTATACTGGACGTGTTGCTTTCCTAATACAAGGTTAGCAAGTGGGTAACACAAAACCATAAGTTTTGAGCTAAAATTTTTAAATCTAAAACCCACAAAAATATTTTGCAAACACCGGTGAAGGGTTATTCCAGAAAACTTATCTAGGGTAAAAGCTAGATTGAATTTTCAAAAGATCAAATGTTTTCATAAAGATCCAATTTCCTAAAGGATCTAAATTTTCATACTCATGTGGGACTGTAAACCACAACGTTACTATCATTGTTCATACCGCCAAATAGAAATCACTGATGTACAAAGTGTGAAGAATAAAGAAGTGATTCTAGTATTTTTATTTCAAGACTTTATTGCTTGAGGACAAGCAACGCTCAAGTGTGGGAATATTTGATAATGCTAAAAACGAACATATATTTCATAGCATTATCCCTCCAGAAAGACAAGCTTTTAGTTGCAATTGTTCTATTTACAAGTGATATTCGTTTAAATATTAAAAGGTGAAGACAAAAGACAGATTCGATGAATTGAAGACGCAAACGACCAAAAAGCTAAAAAGTACAAAGTATAATCAAAATGGTTCAAATTATTGATGAGAAACGTCTAAAAATTACAAGAGTACGAGCCGCAAAACGCAAAGTACAAGATATTAAATAGTACGAAAGGACGTTCGAAAATCCGGAACTGGGACATTAACCAACTATCAATGCGCGACGCAACGGAGATAAAATTACAAATCAACTATGCACATGAATATAATATAATATATATATATATATATATATATAATTATATAAAATTATATATATATTATATATATTAAATAAATATGTAGAAAAGCTAGGAGCCAAAAAGTGTGTGACCAGGAAATGACGGCCATGCGATCGCATGGCCAGAAGGCACAAAACTCATGCGACTGCATGAGTTACTGTAGCAGGCCACATTCTTTAAATACAACGAATTCTGGCCGAATTTTTACATACAAATTTTTCAATCTCTCTCTCACCAGGAAATGACGGCCATGCGATCGCATGGCCAGAAGGCACAAAACTCATGCGACCGCATGAGTTACTGTAGCAGGCCACATTCTTTAAATACAACAAATTTTGGCCGAATTTTTACACACAAATTTTTCAATCTTTCTCTCTCACGATATATATATATATATATATATATATATATATATATATATATATATATATATATATATATATATATATATATATATATATATATATATATAAAATTTATAATTTTAATTTTAATTTTAATTTTAATTTTAATTTAAGATTAATAATAATAAGGGTATGTTAGCGAATGTTGTAAGTGTGTAAGTCGAAATTCTGTCCGTGTAACGCTATGCTATTATTAATCATTGTAAGTTATGTTCAACCTTTTTAAATTAATGTCTCGTAGCTAAGTTATTTTTATGCTTATTTAAATCGAAGTAATCGTGATGTTGGGCTAAATATTAAAGATTGAGTAATTGGGCTTTGTACCATAATTGGGGTTTGGACAAAAGAACGACACTTGTGAAAATTGGACTATGGGCTATTAATGGGCTTTATATTAACTAAACGATACCTCGTTAATTTAATATAAAGATTACAATTTGACGTATCTATATATAACCACATACGCTTAATCGGGTACGGTGGGCGGGATATCTATAAATACGAATTATCGTTCATTTTACCGGACACGGGAATGGATTAATAGTTAATGGACTCATTAAAACAGGGGTGGATTATATTCAAGGGTAATTGGTGTAATTGTTAACAAAGTAGTAAAACCTTGGACTACACGCAGTCGATAACCTGGTGTATTCATTAAACAAAGTATTAAGACCTTGTTACAGTTTGAATCCCCAATTAGTTGGAATATTTAACTTCGGGTATAAGGATAATTTGACGAAGACTCTCGCACTTTATATTTATGACTGATGGACTATTATGGACAAAACCGTATAGACATATCGAATAATCCAGGACAAAAGACAATTAACCCATGGTAATAAACTAAAATCAACACGTCGAGCATCATGATTACGAAAGTTTAAATAAGCATAATTCTTTTATTTCATATTTTATCGCACTTTTATTTACTGTCATTTTATTTATTGCAATTTTAATTATCGTACTTTTTAATTATTGCAATTTTTTTTATCGCACTTTAATTATTGTCATTTACTTTACGCTTTAAATTAAGTTAATTTTATTTTTAATATTTTACATTAGGTTTTAACTGCGACTAAAGTTTTAAAATCGACAAACCGGTCATTAAACGGTAAAAACCCCCTTTTATAATAATAAAACTACTTATATATATTTTTATATTTTTACAAATATAGTTTTAAAAATATAGCGTTAAACTTGGCTAGTTCCCTGTGGACGAACCGGACTTACTAAAAACTACACTACTGTACGATTAGGTACACTCCCTATAAGTGTTGTAGCAAGGTTTAGGTATATCCACTCTATAAATAAATAAATAACTTGTGTAAAATTGTATCGTATTTAATAGTATTTTGGAATAAAATATAACTATTTCGTATACACCTCTACGCACATCACACACATACCGCATATATGCTAGTAATATAAATAACTTACCATCTCAAGCACATCACCCGAGACCACTATAACCTAGTAACCAACAAAAGATTCCTAACTCGTCCCGTTTCTACCCCAACCATGCCACGTTTCCTCCGTTCGGTACTCGTCATGTCATGCTTGTTGTTAAGATACACTTTCATAATAGTGGTGATTGGTCACTATTAAGAATGATTACCTTACCATTTTTACATGGTCACGCAAAGTACTTTACCCGGACTGACACAACATTCACACAAGATAACACGCGATAACACCTAGTACCCGGATGACCAAAGTCCTTACCGTGAACTTGATCACCCAAAACCGCCAAACATCCGAATCCCTCCAATGGATTCGTGTCTAGGACACCGCACCAATAGATACATGTATATATACGCCTATATATAATATAATAATAAATATACACAAGTATACCGCAACGACAAGTCAACCTACAATCTAGGTGACTATCACTAAAACAACGTCCAAGTTCGCTTACTTACATTAGGCACTAATTTACTCACCAAATAAGGCCCCACAAAATCACACCTTGGACAAACACAAGTCCTAGCTAGTCACCTACTCTAAGGCATTAACAAACCTCAATCCGACCCGTATTCCTACAAGTCCCGCAAATAACGCACAACCGTCAATAAGTCTAAGACTAGGCACCTATTCCAAGGTCACCTAATTCCCTTAGACTATGCTCTGATACCACTTGAAACAAACCCAATCCGTTAAACCAAAAACGGAGCATATATTTTTTTTTTGTATAAGATAGGTCTCATTAAATATTCACTTTACACAAATCATTTCAAATAGTTTAACCGAATACCATTTATCATAACAACACGTGTTAACGCTTTATCTCGACTCTTGGTTTACAAATGACATCATACATCCTTACGAGAATGTATTTCACATACAACGTTTGACTCGACACAACTAAACAATACGACCTCGAAACATATATTCAACACCACGGTTTAGACACAATAGCCCAACCCGATACCAAGAGCATAATCCCGAAGATCTACCAAATCCCCAATCCACATCCATATCCGAAAGCTACCCCATCGAGCCCAAGCGCTCCTACGCAACTAGTCTATCAACTAGCTAGCTTCACAACACAATTCATGTAAAAAGGTAAACAACGAGAGGGGTAAGCTTGAAGTTTAGTGAATGCAATAATTATACA
The DNA here is from genome assembly GCF_046630445.1 of Rutidosis leptorrhynchoides. Taxonomy (NCBI): domain Eukaryota; kingdom Viridiplantae; phylum Streptophyta; class Magnoliopsida; order Asterales; family Asteraceae; genus Rutidosis; species Rutidosis leptorrhynchoides. The sequence goes on along the minus strand of NC_092334.1, from coordinate 96,873,669 downwards.
CATACATATATAACATACATACTTGCAAACACTGACACACATACCACATATATGGTAGTAATATAAATAGCTTACCATCTCAAGTACAAAGCTACAAACCTACAATACCGCAACTAGCATAACCATTAGCATATAATCGAACAACATAAATATGGTATACAACAACACATACACAAACATATGGTTAACCATACACGCGTCATGGTGCTACCGGCGCTTTGGTTCACACCATACGCATTAGTCATGATGCTGCCGGCTCTTTGGTTCACATCACAACTTGAGTCATACTCATGTTAAAGTGCTACCGACGCTTTGGTTCACACTCTAACAATTAACGCTAAGGTGCTACCGGCGCTTTGGTTCACACCCTAACAATTTATACTTTAGTGCTACCGGCGCTTTGGTTCACACTACAACATATATGCCATGATGCTACCGGCCCTTTGGTACACATCATAGCACATTCGCACATGCTATGGCACTACCGGCGCTTTGGTTCATAACATAACGCACGTACTATGATGCTACCGGCGCTTTGGTTCACATCGTAGCACACTCGCACATACTATGGCACTACCAGCGCTTTGGTTCATACCATAGTATCTAAGTAAATACATTATATACATACGCATATAATTATTCCACTCACCTTGGAAAGCCCGCACAAGTCATGTATGTAAATCGCCTCCAAACGCCACCGAGCAAACCTTTACCTATAATACGCATATAGGTACACACATAATCAACATACATTCTCTACAAGAGAATTCGAAGCCAACACCCTTAACCAAGGGTTCATACCTACCTCCACAATCCGCCCATTTAGACACCTAATGTGGACTTCACCAATTACCACTATGGGTGGTAATTTTGACCCATTCTACAAAGTACAATTTAACCCAAAATTATACTTTACACCAATTATACCAACCTAGGTCTTAACACTAAATTACTACTTAGGTAGTAATCATTTCAAACGCCATGTACATCAAAACCATAACACGTGCAATATTGACCCATATTGCTTTTGACTACCTTTGACTTATGTTAAAATATCACTTTAACCCAAAATTACTTCTCGCGAGTAATTACATCCAAAAACATCATTTAACACTTAACAAAAGCGTTTAACATTCATTTAATCCAAAATTAGTGTCATCATCAATTTTGACCCAATTCAAAGTCAACCCATTTTGACATAAGTCCCAAAACGCCCAAAATCACTAACCGCTAGTGATTACTTTCTAAAACACAAATTAACACTTGATTCAATCATTTAAACACTCGATTCTTCAAATCTTGACCCAAAACGCAATTCGACAACAATTAAAGACAATACTCATCTTGACTAGTAAACAAGTTCTTATGAAATTCCCAAATCATCAACACACTTATAATCTAGTGATTAAACACCCAAACCTTGACAATTACTTCCAAATTCGTCATCAAACCCTAAACCCACCTAAAACAATAATAACTAGCTACAAATAACCCATTTGGGGTCTATATGGGTTTTTCTCAACAATTAAAGCTCAAACCCTAACTTGAATATCAAAGCAACAAAATGAAATTCGGAGTTAGAACTTACCAACACTACTAAAATGTAGCTAAGAACGCAAAGAACAACTTTAACACTCGGGCTCGGTCAAGATTCCTTCTTCTTCCCCAAAGTGAGATTTCTCTCACTAACACTCTATCTTTCTCTCTCTCTAAAATGAATGTGGATGGATGGAGAAATGTTTAATGAGGTTAGGATAAGCTTCCATCAGCTTTTAGGCTCTCCAAACCGTCCACTAGTGAAAATACTATAACACCCCCAAAAGATGCCATTTAAAATGACTAAAATTGTCATTACAGCGACATTTTTCGCGTTTCGCAACACTACGTCGCGTTTCACGACATCAGGACGCGATACACATAACCCAAACGCGATAAATGGACAGAAGTCATGTATCAGAAGTTGTCGCGTTTTGGCCATGTTTGTCACGGATTGCGACGCACCAGAACGCGACAAACCCCCTTCAAACTCGACAGTTTACCTGATGCACTCCAATTTCACTTTTAAAACATCCCAAAGTCCAACGTGGTCAACTCATTACATCCAAACTATCAAATACTCATTATCGGGCTCCGTAGGACGCCACAAGCGGCATGTTTAGAAAAACAGGGTGTTACAACTCTCGCACACTTAAATTCGATCACGTCCTCGTGATCCTAGTCACTTAACCAACCGGACCCACCCTCTATGGTCCTCCGACACCTCTAAACCCGATGTCCATAACAATTTCTAATAATCCTTTCATACAATAGGGACCACACCCTACGATCCTACGAAACACCGCCAGGCTCAGTATCCATAATATCTTCTGTTAATCCGAAGATTTCACTGTAACACCCTAGGCAAATCCCACATCGCCCACGAACATGAGTGATCATGGGATTATAAGGTAATACTCACGCTTAAATGACACAAGGCGTTTTGGGATCACAGGCTGAGTAGAAGTGCGAGTACGTTGTGGTTAAGCGTGCTCGGGCGAGAGCACTACCAGGATGGGTGACCTCCTGGGAAAGTGCTTCTCGTGTGTGGTCACCAAGAAAAAGCCGTGCGCCTGCGGGCAAAGCGGATAATATTGTGGTCATGTTAAGCTGGGGTGTTACAGAATGGTATCAGAGCCACTCATGTGCCGTTGGGGGTGGTGGGGCAAACCTCATCGAGGACGATGAGTCCCTAAGGGGGGGTGAATGTAACACCCTAGGCAAATCCCACATCGCCCACGAACATGAGTGATCATGGGATTATAAGGTAATACTCACGCTTAAATGACACAACGCGTTTTGGGATCACAGGCTGAGTAGAAGTGCGAGTACGTTGTGGTTAAGCGTGCTCGGGCGAGAGCACTACCAGGATAGGTGACCTCCTGGGAAAGTGCTTCTCGTGTGTGGTCGCCAAGAAAAAGTCGTGCGCCTGCGGGCAAAGCGGACAATATTGTGGTCATGTTAAGCTGGGGTGTTACATTCACCACACGATACGAATCACTAGCGAGTATTAACGTAACTGGCTGTATCTCATACACTCAACGTCAAGATATGGAAAACACCATTATCCCTTCAAGTTCTCTCAACTAAAACTCGCAACAAGCTACATCCATAACTATATCACCCAACGCGATCTACTAGATCCACTACGCCGTGAACCAAGTCTTGCATTAATCCAGATCGATAAGGATCCATGCCGCCTTAAACTCCGTACTTACAATGGTCCATAAATGCACCACTCAATGATCACACATCTGCTTATGTGCAAACATTTGTTTTCCACCCCAATAAACCCGTGATTCTCAATCTTACAAGTCGATGCCAACGGGGCAATCGACACACTCCTCCGACGAGTACTTCTTACAGTCACCACAACCGGGTTATTCCTTCAACGAAGAAATTTCGGTATCGCCAAATAATCACACTGGGAACACAAACTTTCCCATCAATCGATCTGCACACGACCACCCGTCTCTGGATTAATCCAGGACAACATCGATACACCACGGACTAGGCAAAACATCAACACTCGGCACAGGGTTTTCCCTTAACCCTACAACGCATCCATACCCTACGGCTTCCTAGTACTAGCGTGGAAACTATTCGTGTACTAGAATCCTGTCAACGGCGAATTATTATCCTAACAATTCGCAATTCGTCACGCGACCTTCAAAAATATTCACCAACGCCGGGTGAATCCTCCCACCTAGACCGCTCGTTAAGGATGGTCTCGACATTACAATGCAACTAACGGGTCACATCACTTGAGAACACACTCTCGCAACCAAACAACAACCGTACGTCTCTATGTGAGACAATCAGAACCGGCACTCCCGCCTCACAATCATCCATAAAGTGGAATAATCCACTGACAATTTCCACAAACACGTTTCCCGATAGGGAAAAATACAGTATCCACCACAATGTCGAACTCGTACCCACTCAACATTACTATCCAAGTTTCGCACCAACCCAAGTTTATATCACGAGAGCACCCGCAACGACAACTTCATTCTCTCACTTCCGTGATCTCAAGCTTCACATTTGGTCTCGTACAACACCTTGGTACCATACGACCATCTTGCTTAAGAAGAAGGCTTACACTTCATTCGATCCCTTCATCACAACTCTACATATGACATTCTGGAATTGTAACTCACAATCGTAATGCACGATCTTGAATCGACATTAATAACCCATCACTCTTCCTCGTTAGGAAATCCGAATTCCTGTTAAGGCCTAGCACGGTACACTCCGCCACTTCTTTATACATAACACCACCAGAGCTTCCTCCGGTGGCAGTAAAACTCCCCCACTTAGGATTCCACCCCACATTCCCACCGACCAGATGATAACATCCTGCAGAATTCTCATTCCACGAAACACATGACCATTCTTATCGTTGGTCATACACTCCAAATCACCATGAATTCACTTCAGGAGCTCTCAGAGCTGACATACACATTCACTTAAAATGTTGTACATGCTATGACATCGCACCTTCATACCTCAAATCACAATCATCTGCCTTAATCGTTCGCAAAGAGAACTCCGCCAAAGTCCCACATATGCCTCTAAGCCTAGGCATATGCCACTTTGCTTAATCAGTCGTTCATCTCAGTCGAGATCACCCGACCTTCCACACAACGAACATTTATCAACAATTGCTCACTCTCATGGTGAAGAGTGGCCAATCCGCTATAATAATTGCATCGACTGCAATATCAACACTTCATCATAACTTTCGGACCAATCGGCCATTAGGTCCGTCATCGGTTCACCGGCCACCCGTTTACCACTTAAGAGAAACAAGATTCGCTCATCCCTCACTTCATTGGAAGTATTTCTGCAATGCTCTTAAACTTTGACTTTCGCAACCGTCGAATTACTATCATACGTCGATCACTATTGAAATTTCCGTTGCTTCCAAGGGCATCTCACGGTCACCCTAAGCACAAGTGATCACACCATTACCGGAGTTGAACATTACACTTTGCAGATATAAAGGGGCACCTGACGCAGTGTCATGCAGACTCCCACCACATTCTACAGAAATTTAGAAACTCGATCTTTGGGTTTCATACACCCAATGTCACCCATCTCTCCACAATAATGACCCGAAGTCATACCTACCCGAAAAACCTTACGGTTTATTGTCTTATCGAAAGTTTCTACTGATCACACGCTACCCGTAATTTTCACAAGGCCAAACGATATAGCCTAACAAAACCTTCCGTTCGACACTAAGGAGATGCTTGGAAACACCAAGTCTTACATCCTTCCAGACCTCGATAAAACCACTACTACAAGGGATATTACATTAGGAATGTTACCCTATAATCCACAACACACTAACGCAATCAACATTATATGGGTCCCACTCCCATAAGTTTAACGACCCGAAGACTCCTCGATTCGTCAATTCTAAGGAGACTCATAACAAGAATACTAACACGATTCTCTAACCACACACTATACCGAGTGTAACTCAAAACTACAATCATTAGACTTGTCGCATTCCATTACGGAATTCAAGTCCTCGTCGCACACACGCACACGTAAATTGGTCATCGTAGTTACGATGGGTAACTAAAACCAATAACAATCTCAACAGTGCACCCACTACTTAGGGTGACTAAGCACGCACCAAACTCGCGAGTTTGCTCACTCACCTTAGCTAATCGAAACCACCATAACAATTTACGACTCACAAAGAACCCGAGGTGACAATAAGCACATCACCCGAGATCACTATAACCTAGGAACCAATAAAAGATTCCTAACTCGTCCCGATTCTACCCCAACAATGCAACGTTTCCTCTGTTCGGTACTCGTCATGTCATGCTTGATGTCAATATACACTTTCATAATAGTGGTGATCGATCACTATTACGAATGCGTACCTTACCATTTTCACATGGTCACGCAAAGTACTTTACCCGGACTGACGCAACATTCACACAAGATAACACGCGATAACTCCTAGTACCCGGATGACCAAAGTCCTTACCGTGAACTTGATCACCCAAAACCGCCAAACATCCGAATCCCTCCAATAGATTCGTGTCTAGGACACCGCACCAATATATACATGTATATATACGCCTATATACAATATAATAATAAATATACACAAGTATACCGCAACGTCAAGTCAACCTACAATCTAGGTGACTATCACTAAAACAACGTTCAAGTTCGCCTACTTACACTAGGCACTAATTTACTCACGAAATAAGGCCCCACATAATCACACCTTGGATAAACACAAGTCCTAGCTAGTCACCTACTCTAAGGCACTAACAAACCTCAATCTGACCCGTATTCCTACAAGTCCCGCAAATAACGCACAACCGTCAATAAGTCTAAGACTAGGCACCTATTCCAAGGTCACCTAATTCCTTTAGACTATACTCTGATATCACTTGAAACAATCCCAATCCGTTAAACCAAAAACGGAGCATTTTTTTTTTGTATAAGATAGGTCCCATTATATATCCACTTTACACAAATCATTTCAAATAGTTTAACCGAATACCATTTATCATAACAACACGTTAACGTTTTATCTCGACTCTTGGTTTACAAATGACATCATACATCCTTACGAGAATGTATTTCACATACAAGGTTTGACTCGACACAACCAAACAATACGACCTCTAAACATATATTCAACACCACGGTTTAGACACAATAGCCCAACCCGATACCAAGAGTATAATCCCGAGGATCTACCAAATCCCCAATCCACATCCATATCCGAAAGCTACCCCATCGAGCCCAAGCGCTCCTATGTAACTAGTCTATCAACTAGCTAGCTTCACAACATAATTCCTGTAAAAAGGTAAACAACGAGAGGGATAAGCTTGAAGCTTAGTGAATGCAATAATTATACACATACATATATAACATACCTACTTGCAAACACTTACACACATACCGCATATATAGTAGTAATATAAATAGCTTACCATCTCAAGTACAAAGCTACAAACCTCCAATACCGCAACTAGCATAACCATTAGCATATAATCGAACAACATAAATATGCTATACAACAACACATAAACAAACATATGGTTAACCACACACGCGTCATGGTGCTACCGGCGCTTTGGTTCACACCATACGCATTAGTCATGATGCTACCGGCGCTTTGGTTCACATCACAACTTTAGTCATACTCATGTTAAAGTGCTACCGGCGCTTTGGTTCACACTCTAACAATTAACGCTAAGGTGCTACCGGCGCTTTGGTTCACACCCTAAGAATTTATACTTTAGTGCTACCGGCGCTTTGGTTCACACTACAACATATAATATGCCATGATGCCACCGGCGCTTTGGTTCACATCATAGCACATTCGTACATGCTATGGTACTACCGGCGCTTTGGTTCATGCCATAACACACGTACTACGATGCTACCGGCGCTTTGGTTCACATCGTAGCACACTCGCACATACTATGGCACTACCGGCGCTTTGGTTCATACCATAGTATCCCAATAAATACATTATATACATACGCATATAATTATTCCACTCACCTTGGAAAGCCCGCACAAGTCGTGTATGTAAATCGCCTCCAAACGCCACCGAGCAAACCTTTACCTATAATACGCATATAGGTATACAAATAATCAACATACATTCTCTACAAGAGAATTCGATGCCAACAACCTTAACCAAGGGTTTATACCTACCTCCACAATCCGCCCATTTAAACACCTAAAGTGGACTTCACCAATTACCATTACGGGTGGTAATTTCAACCCATTCTACAAAGTACAATTTAACACAAAATTATACTTTACACCAATTATACCAACCTAGGTCTTAACACTAAATTACTATTTAGGTAGCAATCATTTCAAACGCCATGTACATCAAAACCATAACACGTGCAATATTGACCCATATTGCTTTTGACTACCTATGACTTATGTTAAAATATCACTTTAACCCAAAATTACTTCTCGCGAGTAATTACATCCAAAAACATTATTTAACACTTAACAAAAGCGTTTAACATTCATTTAATCCAAAATTAGTGTCATCATCAATTTTGACCCAATTCAAAGTCAACCCATTTTGACATAAGTCCCAAAACACCCAAAATCACTAACGGCTAGTGATTACTTTCCAAAACACCAATTAATACTTGATTTTACTTTACAACCGTTTATTAATCAATGATTTTTCCACGCCAAATTTTTTTTAAGAACATACTACTTTTGATATGTGTTAATTTATCACTAGAAAATTTTGAAGATTAGTAATAATAAAGTTAAAAATTGAAACTACTAACTTATGAAAGATATACAAATACTTTATTTACAAAAAATAGAATAAGATGATAAATAAAAATATATAATAAATGATTAAATTGAATTTCGACATTACTAGATTCGTATCTATTTCTAGTCACTATTTAGATTCAATTTGTAAGAATTGTTTATAATATTTTTTAATATTATTTTTTTTTGTAAAACACTACGGTTAGTGAAACCAGGAAAAATATCTTTTCAAACAACAAAATGTATGAATTTTTAATTTTTAATAATTATATTATATAATAAATGAGTTTTAAAAATCATGTTAATTAAGTAGGATATTCTTAAATTATAACCCGTGTTTATTTAATTATCACACCCATAATATATCTATTTACCCGTGACTACACATTTAATACCCGTGTTTATTAATTATAACCCGTGACTATACAGTTATTACTCGTGATATCTATTATTAAGATAACTATATCACCCGTGACTTATTTTATATCTATATATTTCTTTCATCTCATCTAGTACATACATACACGTTCTATTTTTTCTCTTCTTTCTCCTAATCAATGACTCTAATACTATTCATCATCATCATCGACACTTCAAGCTTCAAGAACTCCATCAAAAACTTACTTGATCGTTAAATTGAACACGGATTCTTGCTCCTCTCAAAGAGCTCTACACATCCATACCAACAATTTCTTGATTATAGTAAGTTTTAAAAACTCTAATTTTTGGGTTTCATGTTTTTGTTACATATTAGGGTAGATATAGTGTCTAGTGCTCAAGTCCTTGTATGTATGCATGATATTATTCGTTAATTTGATCGTTTGATGACTTTTTGAAGAATCACGAATTTGTTTTGTGTGAGGTCAGAAACTTGAACTTGTTGAATGTATAATATTATGAGATAATCAGAATTCTCTTGAAAAACTAATAAGTTTGGGCTTTGGAATTTCGAATTTTCGTTACCGTATGCTCATGTTATGCTTAATTGAAGTTTTAACTCGTTTTTATGAATGATCACGTTTTTCATTAATATGATACTGATATGAACATGATATTTTCAGTTTATGAAATGTTTATAAATGAAATCCTTGTGAAAAATTAATAAGTTTGCTGTTTTGAATCGCATGTTTTCATTATGTATAGCTCAAGTTATGATTAATTGAATTCGGTTTGAAAACTCGTATTTGAAATTGAGATTCTGGAAAATTTGAGTTTACAATCTGTTCTTGACATGTTGATATTTGAAAAGAGCTTGAAAAATTATTAAGTTTTCATTCAGATATCGCGCGGATTAGATTTGTGAGTCAAAAGTTAGGATTAGAATAAGGTACCTTTCGGGATAGGCTGAAAAAGTACGTTTTTGACATGGTTAACGAGGTATAATTAAAAATCTGGGTTGATAGGATTATAGACGTCGAAAATCTATTGAATTTAGACTCAAGAATCGGGTCATTTCGATTTTTCTTGAACTCTATACACTCATTTAAAGTTTTGTACATTTTTATTATAGTGCTGTTAAAAACTGATTTGACCAACATGTGTGTTTGCGGTTGCTGGGGCTGATTCGGGATAGAACAGGTCATGGGAAAAATTGTACAGGTTCTTCACTTAAAAACGCCGCATCTTCAATTGGCGGTGACTGATTTGGAGTTGCGATGATTTTTCTAAAAATCACAGAAGTTACTGCTGTAAACCGTGTTTTAAACTCGTGTTTTTGCAAAAATTTTGTGTTATAAAAATAATGACCAATACTTGAGACTTGAGACTTTTTGTATGAACTTAATACACTTATATTAACTATTTCATATATTGTGGTGTGTTCTAAAGTGGTAAATTTGTATAAGTATAAACCATGTAATTTAAACCGCCCGTTTGGACACGACCCGTTTGAGCCTAAAAATGTCAAAAATGGGTAACGGGCAACTTGGATACGTCCGATATATCAATTTAAGTATGTTTGAAGATTGTAATGTGTTAAAAATGAGTTTTGGCATGTTTTGGTCAAAATGGGTATTTATGACCCATTTGGGTCATACGCGCCTACTTTGACCCGTATGCGGAATTTTGAGGATCAAAGGTATGTAGCACGTCTAAAATATCATTTTTAAACTTATGACATAATTTTTACATGCTCAAGTATTATGGTTTGGAATTTGAGTTGCCAATGGAAATTTTTTATTATTTTAGTGAAAGTGTCAAAATGACTCTCGGGCTCACTTTGTAGGCTCGTAAATTGTAAATGATTAAGTTATGGTGAAAACTATTAATTGGTTCAGAAATTATATATGAGATGCTTCAGAATGATGTAAGATATGTATGATTTTGTCGAGTCCAAATAGTTTAAAACGAGCATGAAAACAGGATGTTGGGACTGACTTTTAGTTTTGGTAAAGTGTCAAAAATGACTCTTGGGTCTACTTTGTGGACTCGCAAGTTGAAATCAGTTAAGTTTGGATAAAAACTATTATTTGGTATTGAAAGTATTTACGACATGCTTTAAAATGATATATTATATGTATGATTTTGTTAAGTCTAAACGGGTTTAGAAGAAGCGAGAAAATGGATAATCGTTGCTGATTTTGAACACTTTAAAACATTTTTATCAGCATTTTATGTTTCGAGAGACTGTTTTCGCAAGGTCAGAAATTTAAAACTGTAACTCCGTTTTTGTCAAATAAACTGTCTATAGAAAGGTGGGATGACATACTTTCCAATGGTCACGACCTAAGGTATTATATCGAAATTGGTAGGACCCAAAATCAGCTGCAAAATACCTAAAAAATACATATATGTAAATAATATTTTTCTATGTAAAAATAGATAACTTAAGTTTGACTTATGTTTGACTATTTGACCAACTTGGGTAATATTATGAGATTGTTGACTTGTGTTTGACTTACGTTTGACTTACGTTTGACTTACTTTGACTTGCGTTGACTTGCGTTGACTTTTGCTAAATTTTGCTAAATTTATGAGTCGGACTTGAGCAATAGGACTATACTTACCCTATGGACCGACCTAGATTATTAGACACTTATTGACCAACATATGTTCTCTAGGTTGAGGTCTACGATTACTTGCATTCCGATATTCGGTCACATCTCTGTGATTTATTTCTGAAGTTGTCAGGTGAGTTTCATTTGCTCCCTTTTTAAATGCTTTTACAATCTATATTTTTAGGCTGAGAATACACGCACTTTATCTTAAACGCAATGAACACAAGTACATACTAAATTCTATACCGAGTTTGAACCAAAAATCCCTTAGCTTTGGTAATTAGTAACTGCCAGTTATAAGAACTGGTGGGCGCGAGTAGTTGTATATGGATCCATAGGGCTTGACATCCCCGTCTGTTTCAGGTATAGAAACCCTAGCCTGAACTATAAAACAGACGTATGCTATTTGAGTTTAGTATACGTTGGATTGCGTGTATTGTACATGTTGGTTGCATGTATGTTAAAACAGGGGTACTTATTATAACATTAAAGCTTAGTTACCAGGGTGCTCAATCTTGTAGAATAATTTGATAAACGTTTCTGGATGAAACAACTGAAATCTTGTGATCCACCTTTATATACAGATTATGCGCAACATTAATACTATGAACTCACCAACCTTTGTGTTGACACTTTTAGCATGTTTATTCTCAGGTCCCTAGAAGTCTTTCGCTATTTGCTTATACGTTATACAAGCTATTTGCATGGAGTCATACATGCTTTATTCGAGAAAACTTTGCATTCACAAAATCATCATCGTGTATCTTATTTTGACGGCATTGTCAACGGATGTATTATTGTAAACTATTATTTACGGTGATTGTCTATATGTAGAAATCATCAGAAGTCGAAAACCTTAGATTTAGATATTCATTTATGGTGTGCCTTTTTAAAAGAATGCAATGTTTAGAAAACGTGTCATATAGAGGTCAATACCTCGCAATGAAACCGGTGAATAACGTACTGCATCAATAGTGATTTTGGCGGGTCGTTACAAGTGGTATCAGAGCGTTGGTTCTAGGGAATTAGGTGCATTAATGTGTCTAACCTGGATCGTTAGGATACATTAGTGATCTAGTCTAGAACCGTGTCATTATACTTATATGTGATTATGTGCATATTATGACATTAATATAATATTATTATTATTATTGGTGAGAAAGTATTTCTCCTTTTGATTACAAGCCTTCTCCTGCTCAAGCGAGTTCAATTTCAACACCCCGGTTACTGGAAGAAAAAAAAAACCGGATGCGTCATTCAGGACTTTCGAAATTCCTGACATTCCTACGTGAGTTATTACTCATATATTTTTATAGATATCATATGTGTTATATTATGTGCTTATGTGCTTCGATTCAGAAACTCCTGACATCTCGAATTGTGAATCGGAAGAAGTCTTTTCCGACTCACGAAGATTCTCAATAGTTTCAAAGACATTCTTACGTCATTACCCTTTCAATATTATTAATAAATATTATATTCTCGTACTATTTTTAGTACGCCCCTTTTTGAAATTATTTAGATTTATAAATTCTGGAAAACGATACTTGTTTTATATCCATAAATATTTTGGATTAGTGTTAGAATAGAAGCATGAGTTAGTGTAATATAATAACAGATGATCGACGTGATTATATTACAGTAAGTCATGTGGAAGTTCTAATGGAACGTGATGAGGGTAAAACTTGATCAACCTTACCTTCACCACATACCATGTTACATGACTCTTTTATTTTCTCTGCTGACATCTGAATATACAGAGACTTTATATGTGTGACATCATTCGAGGTCACACGTAATTTCCTTCTCATCTTTGTCATATCATACTTGCACTCCGAGCAGCTTATTCAAAGGTATTCGTCATCAAAGGACTATGATCTCGTTTTACCAAACTTTCATACTTAACTACAAGATGCTCGATCTTTCTATGTCAAGACAAACATTTCTATCCTCACTTGTTTCCTAAACGCCGTTTAATCACACCAAACAAAATTTCGAGACGAAATTCTCTTTAACGGGTAGATAATGTAATAACCCGACCTTTTCCGTTAAATACTTAACAACCGTTTATTAATCAATGATTTTTTCACGCCAAATTTTTTTTAAGAACATACTACTTTTGATATGTGTTAATTTATCACTAGAAAATTTTGAAGATTAGTAATAATAAAGTTAAAAATTGAAACTACTAACTTATGAAAGATATATAAATACTTTATTTAAAAAAAATTAGAATAAGATGATAAATAAAAATATATAATAAATGATTAAATTGAATTTCAACATCACTAGATTCATATCTATTTCTAGTCACTATTAAGATTCAATTTGTAAGAATTGTTTATAATATTTTTTAATATTATTTTTTTTTTGTAAAACACTACGGTTAGTGAAACCAGGAAAAATATCTTTTCAAACAACAGAACGTATGAATTTTTAATTTTTAATAATTATATTATATAATAAATGAGTTTTAGAAATCATGTTAATTAAGTAGGATATTCTTAAATTATAACCCGTGTTTATTTAATTATCACACCCGTAATATATCTATTTACCCGTGACTACACATTTAATACCCGTGTTTATTAATTATAACCCGTGACTATACAGTTAATACCTGTGATATCTATTATTAAGATAACTATATCACCCGTGACTTATTTTATATCTATATATTTCTTTCATCTCATCTAGTACATACATACACGTTCTATTTTTTCTCTTCTTTCTCCTAATCAATGACTCCAATACTAATCATCATCATCATCATCATCATCGACACTTCAAGCTTCAAGAACTCCATCAAAAACTTACTTGATCGTTAAATTGAACACGGATTCTTGCTCCTCTCAAAGAGCTCTACACATCCATACCAACAATTTTTTGATTATAGTAAGTTTTAAAAACTCTAATTTTTGGGTTTCATGTTTTTATTACATATTAGGGTAGATATAGTGTCTAGTGCTCAAGTCCTTGTATGTATGCATGATATTATTCATTAATTTGATCGTTTGATGACTTTTTGAAGAATCACGAATTTGTTTTGTGTGAGGTCAGAAACTTGAACTTGTTGAATGTATAATATTATGAGATAATCAGAATCCTCTTGAAAAACTAATAAGTTTGGGCTTTGGAATTTCGAATTTTCGTTACCGAATGCTCATGTTATGCTTAATTGAAGTTTTAACTCGTTTTTATGAATGATCACGTTTTTCATTAATATGCTACTGATATGAACATGATATTTTCAGTTTATGAAATGTTTATAAATGAAATCCTTGTGAAAAATTAATAAGTTTGCTCTTTTGAATCGCATGTTTTCATTATGTATAGCTCAAGTTATGATTAATTGAATTCGGTTTGAAAACTCGTATTTGAAATTGAGATTCTGGAAAATTTGAGTTTACAATCTGTTCTTGACATGTTGATATTTGAAAAGAGCTTGAAAAATTATTAAGTTTTCATTTAGATATCGTGCGGATTAGATTTGTGAGTCAAAAGTTAGGATTAGAATAAGGTACCTTTCGGGATAGGCTGAAAAAGTACGTTTTTAACATAGTTAACGAGGTATAATTAAAAATCTGGGTTGATAGGATTGTAGACGTTGAAAATCTATTGAATTTAGACTCAATAATCGGGTCATTTCGATTTTTCTTGAACTCTATACACTCGTTCAAAGTTTTGTACATTTTTATTATAGTGCTGTTAAAAACTGATTTGACCAACGTGTGCATTTGCGGTTGCTGGGGCTGTTTCGGGACATAACAGGTCATGGGAAAAATTGTGCAGGTTCTTCACTTAAAAACGCCGCATCTCCAATTGGCGGTGACTGATTTGGAGTTGCGATTATTTTTCTAAAAATCACAGAAGTTACTGCTGTAAACCGTGTTTTAAACTCGTGTTTTTGCAAATATTTTGTGTTATAAAAATAATGACCAATACTTGAGACTTGAGACTTTTTGTATGAACTTAATACACTTATATTAACTATTTCATATATTGTGGTGTGTTCTAAAGTGGTAAATTTGTATAAGTATAAACCATGTAATTAAAACCGACCGTTTGGACACTTGACCCGTTTGAGCCTAAAAATGTCAAAATGGGTAACGGGCAACTTGGACATCCGATATATCAATTTAAGTAAGTTTGAAGATTGTAATATGTTAAAAATGAGTTTTGGCATGTTTTGGTCAAAATGGGTATTTATGACCCATTTGGGTCATACGCGCCTACTTTGACCCGTATGCGGAATTTTGAGGATCAAAGGTATGTAACACGTCTAAAATATCATTTTTAAACTTATGACATGATTTTTACATGCTCAAGTATTATGGTTTGGAATTTGAGTTGTCAATGGAAAATTTTTATTATTTTAGTGAAAGTGTCAAAATGACTCTCGGGCTCACTTTGTAGGCTCGTAAATTGTAAATGATTAAGTTATGGTGAAAACTATTAATTGATTCAGAAATTATATATGAGATGCTTCAGAATGATGTAAGATATGTATGCTTTTGTCGAGTCAAAACTAGTTTAAAACGAGCATGAAAACAGGATGTTGTGGCTGACTTTTAGTTTTGGTAAAGTGTCAAAAATGACTCTTAGGTCTACTTTGTGGACTCGTAAGTTGAAATTAGTTAAGTTTGGATAAAAACTATTATTTGGTATTGAAAGTATTTACGACATGCTTTAAAATGATATATTATATGTATGATTTTGTTAAGTCTAAACGGGTTTAGAAGAAGCGAGAAAATGGATAATCGTTGCTGATTTTGAACACTTTAAAACATTTTTATCAGCATTTTATGTTTCGAGAGACTGTTTTCGCAAGGTCATAACTTTAAAACCGTAACTCCGTTTTTGTCAAATAAACTGTCTATAGAAAGGTGGGATGACATACTTTCCAATGGTCATGACCTAAGGTATTATATCGAAATTGGTGGGACCCGGAATCAGCTGCAAAATACCTAAAAATACATATATGTAAATAATATTTTTCCAAGTAAAAATAGATAACTTAAGTTTGACTTATGTTTGACTATTTGACCAACTTGGGTAATATTATGAGATTGTTGACTTGTGTTTGACTTGTGTTTGACTTACTTTGAACTTAATGCAAAATTACATGGTTTAGATATTGGTAATTCGATGGTTGATGAGTACTTTCGTGAAATTGATAATATTGCAACACAAGTTCAGAATCTTGGCACGAATGTTGACGATCATGATATAGTCATGTATGCGGTTACCGATCTTTAAGACAAGTTTGCCCATGCTAAACATAATATTATACATTGAGATCCGTTCCCGGATTTAGAAACCATACGCTCCATGTTAACCATGGAGGAGATGACTCTTAATCGCAAACAAAGAGGCTCCATCGAATCACTTCCCAATGCTTCGAAATCCCTCGGCTCTCATGGTACAAACCGGTTCCAACACATCGTTTGCAAACGCCACCCCAAAACCGTGTAGGAATTTTTCGAAAGGCTACTATAGATTTGGAGAGAAGTATAGGTTTATTCACCAAGGCATTAATCGTCGATCAAACAATTCACAAGGCTCCAGTTCCGTTCAGTCTCAAGAATTAAATCAAGAACAACTTTTGAATTTACTTTTGGCCCAACAGCAACACTTACATGCCCATGGTTTTAATCGGGCCACCTCGCCCACAACTATAGTGCCAACAACAGCCTTTTTTATGAGTAGGGGTCTACTACACAATCTGCATTAGGCTAGCGCGGTTTACTACCAACCCCACCCTGGTTTCATAGGGCCCAGCCCGCCTCTATTGGGCCTCAACATGTTAGTCAGCAGCCTATTGGGTTGGCCACATCTCAACAGCTACTTGGGCAGCCCACGGTTATTATGGAGCTCCATTCATTTCGTGTGGGATGTTTACTGTTGATCTGAACATGCAAACACATGAGACTATTCTACCTACTGCGTTCAGTGCCATGACATTACCGGATTATGGTGCCGCTGGGTGGAACATGGATACTCGTGCGTCTACTCATCTTACCTCTAGCATTATTAACCTTAGTATTGTTTTTAATAATTGAAAATATGTCGCCGTCGGTGACAGGAACACCATTCCTGTCATCAACACTGATCATAGCTTGTTACCTAACCTTCACCGACCACTACACTTACATAACGTCCTTGTAACACCTAAAATTGTTACAGATCTTATTTATGTCCGTAAATTTACTCGTGATAACCTTGTGACTGTTGAATTTGACCCTTTTGGTTTTTCAGTTAAGGATTATCTGACGTGCCATCTTCTTCTCCGATGTGACAGTACCAGAGACTTATACACAGTAACACCTCATTCATCATAGCATGCTCTTATCACAAGTCCCGTGACCTGGCACCAACGTCTCGGACATCCCGAGAATGATGCTTTTCGTAAACTTATTTCAAATAAAGATATTATATGTAATAAAACTACGTCGCCTTAATTTTATCATGCGTGTCAACTTGAAAAATACGTGCGTCTTCCTTTTTATGTTTATAGTATTAATGTTACATCTGCTTTTGATATAATTCATTATGATTTATGGACTTCGCCTGTTGCTAGTATTAGTGGTTTAAAATACTATATTATATTTCTTGATCATTTTAGTCATTATGTTCGAAAGTTTCCTCTACGTTATAAATTCGATGCATTTAATGTATTTGTACAATTCCACACATTTGTAAAAACACAATTCCAATAAGAAATAAAAGCCTTTCAATGTGACCAAGGAGACGAATTTGATAACAACACCTTCCATCACCTCCTTCATTTTAACGGTATTCAATTCCGACTCTCATGCACTCAGACATCTTAGCAAAATGGTAAGTCTAAACGCATGCTTCGTATCATCAACAATCTAATACGTACCCTACTCTTCCAAGCCCATCTACGTCCCATCTACTAGGTCGAAGCACTTCACATGGCGGCCTACCTTCTTAATATCCTCCCATCTTCAGCTATTAACCAAGAAATCTCACACACGCACTTATACAAACAAAAACCAAACTACACTATCCTTCGCATCTTTGGATGCCTGTAACACCCTGAATTTTATACATCAGAAGTGTCATCAGAAAGTGTCAGTAAAAGTGTGCATCAGAAAGTGTCACTGAAAGTCAACCTAACACTTATGCATTTTCAGAATTTACATCAGAATCAGAATCTATCAACCTCAGTCCCTGAACTTTTAAATGGAAGCTAAGAACTGCAGTTATCGCGTTTGGAGCACGTTTGTCGCGTTTTGGTACATCACGGAATGCGACAAACATGGTCAAAATGCGACGGCCTTAAAAAGCCTGGTCCTGATCAATGTGTCGTATTTTGGTAGGGTGTATCGTGTTTGGGGTGTCGCGAAACGCGATAGGTAGTCGCGAAACGTGACAGATGTGCAGAATGACCATTTTGAACTCGTTTTTGGGGTTTAATTTGGGGGCATTTGAGTCTTTTCACTTGTGGACGAGTTTTAAGCCCCAAACCTTATCTCTATCTCATTCTTCACACACACAAACACTTTCATCCATTTCTAGAGAGAGGAACCCATTTTAGAGAGAGAGAGAGCTTGGTTTGAAGAAGAAGAAGAGTGAATCGGGTCAAGTCGCGAGTGTTAACGTTGTTCATCTCGTTCCTAGCTACATTTTGGTAGTGGTGGTAAGTTCTAACTCCGATTTTTATTGTTTGATTCTTGTTTGAGTTAGGGTTTATCTTAGTGATGAGTTGTAGAACCCACTTTTTGTGGAATTTGGGGGTTTTTGGGTATTGTTAGTGTATGTGAACCCGATTATTGTGGGTTTAGGGTTTGATGATGAATTTGGAAGTATTTGTCGTGGTTTGAGTGTTAAATCACTAGATTGTAACGTTGTTAGTAATTTTGATATTCTTAAGAACAAAGTTGCTAGTCAAAATGGGTGTTGACTTGGTTTGGGTCAAATTTGGTAATGACACTAGTTTTGGCCAAATGGATGTTTAAACTTTTGTATTAAGCGTTAAATGATGTTTTGGGATGTAATTACTCGAGAGAAGTAATTTTGGGTTAAAATAATATTTTAACATAAATCAAACGTGATCAAACGCAAAATGGGTAAATATTACACGTGTTGGGGTTTTGGTGTAAATGACGTTCAAAATGGTTACTACCTAAGTAGTAATTTAGTGTTAAGACCTAGGTTGGTCTAATTGGTGTAAAGTATAAATTGGGTTAAATTGTACTTTGTAGAGTGGGTTTGAATTATCACCCGAAGTGGTAATTGGTTTGTGTTCATTAGATGTTAAATGAGCGGGTTTTGGTGAGATCCCTCGACTAAGGAATGTGAGTGTCGGGTTCTCTTTAGAGAATTGTTATTTATGTGTATATTGTACCTATGTGTGGTATAGGTGGTTACTTGCTTGGATTTGAGGACGGAGCTCTTGTTATACATTACTTGTGCGGGCATACCAAGGTGAGTGGAATATTTATGTATGTATGTATATGATTTATTTGCCCGTGTTAATTGTGCACATAGCCGTTTTGTGCGAGTAATAGCCGTTATTAAGTGATGTCATAGCCGTTTTGGAACACTTTAGGGTAATACCATAACCGTTTTGGGATACCTCGGGGTTAGCATACCATAGCCGTTTTGGGCGCTAACCGAATAACCGGTTCTTACTCACACGTTGATCAAGTGATGCCATAGCCGTTTTGGAACACTTGGGGGTGATGCCATAGCCGTTCTGGAACACCTCGGGGGTTAGCATACCATAGCCGTTTTTGGGGCGCTAACGGTTGTTATGAACACCGATGACTTGTTCGCGAGGTCATTCCCTTGCGATTATTGGTTAACCATGGTTTATACTTGTTAATGTTTAGCATTTCATTATTATTATGATTATTATGCTAATGATGTTGCTAGTTGTACGATTTGACGATATTAGCTTTTGTTATGAGATGATATGCGATTATATGCATTATATGATGTCGTGGATGCGAGTAGGTAAATTGTATATGCATGTATATATTTATTCTACTCATCAAGCTTTAGTTTACCCCTCTCGTTGTTTACCTTTTTACAGGTATCGTGATTGTGAAGCTAGCTAGTTGTTAGACTAGATGCGTAGGAGCGCTTGAGCTCGATGGGGCAGCTTTTGGATAATTGGACGCGGATTGGGGATTTGGTAGTCCTCGGGATTATGCTCTTGGTATCGGGATGGGTTATTGAGTATTAACCCGTAATTCGTGTGATTGAGTCATTATTGCAAATGCTTTTGTAATATGTCATTTGTCTACCAAGAGTCATATTAAAATGAAATGTGTCATTATGATAATGCGTACTCGGTTAAAACTATTTGGAATGGTTTATGTAAAGTAGATGTTTAATGGGACTTAACTTATAAAAAAAATGTGCTTCGTTTTTGGTAAACGGATTTGGGGTCGTTACAATGTCTCTACTATTCACACCTCAACGCCACTAATAAACTGGCTCCCCGCTATACTCCGTGCATATTTCTTGGGTATCCATCTAATCACCGTGGCTACCGGTGCCTTGACCTCACCACAAACAAAATCATCTTATATCGCCACATCACCTTCGATGAAACCTCCTTTCCATTTGGTTCCATGACTCCTACTCATCCCCCTTCTATGATTTAATGAACCCTCCGACGAACGTCTTCTTTCGCACTATACATCTCTATAATCCTGACACTACCTCAGAGACACACCCCCTCCTACTGGGGCTACCACTGTCACTACTCCCACGGATCCACAACCTCCTCCAACTGAGGCTACTGCTACCACCCCTACTTCTCACACGGAGACAAAACCTTCTCCAACTGAGGCTACCGCTACCACTTACACCACTCATACGGGGCCACAGCCTCCCCTTACTGAGGTTACATCCTAGTCCACCACCCCATGATCACGCGCACTCACTTTGGCACTACCAAGCAATTACAACGTCTTAACCTTCATACTTTTGTCATCTGAGACTTGCGCCAACTCACTCCTTCTCGCTCCAGTGCCGAAGCAGAATATCGCAGTGTTGCAAACGCGTCGCTGAGACTTGCTGGATTCGTAACCTGCTCCGCGAGTTGCATTGCCCTCTCACTCCTACTGCTCTTGTGTACTATAATAACATCAAATCCGTATACCTTGCCTCTAATCCGGTTGAACATCAATGAACCAAGCATATTGAGATTGATATTCACTTCATCAGAGACTTAGTTGCTCAAGGAAAAGTTCACGTTCTTCATGTTCCCTCCAGGTATCAGTTTACGGACATATTCACCAAAGGACTTCCTTACACATTATTCGATGACTTTCGAACCAGTTTGAGCGTTCGAAGTACTACCGCTCCAACCGCGGGGGGATATTAGCCCAGTGTTTGGTCCATATTGGCCCATATAATTTGTATTGTAAGGGCTTAGCCCATTTATCTTGTTATGGCTATATACCTATAAAATGCTTGTGTATTGCACTGGAATAATCAATGCAGCACATCGTTTGTTAACAAAATTCCATTCATTTTAATGCATTGATAGATAGATTGTAATGTACATTTAATGATTCATTCACTTAGTGCATTACAGATTCTACTGTACAAATAAATTATACATAAATTGAGTGTATTTAACTATTTATAAACAATTTTGTTGGGAACCCACCCTTGTGGTTCAATGGTTCACTCATTTGCACTTGTGCATTGGGAAGAGGGTGGGGAGGTCTCAAGTTCGAGTGCCTCTCCTTAAAAATATTCGTGGGATTTATTTCCTGAAAGACGAATTTCCCCGGGAAAGGTTTTATCGACCCGTATTTAGGACCCAGGTCCGACCGCCTGCTCCTCGGGATGGTATAAGGTTCGGATCCCTGTAATGCGGTTCGGGTTTCCTGCCCGAGAGCACGTGCGTGCGTGGCAAATGAAAGTATTCGATGCCAACAACTTGTCTTTCAAATTTAAAAAAAAAAAACAATTTTGTTGAATTTATCACTACTTAAACCCCATTAAAATTTCAACTCATATACATAGTTACATTTAACCCCTTATAGTTACTTCTCTTGACAAAACATGACCTTTTCCATTTTATAACTAACAAGCAGGTGACCAGTCGCGCTGGCTACTGCTTCAACTTGCACAAAAACTTTTTTTGTAGTACATGAACGTAACATAACTTACGAGACAATAATTTTTTTCAACATATTAAACACCTCTTACAGTCTTACAGTTGTAGACAAGATGTACAATATGAAAAAGGTTGGGAAAGAATTATACTATAAAGTAAAAAAAGTTAGAGGGTGTGAAATAAACAATAAAATGAGGGAAAATTCCCAAAAATACACTTTTTAAAAGATTTAATCAATATATATTTTTTTCAAAAAGAAAATGACAATATACACCATTGAGTAACCCATCATGAGTGGTCGACCACATGTATGAGTGGTCGACTACACATTTTTTTTACCTGTAGCCGACCAAGTATTGGTAGACCACTTCACAATGATGGTAGACTATGTAGTCAATCATCATTTTGAAGTGGTCGACCAACTCCTTGGTAGACTATGTAGTCAACCATCATATTGAAATGGTCGACCAACTCTATGTTTGGTAGACTATGTAGTCAACCATCATTGTGAAGTGGTCTACCAACACTTGGTTGACTACAGATAAAAAATTTGTAGTCGATCACTCTATACATGTGGTCGATTCAATGGTGTATATTGTCAATTTTTTTATAAAAGTATATACTGCTTAAATTTTTTGAAAAAAGTGTATTTTTGACAATTTCTTTAAAATAAGATGAGAACGTGGAAGCGAAGGAAATGAACTTGAAAAATATTTGAATAATATAATGATACTGTTATAATTCAGTAGGCTTATAACTACCTTTAGTGGCCTAGTTCTTGACTGTAGACTACTAATAAGTATATAGAGAGAATATGAGAGAATATGAGAGAATATATTTAGTGTGTGTTTTATAAACTCATAACACACATATTTATACTCAAAAAATCTACTATACAATATCTATAATAATAATAAAATTAACATCCAATTTAACTTTTATAACACTCCCCCTTGGATGACAATTTTATTAGAGAATAACTAGTACTGCCTCGTTAAAAACCTTGCTAAAGAAAACCCATTGGGATAAAACTTTAGCTAAGGGAAAAAGAGTGCAGCATAGAGTTGACTCCCCTTCAAGTAGGCAACGCCTGAATTGTTACATTTTCTGAACATGCCTCATGCCAATATTATGAATGTGTGTTCTGAAAATAGCAGTTGGAAGTGCTTTGGTGAAAAGGTCAGCAGAGGTTTTACTTGACTGAATATATCTCATTTCAATCTGGTTGTCCTTAATGAGATTTAGAGTGTATGAGAAGAATCTAGGAGGTATGTGTTTTGTTCGGTTACTTTTGATATACCCTTCTTTCATCTGTGTTATGCAAGCTACATTATCTTCATAGATAGTTGTTGGACTTTTATCGCGTTCTAGTCCACAAGAATCAGTAATGAGTTGTGTCATTAATCTCAACCAAAAACATTCCCGAGTAGCTTCATGTAATGCAATCACTTCGGCATGATTTGATGATGTTGCAACAAGTGTTTGTTTTTGAGAACGCCATGATATTGCGGTACCTCCATTTAGGAATACATATCCATTTTGAGATTTAGCTTTATGTGGATCAGATAAATAACCTGCATCTGCATAACCAACCAAATCTTGTTTCGATTCGTTAGAATAAAATAATCCTAAATCAGTAGTTCCTCGAAGGTATCGAAATATGTGTTTGATCCCATTCCAGTGTCTTTTGGTAGGAGCTGAGCTGAACCTTGCCAACAAATTAACTGCAAAAGAAATGTCAGATCTTGTACAATTTGTAAGATACATAACAGCTCCAATTGCACTAAGATATGGTACTTCTGGTCCTAGGATATCTTCATGATCTTCACAGGGAAGAAATGGATCAGTGTCAACATTAAGTGATCTAACAACCATAGGAGTACTTAATGGTTTTGCCTTGTCCATATTAAAACATTTTAAAATCTTTTCAGTATATGTTGTTTGATGTACAAGTAAACCATTAGGAATATGTTCAATTTGTAAACCAAGGCAATACTTGGTTTTTCCGAGATCTTTCATTTCAAATTCTTTCTTTAGAAGTTGAATGGCTTCATGGATCTCTTTTTTTTGTACCTATGATATTAAGACCATTGACATAAATAACTACGATATATATCTGGTCATTGTTTTCATAATTAAAACACATGTGCAAATAAGTTTATATGTATACACTTTTCTTATCAAGTAATCACTTAATCCGTTATACTATTGTATCAACCCATATAAAAATCTTTGTGATTCAATGGAATACATTTCTTTAGGTTTTGCGTTAGATGTTTCTGATACCTTAAACCCTTCAGGTATATTCATATATATCACTATCAAGTGATTCATATAGATAAGTAGTAACAACATCCATGAGATGCATTTAAGTAACTACCAGGTTGATTAAGTATCTAATAAGTAATTGTATCCATTACATAAGGATAAGTTTTCCTCATAATTCATTTCTGGTCTTTGTGGGAAACCTTGAGTTACAAGTCTAGTTTTGCCTTGTATCTTCATTTGCACATTTCTTTTTCGGATAAAAATTCATTTATATCCCATACGTTTCACATCTTTAAAAGTGATAACGATTGATCCGAAAACTTTTCTTTTATTGAGTGATTCTAATTCAGCTCGTATTGCTCCTTTCTGTTGAGCTCAATCATGTCTATTTTGATATTCAATGACAGATTTTGGTTCCAGATCATCATCTTTATTCATGATGTCATTGTAACATTATATGAAAATATCTCATCAAGATTTTTCATTTCATTTCAGTTTCATAATATTGCATAATTTATTGCAATTTATGTATTTACATTTATCAATATCCTCTGCAGAAGGAGTATTGATTTGTGGTTCTTGTTGAACACTTTCTTTTACCTCATTATCAGCTGATTTTCTTTTTCGAGGATTTTTATCTTTGGAACCAATTGGTCTCCCACGTTTCTGCCGTAGCAAAGGCTCATGAGTGACATTATTGCCAGCTTTTGTAATTTCAATTCTAGCTGAAGCATTTACTGCTGGTATATATGATTTAGTCACTTATTTTTTTGTATCTTTAAATGCATAAAGTAATTAATTTGCAAGTTCTTGCATATGCATTATATTTGAACTTTCTTTTCGCATTCTTTTGTGCGATGATCAATATTCCTTAATTGATGTTCACACCATGAAACATCATTTTATTTATATTTCATTTCTCCCCATTATATTTGAACTTTCTTTTCGCATTCTTTTGTGCGATGATCAATATTCCTTAATTGATGTTCACACCATGAAACATCATTTTATTTATATTTCATTTCTCCCCCTAATATAGGGAACAATGTTTCATTAAAGTGACAATTGACAAAACTTGCTGTAAAAACATTACCCGTCATGGGTTCAATATATCTTATGATTGAAGATGTTTCATATCTAACATATATTTCAATCCTTCTTTGAGGAACCATTTGTTGTGGTTGTTCAATTAAAAATACACTGCACAACCAAATGTTCTAAGATGGAAAATATTTGGTCTCCACCAAAATTAAGTTGGTAATGGAGAATATTTATAACTTGCACTTGATTTAATGCGAATTAATGTCACATCATGTAAATTTACATGTCCCCATATAAATATTGAGAGTTTTGTACTCATTTCTAATTGTCTAGTTATTAGCTGTAAGCGTTTATCTATTGATTCAGCTAAACCAATTTTGTGTATGCACATGAGCAACTGGATGTTCAACAACAATCCTTGTAGACATATAATAATCATTAAAAGCTTGAGATGTTAACTCACCAGCATTATCAAGTCTCATCCTTTTAATGGTGTAATCAGATTAATGTGTTCTTAATTTAATAATTTGTGCAAGAAACTTTGCAAATGCCATATTATGGCTTGATAACACACAAACATGAGACCATGCGTTAGATGCGTCTATTAGAAAAATGGTCCACATGATGGATGAATTGGTCCATATATATACCCTTGAATTCTTTCAAGAAACATTGGTGATTATTTCTCAATGTGCTTTTCATTAATCGCCATATGTGATTTTCATTAATCACCATATGTGTTTTTCGTTAATCATTATATGTGCTTTTCATTAATCACTATTTGTGCTTTTCATTAATCACCATATGTGATTTTCATTAATCACCATATGTGCTTTTCATCATATATCATTTTCACCATATGCGCTTTTAATCATATGTGCTGCGCTTTTCGTCATATGCACTTTTCATTATATGCGCTTTTAATTATATGTGATGCGCTTTTCATCATATGCGCTTTTTATCATATGCGCTTTTAATCATATGCGCTGCGCTTTTCATCATATGCGTTATGGTCTAAAACCATTTATTTATGAGTGATACATAAAAAAAAACTAGGCATCTTAGAAAATTCAAACCATTCAAGTCTCAAGGTAGCTCAGGGTTAATTTAATCAAGATTTGTCAACAGATTCACTCTCGTTTTCTTTTCTTTTGGGACTTATTTGTAGAGCTAAACAAGATGTTCATGTATTCAATAAATACTAGACTGGTGATCCACGTTACCAGATCATTAATAAGAATCTCCGGAATTCTTATAAGAGCGTCTACTAATATCTTTAATTTTATTCTTTCATGGATCACTGTTATTATTTTTTATTTTTTATTTTATTTTTTATTATTTTTTATTTTTTTATTTTATTTTTTGATAATTAATATCGTATCTATCTTTGAGTATTTTCCATAATACACTTGGATTTTCGATCATATAATATGTAGATTCTAAGGACTCGTCAATATGTTTGATAAGAAAAATACTTACTATTGCTTTCTCTTGTTCGGAATAATTGTTATTTTCATTCAGGGTTTCTAAAATACAGTTTGATTCGAGATGTTTTTCTACATTCATAACCCATGTTAAGTAGTTGTTCCCACTTGTTCTAAATGAGCAAATTTAAGCCTTTTCAAATTCGACATTTTCTATTATCATAAAGATGAATAACATAAATCATAATCATAATCAACTTCTATTCATAGACAAATAATAAAATGAAATTAGAATCATTTTAAATTCATAAGCAGCAAACAACAGAATAATGGTATGATTACAAATAATAAAACCACAAGGACAGGATAGAATATAGGTTCACCCGGTGGTATATTAGCAACAATGATGATAGTTAATATGACCAATACAATAGGAAAAATCATCCTTGTGTGAATCATTTTTACAAAAACTTTTTGAGAGTAGTAATCTGAAAAATGAAGATTGATTTGTGAAAATGTGAAAACGGAGATGTTTATTTTATATTTGAAAAATATAGTTGTTGTAACGTCGTCTGTTGACGTTAACAACCGTTATGTATATATGACCGTTGTAACGTCGTTAGTTGACGTTAACGAATAAAGTCACTATATCAAAACGCGTATGAGTAATATAAAGGACAAGATTTTTTTTTCTTATTTTAACTTTTAAGATTTACTTTTAATAAAAATACAAACTACTTTTTCTTATTTTAACTTTTAATATTTACTTTTAATAAAAATACAAACTACTTTTCTTATTTTAACTTTTAAGATTTACTTTTAATAAAAATACAAACTACTTTTCTTATTTTAACTTTTAAGATTTACTTTTAATAAAAATACAAACTACTTTTTCTTATTTTAACTTTTAAGATTTACTTTTAATAAAAATACAAACTACTTTTTCTTATTTTAACTTTTAAGATTTACTTTTAATAAAAATACAAACTATTTTTTCTTATTTTAACTTTTAAGATTTACTTTTAAGAATAAACATTAGTATGCATGAAATAAATAATGATTAATTGCATAAGTAATCATAAATGTTAGATAACATATAAAGACCCCATCGTATTCGTATTGATCGGAATTAATCTCGACCCATGGTACCGTGTTGTCAAATGACGTGTTGCGTACATAAAGTACCATGTTGTCAAATGACGTGTTGCGTACAATCATGAGGTCTTATTAACATAAATATAAATGTTAGTGAAGTTAATAAGAGTCAGATTACAGAAAATATAATTCAGGCGGTATAACCGACCATATATAACTTAAATAACATAAATATAAATGTTAGTGAAGTTAATGAAAGTTAGTTTACAGAAATATAATTCAGGCGGTATAACCGACCATATATAACTTAAATAACATAAATATAAATGTTAGTGAAGTTAATAAAAGTTAGATTACAGAAATATAATTCAGGCGGTATAACCGACCATATATAACTTAAATAACATAAATATAAATGTTAGTGAAGTTAATAAAAGTTAGATTACAGAAATATAATTCAAGCGGTATAACCGACCATATATAACTTAAATAACATAAATATAAATGTTAGTGAAGTTAATAAAAGTTAGATTACAGAAATATAATTCAAGCGGTATAACCGACCATATATAACTTAAATAACATAAATATAAATGTTAGTGAAGTTAATAAAAGTTAGATAATTTCTTACCTTGATTAGTGACGTGTGCTTGCTTAGATAAACCTTGATTATACGGAGCACTTCGTGCTGATAACGTGTTATAATTCAGTAGGCTTATAACTACCTTTAGTGGCCTAGTTCTTGACTGTAGACTACTAATAAGTATATAGAGAGAATATGAGAGAATATATTTAGTGTGTGTTTTATAAACTCATAACACACATATTTATACTCAAAAAATCTACTATACAATATCTATAATAATAATAAAATTAACATCCAATTTAACTTTTATAACAGATACTTATTTATAATTTGTTAATTAAAATTAATATAACTTAAAAGAAAAAAATACAATATAAAACATGAGGAAACATTATTGATTAAACTAGTTGTGGAGCCCTCGCTTCCCGTCGGGGCTCCATTTTGAATGCGAGTTAAAAGAAAAAGTCTTGATCTATTTTGTAGAAATAATTTTTTTTCGACATCTAACATTGAAGGGTTGTTCCTTTTATGAAAGTTGTTTCTTTTAGGGTTTTTTTTTTTTTTTTTTAAGTTAGTTGATCTATTTTTAAAAAAAATGTTTTTCGACATCTTTTGGTAGCATTGAAGGGTTGTCCATTTTATGAAAGTTGTCTGTTTTATCGTTGAGGAAGAAAAGAGAGAAAAAAAAGAGTTTGTTGATTTTTTTGTAAAAAAGAATTTTTTTCGACATCTTTTGGTAACATTGAAGGGTTGGTTCTTTTACGAAAGTTGCTTATTTTATCGTTGGGGACCAAAAAAAGAAGGTGAAATGACGAAAATACCCCTGGTTACTATTGGTAAATAGTGAAATAGTATTTTGTCTATTAGTATATATAGAAATTTCGACATCTAACATTGAAGGGTTGTTCCTTTATGAAAGTTGCTTCTTTTAGCCTTTTTTTTTTTAAGTTAGTTGATCTATTTTGTAAAAAAGAATATTTTTCGACATCTTTTGGTAGCATTGAAGGGTTATTCATTTTATGAAAGTTGCCTGTTTAATCGTTGAGGTAGAAAAGAGAGAAAAAAAAAATTAGTTGATTTTTTTGTTAAAAAAAAAAAATTTCGACATCTTTTAGTAACATTGAAGGGTTGGTTCTTTTACGAAAGTTGTTTATTTTATCGTTGGGGACCAAAAAAAAAGAAAAAGATGAAATGACAAAAATACCTCTGGTTACTATTGGTAAATAGTGAAATAGTGTTTTGTCTGTTAGCATATATAGATATAGAAATAAAGGGAGTAAGAAAATGTTAGGCCCAAGGTTTAAACATGAGTTAGCAGACACTAATCAGCATCAAATTATTGGACTAGCTTTGCACATTCGCTATAAGTTTAGTATGTTATGTTATTTAAATCTTATCTGGGCTCAATTTTTTTTTTTTACAACCCTCGCCAAACATTTTTACCCGCATACCAATTTTTGGCCATACTAACTAGTTAAACAGGTTGGAGTTGCAAAGGTGCGAGTTTAGGGTACCATACGGGTGGTTCGGTTCGTTCCGTCTTCAACAATCTGCTGCCCGCTACGCTTATACATCTTCAAATCTTCATTTACCCGCTAAAAATTAGGTCTATTTATTTTCAAATCCCTTTTCTACGAAATTATATATATCTAATCTATATCTAGGGTTTTCAGTTTCCCCTAAATTCCCCCTTACTAATGGCATCCGATTTCATTGAATTTCACAGGTTTCTCGAAAGTAGTACACTTAAGCAACAAGCTTCGTCGCTAATTCAATGGATCAACCAGCGCGATCGAAGCGACCGTTGGATCGTGATATTGATGACGTGGATACGAATCCTGCTAACAAGAAGTTACGATTGGCGGTTAATTTGAAGAAAGTGGCGGAGATTGTGATTGTGTTAGCTAGCATTGGTAAAATTAGGGCTGGTAGAAAACCTACATCTGTTGAAGTGAATATGATGGTTGAAGCTAGGGAGAAATTAGCTGAGATTTGTGAAGAGTTTAGTCCGAAAGATGTTTTTAATAAAGAGGCATTTGGTAAGGTTTTTGAAGAGCTAGGGCTTAATAGACTAAGCGAAATGAAGTTAGGGATTCGGCCCCCCAAAATGTCTATTTCTCAGAAATTGGAGCTTACTAAACTTAAGGTGACCTGCTTATTCACTTATGGTTTGTTAAGTTGATTAAGTGTTAATTAATTGTTATGAATTTTCAGCTTGATTGATTGATATTATTGGTAGTAATGTAGTATTGATAGCACTTTATATACTACAATGTGTTAGAATTGTGCCTGAATATTTGTATTTGGTCAAGAGTATTTCATCTTTGTAGTTTAATGATTGTGGAGTAGTGGCTATATCAAGTCTTAACTTTAGTATTATAGTTATCACGTTAGGTGATGTATGATTGTGAAGAATTGAGCAGTTAAGCTTGACCTTTAGTGATCATGTTTAATCATTTTATGATTACTATCATGTGTTTCTCACTGATGTATGGGCCACTTTTTTTGCATTTTATATTAGATGGAACAGTCTGATGTCGTCCCGCCACATTCGGCTACACCTAGATGGACAAGTGAAGTAAAGCCAGGGGATCCTGGTGTCTTGACCAGCAGTCATCTTGTAAGGTGTTCTACTGCTTCAGCTGTTAACCAAACTGGGAGACCTCAATTCGGATCTATTGAACGATCAAATGGTTGGTGTATTCTGCACATTTTTTTTTTCATGTTATGCTCAATAATAACCCATCCCTTTTGACTTGTATTGCTTTAGCTTATTATTTTATAAATTGTGATATTTTTCTTATCATTTGCAGCAGACTCGGTTGTAGATCAAAAAGTTTCCCTTGATAAAGCTGGATCAGACAAGGGGCCTTCTCTTTTGAAAAACATAAATCAACGTGCACAATCTTCTCCTTCTGTTGAAACCCATATCGAAATTGGTAAACTTGTTCAAAAAGTTTTATACCCTCATATTCCAGAGCATAAAAAATGGAATCCTCCTTCAAGGGACTACATGAACAAGGCATTGAGCTGTCAAACATGCAAAGTCATAATTAACGAGGTTGATACAGCACTTGTTTGCGATGCTTGTGAAAGAGGCTATCATTTAAGATGTTCGCAGTGTAATCTAAAATCAATTTTTGGAGAGGAGTGGCGCGAGTGGCATTGTGCAAAATGCTTGACCATCAGCAATGGTAAACCTATACCTCCCAAGTATGGTCGTGTTTTGAGAAACGTAAGTACACCAAAAGTGTCTTCCAGCATTGCAGGAGCTCAAACATCTGTAGAGAAGAAACCACAATCAGCTGATGAAATCTTGATCAGCGCGTGATGTCAGCAAATGGTAACCGTTTTCTGCAAAGTGTTTTTACTGAGCCCATGGAGAATAGCAATAGATCAACAGATAAACAAGTAGTTCAGTTGAAAGCATGCGAGTATACAAGCTATAAAATCCTAGTGCTTATGATTTTTTCTTGTTTCTAAATGTTAGTTGAAATAATTTGTTAGATGATCCGAGTAAAGTTTGATAGGCCTGTTTCTGTTCCTGTTTCTATTGTGTTATAATACTTGTCGACCCCTTTTTTTTAATGCTTTTAAAAGTCATCTGGCCAATATAATTTAGGTTTTATATAAGGAGCAATGTAGCAATGTTGTGTGTAGTTGATAATTTGATATAGCTTTGTCGCTTGAAGCAGTCAGTGATGGAGTTGAACATATTTATTGGGGCCGAGATTACAATAGCAATATTGGGGCCGAGAACACAATGGCATTATGACCATCAACCAAACTCACCTACTAACCTGAAAACCATGACCCTTCCTTTTCTCTCTAACCCTCTCCCTTCCACCACCACCACCACCTCCTCCTCCTCCACCACCACCACCACCTCCACCTCCACTACTTCATCCTCCTTCAACCCTGCCTCCATCTTTCTCTTCCAGCCACCCTAAACCAACCTCTGATCTTTTTTCTGGTAATAAAATTAAGACCATATACGTCGGAGGACTAAGTCCTGGTGTCAATCTTTCACTACTTTCAAGCACTTTTCGCAAATTTGGTCCCATCCAACGCATTTCATGGATACGAGACCGAAATTATGCTTTCATCAGGTACCATTACCGCTCTCAGGCGGAAGAAGCGAAATTCGAAATGAATGGTCAAGTCTATTATGGCAATCGGATGGTAGTGGGTTTTGCCAAAACCGAGATGAGACTGCCAAATTCTAATCTTGTGTTTAAGAAGGTGAATTTGTCAAGCCAAAATCAAATCGGTTTTTATGAACCCGATGAAGGAGTCGTTCAAAGCTTGGGGAGATCTGTTATGTTAATAGATCGACAACCTATTTGTAAAGACAAGGTCATCCGGTGGTTGAAAAACAGGAACATCTTTATTATCTCTATCAGCATATGGGGAGTGTATGGATGTATTGTACAATGTCTTAATTCGAAGATTTTTCTAAAGCTATGCAAGGTCCGGGCATGGGTCAAGACGAATTCTTAGCGGTCCAATCGATGGAAGATAGAAAGGGTATCTTTTCAAAGTTCACTTGGCTAAAACTACAAGGCTTACCGTACGAGTGTGGAATGGTCGATAATGTTATTGCTATAGCAAAGAGATACGGAAGTATGTTATGTGTAGACAAGTCGACCCATAGGAAATCACAATCGTGATATTCTTATGTCTTCATGGAATGTCAAGACCCGGGTGATATTCAATACCAAGTTGCAACTTTCAAAAACTCTAAATCTTATAGAGTTTGGGTGGAAGAAGACAAAACCCATTGTGTGAACGACACAATGTTTTCGGATTTAGATGTGGAAGAGTACAATTCTGAGGTGTCAAGATTGTTATCTGCTAGTGTAATTCCCGATCTGTTGCCAGAAGTAGAAACCCATTTTGATTCAGGTGAAGCACTACAGGAAGCTGGCAATTTAAGTTCAAATTTTCAATCTCCAATTTGCAAGGATACATGTGAAAAAGGGGTAAGAAAGTTGACTTTTTACCAACTTCATTCAATGAGGAGGAATTTGCCACCGATATGTACTACAATGTTTTGCAAATTTTCAACAACTTCCAAAATTGTAGTTCAAAGCCAACTAAAACCCCTTTAAGGGACAAAATGGATGTTACTTTTCAAAAAAGTAACATAGTGGATCCCTTGAATATGTCAAACCCCCCATCACTTGTACCTAATGAGGCCCCATTAGTCAACTCTCATACTTCCAACCAAGTTAACTCCCCTGCCAAAAATCAAACAAAGAATATCCATGGCCCAAATTCACAGTGTAAACGCCCTTGTTCCACTTTTCTTGACAATTTTAATAAAGTTAAAGAACTCCAAGCTCAAGAAATCGCCCCCGTTTCTAATGTTGCAAAAACAAAACTTACAAAAAGTGAAAAGAAAAATTTATTGAAGATGAAATCGGGCAATCTAGATAAAGAACCATTTGGTGGGTTGTCACAGGCTGATGACGACGGGTTAGATGGGCTCACGGATTCAATTGGTGATGGAAAACATCCTTATCATTCTAAACCTTATGCAAAACTTGTTAATTCAAATAAACAGGAGATTCAATTAAAAAAGTATTCCGAGTTTATTAGCGAGATGAGGCAATATGGAGAGCCCCCAACACCACCTCGTAAAAAGCGTCAATGAGTTTAGCTTCTTGGATTTCGAGAGGCCTCGGTTCTAAGGTTCGAGGCTACATAGTAGGTCGTATGGTTGCTACATATCACATCCACTTCGTAGATATCCAAGAAACAAGGTTAGTGATGTTCGAAAACCGGTTATGAATGTTATCTGGTAATATAACACATACTGAGGCGTTCTAGTGGGCGCTCTAGGAAGTGCGGGAGGTTTATTGTCTATTTGGCGTGATGAATTTTTCATGTTGCTCGACGTGGTATTTGATCTTAATGGATCGCTACTTATGTTGAGTTTTTTCCAACAAGTGTGAACATGTTAATCGTTAACGTGTATGCTCCGCAATCAGAGGTTCTAAAGCGCTTATTATGGAATCAATTGTCGATTTTGCTTACTGAATGGAATGGTCCTGTCTGCTTTCTTGGCTATTTTAATTTATCCTGTTTCCCTGATGAAAGTTTACAGGAAACTCAAGACGAGTTGAATACATTCTCTTTAGAGTGGAGTAATGGTATGAATATAAAAGCTAGCGAGTTTTGGGGTCTATTCGGGCCGGCTACTTTATGGTTAATATGTTTAGCAAGAAATGACGTTCTTTTTAATGGTAAGTATTCATGTTGGGCCATTTTAGTCACACGCATCAAGTCTAACGTTTTCCAATGACTCGTCAATGCAAAGAGATGCCCGAGTCATCAATACTGCATTAGGGCGATGCAACCATGGGTCATTCTACGATAACAATGGCGTAAAGAAGTAGTCTAGTGTTGTTTATGCTGATATTTTTAATATTTTTGTTTTGGCTTTAAGGAAGAATTTTGCTCACTATTGTCTTAAGGTTCTTGATTGAATGGATTTTAGCTAAGTCAATTGTACATCCATGTCAATCCACTCTTGTAATCTCGGGATGTTCACTGTTTCGTGAATAGCCTGCTTTTATTTTATTTTCAAGTTTTTTGCCACACAAAAAAAATACAAATAAGATTTTAGTGAATATACGGGCATATACATATATCATACACAAAAAGACGGAAGTAATATTTAAGCTCGTGATCCAAATAAATAGAATTACACGACTGAAGTATGAAAATATATTTGCATTAATAATCAAATATCTTTTGGATCAAATTACATATATCAAAGATAATTTTGAGTTGTATAAAATTTTAGTAATATATTATTTATTTATTTATAAAATTTATTTAAAGATGAAAAACTTAACAAAATAAAGATCAAATAAGATTTCTTCAAAAATAGTAAAAATGAAGTAATAACTAGAAACAAACTCATACATAAAGAACACCACTCAATTGAATCGGTCCACTTGATTAAGGTTAATCATAAATCTAATACAAAAATTGATAGATCCATCATTTTTATGCATTAATGCGTTGTGTTGTACAACTCGTCAATGCATAAAAATGACGGATCTATCAATTTTGTGTTGTCAAACAAATAAATAAATTAAAGTGTCATGTGTCATTTTTTTGGTAGGCAAAACTGCAGTGTTGCAAAAATTGGAAAACTCACTCGGCCGATTTTTCGGGGAGAAATCAGTTTGACCTCCCTGCCGAGAACTCGTGTTGGAATCGGTCAAAAAATCAGTCAACGACCAAAAATCGGTCAAATCTCAGAAAAATCGGTCAAATCTCGAAAAAAATCGGTCAAATCTCGAAAAAAAAAAATCGGTCAAATCTCAAAAGTCAACGAAAGTCAATCGTCGATAACTCCCCGAGTTCTCCGAGTTCTCGTTTTGGAGGCCCTGCCGAGAACTCCCCGAGAATCGATTTCTGCAACCTAGGGCAAAAGTAATTCATCAAAAAAGTATCAAATTAAGGAGTACGGAGTATTATTGTTATAACATACGCGATTCCATTTCAATTTCGATGACCCCATGATTTAACCATTTTTACGTTGATTTTCATTAATTATCATATCAAGAACAATAAATAAGATTGGAGTTATAATATAAACGCTCTCTTGATGTGTGTAACTACAGTAATAAATAATAAATGATTTACTAACATATAAGGAAAAGTAAACACTATAAATATGGACATGTAACTCTATTTCTCATCATTCCAATTTCGATTTCAACATATAATTTATTTATTTTAGTGATTTTAGTGATCGATCTTCGTAGCTATGGCTAAAATTATCACCACATTTCATATCATCTTCATTCTTCTCAGCGTTTCAGGTATAATAATAAATAATAATGTAGTAAAGTATAAAAGTGATTTAACTACTTAATTTCATAATCCATTTCTTATACTATTTCTTATATCTTTTGTAACGTAAAAAGAATGATATATTCTGTATAAAGTTCTCAACATACGGAATCAAGAAAATAAAACATTAATATGATATGCTTGTTAACGTTGTTAAATGGAATGTAATGCAGGCATGATGTTGGGGACATCAACTGCCAGAAATCATCAACCTGTTGAATACTGTCAAGAAAATTTAGGGAGATGTGGGGGAGCGGCAACCCATTGTATGATTGCGTGCCAACAAAGACATCCAGATGGGCAGGGAACTTGTCACAATGGTGAAGATGATGATTGCATATGTACTTACAAATGTGATGCATAGTTTTATATAAGAAACTACGTACAATGCAAATCTTCTAATATAGTAAATAAATGAATAATATCACGATCAATGTTTATTTATCATGTTTAACTTTGCAATGTGACTTCTAATTAAGCAAAGTTTTCTCTTCTCTTAACGTTGATATCACTTTTTATGTTTCATACACCGTCGAATTTCATATGGAACCCTTCGAAGATGAAGGTGTTGTGATGTGAATTGCACAACACATGATAAAAACCATTGATAGTCTGGTTAGATTTCCTTACATGAGGTGTAGGTGTTGGTGTTCAATACTCATTAGCAGTCAGTAGCGGATCCACAAGTTTTTTTTTTACGGATGCAACTCGTTAAAAATTTGAAAAAAAAAAAAAAAACATAAAACGGGGTAAAATGTCAAATTTTTAACATATAAATACAATAAACCGTCTAACCTTAACATATAAATGCAGTAAAAAAGATTTCTTTCGTTGGAGGCTGCAAACAGTGGCGGATCTAGGATTATTACTCAGTGGTGTCACTGGTTATTCTCTTAAAAGAAATATTTTGCCCCCGTAAAATTTTTTTTGGATCCGCCACTATCAGTGAATAGTGTATTTTTTTTTTTAACATATAAATACAATAAACCGTCTAACCTTAACATATAAATGCGGTAAAAAAGATTTCTTTCGTTGGAGGCTGCAAACAGTGGCGGATCTAGGATTATTACTCAGTGGTGTCACTGGTTAAAAACCAAAAAAAATTTACAAGATAGCTTAGTTTTTAATGTCACCCAAAAAAAAAATACACTATTCACTGATAGTGGCGGATCCAAAAAAAATTTTACGGGGGCAAAATATTTCTTTTAAGAGAATAAGATTAGAACAATTATATTAAGCAATTTTAAGATATTGGGGAGTGATATGTACACAACTATTTTTTATATGTACACAATTAAATATGTTTTAAAGTGATATATGTAAAGCATAATTAGTTGTGTATATAAAAAAATAGTTATGTACATATATTAATATTCTCAATATATATAATATATATGTAAATCATTCATAATAAACATAAATTTAAATTTATGAAAGTAGTTACGGAGTACCATACTCCTTATTTATACGTATTATTATTAATTTATTTTATTGATATAAAATTTGATTTGATTGATTGTTGATATAAATAAATATAAATAAAGTAATAATAATAAAAGGTTGAAAGAAGTCAGAATGTCAGATGAGCCATATTAGCCTACCACTACTTGTCTACTTTTCTCTTTCCTTCTGTTCCTTATCTTCTTCAATTGTTACCTGGTTATTATCTTCTTTAAACATTCAACCTTAAAAGGTATGCATCTTCCATGATATCTTCCATAAAAACATATAAAATTTCACAAAAATTAAAATTTGGGCACCGAGTGCACCTGAACCCGGTTGCCCTAAGTTGAATCCGCGTTTTTTCAGTGGTGTCACTAGTTAAAAACTCAAATATTATTCCACTACATCGCGTATTTCAGTGACGACATGTGCAACCACTCAACCATACTAGATCCGCCCCTGGCTGCCAACCCGGACTGCCCCTTTAATAGAACCGCCCCTGTTAGCAGCATATCTTGAGTTAACTAGTGAAAAATGTTAGTAACGGTCACAGGATAACCCGATTAGACCGTGTACATTTGAGTAAATGGGGATTAGACCGTGTACATATGAGTAAATGGGTAACCTGAACGGTGAAAAACTTTATCCGTTTACCCATTTACATCATCAAAATCGGACCAGTATGATCCCAAATTTGATAAAAACGCCCCGAACAAATGATAATATGTAGTTTAAATAAAACAGTCAGTATCTGTTTTTGCCATTCGCAGGAACCAAGTTTGAAAATATTCTTTTATTGACTTTGTAACTAAAATTTGTGTTTATTATGTACAGTATACATGTGGATGAGGTTCTATAAAGAACTAATCCGAGAAAGAATTTGAACTCATGTTTACTTGTGTAACTATATTTTATAATCTGAATCTGAGTAAATGATTAGCGTCTGAATCTATACTAGTTCCATACGTTATCGATATTATATCACATATGTTTTGCGATTTCATAAACATGATAATTATTACTATTGTTACTTTATAATATACTACATAAATGATCCGTGAAATTACGAATTTAATAAATTATCAAAAGTTTGAACATACTATTATGGAGAATACTTACCAAACTATAAGAAAAATAACCAAATTATTGAAGTTTATAAAATGCATATAGCAAATAATTACAACAAAAACGTACCACAAATATATTGTCCGGAACATATGCATCCGGAACATATGCATCCTAGCTTGGACAGAATAAATGAACTGTTTTCATTCTTCCACTACCATCTTCCAATTTTATCACAATTACTAATTTTCTTGTAATAAGAGCATATATTACAACATTTTATTAAGACGTATGTAACATAGTTAATCTCGTAAAAAGAACCAGTATTTGAATTCTAATAATAATAATAATAATAATAATTATTATTATTATTATTATTATTATTATAAAGTTTGCTTAAGAATTAATTATATATATTTTTTAATAATAATTATTAGTAATAACAAATTTCTTTTCAAA
Source organism: Rutidosis leptorrhynchoides (assembly GCF_046630445.1). Taxonomy (NCBI): domain Eukaryota; kingdom Viridiplantae; phylum Streptophyta; class Magnoliopsida; order Asterales; family Asteraceae; genus Rutidosis; species Rutidosis leptorrhynchoides. The sequence continues at coordinate 96,833,973 of NC_092334.1, read as the reverse complement.
TTTTTTAAATTAAAATATAATTATTATACGAAGATTGTATAATATACTTCAAATTTTAGACATGTGTTCATGATGTATTTTGTAAAAGATTGTACAGTTTGTTTTAAAGATTGTACATATGATCATGAAAATGTGTTATCATAAGGTCGTACATAATATTTCAAATATTGTATATATGGTCATGTGAGAGTGTCACCATAAGGTTGTACGTAATGCTTCAAATTCTATACATGGTGTTTACCATAAGATTGTACATAATGCTTCCCTTATTGTATAATTGTTTAAAATTTTAAAGTTTTTACATGTGTTCATAAGGTATTTTGTAAAAGACTGTATATATGGTCATGAAAGTGTTTTATCACAAGGTTGTACATAATGCGTCAAATATTATATATATGGTCATGCGGGTGTTTTACCATAAGGTTGTACATAATGCTTCAAATCTTGTACATATGGTGATGAAATGTTTTACGATAAGGTTGTACATAATGTTTCCCTTATTGTACATTTGTTTAAGATTTCTTTATTTTTATCAAGTATAATTAATTTTTTTTTACTGACATCATCAATCATGTCTTAAAAATTTTCTTTTTTATTTTAAAATTTTTAAAGCTTGAAAAAAAAAATTATGACATCTATCAAATTTGTATTTTAATTTATTGTATCGAGACGTATATACACTAAAATTCAAGAAACTCTTTATTTTCAACGTTTAGATTGAACTTGCTCGGCTCTATGTAGCCTAATCCCTGCACATAAATGAAAAGTAAACAAAAATTGTAACTTTATACTCTCTTGTTACAAATTTAATGGTCTATATTTTCTTTTCCGATACTTAAAATAATTGATTGTTTTTCGATTTCGATCGATTCGAAGGAAATATGTTTTATTAGTTGATTGTTTAATCATAAAATTTTTTATATTTTTTGAATTGCTTGTAATTGTTTATTGTACAATCAAATTCAGACAAAAAATAAAAAAATAAAAAAATAAAAAATTTAAGGTTCGTGTAGTGCAAACTCATTATACTATTGCAACCTTTTTTTTTTTTTTTTTGAAAAGCAAATATTTTATTAATACATCACAAGAATACAAAGTCAGAAGGCTGCAGTTTACATGCCTTCATCAACTCTAAAACCCAAATATATACACAGTCATTGTTGCTAAGGTAGTAACCATTGACCCTCAGTGGCGGATCCAGAAAAATTTTTCACCGGGGACGGATTTTTTTCTAAAATGTAGGGAATTTTTTTTGACAAAATATAGAGGTTTTGGGGCAAAATATAGAGTTTTTTGAGTAAAATTTGGAGGTTTTTGGGCAAAATACGAAGGTTTTAGGGCAAAATATGGAGGTTTTGGGGCAAAATATGAAGGGTTTGGGGCAAAAAAAAAAATTCCACCGGGGGCAAAATCGAAAAACTGAAAAAATTTGCACTAAAATTTCGAAATCCACCGGGGGCGGCCGCCCCCCTCCTTAACCCTTTGGATCCGCCTCTGTTGACCCTATTACACAAGAAAACTAGAAGGGTTATGCAATCAAGTATGCCAATCAATTTGCTTCGATTTACATCTTTTCACGATCCACTCATAGCTCATGACTTGTATCTCACTTAGTGGCACCGGACTCGTCCAACAATTATTTCTAAAAACCTTGTGATTTCGGTTTTTCCAAATTAGGTAACCACGCGTTCACTCAACCGCTTGCCATATCTTTGTCCCTAAAGTTGACATCGCACGATTTGCTTGACCTTTGAATAACTCGTTGATGCTCAAGTTTGTCACTCCACCAAATCCCCACCAATCATGAATCTTAGTCCAAATCTCAAGGCTTAAAGGACATGACAAGAGAGTGATCAACCGATTCAATCCCGCCATTGCAAATTGGGCAACGAACGGAATTTAAATCGATGCCTCTTTTATCCAATTCCTCTAAGACCGGGATACGTCTACGCCTCGCTCTCCACACTAAAATCTCAACTTTATTTGGCACAAAATTGTTCCTCAAAGTCTCCAAACTATTATTACCAACTTGAAAGGAATGAGAGTTAATAATACTAGTAAGAGCCTTAGTGAAAAAAATACCATTGCTTGCAAGCCTCCAAACCCATGAATCCACCTTTCCATTGTCGCGATGATGCTGGAGCAGTAGGCCTTCGAGTTGCAGCAGCTCACTAGCCAAACGGCCAGTAGGTTGCCAAATCCATTCCCATTTTCCCACTAAATGCATACCATCCCAGTTTGTACGAGTTTTGACAGTAGCTTGAACATTTGAGTCCAACCTTGATAGCCTCTTGAATTTGTCCTTTAGCGCACTATCGATTAACCACGGATCGTTCCAAAAAGAGATGGAGCTACCGTCTCCAATTGTCTTCGTGAATGAATTCCTGAAATTAATACCAAGGGAGTCTATGTATTCTCCCACGTTAACTATAGTGTTCCAAGTAGAATTATACAAACATGAAAGATGTGTCCCACCCAACCCTAAGTGCCCCGATGTCCCATAAATACTCGAAATAACTTTGACCCACAAGGAAGTGGATTTGATTTTAAACCTCCACCACCACTTGCCGAGCAAAGCTAAGTTTTTATATTTTAAAGACCCCAAGTTTAGCCATCCTTCCTCGAAGGGAAGGATGACCTCATCCCATTTGACCCGTGCAATTTTAGATTTACTTCCCGACCCGCCCCAAAAGAAAGAACGTCTCACGCACTCTAATTTTTTTATCACACTCGATGGGGCACGGAAGAGTGAGAAGAAGTACAATGGCAAGCTATTAAGAACCGAATTAATGAGAGTCAAACAACCACCAAACGAAACTGTAGGTGCTTTCCAATCCAATAACCTTTTCTCAAATTTATCAATTACCGGTTTCCAACTACTATATTTACTCATTTTAGCACCGATAGGAAGCCCGAGATATTCAAAAGGAAATGACCCGACATTGCACCCGAATAAACTAGCCGTAGGCTCAACAATACTCCCGTCAACTCCAATGCCAAATAACTTACTTTTGTTATAATTTACCTTCAACTCCGATGTAAGTTCAAAGCACTTAAGAAGAGACATGCGGTTTTCAATGTTTCTGTGATGACCCGAAAAATTTCGACTAATTTAAACCAATTCTCTTTATGATTTAATATTATGTAAATATACATATATGTATGTATATATATATATATATATATATATTATAAGATGTACAAGTAAAAACGACTTTCCTACAGTAAAACATTAATTGCTACAGTAAAAATGACTTTGCTACAGTAAAACACAATTTGCTACAGTGAAACCGTATTTTGCTACAGTGCTACAGTGAAAACACACTTTGCTACAGTAAAACACTATTTGCTACAGTAAACACTATTTGCTACAGTAAAACACTATTTACTACAGTAAAACACTATTTGCTACAGTAAATACTATTTGATGTCGACGAACTAGCAAACAGAAACAGAAAAGGCGGCCATGCGATCGCATGGCAAAAACACTGAAAACTCATGCGATCGCATGAGCTACAGTAAATCGAAAAGTAATATAAATACGCAGTTTGTTCGACGATGTTTTTCATATTTCTCTTAATATTTATATTTATATTATAATTATAATTTTAAATTTAAGTTTAATAATAATAAGGTATATACGAGGGTGTTTTTAATTCGGGTTTCAAACCGCTTTAAGCTAAGGAAATATTAGGTATTATTCGGGGTATTATTCTTGAATCCAAGGCCAACCATACAGTCATCTACCATCATTACGTCTACGCAATTTGCCTACAATATTGAATCGCAATATTGAACTGTGAGTTATAGTCTCCCTTTTTAAATACTTTAAATATTTTTGGGCTGAGAATACATGCAATTTATTTTAAACGCAATAAGACACAAGTACATACAAAATTCTACAATGAGTTAAACCGAAAATCCCTTAGCTTTGGTAACTAGTAGCTGCCAGTACATAGGATATGGACTGGTGGGCGCGAATAATTGTATATGGATCCATAGGGCTTGACATCCCCGTCCGAGCTAGAGCGCTAGCCTTTTAACGGACGTATGTTATTTGAGTTTAAGACACGTTGGTTTGCGCGTATTAAAACGAATGGGGTAATTATCACTATAGCGTTAAGTTTAGTTACCAGGGTGCTCTGTTACGTAGAATCTATTGATAAACTTTTGATGAAATCTTGTGGTCTATCTTTATATATGTTTATGACTCGAGCAATTAAACCTATAACTCACCAACATTCGTGTTGACTTTTTAGCATGTTTTATTCTCAGGTCCTTAGAATGCTTCCGCTGTGATGTGCTTGTTGCCTGCATGGAGTCTCTCATGCTTTGTACAAAGTTTATTGCATTCAAAATAAAACTGCGTTGTGTAATAAATAATTGGACTGTGATGTCAACCTGTAAATTAAAGACTTATGTATTTCGGGGTTTTGCTTATACCTAAGCATTTGCCCACATGTTTATAACTTTCTATGTTTAGAAAGTCACTTATTTTAATGAATGCAATATTTTATCAAAACGTATCATATAGAGGTCAAAACCTCACTGTGGAATCAATGATTAACGTGCCGCGTCAATAGCGATTTTGACGGGTCGTTATAGTTTCCTACACTCCAAGACCCGAAAAACATCGTATCGTCCGCATATTGTAGATAGAAAATGTGCACATTGTCTTTACTAACACGAACACCATCAAAAAGACAACTTTTAACCGCGGCTTTTGTTAATAAATTTAGCCCTTCCGCCGAAAGAATGAAAAGAAAGGGTGAAAGCAGGTCACCTTGACGCACTCCCCGTCCTAATTTGAACTCTTTTGTAGGAGAACCATTTACGAGGACGGATATGCTAGCCGATTGAAGACAAGAAATAATCCAACTCTTCCGTTTCTCACCAAAACCCATAATTCCCATTATTTCCATTAGAAATTCCCAACTCAAACAATCGAAGGCTTTCTCAAAGTCGACTTTGAACACGAAACTTTTCAAACGCTTTTGTTTAAGAAAATCCACCGTCTCATTTGCAATTAACACCCCATCAATAATGTTCCTACCCTTTAAAAAATCTCTTTGTTCATATCCTACAAGCTTCGGAGTAACTTTTCTAAAATAGGAATCCTTTATATACAAAAATTTAAAATAGGAATCCTTATGCGTAATGATAAATAAAAGTGATGCTAAATTTTTTGAGAAATTTGATCTTTATCTTATTTTTAAGCCTATTTATTTACCCTAATAAGAAACACAAAAACTGAATCACTTAATACAATCGGTCATAAGTCACTAGCTATACCGGGTGAAAACTTTTGAATGATACAAATAATACGAGTAACATTTTTATACGTGCAATTAACTTTGCTAACTAAAATAATGTTCACTTATCTGAATGGACTTTTTGAGAGGCTAATGATTCGTACACTATCAGAAATTCTAATACATCACTAAACATATTTTATAATGTTGTATTGTACAACTTTATTAAGCAGATTTACTACTGGTGTATAGATAAATTTTGATGGTGTATAAATTTCTTTTTTTAAAGATACGTACAATAACCCCACATTTTTAAGTTATAAATGCCATATTAAGTATCGAGCACAATAAATAGAATGCGAGTATGAACCTATTAATGACTAACAATAAGAAGAAGGAAAAAAAAAAGTGTAATTACTACAGTAATAAATTATTTAATTCATTATGGAAAGAATGAACATAATAAATATTTTTTTTTTTGAAAGGCAAGGTAATTTTATTGATATATAACAATGAGTACATCACGAGATGGGCATGAAACCCTTAAAGTATCACGAGAACTCGAAAAAAGAAAAACGACCTAGTTAACGGGCGGGAGCAGAGATTGCAACCCAACCCATATAAATTACAAGTAAAAGCTTGGCCTTGTTAGCCACATGTTCCAATCTATCTTGACTTCCTTATATTTGCACGAGATCCAGTCGAACGAGATAGCTTGAATTTCGCATAGGGCCACCGGGGCGCTCCAACTTTTATTTTGAAAAACCATATTGTTGCGGTTCTTCCAAATAAGACAGGAAGTGACCCATGTGACCCCTTGCCAAATTAAACCTATATTTGCGCTATCACGAACAAGTTCCACTAAAGATAATGATGCAAGACCTCCACGATTCCACCATTTGAACACACGGCACCAAATGTCATGAGCAAGTCGGCAAGAGAGAATCGAGTGTTCAACCGATTCAAGGCCATCATCGCACACGGGGCATCTAACACTATGAAGATTGATTCCCCTATTGTCGAGCTCAAGCCTAACCGGAAGACGATTCAATAAAAGATGCCACACGAAAAGTTCAACCTTTTTTGGCACTAAACCGTTACGACAAGTAGCTTCCCCATTGTTGTTGCTAATCCCAAGTACTTGCGCATCAATGAGAGAGGACAACTTTTTTACCGTAAATAATCCATTCATTGCAAGTGACCACTTCCAACTATCTTTTGTATCTCGGGACAATTTCACATCACGAAGGAGTAGTTTGAGATCATGAAACTCGCTGAGTGTACGACCCGATGGTTGTCTGACCCATTCCCAGATGATGTGATCTTCCCCCAAGTTGACCGAAGCATGATTATTGACAGACATGTATCTCCATTTCTCATCATTCCAATTCTAATTTCAATACATATTTTATTTATCTATCTATTTTAGTGATCTTCATAGCTATGGTTAATATAATCACCACTATCATCTTCATTCTTCTCAGTGTTTCAGGTATAATAATTATAGTATATATACTATATTACGGAGTATATAACACCTTTCATTATCCATTTCTTATGTAATATGCTACGCGTATAACATTATTAAATGGAATGTAATGCAGAAATTACAATGTTGGCTAATTCAGCTGCCGGAAATCATGAAGTTGCTGAGGACTGTCATGATAATTTAGGCAAATGTGACGGGGCGGCAACACAATGTATGTTGACGTGTCAAGAAAGACATCCAGATGGGCAGGGAACTTGTTTCAGTGACAAGGATAATGATGATTATTGCTTATGTACTTACAAATGTGAAACATAGTTTTATGAAACTACAATGCAAATCTCTTCAATTTTTTAACATAGCAGATAACTTAATAATATGATAATCAATATTTTATTATCAAGGTTAACTTTGCAAAGTAACTTCTATGATCTCTGTATTTACAAAGTTTATCACTTTGTGTTATGCTCTAAGCACGTAACAGCCCCCAAAAAAAAAAAAAAAAAAGGCCGGTATGCAAGTTTTAATAGACGTTATTAGCAACTCAAACATTTGCTGATGGATTAGTAAGCAACTCGAGAGATTTTTTAAGGTAGTCTACGGCAACAAAAACATCATCAAATGCCAATGCTCCAACAGCAAACCTGGCTGCTTTATGCGCTTCTGCTATTTTCTCAGGGGCGGGCTGGTAATTACTGTCATACTGATACGATTGTGCAGGGACTGGAACAGGTGCAGGTTCAGGAGCATGAACTGACCCGTTTACTGCAGTTGGGTTGTACTGACCTGTAGATGGGTAATCTGATGGTCGAGTAGCGGAAGGAGAGTAGGGTTGATCAGGGCCTTGATAATATGCTGTGGGATAATTAGCTGGAGCTGCTGGAAGGGTAGTTTCGGAAAAACTAGGATACGATTGGAAATTAGGATAATTAAGCGATGGATCTTGAGAATGGTAGTTTTGAGGAGGGATGTGATGTTGTGGTTCTTGTGAATATGATGATGAATGATGATAATTCTGTGAGTAAGTTGGATTATCAGAAGGATGTTGCTGATAATTATTGGATGGATAATTATCAGAAGGATGTTGTTGATAATTATTGGATGAATAATCATCAGATGAATTGGTTTGTGGTGGCGGGATGGTTGAAGATGGTGGGGGAAAATTCGAGGGTGCCGGTTGGATGGCTGAAGACGGGGGGTGGATGTTTGAAGATGGCGGTGGTATCTTTGATGATGGTGGAGGTGGAGAATTTTCCGGTGGTGGTGATACGGAACTATTTGTGAAATGCTGGGAATCATTTCTATCGTACGACCTGAATGAAGAATGGGATTCTGGTGCTTGTTTAGTAATTGGTTCACTACCGCTCGGTTCCAGGTCCTGCAATTGACAACGTTAAAATATTGTATATATTATATATTATATATTCATCAATAAGTTACAGCTCTTACATATCCACTGTTTGATGTATCGGACGGATCTTTATCACCGCCAGGTGGGCCCGGTACAGGTTTCCTTCCTTCTTTTATAGCTTTCCTTATATCTGCTGCTTTCCAAGCTGCGTACTTCTGTTTCTGCTCCAGCTATATAACAATCCAAATATAATTAATCAAGAATCAAGATTAACTTTGTTTCTTTCTCTTCCATTTATGAGGGTTGAGAGAATAAAACTGCTAATGGAAATAAACAAAAAACAAAAAACAAAAAAAGAAAAAAAAAAAAAAGAAAAAAAAAAGAAGTAGAAAAAGTATCAGATTGTTGAAAAGAAAATCTAGACTCACATCAGCTTGAACATCACTAAACTGGTTAAGGATCTCAAAGAAAATGCTGGCAGCATAAAACGTCTTAGCTGTATTGCTGCGACATGGTCAATATCGAGTATTAATATTCAATCAAAATCATCAGAAGTATTGATATCCAATCAAATTATCAAGATCCTTGCCATTTTCGCATATAGGCTAAAAAGGAGAGAGATAAAATCAGCGACTGAAGCTATATGATCTTAGATGAACATTGTTCGCTAGCTAAAAGAAATTATCCGTCGAGCCCACAAAGATAACGATTTAGGTAGTGGATTTTGGCCTTGGCAAACCCTTTTCACCTCACAATTATAAACCATATATAATACTGTGCTGTCCTATTATTTTAATACCAACTTAGAGCCTTAAAGAAGAAAAGTTATTCATCAAAAAACCCCTAAATACGGAACCTTGTGAGCTGTAGAGTATGACTGAAAAAAGAGTTCAGTATAAGACTGTCATCTTAACTTCAAACAGTCCATTAGTTATAGACTCACAAAGGCTCTACTTACACACGACTCATAGTTAATCAGTTAGATTACAAGCATAAGTGCATAACCAGTAGATAATACTCTAAAAGGTATTCTTAAAAGAGTGGACATTCAACAAGAAGTAGAACTGGATGCAAAAGTTAGCAAAAAGCCAAAAACTATATGATGCACAAACAATTATTCAAGCATACCAAGCATGACAAAGTAAGTAACCACAGCTAATTTCAAGTTTCCCAACGAGCAGCTAGCAGTCATTAACTTATCATATTAAACAATCAAGAACTATCAAACTCTGACACTCAATTCCAACCCTTTTCAAACAAAAAGTCATTCATAACAGATAAAAATCTAATCTTTATATAACTATTAACTAAATAAAATGTATCATAAGAAGCAAACTTATCGTACAGATCAGCTCTCCCAGCTCGGTCTTGCTTATCAGCTTTTGCAAAAACATTTGACGCAAATCCTTCAACGTGGAGATGATCATCAGGCCCCAACTGCAGTGACTTCTTATCCTGTAAATAATTAACAAACACATACGATAAGCACAGAACGAATATATTGATACCAAAAAAAAAAAAAAAAAAAAAAAAAACAAAATGCCTAGGCACTATATTAATTCAGGTGAAATTTATTACCAAGAACAATCGGTATACTACCATATAAACTCATAAATTTCATAAATTTAATTGATTTGTTTCAACACATATTATCTGAATTTTTTGATCTAACAATAAAAACATAATAATCCAGTCACTAAATTACAACCATCTAATAAACTTAATACAGCTCGCAATACCTAAAATCTTATCATACAATGAATTATCATCTTCATAATCAACAAAATCAAGTAATACAATATAATATTATATAAATAAATCTATAAATTAGGTTAAAAAATAAAGGGGACCTTTTCAAGCTGTTTCATGAGAGATACGAGCAAAGAATTGGTTGTTTTTGTTCGTTCACTTTGAGGAATCTTCAAACCTCGTTCCATCGCATACAATCGACCTATTAATTGCACTAATCAGTGAGATCATAATAGTTATAATAAATTAGGGTTTAGTAGTGAAATTGAGAGATGATCATGTACAGTAATATGCGACGAGTGGCTCGTGCTTTTGTAATTCATCGGCACGTTGAAGATATGGTAATAGTAGCTTCGCTGGTTCGTTTTCGTTCGCCATTTTTTTTTTAATAAATTCAAAAGTAAAATTAGAGGTTGCTGAAATTTGATCGAGTTTAATGTTGTTTCTTCTATGCAATAACGATGTTGCAATTTACGTGTTTAGTCCTTATAATACTAATATTTTATTTTTGTGTATACTTTGGACTAATTTTACAAAGACAATGAAACGACTCGTGTATCGGATCCACCATGGTGCAACCGACAACTAAAAAAAAAGCCTTGGGATTATTTTTGGCAAGATTTTCTAGGGTTATCCGCAACTAGGGATGGCAATGGATCGGATATGGATCGGGTGAGGCCGCATCCATATCCATTTATTTTTTTTAGTTTTCATCCATCCATATCCATATCCGTCGGGTGAAGCGGGTTAATGGATAATTATCCATATCCGTTTAAATTTATCTTATTTTTAACAATTATAAGCGGTGATTCATTATATACGATCAAAAGTAATATTTTTAATAGTTTATGCGACCGAAAGTCACATTTTTACTAATCTATATAACAAATATTCAATAAATAGCCTATTAAATGTGTAAAGGTATCGACATGTAAGTTGCTTACTTTTAGTTACATGGAATCACATTTAAACCACCAAAGTACGATAAATACATTTAAATTAAACAAAACAAAATATAAGAATAAAGTTATATTTTTAGAGAAAATATAACGAAAGATGAATATGAATATAATTAATGAAATATCACTACATAAATGATACTAATTTGAGTGATAAATTTATATATTTAGTTATTTCGGGTGGAAGCGGGTTCATCCATGGATGAAATTTTTTCGTCCATATCCATATCCATATCCGTATCTATTTAGATCGTCCATATCCACGAATAATTGGGTGGATCGGATAAATATCCACTGGATCGGGTATCCATTGCCATCCCTATACCGCAACTAACTCGAAATTACGTAATTTCATCAAAAACAGTACAAAGATATATGGTTATATAATAAAGACAAAATTACACCGATAGTCCTTCTGGTTTACAAAATATTTTGTGGATGATCCAAACTTTTTTTCATCTTTATAGTACTTTACTTTACACTTTTTGTGTGAATAGTTCAAATTTGTAACGTCCATTAATTCTCCTATGTTTCCTACTTTAACGTAATTTTATTATTTTAATATTTATTAATTTGTTATTTTAATACTAATAATAATTTTGGGGGTTTATAAAGGAAACCTCTCTAGTGACAACTTTAAGTCCCACTAGTGAGTAAAATTTCTGGGTAATGAGTCCCCCGAGCGAGAAGACATATAATCGGATGAATTGTACACATTGACGCATCCTCAAATAATAATTAATAATTAATAATAATAATAATAATCTATCTATCTATTTATCTATTTATGTTATAATAACAAAACTAAAAATAGATCATCTAAAATTCTAGCTATTAATACTGGCCTTCCATTTTCATTAATATCCATGATCTAAACCATTCAAATTTTTTGATCAAGATTATGACCTCATAATCACCTTCAATTCAATAATTGTCTATGATTAAATTACCCTTATATAATCCGAATTAGTGACCTCTCTTACGCTTATCCTAATTAGTAATTAGGTTCCTTATTCAGTATCCATCGATTCACATAATTACTTTTATCACAATTATACCATTTGAAAAAATCTTCACCATGAAATCCTTGATCTCTAACAAATATTTTTCATCGTTATATTTAGTTGTGGAAGTCACGATGAGCAATTGATTCTCAAATCAAATTTTTATACTTTCTCAATTCTGATTTCAATTGTAAAATAAATAAATAAAACCCTAATTTGATTTCTTGCCCTTATTTCGATAATCAATCATTCGATGTATATTACGTTTCAGTGTTTACTGCATGATTATATGGACGACGTATTCATAGCAGAAATCGAGGTAAGTATCTCAATCAATTAAGGTTTTTATTGGGTTTTTTTAATTACATTTCATATCTTGAATTTTTTGATTTTTTTTTTTTTACACAAATTGAACTTGACCATCATTTTGAAAAATTACTTAGTAATCAAAAATTGTGTCTTTGGGCCTTATATGAGTGTTCAGTATGTTATTGTACTAATTATTAACTTGTTATTGGAAATCGTTGTTAAAAGTTCTTAGTCATGATTTATTTTTTCAGTAGCTTCAATAATATATTAAGTTTGACAGTGTTACAGAATATGTAGATGGTTTGTTATATATGTTGTGTATGTTGTGATTAAGTGAAGTGTCAGAAAAGAAAGAACTGTGAGATTTAGATTTGTTTTTAAACATAGTATCAAAATACCAAAATGTGTTATTATTTAATCTGTATCTCTGTTATTGAATTTCAAAACCTGGACGTTGTCAAGTATGTAATTTTGAACTGATACAACACTTAATATATTTATTTAGTTATTATCATTATTTTTTCAGGATTTCATAGTTCACAAAAAGCAACTCCAACAGAGAAGCTAAATGATACCAACGAAAAAAAAATGCTACTCCGGATATAACAAAAAGTTAGTTATATTACTACAAATAAATTGCATTACATTTTGTATTTAATTTATGTCACATATTATCTCAACAATTGAAAAACTGCATTTATATTACAGATTGTGACTATTCGACCACAAGTAGTATTATAAGTAAAAGACGTGGAAGGCCTCCAAAGTACCTTTCAGAAAATTACTTCGATTTGCCTAGCAATTATCAATCACAATGCGAAGATAATACATCAGGTAACTTTATTTAATAATAAGGAATCCCAAATACCTTATAGTATTGAATATATCAACATTAACTAATTCATTATGTTTAATACATTTATCTTACCTTAGGAAGTTCTACACTAAAAAACATATCCAACAAGAGGGAACAAATTTCACATCTTACAAGAACGCTACAAACAATGGGTAAGGAAAATAATGACATTATGTTTTCTATTCTTATGTATCGTTTAATGTGAGAGGTGTCTGTTAGTATTAGAATTATATATGTTAGGATTATCGTTTAATATATATTGTTTTGTTTCTCTGTTTTGATTATTCATTCAGTAAGCTTTTAGTTAGCTTTATTATTCAGTAGTGTTATATGAATTACTTTCCATTTCTAATCTGTTATACAGATTGCTCAAAACTTGAATTGTAAGGGCATTGTTTGTGTGTTGTAGCTCCTCTTTTTATCGTCTTCAAGGTTGTTACCGCGTTGCGGTAATTAAAGGATTGATTATTGCATCTTCGTGTTTAGTTTATTGCATCTTATGTATTTATTGATTATGAGTTTTACCATGGTGTGTGTGTTTATACAGGTTTTCCCCTTGCCTTTCAGTTCAGCCTCTATTATTGTAAGGTGAGCCTGATATTTTGACTTTGTAGTGAGATATCACCTTATGAAAAACAAAGAAGTAGTATATTTTATTAAAGTATGTTAATAAATTAGACCATATCCCTACTTAAGTCATCTGAAACAAATCCTCTTTTCTTAGTTTTCCATTGGGCCTGAACCAATTTACATACATTTGATATGATGTGCTAGATTACTTTATTGTCATTGGGGCTGTTAGTCAGTCCTTTCCTAAATCATTAGTCGGTTGTTGGTAGTTTATAAGAGCATTTGTCGTCGTTCATGCATTGAATATGTTTTGATGATTGTTGAAGGTTTATATAATGGACAACGTACTAATTCTCGGGGAACTTCAAGGGACAAGCAAGAAGATAGTGGCCCGTTGTCACACCCCCAAAATGGACCAGGGGTAATTGTGACCAATCATATCATAATACAGTTGTATAAGCGAGAACGACTCTAAATGAGACGTTTTATTTATTAAATAAACAGCGGAAGCATTATTCAAAGTTTTACATCATAAGAGTACAGTAAATGGAAAATGTCTTAAACAAAATGATAAATATGAATGATGGACTCCATGCAAGCAGCAAAGCATACATCAATCATCTAGTAGCAAGTAGCAGCTAGCTCAATCATCACCTGAGACAAAACACGCTTAAAGTGTCAACCAAAAAGGTTGAGTGAAATTCATAGGTTTATAAATAATATCCAAAGTTTTAGACCACAAGATTTAGTTTAAAGTTGATTGATATAGAAATATCAATCTAAAAGTGTTGCTGCATTTTGTAATATCGCTACTAAACAAGTTTACCCTATGACACCTTGTACTGTCAGTGTCGTGGAATCATTATTATGTAACCAAAGACCAACGGTCGAATGGTTAGAGACGTTACTCTCAATAGGCCTACTCACAATAATTAAGTTTGCATTTAAACGTAGCAATTGACGATATTACGGTAGGGATTTAGCATGAATCAAAGCATGACAGCATAGTTAACAATTTAGTACTTGTGTCTAAGTGTAAAACAGTTATAAAACAAGCATGTGTCTCACCCCAAAAGTTATAAATAGTTAAGTAAACAGTAAAAAGTGGGGCTATGAAGTTCACCTTAGTAGCACACGAAAGAATTGAACGGAAGGACGTGACCGAGATCTCAACCTAGAGATAGAACGTATGATCAGACATTGCCTAACAGACAATAGTATATAGTACTATATTGATAGTAATGGTCCACTAAAGAATTTCTATTTTCGGAAGGTTACTATTTATAGAAAGTTTCCACTTATAGTAATTTTCCAATTTTAGAAAGTTCGGGTTAATCTTTAGCAAGACGTTGTATAACTTTACTCAAACTTCGTTGCTATCAAATAAGTCAGGAATGACTAGATGTAACCGGGGGCCCAGGACTCTTGACCAGAATCTAAGTCATGGCATTCGAGATCCACAATCTTACCCATAAATGGCAACCTAGACATCATTCACTTACGACCGTGAGTAGCGATGAAGTTCACATGAATTATACATTATCTTTGATTAACCTTCACTTTAGGTGTATACACACAACGAATTATTAATGTACTTAATAATTATATATGTGATAATATAACCTAAGTTTTATTTAATATTTAGTTATTATACCTTAGTATGTCTTATATATATTAAATATAATTATCTTTAAATAAATACCTAAATTACTTCAAAAATAATAGTGTTTTATTAATCGAACATTATTCAAAAATGTCTAAATAATAAATTAAATATCTAAAAATTACATACATAATTTTTATAGTCTTAGTTAATCATATAAATTAGTAAAAAAATTTAAGAAAATATTTTTATTATATTTTTGTATTTATTTTTGTTTTTACCCTTAATGTATTCACAAAACAATTTTAATTCTACATAATTACTAAATAAACTCAAATAATTATTTTTATAATTTTTATAAGTTTCTATCAGTCTAATAACCTGTAGAAAAATATTTAAAAAAAATATTTTTTATTATTTTATATTTATTCTTAATTTACCTTCGAATTACATAATAATAGAGTTTAATTATATAATAAATACCAATTCGACCCAAGTAATTATTTTTATAATTTTTTTAAGATCTATATAAGTTTTAAAAACTCAGAAAAAATTATATATATTTTATTTTTGGTTAAAAGTATTTATTACGAATTTTACATTATTTTTACGTTTAAACACTACATAATTCGTATTTAATTATAAATAATATTCCATAAATTATCAAAATTATTTTTATGCATCATAACACTTATAATACTAATTATAACATATAAACATAATTAATTTCGAATTTTACAAAGAATATACAATAAATATAAATATAAATGACAATATTGAAAAAAATTAATAAAAATAGAAAGTACCTCAAATTTTCTTCAAGGTTTTGAGAGAATAACTTAAGTTTTTGTGTTTGGCAAGAAAAAA
The DNA here is from genome assembly GCF_046630445.1 of Rutidosis leptorrhynchoides. Classification (NCBI taxonomy): domain Eukaryota; kingdom Viridiplantae; phylum Streptophyta; class Magnoliopsida; order Asterales; family Asteraceae; genus Rutidosis; species Rutidosis leptorrhynchoides. The sequence goes on along the minus strand of NC_092334.1, from coordinate 96,817,967 downwards.
TTAATGAGGAGCCATGTATTTATAGGTAAAAAATGGTTGGTGAAAAGAAAAAAAAAATAATAAAATAAAGGTGCCAATTTTGACAAAATAATAAAAACATGTTAAAAATGTTTTTAATAAGTTTTTGTTTTTGAAAATATTTAGTCAAAATTCATGGGCTCATTATTTAATTTATAAAAAAAAAATCTTATTTCTTTTTATTTTTATTTTTTTTATAAGCTAAAAATATATATAATGATTAAAATAATTTATCATTTAATTAATAATTATGTTACATATAGTTTTAAATATAATACGCATTAATATTAACTAAAGTTATTTTATATAATTAGTGTAAACTTTAGTTAACAGAAAGTGTCGACTAAAAATATATATTTGATCAACGTCGAATTTAATTATATATTACGTATGGATAACAACCCTATAGTCAAATTAGTCAATTCAGGCATGAAAATATGAGGGTTGTTATAGTACCTACCCGTTAAAAGAAATTTCGTCCCGAAATTTAGTTGTTGCCATTAATCGGTTTTGTTCGTACATAGACGAGGATATTTACGTTTTATTTGGTTTTCACGTTCTCATGTATGCTCGGGGCCTTGCGTGAATTCCAACGGATAGAATATTGTTCTGTTTCAAGAATTAAAATCATACAAACCATAATTTCTACAAGTTCTTCTACGAAGTGCATTTTATTATTAATGCGGAGATCATTCAAAATGATGATGTTATACAAGTCATTTCAGTAAATTGGATATATAAAATGTGTTATGAATAATTTCGAGCTCATTTAAACCTTGAGCGTTTATGCCACCACGCTAGGGTAGACAAAATAGAAAGGAGTTCATGAAAATCATAGTCGTGAAATTTGATAGAGATTGTCATTCTTTACAACAAGAATGATGAATATGAGTTGAAAATATTGTTTTATCAACATTGGGTAATATGGATAAAACGATTCGATTATAGGAAGAGTATAAATGAAGTTATCTTAAAAGTTTGAAATAAGGAAATATCAGTTTGCCTTAACTTTTGACATAATTAAAGGTGATTTCCGGAATTCAAGGGATTTAAAGGAAATCTTTATAATCTGTATAAGATTTGATTCTCCGGTAATTAAGGAAATTAAAATTGCCTTGATTGTTGTGTCTAGAATTTTGCTATAAATTAGCTTCTTTTGTTTCATTATCTTCACCACTTATATACTTTCTTTCTCGATTCATACTTCCAAAGATTGTGAAAATGCTCCATCCAGTTCTTATCCTGGATATTTTTCTGACTATCGTTTCTGTCATTCTTCTTTTTCATTTACCTCCAGAGGAATCTGTTTACTTCTACAATTACCTTGGGGTTATAGTGTTTTTAATTCTCCCGTGTCTTTATGTTGCTATACGCATTGATATACACGGTTTGTAATTTTCGTGTTGTTATCGGGCTTTATATTTTCCCTTATATGTCGGAGCTCTATGCTCTTGTTTTTCCTTCCCGACTTCAAGTCAAGCGAATAATGGTCTAGAATTCGTAGGTATGGAGTTTCAAATGATCATAATATACAAAGCAGAAGGAAAGGTAATAGCACGATTTGATTTGTCAAATTACTAGAATTACTAAGGATAGAACTATCAAGAATATATGTTCTTGATATGTTCAGAGGTTAAGTAGAATGTAAAAGTCATGTAACATGGCAAATGATGATTATAAAGTCTATGAATCATCATCTTCCATTAAAAATTTAGCATGACTTACTGTAATATAATCACGTTGGCCTGACGTCATTATATTATACTAACTCATGCTTCAATTTCCAATATTTCTTCAAAACATTTATAATTTAAACTTGAATTTTACTGAATATAGAAACTAAAATAGTTTCCTTTATAAAGATATCGCAAAGAGATACTTAATTGTGGACAAGAATCGTTATGAAAATATCTTCAGAAATATAGAGGATATTTATAACGACATTTTGGAATTTCTAAGTTCGAAGGTTGATGAAGAAAAATTTTCCGCAAGCTTTTAACATAACTTCGGAGCAAGATATTCTCTAAAGATTTCATCGGATCCAGAATTACCTGGATTCTTTGAATATAGGGTTTGGTCCTTGTATTTGTCCTTGGTCTCCTCCATGGTTAGCTCAATCCGTTTTTCAGTTCCAAATTTTCTTTTGAGCTTTTCCAACGTACCATTCTTTATTATCAAACTTTTGGCCATTGAGACCATCTACAATTTTGCTGTTTCCTCTGCATTTAATGCAGCCATATTTGATTCATCGGTTATCAATCCGAGATGGTTTCAAGAAATTTTATTTTTAGATGATTAAACGCTGATTGTAATCGTCAACGGTTCTAATGGTTGATGAATAGGCGTTGTTGATTTCAAAAGTAATGAACGATAATTTCGGTGGTTTGATGTGATAATTCATCATAGAATACGAATGAATATAATTCATGAATGTAGTGATCTTTAGGAAGATTACACTTGCTAAAGCTTTACTTGGATTCCGATATGTCCAAATCATAATAGGTAATTAAATTTGTATGAAAATGGTTATTCTTTAGTGAACGGATACATATGTGGATGTAAGTAGTATAGGTAATGACTGTTGAATCAGAATTGAAGAATGTACGGTGTAACATATTAATGTGAGATATAAATATTTCTCGGGTATTACCTACCCGTTAAAATATTTTCACCGTCAACAGTTTGTACAACAGAATATTTAATTACAATCTTTATGAAAATATACGTACATATATATTTTCTTTTAGATGTAATCATGGATTTAATGAGTTAATATAATATTAAACTCATTTGATTTACGGTTGAAATGAGAATTAATAATCTCCAAAACCTTAGAGATTTAATAATTGTCGCGAAATATTTCGCTAATGAAGTTATGAATCAATACTTCATCGTTCATTGTTATTGATATATCTCGGTATATGATGTTGGTGCTCGTGGATTTCTTGTGAAATTCACAAGGCACGAATAATGTTTTCTAGAAAGTTTTGAGTACATCGAAAATGGAAGTGTAAAATCAAACATGTATTTGAATAATACACTTGATTTATTATGAAAATGGAGTTTAGTGTGCTGAAGCAGTGATTAACGATTGTTAAGTCATTAACGAAGGATGTACATCATAGCATATTAGTGATATGAATTAACCGAGTAGTATTTACTAGTTAAGATTCACACGTAATAGCTTAGTATGAAAATATTTATTATTGTTCCAAACCATATATATATATATATAAAGTATACATATATAATTCTTCTGGAAGAATGAGTCAATACATCTTAACTCATTATTACTAATATTCCTTGGTATCTATGGGGCGTATGATGTTAATGTTTGAGGTACTGAGTGTGATGTTGAGGTGTGGAATGCAGATGTTGTTGTTGGTGAAGCTGATGCTGTTGGCGGTGATGCTGATGGTACTGGTGGTGCTGGTTATGCTGTTGGTGCTGCTGCTGGTGCTCGTAGGTTTTGCACCATATTTTTCAAAGCCACTACTCGAGCGCGAAGCTCGTTGACTTCTTCTATTATTCCGGGATGATTGGCGGTTCGGACAAGGGGATGAATAAGATCTGAAATTCTAGATATTATATATTCGTGACGGGATATCCTGGAAATGAGGGTGAAAATAGTGTTCCGAACGGGTTCGCCGGTAAGTGCTTCAGGTTCTTCGCCAATAGGGCAATGTGGTGGGTGAAAAGGATCACCTTCTTCACTTCTCCATTGATTAAGTAGACTACGAACCCACCCCCAATTCATCCAGAAAAGGTGATGACTAATTGGTTGGTTCATTCCGGTTACGCTGCCATTAGAGCTTGAGGAGTTCAAGGAATTAAGTGAGAAATCCATATTATCTGATCGGAATAAGGGTTTTTGTTATAACATGAGTGTTGAATATTGAATGATATATTTGTCTTCTTGATATACGTATATATAGCAAAAAGATTTCTGTACTTTACGGAGGAAATTTAGAAAAAGTGTTAGACAAAGTCTATTAAGATAGATATGATAAAATATAATAAGATATGATGTGTCTATACTCCAATAATAGCAGTATGACGTGTCGAGATCATAAAACGATAAGTATGTAATCTGATAATCTTTCGATTAAAGACTTTCAATTCGTAATGGCCTATTCAGGTCTACGGCTTGAGCTATAGGATCCTTTAAATCGATAATCCAAACCCTTCTATTCTAGAGTTTCGTAGACGCCATCCGTCAAGAAAATTCAATGATAAAAAAATAACGAGAAATCAAAGATTTAAAAGTAATGAATATGAGTAGTGACATTATAATGTCTTTGAGATAACTCAATGACATTTTCCGGTTCACAAACCGATGCATAAAGGCATAAAGCATATAGGTACGTGATATAATAAGGAGGTTATATACGTTTGAGTATGAATAGTAACAAATATAGGAGTTTCAAAAATCATGGATAATATTTCATGTAATACATATGTAATACACAAAACTATGATAGATGACATAGGAATGTCGAAAACGGTGTCGCATTTAAATGTGGTGGCGGAATTGAATAATACTTAGGAAAGTGAGCAGAGTTCTTAGGTTGGCTCGGCATTCTAAGATAAGTAAAGTTTCTAAAGTATAGTGTAGCATTTAACAGTTTAAGGCAACAATTAAAGGCACTATAGTCAAGGAAAGTTGTAGTCCTACATTGCTAAGGTACCTAATTGTATAAGGCACACATAAAATGCAATCCTGGTTCTCTACATCAGCCTGCTCTGATACCAATCTGTCACACCCCCAAAATGGACCAGGGGTAATTGTGACCAATCATATCATAACACAGTTGTATAAGCGAGAACGACTCTAAATGAGACGTTTTATTTATTAAATAAACAGCGGAAGCATTATTCAAAGTTTTACATCATAAGAGTACAGTAAATGGAAAATGTCTTAAACAAAATGATAAATATGAATGATGGACTCCATGCAAGCAGCAAAGCATACATCAATCATCTAGTAGCAAGTAGCAGCTAGCTCAATCATCACCTGAGACAAAACACGCTTAAAGTGTCAACCAAAAAGGTTGAGTGAAATTCATAGGTTTATAAATAATATCCAAAGTTTTAGACCACAAGATTTAGTTTAAAGTTGATTGATATAGAAATATCAATCTAAAAGTGTTGCTGCATTTTGTAATATCGCTACTAAACAAGTTTACCCTATGACACCTTGTACTGTCAGTGTCGTGGAATCATTATTATGTAACCAAAGACCAACGGTCGAATGGTTAGAGACGTTACTCTCAATAGACCTACTCACAATAATTAAGTTTGCATTTAAACGTAGCAATTGACGATATTACGGTAGGGATTTAGCATGAATCAAAGCATGACAGCATAGTTAACAATTTAGTACTTGTGTCTAAGTGTAAAACAGTTATAAAACAAGCATGTGTCTCACCCCAAAAGTTATAAATAGTTAAGTAAACAGTAAAAAGTGGGGCTATGAAGTTCACCTTAGTAGCACACGAAAGAATTGAACGGAAGGACGTGACCGAGATCTCAACCTAGAGATAGAACGTATGATCAGACATTGCCTAACAGACAATAGTATATAGTACTATATTGATAGTAATGGTCCACTAAAGAATTTCTATTTTCGGAAGGTTACTATTTATGGAAAGTTTCCACTTATAGTAATTTTCCAATTTTAGAAAGTTCGGGTTAATCTTTAGCAAGACGTTGTATAACTTTACTCAAACTTCGTTGCTATCAAATAAGTCAGGAATGACCAGATGTAACCGGGGGCCCAGGACTCTTGACCAGAATCTAAGTCATGGCATTCGAGATCCACAATCTTACCCATAAATGGCAACCTAGACATCATTCACTTACGACCGTGAGTAGCGATGAAGTTCACATGAATTATACATTATCTTTGATTAACCTTCACTTTAGGTGTATACACACAACGAATTATTAATGTACTTAATAATTATATATGTGATAATATAACCTAAGTTTTATTTAATATTTAGTTATTATACCTTAGTATGTCTTATATATATTAAATATAATTATCTTTAAATAAATACCTAAATTACTTCAAAAATAATAGTGTTTTATTAATTGAACATTATTCAAAAATGTCTAAATAATAAATTAAATATCTAAAAATTACATACATAATTTTTATAGTCTTAGTTAATCATATAAATTAGTAGAAAAATTTAAGAAAATATTTTTATTATATTTTTGTATTTATTTTTGTTTTTACCCTTAATGTATTCACAAAACAATTTTAATTCTACATAATTACTAAATAAACCCAAATAATTATTTTTATAATTTTTATAAGTTTCTATCAGTCTAATAACCTGTAGAAAAATATTTAAAAAAAATATTTTTTATTATTTTATATTTATTCTTAATTTACCTTCGAATTACATAATAATAGAGTTTAATTATATAATAAATACCAATTCGACCCAAGTAATTATTTTTATAATTTTTTTCAGATCTATATAAGTTTTAAAAACTCAGAAAAAATTATATATATTTTATTTTTGGTTAAAAGTATTTATTACGAATTTTACATTATTTTTATGTTTAAACACTACATAATTCGTATTTAATTATAAATAATATTCCATAAATTATCAAAATTATTTTTATGCATCATAACACTTATAATACTAATTATAAAATATAAACATAATTAATTTCGAATTTTACAAAGAATATACAATAAATATAAATATAAATGACAATATTGAAAAAAATTAATAAAAATAGAAAGTACCTCAAATTTTCTTCAAGGTTTTGAGAGAATAACTTAAGTTTTTGTGTTTGGTAAGAAAAAATGAATGAGGAGCCATGTATTTATAGGTAAAAAATGGTTGGTGAAAAGAAAAAAATAAAATAAAATAAAGGTGCCATTTTGACAAAATAATAAAAACATGTTAAAAATGTTTTTAATAAGTTTTTGTTTTTGAAAATATTTAGTCAAAATTCATGGGCTCATTATTTAATTTATAAAAAAAAATCTTATTTTTTTATTTTTATTTTTTTATAAGCTAAAAATATATATAATGATTAAAATAATTTATCATTTAATTAATAATTATGTTACATATAGTTTTAAATATAATACGCATTAATATTAACTAAAGTTATTTTATATAATTAGTGTAAACTTTAGTTAACAGAACGTGTCGACTAAAAATATATATTTGATCAACGTCGAATTTAATTATATATTACGTATGGATAACAACCCTATAGTCAAATTAGTCAATTCAGGCATGAAAATATGAGGGTTGTTATAGTACCTACCCGTTAAAAGAAATTTCGTCCCGAAATTTAGTTGTTGCCATTAATCGGTTTTGTTCGTACATAGACGAGGATATTTACGTTTTATTTGGTTTTCACGTTCCCATGTATGCTCGGGGCCTTGCGTGAATTCCAACAGATAGAATATTGTTCTGTTTCAAGAATTAAAATCATACAAACCATAATTTCTACAAGTTCTTCTACGAAGTGCATTTTATTATTAATGCGGAGATCATTCAAAATGATGATGTTATACAAGTCATTTCAGTAAATTGGATATATAAAATGTGTTATGAATAATATCGAGCTCATTTAAACCTTGAGCGTTTATGCCACCACGCTAGGGTAGACAAAATAGAAAGGAGTTCATGAAAATCATAGTCGTGAAATTTGATAGAGATTGTCATTCTTTACAACAAGAATGATGAATATGAGTTGAAAATATTGTTTTATCAACATTGGGTAATATGGATAAAACGATTCGATTATAGGAAGAGTATAAATGAAGTTATCTTAAAAGTTTGAAATAAGGAAATATCAGTTTGCCTTAACTTTTGACATAATTAAAGGTGATTTCCGGAATTCAAGGGATTTAAAGGAAATCTTTATAATCTGTATAAGATTTGATTCTCCGGTAATTAAGAAAATTAAAATTGCCTTGATTGTTGTGTCTAGAATTTTGCTATAAATTAGCTTCTTTTGTTTCATTATCTTCACCACTTATATACTTTCTTTCTCGATTCATACTTCCAAAGATTGTGAAAATGCTCCATCCAGTTCTTATCCTGGATATTTTTCTGACTATCGTTTCTGTCATTCTTCTTTTTCATTTACCTCCAGAGGAATCTGTTTACTTCTACAATTACCTTGGGGTTATAGTGTTTTTAATTCTCCCGTGTCTTTATGTTGCTATACGCATTGATATACACGGTTTGTAATTTTCGTGTTGTTATCGGGCTTTATATTTTCCCTTATATGTCGGAGCTCTATGCTCTTGTTTTTCCTTCCCGACTTCAAGTCAAGCGAATAATGGTCTAGAATTCGTAGGTATGGAGTTTCAAATGATCATAATATATAAAGCAGAAGGAAAGGTAATAGCACGATTTGATTTGTCAAATTACTAGAATTACTAAGGATAGAACTATCAAGAATATATGTTCTTGATATGTTCAGAGGTTAAGTAGAATGTTAAAAATGTTTTTAATAAGTTTTTGTTTTTGAAAATATTTAGTCAAAATTCATGGGCTCATTATTTAATTTATAAATAAAAAATCTTATTTCTTTTTATTTTTATTTTTTTTATAAGCTAAAAATATATATAATGATTAAAATAATTTATCATTTAATTAATAATTATGTTACATATAGTTTTAAATATAATACGCATTAATATTAACTAAAGTTATTTTATATAATTAGTGTAAACTTTAGTTAACAGAACGTGTCGACTAAAAATAAATATTTGATCAACGTCAAATTTAATTATATATTACATATGGATAACAACCCTATAGTCAAATTAGTCAATTCAGGCATGAAAATATGAGGGTTGTTATACCTGTTGTGACATTCCAGCTTTGGACCAACTGGTGTTACTGTATTTCTGCATAGTCAACATGTGCGATAGTACCATTTCCTTGCTGATTCAATTTGGGTCTTGACCCTTTACGTGTAAGTTGGGCTACTGTAAGCACAACCATAACACCAACAACTGATCACCAACAGAAATTGGTAATAACAATAATTTAAACTCCATACTCTTTTGTATTCTTACGATTCATAATTTTACCTCTATATACAACACCACCACCCAACTAAGTGTACGTCAATTTAAAACACCAACAACATATGAAAAAGTCGTTGCTAAATGTGTACTCTTCCAATGGGAAGGTAAACAAACTAAACATTGGCTTAAATAAAATGGAGCTATTAAACCTCCATCTAGATAAGCTTCTGTTCATGTTAATATATGTAATGATATGAAAAAATAGCCAACAATTTGTTGTCATTGATTATTTAATCCGGTAATCACATCTAATATGAATCCATGTGTTTATGGGATAAACTATAGGCTTTTATGTTTTTGGGTAAGGGTATGTACCCGGTAAATTTTATAAAGAATCAAAGAATGTTACAATACATTACAGATGTAAACGGGTCAAGAGACATGCCTCACGACCCAACAACCAAACGAGAAACCACTTACCAAAAAACGAACCAACCCATGTACAAAAAACACGGACACCACCAACTCGACAACAAGCGTTACTGGATTTTCCAATTAGCCTTCATAATTCTAACTTGAGACGAGTTCATAATTCTATAGGCTTTTATGTTACTATGTGCTAAATGTAAAGTTTGTATATATTTACATGTAGCCATTTCATATGATATGTATGTGTTTCCAGGAATTGTTGAAGACAACACAAAAAAGGTTTGGAAGTTATCATATTAGACGAAAACGGTAACGACTACCACCACAAATAATGTAGTGTACAAAGAAGAGTTGCAGATCAGTCTAAATCACAAGTTTATTATTTCACATATGATATTTCTCAAACTATGTTTTTTGTATTATTATTAAAGATGATAAGGTTATAAATTATCGATAATTAATTCTGAATTTATCTTGCCATGCAGCTGTCATCTCACATGTTAATGGGTATGCAATAAGTTGGATTTGCTATGCCTTTAACCTCACTAGGTGTAACCTGATTAAAAACGTATTTAATGGTTATACATGGATTTCAGAATTTATATTTTGGGCTACAAAGATGATGAGGGAGTTACAAATAAGGTATGTTAGTTTTTGGTTATATTTTGACATTTTGAACAAGGGTTTGTTCTAATTTGACTTTCAAAGATTTCAAGTCTACCAAGGTTCTTAGTTTTGCTATCATTCTTAGACATTTTAAAAAATTCCTTACAAGTTCAAGAAAGTTGTGCAGTAAAATCTGTGTTCTTCACTCAAAATTGGTCAAATGTAAGTCTCTTATGTATGTGCCAAAATGGGCAATGACAACACTGGTCATAACAATAACTTTTATTTCCCATCATATACTTAAAAATAGCTTAAGGTTATTTCTTAGCTTATATCTTTATAAAGATTAAGATGATTTTATGGATGAGTTATACAATTGACCCATTTCACTTAACCTAAATGTCTGCAAAGAAATAAATAAATAGTTTTAGCAATTATTGTATCAAAGTTGTAGAAATTCTAATTTGGGTGTGTACTAGATTTGCCAAAATTCTCCCAGTCTCTATATGCCCTTTTAGTTGGTTGAAATATTTAACTTTAATGCAACAATATGTGAATTTGTACAAGATTATATTCAAACTTATTATTCAAGTACTCTATATTATAAAAAGTACATAATTTTAGCTAAAAGTCTACTATAGTGATTGAATTTTGTTTATGCTTATCACAAATAACAGTATAGTGGGGTTTGATTGATTATGTTATGCAGCTGTTTATGCTCATGTAAATACAAATACGTATAGTTGTTGGAGACTTACAAATTTGGCTAATATCGATCGAGGTGATGATATGTTATCAATTTGTGGGAGTGTGGCTCTTCGGGAGCTTTCATCTCATGCTCAAAGGGGCGGTTTCTTTATTATGACGAACGATGGTAGGTACATCATAAAGATAGTGAAAAACAACATGAGCATAAGTGGGTCTATTTTAGTCTACTTAAGTTTACCTACAACTCGATATAATTAGTTTTATGTTTTGAATACTTAGATTGTTTCTAAATATTGCAGGTACTAAAAAAGATGTTTTCAGCATATTTAGAGCTTGTAAAAGCATGCGAAAACACTCTAATTGATTATATATTCTAACTTCATATAATGTACAAAGTATTGCTATCATTCTTAGTCAGTTAAAAAAAATTGACTTTTAATTTTAAGACAAAAAATAATTGTAACAATAAATCTATAATTGGTTCTTTTTCATTTGAACAACAAAAATAAACAAATAAAAATAAAAATAATATATGCTATGGAAGTATCTATTTTTTTTTTCAGGTTATAATTTGCTTGCTTTATTATCACTAATTTAATATTACGGAGTACTACTTAAACTGTTTTAGTTTCTTAACAAAGTAACAAATATTATATATAATATAATTATTTTGACAGTTCAATTTTTGTTTAGTCCTTAGAAGAACCCCGCGAATTCGCGGGTCTTAAGCTAGTAGTAATAATAATAATAGTAATAATAATAATAATAATAATAATAATAATAATAATAATAATAATAATAATAATAATAATAATAATAATAATAATAATAATAATAATAATAATAATAATAATAATAATAATAAGAATAACAATAACAATAAGAATAAGAATAACAATAACAATAACAATAACAACAATAATAATAATAATAATAATAATAATAATAATAATAATAATAATAATAATAATAATAATAATAATAATAATAATAATAATAATAATAATTGAAATTTTCTAATAACAACTTTGGGTTGTTATTAAGAAATAAATTTACGGAGTACATATTTGGAATGACTTATTATCTTCTGATGAAACTTGTTATCTATATTTGGTGGCAAATGTAATGCCTTTTAATCTTTTATAATATGATATGATATGATATGGTGTTTGATTAAAACTATTCAATACCAGGCACCAAGTAAGTTTGTACTAGCATTTTTTAAGGGTCTTAATCTTGTGCTGTAATTTTCTAATATATGTCTCACTTGTATGCTATTCGTTTGTAGATGCTAACCTTTAAATTGAAGTCACGCTACATATAACTCGAGGATTATCGATTTACATTCCCAAAACCATGTTTAGAAGTTGTGGTTGGAGTAAGTGTTTCAATTGATAACGTTGTTACTAACGTAAGTTTGTTGAGCATTTCATTGTTCATAGTGTATATATGCATTAACCAATCGTTCACCTCAACTCAACTTGGCTCATACATTTGGCAAGCCACAAAATCTTCAACAAAAAGGAATGGAACGCCGCCACTATCCTAACCAAGATCCAAACTCAAACATTTGCATGGATCTCAAAAAGATGCAAAAAAAACATCCATCGAGTGGCACCAATGGCTAATTAACCCGTCATCTTACACATCACCGATCGTCAATAGAACGGGTATTGGCTATCTCGGTATTTTGACATTCTCGGCCCAACTTCGATAGTATCCTAATGTGTTTCAACATCACTCTTGTCTAGGGTTCCCACTATCACTTAGGTTAAATGGAAGTAGTTTTCAACTTTGTCATCGCAATTGCGGTACTGTATGGAAGCTTATTTTCAGCTCGTCTTTTCAAGTGTCATGGTGTGTAGTGGCCCCTAGCTCAAGTTTCGATATTGGAACACTTTATATCTATGTTTCTCCATTTGTGTAAATTTATATTCCTTAAAATGATAAATATTGTATAGATTATAGGTGAAACAACCCAACCCGTATTCCATACGATAATTTTTTTTTTTTATTTATACAATACACATTTACGCGCCAATTAAATATGTAAACCATTCCACAAGTTCCATTTAAACGTACAACCATTTAAATGTTTACAAAAGGCTCGAAGGCCATTAATTTAGTTTAATACAAGTTTGACCCACTACAATAATAGTTTATAATTCAAACGACACTCGAGCATAGTTTGGGGCTAAACTACCCAAAACGTTGGGCCACTTCAAAAGCTATCCCAAAAGCACCCCCTGTCAACACAAACGGGAGACAACTAATCCAACCGTATGCCCTTACCCTTGTCCAAGCCGGAACCTATAAAAATGGTAAACAACGAGAGGGTAAGCAATGCTTAGTGAATGCAATAGTTATACATACATATATATAACCCATCTATTTGCAATCACAAATACCAAATACCTCGCACGAACATGTAACTCACATAGCAAGTCAATCATACCCGAAATACCAACAAGTCGTACATTGACACAAAATCTCATTAGCATATACTCAACACCATATATATATATATATATATATATATATATATATATATATATATATATATATATATATATATATATATATATATATATATATATATATATATAATGCTAAACGATCACAACACAATATGGTTAACCATAACGCTATGGTGCTACCGGCACGTGGTTCACACCATACGCATTTGAGTCTCACTCTTTTATAGTGCTACCGGCACATGGTTCACACTTTGACGCTACCGGCACGTGGTTCACGCCTCATTTTATAGTGCTACCGGCACGTGGTTCACACTCGATGCTACCAGCACGTGGTTCACATCCTATATCCGTCACATACATGTTATGGCACTACCGTCACATGGTTCATACCATAACATTCACAAATAAACACTCCATATACATGAACGTATAATTATTCCACTCACCTTGTCACAAGGATGATGATTTAGCACTTCCGAGCTTCAACGCAATGTACCTAAATCATTAAGTGCACAATCAATTTCACAACTAGTGGGATTAACCACAATACTCCCACTTGAGCATTTAATGACCCAATTTGCATTAAATGACTCAACTACACACAACCGCCCATAAATGGCCAAGACTCGACTTTAATCACTAAGACTAGTGAATTAAAGTCTATTAACTTCAACTAACACAAAGCTTAGGGTAATCCATACCCATTTCATCTAATTGGGCCAACTAGTACATTTTGACCCATTTTATATCACTTAAACTCACAATCAAGTCAAACTTACCCATTAACACTTCTTTCATAATCTTAAAGTGCATTAGTGACTAACAACACCAATTGACACTTATAACCTCAAATCACAAGGCCAAAACCCTAGATTGTGGCTTTTAGGGTTTCATTACTACAACATAACCCAAACTCACCCATTATACCACCAAATGAGTCTTACAAATCCCTAGTACTCAAAACCATAGTCATTAATTAATTAAAACTCAAAACTTAGAGTTAGAACTTACCGAGACTATCAACGCGTAGCTAGAGACTCAAGGAACAACTTTAATTCTTGCTCCTATGTTTGATTCACAAATCTCCAACTCCAAATCTCAAGATCAAACTAAGTGGGTTTTGTGTTTTGGGAGAGAAAATAGAGAGAAAAGAGAAAAAGAAATGAATTAAATGGATATGTGGTGGAGAGTTAATGCTCCCATCAGATCCACATGTCAATTTACCATTTTGCCCCTTAAAATCCCTTAAATTGAGCTAAGTCCGACACCAGTTCAGTAGAACTGTCGCGGCGCGGACTTAATCGTCGCGGCGCGACACATAAAGGGAAAATAGGCCCTCCTTAACCCACTTCCTGATCCTGGTTCGCTTGATATGCCGCGGCGCGGGCCCATTTTCCGCGGCGCGGCTTAAGGCTGCATCTGAACAGTTTGACCACCTTAAACAATTTTCGATGTTATTTAATTTGTACAATCCAAACCCGCTTCCTATATTCACCTTGCCTTCCACAATAGTCTCACAATACTTAATGCTAACAAAACCCATGTTTAAACTTATATATATATGCACACATTATCAAGTATACACATATATATATATATATATATATATATATATATATATATATATACACACATATATTCGTACATTTACGCATAAGCTAACGAGTTATAGACGTACAAATGATTAAGTAGGTACCTTTCGATACGTACAGAAAAACGGGATGTTACAACTCTCCCCCACTTGAATCGGAGCGCGTCCTCGCGATCCAAGCCGCATGACAAGAAGGAAGATAAACCAACACAAACTCTTCGGGCTCCCAAGTAAACTCGGAACCCTTACTACGACGCCATTGAACTTTAAAAGTCCTAACCTCTTTATGTCTCAACCTTTTGACCTTCTCGTCGAGTATTGCAATCGGTTCCTCGATATACTCTAACTTATTATTTAACTCAATCTCGTCTAATGGCACCCAAGATGAATCATCCGCAAGACACTTACGGAGATGGGAAACATGAAATGTGTTATGGATCCCCGCAAGCTCTTCGGGTAATTCCAAACGATACGCGACTTCACCAACACGAGCTAAAACCTTAAATGGTCCAATAAACCGAGGAGCTAACTTTCCTCGTTTCCGTAATCGAATAATACCTTTCCATGGCGAAACCTTAAGCATCACCATGTCACCTTCTTGAAATTCGATCGTTCGTCTACGTTTTTCGGCATACGACTTTTGCCTATCTTGAGCCTTTTTCAAATGCTCTCGAATCACATCAATCTTGCTATTCGTTTCTAAAACCAAATCGGTACTCCCGATTTCCTTTTGTCCCACTTCACCCCAACAAATCGGGGTTCGACACCTACACCCATAAAGCATCTCATAAGGTGGCATCCCAATACTAGTATGATAACTATTATTGTACGAGAATTCCACCAAAGGTAAGTGCTCGTCCCAACTACCACTAAAATCGATAATGCACGCACGTAACATATCTTCCAAAGTTTGATTCGTACGTTCGGTTTGACCGTCCGTTTGAGGATGATACGCCGTGCTCAATTTCAATTGTGTACCCATATCCTCATGAAACTTTTCCCAAAATCGAGATGTAAAACGAGTATCTCGATCCGAAACAATCGATATAGGAATGCCGTGTCGAGAGATGACTTCCTTGATAAACAACTTAGCCAAGGTCTCCGACGATATCGCTTCCTTAATGGGAAGGAACAAAGCGCTTTTCGTCAATCGATCTACTATAACCCAAATCGAATCAAATTGGGTTCTCGCCGTTTTAGGTAACTTTGTGATGAAATCCATGGTAATGTGCTCCCATTTCCATTTCGGGATTTCTAACGGTTGTAACTTACCATACGGCTTTTGGTGCTCGGCTTTAACTTGCAAACACGTGACGCATTGCTCAACATACTTCACAACATCACGTTTCATGCCCGGCCACCAATAATCTTTCCTTAAATCAAGATACATTTTCGTCGCGCCCGGATGAATGGAATACTTTGACTTATGTGCTTCATCGAGTAGCACTTGTCAGTAATCACCCATCTTAGGCACCCACACTCTTCTGAAAAGACAACAAACCACGCGAGCCCATAGTAATGAACTCCGATTGTCCCACAATTTGCTCCGCATGCTTGTTGTGAACGTAAGCCTCTATTTGAATCACACCGAGTTTTTCAAGAAAATCGTTAGTAATAATCATACGTAACAATCCCAATCGTAACGCCGGGTGATGACTCTTTCGACTTAACGCATCCGCGACCACATTCGCCTTGCCCGGATGATAAATTATTTCACAATCATAATCTTTCACCACATCCATCCACCTACGTTGACGATAATTCAAATCTCGTTGATTAAAGAGGTGTTTCAAACTCTTATGATCCGAATAAATCGTACACTTGACACGATACAAGTAATGGCGCCAAATTTTCAACGCATGCACAACCGCCGCCAACTCAAGATCATGAGTCAGATATCTCGTCTCGTGTTCCTTTAATTGTCGAGAGGCATAAGCGATGACTTTACCTCTTTGCATTAGAACGCACCCGAGTCCATTTAACGAAGCATCACAATAAACCGTCATGTCTTCCACTCCTTCCGGCAATACTAACACCAGAGCTTGACATAACTTCTCCTTTAACAATTGAAAAGCAATTTCTTGCTCGTTCTCCCAAACAAACCTCACGTTCTTCCTCGTCAAATTCGTCAATGAAGAAGCGATCTTAGAAAAGTCTTGGATAAACCGACGATAATAACCGGCCAATCCGAGAAAACTTCGGACCTCCGTAGGCGTAGTCGGTTGTCTCCAACTCTTCACTGTCTCTATCTTCCCCGGATCTACTTGAATGCCGTCTTTGTTCACAATGTGACCAAGGAATTGAACCTCCCTTAGCCAAAATTCACATTTGGAGAACTTAGCATACAACTTCTCCTTTCGTAACGTCTTCAATACTTCATGCAAATGACGTTCGTGTTCGTTCATACTTTTCGAGTAGACTAGTATGTCGTCAATGAACACGATTACCGACTTGTCCAACATAGGTTGGCACACTCGGTTCATAAGATCCATGAATGCCGCTGGTGCATTCGTAAGACCAAAAGGCATAACTACGAACTCAAAATGCCCATAACGCATTCGAAAAGCCATTTTCTCAATATCTTCCTCACGGACCCGCATTTGGTGATAGCCGGACCGTAGGTCGATCTTAGAGAAATACGTCGCACCTTGGAGTTGATCAAACAAATCATCGATCCTAGGCAGTGGATAACGATTCTTGATTGTCACTTTATTCAACTCCCTGTAGTCGATGCGCATCCGCATACTACCATCCTTCTTTTTCACGAATAAAACCAGAGCGCCCCACGGCGAAGCACTCGGTCGAATAAAACCCTTCTCAAGCAACTCTTGGGTTTGATTTAACAACTCTTGCATTTCCGCTGGTGCTAAACGATAAGGAGTTTTAGCAATGGGAGTAGCTCCCGGAACCAACTCAATGCGAAATTCAACTTGTCTTTCCGCCGGGACACCCGGTAACTCATCCGGAAAAACGTCTTCGAATTCCCTAACCACTGGAATTTCATGAATAGGTGGTGGCTCATCACGAGTATCAATAACATGGGCAAGAAAAGCCAAGCCACCACTTACAAGAAAACAACGTGCCCGTGCAAAAGAACATATCGGCACAAGTCTTATTCGTCTATCGCCATGAATAATCAACTCTCCCCCACTTGGGGTCTTCACACGAATAAACTTTTCATGGCATGCAATATCAGCTCTATTTTAATCGAGCCAATCCATACCAACAACGATATCAAAATCGCCCAAAGTCATAGGGATGAGATCAATTTTAAAGTTTTCGGCACCAAAAACGACATCACAGTTCTTACACATATCAACCACTAGCACCGTCTTGCCGTCCGCTATTTCGACTTCTACCGGACGACTTAACTTAGCTAACGGTCTATCAAGTTTTGGCACAAATTTTGGAGACACAAACGACAAATTTGCACCGCTATCAAAAAGAATCCTTGCCGGATTAGAATTAACCAAGAAGGTACCTGAGACAACTTCGTTGGATTGCTTGGCTTCGTCGTTAGTCATCAAATAGTTTCGACCTCGAGCCTTACCCGCCGCCTTCTCTAGCCTTTTAACATTATCGTTGTTCAAATCGGGACACTCTGACTTTCGGCGTCCTTCTTTACCACAGTTATAGCAAGTAAATTTGTTCGGGCCATTGGTACAATCACGGGCCATGTGTTCCCTTTGTTTACAATTAAAACACGTGGGCCCGAAACCCCCGAAAGCACCCTTCTTCACATTATTTATGAAATGTCCCGTTCTTATTATTAAAAACGTTCCATATTAATTGATTTCGTTGCGAGGTTTTGACCTCTATATGAGACGTTTTTCAAAGACTGCATTCATTTTTAAAACAAACCATAACCTTTATTTCATAAATAAAGGTTTAAAAAGCTTTACGTAGATTATCAAATAATGATAATCTAAAATATCCTGTTTACAAACGACCATTACATAATGGTTTACAATACAAATATGTTACATCGAAATCAGTTTCTTGAATGCAGTTTTTACACAATATCATACAAACATGGACTCCAAATCTTGTCCTTATTTTAGTATGCAACAGCGGAAGCTCTTAGTATTCACCTGAGAATAAACATGCTTTAAACGTCAACAAAAATGTTGGTGAGTTATAGGTTTAACCTATATATATCAAATCGTAACAATAGACCACAAGATTTCATATTTCAATACACATCCCATACATAGAGATAAAAATTATTCATATGGTGAACACCTGGTAACCGACATTAACAAGATGCATATTTAAGAATATCCCCATCATTCCAGGACACCCTTCGGATATGATATAAATTTCGAAGTACTAAAGCATCCGGTACTTTGGATGGGGTTTGTTAGGCCCAATAGATCTATCTTTAGAGTTCGCGTCAATTAGGGTATCTGTTCCCTAATTCTTAGATTACCAGACTTAATAAAAAGGGGCATATTCGATTTCGATAATTCAACCATATAATGTAGTTTCGATTACTTGTGTCTATTTCGTAAAACATTTATAAAAATTGCGCATGTATTCTCAGCCCAAAAATATAAAGAGTAAAAGGGGAAAAAGGCAAATGAAACTCACTTTCACAGATTTTTACTTCGTCGGGAAGTAAGACTTGGCCACTGGTTGATTCACAAACCTATAACAATATATACATATATATCAAAGTATGTTCAAAATATATTTACAAAACTTTTAATACATTTTGATGTTTTAAGTTTATTAAGTCAGCTGTCCTCGTTAGTAACCTATAACTAGTTGTCCACAGTTAGATGTACAGAAATAAATCGATAAATATTATCTTGAATCAATCCACGATCCAGTGTATACGTATCTCAGTATTGATCACAACTCAAACTATATATATATTTTAGAATCAACCTCAACCCTGTATAGCTAACTCCAACATTCACATATAGAGTGTCTATGGTTGTTCCGCAATATATATATAGATGGGTCGACATGATAGGTCGAAACATTGTATACGTGTCTATGGTATCTCAAGATTACATAATATACAATATAAGTTGATTAGGTTATGGTTGGAATAGATTTATTACTAACTTTCACGTAGGTAAAATGAGTAGTTTTTATCAATCTTGTTTTACTCGCCATTTCTTCGTTTCTAATCCGTTTTGAGTGATTCCAGTGGCCACGGTTTCGTATTGAACTTAACTTTATGAATCTAAACAGAAAAAGTATAAGTTTATATGTAGCGACCCGACCAAATCATGTTTGACGGCGCCGACTACTTCGGTCCCGTTGCGTGGTCATAAGTCTTTATTATGGCTTTTGACCAAAATATGTCGCATTTATTTTATAAGAAAAAGGATGTTTCAAGTTTACAAATGTAGTTCGAAAGACTAGTTACATTACAATGTTTAACGTACGAATGAAACCTATGTGACACAATTTAAAGTAGTCAAAAGACGCTCCATCTATGCATGTATACTCGACATCCAAGCAAGTATCAAAAAGAGTGCAGAAGCATGTATCAAGTAGCTTTCAAGGACCTGAGAAAACATATAGAAAACTGTCAACGAAAACGTTGGTGAAATCATAGGTGTTTTAGTAAACGTTGCATTTGAACCACAAGATTTAATATAATATGATTATCTAAATCATTTGCATTCCAAAGTTGTTATTTGTTTCGCGGGCACCCAATTATCAAACTTAACTGTTTTGCACCCTTCGTGTAGTGTTAGAACATACACTAGACCCGAAAATATATTTCATCCGCTAACGGTAGCGAACCGTCCGAATGAGGCTCGTCAAGCCCATGTGATCACATAATATAAGTTCACGTTTACACCCTGCAAGTGTAACTAATGATAATTGAATTGAGGCTTTTTGTTCAAACCCGTACGTGGAATGTTCGTTTTCGTACTTGTGTTTAAAGTGTAAAAGTATGATACGTATATGTTTCTCATCCCATAGTTTAAAGCATAAAAGTTGTTTGAAGGATGGGACTATGATCTCACCTTGAGTGCACGTATGAAAAGTACTTCACAAAGTAACGTGTGCGAAGGATAGTGCTAGTCTTGACCTAAACCAATAGGTCGTATCAATAACGGTAAACACGATAGGTCAAAGATGTTTAATTAGTCCTATGGCTTGTTACGACTCGATTATGTAGCATGTGAATCAAATTGTCAAGTTTCATGCAAGATACAAGTACAGCAACAAGTTAGGAAGGTTGCATAATCATTTGGTTAAGTTTGACAAAAAGTCAAACTTTGGTCGGTCAAAGTCAATGAAAGTCAACACGTTCGGGTCGGGTCCCGAACTATTTTTCTGAGGTTTTTATTCATATATAAGCATGTTAGAACAAGTCTCATGTGAATCGGAGGTCCATAGTGTGCCAAACATTTTTCATATTTTGACCAAAGAGGTCAGAAACTGGACACGGCTTAGGCCGCGCCGCGGCCCCAAATTGTCGCACCGCAACAATACACGGGAACTGGTACCTGGTCAGTCTCAAATGTCCAAGTCTCAATTCCAAACACTTTCAAGCATAACTCGCAAACCGCTAATACTTAGAACTCGTATCTTATATCGTTAGAAAGGTAATTTGACAAAGAACACAACTAAATACATTTCACCAACCAAAAATGTTATTTGTAACAATCGGCTTTCCAAAGTAAATGATCAATTAATGCACACATTTAATACACAAATTTGATAAGTGCACATTTATGATTCGGGCATTTAATGCATACATATAACATGCCGTTTTGTAGGTAATCGAGCATACAATACAACTAACTACTTACTAACTACAATTCATGTCATTCAATGCATCAAATATTCATTTCAAGCTTCTCAAACCCTAACCCGAATTCACCAAAATCACTAATCAAGTTTATGGAGTTTTCTCAAGCAACCTACACATCAATTTGAAGCTAGTGATACTAGGAACACATTTAATACATGCATTTATAACATTTAACAACATTCAAACAACCAAATCACCAAATCAAACACACCAAAGTTCATACTCAAGCTAGTTACTTCAAATAATGAAATCGAGCATATAAATCATATATTCATGTTAGACTTGAGCCATAGACACTAATTAACAACTTTATAAGTTCAAAAATATCAAGAACACAAAATCTAGTGATTTTAGAAAGTTACCCAAACTTGATGAAGTCGGTATGGAATCGAAGAGGAAGTTGCAAGGATTTCAAATATGTAATTTGTTTTGCAAGACACCCGCTAGCTTGGATTTAGATGATGATTCCTTGTTTGAGAAATTGAGAGAAAATATGGAAGTAGAAGAAGAAAAGGGAAAATGAAAAAGAAAAGATGGGGGTGGGGGTTGACTAGTCAAAGGCTAGTCACCTCTTTGGCATTTTGGCGAAACTAGTCCCTCAAGTTCGGTTGCGGGTGCGTGAATTACCTAGACGAGATATTTTTAAAACACGTATTAACGGGAGATGTTATAAACATATAACGGGATTTAAATAGTTAAACGGAAAAGTAAACGGAAAAAGGCGGGATGTTACATTACCTACTCCTTAAAAGAAATTTCGTCCCGAAATTTAAGTAGGCGTAGTAGTCGTTGTTTCTTCCTCGGAATCCTGCGTTTCCGGAATTGGGAATAAATGAGGGTATTTCTTTTGCATTTGATCTTGCCTTTCCCAAGTAAACTCGGGTCCTCTTTTGGCGTTCCAACGGACTTTAACAATCGGGATTCGGCTTTGTTTCAATGTATTGACGGAGGTGTCTACAATTTCAACCGGTTCCTCCACAAAATGAAGCTTGTCATCAATAGTAAGTTCCTCGAGAGGGATGACGATATCGGGTTCGGCAAGACACTTTTTCAAGTTAGATACATGGAAGGTAGGATGAACGGAGTTTAATTGAGGCGGAAGATCTAAACGATAAGCAACGTTTCCAATACGCTCCAAGATTTCGAAAGGACCAATATACCGCGGATTTAGCTTCCCGCGTTTCCCAAAATGGATTACACCTTTCCAAGGTGCAACTTTTAACATTACTCGGTCACCGACTTGAAATTCGAGGTCGTTACGTCTTTTGTCGGTGTAGCACTTTTGATGACTCCGGGCCATCCGGAGCCTATCTCGGATTTGTACGATCTTCTCGGTGGTTTCGTGAATGAGTTCGGGTCCGGTGATTTGCACGTCACCTACCTCGGCCCAACAAAGAGGTGAACGACATTTTCGGCCGTATAGCGCTTCAAAAGGTGCGGCTTTATTACTCGCGTGATAACTATTGTTGTAAGAGAACTCGGCGAGAGGTAAGTGCTTGTCCCAAGCTTTTCCAAAATCAACCACACAAGCTCGTAACATGTCCTCCAAGGTTTGAATTGTACGTTCGCTTTGTCCATCGGTTTGAGGATGATATGCGGTGCTCATGTCTAAACGCGTTCCCAACGCTTCTTGCAAGGTACGCCAAAATCTAGAAACAAAACGGCCATCTCGGTCGGAGATAATCGATAAAGTTACATCGTGTAGGGCTACGATTTCTTTAACGTAAAGTTGCGCAAGTTTCTCCATTTTGTCGGTCTCCTTCATGGCAAGAAAGTGTGCGGATTTGGTGAGACGGTCAATAATAACCCAAATGGTATCATAACCGCCCGTCGTTTTTGGTAGTTTGGTGATAAAATCCATCGTTATCATTTCCCACTTCCATTGCGGGATCTCGGGTTGTTGAAGTAGTCCGGACGGTCTTTGGTGTTCGGCTTTGACTTTGGAACATGTCAAACACTTGGAAACATAAGTAGCTACGTCCCTTTTGATGTTCGGCCACCAATATTGTTGTTTAAGGTCGTGGTACATCTTATTGGCACCGGGGTGGATCGAGTATCGTGACTTATGGGCTTCATCTAAAATGAGACTTCGTAGGTTCCCATAACTAGGCACCCAAATCCTTCCGGCGAAATATCAGAGTCCGGTTTCCTTAGTTTCGAATCGAGAGACGAGAATGTTCAAGAGCTCGTGTGAAACGTTTTCATCCTTGAGAGCCTCATCTTGGGCTACCCGAATTTAGCTATTAAGGTTGGTGTGGATGGTGATGTTTAAGGCTCGGACACGAAGAGGCACCGCTCTTTCTTTTCTACTTAAGGCATCGGCTACTACGTTTGCCTTCCCGGGATGGTAACGAAGTTCGCAATCGTAATCGTTTAAGGTTTCAATCCACCTTCGTTGTCTCATGTTTAGTTGCTTTTGATCGAAGATGTGTTGGAGACTTTTGTGATCGGTAAAGATAGTACTCTTGGTTCCATAAAGATAGTGTCTCCACATTTTAAGTGCAAAGACAACGGCTCCGAGTTCGAGATCATGTGTCGTGTAGTTTCGTTCATGAATTTTGAGTTGTCGAGAAGCATAAGAAATGACTTTCGTTCGTTGCATCAACACACACCCAAAACCATGTTTCGAGGCGTCGCAATACACAACAAAATCATCGTTGCCTTCGGGAAGTGACAAGATAGGAGTGGTGGTAAGCTTTGTCTTCAAGATTTGGAACGCGGATTCTTGCTCGGTCGCCCAAATGAATTTCTTTCCCTTGTGAGTTAATGTGGTTAGAGGATGTGCAACCAAAGAGAAGTTTTCGATGAATCTACGATAGTACCCGGCGAGACCCAAGAATTGATGAATGTGAGTCGGAGTAGTAGGAGTTTCTCATTTACTAATGGCTTCGATTTTTGATGGATCAACTTTAATACCTTGGTCACTTACAACATGACCAAGAAATTGAACTTCCTTCAACCAAAATTCACACTTGGAGAATTTGGCATAGAGTATTTCTTGTCTTAAAAGTTCAAGCACAAGTCGGAGGTGTTCGTCGTGTTCTTCTTCGATTTTTGAATAGACCAAAATATCATCGATGAACACGATAACGAATTTGTCAAGATACGGTTTGCACACGCGGTTCATAAGATCCATGAACACCGCCGGTGCGTTAGTGAGACCAAATGGCATTACAAGAAATTCATAACTACCATAACGAGTTCGGAAAGCGGTTTTGGAGACATCTTCCCCCTTAACCCTTAATTGATGATAACCCGAGCGGAGATCGATTTTTGAATATACGCAAGACCCTAGTAATTGATCAAAGAGGTCATCGATGTGAGGAAGAGGATATCGGTTCTTAACCGTCAATTTGTTTAGTTCACGATAATCAATGCACATTCGTAGGGATCCGTCTTTCTTTTTAACAAACAAAATCGGAGCGCCCCAAGGTGAATGGCTAGGTTGGATAAAACCACGATCAAGTAGTTCTTGGATTTGACTTTGCAATTCTTGCATTTCGGATGGACCCAGTCTATATGGTGCACGTGCTACGGGTGCGGCTCCCGGAATAAGATCGATTTGGAATTCAACCGGTCGATGGGGTGGAAGACCCGGCAATTCGTCGGGAAATACATCGAAAAAGTCACTAACAATAGGCACATCATCGATATGCTTCTCATCGGACTCGACTTTCTTAACGTGGGCAAGGATCGCAAAACAACCCTTACGGAGTAGTTTTCTAACTTTAAGGCACGAAACGAGGTTGAGTCTGGTGCAACTCTTATCGCCATAAACAATCAAAGGTTCACCATTCTCGATAGGAATTCGGATTACGTTAAGATCACAAAGGATGTGAGATTTCGTTTTGACTAACCAATTCATACCGATTATTACATCAAAGCTTCCTAGTTCCATGGGTATCAAGTCAATTTCAAATTCCTTACCCAAAATGTTTAACGTACACCCCCGGTAATATGTGTCGGCACTTAATAGTTTCCCGTTAGCCACTTCAATGGTATAAGTGGTATCTAGTGGAAGTGGTGGAGTGCTAAAAGAATGAGTCAAAGTCTTGGATACAAAACTCTTATCGGCACCCGAATCGAATAAACAAGTAACATAAGTGTTGTTGAGGAGAAACGTACCCGTGACTAATTCATTGTCATCTCGGGCTTCCTCGGTGTTGATGTTGAAAGCTCGGCCGCGTGTGTTGGGGTTGGCTTTCTTCTTCGGACAGGCATTTCTAAAATGACCTGTTTGGCCACATTCATAACAAGTACCCGATTTTGGTGCATTGGGCACCTTTTGAGCGACGGGGGCGGCACTTCTACAATCGTTGGCCACATGACCACCCCTTTGGCACCGGTGGCAAAATAGATTGCTACATTCACCATAGTGGTGTTTGTGGCATTTGTTGCAAAAGGGTTTATTTCCGCCATAACTTTTCTTGGCGTCGGAGGTGAAAGGCTTTTTGGTGAAGTTGTTGTTGTAGTTGTTGCTTGATTGAGGGGCTTCCCATTTTCTTTTGTTGTTACCCAACTTGTCCTCGGCTTTAGGTGCCGGTACTACGATTTCATCAACTGTTTCGATCAATTGGCGGGCCATGTTCAAAGCTTGTTGTAGGTTAGCGGGTTTGGATGACATCACCCCTTGTTTGATGCTCTTTGGAAGACCATACATATAAAGTTCGACCCTTTGAGATTCGGGGTTCACGAGGTTTGGGCACATCAAGGATAGTTCGGCGAATCGTTGATTATAGGCATTGAGATCGTTTCCGACCGCCTCCAAGGTTCTTAGCTCTTGTTCGAGCTTTCGGGTTTCTTCGCGAGGGAAATATTCGATGACCATCTTTTCCCTTAAATCGGCCCAAGAGAGGGCGTGAGCTTCATCGGTACCCACCGATTGTACATAAGTATTCCACCATGTAAGAGCGACACCGGCGAAAGTGTGAGTGGAGTATTTGACCTTGTCTTGGTCCCGACAACCACTTATGCTAAAGACGGCTTCCGTTTGCTCAAACCATCGGGTGAGCACAACCGGTCCCCCGGTTCCATCAAAAGTGTGAGGTTTGCACCCCATGAAGGCTTTATAGGAGCATCCCTCGTTTGAGTTACCGGCTCCATTGTTGTTGTTGTTGTTGTTTTGGTTGTTGTTATTATTATTGTTATTGTTGTTGGATGAGTGACCGGCCATGGCCGCATCTACGGCGGTGGCTATCATGCGTTGTAGAGCTTGTTCGGGTGTTTCACGGCGTGGTGTACGACGAGGAGGCATTGTTCCTTCAAAACAAAAGAATACCGTTGGTTAGTATTCTAAATAATACTAACCGTGATATGGAATAAAGATAGAGAGAAAATTTTCCTTGACTCGCCTTAAATTCTTTATGTCATAATGTCGGAACGTTCATATGAGTCACCGTAATATAATCCCGGAAATTATATTACCCTGATTCATATGTGCATTCGACATTATTTCATATAGTCAAGGTGGCGTGTCAATCAAATTAAACAACGTGAGATTTAGATGAAATAAGAGTAGATATGAGTAGAAGCGCTCGAGTATAAATGCACAAATAGTCAAGTAATTCCTACGTCAAGTCTATATGCCGGTTGTAGTCTAGACTCACCAATGTACCCTATGACTCGGGGTTGACACCAATGAACTCTAAATCCCTACAACCAACGCTCTGATACCATCTGTAGCGACCCGACCAAATCATGTTTGACGGCGCCGACTACTTCGGTCCCGTTGCGTGGTCATAAGTCTTTATTATGACTTTTGACCAAAATATGTCGCATTTATTTTATAAGAAAAAGGATGTTTCAAGTTTACAAATGTAGTTCGAAAGACTAGTTACATTACAATGTTTAACGTACGAATGAAACCTATGCGATACAATTTATAGTAGTCAAAAGACGCTCCATCTATGCATGTATACTCGACATCCAAGCAAGTATCAAAAAGAGTGCGGAAGCATGTATCAAGTAGCTTTCAAGGACCTGAGAAAACATATAGAAAACTGTCAACGAAAACGTTGGTGAAATCATAGGTGTTTTAGTAAACGTTGCATTTGAACCACAAGATTTAATATAATATGATTATCTAAATCATTTGCATTCCAAAGTTGTTATTTGTTTCGCGGGCACCCAATTATCAAACTTAACTGTTTTGCACCCTTCGCGTAGTGTTAGAACATACACTAGACCCGAAAATATATTTCATCCGCTAACGGTAGCGAACCGTCCGAATGAGGCTCGTCAAGCCCATGTGATCACATAATATAAGTTCACGTTTACACCCTGCAAGTGTAACTAATGATAATTGAATTGAGGCTTTTTGTTCAAACCCGTACGTGGAATGTTCGTTTTCGTACTTGTGTTTAAAGTGTAAAAGTATGATACGTATATGTTTCTCATCCCATAGTTTAAAGCATAAAAGTTGTTTGAAGGATGGGACTATGATCTCACCTTGAGTGCACGTATGAAAAGTACTTCACAAAGTAACGTGTGCGAAGGATAGTGCTAGTCTTGACCTAAACCAATAGGTCGTATCAATAACGGTAAACACGATAGGTCAAAGATGTTTAATTAGTCCTATGGCTCGTTACGACTCAATTATGTAGCATGTGAATCAAATTGTCAAGTTTCATGCAAGATACAAGTACAGCAACAAGTTAGGAAGGTTGCATAATCATTTGGTTAAGTTTGACAAAAAGTCAAACTTTGGTCGGTCAAAGTCAACGAAAGTCAACACGTTCGGGTCGGGTCCCGAACTATTTTTCTGAGGTTTTTATTCATATATAAGCATGTTAGAACAAGTCTCATGTGAATCGGAGGTCCATAGTGTGCCAAACATTTTTCGTATTTTGACCAAAGAGGTCAGAAACTGGACACGGCTTAGGCCGCGCCGCGGCCCCAAATTGTCGCGCCGCGACAATACACGGGAACTGGTACCTGGTCAGTCTCAAATGTCCAAGTCTCAATTCCAAACACTTTCAAGCATAACTCGCAAACCGCTAATACTTAGAACTCGTATCTTATATCGTTAGAAAGGTAATTTGACAAAGAACACAACTAAATACATTTCACCAACCAAAAAAGTTATTTGTAACAATCGGCTTTCCAAAGTAAATGATCAATTAATGCACACATTTAATACACAAATTTGATAAGTGCACATTTATGATTCGGGCATTTAATGCATACAAATAACATGCCGTTTTGTAGGTAATCGAGCATACAATACAACTAACTACTTACTAACTACAATTCATGTCATTCAATGCATCAAATATTCATTTCAAGCTTATCAAACCCTAACCCGAATTCACCAAAATCACTAATCAAGTTTATGGAGTTTTCTCAAGCAACCTACACATCAATTTGAAGCTAGTGATACTAGGAACACATTTAATACATGCATTTATAACATTTAACAATATTCAAACAACCAAATCACCAAATCAAACACACCAAAGTTCATACTCAAGCTAGTTACTTCAAATAATGAAATCGAGCATATAAATCATATATTCATGTTAGACTTGAGCCATAGACACTAATTAACAACTTTATAAGTTCAAAAATATCAAGAACACAAAATCTAGTGATTTTAGAAAGTTACCCAAACTTGATGAAGTCGGTATGGAATCGAAGAGGAAGTTGCAAGGATTTCAAATATGTAATTTGTTTTGCAAGACACCCGCTAGCTTGGATTTAGATGATGATTCCTTGTTTGAGAAATTGAGAGAAAATATGGAAGTAGAAGAAGAAAAGGGAAAATGAAAAAGAAAAGATGGGGGTGGGGGTTGACTAGTCAAAGGCTAGTCACCTCTTTGGCATTTTGGCGAAACTAGTCCCTCAAGTTCGGTTGCGGGTGCGTGAATTACCTAGACGAGATATTTTTAAAACACGTATTAACGGGAGATGTTATAAACATATAACGGGATTTAAATAGTTAAACGGAAAAGTAAACGGAAAAAGGCGGGATGTTACATTATAGTCAGAAATACAAGTTACAAGTCATTTTTGAAAGAGGTAGTCATTTCCGTCGAAAGAACGACATCTTGATGACCATTTTGAAAAACATACTTTCACTTTGAGTTTAACCATGATTTTTAGATATAGTTTCATGTTCATAAGAAAAAAACATTTTTCCAGAAGTATAGCTTTTAAATCAAAGTTCTTCTTAGCTTTTAATTATCCCAACCAAAACAGCCCCCGGTTTTACTACGACGGCGTATATCCAGTTTTATGGTGTTTATCATTTTTTCGGGTTTTAAATCATTAAGTTAGCATATCATATAGATATAGAACATGTGTTTAGTTGATTTTAAAAGTCTAGTTAGAAGGATTAACTTTATTTGCGAACAAGTTTAGAATTAACTAAACTATGTTCTAGTGATTACAAGTTTATAACGTTGAATAAGACAGCTTTTTATGTATGAATCGAATGATGTTATGAACATCATTACTACCTCAAGTTCCTTGGATAAACCTACTGGAAATGAGAAAAATGGATCTAGCTTCAAATGATCCTTGGATAGCTTGAAAGTTCTTGAAGCAGAATCATGACACGAAAACAATTTCAAGTAAGATTTCCACTCGAAATAAGATTGTTATAATTATAGAAATTGAATTAAAGTTTGAATATGATTATTACCTTGTATTAGAAAGATAACCTACTGTAAGTAACAAAGATTTCTTGATCTTAGATGATTACTTGGAATGGATTTAGAAAACTTGGAAGTAAACTTGCAATCTTGGAAGTATTCTTGATTTTATGAAACTAGAACTTTTGGAATTTATGAAGAACACTTAGAACTTGAAGATAGAACTTGAGAGAGATCAATTAGATGAAGAAAATTGAAGAATTAAAGTGTTTGTAGGTGTTTTTGGTCGTTGGTATATGGATTAGATATAAAGGATGTGTAATTTTGTTTTCATGTAAATAAGTCATGAATGATTACTCATATTTTTGTAATTTTATGAGATATTTCATGCTAGTTGCCAAATAATGGTTCCCACATGTATTAGGTGACTCACATGGGCTACTAAGAGCTGATCATTGGAGTGTATATACCAATAGTGCATACATCTAAAAGCTGTGTATTGTACGAGTACGAATACGGGTGCATACGAGTAGAATTGTTGATGAAACTGAACGAGGATGTAATTGTAAGCATTTTTGTTAGGTAGAAGTATTTTGATAAGTTTCTTGAAGTCTTTCAAAAGTGTATGAATACATATTAAAACACTACATGTATATACATTTTAACTGAGTCGTTAACTCATCGTTAGTCGTTACATGTAAGTGTTGTTTTGAAACCTTTAGGTTAACGATCTTGTTAAATGTTGTTAACCCAATGTTTATAATATCAAAAGAGATTTTAAATTATTATATTATCATGATATTATGATGTACGAATATCTCTTAATATGATATATATACATTAAATGTCGTTACAACGATAATCGTTACATATATGTCTCGTTTCAAAATCATTAAGTTAGTAGTCTTGTTTTTACATATGTAGTTCATTGTTAATATACTTAATGATATGTTTACTTATCATAATATCATGTTAACTATATATATAACCATATATATGTCATCATATAGTTTTTACAAGTTTTAACGTTCGTGAATCACCGGTCAACTTGGGTGGTCAATTTTCTATATGAAACCTATTTCAATTAATCAAGTCTTAACAAGTTTGATTGCTTAACATGTTGGAAACACTTAATCATGTAAATAACAATTTCATTTAATATATATAAACATGGAAAAGTTCGGGTCACTACAGTACCTACCCGTTAAATAAATTTAGTCCCGAAATTTTAAGCAGTTGGAGGTGTTGACGTATCTTCTGGAAATAAGTGCGGGTATTTCTTCTTTATCTGATCTTCTCGTTCCCCGGTGAACTCGGGTCCTCTACGAGCATTCCATCGAACCTTAACAATTGGTATCTTGTTTTGCTTAAGTCTTTTAACCTCACGATCCATTATTTCGACGGGTTCTTCGATAAATTGAAGTTTTTCATTGATTTGGATTTCATCTAACGGAATAGTGAGATCTTCTTTAGCAAAACATTTCTTCAAATTCGAGACGTGGAAAGTGTTATGTACAGCCGCGATTTGTTGAGGTAACTCAAGTCGGTAAGCTACTGGTCCGACACGATCAATAATCTTGAATGGTCCAATATACCTTGGATTTAATTTCCCTCGTTTACCAAATCGAACAACGCCTTTCCAAGGTGCAAATTTAAGCATGACCATCTCTAAAAATTCAGATTCTATATCTTTTCTTTTAATGTCAGCGTAGCTCTTTTGTCGACTTTGGGCGGTTTTCAACCGTTGTTGAATTTGGATGATCTTCTCGGTAGTTTCTTGTATTATCTCTGGACCCGTAATCTGTCTATCCCCCACTTCACTCCAACAAATCGGAGACCTGCACTTTCTACCATAAAGTGCTTCAAACGGCGCCATCTCAATGCTTGAATGGTAGCTGTTGTTGTAGGAAAATTCTGCTAACGGTAGATGTCGATCCCAACTGTTTCCGAAATCAATAACACATGCTCGTAGCATGTCTTCAAGCGTTTGTATAGTCCTTTTGCTCTGCCCATCAGTTTATGGATGATAGGCAGTACTCATGTCTAGACGAGTTCCTAATGCTTGCTGTAATGTCTGCCAGAATCTTGAAATAAATATGCCATCCCTATCAGAGATAATAGAGATTGGTATTCCATGTCTGGAGACGACTTCCTTCAAATACAGTCGTGCTAACTTCTCCATCTTGTCATCTTCTCTTATTGGCAGGAAGTGTGCTGATTTGGTGAGACGATCAACTATTACCCAAATAGTAT
The DNA here is from genome assembly GCF_046630445.1 of Rutidosis leptorrhynchoides. Classification (NCBI taxonomy): domain Eukaryota; kingdom Viridiplantae; phylum Streptophyta; class Magnoliopsida; order Asterales; family Asteraceae; genus Rutidosis; species Rutidosis leptorrhynchoides. Next base: position 96,785,485 of record NC_092334.1, on the reverse strand, counting down.
CAAAACCACTTGCAGTCCTTGGCAATTTAGTGATGAAATACATGGTAAAGTTTTCCCATTTCCATTCCGGGATTTCGGGTTGTTGAAGTAGACCTGATGGTTTCTGATGCTCAGCTTTGACCTTAGAACACGTCAAACATTCTCCTACGTATTTAGCAACATCGGCTTTCATACCCGGACACCAAAAATGTTTCTTGAGATCCTTGTACATCTTCCCCGTTCCAGGATGTATTGAGTATATGGTTTTATGAGCTTCTCTAAGTACCATTTCTCTCATATCTCCAAATTTTGGTACCCAAATCCTTTCAGCCCTATACCGGTTCCGTCTTCCCGAATATTAAGATGCTTATCCGATCCTTTGGGTATTTCATCCTTTAAATTTCCCTCTTTTAAAACTCCTTGTTGCGCCTCCTTTATTTGAGTAGTAAGGTGATTGTGAATCATTATATTCATAGATTTTACTCGAATGGGTTCTCTGTCCTTCCTGCTCAAGGCATCGACTACCACATTTGCCTTCCCCGGGTGGTAACGAATCTCAAAGTCGTAATCATTCAACAATTCAATCCATCTACGCTGCCTCATATTCAGTTGTTTCAGATTAAATATGTGTTGAAGACTTTTGTGGTCGGTATATATAATACTTTTGACCCCATATAAGTAGTGCCTCCAATATTTAATGCAAAAACAACCGCGCCTAATTCCAAATCATGCGTCGTATAATTTTGTTCGTGAATCTTCAATTGTCTAGACGCATAAGCAATCACCTTTGTTCGTTGCATTAATACACAACCGAGACCTTGCTTTGATGCGTCACAATAAATCACAAAATCATCATTCCCTTCAGGCAATGATAATATAGGTGCCGTAGTTAGCTTTTTCTTCAATAACTGGAACGCTTTCTCTTGTTCATTCTTCCATTCAAATTTCTTCCCTTTATGCGTTAATGCAGTCAAAGGTTTTGATTTTCTGGAAAAGTCTTGGATGAACCTTCTGTAGTAACCAGCTAGTCCTAAAAACTGGCGTATGTGTTTCGGAGTTTTCGGGGTGATGTGCAGCGGGGCGTATATAAAATAGTTATTAATTTTAGCAGGAAATACTATTAAATACGATACATTTTTACACAAGATATTTATTTATTTAGAGAACGGATATACTTAAACCTTGCTACAACACTTATAGGCAGTGTACCTAATCGTACAGTAGTGTAGTTTTTAGTAAGTCCGGTTCGTTCCACAGGGAATCTTTTTTAAACAAAGCTCAACTCTATATAAAAATACAAACATATATATAAGTAATATTATTATTATAAAGGGGGGTTTTTACCGTTTAATGACCGGTTTGTCGATTTTAAAACTTTAGTCGCAGTTAAAACCTAATATAAAATATTAAATAAATAAAAGACTTAATTTAAAGCGTAAAATAAATAACGATAATGAAATTGCAATAAAAGTGCGATAAAATAAAATTGCGATAAAAAAAATACGATAATTAAAAGTGCGATTAAATAACAATAAATAAAAGTGCGATAATTAGAAGTGAAATTAAATATAAAATAAAGGAAATTAAATATGGAATAAAAGAATTATGCTTATTTAAACTTCCGTAATCATGATGTTTGACGTGTTGATTTTAGTTTTATGCCCATGGGTTAATTGTCCTTTGTCCTGGATTATTTAATATGTCTGTCTGGTTTTTGTCCATAACAGTCCATCAGTCATAAATATAAAGTGCGAGTGTCCTCGTCAAATTATTCTTATACCCGAAGTTAAATATTCCAACTAATTGGGGATTCGAATTGTAACAAGGTTTTAATACTTTGTTTAATGAATACACCAGGTTATCGACTGCGTGTAAACCAAGGTTTTACTACTTTGTTAACAATTACACCAATTACCCTTGAATGTAATTCACCCCTGTTTCAACAAGTTTATTAACTATTAATCCATTTCCGTGTCCGGTTAAATGAACGATTATTCGTACATATAAATACCCCGCCCATCGTGTCCGATTGAGTGTATATGGTAATTTATAGGGACGCCCAATTGTAAATCTTTATATTAACATTAACAAACTATCATTTAGTTAAACAAATATAAAGCCCATTAATAGCCCATAGTCTAATTTCCACAAGTGTCGTTCTTTTGTCCAAACCCCAATTATGGTACAAAGCCCAATTACCCAATTTTAGTAATTAGCCCAACATCATGATTACTTCGTTTTAAATAAGCATAATAATAACTTAGCTACGAGACATTAATGTAAAAAGGTTGAACATAACTTACAATGATTAAAAATAGCGTAGCGTTACACTGACAGAATTTCGACTTACACCCTTACAACATTCGCTAACATACCCTTATTATTAGAATTATAATTAAAATTAAAATATAAATTATAAATATATATATATAATTTACGTATGAGAAGAAGAAGAAAAAGATGATGATTTGCGATCAGAATTCGGTTGGCTTTATAGGCAGTTTTTCATTTTGGGGCTCCGCGACTCGCGGCCAATTTTGCCTTCAAACTCCGCGAGTCGCGGAGTTTACTTTTACAGCTCAGAGGAGTTTGGCTCTTTGTTTACCGACGGTTTAAATATAAATATAATATATTAAATAATTATAAGAATTATTTAAATATTATATTATATTTATGTGCATAGTTGACTTGTAATTTTTAGTCCTTTGCGTCGAGCGTTGAGAGTTGACTCTGGTCCCGGTTCCGGATTTTCGAACGTCCTTGCGTACAATTTTATATTTTGTACTTTGCGTTTTGAATCTTGTACTCTTGTAATTTCGAGACGTTTCTTATCAATAATTGGAACCTCTTTGATTGTCTTTTGTACTTTTGAGCTTTTTGGTCGTTTGCGTCTTCAATTCGTCGAATCTGTCTTTTGTCTTCACCTTTTATTATTTAAACGAATATCACTTGTAAATAGAACAATTGCAACTAAAAGCTTGTCTTTCTTGAGGAATAATGCTATGAAATATATGTTCATTTTTAGCATTATCAAATATTCCCACACTTGAGCGTTGCTTGTCCTCAAGCAATATCGTCTTGAAATACAAGAATCACTTCTTTATTCTTCACACTTTGTACATCAGTGATTTCTATACGGCGGTATAAACAATGGTAGTAACGATATGGTTTACATTTCCACATGACTATAAAAATTTAGATCCATTAAGGAAATTGGATCTTTATGAAAACATTTGATCTTTTGAAAATTAAATCTAGTTTTTACCCTAGATAAGTTTTCCGGAATAACCCTTTACCGGTATTTGCAAAATATTTTTGTGGGTTTGGTGGGTTTCAGATTTGAAAATTTTAGCTCAAAACTTGCGGTTTTGTGTCACCCACTTGCTAACCTTGTATTTGGAAAGCAACACGTCCAGTTTACTTGTCCCGTATATTACCTTTCGGTAAACTACCGTCCGGTTGAAAGGAAAGCGTTGAACAAGCAACTGTTAAGGCAATGTCCCCTGACATGCTTTTAATTATGGTCTATAACGTGTCGGATGCAATTACTATCCTTGGTAGGAGCAATAGTAAAGCTCACCCTTATAATTTTTCGGCCTGGCACAAGGTCCTGTCTTTGACCATGCTATGCAACCACCGTTCTTACGGTTGACACCCGATTTAGTTCAGGTGACCTAATGAATTTTAGGTGAATTCCTAGGATTTTACGTTCAATGGTAATGAACGCATTGAAAATAGGGTTTTCAGAAAACAAATTGGTTTGTAATTTTGATCAAAATATTTTCTCGTTCAAGCTCGAGTTTAGATATCATTGAATTCCATGAGTTTGTAATTCTCAATCTTTAAGGTCAATCTCTAGGATTGAGTAATATCAGTCTTAAAAGCTGATTTTTAATCTTTAAGGAGATTATCCTTTCTGGGGATCTGATTCATTAGTCTTATCCAGCTAATTTGCATGGTGCCCCCCCCCCATTGTACGAGATAAATCCTTCTCATGGTTAGGATAAATCTGACCACTTGGCGACCCTGTTTAATGCTGAGGTCCGTGGATTTCCTGCTGATTTTAGTGATGACTTTTCTAGATTTTTCGTCAACCTACAGCTGGTCTGGACGACAACTTCATGACCTAAATCATGAAGCGCGTGTCTTTTTCGGAAGACTTTACTTCCTTTTAATGATGGAATTGATTCATCATGTAGATCCATCTCTTCTTTTCTTTCATCGGGTAAAACAGTTTAGTTTAGTCCAAAACAAAAGTATTTTCAGTTATTTGTTACAGATATATGTGACATATGTTTAAGATAACTTGGTAAATTTTCCCACACTTGGCTTTTATTCTCCTTTTTATCGTCCTCTATTCCATTTTAAATGAATTTTAACATTTTAGTTTGTTTCTCAATTTATGTCCTTTTCGAGGTAATAATAATTTCGGTGTTAAAACCTAGTTTTATCGTTCATAAATATGTATAAACATGATTTTTAGTTCATTTAATTGAAAATTTTGAAAAATTTTACTAGAATTGGGTAGTCAGTATATAAGACCAGGGCTGTTCTTTATTATCAGAGAGCACTAGATTCTAATACAACTACTGCTTTACTAGTATTTTTAATGGTAACCAAGTGTATAAAGCAAAAATTTTTAAAATCCGAAAGAATTTAACCCCTTCCCACACTTAAGATCTTGCAATGCCCTCATTTGCAAGAAATCAGTAATAATTTAAATTATTGAGGGTGATTTGTGTGAAAATGATTAAATTTTTACCAAAGTTTCCAAATATATTGGCGTTTGTTTGCTGAATGATAAATGGTGCACATCATTTGTTCATTCCGTCTTGTTGTTATTTCACATATATCTTGTCGTCAAAATTAGTTGCTTTTGCTGAACTTAATGCCAGTCTTTGAAAATGCGTTGTTTTACCCTGTTGTGTACATAAAACAAACTGCAAACATATATACATATTTTTGAAGTTTGGTATATTACCCCACATTCAAAAATTATTAAAATCTAAGAATAAAAGTTAGATAATTATAAAAATGATTACAATATTTAACAAAAGTATTAAACGTATCAATAATTACAAATTACAAAAAAAAAATAAAAAAAATAAGTATACTAGGGATGATACTGGTACCAATAGGGGTTCCAGGCATAACCATAGGTGCTATAGAATGCTTCGGCAGGGTCATACGTAGGATATGGTGGCTGCATCTCTATAGACCAGGGAGGGAAGATGGGTTTCGGTGTAGGAATATAGTTTCTACCTATATGTTGGCAATGAGCTATGATTTGGTTCTGATGAACTTGCCAATCTTCAAATGCTCTCTGTCTAGCATTTTCGTATTCCTGAGAAGCTATAAACCTTTGCATTTCTTGCATCTCATTCCCCCCTCCTACATTACCTTGCTGTTGGTTTCTCTCCACCTGTGGATGTCTACCATGGTATCGTACTGCGGCGTTATTTCGCCTCTTCAAAACTTTCGCACCATGGTATACATTTAAACCTATAGTATCGCGGGGTTCTGGTTCTTCTACTAATAATCCCCCCCAACTTATATCCACACCGAGATATTCACCAATCAAAGTAATAAAAATACCACCTCCTATTATGCTATGCGGTCGCATCCCCTGAACCATAGCTGATAAATAATAACCCACACAATACGGTATACTTACAGCGCTTTGTGGGTCTCGAATACACATATGGTAAAACAAATCCTGTTCATTTACTTTTTCCTTGTTCTTACCCCTTTGTGTAATCGAATTAGCTAAAAACCTATGTATCACTCTTAATTCGGCTCTATCTATATCCAAATAAGAGTAATTTCCCCCTTTGAAACGGTGATGGCTTGTCATTTGACTCCACACACCGTGTGTATCAAAATTTTCATCTATCTTTCTACCGTTTAGTATCAATCCTCTACAATCGGCAGACGCTAACTCCTCAGGCGTATATATACGTAAAGCCTGAGCCATGTCCAGTAAAGACATGTGGCGCATCGAACCGCCTAACAAAAATCTAATAAAAGAACGATCGGTTAAATTAGCTACCCGATCATTCAAATCTATACTACATAACAATTCTTCACACCATACTTTATATACAGGTCTACGCATGGTGAATAAACGTACCCAGTCATTAAAAGAAGAATTACCATACCTCTGTACAAGTAATTCCCTAATTGGCCCAGCCAATTCTACAGCTTCTAAGGGTCCCCATTCTATGACCCTTGGTACCTCAACAACCTTAGAATGAAGAGTATGCAAACCCCTTTGGTATTTTGGATAATCTATCCAAAGTCTGTCAAATCTCAGGTTCGGGTGCAACTCTTCCAAGTGCATATCGGAAAAGGTCATGACTGGATGAGGTATATCCTGCTTGTAGTAGTTATCCACCTCCTGTTGTTCCATATTCTCAGCAGGAGCATTGCGGGCTTGGGATGAAGATTCACCCCTTTCAGTCTGCAAAACACATCAAACACAAATTTTGTGCATCCAAATATGCATTAGTGTCAGCAAAATCATCAATCAAAATAATTACAATGACATTATCAATTTATATCAAACTTAAGCTCATTTTCATATTTTCATCAAATCTACACTTTTTCAAATAAGCATATACGAAAATGTTTGCCAAGTTCATAAGCATTTAACTCAAATAACATGTCAAAATAATCATTACTAGCAATTAAACAAGTCTCAAATGGCATTATCTTTCAAAAATCAAGTTCATGAATTTTAAATTTGAAAAAGTCCACTTTAATTCTCAAAATCATGTTTAGGCTCAAAGTTTGAATCATTTAACTACCTAGACATGTTACACTACTTAATTTAGCAACAATTCATGACAAAAATCGGCCATAACCTGTTTATATAAAAAAGCCCCAAATTTGCTCAAGAACACAAACCCTAGATTACTCAAAATTTTAAGTTTAAGGCTTCTAATCATGTTAAACAGCATCAATCTAGGTTATACAAGCATAATACATAAATAATTTAAGCCTAATTACACTAAAAAGCATCAAAATTAAATTGGGGAAAAAATTGCTCAAGAACACCAAATTTCGGATTAAATGGTGTTTAGGTGTAGAAATTTACCGTTTTTCTTGAGTAATTCCTAGATAGCATCCTTCTCAACATGATTTTAGTAAAAGATTTGGTGATTAACGGTTAAAAATTGTGATTTTGGGGGTGTTTTTGGTGTATTTTCGGAGTCTTTTTTCGCTGTGTTTTTCGGTTTTGAGGGTGTGGACTGATCAGTTCGGGTGTTTATATTTTTTTTCTGATTTTTCGACCCCTCCGCGATTCGCGGTGAATAACCCTTCAAACTCCGCGAGTCGCGGAGTTTGATATTTTTTTTTTTTTTTATATATAATCATTAACTTATAAAACAATTAAGTACTTAATTTTAAAATTTTGTTTCCCTTGTTATTTAGGACGAGGTTGTTTCGGATCGATGTCCTAGTCCGTCCCTCGACAAAATTTTAAAATTTGTCTTTTTGTAGCGATTGTTTTAAAAGCTAAGATTTTTGGGTTTTTTAATGTTTTTGGCATACTTTAATTCAATAAGATTAAAAATAATGATAATAAAAGTTCTCGTCCCTCCCTTGGGTAAAGCAATTTCGGTTCAAAGACCTAGTCTTCAACTTACGACGAATTTTAAAAATCATATTCTTAACTTAATGAGATAAAGTAAATTTTTTGTTTTTAAATTCACACAACTTAAATATGAAATTCAAAATTAATATTAAAAATTCACACCAAACTTAAAAATTTGAAATGCATAAAATTAAAAATTCATATTTTAAAAATTAAAAATTCACACCAAACTTAATTTAAAAATTCATATTATAAATTCATACCAAACTTATATTAATTTTTCAAATATTTACAATTTTAAATATAATATTTTTACAAAGTTTACAATATTAATTTAAGATTTAAATATTAATTTTAAAAACATGGTAAAAATAAAATTAAAAATCTTTTTGTCTTTTTATCCCACTTTAATCAATCAAATATTATCAAAAATATGCGCCCCTCTTTTCGGTAAAGTAATTTCGGTTCCAAAACCTAATTTAACTCATGACGAATTTTTGAAATATTTTGGGTTGATTGATTAAAGATATTTATACCTTAAGAATAAACGTTAAATTTCGCAGTGATGTAATAAATTTTTGAATGATATCAATAATTTCGGTCGCCAAACCTAATTTTATTCAATACCAATTTAATACTTTTTAGCGAACAAATTAGCGTTTATTATCAAAAGGTTAAAAATAAAAAATAAAAATGAAAACTGTACAAACATACCTGTGAAATAGATTTCTTAGTTATATGATCTATCCCATTCATAAGATTGTCGGTTTAATTGGTTTTCCATGGCTACATAGGCGTAACCTCGAGCATTCAGTGTCTTTTCTTCTAAACATATGAACGGTCCGTCTCTGCATAAAGTAACAAATTCGGTATTTGAATAGGTTTGATTATTTGAACATTTACCTCCATGTGACCATTTTCCGCATTTGTGACATCTTTCTAGGTGTCGTTCTCTTCTTTTCGCTGCGGATTTTGATTTTCCTTTACCAAATTGTAACTTATTATCTTCGCATTTGGATTCTTTTCTAACTCCGTCCATTCTTTCTCTGATTACTGATACTATTTCACTCGGTAGTATGTCATTATTTCTTTTAGTGATCAAAGCGTGTAGCATTAGACCATGGTTTAGTTCACAGGCAGTCTTCATTTTGTAAAAACCTAAAAAAAATAAAAATTCAGAATGGGGGGAGAAGACTAGTTCTTTAGGGTCTGCTAGGGAAAGACCATTCGGGTTCCATTTTCGAGAACTACACGAAAACAGACAATCTAACTCTAACAGAAATACATATTATCCTTTAAAGACTTGATTCTCCCCACACTTAGTTAGCTGTGGTGTCGAAATTGTGATTAACTTCGTTGTCGACTTCCATCGGACCATGTATGTAATGTTTAACTCTGTGACCATTAACTTTAAATTCAATCCCATTTGAATTTATCAATTCTATCGTTCCGTATGGGAAAACTCTTTTAACTATGAATGGTCCAGACCATCTTGATTTCAATTTTCCTGGAAATAGCTTGAATCGTGAATTGAAAAGAAGAACTCTGTCTCCTTCTTTAAATTCTTTTGAACTTCTGATTCTTTTATCATGCCATTTCTTCGTTCTTTCTTTATAGATTAACGAATTTTCGTATGCTTCATGTCTTAATTCTTCTAATTCATTTAGTTGACTTAATCGTAGACGTCCGGCTTCATGTAAATCAAGATTACATGTTTTCAAAGCCCAAAATGCTTGGTGTTCAATTTCTACTGGAAGATGACATGCTTTTCCATAAACAAGTCTAAAAGGTGTGGTTCCAATTGGAGTTTTGTAGGCTGTTCTAAAAGCCCAGAGTGCATCCTCCAATTTAATGGACCATTCCTTCGGATTTGATCCTACGATTTTCTCTAGAATACGTTTTAAAGCTCGGTTGGTATTTTCAACTTGTCCACTTGTTTGTGGATGATATGCGGTGGAGATTTTATGAGTTACTCCATATCTTTTAAGAACTTTCTCAAGTTGATTATTACAGAAATGAGTACCCCGATCACTTATTAAAGCTTTCGGTGTTCCAAACCTTGCAAAAAGACGTTTTAAAAAGTTAACTACAACTCGTGCATCGTTAGTTGGGAGAGCTTGTGCTTCCGCCCATTTAGATACATAATCAATGGCTACGAGTATATATAGATTATTATGAGATTTTGGAAATAGACCCATAAAGTCAATACCCCAAATGTCAAATACTTCACATACTTGGATGACATTTTGTGGCATTTCATCACGTTGACTTATTTTTCCGGCCCTTTGACATACATCACAGGATTTGCAAAGAAGGTGTGCGTCTTTGTAAATTGTAGGCCGATAGAATCCAGCTTCATAAACTTTTCTTGCTGTTAGTTGAGGCCCATAATGCCCTCCTGTTGGTCCTGTGTGACAATGGTTTAATATTTTACTAGCTTCATCTCCAAATACACATCGGCGTATTATTCCATCGGGACAACTTTTAAACAGATGTGGATCTTCCCAGAAATAGTGTTTTATATCACTGAAGAATTTTTTTCGTCTTTGGTATGATAATCCTTTTTCAAGGAATCCACAAACTAAGTAGTTTGCATAGTCTGCAAACCATGGGATTTCTGTATAATCTATCTTCAATAGATATTCATCAGGAAAGTTGTCTTGTATGGCCGATTCATTTAGAACTTCTAACTCAGGATTTTCAAGACGAGAAAGATGATCAGCGGCGAGATTTTCTGCTCCTCTTTTATCTCGGATTTCAATATCAAACTCTTGTAAGAGTAAGATCCAACGGATTAATCTTGGTTTAGCATCTTGTTTTGAAAATAGGTATCTAAGAGCAGAATGGTCGGTATAGACCACCGTTTTTGCTAGAACGAGATATGATCGAAATTTGTCAAAAGCAAAGACAATAGCAAGGAGTTCTTTTTCAGTAGTTGTATAGTTTTTTTGTGCTCCTTGTAATGTCTTACTAGCATAATATATAGGTTGAAATCGTTTATCAATCCTTTGTCCTAAAACGGCTCCCATTGCAAAATCACTTGCATCGCACATTAGTTCAAATGGTAGATTCCAATTTGGTGTTATCATGATCGGCGCATTAGTGAGTTTCTCTTTAAGAATATTAAAAGATTTGATACACTCATCTGAAAAGATGAATGGAGCATCCTTTTCTAGGAGTTTATTCATAGGAGTGGCAATTTTAGAAAAATCTTTTATGAAACGTCGGTAAAAACCGGCATGCCCTAGAAAACTCCTAACTCCTCTAACATTGGTGGGATGTGGAAGTTTAGCAATTATATCTACTTTAGCTCTATCCACTTCAATTCCTTCTTTTGAAATTTTATGTCCAAGAACGATGCCTTCTTTAACCATGAAATGGCATTTCTCCCAATTAAGAACTAGATTTGATTTTTCGCATCTAATTAGCATTCGTTCCAGATTAACTAGACATGATTTAAATGTATCACTGAAGACTGAAAAGTCATCCATGAATACTTCCATGCATTCTTCTATCATGTCGTGAAAAATCGCCATCATACACCTTTGAAAGGTTGCAGGGGCGTTACAAAGTCCAAATGGCATGCGTTTGTAAGCAAAAGTACCATAAGGGCACGTGAATGTGGTTTTCTCTTGATCTTCGGGTGCTATTGGAATTTGAAAATATCCGGAAAATCCATCTAGAAAACAATAGTAACTATTTCCGGCTAATCTTTCCAACATTTGATCTATGAAAGGTAAGGGAAAGTGATCTTTTCTGGTGGCATCATTTAATTTTCTATAATCAATACATACACGCCATCCTGTTACAGTCCTAGTAGGAATAAACTCATCTTTTTCATTTGTAATGACAGTCATGCCACCCTTCTTAGGCACGCATTGAACTGGGCTTACCCATGGACTATCAGAGATTGGATATATCAAACCTGCATCTAGCAGTTTAATAATCTCTTTCTTAACTACATCTTGCATATTAGGATTTAGTCTTCGTTGGCGTTACACATACGTTTTATGACCTTCTTCCATAAGGATTTTATGTGTGCAATACGAAGGACTTATTCCTTTAATATCATGAATCTTCCATGCAATGGCTGGTTTATGAGCTTTCAACACAGAAATGAGTTGTGATTTCTCATTTTCAGTAAGAGAAGACGATATTATTACAGGTAATTCAGATTCACCATGTAAATAAGCGTATTCCAAATGGTTTGGAAGTGGCTTTAACTCTAATTTCGGAGGTTCTTCTATCGATGATTTGTATCGATATCTGTCTTCTTCTTTTAGCATTTGAATTTCTTCTGTTGTTGGTTCATATCCATTAGCTATAAGTGTAGCTAACATTTCAGCTTCATCAATTGGTTCATTACCTTCTCCTAAAGAACATTCTCCTGTTCCTTGTAATTCTGGAAATTCTTCTAATAATTCTGCATGTGCATCTATAGTTTGAATATAATAACATGTATCATCTGCAGATTGTGGTTGTTGCATTGCTCTATCAACTGAAAAGGTAACACTCTCATCCTCTATACTTAGGGTCAATTTCTTACCGAACACGTCTATCATTGCTTTAGCCGTGTTTAAAAATGGTCTTCCTAATATGAGAGGAACTTGAGAATCTTCTTCCATGTCCAAAACAACAAAATCTACTGGAAATACTAAAGTACCAACTTTAACTAGCATGTTCTCCATTATCCCTCTAGGATATTTTATTGATCTATCGGCTAGTTGTATGCTTATTCTGGTTGGTTTCAATTCTCCAAGGTCTAGTTTAGTGTATAGTGAATACGGCATTAGATTTATACTAGCACCTAAGTCTGCCAATGCTTCTATTGAACTAAGACTACCCAGAAAACATGGAATTGTGAAACTTCCTGGATCAGATAATTTTTCTGGTATCTTATTCAACAGCACTGCTGAACAATTAGCATTCATAGTAACAGCCGAGAGTTCTTCCATTTTCTTTCTATTTGAGATTAGATCTTTCAAGAATTTAGCATATCTAGGCATTCCTGAAATCACATCAATGAAAGGAAGATTTACATTTATCTGTTTAAACATATCCAAGAATTTGGATTGCTCGGCTTCAAGTTTCTCTTTCTTCATTTTACTTGGGTAAGGAAGTGGTGGTTGGTATGGTTTAACATAAGGTTTATCCTTAACTATGTTATCTTCATTAACCTTTTCAACTACCGGTTCTTTTTCCTTATCTTGATCAGGTTGTGGTTCTTGTGGAGTAGGAATAGCTTTATCAGAAGTTACAGGTATTTCAGGTGGTTTAAGTGTTGTACCACTTCTTGTGGTAATGGCTTTAGCTGTTTCATTCCGGGGGTTAGCATTTGTATCACTAGGTAGACTTCCCGGTTTTCTTTCACCTATTAACCTTGCTAGGTTACTCACTTCTTGTTCCAGATTTTGAATAGAAGCTTGTTGATTACTAAATGCTTGAGCATTTTGTTCATTGGTTTGTTTTTGAGATGTGAAAAACTGCGTTTGAGTTTTAACTAGCTTCGTCATCATATCTTCTAAATTCGGCTTTTTATCATCGGTTTGTTGTGGTGGTTTGTTTTGAAAATTAGGTCTTTGCTGGTTGTAAGTATTATTGGATACTTGTTGATTGCTAGGACCTTGTTGGTTGTTGTATGGAATATTTCGGTTATAATTCTGGTTTTGATTGTAAATCGGTCTTGGCGGTTGATAATTATTCTGATAATTATTTCCAGGCCTTTGGTTTATGTATGAAATATTCTCTCTTTGTTCCATTGTTAATTCAATACTGAGACAATCTTTTGTCAAATGTGGTCCTCCACACTGCTCACAACTAATTCGTATTGAGTGAATATCCTTAGTCATCTTTTCCATTCGTCTCTCCACAGCATCTATCTTTGCGGAAATGGAATCTAAGTCATGGCTAGAATCGGCTCTAGCTGCTTTAGATGATCTAACGATATCTTTTTCTTGGTGCCACTCATGTGAGTGGGAAGCAGTGTTATCAATAATTTTGTAAGCATCAGTTTCGGTTTTCTTCATAATAGAACCACCAGCTGCTATATCTATGTCTTTCCTTGTAGTGATGTCGCATCCTTGGTAGAATATTTGTACTATTTGACAGGTGTCTAAACCATGTTGCGGACATCCTCTTAACAACTTTCCATATCTTGTCCACGCCTCATATAGAGTTTCATTTGGCTTCTGTGTGAACGTAACAATTTCTGCTTGAAGTCTTACGGCTTTAGATGCAGGAAAGAATTGTTTAAGAAATTTTTCAACTAAAACATCCCATGTATCGATCGCCCCTTCAGGTAACGATTCCAACCAATCTTTGGCTTCTCCCTTTAAAGTCCAGGGAAATAACATGAGATATATTTGTTCGTCTTCCACTTCTCGGATTTTAAATAGTGTGCATATCCTATTAAAGGTACGTAGATGTTCATTTGGATCATCTTTCGGCGCACCACTAAATTGGCATTGATTAGTCACCATGTGTAGAATTTGTCCTTTGATTTCATAATCTGGCGCATTAATGTCTGGATGAGTAATTGCGTGACCTTGGCCAGTGCGTTTAGCTCTCATTCGGTCTTCCATACTTAAAGGTTCCAGATTCTCCATAATTAAATTTGTTGAATCGGTATCACTAGAGGATTCTGATTTAATGGTTCGTTCCTCAACAATCTCTGTTTGAATGATTTGTGGTTCCGGAGGAAAGTTTAATGGTTCCGGATCTACGAACCGTTCCTGAATATTCTCCGGATTCTCAATTGTGAGGTCGGGTTCAAAAAATGGATTATCGGAAATTTGAACTGAAGTACTTGGTCGACTGGATGACGATTCTAAAGAAAAATCAACGGCGGTTATATTTGATAAATGTCTTGATCTAGTTACAGGTGGTGAACGTACAAAAGGTGGTGAATGTCTTGCTCGGTGCATTCACTGAATATCCTATTAGTTTTAAAAAGGAAAGAAAAATTATAATAAGTTATCCAATCAATAGACTTTTCTGATTTTGCCCACGTTTCAAATAGCCAAAAGATGCAGCAGAGGGGCAGGATTCGTTTGGTCTCAATATAATTGAGGACTGTTTGGCTCCAATAACCCGGTCCACGTACAAATCCAACTATTACTACGAACCAGAAAATTTTGATGTCTATTAATTTAACCACTTAAAATAAATTTTCGTAATTTTAAGAAATTTAGATAAGAAGTAGAATAAAAATCTATGTCCTAAAAACTAGAATAGCGAGAAATAAGAAAGAAAAAGAGTTCGTCGAAAAAAAAAGTCGAAAAAGAAAAATGGTTGAAAAATAAAAGGTGACAGAAAAATAAAAGAAACTTATAAAACTTAAAAATACTTGACTAACTTAACCTTATTACTACAACTAACTTAAAATTATAATCGCAAATTGAGATTACTAATTGGAATGATAATTGATACATAGTAAAAGGTGTCTAAAAATATTAAAGCTTACAAGAAAAACTAAATCCCAAATGGAAATAACTTAAAAAGAAACTAAAACTTAAAAAGGCGTCGCAAAATTCTAAAGCACCTAAATCTTAGTCTAAAGAAAAAGCACTTAAGGAATTTTACGGCAAAGCCTAAAAATCTAGGAGTAAAAATGACTATGGCAAAAACTAAGTTTAAAATTAAATATGAGCTAAAAATACAAATATTATGCTACAACGATTAAAAAGGGACAAAATATAAAAATATACAAAAAGTTGTAAAAAGTACAATTTTTATAAAAATATTATTTTTATATTATTTATTTAATAAAACTATTAATTTTACAATTTAAATAAATTAATTAAACTAAAAATACAAATTAATAAAAAAGTAAAAGTTAAAATAAAACTAATAATAATAATTAGGGTTAAATAATAATAATAATTAATAATTATCCGTAATTAATGCTGAATTAGGGTTTTGTCGCCTGTCAGAAAATCTCCGCGAGTCGCGGTATTTATTGCATCAAACCCCGCGAGTCGCGGGGTTCAGAAATTCAACTCTGGAGCAGTTTTAATTTACGCGTTTTTTTTATTTTTTTTTATTTTATATTTTCTGTTTATATTATCTTATTAAAATATTTATGTAATCTAAATAAAACTTATCTTTAATAACTAAGATAAAAATAAAATACTTTATAACAATAAAAAAAATAGATTTATATATATATATTTTTTTTCTGTTTTTTTATATTTATAAAATATATTTATAAAATAAATTAAAAAAAACTCATATTTTTACAAAATAAAACTTATATTTATCAAACTCCTAAAGATACATAAATTTTTGTTTTTCTTTTTATATTTTCGAATAATTAAAACGTATTTTTACAAAAACGAATTTTAATAAAAGTTAACTAAATTTTTTTTTTTTTATATTAGTGTTGCGCTTCCGGCTTTTAAGAGAGTTCCCCGGCAGCGGCGCCAAAAATACTTGATGTGCAGCGGGGCGTATATAAAATAGTTATTAATTTAAGCAGGAAATACTATTAAATACGATACATTTTTACACAAGATATTTATTTATTTAGAGAACAGATATACTTAAACCTTGCTACAACACTTATAGGCAGTGTACCTAATCGTACAGTAGTGTAGTTTTTAGTAAGTCCGGTTCGTTCCACAGGAAATCTTTTTTAAACAAAGCTCAACTCTATATAAAAATACAAACATATATATAAGTAATATTATTATTATAAAGGGGGGTTTTTACCGTTTAATGACCGGTTTGTCGATTTTAAAACTTTAGTCGCAGTTAAAACCTAATATAAAATATTAAATAAATAAAAGACTTAATTTAAAGCGTAAAATAAATAACGATAATGAAATTGCAATAAAAGTGCGATAAAATAAAATTGCGATAAAAAAAATACGATAATTAAAAGTGCGATTAAATAACAATAAATAAAAGTGCGATAATTAGAAGTGCAATTAAATATAAAATAAAGGAAATTAAATATGGAATAAAAGAATTATGCTTATTTAAACTTCCGTAATCATGATGTTTGACGTGTTGATTTTAGTTTTATGCCCATGGGTTAATTGTCCTTTGTCCTGGATTATTTAATATGTCCGTCTGGCTTTTGTCCATAACAGTCCATCAGTCATAAATATAAAGTGCAAGTGTCCTCGTCAAATTATTCTTATACCCGAAGTTAAATATTCCAACTAATTGGGGATTCGAATTGTAACAAGGTTTTAATACTTTGTTTAATGAATACACCAGGTTATCGACTGCGTGTAAACCAATGTTTTACTACTTTGTTAACAATTACACCAATTACCCTTGAATGTAATTCACCCCTGTTTCAACAAGTTTATTAACTATTAATCCATTTCCGTGTCCGGTTAAATGAACGATTATTCGTACATATAAATACCTCGTCCATCGTGTCCGATTGAGTGTATATGGTAATTTATAGGGACGCCCAATTGTAAATCTTTATATTAACATTAACAAACTATCATTTAGTTAAACAAATATAAAGCCCATTAATAGCCCATAGTCTAATTTCCACAAGTGTCGTTCTTTTGTCCAAACCCCAATTATGGTACAAAGCCCAATTACCCAATTTTAGTAATTAGCCCAACATCATGATTACTTCGTTTTAAATAAGCATAATAATAACTTAGCTACGAGACATTAATGTAAAAAGGTTGAACATAACTTACAATGATTAAAAATAGCGTAGCGTTACACGGACAGAATTTCGACTTACACCCTTACAACATTCGCTAACATACCCTTATTATTAGAATTATAATTAAAATTAAAATATAAATTATAAATATATATATATAATTTACGTATGAGAAGAAGAAGAAAAAGATGATGATTTGCGATCAGAATTCGGTTGGCTTTATAGGCAGTTTTTCATTTTGGGGCTCCGCGACTCGCGGCCAATTTTGCCTTCAAACTCCGCGAGTCGCGGAGTTTACTTTTACAGCTCAGAGGAGTTTGGCTCTTTGTTTACCGACGGTTTAAATATAAATATAATATATTAAATAATTATAAGAATTATTTAAATATTATATTATATTTATGTGCATAGTTGACTTGTAATTTTTAGTCCTTTGCGTCGAGCGTTGAGAGTTGACTCTGGTCCCGGTTCCGGATTTTCGAACGTCCTTGCGTACAATTTTATATTTTGTACTTTGCGTTTTGAATCTTGTACTCTTGTAATTTCGAGACGTTTCTTATCAATAATTGGAACCTCTTTGATTGTCTTTTGTACTTTTGAGCTTTTTGGTCGTTTGCGTCTTCAATTCGTCGAATCTGTCTTTTGTCTTCACCTTTTATTATTTAAACGAATATCACTTGTAAATAGAACAATTGCAACTAAAAGCTTGTCTTTCTTGAGGAATAATGCTATGAAATATATGTTCGTTTTTAGCATTATCACGGGGTTTCCCACTTTTCAACAGTTTCTATCTTTGTCGGATCCACCTTAATACCTTCTTTGTTCACTATGTGACCGAGGAATTGAACTTCTTCCAACCAAAATGCACACTTTGAAAACTTAGCATACAATTCTTCCTTCCGCAATACTTCTAACACCTTTCTCAAATGTTCACCGTGTTCTTGGTCATTCTTTGAGTAAATAAGTATGTCATCAATGAAAACAATGACAAACTTGTCAAGGTATGGTCCACACACTCGGTTCATAAGGTCCATGAACACAGCTGGTGCGTTAGTCAATCCAAACGGCATAACCATAAACTCGTAATGACCATAACGCGTCCTAAAAGCAGTCTTTGGAATATCATCTTCTTTCACCCGCATTTGATGATACCCGGAACGTAAGTCAATCTTTGAATAAACAGACGAGCCTTGTAGTTGATCAAATAAGTCGTCGATTCTCGGTAGTGGGTAGCGGTTCCTGATGGTAAGTTTATTCAACTCTCGGTAGTTGATACACAACCTGAATGTACCATCTTTCTTCTTGACAAACAAAACAGGAGCTCCCCACGGTGATGTGCTTGGTCGAATGAAACCACGTTCTAAAAGTTCTTGTAATTGACTTTGCAGTTCTTTCATCTCGCTGGGTGCGAGTCTGTAAGGAGCACGAGCTATTGGTGCAGCTCCTGGTACAAGATCTATTTGAAATTCAACGGATCGATGTGGGGGTAATCCCGGTAATTCTTTCGAAAATACATCGGGAAATTCTTTTGCGACGGGAACATCATTGATGCTCTTTTCTTCAGTTTGTACTTTCTCGACGTGTGCTAGAACAGCATAGCAACCTTTTCTTATTAGTTTTTGTGCCTTCAAATTACTAATAAGATGTAGCTTCGTGGTACCCTTTTCTCCGTACACCATTAAGGGTTTTCCTTTTTCTCGTATAATGCGAATTACATTTTTGTAACAAACGATCTCTGCTTTCACTTCTTTCAACCAGTCCATACCGATTATCACATCAAAACTCCCTAACTCTACTGGTATCAAGTCAATCTTAAATGTTTCGCTAACCAGTTTAATTTCTCGATTCCGACATATATTATCTGCTGAAATTAATTTACCATTTGCTAATTCGAGTAAAAATTTACTATCCAAAGGCGTTAATGGGCAACTTAATTTAGCACAAAAATCTCTACTCATATAGCTTTTATCCGCACCCGAATCAAATAAAACGTAAGCAGATTTATTGTCAATAAGAAACGTACCCGTAACAAGCTCCGGGTCTTCCTGTGCCTCTGCCGCATTAATATTGAAAACTCTTTCGTGGACTTGTCCATTCGTGTTCTCCTTGTTCGGGCAATTTCTAATAATGTGGCCCGGTTTTCCACATTTATAACAAACTACATTGGCATAACTTGCTCCGACACTACTTGCTCCGCCATTACTCGTTCCGACACCATTTGTTCATTTCGTTTTGTTAACCCCTGGTCCATAGACCTCACACTTCGCTGCGCTATGACCATTTCTTTTACACTTGTTGCAAAATTTGGTGCAGAACCCTGAGTGATACTTTTCACACATTTGGCATAGCTGCTTCTGATTGTTGTTGTTGTTGCGGTTATTATTGTTGTTGGGATGATTGTTGTAGTTGCTGCTGATGCTGTTGTTGTTGTTGTTGTTGTGCCGTTTGCTGTAGTTGCGATTGATGTTGCGATTGTTGGGATAGTTGTTGCGATTATTGTTGTAATTGCTGTTGTTGTTGTATTGGTGATTCTTATCACCATTTTCCTCCCACTTTCTTTTGACTTGCTTCACATTAGCCTCTTCAGCAGTCTGTTCTTTAATTCTTTCTTCAATCTGGTTCACTAATTTGTGAGCCATTCTACATGCCTGTTGTATGGAGGCGGGCTCGTGTGAACTTATATCTTCTTGGATTCTTTCCGGTAATCCTTTCACAAACGCGTCGATGTTCTCTTCCTCATCTTCGAACGCTCCCGGACACAATAAGCACAATTCTGTGAATCGTCTTTCGTACGTGGTAATATCAAATCCTTGGGTTCGTAACCCTCTAAGTTCTGTCTTGAGCTTATTGACCTCGGTTCTGGGACGGTACTTCTCATTCATCAAGTGCTTGAATGCTGACCACGGTAGTGCGTAAGCATCATCTTGTCCCACTTGCTATAGATAGGAATTCCACCATGTTAACGCAGAACCTGTGAAGGTATGCGTAGCGTACTTCACTTTGTCCTCTTCAGTACACTTACTTATGGCAAACACCGATTCGACCTTCTTGGTCCACCGTTTCAATCCGATCGGTCCTTCGGTTCCATCAAATTCCAAAGGTTTGCAGGCAGTGAATTCTTTGTAGATGCATCCTACACGATTTCCTGTACTGCTAGATCCAAGGTTATTGTTGGTATGTAGCGCAGCCTGTACTGCGGCTATGTTTGTAGCAAGAAAGGCACGAAATTCCGCTTCACTCATATTCAAGGTGTGTCGAGTAGTCGGTGCCATTTCCTTCAAAATAGTCAAATGAAACGAGTTAATCATATAGAATATCAAGAGTAGTCAATAGTATTTCGTAGCGTAATATGAACTTATTTATAAAAGCTCTTTCTTCATATTAGCGTTTTATACTCTTTAATTCGGGTAGTACCTACCCGTTAAGTTCATACTTAGTAGCTAACATACCATTCCAACTACTACAATTCTATATGAAAAACTAATCACAAAAAAAAAATATATATATATATATATATATATATATATCATATTCAAACCTTTATACAATAACTTGCAAACTTACAATACCGCTATTTTACATATAGCATGAAATATAGCACATAAAACTTTGATACAAAGTAGTTGCGAAGATAATTCTAGTTAATAAATAAGGCGTTCAGCAAAGGCAACAAAGACACGTAATTCATACGTCCAGAAACAAGTCATGCATTCTGGTTTTACTAATACCACTTCCCATCCTTGGTCTTGCGGAACGTAACCGTTGTGACCGATAGTATGACAACGTGTTGTAACGTTGTCAAAAGGGCTAAGGTTACGTAATGACCAACAGTCTCGTAATAACCTAAAAACCTCATTTCTTACCCCAATTACCGACTCCGTCACTTGTGGGAACGTTTTGTTTAATAGTTGTAGCCCGATGTTCTTTTTCTCACTTTGGTGAGAAGCGAATATTACTAACCCATAAGCATAGCATGCTTCTTTATGTTGCATGTTAGCCGCTTTTTCTAAATCATGAAGTCCTATATTCGGATACATTGAGTCAAAATAATTTCTTAACCCATTGCGTAAAATAGCATTTGGGTTCCCCGCAATATATGCGTCAAAGTAAACACATCGTAACTTATGGGTTTCCCAATGTGATATCCCCCATCTTTCAAACGAAATCCTTTTATAAACCAAGGCATTCTTGGAACGTTCTTCGAATGTCTTACAAACTGATTTTGCCATAAATAGTTGTGCCAAGGAATTCTGACCGACTCTAGACAAGATTTCATCAATCATGTCTCTGGGTAAGTCTTCTAAAATATTGGGTTGTCTATCCATTTTGTGTTTTTATACTGTAAAATAGACAAGAGTTAGATTCATAAAAGATACTTATTAATACAAGCAATTTTTACATATATCGTAAAGCATAAGCACACTATATTACATATATTACACCGCACAAATACAACTATCTTATTCCGACTCACTCGTTTCTTCTTTTTCGAACTTGGTTCTTTTTGCTAAGTTTTTAGGGATATATGATGTTCCCCTAATACGAGCCGTCGTTTTCCACATTGGTCTAGAAAAACCTGGTGGTTTAGAGGTTCCCGGGTTATTGTTACAACTTAAGAAATACGGGTGTTGACGATACATATAACGTTCATCGGGGTTAGAATCAGATTTCTCTATTTTTATGCCCTTTCCCTTATTGTTCTCTTTTGCCTTTTTAAATTCAGTTGGGGTAATTTCTATAACATCATCGGAATCCTCGTCGGGATCCGATTCATCGGAGAATTGGTAATCCTCCCAATATTTTGCTTCCTTGGCGGAAACACCGTTGACCATAATTAACTTTGGTCGGTTGGTTGAGGATTTTCTTCTACTCAATTGTTTTATTATTTCCCCCACTGGTTCTTCTTCCGGTTCCAATTCTTCTTCCGGTTCCAATTCTTCTTCCGGTTCCGACTCTTCTTTCGGTTCCTCTTCGGGAACTTGTGAATCAGTCCACGAATCATTCCAATTTACATTTGACTCTTCATTATTATTAGGTGAGTCAATGGGACTAGTTCTAGAGGTAGACATCTATCACATAATATCAAACACGTTAAGAGATTAATATATCACATAATATTCACATGTTAAAAATATATAGTTTCCAACAAAATTTGTTAAGCAATCTTTTTTTTTCTTCAAGTAAACACGATCGAAGTCCAGACTCACTAATGCATCCTAACAAACTCGATAGGACACACTAATGCAAAATTCTGGTTCTCTAAGACCAACGCTCGGATACCAACTGAAATGTCCCGTTCTTATTGATTAAAAACGTTCCATATTAATTGATTTCGTTGCGAGGTTTTGACCTCTATATGAGACGTTTTTCAAAGACTGCATTCATTTTTAAAACAAACCATAACCTTTATTTCATAAATAAAGGTTTAAAAAGCTTTACGTAGATTATCAAATAATGATAATCTAAAATATCCTGTTTACACACGACCATTACATAATGGTTTACAATACAAATATGTTACATCGAAATCAGTTTCTTGAATGCAGTTTTTACACAATATCATACAAACATGGACTCCAAATCTTGTCCTTATTTTAGTATGCAACAGCGGAAGCTCTTAGTATTCACCTGAGAATAAACATGCTTTAAACGTCAACAAAAATGTTGGTGAGTTATAGGTTTAACCTATATATATCAAATCGTAACAATAGACCACAAGATTTCATATTTCAATACACATCCCATACATAGAGATAAAAATCATTCATATGGTGAACACCTGGTAACCGACATTAACAAGATGCATATTTAAGAATATCCCCATCATTCCGGGACACCCTTCGGATATGATATAAATTTCGAAGTACTAAAGCATCCGGTACTTTGGATGGGGTTTGTTAGGCCCAATAGATCTATCTTTAGAGTTCGCGTCAATTAGGGTGTCTGTTCCCTAATTCTTAGATTACCAGACTTAATAAAAAGGGGCATATTCTATTTCGATAATTCAAGCATATAATGTAGTTTCGATTACTTGTGTCTATTTCGTAAAACATTTATAAAAATTGCGCATGTATTCTCAGCCCAAAAATATAAAGAGTAAAAGGGGAAAAAGGCAAATGAAACTCACTTTCACAGATTTTTACTTCGTCGGGAAGTAAGACTTGGCCACTGGTTGATTCACAAACCTATAACAATATATACATATATATCAAAGTATGTTCAAAATATATTTACAAAACTTTTAATACATTTTGATGTTTTAAGTTTATTAAGTCAGCTGTCCTCGTTAGTAACCTACAACTAGTTGTCCACAGTTAGATGTACAGAAATAAATCGATAAATATTATCTTGAATCAATCCACGACCCAGTGTATACGTATTTCAGTATTGATCACAACTCAAACTATATATATATTTTGGAATCAACCTCAACCCTGTATAGCTAACTCCAACATTCACATATAGAGTGTCTATGGTTGTTCCGCAATATATATATAGATGGGTCGACATGATAGGTCGAAACATTGTATACGTGTCTATGGTATCTTAAGATTACATAATATACAATATAAGTTGATTAGGTTATGGTTGGAATAGATTTATTACTAACTTTCACGTAGGTAAAATGAGTAGTTTTTATCAATCTTGTTTTACTCGCCATTTCTTCATTTCTAATCCGTTTTGAGTGATTCCAGTGGCCACAGTTTCGTATTGAACTTAACTTTATGAATCTAAACAGAAAAAGTATAAGTTTATAGTCGGAAATACAAGTTACAAGTCGTTTTTGAAAGAGGTAGTCATTTCCGTCGAAAGAACGACATCTTGATGACCATTTTGAAAAACATACTTTCACTTTGAGTTTAACCATGATTTTTGGATATAGTTTCATGTTCATAAGAAAAAAACATTTTTCCAGAAGTATAGCTTTTAAATCAAAGTTCTTCTTAGCTTTTAATTATCCCAACCAAAACAGCCCCCGGTTTTACTACGACGACGTATATCCAGTTTTATGGTGTTTATCATTTTTTCGGGTTTTAAATCATTAAGTTAGCATATCATATAGATATAGAACATGTGTTTAGTTGATTTTAAAAGTCTAGTTAGAAGGATTAACTTTATTTGCGAACAAGTTTAGAATTAACTAAACTATGTTCTAGTGATTACAAGTTTATAACGTTGAATAAGACAGCTTTTTATGTATGAATCGAATGATGTTATGAACATCATTACTACCTCAAGTTCCTTGGATAAACCTACTGGAAATGAGAAAAATGGATCTAGCTTCAAAGGATCCTTGGATGGCCTGAAAGTTCTTGAAGCAGAATCATGACACGAAAACAATTTCAAGTAAGATTTCCACTCGAAATAAGATTGTTATAATTATAGAAATTGAATTAAAGTTTGAATATGATTATTACCTTGTATTAGAAAGATAACCTACTGTAAGTAACAAAGATTTCTTTATCTTAGATGATTACTTGTAATGGATTTAGAAAACTTGGAAGTAAACTGGCAATCTTGGAAGTATTCTTGATTTTATGAAACTATAACTTTTGGAATTTATGAAGAACACTTAGAACTTGAAGATAGAACTTGAGAGAGATCAATTAGATGAAGAAAATTGAAGAATGAAAGTGTTTGTAGGTTTTTTGGGTCGTTGGTGTATGGATTAGATATAAAGGATATGTAATTTTGTTTTCATGTAAATAAGTCATGAATGATTACTCATATTTTTGTAATTTTATGAGATATTTCATGCTAGTTGCCAAATTATGGTTCCCACATGTGTTAGGTGAATCACATGGGCTACTAAGAGTTGATCATTGAAGTGTATATACCAATAGTGCATACATCTAAAAGCTGTGTATTGTACGAGTACGAATACGGGTGCATACGAGTAGAATTGTTGATGAAACTGAACGAGGATGTAATTGTAAGCATTTTTGTTAAGTAGAAGTATTTTGATAAGTTTCTTGAAGTCTTTCAAAAGTGTATGAATACATATTAAAACACTACATGTATATACATTTTAACTGAGTCGTTAAGTTATCGTTAGTCGTTACATGTAAGTGTTGTTTTGAAACCTTTAGGTTAACGATCTTGTTAAATGTTGTTAACCAAATGTTTATAATATCAAAAGAGATTTTAAATTATTATATTATCATGATATTATGATGTACGAATATCTCTTAATATGATATATATACATTAAATGTCGTTACAACGATAATCGTTACATATATGTCTCGTTTCAAAATCATTAAGTTAGTAGTCTTGTTTTTACATATGTAGTTCATTGTTAATATACTTAATGATATGTTTACTTATCATAATATCATGTTAACTATATATATAACCATATATATGTCATCATATAGTTTTTACAAGTTTTAACGTTCGTGAATCACCGGTCAACTTGGGTGGTCAATTTTCTATATGAAACCTATTTCAATTAATCAAGTCTTAACAAGTTTGATTGCTTAACATGTTGGAAACACTTAATCATGTAAATAACAATTTCATTTAATATATATAAACATGCAAAAGTTCGGGTCACTACAATTTAAGCTTTCGGAGCCTTTCTTGTTCTTTTTATTTGAAAAGTTCGAATGACTCGAACCTTCAAACTTTCTTTTAGAAAAAGTGAAATCGCTTTTGCTTGGAACCTCTGGCTCAAAACCCCGAGCCAACTCAAACAAATCCTCAAAAGACTTAGCCATACCCCGACTAATCTTACCCTTCAACTCATCATTTAAAGTACGGTAGAAATCTTTCATTAATTTGTGATCGTCACCAACATATTCCGGGCAAAAGCGAGTCTTTGCCAAAAAGGTAGACTTGAGAGTAACCAAGTCCATCGAACCTTGTTGCAAATGATGCAACTCGTCCCGGATTCTATCAAGGTCGGAAGAAGTTCGGTATTCTTGGAAGAATTCTTTCTTAAACTCCTCCCATGTCAAGCTCATGCATTGCTCTTCGCCATATAAATTGATTTTATCGTCCCACCACAACTTGCCTTCTTCACATAGCATGCTAGACCCATATCTCGTCTTCTTCTCGGGAGGACATTCCGCGGTACGAAAAGCTCTCTCGATATCGGAAATTCAACAAGTGCTTTTCAATGGATCCCTCACCCCATTAAACATCGGAGGTTGAGTATCCTTGAAATTTTTGTAGTGGAAGTCCCGGCTTCCACCCCCACCATTACCTTCACCCCCTTCGCCTCGAGGATAAATGTTTCTAGCCTCTAAAGCCTCCTCTATTGCGGCTTTCATTCGATCGTTGATCATTTCGGTCACTTGTCCATCGATCGACTCTTGGAAGACCTTTCGGACATCGTCAAGAAAATCCTTCTTTAACTTTTTAAAGATGGCCTCAACCTTGGCCGTGAGTTCAACATCCTCACTCGTACCACCGTTATCATTATCGTGTTCGTTTCTCGTCTTCATTCTATAAAACGGAAAAGATTAAACAAAGAACGAAAAGACATAACATGTAAGTATATACATGTACACCACACTACTCCATCTTGCTCGACAATCGTCGTACATTACTTGTTTGACACGATTTGCACCCGTAACAATGGTAGCTAATCATTATTACTCGAGCACGTCGCATTAACTTGCTAGTACAACGTCCATCTCGCTCGATGCTTGCTAAACACAACACAAATCAATTAGCACAAGGTTAGTTCACATAAACCAAAGCACTAACAATTCCCGATTAGACCCAAAGTTCTACAAGTCCCGCATAAAGTGCTCACACAATAAAGTCCAAGTCTAGGCACCTATCTCAAGTCGCCTAAATCCCTTAGATCATGCTCTGATACCACTTGAAATAACCCAACCCGTATTCCATACGATAATTTTTTTTTATACAATACACATTTACGCGCCAATTAAATATGTAAACCATTCCACAAGTTCCATTTAAACGTACAACCATTTAAATGTTTACAAAAGGCTCGAAGGCCATTAATTTAGTTTAATACAAGTTTGACCCACTAAAATGATAGTTTATAATCCAAACGACACTCGAGCATAGTTTGGGGCTAAACTACCCAAAACGTTGGTCCACTTCAAAAGCTATCCTAAAAGCACCCCCTGTCAACACAAACGGGAGACAACTAATCCAACCGTATGCCCTTACCTTTGCCCAAGCCGGAACCTATAAAAATGGTAAACAACGAGAGGGTAAGCAATGCTTAGTGAATGCAATAGTTATACATACATATATATAACCCATATATTTGCAATCACAAATACCAAATACCTCGCACGAACATGAAACTCACATAGCAAGTCAATCATACCCGAAATACCAACAAGTCGTACATTGACACAAAATCTCATTAGCATATACTCAACACCATATATATATATATATATATATATATATATATATATATATATATATATATATATATATATATATATATATATATATATATATATATATATATATATAATGCTAAACGATCACAACACAATATGGTTAACCATAACGCTATGGTGCTACCGGCACGTGGTTCACACCATACGCATTTGAGTCTCACTCTTTTATAGTGCTACCGGCACATGGTTCACACTTTGACGCTATCGGCACGTGGTTCACGCCTCATTTTATAGTGCTACTGGCACGTGGTTCACACTCGATGCTACCGGCACGTGGTTCACATCCTATATCCGTCACATACATGTTATGGCACTACCGGCACATGGTTCATACCATAACATTCACAAATAAATACGCCATATACATGAACGTATAATTATTCCACTCACCTTGTCACAAGGATGATGATTTAGCACTTCCGAGCTTCAACGCAATGTACCTAAATCATTAAATACACAATCAATTTCATAACTAGTGGGATTAACCACAATACTCCCACTTGAGCATTTAATGACCCAATTTGCATTAAATGACTCAACTACACACAACCGCCCATAAATGGCCAAGACTCGACTTTAATCACTAAGACTAGTGAATTAAAGTCTATTAACTTCAACTAACACAAAGTTTAGGGTAATCCATACCCATTTCATCTAATTGGGTCAACTAGTACATTTTGACCCATTTTATATCACTTAAACTCACAATCAAGTCAAACTTACCCATTAACACTTCTTTCATAATCTTAAAGTGCATTAGTGACTAACAACACCAATTGACACTTATAACCTCAAATCACAAGGCCAAAACCCTAGATTGTGGCTTTTAGGGTTTCATTACTACAACATAACCCAAACTCACCCATTATACCACCAAATGAGTCTTACAAATCCCTAGTACTCAAAACCATAGTCATTAATTAATTAAAACTCAAAACTTAGAGTTAGAACTTACCGAGACTATCAACGCGTAGCTAGAGACTCAAGGAACAACTTTAATTCTTGCTCCTAGGTTTGATTCACAAATCTCCAACTCCAAATCTCAAGATCAAACCAAGTGGGTTTTGTGTTTTGGGAGAGAAAATAGAGAGAAAAGAGAAAAAGAAATGAATTAAATGGATATGTGGTGGAGAGTTAATGCTCCCATCAGATCCACATGTCAATTTACCATTTTGCCCCTTAAAATCCCTTAAATTGAGCTAAGTTCGACACCAGTTCAGCAGAACCGTCGCGGCGCAGACTTAATCGTCGCGGCGCGACACATAAAGGGAAAATAGGCCCTCCTTAACCCACTTCCTGATCCTGGTTCGCTTGATATGCCGCGGCGCAGGCCCATTTGCCGCGGCGCGGCTTAAGGCTGCATCTGAACAGTTTGACCACCTTAAACAATTTTCGATGTTATTTAATTTGTACAATCCAAACTCGCTTCCTATATTCACCTAGCCTTCCACAATAGTCTCACAAGACTTAATGCTAACAAAACCCATGTTTAAACTTATATATATATGCACACATTATCAATGATACACACATATATATATATATATACACATATATTCGTACATTTACGCATAAGCTAACGAGTTATAGACGTACAAATGATTAAGTAGGTACCTTTCTATACGTACGGGAAAACGGGATGTTACAATAGGGACTTGTAATTTTCCGAGTTATCAATAAAAAATTTACTTGCTTTTCAAAAAAAAAAAAAAAGTGTATATATGCATTAACAGAAGTTACAAAACTATCACTACTATATTCATAGTCATTTAGAGCCCTTTATTTAGACGTGTTAATAAATTAACACGTCTATATGTACAAATTAACACATCTAATTAGAAAAAAGACGGAACACCTCTAATTAATGGATTAGGTAAACGTGTCAACACGTCTAATTGATATATTTAGACGTGTTGATGATAAAAGGGGAGGAACACCTCTAATTAACATATGTGTTGACACGTCTAATTGACATATTTAGACACGTTGTTGATAAAAAGGGCGGAACACCTCTAACTAACATATTATTTAGATGTGTTAACACGTCTAATTGACCAAATGGGAGGAACACGTCTAAATATGTTATTATTTAGACGTGTTGACGGTTTTAATTGATAGGAACACATCTAAATATGTTATTATTTAGACGTTGTTATATTTCAGTAGGCTTATAACTACCTTTAGTGGTTTGATTCTTGATGTTATAATTCAGTAGGCTTATAACTACCTTTAGTGGTTTGATTCATGATTAAGAATGCTAATAATGAAGTGTAAGAACAAAGATGATAATGGAGAGAAAGAAAGAAACACTTTGTAAGTGTGAGAAAAATGGTGCAAGTTTAATGCTTGCATTCATGGCTATTTATAGCAAAAATATCACAAGTTTAGGTAATACAATAATATTACTTTTGTGTATCAATAATTGACTATCCATTTATATATATATTTATATATTATAACACTCCCCCTTGGATAGCAATTTTGTTTGTTTAAGATCAACTGTAAGTTACTGCCTCGTTAAAAACCTTGCTAAAGAAAATCCAGTGGGAAAAAAACTTTAGCTAAAGGAAAAAGAGTGCAGCATGGAGTTGACTCCCCCTCAAGTAGACATCGCTTCAGTTGTTACATCTTTTGAACATGTCTCATGCCAATGTTATGAATGTGTGTTCTGAAAATAGCAGTTGGAAGTGCTTTCATGAAAAGATCAGCAGAGTTTTTGCTGGATTGAACATATCTCATTTCAATCTCATTGTCCTTAATGAGATTTTGAGTGTATGAGAAGAATCTAGGAGGTATGTGTTTGGTTCGGTCACTTTTGATATACCCTTCTTTCATCTGTGCTATGCAAGCTGCATTATCTTCATAGATAATTGTTGGACTTTTATCGCGTTCTAGTCCACAAGAATCAGTAATGATTTGTGTCATTGATCTCAACCAAAAACATTCCCGAGTAGCTTCATGTAATGCAATCACTTCGGCATGATTTGATGATGTAGCAACAAGTGTTTGTTTTTGAGAACGCCATGATATTGCAGTACCTCCATTTAGGAATACATATCCAGTTTGAGATTTAGCTTTATGTGGATCAGATAAATAACCTGCATCAACATAACCAACCAAATCTTTTTTTGATTCGTTAGAATAAAATAATCCTAAATCAGTAGTTCCTCGAAGGTATCGAAATATGTGTTTGATCCCATTCCAGTGTCTTTTGGTAGGAGCAGAGCTGAACCTTGCCAATAAATTAACTGCAAAAGAAATGTTAGGTCTTGTACAATTTGTAAGATACATAAGAGCTCCAATTGCACTAAGATATGGTACTTCTGGTCCAAGAATATCTTCATGATCTTCACATGGACGAAATGGATCAGTTTCAACATTGAGTGATCTAACAACCATAGGAGTACTTAATGGTTTTGCCTTGTCCATATTGAAACGTTTCAGAATCTTTTCAGTATATGTTGTTTGATGTACAAGTAAACCATTAGGCATATGCTCAATTTGTAAACCAAGGCAATACTTGGTTTTTCCGAGATCTTTCATTTCAAATTCTTTCTTTAGAAGTTGAATGACTTCATGGATCTCTTTATTTGTACCTATGATGTTAAGATCATCAACATAAACAGCTATGATCACATATCCGGATGTTGTTTTCTTAATGAAAACACAAGGACAAGTAAGGTTATTTGTATACCCTTTGCTTATCAAGTAATCACTTAATCGGTTATACCATATACGTCCCGATTGTTTTAACCCATATAAAGATCTTTGTAATTTAATCGAATACATTTCTTTGGGTTTTGCATTTGATGCTTCTAGTACCTTAAATCCTTCAGGTATCTTCATATATATATCACTATCAAGTGATCCATATAGATAAGCAGTCACAACATCCATGAGATGCATTTCTAAATTTTTAGAAACTGCCAGGCTGATTAAGTATCTAAAAGTAATTGCATCCATAACAGGGGAATAAGTTTCTTCATAATCAATTCCCGGTCTTTGAGAAAAACCTTGAGCTACAAGTCTAGCTTTATACCTTGTAACTTCATTTTTCTCATTTCTTTTTCGGACAAAAATCCATCTGTATCCTACAGGTTTCACATCTTTAGGAGTGAGAATGATGGATCCGAAAACTTTTCTTTTATTGAGTGATTCTAATTCAGCTCGTATTGCTTCTTTCCATTGAGCCCAATCATGTCTATTTTGACATTCAACCATAGATGTTGGTTCTGGATCATCATCATTATTCATGATGTCATATGCAACATTAAATGAAAATTTCTCATCAAGATTTTTCATTTCATTTCGGTTCCATAATATGTTTGAATGTGCATAATTAATTGCAATTTCTGTATTGACATCATCAATCTCCTCTGCAGTAGGAGTACTGATTTTTGGTTCTTCTTGAACACTTTCTTTTACCTTATTATCAGCTGATTTTCTTTTTCGAGGATTTTTATCTTTGAAACCAACTGGTCTCCCACATTTCAGACGTGGCATAGATTCTTGAGTGACTACATTATCAGTTTTCCGATTTGGAATCTCAACTCGAGCTGGAGTATTAACTGCTGGTATATATGATTTAGTCACCCTTTTTGTATCTGTGAATGCATCAGGCAATTGATTTGCAAGTTCTTGTATATGCATTATCTTTTGAACTTCTATCTCGCATTCTTTTGTGCGAGGATCAAGATACTTTAATTGAGGTTCACACCATGAAACATCATTTTCTTTATTTTTTATTTCTCCCCCTAATCTAGGAAACAATGTTTCATTAAAATAACAATCAGCAAAACGTGCTGTAAAAACATCACCTGTCATAGGTTCAATATACCTTATGATTGTAGATGTTTCATATCCAACATATATTCCCAACCTCCTTTGAGGACCCATTTTTGTACGTTGTGGTGGCGCAATTGGAACATATACTGCACAACCAAATGTTCTAAGGTGAGAAATATTTGGCTCTTGACCAAAAGCAAGTTGTAGGGGGGAATATTTATGACTTGCACTTGGTCTGATGCGAATCAATGCAGCAGCATGTAAAATTGCATGACCCCATATAGATACAGGGAGTTTTGTTCTCATTATCAATGGTCTAGCGATTAACTGTAAACGTTTAATCAGTGACTCGGCTAAACCATTTTGTGTATGCACATGAGCAACAGAATGTTCAACAACAATTCCTATAGACATGCAATAGTCATTAAATGCTTGAGATGTAAACTCACCAGCATTATCAAGTCTCACCTTTTTAATGATGTAATCAGGAAAATGTGCTCTCTATTTAATAATTTCGGCAAGAAATTTTGCAAATGCCATATTACGGCTTGATAACAGACAAACATGAGACCATCTACTAGATGCGTCTATTAGGACCATGAAATATCTAAATGGTCCAC
Source organism: Rutidosis leptorrhynchoides (assembly GCF_046630445.1). Lineage (NCBI taxonomy): Eukaryota > Viridiplantae > Streptophyta > Magnoliopsida > Asterales > Asteraceae > Rutidosis > Rutidosis leptorrhynchoides. The sequence goes on along the minus strand of NC_092334.1, from coordinate 96,752,473 downwards.
ATGGTGGATGAATTGGTCCACAAATATCACCTTGAATTCTTTCAAGAAACATTGGTGATTCTTTCTCAACCTTAAGTGGTGAGGGTCTAGTTATCAATTTTCCAAGAGAGCAAGATATACATGGAACCATTGTATCATGAAGGATTTTTCTATCCTTCAGTAGATGTCCATGTGTACATTCAATAATTCTTTTCATCATTGTTGATCCTGGATGGCCTAATCTGTTATGCCATAAATTAAATACTCCAGAATCAATATACTTTTCTTTAATCACCATATGTGCTTCTGGTACATTTATATGTGTATAATGTAATCCAGAATTAAGTCTTGGCAGTTTTTCAATCACGTGATTCTTGTTAGTGATACTTAAATATTTCTCATTTTCTGCCGTTACTGACTGATAATCATATCCATTAAGGTATATGTCAGAAAAACTCAATAAATTTCTGCTTAACTTAGGAGAGAATAAGGCATTATTAATTAAAAATGTTGTACCGTTTGGTAATATGAATTTTGCCTTTCCTATCCCTTCTATCAAGTTAGCAGCACCTGATATTGTATGTATAGTTCCTTCCGTTGGTTTCAAATCAATGAAATATTTTTCAGATTTAAGTATAGTGTGTGTAGTACCACTATCTGCTATACAGAGATCTCTACTACTTGATTGATGTTGTGTTCCAGCAGAATTCATATTAAACTTCATATATAAGAAACAAACAGTAAGTATATAAATGTTACACAAAATGTTTATTACACACAAATAGATAAAACTAAAACATTTGACATACATAGAATTGAAACATCAAACATAGAACTGGAACATTTGATAAAACATATAGAACTGAAACATTTGAGAAAACATGATGACAAAGGTTAAATCGTTTTATTTATAAAAGAAACATATTAATTTAATTCAAGAAATCTTCATATAAATCAGATGGTTGCTCAATGACTATTGGATCAATATTATCCACAAAATTTACTTCCTTTTCTTTACCTTTCAGCGAATCCTGATACATCTTAACAAGATGTTTAGATGTTCGGCAAGTATTAGCCCAGTGGCCCATTCTACCACATCTGTAACAAGATTCTTCAGAATTTTTAGAAGAATTTTCTTCAACATCTTGTTTAGTGGGCTTGTTTTGTGGTTGATATTTATATTTTCGTGAATTATTATTTCTTTGACCACCACGGCCACGTCCACGCCCATTCCCATTACCATAAGGATGGTTTCTACCATAGTTATGGCTTTTGACATGATGATGGCGATGGTTATTATAACAACGACCTTGCCCGCGTCCTTGTCCCTGTTTATAATTATTTGCAGTATTTGCTTCAAGGATTGCAAGTGTACCAGTAGGACGGGATTGCTGATTTTTCATTAATAGCTCATCATTTTGCTCTGCAACCAAGAGATATGAATTAAGTTCAGGATATGTGTTGAACTTTAGCATTCTCAAATTTCTTTACACTGTGATGTTAGCAGCATTCATTGTGGAGAAAGTTTTCTCCAACATGTCTGCATCACTCATTTCATGTCCACAGAATTTAAGTTGTGAGACTGTATTATACAGAGCTGAGCTGTATTCATTTACTTTCTTAAAGTCTTGGAACCTTAATGTTCTCCATTGATCTATAGCAGCTGGAAGTAAAATTTCTCTTTGATTATTGAATCTGCTTTTGAGACCTTCCCATAAAACATGGGGATCTTCTACAGTCACATAATTATTTTGTAAGCATTCATCAATATGTTGATGAATAAAGCAACATGCCGTTGCTTGTTCTTTTTCAGAACAAGTGTTGTTTTCATTTATGGTTTCAAGAATGCCCATTGATTTAAGATGCATTTTTACTTTTATAACCCATGGCATGTAGTTGTTTCCCGTTGATTCTAAAAGAGTAAATTTAAGCTTTTCCAGATTCGACATTTTCTATTATCAAAAATTAAAACAAACAACATGATAAATTAGAGTCAATTTATATTCATAAGTATATAAACATTAAACATAAATTTAATATAACATAAATGATAAGTAAGCGACAGTGTCGACCATATGTAAGCAATCATAAATAAATGTTATATAACATAAATGATAATTAGGTGACGGTGTCGACCATATAAATGTTAGATAATAGAAATATAAATGTTAGTAACATAAATGATAATTAGGCGACAATGTCTACCATATAAATGTTAGATAATAGAAATATAAATATTAGTAACATAAATGATAATTAGGCGACAGTGTCGACCATATATTATTCAGGTGGTATAACCGACCATATATCATTTAGGTGGCAGAGCCAACCATAATTAGTATTAAGATTATCGTGCTGATAACGTGTTATATTTCAGTAGGCTTATAACTACCTTTAGTGGTTTGATTCTTGATGTTATAATTCAGTAGGCTTATTACTACCTTTAGTGGTTTGATTCTTGATTAAGAATGCTAATAATGAAGTGTAAGAACAAATATGATAATCGAGAGAAAGAAAGAAACACTTTGTAAGTGTGAGAAAAATAGTGCAAGTTTAATGATTGCATTCATGGCTATTTATAGCAAAAATATCACAAGTTTAGGTAATAACAGACGTGTTATTAAACTTTTTAGGCGGACTTGTACCCTCTAAATAACTTTAAACTCCCTTAAACATCTACAACCATCCAGTAACTCCATCTTAGTTCATTCCTGCTCCAATTCCCAACCCCTCTCTTCAATATTTAGCCCATTATCTATTCCAATACTCCACCAGATCAAATACTAGGGTTTTGCTAAATATTTTATCTGAACGCCACCAATAAACCTCACAAAAACGACATCCCCCAACCATTTCCACCTCTAACACAGACTCAAGCCCCACAGACCAAAAACCCTAACCACGGCCACCATCTTCCTCGCCAACCGCCACCACCGCCTACATGGCTAACCGCCACCACCGCCGCCACCGCCACCACCATCTTCGTCGCTAACGGCCACCGCCATCTTCATCGCGAACCACCACCGCCATCTTCATCCCTAACCACGACCACCGCCGCCGCCATATTCGTCGCTAACCGCCACCACCATCTTCATATGTTCATCCTAAATGCTCGACGATTTCCAGGAAATTGTTGAAGGGTTTTCCCTTGATAATTTGGTCGTCTAAAGCAATTAAAAGGACGAATTAGGGTTTCATCGATTGAAATTTCAGTTTCCATCATTTAATTGATGTATTCGGTCACCACGAGGTAAATTTTAAACTGGTATGATTTCGGATATAGTTCCAGAATATTGAATTAATCATGGCATATTGTTGAGAAGTGACTGCTAATACTATTTTTTCTTGCATTTAGATTTGTATGTACGAACAACTGAAACACGGTTTATTAGGGCTTTATACAACACATTGCATTTGTAGTGATTATCGAATGTTATATTTATTTAGTATGATACTGAAGATAACACCTTTTCTACTTAGTTTGTTGTTTGCTCTGATCACTACGTATTATTTTGTTTTTGCAGCTACTGCTTCATTTCTGGATATAATATATCTTAGTTGTTAATTCTGAATATTTCAGCTGGCTAGATACAAAATTAAGTTATGCTTTAAATTGTTGTATATTTATCTATGAAATTACCGATAGATGAACCCATGATTCGAGAGAATTATCTATGAAATTACCAACTGTTGACTATATTGACCATTTATTGAACCCTTTAGGTGATGGATAAATGACTAATTTGTTGCCTTTGCAGTCCATGACCAACTATGTGGAATAATTCAAATTGGATGGAAATTAAGTCTCTATAACTTAGTGTTTTCTTTAATTCTTGGGTAATAATTGATAATACCATTCTTGGCTAACATTTGATAATATGATTGTTTAAAACACACATGATTTAATTGTACGTAGAACTTCAACTTCGAGTGGATGCAAGTAGCTAATTGTCCCGTTGTAGGTAAATTTATGCATTAACATCAATGCAACAAAATTCATATTATACAGTTTAAAACGTTTCTAATTTTGCATATGTGATTCAGGTAGCAGATACCACACATACATTACAACAGTTTGCAGGTAAAAAGGTGACTAAATTTTAAATAGAGAGGTTGTATATATCTCATAAGGATACTACTTCTGACTGGTTTTCTTTGAGATGTTTATAGCTGAAATTTGGTGGTATTTACAGCGGAAGATTTTCGGTAACTGAGTCCATGTTTTGCAATGACATCCGTTGGTGTGATGGATTTTTCGTCGAGGTATGAAATGTCACCAACACCTTCCGTATTAATACCTTACGGTGGGAGTTTATTTTTTAGTGGTCAATATAAAAGTCTTGCTTTTGTTATTGACTCAATAATTGTGATTGGTGGTTGATGATATGTCGAGATACAAATATTGATTTGGTTAAAAAAATATCACGTTCATGGGTCTGTGTATTATGATGGTTAAAAGACACTTAAAGATATGGTTGGTCACACTGGTAAATCTGATGGAAACTTTAAGGGGCTTTAAAGATGCAATGGCTAATTCAATTTCTATGCATTTGAGACCACGTCAAAGGGATATGAAGATAAGAGTATGTTTGAAGGTTATAGCAACAGGGAACAGTTTTTCTAACCCCTTTTGCAACCATACCCGGTTCTACATGAAAATCCTGGTAAGAGTTATCCAGCTTCTGTCCAATACTAATCTGTCAACCAGAGTGATATATTAATTTTTTTTTTATTATTATTATCTTTGATCTTTGATAGAAGTTGCTTCTAAATACTACATGGTTAATGATTCAATTCATCTTATATGTTGTTGACAAGTGATTTAGTTACACATATGGGTCTGACGGCATAACCTTTCATGCAAGAGAAGCCACAACATCCATAGCAATACCGATACCCCCAGAACATGGTAGCTCCACAGCCGCAAAGAGATACCCGCAGCAAAGCGCGGGAGCTCCGTTGCTAGTTGTTACTAAAAATCGAATTGATCAACCAGCATCTATTCAGCCCATCAAAGATCGTGCCGCCTTCACGTGTTATTCTGGTATTGATATTGTTCTCATTCCACAGCAATACCGATACCCCATAACACGTGTTCTTTCGGGTATTGATATTGTTCTCATTTTGTTTGTTAAGTACCTCTGTACTAATCTTCCTATTTACATTGCGATTTGTTGGTTGCACGACTTATTGCTAATGTATATGTTACTGTTTATACAGGATGTCACATAAATGAACGCATCTGATCGTCCAACAATGACTGGTGGCAGAGGGATGACATGTTGGATTGGGTGCTCAAAAACCCAGCTACAGCTACATATTATTATATTTTAGTTTAGAGTTCCATTGTAAATTACGTTTATGACTTTTTTTGTAAATACTTTAAAGATATTTATATATGATATTTATATATAGTTTGATTTCGTAGTAAATTTAATTTGTTATATATGGTTCATTTTGGTATTTGGTGGGTATTATTTGAAATATTTGAAATTTTGGTGGGTATCATTTGAAATATTTGAGAATTTAACCAGGGTTAACATTTATCAGGAACACGTCTAATTTATTATTTTAATCAATTAGACGTGTTTTTAATCAATTAGACGTGTTAATTTAATCAATTAGACGTGTTCCGGTAACACGTCTAATTGAAAAAAAAATGAGGAAATTGAGTTTTTTAGACCGGTTCCTTGAACCGCTCTAATTGACCTCGACCAATTGAAGCTGTCACATGTAAACGTGTTGTTCAACACGTCTAAAAAGCATTTTTAACACGTCTTAATGTGCCGAAATGTAGTAGTGTATTTTGATTTACATTCCCATTGTTACACTTGAAGTATGCTTGCATGATTGTTATGAATTCATTTTGCTATTTTAAACAATCATTAGTCAACTCTACTACATCATACAATCGTTTTTAAGTTAACCAAACAATAATTAATTCCGTTAGACCTGTGATGTGGACTGAAAATGAGTCAAATAACATGATCTTAGTTTAGTTGTAGCCTATTTGTGAAAGATTGTTAGACCTTCTCTAACGGTTCCGTGTTGGGGTGAATGTGCACCCAACACGCCTCCAATACATGGCTAATGGGGCGTGTTGGCTTGTGTGCTCGTGGCGTGCGTGCTTCTGGCACAGAGAAGAAATGATTGTGCTGATATTTTTCTTGCTTTTCATTGGTTAATTTTCATTTTTTAATTTTTTTTATCCACTATTTCACCCAACTTTCAATCAGATTTTTTAACACATCACCCAATACGCCACTTAACACTTCACCCCATTATTTACCAGTTTACTAGCACGCCCAACAAGCACATCACCCCCACCCAGTAACATGCCAACACGCCCCGTAGGGTTAAAAATGGTCTTATTTGTATAGAAAGCATTTCTAATGTGATATTGTGATTTATTGTTTGCGAATTGGTTCTCGATCTTTCTGTAGAATAATACTGTGTACATCACTGCTACTACTTCAAAGCACCTAAAATTAATGCCTCATTCGGATGGAATGTACCAAGATGGGAGAAACAATGGCTGAGGGATTGATGGTTATTTGCATTGTAAAGCGGGCCATGGAGACCAAATATCTTTTTACTGATGCCAATCCTATTCGCATCATCATTAATCAATATGAATAATAACATTTTCGAATACTACTTTTTTTTGAGTTGTTTTTTGAGTTATCGTGCACTGTATACACATATTCCAAATTGACTTAAACCATACCGTTATTACTCTTCAAACCCATCTCCACCATCACGTGGCCATCGTAACGTCAACATCGTCACCATGTATAGTCGCCGTTTGGGTGGTGAATATCGTACGTTAGGTGGTGAAAATCGCATGACAGCCGTTCGAAATATGATATTGTGGCGGTATGGTCTTGAATCTTGTTAGATCTGTCTTATTTAAAGATTATGTTTTGCAAAACATCGATTAAATTTTCTGGCTTTTGTAACCTGTGGTCTGCGACAATTTTTAACCCTAATTTTTATTGGGCAAATATATTGTTGAGACTCAAAATGCCATGAAACTGTTGTTAAAAGATACATTCGTGAATATAATTCAAAAGTATACCAATATTAGTTGTGTGACAAAATTAGTTGTATGAAATGAAAAAAGAAAAGTTGTAAAAATCGAAAAATGTAAATTCGAGGAAAACGGGTATAATACCGAAAATACCGGGACCGATTTCGGTATTCAGTACGTTTCGATTTTCTCTATTTTCGATATCAGAATTTTCGGTATTGGTATGGTATGGTACGGTACGGTACAGTTCATGTACCGATCTCATCTCTAGGATTATCAACAAATAAAGTTAGTTACATGACCTGTGAACATTTCTAACTTGATAGTACTTGGTACATTTTACCTGTGAACTGGGTTTCAAATCAACTTTATTACATGACCTTTATTTTGTCCAGTAGTAGGATAGGATCTGATAATTTGATTCGTGTTTGATACGAGTACTGTAGTATACTAGTATGTCTTTTATGTGTTTAAAAGGTTTTTTTATCTTTATTTTTTATTTCTATTTTCTACCAAGTGCCTTTCATAAAAAGTTTGATCTGTATCATTTGTTACACAAAATCCATTATCGCAAACACAGTATTTTTCCGGTTATCTTTTATCAGCTTGATCCTTATTTTCTAAAAAATGAATGGAACTTGTGAACATTCGATGGTAAAGAATTTCAATGAACGATCAATCCTAAATAAATTTAAGGCATAAACTGTTGGATATAAACTGTTGTAGGAGATAGCAATGTTTGTGGGATATATCAGATGTATTTTTTTTTATCTATTATATATATATATATATATATATATATATATATATATATATATATATATATATATATATATATATATATATATATATATATATATATAAGGGTAGGATCAAGAGAGAAGTAACCAATCGGGGGGAAGCAAAAAGTTTTTTTTTTTTTTTTTCGTTTTTTGAAAAAACTTTGTTCACGAACATTATAGATGAGATGAAAATATGAACATTTAGTAGAGACACTTTGTAATAAATGTTTTTATTTTGGCGGAAAAACGCTCGAGGAAGTAATATATAACAATTATCATATTTTTCGAGCGTATTTTGAGGTTTTAGCTATTGGGGTTTAGATATTAGGGTTTAGATATTAGGGTTTATAGGGTTTAGATATTAGGGTTTAGAAATTTAGGGTTTAGGGTTTAGATTTAGGATTTAGATTGAGTTTTTAACACGAACGGTTTAGAGTTTAGGGTTTATGGTTTAGGGTTTAGGGTTTGGTGTTTTGGGTTTATGGAACAAACCCAAAACACCAAACCCTAAACCCTAAACTCTAAATCGGGCTAAATTTTATTTCACAAAACATGGAAAAAAAAAATGTTCATATTCTTCACGAACAATATTACTCCGTATCTTGAATATTATTTTTGTCGATCGTTTTCCCGCCTAAATAATAACATTCATCACGAAGTGTCTCTTCTAAATGTTCATATTTTCGTGTGATCTTGATGCCAGAAAAAAAAATTAAAAAAAAAAAAAATTTGTTTCCCCCCCGGTTTCCCCCCGATTGGTTACTTCCCCATTAATCCTGCCCATATATATATATATATATATATATATATATATATATATATATATATATATATATATATATATATATATATATATATATATATATATATATTTTTTTTTTTTTTTTTTTTTTTTTGAAAGATCAAATTTCAATAAAAAAACGAAAGTTACAATAGGTATTGACCATCGGTCACCCATAAACACTGAATGATGTTTTTCCATCTATTAATTTTTCTATCTATTATACATATACTAATAATTTTAATTAATATGAAAAGAGTAGTAGGGTAAAAACACTGAATGATTATCACATTATAATTATTTGCTAGCTAATCCTATGATTATCACATTATAATTATTTGCTAGCTAATCATTTTCAATAGAGACTGCTTGATTAAATTTATTTTAATGATCATGCGGTTAGGAGTGACCCCTATTTTTTAATGAGTCTGTTATTGCTTTTTATTAATGTATAAAAGAGATGTTATTATCAAAAATATTTTTTTCGGCCAAAGAGGAAGTATATTATAAAAAACCTTCATCGGAACGATGAAGATTAAACAAACGAATTACATTGCAAGAAGCTTTTGAGCCCAAACACAAACGATTATTATCAAATATACTTCTTCATTTTTCATTTTAATAAAGCATGTCACAAATCGCATAGTAATTTGATTAGTTTTTAGTCAGAAAAAGGAAAAAGAAATTTTGCTTAAAAAACACGCGTGATATGTTTCCCCTCTTTAGTCATTACCTAAAATTATACTATATGAGTACGAATATATACATATTCCAAATTGACTGAAACCATACCGTAATTTCTTTTCAAACACATCTCCAGCATCATGTGGTCATCGCAACGTCAACACTGCCACCATGTATAGTCGCCGTTTTAGTGGTGAAAATCGTACGGTAGGTGGTGAAAATCGTATGACAGTTGTTCGAAATATGATATGATGGTGGTATGTTCTTGAATCTTTTTAGATCTCTTCTCTTTAAAAATTATATTTTGCAAAGCATCGATTAACTTTTGCATCTTTTGTAACCTGTGTTCTGCGACAATTTTTAGTCCTAATTTTGTTCGGCAAATATATTGTCGAGAGCAAGAATTTATTTCATTTGATTTTGAGTGCATTTGTGTGGGTTTTTTTTGGCTATGATGATCATCTTTATTTTGTTCCTCTACATTAATATAAATCGTTGGTCCCCCTTTGTGTTTAAGTATTACTGTTGGCGTATTGGTTGATGCTTTGTTGGCTTGAAATTTGTTAATATATCGTTTTAATGTGGGTTCATGTCATGGCTTTTTAAAAAAGCGTTCTTTGTTGGTTTGCATCCTCTGTGCTCTAATTCTTTAGATTGACGGTTGTGGAAAAAAGTCCCTTGTAGGTTTCAATGTTGATCTGCTAATTATTGTTCAAGATTTTCGATTTTGATATAGCTTTTACCTAAATTTGTTCCAAATTGCGGGTTTTGATAAGGCTTGTAAAAAGTTACTAGTGGTTTCAGTTTCAATGCTGGTTTGCATATCTGTTAATATTGACAACTTTGATATGGCTTGCGCTATAGTTAGTAATATGCTACCCTTGAGGATCTAGATGTCAGTTTACATAAGTTTGTACAAAATTGTTGGTTTTCGATATGGTTTTATGTCTTGGCTTGCAAAAAAGTTCATTGTCCGTTTCAGTGACAATAAATCATTTTAAAGTTGGCGGTTGTCATATGGCTTTATGCCTGACTTAGAAAAAGTCACGAGTCCGTCTTAAGGATGGTTTACCAAGATTTTTTTCAAAGTTGACGGTTTCGATATTGCTTTAAGTCTATCTTGTGAAAAATTCCTTTGTTGCTTTCAATGACGGTTTTCTAAAATCTTTTCAAAGGTGCCGGTTTTGATATGGTTATATGTGCTGCTCATAAAAAAAAACCTTGTCTATTTCAGTATGGCTTTATGCGCTGCTTCTAAAAATCCCATTGTCGGTTTTAATGACAATTTATCAAAATCTTTTCAAAGTTGACGATTTCGATATGACTTTATGCATGGCTTAGGTCCCTTGTCGGTTTCAATTACGGTTTACCAAAATCTTTTTAAAGTTGAAGGTAAGGTTGAAGAACTCGGAACTCGGGGATAACTTAGCCGGACAATTTTTGAGAGCTCTCGACAACTCGGGGAGAATTCGGGGAGAATTCAGTTGTTGACTAAGTATGACTTTTACCAATTTGACCAATTTTTCAAGTAATCCTATGTTTTCTTAGAGTGTTGATTAAATTTGACCAAGTAATCTTAAGTTTTAAATAAATTTATACACATATAAATCAGAAAATAACTTGTACTAGTATATATATAAAAAATACTACGTATGTTGTAATAATAATTTTATACTCCGTAAGACCACTCCCTATGGTTAGTTACCCGCTCATTACCCACTCATTACCCGTAGCTACCCGTAATGAACCATAGGCACGACTTAGTTACCCGCATTAGTTACCCGCACTCACCATGGATTTAATAGAAGAGTTTTGGTTAGTTATATGAATTGTGGGTCCCAGTGGCTTTTTATTGTTGGACTTAATGCTTTATTGCTTGTACGTTGTATATTAAGAGGAATATTATTTTAGTCATGATAGGGAGTGTTTAGTTATGAGTTAGTTATAGGATATTGGTGTTGATGTGAGGCTGATGTGAAAGGTTAAGAGGATGAATAGTTTAGTTACGATAGGGAGTGGTCTAATAAAATATTAAACCAAGTGTAGTAGATATGCTAATTGTTATAATATATAAATATATATATAAATGGATAGTCAATTATTGATACACAAAAGTAATATTATTGTATTACCTAAACTTGTGATATTTTTGCTATAAATAGCCATGAATGCAAGCATTAAACTTGCACCATTTTCTCACACTTACAAAGTGTTTCTTTCTTTCTCTCCATTATCATCTTTGCTCTTACACTTCATTATTAGCATTCTTAATCAAGAATCAAACCACTAAAGATAGTTATAAGCCTACTGAATTATAACATCAAGAATCAAACCACTAAAGTTAGTTATAAGCCTACTGAATTATAACACGTTATCAGCACGATAATCTTAATACTAATTATGGTTGGCTCTGCCACCTAAATGATATATGGTCGGTTATACCACCTGAATAATATATGGTCGACACTGTCGCCTAATTATCAGTTATGTTACTAACATTTATATTTCTATTATCTAACATTTATATGGTCGACACTGTCACCTAATTATCATTTATGTTATATAACATTTATTTATGATTGCTTACATATGGTCGACACTGTCGCCTACTTATCATTTATGTTATATTAAATTTATGTTTAATGTTTATATACTTATGATTATAAATTGACTCTAATTTATCATGTTGTTTGTTTTAATTTTTGATAATAGAAAATGTCGAATGTGGAAAAGCTTAAATTTACTCCTTTAGAATCAACGGGAAACAACTACATGCCATGGGTTATAAAAGTAAAAATGCATCTTAAATCAATGGGCATTCTTGAAACCATAAATGAAAACAACACTTGTTCTGAAAAAGAACAAGCAACGGCATGTTGCTTTATTCGTCAACATATTGATGAATGCTTACAAAATAATTATGTGACTATAGAAGATCCCCATGTTTTATGGGAAGGTCTCAAAAGCAGATTCAATAATCAAAGAGAAATTTTACTTCCAGCTGCTATGGATCAATGGAGAACATTAAGGTTCCAAGACTTTAAGAAAGTAAATGAATATAGCTCAGCTCTGTATAATACAGTCTCACAACTTAAATTCTGTGGACATGAAATAAGTGATGCAGACATGTTGGAGAAAACTTTCTCCACAATGAATGCTGCCAACATCACAGTGCAAAGAAATTTGAGAATGCTAAGGTTCAACACATATCCTGAACTTAATTCATATCTCTTGGTTGCAGAGCAAAATGATGAGCTATTAATGAAAAATCAGCAATCCCGTCCTACTGGTACACTTGCAATCCCTGAAGCAAATACTGCAAATAATTATAAACAGGGACAAGGATGCGGGCAAGGTCGTGGTTATAATAACCATCGCCATCATCATGCCAAAAGCTGTAGTGACCCGAACTTTTCCATGTTTATATATATATTAAATGAAATTGTTATTTACATGATTAAGTGTTTCCAACATGTTAAGCAATCATACTTGTTAAGACTTGATTAATTGAAATAGGTTTCATATAGACAATTGACCACCCAAGTTGATCGGTGATTCACGAACGTTAAAACTTGTAAAAACTATACGATGAAATATATATGGTTATATATATAGTTAACATGATTTTATTATAAGTATGTATCTCATTAGGTATTTTAACAATGAGTTATATACATAAAAATGAGACTATTAATTTAAGAAACTCGAAAACGATATATATAACGATTATCGTTATAACAACGTCTTACTAGGTACATATGAATTATATTAAGATATTGATACACTTGGTTACTTATGTTAAATGATAAGTAAATATATTATTAAGTGTATTAACAATGAAATACATATGTAAAAATAAGACTACTAACTTAATGATTTCGAAACGAGACATATATGTAACGATTATCGTTGTAACGACATTTAACTGTATATATATCATACTATCATGATAATATAAAAATTTAACATCTCATTTGTTATAATAAACAATGGGTTAACAACATTCAACAAGATCGTTAACCTAAAGGTTTCAAAACAACGTTTACATGTAACGACTAACGATGACTTAACGACTCAGTTAAAATGTATATACATGTAGTGTTTTAATATTTATTCATACACTTTTGAAAGACTTCAAGACACTTATCAAAATACTTCTACTTAACAAAAATGCTTACAATTACATCCTCGTTCAGTTTCATCAACAATTCTACTCGTATGCACCCGTATTCGTACTCGTACAATACACAGCTTTTAGATGTATGTACTATTGGTATATACACTCTAATGATCAGCTCTTATCAGCCCATGTGAGTCACCTAACACATGTGGGAGCCATCATTTGGCAACTAGCATGAAATATCTCATAAAATTACAAAAATATGAGTAATCATTCATGACTTATTTACATGAAAACAAAATTACATATCGTTTATATCTAATCCATACACCAACGACCAAAAATACCTACAAACACTTTCATTCTTCAATTTTATTCATCTAATTGATCTCTCTCAAGTTCTATCTTCAAGTTTCAAGTGTTCTTCATAAATTCCAAAAGTTCTAGTTTCATAAAATCAAGAATACTTTCAAGATTGCAAGTTTACTTCCAAGTTTTCTAAATCCATTCCAAATAATCATCCAAGATCAAGAAACCTTTATTACTTACAGTAGGTTATCTTTCTAATACAAGGTAATAATCATATTCAAACTTTAATTCAATTTCTATAACTATAACAATCTTATTTCGAGTGGAAATCTTACTTGAAATTGTTTTCGTGTCATGATTCTGCTTCAAGAACTCTCAAGCCATCCAAGGATCCTTTGAAGCTAGATCCATTTTTCTCATTTCTAGTAGTTTTATCCAGAAAACTTGAGGTAGTAATGATGTTCATAACATCATTCGATTCATACATATAAAGCTATCTTATAAAAAGGTTTAAACTTGTAATCACTAGAACATAGTTTAGTTAATTCTAAACTTGTTCGCAAATAAAAGTTAATCCTTCTAACTTAACTTTTAAAATCAACTAAACACATGTTCTATATCTATATGATATGCTAACTTAATGATTTAAAACCTGGAAACACGAAAAACACCGTAAAACCGGATTTACGCCGTCGTAGTAACACCGCGGGCTGTTTTGGGTTAGTTAATTAAAAACTATGATAAACTTTGATTTAAAAGTTGTTATTCTGAGAAAATGATTTTTATTATGAACATGAAACTATATCCAAAAATTATGGTTAAACTCAAAGTGGAAGTATGTTTTCTAAAATGGTCATCTAGACGTCGTTCTTTCGACTGAAATGACTACCTTTACAAAAACGACTTGTAACTTATTTTTCCGACTATAAACCTATACTTTTTCTGTTTAGATTCATAAAATAGAGTTCAATATGAAACAATAGCAATTTGATTCACTCAAAACGGATTTAAAATGAAGAAGTTATGGGTAAAACAAGATTGGATAATTTTTCTCATTTTAGCTACGTGAAAATTGGTAACAAATCTATTCCAACCATAACTTAATCAACTTGTATTGTATATTATGTAATCTTGAGATACCATAGACACGTATACAATGTTTCGACCTATCATGTCGACACATCTATATATATTTCGTAACAACCATAGACACTCTATATGTGAATGTTGGAGTTAGCTATACATGGTTGAGGTTGATTCCAAAATATATATAGTTTGAGTTGTGATCAATACTGAGATACGTATACACTGGGTCGTGGATTGATTCAAGATAATATTTATCGATTTATTTCTGTAGATCTAACTGTGGACAACTAGTTGTAGGTTACTAACGAGGACAGCTGACTTAATAAACTTAAAACATCAAAATATATTAAAAGTGTTGTAAATATATTTTGAACATACTTTGATATATATGTATATATTATTATAGGTTCGTGAATCAACCAGTGGCCAAGTCTTACTTCCCGACGAAGTAAAAATCTGTGAAAGTGAGTTATAGTCCCACTTTTAAAATCTAATATTTTTGGGATGAGAATACATGCAGGTTTTATAAATGATTTACAAAATAGACACAAGTATGTGAAACTACATTCTATGGTTGAATTATCGAAATCGAATATGCCCCTTTTTAATTAAGTCTGGTAATCTAAGAATTAGGGAACAGACACCCTAATTGACGCGAATCCTAAAGATAGATCTATTGGGCCTAACAAACCCCATCCAAAGTACCAGATGCTTTAGTACTTCAAAATTTATATCATATCCGAAGGGTGTCCCGGAATGATGAGGATATTCTTATATATGCATCTTGTTAATGTCGGTTACCAGGTGTTCACCATATGAATGATTTTTATCTCTATGTATGGGATGTGTATTGAAATATGAAATATTGTGGTCTATTATTATGATTTGATATATATAGGTTAAACCTATAACTCAGGTAATTATTAAGAGCTTTCGCTGTCGCATACTTAAATAAGGACGAGATTTGGAGTCCATGCTTGTATGATATTGTGTAAAAACTGCATTCAAGAAACTTATTTTGTTGTAACATATTTGTATTGTAAACCATTATGTAATGGTCGTGTGTAAACAGGATATTTTAGATTATCATTATTTGATAATCTACGTAAAGCTTTTTAAACCTTTATTGATGAAATAAAGGTTATGGTTTGTTTTAAAATGAATGCAGTCTTTGAAAAACGTTTCATATAGAGGTCAAAACCTCGCAACGAAATCAATTAATATGGAACGTTTTTAATCAATAAGAACGGGACATTTCAAAAGCCATAACTATGGTAGAAACCATCCTTATGGTAATGGGAATGGGCATGGACGTGGCCGTGGTGGTCAAAGAAATAATAATCCACGAAAATATAAATATCAACCACAAAACAAGCTCACTAAACAAGATGTTGAAGAAAATTCTTCTAAAAATTCTGAAGAATCTTGTTACAGATGTGGTAGAATGGGCCACTGGGCTAATACTTGCCGAACATCTAAACATCTTGTTAAGATGTATCAGGATTCGCTGAAAGGTAAAGAAAAGGAAGTAAATTTTGTGGATAATATTGATCCAACAGTCACTGAGCAACCATCTGATTTATATGAAGATTTCTTGAATTAAATTAATATGTTTCTTTTATAAATAAAACGATTTAACCTTTGTCATCATGTTTTCTCAAATGTTTCAGTTCTATATGTTTTATCAAATGTTCCAGTTCTATGTTTGATGTTTCAATTCTATGTATGTCAAATGTTTCAGTTTTATCTATTTGTGTGTAATAAATATTTTGTGTAACATTTATATACTTACTGTTTGTTTCTTATATATGAAGTTTAATATGAATTCTGCTGGAACACAACATCAATCAAGTAGTGGAGATCTCTGTATAGCAGATAGTGGTACTACACACACTATACTTAAATCTGAAAAATATTTCATTGATTTGAAACCAGCGGAAGGAACTATACATACAATATCAGGTGCTGCTAACTTGATAGAAGGGATAGGAAAGGCAAAATTCATATTACCAAACGGTACAATATTTTTAATTAATAATGCCTTATTCTCTCCTAAGTCAAGCAGAAATTTATTGAGTTTTTCTGACATATACCTTAATGGATATGATTATCAGTCAGTAACGGCAGAAAATGAGAAATATTTAAGTATCACTAACAAGAATCACGTGATTGAAAAACTGCCAAGACTTAATTCTGGATTACATTATACACATATAAATGTACCAGAAGCACATATGGTGATTAAAGAAAAGTATATTGATCCTGGTGTATTTAATTTATGGCATAACAGATTGGGCCATCCAGGATCAACAATGATGAAAAGAATTATTGAATGTACACATGGACATCCACTGAAGGATAGAAAAATCCTTCATGATACAATGGTTCCATGTATATCTTGCTCTCTTGGAAAATTGATAACTAGACCCTCACCACTTAAGGTTGAGAAAGAATCACCAATGTTTCTTGAAAGAATTCAAGGTGATATTTGTGGACCAATTCATCCACCATGTGGACCATTTAGATATTTCATGGTCCTAATAGACGCATCTAGTAGATGGTCTCATGTTTGTCTGTTATCAAGCCGTAATGTGGCATTTGCAAAATTTCTTGCCGAAATTATTAAATTGAGAGCACATTTTCCTGATTACATCATTAAAAAGGTGAGACTTGATAATGCTGGTGAGTTTACATCTCAAGCATTTAATGACTATTGTATGTCTATAGGAATTGTTGTTAAACATTCTGTTGCTCAAGTGCGTACACAAAATGGTTTAGCCGAGTCACTGATTAAACGTTTACAGTTAATCGCTAGACCATTGATAATGAGAACAAAACTCCCTGTATCTATATGGGGTCATGCAATTTTACATGCTGCTGCATTGATTCGCATCAGACCAAGTGCAAGTCATAAATATTCCTCCCTACAACTTGCTTTTGGTCAAGAGCCAAATATTTCCCACCTTAGAACATTTGGTTGTGCAGTATATGTTCCAATTGCGCCACCACAACGTACAAAAATGGGTCCTCAAAGGAGGTTGGGAATATATGTTGGATATGAAACATCTTCAATCATAAGGTATATTGAACCTATGACAGGTGATGTTTTTACAGCACATTTTACTGATTGTCATTTTAATGAAACATTGTTTCCTAGATTAGGGGGAGAAAAAAAAAATAAAGAAAATGATGTTTCATGGTGTGAACCTCAATTAAAGTATCTTGATCCTCGCACAAAAGAATGCGAGATAGAAGTTCAAAAGATAATGCATATACAAGAACTTGCAAATCAATTGCCTGATGCATTCACAGATACAAAAAGAGTGACTAAATCATATATACCAGCAGTTAATACTCCAGCTCGAGTTGAGATTCCAAATCGGAAAACTGATAATGTAGTCACTCAAGAATCTATGCCACGTCTGAAACGTGGGAGACCAGTTGGTTCTAAAGATAAAAATCCTCGAAAAATAAAATCAGCTGATAATAAGGTAAAAGAAAGTGTTCAAGAAGAACCACAAATCAGTACTCTTACTGCAGAGGAGATTGATGATGTCAATACAGAAATTGCAATCAATTATGCACATTCAAAAATATTATGGAACCGAAATGAAATGAAAAATCTTGATGAGAAATTTTCATTTAATGTTGCATATGACATCATGAATAATGATGATGATCCAGAACCAACATCTATGGTTGAATGTCAAAATAGACATGATTGGGCTCAATGGAAAGAAGCAATACGAGCTGAATTAGAATCACTCAATAAAAGAAAAGTTTTCGGATCCATCATTCTCACTCCTAAAGATGTGAAACCTGTAGGATACAGATGGATTTTTGTCCGAAAAAGAAATGAGAAAAATGAAGTTACAAGATATAAAGCTAGACTTGTAGCTCAAGGTTTTTCTCAAAGACCGGGAATTGATTATGAAGAAACTTATTCCCCTGTTATGGATGCAATTACTTTTAGATACTTAATCAGCCTGGCAGTTTCTAAAAATTTAGAAATGCATCTCATGGATGTTGTGACTGCTTATCTATATGAATCACTTGATAGTGATATATATATGAAGATACCTGAAGGATTTAAGGTACCAGAAGCATCAAATGCAAAACCCAAAGAAATGTATTCAATTAAATTACAAAGATCTTTATATGGGTTAAAACAATCGGGACGTATGTGGTATAACCGATTAAGTGATTACTTGATAATCAAATGGTATACAAATAACCTTACTTGTCCTTGTGTTTTCATTAAGAAAACAACATCCGGATATGTGATCATAGCTGTTTATGTTGATGATCTTAACATCATAGGTACAAATAAAGAGATCCATGAAGCCATTCAACTTCTAAAGAAAGAATTTGAAATGAAAGATCTCGGAAAAACCAAGTATTGCCTTGGTTTACAAATTGAGCATATGCCTAATGGTTTACTTGTACATCAAACAACATATACTGAAAAGATTCTGAAACGTTTCAATATGGACAAGGCAAAACCATTAAGTACTCCTATGGTTGTTAGATCACTCAATGTTGAAACTGATCCATTTCGTCCATGTCAAGATCATGAAGATATTCTTGGACCAGAAGTACCATATCTTAGTGCAATTGAAGCTCTTATGTATCTTACAAATTGTACAAGACCTGACATTTCTTTTGCAGTTAATTTGTTGGCAAAGTTCAGCTCTGCTCCTACCAAAAGACACTGGAATGGGATCAAACACATATTTCGATACCTTCGAGGAACTACTGATTTAGGATTATTTTATTCTAACGAATCAAAACAAGATTTGGTTGGTTATGCTGATGCAGGTTATTTATCTAATCCACATAAAGCTAAATCTCAAACTGGATATGTATTCCTAAATGGAGGTACTGCAATATCATGGCGCTCTAAAAAACAAACACTTGTTGCTACATCATCAAATCATGCCGAAGTGATTGCATTACATGAAGCTACTCGGGAATGTTTTTGGTTGAGATCAATGGCACAAATCATTACTGATTCTTGTGGACTAGAACGCGATAAAAGTCCAACAATTATCTATGAAGATAATGCAGCTTGCATAGCACAGATGAAAGAAGGGTATATCAAAAGTGACCGAACCAAACACATACCTCCTAGATTCTTCTCATACACTCAAAATCTCATTAAGGACAACGAGATTGAAATGAGATATGTTCAATCCAGCAAAAACTCTGCTGATCTTTTCACGAAAGCACTTCCAACTGCTATTTTCAGAACACACGTTCATAACATTGGTATGAGACATGTTCAAAAGATGTAACAACTGAAGCGATGTCTACTTGAGGGGGAGTCAACTCCATGCTGCACTCTTTTTCCTTTAGCTAAAGTTTTTTTTCCACTGGATTTTCTTTAGCAAAGTTTTTAACGAGGCAGTAACTTACAGTTGATCTTCAACAAACAAAATTGCTATCCAAGGGGGAGTGTTATAATATATAAATATATATATATATGGATAGTCAATTATTGATACACAAAAGTAATATTATTGTATTACCTAAACTTGTGATATTTTTGCTATAAATAGCCATGAATGCAAGCATTAAACTTGCACCATTTTCTCACACTTACAAAGTGTTTCTTTCTTTCTCTCCATTATCATCTTTGCTCTTACACTTCATTATTAGCATTCTTAATCAAGAATCAAACCACTAAAAGTAGTTATAAGCCTACTGAATTATAACATCAAGAATTAAACTACTAAAGATAGTTATAAGCATACTGAATTATAACACTAATAATATTCTTTTCGCAGATTAAAATCCTTTTGAAAAACTTAAAGAATAGTGACAGTATCCTATTTCATCTTTTTATTCAAAAAAGTGGTCCTCTCACATCCTATCTAAATAGTACAGTCAGTAGGTGAAAAAGAAAAAAAGCCAAGTAGACTCTTGCTCCAATGTTTTGACTAACACACCAATGTTTACAAAAACATTCAGTTCAGTCATTTTCACCAAACCCCATTCATCTCTCCTTCACCATCCTCATCAACCTTAGCATCTTTAAAAAACCACAAACCTATTCATTTTAAACAACAAACCTTTTCATCTTTAAAAAAACGAGGTAAGTTCATTTTATAATTCTATGTCATCAATCTCTCACTTACCGCCGTTGACCGACTTTTTAGCCGAGTTAGCCCACGAGAACTCGTCGGGGTTTTCGCTCGATTTTTTCCGAGTTTTGCAACCTTCGTTGAAGGTTTGATGGTTTTTTGCGTGGCTTGTATAAAAGTCCCTTGTTGGTTTAAGTGGCGGTTTATTAAAACCCTTTATTTAAATGACGAATTCAAAAAGGCCTAATTCCGTAGCTTTGTAAAAGATATCCCTCCTGGGTTTCAATGCAGATTTGGCAAAACCTCTTAAAACAGAAGGTTGATGTATTTATGCCGTTTTTTGTTAAAAAAAAAAAAAGAAAAAAAAAAGTTGCTTTTAAATCTATTTAAAATTTATGGTTTATGCCTTGTCATGTAAACTATGTCTCTACTCGGTTTTCGATCCTAATTTGCCTAAATCTTGAAAGTGATTTTTTCAATATGGCTGTATGACATGCAGGTTTGCCTAAATAAAATCTGTTCAAACTGGACATTTCGATATCGTTTTATCCCATGGTTTGTATTAAGCGTCCCATGTGCGTTTCGATGTTGGTTCGCCTGATTTTTACTTCAAGTTCAATTCCTAACGATTACAGCCACGCTAGTCCACCACTCATTTCTCCCTTGAAATCTAAGGTTAATTATATATTTAATTTGTGTTATACATTATAATAGATACAAGTTTAGATTACGCTTTTGAAATGACCGGGTAAAACTAATACATGGGTTAAGGATAAAGGCATAGACCATTACATATTAAACGACATCTGGAACACAATAACACTATATATTTAATATTTCAAAATTTCAAAATAATATTTGTTGAGCTTCTTTTTTGTTTTAAAGTACTAAAAGGTTACTGTTTTGTATTTTTGCTACAAGATTGAGGTTATATGTTAGAGTTTAGTAGTATGATTATTGAATTAAAAGTTATAAGCTTAGGGTTAGCAATTTCACAAGTGTTAGTGTTTACCTTGTTTAACTTTTCAAGTAACATTTTTCAACCAATGTGCGATGCTTCTTTTACTATTTGCTTACAAGATTTTATGTATTGATAAAGTTTGTGCGGTATAATGCGGAACTTGACCCCGACTCGGGAGGGGGCGAAACTAATCGAAGGGGGTTAAACACTAAAAAAAACCTTATTTTTGTGACGATCCGGGAATTTCTGACTAAATTTAAACTTTATCTTTATATGTTTCCGACACGATAATCAAAGTCTGTAATTTTTAACCTCAAAAGTTTTGGAACTATAGTCACGTAATCAATTACTCTCTGACTAATTCCGATGATTCACGAACCATTGTTTGTAAATAAAATTGTACATATATATATGTAAATATAAATATGTGTAGTAATTTAAAATTATAAAATATAATTTAAACTTTGGAATTAGATATGTTAAATAAGATACAAAATAATTAAGTAAAATTTAAAATGAATATATAGACATATGAGATTTATGTATATTATTAAATAATATATATATAGTTAAATGATAAAGATTCAGTAAAAGTTACTATATAATATATTATATGATTATTAAATATTACATAATTAACAATATATTATTAAACAAATTAAATAAGATTTTATTACTTTCATTATTATTATTAATACTAATACTAATATTAATATTAATAATTAATATCAGTATTAGTTATACTGTTATAGATAATAGATATAGATAAGAAATCTAATGCAATTAAGTTGTTACCTTTACTAATATTAATATTACTTTCACTACTATTATTTGAATATGTAGTTAATATTAATAACAAAGTTATTATTAATATTTTGTATATTACATAAATATGAAATTGATACAACTGAATTGTTACATAACTACTATTAATATTAGTGTTATTAGTATTGTTGTTATCATTATTCATATCATAATTAGTAGTAAGATTATAATTTTAATTACTATAAATGGTTATGTATTATTATTATCTTTATTAAGATTATTAATATCATTAGTATTATAACTAATAATAAAATTTTAATTTTAGTATTTATGATTAATATTAGTATTATTATTGGATATTATTATTACCATTACCATTAATAATTAGTATTATTATTATTATAAATTATTATTGATATCATTTTTAGTATTATTTGATAATATTAACATTATTATTATTATTACTATTATTATTATTAATTCAATAATTCAATTATTAATAGGATTTTAATTAATTATAATTACTAATAATTAATATATTAATATACATTATATTATAGAACGTACTCATTTGGAATCATGATCTGTTATCAGTAGCTCTCAATCTGTAGCATTATCTTGTTTCTGTCCCCTATTGTGATTCAATCAATAGAAAACATCCAAACTCAGTAGATAACGTAATCTGCTTTTATATATTTTTTTCTTATTTAATTCCTGTTATATTTGTACTGGCTGTCGACTGATTCCATTATAAGATCGACTAATTCATTGTAATATTGGATCCATTCGAACTACCTTCCATTTCCAATATCAATTTCAACAACCCAATACTGTTAAATTAGTTAAATTAATAATTTTTTTTAAACAGACTGCAAAACCCGTTCTTCAACTTTTGAGCCAAAACACGATTCCGTGTCGCATTTAAAAATCTATAAATGGAGGATTGTTAGAAATCCTTCATTTAATCTATATATAAAGTTTCAGTTCTTAATTCATAAAATCAAAGTCGAATTTTGAAGTCAAAGATATATTTTCAAAAGTCAAAATAATAGTTCTTCTCAAAATTCGTTTTTAATTCGATGTTTCAGATTCAATTAGGTACACAGATAGTTTCTAAAGGGGTTTTGCAACCTATTTCATGAAGTAAGTTTTTGTTAAAACCATCTCTAATTAAAAATCAAGATTTTTTTTTTCTGTATGCGTCGAGACTGCAGTAGCAGTTTTTATTTTTATTTTTTATTTTTTTTTTCTCGTTTTCCTTTTAATGCTAACATCTGACATCTGATTTCTATTATTTACAAATGTTTTAAAATATCTTAATTGGGACAATTTAAAACTGTCTTGGCCGATTTATATGTTTGAAGAGAAGATGAAAGGGAAACAGAAGTTAATAGGTTAAATAATATTTAGAAGAGTTATAATCAGTAAAAATCGAATGGATCAGTTGGTTAAGGTTGTTTGTGTGTATCCGAGAGGTCTCGGGTTCGAGTCCGGGCAAGGGCAATTATATTCTTTTTGGAACCTATTCTTGTGAGGTAGTAGTCTTTTATTGTTATTGTTTTTACTTCATTAGTATTATAATTATTATAATTATTATAATTATTATTATTATTATTATTATTATTATTATTATTATTATTATTATTATTATTATTATTATTATTATTATTATTGTTATCATTATTATTGATTATGGTTATTATTAAGATAAGTGTTATTAGTTCCTAAGAATTAAAGTATAATTATTATTATTATCATTTATCTAATTAATAGTATTATCATTATTATTATTACTAATATTATCATTAAGTATTATTATTATTATTATTATTATTATTATTATTATCACTATATTATTATTATTATTACTAGTATTAGTATTAGTATTATTATTATTATTAATATTATTATGATTATTATTGTAATATTATGATTATCGTCATTAAGATGATTATGAACATATTAATAACATTCATGTTACAAAATTAATAATAAAAGTGATACGATAAAAATTATGAAAAATGGTCATAATTATTTGAATATAGGTACAATTATGAATACGATTACAAATTTAAGTTATAGAAACTGTAGTCATAAGTTTAGAAATTATAAGAAACTTAGGATAAATCTGATATGTATTATTAGCACTGATATTATTATCATTTACTAAAAGTATCATTTTAATTAAAATTATCAAAATTAGCATTTTTATTAAGATCACCATATACATTAAAATAGATACTATTACTACTAATATTATTACTATTATTATTATCATTACTATTATCATTCTTGTCAATACTGGTATTATTACAAATAGAGGGGAGCCATTATGGTTCGTCGCTAGGGGGGTTCCTCGTAAAACAAAAAAAAATACAAATAGATATTTTATACAACAATACATTACAATAATATTAATATTACGTATCATTATATGGTTATTATTAAAATGATAATTACTAAATTATATATATAAAATGTATCAGTTAATAAACAAATATATATTGTTATCATATATAAAACCTTACATATATATGTATAATATAAATAATGATAAATATTAACTATATAAAATATATAAATTAAATATATTAAAATGATCCAAATAACATGAAATATAACAAGTATATTATTAATAATAATATATATAAACTTGCTCGATTACGATTATATGTTTTAATAAATATACAATTGATATAGGTTCGTGAATCCGAGGCCAACCCTGCATTGTTCAATATAGTCATATGTATTTTTACTACAAAATACATTAGGTGAGTTTCATTAATCCCCTTTTAAATGCTTTTGCAATATATATATTTGGGACTGAGAATACATGCGCTGTTTTTATAACTGTTTTACGAAATAGACACAAGTAATTGAAACTACATTATACGGTTGAATGATCGAAACTGAGTATGCCTCTTTTTATTAAGTCTGGTAATCTAAGAATCAGGGAACATACACCCTAATTGACTCGAACTCTAAAGATAGATCTATCGGGCCCAACAAGCCCCATTCAAAGTACCGGATGCTTTAGTACTTCAAAATTTATATCATGTCCGAAGGAGGATCCCGGAATGATGGGGATATTCTTATATGCATATTGTGAATGTCGGTTACCAGGTGTTCAATCCATATGAATGATATTTTTGTCTCTATGCATGGGACGTATGTTTATGATAAATGGAAATATGAAATCTTGTGGTCTATTAAAATTATGAAGTGATTATTTATGATAAACTAATGAACTCACCAACCTTTTGGTTGACAATTGAAAGCATGTTTATTCTCAGGTATGAAAGAAATTTTCCTCTGTGCATTTGCTCATTTTAGAAACATTACTTGGAGTCATTCATGGCATATTTCAAAAGACGTTGCATTCGAGTCGTCGAGTTCATCAAGATTATTATTAAGTCAATTATAGTTGGATATATTCTGAAATTGTATGCATGCCGTCAATTTTCGTTGTAAAGAAAGAATGTCTTTTAAAATTGAATGCAATGTTTGTAAAATGTGTCATATAGAGGTCAAATACCTCGCGATGTAATCAACTGTTGTGAATCGTTTATAATCGATATGGATTTCGTCCGGATGGATTAGGACGGGTCTTCACAGTTGGTATCAGAGCAGAGGTCTTAGCGAACCAGGTCTGCATTAGTGTGTCTAACTGATAAGTCGTTAGGATGCATTAGTAAGTCTGGACTTCGACCGTGTCTGCATGTCAAAAAGTTTTGCTTATCATTTTGTGTCGAAAATTATCTGCTTATCATTCTTAGTCTAGACACGTCTTGCTGCATTGACTGCATGAATAGTGTATAGACAAAATTCATATCTTAGCGTATCTGACAATTCATATCTTAGCGTATCTGTTACTGTAGACCTTGCTTGATATCTCTCGTAAATTTCTCCTTAATTTAAGGGATCCTGGTACTATATATATCTATGCAAATTATGCATTGAGAATACCATCCAACTATAAATTGCTGTCACTAAACTCTTCATACCAAAAATCTTTCCTGAGATCGCGTAAGATGGCCTCTACGAATCAACCAAGTTCCTCTGACTCCGAAGACAGCGTGACAGGAGCACACCAACCAATCAACTACCGTGATTACTGGAGAAAATGGGGGTGGGTTCGCGACATACTCACCCTATGGAGAAGGGAAGAAGGTATTCCATATCATGAATCGAATCTACCACCTAACCTTGGAGTACTTGACCCGCTCACCGGCGAACCTGTTCGCAACACCGTTTATAACCTATTTGCAAGAATTTTTCGTCTTGAATCTACCATTAACGGAACTAGAGAAGATATCCGACCACTACCTCACACTGATAATCAACCAGGGTTAGTAGAAGAAGTTAGAGAACTCCGAGCTCGAGTATTAACTTTAGAGAGCACGATATACAATTTGCAAGCACCAGCTGTATCACCAACACCGGTACCATCACCAGCCTCAGCACCAATGGGACCAGTACAACCAACAACCCAAGTTTCAACAATCCATGCCTCAACATCTCATTCTGTACCTCGAGTATAATCATCGTTCTACATCATTTATCTTCGTTCGACATGGCGATTAGGTAATCTCTAATGTTTTAGAGATTATATATTCGTATTCTAACGGTAAATCAAATGAGTTTAATATCATATTGACTCATTAAATTCATAATTACGTCTAAAGAAAATATATATGTATATATGTTTTCATAAAGATTATAATTAAAATTTTTATTGTACAAACTGTTAATGGTGAAAATATTTTAACGGGTAGGTAATACCCGAGGAATATTTAGATTTCGCATTAATAAATTACACTGTACATTCTTCGAATCTGATTCAACTGTCATTTACTATCCTACTTGCAACCACAGCTATACGAATCCGTTTATCACAGAATAACCATTTTCATTCAATTTCATATTTGGATTTTGACCTATCAGAATCCGACAAGTGGCATAATGAAGAAAATATTGGACAAAATAAAATTTGTTAGAAACAAACAAATTAACTATGAGAAATTTTGTTAAGAATCCACGCTAACAAAATCCTAGCTAACTGATTACATTTTATTTATCGCAATTTATTTTATCGCAATTTACATTCTCGCAATTTTATTTATCGTCATTAAATTTCTGTTATTTACTTTACGCACTTTATTTATCGTTATTTAATTTTCTGTTATATATTTTACGCACTTTAAATATCGGGACACGTATACAAGGTTTTGACATATCATATCGACGCATCTATATATATTATTTGGAATCACCATAGACACTCTATATGCAGTAATGATCGAGTTCTCTATACAGGGTTGAGGTTGATTCTACAATAATATATATAGTTTGAGTTGTGATCGAGTCTGAGACGTATACGGGTCACGACACGTATTAATTAATACGAATATTATATATTAAACTATATATGAATTATTGGACTGTCAACTGTGGACTATCGACTGTGGACTAATAACATTGGACAATTAAAATGAATTAAAATATTGATTATAACATATGAAACTAAACAATTCTTCAAGTTGCCACTTGATTTCGTCTTAAACAACATTTGTATCTTCACGATTACATTCTGCGTTCAAACCTTTCATGATTCTTGAAAACACCTCAATCGAGAGGATGAACCAACCGCACTTCATTTACGGAAGAAAAGATTGATGCATATAGTAATGCACTTGAAAGACTATCGGAAACTGAGTAAACGTTCAATACATAACTGTGCTAATTTCTTTAGTGTTATTATTACCCAAAATAACTTTGCAGTTCTTCTTCAAAATAGCCAAATTTTGTCACAGCTCCAGCAAGACAACTTCGACTTTTCGTACGAAACAACCTTATTATAACGTTGATATATACGCGTGCTCTTTTATTGTTACCAGGGAACCTTTCATATTCCACCATATTACCATCAGCGTTTAATCATCTAAAAACATAATTTTCCTGAAACCACCTCGGATTAATAACCGATGATTCAGATATCATAGCATTAAATGCAGAAGAAACAGAATAATGGTAGATGGTCTAAACGGCCAAAAGTTTGATGATAAAGAAAGGAGTGTTAGGAACGCTCGAAATTGGGTATTGAAAAACAGATTGAGCTACCCATGAAGGAGACCAAGGACAAATACAAGGACCAAACCCTATATTCAAAGGATTCAGGTAATTCTGGATCCGTTGAAATCTTTAGAGAATATCTTGCTCCGGAGTCGTGTTAAAATCTTGCAGAAAATCTTTCTCCATCAACCATCGAACTTAGAAATTCCAAAATATCATCATCAATATCTTCGATATTTCTGAGGATATTTTCATAAATATTCTCGTCCGAAATTATATACCTCTTTGTGCTTCCTGTGTGTCATTATATTGAAACATTCAATAGAAAAATTTGGTACCGAAAAGCAGATTATGCGAAACTATGAAGAAAGCCGTGAAAAAATCACAAAGAATAAGTTTGACTTCAAAGAATCCAAATGATTCAATGTCTGCTAAAGTCTTTAGTGAATATCATGCTCCTTACTCTAAACCCTTGCGGACAATAGTTTCTATCATCCTCTGATCTTAGATATTCCGAGATATTATCGTATCTTTCATTATAAATATCCTTGATATTTCTGAATATATTTTCATAACTATTCTTATCTGAAATCATTAATCTCTTCGTGCTATCAGTGTTACATCATATAGAAACTGTTAGTTTCTATATTCTGTAAACTTTCGAATTTAAAATATGAATGTTTTTGAAGTAGTGTTGGGAACTGATGCATGAGTTAGTATAATATAATGACACTTGATCAACGTGATTATATTACAGTAAGTCATGCTGAGTTTCTAAATGGAATGTGATGATTCACAGATTACAACGTCATCATGTGCTATGTTACACGACTCTTACGTTCTGTCTAATCTATAAACATATCAAGAACATATTTTTCTTGATAGTTCTATCTTTCCTGGATATTCTGGTAATTTGACGAATCAAGATCGTGCTATTACCATTTCTATCTTAGAACATTAACTATGTTCATTTCGAAATTCATATCTACGAATTCTGGACCATTATTCGCTTGACTTAAAGTCGGGAAGAGAAAACAAAAGTATGAAGCTCCAATACATAGGGGAAAATATAAAGCCCAACAACAACATCGAAATTACAAACCGTGTATGTCGATGTTTATCGCAACATAAAGACACGGGAGAATTAAAAACACTATAACCCCAAGGGCGAAGTAGAAGAAAGCAGATTCCTCTGGTGAAAGTTGGAAAAGAAGTATGATTGTTGCGATAGAAAGGATAATGACAAGGATCGAAACTGGATTAAGCACTTTCAGAATCTTTTGGATGTATGAAACAAGAAGGAAAGTATAGGAATGGTGAAAATAATGGAACGGAAGAGTTTAATTTATAATGGAAATATCAGATAGAGTAATCGAAGCAGATCATCGTATTTAATTAGAGAGATCTTAATTTCCTTATTCGCCGAAGAATCAGATCTTATAGATTTCCAAGATTTTCTTTTAAATCCCTTGAATTCCGGAATTCAACCCAGGCAACGTCAAAAGTTAAAACGAAACTTCATTTATTCATTTCACTTTATTGTGATAGCTTCATTCGTGCTCTTCGAATAATCGAATTATTTTTTCTGTATTAATCAATAATGATAAAACTCTATTTATCAACTCATATGCGTCATGAAAACATTTTTATTGTTAACCATGACGACCATACTCAAATTTCGGGATGAAATTTCTTTAACGGGTAGGTACTGTGACGACCCGGGAATTTCTGACTAAATTTAAACTTTATCTTTATATGTTTCCGACACGATAAGCAAAGTCTGTAATTTTTAACCTCAAAAGTTTTGGAACTATAGTCACGTAATCAATTACTCTCTGACTAATTCCGATGATTCACGAACCATTGTTTGTAAATAAAATTGTACATATATATATGTAAATATAAATATGTGTAGTAATTTAAAATTATAAAATATAATTTAAACATTGGAATTAGATATGTTAAATAAGATAAAAATAATTAAGTAAAATTTAAAATGAATATATAGACATATGAGATTTATGTATATTATTAAATAATATATATAGTTAAATGATAAAGATTCAGTAAAAGTTACTATATAATATATTATATGATTATTAAATATTACATAATTAACAATATATTATTAAACAAATTAAATAAGATTTTATTACTTTCATTATTATTATTAATACTAATATTAATATTAATAATTAATATCAGTATTAGTTATACCGTTATAGATAATGGATATAGATAAGAAATCTAATGCAATTAAGTTGTTACCTTTACTAATATTAATATTACTTTCACTACTATTATTAGAATATGTAGTTAATATTAATAACAAAGTTATTATTAATATTTTGTATATTACATAAATATGAAATTGATACAACTGAATTGTTACATAACTACTATTAATATTAGTGTTATTAGTATTGTTGTTATCATTATTCATATCATAATTAGTAGTAAGATTATAATTTTAATTACTATAAATGGTTATGTATTATTATTATCTTTATTAAGATTATTAATATCATTAGTATTATAACTAATAATAAAATTTTAATTTTAGTATTTATGATTAATATTAGTATTATTATTGGATATTATTATTACCATTACCATTAATAATTAGTATTATTATTATTATAAATTATTATTGATATCATTTTTAGTATTATTTGATAATATTAACATTATTATTATTATTACTATTATTATTATTAATTCAATTATTAATAGGATTTTAATTAATTATAATTACTAATAATTAATATATTAATATACATTATATTATAGAACGTACTCATTTGGAATCAGGATCTGTTATCAGTAGCTCTCAATCTGTAGCATTATCTTGTTTCTGTCCCCTATTGTGATTCAATCAATAGAAAACATCCAAACTCAGTAGATAACGTAATCTGCTTTTATATATTTTTTTCTTATTTAATTCCTGTTATATTTGTACTGGCTGTCGACTGATTCCATTATAAGATTGACTAATTCATTGTAATATTGGATCCATTCGAACTACCTTCCATTTCCAATATCAATTTCAACAACCCAATACTGTTAAATTAATAATATTTTTTTTAAACAGACTGCAAAACCCGTTCTTCAACTTTTGAGCCAAATCACGATTCTGTGTCGCATTTAAAAATCTATAAATGGAGGATTGTTAGAAATCCTTCATTTAATCTATATATAAAGTTTCAGTTCTTAATTCATAAAATCAAAGTCGAATTTCGAAGTCAAAGATATGTTTTCAAAAGTCAAAATAATAGTTCTTCTCAAAATTCGTTTTTAATTCGATGTTTCAGATTCAATTAGGTACACAGATAGTTTCTAAAGGGGTTTTGCAACCTATTTCATGAAGTAAGTTTTTGTTAAAACGATCTCTAATTAAAAATCAAGATTTTTTTTTTCTGTATGCGTCGAGACTGTAGTAGCAGTTTTTATTTTTATTTTTTTATTTTTTAATTTTTTTTCTCGTTTTCCTTTTAATGCTAACATCTGACATCTGATTTCTATTATTTACAAATATTTTAAAATATCTTAATTGGGACAATTTAAAACTGTCTTGGCCGATTTATATGTTTGAAGAGAAGATGAAAGGGAAACAGAAGTTAATAGGTTAAATAATATTTAGAAGAGTTATAATCAGTAAAAATCGAATGGATCAGTTGGTTAAGGTTGTTTGTGCGTATCCGAGAGGTCTCGGGTTCGAGTCCGAGCAAGGGCAACTATATTCTTTTTGGAACCTATTCTTGTGAGGTAGTAGTCTTTTATTGTTATTGTTATTACTTCATTATTATTATTATTATTATTATTATTATTATTATTATTATTATTATTATTATTATTATTATTATTATTATTATTATTACATTATTATTGATTATGGTTATTATTAAGATAAGTGTTATTAGTTCCTAAGAATTAAAGTATAATTATTATTATTATTATCATTTATCTAATTAATAGTATTATCATTATTATTATTACTAATATTATCATTAAGTATTATTATTATTATTATCACTATATTATTATTATTATTATTATTATTATTACTAGTATTAGTATTATTATTATTATTATTATTATTATTATTATTAATATTATTATTATTATGATTATTATTGTAATATTATGATTATCGTCATTAAGATGATTATGAACATATTAACAACATTCATGTGACAAAATTAATAATAAAAGTGATACGATAAAAATTATGAAAGATGGTCATAATTATTTGAATATAGGTACAATTATGAATACGATTACAAATTTAAGTTATAGAAAATGTAGTCATAAGTTTAGAAATTATAAGAAACTTAGGATAAATCTGATATGTATTATTAGCACTGATATTATTATCATTTACTAAAAGTATCATTTTAATTAAAATTATCAAAATTAGCATTTTTATTAAGATTACCATATACATTAAAATAGATACTATTACTACTAATATTATCACTATTATTATTATCATTACTATTATCATTCTTGTCAATACTGGTATTATTACAAATAGATATTTTATACAACAATACATTACAATAATATTAATATTACGTATCATTATATGGTTGTTATTAAAATGATAATTACTAAATTATATATATAAAATGTATCAGTTAATACACAAATATATATTGTTATCATATATAAAACCTTACATATATATGTATAATATAAATAATGATAAATATTAACTATATAAAATATATAAATTAAATATATTAAAATGATCCAAATAACATGAAATATAACAAGTATATTATTAATAATAATATATATAAACTTGCTCGATTACGATTATATGTTTTAATAAATATACAATTGATATAGGTTCGTGAATCCGAGGCCAACCCTGCATTGTTCAATATAGTCATATGTATTTTTACTACAAAATACATTAGGTGAGTTTCATTAATCTCTTTTTAAATGCTTTTGCAATATATATATTTGGGACTGAGAATACATGCGCTGTTTTTATAACTGTTTTACGAAATAGACACAAGTAATTGAAACTACATTATACGGTTGAATGATCGAAACTGAGTATGCCCCTTTTTATTAAGTCTGGTAATCTAAGAATCAGGGAACAGACACCCTAATTGACGCGAACTCTAAAGATAGATCTATCGGGCCCAACAAGCCCCATCCAAAGTACCGGATGCTTTAGTACTTCGAAATTTATATCATGTCCGAAGGAGGATCCCGGAATGATGGGGATATTCTTATATGCATATTGTGAATGTCGGTTACCAGGTGTTCAATCCATATGAATGATATTTTTGTCTCTATGCATGGGACGTTTGTTTATGAGAAATGGAAATATGAAATTTTGTGGTCTATTAAAATTATGAAATGATTATTTATGATAAACTAATGAACTCACCAACCTTTTGGTTGACAATTGAAAGCATGTTTATTCTCAGGTATGAAAGAAATCTTCCGCTGTGCATTTGCTCATTTTAGAAACATTACTTGGAGTCATTCATGGCATATTTCAAAAGACGTTGCATTCGAGTCGTCGAGTTCATCAAGATTATTATCAAGTCAATTATAGTTGGATATATTCTGAAATGGTATGCATGCCGTCAATTTTCGTTGTAAAGAAATAATGTCTTTTAAAATTGAATGCAATGTTTGTAAAATGTGTCATATAGAGGTCAAATACCTCGCGATGTAATCAACTGTTGTGAATCGTTTATAATCGATATGGATTTCGTCCGGATAGATTAGGACGGGTCTTCACAATTTTTTCGTAATTTTTTTTTAGTGTAATTTTTTTTTTCGGAATCAAGGGGGGGGGGGGGGGGGGGCGTATACCCCCTTTGGTCCCTTAAATGTTCCGCCCCTGGGTATAATGGCGTTAGATGTGACCAGTTATGGCATCGTCTTCTCGAAAGCATTTGTAGATTTTACAAATGCACATATAGTCGATATTGATAGTGATAGACGAAGTACGGTAGTGCGGGAGGTACCTTTCCACGAGGGACAACAACGCATTACAAGTCTTTCGTGTATCAATGGGATATATATGGCATTGGTTTTTGAAACACGAAAGGAACAAGGTTTCGAGTGGACGATTTTTTTGAAAAGATTCCTAAAAGAACATGGTAACGAGGTTTTTGGGTTTCCTTACGGAGTAACTTAACCACAAGGTTTATTTGATAAACTAAATATCAGTGAAGAAGGTTTGAAACCTGCCCTTACCGTCCTCGGTAACTTAAACACGGGGCAACATCCTGGATACACGTTTCATTATGTATACGTGGTGACATTTGGGAGTTGGTGATTCCGCCCCACTGAGAGAACGTTTGCTAAAATGATTAGACGATATGAAAATTTAGATCTTCATCAAATGGCACTATGGACGGGTCTTCTTGCACGCTGTTGGAAGATATACTCGGGTTTATAGATGCACAAACCGGATAAAAAACCGGATTCGGACAAAAAAAACCGGATTTTTTTGTCCGGATTTTTCGGAACTGGTTCCGGATCCGGTTCCGGTTCTCGGCGTCGGATTTTTTTCGGATTTTTTTCCGGAACCGGTTCTTTTTCGGATCTCGATCGGATTTTTTCGGATTTTTCTTGGACTAGGATTCGATTTTGCGAATTATATTTTTACCAGTTCTATTTTTTTTAACGTTTGACAACAATAATATAATCGATATAAAGAAAAGTTATAATGCTCAACACAATAGATAATATATTAACAATATTCGAACAATACAATTATAAAAATAACACTTTTATTCGAACGATACAATAATAAAAATAACAACACTTTTATTCGAACAATACAATTATAATTAATACATTTCGAGCTTCGGCATGGCCATCACCCAATAATGTATTAAGACTAAAGTATATCGAGCTTCGGCATTGCCATCACCCGTTATACTTTAGTCGTCAAATGACCCAAATGTGTTATCTTGTTGAGCGCGTTGAGGTCGGTGCCTTCGATCGTAGTCTTCAAAAGCGGGGTCATCAACTAGAGAAAGGTAAGCTTGTTGGTAACCCGATACATTCATTTCGGTTTGGTCCATATCAAACGCTTCATAGTCACCTTCATCCACTTCGTTTAGTTCATTGTCGGAATTCTCTTCGGTTGTTGTAGGTGATAATCTCGCTAAATTTTCTTCATACTCTATACATTCTTCAATGTCGTTATATAACGGACCTTCTAATGAAGTTTGATCTTGTATCCTATCTACCCCATCCAAATAATCTTTCAAACATACACATACTTTCACGGCTTGGGGGGTAAGTCTTGACCTTCTTTCCGATATAATTCGACCACTTAAAGAAAAGGCCGATTCGGAAGCTACGGTTGAAGCTTGAACGGTAAATAAGTCACGAGCCATAATGCTTAATATTGGATACGTGTCTTGTTTTGTTTCCCACCATTTTAAAATGTCAAGGTTGTTAAATTGTTCTTCACTCATGTTTAGTGCAAAGTTTGCCATCTTATAATTTCCCAACTCGCTTGTGGGTGCCGATGTTCGTGCACGTTTGGAAGCGTCTTCACGTACCAAGTTAAAAAGACTTATTTTGAGGTCTCGGCTCCTTCGAGAAGATGATCCGGGTTGGTCAACAATTGGGTTTGATTGTCGACCATATTTTGTTGCATAAATACCAAACATATTCTCAAAAACATCATTAAAATAAGGACCTAACCAAGTGCCATGACAATCTTTAACAAAAGCCTTATAGTTATGATGTCGTGCGTTGCTCGTACGATAAATCGTTACAAATAATCTTCTAAATTTTTCTTTTAATGAAGAACAAAAAGCTAAACAATCTTGAACTCCCAAGTTTATAATATGAGCAACACAACGTGTATGAATAAATGCACCATTTAAAATTGGTCTAAGTGCAGCCTTGTGAAGATGTTCCAACGGAAGCGGAACCGGAAGCGGAAGCTGGTGAATTATCCATTATGGGATAAGTAAGTAGAGATTAGAGAATATTTAGTGATTTAGAAATAAATATGAGAATGTTTGTTGGTGCATTTTCAACCAAAGCTAAACCATGTATTTATAATGGACTTTGTGGGGTTAAAATGGTAAAAAAAAAACTCAAAAAACTGCAAAAAAAGGCTGAAACTGCAAAAAAAAAAGGCTATTTTTTTGAAAAACCGGATCGGATCCGGATCCGGATCCAAACCGGATCGGATAAAATCCGATTTATATCCGGAAAAAATCCGGTTCTCTTGAAAATCTGGATCCGGTTGGAACCGGATCGGATCTCGGATCCGGATCCGGATTTCGCTGTGTCCGGTTCTGGTTCTGTCCGGTTCCGGATCGGGTCACCGGATCGGATCTGGATCCGGTTTTTTTGCCCATCTCTACTCGGGTTACAAAGAGAAGTGACATACAAGTATAAGGAAGGGGAAGATGATGCAAGAAATCGGTTGGCGGTAGCTTTTGTGGCGATGGATCACCTTCCTGTTCCCGTGGATGCTCCCGTTCCAAAACCCGGAAGGTGATCCATTGACACGTAAACTGTCTCTAACTGGTTTCTTGCATTCTCTTCCTCTTCCTTGTACTTGTCTGACACTTCTCTTTATAACCCGAGTATTTCTTTCAACAGTGTGCAAGAGGACCCGTCCACGGTGTCATTTGATGAAGATCTAAACTTTCTTATAGTCTAAATGTTTTCGCAAACGTTCTCTTAATGGGGCGGAATCACCAACTCTCAAATGTCACCACACATACATAATGAAACGCGTATCCGGTATGTTGTCCCGTGCTCGAGTTACTGAGGACAGTAATGACATGTTTCAAACCTTCTTCACTGATATTTAGTTTATGAAATAAACCATGTGGGTAAGCTACTCTGTTTGGTAACTCAAGAACCTCGTTACCATGTTCTTTTGGGAATCCTTTCAAAAAAATCGTCCACTCGAAACCTTGTACCTTTCTTGTTTCTAAAACCAATGTCGTACATATTCCATGGTCACACGAAAAGACTTGCAATGCGTTATTGTCCATCGTGGATAGGTACCTCTAGCACTACCGTACTTCGTCTATCAATATCGACTCGACGTGTATTTGTAAAATCTACAAATGCTTCTCAGAAGATTGGGCCTTAGCTGGTCACATCTAACACCATTATACTGCACAAACTTTATCAATATATAAAATCTTGTAAGCAAATGGTACAAAGAAGTATCGCATATTCAGTTGAAAAATGTTACTCGAAAAGTTAAAAACCAACAGTTGTAAAAATTGCTAACCCTAAGCTTCTAACTTTCAATTCAATAATCATTCTACTAAACTCTAACATATAACCTCAATCTTGCAGCAAAAATACAAAACACTAACCTCCTAGTACTTTAAAACAAAAAATAAACTCAACAAATATTATTTTGAATTATCCAATACAGAGTGTTAGTATGTTTAAAATGTCATTTAATATGTAATGTTGATGCCTTTATCCTAATTCCGTGTATTAGTTTTATCCGGTCATTCCAAAAGCTCGGTCTAAAATTGCATCTACTAACAGCGTGCCTTCGATTTTTTTGGCTAACAACATCCTTCCATTATCCCATTTTAACATATCGAGTCCCTTCGTCAACGTGCCGTTAAAAAAATATGTAAACCCTTAACATGTGCATTGCATGTGAGGGTAAATTGGTCCTTTTACTCTTCTTCATGATCTAAAGTCTTTTTGCTCATTTTGTTCTTCCCCAAATTACAAACCCTAATTGGAAAATTTAAAAAGGTAAAACTAAACTCATGAAAATCACACCCAACTAAAAAGATATACATATCAACATATATCAAAAAATCAAATCCATCTTTATAGCAGATATGTCCTCAATTTATTGTCGTATTATTTGGAAGACCCTAAAGGAGATTCATAATCTTTTTTCAGATTCGTGATTGTATCCTTAACTAAACAAACACTCCAACAAGATTTAAGGCTTTTAATCAATTATTAATCTTTTTGTGGAAAAAGGAAAAAACCCTAAAAGGGTGTTCTTTTTGGTCACGAAAGCGTGATCCATCATCCGAATTTGATGAATTGCTTTCCATTATAATTCCAGGTACGTTTTTGTTTATCAATTCTCGTTCATTTGAATTTGTCTTTAATTGACTGTATGTGTATAATTCAGTGATTTTAATTCAATATTTTGATATGATGCTGTAGTGATAATTGGTAATCTTTGAATTTGAACAGGGTGTATTGTTTTTTCTATTATTACTAGTTTATAACCCGCGCATTCGCGGGTATTTTATCATACATGATTCTAAAACTATACACTTTATAAGTTATTTACTTATAATATATACTCAATAGTATATTACAGTGTTACTTTAATATGTTGATCAAATTAACAAATCTTATTATGAACTAACAACCACGAAGCAACAACAATGTAATGGAAATGATCATTATATTCCCATTACCATTCATTTCCCATTACTATTATCATAACCCATCTTGAACTAAGCATACCCTAATATAAGCGAATACCTCAAGAATCTTTGTTTCCAGCAGTAAGGTTTTATTCTAAAAATGAAGAACACGCAGAGTATGCATCTTGTTGGCATTCTTTACTTGGCCTTGTATAGTTTTAGCTTAGTTTTCGGCTGGCTTTTCGCACATAGTGAAATTCTCCCTGAAGTTGTGATGTGGTCCAGCGGTTGGTGGCCTGCCTCCTTTAGGGGAGGTCAGGAGTTTAACCCCCGTTGGCTACATAGTAAAAACACAATTTCATCCCTGCCATGAAGTATCCATCCATGACACCTATCCCATATCGTTTGGGGGGTAAAGGGGAAGGGGGTTTTACTTAGCCGTGTCTTTGGATCGGTTTCAAGCTTTCCTCCCAGGCAGCGATGGGGGCGGGGTTATTATCGCTGCATCGGCATAGTCGAAACGGGAGATGATCGCAACGGGTGGTTTAGTCCCCCTCGGTTGATGATGTTAAAGCGAAGGGGTATAAAATACTATTAATTTTTACAAGAAAATACTATTAAATACGATACAATTTTACACAAGTTATTTATTTATTTATAGAGTGGATATACCTAAACCTTGCTACAACACTTATAGGCAGTGTACCTAATCGTACAGTAGTGTAGTTTTTAGTAAGTCCGGTTCGTTCCACAGGGATCTTTTAAACAAGCTTAACTGTGACGCCCCGTACAAAACCATCATGTACAGATC
Organism: Rutidosis leptorrhynchoides; assembly: GCF_046630445.1. Classification (NCBI taxonomy): domain Eukaryota; kingdom Viridiplantae; phylum Streptophyta; class Magnoliopsida; order Asterales; family Asteraceae; genus Rutidosis; species Rutidosis leptorrhynchoides. The sequence continues at coordinate 96,712,631 of NC_092334.1, read as the reverse complement.
ATCAACAACAGGATCACTGAAATGTCCCGTTCTTATTGATTAAAAACGTTCCATATTAATTGATTTCGTTGCGAGGTTTTGACCTCTATATGAGACGTTTTTCAAAGACTGCATTCATTTTTAAAACAAACCATAACCTTTATTTCATAGATAAAGGTTTTAAAAAGCTTTACGTAGATTATCAAATAATGATAATCTAAAATATCCTGTTTACACACGACCATTACATAATGGTTTACAATACAAATATGTTACAACAAAATAAGTTTCTTGAATGCAGTTTTTACACAATATAATACAAGCATGGACTCCAAATCTCGTCCTTATTTAAGTATGCGACAGCAGAAGCTCTTAATAATCACCTGAGAATAAACATGCTTAAAACGTCAACAAAAATGTTGGTGAGTTATAGGTTTAACCTATATATATCAAATCATAATAATAGACCACAAGATTTCATATTTGAATACACATCCCATACATAGAGATAAAAATCATTTATATGGTGAACACCTGGTAACCGACATTAACAAGATGCATATATAAGAATATCCCCATCATTCCGGGACACCCTTCGGATATGATATAAATTTCGAAGTACTAAAGCATCCGGTACTTTGGATGAGGTTTGTTAGGCCCAATAGATCTATCTTTAGGATTCACGTCAATTAGGGTGTCTGTTCCCTAATTCTTAGATTACCAGACTTAATAAAAAAAGGGGCATATTCGATTTCGATAATTCAACCATAGAATGTAGTTTCACGTACTTGTGTCTATTTTGTAAATCATTTATAAAACCAGCATGTATTCTCATCCCAAAAATATTAGATTTTAAAAGTGGGACTATAACTCACTTTCACAGATTTTTACTTCGTCGGGAAGTAAGACTTGGCCACTGGTTGATTCACGAACCTATAACAATATATACATATATATCAAAGTATGTTCAAAATATATTTACAACACTTTTAATATATTTTGGTGTTTTAAGTTTATTAAGTCAGCTGTCCTCGTTAGTAACCTACAACTAGTTGTCCACAGTTAGATGTACAGAAATAAATCGATAAATATTATCTTGAATCAATCCACGACCCAGTGTATACGTATCTCAGTATTGATCACAACTCAAACTATATATATTTTGGAATCAACCTCAACCCTGTATAGCTAACTCCAACATTCACATATAGAGTGTCTATGGTTGTTTCGAAATATATATAGATGTGTCGACATGATAGGTCGAAACATTGTATACGTGTCTATGGTATCTCAAGATTACATAATATACAATACAAGTTGATTAAGTTATGGTTGGAATAGATTTGTTACCAATTTTCACGTAGCTAAAATGAGAAAAATTATCCAATCTTGTTTTACCCATAACTTCTTCATTTTAAATCCGTTTTGAGTGAATCAAATTGCTATGGTTTCATATTGAACTCTATTTTATGAATCTAAACAGAAAAAGTATAGGTTTATAGTCGGAAAAATAAGTTACAAGTCGTTTTTGTAAAGGTAGTCATTTCAGTCGAAAGAACGACGTCTAGATGACCATTTTAGAAAAACATACTTCCACTTTGAGTTTAACCATAATTTTTGGATATAGTTTCATGTTCATAATAAAAATCATTTTCTCATAATAACAACTTTTAAATCAAAGTTTATCATAGTTTTTAATTAACTAACCCAAAACAGCCCGCGGTGTTACTACGACGGCGTAAATCCGGTTTTACGGTGTTTTTCGTGTTTCCAGGTTTTAAATCATTAAGTTAGCATATCATATAGATATAGAACATGTGTTTAGTTGATTTTAAAAGTCAAGTTAGAAGGATTAACTTTTGTTTGCGAACAAGTTTAGAATTAACTAAACTATGTTCTAGTGATTACAAGTTTAAACCTTCGAATAAGATAGCTTTATATGTATTAATCGAATGATGTTATGAACATCATTACTACCTTAAGTTCCTTGGATAAACCTACCGGAAAAGAGAAAAATAGATCTAGCTTCAAAGGATCCTTGGATGGCTTGAAAGTTCTTGAAGCAGAATCATGACACGAAAACAATTTCAAGTAAGATTTCCACTCGAAATAAGATTGTTATAGTTATAGAAATTGAATTAAAGATTGAATATGATTATTACCTTGTATTAGAAAGATAACCTACTGTAAGTAACAAAAGTTTCTTGATCTTGGATGATTACTTGGAATGGATTTAGAAAACTTGGAAGTAAACTTGCAATCTTGGAAGTATTCTTGATTTTATGAAACTAGAACTTTTGGAATTTATGAAGAACACTTAGAACTTGAAGATAGAACTTGAGAGAGATCAATTAGATGAAGAAAATTGAAGAATGAAAGTGTTTGTAGGTGTTTTTGGTCGTTGGTGTATGGATTAGATATAAAGGATATGTAATTTTGTTTTCATGTAAATAAGTCATGAATGATTACTCATATTTTTGTAATTTTATGAGATATTTCATGCTAGTTGCCAAATGATGGTTCCCACATGTGTTAGGTGACTCACATGGGTTGCTAAGAGCTGATCATTGGAGTGTATATACCAATAGTACATACATCTAAAAGCTGTGTATTGTACGAGTACGAATACGGGTGCATACGAGTAGAATTGTTGATGAAACTGAACGAGGATGTAATTGTAAGCATTTTTGTTAAGTAGAAGTATTTTGATAAGTGTCTTGAAGTCTTTCAAAAGTCTATGAATACATATTAAAACACTACATGTATATACATTTTAACTGAGTCGTTAAGTCATCGTTAGTCGTTACATGTAAATGTTGTTTTGAAACCTTTAGGTTAACGATCTTGTTGAATGTTGTTAACCCATTGTTTATTATAACAAATGAGATGTTAAATTGTTATATTATCATGATATTATGATATATAATATAACTTAGTATGATATATATACAGTTAAATGCCGTTACAACGATAATCGTTACATATATGTCTCGTTTCGAAATCATTAAGTTAGTAGTCTTATTTTTACATATGTATTTCATTGTTAATACACTTAATAATATATTTAATTATCATTTAACATAATTAACCAAGTGTATCAATATCTTAATATGATTCATATGTGTGACGATCGCTCCAAATCCATATGGACGAACACGTCATTCATTGATTACATTGCGAGGTATTTGACCTCTATATGATACGTTTTGTAAACATTGCATTCTTTTGAAAAGGCACACCATAAATGTATATTTAAATCAAAGGTTTTCGACATTTGATGATTCCTACATATAGACAATCATCGTATATAATAGTTTACAATAGTGCTTTCGTTGACAATGCAGTCAAAATAAGGTACATGGTGATGAATTGGTGAATGCAACGTTTTCTTGAAAAATATGCCATGTAAGACTCCATGCACATAGCTTGTCTATCATATAAGCAAACAGCGGAAGACTTCTAGGGAACCTGAGAATAAACATGCTAACAAGTGTCAACACAAAGGTTGGTGAGTTCATAGTTTGTATGTTTCACATAATCTGTATATAAATATGGATCACAAGATTTCAGTTGTTTCATCCAGAAACGTTTATCAAAATATTCTACAAGAATGAGCACCCTGGTAACCAAGCCTTAACGTCTATAATAAGTACCCCTCATTTAACATGCAACCAACATGTACAATACACGTAATCCAACGTGTACTAACTTCAAATAGCATACGTCTGTTTTATAGTTCAGGCTAGAGTTTCTTTCTATACCTGGAACAGACGGGGATGTCAAGCCCTATGGATCCATATATAACTACTCGCGCCCACCAGTTCTTATAACTGGCAGTTACTAGTTACCAAAGCTAAGGGATTTTCGGTTCAAACTCGGTGTAGAATTTAGTATGTACTTGTATCCATTGCGTTTAAAATAAAGTGCATGTATTCTCAGCCCAAAAATATAGATTGCAAAAGCAATTAAAAAGGGAGCAATGAAACTCACGCATATAAATCTAGTATTTTCAGTATTTATAAACAGTCGCATGTATTCTCAGCCCAAAAATATATTGAGTAAAAGGGATCATATGAAACTCACCTTAGCAGCATATAAAGTCGTTCACCAAAATGTGATCGAAACACGGAATATCAAATAACCGTAGTCCTCAACCTAGAGAACATATGTTGGTCAATATATGTCTATCAAGCTAGGTCAGGTCATAGTGTATCACAATCCTAATGCTCGAGATCGACAAACAAAAGTTATCCAAAGTCGTTTCAAAAAGTCAATTTTGATAATAGTTCAACAAAACGAGACGTGCCTTATATAAGGATTCATTTACCCGGCTAGTAGTATTCAAAAATCCAATTTATCAATCTCATAAACAGGTTGTTTAAATCTTAATTGCGGTTTCAAAAGCAATTCCAATTATTATTAATCATAATTCAGTTGATGATAACTTTTAATCCGTTCATCGAAACTATTCGATATCTAAATGAAAAGTTATTGATTTTTCGCTAACTTTCCAAAAACATGTATATCATATACCTTTTACTAGTAATATATGTATTTAATTCGTGATTCATTAAAAACTGTTTAACGACCAAATTTAGCATACAATCATATATAAATATATATATACTCGAGCACTAGACATGGATACACAATTAATATATAAAAGATAAAATATGAGTGCTTACGTATCAATATTGAGATTCAATATTGTAGGAAAGTACGTAGACGCAACAGAGATGATAAACACTAGGTTTGATGTAACGACCCGGAAATTTCCGACCAAATTTAAACTCTAATCTCTATATGGTTCTGACACGATAAGCAAAAACCCTAAAGTTGACCCGCACTTTTTTGATCGTTCTATACTTATAAGATTAATATTTACATAAATTAAACCTTACCAACATGATAAGCAATCCAAATTGTCGAGACTTATGTTTTTTGAAAAGAGTTTTACACAACGTTTGACCGTCTAGTTTGACCGATGATATCACGAACTATACAATATATGATAATTATATGTTTGTGTATATATATGTATATATACATATTTAACATGACCTAAGAATGTTTTAATATCTCATTTTGTATTAATAACAATAAGTTATAAGTATATTTTGAAACTACTAACTTAAGTTTTCAAAACGATAACCATACGTAACGTTATTTGACATAAATACTTATGACCTATAATGTTTATACATATATCGTATAAGTAATGTATTTAATCACTTTTAAAGACTTAAATACATAAAACAATATAAGTATATTTACAAAAGATAACTATATTTGAATCCTCGTTCCGTTTCCTCAATAATCCTATACGTATATCTAGGGTACTATACACAGCTTCTAGAAGTATTTACTATTGGTATATACCAATAGAAATCTTCAATTATTGGAATAATATGTCATTCATGACATAATAAATTTTAACTTATCTTAGATATTTTCACTAAAAACCAAATTTTCAAGCCTATAAATAAGCACCATTTCTAACTCATTTTTTACACATTCATTTTCCAAATTTTACTTCCAATTTTCACACACACTTGCAAGAACTCTCTCAACTTTTATTTTACTACTTCTTTCCAGCAACTTTACATTTTAAACTTGAGGTAAAAACTCTACTTCAACTCTTTTTCAATTCATATATTTATAGCTATATATATAAGAGTTTATAAACTAGAACATAGTTTGAATGATTTCAAACTTGTTTGCAAACTAAATAGATCCTTCTAACTTAATTTTTAAAATACTCCAAGACCTGTAATATAACTTAAATATATGCTAATTTAACAAGGTATAACTTGGTTTTTCAAAGATTATCTTAAAAACTGTTTTTACGACGTCGGAGTGCCACCGGGGCTGTTTTGGGTTGGATAATTAAAAACCATCTTAAACTTTGAATTGGAGGTTTATTTTCTGGAAAAATGATTTTTACTATGAATATGATAACACATAAAAATTTCATGATTTAACTCAAAGTATAAGTATTTTTAGAAAAATAATCATTTAAGGTTGTTTACATGATGGAAAATGATCAACTTCATAAGTTTCACTAAAGTTTGACCTATGACCTGTGATTTCGAATACAAACTAAGGTATTTAAAGTTCATAGTCTTAAAGAGGGACTCGATCCAAGGAAGTGGCAAGTTGAATCAACGAAAACGGAGTTGTAACGAAGAAACTATGACCGAAACAAAATCGGATACCCAAGACTAGTTTAGCCACGAAAATAATTGGGAAAAATTAAATAAATCACATCTTTTTAAGTTAACATGATATTTTATATATATGTACTTATAATTCAATTTTATATGGTTCAGGATCACCCGTAAACAACACGAGAAGATTAATCATAAGATCCCATGATTGTACGCAACACGTCATTTGACAACACCGGTACTTTATGTACGCAACACGTCATTTGACAACACCGGTACCGTGGGTCAAGATTAATCTCGACCAATACATATACGATGGGGTTTTATTTATTTCGTTGGGGGTTTTATTTATTTCATTGCGGGTATATTAAACATCTAAAAATGAACCATTAAAATTGAATTACTAACAACGAACTGCTAACTACGGACTAAGGAATTATTCAAAGTATTAAAAGTATAACAAGTATATATATGTGACGTTTGTTTAAAAAGAAAAGGTATTGATATATTATATATGGATAGGTTCGTGATATCAACCGGAGACCAAGTCAAATTATATATATATCTTCAAGACAAAAGTGAGTATATAGTCCCACTTTTAAACTCTAAATATTTCGGGATGAGAATACATGTATTTTATGTTTTACGTTATGGACACAAGTAACTGAAAAATATATTCTACGTTGAGTTGTACCACTGGCATACTTCCCTGTAGCTTGGTAACTAATATTTACAGCGGTATTGTAAACGCGAATCCTGTTGATAGATCTATCGGGCCTGACAACCCCAACCGGACTGGACGACCAGTATTCAACGGTTGCACAGTACTTCGTTTCGTGACTACACTTGGTACGGTGTAGTAAGATTTCATAATAAAGGGAATATGCGACGTGATTAAATGTTAAGTATGGTTACCAAGTGCTCAACCACTTAGAATATTTTTATTAAAATGTTTATATATGAAATCTTGTGGTCTATATTTATATCGCTGTCGACATTAAACCTATATCTCACCAACTTTATGTTGACATTTTAAAGCATGTTATTCTCAGGTATGAATTAAGTCTTCCGCTGTGCATTATCTCGTACTAAGGATACTACTTGAGGCCATTAAGGACTTATATCATAAGGCGTTGCATTCGAGTCATTGAAGTTCATAGAGACTATTATTAAGTAAATGGCGGTTTAGGTCATTTGAATATTATGAAATGTCAGGCAAATATGTCAATTATGGATGTAACTATAGATTGTCTTTTAAGAATAAATGCAACGTTTGTAAGATGTATCATATAGAGGGCAAGTACCTCGCAATGTTATCAACTATTGTAATTCGTTTGTAATCAATATGGACAACGTCCGGATGATTAGTTTCGGATCCTTTCAGTTGGTATCAGAGCGTTGGTCTTAGCGAACCAGGCCTTGCATTAGTGTGTCTAACTAGTAGTTGTTAGGATACATTAAGTGAGTCTGGACTTTGACCGTGTCTGCCTGTCAAAAGTTTTGCTTATCAATCCTAGTCGGAAATCATCTGCTTATCATTCTTAGGGAACTGCCTGCTTATCATTCTTAAGTCTAGACACGTCTTACTGCATTTAGTGCATCGATAGTGTATAGACAAAATTCATATCCTAGCGTATCTGTTACTATAGACATTGCCTGACGTATTTCAAAGATTCTCCGTAATTCATGGGATTTTGATATTATATATACATATGTAAATTATGTATTGAAGAGTACCAAACCCAACTCCTATAATCTATTCCAAACCAAAAATTCATTTCTCCGACCATACAAGATGGATTCTTCATCCAGCTCAAATTCCTCCGACTTCGATAGCTTCGCCGATATGGATTTCCATTCGAGCTCCGAGAACAGCGTTACCGGAATGGATCAACCAATTTCCCATCATCTATTCTGGATGAATTGGGGATGGGTTCGTAATATACTAAATTTCTGGAGGCAAGAAGAAGGTGATCCATTCCATCCACCAAATTGTCCTCTTAACGATGAACCTGAAGCACTTACCGGCGAACCTATTCGAAACACCATTTTCTCGCTCATTTCTAGAGTATCTCGTCATGATTACATACTATCCCATATTTCAAATCTTGTTCATTCGCTCGTTCCAACCGTCAATCATCCCGGTATAATAGAAGAAGTCAACGAACTCCGTGCTCGGGTAGTGGTTTTGGAGAATATGGTGCGAAGGTTACAAACACCAACAGCAGCACCAGCAGCATAATCCGTACTACCATCGTCAACGCCGACAGTACCTTTATCACCCCAATCACAACCGCGCCTTAAATCTCAACATCACAATCTGTATCTCGAATATCAACATCACACGACTCAATATCTGTACTTCGAGTATGATCTTCGTTCTATATATCGTTCTACATCGATTATCTTCGCTTTACGTATCGTATGACGATTATGTAATTTCTAAAGTCTTAGAGATTATGTAACCTAGAATTAACGATAAATCAAATGAGTTTAATATCTTATTGACTCATTAAATCTATGATTATCTCTGAAGAAAATATATATGCAAGTATATTTTCATAAAGATAGTAATTAAAAATTCCTTCGTACAAACTATTAATGATGAAAATATTTTAACGGGTGGGTAGTACCCAAGGAATATTTAGAATTCACATTAATAAGTTATATTGTACATTCTTGAATCTGATTCAACGGATATCTATTATCTTACTTACAACCACCGATATTCGTATCCGCTCACCCCAGAATAACCATTTTCAATCAAATTTCATATTCGGATTTTGACCTACCAGAATCCAACAAGTGGCATAAAGAAGAAAACATTGGACAAAATAAAATAAAAAATTGTTAGAAACACACGATTTAACTAATTAAAAATCTATTAAGGATTCCACGTTAACTGTTCCGGCTAACTCTGGACAATTAAAATGAATTAAAATGTTGATTGTAACATATGAAGCTAAACAATTCTTCAAGCTTGCCACTTGATTTTATCTTAAACCTCATTCGTAACTTGACGATTACAATTCGCATTCAAATCCTTTCATGATTCCTGAAAACACCTCGACCGAGAAGTTGAACCCGCCGCACCTTGCCTACGGAATGAAGATTTATACATACAGTTATACACCTGAAGAACTCTCGAACCCAAATTCATAATTTAACACATAACGTATTGAATCCTTTGCCATTTATTAGCAAGAACAACCCTACAATTCCTTTTCAAGAAGCTAATTTTGTCACAGCTCCACTTCGACTTTTCAGTGAGATTATTTCTATTATAATCATGATATTTATACCTTGTCCTTTCGCCGTCATTACCGGAAAACCTTTTATATCCCTCGACAACATCAACAGGTGCACCAGCAGATCGTTATCCTTTTGGCGAAATCAACAATCAGTATTTTGAAAATCTCGCGGAACTTCTTCCATCATATCTATAATGTCTATCCCTAAGAATTTCATAATCTGAACGTGAAGTTTCTGAAAAACACCCGGGACTATGAAATAGTTCTTGAAATGCTAACGAAGCAGCAAAAACTGTAAACGACTTTAACGGTCAAAAGTTTGATGACAAAGAATAGTAAGGTGGTAAAGCTGAAAAAAAAAAAAAAAAAAAGTTTGGAACTAGAAAACGGATGAAGCAAAGTATGAAAGAGGCTGTGGATAAATCACAGGGACTGAACCTGCTCTCAAAGAATACAAACGATTCCGTACCTGCTGAAACCGTCAGTAAGAACCCTACTCTTTATTCAAAACCTTGCCCGGATGATATTTTTCATCATCATCTTATCTTAGATATTATAAGATATCTTCATATCATTCGTTATACATATTTTTCATATTTCTGGAGATATTTTTACAACTGTTCTTATCTGCGATCATTTATCTCTCCGTAACATCTGCGTTACAATATAAAAGAAACTGTGTTAATTTCTAAATTCTGAAACCTCCGAGATTAAAATATAAATGATTTGAAGTAGTGTTGGGAACTGATGCATGAATTAGTATAATATAATGAAACTTGATCTACTTCATTATATTACAGTAAGTCATGTTAAGTTTCTAATGGAATGTGATGATTCACAGTACCGTCATCATGTGCCATTTTACACGGCTCTTACATTCTATCAAGTCTCCAAACATATTAGAACGTATCACCTTGATAGTTCTATTTTTTCGGAATATTCGAGTAATTTAACGAATCAAGATCGTGCCATTACAATTTCATTCTAAAACCAATAGCTAGGTTCATTCCAAATTTCCTACCTACGAATTTCGGACCATTGTTCGCTTGGCTCGAGGACAGGAAGAAGAAACGAAGGGACAAAACCTCAGAATAGAAATAGGAACATAAACCACAGCAAATAAGAGAGAGCATTAACTGTGGATGACAATGATTTTAAGGGACGGGAGTAGAAACATCGAAATATAAGGGAAGGTATAAAACCTAACAACAACCCCGAAACTACAAACCGTGCATATCAATACGTATTGCAACGTAAAGGCACGGGAGAATTAAAAACATTATAATTCCAAGGAAAGGATAAAAGAGAATAGATTCTTCTGGTGATAGATGAAAAAGAAGAATGAAAGATATGAAAGTTAGAAATATAACAAGGATTAGAATGGGATGGAGCATATTAGCGAATGTCTTAAAGTAGGAACTAAAGAGAAAGAATAGAAGATGTGGGAAGAAAGAAAGGGAAGGAGGTAAATTTATAGTGAAATATTCGACAAAGAAATCAAAACAGATTGCCGCGTTAAATCAAAGAAGATCCTGATCGCCGCAAAACTAAATCTTATTACATAAGATTTTCTTTAAAACCCTTAAATCCCGGAAATCGATCATAATCACGTCATCGGTTACAACAATTCTATATTTACTCATTTCACTCTTTTGTGATAGCTTCGCTCGTGCGTCTCACATAACCGAATCGTTTTATCTAAATCTTTCAATAATGATAAAATTTCATTATTACCTCATATTCGTCATGAAAACATTCCTATTGTTATTTATGACAACCTCTACCAAATTTCGAGGACGAAATTTCTTTAACGGGTGGGTACTGTAACGACCCGGAAATTTCCGACCAAATTTAAACTCTAATCTCTATATGGTTCTGACACGATAAGCAAAAACCCTAAAGTTGACCCGCACTTTTTTGATCGTTCTATACTTATAAGATTAATATTTACATAAATTAAACCTTACCAACATGATAAGCAATCCAAATTGTCGAGACTTATGTTTTTTGAAAAGAGTTTTACACAACGTTTGACCGTCTAGTTTGACCGATGATATCACGAACTATACAATATATGATAATTATATGTTTGTGTATATATATGTATATATACATATTTAACATGACCTAAGAATGTTTTAATATCTCATTTTGTATTAATAACAATAAGTTATAAGTATATTTTGAAACTACTAACTTAAGTTTTCAAAACGATAACCATACGTAACGTTATTTGACATAAATACTTATGACCTATAATGTTTATACATATATCGTATAAGTAATGTATTTAATCACTTTTAAAGACTTAAATACATAAAACAATATAAGTATATTTACAAAAGATAACTATATTTGAATCCTCGTTCCGTTTCCTCAATAATCCTATACGTATATCTAGGGTACTATACACAGCTTCTAGAAGTATTTACTATTGGTATATACCAATAGAAATCTTCAATTATTGGAATAATATGTCATTCATGACATAATAAATTTTAACTTATCTTAGATATTTTCACTAAAAACCAAATTTTCAAGCCTATAAATAAGCACCATTTCTAACTCATTTTTTTACACATTCATTTTCCAAATTTTACTTCCAATTTTCACACACACTTGCAAGAACTCTCTCAACTTTTATTTTACTACTTCTTTCCAGCAACTTTACATTTTAAACTTGAGGTAAAAACTCTACTTCAACTCTTTTTCAATTCATATATTTATAGCTATATATATAAGAGTTTATAAACTAGAACATAGTTTGAATGATTTCAAACTTGTTTGCAAACTAAATAGATCCTTCTAACTTAATTTTTAAAATACTCCAAGACCTGTAATATAACTTAAATATATGCTAATTTAACAAGGTATAACTTGGTTTTTCAAAGATTATCTTAAAAACTGTTTTTACGACGTCGGAGTGCCACCGGGGCTGTTTTGGGTTGGATAATTAAAAACCATCTTAAACTTTGAATTGGAGGTTTATTTTCTGGAAAAATGATTTTTACTATGAATATGATAACACATAAAAATTTCATGATTTAACTCAAAGTATAAGTATTTTTAGAAAAATAATCATTTAAGGTTGTTTACATGATGGAAAATGATCAACTTCATAAGTTTCACTAAAGTTTGACCTATGACCTGTGATTTCGAATACAAACTAAGGTATTTAAAGTTCATAGTCTTAAAGAGGGACTCGATCCAAGGAAGTGGCAAGTTGAATCAACGAAAACGGAGTTGTAACGAAGAAACTATGACCGAAACAAAATCGGATACCCAAGACTAGTTTAGCCACGAAAATAATTGGGAAAAATTAAATAAATCACATCTTTTTAAGTTAACATGATATTTTATATATATGTACTTATAATTCAATTTTATATGGTTCAGGATCACCCGTAAACAACACGAGAAGATTAATCATAAGATCCCATGATTGTACGCAACACGTCATTTGACAACACCGGTACTTTATGTACGCAACACGTCATTTGACAACACCGGTACCGTGGGTCAAGATTAATCTCGACCAATACATATACGATGGGGTTTTATTTATTTCGTTGGGGGTTTTATTTATTTCATTGCGGGTATATTAAACATCTAAAAATGAACCATTAAAATTGAATTACTAACAACGAACTGCTAACTACGGACTAAGGAATTATTCAAAGTATTAAAAGTATAACAAGTATATATATGTGACGTTTGTTTAAAAAGAAAAGGTATTGATATATTATATATGGATAGGTTCGTGATATCAACCGGAGACCAAGTCAAATTATATATATATCTTCAAGACAAAAGTGAGTATATAGTCCCACTTTTAAACTCTAAATATTTCGGGATGAGAATACATGTATTTTATGTTTTACGTTATGGACACAAGTAACTGAAAAATATATTCTACGTTGAGTTGTACCACTGGCATACTTCCCTGTAGCTTGGTAACTAATATTTACAGCGGTATTGTAAACGCGAATCCTGTTGATAGATCTATCGGGCCTGACAACCCCAACCGGACTGGACGACCAGTATTCAACGGTTGCACAGTACTTCGTTTCGTGACTACACTTGGTACGGTGTAGTAAGATTTCATAATAAAGGGAATATGCGACGTGATTAAATGTTAAGTATGGTTACCAAGTGCTCAACCACTTAGAATATTTTTATTAAAATGTTTATATATGAAATCTTGTGGTCTATATTTATATCGCTGTCGACATTAAACCTATATCTCACCAACTTTATGTTGACATTTTAAAGCATGTTATTCTCAGGTATGAATTAAGTCTTCCGCTGTGCATTATCTCGTACTAAGGATACTACTTGAGGCCATTAAGGACTTATATCATAAGGCGTTGCATTCGAGTCATTGAAGTTCATAGAGACTATTATTAAGTAAATGGCGGTTTAGGTCATTTGAATATTATGAAATGTCAGGCAAATATGTCAATTATGGATGTAACTATAGATTGTCTTTTAAGAATAAATGCAACGTTTGTAAGATGTATCATATAGAGGGCAAGTACCTCGCAATGTTATCAACTATTGTAATTCGTTTGTAATCAATATGGACAACGTCCGGATGATTAGTTTCGGATCCTTTCATTTGATTCACAAATATACCCCCGAACATTACCCATAACCTCCTTGGCAATAACCCATTATTTCCTTAGCTCTAACTTGCTCGAAAACTCGTTTTGAAATCATTTGGACATCACTCCGTCGTAATATTTTATGTATAAATAATACTAATAATAATAATCATAAGATTATTAATAATAATATTAATTTTAATAATAATAATAATAATAATAATAATAATAATAATAATAATAATAATAATAATAGAGAGGATAGAGAGAAAGATGGATAAATTCGGCCAGAAACCTGGGCTATTTATAGAAGAATTCTGATTTCTGACCCCCATGCGATCGCATGGGTTTTGTGCCTATATGCCATGCGATCGCATGGCCCTCTGATCCAGCTCACAAACTTTTGTTTTCTTGTTTGTCGACATAATATTTAATTATATATATAATATATATAATATATATAATTTATATAATTAATTATATATTATATTAAATTAATGTGCATAGTTGACTTGTAATTTTTGTCCCGATAAGTCGTACGTCGTCACTCGACTTAAGTCCCGGTTCCGGTTTTTCGAACGCATTTTCGTACGCTGAGAAAACTAGTACTTTACGTTTAGTGACTCGTACTTTTGCCAAAGTATAGTCTTAAATTATCTATAAACTAAACCACTCCAGATATAACTTATGTATTTGAGTGTTTTGGTCATTTACTTCTATAAATCATCGTCTCGTTAATAAAGTATATATGTTTAATCAAAACGTTTCATATCTAGTTAACATTATAATTAATCACATTGCAAAATATGTATATATAATTTAAAATAGTTTAAATAATAGATATTATCATAACACCTAACGTTTGTGCTTTAGAATTTAATTTGATATAATTTATTTATACGTCAACGTTTATTTTAATTTCTCAAACGTTCTATAAATCTATCGAATCGAACAACCAAATGTTACTATCGTTTATCAACAAATTTTGAAATCACATATATTCAATAGTCATATATACATTTTAAATACACAATATAAATTATATATATATATATATATATATATATATATATATATATATATATATATATATATATATATATATATATATATATATATATATATATATATATATATATATATATATAGTTCTAACAATTTACATTTATTCCGAATACCGTTAATCATGAATGATTTCTCAAATCAACATGGACTTCTCAACAGAGACCCGTAATAATATCATAATCCTTAAGAGACCCAGTAAATATATTTTACTTGAATTGTTTGGCATAATCTTTTAACTCCGTAGTTAAATATATCAATCAGGTAATCAATCAAATAAGTTTAATGCACAGTATCATATACCCAACACTTAGTTACGTTTTCAGGTTATAGTATGTATATCTATTTACATATAATTGTTCGCGAATCGTTGAGAACAATCGAAGGGTAATTGAACAGTTCAAAATTTTGAGATTCAACTTCATAGACTTTGCTTATCGTGTCGGAAACGTTAAAGATTAAGTTGAAATTTGGTCAAAAATTTCCAGGGTCATCACAGTATCCCCCCGTTAAAGAAATTTCGTCCCGAAATTTGAGTGAGGTCGTAATGGCTAACAATAAAAATGTTTTCATGACGTATATGAGTCGATAAATAGAGTTTTATCACCGTTGAATAATATGGATATAACAATCCGATTACTCGAAGCGTAAGAGAGAAGTTATCGCATAATAGTGAATTTGAAGGAATAGAGATTCGTCTTAACTTTTGATGTAGTAACGATTGATTTCCGGAATTTAAGGAATAGAAAATCTTCATAATCTAAATAAGATTTGATTCTTCGGGAATTAAGGAGATTTTGCGTAATCTTCCTCGATTGCTATGTCTGATCTTTTGCTATAAATTGACCTCTTCCGTTTCATTATTTTCACCACTCCTACATCTTCTTCCTTGCTTCATACTTTCACAAGATTGTGAAAATGCTTCATCCAGTTCTGATTCTTGATATTATTCTGACTACCACCACAATCATCCTTCTATTCCAACTCCCACCGGAGGAATCTGTTTACCTTTACTTCGCTCTTGGGGTAGTGGTTTTCATAATCCTTCCTTGCATTTGTCTTTCCATAATTATTGACATCTACGGTTAATGATCTCTTCTATTTGCTGTGATTTATACTCCTCTTTATATTTAGAAGCTGTGTTATTGTTTTCTCTTCTCGACCTTAAGGTAAGCGGATAATGGTCCGGAATTCGTAGGTATGGATTTCGGAATGAACATAGTTAATGTTCTAAGAAAGAAATTGTAATAACACGATCTTGATTTGTCAAATTACCAGAATATTCTAAAAAGACCGAATCATCAAGAAATATATTTTCTTGATATATTTAGAGAGTATATAGAATGAAAGAGTTATGTAACATGGTTCATAATGAGGGTGGGATCTGTGAACCTTCATCACGTTCCATTAGAAACTCAACATGACTTACTGTAATATAATTACGTTGGCCTGACGTCATTATATTATACTAATTCATGCTTCAGTTCCCAACACTACTTCAAAACATTCATATTTTAAACTTGAATTTTTCAGAATTTAGAAACTAACACAGTTTCTTTTATGATGTAACACAGATAGCGTGAAGGAATGAATAATTTCAGATAGTCACGAAATTAGCCTCAGAAATATTGAGGATATTTAAAATGAAAGATACGATAATATCTTAGAATATTCAAGATAAGATGATGATGAAGAATATTATCCGTAAGGGTTTTAGAGTAAGGAGTAAGGTATTCGTTAATGGCTTCGGCAGATACTGAATCATTTGGATTCTTTGAAGGCAGGTTCAGTCTTTGTGATTTATCCACAGCCTCCTTCATACTTTACCCAATCCGTTTTCCAGTTCCAAACCTTCTCTTTTTCTCAGCTTTACCACCATACTATTCCTGATCATCAAACTTTTGACTGTTAAGGCCGTTTACAGTTTTTGCTGCTTCATCAGCATTGTTCCAAAATTCGGAGAACTATTTTCACATTTTGGGGTGTTTTTCAGAAACTTCACATTCAAAGTAAGTAAGTCTAGGAGATAGACATTATATGTATATATATAACTGTTGGCGTAGAATTGCTGCGAGATTCAAAATACTGATTGATAATTCTCGGTAATTGGTATAGCAATTCTTGTTACAAGATGCGGATGAGTACACGATAGAGTTTCGATGAGTATAAGGATTTTTTGGAAGATCATGGATAAATGAAGTTGTTGGTAAATTTACTGCTAATGTGGTGGAACATGAAAGGTTCCCCGGTAACAAAACCGTATATGCCAAAGTTACCGGTCTGAAATGTTGTCATTGACTGGTTGAATGGTTGATAATACTGGATACTTTGAAAAGGAATTGCAAGATTATGTTCGGTAAAAACAACGCTAAAGGATCTTGCACGGTTTTGAAGTCAAAGTATAGCTTTGAAAGATGTAGAGATCTAGGAATGATGTCACCGGTTCAGAGTTATGAATTGGATTCTGATCCGTCAATATTAGAATGTGTAATTGAATTTGTATGAGATGATTGTGTATCATTGTGAGCATGATTAATAGATTTGTGAATCAAAGTTGAAGAATGTACAATCTAACATATTAATTGTGAACTTATATATTTCCCGAGTATTACCTACCCGTTAAAGATTTCACAATTAATATTTTGTACAAAAGAATTTTCATTACAGTCTTTATGAAAATATATGTATGTATATTTTCTTCAGATGTAATACTGATTTAATGAGTTAATATCATATTAAGCTCATTTGATTTTTGGCTTGAATTAGAAATGAATAATCTCTAAAACATTAGAGATTGCATAATTTTCGCGGAGTATTTCACTAATGAAATCAATATTCTTATTGATATTCCTCGATAAAGGATGTTGGTATTCGTGGGATTCTTGCTAACTTCGCAAGGTGCAAATGATGTTTTCTAGAAAGTTTCGAGTGCATCGAAGATGAAAGTGTAAAATCAACCATGTTATTGAATAATACACTTGGTTTATTATGAAACGAAATTCATTGAATTGAAACAAAGATTGTAGTTAACGAAGGTTGTACATCATAGCATATTAGTAATATGAATTAACCGAGTAGTTAAGTTCCTTACATAATAGCTTAGTACAGAAAGATTTATTAGGGTTTAAAATTTATATATATAAGATATACATATAAATTCTTCGGAGGGAATGAGTTATTATTTCATAACTCGTTGATTCAATATACGCGTTATTGATTCGTAATGATGTCCACGGTAATTCTTGAACTGGCGGAGCTTGTGATGTTAGAGGTGCTGACGATTCTAATGATGTTGGCAGCACTGACCGTGTTGGTGAGGCTAAGGATATTGTTGATGTTGTGATATAACAAGTCTAGCTTGTAAATCATACATTATTCTGATCAAGATTTCTACTCTATCTGATTTACGGTTAAGGCTAGAATAGATAATCTCTAAACTTTAGAAATTACATAATCGCCGTAGATTGTTTCTCCTATGAAGTTATGAATCCATACTTCATTGTTTATTGTTGTTGATACTCCTTGGTATCTATGGTGCGTATGATGTTGGTGTTCGAGGTACAGATCGTGATGTTGAGGCGTGTGATGTGGATGTTGTTGGTGGTGGTAATGGTACTGTTGGTGTTGTTGTCAGTGGTACTAGTGCTGTTGGTGCTGAGCATGGTGATGTTACTGGTGTTGGTGATACTGCTGGTGTTTGTAAATTGTGTACCGTGCTCTCTAAAGTTAACACTCGAGCTCGAAGTTCTTTAACTTCTTCTACTAACCCTGGTTGGTTATCGGTGTGAGGTAAAGGTCGGATATCTTTTCCAGTTCCGTTAATGGTAGCTTCAAGATGAAAAATTCTCGCAAAAAGAGTATAAACGGTGTTACGAACAGGTTCACCGGTAAGCGGATCGAGTACTCCGACGTTAGGCGGTAAGTTCGGCTCATGGTATGGAGTACCTTCTTCATTTCTCCATAGAGTAAGTATTTCGCGAACCCATCCCCATTTTCTAAAGAAATCACGGTAGTTGATCGGTCGGTGCGGTCCTGTCACGCTGTCTTCTGAGTTGGAGGGACTTGGTCTATTCGAGGAGGCCATCTTACGTGTTCACAGAAAGTTATGAAATGATTCTTGGTATGAACTGAGGGTTGAAAACTGGATGATATCTCCGTCTTCTCGTATACGTATATATATAGTAAAAAGATTCCGTAATTTACGGAGGGAAATTCGAAAAACGCCAAATAAGATTCACTGTAGTAGATATGATAGGATATGATTTGTCTATTCACCGTGTATGCAATAAATGCAAAAACACGTGTCAAGACGTAAGATTGATAAACAGGTAATTTCCGACAAGAAATGATAAGCAAAACTATTGACATGCAGACACGGTCGAAATCCAGACTTACGAATGCATCCTAACATCTATCAGTTAGACACATTAATGCAAGACCTGATTCGCTAAGACCAACGCTCTGATACCAACTGTGACGATCGCTCCAAATCCATATGGACGAACACGTCATTCATTGATTACATTGCGAGGTATTTGACCTCTATATGATACGTTTTGTAAACATTGCATTCTTTTGAAAAGGCACACCATAAATGTATATTTAAATCAAAGGTTTTCGACATTTGATGATTCCTACATATAGACAATCATCGTATATAATAGTTTACAATAGTGCTTTCGTTGACAATGCAGTCAAAATAAGGTACATGGTGATGAATTGGTGAATGCAACGTTTTCTTGAAAAATATGCCATGTAAGACTCCATGCACATAGCTTGTCTATCATATAAGCAAACAGCGGAAGACTTCTAGGGAACCTGAGAATAAACATGCTAACAAGTGTCAACACAAAGGTTGGTGAGTTCATAGTTTGTATGTTTCACATAATCTGTATATAAAGATGGATCACAAGATTTCAGTTGTTTCATCCAAAAACGTTTATCAAAATATTCTACAAGAATGAGCACCCTGGTAACCAAGCCTTAACGTCTATAATAAGTACCCCTCATTTAACATGCAACCAACATGTACAATACACGCAATCCAACGTGTACTAACTTCAAATAGCATACGTCTGTTTTATAGTTCAGGCTAGAGTTTCTTTCTATACCTGGAACAGACGGGGATGTCAAGCCCTATGGATCCATATATAACTACTCGCGCCCACCAGTTCTTATAACTGGCAGTTACTAGTTACCAAAGCTAAGGGATTTTCGGTTCAAACTCGGTGTAGAATTTAGTATGTACTTGTATCCATTGCGTTTAAAATAAAGTGCATGTATTCTCAGCCCAAAAATATAGATTGCAAAAGCAATTAAAAAGGGAGCAATGAAACTCACGCATATAAATCTAGTATTTTCAGTATTTATAAACAGTCGCATGTATTCTCAGCCCAAAAATATATTGAGTAAAAGGGATCATATGAAACTCACCTTAGCAGCATATAAAGTCGTTCACCAAAATGTGATCGAAACACGGAATATCAAATAACCGTAGTCCTCAACCTAGAGAACATATGTTGGTCAATATATGTCTATCAAGCTAGGTCAGGTCATAGTGTATCACAATCCTAATGCTCGAGATCGACAAACAAAAGTTATCCAAAGTCGTTTCAAAAAGTCAATTTTGATAATAGTTCAACAAAACGAGACGTGCCTTATATAAGGATTCATTTACCCGGCTAGTAGTATTCAAAAATCCAATTTATCAATCTCATAAACAGGTTGTTTAAATCTTAATTGCGGTTTCAAAAGCAATTCCAATTATTATTAATCATAATTCAGTTGATGATAACTTTTAATCCGTTCATCGAAACTATTCGATATCTAAATGAAAAGTTATTGATTTTTCGCTAGCTTTCCAAAAACATGTATATCATATACCTTTTACTAGTAATATATGTATTTAATTCGTGATTCATTAAAAACTGTTTAACGACCAAATTTAGCATACAAGCATATATAAATATATATATACTCGAGCACTAGACATGGATACACAATTAATATATAAAAGATAAAATATGAGTGCTTACGTATCAATATTGAGATTCAATATTGTAGGAAAGTACGTAGACGCAACAGAGATGATAAACACTAGGTTTGATTCACAAATATACCCCCGAACATTACCCATAACCTCCTTGGCAATAACCCATTATTTCCTTAGCTCTAGCTTGCTCGAAAACTCGTTTTGAAATCATTTGGACATCACTCCGTCGTAATATTTTATGTATAAATAATACTAATAATAATAATCATAAGATTATTAATAATAATATTAATTTTAATAATAATAATAATAATAATAATAATAATAATAATAATAATAATAATAATAATAATAATAATAATAATAATAATAATAATAATAATAATAATAATAATAATAATAATAGAGAGGATAGAGAGAAAGATGGATAAATTCGGCCAGAAACCTGGGCTATTTATAGAAGAATTCTGATTTCTGACCCCCATGCGATCGCATGGGTTTTGTGCCTATATGCCATGCGATCGCATGGCCCTCTGATCCAGCTCACAAACTTTTGTTTTCTTGTTTGTCGACATAATATTTAATTATATATATAATATATATAATATATATAATTAATTATATATTATATTAAATTCATGTGCATAGTTGACTTGTAATTTTTGTCCCGATAAGTCGTACGTCGTCACTCGACTTAAGTCCCGGTTCCGGTTTTTCGAACGCATTTTCGTACGCTGAGAAAACTAGTACTTTACGTTTAGTGACTCGTACTTTTGCCAAAGTATAGTCTTAAATTATCTATAAACTAAACCACTCCAGATATAACTTATGCATTTGAGTGTTTTGGTCATTTACTTCTATAAATCATTGTCTCGTTAATAAAGTATATATGTTTAATCAAAACGTTTCATATTTAGTTAACATTATAATTAATCACATTGCAAAATATGTATATATAATTTAAAATAGTTTAAATAATAGATATTATCATAACACCTAACGTTTGTGCTTTAGAATTTAATTTGATATAATTTATTTATACGTCAACGTTTATTTTAATTTCTCAAACGTTCTATAAATCTATCGAATCGAACAACCAAATGTTACTATCGTTTATCAACAAATTTTGAAATCACATATATTCAATAGTCATATATACATTTTAAATACACAATATAAATTATTTATATATATATATATATATATATATATATATATATATATATATATATATATATATATATATATATATATAGTTCTAACAATTTACATTTATTCCGAATACCGTTAATCATGAATGATTTCTCAAATCAACATGGACTTCTCAACAGAGACCCGTAATAATATCATAATCCTTAAGAGACCCAGTAAATATATTTTACTTGAATCGTTTGGCATAATCTTTTAACTCCGTAGTTAAATATATCAATCAGGTAATCAATCAAATAAGTTTAATGCACAGTATCATATACCCAACACTTAGTTACGTTTTCAGGTTATAGTATGTATATCTATTTACATATAATTGTTCGCGAATCGTTGAGAACAATCGAAGGGTAATTGAACAGTTCAAAATTTTGAGATTCAACTTCATAGACTTTGCTTATCGTGTCGGAAACGTTAAAGATTAAGTTGAAATTTGGTCAAAAATTTCCAGGGTCATCACAATATGTACCTAGTAAGATGTTGTTATAACGATAATCGTTATATATATCGTTTTCGAGTATCTTAAATTAATAGTCTCATTTTTATGTATATAACTCATTGTTAAAATACCCAATGAGATACATACTTATAATAAAATCATGTTAACTATATATATAACCATATATATGTCATCGTATAGTTTTTACAAGTTTTAACGTTCGTGAATCACCGGTCAACTTGGGTGGTCAATTGTCTATATGAAACATATTTCAATTAATCAAGTCTTAACAAGTTTGATTGCTTAACATGTTGGAAACATTTAATCATGTAAATATCAATCTCAATTAATATATATATAAACATGGAAAAGTTCGGGTCACTACAGTACCTACCCGTTAAATAAATTTCGTCCCGAAATTTTAAGCTGTTGAAGATGTTGACGAATCTTCTGGAAATAGATGCGGGTATTTCTTCTTCATCTGATCTTCACGCTCCCAGGTGAACTCGGGTCCCTTACGAGCATTCCATCGAACCTTAACAATTGGTATCTTGTTTTGCTTAAGTCTTTTAACCTCACGATCCATTATTTCGACGGGTTCTTCGATGAATTGAAGTTTTTCGTTGATTTGGATTTCATCTAACGGAATAGTGAGATCTTCTTTAGCAAAACATTTCTTCAAATTCGAGACGTGGAAAGTGTTATGTACAGCCGCGAGTTGTTGAGGTAACTCAAGTCGGTAAGCTACTGGTCCGACACGATCAATAATCTTGAATGGTCCAATATACCTTGGATTTAATTTCCCTCGTTTACCAAATCGAACAACGCCTTTCCAAGGTGCAACTTTAAGCATGACCATCTCTCCAATTTCAAATTATATATCTTTTCTTTTAATGTCAGCGTAGCTCTTTTGTCGACTTTGGGCGGTTTTCAACCGTTGTTGAATTTGGATGATCTTCTCGGTAGTTTCTTGTATAATCTCCGGACCCGTAATCTGTCTATCTCCCACTTCACTCCAACAAATCGGAGACCTGCACTTTCTACCATAAAGTGCTTCAAACGGCGCCATCTCAATGCTTGAATGGTAGCTGTTGTTGTAGGAAAATTCTGCTAACGGTAGATGTCGATCCCAACTGTTTTCGAAATCAATAACACATGCTCGTAGCATGTCTTCAAGCGTTTGTATCGTCCTTTCGCTCTGCCCATCAGTTTGTGGATGATAGGCAGTACTCATGTCTAGACGAGTTCCTAATACTTGCTGTAATGTTTGCCAGAATCTTGAAATAAATCTGCCATCCCTATCAGAGATAATAGAGATTGGTATTCCATGTCTGGAGACGACTTCCTTCAAATACAGTCGTGCTAACTTCTCCATCTTGTCATCTTCTCTTATTGGCAGGAAGTGTGCTGATTTGGTGAGACGATCAACTATTACCCAAATAGTATCAAAACCACTTGCAGTCCTTGGCAATTTAGTGATGAAATCCATGGTAATGTTTTCCCATTTCCATTCCGGGATTTCGGGTTGTTGAAGTAGACCTGATGGTTTCTGATGCTCAGCTTTGACCTTAGAACACGTCAAACATTCTCCTACGTATTTAGCAACATCGGCTTTCATACCCGGCCACCAAAAATGTTTCTTGAGATCCTTGTACATCTTCCCCGTTCCAGGATGTATTGAGTATCTGGTTTTATGAGCTTCTCTAAGTACCATTTCTCTCATATCTCCAAATTTTGGTACCCAAATCCTTTCAGCCCTATACCGGGTTCCGTCTTCCCGAATATTAAGATGCTTCTCCGATCCTTTGGGTATTTCATCCTTTAAATTTCTCTTTTTTAAAACTCCTTGTTGCGCCTCCTTTATTTGAGTAGTAAGGTTATTATGAATCATTATATTCATAGATTTTACTCGAATGGGTTCTCTGTCCGTCCTGCTCAAGGCATCGGCTACCACATTTGCCTTCCCCGGGTGGTAACGAATCTCAAAGTCGTAATCATTCAACAATTCAATCCACCTACGCTGCCTCATATTCAGTTGTTTCTGATTAAATATGTGTTGAAGACTTTTGTGGTCGGTATATATAATACTTTTGACCCCATATAAGTAGTGCCTCCAAGTCTTTAATGCAAAAACAACCGCGCCTAATTCCAAATCATGCGTCGTATAATTTTGCTCGTGAATCTTCAATTGTCTAGACGCATAAGCAATCACCTTCGTCCGTTGCATTAATACACAACCGAGACCTTGCTTTGATGCGTCACAATAAATCACAAAATCATCATTCCCTTCAGGCAATGACAATATAGGTGCCGTAGTTAGCTTTTTATTCAATAATTGAAACGCCTTTTCTTGTTCATCCTTCCATTCAAATTTCTTCCCTTTATGCGTTAATGCAGTCAAGGGTTTTGCTATTTTGGAGAAATCTTGGATGAATCTTCTGTAGTAACCAGCCAATCCTAAAAATTGACGTATATGCTTCAGAGTTTTTGGGGTTTCCCACTTTTCAACGGTTTCGATCTTTGCCGGGTCCACCTGGATACCTTCTTTGTTCACTAAGTGACCGAGGAATTGAACTTCTTCCAACCAAAATGCACACTTTGAAAACTTAGCGTACAATTCTTCCTTCCTCAATACTTCTAACACCTTTCTCAAATGTCCACCGTGTTCTTGGTCATTCTTTGAGTAAATAAGTATGTCATCAATGAAAACAATGACAAACTTGTCAAGGTATGGTCCACACACTCGGTTCATAAGGTCCATGAACACAGCTGGTGCATTAGTTAAACCAAACGGCATGACCATAAACTCGTAATGACCGTAACGTGTTCTGAAAGCAGTCTTTGGAATATCATCTTCTTTCACCCGCATTTGATGATACCCGGAACGTAAGTCAATCTTTGAATAAACACACGAGCCTTGTAGTTGATCAAATAAGTCGTCGATTCTCGGTAGTGGGTAGCGGTTCTTGATGGTAAGTTTGTTCAACTCTCGGTAGTCGATACACAACCTGAATGTACCATCTTTCTTCTTGACAAACAAAACAGGAGCTCTCCACGGTGATGTGCTTGGCGAATGAAACCACGCTCTAAAAGTTCTTGTAATTGGCTTTGCAGTTCTTTCATCTCGCTGGGTGCGAGTCTGTAAGGAGCACGAGCTATTGGTGCAGCTCCTGGTACAAGATCTATTTGAAATTCAACGGATCGATGTGGGGGTAATCCCGGTAATTCTTTCGGAAATACATCGGGAAATTCTTTTGCGACGGGAACGTCATTGATGCTCTTTTCTTCAGTTTGTACTTTCTCGACGTGTGCTAGAACAGCATAGCAACCTTTTCTTATTAGTTTTTGTGCCTTCAAATTACTAATAAGATGTAGCTTCGTGTTGCCCTTTTCTCCGTACACCATTAAGGGTTCTCCTTCTTCTCGTACAATGCGAATTGCATTTTTATAACATACGATCTCTGCTTTCACCTTCTTCAGCCAGTCCATGCCAACTATTACATCAAAACTCCCTAACTCTACTGGTATCAAATCAATCTTAAATATTTCGCTACCCAGTTTAATTTCTCGATTCCGGCATATATTATCTGCTGAAATTAATTTACCGTTTGCTAATTCGAGTAAAAATTTACTATCCAAAGGCGTCAATGGACAACTTAATTTAGCACAAAAATCTCTACTCATATAGCTTCTATCCGCACCCGAATCAAATAAAACGTAAGCAGATTTATTGTCAATAAGAAACGTACCCGTAACAAGCTCCGGGTCTTCCTGTGCCTCTGCCGCATTAATATTGAAAACTCTCCCGCGGCCTTGTCCATTCGTGTTCTCCTGGTTCGGGCAATTTCTAATAATGTGGCCCGGTTTTCTACATTTATAACAAACTACATTGGCATAACTTGCTCCGACACTACTTGCTCCGCCATTACTCGTTCTGACACCATTTGTTCCTTTCGTTCTGTTAACCCCTGGTCCGTAGACCTCACACTTCGCCGCGCTATGACCATTTCTTTTACACTTGTTGCAAAATTTGGTGCAGAACCCCGAGTGATACTTTTCACACCTTTGGCATAGCTGCTTCTGATTGTTGTTGTTTTTGCGGTTATTATTGTTGTTGGGATGATTGTTGTAGTTGCTGTTGTTGTTGTTGTTGTTGTTGTTGTTGTTGTTGTTGTTGTTGTTGTTGGGCCGCTTGTTGTAGTTGCGATTAATGTTGCGATTGTTGGGATAATTGTTGCGATTATTATTGTAATTGCTGTTGTTGTTGTATTGGTGATTCTTATCACCGTTTTCCTCCCACTTTCTTTTGACTTGCTTCACATTGGCCTCTTCAGCCGTCTGTTCTTTAATTCTTTCCTCAATCTGGTTCACTAGTTTGTGAGCCATTCTACATGCCTGTTGTATGGCGGCGGGCTCGTGTGAACTTATATCTTCTTGGATTCTTTCCGGTAATCCTTTCATAAATGCGTTGATCTTCTCTTCCTCATCTTCGAACGCTCCTAGACACAATAGACACAATTCTGTGAATCGTCTTTCGTACGTGGTAATATCAAATCCTTGGGTTCGTAACCCTCTAAGTTCTGTCTTGAGCTTATTGACCTCGGTTCTGGGACGGTACTTCTCGTTCATCAAGTGCTTGAATGCTGACCACGGTAGTGCGTACGCATCATCTGTCCCACTTGCTCTAGATAGGTATTCCACCATGTTAACGCAGAACCTGTGAAGGTATGCGTAGCGTACTTCACTTTGTCCTCTTCAGTACACTTACTTATGGCAAACACCGATTCGACCTTCTCGGTCCACCGTTTCAATCCGATCGGTCCTTCGGTTCCATCAAATTCCAAAGGTTTGCAGGCAGTGAATTCTTTGTAGGTGCATCCTACACGATTTCCTGTACTGCTAGATCCAAGGTTATTGTTGGTATGTAGCGCAGCCTGTACTGCGGCTATGTTTGAAGCTAGAAAAGTACGGAATTCCTCTTCATTCATATTCACGGTGTGTCGAGTAGTCGGTGCCATTTTCTTCAAAATAGTCAAATGGAACAAGTTAATCATACAGAATATTAAGAGTAGTTAATAGTATTTCGTAGCATAATATGAACTCATTTATAAAAGCTTTTTCTTCATATTAGCGTTTTATAAGTTTAAATTCGGGTAGTACCTACCCTTTAAGTTCATACTTAGTAGCTAATATACAATTCAACTACTACAATTCTATATGAAAAACTCATTATAATAATATTTCACGTTCAAACTTTTATACAATATTTTACAAACTTACAATACCGCTTATTTTACATAAAGCATGAAATATAGCACACAATAACTTTGATACAAGATAGTTGTGAAGATAATTATAGCTAGTAACAAGTCATTCAGCAAAGGCAATAAAGACACGTAATTCATACGTCCAGAAACAAGTCATGCATTCTGGTTTTAGTAGGACTACTTCCCATCCTTGGTCTTGTGGAACATAACCGTTATGGCCGTTGATAAGACAGCGTGTTGTAACGTCGTCAAAGGGATGAGGGTTACGTAATGTCCAACAGTCCCGTAACAATCTAAAAACCTCATTTCTTACCCCAATTACTGACTCCGTCACTTGTGGAAACGTTTTGTTTAATAGTTGTAGCCCGATGTTCTTGTTCTCACTTTGGTGAGAAGCGAACATTACTAATCCGTAAGCATAACATGCTTCTTTATGTTGCATGTTAGCCGCTTTTTCTAAATCACGAAGTCCAATATTCGAATATATTGAGTCAAAAAAATTTCTTAACCCATTGCGTAAAGTAGCATTTGGGTTCCCCGCAATATATGCGTCAAAGTAAACACATCGTAACTTATGGATTTCCCAATGTGATATCCCCCATCTTTCGAACGAAAGCCTTTTATAAACCAAGACATTCTTGGAACGTTCTTCGAATGTCTTACAAACTGATCTCGCCTTAAATAGTTGTGCCGAAGAATTCTGACCGACTCTAGACAAGATTTCATCAATCATGTCTCCGGGTAGGTCTCTTAAAATATTGGTGATAATGCTAAAAACGAACATATATTTCATAGCATTATTCCTCAAGAAAGACAAGCTTTTAGTTGCAATTGTTCTATTTAAAAGTGATATTCGTTTAAATAATAAAAGGTGAAGACAAAAGACAGATTCGACGAATTGAAGACGCAAACGATCAAAAAGCTCAAAAGTACAAAAGACAATCAAAGGTTCCAATTATTGATAAGAAACGTCTCGAAATTACAAGAGTACAAGATTCAAAACGCAAAGTACAAGATATTAAATTGTACGCAAGGACGTTCGAAAATCCGGAACCGGGACCAGAGTCAACTCTCAACGCTCGACGCAACGGACTAAAAATTACAAGTCAACTATGCACATAAATATAATATAATATTTAAATAATTCTTATAATTATTTAATATATTATATTTATATTTAAACCGTCGGTAAACAAAGAGGCAAACTCCTCTGAGCTGTAAAAGTAAACTCCGCGACTCGCGGAGTTTGAAGGCCAAAAAGGCCGCGAGTCGCGGAGCCCCAAAATGAAAAACTTCCTATAAAGCCTACCGAATTCTGATCATTTTAATCATCTTTTTCTTCTTCTCTTATAATACTACGTAAAAATTTATATTTATATTTTAATTTTAATTTTAATTTTAATTATAATTCTAATAATAAGGGTATGTTAGCGAATGTTGTAAGGGTGTAAGTCGAAATTCTGTCCGTGTAACGCTACGCTATTTTTAATCATTGTAAGTTATGTTCAACCTTTTTATATTAATGTCGCGTAGCTAAGTTATTATTATGCTTATTTAATCCGAAGTAATCATGATGTTGGGCTAATTACTAAAATTGAGTAATTGGGCTTTGTACCATAATTGGGGTTTGGACAAAAGAACGACACTTGTGGAAATTAGACTATGAGCTATTAATGGGTTTTATATTAACTAAACAATATCTTGTTAATTTAATATACAAACTTATAATTTGACGTATTTATATATAACCACATACACTTGACTGGGTACGGTGGGCGGTATATCTATAAATACCAATAATTATTCATTTTACCGGATACGGAACTGGATTAATAGTTAATAAACTTGTTGAAACAGGGGTGAATTACATTCAAGGGTAATTGGTGTAATTGTTAACAAAGTAGTAAAACCTTGGTTTACACGCAGTCGATAACCTGGTGTATTCATTAAACAAAGTATTAAAACCTTGTTACAATTCGAATCCCCAATTAGTTGGAATATTTGACTTCGGGAATAAGAATAATTTGACGAAGGCTTTCGCTCTTTATATTTATGACTGATGGACTATTATGGACAAATCCGTATGGACATATTAAATAATCCAGGACAAAGGACAATTAACCCATGGGCATAAAACTAAAATCAACACGTCAAACATCATGATTACTGAAGTTTAAATAAGCATAATTCTTTTATTTCATATTTAATTTCCTTTATTTTATATTTAATTGCACTTCTAATTATCGCATTTTTATTTATTGTTATTATATTTAATTGCACTTTTAATTATCGTACTTTTTAATTATCGCAAGTTTATTTTATCGCACTTTTATTATTCGCAATTTCATTATCGTTATTTACTTTATGCTTTAATTTAAGTCTTGTATTTATTTTTAATATTTTACATTTGGTTTTAACTGCGACTAAAGTTTTAAAATCGACAAACCGGTCATTAAACGGTAAAAATCCCCCTTTATAATAATAATATTACTTATATATATATATTTGTATTTTTATAAAAGTAAACTAATATAGCGTTAAGCTTTGTTTAAAAAGATTCCCTGTGGAACGAACCGGACTTACTAAAAACTACACTACTGTACGATTAGGTACACTGCCTATAAGTGTTGTAGCAAGGTTTAAGTATATCCGTTCTCTAAATAAATAAATATCTTGTGTAAAAATGTATCGTATTTAATAGTATTTCCTGCTAAAATTAATAACTATTTTATATACCCCTCGCGAAACATCAAGTATTTTTGGCGCCGCTACCGGGGAACTCTTAAACGTCGGAAGCGCAACGCTAATATAAAAAAAAATATATTTTTTTTACTTTTATTAAAATTCGTTTTTGTAAAAATACGTTTTAAATATTTGAAAATATAAAAAGAAAAACAAAAATATAAGCATTTTTAAGATTTTGTTAAATATTTAAGTTTTATCAAGTTTCTTTATTTTTATATAAGTTTTATTTAAGTGTTTTGTTTTTATTTAAAAACATATAAAAATATATATATATATATATAATTCTAGTTTTAAGATTTTTATTTATAAAATTATAAAATATTTCTATTTTAGTTTTTAGATATAAGTTTTTATTATATAAATACTGTTATTAAAACAGAAAATTAAAAACAGAAATTAAAAATATAAAAAAAAATAAATAAAAACGCGTCGAATATTAAACCTGTCAGTTGAATTTTTGAACCCCGCGACTCGCGGGGTTTGATGCATTAAATACCGCAACTCGCGGAGGTATTCTGACACGCGACAGAAGCCCTAATCAGGCATTAATTACGGAGTTATTATTATTATTATTTATTAATTAAAACCCTAATTATGTTTTTAGTTTTTAATTAGTTTTTAGTTTTTATTATTATTTTGTATATTTTGTTTAATTAGTTTAATTAAATTGTAAAATTAGTAGTTTTATTAAATAAATAATATAAAAATAATATTTTTATAAAAATTGTACTTTTTATAACTTTTTGTATATTTTTATATTTTGTCCCTTTTTAATTGTTTTAGCGTAATACTTGTATTTTTAGCTCATATTTAGTTTTAAACTTAGTTTTTGCCATAGTTATTTTTACTTCTAGATTTTTAGGCTTTGCCGTAGAATTCCTTAAGTGCTTTTTCTTTAGACTAAGATTTAGGTGCTTTAGAATTTTGCGACGCCTTTTTAAGTTTTAGTTTCTTTTTAAGTTATTTCCATTTGGGATTTAGTTTTCCCTGTAAGCTTTAATATTTTTAGACGACTTTTACCTATGTATCAATTATCATTCCAATTAGTAATCTCAATTTGCGATTATAATTTTAAGTTAGTTGTAGTAATAAGGTTAGGTTAATCAAGTATTTTTAAGTCTTATAAGTTTCTTTTATTTTTCCGTCACCTTTTATTTTTCAACCATTTTTCTTTTTCGACCTTTTCCGACGAACTCTTTTTCTTTCTTATTTCTCGCTATTCTAGTTCTAGGACATAGATTTTTATTCTACTTCTTATCTAAATTTCTTAAAATTACGAAAATTTATTTTAAGTGGTTAAATTGATAGACATAAAAATTTTCTGGTTCGTAGTAATAGTTGGATTTGTACGTGGACCGGGTTATTGGAGCCAAACAGTCCTCAATTATATTGAGACCAAACGAATCCTGCCCCTCTGCTGCATCTTTTGGCTATTCGAAACGTGGGCAAAATCAGAAAAGTCTATTGATTGGATAACTTATTATAATTTTTCTTTCCTTTTAAAAACTAATAGGATATTCAGTGAATGCACCGAGCAAGACGTTCACCACTTTTTGTACGTTCACCACCTGTAACTAGATCAAGACATTTAGCAAATATAACCGCCATTGATTTTTCTTTAGACCAGTCAACCAAGAACTTCAGTTCAAATTTCCGATAATCCATTTTTTGAATCCGACCTCACAATTGAGAATCCGGAGAATATTCAGGAACGGTTCGTAGATCCTGAACCACTAAACTTTCCTCCGGAGCCACCAATCATTCAAACAGAGATTGTTGAGGAACGAACCATTAAATCAGAATCATCTAGTGATACCGATTCAACAAATTCAATTATGGGGAATCTGGAACCTTTAAGTATGGAAGACCGAATGAGAGCTAAACGCACTGGCCAAGGTCACGCAATTACTCATCCAGACATTAATGCGCCAGATTATGAAATAAAAGGACAAATTCTACACATGGTGACTAATCAATGCCAATTTAGTGGTGCGCCGAAGGAAGATCCAAATGAACATCTACGTACCTTTAATAGGATCTGCACACTATTTAAAATCCGAGAAGTGGAGGATGAACAGATATATCTCATGTTATTTCCCTGGACTTTAAAGGGAGAAGCCAAAGATTGGTTGGAATCGTTACCTGAAGGGGCGATCGATACATGGGATGTTTTAGTTGACAAATTTCTTAAACAATTCTTTCCTGCATCTAAAGCCGTAAGACTTCAAGTAGAAATTGTTACGTTTACACAGAAACCAAATGAAACTCTATATGAGGCATGAACAAGATATGGAAAGTTGTTAAGAGGATGTCCGCAACATGGTTTAGACACCTGTCAAATAGTACAAATATTCTACCAAGGATGCGACATCACTACAAGAAAAGACATAGATATAGCAGCTGGTGGTTCTATTATGAAGAAAACCGAAACTGATGCTTACAAAATTATTGATAACACTGCTTCCCACTCACATGAGTGGCACCAAGAAAAAGATATCGTTAGATCATCTAAAGCAGCTAGAGCCGATTCTAGCCATGACTTAGATTCCATTTCCGCAAAGATAGATGCTGTGGAGAGACGAATGGAAAAGATGACTAAAGATATACACTCAATACGAATTAGTTGTGAGCAGTGTGGAGGACCACATTTGACAAAAGATTGTCTCAGTATTGAATTAACAATGGAACAAAGAGAGAATATTTCATACATAAACCAAAGGCCTGGAAATAATTATCAGAATAATTATCAACCGCCAAGACCGATTTACAATCAAAACCAGAATTATAACCGAAATATTCCATACAACAACCAACAAGGTCCTAGCAATCAACAAGTATCCAATAATACTTACAATCAGCAAAGACCTAATTTTCAAAACAAGCCACCACAACAAACCGATGATAAAAAGCCGAATTTAGAAGATATGATGACGAAGCTAGTTGAAACTCAAACGCAGTTTTTCACATCTCAGAAACAAACTAATGAACAAAATGCTCAAGCATTTAGAAATCAACAAGCTTCTATTCAAAATCTAGAACAAGAAGTGAGTAACCTAGCAAGGTTAATAGGTGAAAGAAAACCGGGGAGTCTACCTAGTGATACAAATGCTAACCCCCGGAATGAAACAGCTAAAGCCATTACCACAAGAAGTGGTACAACACTTAAACCACCGGAAATGCCTGTAACTTCTGATGAAACTATTCCTACTCCACAAGAACCACAACCTGATCAAGATAAGGAAAAAGAACCGGTAGTTGAAAAGGTTAATGAAGATAACACAGTTAAGGATAAACCTTATGATAAACCATACCAACCATCACTTCCTTACCCGAGTAAAATGAAGAAAGAGAAACTTGAAGCCGAGCAATCCAAATTTTTGGATATGTTTAAACAGATAAATGTAAATCTTCCTTTCATTGATGTGATTTCAGGAATGCCTAGATATGCTAAATTCTTGAAAGATCTAATCTCAAATAGAAAGAAAATGGAAGAGCTCTCGGCTGTTACTATGAATGCTAATTGTTCAGCAGTGCTGTTGAATAAGATACCAGAAAAACTATCTGATCCAGGAAGTTTCACAATTCCATGTTTTCTGGGTAGTCTTAGTTCAATAGAAGCATTGGCAGACTTAGGTGCTAGTATAAATTTAATGCCATATTCACTATACGCTAAACTAGACCTTGGAGAATTGAAACCAACCAGAATAAGCATACAACTAGCCGATAGATCAATAAAATATCCTAGAGGGATAATGGAGAACATGCTAGTTAAAGTTGGTACTTTAGTATTTCCAGTAGATTTTGTTGTTTTGGACATGGAAGAAGATTCTCAAGTTCCTCTCATATTAGGAAGACCATTCTTAAACACGGCTAAAGCAATGATAGACGTGTTCGGTAAGAAATTGACCCTAAGTATAGAGGATGAGAGTGTTACCTTTTCAGTTGATAGAGCAATGCAACAACCACAATCTGCAGATGATACATGTTATTATATTCAAACTATAGATGCACATGCAGAATTATTAGAAGAATTTCCAGAATTACAAGGAACAGGAGAATGTTCTTTAGGAGAAGGTAATGAACCAATTGATGAAGCTGAAATGTTAGCTACACTTATAGCTAATGGATATGAACCAACAACAGAAGAAATTCAAATGCTAAAAGAAGAAGACAGATATCGATACAAATCATCGATAGAAGAACCTCCGAAATTAGAGTTAAAGCCACTTCCAAACCATTTGGAATACGCTTATTTACATGGTGAATCTGAATTACCTGTAATAATATCGTCTTCTCTTACTGAAAATGAGAAATCACAACTCATTTCTGTGTTGAAAGCTCATAAACCAGCCATTGCATGGAAGATTCATGATATTAAAGGAATAAGTCCTTCGTATTGCACACATAAAATCCTTATGGAAGAAGGTCATAAAACGTATGTGCAACGCCAACGAAGACTAAATCCTAATATGCAAGATGTAGTAAAAAAAGAGATTATTAAACTGCTAGATGCAGGTTTAATTTATCCAATATCTGATAGTCCATGGGTAAGCCCAGTTCAATGCGTGCCTAAGAAGGGTGGCATGACTGTCATTACAAATGAGAAAAATGAGCTTATTCCTACTAGGACTGTAACAGGATGGCGTGTGTGTATTGATTATAGAAAATTAAATGACGCCACCAGAAAAGATCACTTTCCCTTACCTTTCATAGATCAAATATTGGAAAGATTAGCCGAAAATAGTTACTATTGTTTCCTAGATGGATTTTCCAGATATTTACAAATTCCAATAGCACCCGAGGACCAAGAGAAAACCACATTCACGTGCCCTTATGGTACTTTTGCTTACAAACGCATGCCATTTGGACTTTGCAACGCCCCTGCAACCTTTCAAAGGTGTATGATGGCGATTTTTCATGACATGATAGAAGAATGCATGGAAGTATTCATGGATGACTTTTCAGTCTTCGGTGTTACATTTGAATCATGTCTAGTAAATCTTGAACGAATGCTTATTAGATGCGAACAATCAAATCTAGTACTTAATTGGGAGAAATGCCATTTCATGGTTAAAGAAGGCATCGTTCTTGGACATAAAATTTCAAAAGAAGGAATTGAAGTGGATAGAGCTAAAGTAGATGTAATTGCTAAACTTCCACATCCCACCAATGTTAGAGGAGTTAGAAGTTTTCTAGGGCATGCCGGTTTTTACCGACGTTTCATAAAAGATTTTTCTAAAATTGCCACTCCTATGAATAAACTCCTAGAAAAAGATGCTCCATTCATCTTTTCAGATGAGTGTATCAAATCTTTTAATATTCTTAAAGAGAAACTCACTAATGCACCGATCATGATAACACCAAATTGGAATCTACCATTTGAACTAATGTGCGATGCAAGTGATTTTGCAATGGGAGCCGTTTTAGGACAAAGGATTGAAAAACGATTTCAACCTATATATTATGCTAGTAAGACGTTACAAGGAGCACAAACGAACTATACAACTACTGAAAAAGAACTCCTTGCTATTGTCTTTGCTTTTGACAAATTTCGATCATATCTCGTTCTAGCAAAAACGGTGGTCTATACCGACCATTCTGCTCTTAGATACCTATTTTCAAAACAAGATGCTAAACCAAGATTAATCCGTTGGATCTTACTCTTACAAGAGTTTGATATTGAAATCCGAGATAAAAGAGGAGCAGAAAATCTCGCCGCTGATCATCTTTCTCGTCTTGAAAATCCTGAGTTAGAAGTTCTAAATGAATCGGCCATACAAGACAACTTTCCTGATGAATATCTATTAAAGATAGATTATAATGAAATCCCATGGTTTGCAGACTATGCAAACTACTTAGTTTGTGGATTCCTTGAAAAAGGATTATCGTACCAAAGACGAAAGAAATTCTTCAGTGATATAAAACACTATTTCTGGGAAGATCCACATCTGTTTAAAAGTTGTCCCGATGGAATAATACGCCGATGTGTATTTGGAGATGAAGCTAGTAAAATTTTAAACCATTGTCACACAGGACCAACAGGAGGGCATTATGGGCCTCAACTAACAGCAAGAAAAGTTTATGAAGCTGGATTCTATTGGCCTACAATTTATAAAGACGCACACCTTCTTTGCAAATCCTGTGATGCATGTCAAAGGGCAGGAAAAATAAATCAACGTGATGAAATGCCACAAAATGTCATCCAAGTATGTGAAGTATTTGACATTTGGGGTATTGACTTTATGGGTCCATTTCCAAAATCTCATAATAATCTATATATACTCGTAGCCACTGATTATGTATCTAAATGGGCGGAAGCACAAGCTCTCCCAACTAACGATGCACGAGTTGTAGTCAACTTTTTAAAACGTCTTTTTGCAAGGTTTGGAACACCGAAAGCTTTAATAAGTGATCGGGGTACTCATTTCTGTAATAATCAACTTGAGAAAGTTCTTAAAAGATATGGAGTAACTCATAAAATCTCCACCGCATATCATCCACAAACAAGTGGACAAGTTGAAAATACCAACCGGGCTTTAAAACGTATTCTAGAGAAAACCGTAGGATCAAATTCGAAGGAATGGTCCATTAAATTGGAGGATGCACTCTGGGCTTTTAGAACAGCCTACAAAACTCCAATTGGAACCACACCTTTTAGACTTGTTTATGGAAAAGCATGTCATCTTCCAGTAGAAATTGAACACAAAGCATTTTGGGCTTTGAAGACATGTAATCTTGATTTACATGAAGCCGGACGTCTACGATTAAGTCAACTAAACGAATTAGAAGAATTAAGACATGAAGCATACGATAATTCGTTAATCTATAAAGAAAGAACGAAGAAATGGCATGATAAAAGAATCAGAAGTTCAAAAGAATTTAAAGAAGGAGACAGAGTCCTTCTTTTCAATTCACGATTCAAGCTATTTCCTGGAAAATTGAAATCAAGATGGTCTGGACCATTCATAGTCAAAAGAGTTTTCCCATACGGAACGATAGAATTGATAAATTCAAATGGGATTGAATTTAAAGTTAATGGTCACAGAGTTAAACATTACATACATGGTCCGATGGAAGTCGACAATGAAGTTAATCATAATTTCACCACCCAAGAAAACCTTCAAAATGAAAACATAAATATGTTATCAACAACATATGAAAAATCAAAACTGGAATATAGGGAGGATTCAAATTTGAGTGATGAAGAAGAATTCCTATACAAACCTCCCATTCCAAGAAACGAAGAAAAATGTGAACAAGAAATTCAAATAGAAATGAAAGAACCAAGGAAAGAACACCCGAAAAAGGTTTACAAACCAACTCGACTTACTAAAGCAGGAGACCCGGGTGAATTTATCATTTCTTGCTTACTTAATGATGGTGCTGTATATAATGGACTCGCAGATTTAGGAGCAAGTGCAAATATTATGCCTCTTTCCTTATACAAAAGATTAGGCATGGGTAAATTAAAACCAACCAAAATAGGTGTTCAATCATTTGACCAAACCATTAAACACCCGGTTGGAATAGCAGATAATTTACTTGTTAACGTGGGAAGTTTGACCTTTGTTGCAAACTTCATAGTGATTAATATGGAGGAAAACCTTGATATTCCTCTAATTCTAGGTCGCCCATTTTTAGCAACCACCGAGGCATTCATTGATGTAAGAGAAGGTAGAATAACACTTAGGAATGGTGATACATCGATCACCTTTGTGAACCGAAAAGTTAGATCTCCACAAACCAAAACTGTTAGACCAATAAAAATGCATAAGTGTGGGGAAGATGAAGAAACACTTAATGATGATCCAATCACAAAGAATGCCGTTGATGATACAAAATTAGATGAATCCATTTTTAACAATTCAACGAAGAAACTTTATAAACGGATTCACGATGCTAAGATTAAAGGAAACTTTAAGTTATATAACTGATTAATATCCAATTTATCGTCAAAAGAAAAGGCAATGTTAGTTGAATTTGTGAAAGTTACGGAGGAAATCAACAAATGGATTGAAGTAAAAGTCAAAGATATACAAGTTGTTAATGATTCAATTGAAAATAATGTTAATCACAATTTCGATACCACAGCCAACTAAGTCTGGGGAGAATCAAGGGGTTTATGTATTTCTGTTAGAGTTAGATTGTCTGTTTTCGTGTAGTTCTCGAAAATGGAACCCGAATGGTCTTTCCCTAGCAGACCCTAAAGAACTAGTCTTCTCCCCCCATTCTGAATTTTTTATTTTTTTTAGGTTTTTACAAAATGAAGACTGCCTGTGAACTAAACCATGGTCTAATGCTACACGCTTTGATCACTAAACGTAATAATGACATACTACCGAGTGAATTAGTATCAGTAATCAGAGAAAGAATGGACGGAGTTAGAAAAGAATCCAGATGCGAAGATAATAAGTTACAATTTGGTAAAGGAAAATCAAAATTCGCAGCGAAAAGAAGAGCACGACACCTAGAAAGATGTCACAAATGCGGAAAATGGTCACATGGAGGTAAATGTTCAAATAATCAAACCTATTCAAACACCGAATTTGTTACTTTATGCAGAGACGGACCGTTCATATGTTTAGAAGAAAAGACACTGAATGCTCGAGGTTACGCCTATGTAGCTATGGAAAACCAATTAAACCGACTATCTTATGAATGGGATAGATCATATAACTAAGAAATCTATTTCACAGATATGTTTGTACAGTTTTTATTTTATTTTATTTTATTTTTATTTTTAACCTTTTGATAATAAACGCTAATTTGTTCGCTAAAAAGTATTAAATTGGTATTGAATAAAATTAGGTTTGGCGACCGAAATTATTGATATCATTCAAAAATTTATTACATCACTGCGAAATTTAACGTTTATTCTTAAGGTATAAATATCTTTAAACAATCAACTCAAAATATTTCAAAAATTCGTCATGAGTTAAATTAGGTCTTGGAACCGAAATTACTTTACCGAAAAGAGGGGCGCATATTTTTGATAATATTTGATTGATTAAAGTGGGATAAAAAGACAAAAAGATTTTTAATTTTATTTTTACCATGTTTTTAAAATTAATATTTAAATCTTAAATTAATATTGTAAACTTTGTAAAAACAATATTTTTAAAATTGTAAATATTTGAAAAATTAATATAAGTTTGGTGTGAATTTATAATATGAATTTTTAAATTAAGTTTGGTGTGAATTTTTAATTTTTAAAATATGAAATTTTAATTTTATGCATTTCAAATTTTAAGTTTGGTGTGAATTTTTAATATTAATTTTGAATTTTATATTTAAGTTGTGTGAATTTAAAAACAAAAATTTACTTTATCTCATTAAGTTAAAAATATGATTTTTAAAATTCGTCATAAGTTGAAGACTAGGTCTTTGAACCGAAATTGCTTTACCCGAGGGAGGGACGAAAACTTTTATTATTATTATTTTTAATCTTATTGAATTAAAGTATGCCAAAAACATTAAAAAACCCAAAAATCTTAGCTTTTAAAACAATCGCTACAAAAAGACAAATTTTAAAATTTTGTCGAGGGACGGACTAGGAAATCGATCCGAAACGACCTCGTCCTAAATAACAAGGGAAACAAAATTTTAAAATTAAGTACTTAATTGTTTTATAAGTTAATGATAAAAAAAAAAAAAAAAAGCAAACTCCGCGACTCGCGGAGTTTGAAGGGTATTTCACCGCGAGTCGCGGAGGACCGAAAATCAGAAAAAAAATAAAAAGAGCTGAACGATCAGTTTCAGTCCACACAACCCAAAACTCAAAAACACAGCGAAATACTGCGCGAAAATACACGAAAAACACCCCCAAAATCACAATTTTTAACCGTTAATCACCAAATTTTTTTACTAAAATCATGTTGAGAAGGATGCTATCTAGGAATTACTCAAGAAAAACGGTAAATTTCTACACCTAAACACCATTTAATCCGAAATTAGTGTTCTTGAGCCATTTTTTCCCCAATTTGATTTTAATGCTTTTTAGTGTAATTAAGCTTAAATTGTTTATGTATTATGCTTGTATAACCTAGATTGATGCTGTTTAACATGATTAGAAGCTTTAAACTTCAAATTTTGAGTAATCTAGGGTTTGTGTTCTTGAGGAAATTTGGGACTTTTTGATATAAACAGGTTATGGCCGATTTTTGTCATGAATTGTTGCTAAATTGAGTAGTGTAATATGTCTAGGTAGTTAAATGATCAAAACTTTGAGCCTAAACATGATTTTGAGAATTAAAGTGGACTTTTTCAAGTCTAAAATTCATGAACTTGATTTTTGAAAGATAATGCCATTTGAAACTTGTTTAATTGCTAGTAATGATTATTTTGACATGTTATTTGAGTTGAATGCTTATGAACTTGGCGAACATTTTCGTATATGCTTATTTGAAAAAGTGTAGATTTGATGAAAATATGAAAATGAGCTTAAGTTTGATATAAATTGATCATGTCATTGTAATTATTTTGATTGATGATTTTGCTGACACTAATGCATATTTGGATGCACAAAAATTGTGTTTGATGTGTTTTGCAGATTGAAAGGGGTGAATCTTCATCCCAAGCTCGTAATGCTCCTGCTGAGAATGCGGAACAACAGGAGGTGGATAACTACTACAAGCAGGATATACCTCATCCAGTCATGATCTTTTTCGATATGCACTTGGAAGAGTTGCACCCGAACCTGAGATTTGACAGACTTTGGATAGATTATCCAAAATATCAAAGGGGTTTGCATACTCTTCATTCTAAGGTTGTTGAGGTACCGAGGGTCATAGAATGGGGACCCTTAGAAGCTGTAGAATTGGCCTGGCCAATTAGGGAATTACTTGTACAGAGGTATGGTAATTCTACTTTTAATGACTGGGTACGTTTATTCACCATGCGTAGACCTGTATATAAAGTATGGTGTGAAGAATTATTGTGTAGTATAGAGTTGAATGATCGGGTAGCTAGTTTAACCGATCGTTCTTTTATTAGATTTTTGTTAGGCGGTTCGATGCGCCACATGTCTTTACTGGACATGGCTCAGGCTTTACGTATATATACGCCTGAGGAGTTAGCATCTGCCGATTGTAGAGGGTTGATACTAAACGGTAGAAAGATAGATGAAAATTTTGATACACACGGTGTGTGGAGTCAAATGACAAGCCATCACCGTTTCAAAGGGGGAAATTACTCTTATTTGGATATAGATAGAGCCGAATTAAGAGTAATTCATAGGTTTTTAGCTAATTCGATTACACAAAGGGGTAAGAACAAGGAAAAAGTAAATGAACAGGATTTGTTTTACCATATGTGTATTCGAGACCCACAAAGCGCTGTAAGTATACCGCATTGTGTGGGTTATTATTTATCAGCTATGGTTCGGGGGATGAGACCGCATAGCATAATAGGAGGTGGTATTTTTATTACTTTGATTGGTGAATATCTCGGTGTGGATATAAGTCGGGGGGGATTATTAGTGGAAGAACCAGAACCCCGCGATACTATAGGTTTAAATGTATACCATGGTGCGAAAGTTTTGAAGAGGCGAAATAACGCCGCAGTACAATACCATGGTAGACATCCACAGGTTGAGAGAAACCAACAGCAAGGTAATGTAGGAGGGGGAATGAGATGCAAGAAATGCAAAGGTTTATAGCTTCTCAGGAGTACGAAAATGCTAGACAGAGAGCATTTGAAGATTGGCAAGTTCATCAGAACCAAATCATAGCTCATTGCCAACATATAGGTAGAAACTATATTCCTACACCGAAACCCATCTTCCCTCCCTGGTCTATAGAGATGCAGCCACCGTATCCTACGTATGACCCTGCCGAAGCATTCTATAGCACCTATGGTTATGCCTGGAACCCCTATTGGTACCAGTATCATCCCTAGTATACTTATTATTATTATTTTTTTTTTTTTGTAATTTGTAATTATTGATATGTTTAATACTTTTATTAATATTGTAATCATTTTTATAATTATCTAACTTTTATTCTTAGATTTTAATAATTTTTGACTGTGGGGTAATATATCAAACTTCAAAAATATGTATATATGTTTGCAGTTTATCTTATGTACACAACAGGGTAAAACAACGCATTTTCAAAGACTGGCATTAAGTTCAGCAAAAGCAACTAATTTTGACGACAAGATGCAAAATATATGTGAAATAACAACAAGACGGAATGAACAAATGATGTGCACCATTTATCATTCAGCAAACAAACGCCAATATATTTGGAAACTTTGGTAAAATTTAATCATTTTCACACAAATCACACTCAATAATTTAAATTGTTACTGATTTCTTGCAAATGAGGGCATTGCAAGATCTTAAGTGTGGGAAGGGGTTAAATTCTTTCGGATTTTAAAAATTTTTACTTTATACACTTGGTTACCATTAAAAATACTAGTAAAGCAGTAGTTGTATTAGAATCTAGTGCTCTCTGATAATAAAGAACAGCCCTAGTCTTATATACTGACTACCCAATTCTTGTAAAAATTTTCAAAATTTTCAATTAAATGAACTCAAAATCATGTTTATACATATTTATGAACGATAAAACTAGGTTTTAACACCGAAATTATTGTTACCTCAAAAAGGACATAAATTGAGAAACAAACCAAAATGTTAAAATTCATTTAAA
The DNA here is from genome assembly GCF_046630445.1 of Rutidosis leptorrhynchoides. Classification (NCBI taxonomy): domain Eukaryota; kingdom Viridiplantae; phylum Streptophyta; class Magnoliopsida; order Asterales; family Asteraceae; genus Rutidosis; species Rutidosis leptorrhynchoides. The sequence continues at coordinate 96,669,266 of NC_092334.1, read as the reverse complement.
ATGGAATAGAGAACGATAAAAAGGAAAATAAAAGCCAACTGTGGGAAAATTCTCCAAGTTATTCAAAACATATATCACATATTTCTGTAACAAATAACTGAAAATACTTTTGCTTTGAACTAAACTAAACTGTTTTACCCGATGAAAGAAAAGAAAAGATGAATCTACACGATGAATCAATTCCATCATTAAAAGGAAGTAAAGTCTTCCGAAAAAAGAAAAAGACACGCGCTTCTTGATTTAGGTCATAAAGTTGTCGTCCAGACCAGCTGTAGGTTGATGAAAAATCTAGAAAAGTCATCACTAAAATCAGCAGGAAATCCACGGACCTCAGCATTAAACAGGGTCGCCAAGTGGTCAGATTTATCCTAACCATGAGAAGGATTTATCTCGTACAATGGGGGGGCACCATGCAAATTAGCTGGACAAGACTAATGAATCAGATCCCCAGAAAGGATAATCTCCTTAAAGATTAAAAATCAGCTTTTAAGACTGATATTACTCAATCCTAGAGATTGACCTTAAAGATTGAGAATTACAAACTCATGGAATTCAATGATATCTAAACTCGAGCTTGAACGAGAAAATATTTTGATCAAAATTACAAACCGATTTGTTTTCTGAGAACCCTATTTTCAATGCGTTCATTGAACGTAAAATCCTAGGAATTCACCTGGAATTCATTAGGTCACCTGAACTAAATCGAGTGTCAACCGTAAGAACGGTGGTTGCATAGCATGGTCAAAGACAGGACCTTGTGCCATACCGAAAAATCATAAGGGTGAGCTTTACTATTGCTCCTACCAAGGATAGTAATTGCGTCCGACACGTTATAGACCATAATTAAAAGCATGTCAGGGGACATTGCCTTAACAGTTGTTTGTTCAACGCTTTCCTTTACAACCGGACGGTAGTTTACCGAAAGGTAATATACGGGACAAGTAAACTGGACGTGTTGCTTTCTAAATACAAGGTTAGCAAGTGGGTGACACAAAACCGCAAGTTTTGAGCTAAAATTTTCAAATCTGAAACCCACCAAACCCACAAAAATATTTTGCAAACACCGGTAAAGGGTTATTCCGGAAAACTTATCTAGGGTAAAAACTAGTTTCAAAAGATCAAATGTTTTCATAAAGATCCAATTTCCTTAATGGATCTAAATTTTTATAGTCATGTGGGACTGTAAACCATATCGTTACTACCGTTGTTTATACCGCCGTATAAAAATCACTGATGTACAAAGTGTGAAGAATAAAGAAGTGATTCTAGTATTTTAAGACGATATTGCTTGAGGACAAGCAACGCTCAAGTGTGGGAATATTTGATAATGCTAAAAACGAACATATATTTCATAGCATTATTCCTCAAGAAAGACAAGCTTTTAGTTGCAATTGTTCTATTTAAAAGTGATATTCGTTTAAATAATAAAAGGTGAAGACAAAAGACAGATTCGACGAATTGAAGACGCAAACGACCAAAAAGCTTTAAAGTACAAAAGACAATCAAAGAGGTTCCAATTATTGATAAGAAACGTCTCGAAATTACAAGAGTACAAGATTCAAAACGCAAAGTACAAGATATTAAATTGTACGCAAGGACGTTCGAAAATCCGGAATCGGGACCAGAGTCAACTCTCAACGCTCGACGCAACGGACTAAAAATTACAAGTCAACTATGCACATAAATATAATATAATATTTAAATAATTCTTATAATTATTTAATATATTATATTTATATTTAAACCGTCGGTAAACAAAGAGGCAAACTCCTCTGAGCTGTAAAAGTAAACTCCGCGACTCGCGGAGTTTGAAGGCCAAAAAGGCCACGAGTCGCGGAGCCCCAAAATGAAAAACTGCCTATAAAGCCAACCGAATTCTGATCATTTTAATCATCTTTTTCTTCTTCTCTTATAATACTACGTAAAAATTTATATTTATATTTTAATTTTAATTTTAATTTTAATTATAATTCTAATAATAAGGGTATGTTAGCGAATGTTGTAAGGGTGTAAGTCGAAATTCTGTCCGTGTAACGCTACGCTATTTTTAATCATTGTAAGTTATGTTCAACCTTTTTATATTAATGTCTCGTAGCTAAGTTATTATTATGCTTATTTAATCCGAAGTAATCATGATGTTGGGCTAATTACTAAAATTGGGTAATTGGGCTTTGTACCATAATTGGGGTTTGGACAAAAGAACGACACTTGTGGAAATTAGACTATGAGCTATTAATGGGTTTTATATTAACTAAACAATACCTTGTTAATTTAATATACAAACTTATAATTCGACGTATTTATATATAACCACATACGCTTGACTGGGTACGGTGGGCGGTATATCTATAAATACCAATAATTATTCATTTTACCGGATACGGAACTGGATTAATAGTTAATAAACTTGTTGAAACAGGGGTGAATTACATTCAAGGGTAATTGGTGTAATTGTTAACAAAGTAGTAAAACCTTGGTTTACACGCAGTCGATAACCTGGTGTATTCTTAAACAAAGTATTAAAACCTTGTTACAATTCGAATCCCCAATTAGTTGGAATATTTGACTTCGAGAATAAGAATAATTTGACGAAGGCTTTCGCTCTTTATATTTATGACTGATGGACTATTATGGACAAATCCGTATGGACATATTAAATAATCCAGGACAAAGGACAATTAACCCATGGGCATAAAACTAAAATCAACACGTCAAACATCATGATTACTGAAGTTTAAATAAGCATAATTCTTTTATTTCATATTTAATTTCCTTTATTTTATATTTAATTGCACTTCTAATTATCGCATTTTTATTTATTGTTATTATATTTAATTGCACTTTTAATTATCGTACTTTTTAATTATCGCAAGTTTATTTTATCGCACTTTTATTATTCGCAATTTCATTATCGTTATTTACTTTATGCTTTAATTTAAGTCTTGTATTTATTTTTAATATTTTACATTTGGTTTTAACTGCGACTAAAGTTTTAAAATCGACAAACCGGTCATTAAACGGTAAAAATCCCCCTTTATAATAATAATATTACTTATATATATATATTTGTATTTTTATAAAAGTAAACTAATATAGCGTTAAGCTTTGTTTAAAAAGATTCCCTGTGGAACGAACCGGACTTACTAAAAACTACACTACTGTACGATTAGGTACACTGCCTATAAGTGTTGTAGCAAGGTTTAAGTATATCCGTTCTCTAAATAAATGAATATCTTGTGTAAAAATGTATCGTATTTAATAGTATTTCCTGCTAAAATTAATAACTATTTTATATACCCCTCGCGAAACATCAAGTATTTTTGGCGCCGCTGCCGGGGAACTCTTAAACGTCGGAAGCGCAACGCTAATATAAAAAAATATATTTTTTTTACTTTTATTAAAATTCGTTTTTGTAAAAATACGTTTTAAATATTCGAAAATATAAAAAGAAAAACAAAAATATAAGCATTTTTAAGATTTTGTTAAATATTTAAGTTTTATCAAGTTTCTTTATTTTTATATAAGTTTTATTTAAGTGTTTTGTTTTTATTTAAAAACATATAAAATATATATATATATATATATATATATAATTCTAGTTTTAAGATTTTTATTTATAAAATTATAAAATATTTCTATTTTAGTTTTTAGATATAAGTTTTTATTATATAAATACTTTTATTAAAACAGAAAATTAAAAACAGAAATTAAAAATATAAAAAAAATAATAAATAAAAACGCGTCGAATATTAAACCTGTCAGTTGAATTTTTGAACCCCGCGACTCGCGGGGTTTGATGCATTAAATACCGCAACTCGCGGAGGTATTCTGACACGCGACAGAAGCCCTAATCAGGCATTAATTACGGAGTTATTATTATTATTATTTATTAATTAAAACCCTAATTATGTTTTTAGTTTTTAATTAGTTTTTAGTTTTTATTATTATTTTGTATATTTTGTTTAATTAGTTTAATTAAATTGTAAAATTAGTAGTTTTAATTATATGAGACGTTTTTCAAAGACTGCATTCATTTTTAAAACAAACCATAACCTTTATTTCATAGATAAAGGTTTTAAAAAGCTTTACGTAGATTATCAAATAATGATAATCTAAAATATCCTGTTTACACACGACCATTACATAATGGTTTACAATACAAATATGTTACAACAAAATAAGTTTCTTGAATGCAGTTTTTACACAATATAATACAAGCATGAACTCCAAATCTCGTCCTTATTTAAGTATGCGACAGCGGAAGCTCTTAATAATCACCTGAGAATAAACATGCTTAAAACGTCAACAAAAATGTTGGTGAGTTATAGGTTTAACCTATATATATCAAATCATAATAATAGACCACAAGATTTCATATTTGAATACACATCCCATACATAGAGATAAAAATCATTTATATGGTGAACACCTGGTAACCGACATTAACAAGATGCATATATAAGAATATCCCCATCATTCCGGGACACCCTTCGGATATGATATAAATTTCGAAGTACTAAAGCATCTGGTACTTTGGATGGGGTTTGTTAGGCCAAATAGATCTATCTTTAGGATTCGCGTCAATTAGGGTGTCTGTTCCCTAATTCTTAGATTACCAGACTTAATAAAAAAGGGGCATATTCGATTTCGATAATTCAACCATAGAATGTAGTTTCACGTACTTGTGTCTATTTTGTAAATCATTTATAAAACCAGCATGTATTCTCATCCCAAAAATATTAGATTTTAAAAGTGAGACTATAACTCACTTTCACATATTTTTACTTCGTCGGGAAGTAAGACTTGGCCACTGGTTGATTCACGAACCTATAACAATATATACATATATATCAAAGTATGTTCAAAATATATTTACAACACTTTTAATATATTTTGGTGTTTTAAGTTTATTAAGTCAGCTGTCCTCGTTAGTAACCTACAACTAGTTGTCCACAGTTAGATGTACAGAAATAAATCGATAAATATTATCTTGAATCAATCCACGATCCAGTGTATACGTATCTCAGTATTGATCACAACTCAAACTATATATATTTTGGAATCAACCTCAACCCTGTATAGCTAACTCCAACATTCACATATAGAGTGTCTATGGTTGTTCCGAAATATATATAGATGTGTCGACATGATAGGTCGAAACATTGTATACGTGTCTATGGTATCTCAAGATTACATAATATACAATACAAGTTGATTAAGTTATGGTTGGAATAGATTTGTTACCAATTTTCACGTAGCTAAAATGAGAAAAATTATCCAATCTTGTTTTACCCATAACTTCTTCATTTTAAATCCGTTTTGAGTGAATCAAATTGCTATGGTTTCATATTGAACTCTATTTTATGAATCTAAACAGAAAAAGTATAGGTTTATAGTCGGAAAAATAAGTTACAAGTCGTTTTTGTAAAGGTAGTCATTTCAGTCGAAAGAACGACGTCTAGATGACCATTTTAGAAAAACATACTTCCACTTTGAGTTTAACCATAATTTTTGGATATAGTTTCATGTTCATAATAAAAATCATTTTCTCATAATAACAACTTTTAAATCAAAGTTTATCATAGTTTTTAATTAACTAACCCAAAACAGCCCGCGGTGTTACTACGACGGCGTAAATCCGGTTTTACGGTGTTTTTCATGTTTCCAGGTTTTAAATCATTAAGTTAGCATATCATATAGATATAGAACATGTGTTTAGTTGATTTTAAAAGTCAAGTTAGAAGGATTAACTTTTGTTTGCGAACAAGTTTAGAATTAACTAAACTATGTTCTAGTGATTACAAGTTTAAACCTTCGAATAAGATAGCTTTATATGTATGAATCGAATGATGTTATGAACATCATTACTACCTTAAGTTCCTTGGATAAACCTACCGGAAAAGAGAAAAATAGATCTAGCTTCAAAGGATCCTTGGATGGCTTGAAAGTTCTTGAAGCAGAATCATGACACGAAAACAATTTCAAGTAAGATTTTCACTCGAAATAAGATTGTTATAGTTATAGAAATTGAATTGAAGTTTGAATATGATTATTACCTTGTATTAGAAAGATAACCTACTGTAAGTAACAAAGGTTTCTTGATCTTGGATGATTACTTGGAATGGATTTAGAAAACTTGGAAGTAAACTTGCAATCTTGGAAGTATTCTTGATTTTATGAAACTAGAACTTTTGGAATTTATGAAGAACACTTAGAACTTGAAGATAGAACTTGAGAGAGATCAATTAGATGAAGAAAATTGAAGAATGAAAGTGTTTGTAGGTGTTTTTGGTCGTTGGTGTATGGATTAGATATAAAGGATATGTAATTTTGTTTTCATGTAAATAAGTCATGAATGATTACTCATATTTTTATAATTTTATGAGATATTTCATGCTAGTTGCCAAATGATGGTTCCCACATGTGTTAGGTGACTCACATGGTCTGCTAAGAGCTGATCATTGGAGTGTATATACCAATAGTACATACATCTAAAAGCTGTGTATTGTACGAGTACGAATACGGGTGCATACGAGTAGAATTGTTGATGAAACTGAACGAGGATGTAATTGTAAGCATTTTTGTTAAGTAGAAGTATTTTGATAAGTGTCTTGAAGTCTTTCAAAAGTCTATGAATACATATTAAAACACTACATGTATATACATTTTAACTGAGTCGTTAAGTCATCGTTAGTCGTTACATGTAAATGTTGTTTTGAAACCTTTAGGTTAACGATCTTGTTGAATGTTGTTAACCCATTGTTTATTATAACAAATGAGATGTTAAATTGTTATATTATAATGATATTATGATATATAATATAACTTAGTATGATATATATACAGTTAAATGCCGTTACAACGATAATCGTTACATATATGTCTCGTTTCGAAATCATTAAGTTAGTAGTCTTATTTTTACATATGTATTTCATTGTTAATACACTTAATAATATATTTACTTATCATTTAATATAATTAACCAAGTGTATCAATATCTTAATATGATTCATATGTACCTAGTAAGACGTTGTTATAACGATAATCGTTATATATATCGTTTTACAGTATCTTAAATTAATAGTCTCATTTTTATGTATATAACTCATTGTTAAAATACCTAATGAGATACATACTTATAATAAAATCATGTTAACTATATATATAACCATATATATGTCATCGTATAGTTTTTACAAGTTTAACGTTCGTGAATCACCGGTCAACTTGGGTGGTCAATTGTCTATATGAAACATATTTCAATTAATCAAGTCTTAACAAGTTTGATTGCTTAACATGTTGGAAACATTTAATCATGTAAATATCAATCTCAATTAATATATATAAATATGGAAAAGTTCGGGTCACTACAATCATCACAAGGTCAAACACTATATGCTGTTTGAAAACCGATTTGCATTCATTAAAAGATAACGTTTTACAAAGATAACATGTCATAAGACTTATTACAAACCATTGCTCCAAAATAACATAAGTTTACGAATGCAAAACATAAGTTTCATAATTTGAGACATCTCTAGTAATGCAGCGGATAACTAGTACAGTAGGTCCATAACAACATGACAGCAAGTGTAACAGCATGACATCAAGTCTAACAGCGGAAGCAATAAACCTCTAGGCACCTGAGAAATACACGCTTAAAAAGTCAACACGAATGTTGGTGAGCTATAGTTTAAGTTGTAATAGTAACGTAAGATAGGCCACGAGATTTCAGTGCTGCAACAGCGTATCAAAACAGTATGAAAAGTATATGCATAACCGTGGGCACCCGGTAACTAAACTTAACGTTTATAACCCCCTGAAAGTACACTTGGCGAGTGCGTATGTTCACGAAGTATTAAACACCCGTTAAATGCTAGCGCGACTAGCCCGAGTGGGGATGTCAAACCCTATGGATCCATATCTAAGATTCGCGTTCACCGGTTCAAAGACCAATGACTAAACGTTACCGTGCTAAAGGGAATGTTTATGCTGTTATATAACCCACACACATATAAAGTTTAAGTACTCGTGCCTAACACGTAAAACGTAAAAAGCGCATGTATTATCAGTCCCAAAAATAGTAAAAATGGTAAAAAGGGATGCTATAACTCACAGTGATAAAAGCGGTAAAGTCGGTAATGAAAGTACACAAGTAGTAAGTCGGTCCGAAAGGTCGTCAACCTAAATAAAAGGTCACTAGGTCAGTAGGTTGTCTTTACGAGTTCAAATAGTGCATAAAATAAGTTTAAGTGTCATCATCATCATCATCATCATTCATCATCATAAAAGCTAAGTAAGTTTGACAAGAATAGAGATCGGAACAATAGGCTGACTTCGGTCAGCTGCTACGACCTCTACGTAAATCGAAAAGACGCATAGTCAGTGGCCATGGCTCCGTATATGAGTCCCCTAACAGCTGACCAATTTTCAGAACCTAACTCGTCTTCTTTTGACCGTGGCTACGGTTTAAGTGCGAGTAGGTCAGAAATTTCAGCACAACGTTAATAGGGTGTAGTAACTATCGGAGGGCCATAAATCCTAAACCGTAACTCGGATTAAGACGAGGCCTAAACGGAAAATCATCTACTCGAACCGAACTAGCTGAAAATAAACTTTCCATTAGTCCAGGTGGTCTGATCAGATATGAAAATCAGTGGACAAGTGCTCCGGTGGGGTTCTTGGTGCTTGATGCTCATCACGGTTCTCATCCTTGATGCTTGTAGCTTCAAGTGTACAACTCGTTGATGGTTTAGCATCACTTTTGACCAAGATTCACCATCAATACACAATATATTAAGACCAAGTAAGAACACAACTCATTCATGAGTCTTAGATGGATGATGAACCAAGGTTACATCATATCCTTAGTCTTAACACAATTTCAATTCACAATAACAACTAAAGTTACAAACTTTACATTAATTCAACAAGTAATAGCACAATCTAAGTCAAATGAGGTGATGGAACCCTAAGCTAGAGAGCTTGGATCCATTTCACACAAGTTACAAGGTTGCAAAGCTAGAAAGCTTGAACCTTTAAGTGTTCATGAAGATTTTGAAGTATAAAGCTTGGATCTTTAAGATATATGAAGTTAACAAATACAAGTTTGAATCTTTTTCACAAAACAACATGATCAAAGCAAAAAGAACTTAGATCTAACAAAAAGATATGAAGATCCAAGCTAGAAAGCTTGCATCTTGTTTGTTCTTAAAGATCTTGAAGCATAAAGCTTGGATCTTGAATATGCATGAAGATTACAAATAAAAGTTTGAATCTTTATCATAAAATAGAAAGATTAAAGTACAAAAGAAGTAGATCTACAAAAGATATGAAGATTTAAGCTAGAAAGCTTGAATCTTCCATGTTCTTGAAAGATTCATGCTTGAATCAACAAGATATAAGTAAGATCAAAGCTAAAAGGAACTTTGATCTCCATAAAATGATGATGATGATGATCATGAATTTGAAAAGAAAAAGAAGAAGGAAAAGAAGACTTACAAGTAATGCTAGAAAGGAAAGAAAGAAAGAAAGAACGAGTGTGTGAAAAACCAAAATGATCAAGTGTGGAAATGAGGGACTAAAGGCTAGTATTTATAGGCATAATTTCACTTGGATTGATGACATGGCAAGGCCATTTGGTCGAAATTTTGAGGAGGGGAAGGGGAGACACCATGTTGCTTTATGGATCATGGTTGTCTAAAGTGTGTCCTTTTGCTAGAATCCCATGTGACAATTAGATAAACCTTATCTATTATGCTAGTATGACTCGTAATTAAATAATTATTTATTTATTTATTATTATGGATCACTAGTAATAATACTTGGGCTAATTAATTGAGTCACTAGCTAGAGTAGGGTGGGCTTGAGCCCAACAAGGTAGAAAGTCCAACAAGACTAACTATTGGGCTTTAACAATTAAATAAATAAAATTAAGCATCCAAAAGTCCAGGTAATTATTATTAGAAAATAATAATTAATATTTCGCAGTCCAAAAGTTCCGGTTCCGACAAAAGTCAAACGTGCGCGCAGTCCGCGGTTTATTCGTAACGGTAAGTAACACAAACGGTTATAAAGCATCCAATGGACAAGTTAAGCATTCTACATACCCCAGGGCACGTTTTTAAGTATATATGAATATAAAACACGTGTGCCAAGGTTCCGGAGTAATAAAGTAACACAATACGCACAAATACGCAGTTTCGCTAAAATACAAGGCATAAAAGCAAGTCGAAAAAGTCGGGTCGTTACATTAACGCTATATTTTTAAAAACTATATTTGTAAAAATACAAAAATATATAAGTAATATTATTATTATAAAAAGGGGGTTTTTACCATTTAATGACCGGTTTGTCGATTTTAAAACTTAAGTCGCAGTTAAAACCTAACGTAAAATATTGAATAAATAAAAGACGTAATTTAAAGCGTAAAGTAAATAACGATAATGAAATTGCTATAAATAAAAGTGCAATAATTAAAATTGCTATAATTAAAAAGTACAATAATTAAAAGTGCAATTAAATACAATGACAGTAAATAAAAGTGCGATAATTAAAAGTGCAATAATTAAAAGTGCAATTAAATATGAAATATATAAATTATGCTTATTTAAACTTCCGTAATCATGATGTTTGACGTGTTGATTTTAGTTTTATTACCATGGGTTAATTGTCCTTTGTCCTGGATTATTCAATATGTCCGTCTGGTTTTTGTCCATAACAGTCCATCAGTCATAAATATAAAGTGCGAGTGTCCTCGTCAAATTATCCCTATATCCGAAGTCAAATATTCCAACTAATTGGGGACTTAAACTGTAACAAGGTCTTAATACTTTGTTTAATAATTACATCAGGATATCGACTGCGTGTAACCCAATGTTTTAATACTTTGTTAACAATTACGCCAAGTGTCCTTGTACATAATTCACCCCTGTTTTAATAAGTCTATTAACTATTAATTCATTCCCGTGTCCGGTTAAATGAACGATTATTCGTACATATAAATATCCCGCCCATCGTGTCCGATCGAATGTATGTGGTTATTTATAGGTACGTCTAATTGTAAATCTTTATTTTAAATTAACAAACAATCATTTAGTTAAACAAATATAAAGCCCATTAATAGCCCATAGTCTAATTTCCACAAGTGTCGTTCTTTTGTCCAAACCCCAATTATGGTACAAAGCCCAATTACCCAATTTTAATATTTTAGCCCAACATCATGATTACTTCATCTTAAATAAGCATAATAATAATTTAGCTACGAGACATTAAATTAAAAAGGTTGAACATAACTTACAATGATTAAAAATAGCGTAGCGTTACACGGACAGAATTTCGACTTACACCCTTACAACATTCGCTAACATACCATTATTATTAGAATTTAAAATTAAAATTATAATATAAATATATATACGTTGATAGATAGGAAGAGAAAAAGATGTTGTAAAGTTCGATCAAAACCGCAAAATTTATAGGCATGTGGCCACAAAAAGTGGCCCATGCGATCGCATGGAAAACAAGTCTACAGGCCATGCGATCGCATGGAGGTAGGTACCAGCTCACATATTTTTGTTTTCAAGCTTGTCGACGTTTTAATAAATAAATATAATATATAAATAATTTTAAGAATTATTTAAATATTATATTATATTTATGTGCATAGTTGACTTTTAATTTTTTGTCCGTTGCGTCGAGCGTTGAGAGTTGACTCTAGTCCCGGTTCCGGATTTTCGAACGTCCTTGTATACAATTTAATATCTTGTATTTTGCGTTTTGCGACTTGTACTCTTGTAATTTTGAGACGTTTCTCATCAATAATTTGAACCACTTTGATTGTACTTTGTACTTTTGAGCTTTTTGGTCGTTTGCATCTTCAATTCGTCGAATCTGTCTTTTGTCTTCACCTTTTATTATTTAAACGAATATCACTTGTAAATAGAACAATTGCAACTAAAAGCTTGTCTTTCTTGAGGGATAATGCTATGAAATATATGTTCGTTTTTAGCATTATCAAATATTCCCACACTTGAGCGTTGCTTGTCCTCAAGCAATATAGTCTTGAAATAAAAATACTAGAATCACTTCTTTATTCTAGACACTTTGTACATCAGTGATTTCTATACGGCGGTATGAACAATGGTAGTAACGTTGTGGTTTACAGTCCCACATAACTATAAAAATTTAGATCCTTAAGGAAATTGGATCTTTATGAAAACATTTAATATTTTGAAAATACGATCTAGCTTTTACCCTAGATAAGTTTTCCGGAATAACCCTTCACCGGTGTTTGCAAATTATTTTTGTGGGTTTTGTGGGTTTCAGATTTTAAAATTTTAGCTCAAAACTTGCGGTTTTGTGTCACCCACTTGCTAACCTTGTATTAGGAAAGCAACACGTCCAGTATACTTGCTCCGTATATTACCTTTAGGTAAACTACCGTCTGGTTGTAAAGGAAAGCGTTGAACAAGCAACTGTTAAGGCAATGTCCCCTGACATGCTTTTAATTATGGTCTATAACGTGTCGGATGCAATTACTGTCCTTTGTAGGAGCAATAGTAAAGCTCACCCTTATAATTTTTCGGTCTGGCACAAGGTCATGTCTTCGACCATGCTATGCAACCACCGTTCTTACGGTTGACACCCGATTTGGTTCAGGTGACCTAATGAATTCCAGGTGAATTCCTAGGATTTTACGTTCAATGGTAATGAACGCATTGAAAATGGGTTTTCAGAAAACAAATAGGTTTGTAATTTGATCAAAATATTTTCTCGTTCAAGCTCGAGTTTAGACATCATCGAATTCCATGAGTTTGTAATTCTCAATCTTTAAAGTCAATCTCAAGGATTGAGTAATATCAGGCTTAAAAGCTGATTTTTAATCTTTAAGGAGATTATCCTTTCTGGGGGTCTGATTCATTAGTCTTATCAAGCTAATTTGCACGGCGCCCTCCCCATTTTACGAGACAGATTCTCTCATGGTTAGGATAAGTCTGACCACTTGGCGACCCTGTTTGATGCTGAGGTCCGTGGATTTACAGCTGATTTTTGAGAAAACTTTTCAAGGTTTTTCGTAGACTCTACAACTGGTCTGGACGACAACTTCCGGACCTAACTCAAGAAGCGCGTGTCTTTTTCGGAAGACTTTACTTCCTTTTAATGATGGAATTGATTCATCGTGTAGATCCATCTTTCTTTCAAATATATTACAAGAAATTGGGTAAAACTGATAAAATTGTTCAAAACAAAAGTATCTTCAGTTATTTGTACAAAAATATGTGATATATGTTTTAAATAACTTGGTAAATTTTTCCCACACTTGGCTTTTATTTTTCTTTCTTTGCCTTTTTATTGTCCTCTATTCCATTTTAAATGAATTCTAACATTTTGAGTTGTTTCTCAATTTATGTCCTATCCGAGGTAACAATAATTTCGGTGTTAACACCTAGTTTTATCGTTCATAAATATGTATAAACATGATTTTGAGTTCATTTAATTGAAAATTTTGAAAATTTTTACTAGAATTGGGTAGTCAGTATATAAGACTAGGACTGTTCTTTATTATCAGAGAGCACTAGATTCTAATACAACTACTGCGTTACTAGTATTTTTAATGGTAACCAAGTGTATAAGTTAAAATTTTTAAAAATTCTAAATAATTTAACCCCTTCCCACACTTAAGATCTTGCAATGCCCTCATTTGCAAGAAATCAGTAACAATTTAAATTATTGAGGGTGATTAGCGTAGAAAAATGATTAAATTTTACCAAAGTTTCCAAACATATTGGCGTTTGTTTGTTGAATGATAAATGGTGCACATCATTTGTTCATTCCGTCTTGTTGTTACATCACTTTTGTTTTTCGTTTTGTCGTCAAAATTAGTAGCTTTTGCTGAACTTAATGCCAGTTTTTGAAAATGCGTTGTTTTACCCTGTTGTGTACAATTGACAATATACATACATACAAATATAAACATGCATGGTAATTTGAAATGGGACTTTAAATCCCACTTTCAAATCGAATATGAAATATTAGTACCAAATAATAAAAATATTAAATACATTAATGTATCACAATATCATATGTTTAAACATAAATAAATAGAAATAATAAAAAGATAAAAATCATAGAAATCACCAACTGGAACTATATCAATCTGGATAGGGGTTCCAGTTCATGTTGTCGTCCGGGTTCCATGGTTGGTGATAGGTGTACTGGTAGGCCTGGTTAGGGTCGTAGAGAGTATATGGTGGTCTAATCTCGGGCTGGTGTGGAGGATAGTAAGCGGGTCGGGTCAGTACGTAGTGATCCTGAGGTGACAGCCGGCTCATGATCTGACGCTGATGATAGTCCCATCTATCATGCTGTCGTTGCCTGGAATGCTCGTAATCATTCCGGGCTTACCACTGCTCCATCCGACTAAATCTCTCCCCGTTTGTCATATCTACCTCATCTACATGCTGGTAGACGTCAGTCATAGCCTCCCTAATGACATCCCTAATGTCATCCGCTTCCTCCATTTCCTCATCTGAAACTCTCTCTACCTGAGGATGACTACCTTCATAGGGTACTGCCTGGTTTCGTCTGCTCTTTAATACCTTAGCACCCTGATAGACCTTCAATCCTAAAGGCTCAACCTGTTTCCTACATTTCAAAAGTGGACCCCCTTGGTCCCTATCTACACCCAAATACTCTCCAATGAGAGTAACAAAAATACCTCCTCCTATTATCCCCCTTCCTGTATTCCTTCCACCATTTTAGACAAATAAAAACCAACACAATAGGGGATATTAACAAAGCTTCTTGGGTCTCAAATACACTTTAGGTAAAATAAATCATGTAAGGTCATTTTCTCCTTGTTGTGACCTCTCTGTGTAATCGAGTTAGCTAGAAATCTATGAATTATACGAAGCTCGGCTTTGTTAATATGTAAGTAGGAGTGTTTTCCCCCCAGCGTAAAAACATTATAGTTTGACATACGCCTCCAAACGGCGTTCGCGTCAAAATTCCTATCTACCCTTTCACCACGATAAATCAAATTCATACAATCGGGTAGTAGTAATTCACCAGGAGTATATATCTGTAAAGCCCTGGCCATGTCCAGCATGGACATCCTGTACATCCTACGGCCAAGTATAAATCTAAGAAAACTTCTATCATCTAATCTATCTACATCTACATTTAATGCTATAGTACTCATCAGCTCTGTAACATCCCGCGTTTTTCCGTTAAATTTATTTTTTAACACTATCTTTTTTTTTAATAATACCTTTCGTGATTTAAATTCGTGGTTTCCATTGACTAACGTTCATAATATTTTCGTTATTTAATTATAACATCACTTGTTTACTCGAGCGTTTTTAAAATATTCGTTTGGTTAATTCCCGCACCCGCTTTGAAACTTGAGGGACCAAAGTTGGCTAGTGGGCAAACTAGTTGACTAGGTCAACTAGTCAACCCACCACTACCACCACACATTCAATCCCACCTCTCTTTCTCTTTTTCTCTCTACTTCCATTATTGGAACTCAAACACCAAATTCACAAATTCATCATCTAAATCCGATTGGAGAAGCAAACATCAAAACAAATTACATTTTCGTGATCCTCTCTTCATCCTCTTCGATTTGGTACCAATTTCATAGCTTGGGGTAAAGTTTCTAAAACTCTAGATTTTCTCTAAATTCGTGTTTTTATACTTGAAATGGTGTTAGTTAGTGTCTATGGCTCGTGTGTAACATGAATATATATTTTGTTTGCTCGATTTGTTGTTTTGAGTAACTAGTTTGAACATTTGAAATGGGTTTGCTTAATCTTGCATTTTGGAAGATTAAATGTTGTTTGATTGTTAAAGTTCATGTTTTAATTGTGTTACTAGTATCACTAGCTTCGTTTTGATGCGTAGGTTGATTAAGAAAACTTCAAACACATGATTATTGATTTTTGTGAATTTTGGTTAGGGTTTGATAGACTTTGAAATGAACTTTTGATGCGTTGAATGCTTGTTAATGTTGTTAGTAAGTGTTTAGATGCAATGTATGCTTAATTACCTTCGAAACGGCATATCGTATGTGTAAATTGGATTCCCGAATCATAAAATACATTTTACGAACTTGAAACTTTGAAAATAAACCTTTCTTGATCAATTGACGAGTTTTCGGTTATTGTAAATGATGTTTTTGCTTGATGAAAAGTGGTTAGTTGTATTTCTTGTCAAGATACCTTTCCAACGATATAAGATACTTGTTTTGGATGTTTACGGTTTAGGATTTATGGGTATTTGAAGTTGGATTCGTGCTTGAGTGTGAAAACTGCCAGAATTTCTCTGCACAGGTAATGGCGCGGCGCGCCATATACCCGCGCGGCGCGCCAAAGTGGTCTGTCCAACTTTGTCGATTTTTGAATAATGTTTGCTATGCTACACACCCCCGATCAACATGAAACTTGGACAACATGCTCATATATGATTTCTAAGCTCATGAAAATAGTTCGGGACCCGACCCGACCCCATTGACTTTTTCATTGACTTTGACCAAGTTTGACTTTTAGTCAAACTTAACAAAACACTTATGCAATCGTTCTAATCTTATTTTATACTTGATTCTTGCATGAAACTTGACAACGTGATTCACTTGCTATACTATTCGAGTCGTAACGAGCCATATGACTAATTGAACACATTTCACCCGACCTTGTGTCGTAACCGGTTAATTGATACAACTTATTTGTTTAGGTCAAGGCTAAACGACTATCATGCACACGTTTACTTTGTGAAGTACTTTTATACTCGTGCACTCGAGGTGAGATCATAGTCCCACCTTTTCAACAACTTTTTATACTTTTAAATTGTGGGCTGAGAAATATATACTTTGTTACATTTTGTACTACTTACTTTTATACTTTGAACACAAGTACAAGGAAAACAAACATTCCACAGCGAGTTAGAACAAAAATCCTCAATTCGATTATCATTAGTTACACTTGCAGGGTGTAAGCGAGAACTTATATTGTGTGGCCATACGGGTTTGACAAACCCTCATTACGGATGGTTCGCTACCGTCTACGGATGAAATATATTTTCGAGAAATAGTGTATGTTCTAACACTATTGTGATGGGGTTCTAAGGATGGAAACGTTAAGTCTTGATAATTGGGTGCTCGCGAACAATACTTTTGGAATGCAAACGATTTTGATAATCAACTATGGGAATACTAAATCTTGTGGTTCAAAAACAACGTTTACAAATACACCTATGATTTCACCAACGTTTTTCGTTGACAGTTTTCTATATGTTTCTCAGGTTCATACTCGGCTACTTGATACATGCTTCCGCACACTTTGATTACTTACTTGAGGTCAAGCATACATGCATACGCTAGTGATAGCACTTTTGGATTAAACCTTAAAGCATACATACTTACGCTATTTATAGCAACTGTGATTTTCAACTTATATTATGTCGCAAGTTATTTCATTTATACTTTACAATTTTTGTAATCTTAAACTTGTTGTCGAATTGTTTGTAAACTAAACTTTGCAAGTCTTGTACGTTTCAAATGAATGCGACATAATTTTGGTCAAACGAGTCTCATATAGGGACTATGACCACGCAACGGGACCTAAGTAGTCGGCGCCGTCAATGACGATTTTGTCGGGTCGCTACAGATGGTATCAGAGCGTTGGTTGTAGGGAACTAGGATATGCATTAGTGTGTCTGACAGAGTCATTAGGACGCATTAGTGAGTCTAGACTACAACCGGATAGTTAACCATTGCATTCTGACATACATTTGCTATAGATAGCACTTACTTGACTACTTGTGCATTATACTTGAATCATTCTTAGGCAAACTTTTTAATGGTACCCAACCTTCATCATACGAACCCGTATTCCGCCACTTTTTGGTAACACACGTGAATTCAAGGTTTATACGCGTACGGATGACCACGACTTCGTTAGTCACTCTAGTTCGGGAATTCGGACTCCTTCGTTGTTATCCACCCCGTCTCAGCTTACTATCCACAAGTGTTGTAAAGTTACCACCACCACTCTAGATGAGTATCGTCATCACTATTTATCACTACGGTTGCGTACTACTCGTTATCATGACTCGTTACTCTTTTCATACCTAAATACATTTTTGTCTGACTCGAACCGCATTGACGTGAACAATCATTTATACACTTCCCTCGGGGAACGCTTCCTTAGAGTTGCAGAAATTCTTTCGATTTAATACGAGTCACGTTTGAGACGTCGTTACATTTTGTTCATTTTAGGTCTTCACGATGATACGAACTTGAATCTATGGAGTGATGTGGGAATGGAGGTATGAGTTAGCGTAATATAACGACACTCGATCAACGTGGTTATATTACGGTAAGACATACCAAAGTTCTAATGACTCGTGATGGTGATTGGACTCGATCAACCTAATCACCACCATGTGCCATGTACATGACTTCATCTATTCATGTTTGGACATCTGAAAACTCCGAAAGTACTGACAACAACCATGCCGGGGACACACCTTCGAATATTGTCGAACCATATTTATGCTTCCGAATGAATGACGAATTCTTTCAACTTCAAACATACGTTATACATGAATACTATCTCGTCCTCGCACAGTCTTATTGATTAACTACAATTTACTCGTTATGCTTACATCGGGGCGGAAACTTCTCTTGCATCACCCTCATAATTCCGGTTCAGGAAATCTTTTATTCTAAACTCTCAATGGAGAGAGAGACTCTCCACGTTATACTAGTATTCGCCTCGAGGGTGAATAGTCCCGACGAACATTTTTGGAAAACGATAAATCTTCCGCGGCGCGAATTTCTTGAGAAACTTGTTCTATCTAACGTTTTCAAGTCCTAACAAACTTTTTCAAACATACCTTACAGAAATGTACCTCATTTCAGATCGAGATTCTCGTTTCACTTCTAAATTTCAGGGTGCCTTACAAAAAGCCCCGGGACCACGTTTAAACATGGGTACCGCGTATCATCCACAAACCGACGGACCAAGCAAACATATGATTCAAACCTTGGAAACCATAATACGAGTTTGCGTTATCAACTTCAAAATTTACTTGAGAAAAGTTTTTGCCTTTAATCAAATTCTCCTACAACGATGGTTATCATTCAAGTCTTAACGTCACACTTCTCGAGGACCTGTATAGCCGTAATTGTCATTTTCTTAAATTGTTGAACTGAAGTAGGTGACAAGCGAACCACCGGACCCGAAATCATTCATGAAATAACTGAAAAATTTTTCAATTCCAAGAAAGGCTCAAGACGGCCCGTAGTCGCCAAAAGAGCCATACAAATGTTAAACTTAAACCTCTCGAATTCCAAGTGGGAAACCGCGTAACGTTAAAATGCGCACCTTGAAAAGGTGTAGTCCGTTTCGGAAACGTAGAAAGCTAAATCCGCGATATTTTTAGTCCTTTTGAAATTTTGGGGTGTGTTGTGCCCGTTGCTTACCGCTTCGAACTTCCGACTCAAACAAATTCCGTTCATCCTACATTCTATGTATCAACTTAAAGACGTGTTTTGCGAAACAAGAACTTGTTATTCCTTTTCGATGAGCTTACTAACAACGATAAACCTCACTTCCAAGGAGGACCGGTTGAAACTATAAATCGTGGAACCAAACTTTAAACCAACGTAAAATCGCGACTGTCGAAGTTCGTTGAAATACCCGAAGGAGTACCTTTACTTATTCGTAGAACCGACAACGCAAGATCTCGAGGAAGAAACAACGACTACTACTTCCAACTAAATTTCGGGACGAAATTTCTTTTAAGGTGTAGGTAATGTAACATACCGCGTTTTTCCGTTAAATTTATTTTTTAACACTATCTTTTTTTTTAATAATACCTTTCGTGATTTAAATTCGTGGTTTCCATTGACTAACGTTCATAATATTCCCGTTATTTAATTATAACATCACTTGTTTACTCGAGCATTTTTAAAATATTCGTTTAGTTAATTCCCGCACCCGCTTTGAAACTTGAGGGACCAAAGTTGGCTAGTGGGCAAACTAGTTGACTAGGTCAACTAGTCAACCCACCACTACCACCACACATTCAATCCCACCTCTCTTTCTCTTTTTCTCTCTACTTCCATTATTGGAACTCAAACACCAAATTCACAAATTCATCATCTAAATCCGATTGGAGAAGCAAACATCAAAACAAATTACATTTTCGTGATCCTCTCTTCATCCTCTTCGATTTGGTACCAATTTCATAGCTTGGGGTAAAGTTTCTAAAACTCTAGATTTTCTCTAAATTCGTGTTTTTATACTTGAAATGGTGTTAGTTAGTGTCTATGGCTCGTGTGTAACATGAATATATATTTTGTTTGCTCGATTTGTTGTTTTGAGTAACTAGTTTGAACATTTGAAATGGGTTTGCTTAATCTTGCATTTTGGAAGATTAAATGTTGTTTGATTGTTAAAGTTCATGTTTTAATTGTGTTACTAGTATCACTAGCTTCGTTTTGATGCGTAGGTTGATTAAGAAAACTTCAAACACATGATTATTGATTTTTGTGAATTTTGGTTAGGGTTTGATAGACTTTGAAATGAACTTTTGATGCGTTGAATGCTTGTTAATGTTGTTAGTAAGTGTTTAGATGCAATGTATGCTTAATTACCTTCGAAACGGCATATCGTATGTGTAAATTGGATTCCCGAATCATAAAATACGTTTTACGAACTTGAAACTTTGAAAATAAACCTTTCTTGATCAATTGACGAGTTTTCGGTTATTGTAAATGATGTTTTTGCTTGATGAAAAGTGGTTAGTTGTATTTCTTGTCAAGATACCTTTCCAACGATATAAGATACTTGTTTTGGATGTTTACGGTTTAGGATTTATGGGTATTTGAAGTTGGATTCGTGCTTGAGTGTGAAAACTGCCAGAATTTCTCTGCACAGGTAATGGCGCGGCGCGCCATATACCCGCGCGGCGCGCCAAAGTGGTCTGTCCAACTTTGTCGATTTTTGAATAATGTTTGCTATGCTACACACCCCCGATCAACATGAAACTTGGACAACATGCTCATATATGATTTCTAAGCTCATGAAAATAGTTCGGGACCCGACCCGACCCCATTGACTTTTTCATTGACTTTGACCAAGTTTGACTTTTAGTCAAACTTAACAAAACACTTATGCAATCGTTCTAATCTTATTTTATACTTGATTCTTGCATGAAACTTGACAACGTGATTCACTTGCTATACTATTCGAGTCGTAACGAGCCATAGGACTAATTGAACACATTTCACCCGACCTTGTGTCGTAACCGGTTAATTGATACAACTTATTTGTTTAGGTCAAGGCTAAACAACTATCATGCACACGTTTACTTTGTGAAGTACTTTTATACTCGTGCACTCGAGGTGAGATCATAGTCCCACCTTTTCAACAACTTTTTATACTTTTAAATTGTGGGCTGAGAAATATATACTTTGTTACATTTTGTACTACTTACTTTTATACTTTGAACACAAGTACAAGGAAAACAAACATTCCACAGCGAGTTAGAACAAAAATCCTCAATTCGATTATCATTAGTTACACTTGCAGGGTGTAAGCGAGAACTTATATTGTGTGGCCATACGAGTTTGACAAACCCTCATTACGGACGGTTCGCTACCGTCTACGGATGAAATATATTTTCGAGAAACAGTGTATGTTCTAACACTATTGTGATGGGGTTCTAAGGAAGGAAACGTTAAGTCTTGATAATTGGGTGCTCGCGAACAATACTTTTGGAATGCAAACGATTTTGATAATCAACTATGGGAATACTAAATCTTGTGGTTCAAAAACAACGTTTACAAATACACCTATGATTTCACCAACGTTTTTCGTTGACAGTTTTCTATATGTTTCGCAGGTTCATACTCGGCTACTTGATACATGCTTCCGCACACTTTAATTACTTGCTTGAGGTCAAGCATACATGCATATGCTAGTGATAGCACTTTTGGATTAAACCTTAAAGCATACATACTTACGCTATTTATAGCAACTGTGATTTTCAACTTATATTATGTCGCAAGTTATTTCATTTATACTTTACAATTTTTGTAATCTTAAATTTGTTGTCGAATTGTTTGTAAACTAAACTTTGCAAGTCTTGTACGTTTCAAATGAATGCGACATAATTTTGGTCAAACGAGTCTCATATAGGGACTATGACCACGCAACGGGACCAAAGTAGTCGGCGCCGTCAATGACGATTTTGCCGGATCGCTACAAGCTCAACACATCATTCCTTATATACTGGTCTACGAATGGTGAATAGACGTTCCCAATCGGTAAAAGAAGAACTGCCATACCTTTGGATCAGATGCTCCCTAACTGAGTTAGCTAGTTGGACCCTTTCCAAAGGATCCCAATCGATTACCCTTGGCACCTCTACATTTTTCGGTAGCAGTTTGAATTTGTTACTTTGATATGCCGGGTAATCCCTCCAGCTTCTATCGAATCTCAGATTAGGATGCAACGTGTGTTCAGGAATTGTTGGGTATTCTACTGGTGGATGCATCGGAAATACTGTGAAGGCATCAACAAATTGTAGCGGATCATAATAAGGTACGTGTTGATCAGGCTGTTGTTGTGGTTCCTGTTGTTGTTCCGGTTCAGGCTCGTATTGCGGCTCATATTCTGGTTCAGGTTCGTATTGCGGCTCATATTCTGGTTCAGGTTCTGGTTGTGGTTGTCTAGATGATGATGATGCACCTCCATTTTCAGTATATTTCTGCAAAACACATTAAATACAAAATTTGTGCATCCAAATATGCATTAGTGTTAGCAAAATAACAACTTAAAACAATCACAATGACATGTTTAATCAAAATTAAACTTATGCTCATTTTCACAATTTTATTAATTCTACACTTTTTTAAAGAAGCATATATGAAAATGTATACAAAGTTCATAAGCATTTAACTCAAATAACATGTCAAACTAGTCATTACTAGCAATTAAACAAGTCTCAAATGGCATTTACATCAATTTAATCAAGTTCATGAATTTTAGACTTAAAAAGTCCACTTTAATTCTCAAAAATCATGTTTAGGATCAAAGTTTGGATCATTTTGCTACCTAAACATGTTACACTACTTAATTTAGCAACAATTCATGATAAAAATCGGCCATAACCTGTTTATATCTAAAAGCCCCAAATTGCTCAAGAACACAAACCCTAGATTTCTAAAATTTTAGAAGTTTTTGGTTTCAAATCATGTTAAATAGCATCAATCTAGGTTATACATGCATAATATACTAACAATTTAACTCTAATTACACTAGAAATTAACAAAATTAAATTAGGTAAAATATTGGTAATTATCACAAAAACTAGAAAATTTAAGAGTTTAGGGGTGTAATTTTTACCTTTTTGTTGAAGAATCCGAACCTAGGCATGATTAGAGCAAGAAATTTGACGAATTACGGTAAAAATTTGCGAATTTTAGAGATGATTTGGGAGTATTTTCGGGTGTTTGTGTGTGTGGTGGTGTGAAGAACACAGCTCGCTGAGCTTTTTGTTCCTGGCCTGAAATCCAGCCCCATGCGATCGCATGGTCCTGAAGGCCAAATCCCATGCGATCGCATGGGGTCCGGGTACAGTGTTTTTTGCCTTTTTTTATTTTTTTTATATAAAAACCTTATACTAATAAAACATATAAAAAAAATTAAAATTTTATTTATTTTTAGGAGGAGGGCGTTTCGGATCGTTGTCCTAGTCCGTCCCTCAACAAAATTTTAAAATTTTGTCATTTTTAAACGCGGTTGTTTTAAAAATAAAGATTTTTGGATTTTTTTAATGTTTTTGGCTTACTTTAATTCAATAAGATTAAAAATAATGATATTAAAAGTTCTCGTTCCTCCCTTAGGTAGAGCAATTTCGGTTCAACGACCTAGTTTTCAACTCACGACGAATTTTAAAAATCACATTTTTAACTTAACGAAATAAAGTAAATTTTTGTTTTTAAATTCACACCAAATTTAAATTTAAAATGCATAAAATTAAAAATCCATATTATTAAAATTAAAATTTCACACCAAATTTATATTATAATTTTATTTTTATACATACAAACTTATATTAAAAACATAAATTTTTCAAATATTTACAAACTTAAATATATTGATTTTAAAAAGTTTACAATATTATTTTAATATTAATTTTAAAAACAAAGTAAAAATAAAAATTAAAAATCTTTTTGGTCTTTTATCCCAATTTAATCAATCAAATATTATCAAAAATATACGTCCGTCTTTTCGGTAAAGTAATTTCGGCTATATTACCTAGTTTTACTCCTGACGAATTTTTGAAATATTTTGGGTTGTTTGATTAAAGATATTTATACCTAGTTTTAATTTTTATTCTTAAGGTATAAATATCTTTAATCAAACAAGCCAAAATATTTCAAAAATTCGTCAGGAGTAAAACTCGGTAATATAGCAGAAATTACTTTACCGAAAATACGGGCGTATATTTTTGATAATATTTGATTGATTAAATTGGGATAAAAGACCAAAAAAATTTTTAATTTTTATTTTTACTTTGTTTTTAAAATTAATATTAAAATAATATTGTAAACTTTTTAAAATTTATGTTTTTAATATAAGTTTGTATGTATAAAAATAAAATTATAATATAAATTTGGTGTGAAATTTTAATTTTAATAATATGGATTTTTAATTTTATGCATTTTAAATTTAAGTTTGGTGTGAATTTAAAAACAAAAATTTACTTTATTTCGTTAAGTTAAAAATGTGATTTTTAAAATTTATCGTGAGTTGAAAACTAGGTCGTTGAACCGAAATTGCTCTACCTAAGGGAGGAACGGAAACTTTTAATATCATTATTTTTAATCTTATTGAATTAAAGTAAGGCAAAAACATTAAAAAAAACCCAAAAATCTTTGTTTTTAAAACAACCGGGTTTAAAAATGACAAAATTTTAAAATTTTGTTGAGGGACGGACTAGGACAACGATCCGAAACGCCCTCCTCCTAAAAATAAACAAAATTTTAATTTTTTATATGTTTTATTAGTATAAGGTTTTTATAAAAAAAAAAAGGCAAAAATGTGACGACCCGGAAAATTTCGACTAATTTTAAACCAAACTCTCGATACGACATCATGTTTCTGGCACGATAAGAAAAGCCTGTTAGGTTGAGTCTCAAAGTTTTGAACTGTTTTCATACATTCATTTGACCTTCGACTATTACCGACAACTCACGAACGATTATTTGTAAATAGATATAAATATATATATGGACCATATTAAGTTGATTTTTTTTTTCAATCATTTATACCGAACAAACCCAATTTTCGGCTTCAACACAACTTGAGTAAATCCCAATCCTTGTGGAATCCAAGTCCCAACCTAACCCAAAAATCTTAGCCTATAAAGAAAAACCCCCATGAATCATGATAATTAATCTGTTTAAACTTAGGTGATCCTCTCAAATATATTTGGCCTTCTATGATAAATTTTATTCTCTGACTAGTAATTAAACTTATTTCTACTATTTTCTTTGGAAGCAACTTTACATAACATATTTTGATTGGTTGTTGAATTTCACAAACTAATTTATATATAAACATATAAATGCGAATTGGGTGGTTCTAGCAATATTAGTACAATTTTTCTTCATTTGTATATAATTGTAATTGTAATTATTATATATGTTCTATTATATATAAACACTAAAGTATACTGTGATTTCCATAAAGCTACTTTAAACAAAATAATTGAGAAAAATATTAATTAAATGAATGGGTAGCTTTCAGTTTGGTCCACAATGGAAAATTATGATATTTGAATGTTACGTGTTTGTGCATGCATGTATGTATGGTAGCTAAACAAACGTAATATGGCCGGTTGTAATTAACTATAACTAAAAAATTCCCAAATGGTTTAATATAGTTAAATCAAAATATCATATTCATGCCCAAAACATAAATAATACATCCCTCATTTCCCCTTTCAGTGTGCAAGTCAATCATTTCACATGCAGAGGTATAGCAGTGGCAACTTCTTTATCCCACAAGATTTAAGATGTCAGCAGCTTGTTAACCTTACTTAAACACTAGGGAACAATTACACCACGATCTCATACATCCTCAGTGATCTCACAACTCTCTATTGTTGCAGATCACTCATGCTTGTTGCAAAGTTGCATATGTCACGATGTAACTTTAGCA
The DNA here is from genome assembly GCF_046630445.1 of Rutidosis leptorrhynchoides. Lineage (NCBI taxonomy): Eukaryota > Viridiplantae > Streptophyta > Magnoliopsida > Asterales > Asteraceae > Rutidosis > Rutidosis leptorrhynchoides. The sequence continues at coordinate 96,643,026 of NC_092334.1, read as the reverse complement.
TATCAGTTGTGAAACAACTTTCAAATAAGCCTTCGGCTGCCACCTTCACTAGAACCACCATCAACCACTTCTAATCTATTCCTTCTGCTGAAAAACCGTCAACAACCACCCCATTTATGAACCTGTTTTGAACCGAGAACATCAACCACCATCCACCAACTGCACGCTAAACCTAAACTGCTATTTCCTCAATCTGTTACAGGCCAAGCACACCACCACTGTTAATCACTGTTCCGGTTACTGCTGCTGCTACTTACAACTTTGCTGTGCTACTGCTATTACCTGTTTGAACACCACTCCAATCTAATTTCACAACCCTACAACCATCATCATTTATCTTTTCTGTTTCACACACAAAACACATTTATATATTACAAATTTCGTATCATCAATTTAATCCGATCTCATATCATCATAACAACAACAAAACTTCACAATATCATTATGGAATTCACATCTTTACTACTATTCATAAATTTCATAATACATCTTCAACTTTAAATTTCAACACCATTTTTATTATTGAAGATTTCAATTTCTCCATATCATACGAACTTCATATCAAACTACAAAAATTGATCGGATTACAGCATAATAAAAATCACAAGTCAGGTTCATCATTCAGCTTCTTCTAAACTATAAAGCTATAATCGATTTGTGCTGTAATCAATTCAGTGTTTTAATATCAAATAAAATTAAAGATTTATTTCGATTCTTGGATACTCGTTTGTGCTTCATAAGGTATTAACCTTAATCGATTTACACTTCAAATTCCCAGAGTTCAAAGTCAGCAAATAAAACTTTTCGGTCAACTTTTCAATTCATGAATTATAAAGTGTTCCTGGAACAAATTAGTGATTTCGAGTGTTCTTTAGAAGATTCAAAACACTTTTCAAGAAAGAAATCTATACCTGAACTGCATATTTCGATTTCTGATTTCTGATTTCCATGTTCATTGTCACCATCGTCTTTATGCTTAACCAAAAATATGGGTTATTGATATTCATAATCGTAATTCCTTCACAAAACATCTTAATCGTGGATCTAGGAATCAAGTTCATCCGATTTTGTGACTTGATTTGGATAAAAGTTAATCTGGAAGAAGTTTAGGGTTCGTATGAATTTGGGGAAAGTAAATTGAGCTGGAGGTATGGGAACCGAATGATTAAAGAGGTTACGGGTTGGTTAATGGACTCTAGATCCTTGAAAGGCCCAACAAATACTGGATAGATATAATACTATTATAGCCCAACGATTGGAACTTATTATTCGAATTGTATCGGGCTCAAGTGCAACCCATGCCCGTCTCTCGCTCGATTTACAACGAGGGTATAAACTTTAATTCATTACGTTTGATATTAACTTTAAATAATTAATGTGTTGATGATTTTAATCAAGCACTAAATAATATTAAACAACATAACTATAGTTATAGTTTCATGTATGAATACAAATATGATAACTATTATGATTTAGTTAATAATGTTGCTAAAATTATAATTACAATTATTATGATTATAAAGACAAATAAGAAAACGATTAAAGTTATAATTAGATTATGATTTAATAGAAATATCATTATCATCATTATTTTTATTATCATTATCATAAGTATTAGTATTATTATTAGTAATATTATTATCATTATAGTTATTAAAATAAATATTAGTATTATTAATAGTAAAATCATTACTTTTATAGTTAGTATTCATTAATATTAAAAGTATCATTTTTATAAAATTATTATTGTTATTATTATAACTATTATTATTATTATTATTATTATTATTATTATAGGATGAAACAACTTTTTATTTATTATTAACAATATTATTTTATCAAATAACTACTAGTTATGTAAAATCATATTTACTACAAATAACATAACTATATTAATATTTTTATAATAAATATTAATAAATGTAATTAGTTAAATTATTAATGAAACACATAATTAAAATAACAATAAATTCACTAATAATACATAAACTTGTTCGATTATCATTATATGTGTTAATATATATATAACTAATATAGGTTCGTGAATCCGAGGCCAACCCTGCATTGTTCAATATAGAAATATGTATTTTTACTACAAAATACATCTGGTGAGTTTCATTTGCTCCCCTTTTACTCTTTATATTGTTGGGGCTGAGAATACATGCAAATGCTTTATTAACTGTTTTACAATAATTATATGCGTGAGTTTCATTTACCTTTTTACCCTTTATATTTTTGGGCTGAGAATACATGCGCTGCTTTTATAACTGTTTTACGAAATAGACACGAGTAAATCAAAACTACATTATATGGTTGAATTATCGAAATCGAATATGCCCCTTTTTATTAAGTCTGGTAATCTAAGAATTAGGGAACAGACACCCTAATTGACGCGAACTCTAAAGATAGATCTATAGGGCCCAACAAGCCCCATCCAAAGTACCGGATGCTTTAGTACTTCGAAATTTATATCATGTCCGAAGGAGGATCCCGGAATGATGGGGATATTCTTATATGCATATTGTGAATGTCGGTTACCAGGTGTTCAATCCATATGAATGATATTTTTGTCTCTATGCATGGGACGTATGTTTATGAGAAATGGAAATATGAAATCTTGTGGTCTATTAAAATTATGAAATGATTATTTATGATAAACTAATGAACTCACTAACCTTTTGGTTGACACTTGAAAGCATGTTTATTCTCAGGTATGAAAGAAATCTTCCGCTGTGCATTTGCTCATTTTAAAGACAGTATTTGGAGTCGATCATCGCAATGGAACCAGTCGTTGGTGACTTCGACCAGATGGATTAGGACGGGTCATTTCAGTTGGTATCAGAGCGGTGGTCTTAGCGAATCAGGTCTTGCATTAGTGTGTCTAACTGATAGTCGTTAGGATGCATTAGTGAGTCTGGACTCCGACCGTGTCTGCATGTCAAAAGTTTTGCTTATCATTTCGTGTCGAAAATTACCTGCTTATCATTCTTAGGGAATCACTTGCTTATCATTCTTAGTCTAGACACATCTTACTGCATTGATTGCATGAATAATGTATAGACAAAATTCATATCTTAGCGTATCTGTTACTATAAACTTTGCCTGACAGCTTCCGTAGGTTCTTCCGTAACTTATGTGATTTTAGTATTATATATGCATATGTAAATTATGTATTGCAGGGTACTAATCTACATCCTATAATCTATTTCTTATCGAAAATCTTTCATCTGATCTTACGAGATGAATCCCTCAACCAGTTCGAATTCCGACAGCTATTCCGATATGGAGTTTCACCTAAGTTTTAAAAGCAGTGTCACCAGAATGAATCAACCAATCATCCATCCCTAATTTATCTGATGGGTTCGGAGTTACTTAATCAATGAAGACGCGAAGAAGGCGATCCCTTCCACCAACCGAATTCACCTCTTGGTGAAGAACCTGAAGCACTTACCGACGAACCTGTTCGAAACAACATCTTCTCTCTCATTTATAGATTATCTCGCCACGACTATATCATAACCTAGATTCTGAACCTTATTCATCCGCTTGTTTCAACCGCCAATCATCCCGGAGTAATAGCAGAAGTCAACAAACTTCGCGCTCGAGTAATCAATTTGGAGAATATGGTGCAAAACGTACCAGCTTCAGCAACATCACCGGCATCAACAATACCACCAACAACCCAAGTTTCAACATCACATGCCTCAACATCCCATTCAGTACCTCGAGTACAATCATCGTTCTACGTATCGTTTTACATCAATTATCTTCGTCAGTATGGCGATTATGTAATCTCTAATATTTTAGAGATTATGTACTCTAGTTCTTGCCATACATCCGATGAGTTTAATATCACATTGACTTATTAAATCCATGATTACGTCTGAAGAAAATATATATGTTTTCATAAAGATTGTAATTAAAAGTTTTATTGTACAAACTGTTAATGGTGAAAACATTTTAACGGGTAGGTAACACCCGAGGAATATTTAGATTCTACATTAATAAGTTACACTGTACATTCTTCGAATCTGATTCAATGATCATTTACTATCCTACTTACATCCACCGATATAAGAATCCGTTCACCACAAAATAACCATTTTCATTCAATTTCATATTTGAATTTTGATCTATAATAATCCAACAAGTGGCATAATGAAGAAAACATTTGACATAATAAAATTTGTTAGAAACAAACAAATTAACTATGAGAAATTTTGTTAAGAATCCACGCTAACTGTTCCTAGCTAATTGTTCCCAACTAACTGATTACACTTTATTTATCGCAATTTAATTATCGCAATTTACATTCTCGCAATTTTATTTATCGTCATTTAATTTCTGTTATTTACTTTACGCATTTTATTTATCGTCATTTAGTTTCTGTATTTATTTCACGCACTTTAAATATCGGGACATGTATACAAGGTTTTGACATATCATATCGACGCGTCTATATATATTATTTGGAATAACCATAGACACTCTATATGCAGTAATGATCGAGTTCTCTATACAGGGTTGAGGTTGATTCTACAATAATATATATAGTTTGAGTTGTGATCGAGTCTGAGACGTATACGGGTCACGACATGTAATAATTAATTCGAATATTATATATTAAACTATATATGAATTATTGGACTGTCAACTGTGGACTATCGACTGTGGACTAATAACATTGGACAATTAAAATGAATTATAATATTGATTATAATATATGAAACTAAACAATTCTTCAAGTTGCCACTTGATTTCATCTTAAACCTCATTTGTATCTTGACGATTACAATCTGCGTTCAAACCTTTCATGATTCTTGAAAACACCTCAATCAGGAGGATGAACCAACCACAACTTCATCTACGGAAGAAAAGATTTATGTATATAGTTATGTACCTGAAAAACTCTCGAAACCAGAGTCATAGTTTAACACGTATCCGCGTTAAATCTTTTGGCATTTATTAGCAAAAATAACTTTGCGATTCCTTTTCAAAATAGCCAATTTTGTCACAGCTCCAGCAAATCAACTTCAAATTTTCATTCGAATAAGCCTTATTATAACCTTGATATATAAGTTGCCTTTCGTCATCGTTATCGGAGAACTTTTTATATTCCACCATATTACCATCAGCGTTTAATCATCTAAAAACACAATTCTCTGAAAACACCTCAGATAGATAATCAACGATTTAGATATGATAGCATTAAATGCAGAGGAAACAGTAAAATCGTAGATTGCCTAAACGGCCACGAGTTTGATAATAAAATAATGGAGTGTTGGGAACGCTCGATAGAAAATTTGGTACTGAAAACGGATTGAGCTAACCATGAAGGAGACCAAGGACAAATACAAGGACCAAACATTATATTCAAAGAATCCAGGTAATTCTAGATCCGATGAAATCTTTAAAGAATATTTTGCTCCGAAGTCATCCTGCGAAAAAATTTTCTTCATCAACCTTCGAACTTAGAAATTCCAAAATATTATCATAAATATCTTCGATATTTCTGAGGATATTTTCATAAATATTCTTGTCTGAAATTATCTACCTCTTCGTATTTTCTGTATTCCATTATATTGGAAACTTCTGTAAAAATTAAGTATAAATTATGAATGAATTGTGGAGAAGTGTTGGAGACTGAAGCATGGGTTAGTATAATATAATGACGTTTGGCCAACGTGATTATATTACAGTAAGTCATGCTGGAAGTTCTATTGGAACATGATGATTCACAGATCATGACGTCATCATGTGCCATGTTACATAACTCTTTCATTCTACTTAACTTCTGAACATATCAAGAAAATGTATTCTTGATGGTTCTATCTTCCGTGATGTTGATAAATTTGAAAATCAAATCGTGTTATCACGTTCCTTCCTGCTTAGAACATTATAATCATTCGAAACTCTATATCTACAAATTCTGGACCATTATTCGCTTGACTTGAAGTCGGGAAGGGAAAACAAAAGCATAAAGCTTCGAAATATAAGGGAGAATATAAAGCTCAATAACAACACATAAATTACAAACCGTGTATATCAATGTTTATCGCAACATAAAGACACGGGAAAATTAAAAACACTATAATCCCAAGGGCGAAGTAGAAGAAAGCAGATTCCTCTGGTGGAATTTGGAAAATGAAAATGATTGTTGCGATAGTAAGGATGAGGACAAGGATTAGAACTGGATTAAGCAATTTTCACAATCTTTTGGAAGTATGAATTGAGGAAGAAAGTATAGGAGTGATAAAAAAATAATGGAACGGAAGAGATCAATTTATAGCGAAATATTAAACGTAGCAATCCAGACAGATTACCGCATTTAGTTCAACAAGATCCTAATTTCCTTATTTTCCGAAGAATCAAATCTTATATAGATTACGAAGATTTTCTTTAAATCCATTGAATTCCGGAAATCCACTGTGACTACGTCAAAAGTTAAATCTCTATCTCAATCTTTTGTGACAGCTTCACTCGTACGCTTTACATAATCGAATCATTAATCGATAATGATAAAACTCTATTTATCAACTTATATTCGTCATAAAAACATTTTTATTGTTAGCCATGACGACCTCGATCAAATTTCGGGACGAAATTTCTTTAACGGGTAGGTACTGTGACGACCCGGAAAATTTCGACTAATTTTAAACCAAACTCTCGATATGACATCATGTTTCTGGCACGATAAGAAAAGCCTGTTAGGTTGAGTCTCAAAGTTTTGAACTGTTTTCATACATTCATTTGACCTTCGACTATTACCGACAACTCACGAGCGATTATTTGTAAATAGATATAAATATATATATGGACCATATTAAGTTGATTTTTTTTTCAATCATTTATACCGAACAAACCCAATTTTCGTCTTCAACACAACTTGAGTAAATCCCAATCCTTGTGGAATCCAAGTCCCAACCTAACCCAAAAATCTTAGCCTATAAAGAAAAACCCCCATGAATCATGATAATTAATCTGTTTAAACTTAGGTGATCCTCTCAAATATATTTGGCCTTCTATGATAAATTTTATTCTCTGACTAGTAATTAAACTTATTTCTACTATTTTCTTTGGAAGCAACTTTACATAACATATTTTGATTGGTTGTTGAATTTCACAAACTAATTTATATATAAACATATAAATGCGAATTGGGTGGTTCTAACAATATTAGTACAATTTTTCTTCATTTGTATATAATTGTAATTGTAATTATTATATATGTTCTATTATATATAAACACTAAAGTATACTGTGATTTCCATAAAGCTACTTTAAACAAAATAATTGAGAAAAATATTAATTAAATGAATGGGTAGCTTTCAGTTTGGTCCACAATGGAAAATTATGATATTTGAATGTTACGTGTTTGTGCATACATACATGTATGGTAGCTAAACAAACATAATATGGCCGGTTGTAATTAACTATAACTAAAAAATTCCCAAATGGTTTAATATAGTTAAATCAAAATATCATATTCATGACCAAAACATAAATAATACATCCCTCATTTCCCCTTTCAGTGTGCAAGTCAATCATTTCACATGCAGAGGTATAGCAGTGGCAACTTCTTTATCCCACAAGATTTAAGATGTCAGCAGCTTGTTAACCTTACTTAAACACTAGGGAACAATTACACCACGATCTCAGACATCCTCAGTGATCTCACAACTCTCTATTGTTGCAGATCACTCATGCTTGTTGCAAAGTTGCATATGTCACGATGTAACTTTAGCATATCAGTTGTGGAACAACTTTCAAATAAGCCTTCGACTGCCATCTTCACTAGAACCACCATCAACCACTTCTAATCTATTCCTTCTGCTGAAAAACCGTCAACAATCACCCCATTTATGATCCTGTTTTGAACCGAGAACATCAACCACCATCCACCAACTGCACGCTAAACCTAAACTGCTATTTCCTCAATCTGTTACAGGCCAAGCACACCACCACTGTTAATCATGTTCCGGTTACTGCTGCTGCTACTTACAACTTTGCTGTGCTACTGCTATTACCTGTTTGAACACCACTCCAATCTAATTTCACAACCCTACAACCATCATCATTTATCTTTTCTGTTTCACACACAAAACACATTTATATATTACAAATTTCGTATCATCAATTTAATCCGATCTCATATCATCATAACAACAACAAAACTTCACAATATCATTATGGAATTCACATCTTTACTACTATTCATAAATTTCATAATACATCTTCAACTTTAAATTTCAACACCATTTTTATTATTGAAGATTTCAATTTCTCCATATCATACGAACTTCATATCAAACTACAAAAATTGATCGGATTACAGCATAATAAAAATCACAAGTCAGGTTCATCATTCAGCTTCTTCTAAACTATAAAGCTATAATCGATTTGTGCTGTAATCAATTCAGTGTTTTAATATCAAATAAAATTAAAGATTTATTTCGATTCTTGGATACTCGTTTGTGCTTCATAAGGTATTAACCTTAATCGATTTACACTTCAAATTCCCAGAGTTCAAAGTCAGCAAATAAAACTTTTCGGTCAACTTTTCAATTCATGAATTATAAAGTGTTCCTGGAACAAATTAGTGATTTCGAGTGTTCTTTAGAAGATTCAAAACACTTTTCAAGAAAGAAATCTATACCTAAACTGCATATTTCGATTTCTAATTTCCATGTTCATCGTCACCATCGTCTTTATGCTTAAGCAAAAATATGGGTTATTGATATTCATAATCGTAATTCCTTCACAAAACGTCTTAATCGTGGATCTAGGAATCAAGTTCATCCGATTTTGTGACTTGATTTGGATAAAAGTTAATCTGGAAGAAGTTTAGGGTTCGTATGAATTTGGGGAAAGTAAATTGAGCTGGAGGTATGGGAACCGAATGATTAAAGAGGTTACGGGTTGGTTAATGGACTCTAGATCCTTGAAAGGCCCAACAAATACTGGATAGATATAATACTATTATAGCCCAACGATTGGAACTTATTATTCGAATTGTATCGGGCTCAAGTGCAACCCATGCCCGTCTCTCGCTCGATTTACAACGAGGGTATAAACTTTAATTCATTACGTTTGATATTAATTTTAAATAATTAATGTGTTGATGATTTTAATCAAGCACTAAATAATATTAAACAACATAACTATAGTTATAGTTTCATGTATGAATACAAATATGATAACTATTATGATTTAGTTAATAATGTTGCTAAAATTATAATTACAATTATTATGATTATAAAGACAAATAAGAAAACGATTAAAGTTATAATTAGATTATGATTTAATAGAAATATCATTATCATCATTATTTTTATTATCATTATCATAAGTATTAGTATTATTATTAGTAATATTATTATCATTATAGTTATTAAAATAAATATTAGTATTATTAATAGTAAAATCATTACTTTTATAGTTAGTATTCATTAATATTAAAAGTATCATTTTTATAAAATTATTATTGTTATTATTATAACTATTGTTATTATTATTATTATTATTATTATTATTATTATTATAGGATGAAACAACTTTTTATTTATTATTAACAATATTATTTTATCAAATAACTACTAGTTATGTAAAATCATATTTACTACAAATAACATAACTATATTAATATTTTTATAATAAATATTAATAAATGTAATTAGTTAAATTATTAATGAAACACATAATTAAAATAACAATAAATTCACTAATAATACATAAACTTGTTCGATTATCATTATATGTGTTAATATATATATAACTGATATAGGTTCGTGAATCCGAGGCCAACCCTGCATTGTTCAATATAGAAATATGTATTTTTACTACAAAATACATCTGGTGAGTTTCATTTGCTCCCCTTTTACTCTTTATATTTTTGGGGCTGAGAATACATGCAAATGCTTTATTAACTGTTTTACAATAATTATATGCGTGAGTTTCATTTACCTTTTTACCCTTTATATTTTTGGGCTGAGAATACATGCGCTGCTTTTATAACTGTTTTACGAAATAGACATGAGTAAATCAAAACTACATTATATGGTTGAATTATCGAAATCGAATATGCCCCTTTTTATTAAGTCTGGTAATCTAAGAATTAGGGAACATACACCCTAATTGACGCGAACTCTAAAGATAGATCTATAGGGCCCAACAAGCCCCATCCAAAGTACCGGATGCTTTAGTACTTCGAAATTTATATCATGTCCGAAGGAGGATCCCGGAATGATGGGGATATTCTTATATGCATATTGTGAATGTCGGTTACCAGGTGTTCAATCCATATGAATGATATTTTTGTCTCTATGCATGGGACGTATGTTTATCAGAAATGGAAATATGAAATCTTGTGGTCTATTAAAATTATGAAATGATTATTTATGATAAACTAATGAACTCACCAACCTTTTGGTTGACACTTGAAAGCATGTTTATTCTCAGGTATGAAAGAAATCTTCCGCTGTGCATTTGCTCATTTTAAAGACAGTATTTGGAGTCGATCATCGCAATGGAATCAGTTGTTGGTGACTTCGTCCAGATGGATTAGGACGGGTCATTTCAAAAAAGCACTGTACCCGGACCCCATGCGATCGCATCCCATGCGATCGCATGAGGCTGAATTTCAGGCCAGGAACAAAAAGCTCAGCGAGCTGTGTTCTTCACACCACCACATACAAACACCCGAAAATACTCCCAAATCATCTCTAAAATTCGCAAATTTTCACCGTAATTCGTCAAATTTCTTGCTCTAATCATGCTTAGGTTCGGATTCTTCAACAAAAAGGTAAAAATTACACCCCTAAACTCTTAAATTTTCTAGTTTTTGTGATAATTACCAATATTTTACCTAATTTAATTTTATTAATTTCTAGTGTAATTAGAGTTAAATTGTTCGTATATTATGCATGTATAACCTAGATTGATGCTATTTAACATGATTTGAAACCAAAAACTTCAAAATTTTTAAAAATCTAGGGTTTGTGTTCTTGAGTAATTTGGGGCTTTTAGATATAAACAGTTTATGACCGATTTTTGTCATGAATTATTGCAAAATTAAGTAGTGTAACATGTTTAGGTAGCTAAATGATCCAAACTTTGATCCTAAACATGATTTTTAAGAATTAAAGTGGACTTTTTAAGTCTAAAATTCATGAACTTGATTAAATTGATGTAAATGCCATTTGAGACTTGTTTAATTGCTAGTAATGACTAGTTTGACCTGTTATTTGAGTTAAATGCTTATGAACTTTGTATACATTTTCATATATGCTTATTTGAAAAAGTGTAGAATTAATAAAATTGTGAAAATGAGCATAAGTTTAATTTTGATTAAACATGTCATTGTGATTGTTTTAAGTTGTTATTTTGCTAACACTAATGCATATTTGGATGCACAAATTTTGTATTTAATGTGTTTTGCAGAAATATACTGAAACTGGAGGTGCATCATCATCATCTAGACAACCACAACCAGAACCTGAACCAGAATATGAGCCGCAATACGAACCTGAACCAGAATATGAGCCGCAATACGAGCCTGAACCGGAACAACAACAGGAACCACAACAACAGCCTGATCAACACGTACCTTATTATGATCCGCTACAATTTGTTGATGCCTTCACAGTATTTCCGATGCATCCACCAGTAGAATACCCAACAATTCCTGAACACACGTTGCATCCTAATCTGAGATTCGATAGAAGCTGGAGGGATTACCCGGCATATCAAAGTAACAAATTCAAACTGCTACCGAAAAATGTAGAGGTGCCAAGGGTAATCGATTGGGATCCTTTGGAAAGGGTCCAACTAGCTAACTCAGTTAGGGAGCATCTGATCCGAAGGTATGACAGTTCTTCTTTTACCGATTGGGAACGTCTATTCACCATTCGTAGACATGTATATAAGGAATGGTGTGTTGAGCTGATGAGTACTATAGCATTAAATGTAGATGTAGATATATTATATGATAGAAGTTTTCTTAGATTTATACTTGGCCGTAGGATGTACAGGATGTCCATGCTGGACATGGCTAGGGCTTTACAGATATATACTCCTGGTGAATTACTACTACCCGATTGTATGAATTTGATTTATCGTGGTGAAAGGGTAGATAGGAATTTTGACGCGAACGCCGTTTGGAGGCGTATGTCAAACTATAATGTTTTTACGTTGGGGGGAAAACACTCCTACTTACATATTAACAAAGCCGAGCTTCGTATAATTCATAGATTTCTAGCTAATTCGATTACACAGAGAGGTCACAACAAGGAGAAAATGACCTTACATGATTTATTTTACCTAAAGTGTATTCGAGACCCAAGAAGCTTTGTTAATATCCCCTACTGTGTTGGTTTTTATTTGTTTAAAATGGTGGAAGGAATACAGGAAGGGGGGATAATAGGAGGAAGTATTTTTGTTACTCTCATTGGAGAGTATTTGGGTGTAGATAGGGACCAAGGGGGTCCACTTTTGAAATGTAGGAAACAGGTTGAGCCTTTAGGATTGAAGGTCTATCAGGGTGCTAAGGTATTAAAGAGCAGACGAAACCAGGCAGTACCCTATGAAGGTAGTCATCCTCAGGTAGAGAGAGTTTCAGATGAGGAAATGGAGGAAGCGGATGACATTAGGGATGTCATTAGGGAGGCTATGACTGACGTCTACCAGCGTGTAGATGAGGTAGATATGACAAACGGGGAGAGATTTAGTCGGATGGAGCAGTGGCAAGCCCGGAATGATTACAAGCATTCCAGGCAACGACAGCATGATAGATGGGACTATCATCAGCGTCAGATCATGAGCCGGCTGTCACCTCAGGATCACTACGTACCGACCCGACCCGCTTACTATCCTCCACACCAGCCCGAGATGAGACCACCATATACTCTCTACGACCCTAACCAGGCCTACCAGTACACCTATCACCAACCATGGAACCCGGACGACAACATGAACTGGAACCCCTATCCAGATTGATATAGTTCCAGTTGGTGATTTCTATGATTTTTATCTTTTTATTATTTCTATTTATTTATGTTTAAACATATGATATTGTGATACATTAATGTATTTAATATTTTTATTATTTGGTACTAATATTTCATATTCGATTTGAAAGTGGGATTTAAAGTCTCATTTCAAATTACCATGCATGTTTATATTTGCATGTATGTATATTATCAATTGTACACAACAGGGTAAAACAACGCATTTTCAAAGACTGGCATTAAGTTCAGCAAAAGCTACTAATTTTGACGACAAAACGAAAAACAAAAGTGATGTAACAATAAGACGGAATGAATAAATGATGTGCACCATTTATCATTCAACAAACAAATGCCAATATGTTTGGAAACTTTGGTAAAATTTAATCATTTTTCTACGCTAATCACCCTCAATAATTTAAATTGTTACTGATTTCTTGCAAATGAGGGCATTGCAAGATCTTAAGTGTGGGAAGGGGTTAAATTATTTAGGATTTTTAAAAATTTTAACTTATACACTTGGTTACCATTAAAAATACTAGTAACGCAGTAGTTATATTAGAATCTAGTGCTCTCTGATAATAAAGAACAGTCCTAGTCTTATATACTGACTACCCAATTCTAGTAAAATTTTCAATTAAATGAACTCAAAATTATGTTTATACATATTTATGAACGATAAAACTAGGTGTTAACACCGAAATTATTGTTACCTCGGAAAGGACATAAATTGAGAAACAACCCAAAATGTTAGAATTCATTTAAAATGGAATAAAGGACAATAAAAAGGCAAAGAAAGAAAAATAAAAGCCAAGTGTGGGAAAAATTTACCAAGTTATTTAAAACATATATCACATATTTTTGTACAAATAACTGAAGATACTTTTGTTTTGAACAATTTTATCAGTTTTACCCAATTTCTTGTAATATATTTGAAAGAAAGATGGATCTACACGATGAATCAATTCCATCATTAAAAGGAAGTAAAGTCTTCCGAAAAAGACACGCGCTTCTTGAGTTAGGTCCGGAAGTTGTCGTCCAGACCAGTTGTAGAGTCTACGAAAAACCTTGAAAAGTTTTCTCCAAAATTAGCTGAAAATCCACGGACCTCAGCATCAAACAGGGTCGCCAAGTGGTCAGACTTATCCTAACCATGAGAGGATCTGTCTCGTAAAATGGGGAGGGCGCCATGCAAATTAGCTTGAGAAGACTAATGAATCAGACCCCCAGAAAGGATAATCTCCTTAAAGATTAAAAATCAGCTTTTAAGCCTGATATTAAAAATCAGCTTTTATTAAAAGTGCGATAATTAAAATTGCTATAATTAAAAAGTACAATAATTAAAAGTGCAATTAAATACGATGACAGTAAATAAAAGTGCGATAATTAAAAGTGCAATTAAATATGAAATATATAAATTATGCTTATTTAAACTTCCGTAATCATGATGTTTGACGTGTTGATTTTAGTTTTATTACCATGGGTTAATTGTCCTTTGTCCTGGATTATTCAATATGTCCGTCTGGTTTTTGTCCATAACAGTCCATCAGTCATAAATATAAAGTGCGAGTGTCCTCATCAAATTATCCCTATATCCGAAGTCAAATATTCCAACTAATTGGGGACTTAAACTGTAACAAGGTCTTAATACTTTGTTTAATAATTACACCAGGATATCGACTGCGTGTAACCCAATGTTTTAATACTTTGTTAACAATTACGCCAAGTGTCCTTGTACATAATTCACCCCTGTTTTAATAAGTCTATTAACTATTAATTCATTCCCGTGTCCGGTTAAATGAACGATTATTCGTACATATAAATATCCCGCCCATCGTGTCCGATCGAATGTATGTGGTTATTTATAGGTATGTCTAATTGTAAATCTTTATTTTAAATTTAACAAACTATCATTTAGTTAAACAAATATAAAGCCCATTAATAGCCCATAGTCTAATTTCCACAAGTGTCGTTTTTTGTCCAAACCCCAATTATGGTACAGAGCCCAATTACCCAATTTTAATATTTTAGCCCAACATCATGATTACTGTGTCTTAAATAAGCATAATAATAATTTAGCTACGAGACATTAAATTAAAAAGGTTGAACATAACTTACAATGATTAAAAATAGCGTAGCGTTACACGGACAGAATTTCGACTTACACCCTTACAACATTCGCTAACATACCCTTATTATTAGAATTTAAAATTAAAATTAAAATTATAATATAAATATAAATATATATACGTTGATAGATAGGTAGAGAAAAAGATGTTGTAAAGTTCGATCAAAACCGCGAAATTTATAGGCATGTGGCCACAAAAAGTGGCCCATGCGATCGCATGGAAAACAAGCCTACAGGCCATGCGATCGCATGGAGGTAGGTACCAGCTCACATATTTTTGTTTTCAAGCTTGTCGACGTTTTAATAAATAAATATAATATATAAATAATTTTAAGAATTATTTAAATATTATATTATATTTATGTGCATAGTTGACTTGTAATTTTTAGTCCGTTGCGTCGAGCGTTGAGAGTTGACTCTGGTCCCGGTTTCGGATTTTCGAACGTCCTTGCGTGCAATTTAATATCTTGTATTTTGCGTTTTGCGACTTGTACTCTTGTAATTTTGAGACGTTTCTCATCAATAATTTGAACAACTTTGATTGTACTTTGTACTTTTGAGATTTTTAGTCGTTTGCGTCTTCAATTCGTCGAATCTGTCTTTTATCTTCACCTTTTATTATTTAAACGAATATCACTTGTAAATAGAACAATTGCAACTAAAAGCTTGTCTTTCTTGAGGGATAATGCTATGAAATATATGTTCGTTTTTAGCATTATCAGGTGATCCCAATTGCTGTCAAAAAAAAAAAAAAGCATAGTGAAATTCTCCCTGATCCCATTTCCTCGTTCGTTCTAAAGTTGCAATCATAATTGTAATATATAATCAAAACTTGCTAAATGTTGTCAGCAAAGTGATACATCCAGTAGGATCACAACATCACACATGATATAATGTAAGTCTACTTGGGTAATTACATGATCTAGACGACTATAATTGGTGTTAGCATGCAATGCATTTTCATGACTTTGATAGGCCTAAATACACATGTAACATAAAATGAGAAAAGACAATGACAAAGATGGGAAAATAGGATGCAAAGCGACTGTTCATGTTTGCTCCTTATCCATAATTCATGCTATAAAGATGGATATGATTTTTCGATATACGTAGATATGTATCTTCTTATTTGGGTGTAATTCTTATGGTTTTTTTTCTTGAAAAGCCAACATATTATTTTATTAATAAAGGATAATACAATTTACAACGCAGGTTATCAAAACCTGGAATAACATGATTGAAGCTATACATGTAAGCCTAATCTAACCATAATAAGCTTGAAAAAAAAAGGAGGATAAGAACTCGATACAGGAGGAGGTGTAGGAAAAAGCTTTCATCTTCAATGACTACATGGTGAGGACAACTTGTGCGAGACAAGCTGGGCGGGATAGATGACAGTGTTGGAACCCAACGACAAAGTGGTCTATCCTTACCCACTTAACCCTTGACCCAAGGAGCAATTGAAGATTGTGGCGAAAAAACCTACACTTAACCGATTCCTGCTTTCGTTGTGGGATTAACGTCGAAAGATATGGGATTGGTGATCCATTGTAGCCATTCCGAGTTGCCTTTCCAACGATAGTTAATCCATTTAAAGGTTTTTGATTGAATGTCATTACGGTTTTCCAAATGAAATAGCTCGTGGTCCACACCACTGCTTGCCATATTGCCAAGCCAGTGTGCGAATTTAAGGACGGGTTTGAACATTTTGATAATTCTTTGAGATTTGCGATGTGTAGGTTGTTTAGTTTTTCCATCATTTGAGAATTCTATTCCATATTTCGATGGAATGTTTACACGACAAAAGTATGTGGTGGAGTGTTTCTTGATCGTCATCACATACCGGGCATCTCGTTGAGTGGAGATTTATGTCTCTTTTGTCTAGTTTGGTTCGGACAGGGAGTTTATTTTTACATTTTTTATTCAATTAGGGTTTATAATTTGGGGATGAACAAAATGAGCAAAAAGACTTCAGATCATGAAGAAGAGTAAAAGGATGAATTTACCCTCACGTGCAATGCACATGTCAAGGGTTAACGGATTTTTAACGCCAAGTTGACGGAGGGACTCGGTATGTTAAAATGAGATAATGGAAGGATGCTGTAAGCCAAAAAAACCGAAGGGACTCTGTTAGCTTTTTGTTGTATAATGGAGGATTAACGGCACAAAAAAGTTTAAATTAAATATATTAACCTTAGATTTCAAGGGAGAAGTGGGTGACGGACTAGCGGTGTTGTAATCGTTGGGAGTTGAACTTGAAGTAGAAAACCCCTCTTTTCTTCAACTAAACCCCTAGCTAAAGAGAGAAGAGTAGTAAAATTCATTAGTGTAAAAGAAGATGCGGATCAAGTCATTGTCATAAATAAATAAATGACTTTCTGCTCCGTTCATCCCTTGATTATACACCAAATAGCTATCAAAGTTTCTCGATTTTATTTTTGCATTTCGTCTAACTTCTGTTAAAAAAGTCCGTTAACCCTTGACATGTGAATTGCATGTAAGGGTAAATTCATCTTTTTACTCTTCTTCTTCATATTCATCTGACTTTGCTCAACTTATTATTCCCTAAAATTACAAATTCTAACTTTAAATCTAAATACTTTTTTTTTCGAACGACCAAATATATATTAAAAAAAAGGAGCTAACCTAGCAAGTAGCTAGGAGAGACCCGCGAACCAGATTACAACGGCTTCATTCGCCAATCGTTTCAAATTACAGACTTTTTACCTCTACTTCTATACCAGTTAAACGAAAAAAGACAAATAGAATCAAACAAAAAAACAACGTTTCATCGGACAACTCTGAAACAACTGACTATTCCTGAACCTCCATATGTGCCACACTGTAGAACCAACGATGACATACAATCTAGACTTGGTGTCCTCGGACTCATGCCAATCTTCAAACCAAACTATGAAGTCTGTCCATTCTAAATACTTTATCAAAAATATCACAATTAAAAACCTCACAAAACATCATAACTCTGAATTAATCAACCCATCAAACATTAAAAACTATTGATATAACCCTTAGAAATAATCCACGACTAGCTGAAGACCCGCGACTTCGCGGGATTTTTTGAGTGTTTTATGAAGAGTAATGTTTAGAATGATTGTATTACAGTCCGTTAGTAGCGTTAGGTTTCACCAAACAACTATATATATTATATATTATATATAGATATAGATACTAGTATAACAAAATTAAATGTGGACATAAAAAAGAAAATGAAATCAAAATTATATATCTACTCGTCCATTCAACAGCTTGCCACAAGTTGATACCCATTATCGAATTCACTCCTAACCCATCCCCTTTGAAGCATTCTCCTATGCTTAAATTCGACAATTGACCATATTCCACCACTTATAAATCCGCTCCCAAACTTCCATGGCAACTTTATCAAAGATAATAGCATGCTCCACACTTTCAATAGCATGAGAGACATAGGACAAAGGACCGAGTCTAGATAAATACCTATTTTTTCGAGTTCTTCTCTAAACGGTAGTCACCTTCTTGAAGCTTGTCAAACAAATAATTCAACTTTTTGAGGGACTAACGAATTGTGCTTGATCTGCTGATCAGTTATATTCCACTTAATAATTTGTTCGTCAATCAAGTCAGCCAACACTTTAATTTTGAAGGTCTTTTTCGAAACACGCTTTAAATTAAAAGGATGACATACCAATTTGCATTTAAACAGAAAAGCCCTTCACGATTAGTTTTTTTTTTTTAAATCAAAATTTGGTGAGCATCAAGTCCACAATTAAAGCAGCGACCCGCACCAGGAAGAGGACCTCTGCTAAGATATTCAAGTGACCCGCCCACATAACCAACACTGCCACGTGGCACCTGTATGTCAACGGGTACCGAATGAAGTCAATGGCTAATAAAACAAAATAATACATTAGAATGAATAGCATACCCCTTTGGCAAATACAACTATGATTCGGTTTCCATCCACGTCACGGACATTTAATCTGTACGGAGCATCATCAGCATCTCTCGGATCCTTGAATTCCCAGATTAATACCAAAAAAAAAAAGAGAAACGGAATTGCAAACCCATACCCATTAATCAAGAAAAAACAATATAAGTATAGTGAGTACATACCACAAACGCATAGTCACGCTTCATATCCACATTCTGTGTAAATGGCGCCAAAAACAATAAGGCCGTCATAAGATTAAGTACCAAAACGACACTACAAGATTGTTCCCAATTCCATCAGAAGTTATGCAAAAACAATTTACAGAGAGTCGCCAAGGTCTCTTATGGAAGCTGCAAGAATAACAACTCATTCTACCAGGGCTACATCTCACCATTTACCTCTAGGTTGGGATAAACCCATAAACCTTCAGAAGGATCATCAGGTTAAATTTACTTGACACTTGGCAAGGGCAGTTTTTCCATATCATTGGTTATAAATATTCAAGACAATACTGCACCCTTTAGTGTGTGTCTATAGTTTATACTACAAAAATTGAGCTAATAAAAAGTCCATCTTATCTATTTAAAGGATAACAATATCTCAACTACTTTAACGAAACTCACCATAGCATAAGAACACTACCTTAATAACTTGGGTAAATGAGAAGTACTCATAAGACGATTAAGAGTGGATGAAAAAGATATGAACGTTACAATTGCATAAAGTTTAAATATGCCGCAAAAAAAAAAAAAATACTTACTAAAAGAAAATCATTAATATATTTGAAGGTATTCCACTATTTGATCGAACAAAGTTAGTTAGTCGAAAGTATGACATTATAAATTTGATAATTCCCATACCTAATCGGACTTTTAACCATTATATATCAGCTTATATTTAAAAGATATTGTAATTCAAAGAAATACAACACCTTAAAAGCCGAGTGAACCCTTTGTACGGGCCATCTTCATCCCCTACCTGTGAAAACACAAATGTAAATATTGCACTGCCGAATCCTTCCTGGCTCTCTGACTTGATTGCGTATTTATTGTTTCTAACCCAAATAAATGAATCGATTTAAGAGCCCGTGTGTTGCATGGAAGCTCTAAAAATTTGTATTTGAAAGCGTTATTATTGGCACCGAAGACCTGTATTAGACAATGACGAAAGGACGAATTAATGAAATTTCACGATGTATTTATTATATCTTGTAAACCGTTTTGTGATAATGTACAACATAATTAAAAGAAATGTGTAATACAAATAGTTTAGATGTTAGTATATAAAGGTAAAGTTTTATGTTAGGTATTAAATGTATAAGGAAATTGATACGAGTCAAAGTTTATAAACTGATAAAAGTGTCAAAATGATGAGAGAAATTGACATTTGGCTGCATGTTTAGTAGAGGTACACCACATCAAAGTGTCAAAATGACGGTGTGTAAATTGATGGCGTCAAGGCAGCATATGGAGCAGTCGGTTTATCTTTTGGCATCCCCCTTGCTTTAAAGGCAAGTCAAATGATTCGTCAGCAATCTTCTGGTAAGCATCACCCAGCTCATTTTCAAACACAAGGCTCAAGAACCTTGGAAAGGGGATTAAATGTGTTCTTTTGGGTGCAAGCACCATTTCCTGTAACCTTAGGTAGATCTCAGCCACATAATCAATGCTCCCGTTGAACAGCAACCCATGACCCATTTTTAGCTCAAAATCTGAGCATTGATCAAAACTACCGGACTTCTGGCTGATGCACTGGGTCAGCAGTCCGAAGAAATAGTACCACAACGGTGGCATGTGCTTCCTTAATGGCGTATGACCAATTGGACCAGTATATCCAATCGTTTCCAGTACTTGCCTCCTGAATTCATCGCTCGTTGGTGAATTAACAAATGGACCATCTGGCAGTTGAAGGGCATGTCGAATGGCATCAACAGTGATTGAGCAATTTAGGGTTTCAGTAACCATGCCGCGAATACATGGAGCATTCTGTTGAGTGGTGACAGTGTACCAGAATCTGGCCAAGCAGGCTGGATAAAGTCGAGAAGGCACTCCGGTGATAGATCTTGCCAAAGGGCATCTAATGATGTAGTCGATCAAAGTCTCATAGCCTATGTTGGCTTTAGACTTGGGTATAGAGAGAGCATGTGCAGCATTGCCTCTGGATAGGCGAATGAGATCATGTGCAGGTGCGTTAGAAGCCTTAACAAGGCTTGGATAAAGATTGAACAATGGTCCATGTTCAACCTGTTCCTCCGGTGCCGATGGAGGTTGCTGTCCTGGTTGAGGTTGTTCAGGTTGTTGTTGATGTTGTTGTTGTTCCTCCAGTTGGTTCTCGACGGGTGGTGATTGTTGTTGGTCTGCCATTGATGAGATTGTTGAAGATGAATATATAAATATATGAAAATTTGGGGATTTTGAGAGAAGAGTGTGTTTTTGAAAGGTAAATTGAAGAGTTAATAACTGAAGGTTATTATGAGAAATGGGTCGCCTTATTTAACCTTTCGGATTGGTGGAAAAAGTGCAGGAGAGAGAAAAATGGCAATTGTCATCTGCAGGCGCGTGGGTAGATGTGATAGACTGGCACGTTTTCGAGGGGACACGGACTGTTGACATGACGTATAATCGGCTTGAACACTCATACCTCCCATTAAGCATTAAATGCAGCAGGTTTTAATTCAAAATGAAGTTAAATACCACAAAATAAAGTTTGTATTAAATACAAAAATTCTTTGTTACATTTAATATGTCATGAATATAATTTTAAATCATTGGGAGTAAATGAGTTTCTGTGTTAAGGTATCATTTAATGTTGTGAGCTATTTATTATTTCATTTTAGACATTGAATAACCATGATATAAATGACCTTGTTGTGCTGATTGTTTGACATGTAGGCAGTAAGTAAAGAATTTGTGACTTACTGGTTTGCCCTACATGTTGTAGAACAAGCACACCAATAAAATTGGCTTTTATTTTAAAGTTCAAGCATACCCAGCTCAGAGATGAGATAGTTAAAACGTTTCTCATCTAAGGGCTTTGTGAAAAGATCTGCTAAATGCTGGTCTGTTAAAATAAAATGTAGCTCCACATCTCCTTTTTAAACATGATCCCTTATGAAATGATAACGAACGTCAATGTGCTTTGTCCTAGAATGCATCACATGATTGTTGGTAATAGCAATTGCACTTATGTTGTCACAGTAGATTGGAGTTTTAGTAACATGAACACCATAGTCCTTCAGCTGGCTTTGCATCCATAGTACTTGAGCAGTACAACTACCAGCAGAAACATATTCTGCCTCAGTAGTAGATGTGGACACATTATTTTGCTTTTTGCTTGTCCAGCTGACTAGTCTACCACCCAGTAACTGGCAACCACCAGTAGTACTTTTCCTGTCTATTTTACATCCTGCAAAGTCAGCATCTGAATACCCAATTAGCTCAAAATCCTGGTCTTTGGGATACCGAAGACCACGTTTAGCAGTACCTTTAAGACCACTAGCCAGATTACCAATAACCTGTTCAATTGGATGCTCCTTTGTCCATCTAGTG
Source organism: Rutidosis leptorrhynchoides (assembly GCF_046630445.1). Taxonomy (NCBI): domain Eukaryota; kingdom Viridiplantae; phylum Streptophyta; class Magnoliopsida; order Asterales; family Asteraceae; genus Rutidosis; species Rutidosis leptorrhynchoides. The sequence goes on along the minus strand of NC_092334.1, from coordinate 96,620,418 downwards.
TTATGAACAGGTGAGCTTGTTGTGGAACACACAACATCTTGATCATCGGCTGGTTCAGAAGTATGAGCAGCAGTGGGAGACAGCTGTTCGTTATGAGTGTAACCAGTACCAGCTTGTGATCCTTCAGAGCCAGTAGATCTATGCTCAAGTTGTAAAACTTCAGTTGAGTCAGTAGGTCTACTTGGTTTAGACACAGATGGAACAGAGTGTTCCATCTCATCATCAGAGAACCCAGAAACATGGATTGGTGAGGGATTTGCTGCTGGTTCTTCTTCATCATCTAGAGCTTGCTGAGTAGCCTCTTCAAACAATAACTCCTCATCTTCTTGACCAGAAGATGAAGTAGGGGCAGTTTCATCAAATGTAACATTAATGGATTCTTCAAAACAACCCCTTCTTTTATTGAAAACCCTATATGCCTTTGACATGCTGGAATATCTAAGAAATATTCCTTCATCAGGTTTAGCATCGAACTTACCAAGCTGGTCCCTATTGTTCAGAATGAAGCAGGGAGAGTCAAATACATGAAGAAATGAAATTGAGGGTCTTCTTCCTTTGAGAACTTCATAAGCAGTTTTCTGATGTCTTTTTACTATTAAAGATCTATTCTGGGTAAAACAGGCAGTGTTCACAGCTTCTGCCTAGTATGAATTTTTTAACCCAGACTCAGCTAACATTGACTTTGCTGCTTCAATGAGAGTTCTATTTCTTCTTTCTGCAACACCATTCTGTTGAGGTGTTCTCACAGCAGAAAAGTTATGTGAAATTCCTTTGTCAGCACAAAATTCTTCCAATGTTGCATTTCTGGATTCTGTACCATGATCACTTCGTAGTTGCTTCACAAGTTGCCCATTCAGTAGTTCTATTCTTTTGATAAAATTGATAATTTTCTCAGCAGCTTCACTCTTTTGCTTCAAAAAGAATACCCAAGTGTATCTGGAATATTCATCAACAATCACCAGTGTATACTTCTTCCCAGTGGCGAGTTTAGTAAGGAAGCAACGGGGTCCGGTGATGAAAGGACCCGTTCATATACATTATAAACGATTCACAATAGTTGATTACATTGCGAGGTATTTGACCTCTATATGATACATTTTACAAACATTGCATTCGTTTTTAAAAGACAATCTTTCTTTACATCGAAAATTGACAGGCATGCATACCATTTCATAATATCCACTATCCAACTATAAATTGATTTAATAATAATGTTTGATGAACTCAATAACTCGAATGCAACGTTCTTCGAAATATGTAATGAAAGACTCCAAGTAATATCTTTAAAATGAGCAAATGCACAGCGGAAGATTTCTTTAACACCTGAAAATAAACATGCTTTAAAGTGTCAACCAAAAAGGTTGGTGAGTTCATTAATTTATCATAATCATTTATTTCCATCATTTTAATAGACCACAAGAATTTCATTTCCAGTTCTCATAAATATACGTCCCATGCATAGAGACAAAAATAATCATTCATATGGTGAACACCTGGTAACCGACATTAACAATATGCATATAAGAATATCCCCTATCATTCCGGGATCCTCCTTCGGACATGATATAAATTTCGAAGTACTAAAGCATCCGGTACTTTGGATGGGGTTTGTTAGGCCCGATAGATCTATCTTTAGGATTCGCGTCAATTAGGGTGTCTGTTCCCTAATTCTTAGATTACCAGACTTAATAAAAAGGGGCATATTCGATTTCGATAATTCAACCATATAATGTAGTTTCGATTACTTGTGTCTATTTCGTAAAACATTTATAAAAATTGCGCATGTATTCTCAGCCCAAAAAATATAAAGGGTAAAAAGGCAAATGAAACTCACGCATATAATTATTGTAAAACAGTTAATAAAGTATTTGCATGTATTCTCAGCCCCAAAAATGTAAAGAGTAAAAGGGGAGCAAATGAAACTCACCATACTGTATTTCGTAGTAAAAATACATATAACGTCATTGAAAAAGTGCAAGGTTGGCCTCGGATTCACGAACCTATATTAATTATATATATTTATATGTTGGTCAATATTTGTATAGCAATTTAGGTCAGGTCATAGTGTAATCCTATTCTATAGCTCGAGTCTAACTCTACAGTATAGTAACATGTTATATTACTCATGCTCAATTAAGATTCTAGTAAAAGGTGACGTGTGAAACAACGTAACACAAATGGTTTCATAATCATAAAATAGTATTTTAGGTTTTTTTTTTTTTTTTTTTAGAGAAAATCAACACAAAAAGTTAACTGAAAAGTTAACAGGAAAAGTCAAAGTTCAAAGTCAAGTGTCAAAGGTTAAAGTCAAAAGTCAAAGGTCAAAGTAAAAATGAGGTCGCATGCAAATATATAATAACTTATACAAAAATGATTTTCGGTCAAACATGACTAAACGGGCCACTTCAGCTATTTTTAGAAAAATTATCGGAACTCCGATTGATAAACGGCCAAAGATAAAAGTTACACATTACCAAAAAAAAATTAAGCATAAATATTACAGAAGTAAACTAAACCTAGACAACTCGTAGTTGCCAACGCGTTTTCGGCGTTTCAAAGTTAATTTTTCAGCTTTAATAAATTTACAAAAGTGACCGAGTAGCCTACTTTGGAGATTTTTAGAAAATTCCTCAAAACTCGTATTGACAAACGGTCAAAGCTTGCAAATTCTCGTTACCACAAAGATATAACATGATTTTTGGTAAGAGTAAACACATATCAGGCCGACCATGACAACTGATACAAAACTGACATTTTTAAATAAAAAAGTTTCAGCTCTTTTTAGAATTTTAAAATGTGACCAAACTGTCAACTTTGATGATTTTTAGAAAAATCGTCGAGACTCGAATTGACAAACGGCTAGAGTTGTTTATTAGACCTTACAGCAAAGAATTCAGTGGTATTTTTTTTTATATATGAAACAACGCAGATCAGCGAGAATTTCAGTTTCCGTTTCGACATTTCATCAAAATTTGTAAAACTTCTTTTGTCCATAACTTGACAACCGTTCAACGAAACGAGACGTGCTTTATATGAAAATTCATCTACTCGACGAGTAGAATCCAAATGATCACTTTTTATAACCCAGAAAATTAGTTCACTAATTATCATCAGCAATTTTAATTACGAAATTAATTATGCAATTTGTTTATTTCATAACTTTCCAACCATTACTTGGATTCAAGTGATTCTTAAACCAAAATTCAACTATTTTTCGCTAGCTTTCCAACGACATGCATATCTTATACCTTATCTCAATCGTATATGTAACTAATTCAGGAATCAACATAACCTATCTAATGGCAATATCAAAAGTACAAGCATGCATAATCCTATATACTCGAGCACTAGTCAGGGATACACTATTAGTATGTAAAAATTAAATTATGAGTACTCACATATCAATATTGAGATTCAATATTGCAGGAAAGGTACGTAAACGCAACGGAGATGATAAACACTATATTGACCTCACGAGCATACCCATGAACCATACTCAATCACCTCCATAGCTATAACCCATAATTTTCTTAATCTTATCCCACTCGAAAAAACAACTTCGAAATCACTCGGACAGCACTCCGTCGTAATATTTTATGTATACTAATAATATCTTGAGATAATACGGAGTAAATATATATATGTAAATCGATTGAGAGAGTTTAGAGAAAACTATTTTCAAGTTTCTATGAAATAATGAAACCTATTGAATTCTATTTATAATAGATTTTTGAATTATTAAAGTGAATTATTAAAGTATGAATTATTAAAGTGAATTATTAAAGTATGAATTATTAAAGTGAATTATTAAAGTATGAATTATTAAAGTGAATTATTAAAGTATGAATTATTAAAGTGAATTATTAAAGTATGAATTATTAAAGTTAAAGTAAAGTAAAAATAAAGTAAAGGTAAAGTTTAAGTATAGTAAAAATATAAAACTATGTACGTATAATACGCGTATAAATATATATAATATTAATTTAAATCGTTATATATATTTAATAAAATAAAATATAAATATCGTTATCTTTATCATACTAGTTAAGTAATGAGTTGTCAAAAGTGGTTCTAGATATTTATAAAAGTTATATACATTTTAATAATAAAGTTCTTTTTAAACTGAAAACGTTTTTGTACGTTTGAAACTAAATAGATCAATCGAGTCTTTATGAGATTCAATCTTCCACTATCCTTTGTCTAGTTCTCAATGATTGACAATTTGTTCATATTTATAAATCACTTTACCATTTTTCGAATATTGTTAAAATGAAAAGATTTCTCAAATCAACGTGGGCCTTTCAACAGAGACTTGTAATCATAATTCAATATATCTGATAATTCAATCATTTGATCTTATCTTCTAATTCCATTGATAAACATTTTGAAACAGATACAATATATAAAGTATTTAATCTAATATTTTGTTTACGTTTCAAGTTATAATATATATACACATATACATATATAATCATATTCGTTTAATGGTTCGTGAATCGTTGGAACTTGGTCGAGGTTGAATGAATGTATGAACATAGTTTAAAATTCTTGAAATTTAACTTAACAAATATTGCTTATCGTGTCGGAAACATATAAAGATTAAAGTTTAAATTTGGTTGGAAATTTCCGGGTTGTCACAGGTGACACCACTAGTTTTTCAAAATTTATTGCAAAATTTTATTTTTTTTCGGTATAGGACACCACTAAATATAATAATAGGACCCCATAAATTTTTAGAGATTATAATTTGATAGTTTGGACTAATAAGGTATTTGAAATTAGCCTACTTATAATTTTATAGTATGAGTATTGAGTATATTAAACACATATAATTGAAGAAAATGTCATAAAAGTTGTACTTTTTATTTACTTTTCAATTTTGCTCTTTCATTTTCTTTTTCTATTTCTATCTACATACATTAAATGCATAATAGAACTATCTTCTTATTATTTTCTATGTATGGAAGTAGACAATTAATATGGAACATCCCAAAATAAAATATTGAACCACAAAATTAGGGACGGAGAGAGTAACATTGATCAATCATACCATACCATCCATTAAACAATTACAATAACATTGTAGCAAGTAACTTTATTGATTATGTTTCTTGTAAATTACTGTAGTCAATAGCAATCCCACATAAGTGAGGTATGGGCAGTGGCAGAAGCATTATTTTTTCCATCGGGGACAAGTAACTTTCTTGATTATGTTTCTCTCTCAATGTTCTATGGATAGAGAGACTGCTTCCGAATGAACCTCCGACTAATAAGTAAGTTAAGTGTGAGACGCCATGAAATGGATTATCCAATTTTACGATGGTTGTTATAATGACAATAGTAAACAATACACAAATCTTATATTTTTCGATATGTTTGTTTTGAACGTGACCCGACCAGACCCGACTCGATTTGACCCGCCAAATTCAATATTTTGTGCAAGACAGTTATCAAATAAAATTTTGTGACCCCATTGGCTTTTGATCCTAGAATCGCCACTGCTTCTTTCCACTACAGCTGACTATATTAACAAGACCAAAATGATCCATATGAAATCTGCTTTGATTTGAATGATGCATGGTGATGCTTTCCTTTTTCACAATCAGGACACAATCTGTCCTTCACATAAGACATTGTGGGTAGCCCAGACACCAAACTTTTACTAGATAATTTGTGAATATCTTTAAAGTTGAGATGTGAGAGTCTTTTGTGCCATAACCACTTGAGGTTGTTTGCTGCCTTTGAATAAAAACAAGTATCAGTTGTTGTGAATGATGTGTTCATGTCAATTTGATACATGTTCTCATGTCTTTTTGCTGTCAGCAGTGGCTTTCCTGTCTTATCAAAAATAGTACCAATCTTCCTTCTGAATTGGACTATCTTAACTTTGCTTGTCAGTTGGCTTATTCTGATTAAATTATGTTTAAGCCCAACGACATATGCTACATTTGAAAATGTAACATTCCCATTTGTTAAAGTACCAAAACCCTTTGTGTAACCCAACGAATTGTCTCCATATGATACAACTTGACCATCCTTTTCTTGATAGTCCATCAGCAGGGACTTACATCCGGTCATATGTTTCGAACACCCACTATCGAGATACCAGATTTGCTTGTTTTGAATGCCCTGTACAGTAGCTAAGAGATTAGTTCTTTTTGGGAACCCATCCAAGGATGGGTTCTGGAAGAGTCATCTTTGATGCTTTCTTCCTTGCTGCTTAGTTGGTTTGAGGGGTAGCAGCATTGGGGTTCATAACATGGGTATATTGATGGGACAAATGAGCCTTGCTGCCACATTTGTAGCATTTTCTCACTTTTGGTCTCGGTAGCTGGTTTGCAGTAGAAGTACTCGATGACTGGTTCTGCTGCTGGCTTTGGGTGACTGCCAGTAGCAGCTGGTCGAGCTTCACAGTCAGTAACTCAACGATGGATGTCTCAGTACCTGGCTCTACTGTTTTAGTTTTTCCCTTATGGGCAGCTTTTGGCTTGGAACCAGTACCATTAACATGATTTACTGCTTTGCCTTGGGATTTTGACTTACCAATGTGGGAAGTTACTGGTTTGTCTTCGACTGCTGGTTGACCAGCAGAAGTCAATTTAGAATTCCCAGCATCATGATTTGCTAGTTTGTCTGTAGTTACTGGTTGACCAGTATGACTTTCGGCAATAGGCTCAGCAGTCAGACATCTAGAAGGTTTATCTGACTTTAGATTTCTCTTGTTATTCTCAGTTATTTCCTTCTTGATTTGTCTTTCTTTAGGAGTCATATAGTAAATGCTTGAGGGATCAGTAGTTTTCTCGATTGAAGTGCTGGTTTCCTTAGCTTTCACTTCACTCTCCAAGATTTCTTTCATGGACGGTGGTAGGGTCTCTGTAGGTCTGACAAACTTATTTGTTAAGACCTTTTTACCCTTAACTATCTTAGCAAAAGTATTTGGCAATACAGCTTCAGGATTAGTTTCAAGAATGGGGTCCATAAAAGTAACTTCTGCAAGAGCAGTAGCAGCATAATCACCAGCAAAGTAGGCTTCAACTTGGGCAGGCACCTGCTCATTTACACATTTTGCTGTACGTTGAGCAGATGTACACCATGAAGCAACAACCTTTTTGAGGTCGTTTAGTTGGTTCTTAACATCTGCTGCCTCAACGTGAAAAGACTTTAAAGCAAAATTTTGTTTTTCAAGTTTTGAAATTTCATCCTTCAAGATTTTAATTTCATCAGTTTTGCCTTTAAGTTTTTCATATAAAGATTTTTTATTATATTTTTCAAAACTTCTTCATGTTTACTGCCTCTACATAAATCAACTCTTAGGTAGTCAAACATTTCAGCTTTTTCATCATCAGTATAAATGATGATAAAGAATGACGCATTTCAGACTTCCATTGAGGTGAATCCTTTTTCAGGTAAGCTTCCCTCATATCAGTCACAAATGTACTACTATTATCATCCTCTTCAGACTCTTCGACTTCCTTGGCCATCAAACACAGCTTTTTACCAGAAGCATAACCAGCATCATCATCATCAGTATCACTGTCAGAAAATGAAGTAGAGCTGGTTTCATCCCAGTCATGATGTTCATCAACTAGAACCTTTTCTGGCTTCTTTCCCTTCTTATCAGTCTTTACACTTTCCTTCATCTGAGCCTTCATAGCTTTGTACTTGTTCTTGTACTTATCAGCTTTTGAGAAGGATTTAGCATTTGAATTTGAAGGTTTCCTGGACATGCATTCAGCAGCAAAATGTCCAACCTTCCCACAATTGTAACACTCAGATTTAAGAATTTTGACTAATTTGCTACCATACCTAGTACTCGGGTTCTTACTCCATTTGTATGACTTGCTGGTTCTATTACGATTGAACCTTTTGAACTGTCTTGCCAGCTAAGCCATACTTTCAGCAAACCCTTCCACATCATCTTCATCATCACTGCTCTCTTCAGACCAAGTACCACTTTCCACATCATCTTCAGCTGACTCTTCTTCTGCTATCAACTTTTGAACCAGCAAAGCTTTTTGAGCTTTCTTTTTAGCAGCAGCAATAAGAGCAGTATCATCTGTTTTAGAGGATTTTGAAGTGGTGGGGGCAGACTTAAAGTTTTCTTTCAAATTCAATTCAAGTTTAGCTTCTGCCTTCTCATTGTTCCAAAGTGTACCATATAGAGAAGACATGTTAAAGTTCTTTAAAGTCTGGGTGGTTCTTAGAGGGTCAGTAACAGGTTTCCATTTAGCAGGCAGTGAGTCAATGAATTTGTTTACTTGTTCAAAATCAGTATATGTGATTTTTAAAGTAAGCAGGTCAGCAACTAAGGAGTTAAACCTAATGAAGGTTTGCTTGAGGGTCTCACTCTTATAGGCAAAGAACATTTCATATTCTCTTTTCAAGGCAATAATCTTGTTTTGTCTAACCTCATCCATGCCCTCATAAGTAACATCTAGATAGTCTAACATAAGCTTAGCATTCAGCTTTCCTTTAATCAGTTTGAACAAGTGGTTAGGTAATGTTATAGCTAACAAGGTTCTGATCTTAGGGTCAAGTCCAACACGACGTTTATCCTCAGCATCCCATTTGCTGGAGTGAGGATAACTTCTCTGCCAGGAATGGCAGGAGTGTCAGCTGTAGCTGGAACACTACCAATAGTCTCAGTTGGGATAAATAGATCATCTGTGGCAATACCAGACATGAGTGGGTCAATAGACTCAAGGTGAAGCATGAACCTTGTGAAAGGACCCGTTCATATACATTATAAACGATTCACAATAGTTGATTACATCACGAGGTATTAGACCTCTATATGATACATATTACAAACATTGCATTCGTTTTTAAAACACAAACTTTCTTTACATCAAAAATTGACAGGCATGCATACCATTTCATAATATCCACTATCCAATTATAAATTAACTTAATAGTAATCTTTGATGAACTTAATGACTCGAATGCAACGTTCTTCGAAATATGCCATGAAATACTCCAAGTAATATCTTTAAAATAAGTAAATGCACAGCGGAAGATTTCTTTTATACCTGAGAATAAACATGCTTTAAAGTGTCAACCAAAAGGTTGGTGAGTTCATTAGTTTATCATAATCATTCATTTCCATCATTTTAATAGACCACAAGAATTTCATTTCCAGTTCTCATAAATATACGTCCCATGCATAGAGACAAAAATAATCATTCATATGGATTGAACACCTGGTAACCGACATTAACAATATGCATATAAGAATATCCCCATCATTCCGGGATCCTCCTTCGGACATGATATAAATTTCGAAGTACTAAAGCATCCGGTACTTTGGATGGGGTTTGTTAGGCCCAATAGATCTATCTTTAGGATTCGCTTCAATTAGGGTGTCTGTTCCCTAATTCTTAGATTACCAGACTTAATAAAAAGGGGCATATTCGATTTCGATAATTCAACCATAGAATGTAGTTTCACGTACTTGTGTCTATTTTGTAAATCATTTATAAAAATTGCGCATGTATTCTCAGCCCAAAAATATAAAGGGTAAAAAGGCAAATGAAACTCACCATACTGTATTTTGTAGTAAAAATACATATAACATCATTGAACAAGTGTAGGGTTGGCCTCGGATTCACGAACCTATATTAATTATATATATTTATATGACGGTCAATATTTGTCTAACAATTTAGGCCAAGTCATAGTGTACCACAATCCTAATGCTCGAGTCTGACTCAACAGTATAGTAACATGTTATATTACCCATGCTCAGTTAGGTCAAAAGTCAAAGGTTAAAGTAAAAACGAGGTCGCATGCAAAAATACAATAACTTATACAAAAAAAAAAAGATTTTTCGGTCAAACATGACTAAACGACCACTTCAGCGATTTTTAGAAAAATTATCGGAACTCCGATTGATAAACGGTCCAAGGATAAAAGTTACACATTACCAAAAAGATTAAGCATAAATTTTACAGAAGTAAACTAAAACTAGACAACTCGTAGTTGCCAACGCGGTTTCGGCGTTTCAAAGTTAATTTTTCAGCTTTAATAAAATTTACAAAAGTGACCGAGTAGCCTACTTTGGAGATTTTTAGAAAATTCCTCGAAACTCGGATTGACAAACGGTCAAAGCCTTCAAATTCTCGTTACCACAAAGATATAACATGATTTTTGGTAAAAGTAAACATACATCAGGCCGACCATGACAACTGATACAAAACTGACATTTTTAATAAAAAGTTTCAGCTCTTTTTAGAATTTTAAAATGTGATCAAACAGTCAACATTGACGATTTTTAGAAAAATCGTCGAGACTCAAATTGACAAACGGCCAGAGTCGTTTGTTAGACCTTACAGCAAAGAATTCAGTGGTATTTTTGTTTTAATCTGAAACAACGCAGATCATCGAGAATTTCAGTTTCCGTATCGACGTTTCATCAAAATTTACAAAACTTCTTTTATCCATAACTTGACAACCGTTCAACGAAACGAGACGTGCTTTATATGAAAATTCATCTACTCGACGAGTAGAATCCAAATAACCACTTTTTATTACCCAGAAAAGTAGTTCACTAATTATTAACAGCATTTTTAATTACGAAATTAATTGTTTAATTCATAACTTTCTAACCGTTCATCGAATCCATTCGATATCTAAATGAAAAGTTTTTAATTTTTCGATAGCTTTCCAAATACATGCATATCTTATACCTTATCTCATCCCTAGTATAACAACCTTTAAGATTCATCATAACCTATCTAAGGGCAATATCAAAAGTACAAGCATGCATAATCCTATTTTCTCGAGCACTAGTCAGGGATACACTATTAATATGTAAAAATTAAATTAGGAGTACTCACGTATCAATATTGCAGGAAAGGTACGTAGACACAACGGAGTTGACAAACACAAGTTTGACCTCACAAGCATACCCATGAACAATACCCATCACCTCCATAGCCATAACTCATAATTTCCTTAGCCCTATCCCACTCATAAAACTTATTTTTAGATCACGCGAGCAGACCCTCGTCGTAGTATTTTATATGAATAATACTAATAATAATAATACTAATACTAATACTAATAATAATAATTTGATTAATAACAATAATATAAATATAAATATAATTATGAAAACTAAGTGATATGTGTGTGTATGTGTTACTAAATATAAAGGAAAGAAGTAGTCCACAAAACATAATTCGTTCAATTTAAAGCATTTGTCACCACCTACTATGCCAGCTGTTTTCCACTTATCCCTTGCCATCGTTTTTTTTTTTTTTTTTTTTTTTTTGTCGCATGCTTGCTTCAAATTCACATGACTTCTTCTGCCGACAATTCTATGTAACATATGTTTTATATTTATATATTATTTAATATATAATATATTTAATCTTTAGAATTAATTAAATATTATATTATATTTACGTTCATGGTAAAAATATAATTTTTACAAAAATGACACGGTCGTGGTCTCACGACTCATGTACCACTTTCGGTTTTTCGGGCGCACTTTCGTACGTTTAGAAAACTAGCCTTTTACGTTACGCGACGTGTACCTTTTTCAAAAATTTGACTTACTCAACAATAAATTTCCTTTATAAAAATATAACTTATAAAATTGAGCGTTGTGGTCATTTACTTCTATAAATCAGTGACTCGTTGTTTGTCAAAATATTTTATTTTAAACTAAACGTTTTGTGACATGTACCTTTATTAATAACTAGACTTAAATTAATTAAAAACTAACCCACTTAAAGTGTAACTTTATCTTTTAAGTATTTTGATCATTTCCTTTTATAAATCCTAGTCTCATTGTTTATCAAAACATATATAATAATATTAGTTTAAATCAAAACGTTTTATGACTAGTTTGATATTGTAATTCATCTTTTTGTAACATATAAATATATTTTTTATTTAAAATATATAAACTTGTACATATTGTATATCATGGAAGTATTAATATAATAGTATAATAATTAGTTTTTGAAAACTAATAATAGTTCAAAATTTATTTTAAATTCGTTTAGAAAATCTTATAACACGTAACATTTACACTCTAAACCTATAATTCCTTTATATGCTAACGTTTATTTTAGTTTCCTTAACCTTTCTAAATAAAATAACTTCGTATCGATCGAATCAAATAACAAGGGTTATGAAATTCAATCCTCCACCAACTTTTGTCTAATCCCCAATAATTAACACTTTTGTTCTTATATACAATCACTTTTCCAAATATTCCGAATACCGTTAAAAGTAAGGGTTTTCTAATTCAAAGTGGACCACATAACAGAGACTCTTCATCCTAATTCAATGTATCTTATAAATCAATCATTTGATATTTTCATCTAAACATCGATAAGCATAATAAACTTATTTTGAAACAAAATACGTTCTTGTAAAGTATTATATATCTAATACCTTGTTAACGCCTTCACTTATTAAGTATTTATTATATACACATATCTATATACACATAGATGTTCGTGAATCGTTAGGCATGGTCAAATGGTAACTTGAATACATGAATATAGTTTCAAAACTTTCGAGACTCAACATTACAGATTTTTGCTTATCGTGTCGGATACATATGAAGATTAAAGTTTAAATTTGATCGGAAATTTCCGGGTCATCACATTACCTACCCGTTAAAAGAAATTTCGTCCCGAAATTTGATAGAGATTGTCATGGCTAACAGTAAGAATGTTATTATGACGAATGTAAACTGATACATAGAGTTTTATCATCATCGAGTAATATAGATAACCCAATTTGATTATGCGAAGAGTATAAGTGAAGCTATCGCAAAGGAGTGAAAATGAATAAATGCGGGGTTGACTTAACCCAGCGGCGTAGTCAAGATTGATTTCCGAAATTTAAGGAATTTAAAAGAAAATCTCCATAATAAGATTTGATTCGTCGGTAATTAAGGAGATTAGGATCCTCTTCGATTATACGCGATAATCTGCTCTGATCGCTCTGTCTATAAATCTACTCCTTCGTTTCCTTACAACTCACACCTTCCATTCTTTCTCCCTCAATTCATACTTTAAAGTATTCATCAATATGCTCCATCCCATTCTGATCCTTGATATACTCTTAACTTGCATATCTGTCATTCTTCTTTTTAATCTGCCACCAGAAGAATCTATTTACTTCTACTATACTCTTGGGTTTATAGTGTTTCTAGTTCTCCCGTGTCTTTACGTTGCTTTGTGCATCGATATATACGGTTTGTAATTTCCGGGTTGTTGTTAGAATTTTTATTTTTTTTTTTTTACACCTTCCCTTATATTTCGATGTCCCTGCTTCTGTCTTCTATAGTCATCATCATCCATAGTTAATGCTCTCTTCTATTTGCTGCGGTTTATACCCCGAATTTCTATTTCGGAGCTTTGTCCTTTCGTTTCTTCTTCTCGCGATTAAATAGCTCTCGTAATGGTCCGGAATTCGTATGTATGGATTTCAGAAGGAATATAGTAATTGTTCTAAGAAGGTAAGGGTAATGGTAAATCCTGATTTGTTAAATTACCAGAATACCCCGAAAAAGACCGAATCATCAAGAAATAGTTCCTTGATATGTTTAGAGATTAAGTAGAATGTAAGAGTCGTGTAAATGGTACATGATGACGGTATATTCTGTGAATCATCACGTCCATTAGAAACTTAGCATGAATTACCGTAATATAATGACGTTGATCAAGTGTCATTATATTATACTAGCCCATGCATCAGTTCCCAACACCACTTCAAAAACATTCATATTCAAATTTTTCAGAATTTAGGAACTAACACAGTTTCTTTTATGTTGCAGATATTACGGAGAGATAAATGATACTTGATAAGAATAGTTGTGAAAATATCTCCAAAGATATGGAGAATATGTATAATGGAAGATACGAAGATATCTTATAATATTTAAGATATGATGATGATGAAGAATATCTGTCTGTGAAGGTTTAGAATAAGAAGTAAGGTGTTTGCTAACGAGTTCAGCAGGCACTGATTTATTTGGATTCTTTGAAGGCAGATTTAGTCCTTGTGATTTGTCCACTGCTTCCTTCATACTTTTCTCAATTCGTTTTTCAGTACCAAATCTTTTCTTTTTCTGAGTTTTACCAACTCACCATCTTTTATCATCAAACCTTTGGCCGTTTAAACCATTTACCATTTTTATGTTTCCTATGCATTTAATGTTATAATATCTGAATCACTGGTTATCAATCCGATGTGGGTTCAGAAGAATCGTGTTTTAGATGATTAACTGCTGATGGTAATATGGTGGAATATGAAAGGTTCCCCAGTAACAATGACGAATAACAACGTATCTATCGGGTTTAAAATAAGATTAGTCCGACTGAAATGTCGAAATTGACTTGCTGGAGCTGTGACAAAATTGGCTACTTTGAAAAGGAATCGAAATGTTGTTTTTGCTAATAAATGCTAAAGAATTCGACGCGGGTACGTGTTAAACGATAACTTTGGTTTTGAGAGTTTTGCAGGTACAAGTCTTCGGGTAACGTGTGGTTGGATCATCATCTCGATTGTTCAATGTTTGAAGTGTCTTCCGGAATTCCTAAGGGTTTTAAATGCAGATTGTCATAGTCAATATCCAAATGATGAAATCTTCCTGAATTTCGAATGATTTTCATATACTTCTGGGTGTTACGAATAAAAGTGGTGTTCTATCACAGTTTTGAAGTCAAAGTATAGTTTTGAAAGATGTAAGAATCTAAGAGTGATAATTTCGGTTATATCTCAAATTGTATTTTGAGATTTCAAAACCAGAATATGTACTTAGATTTGAATGAGTATGGTGGTTTTGATTCCTATAGATGAATGTATATTGTTGTGAAAGTAGTGAATATAGTTGATGATTGCTGAATCAGATTCGGAGAATGTAATCATATTAATTGTGAATTCCAATACTTCTCGGGTATTACCTACCCGTTAAAAAATTTCACAAATAATATTTTGAACAAAAATTTTCATTACCGTCCTTATGAAAATATATGTGGATATATTTCCTTCAGATGTAATGCAGATTCAATGAGTTAATATAATATTAAGCTCATTTGATTTTTCGACTTGACTTAGAAATGAATAATCTCTAAAACATTAGAGATTACATAATCTTCTCCGAGTATTTCACTAATGCAATCAATACTTTAATATTTATTTTTATTGATATTCTTCAGTGAAGGATGTTGACGCTTGAAGAATTCTTGCGAACTTCGCAATGTACGATTGATGTTTTCTAAAAAAAATTTCGAGTGCATCGAAGATGAAAGTGTAAATTCAAACATGTTATTGAATGATACACTTGATTTATTATGAAATAAAATTCATTGAGTTGAAATGGAGATTGTAGTTAACGATGGTTAAGTTGTTAACGAAGGATGTATATCATAGCAGATTGGTAATATGAATTAACCGGATAGTTAAATTCCATGTATAATAGCTTAGTACAGAAAGATTTATCATGGTTTAAAAATGTATATATATATATATATATATATATATATATATATATATATATATATATATATATATATATATATATATATATATATATATATATATATAGGGTATACATATAAATTCTTCGGAGGAACTGAGTTAATACTTCATAACTCGTTGATACAATATACTCGTTGTTGATTCGTAATGATGTCCATGGTGATTCCTTGAATTGGCGGAGTTGGTGATGTTAGAGGTGTTGACGATTCTAACGATGTTGACAACACTGACTGTGTTGGTGAGGCTAAGGGTACTGTTGATGTGGTTGGTAAAACAAGTTTAGCTTGTACCTTACGCACAATTCTTGTTAGGGTTTCTACTCTTTCTTTTATCATTCTGGTTTACTCATCTGATTTATGGTTAAGGCTGAGATAGGTAGTCTCTATGACTTTTGAGATTACATAATCACCGCAGAATGTTTCTCAGATGAGGTTATGAATCAATACTTCATCGTTTGTTGTTGTTGGTACTCCTTGGTATCTTTGGTGCATGTGACGTTAATATCCGATATATAGATTGGGATATTGAGGCGTGTGATGCGGATGTGATTGTTGGTGTTGGTAATGATCCTGTGGATGTTAATGATGGTGGTTGTTGTTGACGCCGGTGATGCTGCTGGTGCTTATGGTATTGAGGCTTGCGATGTGGATGTTACTAGCGGTACTGGTTATGCTGTTGGTGCTGCTGATGGTGTTTGTAATCCTTGCACCATAATCTCCAAAACCGTCACGCGAGCGCGAAGTTCGTTAACTTCTGCTAGTACACCGGGATGATTTGCGGTTGGAGCGAGCGGATGAATAAGATTCATAATATGGGATAGTATATAATCATGACGAGATACTCTGGAGATAAGAGAGAAAATGGTGTTTCGAACAGGTTCGCCGGTAAGTGCTTCGGGTTCTTCACCAAGAGGTGATTGTGGTGGATGGAAGGGATCACCTTCTTCTTGTATCCAATGATTTAATATGTTACGAACCCATCCCCAATTTATCCAAAACAGATGATGGGAAATTGGTTGATCCATTCCGGTCACACTGCTTTCGGAGCTCGTGTGGAAATCCATATCGGCATAGCTGTAGGAATCTGAGGAGTTCGAACTGGTTGAGGGATCCATCTCGTAGAATCAGGGAAATGAATTTTCGGTATGGAATAGATTTTAGGAGTTAGATTTTGTATTATTCAATACATATTTTACATATGTATATATAATACCAAAATCCCATAATTTCCGGAGGAATCTTTGAAAAATGTTAGTCAAAGTTCACAGTAACAGATACGCCAAGATATTTATTCGTCTATACACTATTGTGCAATAATTGTAGGAAAACGCGTCTAGGCTTAGGAATGACAAGCAGGTAATTTCCTACAGAGGATAAGTAGATGATTTCCGACTTAAAATGATAAGCAAAACTTTTGACATGCAGACACGGTCGAAGTCCAGACTCACTAATGCATCTTAACGACTATCTGTTAGACACACTAATGCAAGACCTGGTTCGCTAAGACCACCGCTCTGATACCAACTGAAAGGACCCGTTCATATACATTATAAACGATTCACAATAGTTGATTACATCACGAGGTATTAGACCTCTATATGATACATATTACAAACATTGCATTCGTTTTTAAAACACAAACTTTCTTTACATCAAAAATTGACAGGCATGCATACCATTTCATAATATCCACTATCCAATTATAAATTAACTTAATAGTAATCTTTGATGAACTTAATGACTCGAATGCAACGTTCTTCGAAATATGCCATGAAATACTCCAAGTAATATCTTTAAAACAAGTAAATGCACAGCGGAAGATTTCTTTTATACCTGAGAATAAACATGCTTTAAAGTGTCAACCAAAAGGTTGGTGAGTTCATTAGTTTATCATAATCATTCATTTCCATCATTTTAATAGACCACAAGAATTTCATTTCCAGTTCTCATAAATATACGTCCCATGCATAGAGACAAAAATAATCATTCATATGGATTGAACACCTGGTAACCGACATTAACAATATGCATATAAGAATATCCCCATCATTCCGGGATCCTCCTTCGGACATGATATAAATTTCGAAGTACTAAAGCATCCGGTACTTTGGATGGGGTTTGTTAGGCCCAATAGATCTATCTTTAGGATTCGCTTCAATTAGGGTGTCTGTTCCCTAATTCTTAGATTACCAGACTTAATAAAAAGGGGCATATTCGATTTCGATAATTCAACCATAGAATGTAGTTTCACGTACTTGTGTCTATTTTGTAAATCATTTATAAAAATTGCGCATGTATTCTCAGCCCAAAAATATAAAGGGTAAAAAGGCAAATGAAACTCACCATACTGTATTTTGTAGTAAAAATACATATAACATCATTGAACAAGTGTAGGGTTGGCCTCGGATTCACGAACCTATATTAATTATATATATTTATATGACGGTCAATATTTGTCTAACAATTTAGGCCAAGTCATAGTGTACCACAATCCTAATGCTCGAGTCTGACTCAACAGTATAGTAACATGTTATATTACCCATGCTCAGTTAGGTCAAAAGTCAAAGGTTAAAGTAAAAACGAGGTCGCATGCAAAAATACAATAACTTATACAAAAAAAAAAGATTTTTCGGTCAAACATGACTAAACGACCACTTCAGCGATTTTTAGAAAAATTATCGGAACTCCGATTGATAAACGGTCCAAGGATAAAAGTTACACATTACCAAAAAGATTAAGCATAAATTTTACAGAAGTAAACTAAAACTAGACAACTCGTAGTTGCCAACGCGGTTTCGGCGTTTCAAAGTTAATTTTTCAGCTTTAATAAAATTTACAAAAGTGACCGAGTAGCCTACTTTGGAGATTTTTAGAAAATTCCTCGAAACTCGGATTGACAAACGGTCAAAGCCTTCAAATTCTCGTTACCACAAAGATATAACATGATTTTTGGTAAAAGTAAACATACATCAGGCCGACCATGACAACTGATACAAAACTGACATTTTTAATAAAAAGTTTCAGCTCTTTTTAGAATTTTAAAATGTGATCAAACAGTCAACATTGACGATTTTTAGAAAAATCGTCGAGACTCAAATTGACAAACGGCCAGAGTCGTTTGTTAGACCTTACAGCAAAGAATTCAGTGGTATTTTTGTTTTAATCTGAAACAACGCAGATCATCGAGAATTTCAGTTTCCGTATCGACGTTTCATCAAAATTTACAAAACTTCTTTTATCCATAACTTGACAACCGTTCAACGAAACGAGACGTGCTTTATATGAAAATTCATCTACTCGACGAGTAGAATCCAAATAACCACTTTTTATTACCCAGAAAAGTAGTTCACTAATTATTAACAGCATTTTTAATTACGAAATTAATTGTTTAATTCATAACTTTCTAACCGTTCATCGAATCCATTCGATATCTAAATGAAAAGTTTTTAATTTTTCGCTAGCTTTCCAAAGACATGCATATCTTATACCTTATCTCATCCCTAGTATAACAACCTTTAAGATTCATCATAACCTATCTAAGGGCAATATCAAAAGTACAAGCATGCATAATCCTATTTTCTCGAGCACTAGTCAGGGATACACTATTAATATGTAAAAATTAAATTAGGAGTACTCACGTATCAATATTGCAGGAAAGGTACGTAGACACAACGGAGTTGACAAACACAAGTTTGACCTCACAAGCATACCCATGAACAATACCCATCACCTCCATAGCCATAACTCATAATTTCCTTAGCCCTATCCCACTCATAAAACTTATTTTTAGATCACGCGAGCAGACCCTCGTCGTAGTATTTTATATGAATAATACTAATAATAATAATACTAATACTAATACTAATAATAATAATTTGATTAATAACAATAATATAAATATAAATATAATTATGAAAACTAAGTGATATGTGTGTGTATGTGTTACTAAATATAAAGGAAAGAAGTAGTCCACAAAACATAATTCGTTCAATTTAAAGCATTTGTCACCACCTACTATGCCAGCTGTTTTCCACTTATCCCTTGCCATCGTTGTTTTTTTTTTTTTTTTTTTTTTTTTGTCGCATGCTTGCTTCAAATTCACATGACTTCTTCTGCCGACAATTCTATGTAACATATGTTTTATATTTATATATTATTTAATATATAATATATTTAATCTTTAGAATTAATTAAATATTATATTATATTTACGTTCATGGTAAAAATATAATTTTTACAAAAATGACACGGTCGTGGTCTCACGACTCATGTACCACTTTCGGTTTTTCGGGCGCACTTTCGTACGTTTAGAAAACTAGCCTTTTACGTTACGCGACGTGTACCTTTTTCAAAAATTTGACTTACTCAACAATAAATTTCCTTTATAAAAATATAACTTATAAAATTGAGCGTTGTGGTCATTTACTTCTATAAATCAGTGACTCGTTGTTTGTCAAAATATTTTATTTTAAACTAAACGTTTTGTGACATGTACCTTTATTAATAACTAGACTTAAATTAATTAAAAACTAACCCACTTAAAGTGTAACTTTATCTTTTAAGTATTTTGATCATTTCCTTTTATAAATCCTAGTCTCATTGTTTATCAAAACATATATAATAATATTAGTTTAAATCAAAACGTTTTATGACTAGTTTGATATTGTAATTCATCTTTTTGTAACATATAAATATATTTTTTATTTAAAATATATAAACTTGTACATATTGTATATCATGGAAGTATTAATATAATAGTATAATAATTAGTTTTTGAAAACTAATAATAGTTCAAAATTTATTTTAAATTCGTTTAGAAAATCTTATAACACGTAACATTTACACTCTAAACCTATAATTCCTTTATATGCTAACGTTTATTTTAGTTTCCTTAACCTTTCTAAATAAAATAACTTCGTATCGATCGAATCAAATAACAAGGGTTATGAAATTCAATCCTCCACCAACTTTTGTCTAATCCCCAATAATTAACACTTTTGTTCTTATATACAATCACTTTTCCAAATATTCCGAATACCGTTAAAAGTAAGGGTTTTCTAATTCAAAGTGGACCACATAACAGAGACTCTTCATCCTAATTCAATGTATCTTATAAATCAATCATTTGATATTTTCATCTAAACATCGATAAGCATAATAAACTTATTTTGAAACAAAATACGTTCTTGTAAAGTATTATATATCTAATACCTTGTTAACGCCTTCACTTATTAAGTATTTATTATATACACATATCTATATACACATAGATGTTCGTGAATCGTTAGGCATGGTCAAATGGTAACTTGAATACATGAATATAGTTTCAAAACTTTCGAGACTCAACATTACAGATTTTTGCTTATCGTGTCGGATACATATGAAGATTAAAGTTTAAATTTGATCGGAAATTTCCGGGTCATCACACCTTGCCTTTCAAGTTTCATACTCATCTTCATCAAATTTGGGTGGTCTATTGGATGAGCCATTTTCAAGGTAAGCTGTATTTGAATATGCGGCCATGAGAGAATTCAGATCTAAGATATCAAATTATCAAGACTGAAGCTCTGATACCAGTTGTTGGTCCCTTGATAAACAACAAGAGTATTATAGGGAGGGGGTGAATACAATTCTTTTTGTTTAACTTAACAGTTTAAACGATTTAGTATTCAAGAAAGTAAATTAAATAGAGTCAAAGGTAATTTTCAATGGTTTATTCTTTATTGGTTGAATCACAAAGAATTACAACTATCCTTGGCGGAGTGATAGTTGGTTGATACAGATTTACCTAAGTATAGCTATTGAGGATATTTTAAGCTATTACACGTTTGGACTCTAAATAAGTAAAACCCACACCACTAGTTGTTACAATAGTGGATACACCAATTTATAGTAGTCTTATTAACCGTGTAATTGTTCTATTATCCACTGGTACATAGGATGTCTGTACTTGTGGGGACAACTGCATCAGAGAGCGTGCTCTCCTCTTTTCTCTTTGGTAGCTATTTGCAGGAACACCACAATTCGGTTTGGCACCACTATTTGTTTAAACAAATAGAATGTTGTGTTCTCTAGGCGTTGACAATGTATAACACATGTCTGCACATGCGTTAAACTTCTGCATTCTCACGTGGTCTTGTAAGGTCACTTGTCAGCCGCCGACGCGTGTCCTTTTCTGTTCAACTTTGTCTTTGACTGCTGTGGAATAGTACACTTGATGTAGACCACTCAGGAAACCACTATGCTTGTAATGGAGCATAGTTGTCTTGTGTAGTAAGCTGCATTCTAGCTATGCTGGTTCTTCATTGCTGAGCCACTTGATATTCTTGAATTGCTGGGTACACATTCTGTGTGAAATGTCCCGTTCATAGCGATTATAAACTTTTCATATTAATTGATTTCTTTGCGAGGTTTTGACCTCTATATGAGACGTTTTTCAAAGACTGCATTCGATTTTAAAAACAAACCATAACCTTTATTGATAAAGGTTTTTAAAGCATGACGTAGATTATCAAGTAATGATAATCTAGAATACAACGCTTTACAGACGACCATTACATAATGGTTTACAATAATATTACACATCAATTAAATTCTACGAATGCAGTTTTTAAACAATATTATACAAGCATGCAGACTCCAATTCCTGTCTTTATATAGCATGCAACAGCGGAAGCTTCTTAATAATCACCTGAGAATAAACATGCTTAAAACGTCAACAAAAATGTTGGTGAGTTATAGGTTTAACCTATATGTTATCAATTCATAATAATAGACCACAAGATTTCATTTTTCATAAGTAACATACAGGCATATAGCTATCTGTATAAAAATCATTCATATGATGAACACCTGGTAACCGACATTAACAAGATGCATATAGAATATCCCCATCATTCCGGAACACCCATCGGACATGATAAACTCGAAGTACTAAAGCATTCCAAATTCCAGAATGGGGGTTGTTAGTTCCCGTAGATCTACCTTTAGAATTCGCGTCAATTAGGGGCCAGTTCCCTAATTCTTAGGCTACCAAGCTAAAAGGGGCATATTCGATTTCGATCATTCAACCATAAAATGTAGTTTCACGTACTTGTGTCTATTTTGTAAAACATTTATAAAACTGCATGTATTCCCATCCCAAAAATATTAGATTTTAAAAGTGGGACTATAACTCACTTTCACAGATTTTTACTTCGTCGGAATTTAAGACTTGGCCACGGATCGATTCACGAACCTATAACAAATATATACATATATATCAAAGTATGATCGAAATATATTCACAACATTTTTTATTACGTTTTAATGATTTAAGTTTATTAAATTAGCGGTCCAACGTTAGTAATCTACAACTAGTTGTCCATAGTTAGATGTACAGAAATAAATCAATATATATTATCTCGAATCAATCCACGACCCAGTGTCTACAAGTCTCAGACTCGATCACAACTCAAAGTATATATATTATTTTGGAATCAACCTCAACCCTGTATAGCTAACTCAAGCATTACTGCATATATAGTGTCTATGGTTGTTCCAAATAATATATATAGATGGGTCGATATGATATGTCAAAACATTGTATACTTGTCTATGGTTTATCAAGGTTATATAATATGTTAGAGTACATGTATAATACAATATAAGTTAGTTAAGTTATGGTTAGAATTAGGGATGGCGCCCGCGGGTAACGGGCACGGGTTCTATATACCCGCGATCCGCCCGTCGGGTTTCTTTTTTGCACGTTGAGACCCGTTACCCGCCCACGGGTAAAAAAATTTCGCCCATGCCCGTGACCCGCGGGTAACCCGCGGGTAATAATAATATAAAACTTTTTATTAGAAAATCAAAATACTTTTATTAATTATAAAACTATATGTACAAGCTATGTGTATAATGACGTGAAAATTA
The DNA here is from genome assembly GCF_046630445.1 of Rutidosis leptorrhynchoides. Lineage (NCBI taxonomy): Eukaryota > Viridiplantae > Streptophyta > Magnoliopsida > Asterales > Asteraceae > Rutidosis > Rutidosis leptorrhynchoides. The sequence continues at coordinate 96,597,001 of NC_092334.1, read as the reverse complement.
AATTTTTTCTTGTATATAATATTAAATTTTTAATCTTTATTCAAATACTAGTAAAATAGCGTTTAAATTTAATAATTATAAGTATTAATTCGTGGGTAAATTTAGAAAAGTCTCATGTATTCACGGGTCGGGTTTTACCCGCGACAGGTAATATATACCCGCGACCCGCCCGCGACCCATTGGCGGGTATAGATTTTTACCCGTACCCGTGCCCAGGGGTAAGATTTAATGATTTTACCAGCCCATCGCGGATCGGGTTCCCGCGGTTCACGGGTTTTTTCTCGCCCATTGCCATCCCTAGTTAGAATAGATTTGTTACAAATTTCACGTAGCTACAACAAGCAAAAATATCCAATTTTGTTTTACCCATAACTTCTTCGTTTTAAATCCGTTTTGAGTGATTCAAGTTGCTATGATTTCATAATGAACTGAAATTAATGAAACTAAACAGAAAAAGTATAAGTTTATAGTCGGAAATACAGGTTACAAGTCTTTTTTGTAAGAGGTAGTCATTTCAGTCGAAAGAACGACGTCTTGATAACCATTTTGAAAAGCATACTTCCACTTTGAGTTTAACCATGATTTTTGGATATAGTTTCATGTTCATAAGAAAAATCATTTTCCCAGAAGGACAACTTCTAAATCAAAGTTTATCATAGTTTTTAATTATCAAACCCAAAACAGCCCGCGGTTACTACGACGGCGTATGTCCGGTTTTACGGTGTTCTTCGTGTTTCCAGGTTTTAAATCATTAAGTTAGCATATCATATAGATATATAACATGTGTTTAGTTGATTTTAAAAGTTAAGTTAGAAGGATTAACTTTGTTTGCGAACAAGTTTAGAGTTAACTAAACTATGTTCTAGTGATTACATGTTATAATCTTCGAATAAAATAGTTTTATATATATATGAATCGAATGATGTTATGAACATCATTACTATCTCAAGTTTAGTAGGTAAACCTACTGGAAGTGACAAAAATTGATCTAGCTTCAAAGGATTCTTGGATGGCTTGAAAGTTCTTGAAGTAGAATCATAACACGAAAACAAGTTCAAGTAAGATTATCACTCGAATTAAGATAGTTTATAGTTATACAAATCGAATCAAAGTTTGGATATGAATATTACCTTGAATAAGAAAGATAATCTACTGTAATTAAATATATAATCATGAAAAAGTTCGGGTCACTATACTGTGCTAATTGAAGAATACTGTCTACCTTGTGCTGGTAGACTAGACAACAAACTAAACACTCGACACATCAATATCTGCTGTCTATACATAAACAATCTTGTGCTGGCTGCACATTACATTTTAGTGCAAATAAATTCTGTTTTATCATAATTAAATCCTTAATTACTTTGGGGACTCAACAAGCATTCATTACCACGTAACGTATTTCAAGTTTCGACCTACAAAGAAAAAAACGTAAGTTAAGTTTCATTGAGTAATTAAACTTGCGTTACTATCATAGGCTGGTTATACCATTTGTCAAATGATAAAAGTTGTCTATTAGATGTTGATGCATACCTACTTATAACATAATATCATTTTATTCTATTTGGTAATACATATTGATACATACATACATAATTATGTGCCGAAATGTTTAATGAAATTCTACTTTCTTAATAAATTGGTTTAAACCATTGCTTGACATTGACTAAATTAATAATAGCATAACCTCATCAACAAAGGTAAATACGTTGATTATATTGTTTAAGGAAAATACGATAAAACATAATAGTTGACTCATATGTTGAAACAGGTAATTATTGTGCATGACAGAGAGTGTGTTCATAATAGTTGGTGTATGGCGTACAGGTCAATGAATGTTCATATTGTAGACTGCACTTACATTGATTTATCAATAAAACATTGGCATGAACAATCTGACCCAAACAAACTATGTAGTGACAAACTTGACCCATTTCATGAAGAGTGTAATCATGTCTAACCAAATCACTGATATACTTCCCCCAAGCCAATTTTGCCGTACTAATGTTGACCCAAATCATAGATAAACTTGGAAATCTGACCCAAGCTACCAAAATTGACCCAAGAAAATCTGACCCAAGCAATCCAATATTTATCTAACACCAAGTAGGGGTGTTCAAAACCGGATATCCGAAATTCGGATATCCGAAAATTCGGATAGTGGATTTGCCCATCCGATATCCGAATCCGAAATTTCGGATATCCGATTTTCGGATATCCGAAATTTCGGATTCGGATATCGGATTATCCGAAAATCCGAACTTCCAATTTCAATTTAAGATTAAATACAATTATATATAAAAAAACAATCCATCCATGCTCTTGCACATCACTAACTGTTCTTGAAAATATTGCACCAGTGTTTTGAATGAAAAAAGAACATGATTATCCCAACACAAACATAACACATGAATTACATAATACATAAGTCTCAAGTCTCAACACAAACATAACAAATTCAAAATACAAATTATCCATATTACTTTAAACCTAAGTTCAACATTCAAATTAAGAAACACTAACATAACAACGTGGTAAAGAACGAATCTTCAATTCTTCACACTTTCCAATCATCAAAAGAACGAAAGGACCACCTGTACATAAAATTAAAGTGATTAATTAACTAAATAAAGTGATAATCACAATTCTATAGAATTAATCATATTAAGCACAATAGTTTTATCGTAAGTTTCATGGCTTGAAAACATAAAACTACCTACACTGACAAATGGTAGAAACTAGTAAATATGCGAAATCATGTCTTTAGCATACTAACATAAATCAAACATATTAACATGCATAATGGTTCGATCGATTAAGCCTAAAAACAGTCAATTTATAATAAAAGTTTCAAAAGTCTAGTCCTTAGCTAAGGATTCATACGTTGTCCAAATGAGTACTAAAAGAAATTTAACTCATAATAAAAATGACGAAATAAAATAATTCAATAACGATAAACATATTTTTATAAATAAGTGCGAATAAATAAATGAAGACGGTATCAACGATAAACTTAAATATAACGAAACGCGAATAATTAAGTGAAGTAATCAAACACTGAAAAGTGTACAAAGAGAGTTGCAACTCCATATATAATTATCACCTACTTGAACTTACTGTCATCAATCTTAGGTTATATTATTTAAACAAGTTAACACTTACATACACATATTAACACTTAATGTCATCAATCTTAGGTTCTTTTATGAACCAATTTGGTGATTAATAAAAGCTACTAGTGGCTTGCAAAAAAAGGTAAAAAAAAATTGAATATGCATTCACTAACATTACAAAATATGAATTCACCCATCAATCGATTTGAACTTGGGGACACTTAAACACGAGTTATAACATTCAACATTGAAATCAAATACCAATTTATCACATTAATATCATCAAACAATTGTTCCAGTAATTGATAGAGTAATAATAATAATACCAAATAATATTGAATAATTGTTTCAGATATGACGATTTAGAAAATGAAATTAAAAGTTATTATAGATTTATAGTTACCTTAGACGACGGATGGAGACTAAAGATGAGATGATTAGATATGAGTGAAGATGCGATGCTGATTGAGGTTGAAATCGCCGTAAGAGTCGAGATTTAGATCTAGGGTTTTTAATTTTTACTTAGTAAAGTGAAAGAGAGAAAGAAGAGTCAGAGAGAAAGAAGACATAGAACTTTAGAAGAGTCGTACTTTTTTTCCAGCTGTTTGTCACTCCCTCACTCACTTGCCTATATAAAATATCTAGCATTATAATAAATTATAATTATAAATAAAAGTGTCAAAAATATTATTATTTATTAATGTATGTTTCGGATATCGGGTATCCGAATATCCAAATATTTTGAAAACTTCTATCCGAAACCCGAATCCGAAAAATCGGATATTCGATTTTCGGATATCCGAAAATTCGGATATCCGATTTTTCGTATATTTTTCGGATCGGATACACGGATATTCGGATTACGGATTCGGATTCGGATATTATGAACACCCCTAACACCAGGCACCAACAATATAATGTAAAAAGATATTTTTTTTCTTTAAACAAAAATAAAGTCTCTGTTTTTTTTGCATCAAAGCACGCCTACAAAAGCATTAGGAGTGCCTTTGTGTATGAGTGTCTACAGGGTCCTCAATGAAAAAAGCAATAATCTTTTTGTGAAAGTGGTCATTAATACGGATTTTAACTTCACTTCACAAACAAAAATATAACACACAAAGATACTGTATAACTTTTGGATTTAACAAATATATTTAATATTTTAAAAGAAAAAAAGAAAGAAAGAAAGCAAAAAAAGTGAATATTAAAATCCTTAACCTGCTGTCACACACTGTGGAATTAGAAGCATTAAAATCAACTTTTGTAAACTCTCAACCCATTTTGACATGTTTCAAATTCAACTAACTTTTAAACATTACTCGTTTAACTTGATTAACCAAACCAAATCAGCACCCTTAAAGTAAATGGGTCAAAAGGGATTTCAGTACCTTGCTTTCATATGAGCATAATTTCTCGATGAACTACTTTGAAGCTTTTTTTATTCCCATTGAAATATGAGTTCAGTAGATGCAAGTTCAGTTCATTTTCTGGATCCCATAAGTCTTCTTTAAACCTCATCATCAGTTTCACCACCATCTACATCAGAATACACATTGGTCGTATCTGAATGTGATCATCCAAAGCCAGACATAATATAAAAATCACAAGCAGAACTCTTTACCTACACACTATGAAAGGCTCCAGACCCGACAAACCGATGAACCTTAAAGAACCACCATTCTCCTGCAACAACATCACGAGCTATCGCTCTTGGGAAACTGATGATGGTGATGGTGAGAATGATGATCAACCTGTATTTCGCCCGGATACTTTCTTATATCACAAAAATTATCTGACATTCATTTTATTTAGACTCATTCAACCCACAAAAAACATAACTTCATACCGTTTCTTCACGATTCTGCATTCATTATGATTTCTGCTCAGAATCCCCTACAGCAACCTACAACTGACATGGATGTTTTATGTTAAAAAAACAAAATGTATAAATCTTATTTAATACAAATCAGAAATAAGTAACAAAATATTTCGAAACTTACTTGTTACATACCATAGATGCCGCCGGAAGATTCAATCGATTATTCATGATTCCGAAAAAGAAAACCCCTAATATGATGTCGAAGATGGGTTCTTTACTTCAATCGATTATTCACAATCCGCTACTAACGACGTCTGATTTGTTCGGTCAATTTGAATATATCATGTAAGTAATAGAGACTTTGTGTCTATTACGAAAGTATTAAATAAACAAAAAATATTCTTTATTACAACGTTAGTTCATAAGGGAACATGGATTATTTAGTTCACACATAATTATGATATACTTTTATAACATAATCAACCAATTACACATATACCCAAGTAGATCCGAAACAACCCCAACATTACAGTTCAATAAATTAGCAGTATATTTTCATTCCAAACTGTATATGAAAGTTTGATTTTTTTTCCAGAGTACCATTTTACGGTCCTTTAACAAAATTGTAAATTTAGTCAAAGTGCATAGTCTAAATTCAAAACCAACCCACACACTAACATAGAACATTTCATAAAAATTTAAGATAACAGTTTAATACCTGATCAGAGAAACGAAATTTCAAGAAGATTATAGTCCTTGAATAGGATTGTGTTCCAAGCCTATATAAACAAAGCGAAACGAAGCTTCAAACTCCAACGATAAACAAAAGTCAGCAAGCTATTCGATTCAATCTCATCTGGTATCCGTACATTAAACACAACGAATTTGTAGCACATCCCGTGATTTCAAAACCCTATGCATAAACAATAGGTATCATAAACTTTGTTAAAAACTCAATTAAAGGAACACTAAATTATGGAGGTGATTGCATTATGCTTGTACACTTTATGTAATTGATAAAATTGTTGCTGGGAAATAATTATGTAATATATCCAATATCTAATCCACTTTTAGGTATACCCAATTTCCATCAGAAGTTATCCCAAATAGGTCATTTGTAGCACAAACCCTAATTTCAAAACTCTAAATTCAAAACATTACATTAGAGATCGGTGTCAATGGTAAAACGAATAAGACATTTAATACAACCGTTGACTAACAATCTTTGAATTTAGGTTAACAATCATAAAGTTCGTAATTTAAAATCAAAACACAAATTCGGAATATATAGAACGGAGTAGTAAAAATCAGATTGATTGATATGTTCTTATTTGAAAAGCTCAGAGTTATATGTTTTACGTAGTATTTATTTTATGACTAACTATTTTCCATTAACTCGATAAATACAAAAACAAATAAATTCCCAAATTTAACTCGTAACCTTTGACCAAACCAAAAGGATGAGATCAGATCTTTTCCGGGAACCCACGAGTCCCACATCTCCGGCAACTCACTCCCTTCTAATTCTCTCATCTATAACTCTTCTCCGGCGAACTTCCACTTTCTCCGTCGCCGGCACACCGACAGTATAGGAAAAGCTACTCGAATACGATTTTTCCGTGGACCTCTAGCCTCCTAAAAGAAACATTTTTACAATTCAAGGCTATAATTTGAAATATAAGTGATGGAAAAAGGAAAGTTGAAAAAATTTGAGTGGAATTAATGTGAAAATAATAATTGTTGTTGAATATGTTAGAGTCAAAATGGAACATGTGCACATCACATGACTCCAACTGAATTAACAGAAAGTCCAGTAGAAATAATATTATAATAGTCCAGTAGTACTAATATAGTTCTTACCATTTGTAATAGGTTATCTTATGATTTGTTGTGTGTGAAAACACTTTCCTTTCCCCTATTCTCTGTAATCTTCTTGACTATAGTTTGGTTATCAATCAATAGTCAAATTGTAACAATTTCGAAACTGTTTCTTCTTCATACGTTTCCAGGTTGATTACGAAGAACTTCTCAGATTCTATTGAAAGCATGAGATTCATAACAGAATATTGTGGGAGTCGATGTGGTTGTGGATTTGATTACAGTGATATGAATGATGATTTGATGTTGTCTTATTGATTTGTTGTTTTGTTTTGATGAGTCTTTTGCATCATAAATGAATAAATACTGCTACTTCAATTGTATCATGTTCAAGTTTGATGCAGATTAAAGGCTTCATAGACAACCTCTTAGAGACGAAAACGAAATCAGAATTGATTCATGAAATCAAACCTTTGTTCAACAACAGAGGGGCCTGAATTTCGTGTTCTGTTATACTTATTATTTCCCATTGTGAAAAATTAGGGGTTTTCTGATTTTTGTTTAATACTGGATTTCGAATTGATTTTGAGGTTTTTAATTGTAATATTTTGTCAAAGTGTTCAGATTTGAAATTAGGGTTTGTAATTTTGAGAAGAACAATTTGAGCAAGTTAGATGAAGTGTAAAAAGATGATTTTATCCTCACATGCAATACACATGTTAACCTTTTGGTTGGAAGTTAGAAGGAGAGAATGTGATTGCACTTTTTTAAAAAATAAAAATATTATAAATGTAAAAAAAAAACGAAGGACTTTGACTGCTATTTCGTGTATAATCAAGAGAAGAACGGAGCAAAAGTCTAAATATAAATATAAATATAAAACATATTTTTTGTTTGCTAATTTTAGTTAAGTAGTAGGATAAAAAAAATGGTGTCCTTTCAATTGGTTGTCGATTAAACAAAGCATTCCCGTTAAGGTTGTCCTTTCACAAAGACATATTCTTCCTAGTAACCAAACAAAGTTATGTGTTTGGTGTGTGCTTGAAGACGAGACGATCGAACATTTGTTGCTTCATTGTAAGCGGTCTTTTAATATTTGGGCCGATTTTCGTTGGTGAAATTTTAGATGGGTTATCCCAAGAACGGTTGAAGAGTTCTCGTTCGATTGGTAACATGGTATGGGTGTTAAAGTCTCAAAGTATTGGATGATGATCGGTCCCGCAACTATATTTGGGCCATTTGGATAATCCGAAATGACCTCGTCTTTAATGGCAAGTTCACTTGTCGTTCTATCATTGTGCGAAACATCAAGTTAAAGGTCTTCTTATGAACAACGAACCTCAATTATTGTAACGTCTTTCAATCGTATGTATGGGACCATAATCCTTTTTTGTTATGTATGTAGGTCTTCGATTACCTATTTTGTATTTTCTTTCATTTCATGATCGAGCATGACTCCATCATTGTATTTTTTGGGAGTTTCTTCATTGTTTTGATGAAGTTTTTTCTTATATAAAAATTTCGCCTTTGATAAAAAGAAAAGGATAAAAAATGGTGATCACATTAGTGTTATTTGTTAGTTAATCTTATTAAATGGACGAATCTGATTTATTTTATTTTAATGATTCTACCGTTAGAAGTGGCCCCTATTTTTTAATGAGTCTATAGACTTTCTTTTAATACATACGAGATTAAGATTATTATTAGATATACTAAACCATGAGGTGGTGGTGAAGTGGTAAGACTCTGGCCTTTCAACGCGGAGGTCAAGAGTTCAATTTCATGAAACTACAAAGTTATTCTTCCTCATGGCCATGTAGGTTTGCCTGCAATGACTCCGGTCTACTCGCAAAGCGGGTATTCGCCCTATATTAGCCAGTTCAAAAACTTGGATGCCGAGGCTAATAAAAAAGAATTAGATATACAACATTTTAATAAAGCATGTCACAATTTGATTTATAGTACTCAAGTAAACATTAAAATGTCATTCTTATAAATTTATTTTGAATTTGAATATTTTCTTACTACTAAATGCTAACTTGATAATAAATAGAAGTTTTTATTACATTGATGTTTAAACAATCAAAGTTTTAATTACAACACAACAACAACAACAACAACAACAACAACAACAACAACAACAACAACAACAACAAAACCAAATACCACATGAGTGGTGTATGTAGGAGGTGAGATATAACACTTTAACGACACGTCAAAGTACACTTGACGACCATCGTTATCTTGGTCCTACAGCTTGATCATAACTCTATATGAATTTGATAAATAACCTTGCATTCTTTATTTAAAAATGATTTTCTATAAAGGAAACCTACCAAAATATGTAAGTTTAGAAAAACCATACATAAATTCTTAACCAAAAGTTGACCAAAACAAAGTCAACAAACACCCATAATTTAATGTATCAAAATAGAATGCAAGTTAATGTTTAACAAAAGCTGCCATCATAAATATGCAGACTCTCTAAGCACAGCGGAAGCAATCAATCAGGAACCTGAGAATAAAACATGCGAGTAATTGTCAACAAAAATGTTGAGTGAATTATAGGTTTAACACTGCAAACAATATTTAATTTAAACCATAAAAATTTATGTTTAAAAACATAAAGACTCATTTTGGACCACAAAATTATATGCTCGAAAACATATAAAAAACATTATTTCATTAACCCGTGAGCCACCTGGTAATCACTTAACTGTGACGACCCGGAAATTTCCGACCAAATTTAAACTTAATCTTTATATAATTCCGACACGATAAGCAAAGTCTGTAATGTTGATTCTCGAAAATTTTGAAAACTATGTTCATATATTCAAATTACCCTTTGACTATTTCCGACGATTCACGAACAACTATTTATAAATAGGTATGTATATATTTAAATAAGTATATATATGATTTGAAATATAATTTATGATGTAATTGTTAGAAAATAATTATATAAAAATAATAATTATTATTTAAAACATATCTATATACAAATAAAGTATATTAAAAATAAATATTAAATGATTGTAATACTCGTTTGATGTCCCGATTGATATTAAGCAAGTTAAATTCGAACTTATATGATTTTAAATTAAATGGTGAGCCGAAAATGAGTTTTACAAATTTTAGGCTTATTAAAAATGTATCTAGGAACTATTTGTTGAATTTTTATACTTAGTATATTTTACATATGAGGTTGAGAGTGATTAATTAATTTGATTCTTAATTAATAATTTTAAACAGTTAATGACCAAAAATTACACCATAATGACTGAAATAAATAAATACATGAAATGTCCCGTTCTTATTGATTAAAAACGTTCCATATTAATTGATTTCGTTGCGAGGTTTTGACCTCTATATGAGACGTTTTTCAAAGACTGCATTCATTTTTAAAACAAACCATAACCTTTATTTCATAAATAAAGGTTTAAAAAGCTTTACGTAGATTATCAAATAATGATAATCTAAAATATCCTGTTTACACACGACCATTACATAATGGTTTACAATACAAATATGTTACATCGAAATCAGTTTCTTGAATGCAGTTTTTACACAATATCATACAAATATGGACTCCAAATCTTGTCCTTATTTTAGTATGCAACAGCGGAAGCTCTTAATATTCACCTGAGAATAAACATGCTTTAAACGTCAACAAAAATGTTGGTGAGTTATAGGTTTAACCTATATATATCAAATCGTAACAATAGACCACAAGATTTCATATTTCAATACACATCCCATACATAGAGATAAAAATCATTCATATGGTGAACACCTGGTAACCGACAATAACAAGATGCATATATAAGAATATCCCCATCATTCCGGGACACCCTTCGGATATGATATAAATTTCGAAGTACTAAAGCATCCGGTACTTTGGATGGGGTTTGTTAGGCCCAATAGATCTATCTTTAGGATTCGCGTCAATTAGGGTGTCTGTTCCCTAATTCTTAGATTACCAGACTTAATAAAAAGGGGCATATTCGATTTCGATAATTCAACCATAGAATGTAGTTTCACGTACTTGTGTCTATTTTGTAAATCATTTATAAAACCTGCATGTATTCTCATCCCAAAAATATTAGATTTTAAAAGTGGGACTATAACTCACTTTCACAGATTTTTACTTCGTCGGGAAGTAAGACTTGGCCACTGGTTGATTCACGAACCTATAACAATATATACATATATATCAAAGTATGTTCAAAATATATTTACAACACTTTTAATATATTTTGATGTTTTAAGTTTATTAAGTCAGCTGTCCTCGTTAGTAACCTACAACTAGTTGTCCACAGTTAGATGTACAGAAATAAATCGATAAATATTATCTTGAATCAATCCACGACCCAGTGTATACGTATCTCAGTATTGATCACAACTCAAACTATATATATTTTGGAATCAACCTCAACCCTGTATAGCTAACTCCAACATTCACATATAGAGTGTCTATGGTTGTTCCGAAATATATATAGATGTGTCGACATGATAGGTCGAAACATTGTATACGTGTCTATGGTATCTCAAGATTACATAATATATAATACAAGTTGATTAAGTTATGGTTGGAATAGATTTGTTACCAATTTTCACGTAGCTAAAATGAGAAAAATTATCCAATCTTGTTTTACCCATAACTTCTTCATTTTAAATCCGTTTTGAGTGAATCAAATTGCTATGGTTTCATATTGAACTCTATTTTATGAATCTAAACAAAAAAAGTATAGGTTTCTAGTCGGAAAAATAAGTTACAAGTCGTTTTTGTAAAGGTAGTCATTTCAGTCGAAAGAACGACGTCTAGATGACCATTTTAGAAAACATACTTCCACTTTGAGTTTAACCATAATTTTTGGATATAGTTTCATGTTCATAATAAAAATCATTTTCTCAGAATAACAACTTTTAAATCAAAGTTTATCATAGTTTTTAATTAACTAACCCAAAACAGCCCGCGGTGTTACTACGACGGCGTAAATCCGGTTTTACGGTGTTTTTCGTGTTTCCAGGTTTTAAATCATTAAGTTAGCATATCATATAGATATAGAACATGTGTTTAGTTGATTTTAAAAGTCAAGTTAGAAGGATTAACTTTTGTTTGCGAACAAGTTTAGAATTAACTAAACTATGTTCTAGTGATTACAAGTTTAAACCTTCGAATAAGATAGCTTTATATGTATGAATCGAATGATGTTATGAACATCATTACTACCTTAAGTTCCTTGGATGAACCTACTGGAAAAGAGAAAAATGGATCTAGCTTCAATGGATCCTTGGATGGCTCAAAGTTCTTGAAGTAAAATCATGACACGAAAACAAGTTCAAGTAAGATCATCACTTGAAATAAGATTGTTATAGTTATAGAAATTGAACCAAAGTTTGAATATGATTATTACCTTGTATTAGAATGATAACCTACTGTAAGAAACAAAGATTTCTTGAGGTTGGATGATCACCTTACAAGATTGGAAGTGAGCTAGCAAACTTGAAAGTATTCTTGATTTTATGAAACTAGAACTTTTGGAATTTATGAAGAACACTTAGAACTTGAAGATAGAACTTGAGAGAGTTCAATTAGATGAAGAAAATTGAAGAATGAAAGTGTTTGTAGGTGTTTTTGGTCGTTGGTGTATGGATTAGATATAAAGGATATGTAATTTTGTTTTCATGTAAATAAGTCATGAATGATTACTCATATTTTTGTAATCTTATGAGATATTTCATGCTAGTTGCCAAATGATGGTTCCCACATGTGTTAGGTGACTCACATGGGCTGCTAAGAGCTGATCATTGGAGTGTATATACCAATAGTACATACATCTAAAAGCTGTGTATTGTACGAGTACGAATACGGGTGCATACGAGTAGAATTGTTGATGAAACTGAACGAGAATGTAATTGTAAGCATTTTTGTTAAGTAGAAGTATTTTGATAAGTGTATTGAAGTCTTTCAAAAGTGTATAAATACATATTAAAACACTACATGTATATACATTTTAACTGAGTCGTTAAGTCATCGTTAGTCGTTACATGTAAGTGTTGTTTTGAAACCTTTAGGTTAACGATCTTGTTAAATGTTTTTAACCCAATGTTTATAATATCAAAAGAGATTTTAAATTATTATATTATCATGATATTATGATGTACGAATATCTCTTAATATGATATATATACATTAAATGTCGTTACAACGATAAACGTTACATATATGTCTCGTTTCAAAATCATTAAGTTAGTAGTCTTGTTTTTACATATGTAGTTCATTGTTAATATAATTAATGATATGTTTACTTATCATAATATCATGTTAACTATATATTAACCATATATATGTCATCATATAGTTTTTTTTACAAGTTTTAACGTTCGTGAATCACCGGTCAACTTGGGTGGTCAATTGTCTATATGAAACCTATTTCAATTAATCAAGTCTTAACAAGTTTGATTGCTTAACATGTTGGAAACATTTAATCATGTAAATATCAATCTCAATTAATATATATAAACATGGAAAAGTTCGGGTCACTACAGTACCTACCCGTTAAATAAATTTCGTCCCGAAATTTTAAGCTGTTGAAGGTGTTGACGAATCTTCTGGAAATAGATGCGGGTATTTCTTCTTCATCTGATCTTCACGCTCCCAGGTGAACTCGGGTCCTCTACGAGCATTCCATCGAACCTTAACAATTGGTATCTTGTTTTGCTTAAGTCTTTTAACCTCACGATCCATTATTTCGACGGGTTCTTCGATGAATTGAAGTTTTTCGTTGATTTGGATTTCATCTAACGGAATAGTGAGATCTTCTTTAGCAAAACATTTCTTTAAATTCGAGACGTGGAAAGTGTTATGTACAGCCGCGAGTTGTTGAGGTAACTCTAGTCGGTAAGCTACTGGTCCGATACGATCAATAATCTTGAATGGTCCAATATACCTTGGATTTAATTTCCCTCGTTTACCAAATCGAACAACGCCTTTCCAAGGTGCAACTTTAAGCATGACCATCTCTCCAATTTCAAATTCTATATCTTTTCTTTTAATGTCAGCGTAGCTCTTTTGTCGACTTTGGGCGGTTTTCAACCGTTGTTGAATTTGGATGATCTTCTCGGTAGTTTCTTGTATAATCTCCGGACCCGTAATCTGTCTATCCCCCACTTCACTCCAACAAATCGGAGACCTGCACTTTCTACCATAAAGTGCTTCAAACGGCGCCATCTCAATGCTTGAATGGTAGCTGTTGTTGTAGGAAAATTCTGCTAATGGTAGATGTCGATCCCAACTGTTTCCGAAATCAATAACACATGCTCGTAGCATGTCTTCAAGCGTTTGTATCGTCCTTTCGCTCTGCCCATCAGTTTGCGGATGATAGGCAGTACTCATGTCTATACGAGTTCCTAATGCTTGCTGTAATGTCTGCCAGAATCTTGAAATAAATCTGCCATCCCTATCAGAGATAATAGAGATTGGTATTCCATGTCTGGAGATGACTTCCTTCAAATACAGTCGTGCTAACTTCTCCATCTTGTCATCTTCTCTTATTGGCAAGAAGTGTGCTGATTTGGTGAGACGGTCAACTATTACCCAAATAGTATCAAAACCACTTGCAGTCCTTGGCAATTTAGTGATGAAATCCATGGTAATGTTTTCCCATTTCCATTCCGGGATTTCGGGTTGTTGAAGTAGACCTGATGGTTTCTGATGCTCAGCTTTGACCTTAGAACACGTCAAACATTCTCCTACGTATTTAGCAACATCGGCTTTCATACCCGGCCACCAAAAATGTTTCTTGAGATCCTTGTACATCTTCCCCGTTCCAGGATGTATTGAGTATCTTGTTTTATGAGCTTCTTTAAGTACCATTCCTCTCATATCTCCAAATTTTGGTACCCAAATCCTTTCAGCCCTATACCGGGTTCCGTCTTCCCGAATATTAAGATGCTTCTCCGATCCTTTGGGTATTTCATCCTTTAAATTTCCCTCTTTTAAAACTCCTTGTTGCGCCTCCTTTATTTGAGTAGTAATGTTATTATGAATCATTATATTCATAGATTTTACTCGAATGGGTTCTCTGTCCTTCCTGCTCAAGGCATCGGCTACCACATTTGCCTTCCCCGGGTGGTAACGAATCTCAAAGTCGTAATCATTCAATAATTCAATCCACCTACGCTGCCTCATATTCAGTTGTTTCTGATTAAATATGTGTTGAAGACTTTTGTGGTCAGTATATATAATACTTTTGACCCCATATAAGTAGTGCCTCCAAGTCTTTAATGCAAAAACAACCGCGCCTAATTCCAAATCATGCGTCGTATAATTTTGTTCGTGAATCTTCAATTGTCTAGACGCATAAGCAATCACCTTCGTTCGTTGCATTAATACACAACCGAGACCTTGCTTTGATGCATCACAATAAATCACAAAATCATCATTCCCTTCAGGCAATGACAATATAGGTGCCGTAGTTAGCTTTTTCTTCAATAACTGAAACGCTTTCTCTTGTTCATCATTCCATTCAAATTTCTTCCCTTTATGCGTTAATGCAGTCAAGGGTTTTGCTATTCTGGAAAAGTCTTGGATGAACCTTCTGTAGTAACCAGCTAGTCCTAAAAACTGGCGTATGTGTTTCGGAGTTTTCGGGGTTTCCCACTTTTCAACAGTTTCTATCTTTGCCGGATCCACCTTAATACCTTCTTTGTTCACTATGTGACCGAGGAATTGAACTTCTTCCAACCAAAATGCACACTTTGAAAACTTAGCGTACAATTCTTCCTTCCTCAATACTTCTAACACCTTTCTCAAATGTTCACCGTGTTCTTGGTCATTCTTTGAGTAAATAAGTATGTCATCAATGAAAACAATGACAAACTTGTCAAGGTATGGTCCACACACTCGGTTCATAAGGTCCATGAACACAGCTGGTGCATTAGTTAAACCAAACGGCATGACCATAAACTCGTAATGACCGTAACGTGTTCTGAAAGCAGTCTTTGGAATATCATCTTCTTTCACCCGCATTTGATGATACCCGGAACGTAAGTCAATCTTTGAATAAACAGACGAGCCTTGTAGTTGATCAAATAAGTCATCGATTCTCGGTAGTGGGTAGCGGTTCTTGATGGTAAGTTTGTTCAACTCTCGGTAGTCGATACACAACCTGAATGTACCATCTTTCTTCTTGACAAACAAAACAGGAGCTCCCCACGGTGATGTGCTTGGTCGAATGAAACCACGCTCTAAAAGTTCTTGTAATTGGCTTTGTAGTTCTTTCATCTCGCTGGGTGCGAGTCTGTAAGGAGCACGAGCTATTGGTGCAGCTCCTGGTACAAGATCTATTTGAAATTCAACGGATCGATGTGGGGGTAATCCCGGTAATTCTTTCGGAAATACATCAGGAAATTCTTTTGCGACGGGAACATCATTGATGCTCTTTTCTTCAGTTTGTACTTTCTCGACGTGTGCTAGAACAGCATAGCAACCTTTTCTTATTAGTTTTTGTGCCTTCAAATTACTAATAAGATGTAGCTTCGTGTTGCCCTTTTCTCCGTACACCATTAAGGGTTTTCCTTTTTCTCGTATAATGCGAATTGCATTTTTGTAACAAACGATCTCCGCTTTCACTTCTTTCAACCAGTCCATACCGATTATCACATCAAAACTCCCTAACTCTACTGGTATCAAATCAATCTTAAATGTTTCGCTAACCAGTTTAATTTCTCGATTCCGACATATATTATCTGCTGAAATTAATTTACCATTTGCTAATTCGAGTAAAAATTTACTATCCAAAGGCGTCAATGGACAACTTAATTTAGCACAAAAATCTCTACTCATATAGCTTCTATCCGCACCCGAATCAAATAAAACGTAAGCAGATTTATTGTCAATAAGAAACGTACCCGTAACAAGCTCCGGGTCTTCCTGTGCCTCTACCGCATTAATATTGAAAACTCTTCCACGGCCTTGTCCATTCGTGTTCTCCTGGTTCGGGCAATTTCTAATAATGTGGTCTGGTTTTCCACATTTATAACAAACTACATTGGCATAACTTGCTCCGACACTACTTGCTCCGCCATTACTCGTTCCGACACCATTTGTTCCTTTCGTTCTATTAACCCCTGGTCCGTAGACCTCACACTTCATCGCGCTATGACCATTTCTTTTACACTTGTTGCAAAATTTGGTGCAGAACCCCGAGTGATTCTTTTCACACCTTTGGCATAGTTGCTTCTGATTGTTGTTGTTGTTGCGGTTATTATTGTTGTTGGGATGATTGTTGTAGTTGCTGTTGTTGTTGTTGTTGTTGTTGGGCCGTTTGTTGTAGTTGCGATTGATGTTGCGATTGTTGGGATAATTGTTGCGATTATTGTTGTAATTGCTGTTGTTGTTGTATTGGTGATTCTTATCACCGTTTTCCTCCCACTTTCTTTTGACTTGCTTCACATTGGCCTCTTCAGCAGTCTGTTCTTTAATTCTTTCTTCAATCTGGTTCACTAGTTTGTGAGCCATTCTACATGCCTGTTGTATGGAGGCGGGCTCGTGTGAACTTATATCTTCTTGGATTCTTTCCGGTAATCCTTTCACAAACGCGTCGATCTTCTCTTCCTCATCTTCGAATGCTCCCGGACACAATAGGCACAATTCTGTGAATCGTCTTTCGTACGTGGTAATATCAAATCCTTGGGTTCGTAACCCTCTAAGTTCTGTCTTGAGCTTATTGACCTCGGTTCTGGGACGGTACTTCTCGTTCATCAAGTGCTTGAATGCTGACCACGGTAGTGCGTACGCATCGTCTTGTCCCACTTGCTCTAGATAGGTATTCCACCATGTTAACGCAGAACCTGTGAAGGTATGCGTAGCGTACTTTACTTTGTCCTCTTCAGTACACTTACTTATGGCAAACACCGATTCGACCTTCTCGGTCCACCGTTTCAATCCGATCGGTCCTTCGGTTCCATCAAATTCCAAAGGTTTGCAGGCAGTGAATTCTTTGTAGGTGCATCCTACATGATTTCCTGTACTGCTAGATCCAAGGTTATTGTTGGTATGTAGCGCAGCCTGTACTGCGGCTATGTTTGAAGCTAGAAAAGTACGGAATTCCTCTTCATTCATATTCACGGTGTGTCGAGTAGTCGGTGCCATTTCCTTCAAAATAGTTAAATGGAACAAGTTAATCATACAGAATATTAAGAGTAGTTAATAGTATTTCGTAGCATAATATGAACTCATTTATAAAAGCTTTTTCTTCATATTAGCGTTTTATAAGTTTAAATTCGGGTAGTACCTACCCGTTAAGTTCATACTTAGTAGCTAATATACAATTCAACTACTACAATTCTATATGAAAAACTGATTATAATAATATTTCGCGTTCAAACTTTTATACAATATTTTACAAACTTACAATACCGCTTATTTTACATAAAGCATGAAATATAGCACACAATAACTTTGATACAAGATAGTTGTGAAGACAATTCTAGCTAGTACACAAGTCGTTCAGCAAAGGCAATAAAGACACGTAATTCATACGTCCAGAAACAAGTCATGCATTCTGGTTTTACTAGGACTACTTCCCATCCTTGGTCTTGTGCAACATAACCGTTATGGCCGTTGATAAGACAGCGTGTTGTAACGTCATCAAAGGGACGAGGGTTACGTAATGTCCAACAGTCCCGTAATAATCTAAAAACCTCATTTCTTACCCCAATTACCGACTCCGTCACTTGTGGAAACGTTTTGTTTAATAGTTGTAGCCCGATGTTCTTGTTCTCACTTTGGTGAGAAGCGAACATTACTAATCCGTAAGCATAACATGCTTCTTTATGTTGCATGTTAGCCGCTTTTTCTAAATCACGAAGTCCAATATTCGGATATATTGAGTCAAAATAATTTCTTAACCCGTTGCGTAAAATAGCATTTGGGTTCCCCGCAATATATGCGTCAAAGTAAACACATCGTAACTTATGGGTTTCCCAATGTGATATCCCCCATCTTTCAAACGAAAGTCTCTTATAAACCAAGACATTCTTGGAACGTTCTTCGAATGTCTTACAAACTGATCTCGCCTTAAATAGTTGTGCCGAAGAATTCTGGCCGACTCTAGACAAGATTTCATCAATCATGTCTCCGGGTAGGTCTCTTAAAATATTGGGTTGTCTATCCATTTTGTGTTTTTAAACTGTAAAATAGACAAGAGTTAGATTCATAAAAAAAAATACTTATTAATACAAGCAATTTTTACATATATCATAAAGCATAAGAACACTATATTCCATATATTACACCACACGAATACAACTATCTTATTCCGACTCGCTCGTTTCTTCTTCTTCGGTTTTGGTTCGTTTTGCCAAGTTTCTAGGGATATATGATGTTCCCCTAATACGAGCCGTCGTTGTCCACATTGGTTTAGAAAAACCTGGTGGTTTAGAGGTTCCCGGGTCATTGTTACAACTTAAGGACTTCGGGGGTTGACGATACATATAAAGTTCATCGGGGTTGGAATTAGATTTCTCTATTTTTATGCCCTTTCCCTTATTATTTTCTTTTGCCTTTTTAAATTCAGTTGGGGTAATTTCTATAACATCATCGGAATTCTCATCGGAATCCGATTCATCAGAGAATTGGTAATCCTCCCAATATTTTGCTTCCTTGGCGGAAACACCATTGACCATAATTAACTTTGGTCGGTTGGTTGAGGATTTTCTTTTACTTAACCGTTTTATTATTTCCCCCACCGGTTCTATTTCTTCATCCGGTTCCGATTCTTCTTCCGGTTCCGACTCTTCTTCCGGTTCCTCTTCGGGAACTTGTGAATCAGTCCACAAATCATTCCAATTTACATTTGACTCTTCATTATTATTAGATGAGTCAATGGGACTTGTTCTAGAGGTAGACATCTATCACATAATATCAAACACGTTAAGAGATTAATATATCACATAATATTCATATGTTAAAAATATATAGTTTCCAACAAAAATGTTAAGCAATCATTTTTAAAGAAAACACGGTCGAAGTCCAGACTCACTAATGCATCCTAACAAACTCGATAAGACACACTAATGCAAATTTTCTGGTTCTCTAAGACCAACGCTCGGATACCAACTGAAATGTCCCGTTCTTATTGATTAAAAACGTTCCATATTAATTGATTTCGTTGCGAGGTTTTGACCTCTATATGAGACGTTTTTCAAAGACTGCATTCATTTTTAAAACAAACCATAACCTTTATTTCATAAATAAAGGTTTAAAAAGCTTTACGTAGATTATCAAATAATGATAATCTAAAATATCCTGTTTACACACGACCATTACATAATGGTTTACAATACAAATATGTTACATCGAAATCAGTTTCTTGAATGCAGTTTTTACACAATATCATACAAATATGGACTCCAAATCTTGTCCTTATTTTAGTATGCAACAGCGGAAGCTCTTAATATTCACCTGAGAATAAACATGCTTTAAACGTCAACAAAAATGTTGGTGAGTTATAGGTTTAACCTATATATATCAAATCGTAACAATAGACCACAAGATTTCATATTTCAATACACATCCCATACATAGAGATAAAAATCATTCATATGGTGAACACCTGGTAACCGACAATAACAAGATGCATATATAAGAATATCCCCATCATTCCGGGACACCCTTCGGATATGATATAAATTTCGAAGTACTAAAGCATCCGGTACTTTGGATGGGGTTTGTTAGGCCCAATAGATCTATCTTTAGGATTCGCGTCAATTAGGGTGTCTGTTCCCTAATTCTTAGATTACCAGACTTAATAAAAAGGGGCATATTCGATTTCGATAATTCAACCATAGAATGTAGTTTCACGTACTTGTGTCTATTTTGTAAATCATTTATAAAACCTGCATGTATTCTCATCCCAAAAATATTAGATTTTAAAAGTGGGACTATAACTCACTTTCACAGATTTTTACTTCGTCGGGAAGTAAGACTTGGCCACTGGTTGATTCACGAACCTATAACAATATATACATATATATCAAAGTATGTTCAAAATATATTTACAACACTTTTAATATATTTTGATGTTTTAAGTTTATTAAGTCAGCTGTCCTCGTTAGTAACCTACAACTAGTTGTCCACAGTTAGATGTACAGAAATAAATCGATAAATATTATCTTGAATCAATCCACGACCCAGTGTATACGTATCTCAGTATTGATCACAACTCAAACTATATATATTTTGGAATCAACCTCAACCCTGTATAGCTAACTCCAACATTCACATATAGAGTGTCTATGGTTGTTCCGAAATATATATAGATGTGTCGACATGATAGGTCGAAACATTGTATACGTGTCTATGGTATCTCAAGATTACATAATATATAATACAAGTTGATTAAGTTATGGTTGGAATAGATTTGTTACCAATTTTCACGTAGCTAAAATGAGAAAAATTATCCAATCTTGTTTTACCCATAACTTCTTCATTTTAAATCCGTTTTGAGTGAATCAAATTGCTATGGTTTCATATTGAACTCTATTTTATGAATCTAAACAAAAAAAGTATAGGTTTCTAGTCGGAAAAATAAGTTACAAGTCGTTTTTGTAAAGGTAGTCATTTCAGTCGAAAGAACGACGTCTAGATGACCATTTTAGAAAACATACTTCCACTTTGAGTTTAACCATAATTTTTGGATATAGTTTCATGTTCATAATAAAAATCATTTTCTCAGAATAACAACTTTTAAATCAAAGTTTATCATAGTTTTTAATTAACTAACCCAAAACAGCCCGCGGTGTTACTACGACGGCGTAAATCCGGTTTTACGGTGTTTTTCGTGTTTCCAGGTTTTAAATCATTAAGTTAGCATATCATATAGATATAGAACATGTGTTTAGTTGATTTTAAAAGTCAAGTTAGAAGGATTAACTTTTGTTTGCGAACAAGTTTAGAATTAACTAAACTATGTTCTAGTGATTACAAGTTTAAACCTTCGAATAAGATAGCTTTATATGTATGAATCGAATGATGTTATGAACATCATTACTACCTTAAGTTCCTTGGATGAACCTACTGGAAAAGAGAAAAATGGATCTAGCTTCAATGGATCCTTGGATGGCTCAAAGTTCTTGAAGTAAAATCATGACACGAAAACAAGTTCAAGTAAGATCATCACTTGAAATAAGATTGTTATAGTTATAGAAATTGAACCAAAGTTTGAATATGATTATTACCTTGTATTAGAATGATAACCTACTGTAAGAAACAAAGATTTCTTGAGGTTGGATGATCACCTTACAAGATTGGAAGTGAGCTAGCAAACTTGAAAGTATTCTTGATTTTATGAAACTAGAACTTTTGGAATTTATGAAGAACACTTAGAACTTGAAGATAGAACTTGAGAGAGTTCAATTAGATGAAGAAAATTGAAGAATGAAAGTGTTTGTAGGTGTTTTTGGTCGTTGGTGTATGGATTAGATATAAAGGATATGTAATTTTGTTTTCATGTAAATAAGTCATGAATGATTACTCATATTTTTGTAATCTTATGAGATATTTCATGCTAGTTGCCAAATGATGGTTCCCACATGTGTTAGGTGACTCACATGGGCTGCTAAGAGCTGATCATTGGAGTGTATATACCAATAGTACATACATCTAAAAGCTGTGTATTGTACGAGTACGAATACGGGTGCATACGAGTAGAATTGTTGATGAAACTGAACGAGAATGTAATTGTAAGCATTTTTGTTAAGTAGAAGTATTTTGATAAGTGTATTGAAGTCTTTCAAAAGTGTATAAATACATATTAAAACACTACATGTATATACATTTTAACTGAGTCGTTAAGTCATCGTTAGTCGTTACATGTAAGTGTTGTTTTGAAACCTTTAGGTTAACGATCTTGTTAAATGTTTTTAACCCAATGTTTATAATATCAAAAGAGATTTTAAATTATTATATTATCATGATATTATGATGTACGAATATCTCTTAATATGATATATATACATTAAATGTCGTTACAACGATAAACGTTACATATATGTCTCGTTTCAAAATCATTAAGTTAGTAGTCTTGTTTTTACATATGTAGTTCATTGTTAATATAATTAATGATATGTTTACTTATCATAATATCATGTTAACTATATATTAACCATATATATGTCATCATATAGTTTTTTTTACAAGTTTTAACGTTCGTGAATCACCGGTCAACTTGGGTGGTCAATTGTCTATATGAAACCTATTTCAATTAATCAAGTCTTAACAAGTTTGATTGCTTAACATGTTGGAAACATTTAATCATGTAAATATCAATCTCAATTAATATATATAAACATGGAAAAGTTCGGGTCACTACAATACATCTACTGTAAATTTGTGATTTTTCTAATACCTTTCATCCACCACTGTTTAACAACGGGGTACGAAGTCCAGTCCGTGAGAAAAATAGTAAACTAATAATTGAATGGCTGCTAACTTTCTCACACGTTTATTTATTATTGAATATATTATTTATATTACTATTTGCTTTTGTTTAAGTTAGTTTGATTCGTGAATCAATGATTATTACTATTAAATACAGTGTTGCTTTTTAATTAACTTCACACTTGTGCATATATATATGTATATACATGAAAACACAGAATAATAGGCATCAACATCTTCTTCTCTTTTAATCGACAATCACCTCTATCTTGTCTTCTTATTCTTGGGGACAACCGCCACCACCTTGATCACCCTCAACCGTTACTAGATCACCACCTTTATCACCATCTCGTTACATATATATATATATATATATATATATATATATATATATATATATATATATATATATATATATATATATATATATATATATATATATATTTTGTTTTCGTTTCACAAGAGCAACCACCACACGCCACCTACTGTTCCTGTCTTTAATGTTTCAAACTAACACCCATTTGTTCTATGATGTATTCGTAGGATTGACTGCTTTTTGTTACTGTTTGTGTGTGTGATTGAACCATCACCATCTTCATTCACCACTAATCACCACCACTATACCGCCATCACCATCTTTCATGAACCCACCATTCACCACTTTCATTTTCTGTTTTCATTTATGTTTCAAACAATCACAACACCACCCATCGACATCCTTCATAACCACCGAACCTCCACCATCTGAGATTATCAATCATCACCATCATTGTGGACTGCTACTTTTGCTCGACTACTACTTGTGTTTCTGTTTTCTTTCTATTATTCGAAACCCATATGGTCACCTCAAAACACAATTAAGCGGTCACCCAATTAAACCCT
Source organism: Rutidosis leptorrhynchoides (assembly GCF_046630445.1). Taxonomy (NCBI): domain Eukaryota; kingdom Viridiplantae; phylum Streptophyta; class Magnoliopsida; order Asterales; family Asteraceae; genus Rutidosis; species Rutidosis leptorrhynchoides. The sequence goes on along the minus strand of NC_092334.1, from coordinate 96,572,922 downwards.
ACAATTACTGTTTCACTTTTTACCCACACATGGTAATGGTAGGACACTTTGGATGATAACGATTGAATACTTTACACACTCTCTTCTTTATTTTTTCTGTGAGCCGATGTTCACCACGTAATTACATCCACTTGATAAGTGGTAGGGTTGTGATACACGTGGGATATGTTTTTCTTTTTATTCATTGTTTCTCTCCAGCGAACTTTTGCAGAAAAGCATTCGGCCAATGGACTCCTTCATTGGGCCATTTAAACGAATGATATCAAATGGAATCATTGGGCCTTCTTGATTTCTGTTAGCGGGCCGTTTATATGTTTAAGAATTGGGCCAAAACTGTTTTAGTGATTGGGCCGTAGTCAAACCCCTTTGGCTTTCTATATTTTTTTATTCCGCAAATGATTCTGTTACATTGCTATACGATTTATTTCTTGCACTGAATATAAATGATGGTGATATCACGATGAGTATGATGATGTGTTCATGATGATGGAATTGAAGAGAGATGACGATAATGAACATGAAGATAACGATAATCATAAGGATGAATAATAACGATGTAAATGGAAAAGATGATGAATACGTACGATGGTGATGAGGTGAGTTTTATGATAAGGGATGTGAGATACACAATAGTGATGCTCGATGAAAAGTATGTTGGTGGTTATGGGATGATGAGGATCACGATTAGGGTTGTGACTATGGAAGAATGATGATGAAATATGTATATATATGATGATGATGATGTCGAATTACATTGATGATGAGTTTCAGCGATTATGATATTGAAGATGAGGATACCATACGTAAATGATATTATGATAACGATATTTATCGAGATGATTATGACCATGATATGATTAAGGATGATGTATGATGTTTTATGGTGACGATGGTGAGGATAATGAGTATGATAATTATGATGATGATAATGATGGTATTATGATTTTACGTATGGTGATTATGATATCGGTGACGATACACGAATTTGAATGATGATAATGGTTAATGTTAGATGATATAATGATATTGATAATGATTATAATAATAATTAGATTAGGATTATGATAAAAGTTGATGTTAATTGATGATGATGAGATACGGTTATGATATTATAGATGATGATTATGATAATGATTAGGATAATGATTATGACAATGAGGTAGTTTAGCGGGACGTCGCGGGTTCAAACTCGGACTTGGGCATTTTTTTAGGATTACTCCTTTGAGGTAGTTTACTTATTACTCATTATTATTATTATTATTATTATTATTATTATTATTATTATTATTATTATTATTATTATTATTATTATTATTATTATTATTATTATTATTATTATTATTATTATTATTATCATTTTTAATGTAACTAATATTATTATTGAAACTATTTTTTTTTTTTAAATGATCATATTTATTATTAGAACTAACATTATTATTATTATTAGAATTATTATTATTTTTATTATTATTATTATTAGTATTATTAATATATTAAATAAAGATTTTATATATATAAAAAAATATATTATTTACATAAAACATAACTATATTAATATGTTTGTAATAAATATTAACCGTCTATTTAATGTATATAAAAATAAATATAGTTAAGTTAGTTATTAATGATACGTACAAGCTACTAAAATAACAATTAATAATAATACCTAAATTTATTCGCCTACCATTATATGTGTTAATATACATATAATTGATATAGGTTCGTGAATCCGAGGCCAACCCTGCATTGTTCAGTTGTTCAACGTCGTCATATGTATTTTTACTACAAAATACAGTATTGTGAGTTTCATTTGCCTTTTTACCCTTTATACTTTTGGGCTGAGAATATATGCGCTGCTTTTATAACTATTTTACGAAATAGACACGAGTAAATGAAACTACATTCTATGGTTGGATTATTAAACCGAATATGCCTTTTTTTTAGTCTGGTAATCTAAGAATTAGGGAACAGACACCCTAATTGACGCGAATCCTAAAGATGGATCTATTGGGCCTAACGAACCCCATCCAAAGTACCGGATGCTTTAGTACTTCGAAATTATATCATGTCCGAAGGAGGATCCCGGAATGATAGGGGATATTCTTATATGCATCTTGTTAATGTCGGTTACCAGGTGTTCAATCCATATGAATGATTATTTTGTCTCTATGCATGGGACGCTTATTTATGAGAACTGGAAATGAAAATCTTGTGGTCTATTAAAATGATGGAAATGATTATTTATGTTAAACTAATGAACTCACCAACCTTTTGGTTGACACTTTAAAGCATGTTTATTCTCAGGTATTAAAGAAACCTTCCGCTGTGCATTTGCTCATTTTAGAGATATTACTTGGAGTCGTTCTTGACATATTTCAAACGACGTTGAATTCGAGTCGTCGAGTTCATCAAGATTATTATTAAGTCAATTATAGTTGGATATATTATGAAATGGTATGTATGCCTGTCAACTTTCGATGTAATGAAAGATTGTCTTTTCAAAAACGAATGCAATGTTTGTAAAATGTATCATATAGAGGTCAAGTACCTCGTGATGTAATCAACTGTTGTGAATCTTTTATAATCAATATGGATTTCGTCCGGATGGATTAGGACGGGTCTCTACAGTTGGTATCAGAGCGGTGGTCTTAGCGAACCAGGTCTGCATTAGTGTGTATAACTGATAAGTCGTTAGGATGCATTGGTGAGTCTGGACTTCGACCGTGTCTGCATGTCAAAAGTTTTGCTTATAATTTCTAGTCGGAAATCATCTGTTTATCATCCATAGGAAATTACCTGCTTATCATTCTTAGTCTAGACACATCTTACTGCATTGATTGCATGAGTAGTGTATAGACAAATCCATATCTTAGCGTATCTGTTACTGTAAACTTTTTCTGACACATTTCCTTAAATTCCTCCGTAATCTACGAAATCTTTTGTTTTATATATATAGATATTCTATATAATTAGAATACCATCCGATAGCCAGAAATCATTTCTTATCGAAAAATTCATTACTCAATCGTACGAAATGGAACTCGCCACTAGTGTAGTGACCCGAACTTTTCCATGTTTATATATATATTAAATGAGATTTTTATTTACATGATTAAGTGTTTCCAACATGTTAAGCAATCAAACTTGTTAAGACTTGATTAATTGAAATAGGTTTCATATAGACAATTGACCACCCAAGTTGACAGGTGATTCACGAATGTTAAAACTTGTAAAAACTATACGATGACATATATATGGTTATATATATAGTTAACATGATTTTATTATAAGTATGTATCTCATTAGGTATTTTAACAATGAGTTATATACATAAAAATGAGACTATTAATTTAAGAAACTCGAAAACGATATATATAACGATTATCGTTATAACAACGTCTTACTAGGTACATATGAATCATATTAAGATATTGATACACTTGGTTAATTATGTTAAATGATAAGTAAATATATTATTAAGTGTATTAACAATGAAATACATATGTAAAAATAAGACTACTAACTTAATGATTTCAAAACGAGACATATATGTAACGATTATCGTTGTAACGACATTTAACTGTATATACATCATACTAAGATATATTATATATCATAATATCATGATAATATAACAATTTAACATCTCATTTATTATAATAAACAATGGGTTAACAACATTCAACAAGATCGTTAACCTAAAGGTTTCAAAACAACATTTACATATAACGACTAACGATGACTTAACGACTCAGTTAAAATGTATATACATGTAGTGTTTTAATATGTATTCATACACTTTTGAAAGACTTCAAGACACTTATCAAAATACTTCTACTTAACAAAAATGCTTACAATTACATCCTCGTTCAGTTTCATCAACAATTCTACTCGTATGCACCCGTATTCGTATTCGTACAATACACAGCTTTTAGATGTATGTACTATTGGTATATACACTCCAATGATCTGCTCTTAGCAGCCCATGTGAGTCACCTAACACATGTGGGAACCATCATTTGGCAACTAGCATGAAATATCTCATAAAATTACAAAAATATGAGTAATCATTCATGACTTATTTACATGAAAACAAAATTACATATCCTTTGTATCTAATCCATACACCAACGACCAAAAACACCTACAAACACTTTCATTCTTCAATTTTCTTCATCTAATTGATCTCTCTCAAGTTCTATCTTCATGTTCTAAGTGTTCTTCATAAATTCCAAAAGTTCTAGTTTCATAAAATCAAGAATACTTCCAAGATTGCAAGTTTACTTCCAAGTTTTCTAAATCCATTCCAAGTAATCATCCAAGATCAAGAAACCTTTGTTACTTACAGTAGGTTATCTTTCTAATACAAGGTAATAATCATATTCAAACTTTAATTCAATTTCTATAACTATAACAATCTTATTTCGAGTGGAAATCTTACTTGAAATTGTTTTCGTGTCATGATTCTGCTTCAAGAACTTTCAAGCCATCCAAGGATCCTTTGAAGCTAGATCTATTTTTCTTATTTCCAGTAGGTTTATCCAAGGAACTTGAGGTAGTAATGATGTTCATAACATCATTCGATTCATACATATAAAGCTATCTTATTCGAAGGTTTAAACTTGTAATCACTAGAACATAGTTTAGTTAATTCTAAACTTGTTCGCAAATAAAAGTTAATCCTTCTAAATTGACTTTTAAAATCAACTAAATATATGTTCTATATCTATATGATATGCTAACTTAATGATTTAAAACCTGGAAACACGAAAAACACCGTAAAACCAGATTTACGCCGTCATAGTAACACCGCGGGCTGTTTTGGGTTAGTTAATTAAAAAACTATGATAAATTTTGATTTAAAAGTTTTTATTCTGGGAAAATGATTTTTATTATGAACATGAAACTATATCCAAAAATTATGGTTAAACTCAAAGTGGAAGTATGTTTTCTAAAATGGTCATCTAGACGTCGTTCTTTCGACTGAAATGACTACCTTTACAAAAATGACTTGTAACTTATTTTTCCGACTATAAACCTATACTTTTTCTGTTTAGATTCATAAAATAGAGTTCAATATGAAACCATAGCAATTTGATTCACTCAAAACAGATTTAAAATGAAGAAGTTATGGGTAAAACAAGATTGGATAATTTTTCTCATTTTAGCTACGTGAAAATTGGTAACAAATCTATTCCAACCATAACTTAATCAACTTGTATTGTATATTATGTAATCTTGAGATACCATAGACACGTATACAATGTTTTGACCTATCATGTCGACACATCTATATATATTTCGGAACAACCATAGACACTCTATATGTGAATGTTGGAGTTAGCTATACAGGGTTGAGGTTGATTCCAAAATATATATAGTTTGAGTTGTGATCAATACTGAGATACGTATACACTAGGTCGTGGATTGATTCAAGATCATATTTATCGATTTATTTCTGTACATCTAACTGTGGACAACTAGTTGTAGGTTACTAACGAGGACAGATGACTTAATAAACTTAAAACATCAAAATATATTAAAAGTGTTGTAAATATATTTTGAACATACTTTGATATATATGTATATATTGTTATAGGTTCGTGAATCAACCAGTGGCCAAGTCTTACTTCCCGACGAAGTAAAAATCTGTGAAAGTGAGTTATAGTCCCACTTTTAAAATCTAATATTTTTGGGATGAGAATACATGTAGGTTTTATAAATGATTTACAAAATAGACATAAGTACGTGAAACTACATTCTATGGTTGAATTATCGAAATCGAATATGCCCCTTTTTATTAAGTCTGGTAATCTAAGAATTAGGGAACAGACACCCTAATTGATGCGAATTCTAAAGATAGATCTATTGGGCCTAACAAACCCCATCCAAAGTACCGGATGCTTTAGTACTTCGAAATTTATATCATATCCGAAGGGTGTCCCGGAATGATGGGGATATTCTTATATATGCATCTTGTTAATGTCGGTTACCAGGTGTTCACCATATGAATGATTTTTATCTCTATGTATGGGATGTGTATTGAAATATGAAATCTTGTGGTCTATTGTTACGATTTGATATATATAGGTTAAACCTATAACTCAACAACATTTTTGTTGACGTTTAAAGCATGTTTATTCTCAGGTGAATACTAAGAGCTTCCGCTGTTGCATACTAAAATAAGGACAAGATTTGGAGTCCATGTTTGTATGATATTGTGTAAAAACTGCATTCAAGAAACTGATTTCGATGTAACATATTTGTATTGTAAACCATTATGTAATGGTCGTGTGTAAACAGGATATTTTAGATTATCATTATTTGATAATCTACGTAAAGTTTTTCTAAACCTTTATTTATGAAATAAAGGTTATGGTTTGTTTTAAAAATGAATGCAGTCTTTGAAAAACGTCTCATATAGAGGTCAAAACCTCGCAACGAAATCAATTAATATTTAACGTTTTTAATCAATAAGAACGGGACATTTCAGTTGGTATCCGAGCGTTGGTCTTAGAGAACCAGAAAATTTGCATTAGTGTGTATTATCGAGTTTGTTAGGATGCATTAGTAAGTCTGGACTTCGACCGTGTTTTCTTTAAAAATGATTGCTTAACATTTTTGTTGGAAACTATATATTATTAACATGTATATATTATGTGATATATTAATCTCTTAACATGTTTGATATTGTGTGATAGATGTATACCTCTAGCACAAATCCCATTGACTCACCTAATAATAACGAAGAGTCAAATATATATTGGACTGATTCACAAGTTCCCGAAGAAGAACCGAAAGAAGAATCAGAACCGGAAGAAGAAGCAGAACCGGAAGAGGAGGAACCGGAGGAGGAAATAGAACCGGTGGGGGAAATAATAAAACGGTTAAGTAAAAGAAAATCTTCAACCAACCGACCAAGGTTAATTATGGTCAATGGTTTTTCCGCCAAGGAAGCAAAATATTGGGAGGATTACCGATTCTCTGATGAATCGGATTCCGACGAGAATTCCGATGATGTTATAGAAATTACCCCAACTGAATTTAAAAAGGCAAAAGAAAATAATAAGGGAAAGGGCATAAAAATAGAGAAATTTAATTCCAACCCCGATGAACTTTATATGTATCGTCGACCCCCGAAGCCCTTAAGTTGTAACAATGACCCGGGAACCTCTAAACCACCAGGTTTTTCTAAACCGTTGTGGAAAACGATAGCTCGTATTAGGGGAACATCATATATCCCTAGAAACTTGGCAAAACGAACCAAAACTGAAGAAGAAGAAACAAGCGAGTCGGAATAAGATAGTTGTATTCGTGTGGTGTAATATATGTAATATAGTGTGCTTATGCTTTATGATATATGTAAAAATTGCTTGTATTAATAAGTATTTTTTTTTATGAATCTAACTCTTGTCTATTTTACAGTATAAAAACACAAAATGGATAGACAACCCAATATTTTAAGAGACCTACCCGGAGACATGATTGATGAAATCTTGTCTAGAGTCGGTCAGAATTCTTCGGCACAACTATTTACGGCGAAATCAGTTTGTAAGACATTCGAAGAGCGTTCCAAGAATGTCTTGGTTTATAAGAGACTTTCGTTTGAAAGATGGGGGATATCACATTGGGAAACCCATAAGTTACGATGTGTTTACTTTGACGCATATATTGCGGGGAACCCAAAAGCTATTTTACGCAACGGGTTAAGAAATTATTTTGACTCAATGTATCCGAATATAGGACTTCATGATTTAGAAAAAGCGTCTAACATGCAACATAAAGAAGCATGCTATGCTTACGGGTTAGTAATGTTCGCTTCTCACCAAAGTGAGAAAAAGAACATCGGGCTACAACTATTAAACAAAACGTTCCCACAAGTGACGGAGTCGGTAATTGGGGTAAGAAATGAGGTTTTTAGGTTATTACGAGACTGTTGGTCATTACGTAACCCTCGTCCCTTTGACGACGTTACAACACGCTGTCTTATCAACGGCCATAACGGTTATGTTACACAAGACCAAGGATGGGAAGTAGTCCTAGTAAAACCAGAATGCATGACTTGTTTCTGGACGTATGAATTACGTGTCTTAATTGCCTTTGTTGAACGACTTGTGTACTAGCTAGAATTATCTTCATAACTATCTTGTATCAAAGTTATTGTGTGCTATATTTCATGCTTTATGTAAAATAAACGGTGTTGTAAGTTTGTAAAATATTGTATAAAAGTTTGAACGCGAAATATTATTATAATCAGTTTTTCATATAGAATTGTAGTAATTGAATTGTATATTAGCTACTAAGTATGAACTTAACGGGTAGGTACTACCCGAATTTAAACTTATAAAACGCTAATATGAAGAAAAAGCTTTTATAAATGAGTTCATATTATGCTATGAAATACTATTAACTACTCTTAATATTCTGTATGATTAACTTGTTCCATTTGACTATTTTGAAGGAAATGGCACCGACTACTCGACACACCGTGAATATGAATGAAGAGGAATTCTGTACTTTTCTAGCTTCAAACATAGCCGCAGTACAGGCTGCGCTACATACCAACAATAACCTTGGATCTAGCAGTACAGGAAATTGTGTAGGATGAACCTATAAAGAATTCACTGCCTGCAAACCTTTGGAATTTGATGGAACCGAAGGACCGATCGGATTGAAACGGTGGACCGAGAAGGTCGAATCGGTGTTTGCCATAAGTAAGTGTATTGAAGAGGACAAAGTGAAGTACGCTACGCATACCTTCACAAGTTCTGCGTTAACATGGTGGAATACCTATCTAGAGCAAGTGGGACAAGATGATGCGTACGCACTACCGTGGTCAGCATTCAAGCACTTGATGAACGAGAAGTACCGTCCCAGAACCGAGGTCAATAAGCTCAAGACAGAACTTAGAGGGTTACGAACCCAAGGATTTGATATTACCACGTACAAAAGACGATTCACAGAATTGTGCCTATTGTGTCCGGGAGCGTTCGAAGATGAGGAAGAGAAGATCGATGCGTTTGTGAAAGGATTACCGGAAAGAATCCAAGAAGATATAAGTTCACACGAGCCCGCCTCCATACAACAGGCATGTAGAATGGCTCACAAACTAGTAAACCAGATTGAGGAAAGAATTAAAGAACAGACGGTTTAAGAGGTCAATGTGAAGCAAGTCAAAAGAAAGTGGGAGGAAAACGGTGATAAGAATCACCAATACAACAACAATAGCAATTACAATAATAATCGCAACAATTATCCCAACAATCGCAACATCAATCGCAACTACAACAAACGGCCCAACAACAACAACAACAACAACAGCAGCAGCAACTACAACAATCGTCCCAACAACAATAACAATCGCAACAACAACAACAATCAGAAGCAGCTATGCCAAAGGTGTGAAAAGTATCACTCGGGGTTCTGCACCAAATTTTGCAACAAGTGTAAAAGAAATGGTCATAGCGCGGCGAAGTGTGAGGTCTACGGACCAGGGGTTAACAGAACGAAAGGAACAAATGGTGTCGGAACGAGTAATGGCGGAGCAAGTAGTGTCGGAGCAAGTTATGCCAATGTAGTTTGTTATAAATGTGGAAAACCGGGCCACATTATTAGAAATTACCCGAACCAGGAGAACACGAATGGACAAGGTCGCGGAAGAGTTTTCAATATTAATGCAACAGAGGCACAGGAAGACCCGGAGCTTGTTACGGGTACGTTTCTTATTGACAATAAATCTACTTACGTATTTTTTGATTCGGGTGCGGATAGAAGCTATATGAGTAGAGATTTTTGTGCTAAATTAAGTTGTCCATTGACGCCGTTGGATAGTAAATTTTTACTCGAATTAGCAAACGGCAAATTAATTTCAGCAGATAATATATGCCGGAATCGAGAAATTAAACTGGGTAGCAAAATATTTAAGATTGATTTGATACCAATAGAGTTAGGGAGTTTTGATGTAATAGTTGGCATGGACTGGCTGAAGAAGGTGAAAGCAGAGATTGTATGTTATAAAAATGCAATTCGCATTGTACGAGAAGAAGGAGAACCCTTAATGGTGTACGGAGAAAAGGGCAACATGAAGCTACATCTTATTAGTAATTTGAAGGCACAAAAACTAATAAGAAAAGGTTGCTATGCTGTTCTAGCACACGTCGAGAAAGTACAAACTGAAGAAAAGAGCATCAATGATGTTCTCGTCGCAAATGAATTTGCCGATGTATTTCCGAAAGAATTACCGGGACTACCTCCGCATCGATCTGTTGAATTTCAAATAGATCTTGTACCAGGAGCTGCACCAATAGCTCGTGCTCCTTATAGACCCGCACCCAGCGAGATGAAAGAACTACAAAGCCAACTGCAAGAACTATTAGAACGTGGTTTCATTCGACCAAGCACATCACCATGGGGAGCTCCTGTTTTGTTTGTCAAGAAGAAGGATGGTACATTTAGGTTGTGTATTGACTACAGAGAGTTGAACAAACTTACCATCAAAAACCGTTATCCACTGCCGAGAATTGACGAATTATTTGATCAACTACAAGGCTCGTCGGTTTATTCGAAGATCGATTTACGTTCTGGATATCATAAAATGCGAGTAAAGGAGGATGATATTCCAAAAACTGCTTTTAGGACGCGTTATGGTCATTACGAGTTTATGGTTATGCCGTTTGGATTGACTAACGCACCAGCTGTGTTCATGGACCTTATGAACCGAGTGTGTGGACCATACCTTGACAAGTTTGTCATTTTTTTCATTGATGACATACTTATTTACTCAAAGAATGAACAAGAACACAGTGAACATTTGAGAAAAGTGCTAGAAGTATTGAGGAAAGAAAAACTGTACGCTAAGTTTTCAAAGTGTGCATTTTGGTTGGAAGAAGTTCAATTCCTCGGTCACATAGTGAACAAAGAAGGTATCCAGGTGGACCCGGAAAAGATCGAAACCGTTGAAAAGTGGGAAACCCCAAAAACTCCGAAGCATATACGTCAATTTTTAGGATTGGCTGGTTACTACAGAAGATTCATCCAAGATTTCTCCAAAATAGCAAAACCCTTGACTGCATTAACGCATAAAGGGAAGAAATTTGAATGGAAGGATGAACAAGAGAAGGCGTTTCAATTATTGAAGAAAAAGCTAACTACGACACCTATATTGTCATTGTCTGAAGGGAATGATGATTTTGTGATTTAATGTGACGCATCAAAGCAAGGTCTCGGTTGTGTATTAATGCAACGGACGAAGGTGATTGCTTATGCGTCTAGACAATTGAAGATTCACGAGCAAAATTATACGACGCATGATTTGGAATTAGGTGCGGTTGTTTTTGCATTAAAGACTTGGAGGCACTACTTATATGGGGTCAAAAGTAATATATATATCGACCACAAAAGTCTTCAACACATATTTAATCAGAAACAACTGAATATGAGGCAGCGTAGGTGGATTGAATTGTTGAATGATTATGACTTTGAGATTCGTTACCACTCGAGGAAGGCAAATGTGGTAGCTGACGCCTTAAGAAGAAAGGACAGAGAACCCATTCGAGTAAAATCTATGAATATAATGATTCACACTAACCTTACTACTCAAATAAAGGAGGCGCAACAAGAAGTTTTAAAAGAGGGAAATTTAAAGGATGAAATACCCAAAGGATCGGAGAAGCATCTTAATATTCAGGAAGACGGAACCCGGTATAGGGCTGAAAGAATTTGGGTACCAAAATTTGGAGATATGAGAGAAATGGTACTTAGAGAAGCTCATAAAACCAGATACTCAATACATCCTGGAACGGGGAAGATGTACAAGGATCTTAAGAAACATTTTTAGTGGCCAGGTATGAAAGCCGATATTGCTAAATATGTAGGAGAATGTTTGACGTGTTCTAAGGTCAAAGCTGAACATCAGAAACCATCAGGTCTACTACAACAACCTGAAATCCTGGAATGGAAATGGGAAAACATTACCATGGATTTTATTACTAAATTGCCAAGGACTGCAAGTGGTTATGATACTATTTGGGTAATAGTTGATCGTCTCACCAAGTCAGCACACTTCCTGCCAATTAGAGAAGATGACAAGATGGAGAAGTTAGCACGACTATATTTGAAGGAAGTCGTCTCCAGACATGGAATACCAATCTCTATTATCTCTGATAGGGATGGCGGATTTATTTCAAGATTTTGGCAGACATTACAGCAAGCAATGGGAACTCGTATAGACATGAGTACTGCCTGTCATCCACAAACTGATGGGCAGAGCGAAAGGACGATACAAATGCTTGAAGACATGCTACGAGCTTGTGTTATTGATTTCGAAAACAGTTGGGATCGACATCTACCGTTAGCAGAATTTTCCTACAACAACAGCTACCATTCAAGCATTGAGATGGCGCCGTTTGAAGCACTTTATGGTAGAAAGTGCAGGTCTCCGATTTGTTGGAGTGAAGTGGGGGATAGACAGATTACGGGTCCGGAGATAATACAAGAAACTACCGAGAAAATTATCCAAATTCAACAAAGATTGAAAACCGCCGAGAGTCGACAAAAGAGCTACGCGGACAGTAAAAGAAAAGATATAGAGTTTGAAATTGGAGAAATGGTCATGCTTAAGGTTTCACCTTGGAAAGGCGTTGTTCGATTTGGTAAACGGGTGAAACTAAATCCAAGGTACATTGGACCATTCAAGATTATAGATCGTGTCGGACTAGTAGCTTACCAACTGGAGCTACCTCAACAACTCGCGGCTGTACATAACACTTTCCACGTCTCAAATTTGAAGAAATGTTTTGCTAAAGAAGATCTCACTATTCCGTTGGACGAAATCCAAATCAATGAAAAACTTTAATTCATTGAAGAACCCGTCAAAATAATGGATCGTGAGGTTAAGAGACTTAAACAAAACAAGATACCAATTGTTAAGGTTCGATGGAATGCTCGTAGAGGACCCGAGTTCACCTGGGAGCATGAAGATCAGATGAAGAAGAAATACCTGCATTTATTTCCAGAAGATACGTCAACACCTCCAACTGCTTAAAATTTTGGGACGAAATTTATTTAACGGGTAGGTACTGTAGTGACCCGAACTTTTCCATGTTTATATATATATATTAAATGAGATTGTTATTTACATGATTAAGTGTTTCCAACATGTTAAGCAATCAAACTTGTTAAGACTTGATTAATTGAAATAGGTTTCATATAAACAATTGACCACCCAAGTTGACCGGTGATTCACGAACGTTAAAACTTGTAAAAACTATAAGATGACATATATATGGTTATATATATAGTTAACATGATTTTATTATAAGTATGTATCTCATTAGGTATTTTAACAATGAGTTATATACATAAAAATGAGACTATTAATTTGAGAAACTCGAAAACGATATATATAACGATTATCGTTATAACAACGTCTTACTAGGTACATATGAATCATATTAAGATATTGATACACTTGGTTAATTATGTTAAATGATAATTAAATATATTATTAAGTGTATTAACAATGAAATACATATGTAAAAATAAGACTACTAACTTAATGATTTCAAAACGAGACATATATGTAACGATTATCGTTGTAACGACATTTAACTGTATATACATCATACTAAGATATATTATATATGATAATATCATGATAATATTACAATTTAACATCTCATTTGTTATAATAAACAATGGGTTAACAACATTCAACAAGATCGTTAACCTAAAGGTTTCAAAACAACATTTACATGTAACGACTAACGATGACTTAACGACTCAGTTAAAATGTATATACATGTAGTGTTTTAATATGTATTCATACACTTTTGAAAGACTTCAAGACACTTATCAAAATACTTCTACTTAACAAAAATGCTTACAATTACATCCTCGTTCAGTTTCATCAACAATTCTACTCGTATGCACCCGTATTCGTACTCGTACAATACACAGCTTTTAGATGTATGTACTATTGGTATATACACTCCAATGATCAGCTCTTAGAAGCCCATGTGAGTCACCTAACACATGTGTGAACCATCATTTGGCAACTAGCATGAAATATCTCATAAAATTACAAAAATATGAGTAATCATTCATGACTTATTTACATGAAAACAAAATTACATATCTTTTATATCTAATCCATACACCAACGACCAAAAACACCTACAAACACTTTCATTCTTCAATTTTCTTCATCTAATTGATCTCTCTCAAGTTCTATCTTCATGTTCTAAGTGTTCTTCATAAATTCCAAAAGTTCTAGTTTCATAAAATCAAGAATACTTCCAAGATTGCAAGTTTACTTCCAAGTTTTCTAAATCCATTCCAAGTAATCATCCAAGATCAAGAAACCTTTGTTACTTATAGTAGGTTATCTTTCTAATACAAGGTAATAATCATATTCAAACTTTAATTCAATTTCTATAACTATAACAATCTTATTTCGAGTAGAAATCTTACTTGAAATTGTTTTCGTGTCATGATTCTGCTTCAAGAACTTTCAAGCCATCCAAGGATCCTTTGAAGCTAGATCTATTTTTCTCATTTCCAGTAGGTTTATCCAAGGAAATTGAGGTAGTAATGATGTTCATAACATCATTCGATTCATACATATAAAGCTATCTTATTCGAAGGTTTAAACTTGTAATCACTAGAACATAGTTTAGTTAATTCTAAACTTGTTCGCAAATAAAAGTTAATCCTTCTAACTTGACTTTTAAAATCAACTAAACACATGTTCTATATCTATATGATATGCTAACTTAATGATTTAAAACCTGGAAACACGAAAAACACCGTAAAACCATATTTACGCCGTCATAGTAACACCGCGGGCTGTTTTGGGTTAGTTAATTAAAAAACTATGATAAATTTTGATTTAAAAGTTTTTATTCTGGGAAAATGATTTTTATTATGAACATGAAACTATATCCAAAAATTATGGTTAAACTCAAAGTGGAAGTATGTTTTCTAAAATGGTCATCTAGACGTCGTTCTTTCGACTGAAATGACTACCTTTACAAAAATGACTTGTAACTTATTTTTATGACTATAAACCTATACTTTTTCTGTTTAGATTCATAAAATAGAGTTCAATATGAAATCATAGCAATTTGATTCACTCAAAACAGATTTAAAATGAAGAAGTTATGGGTAAAACAAGATTGGATAATTTTTCTCATTTTAGCTACGTGAAAATTGGTAACAAATCTATTCCAACCATAACTTAATCAACTTGTATTGTATATTATGTAATCTTGAGATACCATAGACACATATACAATATTTCAACCTATCATGTCGACACATCTATATATATTTCGGAACAACCATAGACACTCTATATGTGAATGTTGGAGTTAGCTATACAGGGTTGAGGTTGATTCCAAAATATATATAGTTTGAGTTGTGATCAATACTGAGATACGTATACACTGGGTCGTGGATTGATTCAAGATCATATTTATCGATTTATTTCTGTACATCTAACTGTGGACAACTAGTTGTAGGTTACTAACGATGACAACTGACTTAATAAACTTAAAACATCAAAATATATTAAAAGTGTTGTAAATATATTTTGAACATACTTTGATATATATGTATATATTGTTATAGGTTCGTGAATCAACCAGTGGCCAAGTCTTACTTCCCGACTAAGTAAAAATCTGTGAAAGTGAGTTATAGTCCCACTTTTAAAATCTAATATTTTTGGGATGAGAATACATGCAGGTTTTATAAATGATTTACAAAATAGACACAAGTACGTGAAACTACATTCTATGGTTGAATTATCAAAATCGAATATGCCCCTTTTTATTAAGTCTGGTAATCTAAGAATTAGGGAACAGACACCCTAATTGATGCGAATCCTAAAGATAGATCTATTGGGCCTAACAAACCCCATCCAAAGTACCGGATGCTTTAGTACTTCGAAATTTATATCATATCCGAAGGGTGTCCCGGAATGATGGGGATATTCTTATATATGCATCTTGTTAATGTCGGTTACCAGGTGTTCACCATATGAATGATTTTTATCTCTATGTATGGGATGTGTATTGAAATATGAAATCTTGTGGTCTATTGTTACGATTTGATATATATATAGGTTAAACCTATAACTCACCAATATTTTTGTTGATGTTTAAAGCATGTTTATTCTCAGGTGAATACTAAGAGCTTCCGCTGTTGCATACTAAAATAAGGACAAGATTTGGAGTCCATGTTTGTATGATATTGTGTAAAAACTGCATTCAAGAAACTGATTTCGATGTAACATATTTGTATTGTAAACCATTATGTAATGGTCGTGTGCAAACAGGATATTTTAGATTATCATTATTTGATAATCTACGTAAAGTTTTTTAAACCTTTATTTATGAAATAAAGGTTATGGTTTGTTTTAAAAATGAATGCAGTCTTTGAAAAACGTCTCATATAAAGGTCAAAACCTCGCAACGAAATCAATTAATATGGAACATTTTTAATCAATAAGAACGGGACATTTCAACTAGTTCAAGTCCCTCGGATTCCGACATGGAGTCCCACTCAAGCTCTGAAAGCAG
This sequence comes from Rutidosis leptorrhynchoides, assembly GCF_046630445.1. Taxonomy (NCBI): domain Eukaryota; kingdom Viridiplantae; phylum Streptophyta; class Magnoliopsida; order Asterales; family Asteraceae; genus Rutidosis; species Rutidosis leptorrhynchoides. The sequence continues at coordinate 96,556,345 of NC_092334.1, read as the reverse complement.
TGTGACCGGAATGGACCAACCAATCAGCCATCATCTATTCTAGATGAATTAGGTCTGGGTTCGTAGCTTACTTAATCAATGGAGACGCGAAGAAGGCAATCCTTTCCACCAACCGAATTCACCTCTGGGCGATGAACCCGAAGCACTTACCGGCGAACCTGTTCAAGACACCATTTTCTCTCTCATTTCCAGAGTATCTCGTCATGATTATTTACTATCTCGAATTCTAAACCTTATTCATCTGCTCGTTCCGACCGACAATCATCCCAGAATAATAGAAGAAGTCAACGAACTTCGCGCTCGAGTAATCAATTTGGAGAATATGGTGCAAAATTTACCAGCTTCAGCAACATCACCGACACCAACATTACCATCAGTAATAGCACCAGTACCATCAACAATCCATGCCTCAACATCTCATTCTGAACCTCGAGTATAATCATCATTCTACGTATCGTTCTACATCAATTATCTTCGTTCTTCATGACGATTATGTAATCTCTAATGTTTTAGAGATTATGTATTCTAGTTCTAACGGTAAATCAAATGAGATTAATATCATATTAACTCATTAAATCTATATTACATCTGAAGAAAGTATATACATGAAAGTATATTTTCATAAAGATTGTAATTAAAAATTCTTTTGTACAAACTGGTAATGGTGAAAATATTTTAACGGGTAGGTAATACCCGAGGAATATTTAGATTTCACCTTAATGAGTTACACTGTACATTCTTTGAATCTGATTCAACAGTCATTTACTATCCTACTTACATCCACAGATATACGAATCCGTTCACCACATAATAACCATTTTTCATTCAATTTCATATTTGAATTTTGACCTATCAGAATCAACAAGTGGCATAATGAAGAAAACATTGGACAAAATAAAAATTGTTAGAAACAAACAAATTAACTATGAGAAATTTTGTTAAGAATCCACGCTAACTGTTCCTAGCTAACTGTTCCTAGCTAACCGATTACATTTTATTTATCGCAATTTTATTTATCGTCATTTAATTTCGGTTATTTACTTTACGCACTTTATTTATCGTTATTTAAATACTGTTATTTACGCATTTTAAATATCAGGAGACGTATACAAGGTTTTGACATATCATATCGACGCATCTATATATATAATTTGGAATCACCATAGACACTCTATATGCAGTAATGATCGAGTTCTCTATACAGGGTTGAGGTTGATTCTACAATAATATATATACTTTGAGTTGTGATCGAGTCTGAGACATGTACACAGGTCACGATACGTATAAATTAATTCGAATATTATATATTAAATTATATATGCATTACTGGACTGTTAACTGTGGACTATCGACTATGGACTAATCATATTGGACAATTAAAATGAATTAAAATATTGATTATAACATACGAAACTAAACATTTCTTCAAGTTTGCCACTCGATTTCATCTTACACCACATTTGTATCTTGACGATTACAATCTACGTTCAAACTTTTCATGATTCTTGAAAATACTCGGAACCTGAGTAAACGTTTAACACGTATCTGTGCTAGCTCCTTTGGCGTTGTTATTACCGAAAATAACTTCACAATCTCTCTTCAAATTAGCCAATTTTGTCACAGCTCCAGCAAATCAGCTTCAACTTTTCGTTCGAAACAACCTTATTATAACCTTGATATATATGCGTGCTCTTTTATTGTTACCGGGGAACCTTTTATATTCCACCATATTACCATCAGCGTCTAATCATCTAAAAACACAATTTTCTTGAAACCACCTCAGAGTGATAACCGATGATTCAGATATGGTTGCATTAAATGCAGAGGAAACAGAATAATTGTAGATGGTCTAAATGGCCAAAAGTTTGATGATAAAGAAGGGAGTGTTGGGAACGCTCGATAGAAAATTTAATACTAAAAAATAGATTGAGCAAACCATGAAGGAGACTCTGAACAAATCACAAGGACTAAACTTGTACATAAAGAATCCTGATGATTCTGTATCTGATGAAATCTTTAGCAAACGCCTTGCTTCTGAATCTAAACCCTTACGGATAAATCTTCTCTATCATCCTTCGATATTAGAAATTCCAAGATATCATCGTATCTTTCATTATAAATATCCTCAATATTTCTGAAGATATCTTCATAAATATTCTCGTCCGATATTAATTATCTCTTCGTGCTATCAGTGTTACATCATATAGAAACTGTTAGTTTCTATATTCTGTAAACTTTCGAGCTTAAAATATGAATGCTATTGAAGTAATGTTGGGAACTGATGCATGAGTTAGTATAATATAATGACACTTGATCAACGTGATTATATTACAGTAAGTCATGCTGAGTTTCTAATGAAACATGATGATTCACAGACTCTAACGTCATCATGTGCAATGTTACACGACTCTTGTATTCTATTTAAACCTCTAAAATATCAAGAAAATATTCCTTGATGATTAAGGTCTTTTTCAGGGTATTCTGGTAATTTAACAAATCAAGATCGTGCCATTACCATTTCCTTCTTAGAACATTAACAATGTTCATTCTGAAACTTATATCCGCGAATTCTGGACCATTACAAGAGATGCCCAATCTTAAGAAGAAGAAACGAAGGGACAACGCTCCTAAATAGAAAGTGGAGTATAAATCACAGCAAATAGGAGGGAGTATTAACTGTGGATAACAATGATTATAGGAAACAAAAATAGGGACATTGAAATATAAGGGGAGATATAAAGCCCAATAACAACACAGAAATTACAGACCGTGTATATCAATGTTTATCGCAACATAAAGACACGGGAGAATTAAAAACACTATAACCCCAAGGGCGAAGTAAAAGAAAACAGATTCCTCCGGTGGAAGTTGGAAAAGGAGAATGATTGTTGCAATAGTCAGGATAAGGACAAGGATCAGAACTGGATTAAGCATTTTCACAATCTTGTGGATGTAAGAACCATGAAAGAAAGTATAGGAATGGTGAAAATTATGGAACGGGAAAAGTTTAATTTATAATGGAAATATCAGACAGAGAAATCGAGGCAGATCACCGTATTTAATTATAGAGATCCTAATTTCCTTAAATTCTGAAGAATCAAATCTTTTGGATTTCGAAGATTTTCTTTAAATCCCTTGAATTCCGAAATTCAAACAATACAACGTCAAATGTTAAAATGCACCTTATTTTTTTCTGAATTCAAACATGACTCCGTCAAAAGTAAGACGAATCTCTATTTCTTCATTTCATTTTTTGCGATAGCTCCACTCGTACGCTTCACATAATCGAATCGGTTTATCTATATTAATCAATAATGATAAAACTCTATTTATCAGCTCAAATTCTTCATGAAAACATTATTATCGTTAACCATGACCACCTCACTCAAATTTCGGGACGAAATTTCTTTAACGGGTAGGTACTGTGACGACCCGGAAATTTCCGACCAAATTTAAACTTAATCTTTATATAATTCCGACACGATAAGCAAAGTCTGTAATGTTGATTCTCGAAAATTTTGAAAACTATGTTCATATATTCAAATTACCCTTTGACTATTTCCGACGATTCACGAACAACTATTTATAAATAGGTATGTATATATTTAAATAAGTATATATATGATTTGAAATATAATTTATGATGTAATTGTTAGAAAATAATTATATAAAAATAATAATTATTATTTAAAACATATCTATATACAAATAAAGTATATTAAAAATAAATATTAAATGATTGTAATACTCGTTTGATGTCCCGATTGATATTAAGCAAGTTACATTCGAACTTATATGATTTTAAATTAAATGGTGAGCCGAAAATGAGTTTTACAAATTTTAGGCTTATTAAAAATGTATCTAGGAACTATTTGTTGAATTTTTATACTTAGTATATTTTACATATGGGGTTGAGAGTGATTAATTAATTTGATTCTTAATTAATAATTTTAAACAGTTAATGACCAAAAATTACACCATAATGACTGAAATAAATAAATACATCTACTGTAAATTTGTGATTTTTCTAATACCTTTCATCCACCACTGTTTAACAACGGGGTACGAAGTCCAGTCCGTGAGAAAAATAGTAAACTAATAATTGAATGGCTGCTAACTTTCTCACACGTTTATTTATTATTGAATATATTATTTATGTTACTATTTGCTTTTGTTTAAGTTAGTTTGATCCGTGAATCAATGATTATTACTATTAAATACAGTGTTGCTTTTTAATTAACTTCACACTTGTGCATATATATGTATATACATGAAAACACAGAATAATAGGCATCAACATCTTCTTCTCTTTTAATCGACAATCACCTCTATCTTGTCTTCTTATTCTTGGGGACAACCGCCACCACCTTGATCACCCTCAACTGTTACTAGATCACCACCTTTATCACCATCTCGTTACATATATATATATATATATATATATATATATATATATATATATATATATATATATATATATATATATATATATATATATATATATATATATATATATTGTTTTCGTTTCACAAGAGCAACCACCACACGCCACCTACTGTTCCTGTCTTTAATGTTTCAAACTAACACCCATTTGTTCTATGATGTATTCGTAGGATTGACTGCTTTTTGTTACTGTTTGTGTGTGTGATTGAACCATCACCATCTTCATTCACCACTAATCACCACCACTATACCGCCATCACCATCTTTCATGAACCCTCCATTCACCACTTTCATTTTCTGTTTTCATTTATGTTTCAAACAATAACAACACCACCCATCGACATCCTTCATAACCACCGAACCTCCACCATCTGAGATTATCAATCATCACCATCATTGTGGACTGCTACTTTTGCTCGACTACTATTTGTGTTTCTGTTTTCTTTCTATTATTCGAAACCCATATGGTCACCTCAAAACACAATTAAGCGGTTACCTAATTAAACCCTACAATTACTGTTTCACTTTTTACCCACACATGGTAATGGTGGGACACTTTGGATGATAACGATTGAATACTTTACACACTCTCTTCTTTATTTTTTCTGTGAGCCGATGTTCACCACGTAATTACATCCACTTGATAAGTGGTAGGGTTGTGATACACGTGGGATATGTTTTTCTTTTTATTCATTGTTTCTCTCCAGCGAACTTTTGCAGAAAAGCATTCGGCCAATGGACTCCTTCATTGGGCCATTTAAACGAATGATATCAAATGGAATCATTGGGCCTTCTTGATTTCTGTTAGCGGGCCGTTTATATGTTTAAGAATTGGGCCAAAACTGTTTTAGTGATTGGGCCGTAGCCAAACCCCTTTGGCTTTCTATATTTTTTTATTCCGCAAATGATTCTGTTACATTGCTATACGATTTATTTCTTGCACTGAATATAAATGATGGTGATATCACGATGAGTATGATGATGTGTTCATGATGATGGAATTGAAGAGAGATGACGATAATGAACATGAAGATAACGATAATCATAAGGATGAATAATGACGATGTAAATGGAAAAGATGATGAATACGTACGATGGTGATGAGGTGAGTTTTATGATAAGGGATGTGAGATACACAATAGTGATGCTCGATGAAAAGCATGTTGGTGGTTGTGGGATGATGAGGATCACGATTAGGGTTGTGACTATGGAAGAATGATGATGAAATATGTATATATATGATGATGATGATGTCGAATTACATTGATGATAATATTATGATGATGAGTTTCAGCGATTATGATATTGAAGATGAGGATACCATACGTAAATGATATTATGATAACGATATTTATCGAGATGATTATGACCATGATATGATTAAGGATGATGTATGATGTTTTATGGTGACGATGGTGAGGATAATGAGTATGATAATTATGATGATGATAATGATGGTATTATGATTTTATGTATGGTGATTATGATATCGGTGACGATACATGAATTCGAATGATGATAATGGTTAATGTTAGATGATATAATGATATTGATAATGATTATAATAATAATTAGATTAGGATTATGATAAAAGTTGATGTTAATTGATGATGATGAGATACGGTTATGATATTATAGATGATGATTATGATAATGATTAGGATAATGATTATGACAATGATTATGATAATAATAAGGAGTAATGGTTAAGGATGTTATCGGGTTAGCGGGACGTCGCGGGTTCAAACCCGGACTTGGGCATTTTTTTAGGATTACTCCTTTGAGATAGTTTACTTATTACTCATTATTATTATTATTATTATTATTATTATTATTATTATTATTATTATTATTATTATTATTATTATTATTATTATTATTATTATTATTATTATTATTATTATTATTATTATTATTGTTATTATTATTATTATTATTATTACTATAATAATAATAATAATAATAATTAGTATTATTATTATTATTATTATTATTATTATTATTATTATTATTATTATTATTATTATTATTAATGTAACTAATATTATTATTGAAACTATTTTTTTTTAAAATGATCATATTTATTATTAGAACTAACATTATTATTATTATTAGAATTATTATTATTTTTATTATTATTATTATTAGTATTATTAATATATTAAATAAAGATTTTATATATATAAAAATATATATTATTTACATAAAACATAACTATATTAATATGTTTGTAATAAATATTAACCGTCTATTTAATGTATATAAAAATAAATATAGTTAAGTTAGTTATTAATGATACGTACAAGTTACTAAAATAACAATTAATAATAATACCTAAATTTATTCGACTACCATTATATGTGTTAATATACATATAATTGATATAGGTTCGTGAATCCGAGGCCAACCCTGCATTGTTCAGTTGTTCAACGTCGTCATATGTATTTTTACTACAAAATACAGTATTGTGAGTTTCATTTACCTTTTTACCCTTTATACTTTTGGGCTGAGAATATATGCGCTGCTTTTATAACTATTTTACGAAATAGACACGAGTAAATGAAACTACATTCTATGGTTGGATTATTAAACCGAATATGCCCTTTTTTTTTAGTCTGGTAATCTAAGAATTAGGGAACAGACACCCTAATTGACGCGAATCCTAAAGATAGATCTATTGGGCCTAACGAACCCCATCCAAAGTACCGGATGCTTTAGTACTTCGAAATTATATCATGTCCGAAGGAGGATCCCGGAATGATAGGGGATATTCTTATATGCATCTTGTTAATGTCGGTTACCAGGTGTTCAATCTATATGAATGATTATTTTGTCTCTATGCATGGGACGCTTATTTATGAGAACTGGAAATTAAAATCTTGTGGTCTATTAAAATGATGGAAATGATTATTTATGTTAAACTAATGAACTCACCAACCTTTTGGTTGACACTTTAAAGCATGTTTATTCTCAGGTATTAAAGAAACCTTCCGCTGTGCATTTGCTCATTTTAGAGATATTACTTGGAGTCGTTCTTGACATATTTCAAACGACGTTGCATTCGAGTCGTCGAGTTCATCAAGATTATTATTAAGTCAATTATATTTAGATATATTATGAAATGGTATGTATGCCTGTCAACTTTCGATGTAATGAAAGATTGTCTTTTCAAAAACGAATGCAATGTTTGTAAAATGTATCATATAGAGGTCAAGTACCTCGTGATGTAATCAACTGTTGTGAATCGTTTATAATCAATATGGATTTCGTCCAGATGGATTAGGACGGGTCTCTACATTAACCATTTCCATACCCTTACCAAACAGTAATATACACTGAACAAGTGTATCTTCAAATAATTACGAAGTACTAATGCATTTCGCTTATAAACTGCTAGTGCGACTAGTGCGACTAGCACGAAATCTATCCATAGGATTCGTGTTTATCAGTAGAAACCAGTGATTACAATTACCAGATTAAGGAATATTTTTGTTCGACTCACAATGAATAATATAAACCAACTAACACTTGTGTCCAATATGAAAAATAAAATGCATGTATTCTCATCCCAAAAGATATAAAATAGAAAAATGGGACTATAACTCACCTTAACGTAAACGAAGTAGTAACACAGAAAACGTGAACTGCGCGAAGTAAAGTGATCAAGAATGATCACAACGCCGACCTATAAATAAAGCAGGTCGATATAAATAACTAACTTAAGTCAAGTCTTAGTATGATAGTTATAGTACTTGTTGCAAGTAGGCATAGAACAACACTCAGTATGCTTCGGTTTGATCAAGACAGCGTTAGGACACGTACTTTCTATTTTTAGAAAGTTTCTATTTTTAGCAGGTTTCCATTTTTGGAAAGTTTCTATTTTAGGAAAGTTTCTATTTTTGAAAAGTTTTCATATTTAGAAAGTTTTTATTTTTGGAAAGTTTATAACTTAGGAAAGTTTCCTTAATTAGAAAGTCAACAAAAGTCAACTGAAAGTCAAAGTCAACCGAAAGTCAAAAAGTCAACCTTTGTCAAACTTAGTCAACATTGAATTTTAAAGTATAAGTTGTATTAATAATATAAGTTATAATGTTATTTAAAGTCATATGTGTATACACATGTCATAACGTAAGTTTAATTAAATTAAATTGAATTAATAAGGTTAACATAAGTTTAAATGATTTAATTAATATAATATAATTTAATTAATTAAACAAATATTAGTCATAACATAAGTATTATTAATTAATAGTAAATTTTTAATCATATCATAAGTATTATTAATTAATAACGAATTATTAATCATATCATAAGTTTTTAATTATAATTATTAAATCATAAGTATTTAATAATTAAATTATAACTAAGCCTTATAATAATTAAATAATTAATTAATCCTTATTATAAGTCTTATTATAATAATCTCATAACATAAGCTTAATATTTATCATAAGTATTTTTTATTAATAATAAAAGTATTATTAATCATAAGTTTAATTAAAAGTTTAATTAAATTATAAGATAGTTAATACATGATATAATAAATATATATATCATAAATCTTAAATTAAATTAATTACTTTTATATCATAAGTAAATTATTAATAATGAGAATCATTATTTATATCATAAGTTATATTTCATAACCATAAGTTTTAATTAAAAGTTCATCGGGTCATAACTTGAGCCCCGGGTGTCGGTTTTCGGTGAGTCTTATATATATCTTCACCTAACCAAACCACCCGACACATTAGTGCACTCAAGAACACCCCAAGAACAGTCCCTAAGTCGTGACCAACAGCCATAATTCAGCTTGGGACTTTAATCTGATCAAAAACATGTTTTAGTAATAACGGGTGATCCGTGGCTCGGATTTCAATGACCCGAACATGAATGTTCACCCAATCATCAATCCTAACACACTAGTACACCCTAGAGACTCCAAAATTGGTCACAAAGTCGGACCAAACCTGAATACATTCGTTTTTATGTTTTGATTTCACGAAAACACCATTTTAATCATATCTTAAGTTCCGGGAATCGAAATAACATGAATTCGGAGTCTAAAATCAATGTCTTGATGAGAGGAACACATCTAAACACTTTAATTTAACTAATACATCAGTTTAGTTTACAGAAATGTTCAATTACTCCGCTGTCCAAATTCAATCAAACCGAAATCATGTAATAACGAGTGATTCTATGCATACAATCAATAATCCAACAACATACAAGCACTATACTATCATATTAAACATCAAAAACAGAAAAATTAAGTAAAAATCAAAAAGCTAGGGTTAGGATTTATACCCTAATCGAGAATTGAATGGTATGAACGCGTAGAGAATGATGAGAGCAACCCGAATATGATGAAAGCCCTATGATCCAAGCAAGAATTGATGATCAATTGATGATGATGGTGGTTGATGGGTGACGGCCAAGAAAAAGAAAGAAGAGGAAGAGAGAAAATGAAATGAGAGAATTAGGTTTTGAAATGGAAATGTGTTAAATGTAAATGAAAAGTGAAAAACAAAAAATGGGGAGGGATATGGTGGGTTTCGGCCAAAAAAAAGATAGGGTGGGCCCCATAGTGGTCCATCTTTGATATTTGATAAATTGTTTTTAGCCCGAACGCCCAATCGAAGCCCGAAACGCGAAAACGCTACTACGCGATTAAATATTCGGAGAGATAACAAATACGCGACGAATAAAATATATAAACACTATATATAATCATATGACATCAAAATATTATATTTAAAATAATTTGGATTTAAAAATCCCAAAAGTCTGACCGTTGGTTTGAAAACCGAAAAGATTCGCCGGATAGAAATCCACGACACGTAGAAACGTACGATTTAAAATATGAATACAAATATTCATATAACACTTAATAATTAATATATTATTACTAAAATAATAATATAGGTCATAGAAATGACGTGGCATGAATAACAATTAACGGGCGTTAAATAACAAACGGTAAAATATAACGAAAAAAGTAGGGTCGTGACAGTACCTTCCCGTTACGGAAATTTCGTCCCGAAATTTAAGCAGGTGCAGGGGTTGACTCGGCATCTGAGAACAAATGTGGGTACTTTTTCCTCATCTGGTCTTCACGCTCCCAAGTGAACTCGGGACCGCGTCTGGCATTCCATCTCACTCGGACGCTAGAAATTCTACTTTGCTTGAGCGTCTTAACCTCTCGATCCATAATTTCAACAAGTTCCTCAATAAAATGGAGTTGTTTATCAACATGAAGCTCCTCAAGAAGAATGGTTTCATCGGCCTCAGCCAAACACTTCTTTAAATTTGATACATGAAAAACGTCGTGAACATCACTGAGTTCTTGTGGCAATTTCAAACGATAAGCCACGGGTCCAACTCTCTCGGTAATCTCAAACGGTCCAACAAAACGAGAATTCAACTTTCCCCCTTTACCAAATCGTACCACACCTTTCCAAGGTGATACCTTCAACATGACACAGTCACCAACTTGAAATTCTATATCTTTCCTTCTCTTGTCGGCATAACTCTGTTGCCGACTTCTGGCGGTTCTCAATATTTCTTTAATCTGTACGATCTTCTCGGTAGTCTCATGATTAATTTCTGGGCCTGTGAGTTGAGCATCCCCAACCTCATTCCAACAGATAGGAGACCTACACTTTCTACCATGCAGAGCTTCAAACGGTGCGGCTTTAATACTTGCATGATAGCTGTTATTATAAGAAAATTCAGCTAGTGGCAAATATCTATTCCACCCATTACCAAAATCAATAACACACGCTCACAACATGTCTTCTAATGTTTGAATGGTCATTTCACTCTGACCATCCGTCTGCGGATGATAAGCGGTACTCATGTCCAACTTAGTTCCCATAGCTTTCTGTAAGGATTGCCAAAACCTCGATATAAATCGATTGTTTTGGTCTGAAATAATAGATATAGGAACACCATGTCTCGAAACAATTTCCTTCAAATACAAACGAGTAAGCTTATCCATCGAATCTGTTTCCTTAAACGGTAAGAAATGAGCTGACTTTGTGAGTCGGTCAACAATCACCCAAATGGTATCATAACCACCCACAACTCTCGGTAACTTCGTAATAAAATCCATCGTAATACTTTCCCACTTCCACTCGGGAATCTCAGGTTGCACCAAAAGTCCAGACGGTTTCTGATGTTTAGCTTTAACCTTAGCACAGGTCAAAAACTTAGCCACATACGTAGCCACATCAACTTTCAAATTAGGCCACGAATACAGCTCCTTAAGATCATGATACATCTTTCCTGAACCAGGATGAATAGAGTACCTAGACTTATGAGCTTCATCTAAAATAAGTTGTCGCATGTCACCAAATTTCGGAACCCAAAGACATCTCGCAAAGTACCTAGTACCATCGGTTTGTACCTCAAACTTCTTAGTCATGCCTCTAACTTTCTCGTTCACAAAATTCTCCTCCTTCAAGGCTTCTTGTTGTGCCTCAAGAATCTGCCTTGCGAGGTTTGTTCGAATTGTCATATTCAAAGCTCTAAACCTGCGAGGTTCAACCCTTCTCTTTTTGACTTAACGCATCGGCCACAACATTGGCATTTCCCGGATGATATAAAAGTTCACAATCATAGTCATTCAATGTCTAAACCCATCTTCACTGCCTCATGTTTAGCTGTTTTTGATCAAGGTTGTGTTGAAGACTTTTATGATAAGTGTACACTGTACTTTTGACCCCATAAAGATAATGTCTCCAAATCTTATGCTCAAACACAACAGCTCCCAACTCTAAATCATGGGTTGTATAATTTTGCTCGTGAATCTTCAACTGACGTGATGCGTAAGCAATGACTTTCTTTCGCTGCATCAAAATACAGCCAAAGCCCTGACACGAAGCATCACAATAAACAACAAAATCGTCATTACCCTCAGGTAGTGATAATATCGGAGTGGTAGTCAACTTCTTCTTCAGGGTTTGAAAAGCAGTCTCTTGTTCATCCTTCCACTCATACTTCTTCCCCTTGTGCGTTAAAGCAGTCAGAGGTTTCGCTATACGAGAGAAATCTTGAATGAACCTTCTATAGTAACCTGCCAACCCTAGAAACTGACAAATCTGAGTAGGAATCTTCGGAATTCCCACTTCTCAATTGCCTCAATCTTGGCAGGATCAACCTGTATTCCATGTTTACTAACAACATGTCCAAGGAATTGAACTTCTCTTAACCAGAAAGCACACTTAGAGAACTTAGCGTACAACTCTTCTTTCCTCAACAAATCAAGCACTAACTTCAAATGTTCTTCGTACTCTTCATCACTCTTGGAATAAATAAGGATGTCGTCGATGAAAACAATAACGAATTTGTCCAGATAGGGTGTACACACACGGTTCATGAGGTCCATGAACACAGCAGGTGCGTTTGTCAATCCGAACAGCATAACAAGGGATTCGTAGTGACCATAACGGGTGCGGAATGCGGTTTTTGGAATATCAGATCCTTTAACCCGCAGTTGATGATAACCGGAATGAAGATCGATCTTGGAATAAACAGACGAACCCTGAAACTGATCGAACAGATCATCAATTCTAGGAAGAGGATAACGGTTTTTAACTGTAAGCTTGTTCAATTCACGATAATCAATACACAAACGAAATGAACCATCTTTCTTCTTAACAAACAGAACAGGAGCTCCCCAAGGGGACGAAATAGGACGAATGAGATATAGTTTCAACCAACGAAGGAAGAAATATGAAGAGCAGCCATATCAGTGGTATAGACGTTTAAGGCGATTCCTTCAAAGGGGATAACGAGGATCATGGACTTCCAATTGATTAAGTGTACTTTATCTATTCACTTATATATATATATATATATATATATATATATATATATATATATATATATATATATATATATATATATATATATATATACAAATTTAGTTACACAGTTGTTCGTGAATCGTCGAGAATAGTCAAAGGTTATCTGAAACCTTGTAAACAGTTCAAAAATTTCGTGACTCATTATCATAGGCTTTGCTTATCATGTCGAAAACATATAAAGATTAAATTTAAATTTGGTCGGAAATTTTCAGGTCATCACAGTACCTACCCGTTAAAGAAATTTCGTCCCGAAATTTGATTTAGGTCGTCATGGCTATCAATAAGAATGTTTTCACGACGAATATAAGTTGATAAATAGAGTTTTATCATTAATGGGTAATATGGATAAAACAATTCATTTATGTGAAGAGTTCGAGTGAAGCTATCACAAAAGAGTGAAATGAGTAAATGTAGATTCGTCATATCTTTTGACGTAGATAGGATTGATTTTCGGAGTTCAAGGGATTTAGGATAATCTTCGAATCTATATGAGATTTGATTCTTCGGTAATTCAGGAAATTAGGATCTCTCTAATTAAATGAGGAGATCTGCCTTGATTTCTTTATCAGATATTTCACTATAAATTAACTTCTTCCGTTCCATTACTTTTACCATTTCTATACTCAATTTCCAAATTCAATAGATTGTGAAAATGCTTAATCCAGTTCTGATCCTTGTCCTTATCCTGACTATCGCCACAATCATTCTCCTTTTCCAACTTCTACCGGAGGAATCTATTTACTTCTACTTCGCCCTTGGGGTTATAGTGTTTTTAATTCTCCCGTGTCTTTATGTTGCGATAAACATTGATATCCACGGTTTGTAATTTATGTGTTGTTATCGGACTTTATATTCTCCCTTATATTTCGGAGCTCCATGCTTTTGTTTTCTCTTCCCGACTTTGCGTGAAGCAAGTAATGATTTAGAATTCGTAGGTATGGATTTCGAAATGAACATGACTAATGTTCTAAGAGAGAAATTGTAATAGCACGATCTTGATTGATTACATTACTAGAATTCAAATGAAAAGATAGAACTATCTGGAAATTATGTTCTTGATATGTTTATATACTAGATAGAGTGTAAGAGTCACGTAACATGGCACATGATGACGTTATGGTCTGTGAATCATCATGTTTCATTAGAAACTCAACATGACTTACTGTAATATAATCACGTTGATCAAGTGTCATTATATTATACTAACTCATGCTTCAGTTCCCAACACTACTTCCAAAACATTCATATTTTAAATTCGAATTTTTCAGAATTTAGAAACTGGCACAGTTTCTTTTATGATGTAACGCAGATAGCGCGAAGAGATAAATTATTTTAGATAAGAATAGTCATGAAAATATCTTCAGAAATATTGAGGACATTTATAATGAAAGATACGATGATATCTTAGAACTTATAACATCGGTGGATGATGAAGAAGATTTGTCCGTAAAGATTTAGAGTCAGAAGTAAGGTATTCGTTAATGACTTTAGCAGATACTGAATCATTTGGATTCTTTGAAGGCAGGTTTAGTCTTTGTAATTTGTCCACAGCCTCCTTCAGGGTTTGCTCAACCAGTTTTATAGTTCCAATCTTTCTGAGCTGTGCCAACACACTATTCTTTATCATCAAATTTTTAACATTTACAGTTTTCTGTAGTTTCTGCTGCTTCATTCAGCTTTTTCAAAATTTAGAGTATTGATTCGTAGACTGTGTGCTTTTCAGAATTTCAGAATAGATGATCATAATTCTAAAAGATAAATGTTATACATATAACTGTTGATGTAGACATGCTGCGAGTTTTCAAAATACTGATTGCTGATTTTTGGTAATTGGTATGGCAATTCTTGTTACAAGGTGCGGATGAGTTCATGATAAGACTTCAGTAGGTAAATATAGTGATTTGTCAGAGAGATTTAAGCCAAGGAGCAACGAGGTTGCTGGTACGTCTGCTGGTAATATGGTGGAATATGAAAGGTTCCCCGGTAACAATGATGGATAGGGTAATCGTATATATATATATATATATCAGGATTATAATAAGGCTACTCTGGATGAAAAGTTTAAGTTATCTTGCTGGAGCTGTGACAAAATTTGCTACTTTGAAAAGGGATTGCAAAGTTATTTTGGGTAATAATAATGCTAAAAGATCTGACACGGATATGTGTTAACCTTAGGTTCCAAGTGTTCTCCAGGTGCATAACTATATGCATAAATATTTCTTCTCGTCAATAACGTGTGGTTGGATCATCCTCTCGATTGAGGTGTTTTCAAGAATCATGAAAGGTTTGAACGCAGATTGTAATCGTCAAGATACAAATGAGGTTTAAGATGAAATTAAGTGGCAAACTTGAAGAAATGTTTAGTTTCATATGTTATAATCAATATTTTTATTCATTTTAATTGTCCAATGTTAGTAGTCCACAGTTAGTAGTTCAATAATTCATATATAATATTCGAATTAATTAATACGTATCGTGACCCGTTGTATACATGTCTCAGACTCGATCAAAACTCAAAGTATATATATTATTTTAGAATCAACCTCGACCCTTTATATGCTAACTCGAGCATTACCGCGATATAGAGTGACTTACGGTTATTCCAAATAATATATATAGATGACGTCGATATGATATGTCAAAACATTGTATATGTGTCCCGATTTATTCGACGATATTTAAAGTGCGTAAAATAAATAACAGAAATTAAATGACGATAAATAAAATTGCAAGAATTAAAATTGCGATAATTAAATTGCGATAATTAAATTGCGATAATTAAATTGCGATAATTAAATTGCAATAATTAAAATGTAATAGGGAATTTGGAACAGTTAGCTAGGAACAGTTAGCGTGGATTCTTAACAGAATTTCTCATAGTTAATTTGTTTGTTTCTAACAAATTTTATTTTGTCTAATGTTTTCTTCATTAAGCCACTTGTTGGATTCTAATAAATCAAAATTCAAATTATGGAAATTGACTGAAAATGGTTATTCTGTGGTGAACGGAATCGTATATCTTGTGAATGTAAGTAGGATAGTAAATAACTGTTGAATCAGATTCGAAGAATGTACGGTGTAACTTATTAATGTGAAATTTAAATATTCCTCGGGTATTACCTACCCGTTAAAATATTTTCACCATTAACAGTTTGTACAAAAGAATTTTTAATTACAATCTTTATGAAAACATATATACATATATATTTTCTTCAGATGTAATCATGGATTAAATGAGTCAATATGATATTAAACTCATTTGATTTACCGTTAGAACGAGAATATATAATCTCTAAAACATTAGAGATTACATAATCGCCATGTCGAACGAAGATAAATGATGAAGAACGTCATGTAGAATGATGATTATACTCGAGGTACAGAATGAGATGTTGAGGCATATGATGTTAAAACTTGGGTTGTTGGTGGTACTGGTATTGATGTTGGTGGTACTGTTGGTGCCGGTGATGTGGCTGAAGCTGGTACGTTTTGCACCATATTTTCCAAGGCTACAACTCGGGCGCGAAGCTCGTTGACTTCTTCCATTATTCCGGGATGATTGTCAGTTGGAACGAGCAGATGAATAACATCTAGAATCTGAGTTGTGATATAGTCGTGGCGAGATACTCGAGAAATGAGAGAGAAATGGTGTTTCGAATAGGTTCGCAGGTAAATGGTTCAGGTTCTTCGCCAAGAGGTGAATTCGGTTGGTGGAGAGATCGCCTTCTTCGCATCTCCATTGATTAAGTCGACTACGAACCCATTCCCAATTCATCCAGAATTGATGATGGCTGATTGGTTGATTCATTCTGGTGACGCTGCTTTCGGAGCTTAGGTGAACATCTATGTCGGAATAGCTTTCGGATTCCGAAGAACTTGAACTAGTGGCGAGTTCCATTTCGTACGATTGAGTAAAGGGTTTTTCGGTATGAAATGATTTTCGGCTATCGGATGGTATTCTAATTACATAAAATATCTTTATATATAAAACAAAAGATTTCGTAGATTTCGTAGATTTCGGAGGAATTCACGGAATATGTCAGGAAAAGTTTACAGTAACAGATACGCTAAGATATGAATTAGCAGATACGCTAAGATATGAATTTTGTCTATACACTAATCATGCAATTAATGCAGTAACATGTGTCTAGACTAAGAATGATAAGCAAGTAATTTCCTAAGGATGATAAGCAGGTAATTTTCGACACGAAATGATAAGCAAAACTTTTTACATGCAGACACGGTCGAAGTCCAGACTCACTAATGCATCTTAACAACTATCAGTTAGTCACACTAATGCAAGACCTGGTTCGCTAAGACCACCGTTCTGATACCAACTGAAATGACCCGTTCATACCAATTATAAACGATTCACAATAGTTGATTTCATTGCGAGGTATTTGACCTCTATATGATACATTTTACAAACATTGCATTCGTTTTTAAAAGACAAACTTTTTTTACATCGAAAGTTGACGACATGCATACCATTTCATAATATATCCAACTATAATTGACTTAATAATAATCTTGATGAACTCAATGACTCGAATGCAACGTCTTTTGAAATATGTCATGAATGACTCCAAGTAATATCTCTAAAACGAGCAAATGCACAGCGGAAGATTTCTTTCATACCTGAGAATAAACATGCTTAAAAGTATCAACCAAAAGGTTGGTGAGTTCATAGGTTTATCATAAACAATAAAATTCATCATTTTGATAGACCACAAGATTTAAATTCAGTACACCTATCTCGTGCACGAAACCATTTTTCATAATGCTTGGCAGAGTAGGTTTGTATCCTTTTCTCCCCCGTAGGTTGCCTCGCGATTTTTAAATAATCGTACACATATCTCTTGTACAAAATATAATACACATAACCTGTGTATATAAATCATTCTCTCGATACATAACATTCACTTTTCTTTCATCGCTTGGCTTGGTAACCGACCTTAACATATAATGCGCATCAATAATATCCCCAAAATAGAACATCTCGTCTGTATAATATATAAACTTCGAAGTACTAAACACCATGCCCACTAGCTCTTCCATCTAGTGAACATTCTGGATGGGGGGTGTTAAACCTGGTAGCTACCTTTAGGATTCGCGTGAATTAGGGCCATACCCGTTTTCTAATTCTTAGGTTACCAAGCAATAATAATCAGGGGAAATATTCGCAACAATTAGTGGCAATTATAACGTCCAACTAATTCAATCATAATCAACAGAACTTCTGTCTGCATAATAATTCATTCGAGGAATGTTTTGCTTGTGTCATATCGCGTCAAACATTTATAAAAGTATTTCATGTATTCTCAGTTCAAAATATATTTCAAAAGCATTTAGTAAAGCAGTTGTAAAAACAACGCATGTACGTATTCTCAGTCCCAAAAATATAAAGAGTAAAAGGGAATCAAATGAACTCACAATACTGTATTTTGTAGTAAAAATACATATGACGATATTGAAAAATGCAGGGCTGGCCTCGGATTCACGAACCTATATCATTCATTTATATATTAAACATATATTCGTAATCGAACAATTTCGTATATTATGACTTTATATATTATATATTTAATTTGTATATATATATTTGAAAATGATTATGATTTATATAGTGATATATATATATATATATATATATATATATATATATATATATATATATATATATATATATATATATATATATATATATATGTATATATATATGTATATATATATATATATATATATATATATATATTATAAAAGTACCTAATTTGTTATATATGAATATTTATATAAATATTGTTAATATAATTAATTCATACATATGTGTAATATTACTTATAAGTCTATTTTTATATACATAATAACATATACTATTAATAATAGTGAGTAAAAGTTGTATTTAATTATAATGATAATAATAGCATTAATTATAATAATAATTATTCTAATAAGAATCATAGTATTAATAATATTAATGATAATAATAATAATAATAATAATAATAATAATTATTATTATTATTATTATTATTATTATTATTATTATTATTATTATTATTATTATTATTATTATATAGTTGTAGTGATAACAAAATAACAAGTTTTGTAAAAATGATAATAATTTTTAATATTACAATACTAGTAATGATAATTATATTAATAATACTTTCGTTAATAATAATAATGGTACTAAAAAGGATACTAATGCTAATATTCATAATAATAATAAATTGTATTATTTTGATAATAGTTATAATAATAATAATCATATTCATAAAAATGATAATAATACTAAAATGGTAAATTAATAATAACAATAACATTAATAATACTTATAATAATAATAATAATAATAATAGTAATTGTTATAATACTTATAACTATGATAATAATAATTATTATAATTCTTATAATAACAATAATAATAACAACAACAACAACAATAATAATAATAATAATAATAATAATAATAATAATAATAATAATAATAATAATAGTAATAATAATAATAATAATAATAAAAGATATTTAAATAGCCGACTGCAGGGCTCGAACCCTTGACCTCTCGTTCATACAAAGCACCCCTTAACCAGCTGATATGTTGTGTTTTTCTGATTTATGACAGTAATCAATTTTATAAAACCCGTAATTTGTTTTCCCTTATTTTCTTCTTCTTCGTTTCTTCAAAATCAATTGATCCAATATAATTCGATATCCATCAAATTGAGTTACCAAAATTATTTAGGCTTTAAAACAGAAATATTTAGAATAGGTTTAGATTAAAACGAAAAGAAGAAAAAAAAAATGTAACACAACACTCTGCTGCTGCTGTTCGTCGTTTGAAGAAACACAAAAAAAAATATAGCTTTTTGATTTCTAGAACGTTTTAGCTAATGATCTCTACATGAAAAAGGTTCTAAATCGTCCATGAAAACTTTCTGAATCATCAATTAAACATAAAACATCAAAACAAGTTCGGATTTTACGATGAACAAATATGTTGACTTTTTTAAAAAATCACTTTGACTCGAAAATTTGATTTCAATATAATGAATTGAGGATTGAAACTTTCCAGATAGATTGAGTAGGAGATTTCAAACAACTCTACATTTATACATTTTGAATTTCTATTCGATTTTGAGGTTTTGGCATTTTCACTCAAGAACATAGAACATAGAATATATATATATATATATATATATATATATATATATATATATATATATATATATATATATATATATATATATATATATATATATATATATATATATATATATATATATATTAAAATTTTGCTTTTGAATCAGTAATTTACAGTGGTTATCTTATATAATGTGATTAAGTACGTAAATTAACAGTTGAATTGGATCCTAATTGATATGTGAAATTGACATTTAACAACTTGATAGACATGAAGTACAATTTATTTTTAATCGGAGAATAAAATAAATAAAGCAGAAAATTATATGTACTGGTTTTTGTATCTGTTATATAACGAATCTTGTCCTGTTATCCAGATTAGAGACAAGAATATATAACTTGATCGTGATCTATAAAAATTTGTACGATTTTTCTGTATTATAGATTATATTCAATTAATATAAATAATTAAATATTATATAAATAATAATTCTAATAATGTTAATAATAATTATATTATATTAATAATAATAAGAACAAATAAATAATAATAATACTGATTTTAATAATTATTAATAATAACACTAATTATAATAATATTAGGTAATAATAATGATTTTAACTATAAACATGGTAATAATAACCTAATATTAATGATAATACTAATTATAATGATATTAATGTTTTACTAGTGATAATAATAATAACTTTATTAATAGTGATAATGTTAATAATAATATTATCTATAATACTTAATAATAATAATACGATAATTTATATTTCATTTTTATATCATAATATTAATAATAATGAAAGTAATAATATTATTATAACAACTATGTTTTAATTTGTTTTATATATATGTACATATATATATTATTACTTATGTAATATTTAGTAATCATATAATATATTATATAATAAATTTTATTGAATATTTATTATTTATACACATCATATATAATACAATGTATTAATAATTACTAATAGAAATCATGTATAATAATATCATGTATATATTTATGTATATTCATTTTGATAGTAACTTAATTATTCTAATTATTATTTTACATTTTTAATTCCAATTGATTAAGTGTACTTTATCTATTCACTTATATATATATATATATATATATATATATATATATATATATATATATATATATATATATATATATATATATATATAGTTACACACAATTGTTCGTGAATCGTCGAGAATTGTCAAAGGTTATCTGAAACCTTGTAAACAGTTCAAAAATTTCGTGACTCAATATTATAGGCTTTGCTTATCGTGTCGGAAACATATAAAGATTAAATTTAAATTTGGTCAGAAATTTCCGGGTCTTCACAAAACACAAGAGGGAAAATTTTATGAGCGCAAAGACTTCCCAACAATTTTATAAAACCGCCATCCAAAGTGGTGTAAGAGTTTTTATCAATGAACTTAATGGTAAGTTTCATCCTTAAACGGTGGATGAGAAGAAGTGTGATCCATACACGTTGTAGATTAATACGAAAATCTTTAATATAATCAACCAAAGAAGTTTTGAAAAACCTCTAAACGTTTGATTTGATAACATAAATGGAATGAAGTTCTTAGTAATTTAGAGGTATGTACAACGTGTACCATCTTATATAAAACAATTTGACTCGGTTAAACAACTCAATAAGGGAGTGGTTTTAAAAATAATTTTTGAAGGTATAATTTAGCATGTACTACCCAAAATAGGCAAAAATAAATTTATTCATTTGATTTTTTATATATATATACATACATATATGATTTTATAAATTTCATAAGTGACATAAAATTTTATTACTTTTATTCGTCCATAAATCTCGTGAGGACCGCACAAATAACCAATGTGTAAAAATTCTGATAAACAGAGTATTCGTATTTCGAAGGTTACGAGTTGAAGTAAGATCGTGGAAGATCGAGTGAGGTACTTGAATCGTCATGCGACATTTGATCAACAATGTTACGAGATCATGAAAACGAATGAATTTAAAAGTTGTTTTGACTATTATCAGGACGTAAGCCCTTGGGCCAAAACTGTTCTCGAGCGAAGCTATTGCTAACAAGCGAGGTATGAAGGATATCGCATGAGATAGATAGTCTAGTTAAAACGAGCTTCTCGTATATCAACAAATAAAATAATGAGTATTTTTCTTACCCGTGTAATACATCGGAATTTCTGAATGAGTAGTGTAAAAATTTTTCTTTGCCTCGCTTTCTATTCCTCCTGTCACGATATTGGTACTTCTTTATGAATTACTGTAATATAATCACGTTGGCCTGACGTCATTATATTATACTAATTCATAGTTCCATTCCAATAGCACTACGTGAGGTCAGGACACACGATCAACCTCGAATTTCCACACAATTTCTCTAAAACGATTTCTTAAACAGTGTGCTAAGGATAGCACAAGAGACAAAAAAAATATCAAAAGTAATGAATAAGAGTAACGATGACACAAAAATGTCTTTGAAGTATCAAGAATCTTTAAATGTCCAGAATGACGTTTCCGGGTCACAACCCAATGCACAAAGGCACGTAATATAACAAGAATGTTATATACCTAAACATAATAGCTGACATTGAAATGTCGAGCATTTAGAAGTCAAGAATGACATCTCGCGTAATATAACTTAAATGTTATATACATAACCATAATAGATGACATAGAAATTTCGAGAATTTCAGAAGTCAAGAATGACATCACTTAGTTTCACTATCCGAGGTGTTCTTATAAAGATAAACTCGCATGAGTCGGAGAATACGTTTAAATCGGAATGGGAGTTCCTCCCGGATTCAGAACATAACAGAGATGTATGTATGGTAACCATTTACCTACTTATAGGATACAAATAACCACATATAATAATACGTTATAGGTCGGGCTGTAGACTAGACTTACTAATGCACCCTATTGACTCGGGTAACGAAATCAATGCAGCCTAATTCTCTACAACCAAGGCTCTGATACCAACTTTAACGACCCGTCAAAGTACACTTGACGACTATCATTATCTTGGTCCCATAGCTTGATCATAACTCTATAAAGAAAACCTACCAACATATGTAAGTTTAGAAAAACCTTACATAAATTCTTAACTAAAAGTTGACCAAAACAAAGTCAACAAACACCCATAATTTAATGTATCAAAATAGAATGCAAGTTAATGTTTAGCAAAAGCTGCCATCATAAATATGCAGACTCTCTAAGCACAGCGGAAGCAATCAATCATGAACCTGAGAATAAAACATGCGAGTAACTGTCAACAAAAATGTTGAGTGAATTATAGGTTTAACATTGCAAACAATATTTAATTTAAACCATAAAAATTTATGTTTGAAAACATAAAGACTCATTTGGACCACAAAATTATATGCTCGAAAACATATAAAAACATTATTCCAATAACCCGTGAGCCACCTGGTAATCACTTAACCATTTCCATACCCTTACCAAACAGCAATATACACTGAACAAATGTATCTTCAAATAATTACGAAGTACTAATACATTCCGCTTATAAACTGCTAGCGCGACTAGCACGAAATGGGGCTGTCAGGCCCGATAGATCTATCCATAGGATTCGCGTTCACCAGTAGAAACCAGTGATTACAATTACCAGATTAGTGAATATTTTTGTTCGACTCACAATGAATAATATAAACCAACTACCACTTGTGTCCAATATGAAAAATAAAATGCATGTATTCTCATCCCAAAAGATATAAAATAGAAAAATGGGACTATAACTCACCTTAACGTAAACGAAGTAGTAACATAGAAAACGTGAACTGCGCGAAGTAAAGTGATCAAGAATGATCACAACGCCGACCTATAAATAAAGCAGGTCGATATAAATAACTAACTTACGTCAAGTCTTAGTATGATAGCTATAGTACCGTTGCAAGTAGGCATAGAACAACACTCAGTATGCTTCGGTTTGATTAGGACAGCGTAAGGACACGTACTTTCTATTTTTAGAAAGTTTCTATTTTTAGCAGGTTTCCATTTTTGGAAAGTTTCTATTTTAGGAAAGTTTCTATTTTTGGAAAGTTTCCATATTTAGAAAGTTTCTATTTTTGGAAAGTTTATAACTTAGGAAAGTTTCCTTAATTAGAAAGTCAACAAAAGTCAACTGAAAGTCAAAATCAACCAAAAGTCAAAAAGTCAACTTTGGTCAAACTTAGTCAACATTGAATTTTAAAGTATAAGTTATATTAATAATATAAGTTATAATGTTATTTAAAGTCATATGTGTATAACCATGTCATAACGTAAGTTTAATTAAATTAAATTGAATTAATAAGGTTAACATAAGTTTAAATGATTTAATTAATATAACATAAGTATTTAATTAATTAATTAATTTTAAATATTAGTCATAACATAAGTATTATTAATTAATAATAAATTTTTAATCATATCATAAGTATTATTAATTAATAATGAATTATTAATCATATCATAAGTTTTTAATTATAATTATTAAATCATAAGTATTTAATAATTAAATTATAATTAAATAATAACTAAGCCTTATAATAAGTAATTAATTAATTAATCCTTATTATAAGTCTTATTATAATAATCTCATAAAATAAGTTTAATACTTATCATAAGTATTTTTCATTAATAATAAAAGTATTATTAATCATAAGTTTAATTAAAAGTTTAATTAAATCATAAGATAGTTAATAAATGATATAATAAATATATATATATCATACGTCTTAAATTAAATTAATTACTTTTATATTATAAGTAACTTATTAATAGTGAGAATCATTATTTATATCATAAGTTACATTTCATAACCATAAGTTTTAATTAAAAGTTCATCGGGTCATAACTTGAGCCCCGGGTGTCAATTTTCGGCGAGTCTTATATATATCTTCGCCTAACCAAACCACCCGACAAATTAGTGCACTCAAGAACACCCCAAGAACAACCCCCAAGTCGTGACCAACAGCCATAATTCAACTTGGGACTTTAATCCGATCAAAAACATGTTTTAGTCATAACGGGTGATCCGTGGCTCGGATTTCGATGACCCGAACACGAATGTTCATCCAATCACTAATCCTAACACACTAGTACACCCTAGAGACTCCAAAAGTAGTCACAAAGTCGGAACAAGCCTGAATACATTCGTTTTTATGTTTTGATTTCATGAAAACACCAATTTAATCATATCTTAAGTTCCGGGAATCGAAATAACATGAATCCAGAGTCTAAAATCAATGTATTGATGAGAGGAACACATCTAAACACTTTAATTTAAAAAATACATCAGTTTAGTTTACAGAAATGTTCAATTACTCCGCTGTCCAAATTCAATCAAACCGAAATCATGTAATAACGAGTGTTTCTATGCATACAATCAATAATTCAACAACATACAAGCACTATACTATCATATTAAACATCAAAAACAGAAAAATTAAGTAAAAATCAAAAAGCTAGGATTAGGGTTTATACCCTAATCGAGAATTGAATGGTATGAACGCGTAGAGAATGATGGGAGCAACCCGAATATGATGAAAGCCCTATGATCCAAGCAAGAATTGATGATCAATTGATGATAATGGTGGTTGATGGGTGACAGACAAGAAAAAGAAAGAAGAGGAAGAGAGAAAATGAAATGGGAGAATTAGGTTTTGAAATGGAAATGTGTTAAATGAAAATGAAAAGTGAAAAACAAAAAATGGGGAGGGATATGGTGGGTTTCGGCTGAAAAAAAGGTAGGCCCCATAGTGGGCCATCTTTGATATTTGATAAATTTCTTTTAGCCCGAACGCCCGATCGAAGCCCAAAACGCGAAAACGCTACTACGCGATTAATAATTCGAAGAGATAACAAATACGCGACGAATAAAATATATAAACACTATATATAATCATATGACATCAAAATATCATATTTAAAATAATTTGGATTTAAAAATCCCAAAAGTCTGACCGTTGGTTTGAAAACTGAAAAGATTCGCCGGATAGAAATCCACGACACGTAGAAACGTACGATTTAAAATATGAATACAAATATTCATATAACACTTAATAATTAATATATTATTACTAAAATAATAATATAGGTCATAAAAATGACGTGGAACGAATAACAATTAACGGGCGTTAATTAATAAACGGTAAAAGGTAACGGAAAAAGTAGGGTCGTGACAAACACTGTACTTTTTACGGGCATTTTTTTTAAGACACTCATAGCGGAAGACTTGAAGGTTTTCACATCATATATTAGTACATAATTATATGATAACACAAATCGCAGGTGTTACGTTATTTATACAAACAACTTGACCATTTAGTTAAATACAAAATATCAGAGTTATACACGGTGTCAAACATCTTCACTTGCCTTGCAAAACCCATCAAAAGCTGCTAATCTATACCTGCAGGGCAAAACACTGTGGGGGAATTAGCATAACGCTAAGTGAATGGTAATATCTAGGTGGACATCACTACAAGCATCATGAAATGTCCCATTCATAATAATTATAAATGTTTCATATTAATTGATTTTGTTGCGAGGTTTTGACCTCTATATGAGACATTTTTCAAAGACTGCATTCGATTTTTGAAACAAACCATAACCTTTATATTTGCGAAAAAGGTTTAAAATATTACGAAGATTATTAAATAATGATAATCTAAAATGTAGCGTTTTCACATGACCATTACATAATAGTTTACAATAATATTACACAACAACTTAAGTCTTCGAATGCAGTTTTTAAACAATATTGTACAAGCATACAGACTCCAATCCTGTCTTTATTTAGCATACAACGGCGGAAGCTCTTAATAATCACTTGAGAATAAACATGCTTTAAACGTCAACAAAAATGTTGGTGAGTTTAGGTTTAACCTATACATCAAATTATATTAATAGACCACAAGATTTCATTTTTCATAATTAACTTCATTCATATGAAGAACACCTGGTAACTGACATTAACAAATGCATATAGAATATTCCTAAATATACAGGTACACTCATCTGTATATAAAAATCGAAGTACTGAAGCATCCATAACCTGGATGGGGTTCGTTAGGCCCATAGATCTATCTTCAGGATTCACGTCAATTAGTGGCGTTCACTAATTCTTAGGTTACCAAGCAAAAGGGTGATATTCAATAAGATAATTCAATCATAGAATGTAATTTTCAAGTACTTGTGTCTATTTTGTAAATCATTTATAAAACTGCATGTATTCTCATCCCAAAAATATTCGATAGTAAAAATGAGACTATAACTCACTTTCACAGATTATCACTTCGTCGGAAAATAACACTTGGCCACTGGTCGATTCACGAACCTATAACAAATATATACATATATATTAAAGTATGATTGAAATATATTCACAATATATTTTACTATGTTTTAACGATTTAAGTTTATTAAGTTAACAGTCCAACGTTCGTAGTCCACAATTAGTTGTCCACAGTTAGTAGTTTTGAAATAAATCAATATATATTATCTCGAATTAATCCACGACCCAGTGTATACAAGTCTCAGACTCGATCACAACTCAAAGTATATATATTATTTTGGAATCAACCTCAACCATGTATAGCTAACTCGAACATTACCGCATATAGAGTGTCTATGGTTGTTCCAAATAATATATATAGATGACGTCGATATGATATGTCAAAACATAGTATACGTGTCTATGGTCTATCAAGATTACATAATATATGTTAAAATACATGTATAATACAATATAAGTTAGTTAGGATATGGTTAGTATAGATTTTTGTCAATTCATCCCGTAGTCAAATTAACCATTTTTAACCAATTTTGTTTTACCCATAACTTCTTCGTTTTAAATCCGTTTTGAGTGAATCAACTTGCTATGGTTTCATATTGAACTGTATTTTATGAAACTAAACAGAAAAAGTATAGGTTTATAGTCAGAAATACAGGTTACAAGTCATTTTTGTAGAGGTAGTCATTTCAGTCGAAAAAATGACGTCTTGATGACCATTTTGAAAAACATATTTCCACTTTGAGTTTAACAATGATTTTTGGATATAGTTTCATGTTCATAAGAAAAATCATTTTCCCAGAAGAACAACTTTTAAATCAAAGTTTATCATAATTTTTAATTATCTAACCCAAAACAGCCCCTGGTTTCACTACGACGGCGTGTGTCCGGTTTTACGGTGTTCTTCGTGTTTCCAGGTTTTAAATCATTAAGTTAGCATATCATATAGATATAGAACATGTGTTTAGTTGATTTTAAAAGTCAATTTAGAAGGATTAACTTTGTTTGCGAACAAGTTTAGAATTAACTAAACTATGTTCTAGTTATTACAAGTTTAAATCTTCGAATAAGATAGTTATATATATGAATCGAATGATATTATGAACATTATTACTACCTCAAGTTTAGTAGGTAAACCTACTGGAAGTGACAAGAAATGATCTAGCTTCAAAGGATCTTGGATGGCTTGGAAGTTCTTGAAGTAGAATCATGAAATCAACAAAAGTTCGAATAAGAATTTCTATCTTGATTTAAGATAGTTATGCTTATAAGATTTGAACCAAAGCTTAAATAAGTTTATTACCTTGATTATGAGATGAAAAGCTACTGGAATTTAACTAAAATTCTTGATCCTAAAGAGTTGTTGGATTGGATTAAAAGTAGGAAGCAAACTTCTTGAAGTTGGAAGACTATCTTGATATGTTCTTGATCAAGCTTTGTTATGACGTTTATAGCTTAGTTTAGATGATCAAAACTTGCTGAATTGATGGAGGTTTTTGTGTTCTTGAATGATTAGGAGATTAAAGAGAGATTAGAGCTAATCAAAGTTGAAATGAAATGGATATGTGTGTGTGTAGTTTCACGTGAATGGGTGGATGGATATATACAAATTTTAGTTTGTAATCTAGCTTAATAATTGGCATAAGAGGTTAAGAGTTGTTTAAAGATGTTTCCCACTTGTTAAATGGCTGATACTAAGGCTGCTAATGAGGTGATTTGATGTGTATATACCAATAGTAAATACATCTAGAAGCTGTGTATTGTACGAGTACGAATACAGGTGTATAAGAGTAGAATTGTTGATGAAAATAAATGAGAATGCAATTGTAAGCATTTTTGTTAAGTAGAAGTACTTTGATATATGTCTTGAAGTCTTTTAAAAGTGTACTAATACATCTTAATATACTATATGTATATACATTTTAACTGAGTCGTTAAGTCATCGTTAGTCGTTACATGTAAGTGTTGTTTTGAAACCTTTAAGTTAACGATCTCATTTAATGTTGTTAACCCATTATTTATTATATCTAATGAGATGTTAAATTATTACATTATCATGATAGTATGATGTATTAATATATCTTAATATGATATATATATACATTTAAATGTCGTTACAACGATAATCGTTACATATATGTCTCGTTTCGAAATTCTTAAGTTAGTAGTCTTGTTTTACATATGTAGTTCATTGTTATCATACTTAATGATATATATAATTATCATTTTATCATGTTAAATAAAGTGTAACATTATCTTAATATGACACATATATATTTAGTAAGACGTGGTTATAACGATAATCGTTATATATATCGTTTCGAGTTTCTTAACTTAGTAGTCTCATTTTTATGTATATAACTCATTGTTAATATAACTAGTGAGATACCTACTTATCATAATATCATGTTAACTATATATATATATATATATATATATATATATATATATATATATATATATATATATATATATATATATATATATATATATATATATATATATATAGTTTTTACAAGTTTTAACGTTCGTGAATCGCCGGTCAACTTGGGTGGTCAATTGTCTACATGAAACCTATTTCAAATAATCAAGTCTTAACAAGTTTGATTGCTTAACATGTTAGAAACATTCAATCATCAAATATAGTTTTCATTTAATATATAATCATGGAAAAGTTCGGGTCACTACAGTACCTACCCGTTAAATAAATTTCGTCCCAAAATTTTAAGCTGTTTTAGGTGTTGACACATCTTCTGGAAATAGGTGCGGGTATTTCTTCTTCATCTGATCTTCACGTTCCCGGGTAAACTCGAGTCCTCTACGAGCATTCCATCGAACCTTAACAATTGGTATTTTATTTTGCGTAAGTCTTTTAACCCCACGATCCATTATTTCGACAGGTTCTTCGATGAATTGAAGTTTTTCATTGATTTGAATTTCGTCTAATGGAATAGTGAGATCTTCTTTAGCAAAACATTTCTTCATATTTGAGACATGAAAAGTACCCCGGCGAGTTGTTGAGGTAAGTCAAGTCGGTAAGCTACTGGTCCGACACGATCTATAATCTTGAATGGCCCAATGTACCTTGGGTTTAGTTTCCCCCATTTACCAAATCGAACAACGCCCTTCCAAGGTGAAACCTTAAGCATGACCATTTCTCCAATCTCAAATTCTATATCTTTTCTCTTAATGTCCGCGTAGCTCTTTTGTCGACTTTGGGCGGTTTTCAACCGTTGTTGAATTTGAATGATTTTCTATGTAGTTTCTTATAGAATTTCTGGACCCGTAATCTGTCTATTCCCAACTTCACTCCAACAGATCGGAGACCTGCACTTTCTACCATAAAGTGCCTCAAACGGTGCCATCTCAATACTCGAGTGGTAACTGTTGTTGTAGGAAAATTCTGCTAACGGTAGATGTCGATCCCAACTGTTTCCAAAATTAATAACACATGCTCGTAGCATGTCTTTAAGTATTTGTATCGTCCTTTCGCTCTGCCCATCAGTTTGTGGGTGATAGGAAGTACTCATGTCTAGACGAGTTCCCAATGCTTGTTATAATGTTTGCCAAAACCTTGAAACAAATCTTCCATCCCTATTAGAGATAATAGAGATTGGTATTCCATGTCTGGAGACAACTTCCTTCAAGTATGATCGCACCAACTTCTCAATTTTATCATCTTCTCTCGTTGACAGAAAGTGTGCTGACTTGGTAAGACGATCGACTATTACGCAAATTGTATCATAACCACTTGCAGTCCTTGGCAATTTAGTAATGAAATCCATGTTAATGTTTTTCCATTTCCTTTCTGGGATTTCAGGTTGTTGAAGTAGACCTGATGGTTTCTAATGTTTAGCTTTGACCTTAGAACAAGTCAAACATTCTCCTACTTATTTAGCAATATCGGCTTTCATACTCGGCCACCAAAAGTGTTTCTTGAGATCTTTGTACATCTTTCCCGCTCCAGGATGTATTGAGTATATGGTTTTATGTGCTTCCTTAAGTACCATTTCTCTCACATCTCCAAACTTTGGTACCCAAATTCTTTCAGCCCTATACCGGGTTCCGTCTTCCCTAATATTAAGATGTTTCTCCAAACCTTTGGGTATTTCATCCTTCAAATTTCTCTCTTTTAAAACTCCCTGTTGCGCCTCCTTTATTTGAGTAGTAAGGTTAGTACGAATAATTATATTCATAGCTTTTACCTGCATAGGTTCTCTGTCCTTTCTACTCAAAGCGTCAGCTACCACATTCGCCTTCCCCGGGTGGTAACGAATCTCAAATTCGTAATCATTCAACAACTCAATCCACCTACGCTGCCTCATGTTCAGTTGTTTCTGATTAAATATATGTTGGAGACTTTTGTGGTCAGTATATATAATACTTTTGACCCCATATAAGTAGTGCCTCCAAGTCTTTAATGCAAAAACAACAATGCCCAATTCCAAATCGTGAGTCATATAATTTTGTTCATAATTCTTCAATTGTCTGGACGCATAAGCAATTACCTTCGTTCGTTGCATTAATACACAACCGAGACCTTGCTTTGAAGCGTCACAATAAATCACAAAATCATCATTCCCTTCAGGCAATGATAATATAGGTGTCGTAGTTAACTTTTTTTTCAACAATTGAAATGCTTTCTCTTGCTCATCCTTCCATTCAAATTTCTTCCCTTTATGCGTTAATGCAGTTAAGGGTTTTGCTATTTTGGAAAAATCTTGGATGAATCTTCTGTAGTAACTAGCCAGTCCTAAAAATTGGCGTATATGCTTCGGAGTTTTCAGGGTTTTCCAGTTTTCAACGGTTTCAATCTTTGACGGATCCACCTGAATACCTTCATTGTTTACTACGTGACCGAGGAATTGAACTTCTTTCAACCAAAATGCACACTTTAAAAACTTAGCGTACAATTTTTCTTTCCTCAACAATTCTAACACTTTTATCAAATGTTCTCTGTGCTCTTGATCATTCTTTGAGTAAATAAGGATGTCATCGATGAAAACAATGACAAACTTGTCAAGATATGGTCCACACACTCGGTTCATGAGGTCCATGAACACAGCTGGTATGTTAGTCAATCCAAACGGCATAACCATAAACTCATAATGACCGTAACGCGTCCTAAAAGCAGTCTTTGGAATATCATCCTCCTTCACCCGCATTTGATGATACCCGGAA
This sequence comes from Rutidosis leptorrhynchoides, assembly GCF_046630445.1. Lineage (NCBI taxonomy): Eukaryota > Viridiplantae > Streptophyta > Magnoliopsida > Asterales > Asteraceae > Rutidosis > Rutidosis leptorrhynchoides. The sequence goes on along the minus strand of NC_092334.1, from coordinate 96,523,391 downwards.
CGTAAATCGCTCTTCGAATAAACCGACGAGCCTTGTAGTTGATCAAATAAGTCGTCGATTCATGATAATGGGTAACGGTTCTTGATAGTAAGTTTGTTCAACTCTCGGTAGTCGATACACAACCTGAATGTACCATCCTTCTTTTTGACAAACAAGACAGGAGCTCCCCATGGTGATGTGCTTGGTCGAATGAAACCACGTTCTAAAAGTTCTTGTAGTTGACTTTGTAATTCCTTCATTTCGCTGAGTGCGAGTCTGTATGGAACACGAGCTATTGGTGCAGATCCTGGTACAAGATCTATTTGAAATTCCACAGATCGGTGTGGAGGTAGTCCCGGTAATTCTTTCGGAAATACGTCGGGAAATTCTTTTGCGACGGGAACATCATTGATGTTCTTCTCTTCGGTTTGTATTTTCTCGACGTGTGCTAGAACGGCATAGCAACCTTTTCTTATTAGTTTTTGCACCTTCAGTTTACTAATAAGATTTAACTTCGCGTTGCTCTTTTCTCCGTACACCATTAAGAGTTTTCTCTTTTCGCGCATAATACGAATCGTATAACGATTTCTGCTTTCACCTCTTTCAATCAGTCCATGCCAATTATCACATCAAAACTCCCTAACTCTACTGGTATCAAATCAATCTTAAACGTTTCGCTAACTAGTTTAATTTCTCTGCTCCGACATATTTTATCTGCTGTAATTAATTTACCGTTTGCTAATTCGAGTGAAAATTTATTATCCAAAGGCATCAATGGACAACTTAATTTAGCATAAAAATCTCTACTCAAATAGCTTCTATCCGCACCCAAATCAAATAAAATATAAGCAGGTTTTTCATCAATAAGGAACGTACCCGTAACAAGCTCCGGGTCTTCCTGTGCTTCAACCGTATTTATGTTGAAGACTCTTCCTCGGCCTTGACCATTATTATTCCCCGGGTTTAGACACGTATTTCTATAATGACCCTTCTTCCCGCATCCAAAACATGTAATGTTGGCAATACTTGTTCCGGCGTTATACGTTCCTTTACTTCTGTTATCCGCTGGTCCATAGACTTCACACTTTGTAGCACTGTGACCTGTTCTGTTGCATTTGGTGCATAACTCCCTACAAAAGTGATCCGAATGATATTTCTCACACCTTAGGCATCAATTTTTCTGCCTCTTGTTGTTGTTGTTGTTGTTGTTATTGTTGGGGTTATGGTTGCGGTTGAAATTGTTGTTGGGACGGTTGTTGTAGTGGTTATTGTTGTTGTTGGGGCGTTTGTTGTTGCGATAAATGGTGCGATTGAATTTGTGATTATTGTTGTGATGATTGTTGAGGTGATTGTTACTGTTGTTGTGTTGGTGACTTTTGTCACTGTTTTCTTCCCACTTTCTCTTAACTTATTTCGTGTTGACTTCTTTAGCCTCCTGTTCTTTAATCCTTCCCTCAATCTGATTTATGAGTTTGTGAGCCATTCGACTTACCTTTTGTATGGAGGCGGGCTCGTGTGAACTCACATCTTTTTTAATCCTTTCTGGTAATCCTTTTACAAATGCGTTGATCTTCTCTTCTTCATCTTTGAGTGCACTTGGACACAATAGGCACAACTCTGTGAATCTTCGTTCGTACGAGGTAATGTCGAAACCTTGCGTTCGTAATCCTCTAAGCTCTACTTTGAGCTTATTGACCTCGTTTCTGGGACGGTACTGTTCGTTCATCAAGTGCTTGAATGCTGACCACGGTAGTGTGTAAGCAGCATCTTGTCCCACCTGCTCGAGATAGGTGTTCCACCATGTTAACGCAGTACCTGTGAAGGTATGCGTAGCGTACTTTACTTTGTCTTCTTCAGTGAACTTACTTATGGCAAACACTGATTCTACCTTCTCGGTCCACCGTTTTAATCCGATTGGACCCTCGGTTCCATCGAATTCCAGAGGTTTACAAGCAGTGAACTCTTTGTAGGAACATCCCACACGATTTCTTGTAGAATTAGTTCCACTGCTAGATCCAGAGTTATTGTTGTTATTTTGCATTGCGGCCTGCACTGCGGCTATGTTTGCTGCAAGGAAAACACGGAAGTCTTCCTCGCTCATGTTCAAGTTCTGACGAGTAGTCGGTGCCATTTCCTTCAAAAATAGCCAAAAGAATTAAGTTAATCATATAGAATATTAAGAGTAGTCAATAGTATTTCGTAGCATAATATGAACTTATTTATAAAAGCTTTTTCTTCATATTAGCGTTTTATAGTTTTTAATTCGGGTAGTACCTACCCGTTAAGTTCATACTTAGTAGCTACTATACAACTCAACTACTACGATTCTATATGAAAAAATAAATACAATAATATTTCGCGTTCAAACTTTTTAAAAAAAATTACAACTTACAATACCGCTATTTTACATATAGCATGCAATATATTACACAATAACTTTGATACAAGGCAGTTGTGAAGACAATTCTAGTTAATACGCAAGTCGTTCAGCAAAAGCAATAAAGACACGTAATTCATAAGTCCAGAAACAAGTCATGCATTCAGGTTTTACTAGTATTATTTCCCATCCTTGGTCTTGTGAAAAATAACCGTTGTGGTCGTTGGTAAGACAGCATGTTGTAACTTCGTCAAAAGGACGAGGGTTACGTAATGCCCAATAGCCACGTAACAATCTAAAAACCTTATCTCTCACCCCAATTACTGAATCCGTCACTTGTGGGAATGTTTTATTTAACAGTTGCAATCCTATGTTCTTTTTCTCAATTTGGTGAGAAGCGAACATCACTAACCCGTAAACATAACATGCTTCTTTATGTTGCATGTTTGAAGCTCGTTCTAAAGAACAAAGTCCTATGTTGGGATATGTAGAGTCAAAATAGGTTCTCAACCCGTAGCGTAAAATTGCATCTAGGTTTCCTGCATTTAATTCCTTAAAGAAAACGCGGCGTAACTTAAAGTCTCCCCAATGTGATATACCCCATCTTTCAAAGGAAAGCCTTTTATAAACTAAGGCATGCTTGGAACGTCTTTCAAATGTTTGAAAAAATAATTTCGCCATAAATAATTGTGCCGATGAATTCTGACCGACTCTAGACAAGATTTCATCAATCATATCCCCTGGTAGGTCTTCTAAAATTTTTGGTTGTCTATCCTTAACGTCCATTGTGTATTTTATACTGTAAAATAGACAAGGATTAGATTTATAAAAGATAATTAACAAACAATACAAGCAATTTTTACATATATCATCGAAGTACCAGCACACTACAATATATATATTACACAACATGATTACTACTCTTCATTTCGACTCACTTGTTTCTTCCTCTTCGGACTTGGTTCGTTTCGCTAATTTCCTAGGGATATATGGTGTTCCTCTAATACGTGCCGTTGTTTTCACAAATGGTTTAGAAAAACTTGGGGGCTTAGACGTCCCCGGGTTATAGTTAAAACTTAAGAAAAACGGGTGTTGACGGTATTTTCCATCGGGATATTTCATGTTAACATAAAGTTCATCGGGGTTGGAACTAGATTTTTCTATTTTGATGCCTTTTCCCTTATTGTTTTTTTTTTTTTGCTTTTTCAAATTGGGTCGGGGTAATTTCTATAACATCATCGGAATCCTCATCGGGATCCGATTCATCAGAAAATTGGTAATTTTTCCAATATTTTGCTTCCTCGGCAGAAACACCATTGATCATTTTTAACTTTGGTCCATTGGTTGAGAATTTTCTTTTATTTATCTGTTTTTCTGTGATTCCTAAAATTTCCTCTTCCGAAACCTCTTCTTCTTCCGGTTCCTCTTCTTCAGGTTCCTCTTCTTCCGGTTCCTCTTTTTCCGGTTCCTCTTCTTCTGGTTTCTCTTCGGGAATTTGTGAATCTTCCCAATATATATTCGACTTTTCATTATTATTCGGTGAGTCGATGGGATTTGTACTAGAGGTAGACATCTATCACACAATATCAAACACGTTAAGAGATTAATAAATCACATAATATTTACATGTTAACAATTTGTAGTTTCCAACAAAAAGTGTTAAGCAATCGTTTTTAAAGAAAACACGGTCGAAGTCCAGACTCACTAATGCATCCTAACAAACTGGTTCTCTAAGACCAACGCTCGGATACCAACTGAAATGTCCCGTTCATAATAATTATAAACGTTTCATATTAATTGATTTCGTTGCGAGGTTTTGACCTCTATATGAGACGTTTTTCAAAGACTGCATTCGATTTTTGAAACAAACAATAACCTTTATATTTGCGATAATGGTTTAAAATATTATGAAGATTATCAAATAATGATAATAAAAAATGTAGCGTTTTCACATGACCATTAATAATAGTTTACAATAATATTACACAACAACTTAAGTCTTCGAATGCAGTTTTTAAACAATATTGTATAAGCATACAGACTCTAATCCTGTCTTTATTTTGCATGCAACAGCGGAAGCTCTTAATAAACGCCTGAGAATAAACATGCTTTAAACGTCAACAAAAATGTTGGTGAGTTATAGGTTTAACCTATATATCAAATTATATTAATTGACCACAAGATTTCATTTTTTCATAATTAACTGCAGGAACACTCATCTGCAAAAAAAAAATAATACAGGAACACTCATCTGTATAAAAATCATTCATATGAAGAACACCTGGTAACCGACATTAACAAATGCATATAGAATATCCCCAAATATACAGGTACACTCATCTGTATATAAAAATCGAAGTACTAAAGTATCCATAACCTGGATGGGGTTCGTTAGGCCCATAGATCTATCTTCAGGATTCGCGTCAATTAGTGGCGTTCACTAATTCTTAGGTTACCAAGCAAAAGGGTGATATTCAATAAGATAATTCAATCATAGAATGTAATTTTCAAGTACTTGTGTCTATTTTGTAAATCATTTATAAAACTGCATGTATTCTCATCCCAAAAATATTCGATAGTAAAAATGGGACTATAACTCACTTTCACAGATTATCACTTCGTCGGAAAATAACACTTGGTCACTGGTCGATTCACGAACCTATAACAAATATATACATATATATCAAAGTATGATCGAAATATATTCACAATATGTTTTATTATGTTTTAACGATTTAAGTTTATTAAGTTAACAGTCCAACGTTCGTAGTCTACAATTAGTTGTCCACAGTTAGTAGTACAGAAATAAATCAATATATATTATCTCGAATCAATCCACGACCCAGTGTATACAAGTCTCAGACTCGATCACAACTCAAAGTATATATATTATTTTGGAATCAACCCCAACCATGTATAGATAACTCGAACATTACCGCATATAGAGTGTCTATGGTTGTTCCAAATAATATATATATATATGACGTCGATATGATATGTCAACACATAGTATACGTGTCTATGGTCTATCAAGATTACATAATATATGTTAGAATGCATGTATAATACAATATAAGTTAGTTAGAATATGGTTAGTATAGATTTTTGTCAATTCATCCCGTAGTCAAATTAACTATTTTTAACCAATTTTGTTTTACCCATAACTTCTTCGTTTTAAATCCGTTTTGAGTGAATCAACTTACTATGGTTTCATATTGAACTGTATTTTATGAAATTAAACAGAAAAAGTATAGGTTTATAGTTATAAATACAGGTTACAAGTCATTTTTGTAGAGGTAGTCATTTCAGTCGAAAAAATGACGTCTTGATGACCATTTTGAAAAACATATTTTCACTTTGAGTTTAACCATGATTTTTGGATATAGTTTCATGTTCATAATAAAAATCATTTTCCCAGAATAACAACTTTCAAATCAAAGTTTATCATAGTTTTTAATTATCTAACCCAAAACAGCCCCGAATTTCACTACGACGGCGTATGCCCGGTTTTACGGTGTTCTTCGTGTTTCCAGGTTTTAAATTATTAAGTTAGCATATCATATAGATATAGAACATGTGTTTAGTTGATTTTAAAAGTCAAGTTAGAAGGATTAACTTTGTTTGCGAACAAGTTTAGAATTAACTAAACTATGTTCTAGTTATTACAAGTTTAAATCTTCGAATAAGATAGTTATATATATATATATATATATATATATATATATATATATATATATATATATATATATATATATATATATATATATATATATATATATATATATATATATATAAATCGAATGATTTTATGAACATCATTACTACCTCAAGTTTAGTAGGTAAACCTACTGGAAGTGACAAAAAATGATCTAGCTTCAAAGGATCTTGGATGGCTTGGAAGTTGTTGAAGTAGAATAATGAAATCAACAAAAGTTCGAATAAGAATTTCTATCTTGATTTAAGATAGTTATGTTTATAAGAATTGAACCAAAGCTTAAATAAGTTTATTAGAGATGAAAAGCTACTGGAATTTAACTATAATTCTTGATCTTAAAGAGTTGTTGGATTGGATTAAAAGTAGGAAGCAAACTTCTTGAAGTTGGAAGACTATCTTGATATGTTCTTGATCAAGCTTTGTTATGACATTTATAGCTTAGTTTAGATGATCAAAACTTGCTGAATTGATGGATGTTTTTGTGTTCTTGAATGAGTAGGAGATTAGAGAGAGACTAGAGCTAATCAAAGTTGAAATGAAATGGATATGTGTGTGTGTAGGTTCACGTGAATGGGTGGATGGATATATACAAATTTTAGTTTGTAATCTAGCTTAATAATTGGCATAAGAGATTAAGAGTTGTTTAAAGATGTTTCCCACTTGTTAAATGGCTGATCCTAGGGCTGCTAATTAGGTGATTTGATGTGTATATACCAATAGTAAATACATCTAGAAGCTGTGTATTGTACTAGTACGAATACGGGTGTATACGAGTAGAATTGTTGATGAAAATGAATGAGAATGCAATTGTAAGCATTTTTGTTAAGTAGAAGTACTTTGATATGTGTCTTGAAGTCTTTTAAAAGTGTACTAATACATCTTAATATACTACATGTATATACATTTTAACTGAGTCGTTAAGTCATCGTTAGTCGTTACATGTAAGTGTTGTTTTGAAACCTTTAAGTTAACGATCTCATTTAATGTTGTTAACCTATTGTTTATTATATCTAATGAGATGTTAAATTATTACATTATTATGATATTATGATGTATTAATATATCTTAATATGATATATATACATTTAAATGTCATTACAACGATAATCGTTACATATATGTCTCGTTTCGAAATTCTTAAGTTAGTAGTCTTGTTTTACATATGTAGTTCATTGTTATCATACTTAATGATATATATAATTATCATTTTATCACGTTAAATACAGTGTAACATTATCTTAATATGACACATATATATTTAGTAAGACGTGGTTATAACGATAATCGTTATATATATCTTTTCGAGTTTCTTAACAGTAGTCTTATTTTTATGTATATAACTCATTGTTAATATACCTAGTGAGATACCTACTTATCATAATATCATGTTAACTATATATATATATATATATATATATATATATATATATATATATATATATATATATATATATATATATATATATATATATATATATATATATATATATATATATATATATATATATATCATATAGTTTTTACAACTTTTAACGTTCGTGAATCGCCGGTCAACTTGGGTGGTCAATTGTCTACATGAAACCTATTTCAAATAATCAAGTCTTAACAAGTTTGATTGCTTAACATGTTGGAAACATTTAATCATGCAAATATAGTTTTTATTTAATATATAATCATGAAAAAGTTCGGGTCACTACACATCAAGCACAGCTTATAGGCACTGGTCACTAATCACTTTAAGCCATACACAAGAGGATCGGCAACCCATAGCTGATCAAGCTGGAATATACCGATAGTCTACACTACTGAGTCACTGGTATAGTCTTCCAGACGTGACACACTCATCATTCATACTATACCACTAATCAGTAACACTTAGACCCAATACTATCATCCTAAATACACAAGGTAAATAGCATTGACCTCTTACGTCGCACAAAACACCTCGACGTTTACTGGTGTGCACATAATCACATAAGGTCACGATACTGGTTACAGACTCATTACACAGTCTAATTATAAGCATGGCACAAATCACTATACTTATCACTGTATAATCACATCCATAAAGATAATCCCACTCACCTTGAAACACAAATACTCAGTTGTCTTATATCACTGAGCCTTCACCTTTTCGTTTATCACCTGAGAATATTAGTTCTCTAGTTTATACACTTTTCCATCAAATTACTCATTAGCATTAATATCACAACAATACAGTAAATGGGTCAGAATTGCACTTAACCCAAACATAAAAACACTGTCACTGGCACGGATGAGGTCTCACTCGTGCGACTGACTATGCTCACTCTCACTGGTGAGTATCCTCACTCGCACAACTGAACTATCACTTATACTAGTGATTATCAAACCTACTCCCATGGTTTAGTGTCTCACTCGTGCGAATGGACACTTCTCTCGCACGAGTGAGTGTCTCAGACGCACGGTTGAGCAAGTACAGCAACACAACTGTAATTCGAGCTTTTTACACCCAACCTATAGTTTGATTTAGTTTTTAAAACCTTATCATTAGAAGCTACATCTCAAGACGATTCCAATGATAGTTTATTCGTCAAAAATGGAGTTACGGTTTGAAAGTTACAGCCTTTTCAATTTTACCAAAAACTGGACACTGCTCACTCGCACGGCTGAGACCTCAAATGTACGGTTGAGCCCTCAACCGCGTGGTTAAGCTGTCAAAAGTGTGGGAGCTGTAGAGCAGCTCCAGCTCACTGTTTTCGCATTTTTTGACTCCAAATCTTGATTTTTTGCCGTTCTGATCATGAAACCACCTCAAAAACATCATATAATACATATACAAACTATATCTAACCTCAATTTAGCATTACAAACATATATCATCAAGAATCAATCACTAAAACCCCATTTTAACCAAACCCGTATAAAACCCATTTGGAATCACCAAAATCAAAGATGCTTACCTTGTTTTGATCCTTGAAATTGATAGAATCAGATACACAACTTCACAATCTTTGATTTGCACTACTTGATTTCAAGGTTTAAAGAGCAATGGGGAGTGTTTAGGGTTTGTTTTAGTTGATAAAATGGTAAGATAAGAACGTACAGGCATTTATCTTATTATTTAGGTTTCTTCACACATAGGTAAGACTTCCGTCTAACACACGGGTATTTACCAGTTATCTGAAACCCAAAATCTTTAATAACTTATTTATTCTAAGTCCAATTCACAAAAAGAAATATATTCTGTGACCCTTGTCACAAAACACACATTATCCCACACACAATAATTATAAAATACATAATTATTAAAATCACTATACTAACCCACAAGGGTAAATGTGTCATTTCTACTAGGTCTAAAGCGAGGCTGTTACAAATCTACCCCCTTAAGAAGATTTCATCCTCGAAATATAGTCACGGTTAAATAGATGAGGGTATCTAGAGGTCATCAACTCTTTGGTCTCCCATGTTAGATTGGTGCCTAAACTATGCTTCCATTCACAAGCATTATTGGCGTCTGTTTCTTGCGCAACTTGACTTTTCTGTCCAAAATCCTAACACGTTCCCCCACTAATTTCTTATTCGTATTCACTTTTAAATCTTGAAGAGGTAGAATCTGACTTTTATCTTTCACTGAACACTTGCAGAGATAACACATACAGACTTTACTAAGATGGTACCAAATCTCACAATCGTAGTCTTTGGTCAAAAACTTGCTATCTTCTCTGATGTATATTCATCTCCTTCTATGAAGAGGTATCTCCATAACTTTAATGTAAACAAAGCTGCAGCCATTTCTAAATCATGAGCAGGATAATTCTTTTCACTTGGTTTTAACTTGTTAATACACATACGCAATTACATGATCTCTTTGCCTTAATACACAGCCAACACCGGATAAAGACGCGTCGCAATATGCAACGAGGTTGTCAGATCTCTCATGTAAGGCTAACACTGGTGCTCGACACAACAAATTTTTAAATCTGAAACGCATTTTCCCGTTCATTACCTCACTGAAAAGACACGTCCTTTCTAGTTAACATTGTCAAAGAACTTCCAATCTTTGAAAAAATCTTTACTAAATCGTCGGTAGTAACCGACCAATCCTAGAAAATTCTTTATTTCTATCGGATTCTTTGGTTAATTCCAATTCATCCCAGCTTCAATCTTAGATGGATCCACTTTAATACCTTCATCACAGATAACATGACCCAAAAATTTGAACTTCACATAACCAAAATTCACACTTTAAAATTTTTGCACACAATTGTTCACGTCTTAGGAGTTTTAACACTTTTCTTAAATGCCCAGCATGATCGGATTCGGTTTTGGAGTACACTATGATGTCATCAATAAACACGGTAATAAACTTATCCAAAAACGGTTTACACATCCTATGCATGAGATCCATGAAATTTGTTAGAGCGTTGGTTAACCCAAACGGAATTACTAAGAACTCATAATGACGATAATGAGTACGAAATGAAATATTAGGAATGTCAGATTCAACAACACGAACCTGATGATATTTCGAACGTAAATCTATTTTTAAAGAGAATGAAATTCGTTGAAGCTGATCGAATAAGTCATCTATCCTAGGAAGCGGATACTTATTCTTTACTGTTCTTTTATTTAATTCACTATAATTTATACACATTCGAGTGTACCATCATTCCTTTTCACGAATAACACCGATGCACCCCATAGCGAAGAACTCGGACGAATGAACCCGCAGTTCAACAATTCTTAAATTTTGGACATTATTTCACGCAATTCTGAAGGAGCTAACCTATACAGAGCTTCGGCAACTGGTGTAGCCCCTGGCATTAATTCGATCTTATATTCAACTTCCCGATCGACTGTATGCCCAACAATCCATTAAGGGACACTTTTGGATATTCAAATACTACAAAATATCGGACACTACTTTATCTTCCTTCTTTACATCGATCACACATGCAAGGAAGGAATCACATCCCTTGGCCAAAGATTTCTAAGCTTTCATCATCGAAATTAACGGACAACGGAACCCGCCGCAATCACTACAAGCCACTACCCGTTTCCCACCGAAAAGGGATAATCTTTCTATGGCACTTAATACTTGTCACGACCCAGAAAATTTCGACTAATTTTGAACCATACTCACGATACGATTTCATAATTCTGACATGATAAGCAAAGTCCGTTTTGTTGCGTCTCAAAATTTTTGAACTATTTTCGTACATTCATTTGACTTTGACCATTTCCAACGATTCACGAACAATTAATTGTAAATAGATATGTGTGTGTGTGTGTATATATATATATATATATATAAAATAATTGGAAATATAATTTTAAATATTATATGTTGTTGTTATTAAAAATAATTATGTAAAATAAAATAAAAATATGATATTATAACAATTATTATTTAAAACATATCTATATCTATAAATAAAGTATATTAAAAATAAATATTAAATGATGGTAATACTATTATGATGTCCGATTGATACTAAGCGAGTTAAATTCAAACTTATATTATTTTAAAATAAACGGTGATCCGAAAATGAGTGATATAAATTATAGGCTTATTAGAAATGTATTTAGGATCTAGTTATTTAATTTTAAATTTTTTTATTTTATTTTACCTAGGATCGAGCACGGATAGTAATTTAATTTTTATTTAATTTATGACTGGTTTTTATACCATAATGACTGAAATAAATAAATATAATTATCATAAAAATTTGAAATTTATCTGAGTACTTTTTATCCGCCACTGATTTAATAACGGAGTACGAAATAATAGTCCGTGAAAACTGTCGGCAGGATATTTTTCACGGATGAAATGAATGATTTAATTTACTGTTTTCTTTTGCTTCTCAATTCACACGTTCCCATATGTAGAATTATAATATAATATATTATTATTATAATTATTAATCTATTAATCATATTCAATATATATATATATATATATATATATATATATATATATATATATATATATATATATATATATATATATATATATATATATATATATATATATATATATATATATATATATATATATATATATGAATATATCTCACCTCTATCTTCCTCAAACATTCCATAATCAACACCTTCTTGTTTTGCCTCGTGTTTTGATGTTAATCGACACCATCATCACCTAGCCTAAAAAAACAACCATCAAACTACTATACCTACTTGTTTACTGTTTCGGTTCAATCAACCACAGTCGGTCACTCTCTTTAACTAGCTACTGTTTCTATCCGATTATCAAACACCACTATTAAAACCTACTTTAAGTCACCACATACACAACCACCATCGAAGAACAAACCCAAACCGAAACCCATTTCAATTTTCTGCTTTCGTTTTATTTTTGTTCTCGTTCATTCTAATATAACACAACCACCATATACACGTCTGATCCTATTACTTAACCATTACCTTTAACCTCCACAACCACCAATCCAACCGTAAACAATCACCACCGTACCACCATCTAAACATTTTGTGTTGTTGATTGATTTCTTATTTCTTTTGCTAACTGCATGTAACCCGAGTTGTTGCTACTGCCCTATGAAACTACAACCCATCAGCTTCGATTTTTTTCTCTACTCTTGAATCTTTGTTGAAGACCAACACCGAAACCACCGTGATAACTACCATCACCACCGTGAACCAAACCAAACAACACCACCTTTTGCTTGTTTCTGTTACTTTTGTTTTTCGTCCAAGAACAGCCCAAAACAAACCATTTGTTCCTACTATTATTCTACTACTCGAAACCATAACCACCACCATAAACCTCCAACCTCCACCACATTCATTCCACCATTCACACCATTGAAGCCACACGCTGCTACGGCTCTCAGCCATTTTTCTGTTTTGATTACACGCTACTGCTACAGCTCGATGAAAATGATGATTCGTAGAAGATGATGAACGGTGCTTTAAAACCCTTTACTTCTGTTTCGATATAACGAAGAAAATGGTGAATGATTATTATGTTTTAAATAATGATGATGATTACCAATCTACTGCTTTTCCTTTTTCTCTGGTCCCACCGTTACAACCAACACAAGTATTACTACCATTACTAATTGCGTTTTAATAAATAAAAGGAGAAAAGAAAAACAGCGGGCTGTTATAATTCTGATGTTATAATTGGGCTGTGTAAAGTGTTTTTGTTATTGGGCCTGCACACGAATTATAGCCCAGCAAACAAAATCCCATCAATATTACCTTAATATGATACGTGATGTTATTTAAGATACGAAGATGGTGATAAAACAAAACGGTTACGATGATGATTTAGTAATTTATGAGGAGATGATTCGAAAACGATAATCATGATGTAAGGATTAGATAATGATGACAAAGTTACGATGTTTATGATGATGATGTTGTTAGGATGTAAGGATGAAGATGATAAAATAGTTTGGTACATGATGAATAATTAAATAGGCGAATTATTACAAGAAAACAATAACGGTTCATTGGTTTAAAAGGGTGTTTGTTAAACGAGAGGTCTCGAGTACGAGCCCGAGCTATGGCATTTATTTTTGTAGGCTTGTTTTGAAGGTAGTCTCCTTTTTATTTTTATTATTATTTTTATTATTATTTTTATTATTATTATTATTATTATTATTATTATTATTATTATTATTATTGCTAAAACTATCATTTTTTACTTTATCATTATTAGTAAAACTATTATTTTTATTAAAATTACTATTATTATTATCATTATTATTATTATTCTTAATCTAGTAATACTACAATTATTAATTTTACAAAACCAAAGATATATATATATATATATATATATATATATATATATATATATATATATATATATATATATATATATATATATATATATATATATATATATATATATATATATATATATATATTACATAAAGTATACTAATATTACATAAAATTATGTTTTAACTAATATTATTGATATAACATTAACTAAATATCAATCATAATGTATTATAAGTATTAATAAAATTATATATAAGAATATTGATCTTAATACATAACAAAATATATAAACTTAATTGATTTATATTATAATGTGTTAATATATATACTTGATATAGGTTCGTGAATCCGAGGCCAACCCTGCATTTGTTCAGTATCGTTGTATGCATATTTTTACTACAAAATATCGTATCGTGAGTTTTATTTGCTCACTTTTTAAATGCTTTTGCAATATATATTTTTGGGCTGAGAATACATGCGCTATTTTTATAAATGTTTGACGATATAGACACAAGTACTCAAAAATTACATTCTATGGTTGGATTATCGAAATCGAATATCACCCCTTTTAACTTGGTAGCCTAAGAATTAGTTGGACGTTATAATTGCCTTCTAATTGACGCGAATCCTAAAGATAGATCTATGGACCTTGACAAGTCCCATTTGGGGTACGAATGCTTTAGTACTTCGATCGATATATACTGATTGCAACGGCCGGTATATAGCATACTGATTGCGATGAGCCGGTATGCGGGGGATATTCTATATGCATCCTGTTAGTTCGGTTATCAAGCGTTCACCATATGAATGATTTTTATGCAGATTGCTATAAGCTTGCATGATGTTTATGAAAAATGGAAATGAAAATCTTGTGGTCTATTATAATTATGGAAATGATCGATTATAATAAACTAATGAACTCACCAACCTTTTGGTTGACACTTTTAAGCATGTTTATTCTCAAGTATGAAAGAAATCTTCCGCTGTGCATTTGCTCATTTTAAAGATATTACTTGGAGTCATTCATGGCATATTTCAAAAGACGTTGCATTCGAGTCGTTGAGTTCAACAAGATTATTATTAAGTCATTTATAGTTTGGATATATTATGAAATAGTATGCATGCCTGTTAACTTTCGATGTAATGAAAGTTTGACTTTTAAAAACTAATGCAATGTTTGTAAAATGTATCATTTAGAGGTCAAATACCTCGCAATGAAATCAATTATTATGTAACGTTTATAATCGATCTGAACGGGGCATTTCGGTTGGTATTAGAGCAGTGGTCTTAGCGAACTGGGTCTTGTATTAGTGTGTCTAACTGATAGTTGTTAGGATGCATTAGTAAGTCTGGACTTCGACCTTAGCTGCATATTATAAGTTGTTTTTATCATTCCTAGTGAAAAATTTCCTGCTTATTATTCCTAAGTCTAGACACGTCTTAGTACAATTACTGCATAGATAGTATATAGATAAATTCATATCTTATCATATCTGTTACAGTAAACTCTGCCTGACAGCTTTCGAAAATTCTTCCGTAACTTATGGGATTTTGGTATTATATATACATATGTAAATTATGTATTGAAGAATACTAATCTAAGCCCTATAATCTTCCTCGTATCGAAAAATCATTTCCCTGCCCTGTACGAGATGGATCATGCAACTAATTCTAGTTCCTCGGATTCCGACAGCTATTCTGATATGGATTTCCACTCTAGCTCCGAAAGCAGTGGAACAGGAATGGATCAACCAATTAGCCATCATCAATTCTGGATGAATTGGGGATGGGTTCGTAGTGGACTTAATCAATGGAAATGTGAAGAAGGAGATCCTTTCCACCCACCTTACTGCACTCTTGGCGAAGAATCTGAAGCACTTACCGGTGAACCAGTTCGAAACACCATTTTCACTCTCACTTCCCGGATAACTCGCAACGATTACATAATATCTACAATTCAAAATCTTATTCATCCCCTTGTTCCAACCGCCAATCATCCCGGAGTAATAGAAGAAGTCAACGAGCTTCACATTCGAGTAGTGGCTTTAGAGAATATGATGCACAACTTGCAGGCATCACTGGCATCACCGGCACCAACAGTACCATCAGCATCAACACCGACAGCACCAGTACCACCAACAACATAAGCCTCAACATCACAAACTATACCTCGAGCATAATTATCTTCGTTCTACATCTTGTTCTACATCGATTATCATCGTTCTACATATCGTTCTACATCATTATCTTCATTCTTCATGGCAATTAGGTAATCTCTAATGTTTTAGAGATTATGTATTCTAGTTCTAACGATAAAATCAAATGAGTTTAATATTATATTAACTCATTAAATTCATGATTACATCTGAAGAAAAATATATATGTATATATACTTTCATAAAGATTGTAATTAAAAGTTCTCTTGTACAAATTATTAATGATGAGAATATTTTAACGGGTAGGTAATACCCTAGAAATATTTAGATCTCACATTAACATGTTACACTGTACATTCTTCAAATCCAATTCAACAGTCATTTACTATCCTACTTACAACCACAGATATACGTATCCGTTCATCCACGAATAACCATTTTCATTCCAATTCAACTTCATATACGAATTTTTACCAATCAGAATCCAAGTCAAGATTTGACAAGTGGCATAATGAAGAAAATAATGGACAAAATAAAATTGATTAGTAACCAATTAATTAACTACGTAAAACTTTAAACCGATACTAACCAAATCCTAGCTAACTGTTCCTAGCTAACTGTCCCTATAACCGTTATGACTATTTCCTTATTACATTTTATTTATTGTCATTTTAATTATCGCAATTTATTTATCGCAATTTTAATTATCGCAATATATTTATCGCAATTTTAATTATCACAATTTATTTATCGCAATTTTAATACTCGCAATTTTATTTATCATCATTTAAATACTGTTATTTATTTTATGCACTTTATTTATCGTCATTTAATTACTGTTATTTATTTTAAGCACTTTAAATATCATCGGATAAATCGGGACACATGTACACAATATGTCGAGATTACTTCAAAGACAATAGCGGTACAATGGGTCACGATACGTATTGATTAACCAGATTATATATTGAACTATTGGACTACTAACATTGGACTACTAAGCTTAGACAATTAAAAAGTATTAAAAGAGTAGGAAATATTAATTACAACATTTTGACTTAAAATATCGTTAATAAGTTACATCTACTATAGTTAAATAATTCCTCAAGTTTGCCACTTGATTTCATCTTAAACAATCTTTTGTATCTTGACGATTACAATCTTCATTCAAATCCTTCAAACTCTTGAAAACACCTCGGATTGATAACCAATGATTCTGATTTGAGAGTGCTGATGAAGCAGCAAAAGCTATAGATGGTCCTAATGACCAGAAGCTTAATAATAAAGAATGGTGTGTTGAAAAGGCTCAGTTTTGGAACTGAAAAACGGATTGAGCAGACTATGAAGGAGGCTGTGGATAAATCACAAAATTTGTACTTACATAATCTATATGATTCAGTATCTGCTAAAATCTTTAGCGAATACTTTGCTCCTTAATTATTCTAAATCCTTGCGGAAAAGTTCTGCAACATCCTTTGATTCTAGATATTTTAAATTCTAAGATATCATCATATCTTTCGTTATAAATATCTTCGATATTTCTGAAGATACCTTCATAAATATCTTCGTCCGAAATTATCTATCTCCTCGTGCTATCTATGTTACATCATAAAAGAAACTGTTTCAGTTTCTATCCTTCTATAAAATTTGAGTTTAAATTATGAATGATTTCTGGAGAAGTGTTGGGAGTTAAAGCATGAGTTAGTATAATATAATGACGCCCGACCAACGTGGTTATATTACAGTAAGTCATGCTGAAATTCTAATGGAACGTGATGATGGTTCACAGATTATACCCTCATCATGTGTCATGTTACATAACTCTTTCATTCTACTTAACCTCCGAACATATCAAGAAAATATATTCTTGATAGTTCTATTTTTCGTAACTTCTCGTAATTTAACAAATCAAATCGTGCTATTACAATTCCTTTCTACTTAAAACGTTAGTCATGATCGTTCAAAATTCAAAGACTTAATCTACGAATTCGAGATGTCTTGATCGCTTTACTTAAGGTCACGAAGAGAAAACAAAAGCATGGAACCTTGAAATGTAAATGAAAATATAAGCACGACAACAACATGGGAATTACAAACCGTGTATATCAATGCTTATAGCAATATTAAGACACGGGAGAATGATACATACAATAATCCCTAGAGCATAGAAGAAGTAAAAATATTCTTCTGGTGGAAGATTGAAAAGGAGAATGACTGTATATATGGTCAATATAATAGCAAATATCAATACAGGATTGAGCATCCTAACGGATCGTTTGGAAGTAGGAATTGAGGAAGAAAGTATAGAAATGGTGAAAATAATGGAACGAAAGAGGTAAATTTATAGTGAAATATCAGATAGAGAAATCGAGACAGATTACCGCATTTAATTAAAGAGGATCCTAATTTCCTTAATTACCGAAGAATCAGATCTTATATAGATTACGAAGATATTCTTTAAATCTCTTAAATCCCGAAAAATCAACCATGACTACGTCAACAGTTAAGACGAAACTTTAATTCCTAATTTCACTCTTTTGTGATAGCTTCATTCGTACTCTTCAAATAATTGAATTGTTTTATCCATATTACTCAATGATGATAAACTCTATTTATCAACTCATATTCGTCATGAAAACATTCTTATTGTTAGCCATGATGACCTCGATCAAATTTCGGGACGAAATTTCTTTAGCGGGTAGGTACTGTCACGACCCGGAAAATTTCGACTAATTTTGAACCAAACTCACGATACGATTTCATAATTCTGACATAATAAGCAAAGTCCGTTATGTTGCGTCTCAAAATTTTTGAACTATTTTCGTACATTCATTTGACTTCGACCATTTCCGACGATTCATGAACAATTAATTGCAAATAGATATGTGTGTGTGTGTGTGTGTATATATATATATATAATAATTGGAAATATAATTTTAAATATTATATATTGTTGTTATTAAAAATAATTATGTAAAATAAAATAAAAATATGATATTATAACAATTATTATTTAAAACATATCTATATATATAAATAAAGTATATTAAAAATAAATATTAAATGATGGTAATACTAGTTTGATGTCCGATTGATATTAAGCGAGTTAAATTCAAACTTATATTATTTTAAAATAAACGGTGATCTAAAAATGAGTGATATAAATTATAGGCTTATTAGAAATGTATTTAGGATCTAGTTATTTAATTTTAAATTTTTTATTTTATTTTACCTGGGATCGAGCGCGGATAGTGATTTAATTTTTATTTAATTTATGATTGGTTTTTATACCATAATGACTGAAATAAATAAATATAATTATCATAAAAATTTGGAATTTATCTGAGTACTTTTTATCCGTCACTGATTTAATAACGGAGTACGAAATAATAGTCCGTGAAAACTGTCGGCAGGATATTTTTCACGGATGAAATGAATGATTTAATTTACTGTTTTCTTTTGCTTCTCAATTCACACGTTCCCATATGAAGAATTATAATATAATATATTATTATTATAATTATTAATCTATTAATCATATTCAATATATCTATCTATATATATGCAGAGAACATATGAATATATCTCACCTCTATCTTCCTCAAACATTCCATAATTACCACCTTCTTGTTTTGCCTCGTGTTTTGCTGTTAATCGACACCATCATCACCGAGCCTAAACAAACAACCATCAAACTGCTATACCTACTTGTTTACTGTTTCGGTTCAATCAACCATCGTCGGTCACTCTCTTTAACTAGCGACTGTTTCTATCCGATTATCAAACACCACTATTAAAACCCACTTTAAGTCACCACATACACAACCACCATCGAAGAACAAACCCAAACTGAAACCCATTTCAATTTTCTGCTTTCGTTTTATTTTTGTTCTCGTTCATTCTAATATAACACAACCACCATATACACGTATGATCCTATTACTTAACCATCACCTTTAACCTCTACAACCACCAATCAAACAGTAAACAATCACCACCGTACCACCATCTAAACATTTTGTGTTGTTGTTTGATTTCTTGTTTCTTTTGCTAACCCCATGTAACCCGAGTTGTTGCTACTGCCCTACGAAACTACAACCCATCAGCTTCGATTTTTTTTCTCTACTCTTGAATCTTTGTTGAAGACCAACACCGAAACCACCATGATAACTACCATCACCACCGTGAACCAAACCAAACAACACCACCTTTTGCTTGTTTCTGTTACTTTTGTTTTCCGTCCAAGAACAGCCCAAAACAAACCATTTGTTCCTACTATTATTACACTAACAAGCACATTTAACTTAGCACAAAATGTAGTTGACACAAATGTGCGATTTGCTCCACAGTCAAAGTACAACATCACACTAATCTCTAGACACAAATATAGTTCAGGCATCACCATCAGGTCAGGGTACACAATCAACACACTTCCCAACACTATTAATGGAAAAGTTGATATCCTATGTTGGTATTCGCCATCGACTTCAACTCAACGGTGGAATTCACCATCTTCGCGTGCATTGGGTGTATAAATAGTCACATACAGTCACTTACGTTAGACACAGACTACAAGGCACAGTCTAAGCACATACCATTAATCACTAGTGTTCACAATTTCCATAGTCACTTCATTAGTCAAGGTCCAAAATCATGTCCTTATGTCATTCGATATGATCAAATTCACGTATTTAATATCAGGTTTAACTTTTTACACAGATAAATTCCTTCAAACTTTAAAGCAATGACAACTGAATTCCCTTTATTTCACTAAAACTCTGTAATTATGTCCCCAAAACACATTTTTATTTATTAAAATTGTCCAGTCTAGTCATTTAATGTGCGAACAATTCATAGTCCAACCGTCAATTCACGGTCCATTATGATTCAAGTCAACTAAATTTCCTTCAGCTTCCCAGAATTCCTGTATGATTTACCATAATATACTTCCGTTGGCTAGACGCGAGTATATTTCACAAAATCATACCCTTATTCTGAGTTACTTGTTAAGGAAACTCCTATATGGTTTACACCTTGTCATGGTATACAATTTCCTATTAAACGTCGGTAATAGGAAAATTTCTTAGTTTATTATTTTATTATCACTAATCAACCAGTCTCAATAGTTTTATGCTATTAACCACCATGAATTCTTCCCACATGGTTACCTAACTAATTCTTATTTAGTCGTCACTAACCACCTATCATAGTAGTTTAAATCCAATTACTTAAGTCACATCACTTGCAAATCACTAATAGTCCGGACATGATTAGTCTAAATAACTCCAACTAAAAGGTCACACAATCATCTGTGCATAGAAATATATCTAGGTATACCATTTCATCCTAATGATATACTAATCACAATTTCAAACTTCATCTAGTAATCCACTCTTTTCCAAGTCATAACACAAATTAGATATAAATCCCTATTCAGGTCAAAGGTTTCACTATTTTCTAAAGACACAACATAAGGGGCACCACCCACACTCACTTCTAAAGGTCACAATAGAATTCGTAAGGGTGCAGGAAAAGAAACAATTCCTTAAGATATCACTACGAATCTTACACCGCTAGTCTTATCATGCATATAAATAACAGGGCTAATATCACACTTAAAGGTTCGTTCACGATTTACATACCAGCAAATCACATGTAATATAAACATAACACGGGGTTCAAGTCCATCATCATACACACATGTGGACTACTATTCAACCCTAATTCCTACGGTCCACTACGAGTGTCCCGATAAGTCAAGTAAAAGTATTTTATATAAGCCCTACATAGTCTTAGCAAATCATGCATATCACTATATTTAGTCGAGTATAACAGTAATGCGGTATCATATGCATATGCAATACAAAACTAATAATTCTCACTAATCATAGCAAGCATATCTAATGCATCACATCTGACCAATTTCACAGAACATGGCAATCACAGAAAGCATGACAGTCAATCAAAGGGAGTAAATCCCAATAATGTCATTAGTTGCTACAAACACAGCTGTTGTGACTAATGTTGTTATACCACTGGCTACTTCCACTGGCTACTTCAACCTTATTAGGAAGAAGCAATCACGTCACAACTGGTCTTAATCGAGCACAATATATAAAAAACATAGATAAGCGTTTGTTCACAATCAAATGATACATAATAACTAAAACAATGTAACAAGGGCGTACCTTTTTAAATAAGAAGTCATCTTCTTATCTATCAACACATCGATCCCATCTGCACCCCTGACCCCTCTTCACACACATGTAACTCATCACTTAAGGGATTGTTGCCGAAATCAGTTTCGATTGTCGCTGTCCTATTTCATTTGTTTTTCCCTTCATATCTCGAGGTTCACTTTATCACTGATGAAATATGTATCTTTATTCAACTCAATGCTCTGGTACACTCTCCGAACATGTCAAATCTCCTATCAGGACTCACTGACATAACTCTGGAGAAACTGGGGTCAACGGGTCAACAACAGGGTTCGATCGATCGCCATACCTGTTTTATCACAACATCTCACACAAAACTTAGTAGATAATCCGTTAGTACCTATCACTAATCACAGTCACATAGGTGCATAACTCTACATTCACTTGTCCCCCTACTTGGATGTAACATCCCGCCTTTTTCCGTTTACTTTTCCGTTTAACTATTTAAGTTCCGTTATATGTTTATAACACATCCCGTTAATATGCGTTGAATTATCTCGTTTAGGTAATTCCCGCACCCGGTTTAAAGTTGAGGGACCAAACTTGCCAAGGGTTGAAACTTTTGACTAGGTCAAAGAGTCAACCCTCATCCTCATCCATTCAATCTCATCTCTTTCACTCTTACTACTTCAACTTTTCTCTCAACTTCCATACAAAGATTCATCATCCAAAATCGAGCTAGCGGTCATCTTGCCAAACAAATTACATATTTGAACTCCTCGTGATCTCCTCTTCGATTCCATACCGACCTCATCAAATTTGGGTAACTTTCTAAAACCACTAATTTTATGTGTTCTTGAGATTTTTGAATTAAAAGGTTGTTAATTAGTGTCTATGGCTCAAGTCTAGTATAATTATGTGATTTGTATGCTTGTTCTTGCTATTTTGGTGTAACTAGTTCATATTGAAAGAATGCTTGCTTAATCTTGAGTTTTAGGTGTTCATATGTTGTTGAATGATGAAAGTTCATGTTTTAATTGTGTTCCTAACATCGCTAGCTTCAAATTGGTATGTAGGTTGACATGGATTAGTTTCATATGCAAGATTGTTGAATTTGTGATTTTGGGTTAGGGTTTGATAGAAGTAAATTGAATTTTTGATGCATTAAATGCTTGTTAATGTTACTTGTAAGTGTTAGGTTGTGTTGTATGCTTAATTACATTCGAAACGGCATATCGTTCATGTAATTTGGTTGCCAAATCATTAAATTGCAATTTTGACTTGTATGCATTGATTATGGAACATTAATTGCGGTTTTTGGTTGTTATAAGTGGAAGTTTGATTGATGATATGTGTTTAGTTGCATTCCTCGTCAAAATACCTTTCCAACGATGTATGATAGGCGCTATAAGTGTTTGCGGGTCAAGAGTTGTGTTAGAATTGGTTTTGGCTCGTGCATAGTTTGAAAGACAGAAAAATAGCTGAACTGCAGGTCGCGCGGCGCGCACCCTACCCCGCGCGGCGCGCCAAATGGCCTGGACAGATTCTGACCTCCATGTCCCTTTTAACGTGAAATGTTTGACTAGCTACCGACCTCCGATTCACATGAAACTTGTTTTAATATACTTGTATATGAATAATTAGCATGGAAAATTTGTCCGGGACCCGACCCGAACATGTTGACTTTTTCGTTGACTTTGACCCGACCAAGTTTGACTTTTTGTCAAACTTAACCAATTAATTATGCAATCTTCCTAACATGCTTTTATACTTGTATCTTGCATGAAACTTGACAATTTGCTTCACATGCTATATTAATCGAGTCGTATTGAGCCATAGGACTAATTGAACATCTTTGACCCTTCGTGACTATCGTTATTGATACAACCTAATTGTTTAGGTCGAGACTAGCATTTTTCTTTGCACGTTTACTTGTTGAAGTACTATTTCACTCTTGCAATCAAAGGTGAGATCATAGTCCCACTTTTACTCTTTTAAACTTACTTTTGGGATGAGAAAACATAAACGATTCTTTTGAACTAAGTGAACACAAGAACGGGAAAACAAACATTCTACATACGAGTTTAGAACGAAAATCCTCAATCCGATTATCATTAGTTACATCAGATGGTGTAAGCGAGAACTTATGTTATATGGCCATATGGGTTTGACAAACCCTCATTCAAACGGTTCGCTACCGTTTACGAATGAAATATATTTTCGGGAACAGTGTTGTTCTAGCACTAATTGATGGGGTATTCAACGGACGGAACGTTAAGCTTTGATAATTGGGTGCTCGTGAATATTAACTTTTAGAATGTACTATGGCTTTATCGATGTTGCAAATCTTGTGGTTCAACTTACTATTACTCATTTACTTATTTAAACCTATGATTTCACCAACGTTTTCGTTGACAGATTCTCTATGTTTTTCTCAGGTCCTTGAACTTAGGTGATACATGCTTCCGCTCATACTATTTGATACTTGCGTTGGATGTCGAGTATACTTGCATACGTGGAGCGTCTTTTTGACTACTTTTAATCGTGTCGCACGTGTTTCATACAAACTTTAAACATTGTTATGTACTTGTTATGGAAACTACTTTTGTAAACTTTGAAACACCCTTATTTATGAAATGAATGCGACATACTTTTCGGTCAAACTTTGTTATAAAGACTTACGACCATGTAATGGGACCATACGTAGATGACGCCGTCATTTGACGATTTGTCGGGGTCGCTACAAGTGGTATCAGAGCCTTGGTTGTAGGGATTTAGAGTTCATTGGTGTCAACCCCGAGTCTTAGGGTACATTGGTGAGTCTAGACTACAACCGGCATATAGACTTGACGTAGGAATTACTTGACTATTTGTGCATTTATACTCGAACTCTCTTACTCATATCTACTCTTATCCTATCTAAATCTTGCGTTGTATAATTTAATTGACACGCCACCTTGACTATATGATGTAATGTCGAATGCACATATGAATTAGGGTAATATAATTCCCGGAAATTATATTACGGTGACTCATATGAACACACCGACATTATGACATAAAGAATTTAAGGCGGGTCAAGGATAATTTTCTCTCTATCTTTATCCCATATCACGGTTAGTATTATTTAGAATACTAACCAACGGTATTCTTTTGTTTTGAAGGAACAATGGCTCCTCGTCGTGTACGCCGCAACGAAACTCCTGAACAAGCTCTCGAACGGATGATAGCTACCGCCGTAGATGCGGCCATGGCCGGTCACTCTTCCAACAACAATAACAATAACAACAACCACAACAACAACAACAACAATGGGGCCGGTAACTCAAACGAGGGATGCTCCTACAAAGCTTTCATGGGGTGCAAACCTCACACTTATGATGGAACCGGTGGACCGGTTGTGCTTACTCGTTGGTTTGAACAAACCGAGGCCGTCTTTAGCATAAGCGGTTGTCGGGATCAAGACAAGGTCAAATACTCCACCCACACGTTCTCCGGTGTTGCTCTCACCTGGTGGAACACCTATGTTCAATCGGTGGGTACCGATGAAGCTCATGCCCTCTCTTGGGCCGATTTGAAGGAAAAGATGATTGTCGAATACTTTCCGCGCGAAGAAACCCGAAAGCTCGAGGAAGAACTAAGAGCTTTGAAAGCGGTCGGAAACGATCTTAAAGCTTATAATCAACGCTTCGCCGAACTATCCTTGATGTGTCCTAATCTTGTTAACCCCGAATCTCAAAGGATTGAGCTCTACATGCTCGGTCTTCCAAAAAGCATCAAACAAGGGGTGATGTCATCCAAACCCGCTACTCATCAAGCCGCTATGAACATGGCTCGTCAATTAATCGAAACGGTTGACGAAATCGTAGTGCCGGCTCCTAAGGCCGAGGACAAGTCGGGTGGCAACAAAAGGAAATGGGAAGCCACTCCATCAACTAACTACAACAACAACACCTTCACCAAAAAGCCCTTCAACAACGACGGCAAGAAGGGTTATGTCGGAAACTTACCTTTGTGCAACAAGTGCCACAAACATCATTACGGCGAATGTAACAAGCTAATTTGTCACCGTTGCCAAGGAGTTGGTCATAGGGCCAACAATTGCACAAGCACCGCCCCCGTCGCTCGAAAGGGGCCCAATCCTCCAAAAACGGTCACTTGTTATGAATGTGGCCAAACGGGCCATTATAAGAACGAATGCCCGAAAAAGAAAACCAACCCCAACAACCGAGGCCGAGCCTTTAACATCAACACCGAGGAAGCCCGAGATGACAATGAACTAGTCACGGGTACGTTTCTTCTCAACAACACTTATGTTACTTGCTTATTCGATTCGGGTGCCGATAAATGTTTTGTGTCCAAGACTTTGGCTCCTACTCTTTGCACTCCACCACACCCCTTAGATACTACTTATTCTATCGAAGTGGCCGACGGAAAACTCTTAAGTGCCGACACATATTACCGGGGGTGTACTTTGAACATTTTGGGTAAGGAATTTGAAATTGACTTGATACCCATGGAATTAGGGAGTTTTGATGTAATAATCGGTATGAATTGGATGGTCAAAAATAAATCTCACATTCTTTGCGATCTTCACGCAATTCGAATTCCTATCGAGAATGGTGAACCATTGATTGTCTATGGCGACAAAAATTGCACCGGACTCAATCTCGTTTCGTGCCTTAAAGTTCGAAAGCTACTTCGCAAGGGTTGTTTCGCGATTCTTGCTCACGTTAAGAAAGTCGAGGCCGACGAAAAGCGTATCGAAGATGTGCCAATTGTTAGTGACTTTTCCGATGTATTTCCCGACGAATTACCGGGTCTTCCACCTCATCGACCGGTTGAATTTCAAATCGATCTTATTCCAGGAGCCGCACCCGTAGCGCGTGCACCGTATAGACTCGCTCCATCCGAATTACAAGAATTACAAAGTCAAATCCAAGAGTTACTTGACCGTGGTTTCATTCAACCTAGCCATTCACCATGGGGCGCTCCGATTTTGTTCGTCAAGAAGAAAGACGGATCCCTACGAATGTGCATTGATTATCGTGAACTAAACAAATTGACGGTTAAGAACCGATATCCTCTTCCTCGCATCGATGACCTCTTTGATCAACTACAAGGTTCTCGTGTATATTCAAAAATCGATCTCCGTTCGGGTTATCATCAACTAAGGGTTAAGGGGGAAGATGTCTCCAAAACCGCTTTCCGGACTCGTTATGGTAGTTATGAGTTCCTTGTCATGCCTTTCGGTCTCACTAACGCACCGGCGGTGTTCATGGATCTCATGAACCGCGTGTGCAAACCTTACCTCGACAAATTCGTTATCGTGTTCATCGATGATATTTTGATCTATTCTAAAAACGAAGAGGAACACAAAGAACATCTCCGACTCGTGCTTGAACTCTTGAGAAAAGAACAACTCTATGCCAAGTTCTCCAAGTGTGAATTTTGGTTGAAAGAAGTTCAATTCCTCGGTCATGTTGTAAGTGATCAAGGCATTAAAGTCGATCCCGCGAAAATCGAAGCCATTAGTAAATGGGAGACTCCTACTACTCCTACTCAAATTCGTCAATTCTTGGGTCTCGCCGGATACTATCGTAAATTCATCAAGGATTTCTCCTTAATCGTGTAGTGACCCGAACTTTTCCATGTTTATATACATTAATTGAGATTGATGTTTACATGATTAAATGTTTCCAACATGTTAAGCAATCAAACTTGTTAAGACTTGATTAATTGAAATAGGTTTCATATAGACAATTGATCACCCAAGTTGACCGGTGATTCACGAACGTTAAAACTTGTAAAAAAATTATATGATGACATATATATGGTTATATATATAGTTAACATGATATTATGATAAGTAAACATATCATTAATTATATTAACAATGAACTACATATGTAAAAACAAGACTACTAACTTAATGATTTTGAAACGAGACATATATGTAACGTTTATCGTTGTAACGACATTTAATGTATATATATCATATTAAGAGATATTCGTACATCATAATATCATGATAATATAATAATTTAAAATCTCTTTTGATATTATAAACATTGGGTTAACAACATTTAACAAGATCGTTAACCTAAAGGTTTCAAAACAACACTTACATGTAACGACTAACGATGACTTAACGACCCAGTTAAAATGTATATACATGTAGTGTTTTAATATGTATTTATACACTTTTGAAAGACTTCAATACACTTATCAAAATACTTCTACTTAACAAAAATGCTTACAATTACATTCTCGTTCAGTTTCATCAACAATTCTACTCGTATGCACCCGTATTCGTACTCGTACAATACACAGCTTTTAGATGTATGTACTATTGGTATATACACTCCAATGATCAGCTCTTAGCAGCCCATGTGAGTCACCTAACATATGTGGGAACCATCATTTGGCAACTAGCATGAAATATCTCATAAGATTACAAAAATATGAGTAATCATTCATGACTTATTTACATGAAAACAAAATTACATATCCTTTATATCTAATCCATACACCAACGACCAAAAACACCTACAAACACTTTCATTCTTCAATTTTCTTCATCTAATTGAACTCTCTCAAGTTCTATCTTCAAGTTCTAAGTGTTCTTCATAAATTCCAAAAGTTCTAGTTTCATAAAATCAAGAATACTTTCAAGTTTGCTAGCTCACTTCCAATCTTGTAAGGTGATCATCCAACCTCAAGAAATATTTGTTTCTTACAGTAGGTTATCATTCTAATACAAGGTAATAATCATATTCAAACTTTGGTTCAATTTCTATAACTATAACAATCTTATTTCAAGTGATGATCTTACTTGAACTTGTTTTCGTGTCATGATTTTGCTTCAAGAACTTTGAGCCATCCAAGGATCCATTGAAGCTAGATCCATTTTTCTCTTTTCCAGTAGGTTCATCCAAGGAACTTAAGGTAGTAATGATATTCATAACATCATTCGATTCATACATATAAAGCTATCTTATTCGAAGGTTTAAACTTGTAATCACTAGAACATAGTTTAGTTAATTCTAAACTTGTTCGCAAACAAAAGTTAATCCTTCTAACTTGACTTTTAAAATCAACTAAACACATGTTCTATATCTATATGATATGCTAACTTAATGATTTAAAACCTGGAAACACGAAAAACACCGTAAAACCGGATTTACGCCGTCGTAGTAACACCGCGGGCTGTTTTGGGTTAGTTAATTAAAAACTATGATAAACTTTGATTTAAAAGTTGTTATTCTGAGAAAATGATTTTTATTATGAACATGAAACTATATCCAAAAATTATGGTTAAACTCAAAGTGGAAGTATGTTTTCTAAAATGGTCATCTAGACGTCGTTCTTTCGACTGAAATGACTACCTTTACAAAAACGACTTGTAACTTATTTTTCCGACTAGAAACCTATACTTTTTTTGTTTAGATTCATAAAATAGAGTCCAATATGAAACCATAGCAATTTGATTCACTCAAAACGGATTTAAAATGAAGAAGTTATGGGTAAAACAAGATTGGATAATTTTTCTCATTTTAGCTACGTGAAAATTGGTAACAAATCTATTCCAACCATAACTTAATCAACTTGTATTATATATTATGTAATCTTGAGATACCATAGACACGTATACAATGTTTCGACCTATCATGTCGACACATCTATATATATTTCGGAACAACCATAGACACTCTATATGTGAATGTTGGAGTTAGCTATACAGGGTTGAGGTTGATTCCAAAATATATATAGTTTGAGTTGTGATCAATACTGAGATACGTATACACTGGGTCGTGGATTGATTCAAGATAATATTTATCGATTTATTTCTGTACATCTAACTGTGGACAACTAGTTGTAGGTTACTAACGAGGACAGCTGACTTAATAAACTTAAAACATCAAAATATATTAAAAGTGTTGTAAATATATTTTGAACATACTTTGATATATATGTATATATTGTTATAGGTTCGTGAATCAACCAGTGGCCAAGTCTTACTTCCCGACGAAGTAAAAATCTGTGAAAGTGAGTTATAGTCCCACTTTTAAAATCTAATATTTTTGGGATGAGAATACATGCAGGTTTTATAAATGATTTACAAAATAGACACAAGTACGTGAAACTACATTCTATGGTTGAATTATCGAAATCGAATATGCCCCTTTTTATTAAGTCTGGTAATCTAAGAATTAGGGAACAGACACCCTAATTGACGCGAATCCTAAAGATAGATCTATTGGGCCTAACAAACCCCATCCAAAGTACCGGATGCTTTAGTACTTCGAAATTTATATCATATCCGAAGGGTGTCCCGGAATGATGGGGATATTCTTTTATATGCATCTTGTTATTGTCGGTTACCAGGTGTTCACCATATGAATGATTTTTATCTCTATGTATGGGATGTGTATTGAAATATGAAATCTTGTGGTCTATTGTTACGATTTGATATATATAGGTTAAACCTATAACTCACCAACATTTTTGTTGACGTTTTAAGCATGTTTATTCTCAGGTGATTATTAAGAGCTTCCGCTGTCGCATACTTAAATAAGGACAAGATTTGGAGTCCATGCTTGTATGATATTGTGTAAAAACTGCATTCAAGAAACTTATTTTGTTGTAACATATTTGTATTGTAAACCATTATGTAATGGTCGTGTGTAAACAGGATATTTTAGATTATCATTATTTGATAATCTACGTAAAGCTTTTTAAACCTTTATTGATGAAATAAAGGTTATGGTTTGTTTAAAAATGAATGCAGTCTTTGAAAAACGTCTCATATAGAGGTCAAAACCTCGCAACGAAATCAATTAATATGGAACGTTTTTAATCAATAAGAACGGGACATTTCAGTTGGTATCCGAGCGTTGGTCTTAGAGAACCAGAAAATTTGCATTAGTGTGTCTTATCGAGTTTGTTAGGATGCATTAGTGAGTCTGGACTTCGACCGTGTTTTCTTTAAAAATGATTGCTTAACATTTTTGTTGGAAACTATATATTTTTAACATATGAATATTATGTGATATATTAATCTCTTAACGTGTTTGATATTATGTGATAGATGTCTACCTCTAGAACAAGTCCCATTGACTCACCTAATAATAATGAAGAGTCAAATGTAAATTGGAATGATTTGTGGACTGATTCACAAGTTCCCGAAGAGGAACCGGAAGAAGAGTCGGAACCGGAAGAAGAATCGGAACCGGAAGAAGAATCGGAACCGGATGAAGAAATAGAACCGGTGGGGGAAATAATAAAACGGTTAAGTAAAAGAAAATCCTCAACCAACCGACCAAAGTTAATTATGGTCAATGGTGTTTCCGCCAAGGAAGCAAAATATTGGGAGGATTACCAATTCTCCGATGAATCGGATTTCGACGAGAATTCCGATGATGTTATAGAAATTACCCCAACTGAATTTAAAAAGGCAAAAGAAAATAATAAGGGAAAGGGCATAAAAATAGAGAAATCTAATTCCAACCCCGATGAACTTTATATGTATCGTCAACCCCCGAAGTCCTTAAGTTGTAACAATGACCCGGGAACCTCTAAACCACCAGGTTTTTCTAAACCAATGTGGACAACGACGGCTCGTATTAGGGGAACATCATATATCCCTAGAAACTTGGCAAAACGAACCAAAACCGAAGAAGAAGAAATGAGCGAGTCGGAATAAGATAGTTGTATTCGTGTGGTGTAATATATGGAATATAGTGTTCTTATGCTTTATGATATATGTAAAAATTGCTTGTATTAATAAGTATTTTTTTTTTATGAATCTAACTCTTGTCTATTTTACAGTTTAAAAACACAAAATGGATAGACAACCCAATATTTTAAGAGACCTACCCGGAGACATGATTGATGAAATCTTGTCTAGAGTCGGCCAGAATTCTTCGGCACAACTATTTAAGGCGAGATCAGTTTGTAAGACATTCGAAGAACGTTCCAAGAATGTCTTGGTTTATAAGAGACTTTCGTTTGAAAGATGGGGGATATCACATTGGGAAACCCATAAATTACGATGTGTTTACTTTGACGCATATATTGCGGGGAACCCAAATGCTATTTTACGCAACGGGTTAAGAAATTATTTTGACTCAATATATCCGAATATTGGACTTCGTGATTTAGAAAAAGCGGCTAACATGCAACATAAAGAAGCATGTTATGCTTACGGATTAGTAATGTTCGCTTCTCACCAAAGTGAGAACAAGAACATCGGGCTACAACTATTAAACAAAACGTTTCCACAAGTGACGGAATCGGTAATTGGGGTAAGAAATGAGGTTTTTAGATTATTACGGGACTGTTGGACATTACGTAACCCTCGTCCCTTTGAAGACGTTACAACACGCTGTCTTATCAACGGCCATAACGGTTATGTTGCACAAGACCAAGGATGGGAAGTAGTCCTAGTAAAACCAGAATGCATGACTTGTTTCTGGACGTATGAATTACGTGTCTTTATTGCCTTTGCCGAACGACTTGTGTACTAGCTAGAATTGTCTTCACAACTATCTTGTATCAAAGTTATTGTGTGCTATATTTCATGCTTTATGTAAAATAAGCGGTATTGTAAGTTTGTAAAATATTGTATAAAAGTTTGAACGCGAAATATTATTATAATCAGTTTTTCATATAGAATTGTAGTAGTTGAATTGTATATTAGCTACTAAGTATGAACTTAACGGGTAGGTACTACCCGAATTTAAACTTATAAAACGCTAATATGAAGAAAAAGCTTTTATAAATGAGTTCATATTATGCTACGAAATACTATTAACTACTCTTAATATTCTGTATGATTAACTTGTTCCATTTAACTATTTTGAAGGAAATGGCACCGACTACTCGACACACCGTGAATATGAATGAAGAGGAATTCCGTACTTTTCTAGCTTCAAACATAGCCGCAGTACAGGCTGCGCTACATACCAACAATAACCTTGGATCTAGCAGTACAGGAAATCGTGTAGGATGCACTTACAAAGAATTCACTGCCTGCAAACCTTTGGAATTTGATGGAACCGAAGGACCGATCGGATTGAAACGGTGGACCGAGAAGGTTGAATCGGTGTTTGCCATAAGTAAGTGTACTGAAGAGGACAAAGTGAAGTACGCTACGCATACCTTCACAGGTTCTGCGTTAACATGGTGGAATACCTATCTAGAGCAAGTGGGACAAGATGATGCGTACGCACTACCGTGGTCAGCATTCAAGCACTTGATGAACGAGAAGTACCGTCCCAGAACCGAGGTCAATAAGCTCAAGACAGAACTTAGAGGGTTACGAACCCAAGGATTTGATATTACCACGTACGAAAGACGATTCACAGAATTGTGCCTATTATGTCCGGGAGCATTCGAAGATGAGGAAGAGAAGATCGACGCGTTTGTGAAAGGATTACCGGAAAGAATTCAAGAAGATATAAGTTCACACGAGCCCGCCTCCATACAACAGGCATGTAGAATGGCTCACAAACTAGTGAACCAGATTGAAGAAAGAATTAAAGAACAGACTGCTGAAGAGGCCAATGTGAAGCAAGTCAAAAGAAAGTGGGAGGAAAACGGTGATAAGAATCACCAATACAACAACAACAGCAATTACAACAATAATCGCAACAATTATCCCAACAATCGCAACATCAATCGCAACTACAACAAACGGCCCAACAACAACAACAACAACAACAACAACAGCAACTACAACAATCATCCCAACAACAATAATAACCGCAACAACAACAACAATCAGAAGCAACTATGCCAAAGGTGTGAAAAGAATCACTCGGGGTTCTGCACCAAATTTTGCAACAAGTGTAAAAGAAATGGTCATAGCGCGGCGAAGTGTGAGGTCTACGGACCAGGGGTTAATAGAACGAAAGGAACAAATGGTGTCGGAACGAGTAATGGCGGAGCAAGTAGTGTCGGAGCAAGTTATGCCAATGTAGTTTGTTATAAATGTGGAAAACCAGGCCACATTATTAGAAATTGCCCGAACCAGGAGAACACGAATGGACAAGGCCGTGGAAGAGTTTTCAATATTAATGCGGTAGAGGCACAGGAAGACCCGGAGCTTGTTACGGGTACGTTTCTTATTGACAATAAATCTGCTTACGTTTTATTTGATTCGGGTGCGGATAGAAGCTATATGAGTAGAGATTTTTGTGCTAAATTAAGTTGTCCATTGACGCCTTTGGATAGTAAATTTTTACTCGAATTAGCAAATGGTAAATTAATTTCAGCAGATAATATATGTCGGAATCGAGAAATTAAACTGGTTAGCGAAACATTTAAGATTGATTTGATACCAGTAGAGTTAGGGAGTTTTGATGTGATAATCGGTATGGACTGGTTGAAAGAAGTGAAAGCGGAGATCGTTTGTTACAAAAATGCAATTCGCATTATACGAGAAAAAGGAAAACCCTTAATGGTGTACGGAGAAAAGGGCAACACGAAGCTACATCTTATTAGTAATTTGAAGGCACAAAAACTAATAAGAAAAGGTTGCTATGCTGTTCTAGCACACGTCGAGAAAGTACAAACTGAAGAAAAGAGCATCAATGATGTTCCCATTGCAAAAGAATTTCCCGGTGTATTTCCGAAAGAATTACCGGGATTACCCCCACATCGATCCGTTGAATTTCAAATAGATCTTGTACCAGGAGCTGCACCAATAGCTCGTGCTCCTTACAGACTCGCACCCAGTGAGATGAAAGAACTGCAAAGCCAATTACAAGAACTTTTAGAGCGTGGTTTCATTCGACCAAGCACATCACCGTGGGGAGCTCCTGTTTTGTTTGTCAAGAAGAAAGATGGTACATTCAGGTTGTGTATCGACTACCGAGAGTTGAACAAACTTACCATCAAGAACCGCTACCCACTACCGAGAATCGACGACTTATTTGATCAACTACAAGGCTCGTCTGTTTATTCAAAGATTGACTTACGTTCCGGGTATCATCAAATGCGGGTGAAAGAAGATGATATTCCAAAGACTGCTTTCAGAACACGTTACGGTCATTACGAGTTTATGGTCATGCCGTTTGGTTTAACTAATGCACCAGCTGTGTTCATGGACCTTATGAACCGAGTGTGTGGACCATACCTTGACAAGTTTGTCATTGTTTTCATTGATGACATACTTATTTACTCAAAGAATGACCAAGAACACGGTGAACATTTGAGAAAGGTGTTAGAAGTATTGAGGAAGGAAGAATTGTACGCTAAGTTTTCAAAGTGTGCATTTTGGTTGGAAGAAGTTCAATTCCTCGGTCACATAGTGAACAAAGAAGGTATTAAGGTGGATCCGGCAAAGATAGAAACTGTTGAAAAGTGGGAAACCCCGAAAACTCCGAAACACATACGCCAGTTTTTAGGACTAGCTGGTTACTACAGAAGGTTCATCCAAGACTTTTCCAGAATAGCAAAACCCTTGACTGCATTAACGCATAAAGGGAAGAAATTTGAATGGAATGATGAACAAGAGAAAGCGTTTCAGTTATTGAAGAAAAAGCTAACTACGGCACCTATATTGTCATTGCCTGAAGGGAATGATGATTTTGTGATTTATTGTGATGCATCAAAGCAAGGTCTCGGTTGTGTATTAATGCAACGAACGAAGGTGATTGCTTATGCGTCTAGACAATTGAAGATTCACGAACAAAATTATACGACGCATGATTTGGAATTAGGCGCGGTTGTTTTTGCATTAAAGACTTGGAGGCACTACTTATATGGGGTCAAAAGTATTATATATACCGACCACAAAAGTCTTCAACACATATTTAATCAGAAACAACTGAATATGAGGCAGCGTAGGTGGATTGAATTATTGAATGATTACGATTTTGAGATTCGTTACCACCCGGGGAAGGCAAATGTGGTAGCCGATGCCTTGAGCAGGAAGGATAGAGAACCCATTCGAGTAAAATCTATGAATATAATGATTCATAATAACATTACTACTCAAATAAAGGAGGCGCAACAAGGAGTTTTAAAAGAGGGAAATTTAAAGGATGAAATACCCAAAGGATCGGAGAAGCATCTTAATATTCGGGAAGACGGAACCCGGTATAGGGATGAAAGGATTTGGGTACCAAAATTTGGAGATATGAGAGAAATGGTACTTAGAGAAGCTCATAAAACCAGATACTCAATACATCCTGGAACGGGGAAGATGTACAAGGATCTCAGGAAATATTTTTGGTGGCCGGGTATGAAAGCCGATGTTGCTAAATACGTAGGAGAATGTTTGACGTGTTCTAAGGTCAAAGCCGAGCATCAGAAACCATCAGGTCTACTTCAACAACCCGAAATCCCGGAATGGAAATGGGAAAACATTACCATGGATTTCATCACTAAATTGCCAAGGACTGCAAGTGGTTTTGATACTATTTGGGTAATAGTTGATCGTCTCACCAAATCAGCACACTTCCTGCCAATAAGAGAAGATGACAAGATGGAGAAGTTAGCACGACTGTATTTGAAGGAAGTCGTCTCCAGACATGGAATACCAATCTCTATTATCTCTGATAGGGATGGCAGATTTATTTCAAGATTCTGGCAGACATTACAGCAAGCATTAGGAACTCGTCTAGACATGAGTACTGCCTATCATCCACAAACTGATGGGCAGAGCGAAAGGACGATACAAACGCTTGAAGACATGCTACGAGCATGTGTTATTGATTTCGGAAACAGTTGGGATCGACATCTACCGTTAGCAGAATTTTCCTACAACAACAGCTACCATTCAAGCATTGAGATGGCGCCGTTTGAAGCACTTTATGGTAGAAAGTGCAGGTCTCCGATTTGTTGGAGTGAGGTGGGGGATAGACAGATTACGGGTCCGGAGATTATACAAGAAACTACCGAGAAGATCATCCAAATTCAACAACGGTTGAAAACCGCCCAAAGTCGACAAAAGAGCTACGCTGACATTAAAAGAAAAGATATAGAATTTGAAATTGGAGAGATGGTCATGCTTAAAGTTTCACCTTGGAAAGGCGTTGTTCGATTTGGTAAACGAGGGAAATTAAATCCAAGGTATATTGGACCATTCAAGATTATTGATCGTGTCGGACCAGTAGCTTACCGACTTGAGTTACCTCAACAACTCGCGGCTGTACATAACACTTTCCACGTCTCGAATTTGAAGAAATGTTTTGCTAAAGAAGATCTCACTATTCCGTTAGATGAAATCCAAATCAACGAAAAACTCCAATTCATCGAAGAACCCGTCGAAATAATGGATCGTGAGGTTAAAAGACTTAAGCAAAACAAGATACCAATTGTTAAGGTTCGATGGAATGCTCGTAGAGGACCCGAGTTCACCTGGGAGCGTGAAGATCAGATGAAGAAGAAATACCCGCATCTATTTCCAGAAGATTCGTCAACACCTTCAACAGCTTAAAATTTCGGGACGAAATTTATTTAACGGGTAGGTACTGTAGTGACCCGAACTTTTCCATGTTTATATACATTAATTGAGATTGATGTTTACATGATTAAATGTTTCCAACATGTTAAGCAATCAAACTTGTTAAGACTTGATTAATTGAAATAGGTTTCATATAGACAATTGATCACCCAAGTTGACCGGTGATTCACGAACGTTAAAACTTGTAAAAAAATTATATGATGACATATATATGGTTATATATATAGTTAACATGATATTATGATAAGTAAACATATCATTAATTATATTAACAATGAACTACATATGTAAAAACAAGACTACTAACTTAATGATTTTGAAACGAGACATATATGTAACGTTTATCGTTGTAACGACATTTAATGTATATATATCATATTAAGAGATATTCGTACATCATAATATCATGATAATATAATAATTTAAAATCTCTTTTGATATTATAAACATTGGGTTAACAACATTTAACAAGATCGTTAACCTAAAGGTTTCAAAACAACACTTACATGTAACGACTAACGATGACTTAACGACCCAGTTAAAATGTATATACATGTAGTGTTTTAATATGTATTTATACACTTTTGAAAGACTTCAATACACTTATCAAAATACTTCTACTTAACAAAAATGCTTACAATTACATTCTCGTTCAGTTTCATCAACAATTCTACTCGTATGCACCCGTATTCGTACTCGTACAATACACAGCTTTTAGATGTATGTACTATTGGTATATACACTCCAATGATCAGCTCTTAGCAGCCCATGTGAGTCACCTAACATATGTGGGAACCATCATTTGGCAACTAGCATGAAATATCTCATAAGATTACAAAAATATGAGTAATCATTCATGACTTATTTACATGAAAACAAAATTACATATCCTTTATATCTAATCCATACACCAACGACCAAAAACACCTACAAACACTTTCATTCTTCAATTTTCTTCATCTAATTGAACTCTCTCAAGTTCTATCTTCAAGTTCTAAGTGTTCTTCATAAATTCCAAAAGTTCTAGTTTCATAAAATCAAGAATACTTTCAAGTTTGCTAGCTCACTTCCAATCTTGTAAGGTGATCATCCAACCTCAAGAAATATTTGTTTCTTACAGTAGGTTATCATTCTAATACAAGGTAATAATCATATTCAAACTTTGGTTCAATTTCTATAACTATAACAATCTTATTTCAAGTGATGATCTTACTTGAACTTGTTTTCGTGTCATGATTTTGCTTCAAGAACTTTGAGCCATCCAAGGATCCATTGAAGCTAGATCCATTTTTCTCTTTTCCAGTAGGTTCATCCAAGGAACTTAAGGTAGTAATGATATTCATAACATCATTCGATTCATACATATAAAGCTATCTTATTCGAAGGTTTAAACTTGTAATCACTAGAACATAGTTTAGTTAATTCTAAACTTGTTCGCAAACAAAAGTTAATCCTTCTAACTTGACTTTTAAAATCAACTAAACACATGTTCTATATCTATATGATATGCTAACTTAATGATTTAAAACCTGGAAACACGAAAAACACCGTAAAACCGGATTTACGCCGTCGTAGTAACACCGCGGGCTGTTTTGGGTTAGTTAATTAAAAACTATGATAAACTTTGATTTAAAAGTTGTTATTCTGAGAAAATGATTTTTATTATGAACATGAAACTATATCCAAAAATTATGGTTAAACTCAAAGTGGAAGTATGTTTTCTAAAATGGTCATCTAGACGTCGTTCTTTCGACTGAAATGACTACCTTTACAAAAACGACTTGTAACTTATTTTTCCGACTAGAAACCTATACTTTTTTTGTTTAGATTCATAAAATAGAGTCCAATATGAAACCATAGCAATTTGATTCACTCAAAACGGATTTAAAATGAAGAAGTTATGGGTAAAACAAGATTGGATAATTTTTCTCATTTTAGCTACGTGAAAATTGGTAACAAATCTATTCCAACCATAACTTAATCAACTTGTATTATATATTATGTAATCTTGAGATACCATAGACACGTATACAATGTTTCGACCTATCATGTCGACACATCTATATATATTTCGGAACAACCATAGACACTCTATATGTGAATGTTGGAGTTAGCTATACAGGGTTGAGGTTGATTCCAAAATATATATAGTTTGAGTTGTGATCAATACTGAGATACGTATACACTGGGTCGTGGATTGATTCAAGATAATATTTATCGATTTATTTCTGTACATCTAACTGTGGACAACTAGTTGTAGGTTACTAACGAGGACAGCTGACTTAATAAACTTAAAACATCAAAATATATTAAAAGTGTTGTAAATATATTTTGAACATACTTTGATATATATGTATATATTGTTATAGGTTCGTGAATCAACCAGTGGCCAAGTCTTACTTCCCGACGAAGTAAAAATCTGTGAAAGTGAGTTATAGTCCCACTTTTAAAATCTAATATTTTTGGGATGAGAATACATGCAGGTTTTATAAATGATTTACAAAATAGACACAAGTACGTGAAACTACATTCTATGGTTGAATTATCGAAATCGAATATGCCCCTTTTTATTAAGTCTGGTAATCTAAGAATTAGGGAACAGACACCCTAATTGACGCGAATCCTAAAGATAGATCTATTGGGCCTAACAAACCCCATCCAAAGTACCGGATGCTTTAGTACTTCGAAATTTATATCATATCCGAAGGGTGTCCCGGAATGATGGGGATATTCTTTTATATGCATCTTGTTATTGTCGGTTACCAGGTGTTCACCATATGAATGATTTTTATCTCTATGTATGG
The DNA here is from genome assembly GCF_046630445.1 of Rutidosis leptorrhynchoides. Lineage (NCBI taxonomy): Eukaryota > Viridiplantae > Streptophyta > Magnoliopsida > Asterales > Asteraceae > Rutidosis > Rutidosis leptorrhynchoides. The sequence continues at coordinate 96,482,972 of NC_092334.1, read as the reverse complement.
GATGTGTATTGAAATATGAAATCTTGTGGTCTATTGTTACGATTTGATATATATAGGTTAAACCTATAACTCACCAACATTTTTGTTGACGTTTTAAGCATGTTTATTCTCAGGTGATTATTAAGAGCTTCCGCTGTCGCATACTTAAATAAGGACAAGATTTGGAGTCCATGCTTGTATGATATTGTGTAAAAACTGCATTCAAGAAACTTATTTTGTTGTAACATATTTGTATTGTAAACCATTATGTAATGGTCGTGTGTAAACAGGATATTTTAGATTATCATTATTTGATAATCTACGTAAAGCTTTTTAAACCTTTATTGATGAAATAAAGGTTATGGTTTGTTTAAAAATGAATGCAGTCTTTGAAAAACGTCTCATATAGAGGTCAAAACCTCGCAACGAAATCAATTAATATGGAACGTTTTTAATCAATAAGAACGGGACATTTCAAATCGCTCGCCCTCTAACCGCGTTAACTCACAAGGAACGAAAATTCGTTTGGACATCCGAACAAGAAACCGCTTTTCAAATCTTGAAAACTAAGCTAACCACCGCTCCTATCTTGTCACTTCCCGAAGGCAATGATGATTTTGTTGTATATTGTGATGCCTCGAAAAACGGTTATGGATGCGTATTAATGCAACGAAAGAAAGTCATTGCTTATGCCTCTCGACAACTCAAAGTCCACGAACGAAACTACACGACACATGATCTTGAACTCGGTGCCGTCATCTTTGCACTTAAGTTATGGAGACATCATCTTCTTGGTACCAAAAGTACCATCTTTACCGATCACAAAAGTCTCCAACATATCTTCGATCAAAAGCAACTAAACATGAGACAACGAAGGTGGATTGAGACCTTGAACGATTATAATTGCGAGCTTCGTTATCACCCCGGAAAGGCAAATGTAGTGGCCGATGCCTTAAGTCGAAAGGAAAGAGCGGTGCCTTTCCAACGATGTATGATAGGCGCTATAAGTGTTTGCGGGTCAAGAGTTGTGTTAGAATTGGTTTTGGCTCGTGCATAGTTTGAAAGACAGAAAAATAGCTGAACTGCAGGTCGCGCGGCGCGCACCCTACCCCGCGCGGCGCGCCAAATGGCCTGGACAGATTCTGACCTCCATGTCCCTTTTAACGTGAAATGTTTGACTAGCTACCGACCTCCGATTCACATGAAACTTGTTTTAATATACTTGTATATGAATAATTAGCATGGAAAATTTGTCCGGGACCCGACCCGAACATGTTGACTTTTTCGTTGACTTTGACCCGACCAAGTTTGACTTTTTGTCAAACTTAACCAATTAATTATGCAATCTTCCTAACATGCTTTTATACTTGTATCTTGCATGAAACTTGACAATTTGCTTCACATGCTATATTAATCGAGTCGTATTGAGCCATAGGACTAATTGAACATCTTTGACCCTTCGTGACTATCGTTATTGATACAACCTAATTGTTTAGGTCGAGACTAGCATTTTTCTTTGCACGTTTACTTGTTGAAGTACTATTTCACTCTTGCAATCAAAGGTGAGATCATAGTCCCACTTTTACTCTTTTAAACTTACTTTTGGGATGAGAAAACATAAACGATTCTTTTGAACTAAGTGAACACAAGAACGGGAAAACAAACATTCTACATACGAGTTTAGAACGAAAATCCTCAATCCGATTATCATTAGTTACATCAGATGGTGTAAGCGAGAACTTATGTTATATGGCCATATGGGTTTGACAAACCCTCATTCAAACGGTTCGCTACCGTTTACGAATGAAATATATTTTCGGGAACAGTGTTGTTCTAGCACTAATTGATGGGGTATTCAACGGACGGAACGTTAAGCTTTGATAATTGGGTGCTCGTGAATATTAACTTTTAGAATGTACTATGGCTTTATCGATGTTGCAAATCTTGTGGTTCAACTTACTATTACTCATTTACTTATTTAAACCTATGATTTCACCAACGTTTTCGTTGACAGATTCTCTATGTTTTTCTCAGGTCCTTGAACTTAGGTGATACATGCTTCCGCTCATACTATTTGATACTTGCGTTGGATGTCGAGTATACTTGCATACGTGGAGCGTCTTTTTGACTACTTTTAATCGTGTCGCACGTGTTTCATACAAACTTTAAACATTGTTATGTACTTGTTATGGAAACTACTTTTGTAAACTTTGAAACACCCTTATTTATGAAATGAATGCGACATACTTTTCGGTCAAACTTTGTTATAAAGACTTACGACCATGTAATGGGACCATACGTAGATGACGCCGTCATTTGACGATTTGTCGGGGTCGCTACAAGTGGTATCAGAGCCTTGGTTGTAGGGATTTAGAGTTCATTGGTGTCAACCCCGAGTCTTAGGGTACATTGGTGAGTCTAGACTACAACCGGCATATAGACTTGACGTAGGAATTACTTGACTATTTGTGCATTTATACTCGAACTCTCTTACTCATATCTACTCTTATCCTATCTAAATCTTGCGTTGTATAATTTAATTGACACGCCACCTTGACTATATGATGTAATGTCGAATGCACATATGAATTAGGGTAATATAATTCCCGGAAATTATATTACGGTGACTCATATGAACACACCGACATTATGACATAAAGAATTTAAGGCGGGTCAAGGATAATTTTCTCTCTATCTTTATCCCATATCACGGTTAGTATTATTTAGAATACTAACCAACGGTATTCTTTTGTTTTGAAGGAACAATGGCTCCTCGTCGTGTACGCCGCAACGAAACTCCCGAACAAGCTCTCGAACGGATGATAGCTACCGCCGTAGATGCGGCCATGGCCGGTCACTCTTCCAACAACAATAACAATAACAACAACCACAACAACAACAACAATAATGGGGCCGGTAACTCAAACGAGGGATGCTCCTACAAAGCTTTCATGGGGTGCAAACCTCACACTTATGATGGAACCGGTGGACCGGTTGTGCTTACTCGTTGGTTTGAACAAACCGAGGCCGTCTTTAGTATAAGCGGTTGTCGGGATCAAGACAAGGTCAAATACTCCACCCACACGTTCTCCGGTGTTGCTCTCACCTGGTGGAACACCTATGTTCAATCGGTGGGTACCGATGAAGCTCATGCCCTCTCTTGGGCCGATTTGAAGGAAAAGATGATTGTCGAATACTTTCCGCGCGAAGAAACCCGAAAGCTCGAGGAAGAACTAAGAGCTTTGAAAGCGGTCGGAAACGATCTTAAAGCTTATAATCAACGCTTCGCCGAACTATCCTTGATGTGTCCTAATCTTGTTAACCCCGAATCTCAAAGGATTGAGCTCTACATGCTCGGTCTTCCAAAAAGCATCAAACAAGGGGTGATGTCATCCAAACCCGCTACTCATCAAGCCGCTATGAACATGGCTCGTCAATTAATCGAAACGGTTGACGAAATCGTAGTGCCGGCTCCTAAGGCCGAGGACAAGTCGGGTGGCAACAAAAGGAAATGGGAAGCCACTCCATCAACTAACTACAACAACAACACCTTCACCAAAAAGCCCTTCAACAACGACGGCAAGAAGGGTTATGTCGGAAACTTACCTTTGTGCAACAAGTGCCACAAACATCATTACGGCGAATGTAACAAGCTAATTTGTCACCGTTGCCAAGGAGTTGGTCATAGGGCCAACAATTGCACAAGCACCGCCCCCGTCGCTCGAAAGGGGCCCAATCCTCCAAAAACGGTCACTTGTTATGAATGTGGCCAAACGGGCCATTATAAGAACGAATGCCCGAAAAAGAAAACCAACCCCAACAACCGAGGCCGAGCCTTTAACATCAACACCGAGGAAGCCCGAGATGACAATGAACTAGTCACGGGTACGTTTCTTCTCAACAACACTTATGTTACTTGCTTATTCGATTCGGGTGCCGATAAATGTTTTGTGTCCAAGACTTTGGCTCCTACTCTTTGCACTCCACCACACCCCTTAGATACTACTTATTCTATCGAAGTGGCCGACGGAAAACTCTTAAGTGCCGACACATATTACCGGGGGTGTACTTTGAACATTTTGGGTAAGGAATTTGAAATTGACTTGATACCCATGGAATTAGGGAGTTTTGATGTAATAATCGGTATGAATTGGATGGTCAAAAATAAATCTCACATTCTTTGCGATCTTCACGCAATTCGAATTCCTATCGAGAATGGTGAACCATTGATTGTCTATGGCGACAAAAATTGCACCGGACTCAATCTCGTTTCGTGCCTTAAAGTTCGAAAGCTACTTCGCAAGGGTTGTTTCGCGATTCTTGCTCACGTTAAGAAAGTCGAGGCCGACGAAAAGCGTATCGAAGATGTGCCAATTGTTAGTGACTTTTCCGATGTATTTCCCGACGAATTACCGGGTCTTCCACCTCATCGACCGGTTGAATTTCAAATCGATCTTATTCCAGGAGCCGCACCCGTAGCGCGTGCACCGTATAGACTCGCTCCATCCGAATTACAAGAATTACAAAGTCAAATCCAAGAGTTACTTGACCGTGGTTTCATTCAACCTAGCCATTCACCATGGGGCGCTCCGATTTTGTTCGTCAAGAAGAAAGACGGATCCCTACGAATGTGCATTGATTATCGTGAACTAAACAAATTGACGGTTAAGAACCGATATCCTCTTCCTCGCATCGATGACCTCTTTGATCAACTACAAGGTTCTCGTGTATATTCAAAAATCGATCTCCGTTCGGGTTATCATCAACTAAGGGTTAAGGGGGAAGATGTCTCCAAAACCGCTTTCCGGACTCGTTATGGTAGTTATGAGTTCCTTGTCATGCCTTTCGGTCTCACTAACGCACCGGCGGTGTTCATGGATCTCATGAACCGCGTGTGCAAACCTTACCTCGACAAATTCGTTATCGTGTTCATCGATGATATTTTGATCTATTCTAAAAACGAAGAGGAACACAAAGAACATCTCCGACTCGTGCTTGAACTCTTGAGAAAAGAACAACTCTATGCCAAGTTCTCCAAGTGTGAATTTTGGTTGAAAGAAGTTCAATTCCTCGGTCATGTTGTAAGTGATCAAGGCATTAAAGTCGATCCCGCGAAAATCGAAGCCATTAGTAAATGGGAGACTCCTACTACTCCTACTCAAATTCGTCAATTCTTGGGTCTCGCCGGATACTATCGTAAATTCATCAAGGATTTCTCCTTAATCGCTCGCCCTCTAACCGCGTTAACTCACAAGGAACGAAAATTCGTTTGGACATCCGAACAAGAAACCGCTTTTCAAATCTTGAAAACTAAGCTAACCACCGCTCCTATCTTGTCACTTCCCGAAGGCAATGATGATTTTGTTGTATATTGTGATGCCTCGAAAAACGGTTATGGATGCGTATTAATGCAACGAAAGAAAGTCATTGCTTATGCCTCTCGACAACTCAAAGTCCACGAACGAAACTACACGACACATGATCTTGAACTCGGTGCCGTCATCTTTGCACTTAAGTTATGGAGACATCATCTTCTTGGTACCAAAAGTACCATCTTTACCGATCACAAAAGTCTCCAACATATCTTCGATCAAAAGCAACTAAACATGAGACAACGAAGGTGGATTGAGACCTTGAACGATTATAATTGCGAGCTTCGTTATCACCCCGGAAAGGCAAATGTAGTGGCCGATGCCTTAAGTCGAAAGGAAAGAGCGGTGCCTTTCCAACGATGTATGATAGGCGCTATAAGTGTTTGCGGGTCAAGAGTTGTGTTAGAATTGGTTTTGGCTCGTGCATAGTTTGAAAGACAGAAAAATAGCTGAACTGCAGGTCGCGCGGCGCGCACCCTACCCCGCGCGGCGCGCCAAATGGCCTGGACAGATTCTGACCTCCATGTCCCTTTTAACGTGAAATGTTTGACTAGCTACCGACCTCCGATTCACATGAAACTTGTTTTAATATACTTGTATATGAATAATTAGCATGGAAAATTTGTCCGGGACCCGACCCGAACATGTTGACTTTTTCGTTGACTTTGACCCGACCAAGTTTGACTTTTTGTCAAACTTAACCAATTAATTATGCAATCTTCCTAACATGCTTTTATACTTGTATCTTGCATGAAACTTGACAATTTGCTTCACATGCTATATTAATCGAGTCGTATTGAGCCATAGGACTAATTGAACATCTTTGACCCTTCGTGACTATCGTTATTGATACAACCTAATTGTTTAGGTCGAGACTAGCATTTTTCTTTGCACGTTTACTTGTTGAAGTACTATTTCACTCTTGCAATCAAAGGTGAGATCATAGTCCCACTTTTACTCTTTTAAACTTACTTTTGGGATGAGAAAACATAAACGATTCTTTTGAACTAAGTGAACACAAGAACGGGAAAACAAACATTCTACATACGAGTTTAGAACGAAAATCCTCAATCCGATTATCATTAGTTACATCAGATGGTGTAAGCGAGAACTTATGTTATATGGCCATATGGGTTTGACAAACCCTCATTCAAACGGTTCGCTACCGTTTACGAATGAAATATATTTTCGGGAACAGTGTTGTTCTAGCACTAATTGATGGGGTATTCAACGGACGGAACGTTAAGCTTTGATAATTGGGTGCTCGTGAATATTAACTTTTAGAATGTACTATGGCTTTATCGATGTTGCAAATCTTGTGGTTCAACTTACTATTACTCATTTACTTATTTAAACCTATGATTTCACCAACGTTTTCGTTGACAGATTCTCTATGTTTTTCTCAGGTCCTTGAACTTAGGTGATACATGCTTCCGCTCATACTATTTGATACTTGCGTTGGATGTCGAGTATACTTGCATACGTGGAGCGTCTTTTTGACTACTTTTAATCGTGTCGCACGTGTTTCATACAAACTTTAAACATTGTTATGTACTTGTTATGGAAACTACTTTTGTAAACTTTGAAACACCCTTATTTATGAAATGAATGCGACATACTTTTCGGTCAAACTTTGTTATAAAGACTTACGACCATGTAATGGGACCATACGTAGATGACGCCGTCATTTGACGATTTGTCGGGGTCGCTATGTCAAATCTCCTATCAGGACTCACTGACATAACTCTGGAGAAACTGGGGTCAACGGGTCAACAACAGGGTTCGATCGATCGCCATACCTGTTTTATCACAACATCTCACACAAAACTTAGTAGATAATCCGTTAGTACCTATCACTAATCACAGTCACATAGGTGCATAACTCTACATTCACTTGTCCCCCTACTTGGATGCTTGACACGACACATTCATAAGTTTAGGAGTATGACACTTACATAGTGTACATACTGGAAAACCTATGCTCTGATACCAATTTGTAACACCATACTTTTTACGGGCATTTTTTTTAAAGACACTCACAGCGGAAGACTTGAAGGTTTTCACATCATATATTAGTGCATAATTATATGATAACACAAATCGCAGGTGTTACGTTATTTATACAAACAACTTGACCATTTAGTAAAATACAAAACATCAGAGTTATACACTGTGTCAAACATCTTCACTTGCCTTGCAAAACCCATCAAAAGCTGCTAATATTACCTGCAGGGCAAAACACTATGGGGGAATTAGCATAACGCTAAGTGAATGGTAATATCTAGGTGGACATCACTACAAGTATCAAGCACAGCTTATAGGAACTGGTCACTAATTACTTTAAGCCATACACAAGAGGATCGGAAACCCATAGCTGATCAAGCTGGAATATACCGATAGTCCACACTACTGAGTTACTGGTATAGTCTTCCAGACGTGACACACTCGTCATTCATACTATACCACTAATCAGTAACACTTGGACCCAATACTATCACCCTAAATACACAAGGTAAATAGCATTGACCTTTTACATCGCACAAAACACCTCGACGTTCACTGGTGTGCACATAATCACATAAGGTCACGATACTGGTCACAGACTCATTAAACAGTCTAATTATAAGCATGGTACGGATCACTATACTTGTCACTGTATAATCACATCCATAAAGATAATCCCACTCACCTGGAAGCACAAGTACTCGGTTGTCTTATATCACTGAGCCTTCACCTTTTCGTTTATCATCTGAGAATATCAGTTCTCTAGTTAGTACACTTTTCCATCAAATTACTCATTAGCATAAATATCACAACAATACAGTAAATGGGTCAGAGTTGCACTTGACTCAAACATACAAACACTGTCACTCGCACGGATGAGGTCTCACTCGTGCGACTGACTATGCTCACTCGCACGGGTGAGTATCCTCACTTGCACGACTAACCTATCAATTATAATAGTGATTATCAAACCTACTCAAACGGTTTAGTGTCTCACTCGTGCGAATGGACACTTCACTCGCACGAGTGAGTGCCTCGGACGCACGGTTGAGCAAGTACAACAGCACAACTGCAATTCGAGCTTTTTACACCCAACCTATAGTTTGATTTAATATTTTAAAACCTTATTATTAGAAACTACATCTCAAGACAATTCCAACGATAGTTTATTCGTCAAAAACGGAGTTACGGTTTGAAAGTTACAGCATTTTCAATTTTACCAAAAACTGGCCACTGCTCACTCGCACGGCTGAGACCTCAAACGTAGGGATTAGCCCTCAACCGCGTGGTTGAGCCCTCAGAAGTGTGCTCAATCGCGTGGTTGAGCTGTCAAAAGTGTGGGAGCTGTAGAACAGCTCTAGCTCGCTGTTTTCGCATTTTTTGACTCCAAATCTTGATTTTTGGCCGTTCTGATCATGAAACCACCTCAAAAACATCACATAATACATATACAAACTATTTCTAACCTCAATTTAGCATCACAAACATATATCATCAAGAATCAATCACTAAAAACCCATTTTAACCAAACCCATATAAAACCCATTTGGAATCACCAAAATAAAATATGCTTACCTTGTTTTGATCCTTGAAACTGATAGAATCAGATACACAACTTCACAATCTTTGATTTGCACTACTTGATTTCAAGGTTTAAAGAGCAATAGGGAGTGTTTAGGGTTTGTTTTAGTTGATAAAATGGTAAGACAAGAACGTACATGCATTTATCTTATTATTTAGGTTTCTTCACACATAGGTAAGACTTCCGTCTAACACACGGGTATTTACCAGTTATTTGAAACCCATAATCTTTAATAACTTATTCATTCTAAGTCCAAATCACAAAAGAAAATATGTTCTGTGACCCTTATCACAAAACACACATTATCCCACACACAATAATTATAAAACACATAATTATTAAAATCGCTATACTAACCCACAAGGGTAAATGTGTCATTTCTACTAGGCCCAAAGCGAGGCTGTTACATGAGATGTAGACAATCATTCCCCTATCCGAGAATAAAGACAAGTCATTTCTTCACCCAGAGTGAAAACACTCTCAAAAATAGAGAAAGTCATCCCTATCTTTATTCAACGGATAAAGAGATTGCTTCCAAGTGGACCTCCGGCCAATAAGTAGGAAAAAAATTTTAAAAAAATAAAATAAAACTAAAAATAAAATTGAGACGCCATGAAAATGATAAAATCAAATTTTCATGAGTTTTAATTACACTAATGTTTACAAAAGTTGTGAGTACAAATTATTCTAAATAAAAAAAAAAAAAAATATTGCAAACTTTTCATCAATTTGTTTTGCACCCGGTCGAATATAATTTTTTTTATGATGGAAAATATGGCTAAGGATGAGTTGCATAGCAACAAGTCAAAACAGTGAGGGTAGCTTCGTGGAACATCCGCATTCAATTCAAGAGGCCGTATAGCGGGTTCAATGGTCAATATCTTTCACGTTCAAGTTTTGGCAATTTAGGAACCTTTGGTTAAGTCTCACAATCTTCTATGATTGAAATTTGGAAGCACTGCTCTTTCCAATCCGTACAAGCTTGTGGATGCAAGTCGTAAAATTGTTCAATCATTGTCGTGATATCTTCCAGCTAAAAACAGCCAAGCTTTCTTGAAAATCTTCAAAGTATTAGCCGAACCATTCTCAAAGTTTTTCTATGGGCGTCTACTCTCAAACTTTGTTATAGTCATCAATCGTAGATATGAGAACACATCCAAATTTTATTGTGTCATTCGGCTTAGAAGTTTTATTTGTCATTGGATGTTGGTTGTTAGATTGTTAGCCGAGCCAATGACTTCAATATTGTAATTCTGTTTTGGAACCCTTCATTTTTTTGATGAATGGTATTCCTTTTTTATATATTTATGTTTTTTCGCCGTAAATAAAAAAAGAATATAATTTTTTTTATCCGCCACTGCACTAGTTACCTACTCATATTTAAGTCTACACATTACCTCCAGTAGGCCTGTCTATGCAATACGTTCTCATAACTCACATACATGAAAGTGTCTATTGTTGTTTCGGACTAAATAATGATATTTCAAGTGAAATTAGGTCCTTCACATTAGTATCTTTGACATATTTATTTTCATTGTGTAACATCTCTCATACTACAAAGTGTAATTTGAAGAATAAAGTAGAGCAAAATAAAACAAAACAAAATATTTGGCCCTACAATTTTTTTCTAAGAAACCACAAAACAAAAGTAGACATGACAGTACTCTTCACCAAATCGACCGGGTCAACACATAGAATTTTTTAGCGGTTAGTATTTTTACCAAACCCATTTAACGTAGCGGTATGGTCAAAACAAAAAACTATTGAACAAGTAAATCTGGCAATTGAAATTTCGGGACCCTGGTGTGATAGACAGAAAGTGCTGAAAAAGTGAAGAAAAAGTGAAGGGGGTCTAGGATTATCAAATTCCGGGATGGTATTTTAAGTCAAGACAAAGAAAAAGCAAAAATGGCATTTAGGGTGCCGGATTTTCAAATTCTGGAACCGGTGTGCAAAATCCTGTCAACTTTTGCACTTTTTTGTGACGTGTTAGGGGTCCCGGAATTTCAAATGCCGGAAACATTTGTTCAACAAATTTTTTTTGACCATACTGCTACGTTAAACGGGTTTGGGATATACACTGTCCCGCCAAAAAATTCATCAACACATAACTCAACCTTTAACCAAAAAACAATGATCAATCACAGCAGGACAAACAGGTCCCAAAAACAAGTACTGATCGACCCATCTACAAGAGACAACAAGCAGAAAAAACAAAATCGAGATGGAGTCTTCTGATTTTCCAGCAATGGAACATGTTCATCCAAGACGTGAGTACGTCACATAAATACTATGACCAATAAATACGGAGTAGAAGCAAAAGAAAACACATGAATAAAAATTGCAGATTAATTTAGTAATGAGGACCAACATGCTAATTTACGCAAACACAATTACTTCTAGTAAACGAGCAATAATGTCATAATGACTTCGACGATAATTTGTCTCTAGACCAAAGTCAACTACTAAACTAGTAGTAGATACCAATATTACGCAACCAAACAAATTCATATCTATTTACTATTCAAACCTGATATCATGTATACTTACTATTCAACGCTGATCATGATATCATTAAACCACTAATGACTATAACGGTTTGTGATATAGTTATATATATTTCACCTCTTTCAAGAATGCTATGCTGCATCATCTTTCATTATGGCCACATAGTTGACAGGAGCCACTGGCCTCAAGTTGTCTTTCTTTCCATCTTTCTTCACCGACCTAGCTGCATTTGGGTTCATGGATAACCGTCTATTAAAAGATCCATTTGGGCCCCCACTTACATGTGGGCCCAGTACCTTCTTCGAGCTACTAAGGGGTCGGGCTGGGCTAGGTTTTGAACCAAACATGGCTTCTTGCTCTGTGGTCAACTGTTCATGGAATTTCTTCTGATCCTGTCCCAATTTTCAAAATCACAGTTAGTTATATTGTATTTGTATTGAGAATAAAACAATGAGTAAAATACCGAAACTGACCCTCATTCTTTTTTTCTCTTCTTCTCTGGCATGCCTCAGCGCTGCGTATTCGTCTAGCTTGGCGATTAGTGGGACCCCATCATAAGCAAAATTCAGTCCATGTTCATCTTCCCATGATCGAGTTTTAGCAACCAGTGTGTCAACAAGACCTGCATACACAGATTCACCCAACCATAAATGGCTGTTAGTAATATTAATGACATCATATTTAGTTATATACTCGATAGCTGAATCCAGCATGATATATAGTACTACCAAAATGAAGACTTGCAGAATGCAAAGTTCACACAAAACCACTGAAAAATCATTTGGATTGATTTGGGTTATGCTAGATCACTTACAGGTCAAATGGGTCAAAAATGTTGAGTTAAATAGGAAACATGTAAAAGTCACCCATAGTGCCAACTGCCAACCTCTTAAAACGGTTACCTCGAGAAATTGATTATTTGTTGAAAAGTTGAAATAGGTTGAATTAAATAGGTCAAATGGGTCAAAGAGGTTGAGTTAAATAGGAAACAAGAAAAGGTCACCCATACTGCCAACCTTTTAACACGGTTACCTCAAGAAATCGATTATTTGTTGAAAAGTTGAAATATAGTTTTGTAATTATATTTGACATAAAAGTTACGAAAATCGCCCATTTTGACCTGTCACCCATCCCACTATCTATAGGTCTTACCTGGGATTTTGTTGACCAAGATTCTAGCCTTTTCGGCTCTCTTGAGATTTAAGTGTGCACCTCTGCTTCCGCTGTACCTACTATCATCCTGTTATACACATCTCAAAACCATTATGAAATTAGAATATATAATTTTGTAAAGACGAGAACAAACATTAATACCATTACGAAAGTGGACTTTGGCCCAACTAATACCAAGACTAGAGGTGCACAAATGCCAAACCTAATAACCTGGGTGGGTCCTGAAATTATTCATTTTTTGTCAAATAAGATATTTATAGCTTATATAGCATGGACCAAAAAATACCTCAAATTCAGTTTTGACTTTTAAAAACATACAATTATACAAAGTTACGTTTACACAATGTACTTATCTTAAGGGACCGGGCGTTTGGGACAGGACAGTGCCTAAAAGGATTAACCTTTTTCAGCTAAAGCTAGGCCTATTAACAGTCTTGGTCCTAGGCCCGTTCACACTTTTCTAGCTCTAACACTCATAAACTAGTGCTTCCGGGTTCAAAACATGCAGATAGAACACTAAAAAACTTGAGGATGAATGAGTTAAGAGTGAGTTAGAGATGAACCCTGTTGTAATCCTCAAGCCAACTCTCCTCTTCACAAGCAGACATCCACTTCTCAACCTTATCCAAGATATCTTTCCTACTGATAGCTTCTTCTTTTGCTTTAATGATCTGAGCATCCATGTCAGCCAACAACTCAGAAGGCTCCAAACTACCAGAATCGATCAAAGCCAATATTTTCTCCCATGCAGTTTTTGTGTCAATCTGTATATGTGCACGTGCAAAAATCTCTTCTAGCTCCTTTTGCTTCTTAAAAGCAATTTCTTTCATTCTACTAAATTTCAACTGGTCCAGTCGTTCAACTTCCACCTTAGCCTGAGAACAAAAGGCCAACAACAAATAGTTATACTTAAAAGATGGCAGATTTGGGTTGAAACAGGCCAAGATGGGCCAGGTTGGGCTGAGCCGGAACACTTGTTAGAAGGAGATTTAATATATAATCAATGCATTAAATTGATTGCAAAAGGCAATATTGTTACAATACAAATTATAATCTAAATCTAAATCCAAGTATAAAGCAATTTAGGAAGTAGTATGCAATAAAACAGATCTTACAAGAATTTCAACATTCTTATCACATTCAAATAGTTTGAGATTAAAAATAACCTAAATTGACAAGTGATGTGTATATGGGTTGAAATTTCCACCTCCATTATAATCTTAACAAAAGAAAGTTAAACATTTTCAGTACCTTTTCAATCAGATCAAGATGAAGTGCCCCCGGGGCCGTCACTTCATCAACTGAAGCTGATATGTAACATGTAACATGATCAAACAAGCTTCTCTCTTCTTTAGATGCATCCATTAAATTCCAAAGATCCGTCAGTTGAGATGCTAATTCTCGAATCTGGAGATGGGTTGATATTTGTCATCAAGTATATATGTTACTTTTTTAAGTTACAGCCAACGTTCACATAAATATATATGACAGAAGATCAAATTTCATAGAATTTTGAATGTTTGTACCTTTTGTAACCTTTGCTTCTTAGATTCTTTCAAAGTCGTGACAGTGTTTGCCAGCCTGGCGAGTGTGTCATTGCTTATGCTTATAGCTTGTGCGCGATTAACATCATTCAAACTGGGATGGACATCAGTGATTGTACTGTAGAAATCACTTCCAAGAACGGTACATATACCATGTACAATGTTCACAAACTCAAGAACTTTGTTCAGTCTTTGGCTCTGCAAAACAAAATTTCATATTAGGCATACATCATATAACTATAAATCATAATTTCAACCCATTTTCTAGTTGCACAAATGGGTAGATATGGCCTTGTTTATTTTAACCCCGGTGAGTATCTAAAACTTAATTACATTTGAAACATCTACCAGGTCAAACAGGCTGACAGTCACCCAAAGTGTTTTCACTTTTCAGATTGCATAAAATCTCCTAAGTTACTTTATTAAGAAAATAACAGATTCATCGCATATATATTTGTAATCTTGTTAGACAGATTAACTGTTTATATAGTTCAAGATAACAAGTGGTTAATTAACTTACCTTTTCTTCCTGAAGTTCTTCTAAATGCTGACAAACGTCGCCTAATTTCTTCAAGGATAGATCAGACTCATCAACAACAACAGCCTTTCCTTCCTGCTCATTAATCCCAGCAATTTCTCCACGTATTTTTTGTATTTGTGACTGTACATTTGAAAACTCTTTAATCCTTTCTTCCTTAACACTCCACAATTGTTCTAGAGCTGGTGCAATAGAAGCAAGTTGTTCCTTGATAGTTCCTGAAGTCTTCTCAGGCTGCAAATCGAACCACAAAAAGATAAAGAATAGCCTAATTTACAAACACTGTACAACATTTTCATAATTTTCAAAGATAAAAGTAATTAAGTTCATAAAAAGGGTATGGTCCAGAATACTCACGGCGTTAACAAACGATTTATCTAGAAGTGATGCACGAAGCGTTGAGAATTCAAGCTTAGCTTCTGCTAGTGCCTGAAGATAACGTGCTTTTGCCTTTGCAGCCTGTTCCACTTTCTTTTTATACACATTCAAACATTCTTGTTCTAATTGAAGAAGCATCTTATCTCTTTCCTCATCACTCTCTCCAACTTCGTCCCAAATTTTCTTCATTGATACAAAAAAGTTCATTCAAGATTAATAAAAATGAAGGACATATGTTATCCTCAACAATAAACTTGGCAAATATAGATCTATAATTATAAAACAGTCATAAATTATAGTTCACCTGCAACTGATGCAGCAACGAACTGCAAGTTGTTTCTCCAAGAAGAGGATTTTGAACATCACCCTCTGCCATTACGTTTCCCTGCAACCTGTCATTACAAGAACTTTATCATACACCATTTATGAATGTAAATAAAATCCTCATATAACACAGTAGCATATAGATTCAAGCAACCACATAATTACAAGGCATCAATATAACCACAATGGTAATCCATAAGTACACACAGCTTGTTACTACACGATATTATATGAACTATTAAACACATATTGCAAGCATAAGCTACTTAATTCCGATCGGTATCAAATGTTGACACTCACACTCAAACACACTCCATGTTTGAAAAATATAATGTAACAAAAGTCAAAAGGTCAAAATATATTGTTCAATCTAGCATTTAAAATTACACTTATCACAATCAAACATCTATAAGGAACCATTATTATCAGAATTAAAAACTAACCTAAACAGACACATTTAGTTTTTAATTATTCCAAATAAATAATCCGCTATATTAAGCAGTGATGACATATAACACACACAAAAATGTACGTCACTGTATGCGTAATCAACACTAGATTACATCTTAACGAGTAATTTCACAAACTTAAAACGTCACTGATCTCGAAATGAGCACGGAATTCAAACTGAAACAAAATCGAACTACTGAAATACAGAATTTTATACAGATAGTAAACGAATATAGTACATTTTGTGAGAATTATGACGTAAGAAGTATATACGTACACTTAGAGTAACTTACTGTGGAGACTGAATTAGGGTTTTGGCGAAGGTTTGTGGTGAGAGTTGTTTCCAGTGTTTGAGGGAGAAAGGGGGCAGAAGGAGGAAAAAGGAGCGTCTGGTATAAGCAAGGAATATTTGTCCTAAAATGGAGCAGTATTTCCTTTTATAAATTTAAATTAATTAAATTTTACATTTAATTGCATTAAATATAAAACGTTGATAATTTGTGTATTTTAGTTATGCTTTTCTATGACCTTGAATTGAATTGAGATATTTGACTTGACTAATAATTGAAAATTGTTATTGAGCTTGACTATAATTGAAAATTGAAGAATAGCCGTAAGTTTACCATATTTAATTTAACATAATTCATTATTTATAACTTACACCTTAATTTTTACTATCAAATTTAAATAAAAAAAATTCATTATTAAAAAACAAAATATTTATATTTATATATTACAAATTCAGCTGAGTTTTATATGTTTAAATATAGCAAGCTAGACTCGCGAGTTTATCCAAGCTCGATATAAGAAGTTCGAGTTCGTTTACTAAATGGTTCCCTCCGTCACACAATAATTGTCTCATTTGACTTTTGTTGGTCTTTTGTTTACAACTTTGACTGTAATTATTTTAATTTGTATAATAAAATAGTTGATGAGATTTATATCAATGGATTCGGTTTTTAATTGTGTTTTTATTGGTATAATTTTCATCGAGTATTCGAAATAATTATAGTCAAAGTTGTAAACAAAAGACTCAAACTTATAATAAATCGGATCACAGCCTACCCGACAATCGTTTTATCTTTTGACAACCACTCCGTCAACCTTCAAACGAATAAGTTTATTCTTAGCTCGATTTTCAATCGCATAAGATGATACTCTTGTGGAAGAGCTAGCAATCCTAAAGTGAACATTTCACTAAACTATTATAAATTGAAATTGAATTGAAGAAATTTTATTGGTGGACATTCAATTCGGGATGGACGAAGTATAAATTTTTTATTTTTCTTAACAAAATAGGTTATTGGCCCCTTCTTTTTGTGTTCTATCTACAGAATTGACATTCCTTGTCTTTGAATAGCATTTGACCAATTTGTGTCATTGAAAATGGAAAGGATGAAAATCAGACCCTCTTTCTCGGCTTTTAATTGTCTAACAATTAAATTTGATTTAACTCAACTTAATTAAGTAAAATTTAAAAATATATATATAGTTTTTATTATAAAATAAAATGATTTTGCAACGATAACTAAGGCTTTGTTCCAGAGTTTGATTTTGGATGGAAAGAAATGAAGTAAAAAGAAAATTTAAACATTTGGTGTTCCTGAGTTTTGATTTGAAGAGAAATGAAAGGAAGTGAAATGATTATTAAGAGTAATTTTCTTTTTAAGACATCCTTCCACATTGGAAGGATCTCATTCCTCCCCTTTCATTTCATTTGTTTTCTTTCTCACTCAATCTCTAGAACACACCCTAAAAGTTTCCATACATGATTTTTTAAATAAATTTGTAGAATAAAAAAGTTAGGAGGATAAAATATATCATGTTTCCTTGTTATTTTTAGATTGATGAACTGTTCATATTGGCAGTATCAGTTAACGTCATATTTAACATGGAGTGCCAAATCAATTATGTAAAATGATCCAAAATTGATTTTGACATATAATTGTTGATGATTGCTAACAGATTCTGGTTCGCTCGTTGAACTCTTAAGCACTAATGGTTACAACTCATCTTCGTGTTTCGGAAGAGCGGTGTGGCAAGCTCTTAAATGGGTCTGCACGTATTTAATTTGGAAAAATCAGAACAACAAGGTGTTTCAAAACAGTGGCGGAACATAGTTATACTCAAAGGGGTATCCACCCCACCTGGATTTAGTGGGGGAAAAAATGACACTAAAAAAAAGATTTTTTTACCAAAAAATAAGTTTTTTTTTAGTGTTTACCCCCACTGACAATGAAAATTTATTAGATTTTTATACCTGCCTCATCTGTATCTGGGTTCAAGTTCCGCCACTGTTTCAAAACAAATGTTGGAACACTCTGGTGACTCTAAATGAAATTCAAATCAAATCGTTCGAGTGAATTTCGTCTAGATCAAAAGAAGTAAATTCGATTGACTCACTTGATTGTCTAATCCTAATGTATATGTTAACATGTCGTGATTTCGTGTATGTATGGACTGCCAACTTTGCAACCCACTGTAGCTAGCAATCTTTTCGTGTGTTTATATCTTGCGTGATCCATGTCACTGTAAGGACCCCAAGGCTTTGTGCATTTTCGAGTTAATAAAATTTCATTTGCTTTTCATAAAAAAACTCAGAACTGATGATGTTGTTCAATATATTGTTAACAACACTAAAATAATGGTTGGTTTCCCTCGTTCGTTCTTTTTGTATTCTCTGAGAGCGTTTTTTATTTATTTTCATTTGAAGACGACCTCATTTCTACATGAATTTTAGTTATTTTTGTCAACTAAAATAATGGGTCAACAGATTAATAGCGGCACGGATTTATCCATGAATGATCATATTTTATTATTAATAGATTATTATTGATTAATATTGATTTCAATATGAAGTAAACAACTTTATTTACCATGTATGAGTGTATGACTCATCAAAATGAGGGATTGTGAGTTTAGCACCTCCTAGCCTGGTTGGTAATCTGACGGCTCAGCCCATTTGGACACCTCTACCTTAACGTCACACCTGCATTGTCGTTTTGTGCCCCCGTTTTGGTGTGCTTTATAATTTTTAAGTTCAGATAAAACCTTTACGTCACACCTACCGAGAATGGCTATGAATTTAGTTGATCATTACTGTTAAAGACTTGTATGTACTTTAATATCTTTGGGTCATGGAATTTTCAGACATTACAATGAATCAACCTTTTAATGGTGACAGAAATTGTTCATTTTTAGTTCTCATTCTAATACCAATGTGGGCATTCAGTTACATTAAAAACTTACAAATACTGAGAATCAAACTTTCATTCAGTATATACTAAACATCCCTGGCCCTCAACCTCTTTTTACAAACTAATACAATAGAAAAACACAAACACCTGGGAACAAAAATGTGTCTTCGGATGCCGCATGATACAGACGGTGAATTGTAGGTGCTGCTTCGTTTTTATCATTTGGTAACATACTGAATATCTGCACGTTCTCTCAACCATTCAAGCACTTTAGCCCCCTCTAATACCTCTTGCACCTAACAATATTCAACAAGCCCGCAATAGCTATTAATTTATCAATAAATAAAAGAAGTATAGTGTTCCATTATTAAGGAAATAACAAAAAAAAAAAAAAAAAAAAAAAAAAAAAAAAAAAAGTCTAGGGGATGGTAAAAGACCTGTTCTTGAACACTCTCCTCATCGTACTCTTGGTTGTGTTTTTTAAACTCAGCAACAGAGTTCTCGACCTCTTTCACAAGATCATCGGTTGAAAACTGTAAAATTGAAGTTGTTAGTAAACTGTTACAAGGACACAAGTTGTGACACTTGAAATCTTAAAGAATTTGTGAACCTGCAGATTTTCGCGTTTGAAAATGTCTCCAACTGCAAGATTTTGTTTGATTATACTTTCAATGTTTTCCCTTTGGTTTTCCAAGTAATCTCTTACCGCCCTTGGGCTTGAAAGCGATGCTAATTGCTCTTCGTTTAGTTTCATGTTTGCCTGCATGTGAATTAGATTAAAAACACAAAGGATCACATATTTGACTTTTCAGGGTCAAAGAAGCACTCTTTTTAACCACATTTACAGCATAAAATTCAATATAAAAGAATCATAACGGATTTTTAAATAACCAAAAAAACCTGTCTGAAATTTGTATTTGGACTTTTTATTAATCCTCAATTAGAATATGGATTTGGACAGATAGAATAATAACAATGGTATGCAAATAGACCTGTATTTCGAGAAGTCTAGCTCCATAAAGCTGCCTGCCTTGCTCTTCAAATAACGTTTGTGGGATTCCGACTTGAATCATCTACAATTGAGTTCAAACAACTTATTACTCCGTAGTATCAAAGAAAGTATTTGACAACTTGTATACTTAGTTCTTCAGATGCTACGTTGGCTTGTTCCGTAATAGGTCATAAGGAGCAATTCAAATTCTACATGTCGGGTTAAGTTGACCACAAACGCTATCTACACTATTTAATAGACTTCATGGGTGTTCGAACAACATTAACACACTTTGGGCAACTCTCAACCTGTTTGACCCATTTGACCCAATATTTATCCGTTTAAGATAAAGCATGGATTGTTTTGATCCATTCATTATTTAATGGGTAAAATTGCCTCCTATAATTAATTATTGTAGAAATTAAACACCTTTCGAAGCTGGTCAAGAATGGCATTATCTGTTGCTTGATCTTTAGCTGTTTGCTCCAGTTCTACACATTTCTCCAACAATACCTCCTTAACCTAAGGTTCATACGCCACAAGAGAGTTTTAATTTAATATAATATATAAATAAAAAGAAAATAGTGTCAAAACATGCAACTGGGTGAAGTTCATGTATCATGTCTAACCTGTTCAATAGTGGTGCATCCACCGAGTAGCTTATCAGCAACGTTATCATTCATTTCTGGTAATTCTCTATAAAAGAGTTCTTTACAGTCCACCTACCAATAATTCACACAGAAAATAAGTTTTCCCATAAATCTTTAATCGAAATTAAAAAACAAAAAAGGAAACTTACAGTAAACTGACAAGGAAGACCACGAAGATCTTCTTGCTTCCAAGTATCTGGAAATACAAGTGGAAAAGATTTTGTTTCACCTCCTTTCATTCCGATTATTGCGTCGAGAAAACCGGGAATAACTCTATCTCCGTCATCTGTATCAAAATGGAAACCTGCAAATCCAAAAAACACGACGTTTATTAAGATAGTGGTTGAAGAAATGTTGGTTGACTTAAGCTGGTAGAAGAATACCTTTACTCTCTGCAGCTGGAACATTTTTTGCTTCTGATCCGTCTTGTTCCACTGTTGTTGCTGATATATCCAGGACGGCAACATCACCAATCTATGGAAATTGTCTTCAGCTCATTTTTATTTGAAAATTTAAAATCTTTATTGTGTGCAAACATGGCAAAATGAGTGGGTAGTGTGACGGGTCAAAACTGGTACTTGTGGAGGTGCAATTGCTCAGGACCCAAGACACCAAAAGATTATAACAAAATTATATAGTGTGCCAATGTGCCTTATATGATTGCAAATTGTAACTTTTCAATCTAATCTAACATTTTTACTATATAAAGATGTTGCAGATCTTTTGCATTATAAAATACACTTGGGACAACTTTCAACCCGCATGATTTTGAAGCTTATTTTTACTCTACCCGTTAGAGATTAAGAATGACCCAAATCACTCATTTTATGTAAGTGCGTTAGAATTGCCATCTCTGAATTTTAGGGTTCTAATTTTTTCAGTTGCAATATACATACAGAAGCTGATGCATATATAATGCAATGCCAAATACTTTCTATGAGAAGTAAGATATATTAGTTGAAAAACAGATAGAGAGGGATTCTAAAACATTAAGTACCTGTAGTCCTCTATTTGTGACAATTCGCATCGTACTTAAAGACTTATAACGGCGTGTAAATTCTCGTTCAGCTGCCGTTTGAGCATCTATTTCACTGTCAAGCTCAACTACTATCTTCAAATTCTTGTAACCGTCTTCAGGAACCCATTTCACTTCCGGTGCTACATCCACAACAATATCATATCTATCCCACATGACAAGTTGAATTATTATCAAAATTAACAAAACGCCTGTAATTATCTAACCGAAAAAAATAGAACAGTTGACATACTTTAGGATATTCAAAGAAGAGTATGTTTCTTCCATGTCAGGAAATGTTGTTGTAATGCGGATTGAGTCCTTTAGAGCCCGTCCATCTACCTGCAAATTTAATGACTTTTTTATTATTTCAGATTTTAATAAGTTAAGATTAAAAAAAAAAAAAAAAACAACGCATACAGATGACATGGCGTGCGGAAGCGTTCTTTTTAGAATGGATTCAACAACTGATTTTCTGAAACCATCCTTCCCTATATAGCTTATCAAAATACTTTCCGGAACTTTCTTCCCAGGACGAAATCCAGGAACCTGAAGAAACATTGCGTATTCCACCATTAGTATCGATGATGAGCATTATGATATCTTTCACTACTACAAAACTCAACAAAATAACACAAACGTATGTACCTTTGCCTTCTTCATAAACTGATTAATGACCCTTTTGTAACTATCATCACATACTATGGACGGAACTTCAATGCTCAGTCGAATCTGCAGACTTCAAATTTTAAAATCCAGAAATGTAGACTATATAACGCAAACACATATAACTCTCAATTGGGAAGTTTAAACTTATGCTAAAACTTAAAAATTAAGAACAATCCAAATGAATTTACATGCACAACGTATACAAATTATCATCACATATTCCCCACCAGCATTAGTCTATTCACATTGCTTGTTATATACCCACAAACTCAATAGTATTATGAATTTATGATGTCATTGGGGACTTTCATCAAACAGTTTCAATGCATATAAAATAATTACTTTTAAAAATTGATAAAGGGCAGTTACACAGTTAAAAACTAACTCTGCAATTAGGTTCTTGGGTTTCTACAACAACGAGATCAGCAGGCAAAGGTTCTTTGGCTGTATCGGTAACGGCAGGTGGGGCCGAAGCTCTGGC
The DNA here is from genome assembly GCF_046630445.1 of Rutidosis leptorrhynchoides. NCBI lineage: Eukaryota > Viridiplantae > Streptophyta > Magnoliopsida > Asterales > Asteraceae > Rutidosis > Rutidosis leptorrhynchoides. Next base: position 96,460,117 of record NC_092334.1, on the reverse strand, counting down.
ACAAATTGATAACCTTTTAGAGAAATTGGTGAATTGGGTACAAGAACGAGAAAATTTAAGGGAATTGAATTGTTGGGTGGGTTTGAAGGAGCTTGAGAAAGAAATTGTAGAGATTTTAGGGGAAGTTATACAAAATTTTGGATAGAACGATGTTGAACTGCAGAGCTCCATTGGTACTCAAATGGTTGCTTCAAGCTCTGCTTGAAGAATGAAGATAAAAGATATGGATAGGAAGTAGAAATATGATTGTGTTATAATTCAGTAATTATAACTATCTTGGTTTATCAACTCAGTACTATCTTTTCACTAGTGTTATAATTTAGTAGGCTTATAACTATCTTTAGTGGTTTATAAACTTATACTAAGCTTATTATATTGTAAGAATGAAAGAAAGAAAGATGCAAAAGAAAGAGGAGTGATATATTGAGAAAATGTGTGCCACAATTACATTCAATTGATGCATATTTATAGTAGATATTTGTGGTGGTAGTCATTATCTATTGACTTTTGTGGTATGAGATAATGTCATCCACCAATCTTGACTCTATGTATTACAACACTCCCCCTTGGATGACAATTTTATTAAGAGATCAACTAGTACTGCCTCATTAAAAACCTTGCTAAAGAAAACCCATTGGAAAAAAACTTTAGCTAAGGGAAAAAAAGTGCAGCATAGAGTTGACTCCCCCTCAAGTAGACATTGTTGATCTTTTACATCTTTTGAACATGCCTCATGCCAATATTGTGAACATGCGTTCTGAAAATAGCAGTTGGAAGTGCTTTGGTGAAAAGATCGGCAGAGTTTTTGCTGGATTGAACATATCTCATTTCAATCTGGTTGTCCTTAATGAGATTTTGAGTGTATGAGAAGAATCTAGGAGGTATGTGTTTTGTTCGGTCACTTTTGATATACCCTTCTTTCATCTGTGCTATGCAAGCTGCATTATCTTCATAGATAGTTGTTGGACTTTTATCGCGTTCTAGTCCACAAGAATCAGTAATGAGTTGTGTCATTGATCTCAACCAAAAACATTCTCGGGTAGCTTCATGTAATGCAATCACTTCGGCATGATTTGATGATGTTGCAACAAGTGTTTGTTTTTGAGAACGCCATGATATTGCAGTACCTCCATTTAGGAATACATATCCATTTTGAGATTTAGCTTTATGTGGATCAGATAAATAACCTGCATCTGCATAACCAACTAAATCTTGTTTTGATTTGTTAGAATAAAATAATCCTAAATCAGTAGTTCCACGAAGGTATCGAAATATGTGTTTGATCCCATTCCAGTGTCTTTTGGTAGGAGCTTAACTGAACCTTGCCAACAAATTAACTGCAAAAGAAATGTCAGGTCTTGTACAATTTGTAAGATACATAAGAGCTCCAATTGCACTAAGATATGGTACTTCTGGTCCCAGGATATCTTCATGATCTTCACAGGGACGAAATGGATCAGTGTCAACATTAAGTGATCTAACAACCATAGGAGTACTTAATGGTTTTGCCTTGTCCATATTGAAACGTTTTAAAATCTTTTTCGTATAAGTTGTTTGATGTACAAGTAAACCATTAGGCATATGCTCAATCTGCAAACCAAGGCAATACTTGGTTTTTTCGAGATCTTTCATTTCAAATTCTTTCTTTAGAAGTTGAATGGCTTCATGGATCTCTTTATTTGTACCTATGATGTTAAGATCATCGACATAAACGGCTATGATCACATATCCGGATGTTGTTTTCTTAATGAATACACATGGGCAAATAAGATGATTGGTATACCCTTTGCTTATCAAGTAATCACTTAATCGTTTATACCATATGCGACTCGATTGTTTCAACCCATATAAAGACCTTTGTAACTTGATTTAGTACATTTCTTTGGGTATTGCATTGGTTGTTTTCGATACCTTAAATCCTTCAGGTATCTTCATATATATATCAGTATCAAGTGATCCATATAGATAAGCAGTCACAACATCCATGAGATGCATTTCTAAATTTTTAGAAACTGCCAGACTGATTAAGTATCTAAAAGTAATTGCATCCATAACAGGAGAATAAGTTTCCTCATAATCAATTCCTGGTCTTTGGGAAAAACCTTGAGCTACAAGTCTAGCTTTATACCTTGTAACTTCATTTTTCTCATTTCTTTTTCGCACAAAAACCCATCTATATCCCACAGGTTTCACATCTTTAGGTGTGAGAATGATAGATCCGAAAACTTTTCTTTTATTGAGCGATTCAAATTCAGCTCGTATTGCTCCTTTCCAATGATCTCAATCATGTCTATTTTGACATTCCATGACAGATTTGGGTTCTGGATCATCATCATCATTCATGATGTCATATGCAACATTATATGAAAATATCTCATCAAGATTTTTCATTTCATTTCGGTTCCATAATATTTTTGAATGTGCATAATTTATTGAAAATTCTGTATTGACATCATCAATCTCCTCTGCAGAAGGAGTATTGATTTGTGGTTCTTCTTGAACACTTTCTTTTACCTCATTATCAGCTGATTTTCTTTTTCGAGGATTTTTATCTTTGGAACCAATTGGTCTTCTACGTTTCTGGCGTGGCAAAGACTCAAGAGCGACATTATTGCCAGCTTTTGGAATTTCAATTCGAGCTGAAGTATTTGCTGCTGGTATATATGATTTAGTCACTCTTTTTGTATCTATAAATGCATCAGGCAATTTATTCGCAAGTTCTTGCATATGCATTATTTTTTGAACTTCGATCTCGCATTCTTTTGTACGAGGATCAAGATACATTAATTGAGGTTCACACCATGAAACATCATTTTCTTTATTTTTTATTTCTCCCCTAATCTAGGGAACAATGTTTCATTAAAGTGACAATCAGCAAAACGTGCTGTAAAAACATCACCCGTCATGGGTTCAATATATCTTATGATTGAAGATGTTTCATATCCAACGTATATTCTCATCCTTCTTTGAGGACCCATTTTAGTGCGTTGTGGTGGTGCGATAGGAACATAAACTGCACAACCAAATGTTCTAAGGTGGGAAATATTTGGCTGATGGCCAAAAGCAAGTTGCAAGGGAGAATATGTATGACTTGCACTTGGTCTAATGCGAATTAATGATGCAGCATGTAAAATTGCATGACCCCATACAGATACTGGGAGTTTTGTTCTCATTATCAATGGTCTAGCTATTAACTACAATCGTTTGATTAGTGATTCGGCTAAACCATTTTGTGTATGCACATGGGCAACAGGATGTTCAACAACAATTCCAGTAGACATGCAAAAATCATTAAATGCTTGAGATGTAAACTCACCAGCATTATCCAATCTCACCCTTTTAATAGTATAATCAGGGAAATGTGCTCTCAATTTAATAATTTGAGCAAGAAATTTTGCAAATGCAACATTTAGACTTGATAATAGACAAACATGAGACCATTTACTAGATGCATCTATTAGGACCATGAAATATCTAAATGGTCCACATGGTGGATGAATTGGTCCACAGATATCGCCTTGAATCCTTTCAAGAAACATTGGTGATTCTTTTTCAACCTTAAGAGGTGATGGTCCTATTATCAATTTTCCAAGTGAGCATGATGTACATGGAATAAGTGCATCATGAGGGATCTTTTGATCCGTCAATGGATGTTCATGTGTATTTTGAATTATTCTTTTCATCATTGTTGATCCTGTGTGGCCTAATCTTTCATGCCACAAATTGATCATTACAGGATCACAAGCCTTTTCATTAACTACCATGTGTGCTTCTGGTACATTTATATATGTATAATGTAAACCAGAACTAAGTCTTGGTAGTTTTTCAATCACATGCTTCTTGTCATTGATACTTAAATATTTATCATTTTCTGTAGTCACTGACTGATAATCATATCCGTTTTGGTATATGTCAGAGAAGCTTACCAAATTTCTCTTTGACATGGGAAAAAATAAGGCATTTTTTATCAGAAAATTTGTACCATTTGGTAATATGAATTTTGCCTTTCCCATTCCTTTTATTAAATCCGCAGGACCCGATATAGTATGTACCGTTCCTTCTGTTGCTTTAAAATCAGTGAAATATTTTTTAGATTTGAGTATAGTGTGTGTGGTACCACTGTCTGCAATACAAAGATCCCCACCATTTGACTGATTTTGTACTCCAGTAATGTACATCATAAACTTCAAAATATGAGAAACAAATAATGAGTACATAATTCATCAATATATTACATTCAAAAATATGTTATAAACGAAAATACATAATAAGGAAACATATAGTAAAGTAGATATGGTATAGATCGTAAATCTACATCCATTTATTTTATATGGACATATAATAGGAAATTTATTCATTAAAGTAGTCACTTGTTGGCTCAGTGATTTTTGTATCAAGGTCATCCACAAGGTTTGCCTCTTTTCCTTTTCCTTTTAGGGATGCCTGATATTGATTAAACAGAATATTGATTTGTTCTACAGTTTTTAGACCAATGTCCAATTTTACCACATCGATAACAAGAATCTTCAATATTCTTTGAAGAGATTCCTTCAACATTATGATTTGTGGGATTGTATGGTGGTTGAAATTTATAATTCTGTGGATTATTATTTCTTTGTCCACGACCACGACCACCGTAACCATTACGACCACGACCACCACCACGACCATTACCATAAGGGTGATTTCGAACATAATTATGATTTTATTATTGTTATGGTAATTTCCATGATGATGGTTTTGGCCAATATGACCACGACCTCGCCCACGTCCTCGTCCAGGTGCATTTCTTTTTTTTTATTATTATTGTTAATAGCATTAGCTTCAGGGAATGCTAGCACCCGTAGGACGAGATTCTTGATTCTTCATCAATAATTCTTTATTCACTTCTGCAACTAAGAGATAAGTTTGAAGTTTGAAAAAAGTTTTGTAATTCTGCAATCTTAAATTTTCTTGTATAGTAATGTTTGCAGAATGCATTGTGGAGAAAGTTTTTTCCATCATATCAGCATCACTTATTTCTTGACCACAGAATTGAAGCTTTGAACGGATCTTGAACATGGCTGAGCTGTATTCACTTACCTTTTTAAAGTCATGGAACCTTAGATTTCTCCATTCTTCCCTCGCAGCTGAGAGTAATATTTTCTTTTGATTATCGAATCTACTCTTGATACTTTCCCATAAAACATGTGGATCTTTGATAGTGAGATACATATGTTTTAAGGTGATATCAATATGTTTGCGAATAAAAGCAACTGATTTTAATTTATCTTGATCAGAACAAGTATTGTTTTCTTTTAAAGTTTCTAGAATACCCAATGATCCAAGATTTATTTCTACATCCATGACCCATGATGTGTAGTTTGTTCCCGATACGTCTAGGGCATCAAACTCAAGCTTTGATAAGTTTGACATTTTCTATTTTCAGAAAGATGAACAACATAAATTATAATCATAATCAATTTCTAACAACATGAAATTAGAATCATTTTAAATTCATAAGTAGCAAACAACAGAATAATGGTATGATTACAAATAATAAAACCACAAGGGCAGGATAGAATATAGGTTTACCCGGTGGTATATTATCAACAATGATGATAGTTAATATGACCAATACAATAGTAAAAATCATCATTGTGTGAATCATCTTTACAAAAACTTTTGAGAGTGGTAATCTGAGAAAATGAAGATTGATTTGTGAAAATGTGAAAACATAGATGTTTATTTTATATTTGAAAAATATAGTCGTTGTAACGTCGTCAGTTGACGTTAATAACCGTTATGTATATATGACCATTGTAACGTCGTTAGTTGACATTAACGACTGTTATGTACTCATTGTATTAATAATAATTTTAATAAAAGAATTTTATTAGTATAAATATGATTACTATAAAATACGTTTAGTATAAATACGAAGATTAAGAGAATAAACATATTATGCATAAATAATAAATTTAAGAATAAACATTAGTATGCATGAAATAAATAATGATTAATTGCACAAGTAATCATAAATGTTAGATAACATAAATATAAATGTTAGTGAAGTTAATAAGAGTTAGATTACAGAAATATAATTCAGGCGGTATAACCGACCATATATAACATAAATATAAATGTTAGTGAAGTTAATAATAGTTAGATTATAGAAATATAATTCAGGCGGTATAACCGACCATATATAACTTAAATAACATAAATATAAATGTTAGTGAAGTTAATAAAAGTTAGATTACAGAAATATAATTCAGGCGGTATAACCGACCATATATAACTTAAATAACATAAATATAAATGTTAGTGAAGTTAATAAAAGTTAGATTACAGAAATATAATTCAGGCGGTATAACCGACCATATATAACTTAAATAACATAAATATAAATGTTAGTTATGATGATAATAATATTTATCTTACTAATAAATAATAGAAGATATCGTTAAAGAATTTTTTTTTATTATTATTACCTTGATTAGTGATTTGTGCTTGCTTAGATAGACCTTGATTATACGGAGCACTTCGTGCTGATAACGTGTTATAATTCAGTAGGCTTATAACTACCTTTAGTGGTTTATCAACTTAGTGTTATAATTCAGTAGGCTTATAACTACCGTTAGTGGTTTATAAACTTATACTAAGCTTATTATATTGTAAGAATGAAAGAAAGAAAGATGCAAAATAAAGAAAGGAGTGATATATTGAGAAAATGTGTGCCACAATTACATTCAATTGATGCATATTTATAGTAGATATTTGTGGTAGTAGTCACTATCTATTGACTTTTGTGGTATGAAATAATGTCATCCACCAATCTTGACTCTATGTATTACAACAGATTGTTTTTTTGTTTTGTTTTTTTTTTCTTACTTTTTGTTAATAATAATTAATTCAATATAGGTATAGGTAGATTTTTTCCCGATTGTTTGAGCAACTGGATTTTCTCTGTCTTTGTCTTTGGATAACACATAGATTAAAATAAAAAGATCACGGTGTTCATGTACCCAATTATGTTATGGAGTAGGATAACACCTAGATTAAATAAGCGTGCTCGGATAAAGCCACTACCAGGATGGGTGATCTTTTAGGAAAGTGTTTTCCGTGTGTGGTCGTAAAAAAAAGTTGTGCGCCTACGAGCAAAACAGACAGTATCATGCTACGGAGTTACTGGATTGTTGCACCCATGAATCCCCTGGGCTCCGCTATTACACAAAACGTTATCTGCTCGTTAATCTCTTCCTAGCTAGAAACACGTCTTTAACGGCACCATATTGCTCGAAAAGTGTCCAACAGTTGGCTCGAAACCACTTATCCGAGAAGTCTCCACATATTGCTCGAAAAGTATCCAACAAAAATGAAGTTACACGATTACTACCACATATTGCTCGAAAAGTCTCCAACAGAAATGAAATTACACGATTACTACCGCATATTGCTCGAAAAGTCTCGATATTGCTAGAAAAGTCTCCACATATTGCTCAAAAAGTCTCCAACAAAAACGAAGTTACACTATTACTACCACTCGACTCAATGTAGGAATAAACATTCGTCTTCGACCTATGAGACTCATGATGTGTGCAGCGGTGTATACGAAATACTATTAAATACGATACAATTTGACACAAGTTTTATTTATTTATTTACAGATGGGATATACCTAAACCTTGCTACAACACTATAGGCAGTGTACCTAATCGTAGAGTAGTATAGCTTTTATTAAGTCTGGTTCGTTCCACAGGGAGACGACTTATTTTACACTATATTTTAAACAACTATATTTGTACAAAATATATATAATTATTTATAGTAATAATATATAAAAGGGGGATTTACCGTTTAATAACCGGTTTGTCGATTTTATATTTTAAGCGTAAAGATAAATGACGATATTTAAAGTGCGTAAAATTTAAAGTACGATATTTAAATGACGATATGTAAAATTGCGAATAATAAAATATGAAATATGTTATAATTCAGTAGGCTTATAACTACCTTTAGTGATTTGATTTGTTATAATTCAGTAGGCTTATAACTACCTTTAGTGGTTTGATTCTTAATTAAGAATACTAATAATGAAGTGTAAGAACAAAGATGATAATGGAGAGAAAGAAAGAAACACTTTGTAAGTGTGGGAAATGGTACAATGAATGAGCTTTCTTTCATCTCTATTTATACAAAAATAAGAAGGTGTTATGTGCAGTAGAAAATCAAAAAGTCTTCATAATATTTTGGCCTCACTTGTGTTGATTGATATTATCGAATCCACCGTTCACCTACTGCATCCATCTAGTTGTTTATTTCAACAACTTTATTAGCCTACCATAATTGACTATCCATATTTCTATTATTATTATCATAACACTCCCCCTTGGATAGCAATTTTGTTTTGTTAGAGATCAACCACAAGTTACTGCCTCGTTAAAAACCTTGCTAAAGAAAATCCAGTGGGAAAAAAACTTTAGCTAAGGGAAAAATAGTGCAGCATGGAGTTGACTCCCCCTCAAGTAGACATCGCTTCAGCTGTTACATCTTTTGAGTATGTCTCATGCCAATGTTATGAACGTATGTTCTGAAAATAGCAGTTGGAAGTGCTTTCGTGAAAAAATCAGCAGAGTTTTTGATGGATTGAACATATCTCATTTCAATCTGGTTGTCCTTAATGAGGTCTTGAGTGTATGAGAAGAATCTAGGAGGTATATGTTTTGTTCGGTCACTTTTGATATATCCTTCCTTCATCTGTGCTATGCAAGCTGCATTATCTTCATAGATAGTTGTTGGACTTTTATCACGTTCTAGTCCACAAGAATCAGTAATTAGTTGTGTCATTGATCTCAACCAAAATAACATTCCCGAGTGGCTTCATGTAATGCAATCACTTCGGCATGATTTGATGATGTTGCAACAATTGTTTGTTTTTGAGAACGCCATGATATTGCGGTGCCTCCATTTAGGAATACATATCCAATTTGAGATTTAGCTTTATGTGGATCAGATAATTAACCTGCATATGCATAACCAACTAAATCTTGTTTTGAATCGTTAGAATAAAATAATCCTAAATCAGTAGTTCCTCGAAGGTATCGAAATATATGTTTGATCCCATTCCGGTGTCTTTTGGTAGGAGCTGAGTTGAACCTTGATAACAAATTAACTGCAAAAGAAATGTCAGGTCTTGTACAATTTGTAAGATACATAAGAGTTCCAATTGCACTAAGATATGGAACTTCTGATCCATTAAGATCTTCATGATCTTCACCGTGATAAAATGGATCAGTGTCAATATTGAGTGATCTAACAACCAATGGTTTTGTCTTTAAAAATGTTTTAAAATCCTTTCGGTATAAGTTGTTTGATGTACAAGTAAACCATTAGGCATATGCTCAATTTGCAATCCAAGTCAATACTGATCTCTTTATTTGTTCATATGATGTTATGATCATTAACATAAACAACTTACAATCACATATCCGAACATTGTTTTCTTAATAAGAACATATGTGCAAATAAGATTATTTTTATACCCCTTTTCTTATCAAGTAATCACTTAATCGGGTATACCATATGCGATCCGATTGTTTCAACCCATATAAAGACATTTGTAATTTAATTGAGTACATTTCTTTGTGTTTTGCATTTGATGCTTCTGATACCTTAAATCCTTCAGGTATCTTCATATATATATCACTATCAAGTGATCCATAAAGATTAGCAGTAATAACATCTATGAGATGCATTTCTAGATATTTAGAAACTGACAGGCTGATTAAGTATCTAAAAGTAATTGCATCCATAACAGGGGAATGAGTTTCATCATAATCAATTCCCGATCTTTGAGAAAAATCTCGAGTTACAAGTCTAGCTTTATAACTTGTAACTTCATTTTTTTTTCATTTCTTTTTTGCACAAAAATCCATCTATACTCCACATGTTTCACATCTTTAGGTGTGAGAACGATAAATCCGAAAACTTTTCTTTTATTGAGCGATTCAAATTCAGCTCGTATTGCTCTTTTTCAATGATCCCAATCGTGTCTATTTTTCCATGACAGATTTTGGTTCTGGATCATCATCATCATTCATGATGTCATACGCAACATTATATGAAAATATCTCGTCAAGATTTTTCATGTCATTTTGGTTCCATAATATTTTTTGAATGTGCATAATTGATTGCAATTTTCGTATTGACATCATCAATCTCCTCTGCAGAAGGAGTATTGATTTATGGCTCTTCTTGAACATTTTCTTTTACCTCATTATCAGCTGATTTTATTTTTCAAGGACTTTTATCATTTGAACCAATTGGTCTCCCACGTTTCTGGCGTGGCGAAGACTCATGAGTGACATTATTGCCAGCTAAGGACCCGTTCATATACATTATAAATGATTCACAATAGTTGATTACATCGCGAGGTATTTGACCTCTATATGATACGTTTTACAAACATTGCATTCGTTTTTTAAAGACAAACTTTCTTTACATCTAAAATTAACGGCATGCATACCATTTCATATTACATCCAACTATAATTGACTTAATATTAATCTTGATGAACTCAACGACTCGAATGCAACGGTTTTCAAAGTATGTCATGAATGACTCCAAGTAATATCCTTAAAATGAGCTAATGCACAGCGGAAGATTTCTTTAATATCTGAGAATAAACATGCTTTAAAGTGTCAACCAAAAGGTTGGTGAGTTCATTAGTTTATCATAATCAATCATTTCCGTAATAGTAATAGACCACAAGATTTCATATACATAAACGTTTTAATAAAAATATTCTAAGTGGTTGAGCACTTGGTAACCATACTTAACATTTAATCAACGTCGCATATTCCCTTTATTATGAAATCTCACTACACTGTACCAAGTGTAGTCACTGAAACGAAGTACTGTGTAACCGTTGAATACTGGTCATCCAGTCCGGTTGGGGTTGTCAGGCCCGATAGATCTATCAACAGGATTCGCGTTTACAATACCGCATGTAAATGGTAGTTACCAAGCTATTAGGGAAAAATATGCAAAGTGGTACAACTCAACGTAGAATATATTTTTAGTACTTGTGTCTATTTCGTAAAACAGTTATAAAACAGTGCATGTATTCTCAGCCCAAAAATATATATAAAAAGGGAGTAATGAAACTCACAATACTGTATTTCGTAGCAATTATGTATATGATGGCACTGAACAAGTGCAGGGTTTGTCTCGGATTCACGAACCTATATTAAGTATATATATTTATATGTTGGTCAATATCTGTCTAACAATTTAGGTCAAGTCGTAGTGTATCACAATCCTAATGCTCGAGACCGACATGCAAAAGTCAACAAAAGTCAACTTGACCCAATATGACTTCCAAAATCTATACATGTTTATTATATAACTTATATATAGTCGTTTTATATATTTAAATATATTTATCAGATCTTATTATACTAAATAATACAAGTCATTTATTAATAAATAAAAATTTATATTTAAATTCATATATGATAAAAATATACTTTTATATATCTCAAGTAATAAAATTTATAAAATTCACTTAATATCATAAAAATATAGTGGTATGTATTATTAATGTAATTATATTACGTGTGGTAAAAATATCTTTGTATGCATATTTATTTGATAAAATAATATTGATAATAATAATAATGATAAAAATAATAAAATGATAGTTTCAATAAAAATATTAATTTTTAGTAATAAAGATAATTTTAGTAATAACATCAACTGATAACAATTATAATAATCGTTTTAATAATAATATTAAAATTAATAATAATTCAGTTGACCATATCTTTTAATCCGTTCATCGAACCCACACGATTTCTAAATGAAAAGTTATTAATTTTTCTTTAGCTTTTCAACGACATGCATATCATATACCTTATCTCAGTAGCATATGTATCAAATTCGTGATTTATCATAAACTATTTAACGACGAAACTAAGCATACAAACATGCATAATCATATATACTCGAGCACTAGTCAGGGATACACTATTAATATATAAAAGATAAGATATGAATGCTCACGTATCAATATTGTGATTCAATATTGCAGGAAAGTACGTAGACGCAACGAAAATGATAAACGTTAGGTTGACCTCACGAGCAATACCCTCGAACAATACCCATAACCTCCATAGTTATAACCCATATTTTCCTTAGCTCTATCCCGTTTGAAAACTTATTTTGAAATCGTCTGAATATAACTCCGTCGTAGTATTTTATGTATACTAATAATATCTTGAAATAATACTAAGTAAATATATATATATGTAATTCGATTGAGAGAGTTTAGAGAAATATATTTTCAAGTTTTTATGAAATAATAAAACCTATTGAATTTTATTTATAATAGATTTTTGAATTATTAAAGTGAATTATTAAAGTGAATTATTAAAGTATGAATTATTAAAGTGAATTATTAAAGTATGAATTATTAAAGTGAATTATTAAAGTATGAATTATTAAAGTGAATTATTAAAGTGAATTATTAAAGTTAAAGTAAAGTAAAAGTAAAGTAAAAGTAAAGTAAAGGTAAAGTTAAAGTATAGTAAAAGTATAAAACTATGTACGTATAATACGCGTATAAATATATTTAATATTAATTTAAATCGTTATATCATAAAACATTTTAGAAAAGTAGAATTATATATATTCATAATAGGTTTCAAGTTTTTAAATTACAGTCTGTTGGTGAAGCATGAGATAAAGTCCAAAGGTTTAATAAACGTATGAAATCATCTTAATGAAAAATGTCGAGTTACTTAACTTGTCGATATCCAACATCTAAGTTATTTACACTCCACGTTCTTACTTATAGATCACTTTACCATTTTCCGAATATTGTCAAAAAGAATAGATTTCTTAAATCACAGTGGACCTCATAACATTGGCCCGTAATCATATCATAATGTATCTGATAATTCAATCATTTGATATTATCTCTTAATTCTGTCGATAAATATATCGAAACAAATTCGTTCATGTAAAGTATCATATATCTAATACTTTGTTAATGTTTTCAGTTAATATTATATATTATATATACATATCTATATACACATAATTGTTGGTGAATCGTCGAACACAGTCAAAGGGTAATTGATTACATGAATGTAGTTCCAAACTTTTTGAGATTCAACATTACAAATTCTGCTTATCGTGTCAGAAACATATAAAGGTTAGGTTTAAATTTGGTCGAAATTTCCGGGTCGTCACAGTACCTATCCGTTAAAGAAATTTCGTCCCGAAATTTGATCGAGGTCGTCATGGCTAACCATAAAAATGTTTTCATGATGGATATGTGTTGATAGATAGGATTTTATTACCATAGAGTAATATGGATAAAACGATCCGATTACTCGAAGTGTATGAGTGAAGCTATCACAAAATAGTGGAATGAGGAAAATAGGTTTCGTCATAATTTTTGACGTAGTCATGGTTGAATTCCGGAATTCAAGGGATTCAAAAAAAAAAAATCTTGGAAATCTATAAGATCTGTTTCTTCGAGATTTAAGGAAATTAGGATCTCTTTAATTAAATGCGATGATTTGTCCCGATTACTACGTCTGATATTTCCCTTATATATTTACCTTTTCTATTCCATTAGTTTTTACCACTTCTATACTCAATTTCAATTTCAAAAGATTGCGAAAATGCTTCATCCAGTTCTAATTATTGTCCTTATCCTTACTATCGCAACAATCATTCTCCTTTTTAAACTTTCACCGAAGGAATCTGTTTTCTTCTACTTCGCCCTTGGGGTTATAGTGTTTTTAATTCTCCCGTGTCTTTATGTAGCGATAAACATTGATATACACGGATTGTAATTTATGTGTTGTTATTGAACTTTATATTCTCCCTTACATTTCTGAGTTTCATACTTTTGTTGTCTCTTCCCGGCTTTAAGTCAAGCGAATAATGGTCCAGAATTAGTAGGTATGAAGTTTTGGATGAACATAGTTAATGTTCTAAGAAGGAAATCGTAATGGTACGATCTTGATTTGGCAAATTACCAGAATATCCAGAAAGATAGAACTATCAAGAAGATATGTTCTTAATATGTTTGGAGATTTGGTAGAATGTAAGAGTCGTGTAAATGGCACATGATGACGGTATGTTCTGTGAATCATCACGTTCCATTAGAAACTCAGCATGAATTACTGTAATATAATCACGTTGATCAAGTGTCATTATATTATACTAACTCATGATTCAGTTCCCAACACTACTTCAAAACATTCATATTTAAATTTTTTTCAGAATTTAGAAACCAACACAGTTTCTTTTATGTTGCAGATATTATGGAGAGATAAATGATCTCAGATAAGAATAGTTGTGAAAATATCTCCAGAAATATGGAGAATATGTATAATGAGAGATACGAAGATATCTTATAATATTTAAGATAAGATGATGATGAAGAATAAGGTCCGCAAAGGTTTAGAGTCAGGAGCAAGGTATTCGTTAATGACTTCGTCAGAAACAGAATCATCAAGATTCTTTAAATACAGACTTTGGTCCTTGTATTTGTCCTTGGTCTCCTTCACGGTCTGCTCAATCCATTGTTCAGTACCAACTGATGTTAAGCGAGGTGTATATGAAATAGCTTTATTTTTACTAGGAAAAACTATTAAATACGATACAATTTTACACAAGATATTTATTTATTTATAGAATGGATATACCTAAACCTTGCTACAACACTTATAGGCAGTGTACCTAATCGTACAGTAGTGTAGTTTTTAGTAAGTCCGGTTCGTTCCACAGGGAATCTTTTAAACAAAGCTTAACGCTATATCAGTTTTAATTTATAAAAATACAAATATATATAAGTAATATTATTATTATAAAAAGGGGGTTTTTACCGTTTAATGACCGGTTTGTCGATTTTTAAAACTTTAGTCGCAATTAAAACCTAATGTAAAATATTAAATAAATAAAAGACTTAATTTAAAGCGTAAAGTAAATAACGATAATGAAATTGCGATAAATAAAAATGCGATAAAATAAAATTACGATAATTAAAGAGTACGAAAATTAAAAGTGCAATTAAATACAATGACAATAAATAAAAGTGCAATTAAATACAATAACAATAAATAAAAGTGAAATAATTAGAAGTGCAATTAAATATGAAAATAAAGAAATTATGCTTATTTAAACTTCCGTAATCATGATGTTTGATGTGTTGATTTTAGTTTATTCCCATGGGTTAATTGTTCTTTGTCCTGGATTATTTAATATGTCCGTATGGTTTTGTCCATAACAGTCCATCAGTCATAAATATAAAGTGCGAGTGTCCTCGTCAAATTATCCTTATACCCGAAGTCAAATATTCCAACTAATTGGGGACTTAATCTGTAACAAGGTCTTAATACTTTGTTTAATAAGTACACCGGAATATTGACTGCGTGTAACCCAAGGTTTTAATACTTTGTTATCAATTATGCCAAGTGTCCTTGTACATAATTTCACCCCTGTTTTAATAATTCCATAGACTATTAATCCATTCCCGTGTCCGGTTAAATGAACGATTATTCGTACATATAAATATCCCGCCCATCGTGTCCGATTGAGTGTATATGGTTATTTATAGGTATGTCTAATTGTAAATCTTTATATTAAAATTAACAAACTATCATTTAGTTAAATAAATATAAAGCCCATTAATAGCCCATAGTCTAATTTCCACAAGTGTCGTTCTTTTGTCCAAACCCCAATTATGGTACAAAGCCCAATTACCCAATTTTAGTAATTAGCCCAACATCATGATTACTTCGTTATTAAATAAGCATAATAATAACTTAGCTACGAGACATTAAATTAAAAAGGTTGAACATAACTTACAATGATTAAAAATAGCGTAGCGTTACACGGACAGAATTTCGACTTACACCCTTACAACATTCGCTAACATACCCTTATTATTAGAAATTAAAATTAAAATTAAAATATAAATAGATATACATATACGTTGATGAATGAGGAGAAAAAGATGTGTAAATTTCTGCCGAATGCTCGGTCTTTTATAGGCCCACGTAATACTATTTGACCTCCGCGAGTGCGGAGGTTTTTGCCTTTATAAGCTCCGTGAGTGCGGAGCTGTGGATTCCAGCTCACACAAGCTTGGCTCCTAGCTTGCCGACGGTTTTATAATATATATATTAATTTTAAGAATTAATTATATATTATATTATATTCATGTGCATAGTTGACTTGTAATTTTTAGTCCGTTGCGTCGAGCGTTGAGAGTTGACTCTGGTCCCGGTTCCAGATTTTTGAACGTCCTTGCGTATAATTTAATATCTTGTACTTTGCGTTTTGCACCTTGTACTCTTGTAATTTTGAGACGTTTCTCATCAATAATTTGAACCTCTTTGCTTGTACTTTGTACTTTTTAGATTTTTGGTCGTTTACGTCTTCAATTTGTCGAATCTGCCTTTTGTCTTCACCTTTTAATATTTAAACGAATATTCCTTGTAAATAGGACAACTGCAACTAAAAGCCTGTCTTTCTTGAGGGATAATGCTATGAAATATATGTTCGTTTTTAGCATTATCAAATATTCCCACACTTGAGAGTTGCTTGTCCTCAAGCAATATAGTCTTGAAATATACTAGAATCACTTCTTTATTCTTCACACTTTGTACATCAGTGATTTCTATACGGCGGTATAAACAATGGTAGTAACGTTGTGGTTTACAGTCCTACATGACTATAAAAATTTGGATCCATTAAGGAAATTGGATCTTTATGAAAACATTTGATCTTTTGAAAATTAAATCTAGCTTTTACCCTAGATAAGTTTTCCGGAATAACCCTTCACCGATGTTTGCAAAATATTTTTGTGGGTTTGGTGGGTTAATGATATCTAAAATTTTAGCTCAAAACTTGTGATTTTGTGTCACCCACTTGCTAACCTTGTATTGGGAAAGCAACACGTCCAGTATACTTGTTCCGTATATTACCTTTCGGTAAACTACCGTCCGGTTGTAAAGGAAAGCGTTGAACAAGCAACTGTTAAGGCAATGTCCCCTGACATGCTTTTAATTATGGTCTATAACGTGTAGGACACAATTACTATCCTTTGTAGGAGCAATAGTAAAGCTCACCCTTATAATTTTCCGGTCTGGCACAAGGTCCTGTCTTTGACCATATTATGCAACCACCGTTCTTACGGTTGACACCCGATTTGGTTCAGGTGACCTAATGAATTCCAGGTGAATTCCTAGGATTTTACGTTTAATGGTAATGAACGCATTGAAAATGGGTTTTCAGAAAACAAATCGGTTTGTAATTTTGATCAAAATATTTTCTCGTTCAAGCTCGAGTTTAGATATCATCGAATTCCATGAGTTTGTAATTCTCAATCTTTAAGGTCAATCTCTAGGATTGAGTAATATCAGGCTTAAAAGCTGATTTTTGATCTTTTAAGGAGATTATCCTTTATGGGGGTCTGATTCATTAGTCTTATCAAGCTAATTTGCACGGCGTCCTCCCCATTTTACAAGACAGATCCTCTTATGGTTAGGATAAGTCTGACCACTTGGCGACCCTGTTTGATGCTGAGGTTCGTGGATTTCCTGCTGATTTTAGTGATGACTTTTCTAGATTTTTCGTCAACCTACAGCTGGTCTGGACGACAACTTCATGACCTAAATCAAGAAGCGCGTTTCTTTTTCGGAAGACTTTACTTCCTTTTAATGATGGAATTGATTCATCGTGTAGATACATATTTCTTACAGTAAATTGGGTAAAACTGATTAGATTAGTCCAAAGCAAAAGTATCTTCAATTATTTGTTACAGAAATATGTGACATATGTTTAAGATAACTTGGTAAATTTTCCCACACTTGGCTTTTATTTTCTTTTATTTATCTTTTTATTATCCTCTATTCCATTTTAAATGAATTCTAACATTTTGGTTTGTTTCTCAATTTATGTCCTTTCCGAGGTAACAATAATTTCGGTGTTAACACCTAGTTTTATCGTTCATAAATATGTATAAACATGATTTTGAGTTCATTTAATTGAAAATTTTGAAAAATTTTACTAGAAGTGGGTAGTCAGTATATAAGACTAGGGATGTTCTTTATTATCCGAAAGAATTTAACCCCTTACCATACTTAAGATCTTGCAATGCCCTCATTTACAAGAAATCAGTAACAATTTAAATTATTGAGGGTGATTAGCGTAGAAAAATAATTAAATTTTACCAAAGTTTCCAAACATATTGGCGTTTGTTTTAAAAGCAAAGATTTTTGGGTTTTTTAATGTTTTTGGAATACTTTAATTCAATAAGATTAAAAATAATGATAATAAAAGTTCTCGTCCCTCTCTCGGGTAAAGCAATTTCGGTTCAAAGACCTAGTCTTCAACTTACGACGAATTTTAAAAATTATATTTTTAACTTAGCGAAATAAAGTAAAGAAGGTGTGCGTCTTTGTAAATTGTAGGCCAATAGAATCCAGCATCATAAACTTTTCTTGTTGTGAGTTGAGGCCCATAATGCCCTCCTGTTGGTCCTGTGTGACAATGGTTTAAAATTTTACTAGCTTCATCTCCGAATACACATCGGCGTATTATTCCATCGGGACAACTTTTAAACAAATGTGGATATTCCAAGAAATAGTGTTTTATATCACTAAAGAATTTCTTTCATTTTTGATACGATAATCCTTTTTCAAGGAATCCACATACTAAATAGTTTGCATAGTCTGTAAACCATGGAATTTCATTATGATCTATCTTCAATAGATATTCATCAGGAAAGTTGTCTTGTATGGCTGATTCATTTAGAACTTCTAATTCGGAATTTTCAAGACGAGAAAGATGATCAGCGGCGAGATTTTCTGCTCCTCTTTTATCTCGGATTTCAATATCAAACTCTTGTAAGAGTAAGATCCAACGGATTAATCTTGGTTTGGCATCTTGTTTCGAAAATAGGTATCTAAGAGCAGAATGGTCGGTATAGACCACCGTTTTAGCTAGAACGAGATATGAACGAAATTTGTCAAAAGCAAAGACAATAGCAAGGAGTTCTTTTTCAGTAGTTGTGTAATTTGTTTGTGCTCCTTGTAACGTCTTACTTGTATAATATATAGGTTGAAATCATTTTTCAATCCTTTGTCCTAAAACGGCTCCCATTGCAAAATCACTTGCATCGCACATAACTTCAAACGGTAAATTCCAATTTGGAGTTATCATAATCGGCGCATTAGTGAGTTTCTCTTTAAGAATATTAAAATATTTGATACATTCATCTGAAAAGATGAATGGAGCATCCTTTTCTTGGAGTTTATTCATAGGAGTGGCAATTTTAGAAAAATCTTTTATGAAACGTCGGTAAAAACCAGCATGCCCTAGAAAACTCCTAACTCCTCTAACATTGGTGGGATGTGGAAGTTTAGCAATTACATCTACTTTAGCTCTATCCACTTCAATTCCTTCCTTTGAAATTTTATGTCCAAGAACGATGCCTTCTTTAACCATGAAATGGCATTTCTCCCAATTAAGTACTAGATTTGATTGTTCGCATCTAATAAGCATTCGTTCAAGATTAGCAAGACATGTTTCAAAAGTATCACCGAAGACTGAAAAGTCATCCATGAAAACTTCCATGCATTCTTCTATCATGTCGTGAAAAATCGCCATCATACACCTTTGAAAGGTTGCAGGGGTGTTGCAAAGTCGAAATGGCAAGCGTTTGTAAGCAAAAGTACCATAAGGGCACATGAACGTGGTTTTCTCTTGGTCTTCGGGTGCTATTGGAATTTGAAAATATCCGGAAAAACCATCAAGAAAACAATAGTAACTATTTCCGGCTAATCTTTCCAACATTTGATCAATGAAAGGTAAGGGAAAGTGATGTTTTCTGCTGGCGTCATTTAATTTTCTATAATCAATACATACACACCATCCTGTTACAGTCCTAGTAGAAATAAGCTCATTTTTCTCATTTGTAATGACAGTCATGCCACCCTTCTTAGGCACGCATTGAACTGGGCTTACCCATGGACTATCAAAAATTGGATAAATTAAACCTACATCTAGCAGTTTAATTATTTCTTTCTTAAAAACATCTTGCATATTAGGATTTAGTCTTCATTGACGTTGCACATACGTTTTATGACCTTCTTCCATAAGGATTTTATGTGTGCAATACGAAGGACTTATTCCTTTAATATCATGAATCTTTCATGCAATGGCTGGTTTATGAGCTTTTAACACAGAAATGAGTTGAGATTTTTTATTTTCAGTAAGAGAAGATGATATTATTACAGGTAATTCAGATTCACCATGTAAATAAGCATATTCCAAATGGTTTGGAAGTGGCTTTAACTCTAATGTCGGTGGTTCTTCTATCGATGATTTATATCGATATCTGTCTTCTTCTTTTAGCATTTGAATTTCTTCTGTTGTTGGTTCATATCCATTAGCCATAAGTGTAGCTAACATTTTAGTTTCATCAATTGGTTCAGTTCCTTCTCCTAAAGAACATTCTCCTGTTCCTTGTAATTCTGGAAATTCTTCTAACAATTCTGCATGTGATTCTATAGTTTGAATATAATAACATGTATCATCTGCAGATTGAGGTTGTTGCATTGCTCTATCAACTGAAAAGGTAACACTCTCGTACTCTATACTTAGGGTAAGTTTCTTACCGAACACGTCTATCATTGCTTTAGCCGTGTTTAAGAATGGTCTTCCTAATATGAGAGGAACTTGAGAATCTTCTTCCATGTCTAGAACAACAAAATCTACTGGAAATACTAAAGTACCAACTTTAACTAGCATGTTCTCCATTATCCCTCTAGGATATTTTACTGATCTATCGGCTAGTTGTATACTTATTCTTGTTGGTTTCAATTCTCCAAGGTCTAGTTTAGTGTATAGTGAATACGACATTAAATATATACTAGCACCTAAATCTGCCAATGCTTCTATTGAATTAAGACTACCCAGAAAACATGGAATTGTGAAACTTCCTGGATCAGATAGTTTTTCTGGTATTTTATTCAACAGCACTGCAGAACAATTAGCATTCATAGTAACAGCCGAGAGTTCTTCCATTTTCTTTCTATTTGTGATTAGATCTTTCAAAAATTTAGCATATCTAGGCATTCCTGAAATCACATCAATAAAAGGAAGATTTACATTTATCTGTTTAAACATATCCAAGAATTTGGATTGCTCGGCTTCAAGTTTCTCTTTTCTCATTTTACTCGGGTAAGGAAGTGGTGGTTGGTATGGTTTAACATAAGGTTTAGCTTTAACTGTGTTATCTTCATTAACCTTTTCAACTACCGGCTCTTTTTTCCTTATCTTGTTCAGGTTATGGTTCTTGTGGAGTAGGAATAGCTTCATTAGAAATTACAGGTATTTCAGGTGGTTTAAGTGTAATACCACTTCTTGTGGTAATGGCTTTAGCTGTTTCATTCCGGGGGTTAGTATTTGTATCACTTGGTAGACTTCTCGGTTTTCTTTCACCTATTAACCTTGCTAGGTTACTTACTTCTTGTTCCAGATTTTGAATAGAAGCTTGTTGATTTCTAAATGCTTGAGCATTTTGTTCATTGGTTTGTTTCTGAGATGTGAAAAACTGTGTTTGAGATTCAACTAGCTTCGTCATCATATCTTCTAAATTCGGCTTTTTATCATCGGTTTGTGGTGGTTTGTTTTGAAAATTAGGTCTTTGCTGATTGTAAGTATTATTAGATACTTGTTGATTACTTGGACCTTGTTGGTTGTTGTATGGAACATTTCGATTATAATTCTGGTTTTGATTGTAGATTGGTCTTGGCGGTTGATAATTATTTCCAGGCCATTGGTTTATGTATGAAACATTCTCTCTTTGTTCCATTGTTAGTTCAATACTGAGACAATCTTTTGTCAAATGTGGTCCTCCACACTGCTCACAACTAATTCGTATTGAGTGTATATCCTTAGTCATCTTTTCCATTCGTCTCTCGACAACATCTATCTTTGCGGCAATGGAATCTAAGTCATGGCTAGAATCGGCTCTAGCTGCTTTAGATGATCTAACGATATCTTTTTCTTGGTGCCACTCATGTGAGTGGGAAGCAGTGTTATCAATAATTTTGTAAGCATCAGTTTCGGTTTTCTTCATAGTAGAACCACCAGCTGCTATATCTATGTCTTTCCTTGTAGTGATGTCGCATCCTTGGTAGAATATTTGTACTATTTGAAAGGTGTCTAAACCATGTTGCGGACATCCTCTCAATAACTTTCCAAATCTTGTCCATGCCTCATATAGAGTTTCATTTGGCTTCTGTGTGAACGTAAGAATTTCTCCTTGAAGTCTCACGGCTTTGGATGCCGGAAAGAATTGTTTAAGAAAATTTTCAACTAAAACGTCCCATGTATCAATCGCCCCTTCAGGTAATGATTCCAACCAATATTTGGCTTCTCCCTTTAAAGTCCAGGGAAATAACATGAGATATATCTGTTCATCCTCCACTTCTCTTATTTTAAATAGTGTGCAGATCC
The DNA here is from genome assembly GCF_046630445.1 of Rutidosis leptorrhynchoides. Taxonomy (NCBI): domain Eukaryota; kingdom Viridiplantae; phylum Streptophyta; class Magnoliopsida; order Asterales; family Asteraceae; genus Rutidosis; species Rutidosis leptorrhynchoides. The sequence goes on along the minus strand of NC_092334.1, from coordinate 96,437,587 downwards.
TATTAAAGGTACGAAGATGTTCATTTGGATCTTCCTTCGGTGCACCACTAAATTGGCATTGATTAGTCACCATGTGTAGAATTTGTCCTTTGATTTCATAATCTGGCGCATTAATGTCTGGTTGAGTAATTGCGTGACCTTGGCCAGTGTGTTTAGCTCTCATTCGGTCTTCCATACTTAGAGGTTCCAGATTCTCCATAATTGAATTTGTTGAATCTGAATCACTAGAGGATTCTGATTTATTGGTTGGTTCATCAACAATCTCTGTTTGAATGATTGGTGGTTCCGGAGGAAAGATTAATGGTTCAGGATCTATAAATTGTCCCTGAATATTCTCCTGATTCTCAATTGTGAGGTCGGGTTCAAAAAATGGATTATCGGAAATTTGAATTGGAGTACTCGGTCGACTGGATGACGATTCTAAAGAAAAATCAACGACGACAATATTTGCTAGATGTCTTGATCGAGTTACAGGTGGTGAACGTACAAAAGGTGGTGAACGTTTTGCTCGGTGCATTCACTGAATATCCTATTAGTTTTTAAAAAGGAAGAAAAGTTATATAAGTTATCAAATTAATAGACTTCTCTGATTTTTGCCCACGTTTCGAATAGCCAAAAGATGCAGCAGAGGGGCAGGATTCGTTTGGTCTCAATATAATTGAGTACTGTTTGGCTCCAATAACCCGGCCCACGTACAAATCCAACTATTACTACGAACCAGAAAATTTTGATGTCTATCAATTTAACCACTTAAAATAAATTTTCGTAATTTAAAGAAATATTAGATAAGAAATAGAGAAAATTCTAAGTCCTAAAAACTAGAATGGCGAGAAATAAGAAAGAAAAAGAGCGCGTCGAAAAAAGTCGAAAAATAAAAGGGTTGAAAAATAAAAGGCGTCGAAAAATAAAAATAAGAAAGTAGCGCGTCTAAACTTAAAAAGGAACTAAAAACTAAAAACAGCATCGCAAAATTCTAAAGCACCTAGATCTTAGTCTAAAGAAAAAGCACTTAAGGGAATTTACGGCAAATCTTAAAAATCTATAAGTAAACACAAAATAACTATGGCAAAAACTATGACTTAAAACTAAATACGAGCGAAAAATACAAATATTACGCTAAAAACAAATAAAAAGGAACAAAATATAAAAATAAACTAAAAGTTGTAAAAATTACAATTTTTATTAAAATATTATTTTTATATAAAACTATTAATTTTATATATTTAATAAAACTTAATATAACTTAAAAATACAAATTAATTAAAAACTAAACTAAATAATTTAAAATTAAAACCTAATTAATATTAATATTAATATAATTAACCCTAATTTCACATTAAATGATACCAGGTTTTACCTGTCAGAGGACCTCCGCGAGTGCGGTATGGTCCAGTTCAAATGCTCCGAGAGTCGCGGAGGGTCAAATTTAAGCTGAGAAAGGGTTCGTTTTTTATATAATTTTTTTTTAATTTTCTGTTTTTCTATAAATATAAAATATATATAAATATAAATAAATATTTATATAAAACAATAAAATACTTATATTTAAACTCAAAAATAAAAATACTTTTTAACTTTCTATATTTTTTTACAAACCCTTTTTGTATTTTTATATTTTTATATTTTTTTTTAAAAAACTTATATTTTTATACGAAGGACTTAATAAAAACTTTTACAAAATTATATTATTATTATTTTTTTATATCATTAGCGTTGCGCTTTCGGCGTTTAAGTTCCCCGACAGCGGCACCAAAAATACTTGATGTTAAGTTAGGTGTATATGAAATAGCTTTATTTTTACTAGGAAAAACTATTAAATACGATACAATTTTACACAAGATATTTATTTATTTATAGAATGGATATACCTAAACCTTGCTACAACACTTATAGGCAGTGTACCTAATCGTATAGTAGTGTAGTTTTAAGTAAGTCTGGTTCGTTCCACAGGGAATCTTTTAAACAAAGCTTAACGCTATATTAGTTTTAATTTATAAAAATACAAATATATATATAAGTAATATTATTATTATAAAAAGGGGGTTTTACCGTTTAATGACCGGTTTGTCAATTTTTAAAACTTTAGTCGCAGTTAAAACCTAATGTAAAATATTAAATAAATAAAAGACTTAATTTAAAGCGTAAAGTAAATAACGATAATGAAATTGCGATAAATAAAAGTGCGATAAAATAAAATTACGATAATTAAAGAGTACGAAAATTAAAAGTGCAATTAAATACAATGACAATAAATAAAAGTGCAATTAAATACAATAACAATAAATAAAAGTGCAATAATTAGAAGTGCAATTAAATTTGAAAATAAATGAATTATGCTTATTTAAATTTCCGTAATCATGATGTTTGACGTGTTGATTTTAGTTTATTCCCATGGGTTAATTGTTCTTTGTCCTGGATTATTTAATATGTCCGTCTGGTTTTTGTCCATAACAGTCCATCAGTCATAAATATAAAGTGCGAGTGTCCTCGTCAAATTATCCTTATACCCGAAGTCAAATATTCCAACTAATTGGGGACTTAAACTGTAACGAGGTCTTAATACTTTGTTTAATAATTACACCGGGATATCGACTGCGTGTAACCCAAGGTTTTAATACTTTGTTATCAATTATGCCAAGTGTCCTTGTACATAATTTCACCCCAGTTTTAATAATTCCATAGACTATTAATCCATTCCCGTGTCCGGTTAAATGAACGATTATTCGTACATATAAATATCCCGCCCATCGTGTCCGATTGAGTGTATATGGTTATTTATAGGTATGTCCAATTGTAAATCTTTATATTAAAATTAACAAACTATCATTTAGTTAAACAAATATAAATCCCATTAATAGCCCATAGTCTAATTTTCACAAGTGTCGTTCTTTTGTCCAAACCCCAATTATGGTACAAAGCCCAATTACCCAATTTTAGTAATTAGCCCAACATCATGATTACTTCGGTATTAAATAAGCATAATAATAACTTAGCTACGAGACATTAAATTAAAAAGGTTGAACATAACTTACAATGATTAAAAATAGCGTAGCGTTACACGGACAGAATTTCGACTTACACCCTTACAACATTCGCTAACATACCCTTATTGAAATGTCCCGTTCTTATTGATTAAAAACGTTCCATATTAATTGATTTCGTTGCGAGGGTTTGACCTCTATATGAGACGTTTTTCAAAGACTGCATTCATTTTAAAACAAACCATAACCTTTATTTCATAAATAAAGGTTTAAAAAGCTTTACGTAGATTATCAAATAATGATAATCTAAAATATCCTGTTTACACACGACCATTACATAATGGTTTACAATACAAATATGTTACATCGAAATCAGTTTCTTGAATGCAGTTTTTACACAATATCATTCAAACATGGACTCCAAATCTTATCCTTATTTTAGTATGCAACAGCGGAAGCTCTTAGTATTCACCTGAGAATAAACATGCTTTAAACGTCAACAAAAATGTTGGTGAGTTATAGGTTTAACCTATATATATCAAATCGTAACAATAGACCACAAGATTTAATATTTCAATACACATCCCATACATAGAGATAAAAATCATTCATATGGTGAACACCTGGTAACCGACATTAACAAGATGCATATATAAGAATATCCCCATCATTCCGGGACACCCTTCGGATATGATATAAATTTCGAAGTACTAAAGCATCCGGTACTTTGGATGGGGCTTGTTGGGCCCGATAGATCTATCTTTAGGATTCGCGTCAATTAGGGTGTCTGTTCCCTAATTCTTAGATTACCAGACTTAATAAAAAGGGGCATATCCGATTTCGATAATTCAACCATAGAATGTAGTTTCACGTACTTGTGTCTATTTTGTAAATCATTTATAAAACCTGCATGTATTCTCATCCCAAAAATATTAGATTTTAAAAGTGGGACTATAACTCACTTTCACAGATTTTTACTTCGTCGGGAAGTAAGACTTGGCCACTGGTTGATTCACGAACCTATAACAATATATACATATATATCAAAGTATGTTCAAAATATATTTACAACACTTTTAATATATTTTGATGTTTTAAGTTTATTAAGTCAGCTGTCCTCGTTAGTAACCTACAACTAGTTGTCCACAGTTAGATGTACAGAAATAAATCGATAAATATTATCTTGAATCAATCCACGACCCAGTGTATACGTATCTCAGTATTGATCACAACTCAAACTATATATATTTTGGAATCAACCTCAACCCTGTATAGCTAACTCCAACATTCACATATAGAGTGTCTATGGTTGTTCCGAAATATATATAGATGTGTCGACATGATAGGTCGAAACATTGTATACGTGTCTATGGTATCTCAAGATTACATAATATACAATACAAGTTGATTAAGTTATGGTTGGAATAGTTTTGTTACCAATTTTCACGTAGCTAAAATGAGAAAAATTATCCAATCTTGTTTTACCAATAACTTCTTCATTTTAAATCTGTTTTGAGTGAATCAAATTGCTATGGTTTCATATTGAACTCTATTTTATGAATCTAAACAGAAAAAGTATAGGTTTATAGTCGGAAAAATAAGTTACAAGTCATTTTTGTAAAGGTAGTCATTTCAGTCGAAAGAACGACGTCTAGATGACCATTTTAGAAAACATACTTTCACTTTGAGTTTAACCATAATTTTTGGATATAGTTTCATGTTCATAATAAAAATCATTTTCTCAGAATAACAACTTTTAAATCAAAGTTTATCATAGTTTTTAATTAACTAACCCAAAACAGCCCGCGGTGTTACTACGACGGCGTAAATCCGGTTTTACGGTGTTTTTCGTGTTTCCAGGTTTTAAATCATTAAGTTAGCATATCATATAGATATAGAACATGTGTTTAGTTGATTTTAAAAGTCAAGTTAGAAGGATTAACTTTTGTTTGCGAACAAGTTTAGAATTAACTAAACTATGTTCTAGTGATTACAAGTTTAAACCTTCGAATAAGATAGCTTTATATGTATGAATCGAATGATGTTATGAACATCATTACTACCTTAAGTTCCTTGGATAAACCTACTGGAAAAAAGAAAAGTGGATCTAGCTTCAACGGATCCTTGGATGGCTCGAAGTTCTTGAAGCAGAATCATGACACGAAAACAAGTTCAAGTAAGATCATCACTTGAAATAAGATTGTTATAGTTATAGAAATTGAACCAAAGTTTGAATATGATTATTACCTTGTATTAGAATGATAACCTACTGTAAGAAACAAAGATTTCTTGAGGTTGGATGATCACCTTACAAGATTGGAAGTGAGTTAGCAAACTTGAAAGTATTCTTGATTTTATGAAACTAGAACTTTTGGAATTTATGAAGAACACTTAGAACTTGAAGATAGAACTTGAGAGAGATCAATTAGATGAAGAAAATTGAAGAATGAAAGTGTTTGTAGGTGTTTTTGGTCGTTGGTGTATGGATTAGATATAAAGGATATGTAATTTTGTTTTCATGTAAATAAGTCATGAATGATTACTCATATTTTTGTAATTTTATGAGATATTTCATGCTAGTTGCCAAATGATGGTTCCCACATGTGTTAGGTGACTCACATGGGCTGCTAAGAGCTGATCATTGGAGTGTATATACCAATAGTACATACATCTAAAAGCTGTGTATTGTACGAGTACGAATACGGGTGCATACGAGTAGAATTGTTGATGAAACTGAACGAGGATGTAATTGTAAGCATTTTTGTTAAGTAGAAGTATTTTGATAAGTGTATTGAAGTCTTTCAAAAGTGTATAAATACATATTAAAACACTACATGTATATACATTTTAACTGAGTCGTTAAGTCATCGTTAGTCGTTACATGTAAGTGTTGTTTTGAAACCTTTAGGTTAACGATCTTGTTAAATGTTGTTAACCCAATGTTTATAATATCAAATGAGATTTTAAATTATTATATTATCATGATATTATCATGTATGAATATCTCTTAATATGATATATATACATTAAATGTCTTTACAACGATAATTGTTACATATATGTCTCGTTTAAAAATCATTAAGTTAGTAGTCTTGTTTTTACATATGTAGTTCATTGTTAATATACTTAATGATATGTTTACTTATCATAGTATCATGTTAACTATATATATATATCCATATATATGTCATCATATAGTTTTTACAAGTTTTAACGTTCGTGAATCACCGGTCAACTTGGGTGGTCAATTGTCTATATGAAACATATTTCAATTAATCAAGTCTTAACAAGTTTGATTGCTTAACATGTTGGAAACATTTAATCATGTAAATATCAATCTCAATTAATATATATAAACATGGAAAAGTTCGGGTCACTACAGTACCTACCCGTTAAATAAATTTCGTCCCGAAATTTTAAGCTGTTGAAGGTGTTGACGAATCTTCTGGAAACAGATGCGGGTATTTCTTCTTCATCTGATCTTCACGCTCCCAGGTGAACTCGGGTCCTCTACGAGCATTCCATCGAACCTTAACAATTGGTATCTTGTTTTGCTTAAGTCTTTTAACCTCACGATCCATTATTTCGACGGGTTCTTCGATGAATTGGAGTTTTTCGTTGATTTGGATTTCATCTAACGGAATAGTGTGATCTTCTTTAGCAAAACATTTCTTCAAATTCGAGACGTGGAAAGTGTTATGTACAGCCGCGAGTTGTTGAGGTAACTCAAGTCGGTAAGCTACTGGTCCGACACGATCAATAATCTTGAATGGTCCAATATACCTTGGATTTAATTTCCCTCGTTTACCAAATCGAACAACGCCTTTCCAAGGTGCAACTTTAAGCATGACCATCTCTCCAATTTCAAATTCTATATCTTTTCTTTTAATGTCAGCGTAGCTCTTTTGTCGACTTTGGGCGGTTTTCAACCGTTGTTGAATTTGGATGATCTTCTCGGTAGTTTCTTGTATAATCTCCGGACCCGTAATCTGTCTATCCCCCACTTCACTCCAACAAATCGGAGACCTGCACTTTCTACCATAAAGTGCTTCAAACGGCGCCATCTCAATGCTTGAATGGTAGCTGTTGTTGTAGGAAAATTCTGCTAACGGTAGATGTCGATCCCAACTGTTTCCGAAATCAATAACACATGCTCGTAGCATGTCTTCAAGCGTTTGTATCGTCCTTTCGCTCTGCCCATCAGTTTGTGGATGATAGGCAGTACTCATGTCTAGACGAGTTCCTAATGCTTGCTGTAATGTCTGCCAGAATCTTGAAATAAATCTGCCATCCCTATCAGAGATAATAGAGATTGGTATTCCATGTCTGGAGACTACTTCCTTCAAATACAGTCGTGCTAACTTCTCCATCTTGTCATCTTCTCTTATTGGTAGGAAGTGTGCTGATTTGGTGAGACGATCAACTATTACCCAAATAGTATCAAAACCACTTGCAGTCCTTGGCAATTTAGTGATGAAATCCATGGTAATGTTTTCCCATTTCCATTCCGGGATTTCGGGTTGTTGAAGTAGACCTGATGGTTTCTGATGCTCAGCTTTGACCTTAGAACACGTCAAACATTCTCCTACGTATTTAGCAACATCGGCTTTCATACCCGGCCACCAAAAATGTTTCTTGAGATCCTTGTACATCTTCCCCGTTCCAGGATGTATTGAGTATCTGGTTTTATGAGCTTCTCTAAGTACCATTTCTCTCATATCTCCAAATTTTGGTACCCAAATCCTTTCAGCCCTATACCGGGTTCCGTCTTCCCGAATATTAAGATGCTTCTCCGATCCTTTGGGTATTTCATCCTTTAAATTTCCCTCTTTTAAAACTCCTTGTTGCGCCTCCTTTATTTGAGTAGTAAGGTTATTATGAATCATTATATTCATAGATTTTACTCGAATGGGTTCTCTGTCCTTCCTGCTCAAGGCATCGGCTACCACATTTGCCTTTCCCGGGTGGTAACGAATCTCAAAGTCGTAATCATTCAATAATTCAATCCACCTACGCTGCCTCATATTCAGTGGTTTCTGATTAAATATGTGTTGAAGACTTTTGTGGTCGGTATATATAATACTTTTGACCCCATATAAGTAGTGTCTCCAAGTCTTTAATGCAAAAACAACCGCGCCTAATTCCAAATCATGCGTCGTATAATTTTGTTCGTGAATCTTCAATTGTCTAGACGCATAAGCAATCACCTTCGTTCGTTGCATTAATACACAACCGAGACCTTGCTTTGATGTGTCACAATAAATCACAAAATCATCATTCCCTTCAGGCAATGACAATATAGGTGCCGTAGTTAGCTTTTTCTTCAATAGCTGAAACGCTTTCTCTTGTTCATCATTCCATTCAAATTTCTTCCCTTTATGCGTTAATGCAGTCAAGGGTTTTGCTATTCTGGAAAAGTCTTGGATGAACCTTCTGTAGTAACCAGCTAGTCCTAAAAACTGGCGTATGTGTTTCAGAGTTTTCGGGGTTTCCCACTTTTCAACAGTTTCTATCTTTGCCGGATCCACCTTAATACCTTCTTTGTTCACTATGTGACCGAAGAATTGAACTTCTTCCAACCAAAATGCACACTTTGAAAACTTAGCGTACAATTCTTCCTTCCTCAATACTTCTAACACCTTTCTCAAATGTTCACCGTGTTCTTGGTCATTCTTTGAGTAAATAAGTATGTCATCAATGAAAACAATGACAAACTTGTTCCACACACTCGGTTCATAAGGTCCATGAACACAGCTGGTGCATTAGTTAAACCAAACGGCATGACCATAAACTAGTAATGACCGTAACGTGTTCTGAAAGCAGTCTTTGGAATATCATCTTCTTTCACCCGCATTTGATGATACCCGGAACGTAAGTCAATCTTTGAATAAACAGACGAGCCTTGTAGTTGATCAAATAAGTCGTCGATTCTCGGTAGTGGGTAGCGGTTCTTGATGGTAAGTTTGTTCAACTCTCGGTAGTCGATACACAACCTGAATGTACCATCTTTCTTCTTGACAAACAAAACAGGAGCTCCCTACGGTGATGTGCTTGGTCGAATGAAACCACGCTCTAAAAGTTCTTGTAATTGGCTTTGCAGTTCTTTCATCTCACTGGGTGCGAGTCTGTAAGGAGCACGAGCTATTGGTGCAGCTCCTGGTACAAGATCTATTTGAAATTCAACGGATCGATGTGGGGGTAATCCCGGTAATTCTTTCGGAAATACATCGGGAAATTCTTTTGCAATGGGAACATCATTGATGCTCTTTTCTTTAGTTTGTACTTTCTCGACGTGTGCTAGAACAGCATAGCAATCTTTTCTTATTAGTTTTTGTGCCTTCAAATTACTAATAAGATGTAGCTTCGTGTTGCCCTTTTCTCCGTACACCATTAAGGGTTTTCCTTTTTCTCGTATAATGCGAATTGCATTTTTGTAACAAACGATCTCTGCTTTCACTTCTTTCAACCAGTCCATACCGATTATCACATCAAAACTCCCTAACTCTACTGGTATCAAGTCAATCTTAAATGTTTCGCTAACCAGTTTAATTTCTCGATTCCGACATATATTATCTGCTGAAATTAATTTACCATTTGCTAATTCGAGTAAAAATTTACTATCCAAAGGCGTCAATGGACAACTTAATTTAGCACAAAAATCTCTACTCATATAGCTTCTATCCGCACCCGAATCAAATAAAACGTAAGCAGATTTATTGTCAATAAGAAACGTACCCGTAACAAGCTCCGGGTCTTCCTGTGCCTCTGCCGCATTAATATTGAAAACTCTTCCGCGGCCTTGTCCATTCGTGTTCTCCTGGTTCGGGAAATTTCTAATAATGTGGCCCGGTTTTCCACATTTATAACAAACTACATTGGCATAACTTGCTCCGACACTACTTGCTCCGCCATTACTCGTTCCGACACCATTTGTTCCTTTCGTTCTATTAACCCCTGGTCCGTAGACCTCACACTTCGCCGCGCTATGACCGTTTCTTTTACACTTGTTGCAAAATTTGGTGCAGAACCCCGAGTGATACTTTTCACACCTTTGGCATAGCTGCTTCTAATTGTTGTTGTTGTTGCGGTTATTATTATTGTTGGGATGATTGTTGTAGTTTTTGTTGTTGTTGTTGTTGTTGTTGTTGGGCCGTTTGTTGTAGTTGCGATTGATGTTGCGATTGTTGGGATAATTGTTGCGATTATTGTTGTAATTGCTGTTGTTGTTGTATTGGTGATTCTTATCACCGTTTTCCTCCCACTTTCTTTTGACTTGCTTCACATTGGCCTCTTCAGCAGTCTGTTCTTTAATTCTTTCTTCAATCTGGTTCACTAGTTTGTGAGCCATTCTACATGCCTGTTGTATGGAGGCGGGCTCGTGTGAACTTATATCTTCTTGGATTCTTTCCGGTAATCCTTTCACAAACGCGTCGATCTTCTCTTCCTCATCTTCGAATGCTCCCGGACACAATAGGCACAATTCTGTGAATCGTCTTTCGTATGTGGTAATATCAAATCCTTGGGTTCGTAACCCTCTAAGTTCTGTCTTGAGCTTATTGACCTCGGTTCTGGGACGGTACTTCTCGTTCATCAAGTGCTTGAATGCTGACCACGGTAGTGCGTACGCATCGTCTTGTCCCACTTGCTCTAGATAGGTATTCCACCATGTTAACGCAGAACCTGTGAAGGTATGCGTAGCGTACTTCACTTTATCCTCTTCAGTACACTTACTTATGGCAAACACCGATTCGACCTTCTCGGTCCACCGTTTCAATCCGATCGGTCCTTCGGTTCCATCAAATTCCAAAGGTTTGCAGGCAGTGAATTCTTTGTAGGTGCATCCTACATGATTTCCTGTACTGCTAGATCCAAGGTTATTGTTGGTATGTAGCGCAGCCTGTACTACGGCTATGTTTGAAGCTAGAAAAGTACGGAATTCCTCTTCATTCATATTCACGGTGTGTCGAGTAGTCGGTGCCATTTCCTTCAAAATAGTCAAATGGAACAAGTTAATCATACAGAATATTAAGAGTAGTTAATAGTATTTCGTAGCATAATATGAACTCATTTATAAAAGCTTTTTCTTCATATTAGCGTTTTATAAGTTTAAATTCGGGTAGTACCTACCCGTTAAGTTCATACTTAGTAGCTAATATACAATTCAACTACTACAATTCTATATGAAAAACTGATTATAATAATATTTCGCGTTCAAACTTTTATACAATATTTTACAAACTTACAATATCGCTTATTTTACATAAAGCATGAAATATAGCACACAATAACTTTGATACAAGATAGTTGTGAAGATAATTCTAGCTAGTACACAAGTCGTTCAGCAAAGGCAATAAAGACACGTAATTCATACGTCCAGAAACAAGTCATGCATTCTGGTTTTACTAGGACTACTTCCCATCCTTGGTCTTGTGGAACATAACCGTTATGGCCGTTGATAAGACAGCGTGTTGTAACGTCGTCAAAGGGACGAGGGTTACGTAATGTCCAACAGTCCCGTAACAATCTAAAAACCTCATTTCTTACCCCAATTACCGACTCCGTCACTTGTGGGAACGTTTTGTTTAATAGTTGTAGGCCGATGTTCTTGTTCTCACTTTGGTGAGAGGCGAACATTACTAATCCGTAAGCATAACATGCTTCTTTATGTTGCATGTTAGCCGCTTTTTCTAAATCACGAAGTCCAATATTCGAATATATTGAGTCAAAATAATTTCTTAACCCATTGCGTAAAATAGCATTTGGGTTCCCCGCAATATATGCGTCAAAGTAAACACATCGTAACTTATGGATTTCCCAATGTGATATCCCCCATCTTTCAAACGAAAGCCTTTTATAAACCAAGGCATTCTTGGAACGTTCTTCGAATGTCTTACAAACTGATCTCGCCTTAAATAGTTGTGCTGAAGAATTCTGACCGACTTTAGACAAGATTTCATCAATCATGTCTCCGGGTAGGTCTCTTAAAATATTGGGTTGTCTATCCATTTTGTGTTTTTATACTGTAAAATAGACAAGAGTTAGATTCATAAAAAAAAATACTTATTAATACAAGCAATTTTTACATATATCATAAAGCATAAGCACACTATATTACATATATTACACCACACGAATACAACTATCTTATTCCGACTCGCTTGTTTCTTCTTCTTCGGTTTTGGTTCGTTTTGCCAAGTTTCTAGGGATATATGATGTTCCCCTAATACGAGCCGTTATTTTCCACATTGGTTTAGAAAAACCTGGTGGTTTAGAGGTTCCCGGGTCATTGTTACAACTTAAGGACTTCGGGGGTTGACGATACATATAAAGTTCATCGGGGTTGGAATTAGATTTCTCTATTTTTATGCCCTTTCCCTTATTATTTTCTTTTGCCTTTTTAAATTCAGTTGGGGTAATTTCTATAACATCATCGGAATTCTCGTCAGAATCCGATTCATCGGAGAATTGGTAATCCTCCCAATATTTTGCTTCCTTGGCGGAAACACCATTGACCATAATTAACCTTGGTCGGTTGGTTGAGGATTTTCTTTTACTTAACCGTTTTATTATTTCCCCCACCGGTTCTATTTCTTCATCCGGTTCTGATTCTTCTTCCGGTTCCGATTCTTCTTCCGGTTCCGACTCTTCTTCCGGTTCCTCTTCGGGAACTTGTGAATCAGTCCATGAATCATTCCAATTTACATTTGACTCTTCATTATTATTAGGTGAGTCAATGGGACTTGTTCTAGAGGTAGACATCTATCACATAATATCAAACGCGTTAAGAGATTAATATATCACATAATATTCACATGTTAAAAATATATAGTTTCCAACAAAATTTGTTAAGCAATCATTTTTCAAATAAACACGGTCGAAGTCCAGACTCACTAATGCATCCTAACAAACTAGATAAGACACACTAATGCAAAATTCTGGTTCTCTAAGACCAACGCTCGGATACCAACTGAAATGTCCCGTTCTTATTGATTAAAAACGTTCCATATTAATTGATTTCGTTGCGAGGTTTTGACCTCTATATGAGACGTTTTTCAAAGACTGCATTCATTTTAAAACAAACCATAACCTTTATTTCATAAATAAAGGTTTAAAAAGCTTTACGTAGATTATCAAATAATGATAATCTAAAATATCCTGTTTACACACGACCATTACATAATGGTTTACAATACAAATATGTTACATCGAAATCAGTTTCTTGAATGCAGTTTTTACACAATATCATTCAAACATGGACTCCAAATCTTGTCCTTATTTTAGTATGCAACAGCGGAAGCTCTTAGTATTCACCTGAGAATAAACATGCTTTAAACGTCAACAAAAATGTTGGTGAGTTATAGGTTTAACCTATATATATCAAATCGTAACAATAGACCACAAGATTTCATATTTCAATACACATCCCATACATAGAGATAAAAATCATTCATATGGTGAACACCTGGTAACCGACATTAACAAGATGCATATATAAGAATATCCCCATCATTCCTGGACACCCTTCGGATATGATATAAATTTCGAAGTACTAAAGCATCCGGTACTTTGGATGGGCCTTGTTGGGCCCGATAGATCTATCTTTAGGATTCGCGTCAATTAGGGTGTCTGTTCCCTAATTCTTAGATTACCAGACTTAATAAAAAGGGGCATATTCGATTTCGATAATTCAACCATAGAATGTAGTTTCACGTACTTGTGTCTATTTTGTAAATCATTTATAAAACCTGCATGTATTCTCATCCCAAAAATATTAGATTTTAAAAGTGGGACTATAACTCACTTTCACAGATTTTTACTTCGTCGGGAAGTAAGACTTGGCCACTGGTTGATTCACGAACCTATAACAATATATACATATATATCAAAGTATGTTCAAAATATATTTACAACACTTTTAATATATTTTGATGTTTTAAGTTTATTAAGTCAGCTGTCCTCGTTAGTAACCTACAACTAGTTGTCCACAGTTAGATGTACAGAAATAAATCGATAAATATTATCTTGAATCAATCCACGACCCAGTGTATACGTATCTCAGTATTGATCACAACTCAAACTATATATATTTTGGAATCAACCTCAACCCTGTATAGCTAACTCCAACATTCACATATAGAGTGTCTATGGTTGTTCCGAAATATATATAGATGTGTCGACATGATAGGTCGAAACATTGTATACGTGTCTATGGTATCTCAAGATTACATAATATACAATACAAGTTGATTAAGTTATGGTTGGAATAGTTTTGTTACCAATTTTCACGTAGCTAAAATGAGAAAAATTATCCAATCTTGTTTTACCCATAACTTCTTCATTTTAAATCTGTTTTGAGTGAATCAAATTGCTATGGTTTCATATTGAACTCTATTTTATGAATCTAAACAGAAAAAGTATAGGTTTATAGTCGGAAAAATAAGTTACAAGTCGTTTTTGTAAAGGTAGTCATTTCAGTCGAAAGAACGACGTCTAGATGACCATTTTAGAAAACATACTTTCACTTTGAGTTTAACCATAATTTTTGGATATAGTTTCATGTTCATAATAAAAATCATTTTCTCAGAATAACAACTTTTAAATCAAAGTTTATCATAGTTTTTAATTAACTAACCCAAAACAGCCCGCGGTGTTACTACGACGGCGTAAATCCGGTTTTACGGTGTTTTTCATGTTTCCAGGTTTTAAATCATTAAGTTAGCATATCATATAGATATAGAACATGTGTTTAGTTGATTTTAAAAGTCAAGTTAGAAGGATTAACTTTTGTTTGCGAACAAGTTTAGAATTAACTAAACTATGTTCTAGTGATTACAAGTTTAAACCTTCGAATAAGATAGCTTTATATGTATGAATCGAATGATGTTATGAACATCATTACTACCTTAAGTTCCTTGGATAAACCTACTGGAAAAAAGAAAAGTGGATCTAGCTTCAACGGATCCTTGGATGGCTCGAAGTTCTTGAAGCAGAATCATGACACGAAAACAAGTTCAAGTAAGATCATCACTTGAAATAAGATTGTTATAGTTATAGAAATTGAACCAAAGTTTGAATATGATTATTACCTTGTATTAGAATGATAACCTACTGTAAGAAACAAAGATTTCTTGAGGTTGGATGATCACCTTACAAGATTGGAAGTGAGTTAGCAAACTTGAAAGTATTCTTGATTTTATGAAACTAGAACTTTTGGAATTTATGAAGAACACTTAGAACTTGAAGATAGAACTTGAGAGAGATCAATTAGATGAAGAAAATTGAAGAATGAAAGTGTTTGTAGGTGTTTTTGGTCGTTGGTGTATGGATTAGATATAAAGGATATGTAATTTTGTTTTCATGTAAATAAGTCATGAATGATTACTCATATTTTTGTAATTTTATGAGATATTTCATGCTAGTTGCCAAATGATGGTTCCCACATGTGTTAGGTGACTCACATGGGCTGCTAAGAGCTGATCATTGGAGTGTATATACCAATAGTACATACATCTAAAAGCTGTGTATTGTACGAGTACGAATACGGGTGCATACGAGTAGAATTGTTGATGAAACTGAACGAGGATGTAATTGTAAGCATTTTTGTTAAGTAGAAGTATTTTGATAAGTGTATTGAAGTCTTTCAAAAGTGTATAAATACATATTAAAACACTACATGTATATACATTTTAACTGAGTCGTTAAGTCATCGTTAGTCGTTACATGTAAGTGTTGTTTTGAAACCTTTAGGTTAACGATCTTGTTAAATGTTGTTAACCCAATGTTTATAATATCAAATGAGATTTTAAATTATTATATTATCATGATATTATCATGTATGAATATCTCTTAATATGATATATATACATTAAATGTCTTTACAACGATAATCGTTACATATATGTCTCGTTTAAAAATCATTAAGTTAGTAGTCTTGTTTTTACATATGTAGTTCATTGTTAATATACTTAATGATATGTTTACTTATCATAGTATCATGTTAACTATATATATATATATCCATATATATGTCATCATATAGTTTTTACAAGTTTTAACGTTCGTGAATCACCGGTCAACTTGGGTGGTCAATTGTCTATATGAAACATATTTCAATTAATCAAGTCTTAACAAGTTTGATTGCTTAACATGTTGGAAACATTTAATCATGTAAATATCAATCTCAATTAATATATATAAACATGGAAAAGTTCGGGTCACTACACTTATTATTAGAAATTAAAATTAAAATTAAAATATAAATATATATACATATACGTTGATGAATGAGGAGAAAAAGATGTGTAAATTTCGGCCGAATGCTTGGCCTTTTATAGGCCCACGTAATACTATTTGACCTCCGCGAGTGCGGAGGTTTTTGCCTTTATAAGCTCCGCGAGTGCAGAGCTGTGGATTCCAGCTCACACAAGCTTGGCTCCTAGCTTGCCGACAGTTTTATAATATAATATAATATATATATTAATTTTAAGAATTAATTATATATTATATTATATTCATGTGCATAGTTGACTTGTAATTTTTAGTCCGTTGCGTCGAGCGTTGAGAGTTGACTCTGGTCCCGGTTCCGAATTTTTGAACGTCCTTGCGTATAATTTAATATCTTGTACTTTGCGTTTTGCACCTTGTACTCTTGTAATTTTGAGACGTTTCTCATCAATAATTTGAACCTCTTTGCTTGTACTTTGTACTTTTTAGATTTTTGGTCGTTTGCGTCTTCAATTTGTCGAATCTGCCTTTTGTCTTCACCTTTTAATATTTAAACGAATATTCCTTGTAAATAGGACAACTGCAACTAAAAGCCTGTCTTTCTTGAGGGATAATGATATGAAATATATGTTCGTTTTTAGCATTATCAAATATTCCCACACTTGAGCGTTGCTTGTCCTCAAGCAATATAGTCTTGAAATATACTAGAATCACTTCTTTATTCTTCACACTTTGTACATCAGTGATTTCTATACGGCGGTATAAACAATGGTAGTAACGTTGTGGTTTACAGTCCCACATGACTATAAAAATTTAGATCCATTAAGGAAATTTGATCTTTATGAAAATATTTGATCTTTTGAAAATTAAATCTAGCTTTTACCCTAGATAAGTTTTCCGGAATAACCCTTCACCGATGTTTGCAAAATATTTTTGTGGGTTTGGTGGGTTAATGATATCTAAAATTTTAGCTCAAAACTTGTGATTTTGTGTCACCCACTTGCTAACCTTGTATTGGGAAAGCAACACGTCCAGTATACTTGTTCCGTATATTACCTTTCGGTAAACTACCGTCCGGTTGTAAAGGAAAGCGTTGAACAAGCAACTGTTAAGGCAATGTCCCCTGACATGCTTTTAATTATGGTCTATAATGTGTAGGACGCAATTACTATCCTTTGTAGGAGCAATAGTAAAGCTCACCCTTATAATTTTCCGGTCTGGCACAAGGTCCTGTCTTTGACCATATTATGCAACCACCGTTCTTACGGTTGACACCCGATTTGGTTCAGGTAACCTAATGAATTCCAGGTGAATTCCTAGGATTTTACGTTTAATGGTAATGAACGCATTGAAAATGGGTTTTCAGAAAACAAATCGGTTTGTAATTTTGATCAAAATATTTTCTCGTTCAAGCTCGAGTTTAGATATCATCGAATTCCATGAGTTTGTAATTCTCAATCTTTAAGGTCAATCTCCAGGATTGAGTAATATCAGGCTTAAAAGCTGATTTTTGATCTTTTAAGGAGATTATCCTTTATGGGGGTCTGATTCATTAGTCTTATCAAGCTAATTTGCACGGCGTCCTCCCCATTTTACAAGACAGATCCTCTCATGGTTAGGATAAGTCTGACCACTTGGCGACCCTGTTTGATGCTGAGGTCCGTGGATTTCCTGCTGATTTTAGTGATGACTTTTCTAGATTTTTCGTCAACCTACAGCTGGTCTGGACGACAACTTCATGACCTAAATCAAGAAGCGCGTTTCTTTTTCGGAAGACTTTACTTCCTTTAAATGATGGAATTGATTCATCGTGTAGATACATCTTTCTTACAGTAAATTGGGTAAAACTGATTAGATTAGTCCAAAGCAAAAGTATCTTCAATTATTTGTTACAGAAATATGTGACATATGTTTAAGATAACTTGGTAAATTTTCCCACACTTGGCTTTTATTTTCTTTTATTTGTCTTTTTATTGTCCTCTATTCCATTTTAAATGAATTCTAACATTTTGGTTTGTTTCTCAATTTATGTCCTTTCCGAGGTAACAATAATTTCGGTGTTAACACCTAGTTTTATCGTTCATAAATATGTATAAACATGATTTTGAGTTCATTTAATTGAAAATTTTGAAAAATTTACTAGAAGTGGGTAGTCAGTATATAAGACTAGGGATGTTCTTTATTATCAGAGAGCACTAGATTCTAATACAACTACTGTGTTACTAGTATTTTTAATGGTAACCAAGTGTTTAAGTTAAAAAATTTTAAAAATCCGAAAGAATTTAACCCCTTCCCATACTTAAGATCTTGCAATGCCCTCATTTGCAAGAAATCAGTAAAAATTTAAATTATTGAGGGTGATTAGCGTAGAAAAATAATTAAATTTTACCAAAGTTTCCAAACATATTGGCGTTTGTTTTAAAAGCAAAGATTTTTGGGTTTTTTTAATGTTTTTGGAATACTTTAATTCAATAAGATTAAAAATAATGATAATAAAAGTTCTCGTCCCTCCCTCGGGTAAAGCAATTTCGGTTCAAAGACCTAGTCTTCAACTTACGACGAATTTTAAAAATCATATTTTTAACTTAGCGAAATAAAGTAAAGAAGGTGTGCGTCTTTGTAAATTGTAGGCCAATAGAATCCAGCATCATAAACTTTTCTTGTTGTGAGTTGAGGCCCATAATGCCCTCCTGTTGGTCCTGTGTGACAATGGTTTAAAATTTTACTAGCTTCATCTCCGAATACACATCGGCGTATTATTCCATCGGGACAACTTTTAAACAAATGTGGATATTCCCAGAAATAGTGTTTTATATCACTAAAGAATTTCTTTCATTTTTGATACGATAATCCTTTTTCAAGGAATCCACATACTAAATAGTTTGCATAGTCTGTAAACCATGGAATTTCATTATGATCTATCTTCAATAGATATTCATCAGGAAAGTTGTCTTGTATGGCTGATTCATTTAGAACTTCTAATTCGGAATTTTCAAGACGAGAAAGATGATCAGCGGCGAGATTTTCTGCTCCTCTTTTATCTCGGATTTCAATATCAAACTCTTGTAAGAGTAAGATCCAACGGATTAATCTTGGTTTGCATCTTGTTTCGAAAATAGGTATCTAAGAGCAGAATGGTCGGTATAGACCACCGTTTTAGCTAGAACGAGATATGAACGAAATTTGTCAAAAGCAAAGACAATAGCAAGGAGTTCTTTTTCAGTAGTTGTGTAATTTGTTTGTGCTCCTTGTAACGTCTTACTTGTAAAATATATAGGTTAAAATCGTTTTTCAATCCTTTGTCCTAAAACGGCTCCCATTGCAAAATCACTTGCATCGCACATAACTTCAAACGGTAAATTCCAATTTGGAGTTATCATAATCGGCGCATTAGTGAGTTTCTCTTTAAGAATATTAAAAGATTTGATACATTCATCTGAAAAGATGAATGGAGCATCCTTTTCTTGGAGTTTATTCATAGGAGTGGCAATTTTAGAAAAATCTTTTATGAAACGTCGGTAAAAACCAGCATGCCCTAGAAAACTCCTAACTCCTCTAACATTGGTGGGATGTGGAAGTTTAGCAATTACATCTACTTTAGCTCTATCCACTTCAATTCCTTCCTTTGAAATTTTATGTCCAAGAACGATGCCTTCTTTAACCATGAAATGGCATTTCTCCCAATTAAGTACTAGATTTGATTGTTCGCATCTAATAAGCATTCGTTCAAGATTAGCAAGACATGTTTCAAAAGTATCACCGAAGACTGAAAAGTCATCCATGAAAACTTCCATGCATTCTTCTATCATGTCGTGAAAAATCGCCATCATACACATTTGAAAGGTTGCAGGGGCGTTGCAAAGTCCAAATGGCATGCGTTTGTAAGCAAAAGTACCATAAGGCACATGAACGTGGTTTTCTCTTGGTCTTCGGGTGCTATTGGAATTTGAAAATATCCGGAAAAACCATCAAGAAAACAATAGTAACTATTTCCGGCTAATCTTTCCAACATTTGATCAATGAAAGGTAAGGGAAAGTGATGTTTTCTGCTAGCGTCATTTAATTTTCTATAATCAATACATACACGCCATCCTGTTACAGTCCTAGTAGAAATAAGCTCATTTTTCTCATTTGTAATGACAGTCATGCCACCCTTCTTAGACACGCATTGAACTGGGCTTACCCATGGACTATCAAAAATTGGATAAATTAAACCTACATCTAGCAGTTTAATTATTTCTTTCTTAACAACATCTTGCATATTAGGATTTAGTCTTCGTTGACGTTGCACATACGTTTTATGACCTTCTTTCATAAGGATTTTATGTGTGCAATACGAAGGACTTATTCCTTTAATATCATGAATCTTCCATGCAATGGCTGGTTTATGAGCTTTTAACACAGAAATGAGTTGAGATTTTTCATTTTCAGTAAGAGAAGACGATATTATTACAGGTAATTCAGATTCACCATGTAAATAAGCATATTCCAAATGGTTTGGAAGTGGCTTTAACTCTAATGTCGGTGGTTCTTCTATCGATGATTTATATCGATATCTGTCTTCTTCTTTTAGCATTTGAATTTCTTCTGTTGTTGGTTCATATCCATTAGCCATAAGTGTAGCTAACATTTTAGTTTCATCAATTGGTTCAGTTCCTTCTCCTAAAGAACATTCTCCTGTTCCTTGTAATTCTGGAAATTCTTCTAACAATTCTGCATGTGATTCTATAGTTTGAATATAATAACATGTATCATCTGCAGATTGAGGTTGTTGCATTACTCTATCAACTGAAAAGGTAACACTCTCGTCCTCTATACTTAGGGTAAGTTTCTTACCGAACACGTCTATCATTGCTTTAGCCGTGTTTAAGAATGGTCTTCCTAATATGAGAGGAACTTGAGAATCTTCTTCCATGTCCAGAACAACAAAATCTACTGGAAATACTAAAGTACCAACTTTAACTAGCATGTTCTCCATTATCCCTCTAGGATATTTTACTGATCTATCGGCTAGTTGTATACTTATTCTTGTTGGTTTCAATTCTCCAAGGTCTAGTTTAGTGTATAGTGAATACGACATTAAATTTATACTAGCACCTAAATCTGCCAATGCTTCTATTGAACTAAGACTACCCAGAAAACATGGAATTGTGAAACTTCCTGGATCAGATAGTTTTTCTGGTATTTTATTCAACAGCACTGCAGAACAATTAGCATTCATAGTAACATCCGAGAGTTCTTCCATTTTATTTCTATTTGTGATTAGATCTTTCAAAAATTTAGCATATCTAGGCATTCCTGAAATCACATCAATAAAAGGAAGATTTACATTTATCTGTTTAAACATATCCAAGAATTTGGATTGCTCGGCTTCAAGTTTCTCTTTTCTCATTTTACTCGGGTAAGGAAGTGGTGGTTGGTATGGTTTAACATAAGGTTTAGCTTTAACTGTGTTATCTTCATTAACCTTTTCAACTACCGGTTCTTTTTTCCTTATCTTGTTCAGGTTGTGGTTCTTGTGGAGTAGGAATAGCTTCATTAGAAATTACAGGTATTTCAGGTGGTTTAAGTGTAATACCACTTCTTGTGGTAATGGCTTTAGCTGTTTCATTCCGGGGGTTAGTATTTGTATCACTTGGTAGACTTCTCGGTTTTCTTTCACCTATTAACCTTGCTAGGTTACTTACTTCTTGTTCCAGATTTTGAATAGAAGCTTGTTGATTTCTAAATGCTTGAGCATTTTGTTCATTGGTTTGTTTCTGAGATGTGAAAAACTGTGTTTGAGATTCAACTAGCTTCGTTATCATATCTTCTAAATTCGGCTTTTTATCATCGGTTTGTGGTGGTTTGTTTTGAAAATTAGGTCTTTGCTGATTGTAAGTATTATTAGATACTTGTTGATTACTTGGACCTTGTTGGTTGTTGTATGGAACATTTCGATTATAATTCTGGTTTTGATTGTAGATTGGTCTTGGCGGTTGATAATTATTTCCAGGCCTTTGGTTTATGTATGAAACATTCTCTCTTTGTTCCATTGTTAGTTCAATACTGAGACAATCTTTTGTCAAATGTGGTCCTCCACACTGCTCACAACTAATTCGTATTGAGTGTATATCCTTAGTCATCTTTTCCATTCGTCTCTCGACAGCATCTATCTTTGCGGCAATGGAATCTAAGTCATGGCTAGAATCGGCTCTAGCTGCTTTAGATGATCTAACGATATCTTTTTCTTGGTGCCACTCATGTGAGTGGGAAGCAGTGTTATCAATAATTTTGTAAGCATCAGTTTCGGTTTTCTTCATAGTAGAACTACCAGCTGCTATATCTATGTCTTTCCTTGTAGTGATGTCGAATCCTTGGTAGAATATTTGTACTATTTAACAGGTGTCTAAACCATGTTGCGGACATCCTCTCAATAACTTTCCAAATCTTGTCCATGCCTCATATAGAGTTTCATTTGGCTTCTGTGTGAACGTAAGAATTTCTCCTTGAAGTCTCACGGCTTTGGATGCCGGAAAGAATTGTTTAAGAAATTTTTCAACTAAAACGTCCCATGTATCAATCGCCCCTTCAGGTAATGATTCCAACCAATATTTGGCTTCTCCCTTTAAAGTCCAGGGAAATAACATGAGATATATCTGTTCATCCTCCACTTCTCTTATTTTAAATAGTGTGCAGATCCTATTAAAGGTACGAAAATGTTCATTTGGATCTTCCTTCGGTGCACCACTAAATTGGCATTGATTAGTCACCATGTGTAGAATTTGTCCTTTGATTTCATAATCTGGCGCATTAATGTCTGGTTGAGTAATTGCGTGACCTTGGCCAGTGCGTTTAGCTCTCATTCGGTCTTCCATACTTAGAGGTTCCAGATTCTCCATAATTGAATTTGTTAAATCTGAATCACTATGGGATTCTGATTTATTGGTTGGTTCATCAACAATCTCTGTTTGAATGATTGGTGGTTCCGGATGAAAGATTAATGGTTCAGGATCTATAAATTGTCCCTGAATATTCTCCTGATTCTCAATTGTGAGGTCGGGTTCAAAAAATGGATTATCGGAAATTTGAATTGGAGTACTCGGTCGACTGGATGACGATTCTAAAGAAAAATCAACGGCGACAATATTTGCTAGATGTCTTGATCGAGTTACAGGTGGTGAACGTACAAAAGGTGGTGAACGTTTTGCTCGGTGCATTCACTGAATATCCTATTAGTTTTTAAAAAGGAAGAAAAGTTATATAAGTTATCAAATTAATAGACTTTTCTGATTTTTGCCCACGTTTCGAATAGCCAAAAGATGCAGCAGAGGGGCAGGATTCGTTTGGTCTCAATATAATTGAGTACTGTTTGGCTCCAATAACCCGGCCCACGTACAAATCTAACTATTACTACGAACCAGAAAATTTTGATGTCTATCAATTTAACCACTTAAAATAAATTTTCGTAATTTAAAGAAATATTAGATAAGAAATAGAGAAAATTCTAAGTCCTAAAAACTAGAATGGCGAGAAATAAGAAAGAAAAAGAGCGCGTCGAAAAACGTCGAAAAATAAAAGGGTTGAAAAATAAAAGGCGTCGAAAAATAAAAATAAGAAAGTAGCGCGTCTAAACTTAAAAAGGAACTAAAAACTAAAAACGGCGTCGCAAAATTCTAAAGCACCTAGATCTTAGTCTAAAGAAAAAGCACTTAAGGGAATTTACGGCAAATCTTAAAAATCTATAAGTAAACACAAAATAACTATGGCAAAAACTATGACTTAAAACTAAATACGAGCGAAAAATACAAATATTACGCTAAAAACAAATAAAAAGGAACAAAATATAAAAATAAACTAAAAGTTGTAAAAATTACAATTTTTATTAAAATATTATTTTTATATAAAACTATTAATTTTATATATTTAATAAAACTTAATATAACTTAAAAATACAAATTAATTAAAAACTAAACTAAATAATTTAAAATTAAAACCTAATTAATATTAATATTAATATAATTAACCCTAATTTCACATTAAATGATACCAGGTTTTACCTGTCAGAGGACCTCCGCGAGTGCGGTATGGTCCAGTTCAAATGCTCCGCGAGTCGCGGAGGGTCAAATTTTAGCTGAGAAAGGGTTCATTTTTTATATAATTTTTTTTTAATTTTCTGTTTTTCTATAAATATAAAAAATATATATATATAAATATAAATAAATATTTATATAAAACAATAAAATACTTATATTTAAACTCAAAAATAAAAATACTTTTTAACTTTCTATATTTTTTTACAAACCCTTTTTGTATTTTTATATTTTTATATATTTTTTAAAAAACTTATATTTTTATACGAAGGACTTAATTAAAACTTTTAC
This sequence comes from Rutidosis leptorrhynchoides, assembly GCF_046630445.1. Classification (NCBI taxonomy): domain Eukaryota; kingdom Viridiplantae; phylum Streptophyta; class Magnoliopsida; order Asterales; family Asteraceae; genus Rutidosis; species Rutidosis leptorrhynchoides. Next base: position 96,413,019 of record NC_092334.1, on the reverse strand, counting down.
AAAATTATATTATTATTATTTTTTTATATCATTAGCGTTGCGCTTTCGGCGTTTAAGTTCCCCGGCAGCGGCGCCAAAAATACTTGATGTTAAGCGAGGTGTATATGAAATAGCTTTATTTTTACTAGGAAAAACTATTAAATACGATACAATTTTATACAAGATATTTATTTATTTATAGAATGGATATACCTAAACCTTGCTACAACACATATAGGCTGTGTACCTAATCGTACAGTAGTGTAGTTTTAAGTAAGTCCGGTTCGTTCCACAGGGAATCTTTTAAACAAAGCTTAACGCTATATTAGTTTTAATTTATAAAAATACAAATATATATATAAGTAATATTATTATTATAAAAAGGGGGGTTTTACCGTTTAATGACCGGTTTGTCAATTTTTAAAACTTTAGTCGCAGTTAAAACCTAATGTAAAATATTAAATAAATAAAAGACTTAATTTAAAGCGTAAAGTAAATAACGATAATGAAATTGCGATAAATAAAAGTGCGATAAAATAAAATTACGATAATTAAAGAGTATGAAAATTAAAAGTGCAATTAAATACAATGACAATAAATAAAAGTGCAATTAAATACAATAACAATAAATAAAAGTGCAATAATTAGAAGTGCAATTAAATTTGAAAATAAATGAATTATGCTTATTTAAATTTCCGTAATCATGATGTTTGACGTGTTGATTTTAGTTTATTCCCATGGGTTAATTGTTCTTTGTCCTGGATTATTTAATATGTCCGTCTGGTTTTTGTCCATAACAGTCCATCAGTCATAAATATAAAGTGCGAGTGTCCTCATCAAATTATCCTTATACCCGAAGTCAAATATTCCAACTAATTGGGGACTTAAACTGTAACAAGGTCTTAATACTTTGTTTAATAATTACACCGGGATATCGACTGCGTGTAACCCAAGGTTTTAATACTTTGTTACCAATTATGCCAAGTGTCCTTGTACATAATTTCACCCCTGTTTTAATAATTGCATAGACTATTAATCCATTCCCGTGTCCGGTTAAATGAACGATTATTTGTACATATAAATATCCCGCCCATCGTGTCCGATTGAGTGTATATGGTTATTTATAGGTATGTCCAATTGTAAATCTTTATATTAAAATTAACAAACTATCATTTAGTTAAACAAATATAAATCCCATTAATAGCCCATAGTCTAATTTCCACAAGTGTCGTTCTTTTGTCCAAACCCCAATTATGGTACAAAGCCCAATTACCCAATTTTAGTAATTAGCCCAACATCATGATTACTTCGGTATTAAATAAGCATAATAATAACTTAGCTACGAGACATTAAATTAAAAAGGTTGAACATAACTTACAATGATTAAAAATAGCGTAGTGTTACACGGACAGAATTTCGACTTACACCCTTACAATATTCGCTAACATACCCTTATTATTAGAAATTAAAATTAAAATTAAAATATAAATATATATACATATACGTTGATGAATGAGGAGAAAAAGATGTGTAAATTTCGGCCGAATGCTCGGCCTTTTATAGGCCCACGTAATACTATTTGACCTCCGCGAGTGCGGAGGTTTTTGCCTTTATAAGCTCCGCGAGTGCGGAGCTGTGGATTCCAGCTCACACAAGCTTGGCTCCTAGCTTGCCGACGGTTTTATAATATAATATAATATATATATTAATTTTAAGAATTAATTATATATTATATTATATTCATGTGCATAGTTGACTTGTAATTTTTAGTCCGTTGCGTCGAGCGTTGAGAGTTGACTCTGGTCCCGGTTCTGGATTTTCGAACGTCCTTGCGTATAATTTAATATCTTGTACTTTGCGTTTTGCACCTTGTACTCTTGTAATTTTGAGACGTTTCTCATCAATAATTTGAACCTCTTTGCTTGTACTTTGTACTTTTTAGATTTTTGGTCGTTTGCGTCTTCAATTTGTCGAATCTGCCTTTTGTCTTCACCTTTTAATATTTAAACGAATATTCCTTGTAAATAGGACAACTGCAACTAAAAGCCTGTCTTTCTTGAGGGATAATGCTATGAAATATATGTTTGTTTTTAGCATTATCAAATATTCCCACACTTGAGCGTTGCTTGTCCTCAAGTAATATAGTCTTGAAATATACTAGAATCACTTCTTTATTCTTCACACTTTGTACATCAGTGATTTCTATACGGCGGTATAAACAATGGTAGTAACGTTGTAGTTTACAGTCCCACATGACTATAAAAATTTAGATCCATTAAGGAAATTGGATCTTTATGAAAACATTTGATCTTTTGAAAATTAAATCTAGCTTTTACCCTAGATAAGTTTTCCGGAATAACCCTTCACCGATGTTTGCAAAATATTTTTGTGGGTTTGGTGGGTTAATGATATCTAAAATTTTAGCTCAAAACTTGTGATTTTGTGTCACCCACTTGCTAACCTTGTATTGGGAAAGCAACACGTCCAGTATACTTGTTCCGTATATTACCTTTCGGTAAACTACCGTCCGGTTGTAAAGGAAAGCGTTGAACAAGCAACTGTTAAGGCAATGTCCCCTGACATGCTTTTAATTATGGTCTATAACGTGTAGGACGCAATTACTATCCTTTGTAGGAGCAATAGTAAAGCTCACCCTTATAATTTTCCGGTCTGGCACAAGGTCCTATCTTTGACCATATTATGCAACCACCGTTCTTACGGTTGACACCCGATTTGGTTCAGGTGACCTAATGAATTCCAGGTGAATTCCTAGGATTTTACGTTCAATGGTAATGAACGCATTGAAAATGGGTTTTCAGAAAACAAATCGGTTTGTAATTTTGATCAAAATATTTTCTCGTTCAAGCTCGAGTTTAGATATCATCGAATTCCATGAGTTTGTAATTCTCAATCTTTAAGGTCAATCTCTAGGATTGAGTAATATCAGGCTTAAAAGCTGATTTTTGATCTTTTAAGGAGATTATCCTTTCTGGGGGTCTGATTCATTAGTCTTATCAAGCTAATTTGCACGGCGTCCTCCCCATTTTACAAGACAGATCCTCTCATGGTTAGGATAAGTCTGACCACTTGGCGACCCTGTTTGATGCTGAGGTCCGTGGATTTCCTGCTGATTTTAGTGATGACTTTTCTAGATTTTTCGTCAACCTACAGCTGGTCTGGATGACAACTTCATGACCTAAATCAAGAAGCGCGTTTCTTTTTCGGAAGACTTTACTTCCTTTTAATGATGGAATTAATTCATCGTGTAGATACATCTTTCTTACAGTAAATTGGGTAAAACTGATTAGATTAGTCCAAAGCAAAAGTATCTTCAATTATTTGTTACAGAAATATGTGACATATGTTTAAGATAACTTGGTAAATTTTCCCACACTTGGCTTTTATTTTCTTTTATTTGCTTTTTTATTGTCCTTTATTCCATTTTAAATGAATTCTAACATTTTGGTTTGTTTCTCAATTTATGTCCTTTCCGAGGTAACAATAATTTCGGTGTTAACACCTAGTTTTATCGTTCATAAATATGTATAAACATGATTTTGAGTTCATTTAATTGAAAATTTTGAAAATTTTTACTAGAAGTGGGTAGTCAGTATATAAGATTAGGGCTGTTCTTTATTATCAGAGAGCACTAGATTCTAATACAACTACTGTGTTACTAGTATTTTTAATGGTAAACAAGTGTTTAAGTTAAAAAATTTTAAAAATCCGAAAGAATTTAACCCCTTCCCACACTTAAGATCTTGCAATGCCCTCATTTGCAAGAAATCAGTAACAATTTAAATTATTGAGGGTGATTAGCGTAGAAAAATGATTAAATTTTACCAAAGTTTCCAAACATATTGGCGTTTGTTTTAAAAGCAAAGATTTTTGGGTTTTTTTAATGTTTTTGGAATACTTTAATCCAATAAGATTAAAAATAATGATAATAAAAGTTCTCGTCCCTCCCTCGGGTAAAGCAATTTCGGTTCAAAGACCTAGTCTTCAACTTACGATGAATTTTAAAAATCATATTTTTAACTTAGCGAAATAAAGTAAATTTTTGTTTTTAAATTCACACCAAACTTATATTTAAAATGCATAAAATTAAAAAAATTCATATTAAAAATTCACACCAAACTTAAATTATATTTTTGTTTTTATACATACAAACTTATATTAAAAATATTAATTTTTCAAATATTTACAATTTTAAAGAAGTTTACAATATTAATTTAATATTTATATATTAATTTTAAAAACATGGTAAAAATAAAATTAAAAATCTTTTTGGTCTTTTATCCCACTTTAATCAATCAAATATCATCAAAAATATGCGCCCCTCTTTTTGGTAAAGTAATTTCGGTTCCATGACCTAATTTAACTCATGACGACTTTTTGAAATATTTTGGGTTGATTGATTAAAGATATTTATACCTTAAGAATAAACGGTAAATTTCGCAGTGATGTAATAAATTTTTGTATGATATCAATAATTTCGGTCGCAAGACCTAATTTTATTGAATACCAATTTAATTGGAAGTGTGTCATTATTACGTTTAGTGATCAAAGCGTGTAGCATTAGACCATGGTTTAATTCACAGAAAGTCTTCATTTCGAAAAACCTAAAAAAAATAAAAATTCAGAATGGGGGGAGAAGACTAGTTCTTTAGGGTCTGCTAGGGAAAGACCATTCGGGTTCCATTTTCGAGAACTACACGAAAACAGAAAATCTAACTCTAACAGAAATACATATTATCCTTTAAAAGACTTGATTCTCCCCACACTTAGTTAGCTGTGGTGTCGAAATTGTGATTAACTTCGTTGTCAACTTCCATCGGACTATCTATGTAATGTTTAACTCTGTGACCATTAACCTTAAATTCAATCCCATTTGAATTTATTAATTCTACTGTTCCGTATGGGAAAACTATTTTCACTATGAATGGTCCAGACCATCTTGATTTCAATTTTTCAGAAAATAGCTTGAATCGTGAATTGAAAAGAAGAACTCTGTCTCCTTCTTTAAATTCTTTTGAACTTCTGATTCTTTTATCATGCCATTTCTTCGTTCTTTCCTTATAGATCAACGAATTTTCGTATGCTTCATGTCTTAATTCTTCTAATTCGTTTAATTGACTTAACCGTAGACGTCCAGCTTCATGTAAATCAAGATTACATGTCTTCAAAGCCCAAAATGCTTTGTGTTCAATTTCTACTGGAAGATGACATGCTTTTCCGTAAACGAGTTTAAAAGGTGTGGTTCCAATTGGAGTTTTGTAGGTTGTTCTAAAAGCCCATAGTGCATCCTCCAATTTTATGGACCATTCCTTCGGATTTGATCCTACAGTTTTCTCTAGAATATGTTTTAAAGCTCGGTTGGTATTTTCAACTTGTCCACTTATCTGTGGATGATAAGCAGTGGAGATTTTATGAGTTACTCCATATCTTTTGAGAACTTTCTCAAGTTGATTATTACAGAAATGAGTACCCCGATCACTTATTAAAGCTTTTGGTGTTCCAAACCTTGCAAAAAGACGTTTTAAAAAGTTGACTACAACTCGTGCATCGTTAGTTGGGAGAGCTTGTGGTTCCGCCCATTTAGATACATAATCAATGGCTACGAGAATATATAGATTATTATGAGATTTTAGAAATGGACCCATAAAGTCAATACCCCAAATGTCAAATACTTCACATACTTGAATGATATTTTGTGGCATTTCATCACGTTGACTTATTTTTCTGGCCCTTTGACAAGTATCACAGGATTTGCAAAGAAGGTGTGTGTCTTTGTAAATTCTAGGCCAATAGAATCCAGCATCATAAACTTTTCATGCTGTGAGTTGAGGCCCATAATGCCCTCCTGTTGGTCTTGTGTGACAATGGTTTAAAATTTTACTAGCTTCATCTCCGAATACACATCGGCGTATTATTCCATCGGGACAACTTTTAAACAAATGTGGATCTTCCCAGAAATAGTGTTTTATATCACTAAAGAATTTCTTTCGTTTTTGATACGATAATTGATGTGCGCAGAGGTGTATATAAAATAGCTTTATTTTTACTAGGAAAAACTATTAAATAAGATACAATTTTACACAAGATATTTATTTATTTATAGAATGGATATACTTAAACCTTGCTACAACACTTATAGGAAGTGTACCTAATCGTACAGTAGTGTAGTTTTTAGTAAGTCCGGTTCGTCCACAGGGAATCTTTTAAACAAAGCTTAACGCTATATTAGTTTTAATTTATAAAAATACAAATATATATATAAGTAATATTATTATTATAAAGGGGGGTTTTAACGTTTAATGACCGGTTTGTCGATTTTTAAAACTTTAGTCGCAGTTAAAACCTAATGTAAAATATTAAATAAATAAAAGACTTAATTTAAAGCGTAAAGTAAATAACGATAATGAAATTGTGATAAATAAAAGTGCGATAAAATAAAATACAATAATTAAAAAGTACGATGATTAAAAGTACAATGAAATACAATAACAATAAATAAAAGTGCGATAATTAAAAGTGCAATTAAATATAAAATAAAGGAAATTAAATATGAAATAAAAGAATTATTTTTAGTCCGTTGCGTCGAGCGTTGAGAGTTGACTCTGGTCCCGGTTCCGGATTTTCGAACGTCCTTGCGTACAATTTAATATCTTGTACTTTGCGTTTTGAATCTTGTACTCTTGTAATTTCGAGACGTTTCTTATCAATAATTGGAACTTCTTTGATTGTATTTTGTACTTTTGAGCTTTTTGGTCGTTTGCGTCTTCAATTCGTCGAATCTGTCTTTTGTCTTCACCTTTTATTATTTAAACGAATATCACTTGTAAATAGAACAATTGCAACTAAAAGCTTGTCTTTCTTGAGGGATAATGCTATGAAATATATGTTCGTTTTTAGCATTATCAAATATTCCCACACTTGAGCGTTGCTTGTCCTCAAGCAATATAGTCTTGAAATACTAGAATCACTTCTTTATTCTTCACACTTTGTACATCAGTGATTTCTTTACGGCGGTATAAACAATGGTAGTAACGATATGGTTTACAGTCCCACATGACTATAAAATTTAGATCCTTTAAGGAAATTGGATCTTTTATGAAAACATTCGATCTTTTTGAAAATTCAATCTAGTTTTTACCCTAGATAAGTTTTCCGGAATAACCCTTCATCGGTGTTTTCAAATTCTTTTTGTGGGTTTGGTGGGTTTCAGATTTGAAAATTTTAGCTCAAAACTTGCGGTTTTATGTCACCCACTTGCTAACCTTGTATTGGTAAAGCAACACGTCCAGTATACTTGTTCCGTATATTACCTTTCGATAAACTACCGTCTGGTTATAAAGGAAAGCGTTGAACAAGCAACTGTTAAGGCAATGTCCCCTGACATGCTTTTAATTATGGTCTATAACATGTCGGACGCAATTATTATCCTTTGTAGGAGCAATAGTAAAGCTCACCCTTATAATTTTTCGGTCTGGCACAAGGTCCTGTCTTTGACCATACTATGCAACCACCGTTCTTACGGTTGACACCCGAATTGGTTCAGGTGACCTAATGAATTCCAGGTGAATTCCTAGGATTTTACGTTCAATGGTAATGAACGCATTGAAAATGGGTTTTCAGAAAACAAATCGGTTTGTAATTTTGATCAAAATATTTTCTCGTTCAAGCTCGAGTTTAGATATCATCGAATTCCATGAGTTTGTAATTCTCAATCTTTAAGGTCAATCTCTAGGATTGAGTAATATAAGTCTTAAAAGCTGATTTTTGATCTTTAAGGAGATTATCCTTTCTGGGGATCTGATTCATTAGTCTTATCAAGCTAATTTGCACGGTGCCCCCCATTGTACGAGATAAATCCTTCTCATGGTTAGGATAAATCTGACCACTTGGCGACCCTGTTTGATGCTGAGGTCCGTGGATTTCCTGCTGATTTTAGTGATGACTTTTCTAGATTTTTCGTCAACCTACAGCTGGTCTGAACGACAACTTCTTGACCTAAATCAAGAAGCGCGTGTCTTTTTCGGAAGACTTTACTTCCTTTTAATGATGGAATTGATTCATCGTGTAGATCCATCTTTCTTACAGTAAATCGGGTAAAACTGTTTAGTTTAGTCCAAAACAAAAGTATCTTTAATTATTTGTTACAGAAATATGTGACATATGTTTAAAATAACTTGGTAAATTTTCCCACACTTGGCTTTTATTTTTCTTTTTATTGTCCTCTATTCCATTTTAAATGAATTTTAACATTTTGGTTTGTTTCTCAATTTATGTCCTTTTCAAGGTAACAATAATTTCGGTGTTAACACCTAGTTTTATCGTTCATAAATATGTATAAACATGATTTTGAGTTCATTTAATTGAAAATTTTGAAAAATTTTACTAGAATTGGGTAGTCAGTATATAAGACTAGGGCTGTTCTTTATTATCAGAGAGCACTAGATTCTAATACAACTACTGCTTTACTAGTATTTCTAATGGTAACCAAGTGTATAAAGTAAAAATTTTAAAATCCGAAAGAATTTAACCCCTTCCCACACTTAAGATCTTGCAATGCCCTCATTTGCAAGAAATCAGTAACAATTTAAATTATTGAGGGTGATTAGCGTAGAAATGATTAAATTTTACCAAAGTATCCAAACATATTGGCGTTTGTTTTGAATGATAAATGGTGCACATCATTTGTTCATTCCGTCTTGTTGTTATTTCACATATATTTTGCATCTTGTCGTCAAAATTAGTTGCTTTTGCTGAACTTAATGCCAGTCTTTGAAAATGCGTTGTTTTACCCTGTTGTGTACATAAGATAAACTGCAAACATATATACATATTTTTGAAGTTTGGTATATTACCCCACATTCAAAAATTATTAAAATCTAATAATAAAAGTTAGAAAATTATAAAAACTATTACAATATCAACATAAGTGTTAAATGTAGTAACATTACAAAAATAAAATAAATAAAACTAAATAAACTAGGGTTGATACTGATACCAGTAGGGGTTCCATGCATAACCGTATGTGTAATAGAATGCTTCAGCTGGGTTATAAGTAGGATACGGTGGTTGGATCTCTATAGTCCAAGGAGGAAATACGGGCTTTGGAGTAGGAATATAGTTTCTACCTACATGTTGGCAATGAGCTATGATGTTGTTTTGATGAACTTGCCAATCTTCAAATGCTCGATGTCTAGCATTTTCATACTCTTGTGAAGCTATAAACCTTTGCATTTCTGTCATTTCATTTCCCCCTCCCACATTACCTGGCTGTTGATTTCTTTCCACCTGTGGATGTCTTCCATTATATGGTACTGCGGCGTTATTTCGCCTCTTCAAAACCTTAGCACCATGATATACATTTAAACCAATTGTATCGTGGGGTTCTGGTTCTTCGATTAATAATCCCCCCCGACTTATATCCACATCGAGATACTCAGCAATTAATGTAATAAATATACCACCTCCTATTATACTGTGCGGTCTCATCCCCCTAACCATAGCTGATAAATAATAACCCACACAATAAGGTATACTTACAGCGCTTTGTGGGTCTCGAATACACATGTGGTAAAATAAATCTTGCTCATTTACCTTTTCCTTATTTTTACCTCGCTGTGTAATCGAGTTCGCTAGAAACCTGTGAATTATTCTTAACTCAGCTCTATCTATATCCGTATAAGAGTAATTTCTCCCTTTAAATCAGTGATGGCTAGTCATTTGACTCCATACACCATGCGTATCAAAATTTTCATCAATCTTCCTACCATTTAATATCAACCCTTGACAATCGGCAGATGCTAGCTCCTCAGGCGTATATATACGTAAGGCCTGAGCCATGTCTAGTAGAGACATGTGGCGCATCGAACCTCCTAACAAAAATCTAATAAAAGTTCGATCGATTAAACTAGCTACCCGATCATTTATTTCTATACTACACAATAATTCTTCACACCATACTTTATATACAGGTCTACGCATGTTGAATAAACGTACCCAATCATTAAAAGTAGAATTACCATACTTCTGTGTAAGTAATTCTCTAATTGGCTCGGCCAATTCCACTACCTCTAATGGTTCCCATTCTATTACCCTAGGTACTTCAACAGCTTTAGAATGAAGAGTGTGCAAGCCCCTTTGGTATTTTGGATAATCTATCCAACGTCTGTCTAATCTCAAGTTCGGGTGCAAATCTTCCACGTGCATATCTGAAAATGTCATAACTGGATGAGGTATATCTTGTTTGTAATAGTTATCAACATCCTATTGTTCCGCATTCTCAAGAGGAGCAATGCGAGCTTGGGATGAAGATTCACCCCTTTCAGTCTGCAAAACATATCAAACACAATTTTTGTGCATCCAAATATGCATTAGTGTCAGCAAAATCATCAATCAAAATAATTACAATGACATGTTCAATTTATATCAAACTTATGCTCATTTTCATATTTTTATCAAATCTACACATTTTCAAATAAGCATATACGAAAATGTTCGCCAAGTTCATAAGCATTCAACTCAAATAACATGTCAAAATAATCATTATTAGCAATTAAACAAGTTTCAAATGGCATTATCTCTCAAAAATCAAGTTCATGAAGTTTAGACTTGAAAAAGTCCACTTTAATTCTCAAAAATCATGTTTAGGCTCAAAGTTTGGATCATTTAACTACCTAAATATGTTGCACTACTTAATTTAGCAATAATTCATGACAAAAATCTGCCATAACCTGTTTATATCAAAAAGCCCCAAATTGCTCAAGAACACAAACCCTAGATTACTCAAAATTTGAAGTTTAAGGCTTCTAATTATGTTAAATAGCATCAATCTAGGTTATACAAGCTTAATACATAAGCAATTTAAGCATAATTACACTAAAAAGCATCAAAATCGAATTGGGTATAAATTTGTTCAAGAACACTAATTTTCGGATTAAATGGGTGTTTTGATGAAGAAATTACCGTTTTCCTTGAGTAATTCCTTGATAGCATCCTTCTCAACATGATTTTGTGAAAGGTTTGATGAAAAATGGCCAAAAATTGCGAATTTGTGATGTGTTTGTGTGTGTATTTTCGCAGTAAAATGGAAATGGGGAAGGAGCTGGTCTGTTTGATGCGTTTTATTTTTTTTCTGGATTTTACAACTTCCGCGAGTCGCGTTGTTTGTACCTTACAAACTCCGCGAGTCGCGGCATTAATATATATATATATATATATATATATATATATATATATATATATATTTTAAAAAACCTTTTACTAATTAAAACTTATAATTAATTAAATTTTAAAAATTTTGTTTCTTTTTAGGATGAGGGCGTTTCGGAACGATGTCCTAGTCCGTCCCTCGACAAAATTTTAAAATTTGTCAATTTAAAGCGCGGTTTTAAAAGCAAGATTTTTGGGTTTTTTTTAATGTTTTTGGCATACTTTAATTCAATAAGATTAAAAATAATGATAATAAAAGTTCTCGTCCCTCCCTCGGGTAAAGCAATTTCGGTTCAACGACCTAGTCTTCAACTTACGACGAATTTTTAAAAATCATATTTTTAACTTAGCAAAATAAAGTAAATTTTTGTTTTTAAATTCACACCAAACTTAAATTTAAAATGCATAAAATTAAAAATTCACACCAAACTTAAATTATATTTTTGTTTTTATACATACAAACTTATATTAAAAATATTAATTTTTGAAATATTTACAATTTTAAATATATTGATTTAATTTTAACAAGTTTACAATATTATTTTAATACTAATTTATTAATTTTAAAAACATGGTAAAAATAAAATTAAAAATCTTTTTGGCTTTTATCCCACTTTAATCAATCAAATATTATCAAAAATATACGCCCCTCTTTTCGGTAAAGTAATTTCGGTTACATAACCTAATTTAACTCATGACGAATTTTTGAAATATTTTGGGTTGATTGATTAAAGATATTTATACCTTAAGAATAAATGTTAAATTTCGCAGTGATGTAATAAATTTTTGTATGATATCAATAATTTCGGTTGCAAGACCTAATTTCATCGAATACCAATTTAATAGTTTATAGCGAACAAATTAGCGTTTATAATCAAAAGGTTAAAAAAAATAAAAATAAAAATAGAAAAATAAAAATGAAAACTATACAAACTTACATGTGAAATATATTTCTTAGTGATATGCTCTAGCCCACTCATAAGATAGTCGGACTAATTGATTTTCCATGGCTACATAGGCGTAACCTCGAGTATTTAATGTTTTTTCTTCTAAACATATGAACGGTCCATCTCTGCATAAAGTAACAAATTCGGTGTTTGAATAGGTTTGATTATTTGAACATTTACCTTCGTGTGACCATTTTCCGCATTTGTGACATCTTTCAAGGTGTCGTGCTCTTCTTTCCACTGCGGATTTTGATTTTCCTTTACCAAATTGCAACTTATTATTTTCGCATCTGGATTCTTTTCTTACTCCGTCCAATTTTTCTCTGATTACTGATACCAGTTCACTCGGAAGTGTGTCATTATTACGTTTAGTAATCAAAGCGTGTAGCATTAGGCCATGGTTTAGTTCACAGGAAGTCTTCATTTCGTAAAACCTAAAAAAAATAAAAATTCAGAATGGGGGAAGAAGACTAGTTCTTTAGGGTCTGCTAGGGAAAGACCATTCGGGTTCCATTTTCGAGAACTACACGAAAACAAAAAATCTAACTCTAACAGAAATACATATTATCCTTTAAAGACTTGATTCTCCCCACACTTAGTTAGCTGTGGTGTTGAAATTGTGATTCACTTCATTGTCAACTTCCATCGGACTATCTATGTAGTGTTTAACTCTGTGACCATTAACCTTAAATTCAATCCCATTTGAATTTATTAATTCTACTGTTCCATATGGGAAAATTCTTTTGACTATGAATGGTCCAGACCATCTTGATTTCAATTTTCCAGGAAATAGCTTGAATCGTGAATTGAAAAGAAGAACTCTGTCTCCTTCTTTAAATTCTTTTGAACTTCTGATTCTTTTATCATGCCATTTCTTCGTTCTTTCTTTATAGATTAACGAATTTTCGTATGCTTCATGTCTTAATTCTTCTAATTCGTTTAGTTGATTTAACCGTAGATGTCCAGCTTCATGTAAATCAAGATTACATGTCTTCAAAGCCCAAAATGCTTTGTGTTCAATTTCTACTGGAAGATGACATGCTTTTCCATAAACGAGTCTAAAAGGTGTGGTTCTAATTGGAGTTTTGTAGGCTGTTCTAAAAGCCCAGAGTGCATCCTCCAATTTAATGGACCATTCCTTCGGATTTGTTCCTACGGTTTTCTCTAGAATACGTTTTAAAGCTCGGTTGGTATTTTCAACTTGTCCACTTGTTTGTAGATGATATGCGGTGGAGATTTTATGAGTTACTCCATATCTCTTAAGAACTTTCTCAAGTTGATTATTACAGAAATGAGTTCTCCGATCACTTATTAAAGCTTTCGGTGTTCCAAACCTTGCAAAAAGACGTTTTCAAAAGTTAACTACAACTCGTGCATCGTTAGTTGGGAGAGCTTGTGCTTCCGCCCATTTAGATACATAATCAATGGCTACGAGAATGTAGAGATTATTATGAGATTTTGGAAATGGACCCATAAAGTCAATACCCCAAATGTCAAATACTTCACATACTTGAATGACATTTTGTGGCATTTCATCACGTTGACTTATTTTTCCGGCCCTTTGACAAGCATCACAGGATTTGCAAAGAAGGTGTGCGTCTTTGTAAATTGTAGGCCAATAGAATCCAGCATCATAAACTTTTCTTGCTGTTAGTTGAGGCCTATAATGCCCTCCTGTTGGTCCCGTGTGACAATGGTTTAAAATTTTACTAGCTTCATCTCCGAATACACATCGGCGTATTATTCCATCGGGACAACTTTTAAACAAATGTGGATCTTCCCAGAAATAGTGTTTTATATCACTAAAGAATTTCTTTCGTTTTTGGTACGACAATCCTTTTTCAAGGAATCCACATACTAAGTAGTTTGCATAGTCTGCAAACCATGGAATTTCATTATGATCTATCTTCAATAGATATTCATCAGGAAAGTTGTCTTGTATGGCCGATTCATTTAGAACTTCTAATTCAGGATTTTCAAGACGAGAAAGATGATCAGCGGCGAGATTTTCTGCTCCTCTTTTATCTCGGATTTCAATATCGAACTCTTGTAAGAGTAAGATCCATTGGATTAATCGTGGTTTAGCATCATGTTTCAAAAATAGGTATCTAAGAGCAGAATGGTCAGTATAGACCACCGTTTTTGCTAGAACGAGATATGAACGAAATTTGTCAAAAGCAAAGACAATAGCAAGGAGTTCTTTTTCAGTAGTTGTGTAGTTCGTTTTTGCTCCTTGTAACGTCTTACTAGCATAATATATAGGTTGAAATCTTTTTTCAATCCTTTGTCCTAAAACGGCTCCCATTGCAAAATCACTTGCATCGCACATTAGTTCAAACGGTAGATTCCAATTTGTTGTTATCATGATCGGCGCATTAGTGAGTTTCTCTTTAAGAATATTAAAAGATTTGATGCATTCATCTGAAAAGATGAATGGAGCATCCTTTTCTAAGAGTTTATTCATAGGAGTGGCAATTTTAGAAAAATCTTTTATAAAACGTCGGTAAAAACCGGCATGCCCTAGAAAACTCCTAACTCCTCTAACATTGGTGGGATGTGAAAGTTTAGCAATTACATCTACTTTAGCTCTATTCACTTCGATTCCTTCCTTTGAAATTTTATGACCAAGAACGATGCCTTTTTTAACCATGAAATGGCATTTCTCCCAATTAAGTACTAGATTTGATTGTTCGCATCTAATAAGCATTCGTTCCAGATTAACTAGACATGATTCAAATGTATCACCGAAGACTGAAAAGTCATCCATGAAAACTTCCATGCATTCTTCTATCATGTCGTGAAAAATCACCATCATGCACCTTTGAAAGGTTGCAGGGGCGTTGCAAAGTCCAAATGGCATGCGTTTGTAAGCAAAAGCACCATAAGGGCACGTGAACGTGGTTTTATCTTGGTCTTCGGGTGCTATTGGAATTTGAAAATATCCAGAAAAACCATCTAGAAAACAACAGTAACTGTTTCCGGCTAATCTTTCTAACATTTGATCAATAAAAGGTAAGGGAAAGTGATCTTTTCTGGTGGCGTCATTTAATTTTCTATAATCAATACATACACGCCATCCTGTTACAGTCCTAGTAGGAATAAGCTCATTTTTCTCATTTGTGATGACAGTCATGCCACCCTTCTTAGGCACGCATTGAACTGGGCTTACCCATGGACTATCAGAAATTGGATAAATTAAACCTGCATCAAGCAGTTTAATAATTTCTTTCTTAACAACATCTTGCATATTAGGATTTAGTCTTCATTGGCGTTGCACATACGTTTTATGACCTTCTTCCATAAGGATTTTATGTGTGCAATACAAAGGACTTATTCCTTTAATATCATGAATTTTCCATGCAATGGCTGGTTTATGAGCTTTTAACACAGAAATGAGTTGTGATTTCTCATTTTCAGTAAGAGAAGACGATATTATTACAGGTAATTCAGATTCACCATGTAAATAAGCATATTCCAAATGGTTTGGAAGTGGCTTTAACTCTAATGTTGGTGGTTCTTTTATCGATGATTTATATCGATATCTGTCTTCTTCTTTTAGCATTTGAATTTCTTCTGTTGTTGGTTCATATCCATTAGCTATTAGTGTAGCTAACATTTCAGTTTCATCAATTGGTTCAGTTCCTTCTCCTAAAGAACATTCTCCTGTTCCTTGTAATTCAGGAAATTCTTCTAACAATTCTGCATGTGAATCTATAGTTTGAATATAATAACATGTATCATCTGCAGATTGCGGTTGTTGCATAGCTCTATCAACTGAAAAGGTAACACTCTCGTCCTCTATACTTAGGGTCAGTTTCTTTCCAAACACATCTATCATTGCTTTAGTCGTGTTTAAGAATGGTCTTCCTAATATTAGAGGAACTTGAGAATCTTCTTCCATGTCCTGAACAACAAAATCTACTGAAAATACTAAAGTACCAACTTTAACTAACATGTTCTCCATTATCCCTCTCGGATATTTTATTGATCGATCGGCTAGTTGTATACTTATTCTTGTTGGTTTTAATTCTCCAAGGTCTAGTTTAGTGTATAGTGAATATGGCATTAAATTTATACTAGCACCTAAGTCTGCCAATGCTTCTATTGAACTAAGACTACCCAGAAAACATGGAATTATGAAACTTCCTGGATCAGATAATTTTTCTGGTATCTTATTCAACAGCACTGCTGAACAATTAGCATTCATAGTAACAGCTGAGAGTTCTTCCATTTTCTTTCTATTTGATATTAGATCTTTCAGAAATTTAGCATATCTAGGCATTCCTGAAATTACATCAATGAAAGGAAGATTTACATTTATCTGTTTAAACATATCCAAGAATTTGGATTGCTCGGCTTCAAGTCTCTCTTTTTTCATTTTACTCGGGTAAGGAAGTGGTGGTTGGTATGGTTTAACATAAGGTTTAGCCTTAACTGTGTTATCTTCATTAACCTTTTCAACTACCGGTTCTTTTTCCTTATCTTGTTCAGGTTGTGGTTCTTGTGGAGTAGGAATAGCTTCATCAGAAATTACAGGTATTTCAGGTGGTTTAAGTGTTGTACCACTTCTTGTGGTAATGGCTTTAGCTGTTTCATTCCGGGGGTTAGCATTTGTATCACTAGGTAAACTTCCCGGTTTTCTTTCACCTATTAACCTTGCTAGGTTACTTACTTCTTGTTCCAAATTTTGAATAGAAGCTTGTTGATTTCTAAATGCTTAAGCATTTTGTTCATTGGTTTATTTTTGAGATGTGAAAAACTGTGTTTGAGATTCAACTAGCTTCGTCATCATATCTTCTAAATTCAGCTTTTTATCATCGGTTTGTGGTGGTTTGTTTTGAAATTAGGTCTTTGCTGATTGTAAGTATTATTGGATACTTGTTGATTGCTAGGACCTTGTTGGTTGTTGTATGGAACATTTCAGTTATAATTCTGGTTTTGATTGTAAATTGGTCTTGGCGGTTGATAATTATTCTGATAATTATTTCCAGGCCTTTGGTTTATGTATGAAACATTTTCTCTTTGTTCCATTGTTAGTTCAATACTGAGACAATCTTTTGTCAAATGTGGTCCTCCACACTGCTCACAACTAATTCGTATTGAGTGTATATCCTTAGTCATCTTTTCCATTCGTCTCTCGGCAGCATCTATCTTTGCAGAAATGGAATCTAAGTCATGGCTAGAATCGGCTCTAGCTGCTTTAGATGATCTAACGATATCTTTTTCTTGGTGCCACTCATGTGAGTGGGAAGCAGTGTTATCAATAATTTTGTAAGCATCAGTTTCTGTTTTCTTCATAATAGAACCACCAGCTGCTATATCGATGTCTTTCCTTGTAGTGATGTCGCATCCTTGGTAGAATATTTGTACTATTTGACAGGTGTCTAAACCATGTTGCGGACATCCTCTTAATAACTTTCCAAATCTAGTCCACGCCTCATATAGAGTTTCATTTGGTTTCTGTGTGAACGTAACAATTTCTCCTTGAAGTCTTACGGCTTTAGATGCCGGAAAGAATTGTTTAAGAAATTTTTCAACTAAAACGCCCCATGTATCAATCGCCCCTTCAGGTAACGATTCCAACCAATCTTTGGCTTCTCCCTTTAAAGTCCAGGGAAATAACATGAGATATATCTGTTCATCCTCAACTTCTCTTATTTTAAATAGTGTGCAGATCCTATTAAAGGTATGAAGATGTTCATTTGGATCTTCCTTCGGTGCACCACTAAATTGATATTGATTAGTCACCATGTGTAGAATTTGTCCTTTGATTTCATAATCTGGCGCATTAATGTCAGGATGAGTAATTGCGTGACCTTGGCCAGTGCGTTTAGCTCGCATTCGGTCTTCCATACTTAGAGGTTCCAGATTCTCCATGATTGAATTTGTTGAATCTGAATCACTAGAGGATTCTGATTTAATGGTTCGTTCATCAACAATCTCTGTTCGAATGATTGGTGGTTCTGGAGGAAAAATTAATGGTTCAGGATCTATGAATTGTCCCTAAATATTCTCCGGATTCTCAATTATGAGGTCGGGTTCAAAAAATGGATTATCGGAATTTTGAATTGGAGTACTTGGTCGACTGGATGACGATTTTAAAGGAAAATCAACGGCGACAATATTAGCTAGATGTCTTGATCGAGTTACATGTGGTGAACGTAAAAAAGGTGGTGAACGTCTTGCTCGGTGCATTCACTGAATATCCTATTAGTTTTTAAAAGGAAATAAAAATTATATAAGTTATCCAATTAATAGACTTTTCTGATTTTGCCCACGTTTCGAATAGCCAAAAGATGCAGCAGAGGGGCAGGATTCGTTTGGTCTCAATATAATTGAGTACTGTTTGGCTCCAATAACCCGGTCCACGTACAAATCCAACTATTACTACGAACCAGAAAATTTTGATGTCTATCAATTTAACCACTTAAAATAAATTTTCGTAATTTAAAGAAATTTAGATAAGAAATAGAGAAAATTCTAAGTCCTAAAACTAGAATTGCGAGAAATAAGAAAGAAAAAGAGGGCGTCGGAAAAGGTCGAAAAAGAAAAGGGTTGAAAAATAAAAGGCGTCGAAAAATAAGAAAGAAAAAAAATGACTATAAAACTTTAAAACACTCGACTAACCCAACCTTATTATTATCACTAACTTAAAATTAAAATTGCAAATTGAGATTACTAATTGGAGTGATAATTGATACATAGGTAAAAGGCGTCGAAAAATAAAAATAAGAAAGTAGCGCGTCGAAACTTAAGAAGGAACTAAAAACTAAAAATTAAAAGTTGCGTCTAAAAATATTAAAGCTTACAAGTAAAACTATATCCCAAATGGCAATATCTTTAAAAAAAATACTAAAACTTAGATAGGCGTCGCAAAATTCTAAAGCACCTAAATCTTAGTCTAAAGAGAAAGCACTTAAGGAATTTTACGGCAAAACCTAAAAATCTAGAAGTAAAAATAAGCTACGGCAAAATACTAGAACTTAAAACTAAAAATGAGCGAAAAATACAAAAATTACGCTAAAAACGAATAAAAAGGGACAAAATATAAAAATAAACTAAAAGTTGTAAAAAGTACAATTTTTATAAAAATATTATTTTTATATTATTTATTTTATAAAACTATTAATTTTATAAACTAATTAAACTAATTAAACTTAAAATACAAATTAAATAAATAAAACTAAATTAATTAATTATTTTAAAATACTAACCCTAATTAGGGTTTTAATTAAATAATAATAATTACACCGTAATTAATGCAGAATAGGGTTTCTATTCGTGTCAGGGTGGCTCCGCGAGTCGCGGTGCCACGTACCGGAAAAACTCCGCGAGTCGCGGGGTTTGAAAATTCAAATGAGGTGCAGGTATAAATTCGATAGTTTCAGTTTTTTTATATATTTTTTTCTTTTCTGTTTTTAATTTAATTAAAATATTTATATAAATTAAATAAAAGTTATATTTTAAAAACTAAAGTAGAAATAAAATACTTTATAATTTTAAAAATCTTAAAAATAAATTTATATATATATTTTTTTTATTCGGTTTTTTTTATATTTTTGATATTTAAAAAAATGTATTTTTACAAAAACTAAATAAAACTTAATAAAAATCTTTTTTTTCATGTGTGTGGCGTTTCGCTTCGGCGTTCCCCGGCAGCGGCGCCAAAAATACTTGATGTGCGCAGAGGTGTATATAAAATAGCTTTATTTTTACTAGGAAAAACTATTAAATACGATATAATTTTACACAAGATATTTATTTATTTATAGAATGGATATACTTAAACCTTGCTACAACACTTATAGGCAGTGTACCTAATCGTACAGTAGTGTAGTTTTTAGTAAGTCCGGTTCGTCCACAGAGAATCTTTTAAACAAAGCTTAACGCTATATTAGTTTTAATTTATAAAAATAAAAATATATATATAAGTAATATTATTAATATAAAGGGGGGTTTTTACCGTTTAATGACCGGTTTGTCGATTTTTAAAACTTTAGTCGCTGTTAAAACCTAATGTAAAATATTAAATAAATAAAAGACTTAATTTAAAGCGTAAAGTAAATAACGATAATGAAATTGCGATAAATAAAAGTGCGATAAAATAAAATACAATAATTAAAAAGTACGATAATTAAAAGTACAATGAAATACAATAATAATAAATAAAAGTGCGATAATTAAAAGTGAAATTAAATATAAAATAAAGGAAATTAAATATGAAATAAAAGAATTATGCTTATTTAAACTTTCGTAATCATGATGTTTGACGTGTTGATTTTTAGTTTATCCACATGGGTTAATTGTCCTTTGTCCTGGATTATTTAATATGTCCGTCTGGTTTTTGTCCATAACAGTCCATCAGTCATAAATATAAAGTGCAAGTATCCTCGTCAAATTATCTTTATACCCGAAGTCAAATATTCCAACTAATTGGGGACTTAAACTGTAACAAGATTTTAATACTTTGTTTAATAATTACACCAGGTTATCGACTGCGTGTAACCCAAGGTTTTAATAATTTGTTATCAATTATGCCAAGTGTCCTTGTACATAATTTCACCCCTGTTTTAATAATTCCATAGACTATTAATCCATTCCCGTGTCCGGTTAAATGAACGATTATTCGTACATATAAATACCCCGCCCATCGTGTCCGATTGAGTGTATATGGTTATTTATAGGGATGTCCAATTGTAAATCTTTATATTAAAATTAACAAACTATCATTTAGTTAAACAAATATAAAGCCCGTTAATAGCCCATAGTCTAATTTCCACAAGTGTCGTTCTTTTGTCCAAACCCCAATTATGGTACAAAGCGCAATTACCCAATTTTAGTAATTAGCCCAACATCATGATTACTTTGGTATTAAATAAGCATAATAATAACTTAGCTACGAGACATTAAATTAAAAAGGTTGAACATAACTTACAATGATTAAAAATAGCGTAGCGTTACACGGACAAAATTTCGACTTACACCCTTACAACATTCACTAACATACCCTTATTATTAGAAATTAAAATTAAAATTAAAATATAAATTATATATATATATTTACGTATATAGAGAGAGATGATATATGGATATATAAAATGTTCAGAATGCGCGAGCTTTTATAGGCATTTTTGTCCAGGACAGCTCCGCGAGTCGCGGTATTTTTGTTCTTCAAACTCCGCAAGTCGTGGAGTTTGACTTTACAGCTCACTCCAATTTAGATCTTTACTTGCCGACGGATTTTAATAATATAAATATAATATAAATATATAATTTATATAATTAATTATATATTATATTATATTTATATACATAATTAATTTGTAACTTTCGGTCCGTTGCGTCGAGCGTTGAGAGTTGACTCTGGTCCCGGTTCCGGATTTTCGAACGTCCTTGCGTACAATTTAATATCTTGTACTTTGCGTTTTGAATCTTGTACTCTTGTAATTTCGAGACGTTTCTTATCAATAATTGGAACCTCTTTGATTGTATTTTGTACTTTTGAGCTTTTTGGTCGTTTGCGTCTTCAATTCGTCGAATCTGTCTTTTGTCTTCACCTTTTATTATTTAAACGAATATCACTTGTAAATAGAACAATTGCAACTAAAAGCTTGTCTTTCTTGAGGGATAATGTTATGAAATATATGTTCGTTTTTAGCATTATCAATAATCCTTTTTCAGGAAATCCACATACTAAATAGTTTGCATAGTCTGCAAACCATGGAATTTCATTATGATCTATATTCAATAGATATTCATCAGGAAAGTTGTCTTGTATGGCTGATTCATTTAGAACTTCTAATTCAGGATTTTCAAGACGAGAAAGATGATCAGCGGCGAGATTTTCTGCTCCTCTTTTATCTCAGATTTCAATATCAAACTCTTGCAAGAGTAAGATCCAACGGATTAATCTTGGTTTGGCATCTTGTTTCGAAAATAGGTATCTAAGAGCAGAATGGTCGGTATAGACCACCGTTTTAGCTAGAACGAGATATGAACGAATTTTGTCAAAAGCAAAGACAATAGCAAGTAGTTCTTTTTCAGTAGTTATGTAATTTGTTTGTGCTCCTTGTAACATCTTACTAGTATAATATATAGGTTGAAATCGTTTTTCAATCCTTTGTCCTAAAACGGCTCCCATTGCAAAATCACTTGCATCGCACATAAGTTCAAACGGTAAATTCCAATTTGGAGTTATCATAATCGGCACATTAGTGAGTTTTTCTTTAAGAATATTAAAAGATTTAATACATTCATCTGAAAAGATGAATGGAGCATCCTTTTTTAGGAGTTTATTCATAGGAGTGGCAATTTTAGAAAAATCTTTTATGAAACGTCGGTAAAAACCGGCATGCCCTAGAAAACTCCTAACTCCTCTAACATTGGTGGGATGTGGAAGTTTAGCAATTACATCTACTTTAGCTCTATCCACTTCAATTCCTTCCTTTGAAATTTTATGTCCAAGAACGATGCCTTCTTTAACCATGAAATGACATTTCTCCCAATTAAGTACTAGATTTGATTGTTCGCATCTAATAAGCATTCGTTCAAGATTAAATAGACATGTTTCAAAAGTTTCACCGAAGACTGAAAAGTCATCCATGAAAACTTCCATGCATTCTTCTATCATGTCGTGAAAAATCGCCATCACGCACCTTTGAAAGGTTGCAGGGGCGTTGCAAAATCCAAATGGCATGCATTTGTAAGCAAAAGTACCATAAGGGCATGTGAACGTGGTTTTCTCTTGGTCTTCGGGTGCTATTGGAATTTGAAAATATCCGGAAAAACCATCAAGAAAACAATAGTAACTATTTCCGGCTAATCTTTCCAACATTTGATCAATGAAAGGTAAGGGAAAGTGATCTTTTCTGGTGGCGTCATTTAATTTTCTATAATCAATACATACACGCCATCCTGTTACAGTCCTAGTAGGAATAAGCTCATTTTTCTCATTTGTAATGACAGTCATGCCACCCTTCTTAGGCACGCACTGAACTGGGCTTACCCATGGACTATTAGAAATTGGATAAATTAAACCTGCATCTAGCAGTTTAATTATTTCTTTCTTAACAACATCTTGCATATTAGGATTTAATCTTTGTTGACGTTGCGCATACGTTTTATGACCTTCTTCCATGAGGATTTTATGTGTGCAATACGAAGGACTTATTCCATTAATATCATGAATCTTTCATGCAATGGCTGGTTTATGAGCTTTTAACACAGAAATGAGTTGAGATTTTTCATTTTCAGTAAGAGAAGACGATATTATTACAGGTAATTCAGATTCACCATGTAAATAAGCATATTCCAAATGGTTTGGAAGTGGCTTTAACTCTAATGTCGGTGGTTCTTCTATCGATGATTTATATCGATATCTGTCTTCTTCTTTTAGCATTTGAATTTCTTCTGTTGTTGGTTCATATCCATTAGCCATAAGTGTAGCTAACATTTCAGTTTCATCAATTGGTTCAGTTCCTTCTCCTAAAGAACATTCTCCTGTTCCTTGTAATTCTGGAAATTCTTCTAACAATTCTGCATGTGATTCTATAGTTTGAATATAATAACATGTATCATCTGCAGATTGCGGTTGTTGCATTGTTCTATCAACTGAAAAGGTAACACTCTCGTCCTCTATACTTAGAGTAAGTTTCTTACCGAACACGTCTATCATTGCTTTAGCCGTGTTTAAGAATGGTCTTCCTAATATGAGAGGAACTTGAGAATCTTCTTCCATGTCCAGAACAACAAAATCTACTGGAAATACTAAAGTACCAACTTTAACTAGCATGTTCTCCATTATCCCTCTAGGATATTTTACTGATCTATCTGCTAGTTGTATACTTATTCTTGTTGGTTTCAATTCTCCAAGGTCTAGTTTAGTGTATAGTGAATACGACATTAAATTTATACTAGCACCTAAATCTGCCAATGCTTCTATTGAACTAAGACTACCCAGAAAACATGGAATTGTGAAACTTCCTGGATCAGATAGTTTTTCTGGTATTTTATTCAACAGCACTGCAGAACAATTAGCATTCATAGTAACAGCCGAGAGTTCTTCCATTTTCTTTCTATTTGTGATTAGATCTTTCAAAAATTTAGCATATCTAGGCATTCCTGAAATCACATCAATAAAAGGAAGATTTACATTTATCTGTTTAAACATATCCAAGAATTTGGATTGCTCGGCTTCAAGTTTCTCTTTTCTCATTTTACTCGGGTAAGGAAGTGGTGGTTGGTATGGTTTAACATAAGGTTTAGCTTTAACTGTGTTATCTTCATTAACCTTTTCAACTACTGGTTCTTTTTCCTTATCTTGTTCAGGTTGTGGTTCTTATGGAGTAGGAATAGCTTCATTAGAAATTACAGGTATTTCAGGTGGTTTAAGTATAATACCACTTCTTGTAGTAATGGCTTTAGCTGTTTCATTCCGGGGGTTAGCGTTTGTATCACTTGGTAGACTTCCCGGTTTTCTTTCACCTATTAACCTTGCTAGGTTACTTACTTCTTGTTCCAGATTTTGAATAGAAGCTTGTTGATTTCTAAATGCTTGAGCATTTTGTTCATTGGTTTGTTTCTGAGATGTGAAAAACTGTGTTTGAGATTCAACTAGCTTCGTCATCATATCTTCAAAATTCGGCTTTTTATCATCGGTTTGTGGTGGTTTGTTTTGAAAATTAGGTCTTTGCTGATTGTAAGTATTATTAGATACTTGTTGATTACTTAGACCTTGTTGGTTGTTTTATGGAACATTTCGATTATAATTCTGGTTTTGATTGTAGATTGGTCTTGGCGGTTGATAATTATTCTGATTATTATTTCCAGGCCTTTGGTTTATGTATGAAACATTCTCTCTTTGTTCCATTGTTAGTTCAATACTGAGACAATCTTTTGTCAAATGTGGTCCTCCATACTGGTCACAACTAATTCATATTGAGTGTATATCCTTAGTCATCTTTTCCATTCGTCTCTCGACAGCATCTATCTTTGCGGCAATGGAATCTAAGTCATGGCTAGAATCGGCTCTAGCTGCTTTAGATGATCTAACGATATCTTTTTCTTGGTGCCACTCATGTGAGTGGGAAGCAGTGTTATCAATAATTTTGTAAGCATCAGTTTCGGTTTTCTTCATAATAGAACCACCAGCTGCTATATCTATGTCTTTCCTTGTAGTGATGTCGCATCCTTGGTAGAATATTTATACTATTTGACAGGTGTCTAAACCATGTTGCGGACATCCTCTCAATAACTTTCCAAATCTTATCCATGCCTCATATAGAGTTTCATTTGGCTTCTGTGTGAACGTAACAATTTCTCCTTGAAGTCTCACGGCTTTGGATGCCGGAAAGAATTGTTTAAGAAAATTTTCAACTAAAACATCCCATGTATCAATCGCCCCTTCAGGTAATGATTCCAACCAATCTTTGGCTTCTCCCTTTAAAGTCCAGGGAAATAACATGAGATATATCTGTTCATCCTCCACTTCTCTTATTTTAAATAGTGTGCATATCCTATTAAAGGTACAAAGATGTTCATTTGGATCTTCCTTCGGTGCACCACTAAATTGGCATTGATTAGTCACCATGTGTAGAATTTGTCCTTTGATTTCATAATCTGGCGCATTAATGTCTGGTTGAGTAATTGCGTGACCTTGGCCAGTGCGTTTAGCTCTCATTCGGTCTTCCATACTTAGAGGTTCCAGATTCTCAATAATTGAATTTGTTGAATCTGAATCACTAGAGGATTCTGATTTAATGGTTGGTTCCTCAACAATCTCTGTTTGAATGATTGGTGGTTCCGGAGGAAAGATTAATGGTTCAGGATCTATAAATTGTCCCTGAATATTCTCCTGATTCTCAATTGTGAGGTCGGTTCAAAAAATGGATTATCGGAAATTTGAATTGGAGTACTTGGTCGACTGGATGACGATTCTAAAGAAAAATCAACGGTGACAATATTTGCTAGATGTCTTGATCGAGTTACAGGTGGTGAACGTACAAAAGGTGGTGAACGTTTTGCTCGGTGCATTCACTGAATATCCTATTAGTTTTTAAAAAGGAAGAAAAGTTATATAAGTTATCAAATTAATAGACTTTTCTGATTTTTGCTCACGTTTCGAATAGCCAAAAGATGCAGCAGAGGGGCAGGATTTGTTTGGTCTCAATATAATTGAGTACTGTTTGGCTCCAATAACCCGGCCCACGTACAAATCTAACTATTACTACGAACCAGAAAATTTTGATGTCTATCAATTTAACCACTTAAAATAAATTTTCGTAATTTAAAGAAATATTAGATAAGAAATAGAGAAAATTCTAAGTCCTAAAAACTAGAATGGCGAGAAATAAGAAAGAAAAACTGCGCGTCGAAAAACGTCGAAAAATAAAAGGGTTGAAAAATAAAAGGCATCGAAAAATAAAAATAAGAAAGTAGCGCGTCTAAACTTAAAAAGGAACTAAAAACTAAAAACGGCGTCGCAAAATTCTAAAGCACCTAGATCTTAGTCTAAAGAAAAAGCACTTAAGGGAATTTACGGCAAATCTTAAAAATCTATAAGTAAACACAAAATAACTATGGCAAAAACTATTACTTAAAACTAAATACGAGCGAAAAATACAAATATTACGCTAAAAACAAATAAAAAGGAACAAAATATAAAAATAAACTAAAAGTTGTAAAAATTACAATTTTTATTAAAATATTATTTTTATATAAAACTATTAATTTTATATATTTAATAAAACTTAATATAACTTAAAAATACAAATTAATTAAAAACTAAACTAAATAATTTAAAATTAAAACCTAATTAATATTAATATTAATATAATTAACCCTAATTTCACATTAAATGATACCAGGTTTGACCTGTCAGAGGACCTCCGCGAGTGCGGTATGGTCCAGTTCAAATGCTCCGCGAGTCGCGGAGGGTCAAATTTAAGCTGAGAAAGGGTTCGTTTTTTATATAATTTTTTTTTATTTTCTGTTTTTCTATAAATATAATATATATATATATATATATATATATATATATATATATATATATATATATATATATATATATATATATAAATATAAATAAATATTTATATAAAACAATAAAATACTTATATTTAAACTCAAAAATAAAATACTTTTTAACTTTCTATATTTTTTAACAAACTCTTTTTGTATTTTTATATTTTTATATTTTTTTAAAAAACTTATATTTTTATACGAAGGACTTAATAAAAACTTTTACAAAATTATATTATTATTATTTTTATATCATTAGCGTTGCGCTTTCGGCGTTTAAGTTCCCCGGCAGCGGCGCCAAAAATACTTGATGTTAAGCGAGGTGTATATGAAATAGCTTTATTTTTACTAGGAAAAACTATTAAATACGATACAATTTTACACAAGATATTTATTTATTTATAGAATGGATATACCTAAACATTGCTACAACACTTATAGGCAGTGTACCTAATCGTACAGTAGTGTAGTTTTTAGTAAGTTTGGTTCGTTCCACAGGGAATCTTTTAAACAAAGCTTAACGCTATATTAGTTTTAATTTATTAAAATACAAATATATATAAGTAATATTATTATTATAAAAAGGGGGGTTTTTACCGTTTAATGACCGGTTTGTCGATTTTTAAAACTTTAGTCGCAGCTAAAACCTAATGTAAAATATTAAATAAATAAAAGACTTAATTTAAAGCGTAAAGTAAATAACGATAATGAAATTGCGATAAATAAAAGTGCGATAAAATAAAATTACGATAATTAAAGAGTACGAAAATTAAAAGTGCAATTAAATACAATGACAATAAATAAAAGTGCAATTAAATACAATAACAATAAATAAAAGTGCAATAATTAGAAGTGCAATTAAATATGAAAATAAAGGAATTATGCTTATTTAAACTTCCGTAATCATGATGTTTGACGTGTTGATTTTAGTTTATTCCCATGGGTTAATTGTTCTTTGTCCTGGATTATTTAATATGTCCGTCTGGTTTTTGTCCATAACAGTCCATCAGTCATAAATATAAAGTGCGAGTGTCCTCGTCAAATTATCCTTATACCCGAAGTCAAATATTCCAACTAATTGGGGACTTAAACTGTAACAAGGTCTTAATACTTTGTTTAATAATTACACCAGGATATCGACTGCGTGTAACCCAAGGTTTTAATACTTTGTTATCAATTATGCCAAGTGTCCTTGTACATAATTTCACCCATGTTTTAATAATTCCATAGACTATTAATCCATTCCCGTGTCCGGTTAAATGAACGATTATTCGTACATATAAATATCCCGCCCATCGTGTCCGATTGAGTGTATATGGTTATTTATAGGTATGTCCAATTGTAAATCTTTATATTAAAATTAACAAACTATCATTTAGTTAAACAAATATAAAGCCCGTTAATAGCCCATAGTCTAATTTCCACAAGTGTCGTTCTTTTGTCCAAACCCCAATTATGGTACAAAGCCCAATTACCCAATTTTAGTAATTAGCCCAACATCATGATTACTTTGGTATTAAATAAGCATAATAATAACTTAGCTACGAGACATTAAATTAAAAAGGTTGAACATAACTTACAATGATTAAAAATAGCGTAGCGTTACACAGACAGAATTTCGACTTACACCCTTACAACATTCGCGAACATACCCTTATTATTAGAAATTAAAATTAAAATTAAAATTAAAATATAAATATATATACATATACGTTGATGAATGAGGAGAAATATATGTGTAAATTTCGGCTGAATGCTCGGCCTTTTATAGGCCCACGTAATACTATTTGACCTCCGCGAGTGCGGAAGTTTTTGCCTTTATAAGCTCCGCGAGTGCGGAGCTGGGGGTTCCAGCTCACACAAGCTTGGCTCCTAGCTTGCCGACGGTTTTATAATATAATATAATATATATATTAATTTTAAGAATTAATTATATATTATATTATATTCATGTGCATAGTTGACTTGTAATTTTTAGTCCGTTGCGTCGAGCGTTGAGAGTTGACTCTGGTCCCGGTTCCGGATTTTTGAACGTCCTTGCGTATAATTTAATATCTTTTACTTTGTGTTTTTCACATTGTACTCTTGTAATTTTGAGACGTTTCTCATCAATAATTTGAACCTCTTTGCTTGTACTTTGTACTTTTTAGCTTTTTGGTCGTTTGCGTCTTCAATTTGTCGAATCTGCCTTTTGTCTTCACCTTTTAATATTTAAACGAATATTCCTTATAAATAGGACAACTGCAACTAAAAGCTTGTCTTTCTTGAGAGATAATGCTATGAAATATATGTTCGTTTTTAGCATTATCACCAACTCTTCTCTTTTTCTGGGCTTTACCAACACATTATTCTTTGTCATCAAACTTTTGACTGTTAAAGTTGTTTACAGTTTCTGCTGCTTCATTAGCATTTCGAGAACTAATTCACAGTTTGAGATGTTTTTCAGAAACTTCACATTCGAAGTGTGTAAGTTTAGGAGATAGACTTTATATGTATATATAACTATTGAAGTAGAAACGCTGCGAGATTTCAAAATACTGATTGCTGATTTTCAGTAATTGGTATGGCAATTCTTGTTGCAAGATGCGGATGAGTAAGAGATGGAGTTTCAATGAATAAGTATAGTGACTTTTTAGAGAGGTTTAAGTCGAAGGTTTATGAAGTTGTTGATAAGTTTACTGCTAATGTGGTGAGATATGAAAGGTTCACCAGTAACGATGGTGAAAGGGCAGCGTATCTATCGAAGTTATAATAAAATTAGTTTTACTGAAAAGTCGAAGTTGACTTGTTGGAGCTGTGATAAAACTGGCTACTTTGAAAAGAATCGTAAGGTTGTTTTTGCTAATAAATGCTAAAGAATTCAACGCGGGTACGTGTTAAACTATGACTTTAGGTTCGAGAGTTTTTCAGGTACAAGACTTCGGGTAATGTGTGATTGGATCATCATCTCGATTGTTCCTTATTTGAAGTGTCTTCCGAAATTTCGAAGCATTTTAAATGCAACTTGTCATTGTCAATATCCAAAGGATAAATTCGTCATAAATCTCGATTGATTCTCGTATCCTTTTGAGTGTTACAATTAAAAGTGACGTTCTATCTCAGTTTTGAAGTCAAAGTATAGCTTTGAAAAAATGTAAGGATCTAAGAGTGATGGTTTTGCTTATATCTCGAGTTGCATTCTGAGATTTTAAAAATCAGAATAGGCGATTGAATTTGAATGAGTATGGTTGTTTTGATTTCTTATAAAAGAAGGTATACTATTGTGAAAATAGGGAGTATAGTTGATGATTTACTGAATTAGAATCGAAGAATGTAATATATTAATTGTACATTTATATATCTCTCGGGTATTACATACCAGTTAAAAAAAATGTCACAAATAATATTTTGAACAAGAATTTTTCATTACAGTCTTTATGAAAATATATGTATGTATATTTTCTTCAGATGTAATACAGATTTAATGAGTTAATATCATATTAAGCTCATTTGATTTTCGGCTTGGATTAGTAAAGAATAATCTCTAAAACATTAGAGATTACATAATCTTCGCGGAGTATTTTGCTAATGTAATCAATACTTCAATATTTATTCTTATAGATATTTTCTTAGTGAATTATGCTGATGCTCATAAAACTCTTGCTAACTTCACAAGATACGAATGTTGTTTTCCAGTAAGTTTCTAGTACATTGAAGATGAATATGTAAAATCAAACATGTTATTGAATGATACACTTGGTTTATTATGAAACCGAATTCATTTAATTGAATCAAAGATTGTAGTTACGATGGTTAGGTTGTTAACGAAGGATGTACATCATAGCATATTAGTAATATGAATTTAACTGAGTAGCATCTACCCTTTTTTAATTCATATTCAATAGCTTAGTACGAAAGATTTTTATAGTTTCAGCATTCATATATATATAAAAAATATATATATAATTTCTTCAGAAGAATGAGTTAATACTTCATAATTCGTTGATACAAAATACTTGTTGTTGATCAATGATGACGTCCACGGCGATTCTTGAACTGACAGAACTTGTGATGTTATAGGTGCTGCTAGTGCTGATGATGCTGACAGTACTGACGGTGATGGTGGTGCTGACGATATTGTTGATGCTGATGATACTGCCGGTAACTTCTGGTGATGCTGCTGAAGCTTGTGGTATTGAGGCTTGCGATGTGGATGTTACTGGCGGTATTGGTTATGCTGCTGGTGCTGCTGATGGTGTTTGTAATCCTTGCACCATGTGTTCCAAAGCCACCACTCGGGCGTGAAGTTCGTTAATTTCTGCTAGTACACCGGGATAATTGGTGGCTGGAACGAGCGGATGAATAAGATTCGCAATATGGGATAGTATATAATCATGACGAGATACTCTAGCAATGAGTGAGAAAATGGTGTCTCGAACAGGTTCGCCGGTAAGTGCATCAGGTTCATCGCCAAGAGGGCAATGTGGTAGATGGAAGGGATCACCTTCTTCTTGTCTCCAATGGTTGAGTTGACTACGGACCCATCCCCAATTCATCCAAAATAGATGATGGGAAATTGGTTGATCCATTTTGGTGATGCTACTTTCGGAGCTCAGGTAGATATCTATATCGGAATAGCTGTCGGAATCTGAAGAATTCGAACTGGTTGAGGGATTCATCTCGTAGGATCAGGGAAAAAATTTTTGGTATGAAATAGATTGTAGAATTTAGATTTGGTATTCTTCAATTACATAATTTGCATATGTATATATAATACCAAAATTCCGTAAATTACGGAGAATCTTTGAAAAGATGTCAGTCAAAGTTCACATAATAGATGTGCTAAGATAAGAATCCGTCTATACACTATTATGCAATAAATGCAGGAAAACGCGTCTAGACTTAAGATGATAAGCAGGTAATTTCCTAAGGATGATAAGTAGATGATTTCTGACTAGAATTGATAAGCAAACTTTTTGACATGCATACACGGTCGAAGTCCAGACTCACTAATGCATCTTAACAACTATCAGTTAGACACACTAATGCAAGACCTGGTTCGCTAAGACCACCGCTCTGATACCAACTGAAAGGACCCATTCATATACATTATAAACGATTCACAATAGTTGATTACATCGCGAGGTATTTGACCTCTATATGATACGTTTTACAAACATTGCATTCGTTTTTAAAAGACAAACTTTCTTTACATCTAAAATTGACGGCATGCATACCATTTCATATTACATCCAACTATAATTGACTTAATATTAATCTTGATGAACTCAACGACTCGAATGCAACGGTTTTCAAAGTATGTCATGAATGACTCCAAGTAATATCCTTAAAATGAGCTAATGCACAGCGGAAGATTTCTTTAATACCTGAGAATAAACATGCTTTAAAGTATCAACAAAAAGGTTGGTGAGTTCATTAGTTTATCATAATCAATCATTTTCGTAATAGTAATAGACCACAAGATTTCATATGCATAAACGTTTTAATAAAAATATTCTAAGTGGTTGAGCACTTGGTAACCATACTTAACATTTAATCAACGTCGCATATTCCCTTTATTATGAAATCTCACTACACTGTACCAAGTGTAGTCACTGAAACGAAGTACTGTGCAACCATTGAATACTGGTCGTCCAGTCCGGTTGGGGTTGTCAGGCCCGATAGATTTATCAACAGGATTCGCGTTTACAATACCGCATGTAAATGGTAGTTACCAAGCTATTAGGGAAAAATATGCAAAGTGGTACAACTCAACGTAGAATATGTTTTTAGTACTTGTGTCCATTTCGTAAAACAGTTATAAAACAGTGCATGTATTCTCAGCCCAAAAATATATATAAAAAGGGAGTAATGAAACTCACAATACTGTATTTCGTAGCAATTATGTATATGACGGCACTAAACAAGTGCAGGGTTTGTCTCGGATTCACGAACCTATATTAAGTATATATATTTATATGTTGGTCAATATCTGTCTAACAATTTAGGTCAGGTCATAGTGTATCACAATCCTAATGCTCGAGACCGACATGCAAAAGTCAACAAAAGTCAACTTGACCCAAAATGACTTCTAAAATCTATACATGTTTATTATATAACTTATATATAGTTGTTTTATATATTTAAATATATTTATCAGATCTTATTATACTAAATAATACAAGTCATTTATTAATAAATAAAAATTTATATTTAAATTCATATATGATAAAAATATACTTTTATATATCTCAAGTAATAAAATTTATAAAATTCACTTAATATCATAAAAATATAGTGGTATGTATTATTAATGTAATTATATTACGTGTGGTAAAAATATCTTTGTATGCATATTTATTTGATAAAATAATATTGATAATAATAATAATGATAAAAATAATAAAATGATAGTTTCAATAAAAATATTAATTTTTAGTAATAAAGATAATTTTAGTAATAACATCAACTGATAACAATTATAATAATCGTTTTAATAATAATATTAAAATTAATAATAATTCAGTTGACCATATCTTTTAATCCGTTCATCGAACCCACACGATTTCTAAATGAAAAGTTATTAATTTTTCTTTAGCTTTTCAATGACATGCATATCATATACCTTATCTCAGTAGCATATGTATCAAATTCGTGATTTATCATAAACTATTTAACGACGAAACTAAGCATACAAACATGCATAATCATATATACTCGAGCACTAGTCAGGGATACACTATTAATATATAAAAGATAAGATATGAATGCTCACGTATCAATATTGTGATTCAATATTGCAGGAAAGTACGTAGACGCAACGAAAATGATAAACGTTAGGTTGACCTCACGAGCAATACCCTCGAACAATACCCATAACCTCCATAGTTATAACCCATATTTTCCTTAGCTCTATCCCGTTTGAAAACTTATTTTGAAATCGTCTGAATATAACTCCGTCGTAGTATTTTATGTATACTAATAATATCTTGAAATAATACTAAGTAAATATATATATGTAATTCGATTGAGAGAGTTTAGATAAATATATTTTCAAGTTTCTATGAAATAATAAAACCTATTGAATTCTATTTATAATAGATTTTTGAATTATTAAAGTGAATTATTAAAGTATGAATTATTAAAGTGAATTATTAAAGTATGAATTATTAAAGTGAATTATTAAAGTATGAATTATTAAAGTGAATTATTAAAGTGAATTATTAAAGTAAATTATTAAAGTTAAAGTAAAGTAAAAGTAAAGTAAAAGTAAAGTTAAAGTATAGTAAAAGTATAAAACTATGTACGTATAATACGCGTATAAATATATTTAATATTAATTTATATCGTTATATCATAAAACATTTTAGAAAAGTAGAATCATATATATTCATAATAGGTTTCAAGTTTTTAAATTACAGTCTGTTGGTGAAGCATGGGATAAAGTCCAAAGGTTTAATAAACGTATGAAATCACCTTAATGAAAAATGTCGAGTTACTTAACTTGTCGATATCCAACATCTAAGTTATTTACACTCCACGTTCTTACTTATAGATCACTTTACCATTTTCCGAATATTGTCAAAAAGAATAGATTTCTTAAATCACATTGGACCTCATAACATTGGCCCGTAATCATATCATAATGTATATGATAATTCAATCATTTGATATTATCTCTTAATTCTGTCGATAAATATATCGAAACAAATACATTCATGTAAAGTATCATATATCTAATACTTTGTTAATGTTTTCAGTTAATATTATATATTATATATACATATCTATATACACATAATTGTTCGTGAATCGTTGAACACGGTCAAAGGGTAATTGATTACATGAATGTAGTTCCAAACTTTTTAAGATTCAACATTACAAATTCTGCTTATCGTGTCGGAAACATATAAAGGTTAGGTTTAAATTTGGTCGAAAATTTTCGGGTCGTCACATTTGGAATTTCAATTCTAGCTTAAGTATTTACTGCTGGTATATATGATTTAGTCACTCCTTTTTGTATCTGTAAATGCATCGGGTAATTTATTTGCAAGTTCTTGCATATTCATTATTTTTGAACTTTTATTTCGCATTCTTTTGTGCGATGATCAAGATACATTAATTTATGTTCACACCATGAAACATCTTTTTCTTTATTTTTCATTTCTCCCCCTAATCTAGGGAACAATGATAATCAGCAAAACGTGCTGTAAAAACATCACCCGTTATAGGTTCAATATATCTTATAATTGAAGATGTTTCATATTTAATATATATATATATATCCCCATCCTCCTTTGAGGACCCATTTTAGTGTTGTGGTTGTGTAACTAGAACATACACTGCACAATCAAATTTTCTAATGGTGGGAAATATTTGGCTCTCGGCCAAAATCAAGTTGTAGGGGAGAATATTTATGAGTTGCACTTTGTCTAATGTGAAATAATATCGCAGCATGTAAATTTGCATGTCCCCATATATATCACCTTAAATTCTTTCAAGAAACATTGGTGATTCTTTCTCAATGTGTTTTTCATTAATCACCATATGTACTTTTCATTAATCACCATATGTGCTTTTCATTAATCACCGTATGTGCTTTTTCATTAATCACCATATGTGCTTTTTCATTAATCACCATATGTGCTTTTCATTAATCACCATATGTGCTTTTTCATTAATCACCATATGTGCTTTTCATTAATCACCATATGCGCTTTTCATCATATATCCTTTTCACCATATGTGCTTTTAATCATATGCGCTGCGCTTTTAATCATATGCGCTGCGCTTTTCATCACATGCGCTGCGCTTTTCATCATATGCGAATTTTATCATATGCGATTTTAATCATATGCTGTAACGACCTGACAAAATCATCATTGACGGCGCCGTTAACTTAGGTCCCGTTATGTGGTCATAGTCCCTAAATGAGACGCGTTTGACCAAAGTTATGTCGCAATCATTTGAAACGTACATGACTTGCAATGTTTTAAGTTACTAAACGGTTCGACAAAGAGTTTAAGTTTACAAAAGTATAAAGTATATATGAAATGACTTGCGACATAATATAAAATGAAAATCACGATTTGCAATAAATAGCGTAAGTATGTATGCTTTAAGTTGAAACCAAAGGTGCTATCACTAATGTATGCATGTATGCTTGACCCCAAGCAAGTAATCAAAGTGTGCGGAAGCATGTATCAAGTAGCCAAGTATGAACCTGAGAAACATATAGAAAACTGTCAATGAAAAACGTTGATGAAATCATAGGTGTATTTGTAAATGTTGTTTTGAACCACAAGATTTTGTATTTCCATAACGTTGATTATCTAAATCGTTTGCATTCCAAAAGTACGTTCGTGAGCACCCTATTATCAAACTTAACTGTTTTGTACCCTGTTACGTAGTGTTAGAACATACACTATACTCGAAAATATATTTCATCCGCTAACGGTAGCGAACCGTCCGAATGACGGCTCGTCAAGCCCATGTGATCACATAACATAAGTTCACATTTACACCCTACAAGTGTAACTAATGATAATTAAATTGAGGCTTTTTTTTCTAACTCGCTGTGGAATGTTTGTTTTCGTACTTGTGTTCAAATCATAAAAGTGTGATACGTATATGTTTCTCATCCCATAATTTAAAGAGTAAAAGTTGTTGAAAAAGTGGGACTATAATCTCACCTCGATTGCACGAGTATAAATGTACTTCACAAAGTAAACGTGTGCATGAAAGTTGCTTAGCCTTGACCCCAAGTAGTGAAATTGGTACCAAAATGAAGAGGATGATGCAAGGATCACAAAAGTACAATTTGTTTTGATGTTTGCTTACTTGAATTGAAATAGATGGTGAATCTTTGAAGATGATAAAAGTGTGTTCTTGGTGATTAGAGAGAAAAAGAGGGAAGTAGAAGAAGAAGTGAATGAGTGGATGAGATGGTGGGTTAACTAGTTAACCTAGTCAACTAGTTTGCCTACTTGGAAACTTCGGTCCCCCAAGTTTAAAGCGGGTGCGGGAATTAACCAAACGAATTAATTTAAATACGCGAGAATAAATGTGTGACAACCCGGAAATTTTTGACCAAATTTTAACTTTATCTTTAAATAATTTAACGTTTCCGACACGATAAGCAAAGTCTGTAAAATCGAATCTCAAATTTTTTGAACTATTCAAGTACCCTTCGGTTGTTCTCAACGATTCGCGAACCATTATATGTAAATAGATACATATATATACTATAACTTGAAAACGTAACAAAGTTTTAATTGCATGATACCGTACATTAAACTTATTGGTTTATATATCTATTTGAATATAGATGATTTCAAGTTATTTAGTAAACGATAGTAACATTCGATTATTGATTCGATTGATATTTAGATAAGTTTACTAAAACGTTTAAAATGAACCAGTAAAACACTAATTTGCTACAGTATTTTCGAATTACTACAGTACCCGAAAAGCTACAGTATTTTCGAAAATCACTATTTGCTACAGTAAAACACTATTTCAAAAGGAAAATGTATATATGTATATGTATATACTACGAGATGATGAATTATAGAAGTAAATGATCAAAACACTCGAAAGTTTAAGATACACTTTGAGTGATATAGTTTATTGATAATTTAAGACTATATTTTAACAAAGGTACGAGTCACGAAATGTAAAGAGCCAGTTTTCTCAGCGTACGAAAGGGCGTTCGAAAAACCGAAACCGGGACATAAGTCGAGTGACAACGTACGACTTATCAGAACAAAAATTACAAATCAACTATGCATGTGAATTTAATATAATATATAATTAATTATATAAATTAAATATATTATATATATAATATAAAATTATGTCGACAAATAAGAAGTTAAAAATTTGTGAGCTGTCCTAGGGTGCCATGCGATCGCATGGCCTTGAAGCACAAATCCCATGCGATCGCATGGGGTACTTTTTCAGAAAAGGTCCTATAAATTGCATGATTTTTGGCTCAGCTGAATCTATCTCTCTTTCTCTAGTATTTTTACTCCGTAATATTTATTTAATTTATTTATTATTATTATTATTATTATTATTATTATTATTATTATTATTATTATTATTATTATTATTATTATTATTATTATTATTTATATTGTTAAGATTAATTAATCTTATTATTATTAGTATTATTAATTAGTATTATACCTAAAATACTACGACGAGGTTATGAGCGTGTCACTTTCAAAATAGTTTTCAAGCGGGATAGAGCTAAGAAAATTATGGGTTATTGCCAAGGAGGTTATGGGTAATATTTGGGGGTATATTTGTAAATCAAACCTAGTGTTTATCATGAAATGTCCCGTTCTTATTGATTAAAAACGTTCCATATTAATTGATTTCGTTGCGAGGTTTTTGACCTCTATATGAGACGTTTTTCAAAGACTGCATTCATTTTTAAAACAAACCATAACCTTTATTTCATAAATAAAGGTTTAAAAAGCTTTACGTAGATTATCAAATAATGATAATCTAAAATATCCTGTTTACACACGACCATTACATAATGGTTTACAATACAAATATGTTACATCGAAATCAGTTTCTTGAATGCAGTTTTTACACAATATCATACAAACATGGACTCCAAATCTTGTCCTTATTTTAGTATGCAACAGCGGAAGCTCTTAATATTCACCTGAGAATAAACATGCTTTAAACGTCAACAAAAATGTTGGTGAGTTATAGGTTTAACCTATATATATCAAATCGTAACAATAGACCACAAGATTTCATATTTCAATACACATCCCATACATAGAGATAAAAATCATTCATATGGTGAACACCTGGTAACCGACATTAACAAGATGCATATATAAGAATATCCCCATCATTCCGGGACACCCTTCGGATATGATATAAATTTCGAAGTACTAAAGCATCCGGTACTTTGGATGGGGTTTGTTAAGCCCAATAGATCTATCTTTAGGATTCACGTCAATTAGGGTGTCTGTTCCCAAATTCTTAGATTACCAGACTTAATAAAAAGGGGCATATTCGATTTCGATAATTCAACCATAGAATGTAGTTTCACGTACTTGTGTCTATTTTGTAAATCATTTATAAAACCTGCATGTATTCTCATCCCAAAAATATTAGATTTTAAAAGTGGGACTATAACTCACTTTCACAGATTTTTACTTCGTCGGGAA
The DNA here is from genome assembly GCF_046630445.1 of Rutidosis leptorrhynchoides. NCBI lineage: Eukaryota > Viridiplantae > Streptophyta > Magnoliopsida > Asterales > Asteraceae > Rutidosis > Rutidosis leptorrhynchoides. Next base: position 96,373,676 of record NC_092334.1, on the reverse strand, counting down.
GTAAGACTTGGCCACTGTTGATTTACGAACCTATAACAATATATACATATATATTAAAGTATGTTCAAAATATATTTACAACACTTTTAATATATTTTGATGTTTTAAGTTTATTAAGTCAGCTGTCCTCGTTAGTAACCTATAACTAGTTGTCCACAGTTAGATGTACAGAAATAAATCGATAAATATTATCTTGAATCAATCCATGACCCAGTGTATACGTATCTCAGTATTGATCACAACTCAAACTATATATATTTTGGAATCAACCTCAACCCTGTATAGCTAACTCCAACATTCACATATAGAGTGTCTATGGTTGTTCCGAAATATATATAGATGTGTCGACATGATAGGTCGAAACATTGTATACGTGTCTATGGTATCTCAAGATTACATAATATACAATACAAGTTGATTAAGTTATGGTTGGAATAGATTTGTTACCAATTTTCACGTAGCTAAAATGTGAAAAATTATCCAATCTTGTTTTACCCATAACTTCTTCATTTTAAATCCGTTTTGAGTGAATCAAATTGCTATGGTTTCATATTGAACTCTATTTTATGAATCTAAACAGAAAAAGTATAGGTTTATTGTCGGAAAAATAAGTTACAAGTCGTTTTTGTAAAGGTAGTCATTTCAGTCGAAAGAACGACGTCTAGATGACCATTTTAGAAAACATACTTCCACTTTGAGTTTAACCATAATTTTTGGATATAGTTTCATGTTCATAATAAAAATCATTTTCTCAGAATAACAACTTTTAAATCAAAGTTTATCATAGTTTTTAATTAACTAACCCAAAACAGCCCGCGGTGTTACTACGACGGCGTAAATCCGGTTTTACGGTGTTTTTCGTGTTTCCAGGTTTTAAATCATTAAGTTAGCATATCATATAGATATAGAACATGTGTTTAGTTGATTTTAAAAGTCAAGTTAGAAGGATTAACTTTTGTTTGCGAACAAGTTTAGAATTAACTAAACTATGTTCTAGTGATTACAAGTTTAAACCTTCGAATAAGATAGCTTTATATGTATGAATCGAATGATGTTATGAACATCATTACTACCTTAATTTCCTTGGATAAACCTACTGGAAAAGAGAAAAATGAATCTAGCTTCAATGGATCCTTGGATGGCTCGAAGTTCTTGAAGCAGAATCATGACACGAAAACAAGTTCAAGTAAGATCATCACTTGAAATAAGATTGTTATAGTTATAGAAATTGAACCAAAGTTTGAATATGATTATTACCTTGTATTAGAATGATAACCTACTGTAAGAAACAAAGATTTCTTGTGGTTGGATGATCACCTTACAAGATTGGAAGTGAGCTAGCAAACTTGAAAGTATTCTTGATTTTATGAAACTAGAACTTTTGGAATTTATGAAGAACACTTAGAACTTGAAGATAGAACTTGAGAGAGATCAATTAGATGAAGAAAATTGAAGAATGAAAGTGTTTGTAGGTGTTTTTGGTCGTTGGTGTATGGATTAGATATAAAGGATATGTAATTTTGTTTTCATGTAAATAAGTCATGAATGATTACTCATATTTTTGTAATTTTATGAGATATTTCATGCTAGTTGCCAAATGATGGTTCCCACATGTGTTAGGTGACTCACATGGGCTGCTAAGAGCTGATCATTGGAGTGTATATACCAATAGTACATACATCTAAAAGCTGTGTATTGTACGAGTACGAATACGGGTGCATACGAGTAGAATTGTTGATGAAACTGAACGAGGATGTAATTGTAAGCATTTTTGTTAAGTAGAAGTATTTTGATAAGTGTATTGAAGTCTTTCAAAAGTGTATAAATACATATTAAAACACTACATGTATATACATTTTAACTGAGTCGTTAAGTCATCGTTAGTCGTTACATGTAAGTGTTGTTTTGAAACCTTTAGGTTAACGATCTTGTTAAATGTTGTTAACCCAATGTTTATAATATCAAATGAGATTTTAAATTATTAATTATCATGATATTATCATGTATGAATATCTCTTAATATGATATATATACATTAAATGTCTTTACAACGATAATCGTTACATATATGTCTCGTTTAAAAATCATTAAGTTAGTAGTCTTGTTTTTACATATGTAGTTCATTGTTAATATACTTAATGATATGTTTACTTATCATAGTATCATGTTAACTATATATATATATCCATATATATGTCATCATATAGTTTTTACAAGTTTTAACGTTCGTGAATCACCGGTCAACTTGGGTGGTCAATTGTCTACATGAAACATATTTCAATTAATCAAGTCTTAACAAGTTTGATTGCTTAACATGTTGGAAACATTTAATCATGTAAATATCAATCTCAATTAATATATATAAACATGGAAAAGTTCGGGTCACTACAGTACCTACCCGTTAAATAAATTTCGTCCCGAAATTTTAAGCTGTTGAAGGTGTTGACGAATCTTCTGGAAATAGATGCGGGTATTTCTTCTTCATCTGATCTTCACGCTACCAGGTGAACTCGGGTCCTCTACGAGCATTCCATCGAACCTTAACAATTGGTATCTTATTTTGCTTAAGTCTTTTAACCTCACGATCCATTATTTCGACGGGTTCTTCGATGAATTGAAGTTTTTCGTTGATTTTGATTTCATCTAACGGAATAGTGAGATCTTCTTTAGCAAAACATTTCTTCAAATTCGAGACGTGGAAAGTGTTATGTACAGCCGCGAGTTGTTGAGGTAACTCAAGTCGGTAAGCTACTGGTCCGACACGATCAATAATCTTGAATGGTCCAATATACCTTGGATTTAATTTCCCTCGTTTACCAAATCGAACAACGCCTTTCCAAGGTGCAACTTTAAGCATGACCATCTCTCCAATTTCAAATTCTATATCTTTTCTTTTAATGTCAGCGTAGCTCTTTTGTCGACTTTGGGCGGTTTTCAACCGTTGTTGAATTTGGATGATCTTCTCGGTAGTTTCTTGTATAATCTCCGGACCCGTAATCTGTCTATCCCCCACTTCACTCCAACAAATCGGAGACCTGCACTTTCTACCATAAAGTGCTTCAAACGGCGCCATCTCAATGCTTGAATGGTAGCTGTTGTTGTAGGAAAATTCTGCTAATGGTAGATGTCGATCCCAACTATTTCCGAAATCAATAACACATGCTCGTAGCATGTCTTCAAGCGTTTGTATCGTCCTTTCGCTCTGCCCATCAGTTTGTGGATGATAGGCAGTACTCATGTCTAGACGAGTTCCTAATGCTTGCTGTAATGTCTGCCAGAATCTTGAAATAAATCTGCCATCCCTATCAGAGATAATAGAGATTGGTATTCCGTGTCTGGAGACGACTTGCTTCAAATACAGTCGTGCTAACTTCTCCATCTTGTCATCTTCTCTTATTGGTAGGAAGTGTGCTGATTTGGTGAGACGATCAACTATTACCCAAATAGTATCAAAACCACTTGCAGTCCTTGGCAATTTAGTGATGAAATCCATGGTAATGTTTTCCCATTTCCATTCCGGGATTTCGGGTTGTTGAAGTAGACCTGATGGTTTCTGATGCTCAGCTTTGACCTTAGAACACGTCAAACATTCTCCTACGTATTTAGCAACATCGGCTTTCATACCCGGCTACCAAAACTGTTTCTTGAGATCCTTGTACATCTTCCCCGTTCCAGGATGTATTGAGTATCTGGTTTTATGAGCTTCTCTAAGTACCATTTCTCTCATATCTCCAAATTTTGGTACCCAAATCCTTTCAGCCCTATACCGGGTTCCGTCTTCCCGAATATTAAGATGCTTCTCCGATCCTTTGGGTATTTCATCCTTTAAATTTCCCTCTTTTAAAACTCCTTGTTGCGCCTCCTTTATTTGAGTAGTAATGTTATTATGAATCATTATATTCATAGATTTTACTCGAATGGGTTCTCTGTCCTTCCTGCTCAAGGCATCGGCTACCACATTTGCCTTCCCCGGGTGGTAACGAATCTCAAAGTCGTAATCATTCGATAATTCAATCCACCTACGCTGCCTCATATTCAGTTGTTTTTGATTAAATATGTGTTGAAGACTTTTGTGGTCGGTATATATAATACTTTTGACCCCATATAAGTAGTGCCTCCAAGTCTTTAATGCAAAAACAACCGCGCCTAATTCCAAATCATGCGTCGTATAATTTTGTTCGTGAATCTTCAATTGTCTAGACGCATAAGCAATCACCTTCGTTCGTTGCATTAATACACAACCGAGACCTTGCTTTGATGCATCACAATAAATCACAAAATCATCATTCCCTTCAGGCAATGACAATATAGGTGCCGTAGTTAGCTTTTTCTTCAATAACTGAAACGCTTTCTCTTGTTCATCATTCCATTCAAATTTCTTCCCTTTATGCGTTAATGCAGTCAAGGGTTTTGCTATTCTGGAAAAGTCTTGGATGAACCTTCTGTAGTAACCAGCTAGTCCTAAAAACTGGCGTATGTGTTTCGGAGTTTTCGGGGTTTCCCACTTTTCAACAGTTTCTATCTTTGCCGGATCCACCTTAATACCTTCTTTGTTCACTATGTGACCGAGGAATTGAACTTCTTCCAACCAAAATGCACACTTTGAAAACTTAGCGTACAATTCTTCCTTCCTCAATACTTCTAACACCTTTCTCAAATGTTCACCGTGTTCTTGGTCATTCTTTGAGTAAATAAGTATGTCATCAATGAAAACAATGACAAACTTGTCAAGGTATGGTCCACACACTCGGTTCATAAGGTCCATGAACACAGCTGGTGCATTAGTTAAACCAAACGGCATGACCATAAACTCGTAATGACCATAACGTGTTCTGAAAGCAGTCTTTGGAATATCATCTTCTTTCACCCGCATTTGATGATACCCGGAACGTAAGTCAATCTTTGAATAAACAGACGAGCCTTGTAGTTGATCAAATAAGTCGTCGATTCTCGGTAGTGGGTAGCGGTTCTTGATGGTAAGTTTGTTCAACTCTCGGTAGTCGATACACAACCTGAATGTACCATCTTTCTTCTTGACAAACAAAACAGGAGCTCCCCACAGTGATGTGCTTGGTCGAATGAAACCACGCTCTAAAAGTTCTTGTAATTGGCTTTGCAGTTCTTTCATCTCGCTGGGTGCGAGTCTGTAAGGAGCACGAGCTATTGGTGCAGCTCCTGGTGTCATAACCCGTCCTTAACCATAAGAACGCGTTAGATAACGTATGATTTCATTGCGAGGTATTGACCTCTATATGAGACATTTTTAAAAGAAAAACTGCATATATTATACATTACAAACCACAACCATTATTTTTGTTACAAGCTTAAGACAATAAAAAGAAGATTAACGTTTAGCGATAATCTTCGACTTACAAACTTTACAAATGATGACAACAACACGGTTTCTAGCATATTTTACAATACAACATCTCGGATATGCAGTTTTATTTTTGACACAAACATGCGTACGCAAGATCCTGGTTAGATCCAACATGATGCAGCGGAAGCTTTAGAAATCACCTGAGAATAGACATGTTTTAAAAGGTCAACATAAAGTTGGTGAGATATAGGTTTAATGCCGGCAGCAATATATATATAGACCACAAGATTTCGTATATAAACAGTTTAATAAAAGTATTCTAAGTGGTTGAGCACTTGGTAACCATACTTAACATTTTCACGTCGCATATTCCCTTTAATATGAAATCTTACTACACCGTACCAAGTGTAGTCACAAAACGAAGTACTGTGCAACCGTTGAATACTGGTCGTCCAGTCCGGTTGGGGTTGTCAGGCCCGATAGATCTATCAACAGGATTCGCGTTTACAATACCGCTGTAAATATTAGTTACCAAGCTACAGGGAAGTATGCCAGTGGTACAACTCAACGTAGAACATATTTTTCAGTTACTTGTGTCCATATCGTAAAACATAAAATACATGTATTCTCATCCCGAAATATTTAGAGTTTAAAAGTGGGACTATATACTCACTCTTGTCTTGATGATATATATAATTTGACTCGGTCTTCCGGTTGATATCACGAACCTATCCATATATAATATATCAATATGTTTTCATTTTAAAACAAACGTTATATATATATATATACTTGTTATACTTTTAATATTTTGAATATTTCCTTAGTCCGTAGTTAGCATTTCGATGTTAGTAATTCAATTTTAATGGTTCATTTTTAGATGTTTAATATACCCGCAATAAACAAAACCCCCAACGAAATAAATAAAACCCCATTGTATATGTATTGGTTGAGATTAATCTTGACCCACGGTACCGGTGTTGTCAAATGACGTATTGCGTACATAAAGTACCGGTGTTGTCAAATGACGTGTTGCGTACAAACATGGGATCTTATGATTAATCTTCTCGTGTTGCTTACGGGTGATCCTGAACCATATGAAATTGAATTATGAGTACATATATATAAAATATCATGTTATCTTATAAAGATGTGATTTTATGTAAATTTTTCCAATGAATCCCGAAGTCAATTAAGTCTTGGATAACCAATTTTGTTTCGGTCATAGTTTCTTCGTTACAAGTCCGTTTTCGTTGATTCAAATTGCCATCTTCTTGGATCGAGTTCTTCTATAAGACTATGAACTGTAAATACCTTGGTTTGTATTCAAAATCATACGGCATAGATGAAAGTTTAGTGAAACATATGAAGTTAAACATTTTTGTTACAACAAAATCATTTAATGACCATTTTTCCAAAAATACTTATACTTTGAAAAACCAAGTTTTACCTTGTTAAATTAACATATAAATAAGTTATGTTACATGTCTTGAAGTATTTTAAAAGTTAAGTTAGAAGGATCTATTTAGTTTGCAAACAAGTTTGAAAACATTCAAACTATGTTCTTGTTGTTAAAATTTTATACCATAAAATAAGATAGCTATACATATATGAATCGAATAAGGTTATGAACATAGTTACTACCTCAAGTTACTTGGACAAGATTGCTGTAAAAGAGGAGTAAGAAGCTAGAATCAAAAGGGTGATAGAAGTGGATGAAAGATTGGAAGTAAGTTGGTGTTCTTGGAAGGTTTTCTTGAAGTGTTTTTGTAAGAGTTTTCTTATGGTGTTTTAGTATGGTTTTTATGGCTAGATCTTCTTGGTTATTTGCTGGATTGTTATGGAGTTTAGAGAGTAAGAAAGAGTGTGTGTTTTTGATAAGAAAATGGTAGTAAAAATGGATCAAAATGAGCATGTATATATACACCAAAAAAACGTGTAACATGGTGTATATGGACAAAATTTCAAGTGATAATTTTATGTATCTAGTCCTAATTGCTTCCAAGTTCAATTACCTAGCCCTCATGGCATGAATAATGGCTGGTTAGGTGGTGATTTTGATGTGTATTTACTATTAGTAAATACGTATAGGAGCTTGGTATGATACGAGTACAAATACTCTAGGTATACGTATAGAAATTTTGTGAAAAATGGAATGAGGATTCAAATATAGCTATCTTTTGTGAATACACTTATATGGTTTTATGTATTTAAGTCTTTAAAAGTGATTAAATACATTACTTATACAATATATGTATAAACATTATATGTCTTAAGTATTTATGTCAAATAACGTTACGTATAGTTATCGTTTTGAAAACTTAAGTTAGTAGTTTCAAAATACACATATAACTTGTTGTTATTAATACAAAATGAGATATTAAAACATTTATTAATCATGTTAAATATGTATATATATACATTTATATACACAAACGTATAATTATCATATATTGTATAGTTCGTGATATCATCGGTCAAACTAGACGGTCAAACGTTGTGTAAAACTCTTTTCGGAAACATAAGTCTCAACAATTTGGATTGCTTATCAAGTTGGTAATGTTTAATTTATGTAAATATCAATCTTATAAGTATAGAACGATCGAAAAAGTGCGGGTCGTTACACCTGGTACAAGATCTATTTGAAATTCAACGGATCGATGTGGGGGTAATCCCGGTAATTCTTTCGGAAATACATCGGGAAATTCTTTTGCAATGGGAACATCATTGATGCTCTTTTCTTCAGTTTGTACTTTCTCGACGTGTGCTAGAACAGCATAGCAACCTTTTCTTATTAGTTTTTGTGCCTTCAAATTACTAATAAGATGTAGCTTCGTGTTGCCCTTTTCTCCGTACACCATTAAGGGTTTTCCTTTTTCTCGTATAATGCGAATTGCATTTTTGTAACAAACGATCTCCGCTTTCACTTCTTTCAACCAGTCCATACCGATTATCACATCAAAACTCCCTAACTCTACTGGTATCAAATCAATCTTAAATGTTTCGCTAACCAGTTTAATTTCTCGATTCCGACATATATTATCTGCTGAAATTAATTTACCATTTGCTAATTCGAGTAAAAATTTACTATCCAAAGGCGTCAATGGACAACTTAATTTAGCACAAAAATCTCTACTCATATAGCTTCTATCCGCACCCGAATCAAATAAAACGTAAGCAGATTTATTGTCAATAAGAAACGTACCCGTAACAAGCTCCGGGTCTTCCTGTGCCTCTACCGCATTAATATTGAAAACTCTTCCACGGCCTTGTCCATTCGTGTTCTCCTGGTTCGGGCAATTTCTAATAATGTGGCCTGGTTTTCCACATTTATAACAAACTACATTGGCATAACTTGCTCCGACACTACTTGCTCCGCCATTACTCGTTCCGACACCATTTGTTCCTTTCATTCTATTAACCCCTGGTCCGTAGACCTCACACTTCGCCGCGCTATGACCATTTCTTTTACACTTGTTGCAAAATTTGGTGCAGAACCCCGAGTGATTCTTTTCACACCTTTGGCATAGCTGCTTCTAATTGTTGTTGTTGTTGCGGTTATTATTGTTGTTGGGATGATTGTTGTAGTTGCTGTTGTTATTGTTGTTGTTGTTGTTAGGCCGTTTGTTGTAGTTGCGATTGATGTTGCGATTGTTGGGATAATTGTTGCGATTATTGTTGTAATTGCTGTTGTTGTTGTATTGGTGATTCTTATCACCGTTTTCCTCCCACTTTCTTTTGACTTGCTTCACATTGGCCTCTTCAGCAGTCTGTTCTTTAATTCTTTCTTCAATCTGGTTCACTAGTTTGTGAGCCATTCTACATGCCTGTTGTATGGAGGCGGGCTCGTGTGAACTTATATCTTCTTGGATTCTTTCCGGTAATCCTTTCACAAACGCGTCGATCTTCTCTTCCTCATCTTCGAATGCTCCCGGACACAATAGGCACAATTCTGTGAATCGTCTTTCGTACGTGGTAATATCAAATCCTTGGGTTCGTAACCCTCTAAGTTCTGTCTTGAGCTTATTGACCTCGGTTCTGGGACGGTACTTCTCGTTCATCAAGTGCTTGAATGCTGACCACGGTAGTGCGTACGCATCATCTTGTCCCACTTGCTCTAGATAGGTATTCCACCATGTTAACGCAGAACCTGTGAAGGTATGCGTAGCGTACTTCACTTTGTCCTCTTCAGTACACTTACTTATGGCAAACACCGATTCAACCTTCTCGGTCCACCGTTTCAATCCGATCGGTCCTTCGGTTCCATCAAATTCCAAAGGTTTGCAGGCAGTGAATTCTTTGTAGGTGCATCCTACACGATTTCCTGTACTGCTAGATCCAAGGTTATTGTTGGTATGTAGCGCAGCCTGTACTGCGGCTATGTTTGAAGCTAGAAAAGTACGGAATTCCTCTTCATTCATATTCACGGTGTGTCGAGTAGTCGGTGCCATTTCCTTCAAAATAGTTAAATGGAACAAGTTAATCATACAGAATATTAAGAGTAGTTAATAGTATTTCGTAGCATAATATGAACTCATTTATAAAAGCTTTTTCTTCATATTAGCATTTTATAAGTTTAAATTCGGGTAGTACCTACCCGTTAAGTTCATACTTAGTAGCTAATATACAATTCAACTACTACAATTCTATATGAAAAACTGATTATAATAATATTTCGCATTCAAACTTTTATACAATATTTTACAAACTTACAATACCGCTTATTTTACATAAAGCATGAAATATAGCACACAATAACTTTGATACAAGATAGTTGTGAAGACAATTCTAGCTAGTACACAAGTCATTCAGCAAAGGCAATAAAGACACGTAATTCATACGTCCAGAAACAAGTCATGCATTCTGGTTTTACTAGGACTACTTCCCATCCTTGGTCTTGTGCAACATAACCGTTATGGCCGTTGATAAGACAGCGTGTTGTAACGTCATCAAAGGGACGAGGGTTACGTAATGTCCAACAGTCCCGTAATAATCTAAAAACCTCATTTCTTACCCCAATTACCGACTCCGTCACTTGTGGAAACGTTTTGTTTAATAGTTGTAGCCCGATGTTCTTGTTCTCACTTTGGTGAGAAGCGAACATTACTAATCCGTAAGCATAACATGCTTCTTTATGTTGCATGTTAGCCGCTTTTTCTAAATCACGAAGTCCAATATTCGGATATATTGAGTCAAAATAATTTCTTAACCCGTTGCGTAAAATAGCATTTGGGTTCCCCGCAATATATGCGTCAAAGTAAACACATCGTAACTTATGGGTTTCCCAATGTGATATCCCCCATCTTTCAAACAAAAGTCTCTTATAAACCAAGACATTCTTGGAACGTTCTTCGAATGTCTTACAAACTGATCTCGCCTTAAATAGTTGTGCCGAAGAATTCTGGCCGACTCTAGACAAGATTTCATCAATCATGTCTCCGGGTAGGTCTCTTAAAATATTGGGTTGTCTATCCATTTTGTGTTTTTAAACTGTAAAATAGACAAGAGTTAGATTCATAAAAAAAATACTTATTAATACAAGCAATTTTTACATATATTATAAAGTATAAGAACACTATATTACATATATTACACCACACGAATACAACTATCTTATTCCGACTCGCTCGTTTCTTCTTCTTCGGTTTTGGTTCGTTTTGCCAAGTTTCTAGGGATATATGATGTTCCCCTAATACGAGCCGTCGTTGTCCACATTGGTTTAGAAAAACCTGGTGGTTTAGAGGTTCCCGGGTCATTGTTACAACTTAAGGACTTCGGGGGTTGACGATACATATAAAGTTCATCGGGGTTGGAATTAGATTTCTCTATTTTTATGCCCTTTCCCTTATTATTTTCTTTTGCCTTTTTAAATTCAGTTGGGGTAATTTCTATAACATCATCGAAATTCTCGTCGAAATCCGATTCATCGGAGAATTGGTAATCCTCCCAATATTTTGCTTCCTTGGCGGAAACACCATTGACCATAATTAACTTTGGTCGGTTGGTTGAGGATTTTCTTTTACTTAACCGTTTTATTATTTCCCCCACCAGTTCTATTTCTTCATCCGGTTCCGATTCTTCTTCCGGTTCCGATTCTTCTTCCGGTTCCGACTCTTCTTCCGGTTCCTCTTCGGGAACTTGTGAATCAGTCCACAAATCATTCCAATTTACATTTGACTCTTCATTATTATTAGGTGAGTCAATGAGACTTGTTCTAGAGGTAGACATCTATCACATAATATCAAACACGTTAAGAGATTAATATATCACATAATATTCATATGTTAAAAATATATAGTTTCCAACAAAAATGTTAAGCAATCATTTTTAAAGAAAACACGGTCGAAGTCCAGACTCACTAATGCATCCTAACAAACTCGATAAGACACACTAATGCAAATTTTCTGGTTCTCTAAGACCAACGCTCGGATACCAACTGAAATACAGTTGGGGACACCACACGTCCCACCCAGTGCCTTCCCAGCTAACTGCCTGGTGACCACTGAGTGTACCTCAGATACTGATTTTAGGGCCTGCCTCTCGGCAATTGCCAACCCTCGTAAGGGATCGCAAGGAGTAAGAGCCAATGCTTCGTCACAGGTAACACTGTGAGAACCTCCTTTACGACTAACCCGCCACTCATGGACGGCGTTATACCAGCTCTGATGCCAACTGAAATGTCCCGTTCTTATTGATTAAAAACGTTCCATATTAATTGATTTCGTTGCGAGGTTTTTGACCTCTATATGAGACGTTTTTCAAAGACTGCATTCATTTTTAAAACAAACCATAACCTTTATTTCATAAATAAAGGTTTAAAAAGCTTTACGTAGATTATCAAATAATGATAATCTAAAATATCCTGTTTACACACGACCATTACATAATGGTTTACAATACAAATATGTTACATCGAAATCAGTTTCTTGAATGCAGTTTTTACACAATATCATACAAACATGGACTCCAAATCTTGTCCTTATTTTAGTATGCAACAGCGGAAGCTCTTAATATTCACCTGAGAATAAACATGCTTTAAACGTCAACAAAAATGTTGGTGAGTTATAGGTTTAACCTATATATATCAAATCGTAACAATAGACCACAAGATTTCATATTTCAATACACATCCCATACATAGAGATAAAAATCATTCATATGGTGAACACCTGGTAACCGACATTAACAAGATGCATATATAAGAATATCCCCATCATTCCGGGACACCCTTCGGATATGATATAAATTTCGAAGTACTAAAGCATCCGGTACTTTGGATGGGGTTTGTTAAGCCCAATAGATCTATCTTTAGGATTCGCGTCAATTAGGGTGTCTGTTCCCAAATTCTTAGATTACCAGACTTAATAAAAAGGGGCATATTTGATTTCGATAATTCAACCATAGAATGTAGTTTCACGTACTTGTGTCTATTTTGTAAATCATTTATAAAACCTGCATGTATTCTCATCCCAAAAATATTAGATTTTAAAAGTGGGACTATAACTCACTTTCACAGATTTTTACTTCGTCGGGAAGTAAGACTTGGCCACTGTTGATTCACGAACCTATAACAATATATACATATATATTAAAGTATGTTCAAAATATATTTACAACACTTTTAATATATTTTGATGTTTTAAGTTTATTAAGTCAGCTGTCCTCGTTAGTAACCTATAACTAGTTGTCCACAGTTAGATGTAGAGAAATAAATCGATAAATATTATCTTGAATCAATCCACGACCCAGTGTATACGTATCTCAGTATTGATCACAACTCAAACTATATATATTTTGGAATCAACCTCAACCCTGTATAGCTAACTCCAACATTCACATATAGAGTGTCTATGGTTGTTCCGAAATATATATAGATGTGTCGACATGATAGGTCGAAACATTGTATACGTGTCTATGGTATCTCAAGATTACATAATATACAATACAAGTTGATTAAGTTATGGTTGGAATAGATTTGTTACCAATTTTCACGTAGCTAAAATGTGAAAAATTATCCAATCTTGTTTTACCCATAACTTCTTCATTTTAAATCCGTTTTGAGTGAATCAAATTGCTATGGTTTCATATTGAACTCTATTTTATGAATCTAAACAGAAAAAGTATAGGTTTATTGTCGGAAAAATAAGTTACAAGTCGTTTTTGTAAAGGTAGTCATTTCAGTCGAAAGAACGACGTCTAGATGACCATTTTAGAAAACATACTTCCACTTTGAGTTTAACCATAATTTTTGGATATAGTTTCATGTTCATAATAAAAATCATTTTCAATATTTGGCTCTCGGCCAAAATCAAGTTGTAGGGGAGAATATTTATGAGTTGCACTTTGTCTAATGTGAAATAATATCGCAGCATGTAAATTTGCATGTCCCCATATATATCACCTTAAATTCTTTCAAGAAACATTGGTGATTCTTTCTCAATGTGTTTTTCATTAATCACCATATGTACTTTTCATTAATCACCATATGTGCTTTTCATTAATCACCGTATGTGCTTTTTCATTAATCACCATATGTGCTTTTTCATTAATCACCATATGTGCTTTTCATTAATCACCATATGTTCTTTTTCATTAATCACCATATGTGCTTTTCATTAATCACCATATGCGCTTTTCATCATATATCCTTTTCACCATATGTGCTTTTAATCATATGCGCTGCGCTTTTAATCATATGCGCTGCGCTTTTCATCACATGCGCTGCGCTTTTCATCATATGCGAATTTTATCATATGCGATTTTAATCATATGCTGTAACGACCTGACAAAATCATCATTGACGGCGCCGTTAACTTAGGTCCCGTTATGTGGTCATAGTCCCTAAATGAGACGCGTTTGACCAAAGTTATGTCGCAATCATTTGAAACGTACATGACTTGCAATGTTTTAAGTTACTAAACGGTTCGACAAAGAGTTTAAGTTTACAAAAGTATAAAGTATATATGAAATGACTTGCGACATAATATAAAATGAAAATCACGATTTGCAATAAATAGCGTAAGTATGTATGCTTTAAGTTGAAACCAAAGGTGCTATCACTAATGTATGCATGTATGCTTGACCCCAAGCAAGTAATCAAAGTGTGCGGAAGCATGTATCAAGTAGCCAAGTATGAACCTGAGAAACATATAGAAAACTGTCAATGAAAAACGTTGATGAAATCATAGGTGTATTTGTAAATGTTGTTTTGAACCACAAGATTTTGTATTTCCATAACGTTGATTATCTAAATCGTTTGCATTCCAAAAGTACGTTCGTGAGCACCCTATTATCAAACTTAACTGTTTTGTACCCTGTTACGTAGTGTTAGAACATACACTATACTCGAAAATATATTTCATCCGCTAACGGTAGCGAACCGTCCGAATGACGGCTCGTCAAGCCCATGTGATCACATAACATAAGTTCACATTTACACCCTACAAGTGTAACTAATGATAATTAAATTGAGGCTTTTTTTTCTAACTCGCTGTGGAATGTTTGTTTTCGTACTTGTGTTCAAATCATAAAAGTGTGATACGTATATGTTTCTCATCCCATAATTTAAAGAGTAAAAGTTGTTGAAAAAGTGGGACTATAATCTCACCTCGATTGCACGAGTATAAATGTACTTCACAAAGTAAACGTGTGCATGAAAGTTGCTTAGCCTTGACCCCAAGTAGTGAAATTGGTACCAAAATGAAGAGGATGATGCAAGGATCACAAAAGTACAATTTGTTTTGATGTTTGCTTACTTGAATTGAAATAGATGGTGAATCTTTGAAGATGATAAAAGTGTGTTCTTGGTGATTAGAGAGAAAAAGAGGGAAGTAGAAGAAGAAGTGAATGAGTGGATGAGATGGTGGGTTAACTAGTTAACCTAGTCAACTAGTTTGCCTACTTGGAAACTTCGGTCCCCCAAGTTTAAAGCGGGTGCGGGAATTAACCAAACGAATTAATTTAAATACGCGAGAATAAATGTGTGACAACCCGGAAATTTTTGACCAAATTTTAACTTTATCTTTAAATAATTTAACGTTTCCGACACGATAAGCAAAGTCTGTAAAATCGAATCTCAAATTTTTTGAACTATTCAAGTACCCTTCGGTTGTTCTCAACGATTCGCGAACCATTATATGTAAATAGATACATATATATACTATAACTTGAAAACGTAACAAAGTTTTAATTGCATGATACCGTACATTAAACTTATTGGTTTATATATCTATTTGAATATAGATGATTTCAAGTTATTTAGTAAACGATAGTAACATTCGATTATTGATTCGATTGATATTTAGATAAGTTAACTAAAACGTTTAAAATGAACCAGTAAAACACTAATTTGCTACAGTATTTTCGAATTACTACAGTACCCGAAAAGCTACAGTATTTTCGAAAATCACTATTTGCTACAGTAAAACACTATTTCAAAAGGAAAATGTATATATGTATATGTATATACTACGAGATGATGAATTATAGAAGTAAATGATCAAAACACTCGAAAGTTTAAGATACACTTTGAGTGATATAGTTTATTGATAATTTAAGACTATATTTTAACAAAGGTACGAGTCACGAAATGTAAAGAGCCAGTTTTCTCAGCGTACGAAAGGGCGTTCGAAAAACCGAAACCGGGACATAAGTCGAGTGACAACGTACGACTTATCAGAACAAAAATTACAAATCAACTATGCATGTGAATTTAATATAATATATAATTAATTATATAAATTAAATATATTATATATATAATATAAAATTATGTCGACAAATAAGAAGTTAAAAATTTGTGAGCTGTCCTAGGGTGCCATGCGATCGCATGGCCTTGAAGCACAAATCCCATGCGATCGCATGGGGTACTTTTTCAGAAAAGGTCCTATAAATTGCATGATTTTTGGCTCAGCTGAATCTATCTCTCTTTCTCTAGTATTTTTACTCCGTAATATTTATTTAATTTATTTATTATTATTATTATTATTATTATTATTATTATTATTATTATTATTATTATTATTATTATTATTATTATTATTATTATTATTATTATTATTATTATTATTATTATTATTATTTATATTGTTAAGATTAATTAATCTTATTATTATTAGTATTATTAATTAGTATTATACCTAAAATACTACGACGAGGTTATGAGCGTGTCACTTTCAAAATAGTTTTCAAGCGGGATAGAGCTAAGAAAATTATGGGTTATTGCCAAGGAGGTTATGGGTAATATTTGGGGGTATATTTGTAAATCAAACCTAGTGTTTATCATGAAATGTCCCGTTCTTATTGATTAAAAACGTTCCATATTAATTGATTTCGTTGCGAGGTTTTTGACCTCTATATGAGACGTTTTTCAAAGACTGCATTCATTTTTAAAACAAACCATAACCTTTATTTCATAAATAAAGGTTTAAAAAGCTTTACGTAGATTATCAAATAATGATAATCTAAAATATCCTGTTTACACACGACCATTACATAATGGTTTACAATACAAATATGTTACATCGAAATCAGTTTCTTGAATGCAGTTTTTACACAATATCATACAAACATGGACTCCAAATCTTGTCCTTATTTTAGTATGCAACAGCGGAAGCTCTTAATATTCACCTGAGAATAAACATGCTTTAAACGTCAACAAAAATGTTGGTGAGTTATAGGTTTAACCTATATATATCAAATCGTAACAATAGACCACAAGATTTCATATTTCAATACACATCCCATACATAGAGATAAAAATCATTCATATGGTGAACACCTGGTAACCGACATTAACAAGATGCATATATAAGAATATCCCCATCATTCCGGGACACCCTTCGGATATGATATAAATTTCGAAGTACTAAAGCATCCGGTACTTTGGATGGGGTTTGTTAAGCCCAATAGATCTATCTTTAGGATTCGCGTCAATTAGGGTGTCTGTTCCCAAATTCTTAGATTACCAGACTTAATAAAAAGGGGCATATTCGATTTCGATAATTCAACCATAGAATGTAGTTTCACGTACTTGTGTCTATTTTGTAAATCATTTATAAAACCTGCATGTATTCTCATCCCAAAAATATTAGATTTTAAAAGTGGGACTATAACTCACTTTCACAGATTTTTACTTCGTCGGGAAGTAAGACTTGGCCACTGTTGATTCACGAACCTATAACAATATATACATATATATTAAAGTATGTTCAAAATATATTTACAACACTTTTAATATATTTTGATGTTTTAAGTTTATTAAGTCAGCTGTCCTCGTTAGTAACCTATAACTAGTTGTCCACAGTTAGATGTACAGAAATAAATCGATAAATATTATCTTGAATCAATCCACGACCCAGTGTATACGTATCTCAGTATTGATCACAACTCAAACTATATATATTTTGGAATCAACCTCAACCCTGTATAGCTAACTCCAACATTCACATATAGAGTGTCTATGGTTGTTCCGAAATATATATAGATGTGTCGACATGATAGGTCGAAACATTGTATACGTGTCTATGGTATCTCAAGATTACATAATATACAATACAAGTTGATTAAGTTATGGTTGGAATAGATTTGTTACCAATTTTCACGTAGCTAAAATGTGAAAAATTATCCAATCTTGTTTTACCCATAACTTCTTCATTTTAAATCCGTTTTGAGTGAATCAAATTGCTATGGTTTCATATTGAACTCTATTTTATGAATCTAAACAGAAAAAGTATAGGTTTATTGTCGGAAAAATAAGTTACAAGTCGTTTTTGTAAAGGTAGTCATTTCAGTCGAAAGAACGACGTCTAGATGACCATTTTAGAAAACATACTTCCACTTTGAGTTTAACCATAATTTTTGGATATAGTTTCATGTTCATAATAAAAATCATTTTCTCAGAATAACAACTTTTAAATCAAAGTTTATCATAGTTTTTAATTAACTAACCCAAAACAGCCCGCGGTGTTAGTACGACGGCGTAAATCCGGTTTTACGGTGTTTTTCGTGTTTCCAGGTTTTAAATCATTAAGTTAGCATATCATATAGATATAGAACATGTGTTTAGTTGATTTTAAAAGTCAAGTTAGAAGGATTAACTTTTGTTTGCGAACAAGTTTAGAATTAACTAAACTATGTTCTAGTGATTACAAGTTTAAACCTTCGAATAAGATAGCTTTATATGTATGAATCGAATGATGTTATGAACATCATTACTACCTTAATTTCCTTGGATAAACCTACTGGAAAAGAGAAAAATGAATCTAGCTTCAATGGATCCTTGGATGGCTCGAAGTTCTTGAAGCAGAATCATGACACGAAAACAAGTTCAAGTAAGATCATCACTTGAAATAAGATTGTTATAGTTATAGAAATTGAACCAAAGTTTGAATATGATTATTACCTTGTATTAGAATGATAACCTACTGTAAGAAACAAAGATTTCTTGAGGTTGGATGATCACCTTACAAGATTGGAAGTGAGCTAGCAAACTTGAAAGTATTCTTGATTTTATGAAACTAGAACTTTTGGAATTTATGAAGAACACTTAGAACTTGAAGATAGAACTTGAGAGAGATCAATTAGATGAAGAAAATTGAAGAATGAAAGTGTTTGTAGGTGTTTTTGGTCGTTGGTGTATGGATTAGATATAAAGGATATGTAATTTTGTTTTCATGTAAATAAGTCATGAATGATTACTCATATTTTTGTAATTTTATGAGATATTTCATGCTAGTTGCCAAATGATGGTTCCCACATGTGTTAGGTGACTCACATGGGCTGCTAAGAGCTGATCATTGGAGTGTATATACCAATAGTACATACATCTAAAAGCTGTGTATTGTACGAGTACGAATACGGGTGCATACGAGTAGAATTGTTGATGAAACTGAACGAGGATGTAATTGTAAGCATTTTTGTTAAGTAGAAGTA
The DNA here is from genome assembly GCF_046630445.1 of Rutidosis leptorrhynchoides. Taxonomy (NCBI): domain Eukaryota; kingdom Viridiplantae; phylum Streptophyta; class Magnoliopsida; order Asterales; family Asteraceae; genus Rutidosis; species Rutidosis leptorrhynchoides. The sequence goes on along the minus strand of NC_092334.1, from coordinate 96,354,424 downwards.
TTTTGATAAGTGTATTGAAGTCTTTCAAAAGTGTATAAATACATATTAAAACACTACATGTATATACATTTTAACTGAGTCGTTAAGTCATCGTTAGTCGTTACATGTAAGTGTTGTTTTGAAACCTTTAGGTTAACGATCTTGTTAAATGTTGTTAACCCAATGTTTATAATATCAAATGAGATTTTAAATTATTAATTATCATGATATTATCATGTATGAATATCTCTTAATATGATATATATACATTAAATGTCTTTACAACGATAATCGTTACATATATGTCTCGTTTAAAAATCATTAAGTTAGTAGTCTTGTTTTTACATATGTAGTTCATTGTTAATATACTTAATGATATGTTTACTTATCATAGTATCATGTTAACTATATATATATCCATATATATGTCATCATATAGTTTTTACAAGTTTTAACGTTCGTGAATCACCGGTCAACTTGGGTGGTCAATTGTCTACATGAAACATATTTCAATTAATCAAGTCTTAACAAGTTTGATTGCTTAACATGTTGGAAACATTTAATCATGTAAATATCAATCTCAATTAATATATATAAACATGGAAAAGTTCGGGTCACTACATATCATCTCCGTTGCGTCTACGTATTTTCCTACAATATTGAATCTCAATATTGATACGTAAGCACTCATATTTTATCTTTTATATTTTAATTGTGTATCCATGTCTAGTGCTCGAGTATATATATTTATACATGCTTGTTTGCCAAATTTCATCATTAAACAGTTTATGATGAATCACGAATTAAATACATATGTTACTGGTAAAAGGTATATGATATGCATGTTTTTGAAAAGCTGGCGAAAAATCAATGACTTTTCATTTAGATATTGAATAGTTTCGATGAACGGATTAAGAGATATGATCAACTGAATTATGATTGATGTTAATTGAAATTGCTTTTGAATATGCAATTAAGATTTAAACAACTTGTTTGCGAAATTGATAAAATAGATTTTTGAATATTACCAACCGAGTAAATGACTCCTTATATAAGGTATGTCTCGTTTTGTTGAACTATTGTCAAAATTGACTTTTTGAAACGACTTTGGATAACTTTTGTATGTCGATCTCGAGCATTAGGATTGTGATACACTATGACCTGACCTAGCTTGATAGACATTTATTGACCAACATATGCTCTCTAGGTTGAGATCTACGGTTATTTGGTATTCCGAGTTTCGGTCACATTTTCAGTGAACGACTTTATGTGCTGCTAATGTGAGTTTCATTTGCTCCCTATTTAATTGCTTTTGCAATCTATATTTTTAGTCTAAGAATACATGCACTTTATTTTAAACGCAATGGATACAAGTACATACTAAATTCCACACCGAGTTTGAACCGAAAATCCCTTAGCTTTGGTAACTAGTAACTGCCAGTTATAAGAACTAGTGAGCGCGAGTAGTTATATATGGATCCATAGGGCTTGACATCCCCGTCCGTTCCAGGTATAGAAACTCTAGCCTGAACTATAAAGCGGACGTATGCTATTTGAGTTTAGTACACGTTGGATTGCGTGTATTGTACATGTTGGTTGCATATATTTTAAAACAGGGGTACTTATTATAATGTTAAAGTTTAGTTACCAGGGTGCTCAATTTCGTAGAATATTTTGATAAACGTTTCTGTATGAAACAACTGAAATCTTGTGATCCACCTTTATATACAGATTATACGAAACATTAAAACTATGAACTCACCAAACTTTGTGTTGACACTTGTTAGCATGTTTATTCTCAGGTTCCCTAGAAGTCTTCCGCTGTTTGCTTATATGTTATACAAGATACGTGCATGGAGTCATACATGCTTTATTCAAGAAGACGTTGCATTCACAAATCATCACCATCTATCTTATTTTGACTGCATTGTTAACAGAAGTATTATTGTAAACTATTATATTACAGTGATTGTCTATATGTAGAAATCATCAAATGTCGAAAACCTTTGATTTAAATATTCATTTATGGTGTGCCTTTTCAAAAGAATGCAATGTTACAAAACGTATCATATAGAGGTCAAATACCTCGCAATGAAATCGATGAATGACGTGTTCGTCCAAGTGGGTTTGGAGCGATCGTCACAGTTGGTATCAGAGCGTTGGTCCTAGTGAACCAGGTCTTACATAAGTGTGTCTAACTGATAGTTGTTAGGATGCATTAGTAAGTCTGGACTTCGACTGTGTCTGCATGTTAAAAGTTTTGCTTATCATTTCTTGTCAGAAATTACCTGTCTTTCATCTTAAGTCTAAACGCGTCTTATTGCATTGATTGCATAGATAGTGTATAGACAAATTCATATCTTGGCATATCTATTACAGTAAAATTTGACTGCCATCTTCTGAAAATTTCTCCGTAATTTACGGGATTTTGGTATTATATATACATATGTAAATTATGTATTGAAGAGTACCAATCTAAATTCTATAATATATTTCATATCAAAAATCATCTATCTAATTATACAAGATGGATCCCGTATCTAGTTCAAATTCCATAAATTCCGACAGCTATTTCGATATGGATATTCACCTGAACTCTGAAGAAAGTGTAATCGGAATGGATCAACTAATCAGCCATCACCTATTCTGGATGAATTGGGGATGGGTTCGTAGTCTACTTAATCATTGGAGACAAGAAGAAGGTGATCCCTTCCATCCACCACATTGCCCTCTTGGCGAAGAACCTGAAGCACTTACCGGCGAACCTGTTCGAGACACCATTTTCTCTCTCATTTCCAGAGTATCTCGTCATGATAATGTACTATCTTAAATTCTGGATCTTATTCATCTGCTCGTCCAAACTGCCAATCATCCGGGGGTAGTAGAAGAAGTCAACGAGCTTCGTACTCGGGTAGTGGATTTGAAGAATATGGTGCAAAGGTTACAAGTGCCAGTAGCATCACCGGCATCAACAGTACCACCGACAACAACACCAACAGTACCATTACCACCACCAACAACAACCGCATCGCAAACCTCAACTTCACAATCTGTTCCACGAGCATCAACGTCATACGCACCGTAGTTACCAAGAAATACCAGCAACAATAACCGATGAAGTATTAACTCATTTCCCCTGAAGAAATTTTATGTATATTTAATATATATGAATTTTGAAATCAAAATAAATCTTTTCGTACTAAGCTATTACGTGTGAATCTTAACTGGTAGGTACTACTCGGATAGTTCATATTACTAATATGCAATGATGTACATCCTTCCTTAACAACTTAACCATTGTTAACTACAATCTCTATTTCAACTTAATGAATTCCATTTCATAATAAACCAAGTGTATTATTCAATTACATAATTGATTTTACATTTTCATTTTTGATGTACTCGAAACTTTCCAGAAAACATCATCTGTGCCTTTTAAGGTTCACAAAAATTCCACGAGCATCAACATCCTTCACTGAGGAATAAGAATAAATAATTAAGTATCAATTAAATTAGCGAAATACTCCGCAAAGATTATGTAATCTTTAATATTTTAGAGATTATTCATTTCTAATTCAAGCCGAAAATCAAATGAGCTTAATACGATATTAACTCATTAAATCTGTATTACATCCGAAGAAAATATACATACAGATATTTTCAAAAAAACGGTAATAAAAATTCTTTTATACAAAGTATTGATTGTGAAATCTTTAACGGGTAGGTAATACTCGGGAAATATATAAGTTCACAATTAATATGTTATACTGTACATTCTTCAACTTTGATTCAAAAATTATTAACAATGGTCACAACTGTAGTGACCCGAATTTTTCCATGTTTATATATATTAATTGAGATTGATATTTACATGATTAAATGTTTCCAACATGTTAAGCAATCAAACTTGTTAAGACTTGATTATTTGAAATATGTTTCATATAGACCATTGACCACCCAAGTTGACCGGTGATTCACGAACGTTAAAACTTGTAAAAACTATATGATGACATATATATGGATATATATATATATATATATATATATATATATATATATATATATATATATATATATATATATATATATATATATATATATATATATATATATATAGTTAACATGATACTATGATAAGTAAACATATCATTAAGTATATTAACAATGAACTACATATGTAAAAACAAGACTACTAACTTAATGATTTTTAAACGAGACATATATGTAACGATTATCGTTGTAAAGACATTTAATTTATATATATCATATTAAGAGATATTCATACATGATAATATCATGATAATATAATAATTTAAAATCTCATTTGATATTATAAATATTGGGTTAACAACATTTAACAAGATCGTTAACCTAAAGGTTTCAAAACAACACTTACATGTAACGACTAACGATGACTTAACGACTCAGTTAAAATGTATATACATGTAGTGTTTTAATATGTATTTATACACTTTTGAAAGACTTCAATACACTTATCAAAATACTTCTACTTAACAAAAATGCTTACAATTATATCCTCGTTCAGTTTCATCAACAATTCTACTCGTATGCACCCGTATTCGTACTCGTACAATACACAGCTTTTAGATGTATGTACTATTGGTATATACACTCCAATGATCAGCTCTTAGCAGCCCATGTGAGTCACCTAACACATGTGGGAACCATCATTTGGCAACTAGCATGAAATATCTCATAAAATTACAAAAAATATGAGTAATCATTCATGACTTATTTACATGAAAACAAAATTACATATCCTTTATATCTAATCCATACACCAACGACCAAAAACACCTACAAACACTTTAATTCTTCAATTTTCTTCATCTAATTGATCTCTCTCAAGTTCTATCTTCAAGTTCTAAGTGTTCTTCATATATTCTACAAGTTCTAGTTACATAAAATCAAGAATACTTTCAAGTTTGCTAGCTCACTTCCAATCTTGTAAGGTGATCATCCAACCTCAAGAAATCCTTGTTTCTTACAGTAGGTTATCATTCTAATACAAGGTAATAATCATATTCAAACTTTGGTTCAATTTCTATAACTATAACAATCTTATTTCAAGTGATGATCTTACTTGAACTTGTTTTCGTGTCATGATTCTGCTTCAAGAACTTCGAGCCATCCAAGGATCCGTTGAAACTAGATCCATTTTTCTCTTTTCCAGTAGGTTTATCCAAGGAACTTAAGGTAGTAATGATGTTCATAACATCATTCGATTCATACATATAAAGCTATCTTATTCGAAGGTTTAAACTTGTAATCACTAGAACATAGTTTAGTTAATTCTAAACTTGTTCGCAAACAAAAGTTAATCCTTCTAACTTGACTTTTAAAATCAACTAAACACATGTTCTATATCTATATGATATGCTAACTTAATGATTTAAAACCTGGAAACACGAAAAACACCGTAAAACCGGATTTACGCCGTCGTAGTAACACCGCGGGCTGTTTTGGGTTAGTTAATTAAAAACTATGATAAACTTTGATTTAAAAGTTGTTATTCTGAGAAAATGATTTTTATTATGAACATGAAACTATATCCAAAAATTATGGTTAAACTCAAAGTGGAAGTATGTTTTCTAAAATGGTCATCTAGACGTCGTTCTTTCGACTGAAATGACTACCTTTACAAAAATGAATTGTAACTTATTTTTCCGACTATAAACCTATACTTTTTCTATTTAGATTCATAAAATAGAGTTCAATATGAAACCATAGCAATTTGATTCACTCAAAACGGATTTAAAATGAAGAAGTTATGGGTAAAACAAGATTGGATAATTTTTCTCATTTTAGCTACGTGAAAATTGGTAACAAATCTATTCCAACCATAACTTAATCAACTTGTATTGTATATTATGTAATCTTGAGATACCATAGACACGTATACAATGTTTCGACCTATCATGTCGACACATCTATATATATTTCGGAACAACCATAGACACTCTATATGTGAATGTTGGAGTTAGCTATACAGGGTTGAGGTTGATTCCAAAATATATATAGTTTGAGTTGTGATCAATACTGAGATACGTATACACTGGGTCATGGATTGATTCAAGATAATATTTATCGATTTATTTCTGTACATCTAACTGTGGACAACTAGTTGTAGGTTACTAACGAGGACAGCTGACTTAATAAACTTAAAACATCAAAATATATTAAAAGTGTTGTAAATATATTTTGAACATACTTTGATATATATGTATATATTGTTATAGGTTCGTGAATCAACCAGTGGCCAAGTCTTACTTCCCGACGAAGTAAAAATTTGTGAAAGTGAGTTATAGTCTCACTTTTAAAATCTAATATTTTTGGGATGAGAATACATGCAGGTTTTATAAATGATTTACAAAATAGACATAAGTACGTGAAACTACATTCTATGGTTGAATTATCGAAATCGAATATGCCCCTTTTTATTAAGTCTGGTAATCTAAGAATTAGGGAACAGACACCCTAATTGACGCGAATCCTAAAGATAGATCTATTGGGCCTAACAAACCCCATCCAAAGTACCGGATGCTTTAGTACTTCGAAATTTATATCATATCTGAAGGGTGTCCCGGAATGATGGGGATATTCTTATATATGCATCTTGTTAATGTCGGTTACCAGGTGTTCACCATATGAATGATTTTTATCTCTATGTATGGGATGTGTATTGAAATATGAAATCTTGTGGTCTATTATTATGATTTGATATATATAGGTTAAACCTATAACTCACCAACATTTTTGTTGACGTTTTAAGCATGTTTATTCTCAGGTGATTATTAAGAGCTTCCGCTGTCGCATACTTAAATAAGGACGAGATTTGGAGTCCATGCTTGTATGATATTGTGTAAAAACTGCATTCAAGAAACTTATTTTGTTGTAACATATTTGTATTGTAAACCATTATGTAATGGTCGTGTGTAAACAGGATATTTTAGATTATCATTATTTGATAATCTACGTAAAGCTTTTTAAACCTTTATTGATGAAATAAAGGTTATGGTTTGTTTTAAAATGAATGCAGTCTTTGAAAAACGTCTCATATAGAGGTCAAAACCTCGCAACGAAATCAATTAATATGGAACGTTTTTAATCAATAAGAACGGGACATTTCAGTTGGTATCAGAGCTGGTATAACGCCGTCCATGTGTAGCGGGTTAGTCGTAAAGGAGGTTCTCACAGTGTTACCTGTGACGAAACATTGGCTCTTACTCCTTGCGATCCCTTACGAGGGTTGGCAGTAGCCGAGAGGCAGGCCCTAAAATCAGTATCTGAGGTACACTCAGTGGTCACCAGGCGGTTAGCTGGGAAGGCACTGGGTGGGACGGTGGTTGTCCACAACTGTGTTAGAGTTGGTATCCGAGCGTTGGTCTTAGAGAACCAGAATTTTGCATTAGTGTGTCTTATCGAGTTTGTTAGGATGCATTAGTGAGTCTGGACTTCGACCGTGTTTACTTGAAAAATGATTGCTTAACAAATTTTGTTGGAAACTATATATTTTTAACATGTGAATATTTTGTGATATATTAATTTCTTAACGCGTTTGATATTATGTGATAGATGTCTACCTCTAGAACAAGTCCCATTGACTCACCTAATAATAATGAAGAGTCAAATGTAAATTGGAATGATTCCTGGACTGATTCACAAGTTCCCGAAGAGGAACAAGAAGAAGAGTCGGAACCGGAAGAAGAATAGGAACCGGAAGAAGAATTGGAACCGGATGAAGAAATAGAACCGGTGGGGGAAATAATAAAACGGTTAAGTAAAAGAAAATCCTCAACCAACCGACCAAGGTTAATTATGGTCAATGGTGTTTCCGTCAAGGAAGCAAAATATTGGGAGGATTACCAATTCTCCGATGAATCGGATTCCGACGAGAATTCCGATGATGTTATAGAAATTACCCCAACTGATTTTAAAAAGGCAATAGAAAATAATAAGGGAAAGGGCATAAAAATAGAGAAATCTAATTTCAACCCCGATGAACTTTATATGTATCGTCAACCCCCGAAGTCCTTAAGTTGTAACAATGACCCGGGAACCTCTAAACCACCAGGTTTTTCTAAACCAATGTGAAAAACGACGGCTCGTATTAGGGGAACATCATATATCCCTAGAAACTTGGCAAAACAAACCAAAACTGAAGAAGAAGAAACAAGTGAGTCGGAATAAGATAGTTGTATTCGTGTGGTGTAATATATGTAATATAGTGTGCTTATGCTTTATGATATATGTAAAAATTGCTTGTATTAATAAGTATTTTTTTTTATGAATCTAACTCTTGTCTATTTTACAGTATAAAAACACAAAATGGATAGACAACCCAATATTTTAAGAGACCTACCCGGAGACATGATTGATGAAATCTTGTCTAGAGTCGGTCAGAATTCTTCGGCACAACTATTTAAGGCGAGATCAGTTTGTAAGACATTCGAAGAACGTTCCAAGAATGCCTTGGTTTATAAAAGGCTTTTGTTCGAAAGATGGGGGATATCACATTGGGAAATCCATAAGTTACGATGTGTTTACTTTGACGCATATATTGCGGGGAACCCAAATGCTATTTTACGCAATGGGTTAAGAAATTATTTTGACTCAATATATCCGAATATTGGACTTCGTGATTTAGAAAAAGCGGCTAACATGCAACATAAAGAAGCATGTTATGCTTACGGATTAGTAATGTTAACTTCTCACCAAAGTGAGAACAAGAACATCGGGCTACAACTATTAAACAAAACGTTCCCACAAGTGACGGAGTCGGTAATTGGGGTAAGAAATGAGGTTTTTAGATTGTTACGGGACTGTTGGACATTACGTAACCCTCATCCATTTGACGACGTTACAACACGCTGTCTTATCAACGGCCATAACGGTTATGTTCCACAAGACCAAGGATGGGAAGTAATCCTAGTAAAACCAGAATGCATGACTTGTTTCTGGACGTATGAATTACGTGTCTTTATTGCCTTTGCTGAACGACTTGTGTACTAGCTAGAATTATCTTCACAACCATCTTGTATCAAATTTATTGTGTGCTATATTTCATGCTTATGTAAAATAAGCGGTATTGTAAGTTTGTAAAATATTGTGTAAAAGTTTGAACGCGAAATATTATTATAATCAGTTTTTCATATAGAATTGTAGTAGTTGAATTGTATATTAGCTACTAAGTATGAACTTAACGGGTAGGTACTACCCGAATTTAAACTTATAAAACGCTAATATGAAGAAAAAGCTTTTATAAATGAGTTCATATTATGCTACGAAATACTATTAACTACTCTTAATATTCTGTATGATTAATTTGTTCCATTTGACTATTTTGAAGGAAATGGCACCGACTACTCGACACACCGTGAATATGAATGAAGAGGAATTCCATACTTTTCTAGCTTCAAACATAGCCGCAGTACAGGCTGCGCTACATACCAACAATAACCTTGGATCTAGCAGTACAGGAAATCGTGTAGAATGCACCTACAAAGAATTCACTGCCTGTAAACCTTTGGAATTTGATGGAACCGAAGGACCGATCGGATTGAAACGGTGGACCGAGAAGGTCGAATCGGTGTTTGCCATAAGTAAGTGTACTGAAGAGGACAAAGTGAAGTACGCTACGCATACCTTCACAGGTTCTGCGTTAACATGGTGGAATACCTATCTAGAGCAAGTGGGACAAGACGATGCGTACGCACTACCATGGTCAGCATTCAACTACTTGATGAACGAGAAGTACCGTCCCAGAACCGAGGTCAATAAGCTCAAGACAGAACTTAGAGGGTTACGAACCCAAGGATTTGATATTACCACGTACGAAAGACGATACACAGAATTGTGCCTATTGTGTCCGGGAGCATTCGAAGATGAGGAAGAGAAGATCAACGCGTTTGAAAAAGGATTACCGGAAAGAATCCAAGAAGATATAAGTTCACACGAGCCCGCCTCCATACAACAGGCATGTAGAATGGCTCACAAACTAGTGAATCAGATTGAAGAAAGAATTAAAGAACAGACTGCTGAAGAGGCCAATGTGAAGCAAGTCAAAAGAAAGTGGGAGGAAAACGGTGATAAGAATCACCAATACAACAACAACAGCAATTACAAAAATAATCGCAACAATTATCCCAACAATCGCAACATCAATCGCAACTACAACAAACGGCCCAACAACAACAACAACAACAACAGCAGCAACTACAACAATCATCCCAACAACAATAATAACTGCAACAACAACAACAATCAGAAGCAGCTATGCCAAAGGTGTGAAAAGTATCACTCGGGGTTCTGCACCAAATTTTGCAACAAGTGTAAAAGAAATGGTCATAGCGCGGCGAAGTGTGAGGTCTACGGACCAGGGGTTAATAGAACGAAAGGAACAAATGGTGTCAGAACGAGTAATGGCTGAGCAAGTAGTGTCGGAGCAAGTTATGCCAATGTAGTTTGTTATAAATGTGGAAAACCGGGCCACATTATTAGAAATTTCCCGAACCAGGAGAACACGAATGGACAAGGCCGCGGAAGAGTTTTCAATATTAATGCGGCAGAGGCACAGGAAGACCCGGAGCTTGTTACGGGTACATTTCTTATTGACAATAAATCTGCTTACGTTTTATTTGATTCGGGTGCGGATAGAAGCTATATGAGTAGAGATTTTTGTGCTAAATTAAGTTGTCCATTGACGCCTTTGGATAGTAAATTTTTACTCGAATTAGCAAATGGTAAATTAATTTCAGCAGATAATATATGTCGGAATCGAGAAATTAAACTGGTTAGCGAAACATTTAAGATTGATTTGATACCAGTAGAGTTAGGGAGTTTTGATGTGATAATCGGTATGGACTGGTTGAAAGAAGTGAAAGCAGAGATCGTTTGTTACAAAAATGCAATTCGCATTATACGAGAAAAAGGAAAACCCTTAATGGTGTACGGAGAAAAGGGCAACACGAAGCTACATCTTATTAGTAATTTGAAAGCACAAAAACTAATAAGAAAAGGTTGCTATGCTGTTCTAGCACACGTCGAGAAAGTACAAACTGAAGAAAAGAGCATCAATGATGTTCCCATTGCAAAAGAATTTCCCGATGTATTTCCGAAAGAATTACCGGGATTACCCCCACATCGATCCGTTGAATTTCAAATAGATCTTGTACTAGGAGCTGCACCAATAGCTCGTGCTCCTTACAGACTCGCACCCAGCGAGATGAAAGAACTGCAAAGCCAATTACAAGAACTTTTAGAGCGTGGTTTCATTCGACCAAGCACATCACCGTGGGGAGCTCCTGTTTTGTTTGTCAAGAAGAAAGATGGTACATTCAGGTTGTGTATCGACTACCGAGAGTTGAACAAACTTACCATCAAGAACCGCTACCCACTACCGAGAATCGACGACTTATTTGATCAACTACAAGGCTCGTCTGTTTATTCAAAGATTGACTTACGTTCTGGGTATCATCAAATGCGGGTGAAAGAAGATGATATTCCAAAGACTACTTTCAGAACACGTTACGGTCATTACGAGTTTATGGTCATGCCATTTGGTTTAACTAATGCACCAGCTGTGTTCATGGACCTTATGAACCGAGTGTGTGGACCATACCTTGAGAAGTTTGTCATTGTTTCCATTGATGACATACTTATTTACTCAAAGAATGACCAAGAACACGGTGAACATTTGAGAAAGGTGTTAGAAGTATTGAGGAAGGAAGAATTGTACGCTAAGTTTTCAAAGTGTGTATTTTGGTTGGAAGAAGTTCAATTCCTCGGTCACATAGTGAACAAAGAAGGTATTAAGGTGGATTCGGCAAAAATAGAAACTGTTGAAAAGTGGGAAACCCCGAAAACTCCGAAACACATACGCCAGTTTTTAGGACTAGCTGGTTACTACAGAAGGTTCATCCAAGACTTTTCCAGAATAGCAAAGCCCGTGACTGCATTAACGCATAAAGGGAAGAAATTTGAATGGAATGATGAACAAGAGAAAGCATTTCAGTTATTGAAGAAAAAGCTAACTACGGCACCTATATTGTCATTGCCTGAAGGGAATGACGATTTTGTGATTTATTGTGACGCATCAAAGCAAGGTCTCAGTTGTGTATTAATGCAACGAACGAAGGTGATTACTTATGCGTCTAGACAATTGAAGATTCACGAACAAAATTATACGACGCATGATTTGGAATTAGGCGCGGTTGTTTTTGCATTAAAGACTTGGAGGCACTACTTATATGGGGTCAAAAGTATTATATATACCGACCACAAAAGTCTTCAACACATATTTAATCAGAAACAACTGTATATGAGGCAGCGTAGGTGGATTGAATTATTGAATGATTACGACTTTGAGATTCGTTACCACCCGGGGAAGGCAAATGTGGTAGCCGATGCCTTGAGCAGGAAGGACAGAGAACCCATTCGAGTAAAATCTATGAATATAATGATTCATAATAACCTTACTACTCAAATAAAGGAGGCGCAACAAGGAGTTTTAAAAGAGGGAAATTTAAAGGATGAAATACCCAAAGGATCGGAGAAGCATCTTAATATTCGGGAAGACGGAACCCGGTATAGGGCTGAAAGGATTTGGGTACCAAAATTTGGAGATATGAGAGAAATGGTACTTAGAGAAGCTCATAAAACCTGATACTCAATACATCCTGGAACGGGGAAGATGTACAAGGATCTCAAGAAACATTTTTGGTGGTCGGGTATGAAAGCCGATGTTGCTAAATACGTAGGAGAATGTTTGACGTGTTCTAAGGTCAAAGCTGAGCATCAGAAACCATCAGGTCTACTTCAACAACCCGAAATCCCTGAATGGAAATGGGAAAACATTACCATGGATTTCATCACTAAATTGCCAAGGACTGCAAGTGGTTTTGATACTATTTGGGTAATAGTTGATCGTCTCACCAAATCAGCATACTTCCTGCCAATAAGAGAAGATGACAAGATGGAGAAGTTAGCACGACTGTATTTGAAGGAAGTCGTCTCCAGACATGGAATACCAATCTCTATTATCTCTGATAGGGATGGCAGATTTATTTCAAGATTCTGGCAGACATTACAGCAAGCATTAGGAACTCGTCTAGACATGAGTACTGCCTATCATCCACAAACTGATGGGCAGAGCGAAAGGACGATACAAACGCTTGAAGACATGCTACGAGCATGTGTTATTGATTTCAGAAATAGTTGGGATCGACATCTACCGTTAGCAGAATTTTCCTACAACAACAGCTACCATTCAAGCATTGAGATGGCGCCGTTTGAAGCACTTTATGGTAGAAAGTGCATGTCTCCGATTTGTTGGAGTGAAGTGGGGGATAGACAGATTACGGATCCAGAGATTATACAAGAAACTACCGAGAAGATCATCCAAATTCAACAACGGTTGAAAACCGCCCAAAGTCGACAAAAGAGCTACGCTGACATTAAAAGAAAAGATATAGAATTTGAAATTAGAGAGATGGTCATGCTTAAAGTTGCACCTTGGAAAGGCGTTGTTTGATTTGGTAAATGAGAGAAATTAAATCCAAAGTATATTGGACCATTCAAGATTATTGATCGTGTCGGACCAGTAGCTTACCGACTTGAGTTACCTCAACAACTCGCGGCTGTACATAACACTTTCCACTTCTCGAATTTGAAGAAATGTTTTGCTAAAGAAGATCTCACTATTCCGTTAGATGAAATCCAAATCAACGAAAAACTTCAATTCATCGAAGAACCCGTCGAAATAATGGATCGTGAGGTTAAAAGACTTAAGCAAAACAAGATACCAATTGTTAAGGTTCGATGGAATGCTCGTAGAGGACCCGAGTTCACCTGGGAGCGTGAAGATCAGATGAAGAAGAAATACCTGCATCTATTTCCAGAAGATTCGTCAACACCTTCAACAGCTTAAAATTTCGGGACGAAATTTATTTAACGGGTAGGTACTGTAGTGACCCGAATTTTTCCATGTTTATATATATTAATTGAGATTGATATTTACATGATTAAATGTTTCCAACATGTTAAGTAATCAAACTTGTTAAGACTTGATTAATTGAAATATGTTTCATATAGACCATTGACCACCCAAGTTGACCGGTGATTCACAAACGTTAAAACTTGTAAAAACTATATGATGACATATATATGGATATATATATAGTTAACATGATACTATGATAAGTAAACATATCATTAAGTATATTAACAATGAACTACATATGTAAAAACAAGACTACTAACTTAATGATTTTTAAACGAGACATATATGTAACGATTATCGTTGTAAAGACATTTAATGTATATATATCATATTAAGAGATATTAATACATGATAATATCATGATAATATAATAATTTAAAATCTCATTTGATATTATAAATATTGGGTTAACAACATTTAACAAGATCGTTAACCTAAAGGTTTCAAAACAACACTTACATGTAACGACTAACGATGACTTAACGACTCAGTTAAAATGTATATACATGTAGTGTTTTAATATGTATTTATACACTTTTTAAAGACTTCAATACACTTATCAAAATACTTCTACTTAACAAAAATACTTACAATTATATCCTCGTTCAGTTTCATCAACAATTCTACTCGTATGCACCCGTATTCGTACTCGTACAATACACAGCTTTTAGATGTATGTACTATTGGTATATACACTCCAATGATTAGCTCTTAGCAGCCCATTTGAGTCACCTAACACATGTGGGAACCATCATTTGGCAACTAGCATGAAATATCTCATAAAATTACAAAAAATATGAGTAATCATTCATGACTTATTTACATGAAAACAAAATTACATATCCTTTATATCTAATCCATACACCAATGACCAAAAACACCTACAAACACTTTCATTCTTCAATTTTCTTCATCTAATTGATCTCTCTCAAGTTCTATCTTCAAGTTCTAAGTGTTCTTCATATATTCTACAAGTTCTAGTTACATAAAATCAAGAATACTTTCAAGTTTGCTAGCTCACTTCCAATCTTGTAAGGTGATCATCCAACCTCAAGAAATCTTTGTTTCTTACAGTAGGTTATCATTCTAATACAAGGTAATAATCATATTCAAACTTTGGTTCAATTTCTATAACTATAACAATCTTATTTCAAGTGATGATCTTACTTGAACTTGTTTTCGTGTCATGATTCTGCTTCAAGAACTTCGAGCCATCCAAGGATCCGTTGAAACTAGATCCATTTTTCTCTTTTCCAGTAGGTTTATCCAAGGAACTTAAGGTAGTAATGATGTTCATAACATCATTCGATTCATACATATAAAGCTATCTTATTCGAAGGTTTAAACTTGTAATCACTAGAACATAGTTTAGTTAATTCTAAACTTGTTCGCAAACAAAAGTTAATCCTTCTAACTTGACTTTTAAAATCAACTAAACACATGTTCTATATCTATATGATATGCTAACTTAATGATTTAAAACCTGGAAACACGAAAAACACCATAAAAC
Organism: Rutidosis leptorrhynchoides; assembly: GCF_046630445.1. NCBI lineage: Eukaryota > Viridiplantae > Streptophyta > Magnoliopsida > Asterales > Asteraceae > Rutidosis > Rutidosis leptorrhynchoides. Next base: position 96,338,915 of record NC_092334.1, on the reverse strand, counting down.
TGGATTTACGCCGTCGTAGTAACACCGCGGGCTGTTTTGGGTTAGTTAATTAAAAACTATGATAAACTTTGATTTAAAAGTTGTTATTCTGAGAAAATGATTTTTATTATGAACATGAAACTATATCCAAAAATTATGGTTAAACTCAAAGTGGAAGTATGTTTTCTAAAATGGTCATCTAGACGTCGTTCTTTCGACTGAAATGACTACCTTTACAAAAATGACTTGTAACTTATTTTTTCGACTATAAACCTATACTTTTTCTGTTTAGATTCATAAAATAGAGTTCAATATGAAACCATAGCAATTTGATTCACTCAAAACGGATTTAAAATGAAGAAGTTATGGGTAAAACAAGATTGGATAATTTTTCTCATTTTAGCTACGTGAAAATTGGTAACAAATCTATTCCAACCATAACTTAATCAACTTGTATTGTATATTATGTAATCTTGAGATACCATAGACACGTATACAATGTTTCGACCTATCATGTCGACACATCTATATATATTTCGGAACAACCATAGACACTCTATATGTGAATGTTGGAGTTAGCTATACAGGGTTGAGGTTGATTCCAAAATATATATAGTTTGAGTTGTGATCAATACTGAGATACGTATACACTGGGTCGTGGATTGATTCAAGATAATATTTATTGATTTATTTCTGTACATCTAACTGTGAACAACTAGTTGTAGGTTACTAACGAGGACAGCTGACTTAATAAACTTAAAACATCAAAATATATTAAAAGTGTTGTAAATATATTTTGAACATACTTTGATATATATGTATATATTGTTATAGGTTCGTGAATCAACCAGTGGCCAAGTCTTACTTCCCGACGAAGTAAAAATCTGTGAAAGTGAGTTATAGTCCCACTTTTAAAATCTAACATTTTTGGGATGAGAATACATGCAGGTTTTATAAATGATTTACAAAATAGACACAAGTACGTGAAACTACATTCTATGGTTGAATTATCGAAATCGAATATGCCCCTTTTTATTAAGTCTGGTAATCTAAGAATTAGGGAACAGACACCCTAATTGACGCGAATCCTAAAGAGATCTATTGGGCCTAACAAACCCCATCCAAAGTACCGGATGCTTTAGTACTTCGAAATTTATATCATATCCGAAGGGTGTCCCGGAATGATGGGGATATTCTTATATATGCATCTTGTTAATGTCGGTTACCAGGTGTTCACCATATGAATGATTTTTATCTCTATGTATGGGATGTGTATTGAAATATAAAATCTTGTGGTCTATTATTATGATTTGATATATATAGGTTAAACCTATAACTCACCAACATTTTTGTTGACGTTTTAAGCATGTTTATTCTCAGGTGATTATTAAGAGCTTCCGCTGTCGCATACTTAAATAAGGACGAGATTTGGAGTCCATGCTTGTATGATATTGTGTAAAAACTGCATTCAAGAAACTTATTTTGGTGTAACATATTTGTATTGTAAACCATTATGTAATGGTCGTGTGTAAACATGATATTTTAGATTATCATTATTTGATAATCTACGTAAAGTTTTTTAAACCTTTATTGATGAAATAAAGGTTATGGTTTGTTTTAAAATGAATGCAGTCTTTGAAAAACATCTCATATAGAGGTCAAAACCTCGCAACGAAATCAATTAATATGGAACGTTTTTAATCAATAAGAATGGGACATTTTGTAACGTCCTCCCAATAGGGTCTGGAAGAAACGTTACTAATATCAAATAAACCAACATATTATAATACGAGAACAATACTAAATGAGAAAATTTAACTTTATTGAGTACGCAGCGGAAAATGAAATGTCGTTACAATAATGGAAATAACGATAAAGTAATTGTTCATATGCAGAAGTAATAAATGCGATATCTCTTGATCCTAAGTCCAAGTAGCATCACATAAGTAGTAGATAAGAAAGCTTGAATCAAACAGCACCTGAGACAAAACATGCTAAAGTGTCAACCAAAAAGGTTGAGTGAAGTTCATAGGTTTAACAAGAGTAGTTATCGTTGTTTTTAGACCACAAGATTTAGTTGTAAAGTTGATCTCCCACAGGATCAAAAAGTAGATCTCGCAGATCCAAAAGTGGTACTGATTCGTGATATTTTAGACTAAACGTTTGTTTTGTTGCCCCGATGATAAGTTGGCAGTACCTTATCACCATGTTTAAATCATTATTAAGTAATACAAAGACATCACGGTCAAATGTATCGGGGACGTTACTCCCGATAGGCCTACCCCCAATAATTAAGAATGCCTTATCCTGAAAGCAATTAAAAAAATATCACTGTGGGGTCTTAGTAGCATAAGCTAGTCATAGTACAGTTTAGGTTCGTACTTGTGTCTAAGTTGTTTAAAGTATAAAAGCAGCATGTGTCTCACCCCAGTAAGTATAAAAAGTGCTATAGCAATAAGAGTGGGGCTATGAAAGTCACCTCAGTAAGTAGAGAGAGTTATTCCTCGGAATAGAGAGTTGAACGAGTGAGCAGGAAAGTCAACCTATTGACATTTAAGAGTAGTTAAGTGTTTTGCCCATGTTTAAGTTTAAGTATGTGTTTAAGTATAGTTTGTTTTACTAAGTTTCTATTCCTAGTAAGTTACTATTTTTATAAAGTTTCTATTTTTAGAAAGTTTCTTATTTTACTAAGTTTCTATGACTAGAGAGTTTCTACTTTTATGAGTGTTTCCATTTTAGGATACTTGCCGTATTAGATAAGCTTCCAATCACCCCTTTCCCTTCGAATGGCTAATTTAGATCTAGAGGCTTGAGCCATAGGACCCTTTAAATCGGAAATCCAAACCCTCTGCCTAGAATCTCGTAGAAACCATTCGTCAAGAAAGTTCGAAGATCTATACATCTCTAATACATATCCCAAAATGTTTTTGTGCTACAATATAATTAGTAGGTTATAGGTGCTAGTAATAATAATAGTGTATACATGTTAAGTACTAGTATGAGTAGTATTAGGGTTTCATTAATTAGGGTTAGTTAATTAAAGTAGTAATTAATAACTAGGGTTTAGTAATTAATGTCCTAGGGTTTCATAAATGTTTAGAGTTTAATTAATTAGGGTTTAAGAATTATAGTTTAGGTGTAATTAGGGTTTAAGGTTTTAATATGTATATGTATATATAATTCGTATATATATGTATATATATATATAAATATTTTTTTTACATGTATATATGTATATATAAATCTAGGTGTGTTTATGTATATACTTATGAATAACAAGTTTATAATATGAATATGAATTATCAAAGATCAAAGTTTATGTAAATAGTTTAGGGTTTATGTTATACCTTTGAAGATTCAAGATAATTAACAAAGAAAAGATGAACACGATGAAGATGGAAGATCAAAGCCTTGAAAATCTTGAAGAACTCCTTGAAGATTCTTGAAGAACACGAAGAACAAGCTTAAAGATCCGAATACCACAAGAGAGGGAAAGGGAGAGATTGTTTTTGAGAGAGGATTTTGGTGTGATTTGTGAATGAGAAACTAGGTGTTTATATAGTGCAAGTATTAGAGTGTTAGTCAACATAAGGATGTTCTAATTAATGATTTTATTTTGTTTCATAATTTTTAGTCAACAATAGGTGGTACTAGTTTATAATTAGTCAACATAAGGATGTACTAGTTTACACTTTATTTTTAGTCAACATAAGGATGTAAGATTTTTTTAGTCTCATTATTATTACTATTATTATTATTATTATTTTTACATTTACTACATGATAAGTATTATTTTCTTTTTACTAATTCATGACTTGTATATATTTAGTTCCCAATTATTTTATTATTTATATAAATGTCACTTATTATTTATTACTTATAGGTTATTAGTTATAATATTACATAAATGCATAAATTTTAATTAGCAGTGAGTGTCGACTAACAGTTTATTATTTTCATCTTTTATTAACTTGTCAATTTTTGTACAAAGTTAATTAATATGTTTTCTAACTCTTAACACTTAACAAGTGTTGATTAAAGTTTAATCATTAAGTTTTAATTATATTGTTTGGGCTTTTAATATTGGAAAAATATAGAATGGAAAAATGAGGGTCGTTATAGTACCTCCCCGTTATTGAAAACTTCGTCCCGAAGTTTTTAGGTAGTTTCCTCGTTTGCATCAGCAGTTGAGAAGAGATGGGGATATTTCCGTTTCATATGGTCTTTGCGTTTCCAGGTATATTCGGGGCCTCTACGCGAATTCCAACGGACTTTAACGATAGGTATATTGCTTTTACGCGTTTGTTTGACCTCTCCTTCCATGATTTCTATAGGTTATTCAACGAAGTGTATTTTATCATTAATGCGAAGATCATTCAAAATGATGATGTTATACAAGTCATTTCAGTAAATTGGATACATGAAATGTGTTATGAATAGTATTGAACTCATTTAAAACCTTGAGCATTTTATGCCACAATATTAGGGCAGACAAACAAAGAGGAGTTCGTGAAAATCACAGTCATGAAATTTGATAGAGATCTTCATTGTTTACAACAAGAATATTTTAATGATGAATATAAGTTGAAAAATAAAGTTTTATCACTATTGAATAATATGGATAAAACGATTCGTTTATAGGAAGAGTATAAATGAAGCTATCATAAAAGAGTGAAATGAGAAAAATTAAATGTTCGCCTTAACTTTTGACGTAGTCACGATTGATTTCCAGAATTCAAGGAATTAAAGGAAATCTTCGTAATCTATAAGATTTGATTCTCCGGTATTTACGAAATTTTGAGATTTGTTTGATTAAATGCGGTGATTTGCCTCGATTGATGTGTTTGGAATTTTGCTATAAATTAGCTTCTTTCGTTTCATTATCTTCACCACTTTTATACTTTCTTTCTCAATTCAAACTTCCAAAAGATTAAGAAAATGCTTAATCCAGTTCTGATCCTGGTTATTATATTGACCATCTATGCATTCATTCTTCTTTTTCTTTTACCGCCAGAGGAATCTGTTTACTTCTACTATGCTCTTGGGGTTATAGTGTTTTTAATTATCCAGTGTCTTTATATTGCTATACGCATTGATATACACGGTTTGTAATTTCGGAGTCGTTATCGGGCTTTATATTTTCCCTTATATGTCGGAGCTTTATGCTTTTGTTTCTTCTTCCCGACTTCAAGTCAAGCGAGTAATGGTCCAGAATTCATAGGTATGAAGTTTCGAATGATCATAATATATAAAGTAGAAAGGAAAGGTAATAGCACGATTTGATTTGTCATATTACCAGAATATCCGGAAAAGACCGAATCATCAAGAAAAATATTTTCTTGATATGTTTAGAGGTTAAATAGAATGTAAGAGTCGTGTAACATGGAAAATGATGATTATAAAATCTATGAATCATCATCTTCCATTAAAAACTTAGCATGACTTACTGTAATATAATCACGTTGGCCTGACGTCATTATATTATACTAACTCATGCTTCAATTCCCAACACTTCTTCAAAGCATTTATAATTTAAACTCGAATTTTACAGAATATAGAAACTAAAACAGTTTCCTTTATAAAGATATCGCAAAGAGATACTTAATTGCGGACATGAATCGTTATGAAGATATCTTTCGAAATATAGAGGATATTTATGATGATATTTTGGAATTTCTAAGTTCGAAAGTTGATGAAGAAAAATTTTCCGCAAGCTTTTAACATGACTTCGGAGCAAGATATTCTCTAAAGATTTCACCGGATCCAAAATTACCTGGATTCTTTGAATATAGGGTTTGGCCCTTGTGTTTGTCCTTGGTCTCCTCCATGGTTAGCTCAATCCGTTTTTCAGTTCCAAATTTTCTTTTGAGCTTTTTCAACGTACCATTCTTTATTATCAAACTGTTGGCCCTTAAGACCATCTACAATTTTTCTGTTTCCTCTGCATTTAATGCAGCCATATTTGAATCATCGGTTATCAATCCGAAATGGTTTCAAGAAATTTCATTTTTAGATGATTAAACGCTGATTGCGATCGTCAAGATTCAAAGGATGTTTTCAAGAATTTTAAATTTGAAGTGTTTAAGCGTAAGATGCATCCATCAATGGATCTAACGGTTGACGAAGAAATGTTGTGATTTTCAAAAGTAAGGAATGGTAAGTTCGGTGGTTTGATTTGATAATTCATCATAGAATACGAATGAATATAATTCATGAATGTAGTGATCTTTAGGAAGATAACATTTGCTAAAGCTTTACTTAAGTTCCGATATGTCAAAATCAGAGTATGTAACTGAATTTGTATGAAAATGGTTTTTCTTTGGTGAACATATACATATATCATGTGAATGTAAGTAGTATAGTTAACAACTGCTGAATCAGAATGGAAGAATGTACAATGTAACATATTTATATGAGATATGAATATCTCTCGGGTTTTACCTACCCGTTAAAATATTTTTTACAATTAACAGTTTGTACAAAAGAGAAGATATACGTTCATATATGTATTCTTCAGATGTAATCATGGTTTTAATGAGCTAATATAATATTAAACTCATTTGATTTGCTGTTGAAACGAGAATAAATAATCTCCAAAACCTTAGAGATTTCATAATTGTCGTGAAATATTTCGCTAATGAAGTTATGAATTAATACTTCATCGTTCATTGTTATTGATATACTTCGGTATATGATGTTGGTGCTCTTGGAATTCTTGTGAAATTCATAAGGCACTAATGATATTTTCTAGAAAGTTTCGAGTACATCGAAAATTAAAGTATACAATCAATCATGTATTTGAGTAATACACTTGGTTTATTACAAAATGGAGTTTATTGTATTGAAGCAATGATTAACGATTGTTAAGTTATTAACAAAAGATGTACATCATAGCATATTGTGATATGAATTAACCATGTAGTACATACTAGTTAAGATTCACACGTAATAGCTTAGTACGAAAAGATTTATTATTGTTCCAATCCATATATATAAAGTATACATATGTAATTCTTCAGGAAGAATGAGTCAATACATCTTAACTCATTATTAATAATATTCCTTGGTATCTATGGGGCGTATGATGTTGATGTTTGAGGTACTGAGTGTGATGTTGAGGCGTGGAATGCAGATGTTGTCGTTGGTGAAGCTGGTGATGTTGGTGGTGATGTTGGTGGTGATGCCGATGGTACTGGTGGTACTGGTTATGCTGCTGGTGCTGCTGCTGGTGATCGTAGGTTTCGCACCATATTCTCCAGAGCCACTACTCGAGCGCGAAGCTCGCTGACTTCTTCTATTATTCCGGGATGATTGGCGGTTCGGACAAGTGGATGAATAAGATCTAAAATTTTAGATATTATATATTCGTGACTGGATATCCTGGAAATGAGGGTGAAAATAGTGTTCCGAACGGGTTCGCCAGTAAGTGCTTCAGGTTCTTCACCAAGAGGTGAATTCGGTTGGTGGAAGGGATCACCTTCTTCTTGTCTCCATTAATTAAGTTTACTACGAACCCATCCCCAATTCATCCAAAATAGATGATGGCTGATTGGTTGGTTCATTCCGGTTACGCTGCCATTAGAGCTCGAAGAGTTTGAGGAATCCATATTATGTGTTTGGAATTAGGGTTTTTGATATGAGATTAGTGTTGAATACTGGATGATATATTCGTCTCCTCGAATACGTGTATATAGCAAAAAGATTTCCGTAATTTACGGCGGGAATTTAGAAAAAGTGTTAGACAAAATCTATTGGGATAGATACGATAAGATATAATAAGATATGATGTGTCTATACTTTAATAATGGCAGTATGATGTGTCGAGATCATAAAGTGATAAGTATGTAATCTAATAATCTTTTGATTAAAGACTTTCAATTCGTATACTGTGATAACCCAATGACATTTTTCGATTCACAAACCGATGCATAAAGGCATAAGGCATATAGGTACGTGATATAACAGGGAGTTATATACGTTTTTGTGTGAGTAGTAACAATTATAAGAGTTTCAAAATCATGGATAATATTTCATGTAATACATATGTAATACACATAACCATGATAGATGACTTATGAATGTCAAGAATTTCTGAAATCATTGTGTCGCATTTAGATGCGGTGGTGTACTTGGATAGTACTCAGGAAAGTGAGCAGAGTTCTTAGATTAGCTCGGCATTCTAAGATAAGTAAAGTTTCTAAAGTATAGTGTAGCATTTAACAGTTAAAGGCAACAATTAAAGGCACTATGGTCAAGAAAAGTTGTAGTCCTACATTAGGAAAGAGACTTTGATTATAATCTTTAAGTCAAATTTGGTAAAGCATGATTGTTAAGATTATAAGGCAATCCTAAGTGCTTTAAGTGTAAGGCAGGAAAGGTTATAGTTTCCTAGATTGCTAAGGCACCCTAGCTAGCAAGTAAGGCACACATAAAAATGCAATCCTGGTTCTCTATAACAGCCTGGTTATGCTCTGATAGCAATCTGTAACGTCCTCCCAATAGGGTCTGGAAGAAACGTTACTAATATCAAATAAACCAACATATTATAATACGAGAACAATACTAAATGAGAAAATTTAACTTTATTGAGTACGCAGCGGAAAATGAAATGTTGTTACAATAATGGAAATAACGATAAAGTAATTGTTCATATGCAGAAGTAATAAATGCGATATCTCTTGATCCTAAGTCCAAGTAGCATCACATAAGTAGTAGATAAGAAAGCTTGAATCAAACAGCACCTGAGACAAAACATGCTAAAGTGTCAACCAAAAAGGTTGAGTGAAGTTCATAGGTTTAACAAAAGTAGTTATCGTTGTTTTTAGACCACAAGATTTAGTTGTAAAGTTGATCTCCCGCAGGATCAAAAAGTAGATCTTGCAGATCCAAAAGTAGTACTGATTCGTGATATTTTAGACTAAACGTTTGTTTTGTTGCCCCGATGATAAGTTGGCAGTACCTTATCACCATGTTTAAATCATTATTAAGTAATACAAAGACATCACGGTCAAATGTATCGGGGACGTTACTCCCGATAGGCCTACCCCCAATAATTAAGAATGCCTTATCCTGAAAGCAATTAAAAAAATATCACTGTGGGGTCTTAGTAGCATAAGCTAGTCATAGTACAGTTTAGGTTCGTACTTGTGTCTAAGTTGTTTAAAGTATAAAAGCAGCATGTGTCTCACCCCAGTAAGTATAAAAAGTGCTATAGCAATAAGAGTGGGGCTATGAAAGTCACCTCAGTAAGTAGAGAGAGTTATTCCTCGGAATAGAGAGTTGAACGAGTGAGCAGGAAAGTCAACCTATTGACATTTAAGAGTAGTTAAGTGTTTTGCCCATGTTTAAGTTTAAGTATGTGTTTAAGTATAGTTTGTTTTACTAAGTTTCTATTCCTAGTAAGTTACTATTTTTATAAAGTTTCTATTTTTAGAAAGTTTCTTATTTTACTAAGTTTCTATGACTAGAGAGTTTCTACTTTTATGAGTGTTTCCATTTTAGGATACTTGCCGTATTAGATAAGCTTCCAATCACCCCTTTCCCTTCGAATGGTTAATTTAGATCTAGGGGCTTGAGCCATAGGACCCTTTAAATCGGAAATCCAAACCCTCTGCCTAGAATCTCGTAGAAACCATTCGTCAAGAAAGTTCGAAGATCTATACATCTCTAATACATATCCTAAAATGTTTTTGTGCTACAATATAATTAGTAGGTTATAGGTGCTAGTAATAATAATAGTGTATACATGTTAAGTACTAGTATGAGTAGTATTAGGGTTTCATTAATTAGGGTTAGTTAATTAAAGTAGTAATTAATAACTAGGGTTTAGTAATTAATGTCCTAGGGTTTCATAAATGTTTAGAGTTTAATTAATTAGGGTTTAAGAATTATAGTTTAGGTGTAATTAGGGTTTAAGGTTTTAATATGTATATGTATATATAATTCGTATATATATGTATATATATATAAAAATATTTTTTTTACATGTATATATGTATATAAATCTAGGTGTGTTTATGTATATACTTATGAATAACAAGTTTATAATATGAATATGAATTATCAAAGATCAAAGTTTATGTAAATAGTTTAGGGTTTATGTTATACCTTTGAAGATTCAAGATAATTAACAAAGAAAAGATGAACACGATGAAGATGGAAGATCAAAGCCTTGAAAATCTTGAAGAACTCCTTGAAGATTCTTGAAGAACACGAAGAACAAGCTTGAAGATCCGAATACCACAAGAGAGGGAGAGGGAGAGATTGTTTTTGAGAGAGGATTTTGGTGTGATTTGTGAATGAGAAACTAGGTGTTTATATAGTGCAAGTATTAGAGTGTTAGTCAACATAAGGATGTTCTAATTAATGATTTTATTTTGTTTCATAATTTTTAGTCAACAATAGGTGGTACTAGTTTATAATTAGTCAACATAAGGATGTACTAGTTTACACTTTATTTTTAGTCAACATAAGGATGTAAGATTTTTTTAGTCTCATTATTATTACTATTATTATTATTATTATTATTATTTTTACATTTACTACATGATAAGTATTATTTTCTTTTTACTAATTCATGACTTGTATATATTTAGTTCCCAATTATTTTATTATTTATATAAATGTCACTTATTATTTATTACTTATAGGTTATTAGTTATAATATTACATAAATGCATAAATTTTAATTAGCAGTGAGTGTCGACTAACAGTTTATTATTTTCATCTTTTATTAACTTGTCAATTTTTGTACAAAGTTAATTAATATGTTTTCTAACTCTTAACACTTAACAATTGTTGATTAAAGTTTAATCATTAAGTTTTAATTATATTGTTTGGGCTTTTAATATTGGAAAAATATAGAATGGAAAAATGAGGGTCGTTATACATTTCAACAACGATATACAATCGTTTTCATACAAATTCAATTACATATTCCAATATTGACGGATCAGAATCCAAGTCATAACTCTAAACCGGTGACATCATTCTTAGATCTCTGCATCTTTCAAAGCTATACTTTGACTTTAAATCTGTGCAAGATCCATTAGCATTGTTTTTACCGAAAATAACCTTGCAATTACTTTTCAAAAGTATCCAGTATTATCAACCGTTCAACCAGTCAACGACGACCTTTCAGACTTGTAACCCTGGCATATACGTTTTTGTTTCTGGGGAACCTTTCATGTTCCACCACATTAACAGTAAATGTACCAGTAAATTCATTAATCTGTGACTTAAAGTCTCTCCGAAAAACCATTATAATTGTTCATTGAAACCCTATCATGTACTCATCCACATCTTGTAACAGTAATTGTCATACCAACTACCGGGAATTAGCAATCAGTATTTCGAATTTCGCAGCAATTCTACACCAACAGTTATATATATACATATAATGTCTATCTCCTAGACTTATTTACTTCGAAGGTGAAGTTTCTGAAAAACACCCCAAACTGCGAAACTAGTTCTCTGAATTTTGGAAAAATGCTGATGAAGCAGCAAAAACTGTAAACGACTTTATCAGCCAAAAGTTTGATGATAAGGAATAGTGTGTTGGTAAAGCTCAGAAAAAGAGAAGGTTTGGAACTAGAAAACGGATTGAGCAAACCATGAAGGAGGCTGTGGACAAATCACAAAGACTAAATCTGCCTTCTAAGAATACAAATGATTCAGTATCTGCTGAATTCATTAATGAATACCTTTCTCCTGACTCAAAACCGTTACGAACAAATCTTCATCATCATCCTTCGATATTAGAAATTCTAAGATATCATTATATCTTTCATTATAAATATCTTCGATATTTCTGAAGATATCTTCATAACTATTATTATCCAAAATTATTTATCTCTTCGCGCTATCTGTGTTACATCATAAAAGAAACTATTTTAGTTTCTAAATTCTGAAAATCTTGAAAAATGGATGTTTTTGAAGTAGTATTGGGAACTGAAGCATGAGTTAGTATAATATAATGACACTTGATCAACGTGATTATATTACAGTAAGTCATGCTGAGTTTCTAATGGAACGTGATAAAGGTTCACAGATCATACCCTCATCATGAACCATGTTACATAACTTTTTCATTTTATTTAACCTCTAAACATATCAAGAAAATATTCTTCTTGATGATTCGGTCTTTTTCGAGGTATTCTGGTAATTTGGCAAGTCAGATTGTGCCATTACCGTTTCTTTCTTAGAACATTAATTATGTTCATTCCGAAATTCATACCTACGAATTCTGGACCATTATTCGCTTGACTTAAAGTCGGGAAGAGAAAACGAAAGCATGAAGCACCGAAATATAATGGAAAATATAAAGCCCGAAAACAACCCCGAAATTACAAACCGTGTATATCAATGCGTATAGCAATATAAAGACACGGGATAATGAAAAACAATATAACCCCAAGGTAATAGTAGAAGAAAATAACCTCCTCTGGTGGCAGATGAAAAAGAAGAGTGAATGATATGATAGCCAAGAAAATATCAAGAATCAGAACTGGATGAAGCATTTTCACAAATCTTTTGTAAGTATGAAATAAGAAAGAAGATTATAGGAGTGGTGAAAATAAATGAAACGGAAGAGGTCAATTTATAGCAAAATATCAGACATAGCAATCGAGGCAGATTACGCATTTAATCAAAGGAAATCATAATTTCCTTAAATTCCGAAGAATTAATTCTTATTTAAATTATGAAGATTTTCTATTCCTTAAATTCCGGAAATCAATCGTTACTACATCAAGAGATAAGACGAATCTCTATTCTCCATTTCACTCTATTACGATAACTTCTCTCATACGCTTCGAGTAATCGGATTGTTTTATCCGTATTATTCAATGGTGATAAAATTCTATTTACCAACTCATATTCGTCATGAAAACATTTTTATTGTTAACCATGACGACCTCACTCAAATTTCGGGACGAAATTTCTTTAACGGGTAGGTACTGTGTCAACCCGGAAATTTTTGACCAAATTTAAACTTTATCTTTAAATGATTTAACGTTTCCGACACGATAAGCAAAGTCTGTAAAACCAAATCTCAAAATTTTTGAACTATTCAAGTACCCTTCGGTTGTTCTCAACGATTCGCGAACCATTATATGTAAATAGATACATATATATACTATAACTTGAAAACGTAACAAAGTTTTAATTGCATGATACCGTACATTAAACTTATTGGTTTATATATCTATTTGAATATAGATGATTTCAAGTTATTTAGTAAACGATAGTAACATTCGATTATTGATTCGATTGATATTTAGATAAGTTAACTAAAACGTTTAAAATGAACCAGTAAAACACTAATTTGCTACAGTATTTTCGAATTACTACAGTACCCGAAAAGCTACGGTATTTTCGAAAATCACTAGTTGCTACAGTAAAAAAACTTTGCTACAGTAACTTTGCTACAGTAAAACACTATTTCTAAATGAAAATGTGTATATGTATATACTACGAGACGATGATTTATAGAAGTAAATGACCAAAACACTCGAAAGTTTAAGATACACTTTGAGTGATATAGTTTATTAATAATTTAACACTATATTTTAACAAAGGTACGAGTCAGGAAACGTAAAGAGCCAGTTTTCTTAGCGTACGAAAGGGCGTTCGAAAAATCGGAATCGGGACATAAGTTGAGTGACAACGTACGACTTATCGGAACAAAAATTACAAGTCAACTATGCATGTGAATTTAATATAATATATAATTAATTATATAAATTAAATATATTACCTATATAATATAAAATTATGTCAACAAACAAGAAGTTAAAAATTTGTGAGCTGTCCCAGGGTGCCATGCGATCGCATGGCCTTGAAGCACAAATCCCATGCGATCGCATGGGGTACTTTTTCAGAAAAGGTCCTATAAATTGCACAATTTTTGGCTCAGCTGAATCTATCTCTCTTTCTCTAGTATTATTACTCCGTAATATTTATTTAATTTATTTATTTATTATTATTATTATTATTATTATTATTAATATTATTATTATTATTATTATTATTATTATTATTATTATTATTATTATTATTATTATTTATATTGTTAAGATTAATTAATCTTATTATTATTAGTATTATTAATTAGTATTATACCTAAAATACTACGACGAGGTTATGAGCGTGTCACTTTCAAAATGGTTTTCAAGCGGGATAGAGGTAAGGAAATTATGGGTTATTGCCAAGGAGGTTATGGGTAATATTCGGGAGTATATTTGTAAATCAAACCTAGTGTTTATCATCTCCGTTGCGTCTACGTACTTTCCTACAATATTGAATCTCAATATTGATACGTAAGCACTCATATTTTATCTTTTATATATTAATTGTGTATCCATGTCTAGTGCTCGAGTATATATATTTATACATGCTTGTATGCCAAATTTTTTCGTTAAACAGTTTATGATGAATCACGAATTAAATACATATGTTACTGGTAAAAGGTATATGATATGCATGTTTTTGGAAAGCTGGCGAAAAATCAATGACTTTTCATTTAGATATCGAATAGTTTCGATGAACGGATTAAGAGATATGATCAACTGAATTATAATTGATGTTAATTGAAATTGCTTTTGAATATGCAATTAAGATTTAAACAACTTGTTTACGAAATTGATAAAATGGATTTTTGAATATTACCAACCGAGTAAATGACTCCTTATATAAGGTATGTCTCGTTTTGTTGAACTATTGTCAAAATTGACTTTTTGAAACGACTTTGGATAACTTTTATATGTCAATCTCGAGCATTAGGATTGTGATACACTATGACCTGACCTAGCTTTATAGACATTTATTGACCAACATATGTTCTCTAGGTTGAGATCTACGGTTATTTGGTATTCCGAGTTTCGGTCACATTTTCAGTGAACGACTTTATGTGCTGCTAATGTGAGTTTCATTTGCTCCCTTTTTAATTGCTTTTGGAATCTATATTTTTGGTCTGAGAATACATGCACTTTATTTTAAACGCAATGGATACAAGTACATACTAAATTCCACACCGAGTTTGAACCGAAAATCCCTTAGCTTTGGTAACTAGTAACTGCCGGTTATAAGAACTGGTGGGCGCGAGTAGTTATATATGGATCCATAGGGCTTGACATCCCCGTCCGTTCCAGGTATAGAAACTCTAGCCTGAACTATAAAGCGGACGTATGCTATTTGAGTTTAGTACACATTGGATTGCGTGTATTGTGAAATGTCCCGTTCTTATTGATTAAAAACGTTCCATATTAATTGATTTCGTTGCGAGGTTTTGACCTCTATATGAGACGTTTTTCAAAGACTGCATTCATTTTAAAACAAACCATAACCTTTATTTCATCAATAAAGGTTTAAAAAGCTTTACGTAGATTATCAAATTATGATAATCTAAAATATCCTGTTTACACACGACCATTACATAATGGTTTACAATACAAATATGTTACAACAAAATAAGTTTCTTGAATGCAGTTTTTACACAATATCATACAAGCATGGACTCCAAATCTCGTCCTTATTTAAGTATGCGACAGCGGAAGCTCTTAATAATCACCTGAGAATAAACATGCTTAAAACGTCAACAAAAATATTGGTGAGTTATAGGTTTAACCTATATATATCAAATCATAATAATAGACCACAAGATTTCATATTTCAATACACATCCCATACATAGAGATAAAAATCATTCATATGGTGAACACCTGGTAACCGACATTAACAAGATGCATATATAAGAATATCCCCATCATTCCGGGACACCCTTCGGATATGATATAAATTTCGAAGTACTAAAGCATCCGGTACTTTGGATGGGGTTTGTTAGGCCCAATAGATCTATCTTTAGGATTCGCGTCAATTAGGGTGTCTGTTCCCTAATTCTTAGATTACCAGACTTAATAAAAAGGGGCATATTCGATTTCGATAATTCAACCATAGAATGTAGTTTCACGTACTTGTGTCTATTTTGTAAATCATTTATAAAACCTGCATGTATTCTCATCCCAAAAATATTAGATTTTAAAAGTGGGACTATAACTCACTTTCACAGATTTTTACTTCGTCGGGAAGTAAGACTTGGCCACTGGTTGATTCACGAACCTATAACAATATATACATATATATCAAAGTATGTTCAAAATATATTTACAACACTTTTAATATATTTTGATGTTTTAAGTTTATTAAGTCAGCTGTCCTCGTTAGTAACCTACAACTAGTTGTCCACAGTTAGATGTACAGAAATAAATCGATAAATATTATCTTGAATCAATCCACGACCCAGTGTATACGTATCTCAGTATTGATCACAACTCAAACTATATATATTTTGGAATCAACCTCAACCCTGTATAGCTAACTCCAACATTCACATATAGAGTGTCTATGGTTGTTCCGAAATATATATAGATGTGTCGACATGATAGGTCGAAACATTGTATACGTGTCTATGGTATCTCAAGATTACATAATATACAATACAAGTTGATTAAGTTATGGTTGGAATAGATTTGTTACCAATTTTCACGTAGCTAAAATGAGAAAAATTATCCAATATTGTTTTACCCATAACTTCTTCATTTTAAATCCGTTTTGAGTGAATCAAATTGCTATGGTTTCATATTGAACTCTATTTTATGAATCTAAACAGAAAAAGTATAGGTTTATAGTCGGAAAAATAAGTTACAAGTCATTTTTTTAAAGGTAGTCATTTCAGTCGAAAGAACGACGTCTAGATGACCATTTTAGAAAACATACTTCCACTTTGAGTTTAACCATAATTTTTGGATATAGTTTCATGTTCATAATAAAAATAATTTTCTCAGAATAACAACTTTTAAATCAAAGTTTATCATAGTTTTTAATTAACTAACCCAAAACAGCCCGCGGTGTTACTACGACGGCGTAAATCCGGTTTTACGGTGTTTTTCGTGTTTCCAGGTTTTAAATCATTAAGTTAGCATATCATACAGATATAGAACATGTGTTTAGTTGATTTTAAAAGTCAAGTTAGAAGGATTAACTTTTGTTTGCGAACAAGTTTAGAATTAACTAAACTATGTTCTAGTGATTACAAGTTTAAACCTTCGAATAAGATAGCTTTATATGTATGAATCGAATGATG
Organism: Rutidosis leptorrhynchoides; assembly: GCF_046630445.1. Classification (NCBI taxonomy): domain Eukaryota; kingdom Viridiplantae; phylum Streptophyta; class Magnoliopsida; order Asterales; family Asteraceae; genus Rutidosis; species Rutidosis leptorrhynchoides. Next base: position 96,321,796 of record NC_092334.1, on the reverse strand, counting down.
TTATGAACATCATTACTACCTTAAGTTCCTTGGATAAACTTAGTGGAAAAGAAAAAAATGGATCTAGCTTCAATGGATCCTTGGATGGCTCGAAGTTCTTGAAGCAGAATCATGACACGAAAACAAGTTCAAGTAAGATCATCACTTGAAATAAGATTGTTATAGTTATAGAAATTGAACCAAAGTTTGAATATGATTATTACCTTGTATTAGAATGATAACCTACTGTAAGAAACAAAGATTTCTTGAGGTTGGATGATCACCTTACAAGATTGGAAGTGAGCTAGCAAACTTGAAAGTATTCTTGATTTTATGAAACTAGAACTTTTGGAATTTATGAAGAACACTTAGAACTTGAAGATAGAACTTTAGAGAGATCAATTAGATGAAGAAAATTGAAGAATGAAAGTGTTTGTAGGTGTTTTTGGTCGTTGGTGTATGGATTAGATATAAAGGATATGTAATTTTGTTTTCATGTAAATAAGTCATGAATGATTACTCATATTTTTGTAATTTTATGAGATATTTCATGCTAGTTGCCAAATGATGGTTCCCACATGTGTTAGGTGACTCAAATGGGCTGCTAAGAGCTGATCATTGGAGTGTATATACCAATAGTACATACATCTAAAAGCTGTGTATTGTACGAGTACGAATACGGGTGCATACGAGTAGAATTGTTGATGAAACTGAACGAGGATGTAATTGTAAGCATTTTTGTTATGTAGAAGTATTTTGATAAGTGTCTTGAAGTCTTTCAAAAGTGTATGAATACATATTAAAACACTACATGTATATACATTTTAACTGAGTCGTTAAGTCATCGTTAGTCGTTACATGTAAATGTTGTTTTGAAACCTTTAGGTTAACGATCTTGTTAAATGTTGTTAACCCAATGTTTATAATATCAAAAGAGATTTTAAATTATTATATTATCATGATATTATGATGTACGAATATCTCTTAATATGATATATATACATTAAATGTCGTTACAACGATAATCGTTACATATATGTCTCGTTTCAAAATCATTAAGTTAGTAGTCTTGTTTTTATATATGTAGTTCATTGTTAATATACTTAATGATATGTTTACTTATCATAATATCATGTTAACTATATATATAACCATATATATGTCATCATATAGTTTTTACAAGTTTTAACGTTCGTGAATCACCGGTCAACTTGGGTGGTCAATTGTCTATATGAAACCTATTTCAATTAATCAAGTCTTAACAAGTTTGATTGCTTAACATGTTGGAAACATTTAATCATGTAAATATCAATCTCAATTAATATATATAAACATGGAAAAGTTCGGGTCACTACAGTACCTACCCGTTAAATAAATTTTGTCCCGAAATTTTAAACAGTTGAAGGTGTTGACGAATCTTCTAGAAATAGATGCGGGTATTTCTTCTTCATCTGATCTTCACGCTCCCAGGTGAACTCGGGTCCTCTACGAGCATTCCATCGAACCTTAACAATTGGTATCTTGTTTTGCTTAAGTCTTTTAACCTCACGATCCATTATTTCGACGGGTTCTTCGATGAATTGAAGTTTTTCGTTGATTTGGATTTCATCTAACGGAATAGTGAGATCTTCTTTAGCAAAACATTTCTTCAAATTCGAGACGTGGAAAGTGTTATGTACAGCCGCGAGTTGTTGAGGTAACTCAAGTCGGTAAGCTACTGGTCCGACACGATCAATAATCTTGAATGGTCCAATATACCTTGGATTTAATTTCCCTCATTTACCAAATCGAACAACGCCTTTCCAAGGTGCAACTTTAAGCATGACCATCTCTCCAATTTCAAATTCTATATCTTTTCTTTTAATGTCAGCGTAGCTCTTTTGTCGACTTTGGGCGGTTTTCAACCGTTGTTGAATTTGGATGATCTTCTCGGTAGTTTCTTGTATAATCTCCGGACCCGTAATCTGTCTATCCCCCACTTCACTCCAACAAATCGGAGACCTGCACTTTCTACCATAAAGTGCTTCAAACGGCGCCATCTCAATGCTTGAATGGTAGCTGTTGTTGTAGGAAAATTCTACTAACGGTAGATGTCGATCCCAACTGTTTCCGAAATCAATAACACATGCTCGTAGCATGTCTTCAAGCGTTTGTATTGTCCTTTCGCTCTGCCCATTAGTTTGTGGATGATAGGCAGTACTCATGTCTAGACGAGTTCCTAATGCTTGCTGTAATGTCTGCCAGAATCTTGAAATAAATCTGCCATCCCTATCAGAGATAATAGAGATTGGTATTCCATGTCTGGAGATGACTTCCTTCAAATACAGTCGTGCTAACTTCTCCATCTTGTCATCTTCTCTTATTGGCAGGAAGTGTGCTGATTTGGTGAGACGATCAACTATTACGCAAATAGTATCAAAACCACTTGCAGTCCTTGGCAATTTAGTGATGAAATCCATGGTAATGTTTTCCCATTTCCATTCTGGGATTTCGGGTTGTTGAAGTAGACCTGATGGTTTCTGATGCTCAGCTTTGACCTTAGAACACGTCAAACATTCTCCTAAGTATTTAGAAACATCGGCTTTCATACCCGGCCACCAAAAATGTTTCTTGAGATCTTTGTACATCTTCCCCGTTCCAGGATGTATTGAGTATCTGGTTTTATGAGCTTCTCTAAGTACCATTTCTCTCATATCTCCAAATTTTGGTACCCAAATCCTTTCAGCCCTATACCGGGTTCCGTCTTCCTGAATATTAAGATGCTTCTCCGATCCTTTGGGTATTTCATCCTTTAAATTTCCCTCTTTTAAAACTCCTTGTTGCGCCTCCTTTATTTGAGTAGTAAGGTTATTATGAATCATTATATTCATAGATTTTACTCGAATGGGTTCTCTGTCCTTCCTGCTCAAGGCATCGGCTACCACATTTGCCTTCCCCGGGTGGTAACGAATCTCAAAGTCGTAATCATTCAACAATTCAATCCACCTACGCTGCCTCATATTCAGTTGTTTCTGATTAAATATGTGTTGAAGACTTTTGTGGTCAGTATATATAATACTTTTGACCCCATATAAGTAGTGCCTCCAAGTCTTTAATGCAAAAACAACCGCGCCTAATTCCAAATCATGCGTCGTATAATTTTGTTCGTGAATCTTAAATTGTCTAGACGCATAAGCAATCACCTTCATTCGTTGCATTAATACACAACCGAGACCTTGCTTTGATGCGTCACAATAAATCACAAAATCATCATTCCCTTCAGGCAATGACAATATAGGTGCCGTAGTTAGCTTTTTCTTCAATAACTGAAACGCTTTCTCTTGTTCATCATTCCATTCAAATTTCTTCCCTTTATGCGTTAATGCAGTCAAGGGTTTTGCTATTCTGGAAAAGTCTTGGATGAACCTTCTGTAGTAACCAGCTAGTCCTAAAAACTGGCGTATGTGTTTCGGAGTTTTCGGGGTTTCCCACTTTTCAACAGTTTCTATCTTTGCCGGATCCACCTTAATACCTTCTTTGTTCACTATGTGACCGAGGAATTGAACTTCTTCCAACCAAAATGCACACTTTGAAAACTTAGCGTACAATTCTTCCTTCCTCAATACTTCTAACACCTTTCTCAAATGTTCACCGTGTTCTTGGTCATTCTTTGAGTAAATAAGTATGTCATCAATGAAAACAATGACAAACTTGTCAAGGTATGGTCCACACACTCGGTTCATAAGGTCCATGAACACAGCTGGTGCATTAGTTAAACCAAACGGCATGACCATAAACTCGTAATGACCGTAACGTGTTCTGAAAGCAGTCTTTGGAATATCATCTTCTTTCACCCGCATTTGATGATACCCGGAACGTAAGTCAATCTTTGAATAAACAGACGAGCCTTGTAGTTGATCAAATAAGTCGTCGATTCTCGGTAGTGGGTAGCGGTTCTTGATGGTAAGTTTGTTCAACTCTCGGTAGTCGATACACAACCTGAATGTACCATCTTTCTTCTTGACAAACAAAACAGGAGCTCCCCACGGTGATGTGCTTGGTCGAATGAAACCACGCTCTAAAAGTTCTTGTAATTGGCTTTGCAGTTCTTTCATCTCACTGGGTGCGAGTCTGTAAGGAGCACGAGCTATTGGTGCAGCTCCTGGTACAAGATCTATTTGAAATTCAACGGATCGATGTGGGGGTAATCCCGGTAATTCTTTCGGAAATACATCGGGAAATTCTTTTGCGACGGGAACATCATTGATGCTCTTTTCTTCAGTTTGTACTTTCTCAACGTGTGCTAGAACAGCATAGCAACCTTTTCTTATTAGTTTTTGTGCCTTCAAATTACTAATAAGATGTAGCTTCGTGTTGCCCTTTTCTTCGTACACCATTAAGGGTTTTCCTTTTTCTCGTATAATGCGAATTGCATTTTTGTAACAAACGATCTCCGCTTTCACTTCTTTCAACCAGTCCATACCGATTATCACATCAAAACTCCCTAACTCTACTGGTATCAAATCAATCTTAAATGTTTCGCTAACCAGTTTAATTTCTCGATTCCGACATATATTATCTGCTGAAATTAATTTACCATTTGCTAATTCGAGTAAAAATTTACTATCCAAAGGCGTCAATGGACAACTTAATTTAGCACAAAAATCTCTACTCATATAGCTTCTATCCGCACCCGAATCAAATAAAACGTAAGCAGATTTATTGTCAATAAGAAACGTACCCGTAACAAGCTCCAGGTCTTCCTGTGCCTCTGCCGCATTAATATTGAAAACTCTTCCGCGGCCTTGTCCATTCGTGTTCTCCTGGTTCGGGCAATTTCTAATAATGTGGCCCGGTTTTCCACATTTATAACAAACTACATTGGCATAACTTGCTCCGACACTACTTGCTCCGCCATTACTTGTTCCGACACCATTTGTTCCTTTCGTTCTATTAACCCCTGGTCCGTAGACCTCACACTTCGCCGCACTATGACCATTTCTTTTACACTTATTGCAAAATTTGGTGCAGAACCCCGAGTGATACTTTTCACACCTTTGGCATAGCTGCTTCTGATTGTTGTTGTTGTTGCGGTTATTATTGTTGTTGGGATGATTGTTGTAGTTGCTGTTGTTGTTGTTGTTGTTGTTGTTGTTGTTGTTGGGCCGTTTGTTGTAGTTGCGATTGATGTTGCGATTGCTGGGATAATTGTTGCGATTATTGTTGTAATTGCTGTTGTTGTTGTATTGGTGATTCTTATCACCGTTTTCCTCCCACTTTCTTTTGACTTGCTTCACATTGGTCTCTTCAACAGTCTGTTCTTTAATTCTTTCTTCAATCTGGTTCACTAGTTTGTGAGCCATTCTACATGCCTGTTGTATGGAGGCGGGCTCGTGTGAACTTATATCTTCTTGGATTCTTTCCGGTAATCCTTTCACAAATGCGTCGATCTTCTCTTCCTCATCTTCGAATGCTCCCGGACACAATAGGCACAATTCTGTGAATCGTCTTTCGTACGTGGTAATATCAAATCCTTGGGTTCGTAACCCTCTAAGTTCTGTCTTGAGCTTATTGACCTCGGTTCTGGGACGGTACTTCTCGTTCATCAAGTGCTTGAATGCTGACCACGGTAGTGCGTACGCATCGTCTTGTCCCACTTGCTCTAGATAGGTATTCCACCATGTTAACGCAGAACCTGTGAAGGTATGCGTAGCGTACTTCACTTTGTCCTCTTCAGTACACTTACTTATGGCAAACACCGATTCGACCTTCTCGGTCCACCGTTTCAATCCGATCGGTCCTTCGGTTCCATCATATTCCAAAGGTTTGCAGGCAGTGAATTCTTTGTAGGTGCATCCTACACGATTTCCTGTACTGCTAGATCCAAGGTTATTGTTGGTATGTAGCGCAGCCTGTACTGCGGCTATGTTTGAAGCTAGAAAAGTACGGAATTCCTCTTCATTCATATTCACGGTATGTCGAGTAGTCGGTGCCATTTCCTTCAAAATAGTCAAATGGAACAAGTTAATCATACAGAATATTAAGAGTAGTTAATAGTACTTCGTAGCATAATATGAACTCATTTATAAAAGCTTTTTCTTCATATTAGCGTTTTATAAGTTTAAATTCGTGTAGTACCTACCCGTTAAGTTCATACTTAGTAGCTAATATACAATTCAACTACTACAATTCTATATGAAAAACTGATTATAATAATATTTCGCGTTCAAACTTTTACACAATATTTTACAAACTTACAATACCGCTTATTTTACATATAGCATGAAATATAGCACACAATAAATTTGATACAAGATGGTTGTGAAGATAATTCTAGCTAGTACACAAGTCGTTCAGCAAAGGCAATAAAGACACGTAATTCATACGTCCAGAAACAAGTCATGCATTCTGGTTTTACTAGGATTACTTCCCATCCTTGGTCTTGTGGAACATAACCGTTATGGCCGTTGATAAGACAGCGTGTTGTAACGTCGTCAAAGGGACGAGGGTTACGTAATGTCCAACTGTCCCGTAACAATCTAAAAACCTCATTTCTTACCCCAATTACCGACTCCGTCACTTGTGGGAACGTTTTGTTTAATAGTTGTAGCCCGATATTATTGTTCTCACTTTGGTGAGAAGCGAACATTACTAATCCGTAAGCATAACATGCTTCTTTATGTTGCATGTTAGCCGCTTTTTCTAAATCACGAAGTCCAATATTCGGATATATTGAGTCAAAATAATTTCTTAACCCATTGCGTAAAATAGCATTTGGGTTCCCCGCAATATATGCGTCAAAGTAAACACATCGTAATTTATGGATTTCCCAATGTGATATCCCCCATCTTTCGAACGAAAGCCTTTTATAAACCAAGGCATTCTTGGAACGTTCTTCGAATGTCTTACAAACTGATCTCGCCTTAAATAGTTGTGCCGAAGAATTCTGACCGACTCTAGACAAGATTTCATCAATCATGTCTCCAGGTAGGTCTCTTAAAATATTGGGTTGTCTATCCATTTTGTGTTTTTATACTGTAAAATAGACAAGAGTTAGATTCATAAAAAAAAAATACTTATTAATACAAGCAATTTTTACATATGTTATAAAGCATAAGCACACTATATTACATATATTACACCACAAGAATACAACTATCTTATTCCGACTAGCTTGTTTCTTCTTCTTCGGTTTTGGTTCATATTGCCAAGTTTCTAGGGATATATGATGTTTCCCTAATACTAGCTGTTATTTTCCACATTGGTTTAGAAAAACCTGGTGGTTTAGAGGTTCCCGGGTCATTGTTACAACTTAAGGACTTCGGGGGTTGACGATACATATAAAGTTCATCGGGGTTGGAATTAGATTTCTCTATTTTTATGCCCTTTCCCTTATTATTTTCTTTTGCCTTTTTAAATTCAGTTGGGGTAATTTCTATAACATCATCGGAATTCTCGTCGGAATCCGATTCATCGGAGAATTGGTAATCCTCCCAATATTTTGCTTCCTTGGCGGAAACACCATTGACCATAATTAACCTTGGTCGGTTGGTTGAGGATTTTCTTTTACTTAACCGTTTTATTATTTCCCCCACCGGTTCTATTTCTTCATCCGGTTCCGATTCTTCTTCCGGTTCCGATTCTTCTTCCGGTTCCGACTCTTCTTCCGGTTCCTCTTCGGGAACTTGTGAATCAGTCCACGAATCATTCCAATTTACATTTGACTCTTCATTATTATTAGGTGAGTCAATGGGACTTGTTCTAGAGGTAGACATCTATCACATAATATCAAACGCGTTAAGAGATTAATATATCACATAATATTCACATGTTAAAAATATATAGTTTCCAACATAATTTGTTAAGCAATCATTTTTCAAGTAAACACGGTCGAAGTCCAGACTCACTAATGCATCCTAACAAACTCGATAAGACACACTAATGCAAAATTCTGGTTCTCTAAGACCAACACTCTGATACCAACTAAAATGTCCCGTTCTTATTGATTAAAAACGTTCCATATTAATTGATTTCGTTGCGAGGTTTTGACCTCTATATGAGACGTTTTTCAAAGACTGCATTCATTTTAAAACAAACCATAACCTTTATTTCATTAATAAAGGTTTAAAAAGCTTTACGTAGATTATCAAATTATGATAATCTAAAATATCCTGTTTACACACGACCATTACATAATGGTTTACAATACAAATATGTTACAACAAAATAAGTTTCTTGAATGCAGTTTTTACACAATATCATACAAGCATGGACTCCAAATCTCGTCCTTATTTAAGTATGCGATAGCGGAAGCTCTTAATAATCACCTGAGAATAAACATGCTTAAAACGTCAACAAAAATATTGGTGAGTTATAGGTTTAACCTATATATATCAAATCATAATAATAGACCACAAGATTTCATATTTCAATACACATCCCATACATAGAGATAAAAATCATTCATATGGTGAACACCTGGTAACCGACATTAACAAGATGCATATATAAGAATATCCCCATCATTCCGGGACACCCTTCGGATATGATATAAATTTCGAAGTACTAAAGCATCCGGTACTTTGGATGGGGTTTGTTAGGCCCAATAGATCTATCTTTAGGATTCGCGTCAATTAGGGTGTCTGTTCCCTAATTCTTAGATTACCAGACTTAATAAAAAGGGGCATATTCGATTTCGATAATTCAACCATAGAATGTAGTTTCACGTACTTGTGTCTATTTTGTAAATCATTTATAAAACCTGCATGTATTCTCATCCCAAAAATATTAGATTTTAAAAGTGGGACTATAACTCACTTTCACAGATTTTTACTTCGTCGGGAAGTAAGACTTGGCCACTGGTTGATTCACGAACCTATAACAATATATACATATATATCAAAGTATGTTCAAAATATATTTACAACACTTTTAATATATTTTGATGTTTTAAGTTTATTAAGTCAGCTGTCCTCGTTAGTAACCTACAACTAGTTGTCCACAGTTAGATGTACAGAAATAAATCGATAAATATTATCTTGAATCAATCCACGACCCAGTGTATACGTATCTCAGTATTGATCACAACTCAAACTATATATATTTTGGAATCAACCTCAACCCTGTATAGCTAACTCCAACATTCACATATAGAGTGTCTATGGTTGTTCCGAAATATATATAGATGTGTCGACATGATAGGTCGAAACATTGTATACGTGTCTATGGTATCTCAAGATTACATAATATACAATACAAGTTGATTAAGTTATGGTTGGAATAGATTTGTTACCAATTTTCACGTAGCTAAAATGAGAAAAATTATCCAATATTGTTTTACCCATAACTTCTTCATTTTAAATCCGTTTTGAGTGAATCAAATTGCTATGGTTTCATATTGAACTCTATTTTATGAATCTAAACAGAAAAAGTATAGGTTTATAGTCGGAAAAATAAGTTACAAGTCATTTTTTTAAAGGTAGTCATTTCAGTCGAAAGAACGACGTCTAGATGACCATTTTAGAAAACATACTTCCACTTTGATTTTAACCACAATTTTTGGATATAGTTTCATGTTCATAATAAAAATCATTTTCTCAGAATAACAACTTTTAAATCAAAGTTTATCATAGTTTTTAATTAACTAACCCAAAACAGCCCGCGGTGTTACTACGACGGCGTAAATCCGGTTTTACGGTGTTTTTCGTGTTTCCAGGTTTTAAATCATTAAGTTAGCATATCATACAGATATAGAACATGTGTTTAGTTGATTTTAAAAGTCAAGTTAGAAGGATTAACTTTTGTTTGCGAACAAGTTTAGAATTAACTAAACTATGTTCTAGTGATTACAAGTTTAAACCTTCGAATAAGATAGCTTTATATGTATGAATCGAATGATGTTATGAACATCATTACTACCTTAAGTTCCTTGGATAAACCTACTGGAAAAGTGAAAAATGGATCTAGCTTCAATGGATCCTTGGATGGCTCGAAGTTCTTGAAGCAGAATCATGACACGAAAACAAGTTCAAGTAAGATCATCACTTGAAATAAGATTGTTATAGTTATAGAAATTGAACCAAAGTTTGAATATGATTATTACCTTGTATTAGAATGATAACCTACTATAAGAAACAAAGATTTCTTGAGGTTGGATGATCACCTTACAAGATTGGAAGTGAGCTAGCAAACTTGAAAGTATTCTTGATTTTATGAAACTAGAACTTTTGGAATTTATGAAGAACACTTAGAACTTGAAGATAGAACTTTAGAGAGATCAATTAGATGAAGAAAATTGAAGAATGAAAGTGTTTGTAGGTGTTTTTGGTCGTTGGTGTATGGATTAGTGTGACGACTCCGTCAAAACACTTAACGGCTCCGTCACTTGGTCCCACAGCTTGATCGAAACTCTATATGAATTTTATAAAACAACCTTGCATTCTTTATTTAAAAATGATTTCCTATAAAGAAAATCTACTAAATTGTATAAGTTTAGAAAAACTATACATAAATACTTTAACCAAATGTTGACCAAACAAAGTCAACAACATCCACTTTTTAATGTAACAAAATAGAATGCAAGTTAATGTTTAACAAAAGCTGCCATCATAAATATGCAGACCCTCTAAGCACAGCGGAAGCAGTCAATCATAAACCTGAGAATAAAACATGCGAGTAACTGTCAACAAAAATGTTGAGTGAATTATAGGTTTAATATTGCAAACAATATTTAATTTAAACAATAAAAATTTATGTTTGAAAACATAAAACTCCTTTTAAACCACCAAATTATATGCTAGAAAACATATAATAAAACATTATTCCATTTTCCGTGAGCCACCTGGTAACCACTTAACCCTTTATTTACCCTTGCCAAACACAATAAATAATATACACCGAACAAGTGTATCTTCAACTAAATACGAAGTACTAAACATTCCGATTATAAATTGCTAGCGCGACTAGCTCGAAATGGGGTTGTCAAACCCGATAGATCTATCCATAGGATTCGCGTTCACCAGTAGAAACCAGTGATTACAGTTACCAGACTAGGGAATATTTTTGTTCAACTCACAATGAATAATTTAAACCAACTTCCACTTGTCCAAAATATAAAATAAATTGCATGTATTCTCATCCCAAAAGATTTAAATAGAAAAATGGGACTATAACTCACCTTAAATAGCAACTGAAGAAATCTCACAAACAAGCGAACAGCAAGTAAAGTAAAGTGATCAAGAAAGATCACAACGCCGACCTATAAATAAAGCAGGTCGAAATAAATAGCTAACTTAGGTCAAGTCTTAGTATGATAGCTATTGTACATGTTGCAAGTAGACATAGAACATTACTCAGCAAGCATCGGTTTGATTGGAACAGCATAAGGACACACACTTTCTATTTTTAGAAAGTTTCTATTTTTACCAGGTTTCCATTTTTGGAATGTTTCTATTTTGGGAAAGTTTCTATTTTAGGAAAGTTTCTATTTTTGGAAAGTTTCCAAATTTAGAAACTTCTATTTTTAGAAAGTTTTGAAGTTAGGAAAGTTTCCTTATTTAGAAAGTCAACAGAAGTCAACTGAAAGTCAAAGTCAACCGAAAGTCAACTCAAAAGTCAAACTTGGTCAACATAGTCAACATTAATTTGAAAAGTGTAAGTTATAATAATAACATAGGTTATAATGTTTATTAAAGTCAAAAGTGTAAAGTTATGTCATAACATAAGTTTAAGTAAATAAAATGAATTATTAGAGTTAATATAAGTTGAAATGTTATAATTAGTATAACATAAGTATTTAATTAATTAATTAAATATTAATCATTATATAAGTTTTATTAATTAATAATGAATTTTAATTCATATCATAAGTATTATAAATTAATAATGAATTATTAATTATATCATAAGTTTCTAATTAAAATTATTAAATCATAAGTATTTAATAATTAAATCATAATTAAATAATAATTAAGTCTTACAATAATTAAATAATTATTTAATCTTTATTATAAGTCTTATAATAATTTCTCAAAAATAATTTAATACTTATCATAAGTATTTTTCTTTAATAATAAAAGTATTATTAATCATAAGTTTAATTAAAATGTTAATTAAATCATAATTAATAATTAAATGATATAATAAATATTTATATCATAAGTCTTAAATAATAATAATTACTTATTTTATCATAAGTAATTTATTAATAATGAAAGCCATTCATTTTAACATAAGTTTAATCATTAACCATAAGTTTTAAGTTTAAAAGTTCATCGGGTCGTATCTTGAGCCCCGGGTGTCGGTTTCGGGCGAGCCACATATGCATCTCCGCCTACTCAAACCACCCGACACAATTATGTACTCAAGAACACTCCAAGAACAGTCCCTAGGTCGTGGATATCAGCCATGACAACACTTGGGAATTCAATTTACTCAAAACAGTGATTTAGGCACAACGGGTGAACCGTGGCTCGGATTTAGGTGAGCCGAACATGAAAATTCGTCCCACCATCAGTCCTAACCAAATGACACACTCTAAAGACACCAAGGATGATCACAAAGTCGGACCATACCTTGTTCTTGCCCATAACACCTTTCAATCTTTACCAAAAATCAAATTAAGCATATCTAGGGCTCCGGGAATCGAAACGACATGAATCCGGAGTCTAAAATTAATGTCTTGATGAGAGGAACTCATTTATATATTTTATTTTAACTTTTATATCAGTTACAAAGTCAGAAACACACGAAAAAGCTGCTGTCCCAATTAAATCAAACCGAAAACATGTATAATCGAGCAATTCTACGCATACAATCATCAATACAATAACATGTAATCATCATACTATCAATATAACATATAAAATCAGTAAAATAAATGAAAAATTGAAAAGCTAGGGTTAGGGTTTATACCCTAATCAAGAATTGAAGGATATGAACGTGTAGAGAACGATGCGGTGAACCCGATTATGATGAAAGCTCTAAACCTTTAAAGCAAAAATTGAAAGATGATGATGATGTTTAGTGGTGGTGGTGACGGCAAGGATGAGAGGAGAGGAGAGGGTTTGCAAAAAAAAAAAATGAATTAGGTTGAAATGAGAAGTATTGTGGAGTTTTGATCAACATGTATCACAATTTACAAAGTTTGGCAAAAATACCCCCTCCCCTTGACAATTTCGGCCAAGAACTGAATGGGGTGGGCCCCATAGTGACCCAATTTGATAAATGACAAAATCCTAGTGGCCCGAACGCCCAAACGAAACCCGAAACGCGAAAACACCTCTACGCGATTGATTTTTCGGAGAGATAATAAATACGCGACGAATAAAATATATAAACACTATATATAATCATATGACATCAAAATATCATATTTAAAATAATTAGGACTTAAAAATCCCAAAAACTCGACCGTTGGTTTGAAAACCGAAAAGATTCGCCGGATAGAAATCCGCGACTCGTAGGAACGTATAATTTAAAATATGAATACAAATATTCATATAACACATAATAATTAATATATTATTACAAAAATAATAATATAGGTCATAGAAATGACGTGGCACGAATAACAATTAACGGTCGTTAAATAGTTAACGGTAAAAGATAACGGAAAAAGTAGGGTCGTTACAGTACCTTCCCGTTACGGAAATTTCGTCCCGAAATTTAAGCAGGTGCAGGGGTTGACTCAGCATCTGGGAACAAATGCGGGTACTTCTGCCTCATCTGAACTTCACGCTCCCAAGTGAACTCGGGAACGCGTCTGGCGTTCCATGTAACTCGAACAATAGGAATTCTACTCTGCTTGAGAGTCTTAACCTCTCGGTCCATAATTTCAACAGGTTCCTCAATAAAATGTAGTTGCTTATCAACATGAAGTTCATCAAAAAGAATAGTTTCATTGGCCTCGGCCAAACACTTCTTTAAATTCGATACATGAAAAACGTCACAAATAGCACTGAGTTCTTGTGGCAATTTCAAACGATAAGCCACTGGTCCAACTCTCTCAATAATCCCAAAAGGTCCAACAAATCGAGGATTCAACTTTCCCCTTTTACCAAAACGTACCACACCCTTCCAAGGTGAAACTTTCAACATAACAGGATCACCGACCTGAAATTCGATATCGTTCCTTCTCTTATCAGCATAACTCTTTTGCCTACTCCTGGTGGTTCTCAATCTTTCCTTAATCTGTGCAATATTCTCGGTAGTCTCGTGAATGATCTCTGGTCCTGTGAGTTGAGCATCCCCAACCTCATTCCAGCGGACAGGAGACCTACACTTTCTACCATACAGAGCTTCAAACGGTGCGGCTTTAATACTTGCATGATAACTGCTGTTATAAGAAAACTCAGCCAACGGCAAATATTTATCCCACCCATTTCCAAAATCAATAACACACACTCTTAACATGTTTTCTACATTTGAATGGTCCTTTCACTCTGACCATCCGTCTGTGGATGATAAGCGATGCTCATATCCAATTTAGTTCCTAGAGCACCTTGTTAGGACTGCCTCAGTCCAACATAATCAATACGGGAACACCATGTCTCGAAATAATCTCCTTCAAATACAAACGAGTAAACTTCTTCATTGAATATGTTTCCTTAATTGGCAAGAAAAAAAGTTGACTTAGCGAGTCGGTCAACAATCACCCAAATGGTATCGTAACCACCCACAACTCTCGGTACTTCGTAATAAAGTCCATTGCAATACCTTCCCACTTCCACTCGAAAATTTCAAGTTGCACCAAAAGTCCTGACGGTTCTGATGTTCAGCTTTAACCTTAGCACAGGTCAAACACTTAGCCACATACGTAGCCACATCAGCTTTTAAATTAGGCCACCAATGCAGCTCCTTAAGATCACGATACATCTTTCCTGAACCAGGATGGATAGAGTACCTAGACTTATGAGCCTCATCTAAAACAAGTTTTCGTAGATCACCAAACTTCGGAACCCAAAGGCATCCCGCAAAATACCGAGTACCATCGGTTTGTACCTCTAACTATTTACTCAAGCCTCGGACCTTCCCGTTACAAAATTTTCCTCCTTCAAGGCTTCTTGTTGTGCCTCAAGAATCTGCCTTGTGAGGTTTGTTCGAATGGTCATATTTAAGGCTCTAAACCTACGAGGTTCAACTCTCTCCTTTCGACTCAAAGCGTCAGCCACAACATTGGCCTTTCCAGGATGATATAAAAGTTCGAAATCATAATCATTCAACGTCCCAACCCGTCATCGCTGCTTCATAATTAGCTATTTTTGATCAAGAATATGTTGAAGACTCTTGTGATCAGTGTACACTGTACTTTTGACCCCATATAAATAATGTCTCCAAATCTTAAGCGCAAACACAACAGCTCCTAACACTAAATCATGGGTTGTATAATTCTGTTCATGGATCGTCAACTGACATGACACATAAGCGATGACTTTCTTTCGTTGCATCAAACACAACCCAAGCCCTGACGCGATGCATCATAATAGACAACAAAATCGTCATTACCCTCAGGTAGTGACAATATCGGAGCGGAAGTTAACTTCTCCTGCAGAGTTTGAAAAGCAGCATCTTGTTCATTCTTCCACTCATACTTTTTCCTTTTGTGCATTAAAGCAGTCAGAGGTTTAGCTATTTGAGAGAAATCTTGAATGAACCTTTTATAATGACCTGCTAATCCTAGAAACTGGCGAATTTGAGTAGGAGTTTTCGGAATTTCCCACTTTTCAATTGCCTCAATCTTGGCGTGATCAACTAGTATTCCTTGTTTACTAACAATATATCCAAGGAATTGAACTTCTCTTAATCAGAAATTACACTTAGAGAACTTAGCGTACAACTCTTCTTTTCTCAATAAATCAAGCACCAACTTCAAATATTCTTCGTGTTCTTCATCACTCTTAGAATAAATAAGGATGTCGTCGATAAAAACAATAACGAATATGTCCAGATAGGGTCTGCACACACGGTTCATGAGGTCCATAAACACAGCAGGTGCATTTGTCAATCCGAACGTCATAACAAGAAATTCAAAGTGACCGTAACGGGTGATAACCGGAACAAGGATCAATCTTAGAATAAACGGGCAAACCTTGAAGTTGATCGAACAGATCATCAATTCTCGGAAGAGGGTAACGGTTCTCAACCGTAAGCTTGTTCAACTCGCGATAACCAATATATAAATGAAACGAACCATCTTTCTTCTTAACAAAAAGAACAGGAGCTCCCCAAGGGGACGAACTGAGATGAATAAAACCTTTGTCTAACAACTCACGGAGTTGACTCGACAATTCTTGAAGTTCGGAAGGCGCAAGTCGATAAGGAGCACGTGCTACAGGAGCAGCACTGGGAACAAGATCGATTTGAAATTCTACCGCGCGTTGCGGCGGAAGACCAGGTAAATCTTCGGGAAATACCTCAGGAAAATCACTAACAATGGGAACATCCTTAATACTCTTCTCTTCTTTATCGGAATCAACAACATGGGCTAGAATAGCATGACAACCTTTGCGAGGATGTTTATGGCAATTCTCTCAAAGGGGATAACAAGGATCATAGATTCCAAAGTAAATTTTCATTACATTTTCAAAAGGAAGACGTACGAAAAGTGTGATAATTCAACGAGAGTGAACTTTCGTGTACAATGAGCGAGGAAGTCTAGGATTCATCCATATTCCTAAATTTATGTGCGGATGAAAAGAATGCGAATCATGGGTTATAAAGAATGGTCGACTCCGGTTGAGATGAATCTCCAAAAATAATTTCGTGTACCTCAAAGTATTGAATCCTAGGATTGATGTTTATGAGGGTGTTGCGATTGACAGTGAATATTGAGAGTAGAAACTCCTCAATCAGTCTAGTGTAATATATATCCATGATACCCGCCATAACAACAGTTGGGGTAGAAACCCACTTAGCGCCTTTTCTACAATAGGGTGACCATCGAGTGTACCCCAAAAACTTGATTTATCGGTGTGCGTTTCGGCCATGTCCAACCATAAGAGGGAAAATTCTATGGGCGCAAAGACTTTCCAACAAATTTTATAAAACCGACATCCAAACTGGTGTAAGAATTTCTATCAATGAACTTAATGGTAAATTTCATCCTTAAACGGAGGATGAGAAGAACTGTGATCCAAGCACTCTGTAGAGTAATGCGAAAATTCTAATGTAATCAATCAAAGAAGTTTTGAAAAAGCTTTAAACGTCTGATGTAACCCCATAAATGGAATGAAGCTCTTAGTAAATTTAGAAGTATGTACAACGTGTACCATTTTACGTAAAACAATTTGAGTTAACTAGACAACTCGACATGAGTGATTTTAAAATAATTTTGAAGGTACAATTTAGTGTATACTAGCCAAAATAGGTAAGGGTAAATTTATCCATTCGAATTCATACGTACATATATGATTTTATAATTAGTATACATGACAAAATATTTCATTACTTCTATTCGCCCATAAATCTCACGAGAACCGCCCAATTACACAAATGTGTAAAAATTTTAAATGAAAAGCAGGGTATCCGCATTATAAAGGTTACGAGTTGAAGTAAGACCGTTAAAGCTCGGGTGAAGGACTTGAATCGTCTTGCGACATCTAATCAATAAATGCTACGAGGTCATGAAAACCAATGAGTTAAATATTGTTTTGACTTTTATCAGGACACAAGTCCTTGGGTCAAAACTAGTCACGTGCGAAGCTGTCACTAACAAGCGAGTTATGAATGATAAAACATGGGGTAAGTAGTTCGGTTAAGATGAGTCTCTCGTATATCAACAAATAAGATAATGAGTATCTTCCTTACTCATGTAACAACGTTAGAATTTCTGAATGAGTGGTGTACAAATTTTCTTTGACTCACTTTCTATTCCTCATGTCACAATATTGGAACTTTTTATGAATTAACGTAATATAATCACGTTGGCCTGACGCCATTATATTTCACTAACTCATAGTTCCATTCCAATATCACTACATAAGGTCAGGACACGTGGTCAACCTCGAATTTCAACACAATTTCCCTAAAACAATTTCTTAACAATGTGCTAAGGATAGCACAAGAGACAAAGACATCGAAAGTAATGAATAGGAGTAACGATGACATAAGAATGTCTTCGAAGTACCCAGAATCTCTAAAAGTCAAGAATGACGTTTTCCTTTTCAAAAACCAAAGCACATAGGCACAACGGCACAAAGGCAAGTAATATAACAAAAATGTTATATACCCAAACACAATAGCTGACATTGAAATGCCGAGCCTTTAGAAGTTAAGAATGACATCTCGCGTAATATAACTCAAACGTTATATACATAACCCTAATAGATGACATAGAAATGCCTAGAATCCTAGAACACGTAATATAACTCGAACGTTATATCAATAAACACAAATTATGACATAGAAATGTCGAGAATTTCAGAAGTCAAGAATGACACCCCCTCGGTTTCACTAACCGAGGCGTTCCAATAAAAGATGAACTCGCATGAGTCGGAGAATACATTTAAATCAGAATGGGAGTTCCTCCCGGATTCAGAACATAATAGAAATGTATGTGTGATAACCATATACATACCAATACGATACAAATAATCACATATAATAATATATAATAGGCCGGGCTGTAGACTAGACTCACTAATGCACCCTATTGACTCGGGTAACGACATCAATGCAGCCTAATTCCCTACAACCAACGCTCTGATACCAACTGTGACGACTCCGTCAAAACACTTAACGGCTCCGTCACTTGGTCCCACAGCTTGATCGAAACTCTATATGAATTTTATAAAACAACCTTGCATTCTTTATTTAAAAATGATTTCCTATAAAGAAAATCTACTAAATTGTATAAGTTTAGAAAAACTATACATAAATACTTTAACCAAATGTTGACCAAACAAAGTCAACAACATCCACTTTTTAATGTAACAAAATAGAATGCAAGTTAATGTTTAACAAAAGCTGCCATCATAAATATGCAGACCCTCTAAGCACAGCGGAAGCAGTCAATCATAAACCTGAGAATAAAACATGCGAGTAACTGTCAACAAAAATGTTGAGTGAATTATAGGTTTAATATTGCAAACAATATTTAATTTAAACAATAAAAATTTATGTTTGAAAACATAAAACTCCTTTTAAACCACCAAATTATATGCTAGAAAACATATAATAAAACATTATTCCATTTTCCGTGAGCCACCTGGTAACCACTTAACCCTTTATTTACCCTTGCCAAACACAATAAATAATATACACCGAACAAGTGTATCTTCAACTAAATACGAAGTACTAAACATTCCGATTATAAATTGCTAGCGCGACTAGCTCGAAATGGGGTTGTCAAACCCGATAGATCTATCCATAGGATTCGCGTTCACCAGTAGAAACCAGTGATTACAGTTACCAGACTAGGGAATATTTTTGTTCAACTCACAATGAATAATTTAAACCAACTTCCACTTGTCCAAAATATAAAATAAATTGCATGTATTCTCATCCCAAAAGATTTAAATAGAAAAATGGGACTATAACTCACCTTAAATAGCAACTGAAGAAATCTCACAAACAAGCGAACAGCAAGTAAAGTAAAGTGATCAAGAAAGATCACAACGCCGACCTATAAATAAAGCAGGTCGAAATAAATAGCTAACTTAGGTCAAGTCTTAGTATGATAGCTATTGTACATGTTGCAAGTAGACATAGAACATTACTCAGCAAGCATCGGTTTGATTGGAACAGCATAAGGACACACACTTTCTATTTTTAGAAAGTTTCTATTTTTACCAGGTTTCCATTTTTGGAATGTTTCTATTTTGGGAAAGTTTCTATTTTAGGAAAGTTTCTATTTTTGGAAAGTTTCCAAATTTAGAAACTTCTATTTTTAGAATGTTTTGAAGTTAGGAAAGTTTCCTTATTTAGAAAGTCAACAGAAGTCAACTGAAAGTCAAAGTCAACCGAAAGTCAACTCAAAAGTCAAACTTGGTCAACATAGTCAACATTAATTTGAAAAGTGTAAGTTATAATAATAACATAGGTTATAATGTTTATTAAAGTCAAAAGTGTAAAGTTATGTCATAACATAAGTTTAAGTAAATAAAATGAATTATTAGAGTTAATATAAGTTGAAATGTTATAATTAGTATAACATAAGTATTTAATTAATTAATTAAATATTAATCATTATATAAGTTTTATTAATTAATAATGAATTTTAATTCATATCATAAGTATTATAAATTAATAATGAATTATTAATTATATCATAAGTTTCTAATTAAAATTATTAAATCATAAGTATTTAATAATTAAATCATAATTAAATAATAATTAAGTCTTACAATAATTAAATAATTATTTAATCTTTATTATAAGTCTTATAATAATTTCTCAAAAATAATTTAATACTTATCATAAGTATTTTTCTTTAATAATAAAAGTATTATTAATCATAAGTTTAATTAAAATGTTAATTAAATCATAATTAATAATTAAATGATATAATAAATATTTATATCATAAGTCTTAAATAATAATAATTACTTATTTTATCATAAGTAATTTATTAATAATGAAAGCCATTCATTTTAACATAAGTTTAATCATTAACCATAAGTTTTAAGTTTAAAAGTTCATCGGGTCGTATCTTGAGCCCCGGGTGTCGGTTTCGGGCGAGCCACATATGCATCTCCGCCTACTCAAACCACCCGACACAATTATGTACTCAAGAACACTCCAAGAACAGTCCCTAGGTCGTGGATATCAGCCATGACAACACTTGGGAATTCAATTTACTCAAAACAGTGATTTAGGCACAACGGGTGAACCGTGGCTCGGATTTAGGTGAGCCGAACATGAAAATTCGTCCCACCATCAGTCCTAACCAAATGACACACTCTAAAGACACCAAGGATGATCACAAAGTCGGACCATACCTTGTTCTTGCCCATAACACCTTTCAATCTTTACCAAAAATCAAATTAAGCATATCTAGGGCTCCGGGAATCGAAACGACATGAATCCGGAGTCTAAAATTAATGTCTTGATGAGAGGAACTCATTTATATATTTTATTTTAACTTTTATATCAGTTACAAAGTCAGAAACACACGAAAAAGCTGCTGTCCCAATTAAATCAAACCGAAAACATGTATAATCGAGCAATTCTACGCATACAATCATCAATACAATAACATGTAATCATCATACTATCAATATAACATATAAAATCAGTAAAATAAATGAAAAATTGAAAAGCTAGGGTTAGGGTTTATACCCTAATCAAGAATTGAAGGATATGAACGTGTAGAGAACGATGCGGTGAACCCGATTATGATGAAAGCTCTAAACCTTTAAAGCAAAAATTGAAAGATGATGATGATGTTTAGTGGTGGTGGTGACGGCAAGGATGAGAGGAGAGGAGAGGGTTTGCAAAAAAAAAAAAAAATGAATTAGGTTGAAATGAGAAGTATTGTGGAGTTTTGATCAACATGTATCACAATTTACAAAGTTTGGCAAAAATACCCCCTCCCCTTGACAATTTCGGCCAAGAACTGAATGGGGTGGGCCCCATAGTGACCCAATTTGATAAATGACAAAATCCTAGTGGCCCGAACGCCCGAACGAAACCCGAAACGCGAAAACACCTCTACGCGATTGATTTTTCGGAGAGATAATAAATACGCGACGAATAAAATATATAAACACTATATATAATCATATGACATCAAAATATCATATTTAAAATAATTAGGACTTAAAAATCCCAAAAACTCGACCGTTGGTTTGAAAACCGAAAAGATTCGCCGGATAGAAATCCGCGACTCGTAGGAACGTATAATTTAAAATATGAATACAAATATTCATATAACACATACTAATTAATATATTATTACAAAAATAATAATATAGGTCATAGAAATGACGTGGCACGAATAACAATTAACGGTCGTTAAATAGTTAACGGTAAAAGATAACGGAAAAAGTAGGGTCGTTACAATTAGATATAAAGGATATGTAATTTTGTTTTCATGTAAATAAGTCATGAATGATTACTCATATTTTTGTAATTTTATGAGATATTTCATGCTAGTTGCCAAATGATGGTTCCCACATGTGTTAGGTGACTCAAATGGGCTGCTAAGATCTGATCATTGGAGTGTATATACCAATAGTACATACATCTAAAAGCTGTGTATTGTACGAGTACGAATACGGGTGCATACGAGTAGAATTGTTGATGAAACTGAACGAGGATGTAATTGTAAGCATTTTTGTTATGTAGAAGTATTTTGATAAGTGTCTTGAAGTCTTTCAAAAGTGTATGAATACATATTAAAACACTACATGTATATACATTTTAACTGAGTCGTTAAGTCATCGTTAGTCGTTACATGTAAATGTTGTTTTGAAACCTTTAGGTTAACGATCTTGTTAAATGTTGTTAACCCAATGTTTATAATATCAAAAGAGATTTTAAATTATTATATTATCATGATATTATGATGTACGAATATCTCTTAATATGATATATATACATTAAATGTCGTTACAACGATAATCGTTACATATATGTCTCGTTTCAAAATCATTAAGTTAGTAGTCTTGTTTTTATATATGTAGTTCATTGTTAATATACTTAATGATATGTTTACTTATCATAATATCATGTTAACTATATATATAACCATATATATGTCATCATATAGTTTTTACAAGTTTTAACATTCGTGAATCACCGGTCAACTTGGGTGGTCAATTGTCTATATGAAACCTATTTCAATTAATCAAGTCTTAACAAGTTTGATTGCTTAACATGTTGGAAACATTTAATCATGTAAATATCAATCTCAATTAATATATATAAACATGGAAAAGTTCGGGTCACTACATATTGTACATGTTGGTTGCATGTATGTTAAAACAGGGGTACTTATTATAACGTTAAAGTTTAGTTACCAGGGTGCTCAATTTCGTAGAATATTTTGATAAATGTTTCTGTATGAAACAACTGAAATCTTGTGATCCACCTTTATATACAGATTATACGAAACATTAAAACTATGAACTCACCAACCTTTGTGTTGACACTTGTTAGCATGTTTATTCTCAGGTTCCCTAGAAGTCTTCTGCTTTTTGCTTATATGTTATACAAGATATGTGCATGGAGTCATACATGCTTTATTCGAGAAAACGTTGCATTCACAAATCATCACCATCTATCTTATGTTAACTACATTGTCAGCAGAAGTATTATTGTAAACTATTATATTACAGTGATTGTCTATATGTAGAAATCATCAAATGTCGAAAACCTTTAATTTAAATATTCATTTATGGTGTGCCTTTTCAAAAGAATGCAATGTTACAAAACGTATCATATAGAGGTCAAATACCTCGCAATGAAATCGATGAATGACGTGTTCGTCCAAGTGGATTTGGAGCGATCGTCACAAAATGGGAGATGTTATAATCGAATAACGGAAATATTTAGAACGTTAGTTGACGAAAGATACGAATTTAGATAACGAAAGATATTATCTAAATAAAAAAGGCGTTAAAAATAAATTTAACGGAAAAATGCGGGATGTTACATTACCTACACCTTAAAAGAAATTTCGTCTCGAAATTTAGTTGGAAGTAGTAGTTGTTGATTCTTCCTCGAGACCTTGCGTTACAAATTCTACGAATGAGTGAGGGTACTCCCTTAGGCATTTCAATGAACTTTGACAGTCGGGATTTTACGTTGTTTTAAAGCTTGATTTCACGATCCATAATTTCAACCGGTCCTCCTAGGAAGCGGAGTTTGTCATCGATAGTAAGCTCGTCGAAAAGGATAACAAGTTCTTGTTTCACAAGACACTTCTTTAAGTTTGATACGTGGAATGTAGGATGAACGGAATTCGATCGAGTTGGGAGTTCGAAACTATAAGCAACGGGTCCCATACGCTCCAAGATTTTCAAAGGACCAGAATATTGCAGATTTAGCTTTCTACGTTTCCCGAAATGGATTACACCTTTTCAAGGTGCGACTATTAATATTACGCGGCCACCCACTTGGAATTCGAGAGGTTTACGTCTAACATCGGCGTAGCTCTTTTGGCGACTACGAGTCGTGTTGGGTCTTTCTTGAATATGGATCAATTTTTCTCGGTCGCTCATGAATAATCTCGGTCCCGGTGAATTTATCATCGTTTACTGGGTTCGACAAAAGGAGAATGACGTTTCCGGTCATATAAGGTTTCAAAAGGTGTGGCGTTAAGACTCGAACGATAGCTATCGTTGTAAGAGGAATCAATGAAAGGCAACAATACAAGTTCGTGATATGTTTTTCCAAGGTTTGAATCGTACGTTTGCTTGGTCTGTCGGTTTATGGATGATACGCGGTACTCATGTCTAAATGTGTTCCCAAGGCTTCTTGTAAGGCACTCCGAAATCTAGAAGTGAAATGAGCATCTCGATCCGAAACAAGGTACATCTCTTTAAGATATATTTGGAGAAGTTTGTTAAGACTTGAAAACGTTTGTTAGAACAAGTTTCTTATCGGTTTCTGAAAACGTTCGTTTAGGGCTATTCACCCTCGTGGCGAATACTAGTGTAACGTGAAGAGTCTCTCTCTCCATTGAGAATTTAAATAAAAGATTTCCTTATACGGAAGTACGAGCGTAATGATAGGAGGAGTTTTCACCTCGATGTGAGCATACCAAGAATTTTGTAGTTCGTCGATAATACTGTGCAATAACGAGATAGTATACACGTGTAGCATATGTTTTGAAGTTGGAAGAATTGGTCGTTTATTCAGAAGCATCAATATAGTTTGGCAATAATTAAAGGTGTGTCCTTAGTATGGTTGTTATCAACATTCTCGGAGTTTTCGGTTGTTCAAACAAGAAAAATAAAGTCATGTACATGGCACATGGTGTTGATTAGGTTGATCGAGTCCAATCACCATCACGAGCCATTAGAACTTTGGTATGACTTACCATAATATAACTACGTTGATCGAGTGTCGTTATATTATGCTAACTCATACCTCCATTCCCACATCACTCCATAAAATCAAGTTCGTGTAATCGTGAAGATTTAAAATGAACAAAATATAATGGCATCTCTAACGCGACTCGTATTAAATCGAAAGAATTAGTGCAACTCTGAAGAAGCGTTTCCGGAGGGAAGTGTATGAATGATTGTTCACGTCAATGCGGTTCAAGTCAAACAACAATGTCTTTAGGTACGAAAAGAGTAACGAATTATGATAACAAGTAGTACGCAATTGTAGTGATTAAGTAGTGATGACGATACTCACCTAGAGTAGTGATGGTAGTAACAAGAAGTGGTAGATAGTGAAGAACACTGGTGTAACATTAGTAGTGGCTAGTGATTGCCATAGTGGTGGAAACTTTATAGTACTTGTGACGACCCGGAAATTTCTGACCAAATTTAAAACTTAATCTTTATATGATTTCGACAAGATAAGCAATGTCTGTAATATTGATTCTCAAAATTTTTGAACTAATGTTATATATTCAGTTTTCCTTTGACTAATGACCGACGATTCACGAACATCTATTTGTAAATAGATATATATATATATATATATATATATATATATATATATATATATATATATATATATATATATATATATATATATATATATATATATATATATATATATATATATATATATATATATATAATAAGTTGGAATATTAATTATAAATAACTTGCAATGTGTATTTAAAAACTGATTAATGTGTATTAAATAAAGATATATACATATATATAATTTCAAGTTATTTAGTAAACGATAGTAACATTCGTTTATTGATTCAATTGATATTTAAATAAGTTAACTAAAACGTTTAAGATGAACAAGTAAAACACTAATTTGCTACAGTATTTTCGAATTACTACAGTACCCGAAAAGCTACAGTGTTTTCGAAAGCCACTATTTGCTACAGTAAAAATCATTTTGCCACAGTAAAACACTATTTCAAAATAAAAATGTATGTATATTTTACAAATGTTATAAAATATAATATTAACTTAGATATAAAACGTTTTGATTTAAATTAATATTATTATATATATAAATAACGAGAAGATGATTTAAAGAAGCAAATAACCAAAACCTCGAGCGCTAAAGTTACATGTTGAGTGATATAGTTTATTCATAATTTAAGTCTATATTTTGACAAAGGTACACGTCGCGAAACGTAAAGTACAAGTTATTAAAGCATACGAAGTAACATTCGAGAATCCAGAACTGAGACATAAACCGAGTATCAACGTACGAGTCAACGGACCTAAAATTACAAGTCAACTATGCACATGAATATAATATATATATATATATATATATATATATATATATAAAATTAATGTAAATTATATATTTATAATAATATGTCGACAAACAAGAAAACAAAACACAAATGAGCTGGCAGGAGCAGCCATGCGATCGCATGGCAAATGGGCATAGAATCCATGCGATCGCATGGGGTCAAATTTCAGGACCGATCTATAAATTGAATTCGTTTTTGATCGAATACACACACACATATCCTCACATCTCTCTGCTCTCTTTATATATATTTATATTATTATTATTATTATTATTATTATTATTATTATTATTATTATTATTATTATTATTATTATTATTATTACTATTAATATTATTATTAATCTTATAGTTAGGAGTATTATTATTAGTATTATTATACATAAAATACTACGACGAGGTCATGAGCAAGTTATTTTCAAAACAAGCTTTTCGAGCGGGATAGAGCTAAGGAAATTATGTGTTATAGCTATGGAGGTTATGGGTATTGCTTGGAGGTTATGATCATTAGTCAAAGGTCAACCTAGTGTTTATCATTTCCGTTGCGTTTGCGTACTTTTCCTGCAATATTGAATCACAATATTGATACATGAGCATTCATATCTTATCTTTTATATATTAATAGTGTATCCATATCTAGTGCTCGAGTATATATGTTTATGCATACTTGTATGCCTTAATTTTGTCGTTAGATAGTTTATGATGAATCATGAATTTGATACATATATTATTGATATAATGTATATGATATGCATGTCGTTGGAAAGCTGTCGAAAAATTAATAACTTTTCATTTAAAAATCACGTGTTTTCGAGAAACGGATTAAAAGTTATGGTCAACTGAATTATGATTAATATTAATTGAAATTGTGTTTGATACTGTAAATTGATATTTAAACAACGTGTTTATGAGATTGATAAATGGAATTTCCAAATATTATTAGTCAAGTAAATGAATTCTTATATAAGGCACGTCTCGTTGAACAATTGTTAAGTTGACTGTTTTATCATATTTTAAAGCCTTATAAAAACTATAGTCTGATTTTAGAAGTATTGGGAAACTATATGAAATGTTAAAATATATTCAATTGCCATGATCATTCAAATATAATATAACTCCTGAAATAAATAATGTTTGGAGTTTGATAAACTATAAATTCGTTCAACTATCAAGACTTATATTATGTTAATATAATAAACATGTATAGATTTAAAGATCATATTGGGTCAGGTTGACTCTTTGAGATGACTTTGGTTAACTTTTGTATGACGGTCTCGAGCATTAGGATTGTGATACACTATGACCCGACCTAGCTTATTAGACATGTATTGACCAACGTATGTTCTCTAGGTTGAGATCTACGGTTATTTTGCATTCCGAGTTTCGGTCACATTTCGGTGAATGACCTTATGTGCTGCTAAGGTGAGTTTCATTTGCTCCCTTTTTAATTGCTTTTGCAATCTATATTTTTGGGCTGAGAATACATGCACTTTCTTTTAAACGCAATGGATACAAGTACATACTTAATTCTACATTGAGTTTAAACCAAAAATCCCTTAGCTTTGGTAACTAGTAACTGCCAGTTATAAGAACTGATGGGTGTGAGTAGTTGTATATGGATCCATAGGGCTTGACATCCCCGTCTGTTCCAGGTATAGAAACCCTAGCCTGAACTATAAAACAGACGTATACTATTTGAGTTTAGTATACGTTGGATTGCGTGTATTGTACATGTTGGTTGCATGTATGTTAAAACAGAGGTATTTATTATAACGTTAAAGCTTAGTTAACAGGGTGCTCAATTTGGTAGAATATTTTGATAAACGTTTCTGGATGAAACAACTGAAATCTTGTGATCCACCTTTATATACAGATTTTGCGCAACATTAAAACTATGAACTCACCAACCTTTGTGTTGACACTTTTAAAAACATGTTTATTCTCAGGTTCCTAGAAGTCTTCCGCTGTTTGCTTATATGTGATATAAGCTATGTGCATGGAGTCATACATGCTTTATTCGAGAAAACGTTGCTTTCACAAAATCATCACCATGTATCTTATTTTGACTGCATTATCAACGGATGTAGTATTGTAAACTATTAATTACGGTGATTGTCTATATGTAGAAATCAACAAACGTCAAAAACCTTGGAATTTGATATTCAATCATGGTGTGCCTTTTCAAAAGAATGCAATGCTTACAAAACGTATCATGTAGAGGTCAGTACCTCACTGTGAAATCGATGAATGATGTATTCATCTAAAGGGATTTGGACGGATCATCACAGTACTTGTGGATAGTAAGCTGGGACAGTGGTGAATAACAATCTGGGACACAGAGTTCCCGAACTAGCGTAACTAATGAAGTCGTCGTCCTCATTACGCGTATGAATCTTAAGTTTACGTGTGTTACCAGAAAGTGGTAGAGTACGAGTTCGTATGATGAAAATTTGGTACCATTAAGGAGTTCACTTAAGAAAGGTTTAAGTATAATGCACAAGTAGTCAAGTAAGTGCTATCTATAGCAAATGTAAGTCAGAATGCAATGGTTAACTATCCGGTTGTAGTCTAGATTCACTAATGTGTCCTAACGACTCTGTCAGACACACTAATGCATATCCTATATCCCTACAACCAACGCTCTGATACCATCTGTAATGACCCGAAAAAATCGTCATTGACGGCGCCGTTAACTTAGGTCCCGTTACGTGGTCATGGTCCCTAAATGAGACGCGTTTGACCAAATTTATGTCGCATTCATTTGAAACGTACATGACTTGCAAAGTTTTAAGTTGCCAAACGGTTCGACAAAGAGTTTAAGTTTACAAAAGTATAAAGTATATATGAAATGACTTGCGACATATATTAATTGAAAATCACGATTTGCAATAAATAGCGTAAGTATGTATGCTTTAAGTTGAAACCAAAGGTGCTATCACTAGCGTATGCATGTATGCTTGACCCCAAGCAAGTAATCAAAGTGTGCGGAAGCATGTATCAAGTAGCCAAGTATGAACCTGAGAAACATATAGAAAACTGTCAACAAAAAATGTTGGTGAAATCATAGGTGTATTTGTAAACGTTGTTTTGAACCACAAGATTTTGTATTTCCATAACGTTGAATATCTAAATCGTTTGCATTCCAAAAGTACATTCGCGAGTACCCAATTATCAAACTTAACTGTTTTGTACCATGTTACGTAGTGTTAGAACATACACTATACTCGAAAATATATTTCATCCGCTAACGGTAGCGAACCGTCCGAATGAGGGCTCGTCAAGCCCATGTGATCACATAACATAAGTTCACGTTTACACCCTGTAAGTGTAACTAATGATAATTGAATTGAGGCTTTTTTTCTAACTCGCTGTGGAATGTTTGTTTTCGTACTTGTGTTCAAAGCATAAAAGTGTGATACGTATATGTTTCTCAGCCCATAATTTAAAGAGTAAAAGTTGTTGAAAAGGTGGGACTATGATCTCACCTCGAGTGCACGAGTATAAATGTACTTCACAAAGTAAACGTGTGCATGAAAGTTGCTTAACCTTGACCCCAAGTAGTGAAATTGGTACCAAAATGAAGAGGATGATGCAAGGATCACAAAAGTACAATTTGTTTTGATGTTTGTTTGCTTGAATTGAAATAGATGATGAATCTTTGAAGATGATAAAAGTGTGTTCTTGGTGATTAGAGAGAAAAAGAGGGAAGTAGGAGAAGAAGTGAATGAGTGGATGAGATGGTGGGTTGACTAGTTGACCTAGTCAACTAGTTTGCCCACTTGGCAACTTCTGTCCCCCAAGTTTAAAGTGGGTGCTGGATTTAACCGAACGAATTAATTTAAATACGCGAGAATAAATGGGAGATGTTATAATCGAATAACGGAAATATTAAGAATGTTAGTTGACGAAAGATACAAATTTAGATAACGAAGGATATTATCTAAAATAAAAACGGCGTTAAAAATAAATTTAACGAAAAAATGCGGGATGTTACATATGCGCTGCACTTTTCATCATATGCGCCTTTCATCATATGCGCTTTTCATCATATGCGATGCGCTTTTCATCATATGCGCTTTTTATCATGGTGTGTATGTTACTACTATCGCAATACATAGGTCTTTACCATTTAATTGATGTTGTATTTCACCAGGATTCATACTAAAACTTCAAATAAGATAAACAAATAATGAGTTATATTTCAGCAAGATAATCAAATTATATTACCTGCAAACAAGTTACAATCTGAAGTATATAAAAGATAACACTTGATAAACATATGCGTTATGGTCTAAAACCATTTATTTATGAGTGATACATAACAAGCTAGGCATCTTAGAAAATTCAAACCATTCAAGTCTCAAGGTAGCTCAGGGTTTATTTAATCAAGATTTTTCAACAGATTCACTCTCGTTTTCTTTTCTTTTGGGACTTATTTGTAGAGCTAAATAAGATGTTCATGTATTCAAGAAATAGTTACGCACAAGGAATTCAAATGATTCCACACTTTAATCGCACTCACAATTTGAGCATCATCTTCCCTTTCATTAACTTGGGGAGCGGTTCAACCAAGAACCTCACAAGGTTCAGTCAAAAACCTCGCAAGGTTCAATGTGGTCAGCTAAAAGAACATCTTTTACTGTTAACGTTTAAAGTTCACACGAGTGAATTTCTCAGGTTTCTCAACATGACAATGAACCGTATTAAGAAGCGATGAAAATTAGTTGAAAACAAAGTTGATCTTGGAAATCAAAATTGTTAGTAACAAATTCTAATAATATAAACCAAATATAAGACAACATGTCGAATATTTAATATCATGAACATAACATGTGTTAAAAATATACTAATCACATGTCGCCTACGCCACATTAATCTTATATGAACAATTTTCTTCTGGTTCGCAGAAGAGAGTTGGATGTTTTTTTTTATATGTCAGTTGAACATAAAACGAATATGTGGTTTTTGACAAATACCGAATCCTATCCAAACCACAATATGCTATTTTAATATTCAAATATAATTTCCTTTCTTGCACAAAATTACATGGCCATTAGCAAACTTAAGATATAATATATTAAAGGATCCACTATTGTTATCCACCCATTTGATCAGTTATAATGGATATATTACCATACATTGATTTGATTAGACGGTTCACCAAATCCTCTAAATAAGGATATTTGACAGCTAGTTCACCAAATCCTCTATGGAACATATACATAATTAAATATTATAGTCTCAAAAGTCATCTCATTTATTTATCATAAAATATGTTTCTCCACTAGCAAATAGAAACAAGTCATTTAAATAACATTATATAAGTTATTTATTCATGCAATTGAGCAATCTGTTCTATCACATTAAATTCTTCAACAACGGTTATAAGCAATAATATAACACTAATTTATAAATCAAATAGTGGATCTAAAGCAAATAAAATTGATCGAAAACAGTTGTTGTTTATATTGCAAAGATTAACAACTAACACATGAGCACATGATAAATTAATTTCGATCATATAACGGGAGCAAATTAGAGGCATACTGATGTTAAATTTGTTCACAAATATGTCGTGACAGAGTTCAGTAAGTTTACATGATAAGATAAATCTACAAATTATTTATTTAATCACAACATATAAACGTATAAAAATAGGTTATACCATTCAGTCCACAATTTATTTTTATTTCAAAAATAATTGGCTAACATACGAGTACCAAGATAAATAAACTCATGTTTATAACAAGATATTATATAATATATTCATTAGTAATCCTCTAAAGGCAATTTTCATTTAGATTGCACTATACAACAGCGAAACACATAGGCTCATATTTATTAGAACATATACAAAATCTCGTTAATTATAAACATACAGAAGCATGCTATCTGGTTATAAACGTTTCAGTTTAAATAGCATTTAATCCGATTATTAAACCATCTCAGTTTTGTAGAACTCGATTCTGTTTAAGTTTGTTAGTAATAGTTGCATATACGAAACTAAAGACATACAGATTACACAAATATAATATTCATATAATGATCATGTAATCATAAACCGAAAAGATAGAATGATCTAACCGAATTGAAGGTTGAACTGGGCTTGTGTTTGACACAATTCCCTTAAACAGATTCTGCGTCTGTTCCCAGGGTACACCGGTCCGAAGCATCGTACTGCCGGACTTGAACACTTGCCTTGATTAGTGACTTGTACTTGCTTAGATAAACCTTGATTATACGGAGCACTTCGTGCTAATAACGTGTTATAATTTAGTAGGCTTATAACTACCTTTAGTGGTTTGATTTGTTATAATTCCTTAGGCTTATAACTACCTTTAGTGGTTTGATTCTTAATTAAGAATACTAATAATGAAGTGTAAGAACAAAGACGATAATGGAGAGAAAGAAAGAAACACTTTGTAAGTGTGAGAAATGGTACAATGAATGAGCTTTCTTTCATCTCTATTTATACAAAAATAAGAAGGTGTTATGTGCAGTAGAAAATCAAAAATTCTTCACAATATTTTGGCCACACTTGTGTTGATTGATATTATAAAATCCACCGTTCACCTACTGCATCTATCTAGTTGTTTATTTCAACAACTTTATTAGCCTACCATAATTGACTATCCATATTTCTATTATTATTATCACAACAAAATAAAATAATTATGCTTATTAAAACTTCCGTAATTATGATGTCTGACGTTTTGATTTTAATTTATTACCCTGGGTTAATTGTCCTTTGTCCTGGATTATTTGATACCTATCTGGTTTTTGCCCATAATAGTTCATCGTTCATAATTATAAAATGCTTGACAAATTAACCTTATTCCCGAAGTTAAATATTCCAACTAATTAGGGATTCGAACTGTAACAATGTTTTAATACTTTGTTTAATAATTACACCAGGTTATCGACTGCGTGTAATCCAAGGTTTTAATACTTTGTTAACAATTACACCAATTACCCTTGAATGTAACCCACCCCTATTTTAATGAGTCCATTGACTATTAATTCATCCCCGTCTCTGGTCAAATGAACAATTATTAGTATTTATAAGTATCCCGCCCATTGTACCCGATCGAACGTATGTGGCTACTTATATATACGTCAAGTTGTAATCTCTATATTAAATTAACAATATATCATTTAGTTAATCAAATATAAAGCCCATTAATAGCCCATTGTCCAATTTCCACAAGTGTCGGTCTTTTGTCCAAACCCCAATTATGGTCCAAAGCCCAATAACATCGTCTTAATATTTAGTCCGACATCACGATTACTTTGGCTCAAATAAGCATAATAAT
Source organism: Rutidosis leptorrhynchoides (assembly GCF_046630445.1). Lineage (NCBI taxonomy): Eukaryota > Viridiplantae > Streptophyta > Magnoliopsida > Asterales > Asteraceae > Rutidosis > Rutidosis leptorrhynchoides. The sequence continues at coordinate 96,288,179 of NC_092334.1, read as the reverse complement.
AACTTAAATACGAGACATTAATTTAAAAAGGAAGAACATAGCTTACAGTGGTTATTAATCGCGTAGTGTTACACGAACAGAGTTCTGACTTTAAACCCGTTAAATAACCTTTACATTACCCAAACTAATCTAATATAAAACTAAACTATTATATATATATATATATATATATATATATATATATATATATATATATATATATATATATATATATATATATATATATATATATATATATATATATTACAGAGGGAGAGTAATATTGAAAGAGGTGTGTGTAAACTCATCGATATTCGTGGCCTTTTATAGACCTGACCAAGAATTCCCCTCCATGCGATCGCATGGATTTATAGCATCCAGGCCATGCGATCGCATGGTGATATCGGCTAAAAATTCATGTTTTTACCCTCGATATTGAATCCCAAAAAGCATAAAGTTCAAAACTTTGTCGGCAAAATAATCACTTTTTCCGTTAAATTTGTAGATAAAGTAATTACGAAGACAATGCAAAAAGAATCAAGAGAAACGGAGCTAAAACGAAGATTCTAGAGCGAAAACGGTGAAAGACAAGAAATCAAGTTACGATCTAGTGAAATCAGGCTGACCATTCTAGCAAACGGCCTGCTATACGGATTTCCAAATGGCCTGCCAGTATGGCAAATGGCCTGCCAAACGGTCAGAGCAAATGGGCTCGATAAACGGATTGCCTTAGCAAACGGCCTAAAAAAACGGCCTGCCAAACGGCCTGCCAGTCGTTTGCAGGCAAATTTTGTGTCTATTTAAAGGCTTTTGTCATCCAATTTCCACACACCTCTCTTCACTCTCTCACTACAATACACTTTCTCTCACTAGAGCTTTCAAGGCCTTCTCACCTCCGAGCGGGAAATTAAGTACCCGGAGGTGAACGCAGAAGATTGTAATAGGAGCGGTCTAGAGAATGTCAGCACTTGTAATGGTCCAGATCTCATCTGTAAACGGTGAACGCTTTCCTTAATTTAATGAAGTTATCTTATTATCTTAAGTTGCTTTCATCTTGCATGATTATCCATCTGTTACAAATGTTTATTATATGTTGAATACTTTATCTGAAACTTATCACACTGTTATGCTGAAACCCTGACGGTTTAGAAGTTTAATTTACGGATCACCCTTTCCGCTTATTCACGTGGCTATAACCTAGTATTAGGACCTGATCAATCCTAGGATACAAGGTAAGTAGTTATGTGTGCTTAACGTCACAATAGGGATATAGTACCTACGTACGGATAACCACTTATTCGTCATAGAAGAGCTGCCCATTTAGGTTGTGGTTAGAGTTAGGAACAGAGAGTTCAGTGAACACTAGCTTGCTAAAAAGTATGATTCGCGTCAGAAGCAATGTTCTTGAGATGTTGTAAGATAATCCGGGGTTGAATAAGTGATCACAAAGGAGAGACCTCTATTCCAATTAGCATAACCTTAGAATATCTAAGATTTCACATATGTTAATGTTAAGGCATAGCGTAGTGATTAAGTGGTAGGATATTGCTTTAGTTAGACCAACTTGGATTAAGAAAAGCTGAGACTTTCCTTTATTGGGTATACCACTTTGTTCATGTACCTAGGATTCTATCCATAAGGTCGTTTAAACCCTTTAGGTTAACGTTGGGAGTAGGGATATTCGTCTTAGCCAGAATCTTCAAAGCCTAAACTCTTAGTGACAAATCAGTTAGGTTTATAACCCAGTTGATTGAGGTTTAGTGTTTATCCTAGGAAATCAAACTCTTGTGATAATTCCCCTTCAGAATTCTATTCTTCATACCTATCTATCTTTATCTTATAAGTTAAAATACTGTTTTATCTAGTTAATCTTAATCTATCACCTCTTGTCACTAGGGTTAACTATATAGGCACTTTTGTCCCACATTACTGAGCAAATACGAACCTGAGTTATATTTACCACTTACTCGTTAAAAGGAAGTCAAGTAGGTGAGTTATAGCTAGGAACCCCAGCTAAATATAAATGATAAAACTATTACTCTCTTTTGGTAGCTAATTCTGACGTGTTGCGACCTAACGCCACCGCACAAATAAAACTGTCAGTTTTGGCCATATCACAAGGGTGGTAAGTTTTTGGCGCCGCTGCCGGGGACTTAGTTTTCTGTTTGTTAAGGTAATCGTTGATTCTGTCAAGATATCTGAGATTCTTGAGTGGTGTCTAAGAAAGACAATTATACACGGACTTGGTTGTTGGATTTTCCGAACAGTCTCCAATTATATTGGAACCAAAAGGATCCTGCCTCTCTGTTGTCTGCCTGACCAGTTGTTTCAAAGATAAATTGACAAGAAGCACATATGCTTAACAAGCAGGGAGTTTGTCAGTATAGGATTTAAAGTCGCCATTACAGTAAACCCTTTTCAAAATTATAAAAACAAAATATTAATTATGGTATTAATTTCTGTAGATTCCCGTTCAAACTTAATCGACTACGAAGAAAGTGCGAAAGGCAGTTGCTCTCCCACAACTTCGGAAACTGGCGAAGTTTTTCTTTATAAACCTAAAACAAATCTAAACCCTGATGAATCTCATCAAGACTTAGTTCTTGATCCTTGTAGTCCAAGAAGCCGGATAATTTCATCTGACTTAGAGATTTCATTGCTTTTGGATAAGTTTTACTCAAATGAACCAGGATTCGACCCTCTTCACGATCCAAAAGGGAAACTCAACCTTAATGAACTCCTAATTATGGAAAATGAAATACGGGAAGAATATCCAACTATTTTCAATTATCCAGACTTGTTTGAGTTTAATCCCAAAGAGATACGACATCCTGATAAAATAGCATTCATTAGGCACCTCTATTCCTCATACTTACCATTTTCAACATTTCAAATCAATCTGTTAAAAGAGCTGCGTTCTCAGATCCGTTCTCTTCATAAACTGTTAAAATAATGTGGGATGACCTTTTCGTCAAGTATCAGGATGCAGAAATTGATTTCAAGTTCAATTTAGAGTCATTCGTCAGTTTTCTCCCTCACTTCACCAATAAGGAAATTTCTTCAGTTCATATAAACTGTTATGTCGCCGCAATGATCTCTGAATTAGAATTTTGGATTGAAAGCAAGAAACCTAACCCTATTTCAAAATATGGAAATCGAGATTTTTTTTTACTTTGATCCAGCCTCATTTCTCATCAAAAGATTAATTGAAGTTTTTCGGATTCTACCGAGGAAAGAATACATCAGAATTTCTTCGCAAAAAGAAAGGAAATATATTCAGAACTCGTACAAATCCTCACTATGTCAAAATTTCCATTTACAATCCTGCAAAGGAAGATCATTCGGGAAATATCTTTAAATTTTAAATTTACTATCGGTGATCCTGACTACGCGGATGATCTTTTATTTCAAGACACAGTGGCAAAACTTCTTTTTGAACTTAATTATCGAGATACTGGACCAAGGGATGGAATTTCAAACATTAAAAAAGTTAAAAGGGCTTTGGTTAAACTCATGGACGATATCGGAGATTTACAGAAGCACGAGTGCAAGATGTTAAGTGATTTTGAAATATTCTCAGTACACTCCGCTGATTTACTCTGGATGGTCAAAGAAGCTTTAAACTTGTCTTTCTTCCCACGTCATTTCTGGAATTTAGTTGTGGAACCTGCATAATTTGTGTTTTTAATAAAATAAAATATTTGATTTTACTCCGTCCATTTGTCTTTTCTTATTTTAGTTAATAAAAATAACCGGATTAAAATCCGAAGTAAAAATTTTATTTATCTTTTATTAACCTCATTAAAATTTTAAAATTTTAAAAAGTTAAAAATTTGCAAGTCGGGTCGGGGAAATAAGCCCGTGAGCCACACGGGCCCATTTTTTTCCTTCTCCTTTTCTTCCCCTCCTCTCATTTTTCTTCTTTCTTTTCTTTTTCTTCTTTCCCTTTCCTGTGAGCTACGGCCGACGGCCCCAAACCACCACACCATCATCAAATCTTCATCATTTTACACGATTCAAAGCTCAAATCCTATTCTCTCGTGCCTCCTAAACGCATTTCCATCATCAATTTGGTGCAAAAAGTACTCCTTCTTGGTTAAAATTCGAATTCTCTTCAAAAGTCAAATTTTTGACTTTTGAGAAAAACTTTGTTTTGTGCCCAATTTTGAAATCCTTTATGCTTAGTTAGATAATGTGATTGCTATGTGTTAGTTTTAAGGTTCGATTGAAGCATTTTGGATAGTTTTTAGCTCTCGATTCGTTAGTTGAAGTTTTAGGGTAAAAATTAGTGAAATTCTTGGAAAATTGATGTTTTACTAGCCTAATTAGGATTAGTGATTCATTCAGAATGCTTAGAAACTAATTTTGGAGCAATGTATGCTTGTTTGCTTGAATTTGACTTTTTGGCCAAACTACACGCAATTAGGATTAAGGTTTTTTCTATGGTTAAAACATTTTTAAAACTTAGGATTGCCTTTAAACTAGTTCAAATGAAGATATCATTGGTTTGCTCATGAAAATGTAGCTTAATCTTTGAATTCTCTTATTTTGTACGTTTTGAACAAAATGAATATTTTACGGTAAAACGGCTTTAATCTTTGACTTAAGGATGTTATAGCTCAAGTTTGATGATTAAAAATATTTAAGGTAATCAAAAATGGTCATTAGAACCATTGTATGCTTAAAAATCATCACATTTGGCTCAAAATTGCTTATTACGACTAACTTGCTATAATTATTATTTTTAGCATTATTTATTGTAATCACGGGTACGCTTTAAATTTTGCTTCAGAATAAGTTTATAGTTCGTTTAGATATTGTTTGTGATAATTTGGCTATATTTGACTATAACAGGAATTTGGAAAATGCAATTTTTAAAGCCCTCATTTCGATTTTTTTTCGAAAAATATATTTATTTTTGAATTATAAATCTTAATCTTTTGGAACATAACCTATGTTACTTGATTTTTGCAGATGGCTAATCGCTTACCACACGAATATGAGTTGCCCCACTACCTTCTCGGGCAAGATGATCCAAAAAATAATGAGCCATTTATGAGAACCTGGATCAATCGGCCAAAAGGGGGTAACAAGTATATTAACTGGACGATCATGGAACAGTGTGGATGGGCCGAAGAGCTTAGGGCAATCTTGAACTTTAGAGCAATCGGGAGAACACACAGAGACTGGCAAAACTTGTTTGAAATAAATGAGAAAACGTACAATGAGCCATACGCGGAATTTATGGCTACTTGGAGGTTTGATTAAGACGTTGATCAAGAGGATTAAGGTGATCAAGAGTTTATCCGTTTTCGCCACCAAAATCAGATGTACCACCTATCTCTTGCATGGTTTGTAAGGTATTTGGAACTGTACAAACCGTCACAACTCAACAATTCTTTATTCAAGAGGGGTTACACCACCTTGAACAACATAGATTACCAAGCTTTCTGGAACGAATACACCTCCAATGATGATCCGTGGAGATCAAGTAAAAAGGCTTAAAAATTCACCAACCCCGTACATCGCATCCTTCACCACCTTATCACTAAAACTCTTCACCCAAAAGCCCAACATGGTGGTGCCGTTACCATTAACGATATACGCTTGATGCACGCCATGATACACAACCAGAATATGCAAGTTGCGCACCTCCTGGCCCAAGCATTTACTAATGAAAAGAATTCTGCAAGGACAGTTGTGCCAGTTCTATGAGCGGTTGTTACTAAACTCCTCCGTCGGATGCATGTTTTGGGGAGTATCGAGAGATTTAGATATAGGATTGGGGCTGAGTCAGAAGAGATAGGGTATAAGATACTGCACACTTGGGAATACATTTGTATTGAGGGTGAACAGTTGATCATTGCAGCTAATCCGGCAGTACCAGATTCTGAAGACCGGACAGTGCCAGGGGTGAGAGTGCAAGGTTTCAGACCTGATTCTAGGACGAGAGATGGTAGGAGACGGTGAGGTTCTCAGGAACCGTGGGATGAGGATGATCCCACCACACAGGGACGGCCCACTGACACCCGCTGACACTCATCAGTTAGAGAAGGAGAGGCCGCGCTTTTCACCGTACCACTATCATATAGGAGACTTTCCTGGGCATGAGAGTTGGTTTGCCCAGTACGTTATCTTTCAAAACCTGGACCACTTCACACATTACGCAGGCATACATCTCAATGTTCCGCCATACCCTCACGAGTATCCAGTGATGTATGCCCACAGGGACCCCAGAGGTGCAGGCCCGAGCCATCAGAACACAGGACCCCCATCTCCTCCTCCTCAGCATTAGTATACACAGCATACAGTCATCCCATCTCCTACTAGGGAACTGAGCACAGGGGCAGCAGGTTTCGTCGACAACCTATTTAACACCTCCCATTTGCACACTCACAGAGATACATCCGCCGACGCTCAGGCTTCCGTATGGGATCTGTAGTGACCCGAACTTTTCCATGTTTATATATATTAAATGAAATTGATATTTACATGATTAAGTGTTTCCAACATGTTAAGCAATCAAACTTGTTAAGACTTGATTAATTGAAATAGGTTTCATATAGACAATTGACCACCCAAGTTGACCAGCGATTCACGAACGTTAAAACTTGTAAAAACTATATGATAACATATATATAGATATATATATATATATAGTTAACATGATATTATGATAAGTAAGTATCTCATTAGGTATTTTAACAATGAGTTATATACATAAAAATGAGACTATTGAATTAAGAAACTCGAAAACAATATACATAACGATTATTGTTATAACAACGTCTTATTAAATACATATGAATCATATTAAGATATTGATACACTATATTTAAACATGGTAAATGATAAGTAAACATATCATTAAGTGTATTAACAATGAACTACATATGTAAAAACAAGAGTACTAACTTAAGGATTTCGAAACGAGACATATATGTAACGATTATCGTTGTAACGACATTTAAATGTATATATATATATATATATATATCATATTAAGATATATTAATACATCATAATATCATGATAATGTAATAATTTAACATCTCATTAGATATAATAAACAATGGGTTAACAACATTTAACAAGATCGTTAACTTAAAGGTTTCAAAACAACACTTACATGTAACGACTAACGATGACTTAACGACTCAGTTAAAATGTATATACATGTAGTGTTTTAATATGTATTCATACACTTTTGAAAGACTTCAAGACATTTATCAAAATACTTCTACTTAACAAAAATGCTTACAATTACATCTTCGTTCATTTTCATTAACAATTCTACTCGTATGCACCTGTATTCGTACTCGTACAATACCCAACTTCTAAATTTATGTACTATTGGTATATACACTCCAATGATAAGCTCTTAACAGCCCATGTGAGTCAATTAACCATGTGGGAACCATCATTTGGCAACTAGCATGAATGATTACACAAAATTACAAACTAATGTGACCTTATATGGAGTACCTACATCACTTTTTCAATCATCACCATAAACACTTTCATTTTTCAATTTTTATGCATCAAACTAAACTCTCTCAAGTGTTCTTCCATTGTTCTAAGTGTTCTTCATCATATTCATCAAAATCTAGCTCAATCTAGTTCATAAATCCATACATAAACCAAGTTACAAAACAACTACTCAAGAACACACCAACAACACTTCCAAGTTTGCTAGCTTACTTTCAATCTTTCAAATCCATTTCAAGTGATCATCCAATCTCAAGAAATCTTTCTTATTTATAGTAAGATATATTTCTAATTCAAGGTAATACTCATACACAAACTTTGATTCAATTTCTATAACTATAAAAATCTTATTTCGAGTGGAAATCTTACTTGAATTTGTTTTCGTGTCATGATTTTGCTTCAAGAACTTTCAAGCCATCCAAGGATCCTTTGAAGCTAGATCTATTTTTCTCATTTCCATTAGGTTAATCCACAAAACTTAAGGTAGTAATGATGTTCATAACATCATTCGAATCATATATATAAAACTATCTTATTCGAAGGTTTAAACTTGTAATCACTAGAACATAGTTTAGTTAATTCTAAACTTGTTCGCAAACAAAAGTTAATCCTTATAACTTGACTTTTAAAATCAACTAGACACATGTTCTATATCTATATGATATGCTAACTTAATGATTAAAACCTGAAAACACGAAAAACACCGTACCGGGTATACGCCGTCGTAGTAACACCGCGGGCTATTTTGGGTTAGCAACGCCGTCGTAGCCATTCTTCTAGGAAAATGATTTCTCTTATGAACATGAAACTATATCCAAAAATTATGGTTAAACTCAAAGTGGAAGTATGTTTTCCAATATGGTCATCTAGACGTCGTTCTTTCGACTGAAATGACTACCTTTACAAAAATGACTTGTAATCTGTATTTCCGACTATAAACTTATACTTTTTCTGTTTATATTCATAAACTTAAGTTCAATATGAAACCATGGCAACTTGAATCACTCAAAATGGATTTAAAACGAAGAAATTATGGGTAAAACAAGATTGGATAATTTTGCTTGTTGTAGCTACGTGAAAATTGGTAACAAATCTATATTAATCATATCCTAGCTAACTTATATTGTATTATACATGTATTTTAATATATTATGTAATCTTGGGATACCATAGACACGTATGCAAATGTTTTGACATATCATATCGACCCATGTATATATATTATTTGGAACAACCATAGACACTCTATATGCAGTAATGTTTGAGTTAGCTATATAGGGTTAAGGTTGATTCCAAAAATATATATACTTTGAGTTGCGATCTAGCCTGAGACGTGTATACACTGGGTCGTGGATTGATTCAAGATAATATATATCAATTTATTTCTGTACATCTAACTGTTGACAACTAGTTGTAGGTTACTAACGAGGACAGCTGACTTAATAAACTCAAATCATTAAAACGTAATAAAAAAATGTTGTAAATATATTTTGAACATACTTTGATATATATGTACATATTTGTTATAGATTCGTGAATCGACCAGTGGCCAAGTCTTACTTCTAGACGAAGTAAAAATCTGTGAAAGTGAGTTATAGTCCTACTTTTAAAATCTAATATTTTTGGGATGAGAATAAATGCAGTTTTATAAGTGTTTTATGAAATAGACACAAGTAATAGAAACTACATTATATGGGTGAATGATCGAAGCTGAATATGCCCCTTTTGCTTGGTAGCCTAAGAATTAGTAAACCGATCTACTAATTGACGCGAATCCTAAAGATAGATCTATTGGGCCTAACGAACCCCATCCAAAGTACCGGATGCTTTAGTACTTCGAATTCGTTTTTTTATCATGTCCGATGGATTTCCCGGAATGATAGGGGATATTCTTATATACATCTTGTTAATGTCGGTTATCAGGTGTTCACCATATGAATGATTTTTATCTCTATGTATGGGATGTATTTTGAAATATGAAATCTTGTGGTCTATTATTACGATTTAATAAATATATAGACTGTGACGATCGCTCCAAATCCACTTGGACGAATACTTCATTCATCGATTTCATTGCGAGGTATTTGACCTCTATTTGATACGTTTTGTAACATTGCATTCTTTTGAAAAGGCACACCATAAATGAATATTTAAATCAAAGATTTTCGACATTTGATGATTTCTACATATAGACAATCACTGTAATATAATAGTTTACAATAATACTTCTGTTGACAATGCAGTTAAAATAAGATAGATGGTGATGATTTGTGAATGCAACGTTTTCACGAATAAAGCATGTATTACTCCATGCACATATCTTGTATAACATATAAGCAAACAGCGGAAGACTTCTAGGGAACCTGAGAATAAATATGCTAACAAGTGTCAACACAAAGGTTGGTGAATTCATAGTTTTAATGTTTCGTATAATCTGTATATAAAGGTGGATCACAAGATTTCAGTTGTTTCATACAGAAACGTTTATCAAAATATTTTACGAAATTGAGCACCCTGGTAACTAAACTATAATGTTATAATAAGTACCCTGTTTTAACATACATGCAACCAACATGTACAATACACGTAATCCAACGTGTACTAAACTCAAATAGCATACGTCTGCTTTATAGTTCAGGCTAGGGTTTCTATACCTGGAACGGACGGGGATGTCAAGCCCTATGGATCCATATATAACTACTCGTGCCCACCAGTTCTTATAACCGGCAGTTACTAGTTACCAAAGCTAAGGGATTTTCGGTTCAAACTCGGTGTGAAATTTAGTATGTACTTGTATCCATTGCGTTTAAAATAAAGTGCATGTATTCTCAGACCAAAAATATAGATTGCAAAAGCAATTAAAAATGGAGCAAATGAAACTCACCTTAGCAGCACATAAAGTCATTCACCGAAATGTGATCGAAACTAGGAATGCAAAATAATCGTAGATCTCAACCTAGAGAATATATGTTGATCAATACATGTCTAACAAGCTAGGTCAGTTCATAGTGTATCACAATCCTAATGCTCGAGATCAACATACAAAAGTTATCCAAAGTCGTTTCAAAAGGACAATTTTGACAATAGTTCAACAAAACGAGACGTACCTTATATAAGGATTCATTTACTCGGTTGGTAATATTCAAAAATCTAATTTGTCAATCTTACAAACAAGTTGTTTAAATATTAATTGCAGATTCAAAAGCAATTCCAATTAACGTCAATCATAAATCAGTTGACCATGTCTTTTGATTCGTTCATCGAAATTACGCGATTTCTAAATGAAAAGTTATTGATTTTTCGGCAGCTTTCCAAAAACATGCATATCATATACCTTTTATAAGTAATATATGTATTTTATTCGTGATTCATCATAAACTGTTTAACGACGAAATTTAGCATACAAGCATGCATAAATATATATACTCGAGCACTAGACATGGATACACAAATAATATATAAAAGATAAGATATGAATGTTCACGTATCAATATTGTGATTCAATATTGCAGGAAAGTACGTAGACGCAACAGAGATGATAAACACTAGGTTTGACCTTTGACTCATGATCATAACTCCCAAGCAATACCCATAACCTCCATAGCTATAACCCATAATTTCCTTAGCTCTATCCCGCTCGAAAACCCATTTTGAAAGTGACATGCTCATGACTTCGTCGTAGTATTTTATGTATAATAATACTACTACTAATAATAATAAGATTAATAATAATAATATTAATCTTAATAATAATAATAATAATAATAATAATAAAAATAAAAATAATAAAAATAATAATAATAATAATAATAATAATAATATATAATAATACGGAGAAAGAAAGATATATGTTTGTGACAGAAAACTGAACTCGATCGAATTTATAGGTGTTTGTTGATTCTGGTTCCCATGCGATCGCATGGGCTTCCAGTGCAAATGCCATGCGATCGCATGGCCTGTCTAAACAGCTCACATCTGATTTGTTTTGTAGTTCGTCGACATATTTAAATATATTATATATAATATATATAATTTAAATTAATTAATTATATATTATATTATATTCTCGTGTATAGGTGACTTGTAATTTTTGTTTCGATAAGTCGTACATCGTCACTCGACTTATGTCCCGGTTCTGGTTTTTCGAATGTCCCTTCGTACGCTGAGAAAACTCGCTCTTTACGTTTCGTGACTCGTACCTTTATCAAATTATAGACTTAAATTATCCATAAACTATACCACTCGAAATATAACTTATACATTTAAGTGTTTTGGTCATTTACTTCTATAAATCATCTTCTCGTTATTTGTTAATATATATATAATAACAAATATTTTTATAACCAAGTTAATATTATATTTTATTGTATTGTTAAATATATATTTTCAATATTAATAAACACGTTTTAAAATACATATCGCAAATTATTTATATATCTAATTCCAACAGTTAATATTCCTTATTATTGTATGTGTCCAAATTACGTTATTTAAACAAACACTTTACCATTTACTCCGAATACCGTTAAAATAAATGATTTCTCAAATCAACGTGGACCTCACAACAGAGACCCGTAATAATATCATAATCCTTAAGAGACTCAATAAATATCTTTTAATTCAATCGTTTGGCATAATCTTTTAACTCCGTAGTTAAATATATCAATCAGATAATTAAACCAATAAGTTTAATTCATAGTATCATATACTCAACATTTTGTTACGTTTTCAAGTTATAGTATGTATCTATTTACATATAATTGTTCGTGATTCGTTGAGAATTGTCACGACCCGGAAAATTTCGACGAATTTTAAACCAAACTCTTGGTACGATTTAATATTCAGACACGATAAGCAAAGTCCGTTATGTTGCGTCTCAAAATTTTTGAATTATTTTCGTACATTCATTTGACTTTGACCATTTTTCGACGACTCACGATATGATTACTTGTAAATAAATATGCATATATCTAATATATATAATAATATGAAATATTATATATTGTAATTGTAATTGTTATAATTAATGTTGTAAAATAATAATAATATATAATAATCATTTAAAGAGTATATATTTATAAATAAAGTAAATAGAATATATTTTATGATTTTGAAGTTATATAGTAAATGAAAGTAACACTCAATTGTCATTTGAGTGACAGTAAACGAGTTAAACAGAAACTTATGTGATTTTAAAATAAACGGTTAACCGAAAATGAGTTTTACAAATTATAAGTTTATTAAAAATGCATTTAGGAACTATTTGTTGAATGTTGAAACTTTTTATATTTTACTTAAGGTTGGGAGCGAATAATTAATGTAATATTTATTTAGTAGTTAATGACTAAATTTTATACCATAATGACCCAAATAAATAAAGATACTTAATTTAAAATTTTAGAATTTTTCTGAAAGACTTTTATCCATCATTGATTAACAACGAGCCATGATATAATAACCGAGCTAAAGTGTCGGCATAAAAGGTTAAATATAAAGGCTGCTTTACTATTTAATTTAGATTCATCAATTCTTAAAGTTGATTTCATATTACTGCACGTTTCATTTGATATGCATATATTATTATATTTATTAGAAAGTTACTGTTATTGTTTGACTTACAATCCAATTCTCATATTATATATGTTCATATAGATATAGATTTAACTAGAAATCAAAGCATAATCAGACATTCAACTTCGTGTACCAATGTGATTAATTTAATTCTTTTACTATTACTACTTTATTATTATAAACTTTACAGCTATAAACCATATGATTATAAATGTATGGGATAATCTCTAATCCTAATACTCAGTGGCATGGAATTGCCTTTCTTTCAGTTCTATATAATCACCATATTCAACCATCGATCTCCGATTATCGATCACCAACCCAAACAATCTTAACCCGTTTATTTCGGTTTCGTTTTCCACCTCGAAATCCTACACTTTCACCATAACCAAAACTCGCCAACTTCACTTTCACCATAACCACCGTCGACACCGGGTATCACCATCTCTTAATCGCCACCATGGTTCCACCATAATCCACCATAAACCCACCATCACTACAAACCGGTCACTATTTTCTGCTCGACTCTAACCCGAACCCCATTTTCACCGCCACACTCTCTCTCTATCCCTCTTCTCTCTCTCTTCTTCTTCCTTGTGAAACCCATCACCACCCACACCACAATAAACCGTCGCATAGATATTGTTACTTTATGATACCAAAACCGCCTCTTTGTATCAAACAAACCACCATCAACACTATCTTATATTTGTTTTCTCTCGTTTTCCTTCCTGTCGATGCTACAGCCGCTGCTACAGCGACTGTCATTATTATTGTTATTTTTTTTCCTGTTGCAAACCAAAGAAACCCCATCGTTGCTATCTTCTGCTCATTACTTGCTATTTCTCTTTTCTTTCTTGCTGTTGAGTTAACCAAAGAAACACCACAACCTTCTAACCAGCATCCTTACAATCACCCTAAAACCACCAAGAATCTTCATATCTAACCACCATCAATTGAATCACTCGCCACCTTGGAAACAACCTAAACCACTCCATTTAACCACCTACGATCATATGCAACTACAACGTTGCTCCTTCCTGTTTTGGATTCATGTTTCGTTCAACAAATACACACGCACACTCTCGAAACTAATTCTATACTTACGTTATTGTTTCCATTCGAGAACACCCATTAATCTACTGTTGTTCAAGCCACCCTAAACCGTCACCCTAAACCATCGTCAATCGCCAAGAACCACCCCCATGTTTGGCCAATCGAAAACAAACCGCCATCAAACCAAACCATAATTAACTTTGGACGTACGTTTCTGTTTCTACTTCCGGATAAAAGTAATGAAGATGATGATATGGGATTAATACGATATCACGATGAGAGTAAAGATGATGACCAGCAACCGGTTACTGTTACGGGATATAAAATATATGAGATCATCGAGCTTCCTATGGATGCTATGTGTTTTCAGTTTTAATCAGACTCAATGTTTAATGGGTCATTTACACCCTTTTGGATCAAATAAATGACAGGGCCATTTAAAATTAAGCTGGACTTGATTCTTGGGCCATAATTTGGTATTGGGCTGAGACCCAACTAAGTCACAGTGGGCTGAAACTTTTTACTGATATGTATCATGGGTTAAATGAATATACGGGATAAACTAAATCAGAAAAGCAGTCGGTAGTGTTGTGGTTTAGGAGTAGTTTGGGTGAGCGGGAGGTCGCGGGTTCGAGCCCTACTTGAGTCATTTCATTTTTATGAAAGCTTTAAAGGTAGTTTTTATTATTAGTATTATTGTTATTAATAAACATTATTATTATTACTACTAGTATTGTTATTATCAAAAATTATTATTATTACAACTATATTATTAGTAAAAGAATCATTTTTAATAAAAGTATCATTTTTATTATTATTATCATTATTAGAAAAATTAGTATTTTCATTAAAATTATTATTTTTACTATCATTATTATTATTTTGACATTAATATCACAAATTTTATATTATTATTATTATTATTATTATTATTATTATTATTATTATTATTATTATTATTATTATTATTATTATTATTATTATTAATACTAGTATCAATATTATTTTATCAAATAACTATTAGATATATAAAACCATATTTACTACTTATAACATAATTTTATTAATACTTTTATAATAAATAATAATGAATATAACTAATTTAGGTTATTAATAAAACATCTAATTAAAATAACAATTAAATCACTAATAATATATATAATTGTTCGATTACAAGTATATGTATTGATATATATATAAATGATATAGGATCTTGAATCCGAGGCCAACCCTATACTTGTTCAATGTCGTCCTATGTATTTTTACTACAAAATACACTATGGTGAGTTTCATTTGCTCCCTTTTTAATTACTTTTGCAATATATATTTTTGGGCTGAGAATACTTGCGCTACTTTTATAAATATTTACGAAATAGACACAAGTACTTAAAAATATATTCTACGTTGAGTTGTACCACTGGCATATTTCCCTGTAGCTTGGTAACTACTATTTACATGGGTATTGTAAACGCGAATCCTGTTGATAGATCTATCGGGCCTGACAACCCCAACCGGACTGGACGACCAGTATTCAACGGTTGCACAGTACTTCGTTTTGGTGACTACACTTGGTACGGTGTAGTGAGATTTCATAATAAAGGGAATATGCGACGTTGATTAAATGTTAAGTATGGTTACCAAGTGCTCAACCACTTAGAATATTTTTATTAAAATGTTTGTATACATGAAATCTTGTGGTCTATTAGCATATGGAAATGATTGTTATGATAAACCTATGAACTCACCAACCTTTTGGTTGACACTTTAAAGCATGTTTATTCTCAGGTATGAAAGAAATCTTCCGCTGTGCATTTGCTCATATTACATGGAGTCGTTCATGGCATATAGAGGTCAGAACCTCGCAATGGGACCAACTATTGAAGACTTCGTCCAGATGGATTGGGACGGGTCACTACAGGTGGTATCAGAGCGGTGGTCTTAGCGAACCAGGTCTTGCATTAGTGTGTCTAACTGATAGTTATTTAGATGCATTAGTGGGTCTGGACTTCGACCGTGTCTGCATGTCAAAAGTTTTGCTTATCATTTCATGTCGAGAATTGTCTGCTTATCATTCTTAGGGAATCACTTTATTATCACTCTTAGTCTAGACACGTCTTACTGCCTCTATTGCATAGACTGTGTATAGATAAATTCATATCTTAGCGTATCTGTTATTGGTACCTTTGCCTGACAGCTTCCGTAGATTCCACCGTAACTTATTCGATTTTAGTATTATATATGCATATGTAAATTATGTATTGCAGGGTACTAATCTACATCCTATTATCTATTTCATATCGAAAATACTTCATCTGATCGTACGAGATGAATCCCTCAACCAGTTCGAGTCCCTCAGATTTCGATAGCTATTTCGATAGTTATTCCGACAGCTATTTCGATATGGATTTCCACTCGAGCTCCGAAAGCAGTGTAAAGGGAATGAGTCAACCAATTAGCCATCATTTATTCTGGATAAATTGGAGATGGGTTCGTAGTCGACTTAATCAATGGAGACGCGAAGAAGGCGATCTTTTCCACCAACCAAATTGCCCTCTTGACGAATAACCCGAAGTACTTATCGGTGAATCAATCCGAAACACCATCTTCACCCTCATCTCCAGAGTAGCTCGACATGATTATATTCTATCCACAATTCGAAACCTTATTCATCTGCTCGTTCCGACCGACAATTATCCCGAAGTAATACAAGAAATCAACGAACTTCGCGATCGAGTAATTAATTTGGAGAATATGGTGCAAAACGTACCAGCTTCAGCAACATCACCGGCATCAACAGTACCACCAACAACACAAGTTTCAACATCACATGCCCTAATATCTCATTCTGTACCTCGAGCATAATCATCGCTCTACGAATCCTTCTACATTATTTATCTTCGTTCGGTATGGCGACTATATAATCTTTAATGTTTTAGAGATTATATATTCTTATTCTAACGGTAAATCAAATGAGTCTAATATCATATTGACTCATTAAATTCATGATTACATCTGAAGAAAATATATATGTAAGTATATTTTCATAAAGATTGTAATTAAAAATTCTTTCGTACAAACTGTTAATGATGAAAATATTTTAACGGGTAGGTAATACCCGAGAAATATTTAGATTTCACATTAATAAGTTACACTGTACATTCTTCGAATCTGATTCAACAGTCATTTACTATCCTACTTACATTCACCGATATACGAATCTGTTCACCACAAAATAACCATTTTCATTCAAGTTTCATATTTGGATTTTGACTTCTCAGAATCCAACAAGTGGCATAATGAAGAAAACGTTGGACAAAATAAAATTTGTTAGAAACAAACAAATTAACTATGAGAAATTTTGTTAAGAATCCACGCTAACGAAATCCTAGCTAACTGTTCCTAGCTAACTGTTAATTCCGTATTATATTTTAATTATCGCAATTTGTTTATCGCAATTTAATTATCGCAATTTTAATTCTCGCAATTTTATTTATCGTCATTTAATTTTTGTTATTTACTTTATGCACTTTATTTATCATCATTTAATTTCTGTTATTTATTTTACGCACCTTAAATATCGGGACACGTATACAAGGTTTTGACATATCATATCGACGCATCTATATATATTATTTGGAATAACCATAGACACTCTATATGTAGTAATGATCGAGTTCTCTATACAGGGTTGAGGTTGATTCTATAATAATATATATAATTTGAGTTGTGATCTAGTCTGAGACATGTACACGGGTCACGATACGTATTAATTAATTCGAATATTGTATATTAAACTATATATGAATTATTGAGTTAGTGAATGTGGACTGCTAACTGTGGACTACCAAGATTGGACAATTAAAATGAATTAAAATATTGATTATAACATATGGAACTAAACAATTCTTCAAGTTTGCCACTTGATTTCATCTTAAACCTCATTTGAATCTTGATGATTCCAATTCATGTTCAAATCTTTCATGATTCTTGAAAACACTTCGATCGAGAGGATGAACCAGCCGCATCTCATCTACGGAAGAAAAGATTGATGCATATAGTTATGCATCTGAAAAACTCTCGGAAACTGAGTAAACGTTTAACTCGTAGCTGTGCTAATTCCTTTAGTGTTATTATTACCCAAAATAATTTGGTAATCCCTTTCAAAGAAGCAAACTTTGTCACAGCTCCAGCAACTCAACTCCGAATTTTCATCCGAAACAACCTTATTATAACCTCGGAATATATACGTGCTTATTTATTGTTACCGGAGAACCTTTTATATTCCACCACATTACCATCAGCGTTTAATCATCTAAAAACACAATTCTTCTGAAACCACCTCGGATTGATAACCGAAGATTCAGATATGGTAGCATTAAATGCAGAGGAAACAACAAAATCGTAGATGGTCTAAACGGTCAAAAGTTTGATAATAAAGAATGGAATGTTGGAAACCCTCAATAGAAAATTTAGTACCGAAAAGCGGATTATGCGAAACTATGAAGGAAGCCGTGGACAAATCACAAAGAATAAGTTTGACTTCAAATAATCCAGGTAATTCTGTATCCGATGAAATCTTTAGAAAATACCTTGCTCCTAACTCTAAATCTTTGCGGACGAATTTCTTCATCATCTTCTGATCTTAAATATTTTAAATTCTAAGATATCATCGTATCTTTCATTATAAATATCTTAGATATTTCTGAAGATACCTTCATAAATATCTTTATTCGAAATTATCTATCTTTTTGTGTTATCCGTGTTACGTCATAAAGGAAACTATTTTAGTTTCTAAATTTCTTTAAAATTCGAGTTTGAATTATGAATGGTTTCTGGAAAAGTGTTGGGAATTGAAGCATGAGTTAGTGTAATATAATGACGTCAGGCCAATGTGGTTATATTACAGTAAGTCATGCTAAGTTTCTAATGTAACGTGATGATGATTCACAGACCTTATCCTCATCATGTGCCATGTTACACGACTCTTTCATTCTATTTAATTTCTAAACAAATCACGGGAATATTTCCTTGATATTACTGTTCTTCTGTAATTCCAACAGTTGCTAATAATTCATGCTAATACATTTTCCTTCTGATTAGAAGATTTCCTTAAATCCCTTGAATTCCGAAATTCAACAGTGACTACGTCAAAAGTTAAAACGAACCTCTATTTACTTCATTTCACTCTTTTGTGACAGTTTCACTTGTACACTTCACATAATCGAATTGTTTTACCACTATTATTAAATGGTGATAAAACTCTAGTTATTAACTCATATTCATCATAAAAACAATCTTATTGTTAGCCATGACCACCTCGATCAAATTTCGGGACGAAATTTCTTTAACGGGTAGGTACAGTCACGACCCGAAAAATTTCGACTAATTTTAAACCAAACTCTTGATACGATTTAATATTTTGACACGATAAGCAAAGTCCGTTATGTTGCGTCTCAAAATTTTTGAATTATTTTCGTACATTCATTTGACTTTGACCATTTTCCGACGACTCACGATACGATTACTTGTAAATAAATATGCATATATCTAATATATATAATAATATGAAATATTATATATTGTAATTGTAATTGTTATAATTAATGTTGTAAAATAATAATAATATATAATAATCATTTAAAGAGTATATATTTATAAATAAAGTAAATAAAATATATTTTATGATTTTGAAGTTATATAGTAAACGAAAGTAACACTCAATTGTCATTTGAGTGACAGTAAACGAGTTAAACAGAAACTTATGTGATTTTAAAATAAACGGTTAACCGAAAATGAGTTTTACAAATTATAGGTTTATTAAAAATTCATTTAGGAACTATTTGTTGAATGTTGAAACTTTTTATATTTTACTTAAGGTTGGGAGCGAATAATTAATGTAATATTTATTTAGTAGTTAATGACTAAATTTTATACCATAATGACCTAAATAAATAAAGATACTTAATTTAAAATTTTAGAATTTTTCTAAAAGACTTTTATCCATCATTGATTAACAACGAGCCATGATATAATAACCGAGCTAAAGTGTCGGCATAAAAGGTTAAATATAAAGGCTGCTTTACTATTTAATTTAGATTCATCAATTCTTAAAGTTGATTTCATATTACTGCACGTTTCATTTGATATGCATATATTATTATATTTATTAGAAAGTTACTGTTATTGTTTGACTTACAATCCAATTCTCATATTATATATGTTCATATAGATATAGATTTAACTAGAAATCAAAGCATAATCAGACATTCAACTTCGTGTACCAATGTGATTAATTTAATTCTATTACTATTACTACTTTATTATTATAAACTTTACAGCTATCAACCATATGATTATAAATGTATGGGATAATCTCTAATCCTAATACTCAGTGGCATGGAATTGCCTTTCTTTCAGTTCTATATAATCACCATATTCAACCATCGATCTCCGATTATCGATCACCAACCCAAACAATCTTAACCCGTTTATTTCAGTTTCGTTTTCCACCTCGAAATCCCACACTTTCACCATAACCAAAACTCGCCAACTTCACTTTCACCATAACCACTGTCGACACCGGGTATCACCATCTCTTAATCGCCACCATGGTTCCATCATAATCCACCATAAACCCACCATCACTACAAACCGATCACTATTTTCTGCTCGACTCTAACCCGAACACCATTTACACCGCCACACTCTCTCTCTCCCTCTTCTCTCTCTCTTCTTCTTCCTTGTGAAACCCATCACCACCCACACCACAATAAACCGTCGCATAGATATTGTTATTTTATGATACCAAAACCGCCTCTTTGTATCAAACAAACCACCATCAACACTATCTTATATTTGTTTTCTCTCGTTTTCCTTCCTGTCGATGCTACAGCCGCTACTACAGCGACTGTCATTATTATTATTATTTTTTCCTGTTGCAAACCAAAGAAACCCCATCGTTGCTATCTTCTGCTCATTACTTGCTATTTCTCTTTTCTTTCTTGCTGTTGAGTTAACCAAAGAAACACCACAACCTTCTAACCGGCATCCTTACAATCACCCTAAAACCACCAAGAATCTTCATATCTAACCACCATCAATTGAATCACTCGCCACCTTGGAAACAACCTAAACCACTCCATTTAACCACCTACGATCATATGCAACTACAACATTGCTCCTTCCTGTTTTGGATTCATGTTCTGTTCAACAAATACACACGCACACTCTCGAAACTAATTCTATACTTACGTTATTGTTTCCATTCGAGAACACCCATTAATCTACTGTTGTTCAAGCCACCCTAAACCATCGTCAATCGCCAAGAACTACCCCAATGTTTGGCCAATCGAAAACAAACCACCATCAAACCAAACCATAATTAACTTTGGACGTACGTTTCTGTTTCTACCTCCGGATAAAAGTAATGAAGATGATGATATGGGATTAATACGATATCACGATGAGAGTAAAGATGATGACCAGCAACCAGTTACTGTTACGGGATATAAAATATATGAGATCATCGAGCTTCCTATGGATACTATGTGTTTTCAGTTTTAATCAGACTCAATGTTTAATGGGTCATTTACACCCTTTTGGATCAAATAAATGACAGGGCCATTTAAAATTAAGCTGGACTTGATTCTTGGGCCATAATTTGGTATTGGGCCGAGACCCAACTAACTCACAGTGGGCTGACACTTTTTACTGATATGTATCATGGGTTAAATGAATATACGGGATAAACTAAATCAGAAAAGCAG
Source organism: Rutidosis leptorrhynchoides (assembly GCF_046630445.1). Taxonomy (NCBI): domain Eukaryota; kingdom Viridiplantae; phylum Streptophyta; class Magnoliopsida; order Asterales; family Asteraceae; genus Rutidosis; species Rutidosis leptorrhynchoides. The sequence goes on along the minus strand of NC_092334.1, from coordinate 96,266,319 downwards.
TCGGTAGTGTTGTGGTTTAGGAGTAATTTGGGTGAGCGGGAGGTCGCGGGTTCGAGCCCTACTTGAGTCATTTCATTTTTATGAAAGCTTTAAAGGTAGTTTTTATTATTAGTATTATTGTTATTAATAAACATTATTATTATTACTACTAGTATTGTTATTATCAAAAATTATTATTATTACAACTATATTATTAGTAAAAGAATCATTTTTAATAAAAGTATCATTTTTATTATTATTATCATTATTAGAAAAATTAGTATTTTCATTAAAATTATTATTTTTACTATCATTATTATTATTTTGACATTAATATCACTAATTTTATATTATTATTATTATTATTATTATTATTATTATTATTATTATTATTATTATTATTATTATTATTATTATTAATACTAGTATCAATATTATTTTTTCAAATAACTATTAGATATATAAAACCATATTTACTACATATAACATAATTTTATTAATACTTTTATAATAAATAATAATGAATATAACTAATTTAGGTTATCAATAAAACATCTAATTAAAATAACAATTAAATCACTAATAATATATATAATTGTTCGATTACAAGTATATGTATTGATATATATATATAAATGATATAGGATCTTGAATCCGAGGCCAACCCTATACTTGTTCAATGTCGTCCTATGTATTTTTACTACAAAATACACTATGGTGAGTTTCATTTGCTCCCTTTTTAATTGCTTTTGCAATATATATTTTTGGGCTAAGAATACATGCGCTACTTTTGTAAATATTTACGAAATAGACACAAGTACTTAAAAATATATTCTACGTTGAGTTGTACCACTAGAATATTTCCCTGTAGCTTGGTAACTACTATTTACATGGGTATTGTAAACGCGAATCCTGTTGATAGATCTATCGGGCCTGACAACTCCAATCGGACTGGACGACCAATATTCAACGGTTGCACAGTACTTCATTTTGGTGACTACACTTGGTACGGTGTAGTGAGATTTCATAATAAAGGGAATATGCGACGTTGATTAAATGTTAAGTATGGTTACCAAGTGCTCAACCAGTTAGAATATTTTTATTAAAATGTTTGTATACATGAAATCTTGTGGTCCATTAACATATGGAAATGATTGTTATGATAAACCTATGAACTTACCAACCTTTTGGTTGACACTTTAAAGCATGTTTATTCTCAGGTATGAAAGAAATCTTCCGCTGTGCATTTTCTCATATTACATGGAGTCGGTCATGGCATATAGAGGTCAGAACCTCGCAATGGGACCAACTGTTGAAGACTTCGTCCAGATGGATTAGGACGGGTCACTACAAGAATAACCGAAGAGTAATTGAATAGTTTCAAAATTTTGAGATTCAACTTTATAGACTTTGCTTATCGTGTCGGAAACATTAAATCATATCAATAATTTGGTTCAAAATAAGTCAAAATTTTTCGGGTCATCACAATACCTACCCGTTAAAGAAATTTCATCCCGAAATTTGAGTGAGGTCGTCATGGCTTACAATAAAAATGTTTTCATGACGAATATGAGGCTATAAATAGAGTTTTATCACCGTTGAATAATATGGATAAAACAATCCAATTACTCGAAGCGTATGAGAGAAGTTATCGTAATAGAGTGAAATGGAGAATAGAGATCCGTCTTATCTCTTGACGTAGTAACGATTGAGTTCCGGAATTTATGGAATAGAAAATCTTCATAATCTAAATAAAATTTGATTCTTCGGGAATTTAGGAGATTAAGATCTTCTTTAATTAAATGCGGTCACCTATCTCGATTGCTCTGTCTGTTATTTCGCTATAAATTAACCCCTTTCGTTTCATTATTTTCACCACTCCTACATCTTCTTCATTATTTCATACTTCCTAATAGATTGTGAAAATGCTTCATCCAGTTCTAATCCTTGATCTCATTTTGACTGTCACTACAATCATTCTTCTATTCTAACTCCCACCGGAGGAATCTGTTTACTTCTACTTCGCTCTTGGGGTAGTGGTTTTCATAATAATTCCTTGCATTTGTCTTTCCATATTTATTGATATTTACGGTTAATGATCTCTTCTATTTGCTGTGATTTATACTCCTCTTTATATTTCGAAACTTTGTGTTATTGTTTTCTCTTCCCGACCTTAAGTCAAGCGGATAATGGTCCAGAATTCGTAGGTATGAAGTTTTGGATTAACATAACTAATGTTCTAAGAAAGAAATTGTAATAGCACGATCTTGATTTGTCAAATTACCAGAATATCCAGAAAAATAGAACTATTAAAAAGATATGTTCTTAATATGTTTGGAGTTTAGGTAGAATGTAAGAGTCGTGTAACATGGCACATGATGATGGTATGGTCTGTGAATCATCATGTTTCATTAGAAACTCAGCATGACTTACTGTAATATAATCACGTTGATCAAGTGTCATTATATTATACTAACTCATGCTTCAATTCCCAACACTACTTTAAAAACATCCATTTTTTCGAAATTTTAAGAATTTAGAAACTAAAATAGTTTCTTTTATGATGTAACACAGATAGAGCGAAGAGATTAATAATTTCGGATAATAATAGTTATGAAGATATCTTCGGAAATATCGAAGATATTTATAATGAAAGATATGATAATATCTTAGAATTTCTAATATCAATGGATGGTGAAGAAGATTTGTCTGTGAAGGTTTAGAGTCAGGAGCAGGGTATTCATTAATGACTTCAGCAGACACTGAATCATTTAGATTCTTTGAATGCACGTTTAGTCTTTGTGATTTGTCCACAACCTTCTTCATAGTTTGCTCAATCCGTTTTCCAGTTCCAAACCTTCTCTTTTTCTGTGCTTTTCTAACACACTACTCTTTATCATCAAATTTTTGACTGTTAAGGTCGTTTACAGTTTTTGCTGCTTCATCAGCATTTTTCCAAAATTTGGAGGACTAGTTTCGCAGTTTGGGGTGTTTTTCAGAAATTTCACATTCGAAGTAAGTAAGTCTAGGAGATAGACATTATATGTATATATATATATATATATATATATATATATATATATATATATATATATATATATATATATATATATATATATATATATATATATATATATATATATATATATATATATATAACTGTTGGCGTAGCATTGCTGCGAGATTCAAAATACTGATTGCTAATTCCCGGTAGTTGGTATGGCAATTATTGTTACAAGATGTGGATGAGTACATGATAGGGTTTCAATGAGTATAATGATTTTTCGGAAAGTCAATGATCAATGAAGTTGTTGGTAAATTTCCTGTTAATGTGGTGGAACATGAAAGGTTCCCCAGTAACAAAAACGTATATGCCAAAGTTACAAGTATGAAAGGTCATCATTGACTGGTTGAACGGTTGATAATACTAGATACTTTGAAAAGGAATTGCAAGGTTATTTTCGGTAAAAACAATGCTAAAGGATCTTGCACAGATTTAAAGTCAAAGTATAGCTTTGAAAGATGTAGAGATCTAAGAATGATGTCACCGGTTCAGAGTTATGACTTGGATTCTGATCCGTCAATATCAGAATATGTAATTGAATTTTATGAAAATGATTGTATATCGTTGTGAGCATTGTTAATAATTTTTGAATCAAAGTTGAAGAATGTACAGTGTAACATATTAATTGCGAACTTATATATTTTTCGGGTATTACCTACCCGTTAAAGATTTCATAATTAATACTTTGTACAAAAGAATTTTTATTACCATCTTTATGAAAATATATGTATGTATATTTTCTTCAGATGTAACACAGATTTAATGAGTTAATATCATATTAAGCTCATTTGATTTTCGGCTTGACTTAGAAATGATTAATCTCTAAAACATTAAAGATTACATAATCTTTGTGGAGTATTTCGCTAATTTAATCGATACTCCATTATTTATTCTTATTCCTCGGTGAAGGATGTTGATGCTCGTGGAATTTTTGTGAACCTTACAAGGCACAGATGATATTTTCTGGAAAGTTTCGAGTACATCGAAAATGAAAATGTAAAATCAATTATGTAATTGAATAATACACTTGGTTTATTATGAAATAGAATTCATTAAGTTGAAACAGAGATTATAGTTAACAATGGTTAAGTTGTTAAGGAAGGATGTACATCATTGTATATTAGTAATATGAACTATCCGAGTAGTACCTACCAGTTATGATTCACACGTAATAGCTTAGTACGAAAAGATTTATTTTGATTTCAAAATTCATATATATTAAATATACATAAAATTTCTTCAGGGGAAATGAGTTAATACTTCATCGGTTATTGTTGCTGGTATTTCTTGGTAACTACGGTGCATATGACGTTGATGCTCGTGGAACGGATTGTGAAGTTGAGGTTTGCGATGCGGTTGTTGTTGGTGGTGGTAATGGTACTGTTGGTGTTGTTGTCGTGGTACTGTTGATGTCGGTGATGCTGCTGGTGCTTGAAACCTTTGCACCATATTCTTCAAAGCCACTACCCGAGCGCGAAGCATGTTAACTTCTTCTATTATACCGGGATGATTGTTGGTTCGGATGAGCGGATGAATAAGATTCAGAATTTGAGATAGTATATTATCGTAACGAGATACTCTGGAAATGAGAGAGAAAATGGTGTCTCGAACAGGTTCGCCGGTAAGTCCTTCAGGTTCTTCGCCAAGAGGGGAATGTGGTGGATGGAAGGGATCACCTTCTTCTTGTCTACAATGATTAAGTAGGCTATGAACCCATCCCCAATTCATCCAGAATAGGTGATGGCTGATTGTTTGATCCATTTCGGTTACACTATCTTCGGAATTCAGGTGAATATCCATATCGGAATAGCTGTTAGAGTTTAAGGAATTTGAACTAGATACGGGATCCATCTTGTATAATTAGGGAGATGATTTTTGATATGAATTAGATTATAGAATTTAGTTTGGTATTCTTCAATACATAATTTACATATCTATATATAATACCAAATTCCATAAATCACGGAGAAATTTTCGGAAGATGTCAGGAAAAGTTTACAGTAACAGATACGCTAAGATATGAATTTTTGTCTATACACTATTTATGCAATAAATGCAGGAAAACGTATCTAGACTTAAGAATGATAAGCATGTAATTTCTGACAAGAAATGATAAGCAAAACTTTTGGACATGCAGACACGGTCGAAGTCCAGACTTACTAATGCATCTTAACAACTATCAGTTAGACACACTAATGCAAGACCAGGTTCGCTAGGACCAACGCTCTGATACCAACTGTGACGATCACTCCAAATCCACTTAGACGAACACGTCATTCATCGATTTCATTGCGAGGTATTTGACCTCTATATGATACGTTTTGTAACATTGCATTTTTTTGAAAAGGTATACCATAAATGAATATTTAAATCAAAGGTTTTCGACATTTGATGATTTCTACATATAGACAATCACTGTAATATAATAGTTTACAATAATACTTCTGTTGATAATGCAGTCAAAATAAGATAGATGGTGATGATTTGTGAATGCAACGTTTTCTCGAATAAAGCATGTATGACTCCATGCACATATCTTGTATAACATATAAGCAAACAGCGGAAGACTTCTAGGGAACCTGAGAATAAACATGCTAACAAGTGTCAACACAAAGGTTGGTGAGTTCATAGTTTTAATGTTTCGTATAATCTGTATATAAAGGTGGATCACAAGATTTCAGTTGTTTCATACAGAAACGTTTATCAAAATATTCTACGAAATTGAGCACCCTGGTAACTAAACTTTAACGTTATAATAAGTACCCCTGTTTTAACATACATGCAACCAACATGTACAATACACGCAATCCAACGTGTACTAAACTCAAATAGCATACGTCCGCTTTATAGTTCAGGCTAGGGTTTCTATACCTGGAACGGACGGGGATGTCAAGCCCTATGGATCCATATATAACTACTCGCGCCCACCAGTTCTTATAACCGGCAGTTACTAGTTACCAAAGCTAAGGGATTTTTGGTTCAAACTCGGTGTGGAATTTAGTATGTACTTGTATCCATTGCGTTTAAAATAAAGTGCATGTATTCTCAGATCAAAAATATAGATTGCAAAAGCAATTAAAAAGGGAGCAAATGAAACTCACCATAGCAGCACATAAAGTCATTCACCGAAATGTGATCAAAACTCGGAATGCAAAATAATCGTAGATCTCAACCTATAGAATATATGTTGATCAATACATGTCTAACAAGCTAGGTCAGGTCATAGTGTATCACAATCCTAATGCTCGAGATCAACATACAAAAGTTATCCAAAGTCGTTTCAAAAGGTCAATTTTGACAATAGTTCAACAAAACGAGACGTACCTTATATAAGGATTCATTTACTCGGTTGGTAATATTCAAAAATCCAATTTTTCAATCTTACAAACAAGTTGTTTAAATATTAATTGCAGATTCAAAATCAATTCCAATTAACGTCAATCATAATTCAGTTGACCATATCTTTTGATTCGTTCATCGAAATTACGCGATTTCTAAATGAAAAGTTATTGATTTTTCGCCAGCTTTCCAAAAACATGCATATCATATACCTTTTATCAGTAATATATGTATTTAATTTGTGATTCATCATAAACTATTTAACGACGAAATTTAGCATACAAGCATGCATAAATATATATACTCGAGCACTAGACATGGATACACAAATAATATATAAAAGATAAGATATGAATGCTCACGTATCAATATTGTGATTCAATATTGCAGGAAAGTACGTAGATGCAACAGAGATGATAAACACTAGGTTTGACCTTTGACTCATGATCATAACCCCCAAGCAATACCCATAACCTCCATAGCTATAACCCATAATTTCCTTAGCTTTATCCCGCTCGAAAACCCATTTTGAAAGTGACACGCTCATGACTTCGTCGTAGTATTTTATGTATAATAATACTACTACTAATAATAATAAGATTAATAATAATAATATTAATCTTAATAATAATAATAATAATAAAAATAAAAATAATAATAATAATAATAATAATAATAATAATAATAATAATAATAATAATAATAATAATATATAATAATGCGGAGGAAGAAAGATATATGTGTGTGACAGAAAACTGAACTCGATCGAATTTATAGGTGTTTGCTGATTCTGGTTCACATGCGATCGCATGGGCTTCCAGTGCAAATGCCATGCGATCGCATGGCCTGTCTGGACAGCTCACATCTGATTTGTTTTGTAGTTCGTCGACATATTTAAATATATTATATATAATATATATATAATTTAAATTAATTAATTATATATTATATTATATTCTCGTGTATAGGTGACTTGTAATTTTTGTTCCGATAAGTCGTACGTCGTCACTCGACTTATGTCCCGGTTCCGGTTTTTCGAATGTCCCTTCGTACGCTGAGAAAACTCGCTCTTTACGTTTCGTGACTCGTACCTTTGTCAAATTATAGACTTAAATTATCCATAAACTATACCACTCGAAATATAACTTATACATTTGAGTGTTTTGGTCATTTACTTCTATAAATCATCTTCTCGTTATTTGTTAATATATATATATATATATATAATAACAAATCGTTTTATAACCAAGTTAATATTATATTTTATTGTATTGTTAAATATATATTTTCAATATTAATAAACACGTTTTAAAATACATATCGCAAATTATTCATATATCTAATTCCAACAGTTAATATTCCTTATTATTGTATGTGTCCAAATTACGTTATTTAAACAAACACTTTACCATTTACTCCGAATACCGTTAAAATGAATGATTTCTCAAATCAACGTGGACCTCACAACAGAGACCCGTAATAATATCATAATCCTTAAGAGACTCAATAAATATCTTTTAATTCAATCGTTTGGCATAATCTTTTAACTCCGTAGTTAAATATATCAATCAGATAATCAAACCAATAAGTTTAATGCACAGTATCATATACTCAACATTTTGTTACGTTTTCAAGTTATAGTATGTATCTATTTACATATAATTGTCCGTGATTCGTTGAGAATAACCTAAGAGTAATTGAATAGTTTCAAAATTTTGAGATTTAACTTTACAGACTTTGCTTATCGTGTCGGAAACATTAAATCATATCAAGAATTTGGTTCAAAATAAGTCGAAATTTTTCGGGTCATCACAGTTAAACCTATAACTCACCAACATATTTGTTGACGTTTAAAGCATGTTTATTCTCAGGTGATTATTAAGAGCTTCCGCTGTTGCATGCTAAAATATGGATAAGATTCGGTGTCAGTATGATTGTATATTATTGTTTAAAACTGCATTCGAGATTTACTTTGTTGTAACATATTAATATTGTAAACCAATATGTGTTGGTAGTGTGTAAGTGTGATATTTTTAGATTATAATTTCTTGATAATCTAGGTGGTGTATTTTTAACCTTGTCAATAAAATAAAGGTTATGGTTTGTTTTAAAAACGAATGCAGTCTTTGAAAAAGTCTCATGTAGAGGTCAAAACCTCGCAAAGAAATCAATTAATATGAAACGTTTATAATCGATATGAATGGGATATTTCAGTTGGTATCAGAGCGTTGGTCTTAGATAACCAGAATTTTGCATTAGTGTGTCTTACCGAGTTTGTTAGGATGCATTAGTGAGTCCGGACTTCGACCGTGTTTTTCTTCAAAAACAATTGCTTAACATTTTTTGTTGAAAACTATATATTATTAACATGTAAATATTATGTGATATATTAATCTCTTAACGTGTTTGATATTGTGTGATAGATATCTACCTCTAGTACAAATCCCATCGACTCACCTAATAATAATGAAGAGTTGAATATATTTTGGGAAGATTCACAAATTCCCGAAGAGGAACCGGAAGAGGAGGAATCGGAAGAAGAGGAACCGGAAGAGGAGGAACCGGAAGAAGAGGAACCGGAAGAAGAAGAGGTTCCAGAGGAAGAAATATTGATACCTACAGTAAATCGATTAAATAAAAGAAAATCCTCAACCAACGGACCAAAGTTAATAATGGTCAATGGTGTTTTCGCCGAGGAAGCAAAATATTGGGAAGATTACCAATTTTTCGATGAATCGGATCCCGATGAGGATTCCGATGATGTTATAGAAATTACCTCGACCCAATTTAATAAAGCAAAAGAAAATAATAAGGGAAAAGGTATAAAAATAGAGAAACCTGATTCCAACCCCAATGAACTTTATATGTAACAGCAACATCCGTACTTCCTAAATTGTAACAATAACCCGGGAACCTCTAAACCACCAGGTTTTTCTAAACCATTATGGAAAACGACAGCTCGTATTAAGGGAGAACCATATATCCCTAGGAAATTAGCAAAACGAACCAAGTCCGAAGAAGAAGAAATGAGTGAGTCGGATTAAAGAGTTGTAATCATGTTGTGTAATATATGTAATATAGTGTGCTTGTGCTTTTATGATAAATGTAAAAATTGCTTGTATTGTTTGTTAATTATCTTTTATGAATCTAACCCCCGTCTATTTTTACAGTATAAAAACACAAAATGGATGTTAAGGTAGACAACCGAATATTTTAGAAGACCTATCAGAGGATATGATTGATGAAATCTTGTCTAGAGTCGGTCAGAATTCATCAGCACAATTAATTATGGCGAAATTAACTTGTCAAACATTTGAAAGACTTTCCAGAAATGCCTTAGTTTATAAAAGGCTTTCCTTTGATAGGTGGGGTATATCACATTGGGGAGACCATAAGTTACGTCGTGTTTTCTTTAAAGCGTTAAATGCGGGGAACCCAAATGCAATTTTACGCTACGGGTTAAGAACCTATTTTGACTCAACATATCCCAACATAGGATTTCGTGAGTTAGAAAGAGCTTCTAACATGCAACATAAAGAAGCATGTTATGCTTAGGGGTTAGTGATGTTCGCTTCTTACCAAAGTGAGAAAAAGAACATCGGATTACAACTTTTAAATAAAACCTTCCCACAAGCGACGAATTCAGTAGTTGGAGTGAGAAACAAGGTTTTTAGATTATTACGGGGCTGTTGGATATTACGAAACCCTCGTCCTTTTGACGACATTACAACATGCTGCCTAGCCAATCGTCATAACGGTTACTTTCCACAAGACCAAGGATGGGAAGTCGTCTTAGTAAAACCAGAATGCATGACTTGTTTCTGGACTTATGAATTACGTGTCTTTATTACCTTTGCTGAACGACTTACGTATTAACTAGATTTGTCTTCAAAACTGTCTTATATCAAGTTATTGTGTGATATATTTCATGTTATATGTAATATAGTGGAATTTGTAAGTTTGAAGAATATTTGAATGTGATATATTATTATAATCAGTTTTTCATATGGAATTATAGTAGTTGAATTGTATATTAGCTACTAAGTATGAACTTAACGGGTAGGTAGTACCCGAATTAAAACTTATAAAACGCTAATATGAAGAAAAAGCTTTTATAAATGAGTTCATATTATGCTACGAAATACTATTGACTACTCTTAATATTCTTTATGATTAACTCGATTCAGTTGGCTATTTTGAAGGAAATGGCACCGACTACTCAACACACCATGAATATGAGCGAAGAGGAATTTCGTACCTTTCTTGCTGCAAACATAGCCGCAGTACAGGCTGCACTACATACCAACAATAACTCTGAATCTAGCAATGCAGCTAACGGCGCAAGAAATCGTGTAGGATGCTCCTACAAAGAATTCACTGCCTGCAAACCTTTGGAATTTGATGGAACCGAAGGACCAATTGGATTGAAACGGTGGACCGAGAAGGTCGAATCAGTGTTTGCCATAAGTAAGTGTACTGAAGAGGACAAAGTTAAGTACGCTACGCATACCTTCACAGGTAATGCGTTAACGTGGTGGAACACCTATCTGGAACAGGTAGGACAAAATGCTGCTTACGCACTACCGTGGTCGGCATTCAAGCAATTGATGAACGAGCAATACCTTCCTAGAAATGTGGTCAATAAGCTCAAGGTAGAGCTTAGAGAGTTACGAACACAAGGGTTCGACATTACCAAGTATGAATGACGATTCACAGAGGTGTGCCTATTGTGTCCGGGAGCGTTCGAAGATGAAGAAGAGAAGATTGACGGGTTTGTAAAAGGGTTACCAGTAAGGATTCAAGAAGATGTAAGTTCACACAAGCCCGCTTCCATACAAAAGGCAAGTCGAATGGCTAATAAACTCATAAATCAGATTGGGAAGAATTAAAGAGCAGGCGGCCGAAGAAGCCAACACGAAGCAACTTAAGAGGAAGTAGGAGGAAAACGGTGTAAAGAGTCACCAGTACAACAACAATAACAATTACAACCACAATCGCAACAACTATCCCAACAACCGCAACAACAATCGCAACAATAACCGCAATCCTAACAATAACTACAACAAACGTCCCAACAACTACAACAACCGTTTCAACAACAATAACAATCCCAACAACAACCTCAATAACAACAACGACAACAAAAACCAAAATCAGCCATGTCATAGGTGTGAAGAAAATCACCCGGGGTTTTGCACGACATTTTGAAATAGGTGTAAAAGGAATGGTCATAGCGCGACAAAGTGTGAGGTCTACGGTCTAAGGTTTAACATAACTTAAGGAATAAATAGTGTCAGAACAAGTAATGCTGGAACGAATAGTGTCGGAGCAAGTAATACCAACGCTGTTTGTTATAAATGTGGAAAACCGGGCCACATTATTAGAAATTGCCCGAATCAGGGGAATACTAATGGGCAGGTTCGTGGAAGAGTTTTTAATATTAATGTGGTAGAAGCACAGGAAGACCCGGAGCTTGTTACGGGTACGTTTCTTATTGACGATAAATCTGCTTATATTTTATTTGATTCGGGTGCGGATAGAAGCTATATGAGTAGAGATTTTTGTGCTAAATTAAATTGCCCATTGACGCCTTTAGATAATAAATTTTTACTCGAATTAGCAAACGGTAAATTAATTTCAACAGATAATATATGTCGGGATAGAGAAATTAAACTGGGGGATGAAACGTTTAAGATTGATTTAATACCAGTCGAGTTAGGGAGTTTTGATGTAATAATTGGCATGGACTGGTTGAAAAAGGTGAGAGCAGAGGTCGTTTGTTACAAAAATGCGATTCGCATTAGGCGTGAAAAAGGAAAACCTTTAATGGTGTACGGAGAAAAGAACAACGCGAAATTAAATCTTATTAGTAGTTTGAAGGCGCAAAAACTAATAAGAAAAGTTTGTTACGTCATTCTAGCACACATCGAGGAAGTTAAACCTGAAGAAAAGAACATCGATGATGTTCCCGTCGCAAAAGAATTTCCCGATGTATTTCCGAAAGAATTACCGGGATTACCCCCACATCGGTCCGTTAAATTTCAAATAGACCTTGTACCAGGAGCTGCACCAATAGCTCGTGCTCCATACAGACTCGCACCCAGCGAAATGAAAGAATTACAAAGTCAGTTATAGGAACTTTTAGAGCGTGATTTCATTCGACCAAGTACATCACCATGGGGAGCTCCTGTTCTGTTTGTCAAGAAGAAAGATGGTACATTCAGGTTGTGTATCGACTACCGAGAGTTGAATAAACTTACCATCAAGAACCGTTACCCGTTACAGAGAATTGACGACTTATTTGATCAACTACAAGGCTCGTCGGTTTATTCGAAGATCGATTTACGTTCTGGATACCATCAAATGCGGGTGAAGGAGGATGATATTCTGAAGACTGCTTTTAGGACGCGTTACGGTCATTACGAGTTTATGGTTATGCCGTTCGGATTGACTAACGCACCAGCTGTGTTCATGGACCTCATGAATCGAGTGTGTGGGCCATATCTTGACAAGTTTGTCATTGTTTTCATCGATGACATACTTATTTACTCGAAGAATGATCAAGAGCACGAAGAACATTTGAGAAAAGTGCTAGAGTTACTGAGAAAAGAAAAACTGTACGCTAAGTTTTCAAAGTGTGCATTTTGGTGGGAAGAAGTTCAATTCCTTGGTCACATAGTGAACAAAGAAGGTATTCAGGTGGATCCAGCAAAGATTGAAACCGTTGAAAAGTGGAAAACCCCAAAAACTCCGAAACACATACGCCAATTTTTAGGGCTGGCTGGTTATTACAGGAGACTCATCCAAGATTTTTTCAAAATAGCAAAACCCTTGACTGCATTAACGCATAAAGGGAAGAAATTTGAATGGAAGGATGAACAAGAGAAAGCGTTTCAATTGTTAAAGAAAAAGTTAACTACGGCACCTATATTGTCATTACCTGAAGGGAATGATGATTTTGTGATATATTGTGACGCCTCAAAGCAAGGTCTCAGTTGTGTATTAATACAACGAATGAAGGTAATTACTTATGCATCTAGACAATTGAAGATTCACGAGCAGAATTATACGACGCATGATTTAGAATTAGACGCGGTTGTTTTTGCATTAAAGACTTGGAGGCACTACTTATATGGGGTCAAAAGTATTATATATACCGACCACAAAAGTCTTCAACACATATTTAATCAGAAACAACAGAACATGAGGCAGCGCAGGTAGATTGAATTGTTGAATGATTACGACTTTGAGATTCGTTACCACCCGGGGAAGGCAAATGTGGTAGCCGAATCCTTGAGCAGAAAACACAGAGAACCCATTCGAGTAAAAGCTATGAATATAATGATTCACATTAACCTTACTACTCAAATAAAGGAGGCGCAACAAAGAGTTTTAAAAGAGGGAAATTTAAACGATGAAATACCCAAAGGATCGGAGAAGCATCTTAATATTCGGGAAGACAGAACCTGGTATAGGGCTGAAAGAATTTGGGTGCCAAAATTTGGAGATATGAGAGAAATAATACTTAGAGAAGCTCATAAAACCAGATACTCAATACATCCTGGAGCGGGGAAGATGTACAAGGATCTCAAGAAACATTTTTGGTGGCCGGATATGAAAGCCGGTGTTGCTAAATATGTAGGAGAATGTTTGACGTGTTCTAAGGTCAAAACTGAGCATCAGAAACCATCAGGTCTACTTCAACAACCCGAAATCCCGGAATGGAAATGGGAAAACATTACCATGGATTTCATCACTAAATTGCCAAGGACTGCAAGTGGTTTTGATACTATTTGGGTAATAGTTGATCGTCTCACCAAATCAGCACATTTCCCGCCAATAAGAGAAGATGACAAGATGGAGAAGTTAGCACGACTGTATTTGAAGGAAGTCGTCTCCAGACATGGAATACTAATCTCTATTATCTCTGATAGGGATGACAGATTTATTTCAAGATTCTGGCAGACATTACAGCAAGCATTAGGAACTCGTCTAGACATAAGTACTCCATATCATCCACAAACTGATGGGCAGAGCGAAAGGATGATACAAATGCTTAAAGACATGCTACGAGCATGTGTTATTGATTTCGGAAACAGTTGGGATCGACACCTACCGTTAGCATAATTATCCTACAACAACAGCTACCATTCAAGCATTGAGATGGCGCCGTTTGAAGCACTTTATGGTAGAAAGTGCAGGTCTCCGATTTGTTGGAGTGAAGTGGGGGATAGACAGATTACGGGTTCGGAGATAATACATGAAACTACCGAGAAGATCATCCAAATTCAACAACGGTTGAAAACTGCCCAAAGTCAACAAAAGAGCTACGCTGACAATAAAAGAAAAGATATAGAATTTGAAATTAGAGAGATGGTCATGCTTAAAGTTGCACCTTGGAAAGGCGTTGTTCGATTTGGTAAACGAGGGAAATTACATCCAAGGTATATTGAACCATTCAAGATTATTGATCGTGTCGAACCAGTAGCTTACCGACTTGAGTTACCTCAACAACTCGCGGATGTATATAACACTTTCCACGTCTCGAATTTGAAGAAATGTTTTGCTAAAGAAGATCTCACTATTCCGTTAGACGAAATCCAAATCAACGAAAAACTTCAATTCATCAAAGAACCCGTCGAAATAATGGATCGTGAGGTTAAAAGACTTAAGCAAAACAAGATACCAATTGTAAAGGTTCGATGGAATGCTCGTAGAGGACCCGAGTTCACCTGAGAATGAGAAGATCAGATGAAGAAGAAATACTCACACTTATTTCCAGAAGATACGTCAACACCTCCAACTGCTTAAAATTTCGGGACAAAATTTATTTAACGGGTAGGTACTGTAGTGACCCGAACTTTTCCATGTTTATATATATTAAATGAAATTGATATTTACGTGATTAAGTGTTTCCAACATGTTAAGCAATCAAACTTGTTAGGACTTGATTAATTGAAATAGGTTTCATATAGACAATTGACCACCCAAGTTGACCAGCGATTCACGAACGTTAAAACTTGTAAAAACTATATGATGACATATATATATATATATATATATATATATATATATATATATATATATATATATATATATATATATATATATATATATATATATATATATATATATATATATATATATATATATATATATATATATAGTTATATAGTTAACATGATATTATGATAAGTAAGTATCTCATTAGGTATTTTAACAATGAGTTATATACATAAAAATGAGACTATTGAATTAAGAAACACGAAAACGATATACATAACGATTATTGTTATAACAACGTCTTATTAAATACATATGAATCATATTAAGATACTGATACACTATATTTAAACATGATAAATGATAAGTAAACATATCATTAAGTGTATTAACAATGAACTACATATGTAAAAACAAGAGTACTAACTTAAGGATTTCGAAACGAGACATATATGTAACGATTATCGTTGTAATAACATTTAAATGTATATATATCATATTAAGATATATTAATACATCATAATATCATGATAATGTAATAATTTAACATCTCATTAGATATAATAAACAATGGGTTAACAACATTTAACAAGATCGTTAACTTAAAGGTTTCAAAACAACACTTACATGTAACGACTAACGATGACTTAACGACTCAGTTAAAATGTATATACATGTAGTGTTTTAATATGTATTTATACACTTTTGGAAGACTTTAAGACACTTATCAAAATACTTCTACTTAACAAAAATGCTTACAATTACATCTTCGTTCATTTTCATCAACAATTCTACTCGTATGCACCCGTATTCGTACTCGTACAATACCCAGCTTCTAAATGTATGTACTATTGGTATATACACTCCAATGATCAGCTCTTAGCAGCCCATATGAGTCACCTAAACATGTGGGAACCATAATTTGGCAACTAGCATGAATGATTACATAAAATTACAAACTAATGTGACCTTATATGGAGTACCTACATCACTTTTTCAATCATCACCATAAACACTTTCATTTTTCAATTTTTATGCATCAAACTAAACTCTCTCAAGTGTTCTTCCATTGTTCTAAGTATTCTTCATCATCTTCATCAAAATCTAGCTCAATCTAGTTCATAAATCCATACATAAACCAAGTTACAAAACAACTACTCAAGAACACACCAACAACACTTCCAAGTTTGCTAGCTTACTTTCAATCTTGCAAATCCATTTCAAGTGATCATCAAATCTCAAGAAATTTTTCTTATCTATAGTAAGATATCTTTCTAATTCAAGGTAATACTCATACTCAAACTTTAATTCAATTTCTATAACTATAATAATCTTATTTCGAGTGGAAATCTTACTTGAATTTGTTTTCGTGTCATGATTTTGCTTCAAGAACTTTCAAGCCATCCAAGGATTCTTTGAAGCTAGATCTATTTTTCTCATTTCCAGTAGGTTTATCCACAAAACTTGAGGTAGTAATGATGTTCATAATATCATTCGAATCATATATATAAAACTATCTTATTCGAAGGTTTAAACTTGTAATCACTAGAACATAGTTTAGTTAATTCTAAACTTGTTCGCAAACAAAAGTTAATCCTTCTAACTTGACTTTTAAAATCAACTAGACACATGTTCTATATCTATATGATATGCTAACTTAATGATTAAAACCTGAAAATACGAAAAACACCGTAAAACCGTGTATACGCCGTCGTAGTAACACTGCGGGCTGTTTTGGGTTAGTTAATTAAAAACTATGATAAACTTTGATTTAAGAGCTATTATTCTGGGAAAATGATTTCTCTTATGAACATGAAACTATATCCAAAAATCATGGTTAAACTCAAAGTGGAAGTATGTTTTCCAAAATGGTCATCTAGACGTCGTTCTTTCGACTGAAATGACTACCTTTACAAAAATGACTTGTAATCTGTATTTCCGACTATAAATTTATACTTTTTCTGTTTAGATTCATAAACTTAAGTTCAATATGAAACCATATCAACTTGAATCACTCAAAACGGATCTAAAACGAAGAAATTATGGGTAAAACAAGATTGGATAATTTTGCTTGTTGTAGCTACGTGAAAATTGGTAACAAATCTATATTAATCATATCCTAGCTAACTTATATTGTATTATACATGTATTTTAATATATTATGTAATCTTGGGATACCATAGACACGTATGCAAATGTTTTGACATATCATATCGACCCATGTATATATATTATTTGGAACAACCATAGACACTCTATATGCAGTAATGTTTGAGTTAGCTATACAGGGTTGAGGTTGATTCCAAAAATATATATACTTTGAGTTGTGATCTAGCCTGAGACGTGTATACACTGGGTCATGGATTGATTCAAGATAATATATATCGATTTATTTCTGTACATCTAACTGTGGACAACTAGTTGTAGGTTACTAACGAGGACATCTGACTTAATAAACTCAAATCATTAAAACGTAATAAAAAATGTTGTAAATATATTTTGAACATACTTTGATATATATGTACATATTTGTTATAGGTTCGTGAATCGACCAGTGGCCAAGTCTTACTTCCCGACGAAATAAAAATCTGTGAAAGTGAGTTATAGTCCCACTTTTAAAATCTAATATTTTTGGGATGAGAATACATGCAGTTTTATAAATGTTTTACGAAATAGACACAAGTAATTGAAACTACATTATATGGGTGAATGATCGAAGCCGAATATGCCCCTTTTGCTTGGTAGCCTAAGAATTAGTAAACCGATCTACTAATTGACGCGAATCCTAAAGATAGATCTATTGGGCCTAACAAACCCCATCCAAAGTACCGGATGCTTTAGTACTTTGAATTTGTTTTTTTACAATGTCCGATGGATTTCCCGAAATGATAGGGGATATTCTTATATGCATCTTGTTAATGTCGGTTACCGGGTGTTCACCATATGAATGATTTTTATCTCTATGTATGGGATGTATATTGAAATATGAAATTTTGTGGTCTATAATTACGATTTGATAAATATATAGGTTAAACCTATAACTCACCAACATTTTTGTTGTCGTTTAAAGCATGTTTATTCTCAGGTGATTATTAAGAGCTTCCGTTGTTGCATGCTAAAATATGGACAAGATTCGGTGTCAGCATGATTGTATATTATTGTTTAAAACTGCATTCGAGATTTACTTTGTTGTAACATATTAATATTGTAAACCAATATGTGTTGGTAGTGTGTAAGTGTGATGTGTTGGTAGTGTGTAAGGTTATGGTTTGTTTTAAAAACGAATGCAGTCTTTGAAAAACGTCTCATGTAGAGGTCAAAACCTCGCAAATAGATCAATTAATATGAAACGTTTATAATCGATATGAACAGGACATTTCAGGATCAGGCTGCAAGCCGCTATATGACTGAAGGAGTCACGCAGGGTATAGAAAATATAGGTATGAACCCACATTTGGGAAGCGATTTGCAAGAATGGCAGAATTGGCGTACGGGGCCTATGATTCATACGAGTACATCATCGCTTACAGGACTGATCACACGGTCATATGAGATTCAGTTCAGGGTATCTTCTAGGATGAACACGGCGGAATTGGCACAACAATTCGCTACAGATGAGGAGATGACTGATGAAGGGCAATCAGCACTTTGACCAGCGAGACAGCCCCGCACCAGCGTATCGTATTCCTTACCCTACCCTCCACCTCAGCCATGACTGTATTTATTTCTGGAATATTTGAATAATCACTTATGATACTCTATTACTTTATGTTTGTACACTCGATTTAGGGCATAACTACTTTATGTTTTTAGTATGTATGGTATTTAGAATAACAATTGCATGAATAAAACGTCACTAACAAATGACGATCGAGACAATACGAGATGGAAGCACGACTTGGAGCAAGGACGAATTGAACGAGGATGACGCCGGCACAAGAATTGAAGAACCTATAGTTGGCATGCCATCCGACTGTATGCTTTGCAACCATAGGGGAGTACTACGTCTTCACCACTTTTTCAAATAAGAATATACGCAAACTACTATACCACTTTAAAAACTAAGTGTAGGATTGGCAACCCCACCAACATAAACTTTTAATAGCATAACAACTCTTTCAAACCCAAAAGTGTGGGATACATCGTATCCTTAACATTGAGGACAATGTTATTTTAAAGTGTGGGATAGCAAATGTTGCACATAACAATTCTTGTAGAATCCTCAAGTGTTGAAAAACTAAATCTTTCACAAAAATTTAAAACTTTCCGAATTATAAAACACTGAGGATTATAAAATTCTATAAAAGATCAAAAGTTTCTGCTACAAAATAAGACCAAAGAGTAAAACGAGGTTAAAACTTTTTGCAAAAATCAAACCAAGTATTCCAAAAGAGCATTGCATAACGAAAGGCGCAATTCAACCTGTGATAATGCTAAAAACGAACATATATTTTATAGCATTATCCTTCAAGAAAGACAAACTTTTAGTTGCAATTGTTCTATTTACAAGTGATATTCGTTTAAATAATAAAAGGTGAAGACAAAAGACAGATTCGACGAATTGAAGACACAAATGACCAAAACGCTAAAAAGTACAAAGTACAATCCAAGAGGTTCAATTTATTGATGAGAAACATCTCAAAATTACAAGAGTACGAGCCGCGAAACGCAAAGTACTAGATATTAAATCGTACAAAAGGACGTTCGAAAATCCAGAAACGAGGCATGAACCAACTATCAACGCGCAACTCAACGGAGCTAACATTACGAGTCAACTAGGCACAAGAATATAATATAATATATATATATATATATATATATACTTATATAAAATTATATATATTATATATTAAAAAAACTCAGCAGCCCATGTTTTAATTGACAATGTGAGCTGGTACAGCTGGCCATGCGATCGCATGGCCAGGTAGTGTTAAAGTCATGCGATTACATGAGGGCCTGTAGCTGGCCAAGTCCTATAAATTGCAACGTTTTCGGCTGAATTATGTACACAATATATCCATCTACTCTCTATCTCTCAAATATATATTTATATTTATATTTTAATTATAATTTTAATATTAAAGTTTAATAATAATAAGGTTATGTTAGCGAATGTTTTAAGTTTGTAAGTCAAAACTCTGTCCTTGTAATGCTACGCAATTAATACTCATTGTAAGTTATGTTTAACCTTTTTAAATTAATGTCTCGTAGCTAAGTTATTATTATGTTTATTTAAGCCGAAGTAATCGTGATGTTGGACTAAATATTAAGACGGGGTAATTGGGCTTTGTACCATAATTGGGGTTTGGACAAAAGACCGACACTTGTGGAAATTGGACTATGGACTATTAATGGGCTTTATATTTGTTTAACTGAATGATAGTTCGTTAATTTAATATAGAGATTTACAATTTGACGTATCTATAAATAACCATATACACTCGATCGGACACGATGGGCGGGATATTTATAAGTACTAATAATTGTTCATTTAACTGGACACGGGAATGGATTAATAGTCAATGGACTCATTAAAACAGGGGTGGATTACATACAAGGACACTTGGTGTAATTGTTAATAAAGTATTAAAACCTTGGATTGTACACAGTCGATAACCTGGTGTAATCATTAACAATGTATTAAAACCTTGTTACAGTTTAAGTCCCCAATTAGTTGGAATATTTGACTTCGGGTATAAGGATAATCTGACGAGGACACTCACACTTTATATTTATGACTGATGGACTGTTATGGACATAAACCAGATGGACATATCGAATAATCCAGGACAAAGGACAATTAACCCATGGTAATAAATTAAAATCAACAAGTCGAACATCATGATTACAGAAGTTTAAATAAGCATAATTCCTTTATTTTATATCTCATCGCACTTTTATTTACTGTCATTTTATTTATTGCACTTTTAATTATCGTACTTTCAATTATCGCATTTTTATTTATCGTCATTTACTTTACGCCTTAAATTAAGTCATTTGTATATTTAATATTTTACATTATGTTTTAATTGTGACTAAAGTTTTAAAATCGACAAACCGATCATTAAACGGTAAAACCCCCTTTTTATAATAATAATAATAATAATAATAATACTTATATATATATATATATATATATATATATATATATATATTTATACAAATATAGTTTAAAAAAATATAGAGTTAAACTTGGCTAACTCCCTGCGGAACGAACCGAACTTACTAAAAACTACACTACTCTACGATTAGGTACACTGCCTATAGTGTTGTAGCAAGGTTTAGGTATATCCATTCAATAAATAAATAAATAACTTGTGTAAAATTGTATCGTATTTAATAGTATTTCGCAATAAAAATATAACTATTTCGTATACACCTCGCATAACATCAAGTATTTTTTGCGCCGCTACCGGGGAACTCAACAACGCCGAAAGTGAAACTCTATTAAAAAAAATATTAGTTTTTAAGCTATTTTTGTAAAAATATAATTTTATATAAGTTTTAAAATACAAAAATATAAAATAAAAATATATTTCTATTTAAATTAAAAAAGTTTATATTTTTATTTTTCTTTTGTTAAAAATTAAAACTAATAAGTATTTTTTTAAAAATATAAGTTTTTTTATTACATATTATTTTTTTTTATATAAATTTATATATATATATATATATATATATATATATATATATATATATATATATATATATATATATAAACGGGCCTGGTACTTGAAACGACTCGTCCATATTACTATAAACGCTGTACGTTATTTATTGGTCCCATAGCGAGGTATTTGACCTCTATATGATACATTTTAGAAAATATTGCATTCGTTTCATAAAAAGACACACCCTTATTATACATAATGCATGTTTTAAACAAGTGGGCGATTATTTAAGAAATAATCCCCATAATACATCGGTTTCCAAATACTACACACGTGGTATAACAGTCGAATATAATACATGACAAAGGTTTTATTGAATGCAACACTTCATTTAAACAAAAGCATGAGACTCCATGCACATATTGCTCAGATAATACAACAGCGGAAGACTTTCTTAAGGACCTAAGAATAAACATGCTTAAATAGTCAACACAAAGGTTGGTGAGATATATAGGTTTAAAACTAGCATCGATATTGAAAGGACCCGTCCTAAACCATCTGGACGAAGTCACCAACAACTGGTTCCATTGCGATGATCGACTCCAAATACTGTCTTTAAAATGAGCAAATGCACAGCGGAACGTTTCTTTCATACCTGAAAATAAACATGCTTTCAAGTGTCAACCAAAAGGTTGGTGAGTTCATTAGTTTATCATAAATAATCATTTCATAATTTTAATAGACCACAAGATTTCATATTTCCATTTCTCATAAACATACGTCCCATGCATAGAGACAGAAATATCATTCATATGGATTGAACACCTGGTAACCGACATTCACAATATGCATATAAGAATATCCCCATCATTCCGGGATCCTCCATCGGACATGATATAAATTTCGAAGTACTAAAGCATCCGGTACTTTGGATGGGGCTTGTTGAGCCCGATAGATCTATCTTTAGAGTTCGCGTCAATTAGGGTGTCTGTTCCCTAATTCTTAGATTACCAGACTTAATATAAAGGGCATATTCGGTTTAATAATCCAACCATAGAATGTAGTTTCGATTACTTGTGTCTATTTCGTAAAACAGTTATAAAAGCAGCGCATGTATTCTCAGTCCCAAAAATATATATTGCAAAAGCATTTAAAAAGGGAGCAAATGAAACTCACCTAATGTATTTTGTAGTAAAAATACATATGACGACATTGAACAACTGAACAATACAGGGTTGGCCTCAGATTCACGAACCTATATCATGTATATATATATATATATATATATATATATATATATATATATATATATATATATATATATATATATATATTAACACATAATATTGTAATTAAACAATGTCGTATATATATATTTATTATAATATTTTATTAAATTGTAACTTATGGTTATAGATATATAATGTGTTGAATTCAATATTTATATATGTGTTTATTACTACTTATAATATCTTAAAATATTTTTATACAATATATGTAATTTAGTTATTATTACAGTTATTAATATTTCATATGAAAATATAGTATGTAATATACTTTTTAAATACAAGTCTCTTTTGTTTGTAAAATTAATATTTATAATACTATTAAGGTAAAGATATTAATACCTATGATAAAAATGATAGTTTTACTAATATTGATTCTCTTAATAATAATATAGTTGTACAAATACTAATTTTTAATAATAATGCTAATAATGATAATGATAATATTAATAATAGTAGTACTTATGTTAATAGTGATAATAATAATAATTACAGAGATATCTATTTTGTTAATTATGGTTATAAGTTTAATTATAACCCTTCTAATAATCATATTAATAATAGTAATAATAGTTATACTAGTAGTAAAATGTTAAAGTTTTATTTTAAATGATATTAGTAAACACATTAGTAATAATAATATTCGTATTTGTATCTATAAATGGGTTTCTATCATACATCATACATTTGTAGTAATACCTATCTTAATAATTATAAAACTAATAATAGTAATAATAATAAATATAATAATGATAATCAAAATTAATAAGGAAAACTACCTCACAATGAAAGAGTCCCAAAAAGAATAAAGATGCCTACGCACGGGCTCGAACCCTTGACCTCTCGCATACCCAACAACACCCTTAACCAATTCCTCTACCTTGCTTTTCTGATTTAACTTCTAGTTTAATTATATTTATCTCGATTTAGAAGCAGCCTGCATGCATATTGGGTCACAGCCCAACAAGGTGTTTGAATCTCGGCCCATCAGGACATTTACGATGGATTCAGCCCAATTTCGAACAGGCCAACATTATAGTCCGAATTCTTGACTCAGTACTGACCCCATACTTATGTTTATTTGATCACAGAAAATCCATTCCATTTGCAACCTTATTAATCTATAACGAAACCGAATTAGTATCTCTGTATGTTTCAGTTTACCATCAACGATAATCATCATCGTTTCTATCATTCTCATGTACATCACGTATCATTGTTATCATACCTAATCATCACGACCGTTATTGTTATTATCATTATTTTTGTATCATCCTCATAACAACATCAACACCTTGAAGATTCACATAAAATCATACCCAATCGTTTATTTATATTGAATCATAATTATCCATTATCATCGTGATTTTCTTACTTCATCATCATCTTAACTAACATCATTTTAATCTAATCTAACATCATCATTACCTTGAATATCGCATGTGACATGTGGGTTTGATGCCCTTGACCCACAATAGAACAAAGTATCATATTTAAATGATCAAGTGGGAACCTTTAGTTGGTAACTTTCGGCCAAGAATAAAGAAAGGCACAGCTCAAAAGTCGAATAATTTAAACAAGAGTAGATTAAAAGACCCCACTATGATCATTCCAACTAATATATAAATGAGGTGATGATTAAATTGGGTTTTAAAGTGACCCTCTTTATTCGACAGAATTGTTTAAGTAGGCATGAGATACTTTTGCAGCTGGACGAGCATAATAGGGAAAGGAAGAGGTGATTATTTTGGTTTGGAACTGATCCATATATCAGCAATACACGATGATGATGAATATGAAGTATAAACAGAAAGAAAATAGTAGTGTAAAGAAACGGTAAGTGGTGTTCGGTTTCAAAATAGAAATATTATAGTGTAGCAGCTGCTGCAAATCATGGTTTCGATGGTGTGGTTTATTTGCAGATAGGTGTCGACGGTTATGGTGGTGATTGTATTGGTGATCATCGTGCAAATAGAAAACAATTAGTAACAAGAGGGATGGTGATTTACAGTTTGTTTTATTGGTGACAAGGAAATGAAAAGAAGCAGTAAATTGTATGGAAAGGTGGTGATTCATGTTGATGATAGTAACGAGGAAGAACACAAAGAAGATGGTTTGGTTGATGATAAAGAAAAGAAGGATAAAGAAGGTGAAAAGAAGTATTTGTGGTTTTCTTTATTTTTCTATCTTTTATTTCCCAATTGAAATCACTGTTATATATTATGTGATGTATCATTGAAATAAAACATGATGTGATTAATTGAGATGGACGTTTAACAGAACTCAGACAAGATTAAATCGCTTAGATATTAAAACAATAACATATAGATTTTTATTCCCTTGATTGGTACGATTATACAGTTGTTTAACAAATTTGAGGGATAAAAACAAAATTTGGTACAGTTTGATGTTTACGTAAAACAATTTCTGAATTCCAAGTCTATATATGCTATTTTATATAATTGATTTTTGATAATTACAATTATAATTATATTACTAATAATCAAAATGCTAATAATAATAATAATATAATTTATAATAATAAATAATACTGATATTAATATTTGTTAATAATAATGTTAATAATAATGTTATTAAGGATAATATTAATAGAATATATTACTTTTATAATAATAATAATATTGATAATCTATAATGTTAATATTTTTAAATAATAATACCTAACAAAATACTAATATTAATCATATTAATTAACATATAAAATTCTTACTTCTGGTTATAATAATAATGATATTAACAATACTAATAATGTTAATAATAATAATATAATAAAACAAATGTATCAAATTTATATATATATCATAATATTAATAATACATAATTCATATATATATTTATATATATTTACTTTAATAACATCTTATTTATTTTGTATATTATTCTACACATTAATTCAATTGATTAAATGGTACTAGTATTAATTTAATTTAATATGTACCCTTATTCTTTTTAGTATATTTACATATACATATGTACTTATTTACAACATTTGTTCGTGAATCGTCGGGTATGGTCAAAGGTTAACTGGATGTATAACAACAGTTCAGAATTTTTGAGATCCGATTAAATAGACTTTGCTTATCGTGTCAAAATTATCTAAAGATAAAGTTTAAATTTGGTCGAAAATTTCCCGGGTCGTCACAGATATAAATATAGACCACCAGATTTCATAGTTATAAATATTTTAATAAAGATATTCTATAAGTTGTTGAGCGCTTCGGTAACCATACTTAACCATAAATGTGGCATATTCCCTTTATTATGAAATCTCCCTACACTGTACCAAGTGTAGTAAAAACGAAGTACTATGCAACCTTTTACGATACTAGAGCGACTAGCCCGGTTGGAGTTGTTAAAACCGATAGATCTATCAATAGGATTCGCGCTTACATGTTCTTACAACATGTAAATATTAGTTACCAAGCTATTAGGGAAGATATGCAATGTGGTACAACTCAACGTAGAATATATTTTAAGTACTTGTGTCCATGGCGTAAAATATAAAATACATGTATTCTCATCCCAAAATATTTGTAGAGTATAAAAAAATGGGACTATATACTCACGGTAGTAAAAGTATATTAATAATAAGTTTTTAGCTTATTAAAAATATGCCTGCCGTCCTTGGATTCACGAACCTATAACAATAATAATGATTCAGATAATAATACGATATGTGAATAAAATAAAACAAGTTCATAGAATACTTATATATTAATTTTTAACATTTTTATGTTAGTAGTCCTTTGTTAGTAGCTCAAAATAGTCCGAAATGTCCAACAGTCCAATAATCGGTATATATATAATCTTAGAATTACCCCCCACGACGTATTGTATACGTATTGTCTTTGCATCAAGCCAGAGACGTATTGTATAAGTATTGTATTTGCATCAACCCAGAGACATATTGTATACATATTGTCTTAGAATTTATAAAAACGTATTGTATACTTATTGTCTTAGGATTTATCAAAACGTATTGTATACTTATTGTCATGGAATGTACCAAGATTATTATATATATATATATATATATACAATCTCGGAATTAACTAAGATATATAATATTTTGTTATACTAATGATAACATGTCCAAATATATATAGGAAAAGTTAGCAAGGAATGGTTAATATAGTTTTTACAATATAAATTTCTTCCATACAACGTTAATTTTAGCAGATTTTGTTTTGCTCGCCAAATATTCATTACAACTCCGTTTAAAG
Organism: Rutidosis leptorrhynchoides; assembly: GCF_046630445.1. Taxonomy (NCBI): domain Eukaryota; kingdom Viridiplantae; phylum Streptophyta; class Magnoliopsida; order Asterales; family Asteraceae; genus Rutidosis; species Rutidosis leptorrhynchoides. The sequence continues at coordinate 96,238,793 of NC_092334.1, read as the reverse complement.
TGAATCAAATTGCTATTGTTTCAAAATGAACTGTAATATTTAGAAATAAACTGAAAAAGTAGTGTTTTATAGTCAGAGTTACAGGTTACAAGTCATATTTGAAAGAGGTAGTCATTTCCGTCGAAAAAACGACATCTTGATGACCATTTTGAAAAACATACTTCCACTTTGAGTTTAACCATAATTTTTGGATATAATTTCATGTTCATAAGAAATATCATTTTATCAGAAGAACAACTTTTAAATCAAAGTTTATCATAGTTTTTAATTATCCAACCCAAAACAGCCCCCGGTTTTACTACGACGGCGTGTGTCCGATTTTACAGTGTTCTTCGTGTTTACAGGTTTTAAATCATTAAGTTTGCATAACATATAGATATAGAACATGTGTTTAGTGGATTTTAAAAGTTATGTTAGAAGGATTAACTTTGTTTGCGAACAAGTTTAGAATTAACTAAACTATGTTCTAGTGATTACAAGTTTAAATCTTCGAATAAGATAGTTATATATATATGAATTGAATGATGTTATGAACATCATTACTACCTCAAGTATAGTAGGTAAACCTACTGGAAATGATGAGAAAATAACTTAAGCTTCAAAGGATCTTTGATGGCTTGGAAGTTCTTGAAGCAGAATCATGACACGAAAACAAGTTCAAGTAAGATTACTACTTGATTTAAGGTAGTTATGTTTATAGGAATTAAACCAAAGCTTAGATATGATTATTACCTTGATTAAGAATGAAAAGTTACTGAGATTAGATGAAAGTTCTTGATCTTTGATGAGTTGTTGGATTGGATTAAAAAGATTGGAAGTAATCTTGCAACTTCTTGATTCTAGGTTATTTTTATGATGATTAAAGCTTGTAATTGAAGCTAAATGATGGGGAAAATGCTTGAAGATGATCAAGTATAAAGTTAGGAGTATTTTGAGAGAGAATTGGGTGTGTAAGTATGAGAAAATGAAATGAAGAAATGGTGTGTAAACATAAAAATGTTTTTAGTTTATAAAGAAATAAAAGATTCCTAATTTTGTTTTTTTGCTAAATAATTCATGCTACTTGACAAATGGTTGGTTCCACATATTCCTTAATCATTTAAGGCTGCTAAGGATCAGATTTTTATTGGTATATATCAATAGTAAATACATCTAGAAGCTAGGTATAATACAAGTGCAAATACCGAGCGAATACGAGTAGAATTCTTGATGAAAACAAATGGGAATACAATTGTGATTATTTTTGTTAAGTAAGAGTGTTTTGATATATGTATTGAAGTTCTTCAAATGTGTATTAATACATCTTAATACACTATATATATATACATTTTAACTGAGTCGTTAAATCATCGTTAGTCGTTACATGTAAGTGTTGTTTCGAAACCTTTAAGTTAACAACCTTGTTAAATGTAATTAATCCCATTGTTATTATATCTATTGGGATGTTAAATTGTTATATTATCATGATAAGATAGTGTGTTAATATATCTTAATACGATATATAAATATTAAGACGTTATTACAACGATAATCGTTACGTATATATATCATTTCGAAATCCTTAAGTTAGTAGTCTCATTTTATGTATATAGTTCATTGTTAATATACTTAATGAGATACTTAATTATCATTTCATCATATTAAATATATATATAAGTTCATATATATATTATCATGTTATTTACAAGTTATAACGTTCGTGAATCATCGGACAAGTTGGGTGGTCACACATTTACATTAAATTCGTTTCAATTAATCAAGTCTTAAAAAGTTTGATTGCTTAATATGTTGGAAACATTTAATCATGTAAATATTAATATTGTTCAATATATAATCATGGAAAAATCCGGGTCATGACAGTACCTACCCGTTAAAGAAATTTCGTCCCGAAATTTGAAGTAATACATATTCAATGGGCGGTTTTTGTAAACAGTTGTGGATATTTCTGTTTCATCTGGTCTTCTCTTTCCCAAGTAAACTCAGGACCTCTTCGAGCATTCCAACGAACCCTAACTATAGGTATGTTGCTTTGCTTGAGCCGTTTGACTTCACGATCCATGATTTCGACAGGCTCTTCTATAAAATGCAGTTTCTCGTCGATTTGGATTTCTTCAAGAAGAATAGTGAGATCTTATTTTGCAAGGCATTTCCTTAGGTTCGAGATGTGAAAGGTATTGTGTACTCCAGCAAGTTGTTGTGGTAGCTTAAGTCGATAAGCCACCGGTCCAATACGTTCGATGATCTTGAATGGTCCTACGTATCTTGGGTTCAATTTACCCCTCTTACCAAAGCGTATCACACCTTTCCAAGGTGACACCTTTAACATAACCATGTCATCAACCTAAAATTCTAACGGCTTCCTTCGAACATCAGCATAGCTCTTTTGACTACTTTGGGCGGTTTTCAATCTCTCCTTGATTTGCACAATCTTTTCAGTAGTCTCCTGTATGATCTCGGGACAAGTCAGTTGTCTGTCACCTACTTCATTCCAACAGATAGGAGATCTACACTTTCTTCCGTAAAGTGCTTTGAATGGTGCAGCATTAATACTCGTATGATAACTGTTGTTATACGAGAATTCTGCCAATGGTAAATATTTATCCCATCCATTTCCGAAATCGATCACACATGCTCTAAGCATGTCTTCAAGAGTCTGAATGGTCCTTTCACTTTGCTCATCGGTTTGAGGATGATATGCAGTGCTCATATCCAGACGAGTCCCTAGAGCTTCATGTAGTGATTACCAAAACCTTGACGTAAACCTACTATCGCGATCAGATATAATGGAGATAGGTATGCCATGTCTTGAAACAACTTCCTTCATGTATAATCGTACCAATTTCTCCATCTTATCCATTTCCTTCATAGGTAGGAAATGTGCAGATTTGGTGAGACGATCGACAATTACCCAAATGGTGTCATAACCCCATGCAGTCTTTGGTAGCTTCGTGATGAAATCCATGGTGATACATTCCCATTTCCATTCTGAGAATACTGGTTGTTGAAGCAGACCTGGCGGTTTCTGATGTTCCACCTTGACTTTGGAGCAAGTCAAACATTCTCCGATGTACGTTGCAATATCAGCTTTCAAATTTGGCCACCAAAAGTGTGCCTTAAGATCTTGATACATCTTTCCAGCTCCTGGATGTATCGAGTATCTCGTCTTATATGCCTCATCCAAAACCAATTTTCTTAACCCTTTAAACTTCGGTACCCAAATGCGTCCAGTGAAGTATCGGGTTCCGTCTTCCCGTGTAACAAGCTGTTTATCTAACCCTTTAAGCATCTCATTTCCAAAGTTTTCTTCAGAAAGAGCTCCTTGTTGAGCCTCCTTAATTTGTGTAGTGAGGTTCGTACGAATCTTCATATTCATTGATCGTACTCGGATCGGCTCTCTTTCCTTCCTGCTTAAAGCATCTGCTACTACATTTGCTTTCCCAGGATGATAGCAAATTTCACAATCATAGTCGTTTATCAGCTCGACCCACCTACGTTGCCTCATGTTCAGTTGTTTTTGGTTGAAGATATGTTGAAGGCTTTTATGATCGGTATACACAGTACATTTAACCCCGTACAAGTAGTGTCTCCAAATCTTTAATGCAAACACCACTGCTCCCAATTCTAGATCATGAGTCATATAATTTTGTTCATGAACCTTCAGTTGTCGGGATGCATATGCAATAACCTTCTTTCGTTGCATGAGGACACAACTAAAACCTTGTCGCGAGGCGTCACAATAAATTACAAAATCATCGTTTCCTTCAGGTAACGATAGAATAGGCGATGTAGTCAACTTCTTCTTCAATAATTGAAATGCGGCTTCCTGCTCAGAAGTCCATTCGTACTTTTTCCCTTTGAGTGTTAATGCTGTCAATGGTTTGGCTATCCGGGAAAATCCTTGAATAAACCTTCTGTAATATCCAGCAAGACCCAAAAATTAGCGCGTTGGAGTCTTTGGGGTCTCCCACTTTTCAATGGCTTCAATCTTGGCTGGATCAACCTGAATTCCTTTACTACTGACAATGTGACCAAGGAACTGTACTTCCTTCAGCCAAAAGGCGCACTTGGAAAACTTTGCGTATACTTGTTCTTTCTTTAACAGTTCCAGCACCAACCTTAAATGTTGTTCATGTTCTTCTTTATTCTTAGAATAAATAAGAATGTCATCAATAAAGACGATAACAAACTTATCTAAGTATGGACTGCATACCTTATTCATGAGGTCTATGAATACAGCTGGTGCATTTGTCAGCCCGAACGGCATGACTAAAAATTCATAATGACCGTAGCGTGTTCGAAATGCGGTTTTTGGAATATCTTCTTCTTTGACACGCAACTGATGATAACCCGATCTTAGATCGATTTTGGAGTAAACACGTGATCCTTGCAGCTGATCAAACAAGTCATCAATTCTCGGTAATGGGTACCGATTCTTGATAGTTAACTTGTTTAATTCGTAGTAATCTATACACATTCGGAAGGATCCATCTTTATTCTTGACGAATAAAATTGGAGCTCCCCACGGTGAAGTACTCGGTTGAATGAATCCACGGTCCAGTAATTCTTGTAACTGGCTTTGTAACTCTTTCATCTAAGATGGTGCAAGTCTTTATGGAGCACGAGCCACTGGTGCAGCTCCTGGTACTAGATATATTTGAAATTCTACAGATCTAAATGGAGGTAATCCCGGCAACTCTTCCGGAAAGACTTCAGGAAAATCTCTTGCCACAGGCACGTCGTTGATGCTCTTCTCTTTTTCCTTCATTTCGACTTTATTAACATGTGCTAGGATAGCATAGCACCCTTTCTTCAAGCACTTTTGGACTTTCAAGCAGCTAATGAGTTTTAGCTTTGAGTTACCCTTCTCTCCATATATCATTACTGCCGTTTTATCCTTACGAGGAATGCGAATTGCCTTCTTGGCACACACAACCTTAGCTCCTATTTTGGACATCCAGTCCATGCCGACTATTACATCAAAACTTCCTAATTTTACGGGTATCAAATCAATTTTAAATGTTTCTCCGGCTAACTTTATTTTACAATCACGGCAAATTTTATCGACTTTAATTAGTTTACCATTAGCTAACTCAATCATGTACTTAGCATCTAGAGGTAATGATGAACAATTCAATTTAGAGTAAAAGTCTCTACACATGTAACTTCTATCGGCACCAGTATAAAATATAATAGATGTTGATAAGTCATTAATGGTAAACGTACCCGTAACAAGCTCTGGGTCTTTACATGCCTCTCTAGCATTAATAACAAATGCTCTTCCCCGTGCAGGTCCGTTATTCTTCTCTGGATTCGGGCACTGGCTCTTAATATGACCCTGTTTCCCACACCCGTAACAAGTAACAGTAGCCAGGGCAGTTCTATTTGCATTGGTGGCAGGAGTCTTAGTGCCATTTGTATTTGTAACAGGAACCCAACAATCTTCAGCAAGATGACCCCTTTAATTACATTTGTTGCACACCACATTGCAAAAACTAGTGTGATGTTTGTGGCATCTGTTACATAAGGGATTACACCCTTTGTAACCCGAGCTTGAACCACTACCCGCACCTTGCGTGGTTTCCTGTTTCTTGAGAGATTGTTGCTGGTGACCTCGATCACTGTTTCCATCCCACTTTCTTTTGTTATCCGATACCTTGGCATCGGTATTTGATGCGTTCTTATCTAGGATGATCTGATCTATTAGCTCATTTGCCATGGTGATAGCTTCATGAATTGTCTTAGGTTTGGATGCTGTAACATTGGCCTTGATGTTCTCTGGCAGACCATCTTTGTACAATTCAATCTTTCGCTCTTCCGTTGGTACCAATTCAGGACATAACAAGGCTAATTCCATGAATCGCATGTTATAGTTGGTAAGTTTCGTTCTGACAACTTTCAAATTTTGTAACTCGGCTTCCATCTTCCTAATCTCGTTCCTTGGGCAGTATTCGTTGATTAGCATATTTTTCAATTCCTCCCAAAGAGTATCATATGCTTCATCGCCCCCTACAGCTTTTACATAGTTTTTCCACCATGTAAGTACACCATCCTGTAATGTGCATGAAGCAAACTTTGTCCGATCCCCTTCCGCACAACCACTGATTTTAAATACGGACTCCAGTTTTTCGAACCATCGGGTTAAACCGACTGGTCCTTCTGTTCCACTGAATGATGAAGGTTTGCAACCTTGAAATGCTTTATATGAGCATCCAACATGAGGGTTTATGTTGTTTGCTGCTGCTCTTGCCGCTTCGACCCAAAGCATTCGGTCGTTTACGCGTTGGTTGATAAGCTTCTCAATTTCTTGTTCCGTCATTCGATTTAATCGAGCCATATTTCTTCAATAAACATATAAGATAATTAATCACATAGAATATTATAGATGTAGCAAGTAATTAATGGTACATCCTGGCATATTAATAATATGAACCAATTATTATAAAAGTATTTTCTTCTTATTAGCATTTTATAATTGTAGCTCGGGTAGTACCTACCCGTTAAAGTTCATACTTAATAGCTAGTACACAAATTAACTACTACAATCATGATAATATTTTATCATGAAAAACTTAATGCATTAATACTTCACGCTTATTCTTTTGGTACAATATTTGACAATAATTCAATACCACTATTTACATAAAACATATGTAAGATGAAATATAGTACATGATATATTATTATATAAGGCGTGAAGTCGAATAGCTGCAAAAATAGATTAGAAACGATGAGGCTTCCTTGTGAATTCAAAGAAATCTGGGAAATCATAGAATTTTCGCTTCCCTACTGTCAGAGTGCGTATTTCAGCGGTAAGTCTAGGTTTTGGTTGGGGTTCAGTAGATGATATTTCTGTAGTATTGGTAAGACATGATTGACTAGGTGTGGTAATATCGGGAGCACTTGGTACAATAATTGTTTTATTAGTTTCTGCTTTTGGAATTTCTGGGTTGTCGATTATAGGTTCCTCTTCTGGTTCCTCTGGGAATTGCGAGTCTTCCAAAAATGCATCTGGCTCCAGGTCATCATCGTCATCAGTTATATAGATGATTGATACACCTTCCTTCAGGTCATCGTCGTTATCAGATAAGTCGATGATTGGTACATTTGCTGGAGATTCAACTTCGGAGTCGCTGAATGTGATAATGAGATTGGTGCTAGAAGTAGACATCTATCACACATTAACTACCACATTAGTAATATACCACATAATATTTACATATTATAATATTTAATTTCTGACCAAAAATGATAAGTAATGGTTTTCAAAAACAAGTTCGGTCAAAGTCCAGACTCACTAATGCATCCTAACAAATACCGGTCAGACACACTAATGCAATTTCTGGTTCGCTAAGACCTCTGCTCTGATACCAATTGAAACGACTCGTCCATATTACTATAAACGCAGTACGTTATTCTTTGGTCCCATAGCGAGATATTTGACCTCTATATGATACATTTTAGAAAATATTGCATTCGTTTCATAAAAAGACACACCCTTATTATACATATGCATGTTTTAAACAAGTGGGCGATTATTTAAGAAATAATCCCCATAATACATCGGTTTCCAAATACTACACACATGACATAATGGTCGAATATAATACATGATAAAGGTTTTATTGAATGCAACACTTCATTTAAACAAAAGCATGAGACTCCATGCACAGCTTGCTCAGATAATGCAACTGCGGAAGACTTTCTTAAGGACCTGAGAATAAACATGCTTAAACAGTCAACACAAAGGTTGGTGAGATATATAGGTTTAAATCTAGCATCGATATAAATATAGACCACAAGATTTCATAGTTATAAATATTTCAATAAAGATATTCTTTAAGTTGTTGAGCGCTTCGATAACCATACTTAACCATAAATATGGCATATTCCCTTTATTATGAAATCTCCCTACACTGTACCAAGTGTAGTAAAAACTAAGTACTATGCAACCGTTTACGATACTAGAGCGACTAGCCCGGTTGGGGTTGTGAAACCCGATAGATCTATCAATAGGCTTCGCGCTTACATGTTCTTACAACATGTAAATATTAGTTACCAAGCTATTAGGGAAGATATGTAATGTGGTACAACTCAACGTAGAATATATTTTAAGTACTTGTATCCATGGCGTAAAACATAAAATGCATGTATTCTCATCCCAAAATATTTGTAGAGTTTAAAAAAATGGGACTATATACTCACGGTAGTAAAAGTATATTAATAATAAGTTTTCAGCTTATTAAAAATATGGCCGTCGTCCTTGGATTCACGAACCTATAACAATAATAATGATTCAGATAATAATACGATATGTGAATAAAATAAAACAAGTTCATAGAATATTTATATATTAATTTTTAACATTTTTATGTTAGTAGTCCTTTGTTAGTAGCCCAAAATAGTCTGAAATGTCCAACAGTCCAATAATTGGTATATATATAATCTTAGAATTACCCCACGACGTATTGTATACGTATTGTCTTTGCATCAACCCAGAGACGTATTGTATAAGTATTGTATTTGCATCAACCCAGAGACATATTGTATACATATTGTCTTAGAATTTATAAAAACTTATTGTATACTTATTGTCTTAGGATTTATCAAAACGTATTGTATACTTATTGTCATGGAATGTACCAAGATTATTATATATATATATATATATATATATATATATATATATATATATATATATATATACAATCTCGGAATTAACTAAGATTATAATATTTTGTTATACTAATGATAACATGTCCAAATATATATAGGAAAAGTTAGCAAGGATATGGTTAATATAGTTTTTACAATATAAATTTCGTCCATACAACGTTAATTTTAGCAGATTTTGTTTTGCTCGCCAAATATTCATTACAACTCCGTTTAAAGTGAATCAAATTGCTATGGTTTTATAATGAACTGTAGTATTTAGAACTAAACTGAAAAAGTAGTGGTTTATAGTCGGAGTTACAGGTTACAAGTCATATTTGAAAGAGGTAGTCATTTCCGTCGAAAAAATGACTTCTTGATGACCATTTTGAAAAACATACTTCCACTTTGAGTTTAACCATGATTTTTGGATAGTTTCATGTTCATAAGAAATATCATTTTCATAAGAAATATCATTTTCTCAGAAGAACAACTTTTAAATCAAAGTTTATCATAGTTTTTAATTATCCGACCCAAAACAGCCCCCGGTTTTACTACGACGGCGTATGTCCGATTTTACAGTATTCTTCGTGTTTACAGGTTTTAAATCATTAAGTTAGCATATCATATAGATATAAAACATGTGTTTAGTGGATTTTAAAAGTTATGTTAGAAGGATTAACTTTGTTTGCGAACAAGTTTAGAATTAACTAAACTATGTTCTAGTGATTACAAGTTTAAATCTTCGAATAAGATAGTTATATATATATGAATTGAATGATGTTATGAACATCATTACTACCTCAAGTATAGTAGGTAAAACTACTGGAAATGATGAGAAAATAACTTGAGCTTCAAAGGATCTTTGATGGCTTGGAAGTTCTTGAAGCAGAATCATGACACGAAAACAAGTTCAAGTAAGATTACTACTTGATTTAAGGTAGTTATGTTTATAGGAATTAAATCAAAGCTTGGATATGATTATTACCTTGATTAAGAATGAAAATTTAGTGAGATTAGATGGTAGTTCTTGATATTTGATGAGTTGTTGGATTGGATTAAAAAGATTGGAAGTAATCTTGCAACTTCTTGATTCTAGGTTGTTTTTATGATGATTAAATCTAATTGAAGCTAAATGATGGGGAAAATGCTTGGAGATGATTAAGTTTGAAGTTAGGAGTATTTTGAGAGAGAATTGGGAGTGTAAGTATGAGAAAATGAAATGAAGAAATGGTGTGTATGCATAAAAATGTTTTTAGTTTATAAAGAAAGAAAAGATTCCTAATTTTGTTTTCTTGCTAAATAATTCATGCTACTTGACAAATGGTTGGTTCCACATGTTCCTTAATCATTTAAGGCTGCTAAGGAGCATATTTTTATTGGTATATACCAATAGTAAATACATCTAGAAGCTGGGTATAATACGATTGCAAATACCAAGCGAATACGAGTAGAATTCTTGATGAAAACAAATGGGAATACAATTGTGATTATTTTTGTTAAGTAAGAGTGTTTTGATATATGTATTGAAGTCCTTCAAATGTGTATTAATACATCTTAATACACTATATATATATATATATATATTCATTTTAACTGAGTCATTAAATTGTTATTATATCTAATGGGATGTTAAATTGTTATATTATCATGATAACATAGTGTGTTAATATATCTTAATACGATATATAAATATTAAGACGTTATTACAACGATAATCGTTACATATATATATCGTTTCGAAATCCTTAAGTTAGTAGTCTCATTTTATGTATATAGTTCATTGTTAATATACTTAATGAGATACTTAATTATCATTTCATCATGTTAAATATATATAAGTTCATATATATATATATATATATATATATATATATATATATATATATATATATATATATATATATATATATATATATATATATATATATATATATATATATATATATATATATATATATATATTATCATGTTATTTACAAGTTATAACGTTCGTGAATCATCGGACAAGTTGGGTGGTCACACGTTTACATAAAATTCATTTCAATTAATCAAGTCTTAAAAAGTTTGATTGCTTAATATGTTGGAAACATTTAACCATGTAAATATTAATATTGTTCAATATATAATCATGGAAAAATCCGGGTCATGACAGTACTGTAGCAGCCCATAATCTGGCCTGGTATCCGTCCCCTGCGACCGCATGATAATCACACAATCAAACCATGCGATCGCATGGATTGATTTGACTGGTCAGGTACCTTTGACCATCAAATTAGGGTTACGGAGTATTATTAATTATTATTATTAATTAACCCTAATTAGGTTTTAATTAATTAATTAGTTTTTAATATTAGTTTTAGTTTTATTTTTTAATTTGTAATATTAAGTTTTATTTAGTTTTATTAATTTATAAAATTAATACTTTTATAAAATAATAATATAAAAATAATATATTTATAAAAATTATATTTTTATAACTTTAAGTTTTATTTTTAACTTTTGTATCTTTTTATTTGTTTATTTTGTAATTTGTATTTTTATCGTTCATAATTAGTTCGTAACTTAGTATTTTTCCGTAGTTATTTTATTTCTAGATTTTTAGGCTTTGTCGTAAAATCCCTTAAGTGCTTTTTCTTTAGACTAAGATTTAGGTGCTTTAGGATTTTGCGACGCCGTTTTAAGATTTTAGTGCCTTTTAAGTTATTGCCGTTTTGGATATAGAATTCCTTTAAGCTTTAATACCTTTAGACGCAAATTTTTAATATTTAGTTTTTAGACTTTTAAGTTTCGACGCTTTACTTTCTTTTTCTTATTTTTTCGACTTTTATTTTTCGACGCTTATTTTTGACCTTTTATTTTTCGACGTTTTTCAACGCATTCTTTTTCTTTCTTATTTCTCGACGCTCTAGTTCTTTAGGACATAGAATTTTCTTTATTTTCTTTAAACTTCGGCGAAAAATTATATTAAGTGGTTAAATTGATAGACATCCAAAATATTCTGATTCGTAGTAATAGTTGGATTTGTTAGTGGCGAGTTGTGGGCTTCCGATTTAAAGGGTCCTGGCTACCTGCTGCATCTATTGGCTATTCGAAACGTGGGCAAAATCAGAAAATTCTATTAATTTGATAACTTATATAATTTTTATCTTTATAACTAATCGGATATTCAGTGAATGCACCGAGCAAAACGTTCACCACCTTTCATACGTTCACCACCTGTAACTCGATCAAGACATCTAGCCAACATTGTCGTCGTTGATTTTTCTTTAGAATCGTCATCCAGTCGACCAAGTACTCCAATTCAAATTTTCGATAATCCATTTTTTGAACCCGACCTCACAATTGAGAATCCGGAGGATATTCAGGGACAATTCAGAGATCCTGAACCACTAATCATTCCTCCTGAACCATAAACCACTCATCCAGAGATTGTCGAGGAAGACACCATTAAGTCAGAATCCTCTAGTGATTCAGATTCAACAATTTTAATCATGAAAAATCTGGAACCTCTAAGTATGGAAGACCGAATGAGGGCTAAACGCACTGGCCAAGGTCACGCAATTACTCAACCAGACATTAATGCACCAGATTATGAAATCAAAGGACAAATCCTACACATGGTAACAAATCAATGCCAATTTAGTGGTGCGCCGAAGGAAGATCCAAATGAACATCTTCGAACCTTTAATAGGATCTGTACACTATTCAAAATCAGAGAAGTTGAGGATGAACAGATCTATCTCATGTTATTTCCCTGGACTTTAAAGGGAGAAGCCAAAGATTAGTTAGAATCGTTACCTGTGATGACCCAGAAATTTCTGACCAAATTTAAACTTAATCTATAACGTTTCCGACACGATAAGCAAAGTCTGTAATGTTGAGTCACGAAAGTTTTGGAACTATATTCATGTAATCAATAATTCTTTGACTGTTCTCGAAGATTTACGAACAATATATATATAACTTAATGTGCATATATATATATATATATATATATATATATATATATATATATATATATATATATATATATATATATATATATATATATATATATATATATATATATATATATATATATATATATATATATATGATTTCAAGTTATTTAGTAAACGATATTAACATACGATTATTGATTCGGTTAATATTTAGATAAGTTAACTAAAACGTTTAAGATGAACCAGTAAAACACTAATTTGCTACAGTATTTTCGAATTGCTACAGTACCCGAAAAGCTACAGTGTTTTCGAAAATCACTATTTGCTACAGTAAAAAAACTTTGCTGCAGTAACTTTGCTACAGTAAAACACTATTTCAAAATGAAAATGTATATATGTATATGTATATACTACGAGACGATGATTTATAGAAGTAAATGACCAAAACACTCAAATGTATAAGTTACATCTCGAGTGGTACAGTTTATGGATAATTTAAGTCTAATTTTTGACAAAGGTACGACTCACGAAAAGAAAAATACAAGTTTTCTCAGCGTACGAAGGGACATTCAAAAAACCGGAACCGGGACATAAGTCGAGTGATGACGTACGACTTATCGGAACAAAAATTACACGTCAACTATGCACGTGAATTTAATATAATATATAATTAATTATATAAATTATATAAATTATATTTATATTTATTTAATATGTTGACAAACAAAAAGTTAAAACAATGTGAGCTGTAAAACTCACCCATTCGATCGCATGGGTATAAGCCTGGAAAGCCATGCGATCGCATGGCAACCAGGGACAGGCCAAGTACTATAAATTGCTCGATCTGTGGCTCGATTTACACAAACATATAATAATATTACTCCGTAACATATTATTAATTATATTTATTATTATATTTATATTATTATTATTATTATTATTATTATTATTATTATTATTATTATTATTATTATTATTATTATTATTATTATTATTATTATTATTATTAAAGATTAATATTATTATTAATCTTATTATTAGTAGTATGAGTATTATTATTTATACATAAAATACTACGACGAGGTCATGAGCGTGTCACTTTCAAAATATGTTTTCGAGCGGGATAGAGCTAAGGAAATTATGGGTTATAGCTATGGAGGTTATGGGTAATGTACGTGGGTATTATTGGCAAATCAAACCTAGTGTTTATCATCTCTGTTGCGTCTACGTACTTTCCTGCAATATTGAATCACAATATTGATACGTGAGCATTCATATCTTATCTTTTATATATTAATTGTGTATCCATGTCTAGTGCTCGAGTAAATATATGTTTATGTATGCTTGTATGCTAAATTTCATCGTTAACAGTTTATAATGAATCACGAATTAAATACAAATATTACTGATAAAAGGTATATGATATGCATGTCGTTGGAAAGCTGGCGAAAAATCAATAACTTTTCATTTAGAAACCGTGTAATTTTGGTGAACGAATTAAAAGTTATGATCAACTGAATTATGATTAACGTTAATTGAAATTGCTTTTGAATCTGCAATTGATATTTAAACAACTTGTTAATAAGATTGATAAAGTGGATTTTTGAATATTACCAGCAGAGTAAATGAATCCTTATATAGGACACGTCTCGTTTTGTTAAACAACTGTCAAAATTGACTTTTTGAAACAACTTTGGATAACTTTTGTATGTTGATCTCGAGCATTAGGATTGTGTAACACTATGACCTGACCTAGCTTAATAGACATTTATTGACCAACATATGTTCACTAGGTTGAGATCTACGGTTATTTGGTAATCCGAGTTTCAGTCACATTTTGGTAAACGACTTTATATGCTGCTAAGGTGAGTTTCATTTGCTTCCTTTTTAATTGCTTTTGCAACCTATATTTTTGGGCTGAGAATACATGCACTTTATTTTAAACGCAATGGATACAAGTACATACTAAATTCTACACCGATTTTGAACCAGAAATCCCTTAGCTTTGGTAACTAGTAACTGCCGGTTATAAGAACTGGTGGACGCGAGTAGTAGTAGATGGATCCATTGGGCTTGATATCCCCGTCCGAGCTAGAGCGCTAGCCTTTTAATAGACGTATGCTATTTGAGAAGCGTACATGTTGGTTTGCGTGTATTATTAAGATGATTATACAAAGGGTATAAATTATATATTCGTTAAGTTTAGTTACCAGGGTGCTCAATCTTGTAGAATATTTTGATAAACGTTTCGGATGAAACAACTGAAATCTTGTGATCCACCTTTATGTACAGATTATGCAAGACATTAAAACTATGAACTCACCAACCTTTATGTTGACACTTGTTAGCATGTTTATTCTCAGGTTCCCTAGAAGTCTTCCGCTATTTGCTTATATGTTAGACAAGCTATGTGCATGGAGTCTTACATGGCATATTTATCAAAGAAACGTTGTATTCACCAAATCATCATCATGTATCTTATTTTGACTGCGTTGTCAACGGAAGTACTATTGTAAACTATTATTTACGGTGATTGTCTATATGTAAAAATTATCAGATGTCTAAAACCTTTGATTTAAATATTCATTTATGGTGTGCCTTTTCAAAAGAATGCAATATTTACAAAACGTATCATATAGAGGTCAAATACCTCGCAATGAAATCGATGAATGACGTGTTCTGATGTCAGAGCAGAGGGGTATAAAATAGTTATTATTTTACTAGAAAAATACTATTAAATACGATACAATTTTACACAAGATATTTATTTATTTATAGAATGGATATACTTAAACCTTGCTACAACACTTATAGGCAGTGTACCTAATCGTACAGTAGTGTAGTTTTTAGTAAGTCCGGTTCGTTCCACAGGGAAATCTTTAAACAAAGCTCAACGCTATATTAGTTTACTTTTATAAAAATACAAATATATATATATAAGTAATATTATTATTATAAAGGGGGGTTTTTACCGTTTAATGACCGGTTTGTCGATTTTAAAACTTTTAGTCGCAGTTAAAACCTAATGTAAAATATAAAATAAATACAAGACTTTTAAATTAAAGCGTAAAGTAAATAACGATAATGAAATTGCGAATAATAAAAATGCGATAAAATTAAATTGCGATAATTAAAAGTACGATAATTAAAAGTGCGATTAAATAAAATAACAATAAATAAAAGTGCGATAATTAGAAGTGCAATTAAATATAAAATAAAGGAAATAAAATATGAAATAAAAGAATTATGCTTATTTAAACTTCCGTAATCATGATGTTTGACGTGTTGATTTTAGTTTTATGCCCATGGGTTAATTGTCCTTTGTCCTGGATTATTCAATATGTCCGTCTGGTTTTTGTCCATAACAGTCCATCAGTCATAAATATAAATTGCAAGTGTCCTTGTCAAATTATTATTATACCTGAAGATAAATATTCCAACTAATTGGGGATTCGAATTGTAACAAGGTTTTAATACTTTGTTTAATGAATACACCAGGTTATCGACTGCGTGTAAACCAAGGTTTTACTACTTTGTTAACAATTACACCAATTACCCTTGAATGTAATTTCACCCCTGTTTTGATTATTCTAGTGGCTATTAATCCATTCCCGTGTCCGGTTAAATGAACGATTATTCGTACATATAAATACCCCGCCCATCGTGTCCGATCGAGTGTATATGGTAATTTATAGGGACGCCCAATTGTAAATCTTTATATTAACATTAACAAACTTTCATTTAGTTAAACAAATATAAAGCCCATTAATAGCCCATAGTCTAGTTTCCACAAGTGTCGTTCTTTTATCCAAACCCCAATTATGGTACAAAGCCCAATTACCCAATTTTAGTAATTAGCCCAACATCATGATTACTTCGTTTTAAATAAGCATAATAATAACTTAGCTACGAGACATTAATATAAAAAGGTTGAACATAACTTACAATGATTAAAAATAGCGTAGCGTTACACGGACAGAATTTCGACTTACACCCTTACAACATTCGCTAACATACCCTTATTATTAGAATTATAATTAAAATTAAAATATAAATTATAAATATAAATATAAATCGTATATATTGAGAGAGATATATTATGTGTTAAACTCGTCAGAAAACTGGCTTTTTATAGGACCTGACCAACAATCTCACACCATGCGACTCGCATGGTTTTGTGCTTCTGGCCATGCGAGTCGCATGGCCACCCTGAATTCAGCCAACTACTTTTGTTTTCTTCTTGCCGACGTAATATAATAATAATAATATATATAATATATAATTATATATAATTATATATATATTATATTATATTCTTGTGCATAGTAGACTAGATATTTTTGGTCCGTTGCGTCGGGCGTTTCTTCTTGGCTCAGGTCCCGGTTCCGGATTTTCGGACGTCCTCGCGTATTATTTTAAATCGCGTACTTTGCGTTCCGCAACTTGTACTCTTGTCATTTTGAGACGTTCCTTATAAATATTTTGAACCTTTTTAATTGTATCTTGTACTTTTTAGCTCTTTGGACCTTTTTGTCTTCAATTTGTCGAATCTGCCTTTTGTCTTCACTTTTAATATTTAAACGAATATCTCTTGTAAATAGAACAATTGCAACTAAAAGCTTGTCTTTCTTGAGGAATAATGCTATGAAATATATGTTCGTTTTTAGCATTATCAAATATTCCCACACTTGAGCGTTGCTTGTCCTCAAGCAATATTGTCTTGAAATACTAGAATCACTTTTTTATTCTTCACACTTTGTACATCAGTGATTTCTATACGGCGGTATAAACAATGGTAGTAACGATATGGTTTACAGTCCCACATGACTATAAAAATTTAGATCCATTAAGGAAATTGGATCTTTATGAAAACATTTGATCTTTTGAAAATTAAATCTAGTTTTTACCCTAGATAAGTTTTCCGGAATAACCCTTTACCGGTGTTTGCAAAATATTTTTGTGGGTTTGGTGGGTTTCAGATTTGAAAATTTTAGCTCAAAACTTGCGGTTTTGTGTCACCCACTTGCTAACCTTGTATTTGGAAAGCAACACGTCCAGTTTACTTGTTCCGTATATTACCTTTCGGCAAACTACCGTCCGGTTGTAAAGGAAAGCGTTGAACAAGCAACTGTTTAAGGCAATGTCCCGTGACATGCTTTTGATTATGTCTATAACGTGTCGGACGCAATTACTATCCTTGGTAGGAGCAATAGTAAAGCTCACCCTTATAATTTTTTCGGTCTGGCACAAGGTCCTGTCTTTGACCATGTTATGCAACCACCGTTCTTACGGTTGACACCCGATTTAGTTCAGGTGACCTAATGAATTCCAGGTGAATTCCTAGGATTTTACGTTCAATGGTAATGAACGCATTGAAAATAGGGTTTTCAGAAAACAAATCGGTTTGTATTTTTGATCAAAATATTTTCTCGTTCACGCTCGAGTTTAGATATCATTGAATTCCATGAGTTTGAATTCTCAATCTTTAAGGTCAATCTCTAGGATTGAGTAATATCAGTCTTAAAAGCTGATTTTTAATCTTTAAGGAGATTATCCTTTCTGGGGATCTGATTCATTAGTCTTATCCAGCTAATTTGCACGGTGCCTCCCCATTGTACGAGATAAATCCTTCTCATGGTTAGGATAAATCTGACCACTTGGCGACCCTGTTTAATGCTGAGGTCCGTGGATTTCCTGCTGATTTTAGTGATGACTTTTCTAGATTTTTCGTCAACCTACAGCTGGTCTGAACGACAACTTCATGACCTAAATCAAGAAGCGCGTGTCTTTTTCGGAAGACTTTACTTCCTTTTAGTGATGGAATTGATTCATCGTATAGATCCATCTCTTCTTTTCTTTCATCGGGTAAAACAGTTTAGTTTAGTCCAAAGCAAAAGTATTTTCAGTTATTTGTTACAAATATATGTGGCATATGTTTAAAATAACTTGGTAAATTTTCCCACACTTGGCTTTTTATTTTTCTTTTTATCGTCCTCTATTCCATTTTAAATGAATTTTGACATTTTAGTTTGTTTCTCAATTTATGTCCTTTCCGAGGTAACAATAATTTCGGTATTAAAACCTAGTTTTATCGTTCATAAATATGTATAAACATGATTTGAATTCATTTAATTGAAAATTTTGAAAAATTTTACTAGAATTGGGTAGTCAGTATATAAGACTAGGGCTGTTCTTTTTTATCAGAGAGCACTAGATTCTAATACAACTACTGCTTTACTAGTATTTTTAATGGTAACCAAGTGTTTAATATAAAAATTTTAAAATCCGAAAGAATTTAACCCCTTCCCACACTTAAGATCTTGCAATGTCCTCATTTGCAAGAAATCAGTAACAATTTTAAATTATTGAGGGTGATTTGTGTGAAAATGATTAAATTTTTACCAAAGTTTCCAAATATATTGGCGTTTGTTTGCTGAATGATAAATGGTGCACGTCATTTGTTCATTCCGTCTTGTTGTTATTTCACATACATTTTGCATCATTGTCGTCAAAATTACTTGCTTTTGCTGAACTTAATGCCAGTCTTTGAAAACGCGTTGTTTTACCCTGTTTTGTGCATAAAATAGAATACATACAATACAAATATAATCATACATGCAATTTGAAATGGAACTTTGGCATCCCACTTTCAAACTATAAGAAAAATATTAGTACACAATAATAATAAAATATCCAACATTACATAAACATAATAAAATGTTAAGTGTTTAAAATAAAAAATAAAAATTACCACTTATCTCTACTGATCAGGAGGTGGGTTAGGAGGAAAATTAGGATATGGATCCCAATTCATGTTCGCGTCCGGGTTCCATGGCTGATTATAGGTGTACTGGTATGCTGCGTCATAATCATATGAATCATAGGGTGGTCTCATCTCTGGCTGATGTGCGGGATAGTATGCGGGTCGGGTCGGATAATACATCTCGCCAGGCTGCAACTGGCTTATAATTTGGCGCTGATGATAATCCCATCGGCCATGCTCTCGTTGCCGAGAATGCTCGTAGTCATTCCGGCGTTGCCATGCCTCGTACTGCATATGCCTATCATAGTTCGTCATGTATTCATCCTCCATACGAATACCTAAATCAAGAGCAGTCTCCCGAACAACTCCTATAATGTTGTTCGCCTCCTCCATCTCGTCATCCGAACCTCTCTCTACCTGTCGCTGAGGTCCCTCGTATCTATATACCCGACCACGTCTCATCAATAATACCCTTGCACCGTGATAAAGGTTTGAACTTATAGTTTCACCTCCATGTGACCATTTTCCGCATTTGTGACATTTTTCTAGGTGTCGTGCTCTTCTTTTCGCTGCGGATTTTGATTTTCCTTTACCAAATTGTAACTTATTATCTTCGCATCTGGATCCTTTTCTAACTCCGTCCATTCTTTCTCTGATTACTGATACTATTTCACTCGGGAGTATGTCATTATTACGTTTAGAGATCAAAGCGTGTAGCATTAGACCATGGTTTAGTTCACAGGCAGTCTTCATTTCGTAAAAACCTAAAAAAAATAAAAATTCAGAATGGGGGGAGAAGACTAGTTCTTTAGGGTCTGCTAGGGAAAGACCATACGTGTTCCATTTTCGAGAACTACACGAAAACAGACAATCTAACTCTAACAGAAATACATATTATCCTTTAAAGACTTGATTCTCCCCACACTTAGTTAGCTGTGGTGTCGAAATTGTGATTAACTTCGTTGTCGACTTCCATCGGACCCTGTATGTAATGTTTAACTCTGTGACCATTAACTTTAAATTCAATCCCATTTGAATTTATCAATTCTATCGTTCCGTATGGGAAAACTCTTTTGACTATGAATGGTCCAGACCATCTTGATTTCAATTTTCCAGGAAATAGCTTGAATCGTGAATTGAAAAGAAGAACTCTGTCTCCTTCTTTAAATTCTTTTGAACTTCTGATTCTTTTATCATGCCATTTCTTCGTTCTTTCTTTATAGATTAACGAATTTTCGTATGCTTCATGTCTTAATTCTTCTAATTCGTTTAGTTGACTTAATCGTAGACGTCCGGCTTCATGTAAATCAAGATTACATGTCTTCAAAGCCCAAAATGCTTTGTGTTCAATTTCTACTGGAAGATGACATGCTTTTCCATACACAAGTCTAAAAGGTGTGGTTCCAATTGGAGTTTTGTAGGCTGTTCTAAAAGCCCAGAGTGCATCCTCCAATTTAATGGACCATTCCTTCGGATTTGATCCTACGGTTTTCTCTAGAATACGTTTTAAAGCTCGGTTGGTATTTTCAACTTGTCCACTTGTTTGTGGATGATATGCGGTGGAGATTTTATGAGTTACTCCATATCTTTTAAGAACTTTTTCAAGTTGATTATTACAAAAATGAGTACCCCGATCACTTATTAAAGCTTTCGGTGTTCCAAACCTTGCAAAAAGACGTTTTAAAAAGTTTACTACAACTCGTGCATCGTTAGTTGGGAGAGCTTGTGCTTCCGCCCATTTAGATACATAATCAATGGCTACGAGTATATATAGATTATTATGAGAATTTGGAAATGGACCCATAAAGTCAATACCCCAAATGTCAAATACTTCACATACTTGGATGACATTTTGTGGCATTTCATCACGTTGACTTATTTTTCCGGCCCTTTGACATGCATCACAGGATTTGCAAAGAAGGTGTGCGTCTTTGTAAATTGTAGGCCAATAGAATCCAGCTTCATAAACTTTTCTTGCTGTTAGTTGAGGCCCATAATGCCCTCCTGTTGGTCCTGTGTGACAATGGTTTAAAATTTTACTAGCTTCATCTCCAAATACACATCGGCGTATTATTCCATCGGGACAACTTTTAAACAGATGTGGATCTTCCCAGAAATAGTGTTTTATATCACTGAAGAATTTCTTTCGTCTTTGGTACGATAATCCTTTTTCAAGGAATCCACAAACTAAGTAGTTTGCATAGTCTGCAAACCATGGGATTTCTTTATAATCTATCTTCAATAGATATTCATCAGGAAAGTTGTCTTGTATGGCCGATTCATTCAGAACTTCTAATTCGGGATTTTCAAGACGAGAAAGATGATCAGCGGCGAGATTTTCTGCTCCTTTTTTATCTCGGATTTCAATATCA
Source organism: Rutidosis leptorrhynchoides (assembly GCF_046630445.1). Classification (NCBI taxonomy): domain Eukaryota; kingdom Viridiplantae; phylum Streptophyta; class Magnoliopsida; order Asterales; family Asteraceae; genus Rutidosis; species Rutidosis leptorrhynchoides. The sequence goes on along the minus strand of NC_092334.1, from coordinate 96,217,065 downwards.
AACTCTTGTAAGAGTAAGATCCAACGGATTAATCTTGGTTTAGCATCTTGTTTTGAAAATAGGTATCTAAGAGCAGAATGGTCGGTATAGACCACCGTTTTTGCTAGAACGAGATATGATCGAAATTTGTCAAATGCAAAGACAATAGCAAGGAGTTCTTTTTCAGTAGTTGTATAGTTTGTTTGTGCTCCTTGTAATGTCTTACTAGCATAATATATAGGTTGAAATCGTTTTTCAATCCTTTGTCCTAAAACGGCTCCCATTGCAAAATCACTTGCATCGCACATTAGTTCAAATGGTAGATTCCAATTTGGTGTTATCATGATCGGTGCATTAGTGAGTTTTTCTTTTAGAATATTAAAAGATTTCATACACTCATCTGTAAAGATGAATGGCGCATCCTTTTCTAGGAGTTTATTCATAGGAGTGGCAATTTTAGAAAAATCTTTTATGAAACGTCGGTAAAAACCGGCATGCCCTAGAAAACTCCTAACTCCTCTAACATTGGTGGGATGTGGAAGTTTAGCAATTACATCTACTTTAGCTCTATCCACTTCAATTCCTTCTTTTGAAATTTTATGTCCAAGAACGATGCCTTCTTTAACCATGAAATGGCATTTCTCCCAATTAAGTACTAGATTTGATTTTTCGCATCTAATTAGCATTCGTTCCAGATTAACTAGACATGATTTAAATGTATCACCGAAGACTGAAAAGTCATCCATGAATACTTCCATGCATTCTTCTATCATGTCGTGAAAAATTGCCATCATACACCTTTGAAAGGTTGCAGGGGCGTTACAAAGTCCAAATGGCATTCTTTTGTAAGCAAAAGTACCATAAGGGCACGTGAATGTGGTTTTCTCTTGATCTTCGGGTGCTATTGGAATTTGAAAATATCCGGAAAATCCATCTAGAAAACAATAGTAACTATTTCCGGCTAATCTTTCCAACATTTGATCTATGAAAGGTAAGGGAAAGTGATCTTTTCTGGTGGCGTCATTTAATTTTCTATAATCAATACATACACGCCATCCTGTTACAGTCCTAGTAGGAATAAGCTCATTTTTCTCATTTGTGATGACAGTCATGCCACCTTTCTTAGGCACGCATTGAACTGGGCTTACCCATGGACTATCAGAAATTGGATATATCAAACCTGCATCTAGCAGCTTAATAATCTCTTTCTTAACTACATCTTGCATATTAGGATTTAGTCTTCGTTGGCGTTGCACATACGTTTTATGACCTTCTTCCATAAGGATTTTATGTGTGCAATACGAAGGACTTATTCCTTTAATATCACGAATCTTCCATGCAATGGCTGGTTTATGAGCTTTCAACACAGAAATGAGTTGTGATTTCTCATTTTCAGTAAGAGAAGACGATATTATTACAGGTAATTCAGATTCACCATGTAAATAAGCGTATTCCAAATGGTTTGGAAGTGGCTTTAACTCTAATTTCGGAGGTTCTTCTATCGATGATTTGTATCGATATCTGTCTTCTTCTTTTAGCATTTGAATTTCTTCTGTTGTTGGTTCATATCCATTAGCTATAAGTGTAGCTAACATTTCAGCTTCATCAATTGGTTCATTTCCTTCTCCTAAAGAACATTCTCCTGTTCCTTGTAATTCTGGAAATTCTTTTAATAATTCTGCATGTGCATCTATAGTTTGAATATAATAACATGTATCATCTGCCGATATTGGTTGTTGCATTGCTCTATCAACTGAAAAGGTAACACTCTCATCCTCTATACTTAGGGTCAGTTTCTTACCGAACACGTCTATCATTGCTTTAGCCGTGTTTAAGAATGGTCTTCCTAATATGAGAGGAACTTGAGAATCTTCTTCCATGTCCAAAACAACAAAATCTACTGGGAATACTAAAGTACCAACTTTAACTAGCATGTTCTCCATTATCCCTCTAGGATATTTTATTGATCTATCGGCTAGTTGTATGCTTATTCTGGTTGGTTTTAATTCTCCAAGGTCTAGTTTAGCGTATAGTGAATACGGCATTAGATTTATACTAGCACCTAAGTCTGCCAATGCTTCTATTGAACTAAGACTACCTAGAAAACATAGAATTGTGAAACTTCCTGGATCAGATAGTTTTTCTGGTATCTTATTCAACAGCACTGCTGAACAATTAGCATTCATAGTAACAGCCGAGAGTTCTTCCATTTTCTTTCTATTCGTGATTAGATCTTTCAAGAATTTAGCATACCTTGGCATTCCTGAAATCACGTCAATGAAAGGAAGATTTACATTTATCTGTTTAAACATATCCAAGAATTTGGATTGCTCGGCTTCAAGTTTTTCTTTCTTCATTTTACTCGGATAAGGAAGTGGTGGTTGGTATGGTTTAACATAAGGTTTATTCTTAACTGTGTTATCTTCATTAACCTTTTTAACTACTGGTTCTTTTTCCTTTTCTTTATCAGGTTGTGGTTCTTGTGGAGTAGGAATAGTTTCATCAGAATTTACAGGTATTTCAGGTGGTTTAAGTGTTGTACCACTTCTTGTGGTAATAGCTTTAGCTGTTTCATTCCGGGGGTTAGCATTTGTATCACTAGGTAAACTTCCCGGTTTTCTTTCACCTATTAACCTTGCTAGGTTACTTACTTCTTGTTCCAGATTTTGAATAGAAGCTTGTTGATTTCTAAATGCTTGAGCATTTTGTTCATTGGTTTGTTTTTGAGATGTGAAAAACTGCGTTTGAGTTTCAACTAGCTTCGTCATCATATCTTCTAAATTCGGCTTTTTATCATCGGTTTGTTGTGGTGGTTTGTTTTGAAAATTCGGTCTTTGCTGATTATAAGTATTGTTGGATACTTGTTGATTGCTAGGACCTTGTTGGTTGTTGTATGGAATATTTCGGTTATAATTCTGGTTTTGATTGTAAATCGGTCTTGGCGGTTGATAATTATTCTGATAATTATTTCCAGGCCTTTGGTTTATGTATGAAATATTCTCTCTTTGTTCCATTGTTAATTCAATACTGAGACAATCTTTTGTCAAATGTGGTCCTCCACACTGCTCACAACTAATTCGTATAGCATGAATATCTTTAGTCATCTTTTCCATTCGTCTCTCGAAAGCATCTATCTTTGCTGAAATGGAATCTAAGTCATGGCTAGAATCGGCTCTAGCTGCTTTAGATGATCTAATGATATCTTTTTCTTGGTGCCACTCATGTGAGTGGGAAGCAGTGTTATCAATAATTTTGTAAGCATCAGTTTCGGTTTTCTTCATAATAGAACCACCAGCTGCTATATCTATGTCTTTCCTTGTAGTGATGTCGCATCCTTGGTAAAATATTTGTACTATTTGACAGGTGTCTAAACCATGTTGCGGACATCCTCTTAACAACTTTCCATATCTTGTCCACGCCTCATATAGAGTTTCATTTGGCTTCTGTGTGAACGTAACAATTTCTGCTTGAAGTCTTACGGCTTTAGATGCAGGAAAGAATTGTTTAAGAAATTTGTCAATTAAAACGTCCCATGTATCAATCGCCCCTTCAGGTAACGATTCCAACCAATCTTTGGCTTCTCCCTTTAAAGTCCAGGGAAATAACATGAGATATATCTGTTCATCCTCCACTTCTCGTATTTTAAATAGTGTGCAGATCCTATTAAAGGTACGTAGATGTTCATTTGGATCTTCCTTCGGCGCACCACTAAATTGGCATTGATTAGTCACCATGTGTAGAATTTGTCCTTTGATTTCATAATCTGGCGCATTAATGTCTGGATGAGTAATTGCGTGACCTTGGCCAGTGCGTTTAGCTCTCATTCGATCTTCCATACTTAAAGGTTCCAGATTCTCCATAATTGAATTTGTTGAATCGGTATCACTAGATGATTCTGATTTAATAGTTCGTTCCTCAACAATCTCTGTTTGAATGATTTGTGGTTCCGGAGGAAAGTTTAATGGTTCAGGATCTATGAACCGTTCCTGAATATTTTCTGGATTCTCAATTGTGAGGTTTGTTTCAAAAACTGGATTATCGGAAATTTGAACTGAAGTACTTGGTCGACTGGATGACGATTCTAAAGAAAAATCAACGGCGGTTATATTTGTTAAACGATGTCTTGATCGAGTTACAGGTGGTGAACGTACAAAAGGTGATGAACGTCTTGCTCGGTGCATTCACAGAATATCCTATTAGTTTTAAAAAGGAAAGAAAAATTATAATAAGTTATCCAATCAATAGACTTTTCTGATTTTGCCCACGTTTCGAATAGCCAAAAGATGCAGCAGAGGGGCAGGATTCGTTTGGTCTCAATATAATTGAGGACTGTTTGGCTCCAATAACCCGGTCCACGTACAAATCCAACTATTACTACGAACCAGAAAATTTTGATGTCTATTAATTTAACCACTCAAAATAAATTTTCGTAATTTTAAGAAATTTAGATAAGAAGTAGAAAAAATTCTAAGTCCTAAAACTAGAATAGCGAGAAATAAGAGAGAAAAAGATTGCGCGTCGAAAAATGTCGAAAAAGAAAAATGATTGAAAAATAAAAGGTGACGGAAAATTAAAAGAAACTTATCAAAACTTAAAAATACTTAACTAATTTAACCTTATTACTACAACTAACTTAAAATTATAATCGCAAATTGAAATTACTAATTGGAATGATAATTGATACATAGTAAAAGGTCTAAAAATATTAAAGCTTACAGGAAAAACTAAATCCCAAATGGAAATAACTTAAAAAGAAACTAAAACGTAAAACGGCGTCGCAAAATTCTAAAGCACCTAAATCTTAATTTTAAGGAAATAGCACTTAAGAGAGTTTACGGCAAAGCCTAAAAATCTAAAGTTAAAATAAAATTACGGCAAAAAAAACTAGACTAAAAACTAAGTACGAACGAAGAAAATATAAAAATTACGCTAAAACAATTAAAGGATACAAAAATATAAAAGTTATAAAAAGTTATAAAAATATTAGATTTTATAAAAATATTATTTTTATATTTTTCTTTTATAAAAGTATTAAGTAAATAAATAATAAAAGTAAACAAAAGTAAAAATAACTAAATAAATTAAAAACCTAATTATAATAATAATAATAGAATTAGGGTTTAGTTATAATAATAATATAATATACTCCGTAATAAATGCGAAATTAGGGTTGGATGTGGCCCTGTCAGACCCCTCATGCGAGTCGCATGATTTAAGCCGGGGGGGTCATGCGAGTCGCATGACTAACTGGACCGGTTCAACTGGACAGGTTCAATTTGACAGGTCACGTATATTTAATATTTATTTTCTTTTTTTTTTCTGTTTTTCTATTTAAATATAAATATATATATAATTAAAATAAAACTTAATTTTTAAAACTAAAAATAAACTTAAAATACTTTATAATTTTGTAAAAAGAAAAACTTAAAAATATATTTAAAATACTTTTTTTTTTTTTTCGATTTTAAATGCCCTTTTTTTTTATATCTTTTTAATTTTTAAACAAAAATATAAATTTTACAAAAACTAATTATAACTTAAAAATTAAAAATATGGCGTTTCGCTTCGGCGAATGTTCCCCGGCAGCGGCGCCAAAAATACTTGATGTCAGAGCAGAGGGGTATAAAATAGTTATTATTTTACTAGAAAAATACTATTAAATACGATACAATTTTACACAAGATATTTATTTATTTATAGAATGGATATACTTAAACCTTGCTACAACACTTATAGGCAGTGTACCTAATCGTACAGTAGTGTAGTTTTTAGTAAGTCCGGTTCGTTCCACAGGGAAATCTTTAAACAAAGCTCAACGCTATATTAGTTTACTTTTATAAAAATACAAATATATATATATAAGTAATATTATTATTATAAAGGGGGGTTTTTACCGTTTAATGACCGGTTTGTCGATTTTAAAACTTTTAGTCGCAGTTAAAACCTAATGTAAAATATAAAATAAATACAAGACTTTTAAATTAAAGCGTAAAGTAAATAACGATAATGAAATTGCGAATAATAAAAATGCGATAAAATTAAATTGCGATAATTAAAAGTACGATAATTAAAAGTGCGATTAAATAAAATAACAATAAATAAAAGTGCGATAATTAGAAGTGCAATTAAATATAAAATAAAGGAAATAAAATATGAAATAAAAGAATTATGCTTATTTAAACTTCCGTAATCATGATGTTTGACGTGTTGATTTTAGTTTTATGCCCATGGGTTAATTGTCCTTTGTCCTGGATTATTCAATATGTCCGTCTGGTTTTTGTCCATAACAGTCCATCAGTCATAAATATAAATTGCAAGTGTCCTTGTCAAATTATTATTATACCTGAAGATAAATATTCCAACTAATTGGGGATTCGAATTGTAACAAGGTTTTAATACTTTGTTTAATGAATACACCAGGTTATCGACTGCGTGTAAACCAAGGTTTTACTACTTTGTTAACAATTACACCAATTACCCTTGAATGTAATTTCACCCCTGTTTTGATTATTCTAGTGGCTATTAATCCATTCCCGTGTCCGGTTAAATGAACGATTATTCGTACATATAAATACCCCGCCCATCGTGTCCGATCGAGTGTATATGGTAATTTATAGGGACGCCCAATTGTAAATCTTTATATTAACATTAACAAACTTTCATTTAGTTAAACAAATATAAAGCCCATTAATAGCCCATAGTCTAGTTTCCACAAGTGTCGTTCTTTTATCCAAACCCCAATTATGGTACAAAGCCCAATTACCCAATTTTAGTAATTAGCCCAACATCATGATTACTTCGTTTTAAATAAGCATAATAATAACTTAGCTACGAGACATTAATATAAAAAGGTTGAACATAACTTACAATGATTAAAAATAGCGTAGCGTTACACGGACAGAATTTCGACTTACACCCTTACAACATTCGCTAACATACCCTTATTATTAGAATTATAATTAAAATTAAAATATAAATTATAAATATAAATATAAATCGTATATATTGAGAGAGATATATTATGTGTTAAACTCGTCAGAAAACTGGCTTTTTATAGGACCTGACCAACAATCTCACACCATGCGACTCGCATGGTTTTGTGCTTCTGGCCATGCGAGTCGCATGGCCACCCTGGATTCAGCCAACTACTTTTGTTTTCTTCTTGCCGACGTAATATAATAATAATAATATATATAATATATAATTATATATAATTATATATATATTATATTATATTCTTGTGCATAGTAGACTAGATATTTTTGGTCCGTTGCGTCGGGCGTTTCTTCTTGGCTCAGGTCCCGGTTCCGGATTTTCGGACGTCCTCGCGTATTATTTTAAATCGCGTACTTTGCGTTCCGCAACTTGTACTCTTGTCATTTTGAGACGTTCCTTATAAATATTTTGAACCTTTTTAATTGTATCTTGTACTTTTTAGCTCTTTGGACCTTTTTGTCTTCAATTTGTCGAATCTGCCTTTTGTCTTCACTTTTAATATTTAAACGAATATCTCTTGTAAATAGAACAATTGCAACTAAAAGCTTGTCTTTCTTGAGGAATAATGCTATGAAATATATGTTCGTTTTTAGCATTATCATGTTCGTCCATATGGATTTGGAGCGATCGTCACAGTTGGTATCAGAGCGTTAGTCCTAGCGAACCAGGTCTTGCATGAGTGTGTCTAACTGATAGTTGTTAGGATGCATTAGTAAGTCTGGACTTCGACCGTGTCTGCATGTCAAAAGTTTTGCTTATCATTTCTTGTCGAAAATTACCTGCTTATCATTCCTAGTCTAGACATGTTTTACTGCATTGATTGCATGAATAGTGTATAGACAAAATTCATATCTTAGCGTATCTGTTACTGTAAACTTTTCCTGACATCTTCCGAAAATTTCTCCGTGATTTATGGAATTTGGTATTATATATACATATGTAAATTATGTATTGAAGATTACCAAACTAAATTCTATAATCTAATTCATATCAAAAATTATCTCCCTAATTATATAAGATGGAACCCGTATCTAGTTCAAAATCTTTAAACTCTGACAGCTATTCCGATATGGATATTCACCTGAATTTCGAAGACAGTGTAACCGGAATGGATCAACCAATTAGCCATCATCTATTCTGGATAAATTGGGGATGGGTTCGTAGCCTACTTAACTATTGGAGACAAGAAGAAGGCGATCCCTTCCATCCACCACATTGCCCTCTTAGCGAAGAACCTGAAGCACTTACCGGCGAACCTGTTCGAGATACCATTTTCTCTCTCATTTCCAGAGTATCTCGTCACGATAATATACTCTCTTAAATTCTGGATCTTATTCATCCACTCGTCCGAACCGCCAATCATCCCGGTGTAGTAGAAGAAGTCAACGAGCTTCGCGCTCGGGTAGTGGCTTTGGAGAATATGGTGCAAAGGTTACAAGCACCAGCAGAATCACCGGCATCAACAGTACCACCGACAACAACACCAACAGTACCATTACCACCACCAACAACATTCGCATCACAAGTCTCAACATCACAATATGTACCTCGAACATCAACGTCATACGCATCGTAGTTACCAAGAAATACCAGCAACAATAACTGATGAAGTATTAACTCATTTCCCCTGAAGAAATTTTATGTATATTTAATATATATGAAATTTGAAATCAAAATAAATCTTTTCGTACTAAGCTATTACGCGTGAATTTTAACTGGTAGGTACTACTCGGTTAGTTTATATTACTAATATGCAATGATGTACATCCTTCCTTAACAACTTAACCATTGTTAACTACAATCTCTGTTTCAACTTAATGAATTCCATTTCATAATAAACCAAGTGTATTATTCAATTACATAATTGATTTTACATTTTCATTTTCGATGTACTCGAAACTTTCCAAAAAACATCATCTGTGCCTTGTAAGGTTCACAAACATTCCACGAGCATCAATGAAAGGTCCCGTTCTTATTGATTAAAAACGTTCCATATTAATTGATTTCGTTGCGAGGTTTTGACCTCTATATGAGACCTTTTTCAAAGACTGCATTCATTTTTAAAACAAACCATAACCTTTATTTCATAAATAAAGGTTTAAAAAGCTTTACGTAGATTATCAAATAATGATAATCTAAAATATCCTGTTTACACACGACCATTACATAATGGTTTACAATACAAATATGTTACATCGAAATCAGTTTCTTGAATGCAGTTTTTACACAATATCATACAAACATGGACTCCAAATCTTGTCCTTATTTTAGTATGCAACAGCGGAAGCTCTTAGTATTCACCTGAGAATAAACATGCTTTAAACGTCAACAAAAATGTTGGTGAGTTATAGGTTTAACCTATATATATCAAATCGTAACAATAGACCACAAGATTTCATATTTCAATACACATCCCATACATAGAGATAAAAATCATTCATATGGTGAACACTTGGTAACCGACATTAACAAGATGCATATATAAGAGAAAAATTATCCAATCTTGTTTTACCCATAACTTCTTCATTTTAAATCCGTTTTGAGTGAATCAAATTGCTATGGTTTCATATTGAACTCTATTTTATGAATCTAAATAGAAAAAGTATAGGTTTATAGTCGGAAAAATAAGTTACAAGTCGTTTTTGTAAAGGTAGTCATTTCAGTCGAAAGAACGACGTCTAGATGACCATTTTAGAAAACATACTTCCACTTTGAGTTTAACCATAATTTTTGGATATAGTTTCATGTTCATAATAAAAATCATTTTCTCAGAATAACAACTTTTAAATCAAAGTTTATCATAGTTTTTAGTTAACTAACCCAAAACAGCCCGCGGTGTTACTACGACGACGTAAATCCGGTTTTACGGTGTTTTTCGTGTTTCCAGGTTTTAAATCATTAAGTTAGCATATCATATAGATATAGAACATGTGTTTAGTTGATTTTAAAAGTCAAGTTAGAAGGATTAACTTTAATTTGCGAACAAGTTTAGAATTAACTAAACTATGTTCTAGTGATTACAAGTTTAAACCTTCGAATAAGATAGCTTTATATGTATGAATAGAATGATGTTATGAACATCATTACTACCTCAAGTTCCTTGGATAAACCTACTGGAAATGAGAAAAATAGATCTAGCTTCAAAGGATCCTTGGATGGCTTGAAAGTTCTTGAAGCAGAATCATGACACCAAAATAATTTCAAGTAAGATTTCCACTCGAAATAAGATTGTTATAGTTATAGAAATTGAACCAAAGTTTGAATATGATTATTACCTTGTATTAGAATGATAACCTACTGTAAGAAACAAAGATTTCTTGAGGTTGGATGATCACCTTACAAGATTGGAAGTGAGCTAGCAAACTTGAAAGTATTCTTGATTTTATGTAACTAGAACTTGTAGAATATATGAAGAACACTTAGAACTTGAAGATAGAACTTGAGAGAGATCAATTAGATGAAGAAAATTGAAGAATGAAAGTGTTTGTCGGTGTTTTTGGTCGTTGGTGTATGGATTAGATATAAAGGATATGTAATTTTGTTTTCTTGTAAATAAGTCATGAATGATAACTCATATTTTTGTAATTTTATGAGATATTTCATGCTAATTGCCAAATGATAGTTCCCACATGTGTTAGGTGACTCACATGGGCTGCTAAGAGCTGATTATTGGAGTGTATATACCAATAGTACATACATCTAAAAGCTGTGTATTGTACGAGTACGAATACGGGTCCATACGAGTAGAATTGTTGATGAAACTGAACGAGGATGTAATTGTAAGCATTTTTTGTTAAGTAGAAGTATTTTGTTAAGTGTATTGAAGTCTTTCAAAAGTGTATAAATACATATTAAAACACTACATGTATATACATTTTAACTGAGTCGTTAAGTCATTGTTAGTCGTTACATGTAAGTGTTGTTTTGAAACCTTTAGATTAACGATCTTGTTAAATGTTGTTAACCTAATGTTTATAATATCAAATGAGATTTTAAATTATTATATTATCATGATATTATCATGTATGAATATCTCTTAATATGATATATATACATTAAATGTCTTTACAACGATAATCGTTACATATATGTCTCGTTTAAAAATCATTAAGTTAGTAGTCTTGTTTTTACATATGTAGTTCATTGTTAATATACTTAATGATATGTTTACTTATCATAGTATCATGTTAACTATATATATATATCCATATATATGTCATCATATAGTTTTTACAAGTTTTAACGTTCGTGAATCACCGGTCAACTTGGGTGGTCAATTGTCTATATGAAACATATTTCAATTAATCAAGTCTTAACAAGTTTGATTGCTTAACATGTTGGAAACACTTAATCATGTAAGTAACAATTTCATTTAATATATATATAAATATGGAAAAGTTCGGGTCACTACAGTACCTACCCGTTAAATAAATTTCGTCCCGAAATTTTAAGCAGTTGGAGGTGTTGACGTATCTTCTGGAAATAAATGCGGGTATTTCTTCTTCATCTGATCTTCACGCTCCCAGGTGAACTCGGGTCCTCTACGAGCATTCCATCGAACCTTAACAATCGGAATCTTGTTTTGCTTAAGTCTTTTAACCTCACGATCCATTATTTCGACGGGTTCTTCGATGAATTGAAGTTTTTCGTTGATTTGGATTTCATCTAACGGAATAGTGAGATTTCCTTTAGCAAAACATTTCTTCAAATTCGAGACGTGGAAAGTGTTATGTACAGCCGCGAGTTGTTGAGGTAACTCAAGTCGGTAAGCTACTGGTCCGACACGATCAATAATCTTGAATGGTCCAATATACCTTGGATTTAATTTCCCTCGTTTACCAAATCGAACAACGCCTTTCCAAGGTGCAACTTTAAGCATGACCATCTCTCCAATTTCAAATTCTATATCTTTTCTTTTACTGTCCGCGTAGCTCTTTTGTCGACTCTGGACGGTTTTCAATCTTTGTTGAATTTGGATGATTTTCTCGGTAGTTTCTTGTATTATCTCCGGAACCGTAATCTGTCTATCCCCCATTTCACTTCAACAAATCGGAGACCTGCACTTTCTACCATAAAGTGCTTCAAACGGCGCCATCTCAATGCTTGAATGGTAGCTGTTGTTGTAAGAAAATTCTGCTAACGGTAGATGTCGATCCCAACTGTTTCCGAAATCAATAACACATGCTCGTAGCATGTCTTCAAGCGTTTGTATCATCCTTTGGCTCTGCCCATCAGTTTGTGGATGATAGGTAGTACTCATGTCTAGACGAGTTCCTAATGCTTGCTGTAATGTCTGCCAGAATCTTGAAATAAATCTGCCATCCCTATCAGAGATAATAGAGATTGGTATTCCATGTCTGGAGACGAATTCTTTCAAATACAGTCATGCTAACTTCTCCATCTTGTCATCTTCTCTTATTGGTAGGAAGTGTGCTGATTTGGTGAGACGATCAACTATTACCCAAATAGTATCAAAACCACTTGCAGTCCTTGGCAATTTAGTGATGAAATCCATGGTAATATTTTCCCATTTCCATTTCGGGATTTCGGGTTGTTGAAGTAGACCTGATGGTTTCTGATGCTCAGCTTTGACCTTAGAACACATCAAACATTCTACTACGTATTTAGCAACATCGGCTTTCATACCCGGCCACCAAAAATGTTTCTTGAGATCCTTGTACATCTTTCCCGTTCCAGGATGTATTGAGTATCTGGTTTTATGAGCTTCTCTAAGTACCATTTCTCTCATATCTCCAAATTTTGGTACCCAAATCCTTCCAGCCCTATACCGGGTTCCGTCTTCCCGAATATTAAGATGCGTCTCCGATCCTTTGGGTATTTCATCCTTTAAATTTCCCTCTTTTAAAACTCCTTGTTGCGCCTCCTTTATTTGAGTAGTAAGGTTATTATGAATCATTATATTCATAGATTTTACTCGAATGGGTTCTCTGTCCTTCCTGCTCAAGGCATCGGCTACCACATTTGCCTTCCCCGGGTGGTAACGAATCTCAAAGTCGTAATCATTCAACAATTCAATCCACCTATGCTGCCTCATATTCAGTTGTTTCTGATTAAATATGTGTTGAAGACTTTTGTGGTCGGTATATATAATACTTTTGACCCCATATAAGTAGTGCCTCCAAGTCTTTAATGCAAAAACAACCGCGCCTAATTCCAAATCATGCGTCGTATAATTTTGTTCGTGAATCTTCAATTGTCTAGACGCATAAGAAATCACCTTCGTTCGTTGCATTAATACACAACCGAGACCTTGCTTTGATGCGTCACAATAAATCACAAAATCATCATTCCCTTCAGGCAATGACAATATAGGTGCCGTAGTTAGCTTTTTCTTCAATAACTGAAACGCTTTCTCTTGTTCATCATTCCATTCAAATTTCTTCCCTTTATGCGTTAATGCAGTCAAGGGTTTTGCTATTCTGGAAAAGTCTTGGATGAACCTTCTGTAGTAACCAGCTAGTCCTAAAAACTGGCGTATGTGTTTCGGAGTTTTCGGGGTTTCCCACTTTTCAACAGTTTCTATCTTTGCTGGATCCACCTTAATACCTTCTTTGTTCACTATGTGACCGAGGAATTGAACTTCTTCCAACTAAAATGCACACTTTGAAAACTTAGCGTACAATTCTTCCTTCCTCAATACTTCTAACACCTTTCTCAAATGTTCACCGTGTTCTTGGTCATTCTTTGAGTAAATAAGTATGTCATCAATGAAAACAATGACAAACTTGTCAAGGTATGGTCCACACACTCGGTTCATAAGATCCATGAACACAGCTGGTGCGTTAGTCAATCCAAACGGCATAACCATAAACTCGTAATGACCATAACGCGTCCTAAAAGCAGTTTTTGGAATATCATCCTCCTTTACTCGCATTTGATGATATCCATAACGTAAATCGATCTTCCAATAAACCGATGAGCCTTGTAGTTGATCAAATAAGTCGTCAATTCTCGGCAGTGGATAACGGTTTTTATTGGTAAGTTTGTTCAACTCTCTGTAGTCAATACACAACCTAAATGTACCATCCTTCTTCTTGACAAACAAAACAGGAGCTCCCCATGGTGATGTGCTTGGTCGAATGAAACCACGTTCTAATAGTTCTTGCAGTTGGCTTTGCAGTTCTTTCATCTCACTGGGTGCGAGTCTATAAGGAGCACGAGCTATTGGTGCAGCTCCTGGTACAAGATCTATTTGAAATTCAACAGATCGATGTGGAGGCAGTCCCGGTAATTCTTTCAAAAATACATCGGGAAATTCTTTTGCGACGGGAACATCATTGATGCTCTTTTCTTCAGTTTGTACTTTCTCGACGTGTTCTAGAACAGCATAGCAACCTTTTCTTATTAGTTTTTGTGCCTTCAAATTACTAATAAGATGTAGCTTCGTGTTGCCCTTTTCTCCGTACACCATTAAGGGTTTTCCTTTTTCTCGTATAATGCGAATTGCATTTTTATAACATACGATCTCTGCTTTCACCTTCTTCAGCCAGTCCATGCCAACTATTACATCAAAACTCCCTAACTCTACTGGTATCAAATCAATCTTAAATATTTCGCTACCCAGTTTAATTTATCGATTCCGGCATATATTATCTGCTGAAATTAATTTACCGTTTGCTAATTCGAGTAAAAATTTACTATCCAACGGTGTCAATGGACAACTTAATTTAGCACAAAAATCTCTACTCATATAGCTTCTATCCGCACCCGAATCAAAAAAAAGGTAAACAGATTTATTGTTAATAAGAAACGTACCCGTAACAAGCTCCGGGTCTTCCTGTGCCTCTGCCGCATTAATATTGAAAACTCTTCCGCGGCCTTGTCCATTCGTGTTCTCCTGGTTCGGGAAATTTCTAATAATGTGGCCTGCTTTTCCACATTTATAACAAACTACATTAGCATAACTTGCTCCGACACTACTTGCTCCGCCATTACTAGTTCCGACACCATTTGTTCCTTTCGTTCTATTAACCCCTGGTCCGTAGACCTCACACTTCGCCGCGCTATGACCATTTCTTTTACACTTGTTGCAAAATTTGGTGCAGAACCCCGAGTGATACTTTTCACACCTTTGGCATAGCTGCTTCTGATTGTTGTTGTTGTTGTTGTTGTTGTGGTTATTATTGTTGTTGGGATGATTGTTGTAGTTGCTGTTGTTGTTGTTTTTGTTGTTGTTGTTGTTGTTGTTGTTGTTGCCGTTGTTGTTGGGCCGTTTGTTGTAGTTGCGATTGATGTTGCGATTGTTGGGATAATTGTTGCGATTATTGTTGTAATTGGTGTTGTTGTTGTATTGGTGATTCTTATCACCGTTTTCCTCCCACATTCTTTTGACTTGCTTTACATTGGCCTCTTCAGCAGTCTGTTCTTTAATTCTTTCCTCAATCTGGTTCACTAGTTTGTGAGCCATTCTACATGCCTGTTGTATGGAGGCGGGCTCTTGTGAACTTATATCTTCTTGGATTCTTTCCGGTAATCCTTTCACAAATGCGTCGATCTTCTCTTCCTCATCTTCGAACGCTCCCGGACACAATAGGCACAATTCTGTGAATCGTCTTTCGTATGTGGTAATATCAAATCCTTGGGTTCGTAACCCTCTAAGTTCTGTCTTGAGCTTATTAACCTCGGTTCTGGGACGGTACTTCTCGTTCATCAAGTGCTTGAATGCTGACCACGGTAGTGCGTACGCATCGTCTTGTCACACTTGCTCTAGATAGGTATTCCACCATGTTAACGCAGAACCTGTGAAGGTATGCGTAGCGTACTTCACTTTGTCCTCTTCGGTACACTTACTTATGGCAAACACCGATTCGACCTTCTCGGTCCACCGTTTCAATCCGATCGGTCCTTCGGTTCCATCAAATTCCAAAGGTTTGCAGGCAGTGAATTCTTTGTAGGTGCATCCTACACGATTTCCTGTACTGCTAGATCCAAGGTTATTGTTAGTATGTAGCGCAGCCTGTACTGCGGCTATGTTTGAAGCTAGAAAAGTACGGAATTCCTCTTCATTCATATTCACGGTGTGTCGAGTAGTCGGTGCCATTTCCTTCAAAATAGTCAAATGGAACAAGTTAGTCATACAGAATATTAAGAGTAGTTAATAGTATTTCGTAGCATAATATGAACTCATTTATAAAAGCTTTTTCTTCATATTAGCGTTTTATAAGTTTAAATTCGGGTAGTACCTACCCGTTAAGTTCATACTTAGTAGCTAATATACAATTCAACTACTACAATTCTATATGAAAAACTGATTATAATAATATTTCGCGTTCAAACTTTTATACAATATTTTACAAACTTACAATACCGCTTATTTTACATAAAGCATGAAATATAGCACACAATAACTTTGATACAAGATAGTTGTGAAGATAATTCTAGCTAGTACACAAGTCGTTCAGCAAAGGCAATAAAGACACGTAATTCATACGTCCAGAAATAAGTCATGCATTCTGGTTTTACTAGGACTACTTCCCATCCTTGGTCTTGTGGAACATAATCGTTATGGCTGTTGATAAGACAACGTGTTGTAACGTCGTCAAAGGGACGAGGGTTACGTAATGACCAACAGTCTCGTAATAACCTAAAAACCTCATTTCTTACCCCAATTACCGACTCCGTCACTTGTGGGAACGTTTTGTTTAATAGTTGTAGCCCGATGTTCTTATTCTCACTTTGGTGAGAAGCGAACATTACTAATCCGTAAGCATAACATGCTTCTTTATGTTGCATGTTAGCCGCTTTTTCTAAATCAAGAAGTCCAATATTCGGATATATTGAGTCAAAATAATTTCTTAACCCATTGCGTAAAATAGCATTTGGGTTCTCCGCAATATATACGTCAAAGTAAACACATCGTAACTTATGGATTTCCCAATGTGATATCCCCCATCTTTCTAACGAAACCCTTTTATAAACCAAGGCATTCTTGGAACGTTCTTCGAATGTCTTACAAACTGATCTCGCCTTAAATAGTTGTGCCGAAGAATTCTGACCGACTCTAGACAAGATTTCATCAATCATGTCTCCGGGTAGGTCTCTTAAAATATTGGGTTGTCTATCCATTTTGTGTTTTTATACTGTAAAATAGACAAGAGTTAGATTCATAAAAAAAAATACTTATTAATAGAAGCAATTTTTACATATATCATAAAGCATAAGCACACTATATTACATATATTACATCACACGAATACAACTATCTTATTCCGACTCGCTTGTTTCTTCTTCTTCGGTTTTGGTTCGTTTTGCCAAGTTTCTAGGGATATATGATGTTCCCCTAATACGAGCTGTCATTTTCCACAACGGTTTAGAAAAAACCTGGTGGTTTAGAGGTTCCCGGGTCATTGTTACAACTTAAGGGCTTCGGGGGTTTACGATACATATAAAGTTCATCGGGGTTGGAATTAGATTTCTCTATTTTTATGCCCTTTCCCTTATTATTTTCTTTTGCCTTTTTAAATTCAGTTGGGATAATTTCTATAACATCATCGGAATTCTCGTCGGAATCCGATTCATCGGAGAATTGGTAATCCTCCCAATATTTTGCTTCCTTGGCGGAAACACCATTGACCATAATTAACCTTGGTCGGTTGGTTAAGGATTTTCTTTTACTTAACCGTTTTATTATTTCCCCCACCGGTTCTATTTTCTCCTCCGGTTCCTCCTCTTCCGGTTCTGATTCTTCTTCCGGTTCTGATTCTTCTTCCGGTTCTTCTTCGGGAACTTGTGAATCAGTCCACGAATCATTCCAATTTACATTTGACTCTTCATTATTATTAGGTGAGTCAATGGGACTTGTTCTAGAGGTAGACATCTATCACATAATATCAAACGCGTTAAGAGATTAATATATCACATAATATTCACATGTTAAAAATATATAGTTTCCAACAAAATTTGTTAAGCAATCATTTTTCAAGTAAACACGGTCGAAGTCCAGACTCACTAATGCATCCTAACAAACTCGATAAGACACACTAATGCAAAATTCTGGTTCTCTAAGACCAATGCTCGGATAGTAACTGAAATGTCCCGTTCTTATTGATTAAAAACGTTCCATATTAATTGATTTCGTTGCGAGGTTTTGACCTCTATATGAGACGTTTTTCAAAGACTGCATTCATTTTTAAAACAAACCATAACCTTTATTTCATAAATAAAGGTTTAAAAAGCTTAACGTAGATTATCAAATAATGATAATCTAAAATATCCTGTTTACACACGACCATTACATAATGGTTTACAATACAAATATGTTACATCGAAATCAGTTTCTTGAATGCAGTTTTTACACAATATCATACAAACATGGACTCCAAATCTTGTCCTTATTTTAGTATGCAACAACGGAAGCTCTTAGTATTCACCTGAGAATAAACATGCTTTAAACGTCAACAAAAATGTTGGTGAGTTATAGGTTTAACCTATATATATCAAATCGTAACAATAGACCACAAGATTTCATATTTCAATACACATCCCATACATAGAGATAAAAATCATTCATATGGTGAACACCTGGTAACCGACATTAACAATATGCATATATAAGAATATCCCCATCATTCCGGGACACCCTTCGGATATGATATAAATTTCGAAGTACTAAAGCATCCGGTACTTTGGATGGGGTTTGTTAGGCCCAATAGATCTATCTTTAGGATTCGCGTCAATTATGGTGTCTGTTCCCTAATTCTTAGATTACCAGACTTAATAAAAAGGGGCATATTCGATTTCGATAATTCAACCATAGAATGTAGTTTCATGTACTTGTGTCTATTTTGTAAATCATTTATAAAACCTGCATGTATTCTCATCCCAAAAATATTAGATTTTAAAAGTGGGACTATAACTCACTTTCACAGATTTTTACTTCGTCGGGAAGTAAGACTTAGCCACTGGTTGATTCACGAACCTATAACAATATATACATATATATCAAAGTATGTTCAAAATATATTTACAACACTTTTAATATATTTTGATGTTTTAAATTTATTAAGTCAGCTGTCCTCGTTAGTAACCTACAACTAGTTGTCCACAGTTAGATGTACAGAAATAAATCGATAAATATTATCTTGAATCAATCCACGACCCAGTGTATACGTATCTCAGTATTGATCACAACTCAAACTATATATATTTTGGAATCAACCTCAACCCTGTATAGCTAACTCCAACATTCACATATAGAGTGTCTATGGTTGTTCCGAAATATATATAGATGTGTCGACATGATAGGTCGAAACATTGTATACATGTCTATGGTATCTCAATATTACATAATATACAATACAAGTTGATTAAGTTATGGTTGGAATAGATTTGTTACCAATTTTCATGTAGCTAAAATGAGAAAAATTATCCAATCTTGTTTTACCCATAACTTCTTCATTTTAAATCCGTTTTGAGTGAATCAAATTGCTATGGTTTCATATTGAACTCTATTTTATGAATCTAAACAGAAAAAGTATAGGTTTATAGTCGGAAAAATAAGTTACAAGTCGTTTTTGTAAAGGTAGTCATTTCAGTCGAAAGAACGATGTCTAGATGACCATTTTAGAAAACATACTTCCACTTTGAGTTTAACCATAATTTTTGGATATAGTTTCATGTTCATAATAAAAATAATTTTCTCAGAATAACAACTTTTAAATCAAAGTTTATCATAGTTTTTAGTTAACTAACCCAAAACAACCCGCGGTGTTACTACGACGACGTAAATCCGGTTTTACGGTGTTTTCGTGTTTCAGGTTTTAAATCATTAAGTTAGCATATAATATAGATATAGAACATGTGTTTAGTTGATTTTAAAAGTCAAGTTAGAAGGATTAACTTTTATTTGCGAACAAGTTTAGAATTAACTAAACTATGTTCTAGTGATTACAAGTTTAAACCTTCGAATAAGATAGCTTTATATGTATGAATAGAATGATGTTATGAACATAATTACTACCTCAAGTTCCTTGGATAAACCTACTGAAAATGAGAAAAATAGATCTAGCTTCAAAGGATCCTTGGATGGCTTGAAAGTTCTTGAAGCAGAATCATGACACGAAAATAATTTCAAGTAAGATTTCCACTCGAAATAAGATTGTTATAGTTATAGAAATTGAACAAAAGTTGGAATATGATTATTACCTTTTATTAGAATGATAACCTACTGTAAGAAACAAAGATTTCTTGAGGTTGGATGATCACCTTACAAGATTGGAAGTGAGCTAGCAAACTTGAAAGTATTCTTGATTTTATGTAACTAGAACTTGTAGAATATATGAAGAACACTTAGAACTTGAAGATAGAACTTGAGAGAGATCAATTAGATGAAGAAAATTGAAGAATGAAAGTGTTTGTAGGTGTTTTTGGTCGTTGGTGTATGGATTAGATATAAAGGATATGTAATTTTGTTTTCATGTAAATAAGTCATGAATGATTACTCATATTTTTGTAATTTTATGAGATATTTCATGCTAGTTGCCAAATGATGGTTCCCACATATGTTAGGTGACTCACATGAGCTGCTAAGAGCTGATCATTGGAGTGTATATACCAATAGTACATACATCTAAAAGCTATGTATTGTACGAGTATGAATACGGGTGCATACGAGTAGAATTGTTGATGAAACTGAACGAGGATGTAATTGTAAGCATTTTTTGTTAAGTAGAAGTATTTTGATAAGTGTATTGAAGTCTTTCAAAAGTGTATAAATACATATTAAAACACTACATGTATATACATTTTAACTGAGTCGTTAAGTCATTGTTAGTCGTTACATGTAAGTGTTGTTTTGAAACCTTTAGGTTAACGATCTTGTTAAATGTTGTTAACCCAATGTTTATAATATCATATGAGATTTTAAATTATTATATTATCATGATATTATCATATATGAATATCTCTTAATATGATATATATATACATTAAATGTCTTTACAACGATAATCGTTACATATATGTCTCGTTTAAAAATCATTAAGTTAGTAGTCTTGTTTTTACATATGTAGTTCATTGTTAATATACTTAATGATATGTTTACTTATCATAGTATCATGTTAACTATATATATATATCCATATATATGTCATCATATAGTTTTTACAAGTTTTAACGTTCGTGAATCACCGGTCAACTTGGGTGGTCAATTGTCTATATGAAACATATTTCAATTAATCAAGTCTTAACAAGTTTGATTGCTTAACATGTTGGAAACACTTAATCATGTAAGTAACAATTTTATTTAATATATATATAAACATGGAAAAGTTCGGGTCACTACAATCAACATCCTTCACCAAGGAATAAGAATAAATAATGAAGTATTGATTACATTAGCGATATACTCCGCAAAGATTATGTAATCTTTAATGTTTTAGAGATTAATCATTTCTAAGTCAAGCTGAAAATTAAATGAGCTTAATATGATATTAACTCATTAAATCTGTGTTACATCTGAAGAAAATATACATACATATATTTTCATAAAGACGGTAATAAAAATTCACAAAGTATTAATTGTAAAATCTTTAACGGGTAGGTAATACCCGGGAAATATATAAGTTCGCAATTAATATGTTATGTACATTCTTCAACTTTGATTCAAAAATTATTAACAATGCTCACAATGATATACAATCATTTTCATACAAATTCAATTACATATTCTGATATTGACGGATCAGAATCCAAGTCATAACTCTGAACCGGTGACATTATTCTTAGATCTCTACATCTTTCAAAGCTATACTTTGACTTTAAATCTGTGCAAGATCCATTAGCATTGTTTTTACCGAAAATAACCTTGCAATTCCTTTTCAAAAGTATCCAGTATTATCAACCGTTCAACCAGTCAACGACGACCTTTCAGACTTGTAACTTTGGCATATACGTTTTTGTTACTGGGGAACCTTTCATGTTCCACCACATTAACAGTAAATGTACCAGCAAATTCATTAATCTGTGACTTAAAGTCTCTCCGAAAAACCATTATAATTGTTCATTGAAACCCTATCAAGTACTCATCCACATCTTGTAACGGTAATTGTCATACCAACTACCGGGAATTAGCAATCAGTATTTCGAATTTCGCAGCAATTCTACACCAACAGTTATATATATACATATAATGTCTATCTCCTAGACTTATTTACTTCGAAGGTGAAGTTTCTAAAAAACACCCAAACTGCGAAACTAGTTCTCCGAATTTTGGAAAAATGCTGATGAAGCAGCAAAAACTGTAAACGACCGTAACAGTCAAAAGTTTGATGATAAAGAATAGTATAGTGGTAAAGCTGAGAAAAAGAGAAAGTTTGGAACTGGAAAATGGATTGAGCAGACCATGAAGGAGGCTGTGGACAAATCACAAAGATTAAACCTGCCTTCAAAGAATATAAATGATTCAGTTTCTGCTGAAGTCATTAACGAATACCTTGCTCCTGACTCAAAATCCGTTACGAACAAATCTTCTTCATCATCCTTCGATATTAGAAATTCTAAGATATCATCGTGTCTTTCATTATAAATATCCTCGATATTTTTGGAGATATCTTCATAACTATTCTTATTTGAAATCATTCATCTCTTTGCGCTATCTGTGTTACATCATAAAAGAAACTATTTTAGTTTCAAAAATCTGAAAAATTCAAAAAATGGATGTTTGAAGTAATGTTGGGAATTGAAGCATGAGTTAGTATAATATAATGACACTTGATCAACGTGATTATATTACAGCAAGTCATGTTGAGTTTCTAATGGAACGTGATAAAGGTTCACAGATCACACCCTCATCATGAACCATGTTACATAACTCTTTCATTCTATTTAACCTCTAAACATATCAAGAAAATATTTTTCTTGATGATTCGGTCTTTTTCGGATATTCTGGTAATTTGACAAATCAAGATCGTGCCATTATGATTACCTTCTTAGAACATTAACTATGTTCATCCAAAACTCCATACCTACAAATTCTAGACCATTATTCGCTTAACTTAAGGTCGGGAAGAGAAAACGAAATCATGAAGCTCCGAAATATAAAGGAGAATATAAGCCCGATAATAACCCCGAAATTTACAAACCGTGTATATCAATGGGTATAGCAATATAAAGACACGGGAGAATGAAAAATACTATAACCCCAAAGTAATGGTAGAAGAAAATAACTTCCTCTGGTGGTAGATGAAAAAGAAGAATGACAGATATAAAAGTTAGGAGTATATCAAGAATCAGAACTGGATGAAGCATTTCACAATCTTTTGGAAGTATGAAATAAGGAAGAAGATGTAGAAATGGTGGAAATAATGAAACAGAAGTGGTTAATTTATAGCGAAATATCAGACATAGAAATCGAGGCAGATTACGCATTTTATCAAAGGAAATCCTAATTTCCGCAATTACCGAAGAATCAAATCTTATTTAGATTATGAAGATTTTCTATTCCTTAAATTCCAGAAATCAATCGTTACTACGTCAAGAGTTAAAACGAATCTCTATTCTCCATTTCACTCTATTACGATAACTTCCCTCATACGCTTCGAGTAATCGGATTGTTTTGTCCATATTATTCAACGGTGATAAAATTCAATTTATCAACTCATATTCGTCATGAAAACATTTTATTGTTAGCCATGACGACCTCACTCAAATTTTGGGACGAAATTTCTTTAACGGGTAGGTACTGTGATGACCCGGAAATTTCTGACCA
The DNA here is from genome assembly GCF_046630445.1 of Rutidosis leptorrhynchoides. Taxonomy (NCBI): domain Eukaryota; kingdom Viridiplantae; phylum Streptophyta; class Magnoliopsida; order Asterales; family Asteraceae; genus Rutidosis; species Rutidosis leptorrhynchoides. Next base: position 96,193,364 of record NC_092334.1, on the reverse strand, counting down.
AATTTAAACTTAATCTATAACATTTTCGACACAATAAGCAAAGTCTGTAATGTTGAGTCACGAAAGTTTTGGAACTATATTCATGTAATCAATTATTCTTTGACTGTTCTCGAAGATTTACGAACAATATATATAACTTAATGTGCATATATATATATATATATATATATATATATATATATATATATATATATATATATGATTTCAAGTTATTTAGTAAACAATATTAACATACGATTATTGATTCGGTTAATATTTAGATAAGTTAACTAAAACGTTTAAGATGAACCAGTAAAACACTAATTTGCTACAGTATTTTCGAATTGCTACAGTACCCGAAAAGCTACAGTGTTTTCGAAAATCACTATTTACTACAGTAAAACACTATTTATAGAAGTAAATGTAAATGTATATATGTATATGTATATACTATGAGACGATGATTTATAGAAGTAAATGACCAAAACACTCAAATGTATAAGTTACATCTCGAGTGGTATAGTTTATGGATAATTTAAGTCTAATTTTTGACACAGCTACGACTCACGAAACGAAAAATACAAGTTTTCTCAGCTTACGAAGGGACATTCGAAAAACCGGAACCGGGACATAAGTCGAGTGATGACGTACGACTTATCAGAATAAAAATTACACGTCAACTATGCACGTGAATTTAATATAATATATAATTAATTATATAAATTATATTTATATTTATTTAATATGTCGACAAATAAAAAGTTAAAACAATGTGAGCAGTAAAACTCACCCATGCGATCGCATGGGTATAAGCCTGGAAAGCCATGCGATCGCATGGTAACCAGGGACAGGCCAAGTACTATAAATTGCTCGATCTGTGGCTCGGTTTACACGAACATATAACAATATTACTCCGTAACATATTATTAATTATATTTATTATTATATTTATATTATTATTATTATTATTATTATTATTATTATTGTTGTTATTATTATTATTATTAAAGATTAATATTATTATTAATCTTATTATTAATAGTATGAGTATTATTATTTATACATAAAATACTACAACGAGGTCATGAGCGTGTCACTTTCAAAATATGTTTTCGAGCGGGATAGAGCTAAGGAAATTATGAGTTAGAGCTATGGAGGTTATGGGTAATGTACGTGGGTAATATTGGCAAATCAAACCTAGTGTTTATCATATCTGTTGCGTCTACGTACTTTTCTGCAATATTGAATCACAATATTGATATGTGAGCATTCATATCTTATCTTTTATATATTAATTGTGTATCCATGTTTAGTGCTCGAGTAAATATATGTTTATGTATGCTTGTATGCTAAATTTCATCGTTAAACAGTTTATAATGAATCATGAATTAAATACAAATATTACTGATAAAAGGTATATGATATGCATGTCGTTGGAAAGCTGGCGAAAAATCAATAACTTTTCATTTAGAAACCGTGTAATTTCGGTGAATGAATTAAAAGTTATGATCAACTGAATTATGATTAACGTTAATTGAAATTGCTTTTGAATCTGCAATTGATATTTAAACAACTTGTTAATAAGATTGATAAAGTGGATTTTTGAATATTACCAGCAGAGTAAATGAATCCTTATATAGGACACGACTCATTTTGTTAAACAACTGTCAAAATTGACTTTTTGAAACAACTTTGGATAACTTTTGTATGTCGATCTCGAGCATTAGGATTGTGATACACTATGACCAGACCTAGCTTAATAGACATTTATTGACCAACATATGTTCTCTAGGTTGAGATCTACGGTTATTTGGTAATCCGAGTTTCAGTCACATTTTGGTGAACGACTTTATATGCTGCTAAGGTGAGTTTCATTTGCTCCCTTTTTAATTGCTTTTGCAATCTATATTTTTGGGCTGAGTATACATGCACTTTATTTTAAACGCAATGGATACAAGTACATACTAAATTCTACACCGAGTTTGAACCGAAAATCCCTTAGCTTTGGTAACTAGTAACTGCCGATTATAAGAACTGGTGGGCGCGAGTAGTAGTAGATGGATCCATAGGGCTTGATATCCCCGTCCGAGCTAGAGCGCTAGCCTTTTAATGGACGTATGCTATTTGAGAAGCGTACACGTTGGTTTGCGTGTATTATTAAGATGATTATACAAAGGGTATAAATTATATATTCGTTAAGTTTAGTTACCAGGGTGCTCAATCTTGTAGAATATTTTGTTAAACATTTCGGATTAAACAACTGAAATCTTGTGATCCACCTTTATGTACAGATTATGCAAGACATTAAAACTATGAACTCACCAACCTTTGTGTTGACACTTGTTAGCATGTTTATTCTCAGGTTCCCTAGAAGTCTTCCGCTATTTGCTTATATGTTAGACAAGCTATGTGCATGGAGTCTTACATGGCATATTTATCAAGGAAACGTTGCATTCACCAAATCATCACCATATATCTTATTTTGACTGCGTTGTCAATGGAAGTACTATTGTAAACTATTATTTACGGTGATTGTCTATATGTAAAATGAAAGGACCCGTTCATATACATTATAAACGATTCACAATAGTTGATTACATCGCGAGGTATTTGACCTCTATATGATACATTTTACAAACATTGCATTCGTTTTTAAAAGACAAACTTTCTTTACAACAAAAGTTGACGGCATGCACACCATTTCATAATACATCCAACTATAATTTGGCTTAATAATAATCTTGATGAACTCAATGACTCGAATGCAACGTCTCTCAAAATATGCCATGAATGACTCCAAGTAATATCCTTAAAATGAGCTAATGCACAGCGGAAGATTTCTTTAATACCTGAGAATAAACATGCTTTAAAGTGTCAACCAAAAGGTTGGTGAGTTCATAGGTTTATCATAACAATCATTTCAATATATTAATAGACCACAAGATTTTTGTTTATAAATATATGTACACTCGCAAGTGTATAAAAGTATTCTATAAGTTGTAGGCACCAGGTAACAAGCCTTAACGTTCATGTTTTACCCTCTTAAGTACACCAGATCAGGTGTGTTTAAAATAACCTCGAAGTACTAAAGCATCCCATAGTCAGGATGGGGTTTGTCAGGCCCAATAGATCTATCTTTAGGATTCGCGCCTACCGTACATAGACAAGTAGTTTAATGTTACCAAGCTAAGGGTATATTTCTGGTTTAAACCCACGTAGAATTAGTTTTAGTACTTGTGCCTATTTCGTAAAACATTTATAAAACAGCGCATGTATTCTCAGCCCAAAAATATATATAAAAAGGGAGTAATGAAACTCACAATACTGTATTTCGTAGTAAAAATACATATAACGTCATTTAACAAGTGCAAGGTTGGCCTCGGATTCACGAACGTATCAATATTGAGATTCAATATTGCAGGAAAGTACGTAGACGCAACGGAGATAATAAACACTAGATTGACCTCACGAGCATACCCATGAACCATACCCATCACCTCCATAGCTATAACCCATAATTTCCTTAGCTTCGACTCATTCAAAAAAACTATTTTGAAATCACTCGGACAGCACTCCGTCGTAATATTTTATGTATACTAATAATATCTTGAAATAATACAGAGCAAATATATATATTTATATATATAAATCGATTGAGAGAGTTTAGAGAAATATATTTTCAAGTTTATATGAAATAATGAAACCTACTGAATTCTATTTATAATAGATTTTTGAATTATTAAAGTGAATTATTAAAGTATGAATTATTAAAGTGAATTATTAAAGTATGAATTATTAAAGTGAATTATTAAAGTATGAATTATTAAAGTGAATTATTAAAGTATGAATTATTAAAGTGAATTATTAAAGTATGAATTATTAAAGTGAATTATTAAAGTATGAATTATTAAAGTGAATTATTAAAGTGAATTATTAAAGTATGAATTATTAAAGTTAAAGTAAAGTAAAAGTAAAGTAAAAGTAAAGTAAAGGTAAAGTTAAAGTATAGTAAAAGTATAAAAACTATGTATGTATAATACGCGTATAAATATATATAATATTAATTTAAATCGTTATATATATTTAATGAAATAAAATATAAATATCGTTATATTTATTATACTGGTTAAGTAATGAGTTGTCAAAAGTGATTCTAGATATTTATAAAAGTTATATACGTTTTAATAATAAAGTTCTTTTTAAACTGAAAACGTCTTTGTACGTTTGAAAATAGATTAATAGAATATTATGGAAACCAATTCTCCACTAAATTTTGTCTAACTTTCGTAAATGACACTTTTTGTTTTTATTTATAAATAGCTTTACAAATTATTCTGAATATCGTTAAGAGGAATAGATTTTTCTCAAATCATAGTGGACCTCTCAACAGAGACTTGTAATCATAATTCAATATTTCTGATAATTCAATCATTTAATATATATTTTTTTAATTTTGTCAAAAATCATATTGAAACAAATACGTTCGTGTAAAGTATTATACGTTTAATACTTTATTAATATTCTCAAGTTATAATATATATATACATATACATATCTATTTATATATAACGGTTCGTGAATCGTCGGAATTTGGTCGAGGTTATAATGAATGTATGAACACAGTTTAAAATTCTTGAGATTTAACTTAACAAACTTTGCTTATCGTGTCAGAATAATATAAAGATTAAAGTTTAAATTTGGTCGGAAATTTCTGGGTCGTCACAGTACCTACCCGTTAAAGAAATTTCGTCCCCGAAATTTGATAGAGGTCGTCATGACTAACAATGAGAATGTTATTATAACGATTATAGAGTTTTATCATGTTCAAGAAGAATGGATAAAATAATTCGATAACTCGAAGCGTGTTAGTGAAGTTATCGTAAATGAATGAAATAAGATAATAGTAATTCGTCATATCTTTTGACGTCATCACGATTGATCTCCGAAAAGAAAATCTTTGTAATCTATATTGGATTTGATTATTCGGCGATTAAGGAAATTATGATCCTCTTCGAATTAATGCGATAATCCATTTTGATTTCTCTGTCGGATATTTCACTATAAATCCACCTCATTTGTTTTCTTACAACTCACACCTTCTCAACTCATATTTTAAAGTATTTATCAATATGCTTCATCCAGTGCTGATTCTTGATATACTCCTCACTTTCATATCTGTCGCTCTTCTTTTTCATCTGCTTTCGGAAGAATCTATTTACTTCTACTATACTCTTGGTTTTATAGTGTTTTTAGTTCTCCCGTGTCTTTATATTGCTATATGCATTGATATATTCGGTTTGTGATTTATGGGTTGTTGTTGGGTTTTATATCTTCCCTTATATTTCAAAGTCCTTGCTTCTTCTATAATCATTGTCATCCACAGTTAATGCTCTCTTCTATTTGCTATGATTTATACTCCCATTTCTAGTTCGGAGCTTTGTCCTTTCGTTTCTTCTTCTTGCGATTAAGCACCGATTGTAATGGTCCAGAATTCGCATATATAAATTTCGGAATGAACATTGTTAATGTTCTAGGAAGGAAATTGTAATGGCACGATCTTGACTTGTCAAATTACCAGAATACCTCGAAAAAGCCCGAATCATCAAGAAATATTTTCTTGATATTTAGAGATCAAAGAGAATACAAGAGTCGTGTAACATAGCACATGATGACGTTATGATCTGTGAATCATCATGTTCCATTTAGAAACTCAGCATGAATTACTGTAATATAATCACGTTGATCAAGTGTCATTATGAAAGGACCCGTTCATATACATTATAAACGATTCACAATAGTTGATTACATCGCGAGGTATTTGACCTCTATATGATACATTTTACAAACATTGCATTTGTTTTTAAAAGACAAACTTTCTTTACATCGAAAATTGACAGACATGCATACCATTTCATAATATCCACTATCCAACTATAAATTGACTTAATAATAATAATCTTTAATGAACTCAATGACTTGAATGCAACGTTCTTCGAAATATGCCATGAAAGACTTCAATTAATATCTTTAAAATGAGCAAATGCACAACGGAAGATTTCTTTAATACCTGAGAATAAACATGCTTTAAAGTGTCAACCAAAAGGTTGGTGAGTTCATTAGTTTATCATAATCATTTATTTTCATCATTTTAATAGACCACAAGAATTTCATTTCCAGTTCTCATAAATATACGTCCCATGCATAGAGACAAAAATCATTCATATGGATTGAACACCTGGTAACCGACATTCACAATATGCATATAAGAATATCCCCATCATTCCGGGATCCTCCTTCGGACATGATATAAATTTCGAAGTACTAAAGCATCCGGTACTTTGGATGGGCTTGTTGGGCCCGATAGATCTATCTTTAGGATTCGCGTCAATTAGGGTGTCTGTTCCCTAATTCTTAGATTACCAGACTTAATAAAAAGGGGCATATTCGATTTCGATAATTCAACCATATAATGTAGTTTCGATTACTTGTGTCTATTTCGTAAAACATTTATAAAAATTGCGCATGTATTCTCAGCCCAAAAATATAAAGGGTAAAAAGGCAAATGAAACTCACCATACTGTATTTCGTAGTGAAAATACATATAACGTCATTGAACTAGTGCAAGGTTGGCCTCGGATTCACGAACCTAAATTAATTATATATAATTATATGTTGGTCAATATTTGTCTAACAATTAGGTCAGGTCATAGTGTACCACAATCCTAATGCTCGAGACTAATATGCAAAAGTCAACAAAAGTCAATTTGACTCAAAATGATTTCCAAAATTTATACATGATTATAATATATTTTAAATATCATCGTTTTATATTTTTAAATATTTTTAAAAGATTTATTAGAGTAATTAATATAATTCATTTATTAATAAATAAAATTTTATATTAAAATTTATATAATAAAATATACTTTTATATATATTAAGTAATAAAATTTATAGGGTTCATTTAATATCATAAAGATAATATGATAGGTATTATTAAAGTAATTTATTATACGTAGTAAAATATGTTTGTATTACATATTTATTTGATAAAATAATATCTATAATGTTAGTAAGTAAAAGTTGTATTATTTTGTAATAATAACTATTATTATAAAAATATCAATATTTATAATTACTAAGATGATATTATGATAAAACGATAATTCTAATTATGATAACTTTAATATTTACGATAATTTTTAATATTATCTTTAGAATAATAATTCTATTTAAAATGATAATAAAATGATATTTTATAGTAACAATGACATTTCTATTAAAATGATAATTTTTATTAAAATGATAATTTTTGTTAAAATGATAGTTTTGATACTAACGATACTTTTAATAATAATAGTAATGATAAAAATAATAAGAATGATAATTTTATCTAAATCAATATCTTATAATATTTTAATTTCATCATGATACTCTTACTCATTATTTTCTAATCGTTTCATTTAATAGCTTTTAATCATCTTTTATATCATGTTCATAATAATGATAATAATAGGAATCAAAATAATTAGGTGTTACTAATATTAGTTTTAATTACAATAATACTAATAATGATAATTACTATGACATTATTAACGATAATGATTATATAATAATAATAATAATAATAATAACAATAACCATTTTTAAATAATGATATATATATTAATAATGATAATAATAATAATGATAATAATAATAATAATAATAATAATAATAATATAATAATAATAATAATAATAATGATAATAATTAGATAATAATAATAATAATTAGATAATAATTATAATAATAATAATACTAATTATAACTTTAATGATAATAACGATAGTAATAATAATAAAAATAACAATTTTTAATGATAAATCTTTTTATTGATAAAGATAATAATAATAATAATAATAATAATAATAATAATAATAATAATAATAATAATAATAATAATAATAATAATAATAATAATAATAATAATAATAATAATAATAATAATAAGATAAAACTAGAACGACGATAATAACGACGATAATAATAATAATAATCATTTTTAATAATAATACAAAAATTCGATGGACTATAACTTCAAATCCGTTCATCGAAATCATTCGATATCTAAATGAAAATTCTTAATTTTTCGCTAGCTTTCCAACGACATGCATATCTTATACCTTATCTCAGTCGCATATATAACTAATTCAGGATTCAACATAACCTAACGAAAGGCAATATCAAAAGTACAAACATGCATAATCCTATATACTTGAGCACTAGTCAGAGATACACTATTAGTATGTAAAAGTTAAATTATGAGTACTCACGTATCAATATTGAGATTCAATATTGCAGGAAAGGTACGTAGACATGATAAACACTATATTGACCTCACGAGCATACCCATGAACCATACCCAATCACCTCCATAGCTATAACCCATAATTTCCTTAATCCAATCCCACCCGAAAAATAATTTCGAAATCACTCGGACAGCACTCCGACGTAATATTTTATGTATACTAATAATATCTTGAAATAATACGGAGTAAATATATATATGTAAATCGATTGAGAGAGTTTAGAGAAAAATATTTTCAAGTTTCTATGAAATAATGAAACCTATTGAATTCTATTTATAATAGATTTTTGAATTATTAAAGTGAATTATTAAAGTATGAATTATTAAAGTGAATTATTAAAGTGAATTATTAAAGTAAATTATTAAAGTATGAATTATTAAAGTGAATTATTAAAGTATGAATTATTAAAGTTAAAGTAAAGTAAAAATAAAGTAAAGGTAAAGTTTAAGTATAGTAAAAGTATAAAACTATGTACGTATAATACGCGTATAAATATATATAATATTAATTTAAATCGTTATATATATATTTAATAAAATAAAATATAAATATCGTTATATTTATCATACTGGTTAAGTAATGAGTTGTCAAAAGTGGTTCTAGATATTTATAAAAGTTATATACGTTTTAATAATAAAGTTCTTTTTAAACTGAAAACGTTTTTGTACGTTTGAAACTAAATCAAATAAATATAATAATTTTGTTTTCCAAAACCAAATATATTTTTAAGAATCATTTTGTTTAAAGGTTAAAATAATGGAAATCGTTATATCATAAAACGTTTTAGAAAAGTAGAATCATATATATTCATAATAGGTTTCAAGTTTTTAAATTACAGTCTGTTGGTGAAGCATGGGATAAAGTTCAAAGGTTAAATAAACATATGAAATCATCTTAATGAAAAATGTCGAGTTACTTAACTTGTCGATATCCAACATCTAAGTTAGTTACACTTCACATTCTTACTTATAAATCACTTTACCATTTTCCGAAGGTTGTCAAACAGAATAGATTTCTTAAATCACAGTGGACCTCATAACATAGACCCATAATCATATCACAATGTATCTGATAAATCAATCATTTGATATTATCTTCTAATTCCATCGATAAACATATTGAAACAAATACGTTCATGTAAAGTATTATACGTTTAATACTTTATTAATATTCTCAAGTTATAATATATATACATAATACATATATATATAAATTTATTTATATATAATGGTTTGTGAATCGTTAGAATTTGGTCGAGGTTATAATGAATGTATGAACACAATTTAAAACTCTTAAGATTTAACTTAATAAACTTTGCTTATCGTGTCGGAATAATATAAAGATAAAGTTTAAATTTGGTTGGAAATTTCCGGGTTGTCACAGTACCTATCCGTTAAAGAAATTTCGTCCCGAAATTTGAGTGGAAAGGTCGTGAATGATAATAAGTATGTTTTCATGATGCATACAGGCTGAAAATTAGAGTTTTATCATCAGCGAATAATTTGAATAAACAATCCATTTATATGAAGAGTACGAATGAAGCTAACATAGAAGAGTGAAATGAGTAAGTGTAGATTCATCTTATCATTTGACGTAGATATGATTGATTTCCAGATTTCAAGGGATTTGAAGAAAATCTTTGTAATAAGATTTGATTCTCCGGTAACAAAGGGAATTAGGATCCGCTTTAAATGTGATCGTCCATTTTAATTGTTCTGTCGGAGATTTTCTTATAAATTCACCTCCTTCATTTTCTTACAACTCACACCTTCTGTTGATGCATTTTATGCAAGTCCCTAGACATCTACCCAAGTCCATTGCAGGTACAACATTTTACAGACCACCATGATCGTTCGTTATTATCCTATTCGTGTTTGTATGTGGTTACAGGAACTGCAGGAATGAGATTTGGATGTTTGACTATGTTAGACTTAGTCAGACGTCCGAGTGAAGCCTCACTCGTACGGCTGACAGGCTCATACGCATGGTTGATGCTGAGCTAAGTCACAATTACAACCTAAATGAGAAGACACGAGTGAGTGATCACCCGTACGGCTGATGAAGCCAACTCGTATGTGTGATAGATGAATCGTACGGGTGAGTCAACAGCAGGGGCATATAAAGTCTTATGTTCTTCATTTTAGGTTAAGCCTCTCATTTTTTACGTACACTCAGATCTGGTGAGCTCCTCCGATTCTCTCTCAACCCAAATCACCCAGGTGGTGAATAATAGCTCTAGGTGTGTATCTAATCACACTTGATTTAGTTGTGGTATGACTAAATTAATCCCAAAAAGCTTAACCTATTCACTAGAGGGTTTGATTCACTTATTCCGTCATTGTGTGAGTTAAATCTATTGATTTCTAAGTTCCTAGTCATGTTTCATCACCTTCTATTCTTTCCCCCTCAACTCATATTTTAAAGTATTCATCAATATGCTCCATCCAGTTCTGATTCTCGATATACTTCTAACTTTCATATCAGTCATTCTTCTTTTTCATCTACCGCCGAAAGAATCTATTTACTTCTAATATACTCTTGGGTTTATAGTGTTTCTAGTTCTCCCGTGTCTTTATATTGCTATATGCATCGATATATATGGTTTATAACTTTTGGTTTGTCGTTGGGCTTTATATCTTTCCTTATATTTCAAAGTTCTCTGTTTCTATCTTCTATAATCATTGTCATCCACAGTTAATGCTCTCTTTTATTTGCTGCAATTTATACCCCAATTTCTATTTCAGAGTTTTGTCCTTTCGTTTCTTCTTCTTGCGATTAAGCACCGCTTGTAATGGTCCAGAATTTGCAGATATGAATTTTGGAATGAACATTGTTAATGTTCTAGGAAGAAAACTGTAATGGCACGATCTTGACTTGTCAAATTACCAGAATACCTCAGAAAAAGCCAAATCATCAAGAAATATTTTCTTGATATTTTAGAGGTTAAATAGAATACAAGAGTCGTATAACATGGCACATGATGATGTTATGATCTGTGAATCATCACGTTCCATTTAGAAACTCAGCATGAATTACTGTAATATAATCACGTTGATCAAGTGTCATTATATTATACTAACTCTTGCTTCAGTTTCCAACACTACTTCAAAAACATTCATATTTTAAACTCAAAGGTTTACAGAGTATAGGAACTAAACAGTTTCCTTTTTGATGTAATACAGATAGCGCAAAGAGATAAATGATTCCAGATAAGAATAGTTATGGAAATATCTTCAGAAATATGGAGGATATTTATAATGAAAGATATGATGATATCTTAGAATTTCTAATATCAGAGGATGATGAAGTATATTGTCTGTAAGGGTTTAGTGTCAGGAGCAAGGTATTCATTAATGACTTCAGCAGACACTAAATCATTTGGATTCTTTGAAGGCAGGTTCAGTCTTTGTGATTTGTCCACAGCCTCCTTCATACTTTGCTCAATCCGTTTTCCAGTTCCAAAACTTCTCTATTTCTGAGCTTTGCTAATACACTAATCTTTATCATCAAACTTTTTACTGCTAAGGTCGTTTACAGTTTTTGTTGCTTCATCAGCATTTCGAGAACTAGTTCGCGGTTCAGAGTGTTTTTCAGAAACTTCACATTCGAAGTATGTAAGCCTTGGAAATAGACGTTATGTATAACTGTTTGCGTCAACATGCTGTGAGATTTCAAAATACTGATTGCTAATTCCCAATGATTCGTATGGAAATTCTCGTTACAAGAGGTAGATGAGTAAATGATGAGGTTTCGATAAATATAATGATTCTTCGGAATGCCCAAGATCAGTGAAGTTGTTGGTAAGTTTATTGCTAATGTGGTAGAATATGAAAGGTTCTCCGGTAACAAAAGGGTAATCACGTATATTAAAATTATGATAAGGCTACTCCGAATGAAAAAATTAAAGTTGTCTTGCTGGAGCTGTGATATAATTTGTTACTTTGCAAAGGAATTGCAAGGTTATGTTTGCTAATAAATGCCAAAAGATCTGACACAGATATGTGTTGAATTATGACTTTGGTTTCGAGAGCTTTTTAAGTACATAACTGTGGGTAATATGTGGTTGGATCATCATCTCGATTGCTCATTATTTGAAGTGTCTTCAGAGATTTTCGAAGGGTTTGAACACAGATTATAATCGTTTGTATACATTTGATGTTCTAACACACTTTTGAAGTCAAAGTATAGCTTTAAAAGATGTAGGAATCTAAAAGTGATGGTACCGGTTATATCTCAAATTGAATTCTGAGATTTTAAAATCAGAATATGTAATTGGGTTTGAATGAGTATGGTTGTTTTGATTTCTATGAAAGAATGTATATTATTGTGAAAGTAGGAAGTATAATTGATAATTTTCTTAATCTGATTCGAAGAATGTAACATATTAATTGTGAATTTATATATATCTCTCGGGTATTACCTACCCGTTAAAGAAATTTTCACAATTAATATATTGTACATAAGAATTTTATTACAGTCTTTATGAAAATATATATGTATATATTCTCCTCAGATGTAACATAGATTTTAATGAGTTAATACTAAATTAAACTCATTCGATTTACGGTTGGAACTAGAATTGAATAATTCCTTGAAGGCTTTAGAGGTTACATAAGTATTTCTTCAATAATATTGAAATTATGAATCAATACTTCATTATTTGTTGAGATGTGATGTTGGTTTTCGTTAAATTCTTGTGAACTTCGCAAAGTACGAATGATGTTATCTGAAAAGTTTCGGTTACATCAATGATGAAGTGTAAAATCAAATATATACTTGATTTATTAGGAATTGGAATTTGTTGAATTGAGACAGAGATTGTAGTTAACGATGGTTAAGTCGTGGGCGAGGGATGTACATTATTGCATATTTATAATATGAATTAACCGAGTAGTTTAGATTCACACACAATAGCTTAGCACGGAAAGATTTATTTTTTATTTCAAATATATATATATATATATATATATATATATATATATATATATATATATATATATATATATATATATATATATATATATATATAATTTCTTCAGAGGGAATGAGTTAATTCTTCATAACTTGTTGATACAATATACACGTTATTGATTCGTAATGATGTCCACAGTGATTCTTGAACTGACGGAGTTTGTGATGTTATAGGTGTTGTTGATTCTGATGTTGACTGTACTGACGATGCTGGTGACGTTGACGGTACTGTTGATGCTGTTGGTAAAACAAGTTTAACTTGTTAATCACACACCATTTTTATCAGGGTTTCTACTCTTTCTTCTATCATTTTGGTTCGCTTAACTGATTTATGGTTAGGGCTAGATTAGATAATCTCTAAGACTTTAGAGATTATATAATCGCCACGGAATGTTTCTCCAATGAATTTATGAATTAATACTTCGTCAGTTATTGTTGTTGGTACTCCTTGGTATCTATGGTGCGTATGAAATTGATGCTCGTGGGACAGATTGTGAAGTTGAGGTTTACAACGCGGTTGTGGTTGGAGGTGGTAATGGTACTGTTGGCGTTGATGATGGTGGTACTGGTTATGCTCCTGGTGCTGATGCTGGTGTTTGTAATCTCTGCACCATATTCTCCAAAGCCACTACCCGAGCGCGAAGTTCGTTGACTTCTTCTATTATTCCAGGATGATTGTCGGTCGGAACGAGCGGATAAATAAAATCTAGAATTTGATGTAGTATATAATCTTGACGAGATACCCTGGAAATGAGAGAGAAAATGGTGTCTCGAACAGGTTCGCCGGTAAGTGCTTCAGGTTCTTCGCCAAGAGGGCAATGTGGTGGATGGGAAGGATCGCCTTCTTCTTGTTTCCAATGATTGAGGAGGCTACGAACCCATCCCCAATTCATCCAGAATAGGTGATGACTGATTGGTTGATCCATTCCGGTCACACTGCTTTCGGAGCTTGAATGAGATTCCATTTCGGAATCCAAGTGACTTGAACTGATGACAAATTCCATTTCGTACGATTGGATAAAGGATTTTTCGATATAAAATGATTTTTCGGCTATCGGGTGTTATTCTATTTACATAGGATATCTATATATAGAGATCAAAAGATTTCATAAATTACGGAGGAATTTGCGGGATATGTCAGGCAAAGTTTAAAGTAACAGATATGATAAGATATGATTTAGCAGATACGCTAAGATATGAATTTTGTCTATACACTACTCATGCAATTAATGTAGCAAGACGTGTCTAGACTAATAATGATAAGCAGGTAATTTCCTATGGATGATAAGCAGATGATTTCTGACTAGAAATGATAAGCAAAACTTTTGACATGCAGACACGGTCGAAGTCCAGACTCACTAATGCATCCTAACGACTTATCAGTTAGACACACTAATGCAGACCTGGTTCGCTAAGACCACCGCTCTGATACCAACTGAAAGGACCCGTTCATATACATTATAAACGATTCACAATAGTTGATTACATCGCGAGGTATTTGACCTCTATATGATACATTTTACAAACATTGCATTTGTTTTTAAAAGACAAACTTTCTTTACATCGAAAATTGACAGGCATGCATACCATTTCATAATATCCACTATCCAACTATAAATTGACTTAATAATAATAATCTTTAATGAACTCAATGACTTGAATGCAACGTTCTTCGAAATATGCCATGAAAGACTTCAATTAATATCTTTAAAATGAGCAAATGCACAACGAAAGATTTCTTTAATATCTGAGAATAAACATGCTTTAAAGTGTCAACCAAAAGGTTGGTGAGTTCATTAGTTTATCATAATCATTTATTTTCATCATTTTAATAGACCACAAGAATTTCATTTCCAGTTCTCATAAATATACATCCCATGCATAGAGACAAAAATCATTCATATGGATTGAACACCTGGTAACCGACATTCACAATATGCATATAAGAATATCCCCATCATTCCGGGATCCTCCTTCGGACATGATATAAATTTCGAAGTACTAAAGCATCCGGTACTTTGGATGGGCTTGTTGGGCCCGATAGATCTATCTTTAGGATTCGCGTCAATTAGGGTGTCTGTTCCCTAATTCTTAGATTACCAGACTTAATAAAAAGGGGCATATTCGATTTCGATAATTCAACCATATAATGTAGTTTCGATTACTTGTGTCTATTTCGTAAAACATTTATAAAAATTGCGCATGTATTCTCAGCCCAAAAATATAAAGGGTAAAAAGGCAAATGAAACTCACCATACTGTATTTCGTAGTGAAAATACATATAACGTCATTGAACTAGTGCAAGGTTGGCCTCGGATTCACGAACCTAAATTAATTATATATAATTATATGTTGGTCAATATTTGTCTAACAATTAGGTCAGGTCATAGTGTACCACAATCCTAATGCTCGAGACTAATATGCAAAAGTCAACAAAAGTCAATTTGACTCAAAATGATTTCCAAAATTTATACATGATTATAATATATTTTAAATATCGTCGTTTTATATTTTTAAATATTTTTAAAAGATTTATTAGAGTAATTAATATAATTCATTTATTAATAAATAAAATTTTATATTAAAATTTATATAATAAAATATACTTTTATATATATTAAGTAATAAAATTTATAGGGTTCATTTAATATCATAAAGATAATATGATAGGTATTATTAAAGTAATTTATTATACGTAGTAAAATATGTTTGTATTACATATTTATTTGATAAAATAATATCTATAATGTTAGTAAGTAAAAGTTGTATTATTTTGTAATAATAACTATTATTATAAAAATATCAATATTTATAATTACTAAGATGATATTATGATAAAACGATAATTCTAATTATGATAACTTTAATATTTACGATAATTTTTAATATTATCTTTAAAATAATAATTCTATTTAAAATGATAATAAAATGATATTTTATAGTAACAATGACATTTCTATTAAAATGATAATTTTTATTAAAATGATAATTTTTGTTAAAATGATAGTTTTGATACTAACAATACTTTTAATAATAATAGTAATGATAAAAATAATAAGAATGATAATTTTATCTAAATCAATATCTTATAATATTTTAATTTCATCATGATACTCTTACTCATTATTTTCTAATCGTTTCATTTAATAGCTTTTAATCGTCTTTTATATCGTGTTCATAATAATGATAATAATAGGAATCAAAATAATTAGGTGTTACTAATATTAGTTTTAATTACAATAATACTAATCATTATTAACGATAATGATTATATAATAATAATAATAATAATAATAACAATAACCATTTTTAAATAATGATATATATATTAATAATGATAATAATAATAATGATAATAATAATAATAATAATAATAATAATAATATAATAATAATAATAATAATAATAATAATAATAATAATAATAATAATAATTAGATAATAATAATAATAATTAGATAATAATAATAATAATAATAATAATAATACTAATTATAACTTTAATGATAATAACGATAGTAATAATAATAAAAATAACAATTTTTAATGATAAATCTTTTTATTGATAAAGATAATAATAATAATAATAATAATAATAATAATAATATTAATAATAATAATAATAATAATAATAATAATAATAATAATAATAATAATAATAATAATAATAATAATAATAAGATAAAACTAGAACGACGATAATAACGACGATAATAATAATAATAATCATTTTTAATAATAATACAAAAATTCGATGGACTATAACTTCAAATCCGTTCATCGAAATCATTCGATATCTAAATGAAAAGTTCTTAATTTTTCGCTAGCTTTCCAACGACATGCATATCTTATACCTTATCTCAGTCGCATATATAACTAATTCAGGATTCAACATAACCTAACGAAAGGCAATATCAAAAGTACAAACATGCATAATCCTATATACTCGAGCACTAGTCAGGGATACACTATTAGTATGTAAAAGTTAAATTATGAGTACTCACGTATCAATATTGAGATTCAATATTGCGGGAAAGGTACGTAGACATGAAAACACTATATTGACCTCACGAGCATACCCATGAACCATACCCAATCACCTCCATAGCTATAACCCATAATTTCCTTAATCCAATCCCACCCGAAAAATAATTTCGAAATCACTCGGACAGCACTCCGACGTAATATTTTATGTATACTAATAATATCTTAAAATAATACGGAGTAAATATATATATGTAAATCGATTGAGAGAGTTTAGAGAAAAATATTTTCAAGTTTCTATGAAATAATGAAACCTATTGAATTCTATTTATAATAGATTTTTGAATTATTAAAGTGAATTATTAAAGTATGAATTATTAAAGTGAATTATTAAAGTGAATTATTAAAGTAAATTATTAAAGTATGAATTATTAAAGTGAATTATTAAAGTATGAATTATTAAAGTTAAAGTAAAGTAAAAATAAAGTAAAGGTAAAGTTTAAGTATAGTAAAAGTATAAAACTATGTACGTATAATACGCGTATAAATATATATAATATTAATTTAAATCGTTATATATATTTAATAAAATAAAATATAAATATCGTTATATTTATCATACTGGTTAAGTAATGAGTTGTCAAAAGTGGTTCTAGATATTTATAAAAGTTATATACGTTTTAATAATAAAGTTCTTTTTAAACTGAAAACGTTTTTGTACGTTTGAAACTAAATCAAATAAATATAATAATTTTGTTTTCCAAAACCAAATATATTTTTAAGAATCATTTTGTTTAAAGGTTAAAATAATGGAAATCGTTATATCATAAAACGTTTTAGAAAAGTAGAATCATATATATTCATAATAGGTTTCAAGTTTTTAAATTACAGTCTGTTGGTGAAGCATGGGATAAAGTTCAAAGGTTAAATAAACGTATGAAATCATCTTAATGAAAAATGTCGAGTTACTTAACTTGTCGATATCCAACATCTAAGTTAGTTACACTTCACATTCTTACTTATAAATCACTTTACCATTTTCCGAAGGTTGTCAAACAGAATAGATTTCTTAAATCACAGTGGACCTCATAACATAGACCCATAATCATATCACAATGTATCTGATAAATCAATCATTTGATATTATCTTCTAATTCCATCGATAAACATATTAAAACAAATACGTTCATGTAAAGTATTATACGTTTAATACTTTATTAATATTCTCAAGTTATAATATATATACATAATACATATATATACATATTTATTTATATATAACGGTTTGTGAATCGTTAGAATTTGGTCGAGGTTATAATGAATGTATGAACACAATTTAAAATTCTTGAGATTTAACTTAATAAACTTTGCTTATCGTGTCGGAATAATATAAAGATAAAGTTTAAATTTGGTTGGAAATTTCCGGGTTGTCACACATTATATTATACTAACTCATGCTTCAGCTCCCAACACTTCTTCAAGAATATTCCTATTTTAAACTTGAATGTTTCAGAATTTAGAAACTAAAATAGTTTCTTTTATGTTATAATACAGATAGCGCGAAGAGGTAAATGATTTCAGATAAGAATAATTATAAAAATATCTTCAGAAGTATGGATGATATTTATAATGAAAGATACGATGATATCTTAGAATGTCTAATATCAGAGGATGATGAAGGATATTGTCTGCAGGGGTTTAGAGTCAGGAGCAAGGTATTCGTTAATGACTTCAGCAAGTACTGAATCATTTGGATTCTTTAAAGGTAGGTTCAGCCTTTGTGATTTGTCCACAGCCTCCTTCATACTTTGCTCAATCCGTTTTCCAGTTCCAAAGCTTCTCTTTGCCAATATACTATCCTTTATCATCCAACTTTTTACTATTAAGGTCGTTTACAGTTTTTGCGGCTTCATCAGCATTTTTCAAAATTTCGAGAACTGGTTCGCAGTTTAGGGTGTTTTTCAGAAATTTCTCATTCAAAGAATGTAAGTCTTGGAGGTAGACGTTGTGTGTATATGTAATTGTTGATGTAGACATGCTGCGAGGTTTCAAAATACTGATTGCTGATTCTCAATAATTGGTATGGCAATTCTTGTTATAAGGTACGAATGAGTATATGATAGGGTTTCGATAATTATAATGATTTTTTTTTTTTTTTTTTGGAAAGTCAAAGATCAGTGAAGTTGTTGGTAAGTTTATTGCTAATGTGGTGAATATAAACGATTCCCCGGTAACGTTGGCTAAAGGGCAACGTATCTATCGAGGTTATAATAAGACTGTTTTGATTGAGAAGTCGAAGTTGACTTGCTGGAGCTGTGACAAAACTGTCTATTTTGAAACGGAATTGAAAAGTTATTTTAGCTAGTAAATGCCAAAGGGTCTAACACGGATACGTGTCGAACTATGACTTGGGTTTTGAGAGTTTTTCAGGTGTATAACTGTGGGTAACATATGGTTGGATCATCATCTCGATTGTTCCTTAGTTGAAGTGTCTTCAGGAATTTCGAAGGGTTTGAGCACATATTGTAATCGTTAATACATATGATGTTCTAACACAGTTTTGAAGTCAAAGTATAGCTTTGAAAGATATAGGAAACTAAGAGTGATGATACTGGTTATATTTCGAATTGAATTATGGGATTTCAAAATCAGAATATGTAATTGAATTTGAATGAGTATGATTGTTTTGATTTATATGAAAGAATGGATATGGTTGTGAAAGTAGAGAGTATAGTTGATGATTGCTGAATCGGTTTCGAAAAATGTAATATATTAATTGTGAATTTATATATCTCTCGGGTATTACCTACCCGTTAAAAATTTTTTCACAATTAATATTTTGTACAAAAAAAGTTTATTACAGTCTTTATGAAAATATATGTGTATATTTTCTTTAGATGTAATATAGATTTAATGAGTTAATATTAAATTAAACTCATTTGTTTTATGGTTGGAACTAGAATTGAGTAATCACTAAAACTTTATAAATTGCATAAATATTTCTTCAATAATATTGAAATTATGAATCATTACTTTGTTATTTATTGGTTTTCGTGAAATTCTTGGGAACTTCGCAAGGTACGAATGATGTTATTTGAAAAGTTTTGAGTACATCGATGATGAAAGTATAAAATCAAACATATATTCGAATAATACACTTGATTTATTATGAATTGGATTTTTATTGAATTGAGACAGAGATTGTAATTAATGATGGTTAAGTTGCGGACGAAGGACGTACATCATTGCATATTTGTAATATGAATTAACTGAGTAGTTAAGATTCACACATAATAGCTTAGTACGGGAAGATTTATTATGGTTTAAAAATTTATACATATAAAATATACATATAAATCTTTCGATTGGAAATGAGTTAATACTTCATAACTCGTTGATACAATATATTTGTTGTTGATTAGTAATGATGTCCACAATGATTCTTGAACTGACAGAGTTTGTGATGTTACAGGTGCTGTTGATTCTGACGATACTGACGGCACTGACTGTGTTGATGATGCTACGGTCCTGTTGATGCTGTTGGTAAAACAATTCTAGCTTGTAAATCGTACACCATTTTCGATCAAAGTTTCTACTCTACCATCTCCGTTCACTCATCCGATTTACGGTCAGAATTAAATAATCTCTAAGATTTTGGAGATTACATAACTACCGCAGAGATATCTCTTCAGTGAAGTTTATGAATTAATACTTCATCGTTTGTTGTTGTTGATATTCCTGGATATTTACAGGGCGTATGACGTTGATGTTTGAGATACCTATTGTGATGTTGCGGTGTGGGATGTGGATGTGGATGTTGTTGTTGGTGGTGGTGATGGTACTGTTGGTGTTGCTGATGGTGGTACTGTTTATGCTGCTGGTGCTGCTGCTGGTGTTTGTAACCTTTGCACCATATTCTCCAAAGCCACTACCCTAGTGCGAAGCTCGTTGACTTCTTCTATTACACCGGGGTGATTATCGGTTCGGACGAGCGGATAAATAAAATCTAGAATTTGGTGTAGTATGTAATCGTGACGAGATACTCTAGAAATAAGAGATAAAATGGTGTTTCGGATAGGTTCGCCGGTAAGTGCTTCAGGTTCTTCGCCAAGAGGGCAATGTGGTGGATGGAAGGGATCACCTTCTTCTTGTCTCCAATGATTAAGGAGGCTACGAACCCATCCCCAATTCATCCAGAATAGATGATGACTAATTGGTTGATCCATTCCGGTCACACTGCTTTCGGAACTTGAGTGGGATTCCATTTCGGAATTCGAGGGACTTGAACTAATGACGAATTCCATTTCATACAACTGAATAAAGAATTTTTTTTTTCCGATATGAAATGATTTTTCGGCTATCGGGTGGTATTCTAATTATATAGAGCAAAAGGTTTCGTAGATTATGGAGGAATTTACGGAATATGTCAGGCAAAGTTTACAGTAACAGATATGCTAAGATATGAATTAGCAGATACGCTAAGATATGAATTTTGTCTATACACTATTCATGCAATCAAAGCAATAAGATGTGTCTAGACTAAGAATGATAAGCAGGTAATTTCCGACAAAAATGATGAGCAAAACTTTTGACATGCAGACACGGTCGAAGTCCAGACTCACTAATGCATCCTAACGACTATCAGTTAGACACACTAATGCAGACCTGGTTCGCTAAGACCACCGCTCTGATACCAACTGAAAGGACCCGTTCATATACATTATAAACGATTCACAATAGTTGATTACATCGCGAGGTATTTGACCTCTATATGATACATTTTACAAACATTGCAATCGTTTTTAAAAGACAAACTTTCTTTACAACAAAAGTTGACGGCATGCACACCATTTCATAATACATCCAACTATAATTTGGCTTAATAATAATCTTGATGAACTCAATGACTCGAATGCAACGTCTTTCAAAATATGTCATGAATGACTCCAAGTAATATCCTTAAAATGAGCTAATGCACAGCGGAAGATTTCTTTAATACCTGAGAATAAACATGCTTTAAAGTGTCAACCAAAAGGTTGGTGAGTTCATAGGTTTATCATAACAATCATTTCAATATATTAATAAACCACAAGATTTTCGTTTATAAATATATGTACACTCGCAAGTGTATAAAAGTATTTGATGTCGAACGAGGTGTATATAAAATAGTTATTATTTTACTAGGAAAACACTATTAAATACGATACAATTTTACACAAGATATTTATTTATTTATAGAATGGATATACTTAAACCTTGCTACAACACTTATAGGCAGTGTACCTAATCGTACAGTAGTGTAGTTTTTAGTAAGTCCGGTTCGTTCCACAGGGAAATCTTTAAACAAAGCTCAACGCTATATTAGTTTTATAAAAATACAAATATATATATAAGTAATATTATTATTATAAAGGGGGGTTTTTACCGTTTAATGACCGGTTTGTCGATTTTAAAACTTTAGTCGCAGTTAAAACCTAATGTAAAATATAAAATAAATACAAGACTTAAATTGAAGCGTAAAGTAAATAACGATAATGAAATTGCGAATAATAAAAATGCGATAAAATAAAATTGCGATAATTAAAAAATACGATAATTAAAAGTGCGATTAAATAACAATAAATAAAAGTGCGATAATTAGAAGTGCAATTAAATATAAAATAAAGGAAATTAAATATGAAATAAAAGAATTATGCTTATTTAAACTTCCGTAATCATGATGTTTGACGTGTTGATTTTAGTTTTATGCCCATGGGTTAATTGTCCTTTGTCCTGGATTATTCAATATGTCCGTCTGGTTTTTGTCCATAACAGTCCATCAGTCATAAATATAAATTGCAAGTGTCCTTGTCAAATTATTATTATACCCGAAGTTAAATATTCCAACTAATTGGGGATTCGAATTGTAACAAGGTTTTAATACTTTGTTTAATGAATACACCAGGTTATCGACTGCGTGTAAACCAAGGTTTTACCACTTTGTTAACAATTACACCAATTACCCTTGAATGTAATTTCACCCCTGTTTTAATTATTCTAGTGGCTATTAATCCATTCCCGTGTCCGGTTAAATGAACGATTATTCGTACAAATAAATACCCCGCCCATCGTGTCCGATCGAGTGTATATGGTAATTTATAGGGACGCCCAATTGTAAATCTTTATATTAACATTAACAAACTTTCATTTAGTTAAACAAATATAAAGCCCATTAATAGCCCATAGTCTAGTTTCCACAAGTGTCGTTCTTTTGTCCAAACCCCAATTATGGTACAAAGCCCAATTACCCAATTTTAGTAATTAGCCCAACATCATGATTACTTTGTTTTAAATAAGCATAATAATAACTTAGCTACGAGACATTAATATAAAAAGGTTGAACATAACTTACAATGATTAAAAATAGCGTAGCGTTACACGGACAGAATTTCGACTTACACCCTTACAACATTCGCTAACATACCCTTATTATTAGAATTATAATTAAAATTAAAATATAAATTATAAATATAAATATATTTACGTATGAAGAGGAAGAGAAAAAGATGATTAAAACTCGGCACAAAACTGGCTTTATATAGGACCTGACCAGCAATCTCACTCCATGCGACTCGCATGATTTTGTGCTTCTGGCCATGCGAGTCGCATGGCCACCCTGGATCCAGCCAACTACTTTGTTTTCTTCTTGCCGACGTAATATAATAATAATAATATATATAATATATAATTATATATAATTATATATATATTATATTATATTCTTGTGCATAGTAGACTAGATATTTTTGGTCCGTTGCGTCGGGCGTTTCTTCTTGGCTCAGGTCCCGGTTCCGGATTTTTCGACGTCTTCGCGTATTATTTTATATTGCGTACTTTGCGTCTTGTAACTTGTACTCTTGTCATTTTGAGACGTTCCTCATCAATATTTTGAACCTTTTTAGTTGTATCTTGTACTTTTTAGCTCTTTGGACCTTTTTGTCTTCAATTTGTCGAATCTGCCTTTTGTCTTCACTTTTTAATATTTAAACGAATATTGCTTGTAAATCGAACAATTGCAACTAAAAGCTTGTCTTTCTTGAGGAATAATGCTATGAAATATATGTTCGTTTTTAGCATTATCAAATATTCCCACACTTGAGCGTTGCTTGTCCTCAAGCAATATTGTCTTGAAATACTAGAATCACTTCTTTATTCTTCACACTTTGTACATCAGTGATTTCTATACGGCGGTATAAACAATGGTAGTAACTATATGGTTTACAGTCCCACATGACTATAAAAATTTAGATCCATTAAGGAAATTGGATCTTTATGAAAACATTTGATCTTTTGAAATCTAGTTTTTACCCTAGATAAGTTTTCCGGAATAACCCTTTACCGGTGTTTGCAAAATATTTTTGTGGGTTTGGTGGGTTTCAAATTTGAAAATTTTAGCTCAAAACTTGCGGTTTTGTGTCACCCACTTGCTAACCTTGTATTTGGAAAGCAACACGTCCAGTTTACTTGTCCCGTATATTACCTTTCGGCAAACTACTGTCCGGTTGTAAAGGAAAGCGTTGAACAAGCAACTGTTAAGGCAATGTCCCGTGACATGCTTTTGATTATGGTCTATAACGTGTCGGACGCAATTACTATCCTTGGTAGGAGCAATAGTAAAGCTCACCCTTATAATTTTTCGGTCTGGCACAAGGTCCTGTCTTTGATCATGTTATGCAACCACCGTTCTTACGGTTGACACCCGATTTAGTTCAGGTGACCTAATGAATTCCAGGTGAATTCCTAGGATTTTACGTTCAATGGTAATGAACGCATTGAAAATAGGGTTTTTAGAAAACAAATCGGTTTGTAATTTTGATCAAAATATTTTCTCGTTCAAGCTCGAGTTTAGATATCATTGAATTCCATGAGTTTGTAATTCTCAATCTCTAGGATTGAGTAATATCAGTCTTAAAAGCTGATTTTTAATCTTTTAAGGAGATTATCCTTTCTGGGGATCTGATTCATTAGTCTTATCTAGCTAATTTGCATGGTGCCCCCCATTGTACGAGATAAATCCTTCTCATGGTTAGGATAAATCTGACCACTTGGCGACCCTGTTTAATGCTGAGGTCCGTGGATTTCCTGCTGATTTTAGTGATGACTTTTCTAGATTTTTCGTCAACCTACAGCTGGTCTGGACGACAACTTCATGACCTAAATCAAGAAGCGCGTGTCTTTTTCGGAAGACTTTACTTCCTTTTAATGATGGAATTGATTCATCGTGTAGATCCATCTCTTCTTTTCTTTCATTGGGTAAAACAGTTTAGTTTAGTCCAAAGCAAAAGTATTTTCAGTTATTTGTTACAAATATATGTGGCATATGTTTAAAATAACTTGGTAAATTTTCCCACACTTGGCTTTTATTTTTCTTTTTATCGTCCTCTATTCCATTTTAAATGAATTTTAACATTTTCGTTTGTTTCTCAATTTATGTCCTTTCCGAGGTAACAATAATTTCGGTGTTAAAACCTAGTTTTATCGTTCATAAATATGTATAAACATGATTTGAATTCATTTAATTAAAAATTTTGAAAAATTTTACTAGAATTGGGTAGTCAGTATATAAGACTAGGGCTGTTCTTTTTTTATCAGAGAGCACTAGATTCTAATACAACTACTGCTTTACTAGTATTTTTAATAGTAACCAAGTGTTTAATATAAAAATTTTAAAATCCGAAAGAATTTAACCCCTTCCCACACTTAAGATCTTGCAATGCCCTCATTTGCAAGAAATCAGTAATAATTTAAATTATTGAGGGTGATTAGTGTGAAAATGATTAAATTTTTACCAAAGTTTCCAAATATATTGGCGTTTGTTTGCTGAATGATAAATGGTGCACGTCATTTGTTCATTCCGTCTTGTTGTTATTTCACATACATTTTGCATCATTGTCGTCAAAATTACTTGCTTTTGCTGAACTTAATGCCAGTCTTTGAAAACGCGTTGTTTTACCCTGTTTTGTGCATAAAAGAGAATACATACAATACAAATATAATCATACATGCAATTTGAAATGGAACTTTGGCATCCCACTTTCAAACTATAAGAAAAATATTAGTACACAATAATAATAAGAATATCAAACATTACATAAACGTAATAAAATGTTAAGTGTTTAAAATAAAAATAAAATTACCAACTTATCTCTACTGATCAGGAGGTGGGTTAGGAGGAAAATTAGGATATGGATCCCAATTCATGTTCGCGTCCGGGTTCCATGGCTGATTATAGGTGAACTGGTATGCTGCGTCATAATCATATGAATCATAGGGTGGTCTCATTTCTGGCTGATGTGCGGGATAGTATGCGGGTCGGGTCGGATAATACATCTCGCCAGGCTGCAACTGGCTTATAATTTGGCGCTGATGATAATCCCATCGGCCATGCTCTCGTTGCCGGGAATGCTCGTAGTCATTCCGACGTTGCCATGCCTCGTACTGCATATGCCTATCATAGTTCGTCATGTATTCATCCTCCATACGAACGCCTAAATCAAGAGCAGTCTCCCGAACAACTCCTATAATGTTGTTCGCATCCTCCATCTCGTCATCCGAACCTCTTTCTACCTGACGCTGAGGTCCCTCGTATCGATATACCCGACCACGTCTCATTAATAATACCCTTGCACCGTGATAAAGGTTTGAACTTATAGTTTCACCTCCGTCCTCTATTTCGTTCATTGGACCCCCTTGGTGCTTATCTACACCTAAATACTCTCCAATGAGAGTAATGAAAATACCACCACCTATAATACTCCCCGATTTCATCCCCGAAACTACATTAGCGAGATAATAACCAACACAATAGGGAATGTTAACGAAACTCCTCGGGTCTCTAATACACTTGAGGTAGAACAAATCGTTTACGGTCAATTTCTCCTTATTTCTTCCCCTTTGTGTAATTGTGTTTGCTAAGAATCTATGAATCACCCGGAGTTCAGCTCTGTCTATATCTAAGTATGTATGATTTCCACTGGCGTGAAATTCATTAAAGTGGGACATACGCCTCCAGACAGCGTTAATATCAAATTCCCTATCTACCCTTTCTCCTTGGGCAATCAAGCTATTACAGTCGGGGCTCAAAAGTTCAGCAGGGGTGTAAATCTGTAAGGCCCTAGCTAAATCTATCATGGACATTCTGTACATGCGTCCACCTAACAGAAATCTAATAAAGCTTCTATCATCTATCCTCCTAACATCACTGTTTAACTTAATAGTACTAAGTAATTCTATACACCATTCCCTATATATGGTTCTACGAATGGAAAATAGGCGCATCCAATCGTTAAACTGAGAATTACCATACCTTTGCACCAATAATTCCCGAATCGGTTCGGCAAGGTCAACTGTTTCCAAAGGTACCCAGTCAATTGCCCTTGGCATTTCAACAACCTTAAAGTAGAGAATGTGCATGTTCTTTTGATAATCTGGATACTCTATCCAACATCGATCAAATCTCAGATTTGGGTGTAACTGATCTTCATTAATGTCTAAGCTCAGAATCCTTTGATGTGGAGCGAATTGACGAAACTGATTCACGAATAATTGATCTTGATCGTGATAAGGAATATGTTGCTCCTCATGTTCTTCTTCTTCTTGTTGCATATGTTGTTCTTGTTCATGAAACATTTCCGGTTCGGGCTCTGGTTGCCTGGATGATGATGCTCCTGAACCTCCAGTATCGGCTTTCTGTAAAACACATTAAACACAAAAATTGTGCATCCAAATATGCATTAGTGTTAGCAAAATAATAACTTGAAACAATTATGATGACATGTTCAATTCATAACACATTTTATACACATTTTCTTAACAATAACAATTCTACATTTTTACATACGAAAATGTATACAATGTTTTATCACATTTAAACTCTTAAACATGTCAACAATAATCATTATAGTAATTAAACACTTGTTACATGGCATTCAAATCAAACTAGTGCTCATTTTCATATTTTTGTCAAGTCTACACTTTATCAAATAAGCATATACGAAAAATGTACATCAGGTTCATAAGCATTTATCTCAAATAACATGCCAAAATAATCACTACTAGCAATGAAACAAGTTTCAAATGGCCTTTATATCAATTTATCCAAGTTCATGAATTTTTGGACTTAAAAAGTCCACTTTAATTCTCAAAAACATGTTTAGGCTCAAAGTTTGGATCAATTAACTACCTAGACATGTTACACTACTCAATTTAGCAACAATTCATGACAAAAATCGGCCATAACCTGTTTATATCAAAAAGCCCCAAATTGCTCAAGAACACAAACCCTAGATTCTTAAAAATTTTAAGTTTTTAGCTTCAATTCATGCTAAATAGCTTCTATTTAGGATATACATGCATAATATAACATCAATTTAGCTCTAATTACACCTAAATTTAACAAAATCAAAATATAAATTTTCTAGCTCAAGAACACAAAAATTCGAATTTAAAGAGATTAGGGGTGAAATCTTTACCTTTCTCCTGAAGGGGTTGAGACTACTGAATCTAGGCATGATTATTGTGAAGTTTTGCAAGAAATTTGGTGAAAAATGATGAATTTTTGAGAGTGTTTTGGAGAGTTTTCGTGTATATGTGTGTGTATTGTGAGAAAGAAACAGAACTCGACTGAAACTTGATCCTGTCCAGTTTTTTATGGCCATGCGACTCGCATGGTTTTTGCCTTTCCCCCATGCGAGTCGCATGGGGGTAAATTCCAGGTTTTTTTTTTTTTTTTTTTTTTTTTTTTTTTTAATAAAACCTTATACTTTTAAAACATAAAATTAAATAAAATTTTAAAAATTTTGTTTCTTTTTAGGACGAGGTCGTTTCGGGAAGATGCCCTAGTCCGTCCCTCGACAAAATTTTAAAATTTTGTCATTTTCAAGCGATTGTTTTAAAAGCTTAGATTTTTGGGTTTTTTAATGTTTTTGGCATACTTTAAATCAATAAGATTAAAAATAATGATAATAAAAGTTCTCGTCCCTCCCTCGGGTAAAGCAATTTCGGTTCAAAGACCTAGTCTTCAACTTACGATGAATTTTAAAAATCATATTCTTAACTTAATGAGATAAAGTAAATTTTTGTTTTTAAATTCACACAATTATAAAATTCAAAATTAATACTAAAAAAAATCACACCAAACTTAAAAATTTGAAATGCATAAAATTAAAAATTCATATTTTGAAAATTAAAAATTCACACCAAACTTAATTTAAAAATTCATAAATTCATACCAAACTTATATTAATTTTTCAAATATTTACAATTTTAAATATATTATTTTTATAAAGTTTACAATATTAATTTAAGGTTTAAATATTAATTTTAAAAATATGGTAAAAATAAAATTAAAAATCTTTTTGTCTTTTTATCCCACTTTAATCAATCAAATATTATCAAAAATATGCGCCCCTCTTTTCGGTAAAGTAATTTCGGTTCCAAGACCTAATTTAACTCATGACGAATTTTTGAAATATTTTGGGTTGATTGATTAAAGATATTTATACCTTAAGAATAAACGTTAAATTTCGCAGTGATGTAATAAATTTTTGAATGATATCAATAATTTCGATCGCCAAACCTAATTTTATTTAATACCAATTTAATACTTTTTAGCGAACAAATTAGCGTTTATTATCATAAGGTTAAAAATAAAAATAAAAATAAAAACTGTACAGACATACCTGTGAAATAGATTTCTTAGTTATATGATCTATTATATTCATAAGATAGTCGGTTTAATTGGTTTTCCATGGCTGCATAGGCGTAACCTCGAGCATTCATTGTCTTTTCTTCTAAACATATGAACGGTCCGTCTCTGCATAAAGTAACAAATTCGGTATTTGAATAGGTTTGATTATTTGAACATTTACCTCCATGTGACCATTTTCCGCATTTGTGACATCGTTCTAGGTGTCGTGCTCTTCTTTTCGCTGCGGATTTTGATTTTCCTTTACCAAATTGTAACTTATTATCTTCGCATCTGGATCCTTTTCTAACTCCGTCCATACTTTCTCTGATTACTGATACTATTTCACTCGGGAGTATGTCATTATTACGTTTAGTGATCAAAGCGTGTAGCATTAGACCATGGTTTAGTTCACAGGCAGTCTTCATTTTGTAAAAACCTAAAAAAAATAAAAATTCAGAATGGGGGGAGAAGACTAGTTCTTTAGGGTCTGCTAGGGAAAGACCATTCGGGTTCCATTTTCGAAAACTACACGAAAACAGACAATCTAACTCTAACAGAAATACATATTATTCTTTAAAGACTTGATTCTCCCCACACTTAGTTAGCTGTGGTGTCGAAATTGTGATTAACTTCGTTGTCGACTTCCATAGGACCATGTATGTAATGTTTAACTCTGTGACCATTAACTTTAAATTCAATCCCATTTGAATTTATCAATTCTATCGTTCCGTATGGGAAAACTCTTTTGACTATGAATGGTCCAGACCATCTTGATTTCAATTTTCCAGGAAATAGCTTGAATCGTGAATTGAAAAGAAGAACTCTGTCTCCTTCTTTAAATTCTTTTGAACTTCTGATTCTTTTATCATGCCATTTCTTCGTTCTTTCTTTATAGATTAACGAATTTTCGTATGCTTCATGTCTTAATTCTTCTAATTCGTTTAGTTGATTTAATCGTAGACGTCCGGCTTCATGTAAATCAAGATTACATGTCTTCAAAGCCCAAAATGCTTTGTGTTCAATTTCTACTGGAAGATGACATGCTTTTCCATAAACAAGTCTAAAAGGTGTGGTTCCAATTGGAGTTTTGTAGGCTGTTCTAAAAGCCCAGAGTGCATCCTCCAATTTAATGGACCATTCCTTCGGATTTGATCCTACGGTTTTCTCTAGAATACGTTTTAAAGCTCGGTTGGTATTTTCAACTTGTCCACTTGTTTGTGGATGATATGCGGTGGAGATTTTATGAGTTACTCCATATCTTTTAAGAATTTTCTCAAGTTGATTATTACAGAAATGAGTACCCCGATCACTTATTAAAGCTTTCGGTGTTCCAAACCTTGCAAAAAGACGTTTTAAAAAGTTGACTACAACTCGTGCATCGTTAGTTGGGAGAGCTTGTGCTTCCGCCCATTTAGATACATAATCAATGGCTACGAGTATATATAGATTATTATGAGATTTTGGAAATGGACCCATAAAGTCAATACCCCAAATGTCAAATACTTCACATACTTGGATGACATTTTGTGGCATTTCATCACGTTGACTTATTTTTCCGGCCCTTTGACATGCATCACAGGATTTGCAAAGAAGGTGTGCGTCTTTGTAAATTGTAGGCCAATAGAATCCAGCTTCATAAACTTTTCTTGCTGTTAGTTGAGGCCCATAATGCCCTCCTGTTGGTCCTGTGTGACAATGGTTTAAAATTTTACTAGCTTCATCTCCAAATACACATCGGCGTATTATTCCATCGGGACAACTTTTAAACAGATGTGGATCTTCCCAGAAATAGTGTTTTATATCACTGAAGAATTTCTTTCGTCTTTGGTACGATAATCCTTTTTCAAGGAATCCACAAACTAAGTAGTTTGCATAGTCTGCAAACCATGGGATTTCTTTATAATCTATCTTCAATAGATATTCATCAGGAAAGTTGTCTTGTATGGCCGATTCATTCAGAACTTCTAATTCGGGATTTTCAAGACGAGAAAGATGATCAGCGGCGAGATTTTCTGCTCCTTTTTTATCTCGGATTTCAATATCAAACTCTTGTAAGAGTAAGATCCAACGGATTAATCTTGGTTTAGCATCTTGTTTTGAAAATAGATATCTAAGAGCAGAATGGTCGGTATAGACCACCGTTTTTGCTAGAACGAGATATGATCGAAATTTGTCAAAAGCAAAGACAATAGCAAGGAGTTCTTTTTCAGTAGTTGTATAGTTCGTTTGTGCTCCTTGTAATGTCTTACTAGCATAATATATAGGTTGAAATCGTTTTTCAATCCTTTGTCCTAAAACGGCTCCCATTGCAAAATCACTTGCATCGCACATTAGTTCAAATGGTAGATTCCAATTTGGTGTTATCATGATCGGTGCATTAGTGAGTTTTTCTTTAAGAATATTAAAAGATTTGATACACTCATCTGAAAAGATGAATGGCGCATCCTTTTCTAGGAGTTTATTCATAGGAGTGGCAATTTTAGAAAAATCTTTTATGAAACGTCGGTAAAAACCGGCATGCCCTAGAAAACTCCTAACTCCTCTAACATTGGTGGGATGTGGAAGTTTAGCAATTACATCTACTTTAGCTCTATCCACTTCAATTCCTTCTTTTGAAATTTTATGTCCAAGAACGATGCCTTCTTTAACCATGAAATGGCATTTCTCCCAATTAAGTACTAGATTTGATTTTTCGCATCTAATTAGCATTCGTTCCAGATTAACTAGACATGATTTAAATGTATCACCGAAGACTGAAAAGTCATCCATGAATACTTCCATGCATTCTTCTATCATGTCATGAAAAATCGCCATCATACACCTTTGAAAGGTTGCAGGGGCGTTACAAAGTCCAAATGGCATGCGTTTGTAAGCAAAAGTACCATAAGGGCACGTGAATGTGGTTTTCTCTTGATCTTCGGGTGCTATTGGAATTTGAAAATATCCGGAAAATCCATCTAGAAAACAATAGTAACTATTTCCGGCTAATCTTTCCAACATTTGATCTATGAAAGGTAAGGGAAAGTGATCTTTTCTGGTGGCGTCATTTAATTTTCTATAATC
Source organism: Rutidosis leptorrhynchoides (assembly GCF_046630445.1). Classification (NCBI taxonomy): domain Eukaryota; kingdom Viridiplantae; phylum Streptophyta; class Magnoliopsida; order Asterales; family Asteraceae; genus Rutidosis; species Rutidosis leptorrhynchoides. The sequence continues at coordinate 96,160,290 of NC_092334.1, read as the reverse complement.
AATACATACACGCCATCCTGTTACAGTCCTAGTAGGAATAAGCTCATTTTTCTCATTTGTAATGACAGTCATGCCACCCTTCTTAGGCACGCATTGAACTGGGCTTACCCATGGACTATCAGAAATTGGATATATCAAACCTGCATCTAGCAGTTTAATAATCTCTTTCTTAACTACATCTTGCATATTAGGATTTAGTCTTCGTTGGCGTTGCACATACGTTTTATGACCTTCTTCCATAAGGATTTTATGTGTGCAATACGAAGGACTTATTCCTTTAATATCATGAATCTTCCATGCAATGGCTGGTTTATGAGCTTTCAACACAGAAATGAGTTGTGATTTCTCATTTTCAGTAAGAGAAGACGATATTATTACAGGTAATTCAGATTCACCATGTAAATAAGCGTATTCCAAATGGTTTGGAAGTGGCTTTAACTCTAATTTCGGAGGTTCTTCTATCGATGATTTATATCGATATCTGTCTTCTTCTTTTAGCATTTGAATTTTTTCTGTTGTTGGTTCATATCCATTAGCTATAAGTGTAGCTAACATTTCAGCTTCATCAATTGGTTCATTACTTTCTCCTAAAGAACATTCTCCTGTTCCTTGTAATTCTGGAAATTCTTTTAAAAATTCTGCATGTGCATCTATAGTTTGAATATAATAACATGTATCATCTGCAGATTGTGGTTGTTGCATTGCTCTATCAACTGAAAAGGTAACACTCTCATCCTCTATACTTAGGGTCAGTTTCTTACCGAACACGTCTATCATTGCTTTAGCCGTGTTTAAGAATGGTCTTCCTAATATGAGAGGAACTTGAGAATCTTCTTCCATGTCCAAAACAACAAAATCTACTGGAAATACTAAAGTACCAACTTTAACTAGCATGTTCTCCATTATCCCTCTAGGATATTTTATTGATCTATCGGCTAGTTGTATGCTTATTCTGGTTGGTTTCAATTCTCCAAGGTCTAGTTTAGCGTATAGTGAATATGGCATTAGATTTATACTAGCACCTAAATCTGCTAATGCTTCTATTGAACTAAGACTACCCAGAAAACATGGAATTGTGAAACTTCCTGGATCAGATAGTTTTTCTGGTATCTTATTCAACAGCACTGCTGAACAATTAGCATTCATAGTAACAGCCGAGAGTTCTTCCATTTTCTTTCTATTCGTGATTAGATCTTTCAAGAATTTAGCATACCTTGGCATTCCTGAAATCACGTCAATGAAAGGAAGATTTACATTTATCTGTTTAAACATATCCAAGAATTTGGATTGCTCGGCTTCAAGTTTTTCTTTCTTCATTTTACTCGGATAAGGAAGTGGTGGTTGATATGGTTTAACATAAGGTTTATCCTTAACTGTGTTATCTTTATTAACCTTTTCAACTACCGGTTCTTTTTCCTTATCTTGATCAGGTTGTGGTTCTTGTGTAGTAGGAATAGTTTCATCAGAAGTTACAGGTATTTCAGGTGGTTTAAGTGTTGTACCACTTCTTGTGGTAATAGCTTTAGCTGTTTCATTCCGGGGGTTAGCATTTGTATCACTAGGTAAACTTCCCGGTTTTCTTTCACCTATTAACCTTGCTAGGTTACTTACTTCTTGTTCCAGATTTTGAATAGAAGCTTGTTGATTTCTAAATGCTTGAGCATTTTGTTCATTGGTTTGTTTTTGAGATGTGAAAAACTGCGTTTGAGTTTCAACTAGCTTCGTCATCATATCTTCTAAATTTGGCTTTTTATCATCGGTTTGTTGTGGTGGTTTGTTTTGAAAATTCGGTCTTTGCTGATTATAAGTATTATTGGATACTTGTTGATTGCTAGGACCTTGTTGGTTATTGTATGGAATATTTCGGTTATAATTCTGATTTTGATTGTAAATCGGTCTTGGCGGTTGATAATTATTCTGATAATTATTTCCAGGCCTTTGGTTTATGTATGAAATATTCTCTCTTTGTTCCATTGTTAATTCAATACTGAGACAATCTTTTGTCAAATGTGGTCCTCCACACTGCTCACAACTAATTCGTATTGAGTGAATATCCTTAGTCATCTTTTCCATTCGTCTCTCGAAAGCATCTATCTTTGCCGAAATGGAATCTAAGTCATGGCTAGAATCGGCTCTAGCTGCTTTAGATGATCTAATGATATCTTTTTCTTGGTGCCACTCATGTGAGTGGGAAGCAGTATTATCAATAATTTTGTAAGCATCAGTTTCGGTTTTCTTCATAATAGAACCACCAGCTGCTATATCTATGTCTTTTCTTGTAGTGATGTCGCATCCTCGGTAAAATATTTGTACTATTTGACAGGTGTCTAAACCATGTTGCGGACATCCTCTTAACAACTTTCCATATCTTGTCCACGCCTCATATAGAGTTTCATTTGATTTCTGTGTGAACGTAACAATTTCTGCTTGAAGTCTTACGGCTTTAGATGCGGGAAAGAATTGTTTAAGAAATTTGTCAACTAAAACGTCCCATGTATCAATCGCCCCTTCAGGTAACGATTCCAACCAATCTTTGGCTTCTCCCTTTAAAGTCCAGGGAAATAACATGAGATATATCTGTTCATCCTCCACTTCTCGTATTTTAAATAGTGTGCAGATTCTATTAAAGGTACGTAGATGTTCATTTGGATCTTCCTTCGGCGCACCACTAAATTGGCATTGATTAGTCACCATGTGTAGAATTTGTCCTTTGATTTCATAATCTGGCGCATTAATGTCTGGATGAGTAATTGCGTGACCTTGGCCAGTGCGTTTAGCTCTCATTCGGTCTTCCATACTTAAAGGTTCCAGATTCTCCATAATTGAATTTGTTGACTCGGTATCACTAGATGATTCTGATTTAATAGTTCGTTCCTCAACAATCTCTGTTTGAATGATTGGTGGTTCCGGAGGAAAGTTTAATGGTTCAGGATCTACGAACCGTTCCTGAATATTTTCTGGATTCTCAATTGCGAGGTTTGTTTCAAAAACTGGATTATCGGAAATTTGAGTTGAAGTACTTGGTCGACTGGATGACGATTCTAAAGAAAAATCAACGGCGGTTATATTTGTTAAACGATGTCTTGATCGAGTTACAGGTGGTGAACGTACAAAAGGTGATGAACGTCTTGCTCGGTGCATTCACTGAATATCCTATTAGTTTTAAAAAGGAAAGAAAAATTATAATAAGTTATCCAATCAATAGACTTTTCTGATTTTGCCCACGTTTCGAATAGCCAAAAGATGCAGCAGAGGGGCAGGATTCGTTTGGTCTCAATATAATTGAGGACTGTTTGGCTCCAATAACCCGGTCCACGTACAAATCCAACTATTACTACGAACCAGAAAATTTTGATGTCTATTAATTTAACCACTCAAAATAAATTTTCGTAATTTTAAGAAATTTAGATAAGAAGTAGAATAAAATTCTAAGTCCTAAAACTAGAATAGCGAGAAATAAGAGAGAAAAAGAGTTCGTCGAAAAAGGTCGAAAAAGAAAAAATGGTTGAAAAATAAAAGGTGACGGAAAAATAAAAGAAACTTATAAAAACTTAAAAATACTTAACTAACCTAACCTTATTACTACAACTAACTTAAAATTATAATCGCAAATTGAAATTACTAATTGGAATGATAATTGATACATAGTAAAAGGTCTAAAAATATTAAAGCTTACAGGAAAAAACTAAATCCCAAATAGAAATAACTTAAAAAGAAACTAAAACTTAAAAAGGCGTCGCAAAATTCTAAAGCACCTAAATCTTAGTCTAAAGAAAAAGCACTTAAGGAATTTTACGGCAAAGCCTAAAAATATAGGAGTAAAAATAACTATAGCAAAAACTAAGTTTAAAATTAAATATGAGCTAAAAATACAAATATTACGCTACAATGACTAAAAAGGTACAAAATATTAAAAGAAATAAAAAGTGATAAAAAAAAAAAAAAAATACAATTTTTTTTTTTTTTAAAATATTATTTTTATATTAATTATATTAAAGTATTAAGTTTTAAACATAATAAAACTAATTAACAGTAATTAATTAAACTAAAAACTTAATTAATAATAATAAAATCAAATTAGGGTTTAATAAATAATAATTAAATAATAATCGTAATAAATGCGGAATTAGGGTTTGGATGTGGCCCTGTCAGACCCCTCATGCGAGTCGCATGGTTTAAGGGGGTGGGTCATGCGAGTCGCATGGTGTTCGGATCCAGGCCAAAAGTTGGGCTGCTACAGTACCTTGGCCCGATTACTTATTATTTTTTTTTTTTTTTTTTTCTGTTTTTCTATTTTTTAATTTTTCTGTTTTAAAATTTAATATAAAATATTTATATAGTTTAAATAAAAACTTATATTTTTATAAAACTAAAAATAGAAATATTTGATAATTTTGTAAATAAAAATCTTAAAAATATATATAAGTAGATTTTTTTTTTCGGTTTTTAAAAGCTCTTTTTTTTATATATTTTTTTTTTTTTATTTTTTTAAAAAATATAAATTTTACCAAAACTAATTATAACTTAAAAATTAAAAATATGGCGTTTCGCTTCGGCGAGTTCCCCGGCAGCGGCGCCAAAAATAACTTGATGTCGAACGAGGTGTATATAAAATAGTTATTATTTTACTAGGAAAACACTATTAAATACGATACAATTTTACACAAGATATTTATTTATTTATAGAATGGATATACTTAAACCTTGCTACAACACTTATAGGCAGTGTACCTAATCGTACAGTAGTGTAGTTTTTAGTAAGTCCGGTTCGTTCCACAGGGAAATCTTTAAACAAAGCTCAACGCTATATTAGTTTTATAAAAATACAAATATATATATAAGTAATATTATTATTATAAAGGGGGGTTTTTACCGTTTAATGACCGGTTTGTCGATTTTAAAACTTTAGTCGCAGTTAAAACCTAATGTAAAATATAAAATAAATACAAGACTTAAATTGAAGCGTAAAGTAAATAACGATAATGAAATTGCGAATAATAAAAATGCGATAAAATAAAATTGCGATAATTAAAAAATACGATAATTAAAAGTGCGATTAAATAACAATAAATAAAAGTGCGATAATTAGAAGTGCAATTAAATATAAAATAAAGGAAATTAAATATGAAATAAAAGAATTATGCTTATTTAAACTTCCGTAATCATGATGTTTGACGTGTTGATTTTAGTTTTATGCCCATGGGTTAATTGTCCTTTGTCCTGGATTATTCAATATGTCCGTCTGGTTTTTGTCCATAACAGTCCATCAGTCATAAATATAAATTGCAAGTGTCCTTGTCAAATTATTATTATACCCGAAGTTAAATATTCCAACTAATTGGGGATTCGAATTGTAACAAGGTTTTAATACTTTGTTTAATGAATACACCAGGTTATCGACTGCGTGTAAACCAAGGTTTTACCACTTTGTTAACAATTACACCAATTACCCTTGAATGTAATTTCACCCCTGTTTTAATTATTCTAGTGGCTATTAATCCATTCCCGTGTCCGGTTAAATGAACGATTATTCGTACAAATAAATACCCCGCCCATCGTGTCCGATCGAGTGTATATGGTAATTTATAGGGACGCCCAATTGTAAATCTTTATATTAACATTAACAAACTTTCATTTAGTTAAACAAATATAAAGCCCATTAATAGCCCATAGTCTAGTTTCCACAAGTGTCGTTCTTTTGTCCAAACCCCAATTATGGTACAAAGCCCAATTACCCAATTTTAGTAATTAGCCCAACATCATGATTACTTTGTTTTAAATAAGCATAATAATAACTTAGCTACGAGACATTAATATAAAAAGGTTGAACATAACTTACAATGATTAAAAATAGCGTAGCATTACACTGACAGAATTTCGACTTACACCCTTACAACATTCGCTAACATACCCTTATTATTAGAATTATAATTAAAATTAAAATATAAATTATAAATATAAATATATTTACGTATGAAGAGGAAGAGAAAAAGATGATTAAAACTCGGCACAAAACTGGCTTTATATAGGACCTGACCAGCAATCTCATTCCATGCGACTCGCATGATTTTGTGCTTCTGGCCATGCGAGTCGCATGGCCACCCTGGATCCAGCCAACTACTTTGTTTTCTTCTTGCCGACGTAATATAATAATAATAATATATATAATATATAATTATATATAATTATATATATATTATATTATATTCTTGTGCATAGTAGACTAGATATTTTTGGTCCGTTGCGTCGGGCGTTTCTTCTTGGCTCAGGTCCCGGTTCCGGATTTTCGGACGTCTTCGCGTATTATTTTATATTGCGTACTTTGCGTCTTGTAACTTGTACTCTTGTCATTTTGAGACGTTCCTCATCAATATTTTGAACCTTTTTAGTTGTATCTTGTACTTTTTAGCTCTTTGGACCTTTTTGTCTTCAATTTGTCGAATCTGCCTTTTGTCTTCACTTTTTAATATTTAAACGAATATTGCTTGTAAATCGAACAATTGCAACTAAAAGCTTGTCTTTCTTGAGGAATAATGCTATGAAATATATGTTCGTTTTTAGCATTATCAGTATTCTATAAGTTGTAGGCACCAGGTAACAAGCCTTAACGTTCATGTTTTACCCTCTTAAGTACACCAGATCAGGTGTGTTTAAAATAACCTCGAAGTACTAAAGCATCCCATAGTCAGGATGGGGTTTGTCAGGCCCAATAGATCTATCTTTAGGATTCGCGCCTACCGTACATAGACAAGTAGTTTAATGTTACCAAGCTAAGGGTATATTTCTGGTTTAAACCCACGTAGAATTAGTTTTAGTACTTGTGCCTATTTCGTAAAACATTTATAAAACAGCGCATGTATTCTCAGCCCAAAAATATATATAAAAAGGGAGTAATGAAACTCACAATACTGTATTTCGTAGTAAAAATACATATAACGTCATTTAACAAGTGCAAGGTTGGCCTCGGATTCACGAACGTATCAATATTGAGATTCAATATTGCAGGAAAGTACGTAGACGCAACGGAGATGATAAACACTAGATTGACCTCACGAGCATACCCATGAACCATACCCATCACCTCCATAGCTATAACCCATAATTTCCTTAGCTTCGACTCATTCAAAAAAACTATTTTGAAATCACTCGGATAGCACTCCGTCGTAATATTTTATGTATACTAATAATATCTTGAAATAATACAGAGCAAATATATATATTTATATATATAAATCGATTGAGAGAGTTTAGAGAAATATATTTTCAAGTTTCTATGAAATAATGAAACCTACTGAATTCTATTTATAATAGATTTTTGAATTATTAAAGTGAATTATTAAAGTATGAATTATTAAAGTGAATTATTAAAGTATGAATTATTAAAGTGAATTATTAAAGTATGAATTATTAAAGTGAATTATTAAAGTATGAATTATTAAAGTGAATTATTAAAGTATGAATTATTAAAGTGAATTATTAAAGTATAATTATTAAAGTTAAAGTAAAGTAAAAGTAAAGTAAAAGTAAAGTAAAGGTAAAGTTAAAGTATAGTAAAAGTATAAAAACTATGTATGTATAATACGCGTATAAATATATATAATATTAATTTAAATCGTTATATATATTTAATGAAATAAAATATAAATATCGTTATATTTATTATACTGGTTAAGTAATGAGTTGTCAAAAGTGATTCTAGATATTTATAAAAGTTATATACATTTTAATAATAAAGTTCTTTTTAAACTAAAAACGTCTTTGTACGTTTGAAAATAGATTAATAGAATATTATGGAAACCAATTCTCCACTAAATTTTGTCTAACTTTCGTAAATGACACTTTTTGTTTTTATTTATAAATAGCTTTACAAATTATTCTGAATATCGTTAAGAGGAATAGATTTTTCTCAAATCATAGTGGACCTCTCAACAGAGACTTGTAATCATAATTCAATGTTTCTGATAATTCAATCATTTAATATATTTTTTTTAATTTCGTCAAAAATCATATTGAAACAAATACGTTCGTGTAAAGTATTATACGTTTAATACTTTATTAATATTCTCAAGTTATAATATATATATACATATACATATCTATTTATATATAACGGTTCGTGAATCGTCAGAATTTGGTCGAGGTTATAATGAATGTATGAACACAGTTTAAAATTCTTGAGATTTAACTTAACAGACTTTGCTTATCGTGTCGGAATAATATAAAGATTAAAGTTTAAATTTGGTCGGAAATTTCCGGGTCGTCACATAAAAATCATCAGATGTCTAAAACCTTTGATTTAAATATTCATTTATGGTGTGCCTTTTCAAAAGAATGCAATATTTACAAAACGTATCATATAGAGGTCAAATACCTCGCAATGAAATCGATGAATGACGTGTTCGTCCATATGGATTTGGAGCGATCGTCACATTACCTGAAGGGGAGATTGATACATGGGATGTGTTAGTTGAAAATTTTCTTAAACAATTCTTTCCGGCATCTAAAGCCGTGAGACTTCAAGGAGAAATTGTTACATTCATGCAAAAGCCAAATGAAACACTATATGAGGCATGGACAAGATTTGGAAAGTTGTTAATGTAGTGACCCGAACTTTTCCATGTTTATATATATTAATTGAGATTGATATTTACATGATTAAATGTTTCCAATATGTTAAGCAATCAAACTTGTTAAGACTTGATTAATTGAAATATGTTTCATATAGACAATTGACCACCCAAGTTGACCGGTGATTCACGAACGTTAAAACTTGTAAAAACTATATGATGACATATATATGGATATATATATAGTTAACATGATACTATGATAAGTAAACGTATCATTAAGTATATTAACAATGAACTACATATGTAAAAACAAGACTACTAACTTAATGATTTTTAAACGAGACATATATGTAACGATTATCGTTGTAAAGACATTTAATGTATATATACCATATTAATAGATATTCATACATGATAATATCATGATAATATAATAATTTAAAATCTCATTTGATATTATAAACATTGGATTAACAACATTTAACAAGATCGTTAACCTAAAGGTTTCAAAACAACACTTACATGTAACGACTAACGATGACTTAACGACTCAGTTAAAATGTATATACATGTAGTGTTTTAATAAGTATTTATACACTTTTGAAAGACTTCAATACACTTATCAAAATACTTCTACTTAACAAAAATGCTTACAATTACATTCTCGTTCAGTTTCATCAACAATTCTACTCGTATGCACCCGTATTCGTACTCGTACAATACACAGCTTTTAGATGTATGTACTATTGGTATATACACTCCAATGATCAGCTCTTAGCAGCCCATGTGAGTCACCTAACACATGTGGGAACCATCATTTGGCAACTAGCATGAAATATCTCATAAGATTACAAAAATATGAGTAATCATTCATGACTTATTTACATAAAAACAAAATTACATATCCTTTATATCTAATCCATACACCAACGACCAAAAACACCTACAAACACTTTCATTCTTCAATTTTCTTCATCTAATTGAACTCTCTCAAGTTCTATCTTCAAGTTCTAAGTGTTCTTCATAAATTCCAAAAGTTCTAGTTTCATAAAATCAAGAATACTTTCAAGTTTGCTAGCTCACTTACAATCTTGTAAGGTGATCATCCAACCTCAAGAAATCTTTGTTTCTTACAGTAGGTTATCATTCTAATACAAGGTAATAATCATATTCAAACTTTGGTTCAATTTCTATAACTATAACAATCTTATTTCAAGTGATGATCTTACTTGAACTTGTTTTCGTGTCATGATTTTGCTTCAAGAACTTTGAGCCATCCAAGGATCCATTGAAGCTAGATCCATTTTTCTCTTTTCCAGTAGGTTCATCCAAGGAACTTAAGGTAGTAATGATGTTCATAACATCATTCGATTCATACATATAAAGCTATCTTATTCGAAGGTTTAAACTTGTAATCACTAGAACATAGTTTAGTTAATTCTAAACTTGTTCGCAAACAAAAGTTAATCCTTCTAACTTGAATTTTAAAATCAACTAAACACATGTTCTATATCTATATGATATGCTAACTTAATGATTTAAAACCTGGAAACACGAAAAACACCGTAAAACCGGATTTACGCCGTCGTAGTAACACCGCGGGCTGTTTTGGGTTAGTTAATTAAAAACTATGATAAACTTTGATTTAAAAGTTGTTATTCTGAGAAAATGATTTTTATTATGAACATGAAACTATATCCAAAAATTATGGTTAAACTCAAAGTGGAAGTATGTTTTCTAAAATGGTCATCTAGACGTCGTTCTTTCGACTGAAATGACTACCTTTACAAAAACGACTTGTAACTTATTTTTCCGACTAGAAACCTATACTTTTTTTGTTTAGATTCATAAAATAGAGTTCAATATGAAACCATAGCAATTTGATTCACTCAAAACGGATTTAAAATGAAGAAGTTATGGGTAAAACAAGATTGGATAATTTTCCTCATTTTAGCTACGTGAAAATTGGTAACAAATCTATTCCAACCATAAATTAATCAACTTGTATTATATATTATGTAATCTTGAGATACCATAGACACGTATACAATGTTTCGACCTATCATGTCGACACATCTATATATATTTCGGAACAACCATAGACACTCTATATGTGAATGTTGGAGTTAGCTATACAGGGTTGAGGTTGATTCCAAAATATATATAGTTTGAGTTGTGATCAATACTGAGATACGTATACACTGGGTCGTGGATTGATTCAAGATAATATTTATCGATTTATTTCTGTACATCTAACTGTGGACAACTAGTTGTAGGTTACTAACGAGGACAGCTGACTTAATAAACTTAAAACATCAAAATATATTAAAAGTGTTGTAAATATATTTTGAACATACTTTGATATATATGTATATATTGTTATAGGTTCGTGAATCAACAAGTGGCCAAGTCTTACTTCCCGACGAAGTAAAAATCTGTGAATGTGAGTTATAGTCCCACTTTTAAAATCTAATATTTTTGGGATGAGAATACATGCAGGTTTTATAAATGATTTACAAAATAGACACAAGTACGTGAAACTACATTCTATGGTTGAATTATCGAAATCGAATATGCCCCTTTTTATTAAGTCTGGTAATCTAAGAATTAGGGAACAGACACCCTAATTGACGCGAATCCTAAAGATAGATCTATTGGGCCTAACAAACCCCATCCAAAGTACCGGATGCTTTAGTACTTCGAAATTTATATCATATCCGAAGGGTGTCCCGGAATGATGGGGATATTCTTATATATGCATCTTGTTATTGTCGGTTACCAGGTGTTCACCATATGAATGATTTTTATCTCTATGTATGGGATGTGTATTGAAATATGAAATCTTGTGGTCTATTGTTACGATTTGATATATATAGGTTAAACCTATAACTCACCAACATTTTTGTTGACGTTTTAAGCATGTTTATTCTCAGGTGATTATTAAGAGCTTCCGCTGTCGCATACTTAAATAAGGACAAGATTTGGAGTCCATGCTTGTATGATATTGTGTAAAAACTGCATTCAAGAAACTTATTTTGTTGTAACATATTTGTATTGTAAACCATTATGTAATGGTCGTGTGTAAACAGGATATTTTAGATTATCATTATTTGATAATCTACGTAAAGCTTTTTAAACCTTTATTGATGAAATAAAGGTTATGGTTTGTTTAAAAATGAATGCAGTCTTTGAAAAACGTCTCATATAGAGGTCAAAACCTCGCAACGAAATCAATTAATATGGAACGTTTTTAATCAATAAGAACGGGACATTTCAGTTGGTATCCGAGCGTTGGTCTTAGAGAACCAGAAAATTTGCATTAGTGTGTCTTATCGAGTTTGTTAGGATGCATTAGTGAGTCTGGACTTCGACCGTGTTTTCTTTAAAAATGATTGCTTAACATTTTTGTTGGAAACTATATATTTTTAACATATGAATATTATGTGATATATTAATCTCTTAACGTGTTTGATATTATGTGATAGATGTCTACCTCTAGAACAAGTCCCATTGACTCACCTAATAATAATGAAGAGTCAAATGTAAATTGGAATGATTTGTGGACTGATTCACAAGTTCCCGAAGAGGAACCGGAAGAAGAGTCGGAACCGGAAGAAGAATCGGAACCGGAAGAAGAATCGGAACCGGATGAAGAAATAGAACCGGTGGGGGAAATAATAAAACGGTTAAGTAAAAGAAAATCCCCAACCAACCGACCAAAGTTAATTATGGTCAATGGTGTTTCCGCCAAGGAAGCAAAATATTGGGAGGATTACCAATTCTCCGATGAATCGGATTCCGACGAGAATTCCGATGATGTTATAGAAATTACCCCAACTGAATTTAAAAAGGCAAAAGAAAATAATAAGGGAAAGGGCATAAAAATAGAGAAATCTAATTCCAACCCCGATGAACTTTATATGTATCGTCAACCCCCGAAGTCCTTAAGTTGTAACAATGACCCGGGAACCTCTAAACCACCAGGTTTTTCTAAACCAATGTGGACAACGACGGCTCGTATTAGGGGAACATCATATATCCCTAGAAACTTGGCAAAACGAACCAAAACCGAAGAAGAAGAAACGAGCGAGTCGGAATAAGATAGTTGTATTCGTGTGGTGTAATATATGGAATATAGTGTTCTTATGCTTTATGATATATGTAAAAATTGCTTGTATTAATAAGTATTTTTTTTAAGAATCTAACTCTTGTCTATTTTACAGTTTAAAAACACAAAATGGATAGACAACCCAATATTTTAAGAGACCTACCCGGAGACATGATTGATGAAATCTTGTCTAGAGTCGGCCAGAATTCTTCGGCACAACTATTTAAGGCGAGATCAGTTTGTAAGACATTCGAAGAACGTTCCAAGAATGTCTTGGTTTATAAGAGACTTTCGTTTGAAAGATGGGGGATATCACATTGGGAAACCCATAAGTTACGATGTGTTTACTTTGACGCATATATTGCGGGGAACCCAAATGCTATTTTACGCAACGGGTTAAGAAATTATTTTGACTCAATATATCCGAATATTGGACTTCGTGATTTAGAAAAAGCGGCTAACATGCAACATAAAGAAGCATGTTATGCTTACGGATTAGTAATGTTCGCTTCTCACCAAAGTGAGAACAAGAACATCGGGCTACAACTATTAAACAAAACGTTTCCACAAGTGACGGAGTCGGTAATTGGGGTAAGAAATGAGGTTTTTAGATTATTACGGGACTGTTGGACATTACGTAACCCTCGTCCCTTTGACGACGCTACAACACGCTGTCTTATCAACGGCCATAACGGTTATGTTGCACAAGACCAAGGATGGGAAGTAGTCCTAGTAAAACCAGAATGCATGACTTGTTTCTGGACGTATGAATTACGTGTCTTTATTGCCTTTGCTGAACGACTTGTGTACTAGCTAGAATTATCTTCACAACTATCTTGTATCAAAGTTATTGTGTGCTATATTTCATGCTTTATGTAAAATAAGCGGTATTGTAAGTTTGTAAAATATTGTATAAAAGTTTGAACGCGAAATATTATTATAATCAGTTTTTCATATAGAATTGTAGTAGTTGAATTGTATATTAGCTACTAAGTATGAACTTAACGGGTAGGTACTACCCGAATTTAAACTTATAAAACGCTAATATGAAGAAAAAGCTTTTATAAATGAGTTCATATTATGCTACGAAATACTATTAACTACTCTTAATATTCTGTATGATTAACTTGTTCCATTTAACTATTTTGAAGGAAATGGCACCGACTACTCGACACACCGTGAATATGAATGAAGAGGAATTCCGTACTTTTCTAGCTTCAAACATAGCCGCAGTACAGGCTGCGCTACATACCAACAATAACCTTGGATCTAGCAGTACAGGAAATCGTGTAGGATGCACCTACAAAGAATTCACTGCCTGCAAACCTTTGGAATTTGATGGAACCGAAGGACCGATCGGATTGAAACGGTGGACCGAGAAGGTCGAATCGGTGTTTGCCATAAGTAAGTGTACTGAAGAGGACAAAGTAAAGTACGCTACGCATACCTTCACAGGTTCTGCGTTAACATGGTGGAATACCTATCTAGAGCAAGTGGGACAAGACGATGCGTACGCACTACCGTGGTCAGCATTCAAGCACTTGATGAACGAGAAGTACCGTCCCAGAACCGAGGTCAATAAGCTCAAGACAGAACTTAGAGGGTTACGAACCCAAGGATTTGATATTACCACGTACGAAAGACGATTCACAGAATTGTGCCTATTGTGTCCGGGAGCATTCGAAGATGAGGAAGAGAAGATCGACGCGTTTGTGAAAGGATTACCGGAAAGAATCCAAGAAGATATAAGTTCACACGAGCCCGCCTCCATACAACAGGCATGTAGAATGGCTCACAAACTCGTGAACCAAATTGAAGAAAGAATTAAAGAACAGACTGCTGAAGAGGCCAATGTGAAGCAAGTCAAAAGAAAGTGGGAGGAAAACGGTGATAAGAATCACCAATACAACAACAGCAATTACAACAATAATCGCAACAATCATCCCAACAATCGCAACATCAATCGCAACTACAACAAACGGCCCAACAACAACAACAACAACAACAACAACAACTACAACAATCATCCCAACAACAATAATAACCGCAACAACAACAATAATCAGAAGCAGCTATGCCAAAGGTGTGAAAAGAATCACTCGGGGTTCTGCACCAAATTTTGCAACAAGTGTAAAAGAAATGGTCATAGCGCGGCAAAGTGTGAGGTCTACGGACCAGGGGTTAATAGAACGAAAGGAACAAATGGTGTCGGAATGAGTAATGGAGGAGCAAGTAGTGTCGGAGCAAGTTATGCCAATGTAGTTTGTTATAAATGTGGAAAACCGGGCCACATTATTAGAAATTGCCCGAACCAGGAGAACACGAATGGACAAGGCCGTGGAAGAGTTTTCAATATTAATGCGGCAGAGGCACAGGAAGACCCGGAGCTTGTTACGGGTACGTTTCTTATTGACAATAAATCTGCTTACGTTTTATTTGATTCGGGTGCGGATAGAAGCTATATGAGTAGAGATTTTTGTGCTAAATTAAGTTGTCCATTGACGCCTTTGGATAGTAAATTTTTACTCGAATTAGCAAATGGTAAATTAATTTCAGCAGATAATATATGTCGGAATCGAGAAATTAAACTGGTTAGCGAAACATTTAAGATTGATTTGATACCAGTAGAGTTAGGGAGTTTTGATGTGATAATCGGTATGGACTGGTTGAAAGAAGTGAAAGCAGAGATCGTTTGTTACAAAAATGCAATTCGCATTATACGAGAAAAAGGAAAACCCTTAATGGTGTACGGAGAAAAGGGCAACATGAAGCTACATCTTATTAGTAATTTGAAGGCACAAAAACTAATAAGAAAAGGTTGCTATGCTGTTCTAGCACACGTCGATAAAGTACAAACTGAAGAAAAGAGCATCAATGATGTTCCCATTGCAAAAGAATTTCCCGATGTATTTCCGAAAGAATTACCGGGATTACCCCCACATCGATCCGTTGAATTTCAAATAGATCTTGTACCAGGAGCTGCACCAATAGCTCGTGCTCCTTACAGACTCGCACCCAGCGAGATGAAAGAACTGCAAAGCCAATTACAAGAACTTTTAGAGCGTGGTTTCATTCGACCAAGCACATCACCGTGGGGAGCTCCTGTTTTGTTTGTCAAGAAGAAAGATGGTACATTCAGGTTGTGTATCGACTACCGAGAGTTGAACAAACTTACCATCAAGAACCGCTACCCACTACCGAGAATCGATGACTTATTTGATCAACTACAAGGCTCGTCTGTTTATTCAAAGATTGACTTACGTTCCGGGTATCATCAAATGCGGGTGAAAGAAGATGATATTCCAAAGACTGCTTTCAGAACACGTTACGGTCATTACGAGTTTATGGTCATGCCGTTTGGTTTAACTAATGCACCAGCTGTGTTCATGGACCTTATGAACCGAGTGTGTGGACCATACCTTGACAAGTTTGTCATTGTTTTCATTGATGACATACTTATTTACTCAAAGAATGACCAAGAACACGGTGAACATTTGAGAAAGGTGTTGGAAGTATTGAGGAAGGAAGAATTGTACGCTAAGTTTTCAAAGTGTGCATTTTGGTTGGAAGAAGTTCAATTCCTCGGTCACATAGTGAACAAAGAAGGTATTAAGGTGGATCCGGCAAAGATAGAAACTGTTGAAAAGTGGGAAACCCCGAAAACTCCGAAACACATACGCCAGTTTTTAGGACTAGCTGGTTACTACAGAAGGTTCATCCAAGACTTTTCCAGAATAGCAAAACCCTTGACTGCATTAACGCATAAAGGGAAGAAATTTGAATGGAATGATGAACAAGAGAAAGCGTTTCAGTTATTGAAGAAAAAGCTAACTACGGCACCTATATTGTCATTGCCTGAAGGGAATGATGATTTTGTGATTTATTGTGACGCATCAAAGCAAGGTCTCGGTTGTGTATTAATGCAATGAACGAAGGTGATTGCTTATGCGTCTAGACAATTGAAGATTCACGAACAAAATTATACGACGCATGATTTGGAATTAGGCGCGGTTGTTTTTGCATTAAAGACTTGGAGGCACTACTTATATGGGGTCAAAAGTATTATATATACCGACCACAAAAGTCTTCAACACATATTTAATCAGAAACAACTGAATATGAGGCAGCGTAGGTGGATTGAATTATTGAATGATTACGATTTTGAGATTCGTTACCACCCGGGGAAGGCAAATGTGGTAGCCGATGCCTTGAGCAGGAAGGATAGAGAACCCATTCGAGTAAAATCTATGAATATAATGATTCATAATAACATTACTACTCAAATAAAGGAGGCGCAACAAGGAGTTTTAAAAGAGGGAAATTTAAAGGATGAAATACCCAAAGGATCGGAGAAGCATCTTAATATTCGGGAAGACGGAACCCGGTATAGGGCTGAAAGGATTTGGGTACCAAAATTTGGAGATATGAGAGAAATGGTACTTAGAGAAGCTCATAAAACCAGATACTCAATACATCCTGGAACGGGGAAGATGTACAAGGATCTCAAGAAACATTTTTGGTGGCCGGGTATGAAAGCCGATGTTGCTAAATACGTAGGAGAATGTTTGACGTGTTCTAAGGTCAAAGCTGAGCATCAGAAACCATCAGGTCTACTTCAACAACCCGAAATCCCGGAATGGAAATGGGAAAACATTACCATGGATTTCATCACTAAATTGCCAAGGACTGCAAGTGGTTTTGATACTATTTGGGTAATAGTTGATCGTCTCACCAAATCAGCACACTTCCTACCAATAAGAGAAGATGACAAGATGGAGAAGTTAGCACGACTGTATTTGAAGGAAGTCGTCTCCAGACATGGAATACCAATCTCTATTATCTCTGATAGGGATGGCAGATTTATTTCAAGATTCTGGCAGACATTACAGCAAGCATTAGGAACTCGTCTAGACATGAGTACTGCCTATCATCCACAAACTGATGGGCAGAGCGAAAGGACGATACAAACGCTTGAATACATGCTACGAGCATGTGTTATTGATTTCGGAAACAGTTGGGATCGACATCTACCGTTAGCAGAATTTTCCTACAACAACAGCTACCATTCAAGCATTGAGATGGCGCCGTTTGAAGCACTTTATGGTAGAAAGTGCAGGTCTCCGATTTGTTGGAGTGAGGTGGGGGATAGACAGATTACGGGTCCGGAGATTATACAAGAAACTACCGAGAAGATCATCCAAATTCAACAACGGTTGAAAACCGCCCAAAGTCGACAAAAGAGCTACGCTGACATTAAAAGAAAAGATATAGAATTTGAAATTGGAGAGATGGTCATGCTTAAAGTTGCACCTTGGAAAGGCGTTGTTCGATTTGGTAAACGAGGGAAATTAAATCCAAGGTATATTGGACCATTCAAGATTATTGATCGTGTCGGACCAGTAGCTTACAGAATTGAGTTACCTCAACAACTCGCGGCTGTACATAACACTTTCCACATCTCGAATTTGAAGAAATGTTTTGCTAAAGAAGATCTCACTATTCCGTTAGATGAAATCCAAATCAACGAAAAACTTCAATTCATCGAAGAACCCGTCGAAATAATGGATCGTGAGGTTAAAAGACTTAAGCAAAACAAGATACCAATTGTTAAGGTACGATGGAATGCTCGTAGAGGACCCGAGTTCACCTGGGAGCGTGAAGATCAGATGAAGAAGAAATACCCGCATCTATTTCCAGAAGATTCGTCAACACCTTCAACAGCTTAAAATTTCGGGACGAAATTTATTTAACGAGTAGGTACTGTAGTGACCCGAACTTTTCCATGTTTATATATATTAATTGAGATTGATATTTACATGATTAAATGTTTCCAACATGTTAAGCAATCAAACTTGTTAAGACTTGATTAATTGAAATATGTTTCATATAGACAATTGACCACCCAAGTTGACCGGTGATTCACGAACGTTAAAACTTGTAAAAACTATATGATGACATATATATGGATATATATATAGTTAACATGATACTATGATAAGTAAACGTATCATTAAGTATATTAACAATGAACTACATATGTAAAAACAAGACTACTAACTTAATGATTTTTAAACGAGACATATATGTAACGATTATCGTTGTAAAGACATTTAATGTATATATACCATATTAATAGATATTCATACATGATAATATCATGATAATATAATAATTTAAAATCTCATTTGATATTATAAACATTGGATTAACAACATTTAACAAGATCGTTAACCTAAAGGTTTCAAAACAACACTTACATGTAACGACTAACGATGACTTAACGACTCAGTTAAAATGTATATACATGTAGTGTTTTAATATGTATTTATACACTTTTGAAAGACTTCAATACACTTATCAAAATACTTCTACTTAACAAAAATGCTTA
Source organism: Rutidosis leptorrhynchoides (assembly GCF_046630445.1). Taxonomy (NCBI): domain Eukaryota; kingdom Viridiplantae; phylum Streptophyta; class Magnoliopsida; order Asterales; family Asteraceae; genus Rutidosis; species Rutidosis leptorrhynchoides. The sequence continues at coordinate 96,141,224 of NC_092334.1, read as the reverse complement.
CAATTACATTCTCGTTCAGTTTCATCAACAATTCTACTCGTATGCACCCGTATTCGTACTCGTACAATACACAGCTTTTAGATGTATGTACTATTGGTATATACACTCCAATGATCAGCTCTTAGCAGCCCATGTGAGTCACCTAACACATGTGGGAACCATCATTTGGCAACTAGCATGAAATATCTCATAAGATTACAAAAATATGAGTAATCATTCATGACTTATTTACATAAAAACAAAATTACATATCCTTTATATCTAATCCATACACCAACGACCAAAAACACCTACAAACACTTTCATTCTTCAATTTTCTTCATCTAATTGAACTCTCTCAAGTTCTATCTTCAAGTTCTAAGTGTTCTTCATAAATTCCAAAAGTTCTAGTTTCATAAAATCAAGAATACTTTCAAGTTTGCTAGCTCACTTACAATCTTGTAAGGTGATCATCCAACCTCAAGAAATCTTTGTTTCTTACAGTAGGTTATCATTCTAATACAAGGTAATAATCATATTCAAACTTTGGTTCAATTTCTATAACTATAACAATCTTATTTCAAGTGATGATCTTACTTGAACTTGTTTTCGTGTCATGATTTTGCTTCAAGAACTTTGAGCCATCCAAGGATCCATTGAAGCTAGATCCATTTTTCTCTTTTCCAGTAGGTTCATCCAAGGAACTTAAGGTAGTAATGATGTTCATAACATCATTCGATTCATACATATAAAGCTATCTTATTCGAAGGTTTAAACTTGTAATCACTAGAACATAGTTTAGTTAATTCTAAACTTGTTCGCAAACAAAAGTTAATCCTTCTAACTTGAATTTTAAAATCAACTAAACACATGTTCTATATCTATATGATATGCTAACTTAATGATTTAAAACCTGGAAACACGAAAAACACCGTAAAACCGGATTTACGCCGTCGTAGTAACACCGCGGGCTGTTTTGGGTTAGTTAATTAAAAACTATGATAAACTTTGATTTAAAAGTTGTTATTCTGAGAAAATGATTTTTATTATGAACATGAAACTATATCCAAAAATTATGGTTAAACTCAAAGTGGAAGTATGTTTTCTAAAATGGTCATCTAGACGTCGTTCTTTCGACTGAAATGACTACCTTTACAAAAACGACTTGTAACTTATTTTTCCGACTAGAAACCTATACTTTTTTTGTTTAGATTCATAAAATAGAGTTCAATATGAAACCATAGCAATTTGATTCACTCAAAACGGATTTAAAATGAAGAAGTTATGGGTAAAACAAGATTGGATAATTTTCCTCATTTTAGCTACGTGAAAATTGGTAACAAATCTATTCCAACCATAACTTAATCAACTTGTATTATATATTATGTAATCTTGAGATACCATAGACACGTATACAATGTTTCGACCTATCATGTCGACACATCTATATATATTTCGGAACAACCATAGACACTCTATATGTGAATGTTGGAGTTAGCTATACAGGGTTGAGGTTGATTCCAAAATATATATAGTTTGAGTTGTGATCAATACTGAGATACGTATACACTGGGTCGTGGATTGATTCAAGATAATATTTATCGATTTATTTCTGTACATCTAACTGTGGACAACTAGTTGTAGGTTACTAACGAGGACAGCTGACTTAATAAACTTAAAACATCAAAATATATTAAAAGTGTTGTAAATATATTTTGAACATACTTTGATATATATGTATATATTGTTATAGGTTCGTGAATCAACAAGTGGCCAAGTCTTACTTCCCGACGAAGTAAAAATCTGTGAATGTGAGTTATAGTCCCACTTTTAAAATCTAATATTTTTGGGATGAGAATACATGCAGGTTTTATAAATGATTTACAAAATAGACACAAGTACGTGAAACTACATTCTATGGTTGAATTATCGAAATCGAATATGCCCCTTTTTATTAAGTCTGGTAATCTAAGAATTAGGGAACAGACACCCTAATTGACGCGAATCCTAAAGATAGATCTATTGGGCCTAACAAACCCCATCCAAAGTACCGGATGCTTTAGTACTTCGAAATTTATATCATATCCGAAGGGTGTCCCGGAATGATGGGGATATTCTTATATATGCATCTTGTTATTGTCGGTTACCAGGTGTTCACCATATGAATGATTTTTATCTCTATGTATGGGATGTGTATTGAAATATGAAATCTTGTGGTCTATTGTTACGATTTGATATATATAGGTTAAACCTATAACTCACCAACATTTTTGTTGACGTTTTAAGCATGTTTATTCTCAGGTGATTATTAAGAGCTTCCGCTGTCGCATACTTAAATAAGGACAAGATTTGGAGTCCATGCTTGTATGATATTGTGTAAAAACTGCATTCAAGAAACTTATTTTGTTGTAACATATTTGTATTGTAAACCATTATGTAATGGTCGTGTGTAAACAGGATATTTTAGATTATCATTATTTGATAATCTACGTAAAGCTTTTTAAACCTTTATTGATGAAATAAAGGTTATGGTTTGTTTAAAAATGAATGCAGTCTTTGAAAAACGTCTCATATAGAGGTCAAAACCTCGCAACGAAATCAATTAATATGGAACATTTTTAATCAATAAGAACGGGACATTTCAGTTAAGAGGATGTCCTCAACATGGTTTAGACACTTATCAAATAGTACAAATATTCTACCAAGGATGCGACATTACTACACGAAAAGACATCGACGTAGCAGCTGGTGGCTCCATTATGAAGAAAACCGCAACTGAAGCTTAGAAAATTATTGATAACACTGCTTCCCACTCACATGAGTGGCATCAAGAAAAAGACATCGTTAGGTCATCTAAAGCGGCTAGAGCCGATTCTAGCCATGATTTGATTCCATTTCCGCAAAGTTAGATGCTTTCGAGAGACGAATGGAAAAGATGACTAAAGATATTCACGCAATACGAATTAGTTGTGAGCAGTGTAAAGGACCACATTTGACAAAAGATTGTCTCAGTATTGAACAAACAATGGAACAAAGAGATAATGTTTCATACATGAACCAAAGGCCTGGAAATAATTATCAAAGTAATTATCAACCGCCAAGACCAATCTATAATCAAAACTAGAATTATAACCGAAATGTTCCATACAACAACCAACAAGGTCCTAGCAATCAACAAGTATATAACAATACTTACAACCAGCAAAGACCTATTTTTCAAAACAAACCACCACAAACCGATGATAAAAAGCCAAATTTAGAAGACATGATGTCAAAGCTAGTTGAATCTCAAACTCAATTTTTCACATCTCAGAAACAAACCAATGAACAAAATGCTCAAGCATTTAGAAATCAACAAGCTTCTATTCAAAATCTGGAACAAGAAGTAAGCAACCTAGCAAGGTTGATAGGTGAAAGAAAACCGGAAAGTCTACCTAGCGATACAAATGATAACCCCCGGAATGAAACAGTTAAAGCCATTACGAGAAGTGGTATTACACTTAAACCACCTGAAATGCCTGTAATTTCTGATGACGTTATTCCTACTATACAGGCACCACAGCCTGAGCAAGAAAAGAAAAAAGAACCGATAGTTGAAAAGGTTAATGAAGATAACACAGTTAAGGCAAAGCCTTATGTTAAACCATACCAACCACCACTTCCTTACCCAAGTAAAATGAGAAAAGAAAGACTTGAAGCCGAGCAATCCAAATTCTTGGATATGTTTAAACAAATAAATGTCAATCTTCCTTTCATTGATGTAATTTCATGAATGCTAAGATATGCTAAATTCTTGAAAGATCTAATCACAAATAGAAGAAAAATGGAAGAACTCTCGGCTGTTACAATGAATGCTAATTGTTCTGCAGTGCTATTGAATAAGCTACCAGAAAAATTATCAGATCCAGGAAGTTTCACAATTCCATGTTTTCTGGGTAGTCTTAGTTCAATAGAAGCATTGGCAGACTTAGGTGCTAGTATAAATTTAATGCCGTATTCACTATATATTAAACTAGACCGCGGAGAATTGAAACCAACACGAATAAGCATACAACTAGCCGATCGATCAGTAAAATATCCTAGAGGGATAATGGAAAATATGCTAGTTAAAGTTGGTACTTTAGTATTTCCAGTAGATTTTGTTATTCTGGACATGGAAGAAGATTCTCGAGTTTCTCTCATATTAGGAAGACCATTCTTAAACACGGCTAAAGCAATAATAGACGTGTTTGGTAAGAAACTGACCCTAAGTATAGAGGACGAGAGTGTTACCTTTTCTGTTGATAGAGCCATGCAACAACCGCAATCTGCAGATGATACATGTTATTATATTCAAACTATAGATTCACATACAGAATTGTTAGAAGAATTTTTAGAATTACAAGGAACATGATAATGTTCTTTAGGAGAAGGAACTGAACCAATTGATGAAGCTGAAATGTTAGCTACACTCATGGCTAATGAATATGAACCAACAACAGAAGAACTTCAAATGCTAAAAGAGGAAGACAGACATCGATACAAATCATCGATAGAAGAACCACCAATATTAGAGTTAAAGCCACTCCCAAACCATTTGGAATATGCTTATTTACATGGTGAATCTGAATTACCTGTAATAATATCGTCTTCTCTTACGGAAAATGAAAAATCTCAACTCATTTCTGTGCTAAAAGCTCATAAACCAGCTATTGCATGAAAGATTCATGACATTAAAGGAATAAGTCCTTCGTATTGCACACATAAAATCCTTATGGAAGAAGGCCATAAAACGTATGTGCAACGCCAACGAAGACTAAATCCTAATATGCAAGATGTTGTTAAGAAAGAAATTATTAAACTGCTAGATGCAGGTTTAATTTATCCAATCTCTGATAGTCCATGGGTAAGTCCAGTTCAATGTGTACCTAAGAAGGGTGGCATGACTGTCATCACAAATGAAAAAATGAGCTTATTCCTACTAGGACTGTAACGGGATGGCGTGTTTATATTGATTATAGAAAATTAAATGACACCACCAGAAAAGATCACTTTCTCTTACCTTTCATTGATCAAATGTTAGAAAGGTTATCCGGGAATAGTTACTATTGTTTTCTTGACGGTTTTTTTGGATATTTTCAAATTCCAATAGCACCCGAGGACCAAGAAAAAACCACATTCACGTGCCCTTATGGTACTTTTGCTTACAAACGCATACCATTTGGACTATGCAACGCCCCTGCAACCTTTCAAAGGTGCATGATGGCGATTTTTCACGACATGATAGAAGAATGCATGGAAGTTTTCATGGACGATTTTTCAGTCTTCGGTGATACTTTTGAATCATGTCTAGTTAATCTTGAACGAATGCTTATTAGATGCGAGCAATCAAATCTAGTTCTTAATGGGGAGAAATGCCATTTTATGGTTAAAGAAGGCATCATTCTTGGTCATAAAATTTCAAAGGAAGGAATTGAAGTGGATAGAGTTAAAGTAGATGTAATTGCTAAACTTCCACATCCCACCAATGTTAGAGGAGTTAGGAGTTTTTTAGGGCATGCCGCTTTTTACCGACGTTTCATAAAAGATTTTTCTAAAATTGCCACTCCTATGAATAAACTCCTAGAAAAGGATGCTCCATTCATCTTTTCGGATGAATGCATCAAATCTTTTAATATTCTTAAAGAAAAACTCACTAATGCGCCGATCATGATAACTCCAAATTGGAATCTACCATTTGAACTCATGTGCGATGCAAGTAATTTTGCAATGGGAGCTGTTTTAGGACAAAGGATTGAAAAACAATTTCAACCTATTTATTACGCTAGTAAGACGTTATAAGGAGCACAAACAAATTACACAACTACTGAAAAAGAACTCCTTGCTATTGTCTTTACTTTTGACAAATTTGTTCGTATCTCGTTCTAGCAAAAATGGTGGTCTATACCGACCATTCTGCTCTTAGATACCTATTTTCAAAACAAGATGCCAAACCACGATTAATCCGTTGGATCTTACTCTTACAAGAGTTCGATATTAAAATCCGAGATAAAAAGGGAGCAGAAAATCTCACCGCTGATCATCTTTCTCGTCTTGAAAATCCCGAATTAAAAGTTCTAAATGAATCGGCCATACAAGATAACTTTCCTGATGAATATCTTTTGAAGATCGATTAGAATGAAATTCCATGGTTTGCAGACTATGCAAACTACTTAGTATGTGAATTCCTTAAAAAAGGGTTGTCGTACAAAAAACGAAAGAAATTCTTTAGTGATATAAAACACTATTTTTTGGAAGATCCACATTTGTTTAAAAGTTGTCCCGATGAAATAATCCGCCGATGTGTATTCGGGAATGAAGCTAGTCAAATCTTAAACCATTGTCACACAGGACCAACAGGAGGGCATTATGGGCCTCAACTCACAGCAAGAAAAGTCTACGACGCTGGATTCTATTGGCCTACAATTTTCAAAGACGCGCACCTTCTTTGTAAATCCTGTGATGCATGTCAAAGGGCCGGAAAAATAAGTCAACGTGATGAAATGCCACAAAATGTCATTCAAGTATGTGAAGTATTTGACGTTTGGGGTATTGACTTTATGGGTTCATTTCCAAAATCTCATAATAATCTCTACATTCTCGTTGCCATTGATTATGTATCTAAATGGGCAGAAGTACAAGCTCTCCCAACTAATGATGCACGAGTTGTAGTCAACTTCTTAAAACGTCTTTTTGCAAGGTTTGGAACACCGAAAGCTTTAATAAGTGATCGGGGTACTCATTTTTGTAATAATCAACTTGAGAAAGTTCTCAAAATATATGGAGTGACTCATAAAATCTCAACCGCTTATCATCCACAAATAAGTGAACAAGTTAAAAATACCAACCGAGCATTAAAACGTATTCTAGAGAAAACCGTAGGATCAAATCCAAAGGAATGGTCCATAAAATTGGAGGATGCACTATGGGCTTTTAGAACGGCCTAAAAAACTCCAATTGGCACCACACCTTTTAGACTCGTTTACGGAAAAGCATGTCACCTTCTAGTAGAAATTGAGCACAAAGCATTTTGGGCTTTGAAGACATGTAATCTTGATTTGCATGAAGTCGGACTTCTACGATTAAGTCAACTAAACGAATTAGAAGAATTGAGACATGAAGCATACGAAAATTCGTTAATCTATAACGAAAGAACGAACAAATGGCATGATAAAAGAACCAGAAGTTCAAAAGAATTTAAAAAAGGAGACAGAGTTCTTCTTTTCAATTCACGATTCAAGCTATTTCCTGGAAAATTGAAATCAAGATGGTCTGGACCATTCATAGTCAAAAGAGTTTTCCCATACGGAACAGTAGAGTTAATAAATTCAAATGGGATTGAATTTAAGGTTAATGGTCACAGAGTTAAACATTACATAGATAATCCAATGGAAGTTGAAGATGAAGTTAATCACAATTTCGACACCACAGCTAACTAAGTGTGGGAAGATTCGGATCTTTTAAGGGTAATATGTATTTCTGTTAGAGTTAGATATTCTATTTTCGTGTAGTTCTCGAAAATGGAATCCGAATGGTCTTTCCCTAGCAGACCCTAAAGAACTAGTCTTCTCCCTCCATTCTGAATTTTTATTTGTTTTAGGTTTTACGAGATGAAGAATTCCTTTGATCTGAACCATGGTCTACTACTACACGCTATGATTACTAAACGTAATAATAACATCTTTTCGAGTGAACTGGTATCATTCATAAGAGGCAAAATGGATGAAGTGAGGAAAGAACTCAGGAAAGATCATCATAAGACACATTTTGGTAAAGGAAAATCAAAATTCGCAACAAAAAGAAGAGTACGACACCTTGAAAGATGTCATAAATGCGGAAAATGGTCGCACGAAGGTAAATGTTCGAACAATCAAACATATTCAAATACCGAATTTGTTACTCTATGCAGAGAAGGACCATTCATATGTTTAGAAGAAAAGTTATTGAAGAATCGAGGTTACGCTTATGTAGCTATGGAGAACCAAATCACACGACTCTCCTATGAGTCGACTAAAGCAGGTCTCTGAGAATTCTATCTCACAGGTAAGTATGTACAGTTTTTATTTGTTTTTATTTATTGCTTTTAACCTTTTAATTGTAAACGCTGAATCGTTCGCTATAAAGTGGTAAATTGATATTCAATAAAATTAGGTATGCGAAACCAAAATTATTGATATCATACAAAAATTTATTACATCGCTGCGAAATTTACCGTTTATTCATAAGGTATAAATATCTTTAATCAATCAATCCAAAATATTTCAAAAATTTATCAGGAGTAAAACTAGGTAAAATAGCCGAAATTACTTTACCCAAAAGAGGAGCGTATATTTTTGATAATATTTGATTGATTAAAGTGGGATAAAAGACCAAAAAGATTTTTAATTTTAATTTTTACCTTGTTTTTAAATTAATATTAAATTATTATTGTAAATTTTTAAAACCAATATATTTAAGTTTTTAAATATTTTAAAAAATTAATATTTTCAATATAAGTTTATAAAATTAATGTATAAAAATATTAATGATATTTATATGAATTTTTAATTTTATGCATTTTAAATTTAAGTTTGGTGTGAATTTAAAAACAAAAATGTACTTTATTTCATTAAGTTAAAAATTTGATACCTAAAATTCGTCATAAGTTGAAGACTAGGTTATGGAACCGAAATTGCTTTGCCCGAGGGCGGGACGAGAAATTTTTTTATCATTATTTTTAATCTTATTGAATTAAAGTATGCCAAAAATATTTAAAAACCCCAAAAATCTTTGCTTTTAAAACAATCGCTTTAAAATGACAAATTTTAAATTTTGTCGAGGGACGGACTAGGTAAACGTACCAAAACGACCTCTTCCTAAATAAAAAGGAAAACAAAATTTTAAATAAATCACTTATTTGTTTTAAGAAGTTAAAGGTTTTATAAAAAAAATAAAAATAAAAAAGAGATCAGACCACATGCGATCGCATGGGGTTTATACTGCATAGCCATGCGATCGCATGGCAAGGAAAAGCTGGGCAGAAACAAAAAGCTCATCGAGCTATTCTGTCTTCCCACTTCAACACATACACATACACGAAAACTCTCCCAAACACCCTCAAATTTCATCAATTTTTCACCAAAATCAACGAAATTCGTCAAAATAATCCGCTATAATCATGTCTTTTCTCAGATGGGGAAGCAGGAAGGTAAAGATTTCACCACTAAAACTCTTAAAAATTGGATTATAGTGTTCTTGAGCTAAATTTTACCTAATTTGATTTTGTTAATTTCTAGTGTAATTAGAGTTAAATTGTTAGTATATTATGCATGTATAACCTAGATTGATGCTATTTAACATGATTTGAAGCCTTAAACTTCAAAAATTTTAGAAATCTAGGGTTTGTGTTCTTAAGCAATTTGGGGCTTTTGATATAAACAGGTTATGGCCGATTTTTGTCATGAATTATTACTAAATTAAGTAGTGTAATATGTTTAGATTGCTAAATGATCCAAACATTGATCCTAAACATGATTTTTGAGAATTAAAGTAGACTTTTTAAGTCTAAAATTCATGAACTTGATTAATTTGATATAAATGCCATTTGAAACCTATTTAATTGCTAGTAATGATTATTTTGACATGTTATTTGAGATAAAAGCTTATGAACTTTGTAAACATTTTCATATATGATTATTTGAAAATGTGTAGAATTGATAAAAATATGAAAATGAGTATAAGTTTAATATGGATTAAACATGTTATTGTAATTGTTTTAATTTGTTATTTTGCTAACACTAATGCATATTTGGATGCACAAATTTTGTGTTTAATGTGTTTAATGTGTTTTGCATAGAAATACAGATACGGACGGTGCATCATCGTCTAGGGAACCTGATCCGGAACCACAACCAGAGATGCAATATCACGAACCGGAACAACAACCTGAACAACAACAACATTATGATTAACACGTGCCATACTATGAACCAGAACCACAATTTTTTATTGCCTACGTAGTATTTTCCGTTCACCATATAATAGAACACCCAACAATTCATGAAGAACAGTTGCATCCCAATTTAAGATTTGATAGAAGTTGTAGAGATTACCCGACGTACTAAATTAACAAATTTAAGCTTTGGACCAAAAATGTAGAAGTACCAAGGGTAATAGATTGGGAGCCTTTGGAAAGGGTCCACCTAGCTAACCCAGTTAGGCAGCATCTAATTCAAAGGTATTCCTGCTCTTCTTTTTCCGATTGGGAACGTTTATTTACCACTCGTAGGCCTGTATATAAGGAGTGGTGTGTTGAACTAATGAGTACTATAGCTTTTAATAAGAATGTAGATAGGTTAGACGATAAGAGTTTTCTTAGATTTTTACTTGGCCATAGGATGTACAGGATGTCCATGCTGGACATGGCCAGGGCTTTACAGATTTACACTCCCGCTGAATTACTATCACCTGATTGTACAAATTTGATTTATCATGGTGAGAGGGTAGATAGAAATTTTGACGCTAACGCCATCTGGAGGCGTATGTCAAATTTTAATGTGTTTACGCGGGGAGGAAGACACTCCTATTTAGATATTAATAAAGCCGAGCTTCGTATAATACATAGATTCTTAGGAAACTCGATTACACAAAGAGGTAACAACAAGGAGAAAATGACCTTACACGATTTATTTTACCTTAAGTGCATTCGAGACACTAGAAGCTTTGTTAATATCCCCTACTGTGTTGGTTTTTATCTGTCCAAAATGGTGGAAGGAATACAGGACGGGGGAATAATAGGAGGAGGCATTTTTGTTACTCTCATTATAGAGTATTTAGGTGTAGATAGGGAACAAGGGGGTCCAATGATGGTAGTTCGAGAACAAGATGATACTTTAGGTTTGCAAGTCTATCAAGGTGCAAAAGTATGGACTAGGAGACGCAATCAGGCAATGCCATATCGGGGCAACCATCCACAGGTAGAGAGAGGTTCGGATGAAGAGATGGAGGAAGCAGATGACATCAGGGATGTCACTAGGGATAGTTTTACTGATGTTTTCCAGTGTATAGATGAGGTAGAAATGACTAACGAGGCTAGGCATCGTCGGTATGAGTAGTGGCAAGCCGCAAATGAGTATGAGACTTCCAGGCGACGCCAACACGATAGCTGGCAAGTTCATCAGCACCAAATCATGAGCCAGCTATCATATCAGGTACCAAATAACTACATCCCGACTCGGCCTGCTTACTATCCACCACATCAGCCCGATATTCGACCACCCTTTAATCTGTACGACCTAAATCAAGCCTACCAGGACACCTATCACCAACCATGGAACCCGAACGACGATATGAATTGGAATCCCTATCCAAATCAATAGTGTTCCATTGGTGATGTCTTATCTTTTATTATTTTTATCTATTTATGTTAAACATTTAACATTTTGATACTTTAATGTAATGTTTAATATTTTTATTATTTTGTACTAATATTTCATTTTTGTAATTTGAAAGTGGGATATTAAGTCCCATTTCAAAATACCATGTATGTTTATATTTGTATTGTATGTATTTTATCTCATGTACACAACAGGGTAAAACAGCGCATTTTCAAAGACTGGCATTAAGTTCAGTAAAAGCAACTAATTTTGACGACAAGATGCAAAATAAATGTGAAATAACAACTGCAGGAATGAACAAATGATGTGCACCATTTATCATTCAACATAAACAACAATATGTTTGGTGATCATATACATACTTATGTATATGTATATTTTTAGTGCGGAAGGCCTTTTAGAGGTGAACGCACAAGACAGATAAACCGCGGTGTGAATGCGGTGGGATTGCACAAAACATTAAAGAGTGCGAAGGCTTCTCGCAGTATTTGTGCGGAATGCCTAAGTGCCCGCATAGTCTTACTTCCGCGTAACTCCTGAACCTATAAATAGGGAGCTTGGCCTCTCATTTAAGGTTGTTGATTCTGGAAGGATTGCCCTAGCCATATTGATTTCTCTCGTGACTTTTCCCGAGACTAAATCATTATTTGGTTAAGGTAATTTACGAAGACCGGGACATGGTTGTTGATCGTTTAGCACTTAACGAAATATGACAATAAGGTCCCAAAACCATAATCGACATCCATTATACCCCCTCATTGCACTCAATCCTAGATTAATCGTAATAATGAATGTTTCGCATAAAACGCAGTGTGAACGTGTTACAATCGTATTAATAATGAAAAATTTTGTATAAAGTAATTGCGGCAAATATTTTGCATACCTTCTTCTTCTTCAGAATCTTCTTGAATGACTTGTTTTTCGCGTTTCTTTCCTGACGCGGCAGGGTTAATGGTAGAACTTTTGCGTTTACCCTTATCGTGGATTTCCGCAATCTGGTTCTCATTAATCAATGGTTCCTCAACATCAATAACTTCGTCATTCTCCAATGAACGACGGTATGAGGTGCATCCTTGAATGTTCTTCTGGTGCATAATTTGATCGAGGGAGATCTCTGCGAAAGTTATAATAATTATTGCGCAGTCGTATATATTAAAATACGCAGTAACAAAATGTAAATTGAAATAAAAAACAAGTGTATACCATTGTCATCTGCATCCTTGAAGATGTCAAGCTGGTTTTCCCAAGGCCAATATGTGGAAATTCTGCCTACATAAAGAAGCACGATCCCATATGGGCGAATCTGCAAACGCGCATTGACGAGCTGTTGGAAAGTCTCGGTTTCATACTCATCAAGTGTAACGCGATCCTTGCTGTTTTCAGAGCAGGAGCTTACCCAGGTGTTAATCTTTTTGTAATCGCAGAGGGCGGTTCTTTTTATGAAAAAGTAAGATTGTTGCCATTTGCCAACATTTTCCTTTGGTGTATCCATGACACCATTGCGGCATTTAAAGCTAAACTAGCTAGCATCATGTGTTAGGATGGAGGAGAATTTGTGAAATACATTTACAGAAGGTAGCCTGTTTATGGCATTGCAGTACATCTCGAACACTATAAGTTTAGCTACCGCATTCGGATGCAATTGGCCAGGACCAACCGCATAAAACTGACATGCGGATAAGAAAAAGTTAGTGAAAGGAAGTCTCAGATTGCCTGAATATAGGGAGGTTTCGTAGATCGTAATATATCCTTCTGGAGGATTATCTGCAGTAACACCTGTTGCAGGTGCAACAGGTGCGAATTGATCAAGTGATGGATAGTTACGTTTGATCTGCTCAAGCAACTCTTTGGTAATTAACGAATTAAAATCATGTACTGAAGGTCCGGAAGTTGCAGGGGATCGTGACGTAGACATGATAAAAGTAGGGATGTGGTTTGGTTAAGTGTAAGAATGAAAAATGCAGAAAGATGATTGAGTGCGATGAAAATTGTAAATATGCTTTTTTAGAGAGAGAATATAGTGTGAGAAAGTGAAAATGGACATATGCGGTGATGTTTTCTATTTATACTTGCACGATTGCAAATAGCCGTTTAAGAATAATCATGATGATCCAACGGTTATTAAAATACGCAGGGATTGCAACGGCTAGAAATATAGCCTTTAGTAGGAAAACTGCAATGCGGATGGATTATTTACGTGATGTGCGACACTGCGTAAGTTATGCGAATGGCTAGAAAGAGAACCCCATAAACACTACAATTTTTTATTTTTTAAGAGTTTATTTTCTTACTTTTTCTGCAAAAATGTAACACAATAAACTGGGGGGACTTGATCATATACATACTTATGTATATGTATATTTTTAGTGCGGAAGGCCTTTTAGAGGTGAACGCACAAGATAGATAAACCGCGGTGTGAATGCGGTGGGATTGCGTAGAACATTAAAGAGTGCGAAGGCTTCTCGCAGTATTTGTGCGGAATGCCTAAGTGCCCGCATAGTCTTACTTCCGCGTAACTCCTGAACCTATAAATAGGGAGCTTGGCCTCTCATTTAAGGTTGTTGATTCTGGAAGGATTGCCCTAGCCATATTGATTTCTCTCGTGACTTTGCCCGAGACTAAATCATTATTTGGTTAAGGTAATTTACGAAGACCGGGATATGGTTGTTGATCGTTTAGCACTTAACGAAATATGACAATAAGGTCTCAAAACCATAATCGACATCCATTATACCCCCTCATTACACTCAATCCTTGATTAACCGTAATTGGATAATCTAGGATTGATCATTTGGTAACTTTGGTAAAATTTAATCATTTTTCTACGCTAATCACCCTCAATAATTTAAATTGCTAATGATTTCTTGCAAATGAGGGCATTGTAAGATCTTAAGTGTGGGAAGGGATTAAATTCTTTCGGGTTTTAAAATTTTAATTTAAACACTTGGTTACCATTAAAAATACTAGTAACGCAGTAGTTGTATTAGAATCTAGTGCTCTGTGATAATAAAGAACAGCCCTAGTCTTATATACTGACTACCCAATTCTAGTAAAATTTTTAAAAATTTTCAAATAAATGAATTCAAAATCATGTTTATACATATTTATAAACGATAAAACTAGGTGTTAACACCGAAATTATTGTTACCTCGGAAAGGACATAAATTGAGAAACAACCCAAAACGCTTGAATTCATTTAAAATGGAATTGAGGAGAATAAAAAGGCAAAGAAAGAAAAATAAAAGCCAAGTGTGAGAAAAATTTACCAAGTTATTTAGAACATATATCACATATTTTTGTACAAATAATTGAAGATACTTTTGTTTTGGATGATATTAATCAGTTTTACCCAGTTTATTGTAATATAAATAGAATTTATAAGGAAGTAAAGTCTTCCGAGAAAAAGACACGCGCTTCTTGATTTAGTTCAGGAAGTTATCGTCCAGACCAGTTGTAGAGACTACGAAAAACCTTGAAAAGTTTTCTCGAAAATCATCAGGAAATCCACGGACCTCAGCATCAAACAGGGTCGCCATGTGGTCAGACTTATCCTAACCATGAGAGGATCTGTCTCGTACAATGTGGGGCACCGTGCAAATTAGCTTATAAGACTAATGAATCAGATCCCCAGAAAGGATAATCTCCTTAAAGATCAAAAATCAGCTTTTAAGACTGATATTACTCAATCCTTGAGATTGACCTTAAAGATTGAGAATTCAAACTCATGGAATTCGATGATATCTAAACTCGAGCTTGAACGAGAAAATATTTTGATCAAATTACAAACCGATTTGTTTTCTAAAAACCCTATTTTCAATGCGTTCATTACCATTGAACGTAAAATCCTTAGAATTCACCGGAATTCATTAGGTCACCTGAACCAAATCGGGTGTCAACCGTAAGAACGTTGGTTGCATAGCATGGTCGAAGACAGCACCTTGTGCCAGACCGAAAAACTATAGGGTGATCTTTACTATTTCTCCTACAAAGGATAGTAATTGCATCCGACACGATATAGACCATAATCAAAAGCATGTCATTAGACATTGCCTTAACAGTTGCTTGTTCAACGCTTTCCTTTACAACCGGACGGTAGTTTATCGAAAGGTAATATATGGAGCAAGTATACTGGACGTGTTGCTTCCCTAATACAAGGTTAGCAAGTGGGTGACACAAAACCACAAGTTTTGAGCTAAAATTTTCAAATCTAAAACCCACAAAAACATTTTGCAAACACCGGTGAAGGGTTATTCCGGAAAACTTATCTAGGGTAAAAGCTAGATTGAATTTTCAAAAGATCAAAAGTTTTCATAAAGATCCAATTTCCTTAAAGGATCTAAATTTTCATAGTCATGTGGGACTGTAAACCACAACGTTACTATCATTGTTCATACCGCCGTATAGAAATCACTGATGTACAAAGTGTGAAGAATAAAGAAGTGATTCAAGTATGTTTATATTCAAGTTCTATATTGCTTGAGGACAAGCAACGCTCAAGTGTGGGAATATTTAATAATGCTAAAAACGAACATATATTTCATAGCATTATCCTTCAAGAAAGACAAGCTTTTAGTTGCAATTGTTCTATTTACAAGTGATATTCGTTTAAATAATAAAAGGTGAAGACAAAAGACAGATTCGACGAATTGAAAACGCAAATGACCAAAACGCTAAAAAGTACAAAGTACAATCCAAGAGGTTCAATTTATTGATGAGAAACGTCTCAAAATTACAAGAGTACGAGCCGCAAAACGCAAAGTACAAGATATTAAATCGTACAAAAGGACGTTCGAAAATCCTGAAATGGGGCATGAACCAACTATCAGTGCGCAACTCAACGGAGCTAAAATTACGAGTCAACTAGGCACAAGAATATAATATAATATATATATATATAATTATATAAAATTATATATATTATATTGTATATTAAATAAACTCAGCAGCCCACGTTTTAATTGACAATGTGAGCTGGTACAGCTGGCCATGCGATCGCATGAACAGGTAGTGTTAAAGTCATGCGATCGCATGAGGGCCTGTAGCTAGCCAAGTCCTATAAATTGCAACATTTTTGGCCGAATTATGTACACAATATATCCATCTACTCTCTATCTCTCAAATATATATTTATATTTATATTTTAATTATAATTTTAATATTAAAGTTTAATAATAATAAGGTTATGTTAGCGAATGTTTTAAGTTTGTAAGTCGAAACTCTGTCCGTGTAACGCTACGCAATTAATACTCATTGTAAGTTATGTTCAACCTTTTTAAATTAATGTCTCGTAGCTAAGTTATTATTATGTTTATTTAAGCTGAAGTAATCGTGATGTTGGACTAAATATTAAGACGGGATAATTGGGCTTTGTACCATAATTGGAGGTTGGATAAAAGACCGACACTTGTGGAAATTGGACTATGGACTATTAATGGCCTTTATATTTGTTTAACTGAATGATAGTTCGTTAATTTAATATAGAGATTTACAATTTGACGTATCTATAAATAACCATATACACTCGATCGGACACGATGGGCGGGATATTTATAAGTACTAATAATCGTTCATTTAACCGGACACGGGAATGGATTAAGAGTCAATGGACTCATTAAAACAGGGGTGGATTACATACAAGGACACTTGGTGTAATTACTAATAAAGTATTAAAACCTTGGATTGCACACAGTCGATAACCTGGTGTAATCATTAATAATGTATTAAAACCTTATTACAGTTTAAGTCCCCAATTAGTTGGAATATTTGACTTCGGGTATAAGGATAATTTAACGAGGACACTCGCACTTTATATTTATGACTGATGGACTGTTATGGACAAAAAACATATGAACATATCGAATAATCCAGGACAAAGGACAATTAACCCATGGTAATAAATTAAAATCAACACGTCAAACATCATGATTACGGAAGTTTAAATAAGCATAATTCCTTTATTTTATATCTCATCGCACTTTTATTTACTGTCATTTTATTTATTGCACTTTTAATTATCGTACTTTCAATTATCGCATTTTTATTTATCGTCATTTACTTTACGCCTTAAATTAAGTCATTTGTATATTTAATATTTTACATTAGGTTTTAATTGTGACTAAAGTTTTAAAATCGACAAACCTGTCATTAAACGGTAAAAACCCCCTTTTATAATAATAATAATACTACTTATATATATATATATATATATATATATATATATATATATATATATATATATATATATATATATATATATATATATATATATATATATATATATATATATATATATATATATATATATATATATATATATATATATATATATATTTTATACAAATATAGTTTTAAAAAAAATATAGCGTTAAACTTGGCTAGCTCCCTGCGGAATGAACCGGACTTACTAAAAACTACACTACTCTACGATTAGGTACACTGCATATAGTGTTGTAGCAAGGTTTAGGTATATCCATTCAATAAATAAATAAATAACTTGTGTAAAATTGTATCGTATTTAATAGTATTTCGCAATAAAAATATAACTATTTCGTATACACCTCGCATAACATCAACCTGCTAAAATTGTTGTGAGGCACCCCCAAATAAGGCTTTATAAGCACTCATTTTTAGTGCTTCACTATACTTCCGTTGAGAGCGCCGATGTTAACATCTCGGAATCAGAACTTGCTCTTGATCTACATTTCGGAATCATACATTTTTGTAACATCCCGCCTTTTTCCGTTAAATTTATTTTTAACACCGTCTTTTTTTAAATAATACCTTTCGTTATTTAAATTCGTAGTTTCCGTTGACTAACGATCATAATAATTCCGTCATTTAATTATAACATCACTCGTTTACTCGAGCGTTTTTAAAATATTCGTTTGGTTAATTCCCGCACCCGCTTTGAAACTTGAGGGACTAATCTTGGCACTTGGCCAAATTTTGGTAACTAGTCACCACCACCTCCCACCATCTCATCCATTCATTTCTCACTTCATCTTCTCCCTCTTTTTCTCTCTTCCATTTTAGAACTCAAACACCCATCTTTATAAAATCACCATCTAAATTCGGATCAAGAAGGAAACATCAAAACAAATTACATTTTCGTGATCCTCTCTTCATCCTCTACATTTTGGTACCAATTTCATCAAGTTTGGGTAACATTTCTAAAACTCTAGATTTTCTCTAAATTCGTGTTTTTATACTTGAAATGGTGTTAGTTAGTGTCTATGGCTCGTGTGTAACATGAATATATATTTTGTTTGCTCGATTTGTTGTTTTAAGTAACTAGTTTGAACATTTGAAATGGGTTTGCTTAATCTTGCATTTTGGAAGATTAAATGTTGTTTGATTGTTAAAGTTCATGTTTTAATTGTGTTACTAGTATCACTAGCTTCGTTTTGATGCGTAGGTTGATTAAGAAAACTTCAAACACATGATTATTGATTTTTGTGAATTTTGGTTAGGGTTTGATAGACTTTGAAATGAACTTTTGATGCGTTGAATGCTTGTTAATGTTGTTAGTAAGTGTTTAGATGCAATGTATGCTTAATTACCTTCGAAACGGCATATCGTATGTGTAAATTGGATTCCCGAATCATAAAATACGTTTTACGAACTTGAAACTTTGAAAATAAACCTTTCTTGATCAATTGACGAGTTTTCGGTTATTGTAATTGATGTTTTTGCTTGTGAAAGGTAGTTAATTGTATTCCTTGTCAAAAGAGCTTTCCAATGATATAAGATGCGTATTCTAAGTGTTTACGGTTTGCGTTTTGTGCTAAAATTGAATTTTGGATCAAGACTTGAACTTTTGAAACTGACCAGGTACCAGGCCACGCCTAATGTCGCGGCGCGACACCTCTGGCCGCGGCGCGTCAATAGCCGTGTTTGGGTTCTGACCTACTTTGTCAAATTTCAAAAAATGTTTGCTATGCTACGCACCTCTGATTCACATGTAACTTGTTCTAACATGCTTATATATGAATAAAAACCTCAGAAAAATAGTTCGGGACCCGACCCGATCCCGTTGACTTTTTCGTTGACTTTGACCAAGTTTGACTTTTAGTCAAACTTAACAAAACACTTATACAATCATTCTAATCTTATTTTATACTTGATTCTTGCATGAAACTTGACAACGTGATTCACATGCTATATAATCGAGTCGTAATGAGCCATAGGACTAATTGAACACATTTCGCCCGACCTTGTGTCGTAACCGGTTAATTGATACAACTTACTTGTTTAGGTCAAGGCTAAGCAACATTCATGCACACGTTTACTTTGTGAAGTACATTTATACTCGTGCACTCGAGGTGAGATCATAGTCCCATCTTTCAACAACTTTTATACTTTTAAATCATGGGATGAGAAACATATACGGTTTTATACTACATACTTTTACACTTTGAACACAAGTACGGAAACGAACATTCCACGTGCGGGTTTGAACAAAAAGCCTCAATTCAATTATCATTAGTTACACTTGCAGGGTGTAAACGAGAACTTATATTATGTGATCACATGGGCTTGACGAGCCTCATTCGGACGGTTCGCTACCGTTAGCGGATGAAATATATTTTCGGGTCTAGTGTATGTTCTAACACTACGCAAAGGGTGCAAAACAGTTAAGTTTGATAATTGGGTGCCCGGGATACAAATAACAACTTTTGGAATGCAAATGATTTTGATAATCATCTTATATTAAATCTTGTGGTTCAAAATATAACATTTACTAATACACCTATGATTTCACCAACGTTTTTCGTTGACAGTTTTCTATATGTTTCTCAGGTTCATACATGGCTATTTGATACATGCTTCCGCGTACATTCATACTTGCTTGGGGTCAAGCATACATGCATACACTCTGATTTCTTGCTTGGAGTCAAGCATACATACATGCATACGCTAGTGATAGCACCTTTGGATTCAAACATATTGTTTACATACTTACGCTATTTATAGCAACTGTGATTTTAAACTAATTATGTCGCAAGTTATCTCATTTATAATTTATACTTTTGCAAACTTGAAATTGTTGTCGAACGGTTTTGTAAACTAAACTTTGCAAGCATGATACGTTTCAAAAGGACGCGACATAATTTTGGTCAAACGAGTCTCATATAGGGACTACGACCACGTAACGGGACCTAAGTTAGCGGCGCCGTCAATGACGATTTTGGTCAGGTCGCTACAGATGGTATCAGAGCGTTGGTTGTAGGGAACTAGGATGTGCATTAGTGTGTCTGACAGAGTCGTTAGGACGCATTAGTGAATCTAGACTACAACTGGATAGTTAATCATTGCATCCTGACTTGCATTTGCTATAGATAGCACTTACTTGACTATTTGTGCATATATACTTGAATCTTTCTTAGGTGAACTCCATAATGGTACCAAACTTTCATCATACGAATCCGTATTCTGCCACTTCCTGGTAACACACGTAAATTCGAGATTCATGCGTGTAAGGATGACAACGACTTCATTGGTCACACTTGTCCGGGAACCCTGTCTCCCAGATTATGATTCGCCACCGTTTCAACTTACTATCGGTGTCACACCGGTGTTCCTTACTATCTACCACTTCTTGTTACTACCATCACTACTCTAGGTGAGTATCGTCATCGCTAATTATCACTACGGTTACGTACTTTTTGTTATCATGATTCGTTACTCTTTTCGTGCCTAAGGGCATTATCGCTTGACTTGAACCGCAATGACGTGAACAATCATTTATACACTTCCCTCAGGGAATGCTTCTTTATAGTTGCACTAATTCTTTCGATTCAATACGAGTCACGTTAGAGACGTCGTTACACTTTGTTTATTTTAAACTTCACGATTACACGAACTTGAATCTATAGAGTGATGTGGGAATGGAGGTATGAGTTAGCGTAATATAACGACACTCGATCAACGTGGTTATATTACGGTAAGTCATACCAAAGTTCTAATGACACATGATGGTGGTTGGACTCGATCAACCTAATCACCACCATGTGCCATGTACATGACTTTATTTTTCTTGTTTGAACATCCGAAAACTCCGAGAATACTGATAACAACCATACCCGGGACACATCTTCGATTATTGTCGAACCATATTGATGCTTCCGAATGAATGACAAATTCTTTCGACTTCAAACATATGTTACACGTGTGTACTATCTCGTTTTCTTATAGTTTTTATAGACGAACTACAAAATGCTTGGTATGCTCACATCGAGGCGAAAACTTCTCTCGCCTTACACTCGTACTTCCGTTTAAGGAAATATTTTATCTAAATTCTCAATGGAGAGAGAGACTCTTCACACTATACTAGTATTCGCCTCGAGGGTGAATAGTCCTATCGAACATTTTCGGAAACCGATAAATCTTCCGCGGCGCGAAATTCTTGAGAAACAGAAACTTGTTCCAACAAACGTTTTCACGTCCTAACAAACTCTTTCAAATATACCTTAAAGAGATGTACCTCGTTTCGGATCGAGATCCTCGTTTCACTTCTAGATTTTGGAGTGCCTCACAAAAAGTCTCGGGACCACGTTTAGACATGAGTACCGCACATCAACCACAACCCGACGGACCGAGCAAACATACTATTCAAACCTTGGAAACCGTAATACGAATTTGTGTTATCAACTTCAAATTTACTTGAGAAAAGTTTTTGCCTTTAACTAAATTCTCTTACAACGATGGTTATCATTCAAGTCTTAACGTCACACTTTTCGAGGACCCGTATAGCCGTAATTGTCATTTTCTTAAATTGTTGAACCGAAGTAGGTGACAAGCGAACCACTGGACCCGAAATCATTCATGGAACAACCGGAAAATTTTTCAATTCCAAGAAAGGCTCAAGGCGGATCGTAGTCGCCAAAAGAACTATGCCGATGTTAGACGTGAACCTCTCGAATTCCAAGTGGGTAACCGCGTAACGTTAAAGTCGTACCTTGAAAAGGTGTAATCCGTTTCGAGAAACGTAGATAGCTAAATCCGCGATATTTTTAGTCCTTTTAAAATCCTGGGGCGTTTTGGACCCGTTACTAGCCGTTTAGATTTTTCAACTCATTCGAGTCTCCGTTCATCCTAAATTCTACGTATCAAACTTAAAGGCGTGTCTTGCGAAACAAGAACTTGTTATCCTCTTCGATGAACTTACTATCAACGATAAACTCCACCTCATAGAAGGACCGATTGAAACTATAAATCGTGAAACCAAACTTTAAACCAACGTAAAAACCCCGACTGTCAAAGTTCGTTGAAATGCCCAAGGAAGTACCTTCACTTATTCGTAGAATTGGCAACACAAGATCTCGAGGAAGAAACAACGACTACTACTTCCAACTAAATTTCGGGACGAAATTTCTTTTAAGGTGTAGGTAATGTAACATCCCGCCTTTTTCCGTTAAATTTATTTTTAACACCGTCTTTTTTTAAATAATACCTTTCGTTATTTAAATTCGTAGTTTCCGTTGACTAACGTTCATAATAATTCCGTCATTTAATTATAACATCACTCGTTTACTCGAGCGTTTTTAAAATATTCGTTTGGTTAATTCCCGCACCCGCTTTGAAACTTGAGGGACTAATCTTGGCACTTGGCCAAATTTTGGTAACTAGTCACCACCACCTCCCACCATCTCATCCATTCATTTCTCACTTCATCTTCTCCCTCTTTTTCTCTCTTCCATTTTAGAACTCAAACACCCATCTTTATAAAATCATCATCTAAATCCGGATCAAGAAGGAAACATCAAAACAAATTACATTTTCGTGATCCTCTCTTCATCCTCTACATTTTGGTACCAATTTCATCAAGTTTGGGTAACATTTCTAAAACTCTAGATTTTCTCTAAATTCGTGTTTTTATACTTGAAATGGTGTTAGTTAGTGTCTATGGCTCGTGTGTAACATGAATATATATTTTGTTTGCTCGATTTGTTGTTTTAAGTAACTAGTTTGAACATTTGAAATGGGTTTGCTTAATCTTGCATTTTGGAAGATTAAATGTTGTTTGATTGTTAAAGTTCATGTTTTAATTGTGTTACTAGTATCACTAGCTTCGTTTTGATGCGTAGGTTGATTAAGAAAACTTCAAACACATGATTATTGATTTTTGTGAATTTTGGTTAGGGTTTGATAGACTTTGAAATGAACTTTTGATGCGTTGAATGCTTGTTAATGTTGTTAGTAAGTGTTTAGATGCAATGTATGCTTAATTACCTTCAAAACGGCATATCGTATGTGTAAATTGGATTCCCGAATCATAAAATACGTTTTACGAACTTGAAACTTTGAAAATAAACCTTTCTTGATCAATTGACGAGTTTTCGGTTATTGTAATTGATGTTTTTGCTTGTGAAAGGTAGTTAATTGTATTCCTTGTCAAAAGAGCTTTCCAATGATATAAGATGCGTATTCTAAGTGTTTACGGTT
The DNA here is from genome assembly GCF_046630445.1 of Rutidosis leptorrhynchoides. Taxonomy (NCBI): domain Eukaryota; kingdom Viridiplantae; phylum Streptophyta; class Magnoliopsida; order Asterales; family Asteraceae; genus Rutidosis; species Rutidosis leptorrhynchoides. The sequence continues at coordinate 96,117,408 of NC_092334.1, read as the reverse complement.
TGCGTTTTGTGCTAAAATTGAATTTTGGATCAAGACTTGAACTTTTGAAACTGACCAGGTACCAGGCCACGCCTAATGTCGCGGCGCGACACCTCTGGCCGCGGCGCGGCAATAGCCGTGTTTGGGTTCTGACCTACTTTGTCAAATTTCGAAAAATGTTTGCTATGCTACGCACCTCTGATTCACATGTAACTTGTTCTAACATGCTTATATATGAATAAAAACCTCAGAAAAATAGTTCGGGACCCGACCCGATCCCGTTGACTTTTTCGTTGACTTTGACCAAGTTTGACTTTTAGTCAAACTTAACAAAACACTTATACAATCGTTCTAATCTTATTTTATACTTGATTCTTGCATGAAACTTGACAACGTGATTCACATGCTATATAATCGAGTCGTAATGAGCCATAGGACTAATTGAACACATTTCGCCCGACCTTGTGTCGTAACCGGTTAATTGATACAACTTACTTGTTTAGGTCAAGGCTAAGCAACATTCATGCACACGTTTACTTTGTGAAGTACATTTATACTCGTGCACTCGAGGTGAGATCATAGTCCCATCTTTCAACAACTTTTATACTTTTAAATCATGGGATGAGAAACATATACGGTTTTATACTACATACTTTTACACTTTGAACACAAGTACAGAAACGAACATTCCACGTGCGGGTTTGAACAAAAAGCCTCAATTCAATTATCATTAGTTACACTTGCAGGGTGTAAACGAGAACTTATATTATGTGATCACATGGGCTTGACGAGCCTCATTCGGACGGTTCGCTACCGTTAGCGGATGAAATATATTTTCGGGTCTAGTATATGTTCTAACACTACGCAAAGGGTGCAAAACAGTTAAGTTTGATAATTGGGTGCCCGGGATACAAATAACAACTTTTGGAATGCAAATGATTTTGATAATCATCTTATATTAAATCTTGTGGTTCAAAATATAACATTTACTAATACACCTATGATTTCACCAACGTTTTTCGTTGACAGTTTTCTATATGTTTCTCAGGTTCATACATGGCTATTTGATACATCCTTCCGCGTACATTCATACTTGCTTGGGGTCAAGAATACATGCATACACTCTGATTTCTTGCTTGGAGTCAAGCATACATACATGCATACGCTAGTGATAGCACCTTTGGATTCAAACATATTGTTTACATACTTACGCTATTTATAGCAACTGTGATTTTAAACTAATTATGTCGCAAGTTATCTCATTTATAATTTATACTTTTGCAAACTTGAAATTGTTGTCGAACGGTTTTGTAAACTAAACTTTGCAAGCATGATACGTTTCAAAAGGACGCGACATAATTTTGGTCAAACGAGTCTCATATAGGGACTACGACCACGTAACGGGACCTAAGTTAGCGGCGCCGTCAATGACGATTTTGGTCGGGTCGCTACAATTTTGACGAGGATGATTAAGTTAGAACCTCAGCTATTTGTGAAGACAAAAACAAACCCCACTACACACCTTCGTTTCCTCTTCATTCCACAAAAATCCATTCACCTCTACTTATCTATTTTATCCGCTTCATAAATAAAGAAATAAATCCCGATAAAAATCATTTCTTTCGGGAAAACCTCTATAAAACCGCTTCAGAAAATGCAAGCACCAAAGCCAAACTATCAAAGAGACCGTCAAAAGGAGACCTCGAAGAAAGAAGCAAAAGATGCTCGCTAAAAAAAAAATTTATGAATAAAGGTTCTGAGAAAGGGAGCAGAACCAGAAAATATTCGAGAAAAGAAACTCCTGGCAGTCAAAAAGAAGGACGCTTACCATAAAATTCATGACAAAAAGCTGAAAGATCGCTAAAATCAATCTTTCAAAAGAAACTCCTATCTATCAAAATCCTTCACACCCTAGAAACCTCCAAATCTCCATCTCTTCACAATCCAAGCTGAGTCGATAACTGAAAATTCTCTCAAATAAGTGATAGAGATTTGAGTCTTGATCAAGCCTGTGACGAAGAGTGTAAGCATGACTGGCTAAGAGTGACTTCATTTCTTAGAACTATAGGACACCCTAAAACACTTTAGTGAAATGAGTGACCCGAGTGAGATAATCTCAGTTATGTAACCTTCTCTCATGCTTGCAGAAAAAGGTTTGAGAATAGCAAAAAGAATAAAACTAAGTTTTCGCTCTTCCATCTTACGGAACAAAAACAACCCGATCACTACGAATAAAAGTCCTCGCTGTTTAAAGTTCGGAAGTTTGCTTGAGGACAAGCAAAGTCTAAGTGTTAGATATTTGATATCGGCTAAAAAGTCATGTTTTTACCCCCGATATTGAATCCCAAAAAGCATAAAGTTCAAAACTTTGTCGGTAAAATAATCGCTTTTTCGGATAATTTGTAGATAAAGTAATTACGAAGAGAATGCAAAAAGAATCAAGAGAAACGGAGCTAAAACGAAGATTTTGGAGCGAAAACGGTGAAAGACAAGAAATCAAGTTACGATCTAGTGAAATCAGGCTGACCAGGCTAACAAACGGACTACCATACGGCTTGTCAAACGGCCTGCCAGTATGGCAAACAGCCTACCAAACGGTCAGAGCAAACGGGCTCGATAAACATCTTGCCTTAGCAAACGGCCTCCAAAAATGGCCTTCCAAACGGCCTGCCAGCCATTTGCAGGCAAATTTTGTGTCTATTTAAAGGCTTTTTGTCATCCAATTTCCACACACCTCTCTTCACTCTCTTACTACAATACACTTTCTCTCACTAGAGCTTTCAAGACCTTCTCACCTCCGAGCGGAAAATTAAGTACCCGGAGGCGAACGCCGAAGATTGTAATAGGAGCGGTCTAGAGGATGTCAGCACTTGTAATGGTCCAGATCTCGTCTGTAAACGGTGAACGCTTTCCTTAATTTAATGAAGTTATCCTATTATCTTAAGTTGCTTTCATCTTGCATGATTATCTATCTGTTACAAATGTTTATTATATGCTGAATACTTTATCTGAAACTTATCATACTGTTATGCCGAAACCCTGACGGTTTAGAAGTTTAATTTACGGATCACCCTTTCTGCTTATTCACGTGGCTATAACCTAGTATTATGACCTGATCAACCCTAGGATACAAGGTAAGTAGTTATGTGTGCTTAACGTCACAATAGGGATATAGTACCTACGTACGGATAACCACTTATTCATCATAGAAGAGCTGCCCATTTAGGTTGTGGTTAGAGTTAGCAACAGAGAGTTCAGTGAACACTAGTTTGCTCAAACGTATGATTCGCGTCAGAAGCAATGTTCTTGAGATGTTGTAAGATGATCCGGGGTTGAATAAGTGATCGCAAAGGAGAGACCTCTATTCCAATTAGCAGAACCTTAAAATATCTAAGATTGCACATCTATTAATGTTAAGGCATAGCATAGTGATTAAGTGGTAGGATATTGCTTTAGTTAGACCAACTAGAATTAAGAAAAGCTGAGACTTTCCTTTATTGGGTATACCACTTTGTTCATGTACATAGGATTCTATTCATAAGGTCGTTTAAACCCTTTAGGTTAACGTTAGGAGTAGGGATATCCGTCTTAGCCAGAATCTTCAAAGCCTAAACTCTTAGTGACAAATCAGTTAGGTTTATAACCCAGCTGATTGAGGTTTAGTGTTTATCCTAGGAAATCAAACTCTTGTGATAATTCCCCTTCAGAATTCTATTTTTCATACCTATCTATCTTTATCTTATAAGTTAAAATACTGTTTTATCTAGTTAATCTTAATCTATCACCTCTTGTCACTAGGGTTAACTATATAGGCACTTTTGTCCCACATTACTGAGCAAACATTCAAAAATACGAACCTGAGTTATATTTACCACTTACTCGTTAAAAGGAAGACAAGTAGGTGAGTTATAGCTAGGAACCCCAGCTAAATATAAATGATAAAACCATTACTCTCTTTTGGTAGCTAATTCTGACGTGTTGCGACCTAACGACACCGTACAAATAAAACCGTCCGTTTTGGCCATATCACATAGCCAGCTGGATCAGACCACTTGCTTTCCAAAAACGTGGGCGGCTCGATTATTAAATAATATATAATATAATATATATAATTATATATAATTATATATATATATTATATTATATTCTTGTGCATAGTAGACTTGTAATTTTTGGTCCGTTGACTCGCGCGTTGATGCTCGGCTTATGTCCCGGTTTCGGATTTCCGAACGCCCTTTTGTACGCTTAGATATCTTGTATTTTGCGTTTCGCGACTTATACTCTTGTAATTTTTAGACGTTTCTCATCAATAATTTGAACCACTTATATTGTATCTTGTACATTTGAGCTTTTTGGTCATTTGCGTCTTCAAATTGTTATTTTCTTCTTTTGTCTTCACACTTATTTATTTAAACGAATATTACTTGAAAATAGAACAAATGCAAGTAAAAACTTTACATATTGGAAGGATATTGCGACTAAATATATGTTCATTTGGAGCACTATCAAATATCCCCACACTTGAACGTTGCTTGTCCTCAAGCAATACAGAACTTGAAATAAAATCACACTTCACTCGAATCACTTTTTTTTTATTCTCACACTTTATACATCAGTGATTTTGATACGGCGGTATAAACAACGATAGTAACGATGTGGTTTACAGTCCCACATGACTATGAAAATTTAGATCCTTAAGGAAATTGGATCTTTATGAAAACTTTTGATCTTTTAAAAATTCAAGCTATATTTTACCCTAGAAAAGTTTTTCGGAATAACCCTTCACCGGTGTTTGCAAAATGTTTTTGTGGGTTTGGTGGGTTTCAGATTTTAAAATTTTAGCTCAAAACTTGTGGTTTTGTGTCACCCATTTGCTAACCTTGTATTAGGAAAGCACACGTCCAGTTTACTTGCTCCGTATATTACCTTTCGGTAAACTATCGCCCGGTTGTAAAGGAAAGCGATGAATAAGCAACTGTTAAGGCAATGTCTAATGACATGCAGATGTTCATGGTCTAAAACGTGTCGGATACAATTACTATCCTTTGTAGGAGAAATAGTAAAGATCACCCTATAATTTTTCGGTCTGGCACAAGGTCCTGTCTTCGACCATGCTATGCAACCACCGTTCTTACGATTGACACCTGATTTGATTCAGGTGACCTAATGAATTCCGGTGAATTCTTAATATTTTACGTTCAATGGTAATGAACGCATTGAAAATAGGTTTTCAGAAAACAAATCGGTTTTAATTTGATCAAAATATTTTCTCGTTCAAGCTCGAGTTTAGATATCATCGAATTCCATGAGTTTGTAAATCTCAATCTTTTAAAGTCAATCTCAAGGATTGAGTAATATCAGTCTTAAAAGATGATTTTTGATCTTTAAGGAGATTATCCTTTTCTGAGGGTCTGATTCATTAGTCTTATAAAGCTAATTTGCACGGCACCCTCCCCATTTTACGAGACAGATCCTCTCATGGTTAGGATAAGTCTGACCACATGGCGACCCTGTTTGATGCTGAGGTCCGTGGATTTCCTGCTGATTTTAGAGATGACTTTTCTGGATTTTTCATCAACCTACAGCTAGTCTGGACGACAACTTCTTGACCTAAATCAAGAAGCACGTGTCTTTTTCAGAAGACTTTACTTCCTTTTAATGATGGAATTGATTCATCATGTAGATCCATCTTTTCTTTCATCTTTATTAAAATATTACGGGTAAAACAGTTAATTTAGTCCAAAACAAAAGCACCTGCAATAACTTTACAGAAACATGTGAAAGATAGTTTTTAATTGAATAACTTGGTACATTCTCCCCACACTTGGCTTTTTTCATGCGTCTTTTTATTTCTAATAAATAAATTCAAGCGTTTTAGTTGTTTCTCAATTTATGTCCTCTTTTTAGGGTAACGATAATTTCGGTGTTAACACCTAGTTTTATCGTTCATAAATATATATAAACATGATTTTGAATACATTTAGTTGAAAATTTTTAAAATTTTCACAATATTTAGAAAATAAGCCAAGTATAAACCCGAGAGAATTTATAACCCTTCCCCACACTTGAGATCATGCAATGCCCTCATTTGCATGAAATCAGACTATAATTATAAATTCATGAGGGTGATTAGTGTAGAAAAGTGATTAAAAATACCTAGTTTGTAATTACAAAGCTCGTCGAATGATAGATGGCGCTCCTCTTCATTCTTTTTGTTGTTTTATCACACATATTTTTCTTCAAAAATGGTTGCTTTTCTGAACTGTTTGCTAAATTTTGAAAATGCGTATTTACCCTAATTTATCATGTATTTTTATTAACGAGTTATGCACTAACTCGAACCCCTAATTTAACGTTAAGTGGGGTTAGACTTCCCCACACTTAGCTGACGACATGTGAAGTCGGTAGAATAAGTTTCACGAATTAGAATAGTGAACCAGTTATTTACATCTCGGGTGGTGTATAATATATCAATGGGTTTAAAGTTTAGACCCACCCGATCGTCACTACTTAATTCTTTTTTAAGTATAGATTTTAGTAAATGGATATGTCTCTTTTCTGGTTCTTGGTCAAATGGATCGTTATACACCGACATACATATTTCTTTAGGGTGGACAATTTCTAACATTTCCTTCCATTCATTCTCGGGATCAAAGTTTTCACCTCTATTACCCAATTGGGTAAAATTCGAGGTGTCAATATCTATTACAGCTCGTAGTTCATCTTCAGTAGATGACTTGTCTATTGAGAATATTGGGTTGGAAGGTTGTGGAATGGTGAATTTCGGGATCGAAGCAAATTCTTCTTCTTTAACGGTCCTTATCGGTCCCACCACTTTAGTCTCGGGGGTAAAGTTTTCAACGTTATCGTTTTCCCAAGAGTACCAATTTGTCACCCTTACTTCTTCTTCATCCATTGATGGATCGATGATTTTGTCGGTAGAGGCTAATGTGTCGATGTGTTGTGAAATTGGTAAAGCTGAATAAAAAGTATCATCGGGATAATTGGTGATTTCGGAGCTCTCGAATTCATCAAAATTCGATGATATGGGATTTTCTTGCACAATACTCCTCAGATTAACAGGTGTATAGTCTGATAGAGTTTCAGCATGCCAATTTGCAAACTCTCTCATTTGTTCATTTTGAGCGTCAAATTCTTCGAGTTTGATTTTCATATAATCTAAAAAAATTTCAGACACATAATTTTTCTCATCCTCTGGTTGTTGAGTTTGGATATATTCTTGGGAATAATCCCAATTTGAATTGTATTCCTCATAATCATTCCATTCAGGTTCTATGGGTGCATAATTTTCCATAGGAACGTAATAATAACATTCCCATGTTGAATGATAATCTCCACAGATTTCACAACCAGTTATTCATGATCCAAGATTGACCGAACGAATTTTCATCAACACTCATTTGAGAGTATTGATTTAATTGATTTTGCATGTCAGAAAGAGTTTCCAAAATATTTTCGAGATTTTCCATAATACGCTTATTACTAAATTTTAGCTACAATGTGGTGCATTTACTAATTATCCTATTAGTTATAAAACTAAAAATTATATAAGTTATCAAATTAATAGATTTTTCTGCTTTTGCCCGCGTTTCGAATAGCCAATAGATGCAGCAGGTAGCTAGGATCCTTTAAATCGGAAAATCCACAACTCGCCACTAACAAATTCAACTATTACTACGAACCAGAAAATTGATGTCTATTAATTCAATCGCTTACAATAATTGTTCATCGAAATTTAAAGATTTTAAAAATTCTATGTCATATAAACTAGCGCGTAGAAACGAAAAAGAAAAAGAGCGTCGAAAAACGTCGAAAAATAAAAATGAGAAAGAAAAACGTCGAAACTTAAAAGTCTAAAACTAAATCTAAAAAGTTGCGCCTAAAGGTATTAAAACTTAAATGCAATTCTATTCGGAAAACGGCAATAACTTAATTAGGCACTAAAATCTAAAAATTGCGTCGCAAAATTTTAAAGCGCCTAAATCTTAATCTAAGGAAAAAGCACTTAAGGGATTTTACGGTAAAACCTAAAAATCTAGAAATATAAAATAACTACGGCAAAACTAAACTTAAAACTAAATACGAACGACAAATATAAAAATTACGAATTTAAAAGAATAAAAAGATACAAAATATAAAAATAAAACTAAAATTATAAAAATACAATTTTTATAAAAATATTATTAAAAAATATTATTAAAAATTATTAATATAAATATGTAAATAATAATAACTAAAACTTAAAATACAAATTTAATTAAAAACTAAAACTAAATATTATTAAATATAAAACCTAATTAATTTAAATAATAATAATTTATATAAAAACCTACTCCGTATTAAATGCTGTTAAGGTTTCAGTTCTGTCCCCTCATCACATGCGATCGCATGGGATTATGTCTTCGGATCCATGCGGTCGCATGGGCCAGCAGATTAGGAATTATGTTGGGCTTTTAAACTGACTCGGCCCAATTTCTAATTTATTTATTTTTATTTGATTTTTTTTATTTTCAAAATATTAAAAAATATTTATATAATTTAAAATAAACTTATATTTAAAATCTAAAAATAAAAGCACTTATTATAGACACAATCTTAAATATTTTTTTTAACACTTATTACAAAAACAATATATTTTTACAAAATAAGAAATTATATATTTTTACAAAAATATAGTTTTTTTTTAAAATATAGTGTTTTTCACCGAGTCCTCGGCAGCGGCGCCAAAAACTTGATGTGTGCAGCAGTGTATACGAAATACTATTAAATACGATACAATTTTACACAAGTTTTATTTATTTATTTACAGATGAGATATACCTAAACCTTGCTACAACACTATAGGCAGTGTACCTAATCGTAGAGTAGTATAGTTTTTAGTAAGTCCGGTTCGTTCCACAGGGAGACGACTTATTTTACACTATATTTTAAACAACTATATTTGTACAAAATATATATAATTATTTATAGTAATAATCTATAAAAGGGGGATTTACCGTTTAATGACCGGTTTGTCGATATTATATTTTAAGCGTAAAGATAAATGACGATATTTAAAGTGCGTAAAATTTAAAGTACGATATTTAAATGACGATATATAAAATTGCGAATAATAAAATATGAAATAAAATAATTATGCTTATATAAACTTCCGTAATTATGATGTCTGACGTTTTGATTTTAATTTATTACCCTAAGTTAATTGTCCTTTGTCCTGGATTATTTGATACCTATCTGGTTTTTGCCCATAATAGTTCATCGGTCATAATTATAAAATGCTTGACAAATTAACCTTATTCCGAAGTCAAATATTCCAACTAATTAGGGATTCAAACTGTAAAAAGGTTTTAATACTTTGTTTAATAATTACACCAGGTTATCGACAACGTGTAATCCAAGGTTTTAATACTTTGTTAACAATTACACCAATTACCCTTGAATGTAATCCACCCCTGTTTTAATGAGTCCATTGACTATTAATTCATCCCCGTCACCGGTCAAATGAACAATTATTAGTATTTATAAGTATCCTGCCCATCGTACCCGATCTGGTGGGGGATTTCGGCCTGCATATTCATATTTAACATAGCGTTGTGTACGTACAGAGGGGGTAACGGCTCATGTGTTAAGACCCGTTTTAGATGTCGGTGTTCTTAGCGTTTTTGAAAAAGTGTCCGTTTCAAACGTAGTTAGTCTCGTTTTATTTGTAAAATCATTTCAAGTTTAATGGTGGTAGCGGTGAAATTTAACTCGCGTCGAGTACGTAGATAACGGCCGTCGAATTGTATGGCGGATGTTGTTTTTTTGATTCCTCTACATACTAAAATTTTCAATTTATACCCCTAGTGTGTAAGTCGAATTGTTTGGGTGGTGGGGTGAAATTTTATGGTGTGAAAGGAAGGGGTGGGACGGCCTTTTTTGATGTAGAACGACAGTAAGCCTCACCTATCTATAGTTTCTATTAAAATCCTATAATGATGATGTCATTATTAGACTAATTCAGAAAAAATAAAAAATAAAAAAGAAAAAATCTAGGTCACTTAGATGATGTCATTAATCCTAAGTATTTTATAATTAAATAATCTATACTTATAGTAACTAATTATTTAGTAACCTCCCCTATTATTATGGAAAGAAAATAAAACACCTCCATAATCATATGTACAATATTTGAAACATTATGTACAACCTTATGGTGAAAACACCCTATGACTATATGTACAATATTTAAAATATTATGTACAACCTTATGATAAACACACACATGACCATATGCACAAATTTTAAAACAAATTGTACAATCTTCTACAGAATACCCAATGAATACATTTATAAATTTTAAAGCATATTGTACAACCTTTATATAATAATTGTATTTTATTTTAAAAAAAAATCAAAAGACATATGTTATTACTAATAATTATTATTGAAAATAACTTTGAGCAAATTTTATTATATTATTATACCTACATTCTAAAAGTCATGCCAGATTTCGTCGTTTCAGTTCTATCGGATTGTAGCTTTGAGTTTGCGTTCACACTACAAACTGTAACGACCCGAATTTTTCCAATCGTTTTATGCTTATGAGATTAATATTTACATAAATTAAACCTTACCAACATGATAAGCAATCCAAATTGTTGAGACTTGTGTTTTTGAAAAGAGTTTTACACAACGTTTGACCGTCCAATTTAACCGATGATATCACGAACTATATAACATACGATAATTATACGTTTGTGTATATATATGTATTTATATATATTTAACATGATCTAAGGATGGTTTAACATCTCATTGTGTACTAATGACAATGAGTTATAAGTATATTTTGAAACTACTAACTTAAGTATTCAAAACGATAACTATACGTAACATTCTTTGATATATATACTTATAACCTATAATGCTTATACATGTATCGTATATATAATGTATTTAATCACTTTTTAAGGACTTAAATACATAAAACAATATAAGTATATTCACAAAAGATAGCTATATTTGAATTCTCATTCCGTTTCCTCAAGATTTCTATACGTATATCTAGGGTATATGTACCCGTATCATACCCAGCTTCTATATGTATTTACTATTAGTATATACACGTTAAATCAACATCCTAATCAACATTATTAATGCCCTAGATATGAGGTAACTAGGATTTGTCAAGTAGCATGAATTATTAGTAAGAAAACAAAATTAGGAATCCTTTTCTTTCTTTATAAACTAAAAACGTTTTTATGAATGAACACCATTTCTTCACTCCATTTTCTCATACCTACACCCTCATTTCTCTCTCAAAATACTCCTAACTTCATACTTGATCATCTCCAAGCATTTTCCCCATCATTTAACTTCAATTACAAGCCTTAAACACCATAAGAAAACTCTTTCAAGAACATATCAAAATAACCACCCATTTGAAGAAGTATACTTCCAACCTTTTGATCTAACTCCACCACTCTTTGATTCCAAGATTTTTTCTTATCTCTTACAGTAACTTTGTCCAAGTAACTTGAGGTAGTAACCTTGTTCATAATCTTGTTCGATTCATAATTATATAGCTATCTTATTTTATGTTGTAAAATTTTAACAACAAGAACATAGTTTGAATGATTTCAAACTTGTTTGCAAACTAAATAGATCCTTCTAACTTAACTTTTAAAACACTTCAAGACCTGTAATATATCATAATGATAAGCTAACTTAACAATATATAACTTGGTTTTACAAAGAACACCTTAAAAACTGAATCTACGTCGTCGGAGTGCAACCGGGGGCTGTTTTGGGTTGGATAATTAAAAACCATCTTGAACTTTGAATTGGAAGTTCATGTTCTAGAAAAATGATATTTCTTATGAATATGTTAACACATAAAAATTTCATGGTTTAACTCAAAGTGTAAGTATTTTTAGAAAAATGATCATTAAATGTTGTTTTTATGATGGAAAATGATCACTTTCATAAGTTTTACCAAAGTTTGACCTATAACCTGTGATTTTGAATACAAACTAAGGTATTTTCAGTTCATATTCTTAAAATTTGACTCGATCCAAGGAAGTGGCAAGTTGAACCAACAAAAACGGAGTTGTAATGAAGAAACTACGACTAAAACAAGATTGGGTATCCGAAGCTAGTTTAGCTACGAAAATATTTGGAGATAAAGTAAATTAATCATATCTTTTCTAATTAATATGATATTTTATATATAGTTACTTATGATTTGATTTTATATATTTCAGGACCACCCGTAAACAACACGAGAAGATTAATCATAAGACCTCATGATTGTACGCAACACGTCATTTGAAAACACGATACTTTATGTACGCAACACGTCATTTGACAACATGATACCATGGGTCGAGATTAATTCTGATCAATAAGAATACGATGGGGTCTTTATTTATTTTATTGAGGAACTAATTGTGGACCACTAACATCGGACTGCTAACTATGGACTAAGAAAATATTAAAAGTATTATAAGTATATATATATATATATATATATATATATATATATATATATATATATATATATATATATATATATATATATATATATATATATATATATATATATATATATATATATATATATGTAACGATTACTTGAAAAGAAAATATGTTGATATATTATATATATATGGTTAGGTTCGTGATATCTATCGGAGACCAAGTCGAGTTAAATACCTTCAAGGCAAAAGTGAGAATATAGTCCCACTTTTAAACTCTAAATATTTCGGGATGAGAATACATGCATTTTATGATTTACGTTATGGACACAAGTGATAAAAAAATATATTCTACGTTGAGTTGTACCACTGGCATACTTCCCTGTAGCTTGGTAACTACTATTTACATGTGGTATTGTAAATGCGAATCCTGTTGATAGATCTATCGGGCCTGACAACCCCAACCGGACTGGATGACCAGTATTCAACGGTTGCACAGTACTTCGTTTCGGTGACTACACTTGGTACAGTGTAGTGAGATTTCATAATAAAGGGAATATGCGACGTTGATTAAATGTTAAGTATGGTTATCAAGTGCTCAACCACTTAGAATATTTTTATTAAAACGTTTATGTATATGAAATCTTGTGGTCTATATTTATAACGCTGCTAGCATTAAACATATATCTCACCAACTTTATGTTGACGTTTAAAGCATATTTATTCTCAGGTTCCTAGAAGTCTTCCGTTGTTTGAATATATGTTAGAGAAACCATGTGCATGGAGTCATACATGTTTTATTTGAGGAAGCATTGCATTCACAAAATCATCACCGTGTATTTATTTTGACTGCATTGTCAACGGAAGTATTCTTGTAAACTGTTATTTACGGTGATTGTCTACATGTAGAAATCATCAGATGTCGAAAACATTGAATTTTAAATATTCATTTATGGTATATCTTTTCAAAAGAATGCAATGTTTATAAAACGTATCATATAGAGGTCAAATGCCTCGCGATGTAATCATATGTTATTGTATTCGTCACTATGGATTGGGTCGGTTCGTTTCATGTGGTATCAGAGCGGTGGTCTTAGCGAACCAGGTCTGCAATAGTGTGTCTAACTGATAAGTCGTTAGGTTGCATTAGTGAGTCTGGACTTCGACCGTGTCTGCATGTCAAAATTTTGCTTATCATTTTGTGTCGAAAATCATCTACTTATCATCTGTAGGAAATTACCTGCTTATCATCTTAAGTCTAAACGCGTCTTACTGCATTCATTGCATGAATGGTGTATAGACAAAATTCATATCTTAGCGTATTTGCTAATTCATATCTACGCGTATCTGTTACTGTAAACTTTGTCTGACATATTCCGTAAATCCCTCCGTAATCTATGAGATCTTTTGTTCTATATATGTGGATATTCTATATAATTAGAATACCACCCGATAGCCGGAAAATCATTTCATATCGAAAAATCCTTTATTCAATCCTACGAAATGGAACTCGTCACTAGTTAAAGTCCCTCGGATTCCGATATGGAATACCACTCAAGCTCCGAAAGCAGTGTGACCGGAATGGATCAACCAATCAGTCATCATCTATTTTGGATGGATTGGGGATGGGTTCGTAGCCTCCTCAATCATTGGAGACAAGAAGAAGGTGATCCCTTCCATCCACCAAATTGCCCTCTTGACGATGAACCTGAAGCACTTACCGGCGAACCTGTTCGAGAAACCATTTTCTCTCTCATTTCCAGAGTATCTCGTCACGATTATATACTACATCAAATTCTAGATTTTATTTATCCGCTCATCCGAACCGACAATCACCCCGGTGTAATAGAAGAAGTCAACGAGCTTCGCACTCGGGTAGTGGCTTCGGAGAATACGGTACGAAGGTTACAAACACCATCAGCAGCATAACCAGTACCGTCAATAACATCAACATCGCAAGCCTCAATACCCTAAGCACCAGCAGCATCACCAGCATCAACGTTATCACCATCATCAACATCAACAGGATCATTACCACCACCAACAATCACATCCGCATCACACGCCTCAATATCACCATCCGTACCTCGGATATCAACGTCACACGCACCATAGATACCAAGAAGTACCAACAATAACAAACGACGAAGTATTGATTCATAACTTCATCGGAGAAACATTCTATGGTGATTATGTAATCTCTAAAGACATAGAGATTACCTATTTCTGCCTTAACCATAAATCAGATGAGTGGACAGAAATGATAAAAGGAAGAGTAGAAACCCTGACAAGAATGATGCATAAGGTACAAGCTAGACTTGTTTTACCAACAGCATCAGCAGTACCCTTAGCCTCACCAACACAGTCAGTGCTGTCAACATCGTTAGAATCATCAGCAACTTTAACATCACAAGCTCCACCAGTTCAAGAATCACCGTGGACATCATCAATAACGTGTATATTGCATCAACGAGTTATGAAGTATTAACTCATTCTTCTGAAGAATTTATATAAATATTTTATATATATGAATTCGGAAACCAAAATAAATCTTTTCGTACTAAGCTATTAAGTATGAATTGAAAAAGGGTAGATACTACTCGTTTAAATTCATATTACAAATATGCAATGATGTACGTCCTTCGTCAGCAACTTAATCATCGTTAACTACAATCCCTGTTTCAATTCAATGAATTTCGTTTTATAATAAACCAAGTGTATTATTCAATAATATGTTTGATTTTACACTTTCATCTTCAATGTACTCGAAGCTTACTGGGAAACAACATTCATATCTTGCGAAGTTAGCAAGAGTTCAATGAGTATCAGCATGATTCACTAAGGAAATATATATATAAGAATAAATAATGAAGTATTGATCCATAACTTCATTAATATTCTGTGAAGAATATGTGGTTCCTAATCGTTTTAGAGATTACTTATTCTAGCTCAAACCGAAAATCAAATGAGTCTAATATTATATTGACTTATTAAATTCATGATTACATCTGAAGAAGATATATATGTACATATATTTTCATAAAGATTGTAATAAAATTCTCTGGTACAAAACATTACTTGTGAAATTTTTTTTTAACGGGTAGGTAATACCCGAGAGATATATAAATTCACAATTAATATGATTATATTCTTCGACTCTGATTCAACAATCATCAACTATACTCACTACCTTCACAATAATATACATTCTTTCATAGAAATCAAAACAACCATTCTCATCCAAATTTGATTACGACAAAATGAAATCCAAGTCAAGACTTAACAGAAGACATCACTCTTAGGACTCTTACATCTTTCAAAACTATACGTTGACTTCAAAACTATACTAGAACATCATTCGATTCTTGAAACCCAGAAAAATATTTGTATCATTCAAAGTCCTAAAACATCATATGTATATTAACGATTACAATCTATGATCAAACCCTTCGAAATTTCTGAAGACACTTCAAATAATGGACAATCGAGATGATGATCCAACCACACATTACCCGCAGTCTTGCACCTGAAAAGCTCTCGAAACCAAGGACATAATTTAACACGTATCCGCATTAAATCTTTTAGCATTTATTAGCAAAAATAACTTTGCGATTCCTTTTCAAAATAGCAAATTTTGTCACAGTTTCAGCAAGTCAACCTCGACTTTCCATTCGAAGTAGCCTTATTATAACCTGTAATACATACGATTACCCTTTTGTTACCAGGGAACCTTTTATATTCCACGACATTATCAGCAGATGTACCAGCAACTCGTTACCCCTTTGGCGGAATCAACAATTGGTATTTTGAAATCTCGCAGCATTTCTATTTCGGCAGTTATATATATATATATATATATATATATATATACAACGTCTATCCCTAAGAATTACATATTTCAAATGTGAAGTTTCTGAAAAATGCTCCAGTCTACGAATTAGTGCTATTATGTTTTGGAAAAGACTGATAAAGTGGTAAAGACAGTAGACAACAATTACGGTCAAAAGTTTGACAATAAAGAATAATAGATTGGAAAAGCTCGAACGAAAAATTTGGTACTGGAAAACGGATTGAGCAAAGTATAAAGGAGGTCGTGGACAAATCACAATGACGAAATCTACCTTCAAAGGATTCAAATGATTCAGTGTCTGCTGAAACCGTTAGTAAACCTTACTCCTTATTCTAAACCTTCACAGACAGATTTTCAGCGTCATTCCCTGATCTTAGATATTCTAAGATATCATCGTATTTTTCATTATAAATATCTCCGATATTCCTGAAGATATATTCCCAACTATCCTCATCAAAAATCATTTATCTCTTCACAATATTTGGGTTACAACATAAAAGAAACTGTGTTAGTTTCTAAATTCTGAAAAATTCGAGTTTAAAATATGAATGTTTTGAAGTAGTGTTGGAAACTGAAGCATGAATTAGTATAATATAATGACACTTGATCAACGTGATTATATTACAGTAATTCATGCTGAGTTTCTAAATGGAACATAATGATTCACAGATCATAACGTCATCATGTGCCATGTTACACAACTCTTACATTCTACCCAATCTCCAAACATATTAAGAACATATCTCCTTGATAATTCTATCTTTTCGGACATTCTGGTAACTTAACAAATCAAGATCGTGCAATTACTATTTCCTTCTTAGAACATTAACTATGTTTATTTCAAAATCCATACCTACGAATTCCGGACCATTATTCGCTTGACTCGAAGTCAGGAGGAGGAAACAGAAGTATGGAACTGTTGAATATAAAAGAAAATATAAAGCTCGACAACAACAAATAAATTACAAACCGTGTATATCAATATGTATTGCAACGTAAAGGCACGGGAGAATTAACAATACTATAACCCCAAGGTAATAGTAGAAATAAATAAAATCCTCCGGAGGTAGATGAAAAAAAAGAATGACAGAGATGAAAGTTAAGAGTATATCCAGGATCAGTACTGGATGAAGCATACTGATAAATGTTTTAAAGTATGAATTGAGGGAGGAAGAATAGAAGGTATGAGTTGTAAGGAAATGAAGGGAGGTGGATTTATAGTAAAAGATCTGACAGAGCAATCAAAATAGATGATCGCATTTAAAGTGGATTCTAATTTCCTTGATTATCGAAGAATCAAATCTCATTATGAAGATTTTACTCCAAATCTCTTGAACTTGGAAATCAATCCTATCTACGTCAAAAGATATGACGAATCTATACCTACTCATTTCACCCTTTGGTGATAGCCTCACTCGTACTCTTCACAAAAATCAAATTGCTTTATCAATATTACTTGATGATAATAAAACTCTAATTTTCAACTCGTATACGTCATGAAAACATACTTATTGTCAGCCATGACCATCCCATTCAAATTTCGGGACGAAATTTATTTAACGGGTAGGTACTGTAACGACCCGAATTTTTCCAATCGTTTTATGCTTATGAGATTAATATTTACATAAATTAAACCTTACCAACATGATAAGCAATCCAAATTGTTGAGACTTGTGTTTTTGAAAAGAGTTTTACACAACGTTTGACCGTCCAATTTAACCGATGATATCACGAACTATATAACATACGATAATTATACGTTTGTGTATATATATGTATTTATATATATTTAACATGATCTAAGGATGGTTTGACATCTCATTGTGTACTAATGACAATGAGTTATAAGTATATTTTGAAACTACTAACTTAAGTTTTCAAAACGATAACTATACGTAACATTCTTTGATATATATACTTATAACCTATAATGCTTATACATGTATCGTATATATAATGTATTTAATCACTTTTTAAGGACTTAAATACATAAAAAAATATAAGTATATTCACAAAAGATAGCTATATTTGAATTCTCATTCCGTTTCCTCAAGATTTCTATACGTATATCTAGGGTATATGTACCCGTATCATACCCAGCTTCTATATGTATTTACTATTGGTATATACACGTCAAATCAACATCCTAATCAACATTATTACTGCCCTAGATATGAGGTAACTAGGATTTGTCAAGTAGCATGAATTATTAGTAAGAAAACAAAATTAGGAATCCTTTTCTTTCTTTATAAACTAAAAACGTTTTTATGAATGAACAGCATTTCTTCACTCCATTTTCTCATACCTACACCCTCATTTCTCTATCAAAATACTCCTAACTTCATACTTGATCATCTCCAAGCATTTTCCCCATCATTTAGCTTCAATTACAAGCCTTAAACACCATAAGAAAACTCTTTCAAGAACATATCAAAATAACCACCCATTTGAAGAAGTATACTTCCAACCTTTTGATCTAACTCCGCCACTCTTTGATTCCAAGATTTTTTCTTATCTCTTACAGTAACTTTGTCCAAGTAACTTGAGGTAGTAACCTTGTTCATAATCTTGTTCGATTCATAATTATATAGCTATCTTATTTTATGTTGTAAAATTTTAACAACAAGAACATAGTTTGAATGATTTCAAACTTGTTTGCAAACTAAATAGATCCTTCTAACTTAACTTTTAAAACACTTCAAGACCTGTAATATATCATAATGATAAGCTAACTTAACAATATATAACTTGGTTTTACAAAGAACACCTTAAAAACTGAATCTACGTCGTCGGAGTGCAACCGGGGGCTGTTTTGGGTTGGATAATTAAAAACCATCTTGAACTTTGAATTGGAAGTTCATGTTCTAGAAAAATGATATTTCTTATGAATATGTTAACACATAAAAATTTCATGGTTTAACTCAAAGTGTAAGTATTTTTAGAAAAACGATCATTAAATGTTGTTTTTATGATGGAAAATGATCACTTTCATAAGTTTTACCAAAGTTTAACCTATAACCTGTGATTTCGAATACAAACTAAGGTATTTTCAGTTCATATTATTAAAATTTAACTCGATCCAAGGAAGTGGCAAGTTGAACCAACAAAAACGGAGTTGTAATGAAGAAACTACGACTAAAACAAGATTGGGTATCTGAAGCTAGTTTAGCTACGAAAATATATGGAGATAAAGTAAATTAATCATATCTTTTCTAATTAATATGATATTTTATATATAATTACTTATGATTTGATTTATATATTTCAGGACCACCCGTAAACAACACGAGAAGATTAATCATAAGACCTCATGATTGTACGCAACACGTCATTTGACAACACGGTACTTTATGTACGCAACACGTCATTTGACAACATGGTACCATGGGTCGAGATTAATTCTGATCAATAAGAATACGATGGGGTCTTTATTTATTTTATTGAGGAACTAATTGTGGACCACTAACATCGGACTGCTAACTATGGACTAAGAAAATATTAAAAGTATTATAAGTATATATATATATATATATATATATATATATATATATATATATATATATATATATATAACGATTACTTGAAAAGAAAATATGTTGATATATATATTATATATATATATATATATATATATATATATATATATATATATATATATATATATATATATATATATATATATATATATATATATATATATATATGGTTAGGTTCGTGATATCTATCGGAGACCAAGTCGAGTTAAATACCTTCAAGGCAAAAGTGAGTATATAGTCCCACTTTTAAACTCTAAATATTTCGGGATGAGAATACATGCATTTTATGATTTACGTTATGGACACAAGTGATAAAAAAAATATATTCTACGTTGAGTTGTACCACTGGCATACTTCCCTGTAGCTTGGTAACTACTATTTACATGTGGTATTGTAAACGCGAATCCTGTTGATAGATCTATCGGGCCTGACAACCCCAACCGGACTGGACGATCAGTATTCAACGGTTGCACAGTACTTCGTTTCGGTGACTACACTTGGTACAGTGTAGTGAGATTTCATAATAAAGGGAATATGCGACGTTGATTAAATGTTAAGTATGGTTATCAAGTGCTCAACCACTTAGAATATTTTTATTAAAACGTTTATGTATATGAAATCTTGTGGTCTATATTTATAACGCTGCTAGCATTAAACCTATATCTCACCAACTTTATGTTGACGTTTAAAGCATGTTTATTCTCAGGTTCCTAGAAGTCTTCCGCTGTTTGAATATATGTTAGAGAAACCATGTGCATGGAGTCATACATGTTTTATTCGAGGAAGCATTGCATTCACAAAATCATCACCGTGTATTTATTTTGACTGCATTGTCAACGGAAGTATTCTTGTAAACTGTTATTTACGGTGATTGTCTACATGTAGAAATCATCAGATGTCGAAAACATTGAATTTTAAATATTCATTTATGGTATATCTTTTCAAAAGAATGCAATGTTTATAAAACGTATCATATAGAGGTCAAATGCCTCGCGATGTAATCATATGTTATTGTATTCGTCCCTATGGATTGGGTCGGGTCGTTTCACAAACAGTCCCTCAAACTCGCCTCAATTTACACAACGGCCCCTCAAGTTTACACTTTTTCAGGGGTAGAAAGCGTAAATATATAATTTTATTAAAATAAAGAAACTAATTTCACCCGAATTTTTAACGGGCCCTATCTTCTCGCTCGGTGCGAGTTAAATTTTTCCGAGACCACCGTTCAACTCGAAAAAAACCAGACGAACCAAACAGGACTAACTATACGCGAAAAGGACATCGTTAAAAAAATACAAGATAACGGGTCCTATATTCTCACTCGGTGAGAGTTAAATTTTTCCGAGACCACCGTTTAACTCGAAATAATTTTAAGAACACAACGCGACTAACTATACGCGAAACGGACATTGTTAAAAAAATACTAAATATTTCGGGTTATATTACATACATATACATACACGTTCAAAAAACAACTCAACCTACTAGATATATTAGGTATCAAACAACGTATATCCAAATTCGAGCGCGCGTCGAATACAAGCGCAGCAACGCGCGGTCGAATTTTTTTCTAGTTATTATTATTATTATTATTTATTTTTATTATAATAATTATAATTATTATATTATATTATCAACATTTAAATATGGATTATTTTTAATTATGTTACAAATGTATGCGAAAATACATGTCTCTATATATTTGTAAAAACAACGACAAGTTTTTTAGTCGGAATCCGTGGTTCCACAAGTCATTAAAACAAATGACTTTAACATTTACATTCACTTAATAGCTAAAACGGATCATTAAATATTTTATTTAAACAAACCTGTAATTCCACGGATCATTTCAATAGTTCTCGCCTATTTTTTTTTTAGTATGTAGAGGTAAATTAGATGGTTTTTAAAGGGGTGATGATATGTATACAATCAATTTTTACACATACACAACTAAACATGCTTTACAGTATTGTACTGTACAATACTGTAAAACATGTTTAGTTGTGTATGTGTAAAAATTTGTTGTGTACATATCACTTCCCTTTTTAAAGAGGTCCAAAACTGCACCCTGTGTAACCCACACGTGGCGGTTCCTTAACTAAAGTACTAAACCCTGAAATACTTAAACGACGTCGTTTCAACCACAAACATGCTCCACTAGTCCTTATTAAAAATCGACAACAGCAGCTCTTGTACTTGACACTCAAAACATAGCTTGCAATCTCTACTCTAAAAAATGGAAGGAATAGGCTCGCGAACCGGCCGACCATCTTCCCGGTACGGCTCAACTCCGGTTTTCACTGGACCGGTTAGAAGGTGGCAGAAGCAGTGGGTCCATGTTTCATCATCTTCTTCCTCTGTAACTTATAACCACCACAACTCTAATTCTAACAACAATAACGATGTTTCTGCTGTACGGATTCGACGGTGGACTCCAATTCCCGCCGATAAGCCTGCCGGAGACTCGGATTCTGTGCCGGAAGAGAGACCTAGACGGAAGCTACGCTATGCTCCGGTAAGTAGCTCAATTTGAGCTATTAGGGTTTTGTGAAGTAATTGAGTGTTTGTTTTATTTATTACAGAGTATTTTTTAATTATATTTTTATTTATATATTTACAATTAAGGAGTATACAGTGATAAATTTATCTAAAGGTTGTTTATTCAGTTGGGAATTTTGCCTAATACATGTTTCCTTGAATAATTGGTATGCTTTCAAACTTAGGTATGGTTACTATAAATTATTATTTAAGGTAAATGATTTAAAAGGGTACCAAACTTTTAATTTTTAGTGTTCAAAGTGTTGTTCTTGAAATCAAGTTAAGAACTTTTTCTATTTTTACCACCAAAAAGAACACTTTTTAATCAATTTGCAAATGTTAGGTAGTAAGCTATTTTGGTACCTTGATGTTTCAATAGGTAAATTTAATTACCTTTTGACTTGTTTGTATGTTTCATGCAGCAAAAGGTAACAAAAATCTCTTGTTGGTGGTAAAAACGTAATCTTAATTGGATTGAAAAAGGTTGAGTACGCTAAATTAAGAAATTTAGTTAAGTTGATACTTTTTGCACGTTTAACCTAATTGTTTGTTGTTTGTTAATGGTTGACAAAACACTTTTTTATAAATTATTATGGATGTTAAGTTTGGGAAGTAGTTGTGCAGATTGTTGTGCTAGAAGCGAAGAAAAAAGAAGCTGAAAAGGATGATGTTAATGATGTTAAAGAATCAAGCAAAATAAGCCAACCTACTGATAGAAGAACTTCAGAAAATGACGATAATGTCATCAAAACAAAAGCTCAGGTGATGCTGCTAAGTCAACTTTTTTTTTTTTGTTAAGTTTGTTTCTATTTCAGAGGAGCACATATGGTTGATGTTGTCAGTGTTTTTGCGTTTCATTGTGGCTCCATATCTGCATACTGGTAACATCGTAGATCCCGTGAAGGGGGCAATTCCAACCAAATAAGTGAATGGGTCAGATTGGGTAATCTGTTATACCACAAGGGTCAAATTGGGTCATCTTTTATATCACAAGGGTCAAATTGGGTCATCTTTTATACCAAACGGGTCAAACTGGGACATCTTTTATGTCACACGGGTCAAATTGGGGGTCATCTTTTATACCACACGGGTCAAGTTGGGTCATCTTTTATACCACATGGGTCAAATTGGGTCATCTTTTATACTAAACGGGTCAACTTGGGACATCTTTTATGCCACACGGGTCAAACTCGGTCATCTTTTACACCACAAGGGTCAAAATGACTCATCTTTTGTACCATACGGGTCAAATGGGTGATATCAACAGTTTATTTTGTAAACTGGAATGGGTCAAACAGATTGAGAAGTCACCCAAAGATTATTTATTTTTATTATAATGCTTAAAACAACCTTCTAAATCAATTTATCTACTTACTTAGGGTGTATTTGGTTTAGCTTATGGAAGGGGGGCTTAATCTTTCAGTATTATATCTTATGAGCTCAAAAAACCTCTCTTCAATCACAAAAATGGGGTTTTCCACAAATAATAAGCTAATAAGCTCAAAAGTGTTCGGCAATCAAGAATGGCTTATTGTATTATCTAAAAAAGTGTGTGTCGTGCGTGCGTGGCAAATGATCGCCAAGGTGGAAGGTGGTTAATACCCTTTGGGTGATGCCGACAACTTGCCTTAAAACTCTAAAAAATGCAATAAGCTAAAAAGCACCTTAAAAGAGTAAAGCCAGACACCCCTTTATTATCATTTTAAAAAAAAACATACTAAACAAGTCCTCTTAAACGGCAAAGAGTAACCATAACTCATAAGTGTTAGAATGGAATTTTGAACATTTTGTTAAGCTCTCTTTTGTTACATTGGTTATTTGGTACCATCTTTGTGTTTGTGTGAAGTTTCTCTTTATATTCTTACACCTATATTTGAGCATATAAAACAGGTATTAGAAAAGAGTGCACCAATGACCAAAGACTTAAACGACAACCCCATGGATATGGATACAGCTTCGGAAGACCATGATGAAGATCGTGATCTAGGTGGTGCCGAAAAAGTGGCCGATTGGGTGAAAGCTGCACAGAGAGGTTTCGCACGCTGAAGCTTATCATCATTATCATTATCTAAATAAAGATTGTGAAAAAAGATGGGAGTTACCCTGAAGTTGTTTGCAATATGTAGGTCTCTGTTGTTGTAGTACAATAAATATTGATGTCTGTAATTAATCGTTCTCTGTGTGTGTAGATACTGCTCATCAACGTTTTAGGTCTGATAACGGCGTGTTCTCTGATGGTTCCTTCATCCTCTGTTATGCTAACGGGGAGCATTGAAGAGTTAGTTTTAAATGTTTTAGGATAATCTGTAAGGTACAACAAATAATTATATGGTTCATGTGAATTATCGGAGTCGCACATATATACATCTATGCTACTAATATACATGTCATATAGATTATTTTATTGGGCTAACAGATAAGAGTTTAATTATTAAACTAAGTTATGGACTTACTAGTTAGTGTTTGTCGGCTTGTGCATTTTAGGTTAACAGGTGTAATACAAATATATATATTTGCTAGCCGCCTCTTGTATGTAAAATAGTATTGGAGCCGCATAATAAAATATGTAAAAGGGTTTTTCAACTTGTGTTTTCATAATTTAAGGTGATGGAGAAAGATATAAATATCCAGTAGCCGCAAACAGAAACTATTCTTTGGTGTGAGTTCTGAAAAAGAAACGAGAAAAAATAGGAGTCGCTTGTTTTGGTTTTCGTTGATCTTCGACTGCAAGTTCACAAACAAATGGATTGTTTTTGTTTTGGTTTTTACAAGAATGATATTAATAAAAGGTTTATTTATATCTCTTGATCATACTTGGTTATGGACTAGATCCAAGTGACGTCGTTTGGAGTGTATTGTGGATCAACTTTACAGGCAGTCCTGCTATATGTTTCTCTCAATCAAACTGTGATGTTAAAAGGTTCATCTCCTTCAATTCGTGATCTTCAAGAGGTACAGTTCTATTCGTATTGGTATTAATTTATTATTAACCATGCATTTGACCCGACTTGGTGATAAACGCTTCCGCTATAATTCGATCTATTATTATATGTTTGTGACATGTTAAATAATTGAGTAGAATTAAACCTTAAATCACCAACACAAGCATCATCTAAATCACCAACACGAGCATCATCGTTTATAGTTGACAGCTGGATTGGTTGGTTCCGTTATTGGCCAATAACGAATCGACGGCAGGTTCTAAATCTACCCATATAAAAGGGTCTCCAAATATGGATTTATGTTATTCATAGTATTGAGTCATTATTACTATCAATTCAAATATACAAGACAGTAGGGTTGTCAATGTAATCGGACATAGTTTGAGGTTGCGCAAAAGTTCAAATTATATACTAAACTACAAACTAAACCATGAAAACTTTTTATCCAACATCACCGAAGATTGAATTGAAAACATATAAGCTAATCCAGTCATCCAGATAACTCAAATATACACATGGGTTGTTTAATTGACTTTGATGATAAACCATAACAAATAGAACAAAAGGGGTCGTCTAATGTTTTATTTTACACGTTTGCTAATGGAACAGGAAATGGTTAACGGTAAGGTGATCAAACCAGTGGCTAAGTGTCGAAAGGTTCTTAGCTTGTTCTTGTCATGTTTTTATGTTTTTTTTTTATTTTTTACTTTTTAGCTTGTTGTAGCCTTGTTTAGGTGTTTTTGTGGTGCTTTGTTGCATTTCCAGCTAGATTAGAGTTTAGGCAGCAATGCTTTATGTTTCTTTTGTTTAGCTTCATTCTTCAGTTAGTTTTGCGGCTTTGTTGCTCGTTTATGGCCCGGTTCAGCTCTATTGTAGCCTGCAGATAGCGATTAGAAGTTCTTTCATTTTCTAGTTTCGAGCCTAGTTGTATTCTTGTTTGGACGATTTCATCATTCGATGAATTCTTGTTACACCCAAAATCAATTAAGACATTGCATACATCCATAGTGGATGGTACCTCTAAACCCTATCATTTAGATTGGATGACATATCCATCCTGTAAGTTTCAGCAGCCTCATTGTCATCATCCTTGATCCTTTGATTACAATTTAAAAAAAAAAAAATTGCAAGTAAATTGAAGGGTTCAGTTAAAATACTAACTAAAAAACTTGTTCATAGGTTGTTGGAATTGGGATAAAGAGGACTACTCCTATCCTAACATAACAAATATTCAAAATCTCATACATCTACCCGACATGAAAGCTATCTTAGTCCACCTTTTTGGTCACACCAACTTCAGCAGGTCGTAGAATTCGACCATACACTGTGTATCCCACCTGCAAAACCAAAAGAAACACATGGCTTAAGTTACATATACAACAAAACAACACACGACTTAAAGTTATTATAACTGCTTTCACAACATTTACCTTGAGCACAACTGCAACAGTGTTAGGGGTCTTGGTAGGATCTTGCACTTGAAATACTACTTTATGCCTATTTGGATCAAATTCCTCATTCATAGGGTCATACTTCTCCACTCCATATTTCTTGAAAAACTGAGGATGCAACAAATGTCATCAACCAAATCATGAGTGGAGTAATTAAAGAAAGTGGCAAGACTGAATTTTTTTATACCAATTTACATATTAACTTGAAGTAGAGGAGGCAACCCATTTTATGAAATATGCAGGTTAAATAAAACCCAAACATCCTCCAAAACTATTTTGAAATTTGACATGCAAAACATTAGATGAGTCGTTTGTCCCAACCTAGAAAATTATCCATTTTTTTTTTTTGTGTTACCCAAACTGCTCATTTTGCCAACTAAGGGATAAAAGAATATGTTATACCTCTGATAAAGATTTTTTAGTCATCTCTACACCTTCAAGTAATGTTTTCAAAATTGGAACATCTCTTGCACTGTCTTTAGATGTATCAATCTTTGCAATACTCTCTTTCAGGACTAAAGAAGCCCTATCAACATCATCTGCAACATCCAGTAAGCTCATAGGAAAAATCTGCAGCATAATGCATAAACATCAATGAAAGAGCATGGAATCTATCTAACGACTCAATATATGTAATATAATATAGAACCTGTATTGCAATCTTCTTTGAATTCTGTGCACTTGTCCTGCTCATGATATCCTCCATTTTCTCCATATCTGCAGATGCCTGTATCATGTTATCTTTAACTTTCATAAGTTCTGGTACTACTGTCTTCCAAGGTTCTCCCATCTGAGTCAAACGTTCTGCCGTCGGAGTCAAACGTCTAAATTGATCCTCCAAAGTTAACTCTTCCTCACCTGAAAGAGATTCGAAATTATATGATCCACTAAGTACTGATTAGAGGTAGAAAAGAGACACGTCACGAGATCAATACGAGTTCGGGTCAAAAGAGTCAAGCAGTATTGAAGTAACCCACCAACTCCTTTTATACAGTTTTTAAAACTTTCTATGATATTTGCATACATTCAATATGGATTACAGAGCTAAATTAATTCTTACATAAATAGAACTATACAAGGATTTAGGATATTGTAAAGCATCTGATTACACATTCAGCTACTTTTGACAAACCCATTCGCCACATTTCACGTTTTAGATTATTTCAAAACCAGTCCATTATCAAATACAATATAGATACATTGACTCATTTCAAAACTACATTTCACGTTTTACATTATTTCAAAACCAAAATAAACACTTACATCCGTCCTTGTGTATGCGTGAGAAAGAAGGAGACAAGGGCGAGGAAGGCAGGGATGAAGCAGGGTGGTTGGAGGGCGGGTCGGTGCCCACGGCGCCAACGGCGCCACACAGGGCGGCGAGGAGGGCGAGTGTGATGATCAAACCGTTGGGACCTTTCTTATTGGATGTTGTACCTTTGTTTTCAGAAGTTTTCGGTTCTCGTGATGCAGATGATGAGAACCCAAATTTCTGGAAGGTGGAAGAACTAAGAGAAGCATTACGTAATAGAAACACTTGACCTGATATTACCTGCAAAAATGCAACAACACAATCCATAAGCAACAATACCAAGTAGTTTGACCGAAAACATGTGCCAATAAACCACCAAACAAAGCAGCAATTCAATCCATAATCATGAATGACTCATTGCTAGACAGCAAAGCACAGTCAGCTAAACATACTTAGTAGTTTAATTTTTGAAAATAGATGAAATTAACACTTTGAAGACTGAAGTACTGCATGAAATTTTGGATACAGATCTAACTGGCTCTAAAATTTGATATGCACTGAATCATATAATGAACACTAACCTGTTGCCTAAATTCTACAATGTATATCATATAAAATGGTGTGCGGAAAGCTTATTTTCAAGATTTTCGTGCAGTAAAAACAATCATCAACGTTGGAGCTTACTGTAAACACACTTTTCTTCCTCTACAAGATGAACTCGCAAAGGGCTTTTTAGCTAGCTTCATATATAGAACAGTATGCAATAAGTTTGATAAAATGTCAACAAAGCTTTGAAATTTTCATGTAAAATTACTATTCAAATTACCTATAAGCAGCTTATTAAAACACATAATACAATCAAACATACGTAAATGAAGACGTAGAACGATCAACAATAAGTTCCTTGCATACAATTTATGCTCACTTAAACCCTTACTAAACCCTAACTGGTATACAGAAGTAATATAAACTTAAAAACACTTATAAAGTAATTAAATCAGTAGGTAATCGATTACCTTATTATGTGATGAAGCGGTAACGGAATGAAAATGAAATCTAGGGTTTGAAATCGAGAGATGGTAACCAGGACGGCCGTGAAGGGTTTGGTACCGATTAACGACGGTTCTTGCAATCCTTGTGATGATCCTGCCAGCAGCCATATCTTAATTGCTATTTGCAAGTTTAGTAGTAGTAGTAATTTGTAAGAGAAATTGATGTCTATACAAATACAAATGAAACGAAAAATATATATGAGCAACGTTAACCGTACTGTATGGTGAACTGCATAGTACGGAAGCTGCAATTAGAATGTCATCAAAATTAATTGCCAGATAAATATCATTTCCATGAGAATTTAAGGTTCGGTAGTCTTTGTTGTTGTTGTTGGTTTTTCCCACGAAAAGGCTCGGTTATAGTTGGCTTTTAGGTTTTGTTTTCTGTTTTCGAGCTTTTTGTGTGATTCCTTTTGTATCTTGGTTTGTTTCTATAAAAGTTTTCGTTCTTTTGCCAAAAAAAAAAAAATGAGAATTTATGTTTTTATTGGCATACACCACCCATTAGAAACTTTTTTTTTTTTTTTTATACCGAGTAATATTAGGGAGTAATATTAGGGAGTTATCAGTACACAACCAATTTTTAAAGATGGTAACCAGGGTGGTCGTAAAGAGTTTGGTACCGATTAACGGCGGTTCTTGCAACCCGTGCGGTAATCCTGCCAACAGGCAACAACCATATCTCAATTGCTGCTTATTAGCAAGTTTAGTGGAGTAATTTGTAGAGAACTTGATGTATATACAAATGAACAAAAAATATATTAGCAACGTTAACTGAAATTGATGTCAGATGTATATACAGATTCTATACATACATGTATATGGTAGTATATGTATATGGTGAACCATAACTTATACGGAGTAAGTTATTTGTTAGCAACGTTAACTGAAATTGATGTACATACAAATGAACGAAAAATATACAAAGTTTTCATTAACTAGTGAAATGACCCGTGAAATCACGGTTTGTTTAAACGAAACAATTTAATGACATGTTTTAATTATTAAGTGAATGTAAATGGTAAAGTCATTTATTTAATGACATGTTTGCCTAGGAAACTTGTCGTTTTTACAAATATATAGGGACATGTATTTTCGCATACATATGTAACGTAATTAATTTCGTAAAAAATCCATATTTGAATATTAATAATATAATAACTACTATAATTATAATTATAATTATTATATTAAAAGTAAATAATAATTTGAGAGATTTTACAATTTAGGAGAGATTAGTATTTTCTTGTATAAAAGAATTCGTATTATTTTTTTTAAATAAATTAATATAAAATTATGACATCATTATTATGAAAATTAAAGAGTAATTATGTTAATGATGACATCATCATTTTAGAGTTTTATATGACTATATAAATAGATAGATAGATGTTCTTCAGGATATGTTACATTTTACCTTTATCAATATAATCACTTACAAATATTTCAAAAGTTTTAACGTTTTTGTGATGAACAATAAAAACGCAAGACCATTTTTAACTACTACTCGTTTCCATATTTATTTACCAACTATTTCTTTATTAATTATTGCAAATTAATTTGTCTATTTTCTTAAATAAATAAGGACAATAAAGTAAATAAAGTTTTTTAATAAAGTAAAGTTTATTTATGATATTGATTTATACATGTCTAACGAAGTAAATAAAAAGTAAAGGATAAAACTGAAAGTTAATAAAAATTACATCTTGCAATCACTTTTTTTAAATCGTGTGATTTTTGTTGAAAGATAATAAGTATGAGACAAAGGTATTACTTTAAATTTTTAGATAAAGATATAAAAATGATTAAACGTAGTAAATGTTGATTAAAATTGATGTTATGGATTCCCACCTTTTTCATGAATTATTTTTAGAGTTTATTACTTATAAATCTTAACAACATGAATGTTAATTAACATTCATGTCGATTGATAATTAAATTGAAAATATTCATCGAATAATGTTCTTGATTTGATAATCATCACAAGTTATTTCAGTGGTTAACTCGTGAATCTTTTGCAAGAAGTCACATATTCAAATTTTATAGTGTAAAGAGTCTACGTACTTTGTGTTTTTAGGTAATTGATCAAGCATGGAAATAGTTCCAAGAGGTTTGGTCCATACTTGTCAACAAAGATGAGGGATTTGAGGGTCTTCTGAGTTTAACTCTCCGGTCTGGATTACCGTAGATAACCCCAGTACGAGATGATGATCTTAGAATGAGTGATTAAACGTAAACCCAGCATCGTTGGGCTAGCCGGTAAGTGATGGCTCAAAGGGGCGTTAGACTTTATTGTTCAAGGAACATTACATGTTGCCGTACAGAGCTTGTAAGCTATTAGATATTCTGGTAAGTCGAGTGAATTGCCCAGTCATTCCGGTCCGGCAGGTTAAATATGAAAGAGTGATGTTTTGTATCAAATATGTGTGTGTGTGTGTGTGTGTGTGTGTCCCCTATTTATAGTTGAGTCCTACTGTCCTTTAGTGCCACATAATATGATAAAGGGGACATCCTTTTTGACGGGCTCTACTATTTGGTCGGAAAAGCTAATAAAATGCAGGTGGTCACTGGCGCGATCCGACAGCTGTCCGTACCAACTGTCGTGCACCCTGCACCACTACCTGCCAACTGTACTATGTCGAGATCGTGCATCATCATTTGTGTCGTCCTTTACTGCCATGTTGTCCTTGTGTGGCGCAACCTAGTTGCGCCTGTGTTTGCGATGGTGAGTTAGGCGCTGCTTGTTTGGACGCTACGCGCCATAATGTTTTCAGGCACAAACAACATACTTGTATTTTTTTAATATCAAATTGAATGATTTAGCGCAAAGTAGGCACGTGCCAGTCATGTGTGATGAGCATGTATGATATGTGCGAGCATGATTGTTAACTAACTTTCACGACGATTGATAATTAAATTGAAAATATTCATCGAATAGTGTTCTTGATTTGGTAGTCATCACAAGTTAGTTCAGTGGTTGGCCCGTGAACTTTTGGCAAGAAGTCTCATAGTCGACAACAAGCGTCGATTTATTAGCAACTTTACTGACTCTTAGAGCCTAAATTAAATTTCAGGCAGGATTTAAAACACATGGAAATTTGATTTATCATTTTTATGGTGTTTCAATTTTATTTTATTTTTTTAAAAACTTTTTCCTACTTTTTAGCCGGAGCTCCACTCGGAAGCAATCTCTTTATCCGTCGAATAGAGAGAATGATGACTTTCTCTACTTTTGAGAGTGTTTTCACTCTCCGTGGAGAAATGACTTGTCTTTATTCTCGAATAGGGGAAAGATTGTCTACATCTCACCTCTCCATACACCACTTATGTGGTATTGGGTTTTGTTGTTGTTGTTGTCTCATATTTGAATTTTAGGTAATCATGCTAACTAGGAACCTCGATGAAGTTGTTATCCCGGACGACTGTAATTTTACTTTTATATATACGGTATAACCGGCTTATCGCATAACCGTATTTAATCATTTCTTTGATCATTCCAAAAGGCGTTGCTAATTAAGTTTGAATCTAAAACCTTCTATAAGCATATTAGAACATCAAACACGCTGGTTTAATTACATATTATCATTATCTAAATAAAGATTGTGAAAAAAGATGGGAGTTACCCTGAAGTTGTTTGCAATTTGTACGTCTCTGTTCTTGTAGAGTACAATAAATAATTAAACATTGATGACCGTAATTATTTGTTCTGTGTGTATGTAAACACTGTTCATCAATGTTTTAGGTCTGATAACGCGTGTTCTCTCGTAGTTCCTTCATTCTCTATTATCCTAACGGGGGAGCATTGAAGAGTTAGTTTTATTGTTTCGAGATCCGAGTAGTAGAATAATGCGCAAGGTACAACACATAAGTATATTGTTGCATACGCTCGTTGGACTCGCACACATATACACGTGCTGATATATATGTGATATATAGGGCGAGTAATCTGACCCATACTCTGATGTACGCAGTCCAACAGAATTACTCTCTGGCTGTTTCCAACCCATCCCAACCACCGGGCTATCTAGTGATGGTTTGTAAAATAATATTGGAGCCGCATAATGAAACAGGTAAAACGGTTTTTTTAACTCGTGTTTCATAATTGAAGAGAAAGAAATAAATATTAAGTAGCCGCAAAAAGAAACTATTCTTTGGTGTGAGTTCTGAAAAAGAAAGGGGGAAAAAAGGAGTCGTTTGTTACAGTTTTCTTTTACATATGAAGGTCTCAAAAGAATTAAAAGTTAGCTCCATCAATATGTTTGATGATCTTCGACTGCAAGTTCACAAACAAATGGATTGCTTTTATTTTGGTTTTATAAGAATGATATTAATAAAAGGTTTATTAATATCTCTTGATCACGTGGTTATGAACTAACATCCGATTGACATTGTTTGAAGTGTAGTGTGATTAATCTTAGTACTATAAGCTTCAAACTGTGGCCTTAAAAGAAAGTTTTATCTCATTCAGTAGTCTTCGAGAGGTACAATTCTATTCATACTTGGTATTAATTTATTATTAACCATGCATTTGGATCCGATTTGGTATTTTTTTTGTTTAAAACGTTTTCGCTATAATTTGATCTATTTGTGACATGTTCATAATTGGGTAGAAATTGATTTCCCGAAATCACCAACCAAAGCATCATAGTTTATAGTTGACAACTGGATTGGTTGGTTATTCCGTTATTGGCCAATAACGAATCGACGTTAGACCCAAAGTAAATGTGCTTGCGACGTTTGCATGGAGGCGGTGGCTCGGGTAAGCGTGGGGACTAGTGGACTTGCGTAGTTTGCTTTAGAAAATGTGCTTTTGGATCGATTAGGTAGCGTATCCCCAATCACTATGCTCGTTTTTGTTGGACATTAAAATAGTCGGGTCGTGTTTGCCCGTTCGGATATTTAAACTATGTATTAAATGTTTTAAAAGTTTATTGAACTTATGGTTTGTGTTAATGATGTTTTGGAAACATAATTGGGACCTAAATATTAATTTATTAAATAAAAATTTTTACGGGCCGGTTTAAATACGGGTTGGGTTGTTTAATTAATCCATTCGCCACATTTCATGTTTTGTCTTATTTTAAATCCACTCATTTCCACATAAATAGATTGGAATTGCTACCACTGGTACAAATCCAAAGAAAATGGACATATTAAACGGGGTTATCAATAATAAACCTAGTCCTTTTTCATCAGAACTTGCATTTTCTTTTGCATTATTGGAAGTTGTACCTCTGTTTTCAGAAGTTTTCTTCTTATTAGGTTCCGGAGATGCAGATGATGAGAACCCAAATTTCTGGAAAGTGGATAAACTAAGAGAAGCATTACGTAGTAGAAACACTTGACCTGATATCACCTGCAAATATGCAACAACACAATCCATAAACAACAATACCAACTAGTTTGACCGAAAATATATGCCAATAAACCACCAAACAAAGCAACAATTCAATCCATAAGCATGAATGAAATTTTGGATACAGATCTACTGGCTCTAAAATTCGATACGCACTGAATCATATAATGAACACTAACCTGTTGCCTAAATTCTACTATTTATATCATAATATAAATAGGTGTGCAGAAGATGAACTCGCGAAGGGCTTTTAAGCTTCATATATAGAATAGTATACCATAAGTTTGATAAAATGTCAACAGAGCTTTGAAAATTTCATGTAAAATCACTATTCAAATAATCTATTAGCAGCTTTATTAAACACATAACATAATCAAACAATTGGTAAATGAAGACGTAGAACGATCAACAGTAAATTCCTTGCAGACAACTTATGCTAACTTAAACCCTAACTAAACCCTACCTGATATACAGAACAAATATTATCTTACAAACACTTGTATAAATAATTACATTAGTCGGTAATCGATTACCTTATTATGTGATGAAGCAGTAACGGAATGAAAATGAAATTTAGTGTTTGAAATCGAAAGATGGTAACCAAGGCAGTCGAGAAGGGTTTGGTACCGATTAACGACGGTTCTTGCAATCCGTGCGGTGATCCTGCCAGCAACCATATCTGATTTGCTGCCTGTTAGCACATTTAGTGGAGTAATTTGTAGAGAACTTGATTGTATATACAAATGAACGAAAATTATATTAGCAACATTAACTGAAATTGATTTTGGATGTATCAGTATATGTATATCGTGAACGATAACTTACAAGTTACTTTGTTAGCAACTAAAATTGATGTATATACAAAAATGAACGAAAAATATATAAAGGACAAAATTGCTCATTTCGTCCCTGTGTTTTTCACTTTTTGCCCATTTCATCCCTGTATTTTATTTTTTTGCATTTTTCATCCTTAAAAGCATTTTAAAGTCTCAATTTCATCCCTCACTCTAACGAAGGTTAACTGAGCCCGTTAAAACTATTCACAGGAACTATCCACGTAATCTTTAACTAACTAAATTACAAAAATCAATTACTTCTGCTAGGGATGAGGGCGGTATCGGAACTCCATACAAATTATCCTCGATGGCTGTAGGGACATTGGCACTTAATACAAATTTTTGAAAATTAAAAATAATAAAACAAAGATGAATGGAAATAATAAAACCCAAGAATTTTGGCCCCTGGTATGAATTATTATTAAAACCGCACTTTTCACAACACCTTCAAGTTCTGCACCACTGTAATTCTTCGTTCGTGCAGCTGTGCTCCACAAAAACACATATCATTAGATTTACTTACGCATGTTTATCATTTGAATAGTTATACATGATATCACCATTCTAATATTTCCAATTAGCATTACAACTTGATTGCATCCTTGCTTGAAAAGTTTAATAGAAATATTTTTGGTCACTAAAATTTCATGAGATCCAGTAAACAACTATGTACCAACCTCTTGTAAGTTCACATCAGGAGCTAGAAAGAATTCTCTTTCATCTTATTTGTGTGAATTTGAAGAATTTGTAAATGGTCATTTTCATCAGGATTTAATTTTCGTAATTTAATTAGTTAAAAATTACGTAGATAGTCCATGTGAAAAGTTTTAACGGACTCAGTTAACATTCGTTAGGATGAGGGATGAAATTGAGAATTTAAAATGCTTTTAAGGATGAAAAATACATAAAATAAAATACAGGGATAAACGGGCAAAAATGTAAAATACGTGGATAAAATGGGCAATTTTGTCTATATAAAGTTATCATTAATGTTTTTCAGGATATGTTACGTTTTACCTTTATCAATATACGGAGTATTTACTTACAAATATTTCAAAAGTTTTAACGTTTTTGTGATGAACAATAAAAATGCAAAACCATTTTAAACTACCGCTCGTTTCCATATTTATTTTCCAACTATTTTTTTTAAAGTTGTTTCAAATTAATTTGTCTATTTTTATAAAATAAATAAAAATTATAAAGTAAATTTCTTTTATGCTATTGATTTTTACATATCTAAAAAATGTTGAATATTAAACTTGGATGGTAGAGTTGATGTGGTCAATTAATACATTTATTTTGAGGCCACACTATTCAAATGAAGGCTTTCATCTTCATACTCACCAACCCCCATTTTGGAGTAGTATAAATAGAGCTCTAACTTATGCTCATTTTCTCATCTCAAAAACACATTCTCCATTCATGTATTAAAAGAGTTAATAGAGAGTTTGAGTGTTTAGTCTCCTAATTACAAGAGATATAAAGATTAGTGCTTATCCTTGTAATTAGAGAGAAGTGTAATTCCTATTATTCTTATTAGTGAAACGTTTTCTTTCCTTGCCCGTGGTTTTTACCCTTTTGGGGTTTTTCACGTTAAATCTCGGTGTCCTATTATTGTCGTTATTTCAATTATTACTAGCGGTTTGCTATAATTCGGTGTCGCTTTTCTCAACAAGTGGTATCAAGAGCTAAGGTCTAATATATAGTGTGTATTATTAATCTACATATCGTATGCTCTGTGGTTGCCACGGGAGTGGATCGTCCACATCAGAAAATAAGTAAGATTAATTTCACTCGATAAGTTCTCGGGTACTATTTCTCAGAAAAAAATAGTATTGTCGAAAAGAAGATTGTGATTATAGCAATGTCTACGAAATTCGAAATTGAAAAATTTAACGGGAGTAATTTCTCGTTATGGAAACTAAAGATGAAAGCTATCCTGAGAAAGGATAAGTGTTTGGCGGCCATCAGTAGACGTTCCGCCGAAGTCACTGATGAAAAATGGGAAGAGATGGACGGCCAGGCTATCGCAAATCTTCATCTGGCACTAGCAGATGGCGTTTTGTCTAGCATAGAAGAAAAGAAGACGGCGAAAGAGATTTGGGATCACCTCGTAAAATTGTACGAGACCAAATCACTCCACAACAAGATATTCCTTAAGAGGAAACTTTATGCGCTACGCATGAACGAATCTACTTCAGTTAATGAGCATATTAATTCTTTGAATACTCTATTTTCTCAACTCGCTTCATTAAGCTGCAATATAGAGCCAAAAGAACGTGCTGAACTTTTACTTCAGAGTCTACCTGATTCGTATGATCAACTCATTATTAACTTAACCAATAATGTTCTCTCGGAGTATCTAGTCTATGATAAAGTTGCGGCTTCTATTCTAGAAGAAGAAAATCGGCGCAATAACAAGGAGGACAAACAGGCCGGTTCACGACAAGTGGAGGCCTTGGTGGTTTCAGGAGGGAGATCAACGGAACGTGGCCCAAGTGGGAGTCACAATCATGGTAAACCAAAGTCTAAAAAGAAGAAGACCTATACATGCTACAATTGTGGCAAGAAAGGTCACCTGAAGAAGGATTGTCGGAGTTTAAATAACTCAAATCCTCAAGGAAATATTGCAAGCACTTCAGATGATGGGACTGCTTTGGTTAGTGAGGCAGTGGTAGCAAATGAAGGCAGAAAGACATTTGTTGATGTCTGGTTATTTGACTCGGGAGCTACTTTTCACATGACCCCTAGAAGAGAATGGTTCAAACAATATGAACGTATCTCAGGAGGATCTGTATACAGTTGCAATGATCATGAACTAAAGATCATTGGAATTGGAGATATCATTCTGAAGATGCATGATGGTACAGTTCGTACTATTCAAGGTGTACTACACGTGGAGGGTTTGAAGAAGAACTTATTGTCTTTAGGACAATTGGATGATCTTGGTTGTAAGATGGTGATACATGAGAAGATCATGATAATCAAGAAAGGCGCAGTTGTACTTATGAAAGGAGAAAAGGTGGGTGCTAATTTATACATTCTGAAAGGCGAGACGGTACAGGAATCGGAAGCATCTGTTGCTTCGAATAGTTCAAGTGATAAAGTTGCTATGACATGGCATCAAAAGCTTGGACACATGTCTGAGCAAGGTATGAAGATTCTTGTTGAAAGAAATCTTATTCCTGGTCTTACAAAGGTATCGTTACCTTTCTGTGAGCATTGTGTAATCAGCAAGCAGCATCGCCTGAAGTTTAACACATCAAATTCTAGAAGTAAATTGATTCTAGAATTGGTTCACGCTGATGTGTGGCAGGCACCAGTTCAATCCCTAGGAGGAGCAAGGTATTTTGTATCATTTATTGATGATTACACTAGGAGATGTTGGGTGTACCCAATCAAGAGAAAGGCGGATGTGTTTGAAGTTTTCAAAGTTTACAAAGCGCGGGTTGAACTTGAATCTGGTAAAAAGATCAAGTGTTTAAGGACGGATAATGGAGGAGAATACACTGGTGATGAATTTGATAAGTTCTGCAAACAAGAAGGTATCAAAAGGCAGTTCACGACGGCATACACTCCTCAACAAAACGGAGTGGCAGAGCGGATGAATAGAACCTTGTTAGATAGAACAAGGGCGATGTTGGCAACTTCAAGCTTGGGGAAATCATTCTGGGCAGAAGCAGTAAGTACTGCCTGTTACGTGATAAATCGGTCACCATCAACTGCAATTGATTTGAAATCACCGATGGAGATGTGGACTGAAAAACCAGTTAATTATTCTGGTCTGCATGTATTTGGAAGTCTTGTGTACGTAATGTACAATTCTCAAGAAACGACAAAGTTGGATCCGAAGTCCAGAAAGTGTTTGTTCTTGGGGTATGCTGATGGAGTTAAGGGGTATCACTTGTGGGACCCCACTGTCCACAAAGTAGTCATCAGCAGAGATGTTGTCTTTACAGAAGACAAAGATCTTGAAGATGTTAGCACTTCAAAAGAAACTATACCAATACAGGTGGGTAATGAATTTCATAAAGATTCTTCTGAAGCAGTACCAGAGCATGATGAAAATCAAGTAGTCGTTGATGAAGCTCCATCAACT
Organism: Rutidosis leptorrhynchoides; assembly: GCF_046630445.1. Lineage (NCBI taxonomy): Eukaryota > Viridiplantae > Streptophyta > Magnoliopsida > Asterales > Asteraceae > Rutidosis > Rutidosis leptorrhynchoides. Next base: position 96,078,038 of record NC_092334.1, on the reverse strand, counting down.
CGTATTTCTAATCGGGAAAGGAAACGTCCAGGGTGGCACTCAGATTATATTATGGAAAGCAATATTGCATATTGTCTTCTAACAGAGGAAGGAGAGCCAACAACTCTTCGCGAGGCACTAAATCATTCAGATGCATCTCAGTGGATGACAGCTATGCAGGAAGAAATTGAAGCTCTTCATAAAAATAAAACATGGGAACTTGTGCCATTGCCGAAAGGTAGAAAACCTATTGGAAATAAATGGGTGTATAAGATCAAGCGAAATGGCGATCATCAAGTGGAGCGGTATCGTGCAAGACTGGTGGTTAAAGGATATGCTCAGAAAGAAGGTACGGACTTTAATGAAATATTTTCTCCTGTGGTTCGACTTACAACAATTCGAGTAGTTCTAGCGATGTGTGCTACATTTGATTTGCATCTAGAGCAGCTAGATGTGAAAACTGCATTTCTTCATGGAAATCTTGAAGAAGAAATTTATATGCTTCAACCAGAAGGTTTTGAACTACAAGGAAAAAATAACTTGGTTTGCAGGTTAAAGAAATCTCTGTATGGTCTCAAACAGGCGCCGAGATGCTGGTACAAGAGATTTGATTCTTTCATAATGAGCCTTGAATATAACAAACTTTATGCAGACCCATGTGCATATTTCAAGAGGTTTGGGGACAATGATTTTGTCATTTTGCTGTTATATGTAGACGACATGTTGGTTGCAGGCCCCAACAAAGATCGTATTAATAAGTTGAAGGCTCAATTGGCTAGGGAGTTTGAAATGAAAGGCTTGAGTGCCGTGATGTGTGTGAGGTGTACTAGGAAATAGTATTATTTTTACAACGAAATACTATTAAATACGATACAATTTTACACAAGATATTTATTTATTTATAGAATGGATATACCTAAACCTTGCTACAACACTTATAGGCAGTGTACCTAATCGTACAGTAGTGTAGTTTTTAGTTAGTCCGGTTCGTTCCACAGGGAGACTTTTAAACAAGCTTAACGCTATATTTTTAACTTATAATTGTAAAAATACAAAAATATATATAAGTAGTATTATTATTATAAAAGGGGGTTTTTACCGTTTAATGACCGGTTTGTCGATTTTAAAACTTTAGTCGCAGTTAAAACCTAATGTAAAATATAAATATAACTTAATTTAAAGCGTAAAGTAAATAACGATAATGAAATTGCGATAAATAAAAGTGCGATAAAATAAAATTGCGATAATTAAAGAGTACGATAATTAAAAATGCAATTAAATAAAATGACAATAAATAAAAGTGCGATAATTAAAAGTGCAATTAAATATGAAATAAAAGAATTATGCTTATTTAAACTTCCATAATCATGATGTTTGACGTGTTGATTTTTAGTTTATTCCCATGGGTTAATTGTCCTTTGTCCTAGATTATTCGATATGTCCATACGGATTTGTCCATAATAGTCCATCAGTCATAATCATAAAGTGCGAAAGTCTTCGTCAAATTATTCTTATTCCCGAAGTTAAATATTCCAACTAATTGGGGATTCGAATTGTAACAAGGTCTTAATACTTTGTTTAATGAATACACCAGGTTATCGACTGTGTGTAGTCCAAGGTTTTACTACTTTGTTAACAATTACACCAATTACCCTTGAATGTAATCCACCCCTGTTTCAACAAGTCTATTAACTATTAATCCAGTTCCGTGTCCGGTAAAATGAACAATTATTGGTATTTATAGATATCCCGCCCACCGTACCCAGTCAAGCGTATGTGGTTATATATAAATACGTCAAATTATAAGTCTATATATTAAATCAACGAGGTATCATTTAGTTAATATAAAACCCATTAATAGCCCATAGTCTAATTTCCACAAGTGTCGTTCTTTTATCCAAACCCCAATTATGGTACAAAGTACAATTACCCAATTTTAATATTTAGCCCAACATCACGATTACTTCGTCTTAAATAAGCATAATAATAACTTAGCTACGAGACATTAAATTAAAAATAACATTAACCATAACTTACAGTGATTAAAAATAGCGTAGCGTTACACGGACAGAAATTCGACTTACACCCTTACAACATTCGCTAACATACCCTTATTATTAGAATTTAAAATTAAAATTATAATATAAATATATATATATATATATATATATATATATATATATATATATATATATATATATATATATATATATATATATATATATATATATATATATATACGTGATAGATAGAGAGATGGATGAAGGATATTGTGTAAAAAATTCGTCCAAAACTCGCGAAATTTATAGGACCTGACCTGATACTGTTAGCCATGTGATCGCATGGAAAATGGTCATGCTGGCCATGCGATCGCATGGCCCTGGAATCCAGCTCACATGTCTTTGTTTGCATTCTGCCGACGGTTTTTATTATAATATATAATATATAAATAATTTATATAATTATTTAAATATTATATTTTATTCTTGTGCATAGTTGACTTGTAATTTTTAGTCCGTTGCGTCGCGCGTTGAGAGTTGACTTTGGTCCCGGTTCCGGATTTTCGAACGTCCTTGCGTACAATTTAAAATCTTGTATTTTGCGTTTCGCTTCTTGTACTCTTGTAATTTTGAGACGTTTCTCATCAATAATTGGAACCACTTTGATTGTACTTTGTACTTTTTAGCTTTTTGGTCGTTTGCGTCTTCAATTCATCGAATCTGTCTTTTGTCTTCACCTTTTATTATTTAAACGAATATCACTTGTATATAGAACAGTTGCAACTAAAAGCTTATCTTTCTTGAGGGATAATGCTATTAAATATATGTTCGTTTTTAGCATTATCAAATATTCCCACACTTGAGCGTTGCTTGTCCTCAAGCAATATAGTCTTGAAATAAAAATACTAGAATCACTTCTTTATTCTTCACACTTTGTACATCAGTGATTTCTATACGGCGATATAAACAATGATAGTAACATTGTGGTTTACAGTCCCACATGACTATAAAAATTTAGATCCTTAAGGAAATTGGATCTTTATGAAAACATTTGATCTTTTGAAAATTAAATCTAGTTTTTACCCTAGATCAGTTTTCCGGAATAACCCTTCACCGGTGTTGCAAAATGTTTTTGTGGGTTTGGTGGGTTTCAGATTTGAAAATTTTAGCTCAAAACTTGCGGTTTTGTGTCACCCACTTGTTAACCTTGTATTAGGAAAGCAACACGTCCAGTATACTTGCTCCGTATATTACCTTTCGGTAAACTACCGTCCGGTTGTAAAGGAAAGCATTGAACAAGTAACTGTTAAGGCAATGTCCCCTGACATGCTTTTAATTATGGTCTATAACGTGTCGGATGCAATTACTATCCTTGGTAGGAGCAATAGTAAAGCTCACCCTATAATTTTTTGGTCTAGCACAAGGTCCTGTCTTCGACCATGCTATGCAACCACCGTTCTTACGGTTGACACCCTATTTGGTTCAGGTGACCTAATGAATTCCAGGTGAATTCCTAGGATTTTACGTTCAATGGTACTGAACGCATTGAAAATGGGTTTTTAGAAAACAAATCGGTTTGTAATTTGATCAAAATATTTTCTCGTTCAAGCTCGAGTTTAGATATCATCGAATTCCATGAGTTTGTAATTCTCAATCTTTAAGGTCAATCTCTAGGATTGAGTAATATCAGGCTTAAAAGCTGATTTTTAATCTTTAAGGAGATTATCCTTTCTGGGGTCTGATTCATTAGTCTTATCAAGCTAATTTGCACGGCGTCCTCCCCATTTTATGAGACAGATCCTCTCATGGTTAGGATAAGTCTGACCACTTGGCGACCCTGTTTGATGCTGAGGTCCGTGGATTTCCTGCTGATTTTAGTGATGACTTTTCTAGATTTTTCGTCAACCTACAGCTGGTCTGGACGACAACTTCCTGACCTAAATCAAGAAGCGCGTTTCTTTTTTGAAAGACTTTACTTCCTTTTAATGATGAAGTTGATTCATCGTGTAGATCCATCTTTTCTTACAGTAAATCGGGTAAAACTGATAAAATTGTCCAAAACAAAAGTATCTTCAATTATTTGTACAAAAATATGTGATATATGTTTTTAAATAACTTGGTAAATTTTTCCCACACTTGGCTTTTATTTTCCTTTTTATTGTCCTCTATTCCATTTTAAATGAATTCTAACATTTTGGTTTGTTTCTCAATTTATGTCCTTTCCGAGGTAACAATAATTTCGGTGTTAACACCTAGTTTTATCGTTCATAAATATGTATAAACATGATTTTGAGTTCATTTAATTGAAAATTTTGAAAAATTTTACTAAAATTGGATAGTCAGTATATAAGACTAGGGCTGTTCTTTATTATCAGAGAGCACTAGATTCTAATACAACTACTGCATTACTAGTATTTTTAATGGTATCCAAGTGTATAAGTTAACATTTTTAAAAATCCGAAAGAATTTAACCCCTTCCCATACTTAAGATCTTGCAATGCCCTCATTTGCAAGAAATCAGTAACAATTTAAATTATTGAGGGTGATTAGCGTAGAAAAATGATTAAATTTTACCAAAGTTACCAAACATTTTGGCTTTTTTTTTTTTTTAATGTTTTTGGCATACTTTAGATCAATAGGATTAAAAATAATGATAATAAAATTTCTCGTCCCGCCCTCGGGTAAAGCAATTTCGGTTCAATGACCTAGTTTTCAACTCACGACGAATTTTTAAAAATCATATTTTTAACTTAGCGAAATAAAGTAATTTTTTTTTTTTTTAAATTCACACCAAACTTAAATTAAAATGCATAAAATTAAAAATTCATATTAAAATTAAAAATTCACACCAAATTCATATTATATTTTTGTTTTTATACATACAAACTTATATTAAAAATATTAATTTTTCAAATATTTACAAACTTAAATATATTGATTTTAAAAGGTTTACAATATTAATTTAATATTAATTTTAAAAACAAAGTAAAAATAAAATTAAAAATCTTTTTGGTCTTTTATCCCACTTTAATCAATTAAATATTATTAAAAATATACGCCCCTCTTTTCGGTAAAGTAATTTCGGTTCCATAACCTAGTTTAACTCATGACGAATTTTTGAAATATTTTGGGTTGAATGATTAAAGATATTTATTTAAGAATAAACGGTAAATTTCGCAGTGATGTAATAAATTTTTGTATGATATCAATAATTTCGGTTACGCATACCTAATTTTATTGAATACCAATTTAATACTTTATAGCGAACGATTTAGCGTTTATTATCAAAAGGTTAAAAGCAATAAAAATAAACATAAAAACTGTACATACTTACATGTGAAATAGAATTCTCAGTGACCTGCTTTAGCCCACTCATAAGATAGTCGGACTAATTGGTTTTCCATAGCTACATAGGCGTAACCTCGAGCATTCAACGTTTTTTCTTCAAAACATATGAACGGTCCATCTCTGCATAAAGTAACGAATTCGGTATTGGAATATGTCTGATTCGTCGAGCATTTTCCTTCGTGTGACCATTTTCCGCATTTGTGACATCTTTCAAGGTGTCGTGCTCTTTTTTTCGCTGCGGATTTTGATTTTCCTTTACCAAAATGTAACTTATTATTTTCGTTCCTGGATTCTTTTCTTACTCCGTCCAATTTGCCTCTGATTAATGATACCAATTCACTTGGAAGGGTGTCATTATTACGTTTAGGGATCAAAGCGTGTAGCATTAGACCATGGTTTAGTTCACAGGAAGTCTTCATCTCGTAAAACCTAAAAAAAATAAAAATTCTGAATGGGGGGAGAAGACTAGTTCTTTAGGGTCTGCTAGGGAAAGACCATTCGGATTCCATTCTCGAGAACTACGCGAAAACAGAATATCTAACTCTAATAGAAATACATATTATGCTTAAAAGACTTGATTCTCCCCACACTTAGTTAGCTGTGGTGTTGAAATTGTGATTAACTTCGTTGTCAACTTCCATCGGATCATGTACGTAATGTTTAACTCTGTGACCATTAACTTTAAATTCAATCCCATTTGAATTTATTAACTCTATTGTTTCGTATGGAAAAACTCTTTTGACTATAAATGGTCCAGACCATCTTGATTTCAATTTTCCAGGAAATAGCTTGAATCGTGAATTGAAAAGAAGAACTATGTCTCCTTCTTTAAATTCGTTTGAACTTCTGATTCTTTTATCATGCCATTTCTTCGTTCTTTCTTTATAGATTAACGAATTTTCGTATGCTTCATGTCTCAATTCTTCTAATTCGTTTAATTGACTTAACCGTAGACGTCCAGCTTCATGTAAATCAAGATTACATGTTTTCAAAGTCCAAAATGCTTTGTGTTCAATTTCTACTGGAAGATGACATGCTTTTCCATAAACGAGTCTAAAAGGTGTGGTTCCAATTGGAGTTTTGTAGGCTGTTCTAAAAGCCCAGAGTGCATCCTCCAATTTCATGGACCATTCTTTTGGATTTGATCCTACGGTTTTCTCTAGAATACGTTTTAAAGCTCGGTTGGTATTTTCAACTTGTCCACTTGTTTGTGGATGATATGCGGTTGAGATTTTATGAGTTACTCCATATCTTTTGAGAACTTTCTCAAGTTGATTATTACAAAAATGAGTACCCCGATCACTTATTAAAGCTTTCGGTGTTCCGAACCTTGCAAAAAGACATTTTAAAAAGTTGACTACAACTCGTGCATCGTTAGTTGGGAGAGCTTGTGCTTCCGCCCATTTAGATACATAATCAATGGCAACGAGAATGTAGAGATTATTATGAGATTTTGGAAATGGACCCATAAAGTCAATACCCCAAATGTCAAATACTTCACATACTTGAATGACATTTTGTGGCATTTCATCATGTTGACTTATTTTTACGGCCCTTTAACAAGCATCACAGGATTTGCAAAGAAGGTGTGCGTCTTTGAAAATTGTAGGCCAATAGAATCCAGCATCGTAAACTTTTCTTGCTGTAAGTTGTGGCCCATAATGCCCTCATGTTGGTCCTGTGTGACAATGGTTTAAGATTTGACTAGCTTCATCCCCGAATACACATCGACGTATTATTCCATCGGGACAACTTTTAAACAAATGTGGATCTTTTCAGAAATAATGTTTTATATCACTAAAGAATTTCTTTCGTTTTTGGTACGATAATCCTTTTTCAAGGAATCCACATACTAAGTAGTTTGCATAGTCTGCAAACCATGGAATTTCATTATAATCTATCTTCAATAGATATTCATCAGGAAAGTTGTCTTGTATGGCCGATTCATTTAGAACTTCTAATTCAGGATTTTCAAGACGAGAAAGATGATCAGCGGCGAGATTTTCTGCTCCCTTTTTATCTCGGATTTCAATATCGAACTCTTGTAAGAGTAAGATCCAACGGATTAATCTTGGTTTGGCTTCTTGTTTCGAAAATAGGTATCTAAGAGCAGAATGGTCAGTATAGACCACCGTTTTAGCTAGAACGAGATATGAACGAAATTTTTCAAAAGCAAAGACAATAGCAAGGAGTTCTTTTTCAGTAGTCGTGTAATTCGTTTGTGCTCCTTGTAACGTCTTACTAGCATAATATATAGGTTGAAATCGTTTTTCAATCCTTTGTCCTAAAACGGCTCCCATTGCAAAATCACTTGCATCGCACATAAGTTCGAATGATAGATTCCAATTTGGAGTTATCATGATCGGCGCATTAGTGAGTTTTTCTTTAAGAATATTAAAATATTTGATGCATTCATCTGAAAAGATAAATGGAGCATCCTTTTCTAGGAGTTTATTCATAGGAGTGGCAATTTTAGAAAAATATTTTATGAAACGTCGGTAAAAACCGGCATGCCCTAGAAAACTCCTAACTCCTCTAACATTGGTGGGATGTGAAAGTTTAACAATTACATCTACTTTAGCTCTATCCACTTCAATTCCTTCCTTTGAAATTTTATGACCAAGAACGATGCCTTCTTTAACCATGAAATGGCATTTCTCCCAATTAAGTACTAGATTTGATTGTTCGCATCTAATAAGCATTCGTTCAAGATTAACTAGACATGATTCAAAAGTATCACCGAAGACTGAAAAGTCATCCATGAAAACTTCCATGCATTCTTCTATCATGTCGTGAAAAATCGCCATCATACACCTTTGAAAGGTTGCAGGGGCGTTGCAAAGTCCAAATGTCATGCGTTTGTAAGCAAAAGTACCATAAGGGCACGTGAATGTGGTTTTCTCTTGGTCCTCGGGTGCTATTGGAATTTGAAAATATCCGGAAAAACCATCAAGAAAACAATAGTAACTATTTCCGGCTAATCTTTCCAACATTTGATCAATGAAAGGTAAGGGAAAGTGATCTTTTCTGGTGGCGTCATTTAATTTTCTATAATCAATACAAACACGCCATCCTGTTACAGTCCTAGTAGGAATAAGCTCATTTTTCTCATTTGTGATGACAGTCATGCCACCCTTCTTAGGCAGGCATTGAACTGGGCTTACCCATGGACTATCAGAGATTGGATAAATTAAACCTGCATCAAGCAGTTTAATAATTTCTTTCTTAACAACATCTTGCATATTAGGATTTAGTCTTCGTTGGCGTTGCACATACGTTTTATGACCTTCTTCCATAAGGATTTTATGTGTGCAATACGAAGGACTTATACCTTTAATATCATGAATTTTCCATGCAATAGCTGGTTTATGAGCTTTTAGCACAGTAATGAGTTGAGATTTTTCATTTTCGGTAAGAGAAGACGATATTATTACAGGTAATTCAGATTCACCATGTAAATAAGCATATTCCAAATGGTTTGGAAGTGGCTTAAACTCTAATGTCGGTGGTTCTTCTATCGATGATTTATATCGATATCTGTCTTCCTCTTTTAGCATTTGAATTTCTTCTGTTGTTGGTTCATATCCATTAGCCATAAGTGTAGTTAACATTTCAGTTTCATCAATTGGTTCAGTTCCTTCTCCTAAAGAACATTCTCCTGTTCCTTGTAATTCTGAAAATTCTTCTAACAATTCTGCATGTGAATCTATAGTTTGAATATAATAACATGTATCATCTGCAGATTGCGGTTGTTGCATGGATCTATCAACAGAAAAGGTAACACTCTCGTCCTCTATACTTAGGGTCAGTTTCTTACCGAACACGTCTATTATTGCTTTAGTCGTGTTTAAGAATGGTCTTCCTAATATGAGAGGAACTCGAGAATCTTCTTCCATGTCCAGAATAACAAAATCTACTGGAAATACTAAAGTACCAACTTTAACTAGCATGTTCTCCATTATCCCTCTAGGATATTTTACTGATCTATCTGCTAGTTGTATACTTATTCGTGTTGGTTTCAATTCTCCAAGGTCTAGTTTAGCGTATAGTGAATACGGCATTAAATTTATACTAGCACCTAAGTCTGCCAATGCTTCTATTGAACTAAGACTACCCAGAAAACATGGAATTGTGAAACTTCCTGGATCTGATAATTTTTCTGGTATCTTATTCAACAACACTGCAGAACAATTAGCATTCATAGTAACAGCCGAGAGTTCTTCCATTTTCTTTCTATTTGTGATTAGATCTTTCAGAAATTTAGCATATCTAGGCATTCCTGAAATCACATCAATGAAAGGAAGATTAACATTTATCTGTTTAAACATATCCAAGAATTTGGATTGCTCGGCTTCAAGTCTCTCTTTTCTCATTTTACTTGGGTAAGGAAGTGGTGGTTGGTATGGTTTAACATAAGGTTTTGCCTTAACTGTGTTATCTTCATTAACCTTTTCAACTACCAGTTCTGTTTCCTTATCTTGTTCAGATTGTGGTTCTTGTGGAGTAGGAATAGCTTCATCAGAAATTACAGGTATTTCAGGTGGTTTAAGTGTAATACCACTTCTTGTGGTAATGGCTTTAGCTGTTTCATTCCGGGGGTTAGCATTTGTATCACTAGGTAGACTTCCCGGTTTTCTTTCACCTATCAACCTTGCTAGGTTGCTCACTTCTTGTTCCAGATTTTGAATAGAAGCTTGTTGATTTTTAAATGCTTGAGCATTTTGTTCATTGGTTTGTTTCTGAGATGTGAAAAACTGTGTTTGAGATTCAACTAGCTTCGACATCATGTCTTCTAAATTTAGCTTTTTATCATCGGTTTGTGGTGGTTTGTTTTGAAAAATAGGTCTTTGCTGGTTGTAAGTATTATTGGATACTTGTTGATTGCTTGGACCTTGTTGGTTGTTGTATGGAACATTTCGGTTATAGTTCTGATTTTGATTGTAGATTGGTCTTGGCAGTTGATAATTATTCTGATAATTATTTCCAGGCCTTTGGTTTAGATATGAAATATTCTCTCTTTGTTCCATTGTTACTTCAATACTAAGACAATCTTTTGTTAAGTGTGGTCCTCCACACTGCTCACAACTAATTCGTATTGAGTGAATATCTTTAGTCATCTTTTCCATTCGTCTCTCGACAGCATCTATCTTTGCGGAAATGGAATTTAAGTCATGGCTAGAATCGGCTCTAGCTGCTTTAGATGATCTAACGATATCTTTTTCTTGGTACCACTCATGTGAGTGGGAAGCAGTGTTATCAATAATTTTGTAAGCGTCAGTTGCTGTTTTCTTCATAATGGAACCACCAGCTGCTATATCGATGTCTTTTCTTGTAGTGATGTCGCATCCTTGGTAGAATATTTGTACTATTTGACAGGTGTCTAAACCATGTTGCGGACATCCTCTTAATAACTTTCCAAATCTTGTCCACGCCTCGTATAGAGTTTCGTTTGGCTTTTGTGTGAACGTAACAATTTCTCCTTGAAGTCTCACGGCTTTAGATGCCGGAAAGAATTGTTTAAGAAATTTTTCAACTAAAACATCCCATGTATCAATCGCCCCTTCAGGTAATGATTCCAACCAATCTTTGGCTTCTCCCTTCAAAGTCCAGGGAAATAACATGAGATATATCTGTTCATCCTCCACTTCTCGGATTTTAAATAGTGTACAGATCCTATTAAAGGTACGAAGATGTTCGTTTGGATCTTCCTTCGGCGCACCACTAAATTGGCATTGATTAGTTACCATGTGTAGGATTTGTCCTTTGATTTCATAATCTGGCGCATTAATTTCAGGTTGAGTAATTGCGTGACCTTGGCCAGTGCGTTTAGCTCTCATTCGGTCTTCCATACTTAGAGGTTCCAGATTTTCCATGATTGAATTTGTTGAATCTGAATCACTAGAGGATTCTGATTTAATGGTTGGTTCCTCTACAATCTCCGTTTGAATGATTGGTGGTTCCGGAGGAAACATTAGTGGTTCAGGATCTCTGAATTGTCCCTGAATATCCTCTGGATTCTCAATTGTGAGGTCGGGTTAAAAAAAATGGATTATCGAAAATTTGAATTGGAGTACTTGGTCGACTAGATGACGATTCTAAAGAAAAATCAACGGCGACAATATTTGCTAGATGTCTTGATCGAGTTACAGGTGGTGAACGTACAAAAGGTGGTGAACGTTTTGCTCGGTGCATTCACTGAATATCCTATTATTTATAAAAGATAAAAATTATATAAGTTATCAAAATAATAGACTGTTCTGCTTTTGCCCACGTTTCGAATAGCCAATAGATGCAGCAGGGAGGCAGAACCCTTTAAATCGGAAGCTCAAAACTCAGCCACTAACAAATCCAACTATTACTACAAAGCAGAAAATTTGGATGTCTATCAATTTAACCGCTTAAAATAATTTTTCGTTGAAATTTAAAGAAATTTTAGAGAAGAAATAGAAAATTCTAAGTCCTAAAACTAGAATGTCGAGAAATAAGAAAGAAAAAGAGCGCGTCGAAAAACGTCGAAAAATAAAAGGTCGAAAAATATTAGGCGTCGAAAAATAAAAATAAGAAAGTAGCGCGTCGAAACTTAAAAAGGAACTAAAAACTAAGAATTAAAAGTTGCGTCTAAAAATATTAAAGCTTAAAAGAAAAACTATATCCTAAATGGCAATAACTTAAAAAGGTACTAAAATATAAAAACGGCGTCGCAAAATTCTAAAGCACCTAAATCTTAGTCTAAAGAAAAAGCACTTAAGAGATTTTACGGCAAAGCCTAAAAATCTAGAAATAAAAATAACTATGGCAAAAACTATATCTTAAAACTAATTACGAGCGAAAAATACAAAAATTACGCTAAAACAAATAAAAAGATACAAAATATAAAAATAAACTTAAAGTTGTAAAAAGTACAATTTTTATAAAAATATTATTTTTATATTATTTATTTTATAAAACTATTAATTTTATAATTTATTAAAACTAATTAATACTTAAAATACAAATTAATTAAAAAACTAAACTAATTAATTAAATAATCTAAACATAATTAGGGTTATAATAATAATAATTATAAATTAATTAAAACCCTAAACTGGTCGGCTGAGGTTTCAGACCAGTCAAATCACCTCATGCGATCGCATGAGGTATTAGTTGGTTTTCCATGCGATCGCATGGATTGCGAATTCGGGCCAGACTTTGGGCTGCAACAGTGATCGGGCCGAGTGGTTTATATATATATTTTTTTTTCTGTTTTTCTGTTTAAATAAAAATATTTATATAAAACTAATATTTTTACAAACTAAAATAAAAATAAAGAAACTTTATAAAACTTATATATTTAACAAACTCTTAAATATATATATATTTTTTGTTTTTCTTTTTATATTTTTGAATATTTAAAACGTATTTTTACAAAAGCGTATTTTTATAAAAGTAAACTAAAAATTAATAAAAATCTTTTTTTTTATTTATATATAGCGTTTCGCTTCCGGCGTTTAAGCAATTTCCCCGGCAGCGGTGTAACGACCCGGAAATTTTCGACCGAATTTAAACCCTAAACTCTATATGTTTCCGACACGATAAGCAAAAACCCTAATGTTGAGTCTAGAAAATCTGAAATCTATATCTGGATGATTAGTTACCTTCTTGACCAAGCCTGACGGTTCACGAATATTTATGTGCGTTTACGATATATACTTATTAATTGTTAACGATAACAAAAGTATTAGATACGTAATAGGTTTTGAAATAAGATTATTATATCAGCGAGAGTAAAAGATAATATATTTTACTACATGTCAATGTGTAATTATTAAGTTTAATATAGTTATCTGTTATTATTTTAGGAATTATAAAATATGATTTAAATGTCACGTCTTCTTTAAAAAGGAATATAATTTTTATAAATATCTGAAACCACTTTTGTCAAATTATTATCAAACTATTTTAATAAGAATAAAGATTTTTTAACGTTATCTTAAAAGTTGAAATTTTTTTCTAGAAACCTTTTGACAAATTGTAAATGATAACGGTCCGTGATTTTAATAAAAATAAATATTTAAATAAAGCGTGTTTATTAAATATATATTTACGTATTTTACAAAATAATTAAATATAGTCTTTAACTAAATATAAAACGTTTTGTATTTAAAAATACTTAGTTAATCAACGAACACATTTTTCGATATAATAGAATTCGATTATAAAATATTTTTATGGATTTCCAATGATATAAAAATAAAAATAATGATAAAATAAAGATTTTAAATGAGCACCAAAAGACTACAACATTTCATCACATGATTGTAAGTTAAAACGTTGGAAATCACTAAACCTGCACACTTGCACGAGAAAAATCATAACTAATTCATTCGGACTCGAAAAAGGGTGATCTTGGTGTCCAAACGACCGTAACTCAAAAATCTACAACTTTCGTGACTATACCTTACACGAATCGTGTACCCATCTACACGAAACGTGTAATGTTTTGCCGACATAAAGTGGTTAGGTGACGAAAATTTCTTTAAAAGGCCTTTTAGGTGCCAGATTTATTTCATTTCATCGCACACACACACCTATACATTTATATTACTCCGTAGTATTATTACTTATAATTATTATTATTATTATTAATTTTAAAAATTAATTAATCTTATTATTATTAATAATAAGATTAAGATCAAGATTAATAATGTTAATTTTACGATTAGGAGTGCTATTAATGTTAAAAATACCCAAAATATTATGACGGGACTCTGCCCAAGTGTTCCAAAACTGGTTTCATGAATGGGATAGAATTAAAGAGATTATGGGTTATAGCTATGGAGGTTATGGGTAATGATCAGAGGTTTTGCTCATGAGACAAACTAGTGTTTGTCATCTTCGTTGCGTTTAAATAATATCCTGCAATATTGAATCTCAATATTAATACGTGAGCACTCTAAACTTGACTTTTATTTACTTTTAGTGTATCTCTGACTAGTGCTCGAGAAATTAGGATCGTGCATGTTATTTTATTTATTTTTGACAAAATATGTTTTAGGATAGAATCTGAGTAAGATACTCCTGCAGTTAAGATAAGCTATATGAATAATATGTTTTTGGAAAGGTGGCGAAAAACTATAAACTTTTCATTTAGATGTCGAATGGATTCGACGGATGGATTTGAAGTTATAGTCAATTGAACTTTTGTACAAATTATCAAAAATGAATATTTTAACATTACGTCGATGTTATAAATTTCTATTATTATTGATATTATGATTTTTATGGGAAAACTAATATTTTTATTAACAACTATAAAATTATTATTTTAATTGTTATTGTTATTAAAACTATTAAATATCATTTTACTAAAAATATTATTTTTACGATTATTATGATTGTTGTTATTAATATTTCAAAGAAAATAATATTTTTTATCAAAACTATAAAGTTATTATTTTTATTGTAATTAAAAATATTATTGATACTAAAACTATAAAATTATTATTATCAATAATATTAATATTAAAATTATTATTTAAAAATATTGTTTAAAAGTAAAAAAAAAGTATCTTTATATCAAAATTTGGTATAATTTTAAGATATTATAAAAAGAATTATATTATTATTTACCTTAATAAGTATTGTAAAAATATTTGAGGATATAAAACAGTGATATATAGTTATATTTAGAATTTTTGGAAATCTTTTTGAGTCAAACGAATTTTTATTAACTTTTACATATTGGTCTCGAGCATTAGGATTGTGGAACACTGTAAATTGACTTTATTTTGTTAATTAGTTATTAACCAATATATAAATATATAATTAATTAGGTTCGTGAATCGAAGGCCAACCTTATAAGTGTTCAACGGTGTTATATGTATTTTTGCTACAAAATACATTAGGTGAGTATATAGATCCCTTTTGAACTCTAAATATTTTTGGGCTGAGAATACATGCGCTGTTTTTATAAATGATTTACGTTATGGACACAAGTAACTGAAAAATATATTCTACGTTGAGTTGTACCACTGGCATACTTCCCTGTAGCTTGGTAACTAATATTTACAACGGTATTGTAAACGCGAATCCTGTTGATAGATCTATCGGGCCTGACAACCCCAACCGGACTGGACGACCAGTATTCAACGGTTGCACAGTACTTCGTTTTGTGACTACACCTTGGTACGGTGTAGTAAGATTTCATATTAAAGGGAATATGCGACGTGATTAAATGTTAAGTATGGTTACCAAGTGCTCAACCACTTAGAATATTTTTATCGAAATGTTAATATATGAAATCTTGTGGTCCATGGATTGTTATAACGCTGCTAGCATCAAACCTATATATCTCACCAACTTTATGTTGACTTTTTAAAGCATGTTATTCTCAGGTACGAATTAAGACTTCCGCTGTGCATTAGCTCATATAAAGAATACTAGATGGGACCATTTAAGTCATGTTACAAGAACGTTGCATTCGAGTCATTGAAGATCATTAAAGACATTTATTAAGTAAATGACAGAATAGGTCATTCGGATATCGAGAAATGTTAGACGAGTTTAATAATGTTTGATGTAAAGATAGATTGCCTTTTAAGAATAAATGCAACGTTTGTAAAATGTATCATATAGAGGTCTAGTACCTCGCGATGTTATCAACTGTTGTAATTCGTTTGTAATCAATATGGACACTGTCCGGATGATTAGTTTCGGATCCTTTCAGTTGGTATCAGAGCGTTGGTCTTAGCGAACCAGGCCTTGCATTAGTGTGTCTAACAGGTAGTTGTTAGGATACATTAGTGAGTCTGGACTTTGACCATATCTACCTGCTAGAAAGTTTTGCTTATCATTTCTAGTCGGAAACCATCTGCTTATCATCCTTAGGGAATTGCCTGCCTATCATTCTCTAGTCTAGACACGTCTTACTGTATTTAGTGCATCGATAGTGTATAGACGAAATTCATATCTTAGCGCATTATAGATTTGCTTGACATATGCCGTAAATTCCTTTGAAGTCTATGGAATCTTTGGTAAAATATATAGATATTCTATATTGTTAGAATATCATACGACATCCGAAAATCATATCACATCGAGGAACCTTTCCATCCACTAAATTATCCTTTTGGCGATAAACCTGAAACACTTACCGACGAACCTGTTCGAAAAACCATTTCTTTTCCCCTTTTTACGGATATCTCATCATAATTACATACCATCTCATATTCCGAATTTTATACATCCACTCGCTTCAATCGTCAATCATTCCGGTGTACAAGCATAAGTTAACAAACTTCGCGCCCGTGTGACGGCTATGGAAAATATGGTGCGACGGTTACAAACATCAGCAGCAGCCACAACCGCGTCGTAAACCTCAACGTCATAAACTATACCTTGAGTATAGTCACCGTTCTATGTATCGTTCTATCTACTAAATTTTCGTTTGACATATCATTCTAAATCGATTACCTTCGCTTTACGTTTTACCTCATATATCTTCGTTCGACATGGCAATCATGTAATCTCTAATGTTTTAGAGATCATGTAATCCGGTGCTAACGATAAATCAAATGAGTTTAATATCTTATTGACTCATTAAATCCATGATTACATCCGATGAAAATATATATGCAAGTATATTTTCATAAAGAATGTAATTAAAAATTCTCTCGTACAAACTGTTAATGATGAAAATATTTTAACGGGTGGGTAGTACCCGAGGAATATTTAGAATTCACATTAATAAGTTACACTGTACATCCTTTGAATCTGATTCAACGATTATCTACTATCCTACTTACAATCACCGATATTCGTATCCGCTCACCTCAGAATAACCATTTTCATTCAAATTTCATATTTGGATTTTTACCTATCAGAAACCAACAAGTGGCATAACGAAGAAAACATTGGATATGATAAAATTTGTTAGAAACAGACGAATTAACTAATTGAAATATTGTTAGGAATCCACGCTAACTGATCCTAGCTAACTGTTCCCGGCTAACATTTAATTTATTGCAATTTACATTCTCGCAATTTTATTTATTGTCATTTAATTTCCGCACTGTACATACTGTCGGGACACATGTACGCAATATGTCGGATTAATTCTGAGACAACACGGTGCATGGGTCATGATATATATTTATTTATTTTACGCACTTTAAATAAACGGGACACGTATACAAGGTTTCGACTTATCATATTGACCCATCTATATATATATTTCGGAACAACCGTAGACACTCTATATGTGAAGAAGGGAGTTGGCTATACAGGGTCGGAGTTGATTCCAAAATATATATATACTTTGAGTTGTGATCGACACCGAGACCGGTACACGGATCACGATACGTATTATTTAATTCGAATATTATATATATCTAACTTATATATGAATCTTTTGAACCATTGGACATTCGAACTATTGAACTGTTAACTTTGGACAATTAAAATGAAATAAAATATTGATTATAACATATGAAACTAAATAATTCTTCAAGCTTGCCACTTGATTCTATTTTAAACCTCATTCTTATCTTGACAATTGCAATTCATATTCACAATTTTTCATGATTCTTGAAAACACCTCGATCGAGAAGTTGAACCCACCGCACTTCATCTATGGAAGAAAGATTTACGCACCTGAAAAACTCTCGAATCCAAATTCATAGTTTAACACATACCGTGTTGAATCCTTTGCCATTTATTAGCAAAAACAACCCTACAATTCCTTTTCAAGAAGCTAATTTTGTCACAGCTTCACTTCGATTTCTCAGTGAAAATACTCCTACTATAACCTCGATATTTATACTTTGTCCTTTCGCCGTCGTTATCGAAAAACCTTTTATATTCCACAAAATCATCATCAGATGTTCCAGCAGTTTGTTATCTATTCGGAAGAATCCGCAATCGGTATTTTGAAAATCTCGCAAAAATTTTCCTGTCGTGCCTAAAACATCTATCCCTAAGAATTTCATACATCGAATGTGAAGTTTCTGAAAAACGTCTTAAACTATGAAGTAGTTCTTGAAATGCTAATAAAGTAGCAAAAACTGTAAATGACTATAACAGTCAAAAGTTTGATAATGAAGTACAGTGTGTTGGTAAAGCTCAGAAAAAGAAAAGGGTTGGAACTGAAAAACGGATTGAGCAAAGTATGAAGGAGGATGTAGATAAATCTCAAGAACTGAATCTACTTTCAAAGAATCCCAATGATTCCGTACCTGCTGAAACTTTTAGTAAGAACCCCACTCCTTATTCTAAACCTTTCAAGATGATATTCTTCATCATCATCTTATCTTAGATATTATAAGATATCTTCAAATCTTCTGTTATACATAACCTCCATATCTCTGGAGGTATTTTCACAACTATTCCTATCTGCGATCATGTACCTCTCCGTAATATCTGTATCATAAAATAAAAGAAACTGTGTTAGGTTCTAAATTCTGAAACCTTCGAGTTTAAAATAGGAATGTTTCGAAGCAGTGTTGGAAATTGATGCATGAATTAGTATAATATAATGAAACTTGATCAACTTCATTATATTACAGTAAGTCATGTTAAGTTTCTAATGGGATGTGATGATTCACAGTACCGTCATCATGTGCCATGTTACACGGCTCTTACATTCTATCAAGTCTCCAAACATATTAGAACATATCACCTTGATAGTTCTATTCTTCCGGAATATTCAAGTAATTTAATGAATCAAGACCGTGCCATTACAATTCCATTCTAAAACCAATAGCTAAGTTCATTCCAAAATTCCTACCTACAAATTTCGGACCATTGTTCGCTTGGCTCAAGGACGAGAAGGAGAAACGAAGGGACAAAACCTGAGAATAGAAATAGGAACATAAACCACAGCAAATAAAAGAGAGCATTAACTGTGGATGACAATGATTTTAAGGGACAGGAGTAGGAACATTGAAATATAAGTGAAGATATAAAACCCAATAGCAACCCTGAAACTACAAACCGTGCATATCAATACGTATTGCCACATAAAGGCACGGGAGAATTAATAACACTATAATCCCAAGAAAATAGTAGAAGTAAATAGATTCTTCTGGTGGTAAATGAAAAAGAAGAATGACAGATGTGAAAATTAAGAGTATATCAAGGATCAGAATAGGATGGAGCATATTGGCAAATATCTTTAAGTAAGAATTTAGGGAAAAGAGTAGAAGATGTAGGATATGGAAATAAGGGAACGAAGGGGGTAGTTTTATAAGTGAAATATCCGACAAAGAAATCACAACAGATTTGCCGCATTAAATCAAAGGAGATCCTGTTTCCTAAATCGCCGAAGAACCAAATCTTATTACGAAAGATTTTCTTTAAATCTCGTGAATTCTGGAAATTAATCATAACCACGTCATCAGTTAAAACAATTCCATATTCACTCATTTCATTCTTTTGTGATAGCTTCACTCGTACGCCTTACATAATCGAACCAATTTATCTAAATCTCTCAATAATGATAAAACTCCGTATTACCTCATATTCGTCATGAAAACATCTATATTGTTATTTATGACAACCTTACCAAATTTCGAGGACGAAATTTCTTTAACGGGTGGGTACTGTAACGACCCGGAAATTTTCGACCGAATTTAAACCCTAAACTCTATATGTTTCCGACACGATAAGCAAAAACCCTAATGTTGAGTCTAGAAAATCTGAAATCTATATCTGGATGATTAGTTACCTTCTTGACCAAGCCTGACGGTTCACGAATATTTATGTGCGTTTACGATATATACTTATTAATTGTTAACGATAACAAAAGTATTAGATACGTAATAGGTTTTGAAATAAGATTATTATATCAGCGAGAGTAAAAGATAATATATTTTACTACATGTCAATGTGTAATTATTAAGTTTAATATAGTTATCTGTTATTATTTTAGGAATTATAAAATATGATTTAAATGTCACGTCTTCTTTAAAAAGGAATATAATTTTTATAAATATCTGAAACCACTTTTGTCAAATTATTATCAAACTATTTTAATAAGAATAAAGATTTTTTAACGTTATCTTAAAAGTTGAAATTTTTTTCTAGAAACCTTTTGACAAATTGTAAATGATAACGGTCCGTGATTTTAATAAAAATAAATATTTAAATAAAGCGTGTTTATTAAATATATATTTACGTATTTTACAAAATAATTAAATATAGTCTTTAACTAAATATAAAACGTTTTGTATTTAAAAATACTTAGTTAATCAACGAACACATTTTTCGATATAATAGAATTCGATTATAAAATATTTTTATGGATTTCCAATGATATAAAAATAAAAATAATGATAAAATAAAGATTTTAAATGAGCACCAAAAGACTACAACATTTCATCACATGATTGTAAGTTAAAACGTTGGAAATCACTAAACCTGCACACTTGCACGAGAAAAATCATAACTAATTCATTCGGACTCGAAAAAGGGTGATCTTGGTGTCCAAACGACCGTAACTCAAAAATCTACAACTTTCGTGACTATACCTTACACGAATCGTGTACCCATCTACACGAAACGTGTAATGTTTTGCCGACATAAAGTGGTTAGGTGACGAAAATTTCTTTAAAAGGCCTTTTAGGTGCCAGATTTATTTCATTTCATCGCACACACACACCTATACATTTATATTACTCCGTAGTATTATTACTTATAATTATTATTATTATTATTAATTTTAAAAATTAATTAATCTTATTATTATTAATAATAAGATTAAGATCAAGATTAATAATGTTAATTTTACGATTAGGAGTGCTATTAATGTTAAAAATACCCAAAATATTATGACGGGACTCTGCCCAAGTGTTCCAAAACTGGTTTCATGAATGGGATAGAATTAAAGAGATTATGGGTTATAGCTATGGAGGTTATGGGTAATGATCAGAGGTTTTGCTCATGAGACAAACTAGTGTTTGTCATCTTCGTTGCGTTTAAATAATATCCTGCAATATTGAATCTCAATATTAATACGTGAGCACTCTAAACTTGACTTTTATTTACTTTTAGTGTATCTCTGACTAGTGCTCGAGAAATTAGGATCGTGCATGTTATTTTATTTATTTTTGACAAAATATGTTTTAGGATAGAATCTGAGTAAGATACTCCTGCAGTTAAGATAAGCTATATGAATAATATGTTTTTGGAAAGGTGGCGAAAAACTATAAACTTTTCATTTAGATGTCGAATGGATTCGACGGATGGATTTGAAGTTATAGTCAATTGAACTTTTGTACAAATTATCAAAAATGAATATTTTAACATTACGTCGATGTTATAAATTTCTATTATTATTGATATTATGATTTTTATGGGAAAACTAATATTTTTATTAACAACTATAAAATTATTATTTTAATTGTTATTGTTATTAAAACTATTAAATATCATTTTACTAAAAATATTATTTTTACGATTATTATGATTGTTGTTATTAATATTTCAAAGAAAATAATATTTTTTATCAAAACTATAAAGTTATTATTTTTATTGTAATTAAAAATATTATTGATACTAAAACTATAAAATTATTATTATCAATAATATTAATATTAAAATTATTATTTAAAAATATTGTTTAAAAGTAAAAAAAAAGTATCTTTATATCAAAATTTGGTATAATTTTAAGATATTATAAAAAGAATTATATTATTATTTACCTTAATAAGTATTGTAAAAATATTTGAGGATATAAAACAGTGATATATAGTTATATTTAGAATTTTTGGAAATCTTTTTGAGTCAAACGAATTTTTATTAACTTTTACATATTGGTCTCGAGCATTAGGATTGTGGAACACTGTAAATTGACTTTATTTTGTTAATTAGTTATTAACCAATATATAAATATATAATTAATTAGGTTCGTGAATCGAAGGCCAACCTTATAAGTGTTCAACGGTGTTATATGTATTTTTGCTACAAAATACATTAGGTGAGTATATAGATCCCTTTTGAACTCTAAATATTTTTGGGCTGAGAATACATGCGCTGTTTTTATAAATGATTTACGTTATGGACACAAGTAACTGAAAAATATATTCTACGTTGAGTTGTACCACTGGCATACTTCCCTGTAGCTTGGTAACTAATATTTACAACGGTATTGTAAACGCGAATCCTGTTGATAGATCTATCGGGCCTGACAACCCCAACCGGACTGGACGACCAGTATTCAACGGTTGCACAGTACTTCGTTTTGTGACTACACCTTGGTACGGTGTAGTAAGATTTCATATTAAAGGGAATATGCGACGTGATTAAATGTTAAGTATGGTTACCAAGTGCTCAACCACTTAGAATATTTTTATCGAAATGTTAATATATGAAATCTTGTGGTCCATGGATTGTTATAACGCTGCTAGCATCAAACCTATATATCTCACCAACTTTATGTTGACTTTTTAAAGCATGTTATTCTCAGGTACGAATTAAGACTTCCGCTGTGCATTAGCTCATATAAAGAATACTAGATGGGACCATTTAAGTCATGTTACAAGAACGTTGCATTCGAGTCATTGAAGATCATTAAAGACATTTATTAAGTAAATGACAGAATAGGTCATTCGGATATCGAGAAATGTTAGACGAGTTTAATAATGTTTGATGTAAAGATAGATTGCCTTTTAAGAATAAATGCAACGTTTGTAAAATGTATCATATAGAGGTCTAGTACCTCGCGATGTTATCAACTGTTGTAATTCGTTTGTAATCAATATGGACACTGTCCGGATGATTAGTTTCGGATCCTTTCAAGCGGCGCCAAAAATACTTGATGTGTGCGAGGTGTACTAGGAAATAGTATTATTTTTACAATGAAATACTATTAAATACGATACAATTTTACACAAGATATTTATTTATTTATAGAATGGATATACCTAAACCTTGCTACAACACTTATAGGCAGTGTACCTAATCGTACAGTAGTGTAGTTTTTAGTTAGTCCGGTTCGTTCCACAGGGAGACTTTTAAACAAGCTTAACGCTATATTTTTAACTTATAATAGTAAAAATATAAAAATATAAAAATATATATAAGTAGTATTATTATTATTATAAAAGGGGGTTTTTACCGTTTAATGACCGGTTTGTCGATTTTAAAACTTTAGTCGCAGTTAAAATCTAATGTAAAATATAAATATAACTTAATTTAAAGCGTAAAGTAAATAACGATAATAAAATTGCGATAAATAAAAGTGCGATAAAATAAAATTGCGATAATTAAAGAGTACGATAATTAAAAATGCAATTAAATAAAATGACAATAAATAAAAGTGCGATAATTAAAAGTGCAATTAAATATGAAATAAAAGAATTATGCTTATTTAAACTTCCATAATCATGATGTTTGACGTGTTGATTTTTAGTTTATTCCCATGGGTTAATTGTCCTTTGTCCTAGATTATTCGATATGTCCATACGGATTTGTCCATAATAGTCCATCAGTCATAATCATAAAGTGCGAAAGTATTCGTCAAATTATTCTTATTCCCGAAGTTAAATATTCCAACTAATTGGGGATTCGAATTGTAACAAGGTCTTAATACTTTGTTTAATGAATACACCAGGTTATCGACTGCGTGTAGTCCATGGTTTTACTACTTTGTTAACAATTACACCAATTACCCTTGAATGTAATCCATCCCTGTTTCAACAAGTCTATTAACTATTAATCCAGTTTCGTGTCCGGTAAAATGAACAATTATTGGTATTTATAGATATCCCGCCCACCGTACCCAGTCAAGCGTATGTGGTTATATATAAATACGTCAAATTATAAGTCTACACATTAAATCAACGAGGTATCATTTAGTTAATATAAAACCCATTAATAGCCCATAGTCTAATTTCCACAAGTGTCGTTCTTTTATCCAAACCTCAATTATGGTACAAAGTCCAATTACCCAATTTTAATATTTAGCCCAACATCACGATTACTTCGTCTTAAATAAGCATAATAATAACTTAGCTACGAGACATTAAATTAAAAATAACATTAACTATAACTTACAGTGATTAAAAATAGCGTAGCGTTACACGGACAGAAATTCGATTTACACCCTTACAACATTCGCTAACATACCCTTATTATTAGAATTTAAAATTAAAATTAAAATTAAAATTATAATATAAATATATATATATATATATATATATATATATATATACGTGATAGATAGAGAGATGGATGAAGGTCGGGAACTTTATAAGACCTGACCTGATACTGTTAGCCATGCGATCGCATGGAAAATGGTCATGCTAGCCATGCGATCGCATGACCCTGGAATCCAGCTCACATGTCTTTGTTTGCATTCTGCCGACGGTTTTTATTATAATATATAATATATAAATAATTTATATAATTATTTAAATATTATATTTTATTCTTGTGCATAGTTGACTTGTAATTTTTAGTCCGTTAAGTCGCGCGTTGAGAGTTGACTTTGGTCCCGGTTCCAGATTTTCGAACGTCCTTGCGTACAATTTAATATCTTGTATTTTGCGTTTCGCGTCTTGTACTCTTGTAATTTTGAGACGTTTCTCATCAATAATTGGAACCACTTTGATTGTACTTTGTACTTTTTAGCTTTTTGGTCGTTTGCGTCTTCAATTCGTCGAATCTGTCTTTTGTCTTCACCTTTTATTATTTAAACGAATATCACTTGTATATAGAACAGTTGCAACTAAAAGCTTATCTTTCTTGAGGGATAATGCTATTAAATATATGTTCGTTTTTAGCATTATCATGCCGCAAACAAGATTCGAGGGATGCAAATTCACTGAGACAGAGATAATAGGAAGATTTGGCTTTCTCAAAAGAATTATTTGAAGAAAGTCTTGCAGCGCTTCAATATGCAAGATAGTAAGCCAATCTCAACCCCACTTCCTACTAATCTCAAGTTATCCTTCGTTATGTGTCCTAGCAGTGAATACGAGAGGAAGGAGATGTCTCGCGTACCGTATGCATCAGCAGTGAGAAGTTTAATGTTCGCAATGATATGTATAAGACCAGACATTGCACATGCAGTGGGAGTAGTTAGTCGGTACATGGCGAATCCTGGTAAAGAGCATTGGAATGCGGTAAAGAGGATCCTTAAATACATCAAGGGAACCTTAGATGTTGCATTATGTTATGGGGAACCGAAATTTATTGTCAAAGGGTATGTTGATTCAGATTATGCAGGTGATATCGATAAAAGTAAATCTACCACTGCATATGTTTTCACACTTTGTGGTGGAATAGTAAGCTGGGTTTCAAAACTGCAGTCAGTTGTGGCGACGTCAACAACAGAGGCAGAATGTGTAGCAGCTACTCAAGCTACTAAAGAGGCAGTATGGTTGAAGATGTTGTTGGAGGAACTCGGACACAAACAAAAGAATATCACTCTATTTTGTGACAACCAGAGTGCATTGCATCTTGCAAGGAATCCGGCATTTCATTCAAATACAAAGCATATACGAGTTCAGTATCACTTCGTTCGTGAGAAAGTGGAAGAAGGAACCGTGGATATGCAGAAAATTCATACTGATAAAAATGTGGCTGATTTTCTAACAAAATCAATCAATCGTGACAAGTTTATTTGGTGCCGTTCCTCATGCGGTCTAGCAGAGACGTAAGCAACATCATTGGCAAGGAAGGATTATTGTGTGAAGATTGATTGAGCTTTAATCGAATCTTCAAGTGGGAGATTGTTGAATATTAAACTTGGATAGTAGAGTTGATGTGGTCAATTAACACATTTATTTTGAGGCCACACTATTCAAATGAAGGCTTTCATCTTCATACTCACCAACCCCCATTTTGGAGTAGTATAAATAGAGCTCTAACTTATGCTCATTTTCTCATCCCAAAAACACATTCTCCATTCATGTATTAAAAGAGTTAATAGAGAGTTTGAGTGTTTAGTCTCCTAATTACAAGAGATATAAATATTAGTGCTTATCCTTGTAATTAGAGAGAAGTGTAATTCCTATTATTCTTATTAGTGAAACGTTTTCTTTCTTTGCCCGTGGTTTTTACCCTTTTGGGGTTTTCCACGTTAAATCTCGGTGTCCTATTATTGTCGTTATTTCAATTATTACTAGCGGTTTGCTATAATTCGGTGTCGCTTTTCTCAACAAAAAAGTAAGTAATAAGTAGAAAAGTAAAGCTGAAAAATCAACTAAACGTACATCTTACAATCAATTTTTTTTTTTTTTTTTTTTTTTATATACTAGGTGATTTTTATTGAAAGACAATAAGTATGAGACACTATTTTAATTTTTTAGAATGTTGATTAAAATTGATGTTATGGATCCCACCCTTTTCATGAATTATTTTTAGAGTTTATTACTTACAAATCGTTAACATCATGAACGTTAACTAACATTCATGACGATTGATAATTAAATCGGAAATATTTATCAAATAATGTTTTTAATTTCATAATCATCACAAGTTAGCTTAGTGGTTGACACGTGAATTTCTTGCAAGAAATCCATGTTCTAATTTTATAGCATAAAGAGTGTCTACATGCTTTGTGTTTTTAGGTAATCGTGTTAACTAAGAACCCTGATGAAGTTGTTATCCCGGACGACGAGTAATTTTACTTTTATACATGCGGTATAATCGGGTCATCGCATAACCGTATTTAATTTCTTTGACCATTCCAGAAGGTGTTGCTAATTAAATTTGAATCAAAAACCTTCTATAAGCGTATTAGAACGTCAACTGCGCCGGTTTAATTACATATTAAACTAATTAATGCAGGGTCGAACCTGAAGATTTAGGTAACTAGAATGATGTGAAAAAAAACCCTAACGAATAATATAAGCTACTTAAAAAAAGTCCATAGACCATAACAAATAATATAGCCTATTTAAAAAAGAAAAACCTTTATAGTCTTGCTAGAATACTAGTACACTTTGATTTCTTTTCTTTTCGGAGCCTTTGACTGTTGTTTTTGGGCCTATTGTGCTTCGTCTTCGCTACTTCAGTTGTGTTTTTCTAGTTGTCACTCAAATTTCCGATTGCATCCTTGTGCCCTGAGTGGTCGATCGGGTTGCTCCCCTCCGAGCCTCCTCTAAAATACTGTACAATCACTTATCTCAATGTTTTCTATATTGAAATATACAATACAATATTTTCTATATTGGTAAAATCAAATCAATACTAGTTTCTTAACAGAAAGAACACATGCATATGCATATTCTAATTATAAGGAAAAACAAGTTCCAAATTATATAATAAAAGAATATTACGTCAACTGCAAACAAAGACATATTATCAGCAGAGTTTAAGAAAAATAAGTTTTTAGTTACAAGAAGTCAATATACATTATTGATTCTCTTCAACTTTTACAAAGATTTGTGTATATGAAGTAGTCTTTGAATTTAACATTTACTGTTATCAATAAAGTTGCATTTTATGAGAAGACAAAACTTTCACAAAAGATCAAGGTGAAACATGTGAATACACCTCTAAAAGTACTCACAAACAAAAGCCACAAAATTAGTAACCAAAGTTTCACACTGTAATATGATCACAATTCACACAAATCATACATTTAAAGTTTAACCAATCTACAAAGTAACCATAATACTATATCAGGACTAAACAGATACAGTTCAAGACCAGCCTGTAATGATTCATACAATCAAAAATGCAAGCTACGCGCATCATACTTGTTGTCGTTAATTATACAAATACAAAATTACAAACAATTCTTGATTCTTTAATTAAAAAAACATATACGTATTTTGTAATTTTTGTACAAGCAGTTGATATCTATGGCAAGGATGAAGGCCATACATTTGTTGTTATTTAGTCAGGTTTTAGTTCTAATGATCAAGATCTGTGCCCAAATAACCTCTATTATTGTATTTGGCGACTCATCTGTTGACCCGGGTAATAATAACTACGTAGCAACTGTTGCCAAGAGTAATTTTCAGCCATACGGTTGTGATTTTTATGATAAGCGGCCTACAGGCCGTTTTTCTAATGGAAGGATAGCTACGGATTTTATATCAGAAGCTTTGGGAATCAGGAATATAATACCGGCGTATTTAGATCCTCATTATAATATAGTCGATTTCGCTAAAGGAGTCAGTTTTGCTTCTGCTGGAACAGGTTATGATAACTTCACCTCTTCAATACTAGTAAGTACTTTTTATGTTCTTAATTTTGCTAATTCTATAGCTTGAAAATGACTGGGTTAAGAAATGGGTCGAATGGGTACATGGGTGCGTTTGATAAAACTAGATGATTAAGTGTTGTATGATTCATGATCGTAATGATTCAGAAACGACAAATCCCAACTACAGATATATAAGAGCCAGAACTGCTAAGGGCATTCCATCCAGCGTAAGCATCTGGATAATCAGGAATGCGACGTGGCATACCCGAAAGCCCTAAGAAATGCATGGGAAAGAAGGTCGGATTAACCACGAAAAAAGTGATCCAAAAATGGATTTGACCAAACTTGGTTCTGAATGATAATAAGCCGCTTGATAATAATTCAAAACGAACAATAAGAATGAGGCGTAACGCTTTGTATGAATAAAAGTTCAATATACTTGTATGATAAGTGTTCGGATATTAATTAAGATATTACACAAAATTTAGGTTCTTAATTAATCGTTAAGAGTCTCTGAATGATTAAGCACTAAATGTTATTCAGCATCATATGTAATTAAGAGGTCAGAAACAAACAACAAACGCGTTGAATGCTAAATAGTTCAGCATTCAGCGTTGAACCATTCAATTAAGAGGTAAACAAACACACCAACAGTCAAAGATCGAGTCAAATTGGTCAAATATTTAAAGGGTCAACAAAAATGTTGAAGGCACATACATCTTTTTGCATGTTTACAGTCAAATAGACGATTTAAATTGTTGATGTAACTGGTGCAGTCTGTAATACCACTTTGGAAGGAGCTCGTATACTACAAGGAATATCAGAACAGATTGAGAGTTCATTTTGGAGCTGAAAACGCTAACAAAATATTAAGTGAAGCACTTTATCTGATAAGTATAGGAACGAATGATTTCTTAGAAAACTATTATGCATTTCCATTCAGATCAACAGTCTATATCGTTGAAGATTATGAAAATTATCTGTTGGGAATAGCCAAAAACTTCATAATAGATCTATATGATCTAGGAGCTCGTAAAATATCTATAGGCGGGCTTCCTCCAATGGGCTGTTTGCCGTTAGAAAGAAACGAAAATTACCTCTCGGGGAAGAAGTGTATACAGAGTTATAATCGTGTGGCTCAAGACTTCAACGTGAAGTTGCAACAACTGGTTAGGAGGTTAACTAGAGAGTTGGGTGGCGTACAATTGGTGTATTCGGACATATACAACATTCTCTTTGATATCATCATGAATCCTCAATCTTTTGGTAAGTTTGCGGCGTCTACAATTTAATGCGATATACTAGTTACTTACCTTTTTTTCTTTACATATAGAGCAAAGAATTGCATACTTTCTTAAAGTTTGGTAAGCAGATTTTTTAAGTGTTTTAAAATAGGTAGGTTACATACAATGAGGCAGTAAAGTCCATTTTCTTGCAGTACATAACAAAAAAATAATTTGATCAATGTTTTTTTATGGATAAAATGATAATCTGATTATTGTTTACATGCTATATAAGACCATCCACAACCAGAATTTCAAAAGGGGTAATGATCCTTACAACACTAATTCTGTTCATATCAAACATGCATTATGATGTTGTACGGTATAATACCTTAAAGCATATTTTATGGTGTATGAATAAAACTTACTGGTGTAAGGATCATCACCCATTCAGGGTGGTGATCCTTGAGGGTTCTCCTCCACAATGTCCAGTACGCCCACAATGGGGCGTTATCGAGCAAAAAAGTTGAGGAGTTTGGCATGGTTTTGCCGGGCATTTTTGAAGCGTGCACCAGTAAGTTTTATTCATACACCATAAAATATGTTGTTGCACCGCTATTTTGCTTCCTTCTCTCTTCTTTTTCTCCATTTTGCTTAAATTTTATATTCTTTTAGGCGGGACCAACATCCCGCTACCTTCACCATTACGCCCCTTTTTCCCTTACCTTTCCGCGTCACTGTCATACCAACGAAATACTTCTAGAACCTAGCCACATCATCGGCACCATTGTGGATTGTCTAAGCGGTTTATGAGCTTATGAACATATAAAGCTGACTCTATTTTTGGATAGAAAGTGGTTTTTAAATTAGAAGATTACCAATTATCAATATGCAGACTAAATAAATACTTCACGGTGTTGCTGAATTTGATGTTGTTGCTTGTAGGGTTTGAGGTTGGAGAGAGAGGATGTTGTGCAACTGGAAGTTATGAGATGAGCTATATGTGCAACAAACTCAACCCATTCACATGTAGCATTGCAAATAAATATGTATTTTGGGATTCAATGCACCCATCTGAGAAGACAAATTTCTTAGTTGCAGAACACACACTCAAGAACACTTTAGCAGTATTTGTGTAGTAACTCCTGCATAGACTAGTATATATGATCATGGTTTTGGTAAAGTTGGTTAATTTATGTGTATATTTAGTGATGATTTTTAAGACTTAACCATTTTGCTTGCTCAAACTATTGTTTCTTGGTCAAACATTTACTAAGGTAATTTTACTTCAATATAACAAGATTCATCTGTTTTTTTTTAATAACTTTCATTTGTGATTTTTATAATTATATATTTGAATAGGATGTGATTTAAATGTATAGATGTTGAAGATTATTTGTTTTTATGTTGTTAAATATAATTTCACATAAAGAATTATGCTTTCTATATATTTTTTTAAAAAAATGTTGAAAAGTTTCTCAATATCACGTGATATGATGTTTGTTTGTTTTTTTCGTGTGCTCGTGTATCTATAATCTCCTTTCGTGTATTTTGTATATAGGGTGACACTTCACAATTTTCTAGTTGTGGTGTACCCCGAGTTCATGTTCTTTAATTCTTTGAGTTTAGATCAAGCTTGTAGATCTTAACTCTTCTTGTACTGTTTTCTCGGGTGTTATGATATTTTGCTTTTCAAAAAAAAAAAAAAAAAAAAAAAAAAATGTTGAAAAGAAGTACTAAGAAATGTTTTTGAACAAAAATTATAATAATAAAAATTTAACTCAAAAAGTCAAAGGCATATTAAATTTAGAGTTACATATTTAAAACATAAAACTTACAACTTCTTAATCTTAAAATAAAAAATAACTATATTAACAAAAATGCATGAAACACCAAATTCAGTATCTAATCAAAAGTTCAATAGTAATAGTAACAAAACAAGTATCCAAACCATAAGTACCATGTTCTAGCATTTACTTGGACAATATCAAAGAGGAGTTCACAAATGAATAACATATCCTAATTTTTCCTACATGTTCTGTGGGCAATAATAAAAAACATATATTCCGTTTTGTACATCTGCAGATAAAGGTGGGGTCAAGACGAAAGATAAGGCTAAGAAGAAGATCACGACGGATAGTTCGTTATGTTTACGGGAGAGTAGTGATGACGAAAGATAAGGCGCTTACGGTTGACGGTGTAAGGAGAAGGGGTAGACCTACTCGTAGGTGGGATGATAGAATTAAGCTCGACTTGAAGGAGCTTTTATTGACCGAGGACATGATTTCTGATAGGCTTACGTGGAGGACTAGAATTAGAATAGACGAGTAGGGTGCGGTTTGTTTTGTGTATGTGGGTCTGTGTGTATGTGTGTTTTTGGGTATGTGGATATGTGTGTTTGTATATTCGTGTGACGACCCGGAAATTTCCGACCAAATTTAAACTTAACCTTTATATGTTTCCGACACGATAAGCAGAATTTGTAATGTTGAATCTCAAAAAGATTGGAACTACATTCATGTAATCAATTACCCTTTGACCGTGTTCAACGATTCACGAACAATTATGTGTATATAGATATGTATATATAATATATAATATTAACTGAAAACATTAACAAAGTATTAGATATATGATACTTTACATGAACGTATTTGTTTCGATATATTTATCGACAGAATTAAGAGATAATATCAAATGATTGAATTATCAGATATATTATGTAATGACCCGGAAATTTCCGACCAAATTTAAACCTTAATCTTTATATGTTTCCGACACGATAAGCAAAAACCGTAATGTTGAGTCTAGAAAGTTTTGAAATCTATATTCGGATAATCAGTTACCCTTTGATCATGCCTAACGTTTCACGAACAAATGTGTGTAAATAAATATGTAAATATATATATATATATATATATATATATATATATATATATATATATATATATATATATATATATATATATATATATATAAACTCTATACATAAATAATATTATTAAAGATTCAATATATTATAATTAGTAAAAAAAAATTATAAAATTTTATTATATTAAATTAATTACAAGTTGTGATATAATTATTAATAATATTATTATTAATATCATGAATAAAAGTACTATCAGTTTTATAATTAATTATTACACATTAATATTATAAATACTATAAAAAAAATAAAATAATTATTTTTTTAGTATTGTTATTATAATTATCATTAATAATATTATTATTTTCATATTCAATAAAATCATTATTATTGTAACTTAATATCAATATTACTCTTATTATTATTGTTATTATTATTATTAATATTATTATTACTAATATTTTGATTATTATTAATTACTAATACAATTATAATTATTATTTAATAAAATCTTTTATATAAACTCGTAAATATGGAATTTTGAGATAGGATTCAGTTGTTACACATCCTTATCAAACTGTATTCCATCAATATCGTTGTAATTTGATAAAACGAATCAAACAAACACAGATTTCAAAATCAATTTCATGTCATTGTTTTTTTTCTATTCTTTTATCCCTGGTTAAAAAATCCTGTCGACCTAAATCTTTGCTAGGAAACAAATTTAAGCGAATATTGTTTGCTGTAGCAAATATCCAATATCACATTATATATTACTTGCTGCAATTTGTGGAGATTAATCAGGAAAAAAAAAACACCACGACCTCTGTTATTACACTTTTTCACCATTTTTCGACTTCGAACGAATTTACAAAAAGTAATAATACAAACCTGTCAGGAATTCCATATGTAAAGTGTCTGCAAAGTTTCAAAACCCAAATCCTAACATCGAGTTCGAATTTCGAGGTCAAATTTTTGAAACATAAAAGTCAACTAATGTTCTATCATCAAATCCGTGTCTTCTGTTGCGTTTTCACTCAAATTGACGACTCCAATAGATTTTACGAGTAATTTGAAACTTACTTTGTGTTGTAACATTTTTACAAAACGTTTTCAAAATCAAAATCACTATTTTTTTTAAAAAAAAACCGTGACCCAGCAGCGGTATTTTTCATTTATTAATTTTTTGTTTTTATTTTATTTTACGGGTCTGCTAAATTAAATCACATTTATATGTTATTTCACAGTTAATATTACATCAAATAATACTTAGTGTTAGGAAGTGATTGGGTTCCAGTTGTTTATGGTGGAAGAAGATGATGACACAGTAAAATAAGTTAAATAGAAATTGATTACTTAATATTTCAGAAAAACAAACTTGGATGGATGGTTAAGGGCCTTAGCAAGGTAGCAACAGGTCACGGGTTCGAACCCAGGGCACTACAACACTTTTTTTTAAATATAAAAAAAAGTAGTTGGGCCGTGATCTGCCTTCCTGTTGGGCCGAATTAATTGATGAGCCTGTTGGGCCGGAGTAATCATGAGTTATAAGGTTTTAATTCGATACTAGTAACAGAAAATTTGAAAGTGGAACCGTGGTTAAGGGTTTAAATATAAAAAAAAGTAGTTGGGCCGTGATCTGCCTTCCTGTTGGGCCGAATTAATTGATGAGCCTGTTGGGCCGGAGTAATCATGAGTTATAAGGTTTTAATTCGATACTAGTAACAGAAAATTTGAAAGTGGAACCGTGGTTAAGGGTTTGAGTGTTTAACGAGAGGTTGAGGGTTCGAGTCTCGGCAATGGTAATTTTTTTTAGAAAAGGCTTGTAAGGTATATCCTATTTGTATTTATTAATATTATTATCATTATTGTTATTATTGCTATCATTAATATAAAAGTAATAAAATTTATTAGTATTTTCTTTAAAATTTGTATTAGTATCATTTTATAATTACTAGTATCATTATTATTGTTAACAATAAAAGTATTATTGATATTATCATTATTATTAGTTTTACAAAAATTATTATTTTGTTACCATTAAAACTATTATTTTTATTATCAAGTATTATCTATATTACTATTATTAAAATAACAGTAACTGTGAAGATAAAAGTATTAAATGACGCTGTTAAGATTATATTTATTAAAATAAAGAATATAGATATAAAAATACATTTAAATTACATAACTTAACTATTCTATATATAAAACGAAAATATATAAATAATTAATAAACTTATAAATTATTAAATATAACACGTACATCACTAATAATAATATATACACTCATTTGAATGCAATTATATGTGTTAATATATATAAATGATATAGGTTCGTGAATTCGAGGTCAATCCTACACTTGTTCAATGATGTTATATGTATTTTTACTACAAAATACATTAGGTGAGTATATAGTCCCTTTTAAACTCTAAATATTTTCGGATGAGAATACATGCATTTTATGATTTACGTTATGGACACAAGTGATCAAAAATAAATTCTATGTTGAGTTGTACCATGGCATATTTCTTTATACTTGGTAGCTAATATTTACATGAGGAATGTAAACGCGAATCCTGTTGATAGATCTATCGGGCCTGACAACCCCAACCGGGCTGGACGACCAGTTTTCAACGGTTGCACAGTACTTCGTTTTTGTATACTACACTTGGTACGGTGTAGTGATTATTTAAGAATATGCTGCGATGATTTAAATGTTAAGTATGGTTACCAAGTGCTCAACTACTTTTACATACACTTGCGAGTGTATTATGTTTAAATATATGAAATCTTGTGGTCCATAGTTATAACGCTGCTAGCATCAAACCTATATCTCACCAACTTTATGTTGACGTTTTAAAGCATGTTTATTCTCAGGTATGAATTAAGTCTTCCGCTGTGCATTTGCTCATGTTAAGGACATTACTTGGAGTCGATCATCGCAATGGGACCAAATGTTGATGACTTTGTCCAGGAGGATTAGGACGGGTTGTTAAAGTTGGTATCAGAGCGGTGGTCTTAGCGAACCAGGTCTTGCATTAGTGTGTCTAACTGATAGTCGTTAAGATGCATTAGTGAGTCTGGACTTCGACCGTGTCTGCATGTCAAAAGTTTTGCTTATCATTTCTAGTCGGAAATCATCTGCTTATCATCCTTAGGAAATTACCTGCTTATCATTCTTAAGTCTAGACACGTCTTACTGCATTTAGTGCATCGATAATGTATAGACAAAATTCACATCTTAGCACATCTGTAGACTTGCCCGACATATGCTGTAGGTTTCTTTGTAGTTTACGAAATCTTTAGTATTACATATATAGATATTATATATAGTTAGAATATCATCCGATATCTGAAAATCATTTCACATCGAAGATCCCTTCCATCCACCAAATTGCTCACTTGGCGATGAACCAGAAGCACATACCGGCGAACATGTTCAAGAAACCATTTTCTCTCTTTTACTTTACTTTTACTTTAATAATTCATACTTTAATAATTCACTTTAATAATTCACTTTAATAATTCATACTTTAATAATTCACTTTAATAATTCATACTTTAATAATTCACTTTAATAATTCAAAAATCTATTATAAATAGAATTCAATAGGTTTCATTATTTCATAGAAACTTGAAAATATATTTCTCTAAACTCTCTCAATCGAATTACATATATATATTTACTTAGTATTATTTCAAGATATTATTAGTATACATAAAATACTACGACGGAGTTATATTCAGACGATTTCAAAATAAGTTTTCAAACGGGATAGAGCTAAGGAAATTATGGGTTATAGCTATGGAGGTTATGGGTATTGATCGAGGGTATTGCTCGTGGGGTCAACCTAACGTTTATCATTTTCGTTGCGTCTACGTACTTTCCTGCAATATTGAATCACAATATTGATACGTTCGTGAATCCGAGACAAACCCTGCACTTGTTCAGTGCCGTCATATACATAATTGCTATGAAATACAGTATTGTGAGTTTCATTTGCTCCCTTTTTAATTGCTTTTACAATATATATTTTTGGACTGAGAATACATGCGCTGTTTTATAAATGTTTTACGAAATAGGCACAAGTACTAAAACAAATTCTACGTGGGTTTAAACCAGAAATATACCCTTAGCTTGGTAACATTAAACTACTTGTCTATGTACGGTAGGCGCGAATCCTAAAGATAGATCTATTGGGCCTGACAAACCCCATCATGACTATGGGATGCTTTAGTACTTCGAAGTTATATTAAACACACCTGATCTGGTGTACTTCAGAGGAAAAACATGAATGTTAAGGCTTGTTACCGGGTGCCTACAACTTATAGAATACTTTTATACACTTGCGAGTGTACGGATATTTATAGAAACTGAAATCTTGTGGTCTATTACTATTATGGAAATGATTGATTATGATAAACTAATGAACTCACCAACCTTTTGGTTGACACTTTAAAGCATATTTATTCTCAGGTATTAAAGAAATCTTCCGCTGTGCATTAGCTCATTTTAAGGATATTACTTGGAGTCATTCATGATATACTTTGAAAGACGTTGCATTCGAGTCGTTGAGTTCATCAAGATTAATATTAAGTCAATTATAGTTGGATGTAATATGAAATGGAATGCATGCCGTCAATTTTTGATGTAAAGAAAGTTTGTCTTTTAAAAACGAATGCAATGTTTGTAAAACGTATCATATAGAGGTCAAATACCTCGCGATGTAATCAACTATTGTGAATCGTTTATAATGTATATGAATGGGTCCTTTCAGTTGGTATCAGAGCGGTAGTCTTAGCGAACCAGGTCTTGCATTAGTGTGTCTAACTGATAGTTGTTAAGATGCATTAGTGATTCTGGACTTCGACCGTGTCTGCATGTCAAAAGTTTTGCTTATCATTTTTAGTTGGAAATCATCTACTTACCATCCTTAGGAAATTACCTGCTTATCATTCTTAAGTCTAGACGCGTTTTCCTACATTTATTGCATAATAGTGTATAGACGAATTCTTATCTTAGCATTTCTGTTACTGTGAACTTTGACTGACATCTTTCAAAGATTCCTCCGTAATTTATGGGATTTTGGTATTATATATACATATGTAAATTATGTATTGAAGAATACCAAATCTAAATTCTACAATCTATTTCATACCAAAAATTCTTTCCCTGATCATACAAGATGGATCCCTCAACCAGTTCGAGTTCCTCGGATTCCGACAGCTATGCCGATATGGATTTCCACATGAGCTCCGAAAGCAGCGTGACCGGAATGGATCAACCAATTAGCCATCATCTATTCTGGATGAATTGGGGATGGGTTCGTAATCTACTTAACCATTGGAGACAAGAAGAAGGTGATCCCTTTCACATTGACCTCTTGGCAATGAACCTGAAGCACTTATCGGCGAACCTGTCCGAAACACCATTTTCTCTCTCATTTCCAGAGTATCTCGTCATGATTATATACTACACCAAATTCTAGATCTTATTTATCCGCTCGTCTGAACCGACAATCACCCCGGTGTAATAGAAGAAGTCAACGAGCTTCGCGCTCGGGTAGTGGCTTTGGAGAATATGGTACAAAGGTTACAAACACCAGCACCAGCACCAGCAGCATAACCAGTACCACCATCAACAACATCAACAGTACCATTACCACCACCAACAACAACCGCATCGCAAACCTCAACTTCACAATCTATCCCACGAGCATCGACATCATACGCCATGTAGATACCAAGGAATACCACAACGATGAAGTATTGATTCATAACTTCATTGGGGAAACATTCTACGGCGATTATGTAATTTCTAAAGTTTAGAAATTATCTATCCTAGCCTTAACCATAAATCAAATGAGTTTAATTTAATATTAACTCATTAAATCTATATTACATCTGAAGAAATATACACATATATATTTCCATAAAGACTGTCATAAAATTCTTTTGTACAAAATATTAATTGTGAAATTTTTTTTAACGGGTAGGTAATACCCGAGAGATATATAAATTCACAATTAATATGTTACATTCTTCGAATCTGATTCAGCAAATCATCCATTATACTCCCTACTTTCACAACAATATACATTCTTTTATAGAAATCAAAACAACCATACTCATTCAAAATCTAATTACATATTCTGATTTTGAAATCTCAGAATTCGATTCAAGATATAACCGAAATCATCACTCTTAGATTCCTACATATTTCAAAACTATATTTTGACTTCAAAACTGTCCTAGAACCTCATTTCTATTCATGGAACTCACAAAAATATGTGTATCATTCAAAATCTTAGAACATCATATGTATATTAACAATTACAATATGTGTTCAAACACTTCGAAATTACTAAAGACATGCGAGATGATGATCCAACCACATATTACCCACTGTCATGCACCTAAAAAGCTCTCGAAACCAAAGTTATAGTTTAACACGTATCCGTGTCAGATCCTTTGATATTTATTACCAAATATAATTTTTCAATCTCTTTCCAAAATAGACAGTTTTGTCACAGCTCCAGCAAATCACCTTCATTTGTTTATACGAATAAACCTTATTATAACAATTACCCCTTCATCATTGTTACCGGGGAACCTTTCATATCTCGCCACATTAGCAGTAAACTTATCAACAACTTCATTAACCTTCGACTTAAGCCTCTTCGAAAAGCCACTATACTTATTCATTAAAACCCCATCATGTACTCACCTACATCCTGTAACAATAATTATCACACCAACTACTGGGAATTAGCAATCAGTATTTTGAATTTCGTGACAATTTTACGTCAAAAGTTATATGTATACATATAACGTCTATCTCCTAGACTTACATACTTCGAATGTGAATTTTCTGAAAAACATCCCAAACTATGAACTAGTTCTCCGAAATTGGAAAAATGCTGATGAAGCAGCAAAAACTGTAAATGACTTTAACAGTCAAAAGTTTGATGACAAAGAATAGTATGGTGGTAAAGCTGAGAAAAAGAGAAGGTTTGAAACTGGAAAACGGATTGAGCAGACCATGAAGGAGGCTATGGACAAATCACAAAGACTAAACCTGCCTTCAAAGGATCCAAATGATTTAGTGTCTACTGAAATCGTTAGCAAACACCTTACTTCTTATTCTAAACCTTCACAGACAATCGTTAGCAAACACCTTACTTCTTATTCTAAACCTTCACAGACAAATCTTCTTCATCATCCATCTATGTTAAGAATTCTAAGATATTATCGTATCTTTTATTATAAATATCTTCGATATTCCTGAAGATATTTTCACAACTATTCTTATCCGAAATCTTTTATCTCTTCGCAATATCTGCGTTACAACATAAAAAGAAACTGTGTTAGTTTCTAAATTCTGAAGGAAAAAAATCGAATTTAAAATAGGAATGTTTTTGAAGTAGTGTTAGAAACTGAAGCATGAGTTAGTATAATATAATGACACTTGATCAACGTGATTATATTACAGTAAGTCAGGCTGAGTTTTAATGGAACGTGATGATTCACAGAACATACCGTCATCATGTACTATTTACACGACTCTTAAATTCTACCCAATTTTCGAACATATCATCTTGATAGCTCTATATTTTCGGATATTCTGGTAATTTGCCAAATCAAGATCATGCCATTACGATTTTCTTCTTGGAACATTAACTATGTTCATCCAAAAATTCATATCTACGAATTCTGGACCATTATCCGCTTGAATTAAGGTCGACGAAAGCATGAAACTCCGAAATATAATGGAGAATATAAAGCCCGATAACAACCCCGAAATTACAAACCGTGTATATCAATGCGTATAGCAATATAAATACACGGGAGAATGAAAAACACAATAACCCCAAGGTAATGGTAGAAGAAAATAACTTCCTCCGGTGGTAGATGAAAAAGAAGAATGACAGATATGAAAGTTAAGAGTATATCAAGAATCAATATTGGATGAAGCATATTAATGAATGCTTTAAAGTATGAATTGGGGAGAAAGACTAGAAGGTGTGAGCTGTGGAAATAAAGAAACGAAGGGGGTGTATTTATAGTAAAATATCAGACAGAGAAATCGAGACAGATTATCGCATTTAATCAAAGAAGATCCTGATTTCCTTAATCGCCGAAGAATCAAATCTTATTGCAAAGATTTTCTTTAAATCCCATGAATTCTGGAAATCAATCATAACTACGTCATCGGTTAAAACGAATATACGTTTACTCATTTCACTCTCTTGTGATAGCTTCACTTATACTCTTCGCGTAATCAAATTATTTTATCTATATTACTCAATGATGATAAAACTCTATTTATCAACTCATATTCTTCATGAAAACATTTTTATAGTTAGCCATGACGACCTCGATCAAATTTCGGGACGAAATTTCTTTAACGGGTAGGTACTGTGACGACCCGAAAATTTCTGACCAAATTTAAACTTAACCTTTATATGTTTCCGACACGATAAGCAGAATTTGTAATGTTTAATCTCAAAAAGTTTGGAACTACATTCATGTAATCAATTACCCTTTGACCGTGTTCAACGATTCACGAACAATTATGTGTATATAGATATGTATATATAATATATAATATTAACTGAAAACATTAACAAAGTATTAGATATATGATACTTTACATGAACGTATTTGTTTCAATATATTTATCGACAGAATTAAGAGATAATATCAAATGATTGAATTATCAGATATATTATGATATGATTACAGGCCTATGTTATGAGGTCCACTGTGATTTAAGAAATCTATTCTTTTTGACAACATTCGGAAAATGGTAAAGTAATTTATAAGTAAGAACAAACGTGTCAATTAACGGGAACTAGACAAGGGTTAGTGGAAATTCCTGTTTAATTTCCAAGGCATGTTTTATAATATTTTCCTCGTGACCTTGATAAGATAGCTATGTTAACTTTTATTTTATTTAATATGAAAATAAGAACGTGGAGTGTAAATAACTTAGATGTTGGATATCAACAAGTTAAGTAACTCGACATTTTTCATTAAGATAATTTCATACGTTTATTTAACCTTTGGACTCTATCACATGCTTCACCAACAGACTATAATTTAAAAACTTGAAACCTATTATGAATATATATAATCCTACTTTTCTAAAATATTTTATGATATAACGATTTTCATTATTTTAACCTTTTAACAAAATGATTCTTAAATATATTTAGTTTTGGAAAACAAAATTATCATATTTATTTGATTTAGTTTCAAAAGTACAAAAAAAAACTTTTTCAGTTTAAAAAGAACTTTATTATTAAAACGTATATATCTTTTATAAATATCTAGAACCACTTTTGACAACTCATTACTTAACCAGTATGATAAAGATAACGATATTTATATTTTATTTTATTAAATATATATAACGATTTAAATTAATATTATATATATTTATACGCGTATTATACGTACATAGTTTTATAATATTACTATACTTTAACTTTACATTTACTTTACTTTTACTTTACTTTAACTTTAATAATTTATACTTTAATAATTCACTTTAATAATTCATACTTTAATAATTCACTTTAATAATTCATACTTTAATAATTCAAAAATCTATTATAAATAGAATTCAATAGGTTTCATTATTTCATAGAAACTTGAAAATATATTTCTCTAAACTCTCTCAATCGAATTACATATATATATTTACTTAGTATTATTTCAAGATATTATTAGTATACATAAAATACTACGACGGAGTTATATTCAGACGATTTCAAAATAAGTTTTCAAACGGGATAGAGCTAAGGAAATTATGGGTTATAGCTATGGAGGTTATGAGTATTGATCGAGGGTATTGCTCGTGGGGTCAACCTAACGTTTATCATTTTCGTTGCGTCTACGTACTTTCCTGCAATATTGAATCACAATATTGATACGTTCGTGAATCCGAGACAAACCCTGCACTTGTTCAGTGCCGTCATATACATAATTGCTACGAAATACAGTATTGTGAGTTTCATTTGCTCCCTTTTTAATTGCTTTTGCAATATATATTTTTGGGCTGAGAATACATGCGCTGTTTTATAAATGTTTTACGAAATAGGCACAAGTACTAAAACAAATTCTACGTGGGTTTAAACCAGAAATATACCCTTAGCTTGGTAACATTAAACTACTTGTCTATGTACGGTAGGCGCGAATCCTAAAGATAGATCTATTGAGCCTGACAAACCCCATCCTGACTATGGGATGCTTTAGTACTTCGAAGTGATATTAAACACACCTGATCTGGTGTACTTTAGAGGGTAAAACATGAACGTTAAGGCTTGTTACTGGGTGCCTACAACTTATAGAATACTTTTATACACTTGCGAGTGTACGGATATTTATAGAAACTGAAATCTTGTGGTCTATTACTATTATGGAAATGATTGATTATGATAAACTAATGAACTCACCAACCTTTTGGTTGACACTTTAAAGCATGTTTATTCTCAGGTATTAAAGAAATCTTCCGCTGTGCATTAGCTCATTTTAAAGATATTACTTGGAGTCATTCATGACATACTTTGAAAGACGTTGCATTCGAGTCGTTAAGTTCATCAAGATTAATATTAAGTCAATTATAGTTGGATGTAATATGAAATGGTATGCATGCCGTCAATTTTTGATGTAAAGAAAGTTTGTCTTTTAAAAACGAATGCAATGTTTGTAAAACGTATCATATAGAGGTCAAATACCTCGCGATGTAATCAACTATTGTGAATCGTTTATAATGTATATGAACGGGTCCTTTCAATTTGTGTCTTCGCTTTTTGTGTTTGTCGTATGAACGTGTATGTTTGTATCTTCATGTTTTGTGTTTGTACGCGCTCTGCTCTTACCTGGACCTCTTCTTGGTTTTGGGTATGTATGTGTGTGCGGGTTCGTATGAGTTTGTTTAGTTGTAGGATATGTATGTTTGTATGTGTTGGTTTGTATGCATGTTTACGTTTAGGGTTTGGGTTTTTGTTGCTGGCATTGTTATGTTTGTGTTTTTGTGTATGCATGTTTATGTATGTTGGTATGAGTGCATTTATGTTGGCCGGCATGTCTATGGTTGTATGCTCGTATGTTTTTGTATTTATGTATGCGTATGCAGGTATGTTGGTATGTAGTGTTGCATTTCTCGTCATTCCTTGAGCTTCGCACGACAGCCTAAGGTACGTTCCTATATATATATATATATATATATATATATATATATATATATATATATATATATATTATGGCTCTACTAAGTGAGTCAACGGCAAACGTCGATTTATTGACGACTTTACCTCCACTTAGAGCCTAAATTAAACTCCAGGCATGATTTAAAATCCATGAAAATTTGATCTCACCATTTTCATGGCGTCTCGTTTGTATCGTTTATTTTTTTTATTTTTTTTTATTTTTTTTATGTTGTACTCTTTTTTTCTTTCTTTCCTTCCTACTTTCTGGCCGGAGGTCCCTGGAAGCAATCTCTTTATCCGTCGAATAGAGAGAGAAAGGACTTTCTCTACTCTTTGGAGTGTTTCACTCGGGGTGGAGAAATGATTTTTCTTTATTCTAGGATAGAGGAAGGATTGTCTACAATCAACCTCCCCCATACCCCACATATGTGGGATTGGGTATTGTTGTTGTCGTTGTTGTTGTTGTTGTTGTTGTTGTTGTTGTATTTACTGATTTTTTAAAAAAAAATTCTACTTATTGGCCGGAGGTCCACTCGGAAGCAATCTCTTTATCCGTCGAATAGAGAGAGGGATGATTTTCTCTACTTTTGAGACTGTTACACTCTGGGTGGAGAAATGACTTGTTTTTATTCTCGGATAAGGGAAGGATTGTCTACATCTCACCTCCCCCATACACCACTCATGTGGTATTGGGTTTTGTTGTTGTTGTTGTTGTTGTTGTTGTTGTTGTTGTTGTTGTTGTAGTGATGATGATAAA
The DNA here is from genome assembly GCF_046630445.1 of Rutidosis leptorrhynchoides. Lineage (NCBI taxonomy): Eukaryota > Viridiplantae > Streptophyta > Magnoliopsida > Asterales > Asteraceae > Rutidosis > Rutidosis leptorrhynchoides. Next base: position 96,033,509 of record NC_092334.1, on the reverse strand, counting down.
GTTGGGGGGGGGGGGGGGTTCTAAAAAACCTTCAAAGATACTCATAAAGACGAGGTTTGTAAGTGGTCTTATCTGGGCTCGGAATCGAGACGCATGTTAGAAAAAGGGGTTTTTATGAGTTTAAGAAATGCGGTTTGAATCACCTTTCGGCGAGTACTTCCACCGGTGACAGGTTCGAAAACGATAATCTTTTCATTCAAGGCTAATTGTGACGATCGCTCCAAATCCATATGGACGAACACGTCATTCATTGATTTCATTGCGAGGTATTTGACCTCTATATGATACATTTTGTAAACATTGCATTCTTTTGAAAAGGCACACCATAAATGAATATTTAAATCAACGGTTTTCGACATCGGATGATTTGTACATATAGACAATCACCATAAATAATAGTTTACAACAGTATTTTCGTTGACAATGCAGTCAAAATAAGATACATGGTGATGATTTGGTGAATGCAACGTCTCCTTGAAAAATATATCATGTAAGACTCCATGCACATAGCTTGTTTAACATCTAAGCAAACAGCAGAAGACTTCTAGGAAACCTGAGAATAAACATGCTAACAAGTGTCAACACAAAGGTTGGTGAGTTCATAGTTTTAGTGTTTCGCATAATCTGTATATAAAAGTGGATCACAAGATTTCAGTTATTTCATCCAGAAACGTTTATCAAAATATTCTACAAAATTGAGCACCCTGGTAACTAAACTTAACGTATATATAATTTGTACCCTTTGTATAATCATCTTAATAATACACGCAAACCAACGTGTACGCTTCTCAAATAGCATACGTCCGTTAAAAGGCTAGTGCTCTAGCTCGGACGGGGATATCAAACCCTATGGATCCATATATAACTACTCGCGCCCACCAGTTCTTATAACCGGCAGTTACTAGTTACCAAAGCTAAGGGATTTTCGGTTCAAACTCAGTGTAGAATTTAGTATGTACTTGTATCCATTGCGTTTAAAATAAAGTGCATGTATTCTCAGCCCAAAAATATAGATTGCAAAAGCAATTAAAAAGAGTGCAAATGAAACTCACCTTAGCAGCATATAAAGTCGTTCACCAAAATGTGATCGAAACACGGATTACCAAATAACCGTAGATCTCAACCTAGAGAACATATGTTGGTCAATAAATGTCTATCAAGCTAGGTCAGGTCATAGTGTATCACAATCCTAATGCTCGATATTGACATACAAAAGTTATCCAATGTTGTTTCAAAAAGTCAATTTTGACAATAGTTTAACAAAACGAGACGTACCTTATATAAGGATTCATTTACTCGGTTGGTAATATTCAAAAATCTAATTTATCAATCTCGTAAACAAGTTGTTTAAATCTTAATTGTAGATTCAAAAGCAATTTCAATTAACTTCAATCATAATTCAGTTGCTCATATCTTTTAATCCGTTCATCGAAATTATTCGATATCTAAATGAAAAGTTATTGATTTTTCGCCAGCTTTCCAAAAACATGTATATCATATACCTTTTACCAGTAATATATGTATTTAATTCGTGGTACATCATAAACTGTTTAACAAGGAAATTTAGCATACAAGCATGTATAAATATATATACTCGAGCACTAGACATGGATACACAATTATTATATAAAAGATAAAATATAAGTACTTACATATCAACATTGAGATTCAATATTGTAGAAAAGTACGTAGACGTAACGGAGATGATAACACTAGGTTTGACTTGCAAATAATACCCATGAATATTACCCATAACCTCCTTGGCAATAACCCATAATTTCCTTAGCTTTATCCCGCTCATAAAACTATTTTGAAAGTGACACGCTCATGACCTCGTCGTAGTATTTTATGTATAATACTAATAATAATAAGATTAATAACAATATTAATCTTACTAATAATAATAATAATAATAATAATAATAATAATAATAATAATAATAATAATAATAATAATAATAATAATAATAATAATAATAATAATAATAATAATTTTTAAATTAAAACAGAGGCAAATATCTCGAGCTTTATAGGTGTGGCCTGTCCAGGACTGCCATGCGATCGTATGGCCTCCAAGACCATTTCCCATGCGATCGCATGGGATGGATTTCCAGCTCATGATCTTTTAACTTCTAGTTTGTCGACATATTTTTTAATTATTAATATAATATATTTAATTTATATAATTAATTATATATTATATTAAATTCACATACATAGTTGACTTGTAATTTTCGTTCCGATAAGTCGTACTTCGTCACTCGACTTATGTCTCGGTTCCGGTTTTTCGAACGTCCTATCGTATACTGAGAAAACTTGTACTTTACGTTTCGTGAATCGTACCTTTGTCAAAATATAGTCTTAAATCATCCACAAACTATACCACTGTAGCAATTCACTGTAGGAAATCAATTTTTACTGTAGCAATTCACTGTAGCAAAGTCAATTTCACTGTAGCAAATAGTGATTTTCAAAAACACTGTAGCATTTTTGGGTACTGTAGCAATTTGAAAATGTTACTATCGTTTACTAAATAACTTGAAATTATATATATGTATATATCTTTTTAATATATATAAATCAGTTTTTAAATACACATTGAAAGTTATTTATAAATAAATTTTAATAATAAATATTTCAACTTATCATATATATTCAAATAGATATTTAAACCAATAAGTTTAATGTACGGTATCAAATAATTAATACATTGTTACCTTTTCAAGTTATAGTATATATGTATCTATTTACATATAATTGTTCGCGAATCGTCGAAAACAACCGAAGGGTATTTAAATATATAAAAGTAGTTCAAAAATTTTGAGATTCATTTTTACAAACTTTGCTTATCGTGTCGGAAATGTTAATCATACAAAGATTAAGTTTAAATTTGGTCAGAAATTTCCGGGTCATCACACTAATGCAGGTAATGGCGTCGACACCAGCAATATCGACGATAGTTAGTAGAAGTCGTTGTCGTTAGCTTAGTTGGTTGGTTTTTCTTGTTTTTTCAATTCAAGTGTTTGTAGGTCGCGTAGATTGCTAATTCACGGTGAGACTCGAGTTTAGTTATCTTTAGATCGAGTTTTGTCATGGAGGTTAGTTACTTAGTTTGCTGCTTTCGAGCCTCGTCCGCAGTGACGGAAATTGAACTCAACTACATAGGGGTTAATTAGTGACGGGTAAACACACAAAAAAAAAACCTTATTTTTTAGTAATTTTTTTTTCTTATAGAGTAAATTTCTTTTTTTCCGAAAAAGTCATATGGGGCGAGCTCACTCTCAGAGTACCTTAAGTACCGCCGCCACTGGTCGTCTGTGTTTTTTTTTTTTGTATGTGTTCTGTTTTCTTTTCTCTTTCTGAGATCAGTGGCGGATCTAGAATTGGTAGTCACTGGTGTCACCAGTTAAAACTCCCAAAAATTTTCTATTAGATGTCTTATTTCAATGGTGTCACTAAAAAAATGTACAATATTCAATGGTGTCACTAGTTAAAATTCTAAAAAAAAATTCATTACATCACGCATTTCAGTGGTGCCCCGTGCAACCACTGGGGTTATAATAGATCCGCCCCTGTCCGAGATAATCGTTTTTTTTTTTTTTTTAAGAAAAACTTGTACTGTGATTTTCTTCTCACACTTCCGGTCCAAACAATACTGGGCCAGTGGGCCTCTCTTACAATTAGAATTAGAAAAAAAAAATTAATCGGGGTTCATATTTCCGAACCTTAAAACCCTGTATAATTATTAGGTTAACAACCATCACATCCTCTCCACTCCGGCAATTACTTCCCCGTCGGTCATCACCGGCATCTCTCAATTCTCCGACCAAATGACCGGAGCTTCATCAAGGTTCCTTTTTCTATTAACTAATTCAATCTCCTTCCTTCATCACCGCCCATCCACTTTCTTCCGTTTAGCCGGCCGCCGACCTCTCACCACCCTAACCGCCGCCAACAACCACCACCATCTCCATCACAGTCACAAAAATTCACTTATTCCGGTCAAATTCACACAAAATTATTGCTCCAGAGCTACTAACTACTCATTCGAAGATAATAATCATGTTCCCGCTAACGAGCGCCATGTGTCACCGTCTCATCCGTGGCCGGAGTGGTCCCGGTTACTTGAATCTCTATACAATTCTGGTTACTTTGACAGAAAATTCAATGCTGAAGATGATTCCATGACAAATGAGAATTTATCATTTGAATTTGTGGATGCTGCTAATTCGTGCTTGGCATTTGCTCGTGATAGACCTGATATCTTAAGGTTTTGCAATACAAAATTGTTTATACCTACATTATTCTACATATTATATATATACATATATATATACACACACATACAGGGCAGTGGCGTAAACAGAAATTTTTTTTCACCCGGAGCGAAAAAAAAAAATTAAAAACATAGCAACTCTTTGGGGTAAAATATGAAGGTTTTTGGGCAATATATGAATGTTTTTGGGCAGAATTTGGAGGTATTTGGGCAAAATTTGGGGGTTTTTGGGCAAATTTTGGGGGTTTTTGTACAAAATTCGAAGGTTATGGTGCAAAATATGGAGGCTTTGGGGGAAAAAAATTCCACCTATGGCAAAATCGAAAAACCCAAAATTTTTATACTGAAAATTACAGATTTTACAAATCCACTGCGGGGACTGCCCCCTTTGCCCGCACCTGTTTCCGCCACTGCATACAGGGGAGGGTGTTAAAATAATCAAAATTTTATAAAACATAATTTTTTTTAACACCAATCCTTTGTATATGTAGGATTCTACTGCCCAAATTTTTTTTTTTTTTTTTTTTTTTTTTTTTTTTTTTATGATGCATAACTGTAAACACTTTTACTTTATCTATGAAGATTAGATGAATGTTTTTATTTCATTTTTAATTAATTATGTTTCAGGTGGCTTCCAAGGAGGGATATTGAGGTGCTGATTAATGATGGATATCCATTTCTGTTTAAAAGTGCAGAGGAAATTGAAATAAGAATGAGGTCATTTGTACAGGTTGGCTTCATTTAGTGTTTTTTATTCTTCATTGAATAGAGTTGAGTGTGGATTACAATTACATGTGATTTCAACATTTCGTTTGTTGTTATAAATTGAAGGTAGAGGGATCGAATGAAGCAACGTTGGTGGATTTGATGAAGTATATATTGAGTTATGTTAGCAATTTTAATGTTAGTCCTGAAAGAAATGTTAAGGAGGCGACTGAATCGTGTGTTAGAAGGTTGTTGCAAGAGATGGCTAATTTTAGCTACAGGGGCCGAGTATCAGAGCCGTATGAACAAACGTCGAGAAAATTTGGACCAAATATTACTATGAAGAGAGGCGATTGGATATGTGCAAAGTAAGTTACAGCTCTTTTGTGTACGAATTGTTAAAGTTTTTGTTTCATGCTAAAGTTTTTAGCTTTTTTAGTTTTTTTAGTTGGTCGATTTTGTTTAGTTTCTTGATGTACTCGTAGAATGAGATATTAGAGTAAAATGATGAATGAAATGGGAGCTTAATGTATGTGGCTAATCAACTAGTTTTCCTTTAGCTTAAACTTATATAATCGATGTTGTTCGAGCAGATGCAATTTCATGAACTTCGCAAAAAATACTAAATGCCTTGAATGTGAGGAGCTGAGACCGCAAAGTCAGTTGACTAACGGGGAGTGGTATTGTCCTCGGTAAGCATTACTTTAACCATACAGTTACTAGTTTTAAGACCTTGTTACCGAAATGTGATGTAGTGTTATCTTTTTTCTATTTCAGATGTAATTTTTTTAATTACCGAAAGAATGTGGTGTGCTTGAAATGCGAGTGTAGGCGACCCAATGAGGCTGGGCAGACGGATCGTCCCATTGGGCAGACGGATCTTTCGAGTGATAAAGAAGAAAAAATAGACAGATGGTTCAAGAAGATAAAGGATTTGCATGGTCTTGCAGACCAGACAAGTGATACTTCACACGATGAATTGCTAATTCGTAATGAGAAAGATCGTTTTGTGGATAATAAGATGAAAGATCAACAATTTTCTTCATACCGTAACCAAAGACAACACTCAATGGAGCAAGGTAGCACTAGTAGCTTTGCTCCTTTCGTTCCATTTCCACCGGATTATTTCGCCAAAAAAGATGACCCAAAAAACACAGATACCACAGTGAAACCATCTTATACGAATAATGCCACAGTCGATAAGAATTTTTCGCAAGGAACAGAACATCAACCGATAAGAAGCACCGATAATTTGGATTCAAGGTCGTATGTTAGCAACAGAACCATATATAGTGGAGAGACGAATTCGGATTCATATAGTAATCAGTTTAGGAGAAACGATTTTAATCCCGAAGGCAACAGAACCTTATCTAGTGGTAATCAGTTTACCAGAAACGAGCCAAAACCTGAAGGCGACAGAACAAGCAATCAGTTTAGTAGAAATGAGCCTAGACCTGCAGTTAGTCGACAAGTTCCAGAAAGCATGAATGCGAAAAGTGGGTGGACCGGTAAGAGCCTGGAGGGGTCAGCTGTGACAGAACCGGACCCACTGGACATGTCAGAAGAGGCCAAGGCAGAAAGATGGTTCAAACGTGTTGCGCAGATTAAGGACATATCCGAGTTAAGTCAAATACCTGATGAAGATTTTCCGTCGATAATGCCGATGCGTAAAGGGGTGAATCGGTTTGTTGTGAGTAAGAGGAAAACACCATTAGAAAGGAGATTAACATCTCCTCAGTACAGAAAGAATCTTAGAATTGTGAGCTCTGATCCCATAAAAAAGGATGGTGATGATGATAACTGAACTATAGAGGTTGAATGTATGTTGCCATTTTTTTGCTTTATAATTATGTTTCTGGTAGAGCAAGTCTCATTTGCCTACTATGTGATAACTGTTGAATCGGAACCTGATTCTTATAGAACTAGTTTTCCCTATGTTAACTTGGAAGAAAATGAATGCAACTGATAATAGACATTTGATTCAACTCCTGCAAACGACTTACAACAGGTGAAAGAGCTTGGTTAAGAGTCATCTTTGTGTTAACAAGTGTCAAAAGTCTTCTAAAGTCATGTTGACTTCTTATGTATTGGTTCACAATAACAATAAAGGATATTGTCAAAAAAAAAAAAAAAAGTATGTGTATTTCCATATATTGTTAAGAGAAAATGAGTCAAATGTGTTCTTCATCATTACCTCTTTGTGACACATCAATTGGGTTCCCACCCCACCTCTAAGTTAACTATTTCAGATCTCTATCCCTTTGTTTCTCTCAACGCCGTTTAGCCAAACCTAGTTTTTCTCTCACCACGCATCCCCACCCAAACGACTTACGGAGTAATAAATAATGGGTTTATATTGTAAGAAAGTACATTATGCTCTTAGATTAATTTTGGTGAGCTAATTGTGGTGGAGGTGAATTACCATTTTGCCGCGTGAAAAGTAACTTCCATGCCTTTGTTCACATGAATATTTTGATAATTATGCATTTTAATTTTTTTAACAAATTTTTTTACATCCTTTTTCTTTGAAGATAAGTATTTGGAATCACTAATTGAGGAATAACCCACCACTCAATCATTTTTTACGCGCACACACGCTTTCGAGCGAAAGCTCATACCGCATTACAGGAACTTGATCCTTAAACCATCTCGATGGGCAGAAGGAACGGGTTGAAATCCTGGTATATGGGTCGATAAAACCTTCCCGGAGTCGCTCCATAAATTGGGTAAATACCCAAAAAAGATTAAGAGAGGGGTCTCGAACTTTGGACCGTCCACCTCCATCCAACACGAGTTAGATGTACCAAGTGTTGCAAAAGTTGGCCGACTTGGCCGACGCGTCATTTTTTTTTTTGGCATGTCCTACGCGTCGTGGCTAAAACACGGTCGGCGGTAAAAATTCGGTCAAAGTCGGAAAAAGTCGGTCAAATTCGATCAAACGTGGTCAAAGTTGGTCAAAGTCGGTCAAAGTAATAAATATTATATTTTTATTTTGTAATATTGTTAATAATTATTAATTGTTCATGTTTATTGTAATATACGTAGTAGTTTATATTTTTAGATTCAATTTCTATATAATATTATATATAAATATATATTTAATACTGTAAAACTATTTTAAAAAGTCAACGTTGGTCAACGCGCGACACGTCGTCTTCGTTGCGTCCCTGTCTCGACCGAATCGTCCTCCAAGATCCCGACCGACGCGTCCACGACTCGCGTCTTTTACAACCTTGGGTGTACCACTAAGCGAGAAGGGTGGGTACTTGAAATTTTTTCCCCCTCCAAGGCCCAAGTTAATAAATGTGTTGCTGGCACGCTGCCTACTTTAGTTGACCAAGTTTTGAAACGACAAAATATAAAACGAAACGACAAATGGGGCTTACGCTGTTATGTATAATAGAATTTCAAAATTTTTAGTTTCTTTAAAAAAATTTTACCCTTTATTTTCTTACGTTCGATTCACGGATTCGACCACCCCAATCTTTATTGTTCAATTCACGGACTCAACCACCCCGCGACGAAGCACAGAATTTTATCCCTCGTTTGTAATCAAATTTGACTTTCTTACGTTCGATTCACGGATTTGACCACCCCAATCTTTATTCGACCACCCCAATCTTTATTGTTCAATTCACGGACTCAACCACCCCGCGACGAAGCGCAGAATTTTATCCCTCGTTTGTAATCAAATTTGACGCATTACTTATTTACTTATGTACAATTTTTTTATTAAGAAAAAGGATGCATTGTTAAGCAGACAAGTGTTTTGAATCTTTAGTCTTAACATCGATTCATCCAAGTTACCAGTATTCCATATATAATCAGAAACAAAACGAGTCAAACGTATAAATAAACTACATCTCATAAGTCATAATGTCAACTTATACATGTATTAATCTCACAAGGTGTAATCACTTTCGTTGTTTGGGAAAATGCAGCTTGATCAAAGTAGGAAGTTCACTTAGCTCCACCTGAGTTTTGCCCAACAATATGCTCTTCAGTTTTTCATCACAATGAACTATGTTTTTGTTCTTTGGATCCTGAAGTATAACATATCAATATCCATTATTAGTAACAAGCACCTGGGTATCAAACACAAAACCACAGATAATAATGATTAACAAATAAGACAGACAATGAAAAATTATAATCTTTAGGTTTTAACCATTCCCATAATTATTTGAAGGTTAAAAGATAGCAACATAAGCATAATAAGTGAAACAGCCAGATATATGAAAGCTCTGTTCTTTATGTTCAACTAATGCCATATCTATCTGAGACTACTACCTGGAGGTTCATTCTTTAAAGGCAAGGTGGGTTAGACCACTTGACCTAAAAAAAATTTCATTGTTGTAGATGTCTTGATTATCATGTTGACAATAACAATCTAATTGGTATATGAAATGATGATTTAGGAGGTTACTAGTTAGTTACATAAAGAATAAACTTTCGGTTATCAGCCCGTTTACAAGTGCTTTTTATAGCAAAACTTTCAATATCATTTGCATTATGGAAAAATCTATTAATTTACTCATTCGAAAGTACATGGGTCAAAACTGAAACCTTCATCGACGGCACTTCATGGCAGTTTTCATTCTATTTGCAGGGCTTGAATAGTTTGTAAAACCGATACTGGCTATCTGATAACGCTGTAACTACAGAGTCTAATCCCAGTGTAACATTCTTTTTAAATTTTAGCTTTTCATTGAAATTGTTGCAAATTCTGTCAGTGTATTAGTGTTTTCCCAGCTTTAATGAAACGGTAGTTCGTGTCTTAAAAACGTAAAATTTTGGCAACAAGTTTTATGGTGCAAAATGTCAATGACAAAAAATTGAGAAGATCAGTACATACCTGAAGATTATTATCTTTTATGTAGGACCAAATGCGCCGAAAACAACCTAGTCTAGAACATTGAGACTGTCCAACAAACTCTCTAAGTGTTGAAGGCAAGTTAACAAGATCAATCAAAGTTGCAAGCTTCTTCGGGTTATCAGTGATAACCTTCTTCATCCTTTGTAGTAACATTATCACTGTTGACAACCAAAACCAATAAGATCATTGTTATAATCATCCAAATTCAGCATAAACTATAAACACACAGCAAGTGATCACTGTTATAAAACTTTTATGGCATTTATATTCATACAAACACTACAAAAACTCAATTCAATAGAACCAATAACGTTTTTTTCTTTGAGAAATTTCATTGAACACTTGGTGTGCAACCGTGGATTCCATTTCCATCATTTGCAACATGCAAACCATGAAATAACAACTACAAAAGAATTAATATATATGATGCAGGTGTTTAAATTAACAAGAAACTGAATGTTGATGGAGTAATATTTTATAATAACTACATGAGAGTTTTAATAATAGTACAACAAATTGAGCAGCTACAAGCTTACAATAGTTAACAAAGTTTATAAATTACAATCATACCGTAGATGAGTTGTATTGATACGATGCTTATTCAGTTACAAATAAATATGTGTTCGCCGGAATCGTCTCCGGTAAGTTGTTCAAAGGAGAAGGAAAGGGGTTTGTGGGACGGTTATTTGCAATTTTTTCATTGTAATAATTTGAAAACTAACCACTAAAGTTTACACATGTTTTTATAAAGGACACAAAACTTTCTTTTTTTCTCTAAAATAACACAAACTCATATAGAAACGAAAATGCTTTAAAAAAAAAAGTTCTTAACCAAAAGAAAAAAAACCACAAGTAAAGCGCGCCCGATCTATACCTACGAAACACAAACGTTCTAAAGCAATAAGCCATCGGAAAAAAAAAACCATCAACACAAAGCCATTTAATTATACCGGTGAATGGTTACGATGTTTTTTGCCAGAAAAATTAATTTATCTTTAATCGAGACCCTCATTCATTATGTTAACACCTATTTCCTTATGAGATAAGGCTTAGTATGTCAACAAGAGACCAGAAGTGATCTAGCTTTTAGGAGGGCGGAATGTTGCCGATTGATTTTTACCCTCGGGAAATAATCCCTGCAGACCCGGTACACAAGTGTAAGAACTTGTGGGGTGGCTTAATCAATCTGTCGTCCGCAGAGCGTATAAGTGCTAGCCGGATGACTTCTAGTGAGAGAAAGTAGAGAGAGAAAGAGAGAAGTGAAGTCTCAGCTCTCAAAGTTGTCAGAATGTCTGAACTGTGTAAAATGACGACCCAAGGGGTCTATTTATAGTGTTAGATCCACCAGATTGCTCAGGGACACGTGTCAGATGATGATACGTTCTGTTACTCACGGTCCAAAATTTATGCTGAAAGTGTCGTTCTCCGGCGAGGGCTTACACGCTAGGCGGCCTTCAGGGCTTACGCATGACGGAGCAGCCTGTACAGCGGAGAACGCTGGACGGATAATTCCACAAAACTGTTGTTTCCAGCCTTCCTGATGCTATTTTTATGCAACCATTATGCCTTTTATGTGTGTATACGATAGGATACACCATTAAGTCCCCCCAGTTTAAGGACTTTAAGCATTTGAAAAATGATTAAGTTGTTAAACTTTTGATAACGCATGCCAACCAAAATCTTCACATTTCACCTTTTCCTTTCGCATTGGTAATCACACCACAGGCATTAAATGATAGGCGAATTTTACTGACAACATGATGATTGCTAAAATATCGCACGCGCCTCTTAGCTGTAAAAGGACTCTTCGATGTACTCACCTTTTTATCTTGTCCTTACACGTGTGTGGCTGAAAACAAAACCTCCAATTCACCATTAACTACAGCTGTTATATCTTCTTACTTTTAACCATCATAAACCCTAGCCGATAATTCGCCTTTACAACTTCCTTCTACAGTATTCATCTTCTTCCATTAATACCTTCTTTATTTTCTGTTTCATTAGAACATTAATGGCGGCCATAAAGGATGTTGCAGCTATTCCTAGCAGAGTAAATGAGAGATATTTAAGCGAGCTACTGCAACATTTTCCTAGATTAGCTGGTGTTGAACCAGTGATTCCTGCAATTAATGCCAGAGCCTGTTCACCGCCCCCTGGCAAAGTTGCCATTTATGGCCATTCAATCTTCATATTTTGCTTACGTTTACCATTTACACCCTTCTTCTTAGAAGTTTGCAGATTTTTCGGTGTTGCTGTTGGTCAATTCGAACCAGCATCAATTCGAAAGATCTTGATTTTAGAAATGTATTATCACGCAAGGAAAATTGAGCCATCAATTCGAATATTTTGTCATCTGGTACGCATAGCACGCCATGAAAATGGTTGGTTTACATTCAATAAAGTTCATGGGTTTCTGAAACCTGCAGTTGATCATCCTGGCGATAACTGGTATGCTTCATTTATTTTCATAAATGAAGATGTAATTGATAAACAATACTCAGCTACTCGAGTATGGCGCAAATATTCGCATAACATTTCTGTTACCTTTCCAAAACTCGTCACCAAAGAAAATCTTTTGTTTAAGAAGATTAAAGCTGAACAAATTAATGATATTAAATATGGGGAACACATGCTTTCGCTGACATCCATGAGCCAAGATTGGGATATCTCTCAAGGTTATGCTTGTATTCTTGCTGGGAAAAAGAGTAAGCATTTACTTTTGCTATATATGCTTAAATAAAATGTTCTTCTGTATCTATCCATTTAATCACTGTGACGCTTTAACTTTTTGCAGAAATTACTCCGCTTACCGCTATGCGATCATCATGTTATTCACAGCTTACTTTTAGCACTGAGAAAATTATTGATGATACCCCCAAAACAGATGAAGTGAGGGAGGAGGAAGATGAAGAAGAAGAAGAAGAAGAAGACATAGGTATGAATCGGATTGCCTCTAGAGAACGTCGTACCTCGGGTAATGAAAATGACAACACTGAATTATGCAAAATTCCATACCAAAACCTGTACTTGTTTTCTTACATACCCGGTACTGGTGGATTTTATAATCCAAACCCTTCCTTATATTTTATGCCACCTTTGAAATGTTGCGAAGCATATTGGAACTCTTTTATAAGTAACAATTTTCCTTTATCTCCAACAGCTAGTGCACCACATCAAGACACTATCTTAGTAACTCTTCCGCCTTCCGCCAAGAGGAGAAGAACTGGTCAAATTCCTTCGTCATCTGCACAACAGGGAGCTGGCCCTAGTTCTTCTCAACAACAAATTACGCTTCCGAATCTTGACACAAACATGCTCTCTTCTCTTTTAAAAGGACCACCACATTCGTATGAAGATTTCATGACTTTTCTGAATGCCATGGTGTGTCCTTCACTAGCGCAATTTTTTAGCAACTTATCTGATGCAGATGCCAAGAAAGTTAAGGCACAAAGCATTATTCTGAACATTGTTTCTGGTTTGAATGACCTTCAACGCCTATCTGATTTGCAGAACAGTGAAGTCACTACAAATAAGGAGCTATCTGCTGAAAAAGAGAAAGTAACCAAGGCTGAACGAATAGCCACAGAGATGAAGAGGGAATACGAGACAATGAAGAGGCATTATGAAAATTGCAACAGTTAGAGGGCGGAATATAAGGAGCAAGTTAAAGTACTATCCTTCAGAGAAACACGGCATCTGAGCAAAATTGATGAACTAGTGAAGGAGAAAGAAAAATTAGTTGAGGAAAATAACATATTGAAGGAACAGCTTAAAGCCAAAGAGGAGAACGAAAAACGAATGATAACTGGCATTCCTGCACTTGTAGAGTGTGTCTTTAACTGTCAGGCACTGTCTCACAGAATCCGTGAGTTTGTCCGCCTTGCAAAATCTGCTGAACGGTTAAATTTTTTCAACTTTATGAAGAAAAAACTACCAGAACTTCCAAATCCTCTTCCTGAGGTAATCACATCAAAAATTAATGAAAATGCTATTTTAGAAGCTGATGAAGCCGGTGCCTCAATAGAAAATATAAAGTTTTCTGATCTTGAAAATCTGTGTAAAAGGCCGGATGTAACAATAGATGATGTATTGAATTACACTCCACATAATGAATAAAACATTATGTTTTTATACATCTGTTTTTACATAACGTTTAATATTGCATTTAGTTATGTATATTAGAAAGATATGATGTAACTTAGTAAGATTATTGTACTGAACAATGTTCAAGATACTGAGATTGTACGTTGCAATCATTATAGTTATGAATATTAAAAACATATTCTCCGCCATACGCCTTCCGTCATGAAATTCATGAGGAAAAGTTATGAATTATTTTCGCCTTTAGATATTTTGCTGGACATTATGATCCGTTTTCTGTTTTGATTTGTATTTTGTGTATATGTGTCATGACATTTTTTGTAGATTCGTTTCATCGCTTCGGTGTTTTAGTGAGTTCTACATGTCTCACTATCGATACAACCATTTTGAGTATGATTGTACTTCTACCACCGAAAGGCTCTCTTTCTTTCTGCGGGTAGGGATGACACACAGCTATGTGACACCTGGGCTAAAAAATCCTTGGCCGGATAAAATTTGAAAAATATTGCCATAAGAATAATTGCTATTATTCATATTTTTTAAAGAAATTTTTACATTTATGACTATATCTCATGCATTTGACAGTTGATCAAGCTGTCCATGCATATAGTGCTACGCATAAAATTTCTTTAAATTCATTGCATTCCAAGCACTTTCATATTGCTCGCCGGAAGGCGCAGCAAGCATGTAGGATCCGTTCTGATTTACTTTCGTGACCTTATAAGGTCCTTCCCATTTTGGGGCTAGCTTTCCAAATTTGATTTGCCTGCTTGCTTCATTATCACGTAGTACTAAATCACCTACTTCAAATTGCACATGCTGCACTTTCTTGTTATAATATTTTGCCATTTTATGTTTGTGATCCGCTTGCCGGATGGCGGCCATCAACCTTCTTTTCTCCAATAAATTGAGATTCTCTCTTAACGCCTCAGAATTAACCTCAATATCAAATGCCATAATGCGTTGCGTTGGCACACATATCTCAGCCGGTATCACTACCTCTGTTCCATACACCAGACTGAAAGGTGTTTCCCCCGTGCTCCGCTTTGGCGTCGTCCGGTGTGCCCACAATACATTTGGCAATTCATCCACCCATCCAGTTTGACTTAGACCTAATCGTGCCTTAATGCCAGCAACAATTTCCTTGTTTGTAACCTCCACTTGTCCGTTCGCTTGAGGATGAGCAACATATGTAAAATTTTGTTTGATGCCCAGCTCTTCACACCAACTCCGAAATGGATTTTCTGCAAATTGCTTGCCGTTATCGCTAACTATTTCATTTGGCACCCCATAACGGCATATAATATCATGACAAACAAATTTCTTGACATTTTCTCCTGTGATTTTTGCTAAAGCCTTTGCTTCAACCCATTTCGTGAAAAAATCGATTGCTACCACCAAGAACTTAGCATTACCAGTGCTCCTATTGAATGGCCCCACAATGTCAATAGCCCATTTACATAACGACCAAGCGGATGATACCGGTATCAAGTCATACTTTGGAAGACGCTGAATTGTTCCATGCATCTGAAAATTCTCACATGTTTTGATGATTTCTGCAACATCCCGATAAAGTGAAGGCCAAAAATACCCTTGTCGCATGATCCGTGACGCCACAGTACGGAAACCGGAATGTTGCGAACAGACTCCTTCATGCATTTCTTTGACCACCTTTAACGCTTCATCATCGGTTAGACACCTTAACAACGGACCATTGTATGATTTTCGATAAAGGACGCCACTAACTATTTCATACATTGGTGCAGTCATTCTTATTCTTCTTGCTTCCGCCTTATCAACAGGTAACCATCCGTCATGCAAATATCTCAAATACGGAGTCATCCAAGTTTCCTTAGCTTCTTCAACTATTGCAATAATTGGTTTTCCATGTATTGATTTCTCCTTAAGTTCTTCAACCAACACTCGTTTGTGCAAATGATCAAATGTTAACGTGGCTAACTTGCTCAAAACATCAGCTTTTTTGTTCTTATTTCGAGGGATTTGCACGACTTCAAGGTTATCAAATTTCTTTGAAATTGCTTCCACCAACTTTACATATTGCCTCATGGATGCATCCCTTGCATCGAATGTTCCATTAACCTGCTGGGCAACAATTTGAGAATCAACATACGCTCGTAAATTTGTTATGCCCATTTCTACCGCTATGCGGAGGCCGGAGAGTAATGCCTCATACTCTGCTTCATTGTTTGAAGCATAAAAACAGAATTTCAGTGCATAAGTATATTCTTCAGCGTCTGGACTTGTTAAAACTAGCCCTGCACCTGTTCCCTCTTCACTGGATGCCCCATCAGTGTGTAACTCCCACTCATGTTGTGATGGTGCCATTTTGTTGTCATACTCTACTTTTTCATTTGTCTCCAAGAGGAAATCTGCCAAAATTTGCCCTTTAACTGCATTTCGAGGAGCAAAATTGATTTCATACTCCCCCAACTCGATGGCCCATTTTGCTAAACGGCCAGATGATTCTGGGCGTCGGAGTATTTGCTTCAATGGTTGATCTGTCAACACTAAGATGGGATGACCTTGAAAATATCTTCGTAGACGTCGTGCAGTATGCACAAGGGCATAAACCATTCGGTGAAGTGGTGGATAATTTGTTTCACTAAGCTGCAACACCTTGCTAACAAAATATATGGGCATTTGCACGCCGCTCCGTTCTGCGATTAGAACAGAACTTATTGCTTCCTTTGAGACAGCTAAGTATAAAATTAGGGTTTCCCCCTCTTTTGGTGCTGTTAACGTAGGTAATGTTTTTAACAACTGCTTGATCTCTTGGAATGCATTTTCGGCTTCCGCCGTCCACATAAAATCTTTTTTATTCAAACAGCCCTTTAACACCTTCATGAATGGAAGTGACTTTTCAGCTGCTCTGGACAAGAATCTTGTTAATGCTGCTAGACATCCATGTAACCGTTGAACATCCTTCTTGCTAGTTGGTGACTTCATATCTTCAATTGCTTGAATTTTCTTAGGATTAGCTTTAATTCCATGTTCTGTGACAATATGACCTAAGAATTTTCCCTCTTCCACACCAAACGTGCACTTCTTGGGATTTAATTTCATGTTAATTTTTCGCAGAGATGCAAAAGTTTCCTGTATATCTCGTAACATCTTTTCTTCAGTATGACTTTTGATGACAATGTCATCAACGTAAGCTTCTAAGTTTCGCCCAATTTGATCCTTAAACGCCATATCAATAAGTCGTTGATATGTTGCTCCTGCATTCTTCAAACCAAAAGGCATTTTCATATAACAGAATATGCCTTCCGTTGTGAAAAGCCGTTTTGTCTTCATCCTTTAAAGCCATCGGGATTTGATGATATCCCTTAGCTGCATCTAGAAAACATTTGAATCGATATCCTGCTAATGATTCAACCTTCCAATCAATTTCAGGTAAAGGATAATTATCCTTTGGACATGCTTTATTGATATCCGTGAAATCCACACACATCCGCCATGAATTATCCGGTTTCCTAACCATGACCGGATTGGCTACCCATGTCTGATATTTAACTTCTCGCAAGATCCTAGCATCTACCAAACTTCGTACCTCATCACGAAGGAACTTGATTCTTTCTGGCGCCATGCCACGCTTTTTCTGACAAACAGGATGTACATTGGGGTTCACATTTAGCCTATGCTCTGCAATTTCCCTTGGAACACCGGTCATATCAGACGGCTGCCATGCAAAAACGTCTAAATTTGTTGTCAAAATATTGTATAATTTTTCTCTACATTCAGTGGACAACGTATGCCCAATTATGATTTTCTGATCTGGAAATTTAAGATTTGGTGAAATTGACCCATCATCGTGTATGATTGGCTTAATTACTGCCTTTGTTACTTGGGCACACTCAATTGACTTCTGCCGTTCTGCATATAACGTTGCCACTCCGCCTGGTGTTGGAAACTTCATCATACCATGTACAGTTGACGTTACAGCTCCAAACGTCATTAAAGCAGTTCTTCCCAAAATTATGTTGTACTGTGAATTTGCTTTAACTACCAAGAACTCAATGTTGGCTGTACGTCTTAGGGGTGGCTTGCCCTAGGTTACTTCAAGCAAAATACTTCCCTCAGACCACGATGGCTCACTTGTAAAACTTGCCAACGGCACATATGTTTCCTTCATTCCTACTTGCACATCTTTTGTGACGATCGCTCCAAATCCATATGGACGAACACGTCATTCATTGATTTCATTGCGAGGTATTTGACCTCTATATGATACGTTTTGTAAACATTGCATTCTTTTGAAAAGGCAAACCATAAATGAATATTTAAATCAAAGGTTTTCGACATCTGATGATTTTTTACATATAGACAATCACCATAAATAATAGTTTACAACAGTATTTCCGTTGACAATGCAGTCAAAATAAGATGCATGGTGATGATTTGGTGAATGCAACGTCTCCTTGAAAAATATGTCATGTAAGACTCCATGCACATAGCTTGTTTAACATCTAAGCAAACAGCGGAAGACTTCTAGAAAACCTGAGAATAAACATGCTAACAAGTGTCAACACAAAGGTTGGTGAGTTCATAGTTTTATTGTTTCATATAATCTGTATATAAAGGTGGATCACAAGATTTCAGTTGTTTCATCCAGAAACGTTTATCAAAATATTCTACGAAATTGAGCACCCTGGTAACTAAACTTTAACGTATATATAATTTGTACCCTTTGTATAATCATCTTAATAATACACGCAAACCAACGTGTACGCTTCTCAAATAGCATACGTCCGTTAAAAGGCTAGCGCTCTAGCTCGGATGGGGATGTCAAGCCCTATGGATCCATATACAATTATTCGCGCCCACCAGTCCATATCCTATGTACTGGCAGCTACTAGTTACCAAAGCTAAGGGATTTTCAGTTTAACTCAGTGTAGAATTTAGTATGTACTTGTGTCCATTGTGTTTAAAATAAAGTGCATGTATTCTCAGCCCAAAAATATAGATTGCAAAAGCAATTAAAAAGGGAGCAAATGAAACTCACGCATATATATATTGTAAATCAGTTAATAAAGGATTTGCATGTATTCTCAGCCCAAAAATGTAGAGAGTAAAAGGGATCATATGAAACTCACACATTTAAATATTGTAAAATAGTTAATAAGCATTTGCATGTATTCTCAGCCCAAAAATGTAAAGAGTAAAAAGGGACAGATGAAACTCACCTTAGCAGCATATAAAGTCGTTCACCACAATGTGACCGAAACTCGAATTACCAAATAACCGTAGATCTCAACCTAGAGAACATATGTTGGTCAATAAATGTCTATCAAGCTAGGTCAGGTCATAGTGTATCACAATCCTAATGCTCGATATCGACATACAAAAGTTATCCAAAGTCGTTTCAAAAAGTCAATTTTGACAGTTGTTTAACAAAACGAGACGTACCTTATATAAGGATTCATTTACTCGGTTGGTAATGTTCAAAAATCCAATTTATCAATCTCGTAAACAAGTTATTTAAATCTTAATTGTAAATTCAAAAGCAATTTCAATTAACGTTAATCATAATTCAGTTGATCATATCTTTTAATCCGTTCATCGAAATTATTCGATATCTAAATGAAAAGTTATTGATTTTTCGCCAGCTTTCCAAAAACATGCATATCATATACCTTTTACCAGTAATATATGTAATTAATTCGTGATTCATTATAAACTGTTTAACGACGAAATTTAGCATACTCGTATGTATAAATATATATACTCGAGCACTAGACATGGATACATAATTAATATATAAAAGATAAGATATGAGTGCTTACGTATCAGTATTGAGATTCAATATTGTAGGAAAGTACGTAGACGTAACGGAGATGATAAACACTAGGTTTGATTCATAAATATACCCCCGAACATTACCCATAATTTTCTTAGCTCTATCCCGCTTGAAAACCATTTTGAAAATAACCCACTCGTGACCTCGTCGTAGTATTTTATGTATAATACATAATTAATAATACTAATAATAATAAGATTAATAATAATATTAATCTTAATAATATAAATAATAATAATAATAATAATAATAATAATAATAAAATAAATTAAATAAATATTATGGAGTAATAATACTAGAGAAAGAGAGATAGATTCTGAGCCAAAAATCGTGCAATTTATAGAACCTTTTCTGAAAAAGTACCTCATGCGATCGCATGGGATTTGTGCTTCAAGGCCATGCGATCGCATGGCCCTCTGATCCAGCTCACAAACTTTTAACTTTTTGTTTGTCGACATAATTTTATATAATATATTTAATTTATATAATTAATTATATATTATATTAAATTCACATGCATAGTTGATTTGTAATTTTTGTTCCGATAATTCGTACGTCATCACTCGACTTATGTCCCGGTTCCGGTTTTTCAAATGTCCTTTCGTACGCTGAGAAAACTTGTATTTTACATTTCGTGTCACGTACCTTTGTCAAAATATAGCCTTAAATTATCCCTAAACTATACCACTCAAAGTATATCTTAAACTTTCGAGTATTTTGATCATTTACTTCTATAAATCATCGTCTCGCTATTTGTTAATATATATATAATAACAATTCGTTTTTATGACCAAGTTAATATTATATTTTATCGTATTGTTAAATATATATTTTCAATATTAATAAACACGTTTTAAAATACATATCGCAAGTTACTCATATATCTAATTCCAACAGTTGATATTCCTTATTATTGTATGTGTTCAAATTACGTTATTTAAACAAACACTTTACCATTTATTCCGAATACCGTTAATAATGAATGATTTCCCAAATCAACGTGGACCTTACAACAGAGACCCGTAATAATATCATAATCCTTAAGGGACTCAATAATTATCTTTTAATTCAATCGTTTGGCATAATCTTTTAACTCTGTATCTAAATATATCAATTAGATAATCAAACCAATAAGTTTAATGCACAGTATCATATACTCAACACTTTGTTATGTTTTAAAGTTATGGTATATATATGTATCTATTTACATAAAATTGTTCGCGAATCGTTGAGAACAATCGAAAGGTAATTGAATAGTTCAAAAATTTTGAGATTCAACTTTACAGACTTTGCTTATCGTATCGGAAACGTTAAAGATTAAGTTTAAATTTGATCAGAAATTTCCGGGTCATCACAGTACCTACCCGTTAAAGAAATTTCGTCCCGAAATTTGAGTGAGGTCGTCATGGCTGACAATAAAAATGTTTTCATGACGAATATGAGTTGGTAAATAGAATTTTATCACCATTGAATAATACGGATAAAACAATCCGATTACTCGAAGCGTATGAGAGAAGTTATCATAATAGAGTGAAATGGAGAATAGAGATTCGTCTTATCTCTTGATGTAGTAACGATTGATTTCCAGAATTTAAGGAATAGGAAATCTTCATAATTTAAATAAGATTTGATTCTTCGGAATTTAAGGAAATCGGGATTTCCTTTGATTAAATGCGTAATCTGCCTCGATTGCTATGTCTGATATTTTTCTATAAATTAACCTTTTCCGTTTCATTCATTTTTACCACTCTTATAATCTTCTTTCTTATTTCATACATCCCAATAGATTGTGAAAATGCTTAATCCAGTTCTGATTCTTGATATTTTTCTGGCTAGCGTATCCTTCATTCTTCTTTTTCATCTGCCACCAGAGGAAGTTATTTTCTTCTACTATTACCTTGGGGTTATAGTGTTTTTCATTCTCCCGTGTCTTTATATTGCTATACGCATTGATATACACGGTTTGTAATTTCGGGGTTGTTATCGGGCTTTATGTTCTACATTATATTTCGGAGCTTCATGCTTTCGTTTTCTCTTCCCGACCTTAAGTCAAGCGAATAATGGTCCAGAATTCGTAGGTATGAATTTCAGAATAAACATAATTAATGTTCTAAGAAAGAAACGGTAATGGCACAATCCGACTTGTCAAATTACCAGAATATTCGAAAAAGACCGAATCATCAAGAAATATATTTTCTTGATATATTTAGAGATTATATAGAATGAAAGAGTTATGTAACATGGTTTATGATGAGGGTGTGATCTGTGAACCTTTGTCACGTTCCATTAGAAACTCAACATGACTTACTGTAATATAATCACGTTGATCAAGTGTCATTATATTATACTAACTCATGCTTCAGTTCCCAACATTACTTCAAAACATCCATTTTTTTCGAATTTTTCAGATTTTAGAAACTAAAATAGTTTCTTTTATGATGTAACACAGATAGCGTGAAGAGATAAATGATTTCAGATAAGAATAGTTATGAAAATATCTTCAGAAATATGGAGGATATTTATAATGGAAGATACGATGATATCTTAGAATTTCTAATATCAGAGGATGATGCGGAAAATCTGTCTGTGAAGGTTTAGAATAAGAAGTAAGGTTCTTACTAATGGTTTCAGCAGACACTGAATCATTTGGATTCTTTGAAGGTAGATTTCGTCCTTGTGATTTGTCTACAGCTTCCTTCATACTTTGCTCAACCCGTTTTTCAGTTCCAAACCTTCTCTTTTTCTGTGCTTTTCCAACACACTACTCTTTATCATCAAACTTTCGACTGTTAAAGTCGTTTACAGTTTTTGCTGCTTCATCAGCATTTTTCCAAAATTCGGAGAACTAGTTTCGTAGTTTGGGGTGTTTTTCAGAAACTTCACATTCGAAATATGTAAGTCTAGAAGATAGATGTTATATATATATATAACTGTTGTCGTAGAAAATGCTGCGAGATTCAAAATACTGATTGCTAATTCTCGGTGATTGGTATGGAAATTATTGTTACAAGATGTGGATGAGTACATGATAGGGTTTCAATGAGTATAAGGATTTTTCGAAAGGTCAAGGATTAATAAAGTTGTTTGGTAAATTTACTGCTAATGTGGTGGAACATGAAAGGTTCTCCAGTAACAAAATGTATATATCAAGGTTACAATAAAGCTTAATCTGAAAAGTTGAAGTTGTCTGGTTGGAAGTGTGATAAAACTGGATACTTTGAAAAGAAATTGCAAGATTATTTTCGGTAATAACAATGCTAAAGGATCTTTCACCGTTTTGAAGTCAAAGTATAGCTTTGAAAGATGTAGAGATCTAAGAATGATGTCACTTGTTAAATCTTGACTTGGATTCTGCTCCGTCAATATCAGAATATGTAATTGAATTTGTATGGAAACGATTGTATATCGCTGTGAGCATAGTTAATAATTTTTGAATCAAAGTTGAAGAATGTACAATATAACATATTAATTGTGAACTTATATATTTCCCGAGTATTACCTACCCGTTAAAGATTTCACAATTAATACTTTGTACAAAAGAATTTTTATTACCGTTTTTATGAAAATATATGTATGTATATTTTTTTCAGATGTAATACAGATTTAATGAGTTAATATCATATTAAGCTCATTTGATTTTCGGCTTGAATTAGAAATGAATAATCTCTAAAATATTAAAGATTACATAATCTTTGTGGAGTATTTCGCTAATGAAATCAATACTTCATTATTTATTTTTATTGATATTCCTTGGTGAAGGGTGTTGATATTCGTGGAATTCTTGCAAACTTCGCAAGGTGCAAATGATGTTTTCTAGAAAGTTTCGAGTGCATCGAAGATGAAAGTGTAAAATCAACCATATTATTGAATAATACACTTGGTTTATTATGAAACGGAATTCTTTGGATTGAAACAGAGATTGTAGTTACCGAAGGTTAAGTTGTTAACGAAGGATGTACATCATAGCATATTAGTAATATGAATTTAACCGAGTAGTACCTACCAGTTAAGATTCACACGTAATAGCTTAGTACGAAAAGATTTATTTTGATTTCAAAATTCATATATATTAAATATACATAAAATTTCTTCAGGGGAAATAAGTTAATACTTCATCGGTTATTGTTGCTGGTATTTCTTGGTAACTACGATGCGTATGACGTTGATGTTCAAGGTACATATTGTGATGTTGAGGCTTGCGGTGCGGATGTTGTTGGTGGTGGTAATTGTACTGTTGGTGTTGTTGTCGGTGGTACTGTTGATGCCGGAGATTCTGCTGGTGCTTGTAACCTTTGTACCATATTCTCCAAAGCCACTACCCAAGCGCGAAGCTCGTTGACTTCTTCTACTACACCGGGATGATTGGCGGTTCGGACGAGCGGATTAATAAGATCCAGAATTTGAGATAGTATATTATCGTGATGAGATACTCTGTAAATGAGAGAGAAAATGGTGTCTCGAACAGGTTCGCCGGTAAGTGCTTCAGGTTCTTCGCCAAGAGGGCAATGTGTTGGATGGAAGGGATCACCTTCTTCTTGTCTCCAATAATTAAGTACGCTACGAACCCATCCCCAATTCATCCAGAATAGATGATGGCTAATTGGTTAATCCATTCCAGTTATACTGTCTTCGGAATTCAGGTGAATATCCATATCGGAATAGCTGTCAGAGTTTAAGGAATTTGAACTAGATACGGGATCCATCTTGTATAATTAAGGAGATGATTTTTGATATGAATTAGCTTATAGAATTTAGTTTAGTATTCTTCAATACATAATTTACATATGTATATATAATACCAAATTTCATAAATTACGGAGAAATTTTCGGAAGATGTCAGGAAAAGTTTACAGTAACAGATACGCTAAGATATGAATTTTGTCTATACACTATTCATGCAATCAATGCAGTAAAACATGTCTAGACTAGGAATGATAAGCAGGTAATTTCCGACAAGAAATGATAAGCAAAACTTTTAACATGCAGACACGGTCAAAGTCCAGACTTACTAATGCATCCTAACAACTATCAGTTAGACACACTCATGCAAGACCTGGTTCACTAGGACCAACGCTCTGATACCAACTGTGACGATCGCTCCAAATCCATATGGACGAACACGTCATTCATTGATTTCATTGCGAGGTATTTGACCTCTATATGATACGTTTTGTAAACATTGCATTCTTTTGAAAAGGCAAACCATAAATGAATATTTAAATCAAAGGTTTTCGACATCTGATGATTTTTTACATATAGACAATCACCATAAATAATAGTTTACAACAGTATTTCCGTTGACAATGCAGTCAAAATAAGATGCATGGTGATGATTTGGTGAATGCAACGTCTCCTTGAAAAATATGTCATGTAAGACTCCATGCACATAGCTTGTTTAACATCTAAGCAAACAGCGGAAGACTTCTAGAAAACCTGAGAATAAACATGCTAACAAGTGTCAACACAAAGGTTGGTGAGTTCATAGTTTTATTGTTTCATATAATCTGTATATAAAGGTGGATCACAAGATTTCAGTTGTTTCATCCAGAAACGTTTATCAAAATATTCTACGAAATTGAGCACCCTGGTAACTAAACTTTAACGTATATATAATTTGTACCCTTTGTATAATCATCTTAATAATACACGCAAACCAACGTGTACGCTTCTCAAATAGCATACGTCCGTTAAAAGGCTAGCGCTCTAGCTCGGACGGGGATGTCAAGCCCTATGGATCCATATACAATTATTCGCGCCCACCAGTCCATATCCTATGTACTGGCAGCTACTAGTTACCAAAGCTAAGGGATTTTCAGTTTAACTCAGTGTAGAATTTAGTATGTACTTGTGTCCATTGTGTTTAAAATAAAGTGCATGTATTCTCAGCCCAAAAATATAGATTGCAAAAGCAATTAAAAAGGGAGTAAATGAAACTCACGCATATATATATTGTAAATCAGTTAATAAAGGATTTGCATGTATTCTCAACCCAAAAATGTAGAGAGTAAAAGGGATCATATGAAACTCACACATTTAAATATTGTAAAATAGTTAATAAGCATTTGCATGTATTCTCAGCCCAAAAATGTAAAGAGTAAAAAGGGACAGATGAAACTCACCTTAGCAGCATATAAAGTCGTTCACCACAATGTGACCGAAACTCGAATTACCAAATAACCGTAGATCTCAACCTAGAGAACATATGTTGGTCAATAAATGTCTATCAAGCTAGGTCAGGTCATAGTGTATCACAATCCTAATGCTCGATATCGACATACAAAAGTTATCCAAAGTCGTTTCAAAAAGTCAATTTTGACAGTTGTTTAACAAAACGAGACGTACCTTATATAAGGATTCATTTACTCGGTTGGTAATGTTCAAAAATCCAATTTATCAATCTCGTAAACAAGTTATTTAAATCTTAATTGTAAATTCAAAAGCAATTTCAATTAACGTTAATCATAATTCAGTTGATCATATCTTTTAATCCGTTCATCGAAATTATTCGATATCTAAATGAAAAGTTATTGATTTTTCGCCAGCTTTCCAAAAACATGCATATCATATACCTTTTACCAGTAATATATGTAATTAATTCGTGATTCATTATAAACTGTTTAACGACGAAATTTAGCATACTCGTATGTATAAATATATATACTCGAGCACTAGACATGGATACATAATTAATATATAAAAGATAAGATATGAGTGCTTACGTATCAGTATTGAGATTCAATATTGTAGGAAAGTACGTAGACGTAACGGAGATGATAAACACTAGGTTAGATTCATAAATATACCCCCGAACATTACCCATAATTTTCTTAGCTCTATCCCGCTTGAAAACCATTTTGAAAATAACCCACTCGTGACCTCGTCGTAGTATTTTATGTATAATACATAATTAATAATACTAATAATAATAAGATTAATAATAATATTAATCTTAATAATATAAATAATAATAATAATAATAATAATAATAATAATAATAAAATAAATTAAATAAATATTATGGAGTAATAATACTAGAGAAAGAGAGATAGATTCTGAGCCAAAAATCGTGCAATTTATAGAACCTTTTCTGAAAAAGTACCTCATGCGATCGCATGAGATTTGTGCTTCAAGGCCATGCGATCGCATGGCCCTCTGATCCAGCTCACAAACTTTTAACTTTTTGTTTGTCGACATAATTTTATATAATATATTTAATTTATATAATTAATTATATATTATATTAAATTCACATGCATAGTTGATTTGTAATTTTTGTTCCGATAAGTCGTACGTCATCACTCGACTTATGTCCCGGTTCCGGTTTTTCAAATGTCCTTTCGTACGCTGAGAAAACTTGTATTTTACATTTCGTGTCACGTACCTTTGTCAAAATATAGCCTTAAATTATCCCTAAACTATACCACTCAAAGTATATCTTAAACTTTTAGTATTTTGATCATTTACTTCTATAAATCATCGTCTCGCTATTTGTTAATATATATATAATAACAATTCGTTTTTATGACCAAGTTAATATTATATTTTATCGTATTGTTAAATATATATTTTCAATATTAATAAACACGTTTTAAAATACATATCGCAAGTTACTCATATATCTAATTCCAACAGTTGATATTCCTTATTATTGTATGTGTTCAAATTACGTTATTTAAACAAACACTTTACCATTTATTCCGAATACCGTTAATAATGAATGATTTCCCAAATCAACGTGGACCTTACAACAGAGACCCGTAATAATATCATAATCCTTAAGGGACTCAATAATTATCTTTTAATTCAATCGTTTGGCATAATCTTTTAACTCTGTATCTAAATATATCAATTAGATAATCAAACCAATAAGTTTAATGCACAGTATCATATACTCAACACTTTGTTATGTTTTAAAGTTATGGTATATATATGTATCTATTTACATAAAATTGTTCGCGAATCGTTGAGAACAATCGAAAGGTAATTGAATAGTTCAAAAATTTTGAGATTCAACTTTACAAACTTTGCTTATCGTATCGGAAACGTTAAAGATTAAGTTTAAATTTGGTCAGAAATTTCCGGGTCATCACATCTTTGGGTAGCTGTATGAAACAATGTTCATACATAATGTCTGCTCCAGCTCCTGTGTCAGTGTAAATGTTGCGTATTAAGCAATTTGCAACTCGCGCTTCTATAACTACTGGACCATCAGATGGGTTTGTGTTACACATAGAAGGAAATGATATTAATTGTTCTTCCCAATCTTCTAATACTTCTGCCTTCCTTCGTTGTCCAGCTTTCCATGGATGTATCATGCCCACTTCTATGGGTATGAATTCATTATCCTCGCCGTTTTTATCAGTATTGGTGAGATGATTCGTCTTAATAATGGATGGCGCCATTGTTAACACCTATTTCCTTATGAGATAAGGCTTAGTATGTCAACAAGAGACCAGAAGTGATCTAGCTTTTAGGAGGGCGGAGTGTTGCCGATTGATTTTTACCCTCGGGAAATAATCCCTGCAGACCCGGTACACAAGTGTAAGAACTTGTGGGGTGGCTTAATCAATCTCTCGTCCGCAGAGCGTATAAGTGCTAGCCGGATGACTTCTAGTGAGAGAAAGTAGAGAGAGAAAGAGAGAAGTATAAGTCTCAGCTCTCAAAGTTGTCAGAATGTCTGAACTGTGTAAAATGACGACCCAAGGGGTCTATTTATAGTGTTAGATCCACCAGATTGCTCAGGGACACGTGTCAGATGATGATACGTTCTGTTACTCACGGTCCAAAATTTATGCTGAAAGTGCCGTTCTCCGGCGAGGGCTTACACGCTAGGCGGCCTTCAGGGCTTACGCATGACGGAACAGCCTGTACAGCGGAGAACGCTGGACGGATAATTCCACAAAACTGTTGTTTCCAGCCTTCCTGATGCTATTTTTATGCAACCATTATGCCTTTTATGTGTGTATACGATAGGATACAATTACATTATAAAGTGTTAGAGTGTATGTGACGTATTCTTATCCTGTTTATTTATTTGTTTTTTGACCAAAAAACGATATCATTAAAAACGAACAATTCATTAAAAGATGAACTAACCAAACAAACAGTGATTCAACCGGGACCCGGGAAGACTCAAAATCAGAAAAAGAGACATATCCACTATCTAAAACCGAGCCAAACGGACCGACGCAATGAAACACATAACAAGCCTAAAACCACCAAGGCACCAACACCAAAAGAAACAATAACCCTACAAACATGACAAGAAACTACAACAAATCTAAACTAACAAACCACATATAATATAAAACGCACAACATCTAAACCAAAAGAGAATGAGCATCCGAACCAAAAGATTAACGCTTACGGTCTCGGATTGTGAGTCTTCCTGTCCACTGTGTCAGGTTGAACCCATTTACCCGATCGATTTCCATACCTATAAGTTAGTAGGTTTTAGGAGCTTGAACCAACCAAAATGGTCGAAGAAATAAGGAATAACATAAAAACTTTAAAAAATAAAACAGCTCCATTCTTGATCGGTTCATTCTTATCCGTAGCAACATCAACCCATGATTCCCAAAGTGAAGATCGCAGTCGTAATCTTTAAGGCCAAACGAGTCAACCATTTTTTTCCTTTATTCTTAACTATTTCCTTGCCGCCAACACCATTTGAATCCATAGAACACACCACACTGGGACATTTCATAAATTCCCGAAGAGGTTGTGTATTGTCCCACGCAAGATTCCCTGGACTCTGAAAACAAGGCAAGGATCCTAATTGGAGCTCAATGACCGAAGCATCTTCATCTACATTGACCTCCGATTTACCACCCTTCAAAAAATCAGAAATGCCCTTTGGGCCACCCACATCCACATCCTTCGAAACATCAACAGTACCAACGACCGCTGACTTTTGAACCAACCGATCAAACATGAAGGGCCATTTTAACGTTGTCAATGTGATTTGAAAAAAACATTACCGCTGGAGATCGAACAACTTCCAGACAGCCCTTCCATCCTATGATCCGCACCATTTCCAATCCAAATACCACGATTCAACTGCGCGAACCATTCCACCCAAAACCAACCACACTGTATCTTCTTTCGTTCACCCAAACCTGTGCGTTATCGTTTCCACCCGAATGTTCTAAAACGATATCAACCAATTCATGAATACGTTTAAAAATTTTCTGACTCGACAAAAGCATACAAAGATCCCACATTATCAAGGGATTCCGAAGCCTTGGCCACCGAGATTACCTCGCCAAAATGTTTACCAATCAAATTTGCATTAAATCCCGAACAACATTTCACCAGAATACTCCGAAATTCAAGCCAAACGAACCTAAAAACAGTTTGTTTGTACATGATATGAAGATTACTAATGCATAAACAGGTTTAAACATTGCTAGTGTGACAATTATAAACTCGTATGTATGTGTGATGTTACTAAAACAAAAGGAAGTTGAAGCATTGACTCATACACGATTGATCATCCACAACATTCTATAAGTTCCCTATTTTGCTAAGTTTGGTCCTGAACATTGATTTC
The DNA here is from genome assembly GCF_046630445.1 of Rutidosis leptorrhynchoides. Classification (NCBI taxonomy): domain Eukaryota; kingdom Viridiplantae; phylum Streptophyta; class Magnoliopsida; order Asterales; family Asteraceae; genus Rutidosis; species Rutidosis leptorrhynchoides. The sequence goes on along the minus strand of NC_092334.1, from coordinate 96,003,182 downwards.
ATCATGTAACTTATATTGCTACAATAAAGAAAATGAGATTTAAAAACCATTTTCATCTCCAAGAAGGTTCATTTAGGAGCAGCATATTCATACTCAAGAATCTATGCAAATAGTGTTCCATAGTGCCAAGGTACAGATAGCTAGTTACACGCTAGAATACAACACAAGTCAATATATGAATCGGAAACACGTCCCTTATCCTCAAATCGCTAGCCTCTAACATTAGCCATACGGGTTGCTGAATTTCTTTAAAAGATCAGGGATATCATAACCCAGCATATCATCAACCGTTTGGATCATTTTTGGCTTCAACTTCTCAAATTTATCTAAATTGTAACCGCTTAGTCTCTCTCTGAAGCTTTCTACATATGGAAAGTCTCCTGCCGGTAAATGATGCTCCCTTTGAACCTGTTACAAAATCCCATAAGTACAAAAAGAAAAATTATATATTATAATATTGTAAGTTAAAGGGGACTTAAAATGTAAAAACCTTTGCAAAAACGTCTTCTAGGTTATCGATGAGTTTCTGCTGAGTTTTAGCCTTGCCCATCATGGCAGGCATCTCTTTCCTAAGATGGCTAATAATGAAAGCATGAATTCTAGCAGCTCTAGCACGCTTTACAAACTCGTTAATCTGTAAACACGTATGAAGAAGACAATTGTTGTTTCGAATTATTAATTGTGGCCCATTAGTAGTTCCATTTAGCGGGCCAGCCTCGAAATGAAAATGTAAATGGAATTGAAGTTTTAGAAACTTACTCTTCGATCACAAGCCTTCTTAGGTATGTCTTTTAAGTCACTAAGAAGATCATCTTGCTCCTTCTCAAACAGCTCTGTTCCGATTGGCCCAGCAGTAACCGAATTTATAGGCTTGTCATTAAAAGATCTGTCACCATAGATGGAAGATGTCATAAGTTTCAAGGTTTGCAAGCAAAGAAAAATGAGCGGGTATAGTGAGAGTGAACTGATATGGGACCGTAAACATTTGGTACAAATGCATATCATGCATTATGGAGGTCGTCATCTAAAGCCTGATTACATTTGAGTTGCATATGGTATCCTAAACAGGTCAAACGGAACATAAGTCACCCAAAGTCAAACCAACAGTATAATATCTCATTGATTGATTAGTTTAATGAACATACCATTCTCAGAATATCATTCATGTAATCATATCTAACATTTTATTCTTATAGAATACAGCAACCCATTTACGGGTCAACCTAACCCGTATACAAAAACATGTTTTCACCCATCATCTAACATAACAAAATTAAAGATTAGATGTTCATACCCAATGTAAACACGCATAACTTCTGGAGTGTTTAGGACTTTACCAAGGGACCACATTAGGGCTCCATAGACCCTCATCAACTGCAATATGAAAATCACTAGTAAGCAAAAAACAATAAAAAAAGAGGAAGGAAATAACAAAAAAAATGGTGCAACTTTAACGATAAATTAAGTATAAAATCATAAAATATGCAAATCAGTTCATACTTGTTGGGTATCAACTTGATCAGCCTTGTTCAAGACCACCCGTATCTTATCATCATTTCCTCGTAAGGATGATATAACACGTTTAAATTCATCACTGATATCAAGCTTATGAGGATCAAAAAGAAGCAAGATCAGATCACATTTTGAAGCAAACCAGGATGTGACACCAGTAAAATCATAGCTTCTTTGTGTTCTTTGTTTTTCTCCTGATAAAACCCCGGGTGTATCCACAAATGTAATATGCTCCAGCAGCTTTTAATTAATAAAATACGACATAAGTTTCAAATCACATTATGGCATTTGAGAAAAGAAAAAAACTAGTTTCTTGTGGCGACTTACAGGATGGGGCATTTGAGAACACTCGAATTTCGATAAGAATGCAGTTCCAAAATTGTTTAAACCGCTAAATGGCATGTCTGCTTGAACGGCAACCGTGTTTCCTGGGATACTTCTCTCATCTGGTCCATTCTGCACAAAACAAGGTATTATTTGAGATTTGATTTTATGGGATTACAACAACAACAACAACAACAACAATACCCAATTCCACTAGAGTGGAGTATGGGGGAGGTTAGATGTAGACAGTCCTTTCCTCTACCCTAAAGTAAAAGGGAAGTCATTCCTCCACCCACGGATACCTATCGGTCCCCAGGTAGAGGAAGTCGTCCCTCCCTATTCTGTAGAGCAGAGAGGCTGCTTCCTAGGGACCTCCGACCATAAAGAACCATGAATTCCAATATGTGCAGTAAAAGTATACAAGTAAAGTAGATAAAAAAGAAACTTTACCATGAATAAAGTATATATCAATACGATATGTATAGGTAAATAAAGCATGTAACAAAATAATGTAATATAACATATAATTAAAATATGTGCGTGTCAAATATGCAAGTATAACCAGTCATGTAAGTACAATAAGTATACGAAAACATGTTGGTAAGAAGCATGTAGGTATACTATGCAGTATAAAATAGATGGTATACAATGTAAACATAGACAAATAAGCATACAATGATAGCATAAAAGCATGTGATATGTAAGTATGTATAAATTAATTGCTATATAATGTAATACAAACATGTAACCATATAGTGCAATAAATCCTCTGAAAATGCTACAATAAGTATAGATATATAATATAACCGTAAAATAGGTACAGCCAATACGATAAGGCACACAAGCAAGTAGGCAGGAAATATAATATATAAAATAAAAAAATAAAAATACTTTATTAATTTAAGGTTTATATGTTTCAGTACTTAGACCAATAGTATAATATTTCGTATTTTTAGTATTTGCAAGCATTTGAGACACTCAATGTTTAATCAGCAATACACATGCCATACATTTTCACAGGCTCGTGTTTTCAACTCAGCTGATGGTTATAATAATAATAATAATATGCATGATAATTAAAATCTAAACGAGCATAGATCCACTTGTTTACTGTTTCGACCTATCCATGTTATTTAATCATAGTTCAACCAGAACTATGAGAAATTAGGCATACAAACTTTAGTCCAAAGTACATTTAAAGTTCATGGCCCATTTTTTATGGATTTCCAACTTACATAAAGGATACAATAATTGGTTGACCGTTTTTCCTAACTGCGTACAAGAAACTACAATAATATTTCTTATTTTGAGGATTATGAGAATTTAGACCTGTGAACTTAGGCATTAACTGCATCTATCCCACCACCAAAATAATCCAGAAACTTGCATATCTGATAGTTGGCCTCTTTTTGGCCCTTTTACATTTATTATGCTAAATAGAATGTTTGGTGAATCTGTTTTTTATATAAAATAAGTAACACCATAAAGTTGTTTCTTATCATAACTGGATAAACTTGCTGCATCATTGTTTTATATGATCAAGAACAAAAATAGGTGTCAAGGTGACTTGCAAGATTCTCAAGTTCTATACGATTTGCACCATCAGCATAAAAAAGCTTAAAAGATTTCAAGAACTAAATATCTACACACGAACAGGTAAATGAACACACAGTTTTCGACAGACCATACCATGTAGAGGTCGCAGATTCAACCCATTTGCATGAGTGGGTCATTTGGGTTGTGTTTAAGAGAAAACAGTCAAACAATTCAAAGAAAACTTCAGCCCAAAGGGGACGGGATAAAAGTTGCTCAAGCCTATGTTTAATGCAAACCTAAACTCTTTTTAGTGAAATGTTAATATCAATATTTTATAAATGCTGTTTTGTAATCATAACAAATAGACCAATTACTTATAAGGGCTTATATAAAGTACACTAAAATTACACATTTCAACACATACCCTTATAACCCGAGCCTTGCATCTAGCCGCATCTAATACCAAGAAAATAAAAAGGATGATTTAAAACATACCATAACGACAACAAATCTATCTGTAGTAGGCTCAGGTCCGATATGAGCTCCTGTTAGAAAGAAGTAACATAAATAAGACACGTTTTGAAGAAAAAAAAAGATCAAAAGCGATAAGGGTGAGTAAAAAAATTTGCCTGGATAACTGCTTTTAAGCAAATGCTTAATGAATGTTGTTTTCCCTGTTGAGTATTGACCCAAAAGCATCACCATGGGTTTGGCATCAAAATCGCTGTTGGTCTGCGAACAGAACATCGAAAAACGTTATGTCAGAAAACCAATACATAAGAATATGAATTGGAATCTATGTTTCACATCATATATCATATAGGATTTAAAACATGTGGGTTAGGGTTATTTACCAATAAGGGAGAAACAAAATCATTAAATTGATATGTGGCTTCTAAGGGTTTCAGTTTCTGAACATACAGCTTCTTCAAGCCATCAATGATTGATGTAACAGCGGCTAAGGGAACCTGAACAAAAAATATAAATATATGAGATGTAGACATAATACGTCATAAAAGACTATAGCACAACCACTGTAATACATTTTCTAATGGTAACTCATTTTTCAAGATGCAGAAAGTAAAATAAGTATAAGAAAGCAATCAATAATGGTATAAAAGCTATATTAAAAAAATCTTTTGCACCAAGCCATCTGGAACCCAAGGAAGATATGCCCATTTAGAAGCATAATGATTTATGTTTTCTCAATGTTTAGAACAGCTGGATTACATGGTCTTAGACTATTAGCTGGTTACAATGTCTTAAATTTAGCCTTTACTTAATTAGTACATATTAACATGATTTCCATATTAAAAACAGACTATAGTTCATGGAGAAAAAGAACATAATGCATACCTTTTTTACAGAACTTGATGAAGTAAACCAACTAGATGATGGGGAAGTTTGCACCTCAGGATTACCTAGACCAATGTTAAAAGTGACAATAAAAAAAACATTATTGTACTTCTCAAATTAGTGTTTAAGCATTAGAAACCCTTACCATTTGATTCCGAATCACGTTTTGAATGCTTTTTCTTCTGCATATAAGGTTAAACAAGTTATGTTTCAAGAACAATATTTAGTTTCTAGATCACAAAGGCCCTACTGTATCTCTTTTCAGCAAAAGTGATAAGAAGGTATACATACCAACAGTAAGATATCCAGACCGTCCATTACTGGTGGGTTTAGATTTTCATAGTCAACTGCATTGTAAAATAACATGAACCAAAGAATTACATGTTAAATAACTGAATATCACATGTTAAATATGTAACAAGAGAAAATGTGACTAGACTGCTTACTGTCAGAACTTAAGAGGTCACTACTTAATACATGTCCCGCTTGTGCCATAGATATCAACTACAATTACCAGACACAAATTAAAAGATTATATGTAGAGAAATAATGAATGCAATACGGCTGATGATGATTAAAAACAACAAACTACCTGCATTGCAGTAATAAACTCTTTAAACCCAAGAAAGCCTTGTCTTCTAGAATCTGAAATTGCCCATACCTAAAGAAGTAGGGAAGTTCTAATTAAACAGGTCAAGATTCAAAAGTAGAAAAGCATGAAGCCAATTACGAGTGACACAGAGAAAGATGCACAATGAACATCACATAAATCCAAACAGTTTAGGCAACCACCATGTGAAGTTCATAAACAACAATAAGCCTGAAAGCATGATATTTCAGTATTTTACTTGCTTTACATGAACACTCAATGGAGAGATAATGCACAAATTGTGTCACTTTCATGTAAAAGAAAGTCAAGATGGGTTTTCTCTAATTGATTTGATTTCAAGTATTCTAATTTTATCTAGAGTGCCTTAATGTTCATGAAATCAGGTGGGATGCTCTTCCCCTGTTCTGAAACTGATATTTCTAAAATCGTTATGTGTAAACCATGTAAGAATATAATAGGACCATTATGGTTCACTTATGGGCTATGGCATGTTCTACATGTTTTGACTACACAGCTACACTGAATCACCTCCTAATATTGTTGGTTGTTTAACAGATTGCATGGTCTACTAACTCTCCGACTGACGTTGCGTTTAAGATTATGTAATTAGGTGGGTGTATGGTCTTTCTTATGCGAACTAAACACATAGTAAATATCCAACTGGCCGACAAGTTAGAATGCTTTTTATTACATATACAAGCAATTTCAGCTTTCAATTACTATTCCCAACAAAATGCATCAGATCTTGCAAAGAAGAGGTCAGAGTCTTCCCAGTTCCCATGTATAATTAATCCAACTTCTATTTTCTACATTGTCCGGTTAATAAAATGCCTATTGTCTCTTTCAATATGCTATTTTTATTTCACTTCTAAAACTAATAAGCTAATCACCTACAACATATGATCAACCAGTTATGTGCATCCCACTGGTTCTAATATTGTAACCAATATGTTTCCTGTCTTATTAAGCGCGCACGGTGATTTGCTGGCATATATTAGGTAATATGAAACCTATAAATATCAGTTTTACAGTATATAACGCAGCGTTCGTAAACCTCTCATTCGTAAACCTCATCAACTAAAACCAAATTTACATAAAAAAAAGCTTCTAGTTCTTTTAACTCCAGTAAAACCGGTAGATACGTGTTAATTACCAGCTACCTAAAAACAATATATAGTCCAAAGCACTATGTTAATGTCATCATATCACATCAGCAGCACATATAACTAAAAACTAATGGTTTTAGACAAGCTAGGGTTACCAATAACTCACAGATCCTTTAATAAACAAACAAAATATTTCAAAATATTTTACACATAGAGATAAACGAATATAATAAGTAAACCTGCTTAAGTTCCGGCCGAGATAAATTCGACATCACAAAGAAATTAATAGCATCAGCACCAGTAATTCGTCCATCGCCATCTGCAGTTAATAAGTAACAAAATTAAAATTAAAATTAAAACATATACATATACAAATACATAATAACTAATTGTGTATGAGATGAAACCTGCATCAGCAGCAGTGAACCATTCTTTGTAGATCTTTTGGTGTTCTGTAGAGCACCGACTGATTGTTGCTGAATCAATCTCCATTTTTTAAAAATAGGTTAAATTAGCAGCACGCAAGTTACAATTTGCTGAAGGTGTTTAGATTATGAGCATTTGAATGTACGTTGATCAAAATCCCTAATTTAATTTTTCAGATCTCGCTGACGATGGAAATGTTTAGAACTGTAGTCAAAGATATTATTTATTTCACTTTGGCTGTGCGAGGCGCCAAACCTTTGATTACTGTACAAAATTATAAATTAATACAGTAATTATAATTATATATTCATATTCATAATAGAATTATTATATTATAATTATAATTTATATTTATAATTTATAATTATTAATTATAATAATATAATAATATCTTATTGTATGATTAATTAATTATTAGTTACTCCGTATTAACTTATTAATTGTAATTATGATACAATACCTTACCTATAATAACTTATATATAAATTAAAATGATTGATTAATCATGTACCAGATTGTTGATCAACCATAAATAACTAAAGTGTTTGGAATTTAGATTGCTTGTTTATGTGGAGAGGTGTTTTTTAAGTTAAATAAAAACAATAAAAGAAGAAGAAACTCTAATATTGAAAGTAAGTTTACTTGTAATATATAATTACAAGTAAATATGTGTTAAAATTTTAACTTTTCCTCATCTTAACGTTTAACTTGACATGTGTCAAAATACTTTTATTACACATATTTATGCCAACTACTAATTATTCTATTCTATCAGATAATATCAATAGCACGTTTAATAAAAAAGAAACTTGTTCGGGACCCATATTTTTACTCTTGTTGTATGTTTTCGAAAATGTTAAATGGATCATACGGAGTATTTTTATTTTTTTATTATTTTTTTTTTTTGTTCGCGTTTATTGGAGATGGTGAACATTTGTATTCAGATATATATATGGTGAACATTTGTATTCAGATATATATGATTGAATTATTTTGTGTTCGTTTCCAACGTTTTTTTAGTAACACACTAACACTAATATGTGATACTAATGCAAATTGAACATGAGATACGAGATATCTATTGTGAAAGTCAGAATCTCAACCACTCGTGTGATATTTGTAAACTCATAACCCACACAAGCAATTTTATTAAAGCAAATGGTGATAATAAGTATATGTAAAAGAATATGAGTCAAATCTAAATCTAACTCTTTAGATGGATATGGAATGCATCTATTCAAAATCCAACCCCACAATCCAAACACATTAAATATGAATGAAACCCATAGCTTCATTTTCACATCAACCAAACACACCCATAAAAGCTTTTGTGTCTCTGCTTGTTTTGAATGACCATGTGCCACAGTTAAATAACATCCCAGATGGGAAAACATCCACAAACAGTGCAAAAGAAAATGTTCTTACTTCTTAAGCTACTAGACACCAACAGAATGTGTCAACTGTTTTTTATAACAAATTGTGCATCAATATTGTATTTGTATAGATTTTACTGATATCTTGATAAAAAAAAGTTTAAGCCATCTGTATCTATATCTATAACATGTTTGAAATAATGTTCTAATTACTTGTTTAGCGTGTTTATTTGCAACTATAAAGCAGTATTAAAATCTATTGATTTGCAATAAGAACGGTTTTCAACTTCATAACTGATAATGCTAAAAACGAACATATATTTCATAGCATTATTCCTCAAGAAAGACAAGCTTTTAGTTGCAATTGTTCTATTTACAAGTGATATTCGTTTAAATAATAAAAGGTGAAGACAAAAGACAGATTCGACGAATTGAAGACGCAAACGACCAAAAAGCTCAAAAGTACAAAAGACAATCAAAGAGGTTCCAATTATTGATAAGAAACGTCTCGAAATTACAAGAGTACAAGATTCAAAACGCAAAGTACAAGATATTAAATTGTACGCAAGGACGTTCGAAAATCCGGAACCGGAACATGAGTCAACTCTCAACGCTCGACGCAACGGACTAAAAATTACAAGTCAACTATGCACATAAATATAATATAATATTTAAATAATTCTTATAATTATTTATATATTATATAAATAAATAAAAACCGTCGGCAAGAAAGACTCCAAATAGTGTGAGCTGTATTTACAAACTCCGCGACTCGCGGAGTTTGAAGGCAAAAATGGCCGCGAGTCGCGGAGCCCCTAATTTTGAAACTGCCTATAAAGCTCGCGCATTCTGATCGTAAAAATCATCCTTTTTCTTCTTCTCTCATAATACGTAAATATTTATATTTATATTTATATTTTAATTTTAATTTTAATTTTAATTCTAATAATAAGGGTATGTTAGCAAATGTTGTAAGGGTGTAAGTCGAAATTCTGTCCGTGTAACGCTACGCTATTTTTAATCATTGTAAGTTATGTTCAACCTTTTTAATTTAATGTCTCGTAGCTAAGTTATTATTATGCTTATTTAATCTGAAGTAATCATGATGTTGGGCTAATTACTAAAATTGGGTAATTGGGCTTTGTACCATAATTGGGGTTTGGACAAAAGAACGACACTTGTGGAAATTAGACTACGGGCTATTAATGGGCTTTATATTTGTTTAACTAAATGATAGTTTGTTAATGTTAATATAAAGATTTATAATTGGACGTCCCTATAAATTACCATATACACTCAATCGGACACGATGGGCGGGGTATTTATATGTACGAATAATCGTTCATTTAACCGGACACGGGAATGGATTAACAGCCACTAGAATAATTAAAACAGGGGTGAAATTATGTACAAGGACACTTGGTATAATTGATAACAAAATATTAAAACCTTGGGTTACACTCAGTCGACATCCTGGTGTAATTATTAAACAAAGTATTAAAATCTTGTTACAGTTTAAGTCCCCAATTAGTTGAAATATTTAACTTCGGGTATAAGGATAATTTGACGAGGACACTCGCACTTTATATTTATGACTGATGGACTGTTATGGACAAAAACCAGACGGACATATTAAATAATCCAGGACAAAGGACAATTAACCCATGGGCATAAAACTAAAATCAACACGTCAAACATCATGATTACGGAAGTTTAAATAAGCATAATTCTTTTATTTCATATTTAATTTCCTTTATTTTATATTTAATTGCACTTCTAATTATCGCATTTTTATTGTTATTTTATTTAATTGCACTTTTAATTATCGTACTTTTTAATTATCGCAAGTTTATTTTATCGCATTTTTATTAATCGCAATTTCATTATCGTTATTTACTTTACACTTTAAATTAAGTCTTGTATTTATTTATTATTTTACATTTGGTTTTAACTGCGACTAAAGTTTTAAAATCGACAAACCGGTCATTAAACGGTAAAAACCCCCATTTATAATAATAATATTACTTATATATATTTGTATTTTTATAAAAGTAAACTAATATAGCGTTAAGCTTTGTTTAAAGATTTCTCTGTGGAACGTACCGGACTTACTAAAAACTACACTACTGTACGATTAGGTACACTGCCTATAAGTGTTGTAGCAAGGTTTAAGTATATCCATTCTATAAATAAATAAATATCTTGTGTAAAATTGTATCGTATTTAATAGTATTTCCTGCTAAAATTAATAGCTATTTTATATACACCTCGCGAAACATCAAGTATATTTTTGGCGCCGCTGCCGGGGAACTTTTTAACGCCGGAAGCGCAACGCTAATATAAAAAAAAAAAAGATTTTTAGTTTACTTTTATTAAAATTTGTTTTTATAAAAATACGTTTTTAATTATTCGAAAATATAAAAACAAAAACAAAAATATAAATATTTTTAGGAGTTTGATAAATATTTAAGTTTTATAAAGTTTCTTTAGTTTGTAAAAATATAAGTTTTATTTAATTTATTTTATAAATATATTTTATAAATATAAAAAAAATCGAAAAAAAAAAATTTATAAATCTATTTTTAAGATATTTTTAAAATTATAAAGTAGTTCTGTTTTTATTTAAGTTTTTAAATATAAGTTTTTATTATACAAATATTTTGATATAAAACAGAAAATATAAAAACAGAAAATAAAAAAAAATAAAAAAACGTCGAATTTCAAACTGTACCAGAGTTGAATTCTGGAACCCCGCGACTCGCGGGGTTTGTGTCATAACCCGTCCTTAACCATAAGAACGAGTTAGATAACGTATGATTTCATTGCGAGGTATTGACCTCTATATGCGACATTTTTAAAAGAACAACTGCATTTATTTTACATTATAAACCATAACTCTTATGTTAATACAAGCTTTAGACAATATAAAGATGATTATCGTTTAGCGATAATCTTAGACTTACAAACTTTACATGTGATGATAACAATACGATTTCTAGCATATTTTACATTACAATTCCTCGGATATGCAGTTTTATTTTTGACACAAATATGCATACTCAGGATCTTGCTTAAATTCAACATGTTGCAGCGGAAGCTTTTAGTTATCACCTGAGAATAGACATGTTTAAAACGTCAACATAAAGTTGGTGAGATATAGGTTTAATGCCGGCAGCGATATAAATATAGACCACAAGATTTCATATATAAACATTTTAATAAAAATATTCTAAGTGGTTGAGCACTTGGTAACCATACTTAACATTTAATCACGTCGCATATTCCCTTTATTATGAAATCTTACTACACCGTACCAAGTGTAGTTACGAAACGAAGTACTGTGCAACCGTTGAATACTGGTCGTCCAGTCCGGTTGGGGTTGTCAGGCCCGATAGATCTATCAACAGGATTCGCGTTTACAATACCGCTGTAAATAATAGTTACCAAGCTACAGGGAAGTATGCCAGTGGTACAACTCAACGTAGGATATATTTTTCAGTTACTTGTGTCCATAACGTAAAACATAAAATACATGTATTCTCATCCCGAAATACTTAGAGTTTAAAAGTGGGACTATATACTCACTTTTGTCTTGAAGATATGTAATTTCGACTTGGTCTCCGATTGATATCACGAACCTATCCATATATAATATATCAATACCTTTTCTTTTTAAAAAATCGTCACATATATATACTTGTTATACTTTTAATACTTTTAATAATTCCTTAGTCCGTAGTTAGCAGCTCGATGTTAGTAATTCAATTTTAATGGTTCATTTTTAGGTGTTTAATAAACCCCCAATGAAATAAATAAAACCCCCATCGAATATGTATTGGTCGAGATTAATCTTGACCCACGGTACCGGTGTTGTCAAATGACGTGTTGCGTACATAAAGTACCGGTGTTGTCAAATGACGTGTTGCGTACAATCATGGGATCTTATGATTAATCTTCTCGTATTGTTTACGGGTGATCCTGAACCATATAAAATTAAATTATGGGTACATATATATAAAATATCATGTTATTTTAAAAAGATGTGATTTATTTAATTTTTCTCCAATTATTTTCGTGACTAAACAAGTTTTGGATATCCGATTTTGTTTTGGTCATATTTTCTTCGTTACAACTCCGTTTTCGTTGGTTCAACTTGCCACTTCCTTGGATCGAGTCCCTCTTTAAGAATATGAACTGTAAATATCTTAGTTTGTATTCGAAATCACAGGTCAAAGGTCAAACTTTGGTGAAACTTATGAAGTTAATCATTTTTGTTACAAAAATATCATTTAATGACCATTTTTCTAAAAACACTTATACTTTGAATTAAATCATGAAATTTTTATGTGTTAACATATTCATAAGAAATATCATTTTTCCAGAATATAAACCTCCAATTCAAAGTTCAAGATGGTTTTTAATTATCCAACCCCAAACAGTCCCCGGTTGCACTCCGACGTCGTAAAAACAGTTTTTAAGGTGTTCTTTGAAAAACCAAGTTATACCTTGTTAAATTAGCATATATTTATGATATATTACAGGTCTTGAAGTATTTTAAAAGTTAAGTGAGAATGATCTATTTAGTTTGCAAACAAGTTTGAAAACATTCAAACTATGTTCTTGTTGTTAAAATTTTATACCACAAAATAAGATAGCTATATATATATGAATCGAATAAGGTTATGAACAAAGTTACTACCTCAAGTTACTTGGACAAGATTGCTGTAAAAGAGAAGTAAAAATCTAGAACCAAAAGAGTGATGGAGTTGGATGAAAGATTGGAAGTAAACTTGTGTTCTTGAAAGGATTCTTGAAGTGTTTTTGTAAGGTTTTTCTTATGGTGTTTGAGTGATGTTTTTATGGCTAGATCTTCATGGATACTAGCTGAATGGTTATGGAGTTTCTTAAGAGTGTGTTTTTGGTTAAAGAAATGAGGTAGTAAAATTTGAAAATGGAAGATGTATTTAAGGCCATAAAAACATGATTAATGGAAAAACATGGACAAAATTTCATGTTGTATTTTTATGTAATTAGTCATACTAAACATCAAAAGTAGTTACCTTATACATAAGGCATGAACAAGAGAGTTACCTTATACATAAGTTATGAACAAGGGCTGGTTGGTGGTGATTTGATGTGTATATACCAATAGTAAATACGTATAGAAGCTAGGTATGATACGAGTACATGTACTCTAGATATACGTATAGAAATTTTGTGAAAAATGGAATGAGAATTCAAATATAGCTATCTTTTGTGAATATACTTATATTGTTTTATGTATTTAAGTCTTTAAAAAGTGATTAAATACATTATATATACGATATATGTATAAACATTATAGGTTATAAGTATTTATATCAAATAACGTTACGTATGGTTATTGTTTTGAAAACTTAAGTTAGTAGTTTCAAAATAAACTTATAACTTATTGTTATTAATACAAAATGAGATATTAAAACATCCTTAGATCATGTTAAATATGTATATATACATATATATACACAAACGTATAATTATCATATGTTATATAGTTCGTGATATCATCGGTCAAACTAGACGGTCAAACGTTGTGTAAAACTCATTTCAAAAACATAAGTCTCAACAATTTGGATTGCTTATCATGTTGGTAAGGTTTAATTTATGTAAATATTAATCTTATAAGTATAGAACGATCGAAAAAGTGCGGGTCATTACAGTACCTACCCGTTAAATAAATTTTGTCCCGAAATTTTAAAATTGTACCTATTTTGCGTCATCGAGAAACAAGTGTGGATACTTTTGTTTCATCTGATCCTCTCGTTCCCAAGTAAACTCGGGACCCCTTCGAGCATTCCAACGAACCTTAACGATCGGTATGTTGCTCTGCTTGAGTTGTTTAACTTCACGGTCCATGATTTCGATTGGTTCTTCGACGAATTGTAGTTTCTCATCGACATGGATTTCTTCAAGAGGAATGGTGAAATCTTCCTTTGCGAGACACTTCTTAAGGTTTGAGACGTTAAAGGTATTATGTACTCCGGCGAGTTGTTGCGGTAACTCGAGTCGATAAGCTACCGGTCCAATGCGTTCGATGATCTTGAACGGGCCTACATATCTTGGGTTCAGTTTACCCCTTTTTCCGAAGCGTATTACACCTTTCCATGGTGACACCTTTAACATAACCATGTCACCGATCTGAAACTCTAATGGTTTCCTTCGGACATCGGCGTAGCTCTTTTGGCGACTACGGGCTGTTTTCAATCTCTCCTTAATTTGTACTATCTTTTCAGTAGTTTCATGTATGATCTCGGGACCAGTTAATTGTCGATCTCCTACTTCATTCCAACAGATAGGAGATCTACACTTCCTTCCATACAGTGCTTCGAATGGTGCAGCTTTAATGCTCGCATGATAACTATTATTATACGAGAATTCTGCTAACGGTAGATATTTATCCCATCCGTTTCCAAAATCGATCACACATGCCCTGAGCATGTCTTCAAGAGTCTGAATTGTTCTTTCACTTTGCCCGTCGGTTTGCGGATGATATGCAGTACTCATATCCAAACGAGTTCCTAGTGCCTCCTGTAGTGATTGCCAGAACTTTGAGGTAAATCTACTATCACGATCAGATATAATGGAAATAGGTATTCCATGCCTTGAAACTATTTCCTTTATATATAATCGTAATAATTTCTCCATTCTATCCGTTTCCTTTATAGGCAAGAAATGTGCAGATTTGGTAAGATGATCAACAATCACCCAAATGGTGTCGTATCCCCAGGCAGTCTTTGGTAACTTCGTGATGAAATCCATGGTAATACCATCCCATTTCCATTCTGGGATTTCTGGTTGTTGAAGTAACCCTGACGGCTTTTGGTGTTCTGCTTTGACTTTGGAACAAGTTAAACACTCCCCAACATATGTTGCAACGTCTGTCTTTAAATTAGGCCACCAATAATGTGTCTTAAGATCTTGGTACATCTTTCCAACTCCAGGATGTATTGAGTATCTTGTCTTATGTGCCTCGTTCAATATCAACTTCCTTAATCCACCCAACTTCGGTACCCAAATACGATTTGCAAAATATCAAATTCCATCTTCCCGTATAACGAGTTGCTTCTCATACTTCTTCATTATTTCATTTCCTATATTTTCTTTAATAAGTGCTTCTCGTTGAGCCTCTTTGATTTGTGAGTTGAGATTCATGCGAATTTTTATGTTCATTGCTCGTACTCGAATTGGTTCTCGTTCCTTTCTGCTTAGAGCGTCGGCCACCACGTTCGCTTTCCCGGGATGATAACGAATTTCACAATCATAGTCATTTATTAACTCAACCCACCTACGTTGCCTCATGTTCAGCTGTTTTTGATCGAAAATATGTTGAAGGCTTTTATGATCAGTAAACACAGTGCATTTAACCCCATACAAGTAGTGTCTCCATATCTTCAATGCAAACACGACTGCTCCCAGTTCTAGATCATGCGTCGTATAATTCCGCTCGTGAATCTTTAATTGTCGGGATGCGTATGCAATAACTTTCTTCCGTTGCATAAGAACGCAACCAAAACCTTGTCGCGAAGCGTCACAATATATTTCAAAATCATCGTTCCCTTCTGGTAACGATAAAATAGGCGCCGTAGTCAACTTCTTTTTCAGTAATTGAAATGCACCCTCCTGCTCAGAAGTCCAGTCATATTTCTTCCCTTTTTGCGTTAACGCTGTCAACGGCTTAGCTATTCGGGAAAAATCTTGAATAAACCTTCTGTAATAACCGGCTAAACCCAAAAATTGGCGTATCTACATTGGTGTTTTAGGAGTCTCCCATTTTTCAATGGCCTCAATTTTTGCTGGATCAACCTGAATTCCTTTGCTACTAACAACGTGGCCAAGAAATTGCACTTCTTTCAACCAGAAAGCACATTTAGAAAATTTAGCATATAGCTGTTCTTTTCTCAACAACTCTAATATCAACCTTAAATGCTGTTCATGCTCTTGCTCACTCTTGGAATAGATAAGAATATCATCAATGAAAATGATAACAAACTTATCTAAATATGGACTACAAACTCGATTCATGAGGTCCATGAATACAGCTGGCGCATTCGTCAATCCAAACGGCATGACCAAAAATTCGTAATGACCATAACGTGTCCGAAAAGCAGTTTTCGGAATGTCCTCTTCTTTGACACGTAATTGATGATAACCCGATCTTAGGTCGATTTTCGAATAAACACATGATCCTTGCAGTTGATCAAATTAGTCATCAATTCTCGGTAGTGGATACCGATTCTTGATAGTTAACTTATTTAATTCACGATAATCTATACACATCCTAAAAGATCCATCTTTCTTCTTAACAAACAAAATTGGAGCTCCCCACGGTGAAGTGCTTGGTCGTATGAATCCACGGTCTAGTAATTCTTTTAACTGACTTTGAAGTTCTTTTAATTCGGACGGTGCAAGTCTATATGGAGCACGAGCCACTGGTGCAGCTCCTGGTACTAAATCTATTTGAAATTCTACAGATCTAAATGGAGGTAATCCCGGCAACTCTTCCGGAAAAACTTCGGGAAAATCTCTTGCCACAGGCACATCGTTGATGCACTTCTCTTTTTCTTTCTTTTCGACTTTATTAACATGTGCTAGAATAGCATAACATCCCTTTTCTAAACACTTCTTGGCTTTCAAACAGCTAATGAGTTTTAGCTTTGAATTACCCTTCTCTCCATAAATCATCACCGGCATTTTATCCTTACAAGGAATGCGAATTGCCTTCTTGGCACACACAACTTCAGCTCCTACTTTGGACATCCAGTCCATGCCGACTATTACATCAAAACTTCCTAATTCTACAGGTATTAAGTCAATTTTAAATGTTTCTCCGGCTAAATTTATTTTACAATCACGGCAAATTTTATCGGCTTTAATTAGTTTACCATTAGCTAACTCAATCATGTACTTAGCATCTAGAGGTAATGATGAACAATTCAATTTAGCGTAAAAGCCTCTACTCACGTAACTTCTATCGGCACCAGTATCAAATATAATAGATGCGGATAAGTTATTAATGGTAAACGTACCCGTAACAAGCTCCGGGTCTTCACACGCCTCTCTAGCATTAATAACAAATGCTCTTCCACGTGCAGATCCATT
Source organism: Rutidosis leptorrhynchoides (assembly GCF_046630445.1). Classification (NCBI taxonomy): domain Eukaryota; kingdom Viridiplantae; phylum Streptophyta; class Magnoliopsida; order Asterales; family Asteraceae; genus Rutidosis; species Rutidosis leptorrhynchoides. The sequence continues at coordinate 95,985,801 of NC_092334.1, read as the reverse complement.
ATTCTTCTCTGGATTCGGGCACTGGCTCTTATAGTGACCTTGTTTTCCACACCCAAAACAAGTAACGGTAGCCAAAGTAGTTCTATTTGCATTGGTGGCAGGAGTCTTGGTACCATTTGTATTTGTAACGAGAGCCCTACAATCTTCAGCAAGATGACCCTGTCGATTACACTTGTTGCATACCACACTACAGTAACCAAAATGATGTTTGTGGCATCGGTTGCATAAAGGACTTTGTCCTTTGTAACCAAAACCTGAACCACTACCCGCACCTTTCGTGGTTTCTTGTTTCTTAAAAGATTGTTGTTGGTTACCTCGATCATAATTTCCATTCCACTTTCTTTTGTTACCCAATACCTTCACATCAGTATTGGATGATTTCTTATCCAAGATGACCTGATCCATTAGCTCGTTTGCCATGGTTATAGCTTCATGAGTTGTCTTAGGTCTCGATGCTGTAACGTTTGCCTTGACCTTTGTGGGCAAACCATCTTTGTACATTTCAATCTTCCGTTCTTCGGTTGGAACCAATTCAGGACATAGCAAAACTAATTCCATGAATCGCTGATTGTAGTTGGTGATTTCAGTACCAACAACCTTCAAACTTCGTAATTCATCTTCCAACTTCCTAACCTCGTTCCTTGGACAATATTCGTTGATTAACATTGTTTTGAATTCTTCCCATGGAGTATCATAAGCTACATCTCCTCCTACAGCCTTCACATAATTTTTCCACCACATGAGTGCACTATCTTGTAAAGTGCACGATGCATACTTGGTCATGTCCTTTTCAACACAACCACTGATTTTAAACACAGTCTCCATCTTTTCTATCCACCGGGTTAAACCGATCGGTCCTTCCGTTCCACTGAATGATGAGGGCTTGCAAGCTTGAAAAGTTTTGTAGGTGCATCCTACACGAGGATTTGGGTTAACTGCAGCAGCTCTTGCAGCCTCGACCCATAACATTCTGTCGTTCACTTGCTGATTGATGAGTTCCTGGATTTCTTGTTCCGTCATTCGGTTCAATCGCGCCATAATCTTCAATAAGAATGAAAAAAAAAATAATTATTCACATGGAATATTATAGATGTAGTATGTATTTACAGTACATCGTAGCTTATTAATAATATGAACCAGTTATTATTATAAAAGCCTTTTCTTCTTATTAGCATTTTATAATTATATCTAGGTTAGTACCTACCCGTTAAAGTTCATACTTAATAGCTTAGTACGAAAATCAATTACTACCACCCAAATAATACTTAACCATGGAAAATTATTGCATTTCACACTTCACTATTTTACATATGCTTATCTTACATCGAACATTAAGCAAACCACACTAATAATATTATACAAAACATTATATGATCCCATGGTTTAATACGGCAGCGCATCGTTTGGTCTATTTTCTAGGACGTTTAGGTTCAAAGAATCGCTTAACGCTTATCCTGGCTGTCTGCCTATATTTTGGCTGTGGGACTGAAGAACTAGATGCCGGGATAGAACGAATAGGAATAGCGGGAATAGGGGTGGTAGTGTCTAGTGGAGTTGGTGCCACATCATCCTTACTAAACTCGGGATTTGAATTTTCTAATTCATTAGCCTTTCGTTTCTTTCCTAATTCGAACTTGTCTTTCGTAATTTCCTGTATTTCTTCCTCGGGTTCACTTTCTTCCTCGGGTTCACTTTCCTCCTCGGGTTCACTTTCCGGGTTCCCTATAGTTGGTTCATCCGGAATTTGTGAGTCTTCCCCAAAGATATCATTTTCGTCATCGGATAGGTTAATGACTGGAACACCATCTGAAGATTCTGGTTCGGAGTCGCTGAATGTGATAATAAGTTTCGAGCCCGACATCTATCACATAACAACTAACCCATTAGTACTACATAATATTTACATATAAATTTTAACCAACAATGATAAGCAATGGTTTTTAAAAATCAGACCCGGTCAAAGTCCAGACTTACTAATGTATCCTAACGACTTCTCGGTTAGACACACTAATGTAAACCTGGTTCGCTAAGACTACCGCTCTGATACCACATGTCATAACCCGTCCTTAACCATAAGAACGAGTTAGATAACGTATGATTTCATTGCGAGGTATTGACCTCTATATGCGACATTTTTAAAAGAACAACTGCATTTATTTTACATTACAAACCATAACTCTTATGTTAATACAAGCTTTAGACAATATAAAGATGATTATCGTTTAGCGATAATCTTAGACTTACAAACTTTACATGTGATGATAACAATACGATTTCTAGCATATTTTACATTACAATTCCTCGGATATGCAGTTTTATTTTTGACACAAATATGCATACTCAGGATCTTGCTTAAATTCAACATGTTGCAGCGGAAGCTTTTAGTTATCACCTGAGAATAGACATATTTAAAACGTCAACATAAAGTTGGTGAGATATAGGTTTAATGCCGGCAGCGATATAAATATAGACCACAAGATTTCATATATAAACATTTTAATAAAAATATTCTAAGTGGTTGAGCACTTGGTAACCATACTTAACATTTAATCACGTCGCATATTCCCTTTATTATGAAATCTTACTACACCGTACCAAGTGTAGTTACGAAACGAAGTACTGTGCAACCGTTGAATACTGGTCGTCCAGTCCGGTTGGGGTTGTCAGGCCCGATAGATCTATCAACAGGATTCGCGTTTACAATACCGCTGTAAATAATAGTTACCAAGCTACAGGGAAGTATGCCAGTGGTACAACTCAACGTAGAATATATTTTTCAGTTACTTGTGTCCATAACGTAAAACATAAAATACATGTATTCTCATCCCGAAATACTTAGAGTTTAAAAGTGGGACTATATACTCACTTTTGTCTTGAAGATATGTAATTTCGACTTGGTCTCCGATTGATATCACGAACCTATCCATATATAATATATCAATACCTTTTCTTTTTAAAAAATCGTCACATATATATACTTGTTATACTTTTAATACTTTTAATAATTCTTTAGTCCGTAGTTAGCAGCTCGATGTTAGTAATTCAATTTTAATGGTTCATTTTTAGGTGTTTAATAAACCCCCAATGAAATAAATAAAACCCCCATCGAATATGTATTGGTCGAGATTAATCTTGACCCACGGTACCGGTGTTGTCAAATGACGTGTTGCGTACATAAAGTACCGGTGTTGTCAAATGACGTGTTGCGTACAATCATGGGATCTTATGATTAATCTTCTCGTATTGTTTACGGGTGATCCTGAACCATATAAAATTAAATTATGAGTACATATATATAAAATATCATGTTATTTTAAAAAGATGTGATTTATTTAATTTTTCTCCAATTATTTTCGTGACTAAACAAGTTTTGGATATCCGATTTTGTTTTGGTCATAGTTTCTTCGTTACAACTCCGTTTTCGTTGGTTCAACTTGCCACTTCCTTGGATCGAGTCCCTCTTTAAGAATATGAACTGTAAATACCTTAGTTTGTATTCGAAATCACAGGTCAAAGGTCAAACTTTGGTGAAACTTATGAAGTTAATCATTTTTGTTACAAAAATATCATTTAATGACCATTTTTCTAAAAACACTTATACTTTGAATTAAATCATGAAATTTTTATGTGTTAACATATTCATAAGAAATATCATTTTTCATTTTTCCAGAATATAAACCTCCAATTCAAAGTTCAAGATGGTTTTTAATTATCCAACCCCAAACAGCCCCCGGTTGCACTCCGACGTCGTAAAAACAGTTTTTAAGGTGTTCTTTGAAAAACCAAGTTATACCTTGTTAAATTAGCATATATTTATGATATATTACAGGTCTTGAAGTATTTTAAAAGTTAAGTGAGAAGGATCTATTTAGTTTGCAAACAAGTTTGAAAACATTCAAACTATGTTCTTGTTGTTAAAATTTTATACCACAAAATAAGATAGCTATATATATATGAATCGAATAAGGTTATGAACAAAGTTACTACCTCAAGTTACTTGGACAAGATTGCTGTAAAAGAGAAGTAAAAATCTAGAACCAAAAGAGTGATGGAGTTGGATGAAAGATTGGAAGTAAACTTGTGTTCTTGAAAGGATTCTTGAAGTGTTTTTGTAAGGTTTTTCTTATGGTGTTTAAGTGATGTTTTTATGGCTAGATCTTCATGGATACTAGCTGAATGGTTATGGAGTTTCTTAAGAGTGTGTTTTTGGTTAAAGAAATGAGGTAGTAAAATTTGAAAATGGAAGATGTATTTAAGGCCATAAAAACATGATTAATGGAAAAACATGGACAAAATTTCATGTTGTATTTTTATGTAATTAGTCATACTAAACATCAAAAGTAGTTACCTTATACATAAGGCATGAACAAGAGAGTTACCTTATACATAAGTTATGAACAAGGGCTGGTTGGTGGTGATTTGATGTGTATATACCAATAGTAAATACGTATAGAAGCTAGGTATGATACGAGTACATGTACTCTAGATATACGTATAGAAATTTTGTGAAAAATGGAATGAGAATTCAAATATAGCTATCTTTTGTGAATATACTTATATTGTTTTATGTATTTAAGTCTTTAAAAAGTGATTAAATACATTATATATACGATATATGTATAAACATTATAGGTTATAAGTATTTATATCAAATAACGTTACGTATGGTTATTGTTTTGAAAACTTAAGTTAGTAGTTTCAAAATAAACTTATAACTTATTGTTATTAATACAAAATGAGATATTAAAACATCCTTAGATCATGTTAAATATGTATATATACATATATATACACAAACGTATAATTATCATATGTTATATAGTTCGTGATATCATCGGTCAAACTAGACGGTCAAACGTTGTGTAAAACTCATTTCAAAAACATAAGTCTCAACAATTTGGATTGCTTATCATGTTGGTAAGGTTTAATTTATGTAAATATTAATCTTATAAGTATAGAACGATCGAAAAAGTGCGGGTCATTACAGTTTGCAGCTTCGGGAACCGCGACTCGCGGAGCCACTCTGACACGGGTACACAGAAACCCTAATCGCATTTAATACGGTGTAATAATTATTATTATTAATTAATTAAGATTTAGGTTTTAATTAAATTAATATTTAATTTTAATTATTTAGTTATATTAAGTTTTAATTAGTTTTATTTATATATTTAAATTAATGCTTTTATAAAATAATATAAAAATAATATTTTTATAAAAATTGTACTTTTTACAACTTTTTGTATATTTTTATATTTTGTCCCTTTTTAATCGTTTTAGCGTAATATTTGTATTTTTCGCTCATATTTAGTTTTAAACTTAGTTTTTGCCATAGTTATTTTTACTTCTAAATTTTTAGGCTTTGCCGTAGAATTCCTTAAGTGCTTTTATAGACTAAGATTTAGGTACTTTAGAATTTTGTGACGCTTTTTTAAGTTTAAGTTTCTTTTTAAGTTATTTCCATTTGGGATTTAGTTTTTCTTTTAAGCTTTAATATTTTTAGACGACTTTTACCTATGTATCAATTATCATTCCAATTAGTAATCTCAATTTGCGATTATAATTTTAAGTTAATTGTAGTAATAAGGTTAGGTTAGTCAAGTATTTTTAAGTTTTATAAGTTTCTTTTATTTTTCCGTCACCTTTTATTTTTCAACCATTTTTCTTTTTCGACATTTTTCCGACGAACTCTTTTTCTTTCTTATTTCTCGCTATTCTAGTTTTAGGACATAGGTTTTTATTCTACTTCTTATCTAAATTTCTTAAAATTACGAAAATTTATTTTAAGTGGTTAAATTGATAGACATCAAAATTTTCTGGTTCGTAGTAATAGTTGGATTTGTACGTGGACCGGGTTATTGGAGCCAAACAGTACTCAATTATATTGAGACCAAACGAATCCTGCCCCTCTGCTGCATCTTTTGGCTATTCGAAACGTGGGCAAAATCAGAAAAGTCTATTGATTGGATAACTTATTATAATTTTTCTTTCCTTTTAAAAACTAATAGGATATTCAGTGAATGCACCGAGCAAGACGCTCACCACCTTTTGTACGTTCACCACCTGTAACTAGATCAAGACATTTAGCAAATATTACTGCCGTTGATTTTTCTTTAGAATCGTCATCCAGTCGACCAAGTACTTCAGTTCAAATTTCCGATAATCCATTTTTTGAACCCGACCTCACAATTGAGAATCCGGAGAATATTCAGGAACGATTCATAGATCCTGAACCACTAAATTTTCCTCCGGAACCACCAATCATTCAAACAGAGATTGTTGAGGAACGAACCATTAAATCAGAATCCTCTAGTGATTCCGATTCAACAAATTCAATTGTGGAGAATCTGGAACCTTTAAGTATGGAAGACCGAATGAGAGCTAAACGCACTGGCCAAGGTCACGCAATTACTCATCCAGACATTAATGCGCCAGATTATGAAATCAAAGGACAAATTCTACACATGGTGACTAATCAATGCCAATTTAGTGGTGCGCCGAAGGAAGATCCAAATGAACATTTACGTACCTTTAATAGGATCTGCACACTATTTAAAATCCGAGAAGTGGAGGATGAACAGATATATCTCATGTTATTTCCCTGGACTTTAAAGGGAGAAGCCAAAGATTGGTTGGAATCGTTACCTGAAGGGGCGATTGATACATGGGATGTTTTAGTTGACAAATTTCTTAAACAATTCTTTCCTGCATCTAAAGCCGTAAGACTTCAAGCAGAAATTGTTACGTTCACACAGAAGCCGAATGAAACTCTATATGAGGCGTGGACAAGATTTGGAAAGTTGTTAAGAGGATGTCCGCAACATGGTTTAGACACCTGTCAAATAATACAAATATTCTACCAAGGATGCGACATCACTACAAGGAAAGACATAGATATAGCAGCTGGTGGTTCTATTATGAAGAAAACCGAAACTGATGCTTACAAAATTATTGATAACACTGCTTCCCACTCACATGAGTGGCACCAAGAAAAAGATATCGTTAGGTCATCTAAAGCAGCTAGAGCTGATTCTAGCCATGACTTAGATTCCATTTCCGCAAAGATAGATGCTGTGGAGAGACGAATGGAAAAGATGACTAAAGATATTCACTCAATACGAATTAGTTGTGAGCAGTGTGGAGGACCACATTTGACAAAAGATTGTCTCAGTATTGAATTAACAATGGAACAAAGAGAGAATATTTCATACATAAACCAAAGGCCTGGAAATAATTATCAGAATAATTATCAACCGCCAAGACCAATTTACAATCAAAACCAGAATTATAACCGAAATATTCCATACAACAACCAACAAGGTCCTAGCAATCAACAAGTATCCAATAATACTTACAATCAGCAAAGACCTAATTTTCAAAACAAACCGCCACAACAAACCGATGATAAAAAGCCGAATTTAGAAGATATGATGACGAAGCTAGTTGAAACTCAAACGCAGTTTTTCACATCTCAAAAACAAACTAATGAACAAAATGCTCAAGCATTTAGAAATCAACAAGCTTCTATTCAAAATCTGGAACAAGAAGTAAGTAACCTAGCAAGGTTAATAGGTGAAAGAAAACCGGGAAGTCTACCTAGTGATACAAATGCTAACCCCCGGAATGAAACAGCTAAAGCTATTACCAAAAGAAGTGGTACAACACTTAAACCACCGGAAATACCTGTAACTTCTGATGAAGCTATTCCTACTCCACAAGAACCACAACCTGATCAAGATAAGGAAAAAGAACCGGTAGTTGAAAAGGTTAATGAAGATAACACAGTTAAGGCTAAACCTTATGTTAAATCATACCAACCACCACTTCCTTACCCAGGTAAAATGAAGAAAGAGAAACTTGAAGCCGAGCAATCCAAATTCTTGGATATGTTTAAACAGATAAATGTAAATCTTCCTTTCATTGATGTAATTTCAGGAATGCCTAGATATGCTAAATTCTTAAAAGATCTAATCTCAAATAGAAAGAAAATGGAAGAACTCTCGGCTGTTACTATGAATGCTAATTGTTCAGCAGTGCTGTTGAATAAGATACCAGAAAAACTATCTGATCCAGGAAGTTTCACAATTTCATGTTTTCTGGGTAGTCTTAGTTCAATAGAAGCATTAGCAGATTTAGGTGCTAGTATAAATCTAATGCCGTAGTCACTATACGCTAAACTAGACCTTGGAGAATTGAAACCAACCAGAATAAGCATACAACTAGCCGATAGATCAATAAAATATCCTAGAGGGATAATGGAGAACATGCTAGTTAAAGTTGGTACTTTAGTATTTCCAGTAGATTTTGTTGTTCTGGACATGGAAGAAGATTCTCAAGTTCCTCTCATATTAGGAAGACCATTCTTAAACACGGCTAAAGCAATGATAGACGTGTTCGGTAAGAAATTGACCCTAAGTATAGAGGATGAGAGTGTTACCTTTTCAGTTGATAGAGCAATGCAACAACCACAATCTGCAGATGATACATGTTATTATATTCAAACTATAGATGCACATGCAGAATTATTAGAAGAATTTCCAGAATTACAAGGAACAGGAGAATGTTCTTTAGGAGAAGGTAATGAACCAATTGATGAAGCTGAAATGTTAGCTACACTTATAGCTAATGGATATGAACCAACAACAGAAGAAATTCAAATGCTAAAAGAAGAAGACAGATATCGATACAAATCATCAATAGAAGAACCTCCGAAATTAGAGTTAAAGCCACTTCCAAACCATTTGGAATACGCTTATTTACATGGTGAATCTGAATTACCTGTAATAATATCGTCTTCTCTTACTGAAAATGAGAAATCACAACTCATTTCTGTGTTGAAAGCTCATAAACCAGCCATTGCATGGAAGATTCATGATATTAAAGGAATAAGTCCTTCGTATTGCACACATAAAATCCTTATGGAAGAAGGTCATAAAACGTATGTGCAACGCCAACGAAGACTAAATCCTAATATGCAAGATGTAGTTAAGAAAGAGATTATTAAACTGCTAGATGCAGGTTTAATTTATCCAATTTCTGATAGTCCATGGGTAAGCCCAGTTCAATGCGTACCTAAGAAGGGTGGCATGACTGTCATTACAAATGAGAAAAATGAGCTTATTCCTACTAGGACTGTAACAGGATGGCGTGTGTGTATTGATTATAGAAAATTAAATGACGCCACCAGAAAAGATCACTTTCCCTTACCTTTCATTGATCAAATGTTGGAAAGATTAGCGCTGAAATAGTTACTATTGTTTTCTAGATGGATTTTCCGGATATTTTCAAATTCCAATAGCACCCGAAGATCAAGAGAAAACCACATTCACGTGCCCTTATGGTACTTTTGCTTACAAACGCATGCCATTTGGACTTTGTAACGCCCCTGCAACCTTTCAAAGGTGTATGACGGCGATTTTTCACGACATGATAGAAGAATGCATGGAAGTTTTCATGGATGACTTTTCAGTCTTCGGTGATACATTTGAATCATGTCTAGTTAATCTGGAACGAATGCTTATTAGATGCGAACAATCAAATCTAGTTCTTAATTGGGAGAAATGCCATTTTATGGTTAAAGAAGCATCATTCTTGGACATAAAATTTCAAAAGAAGGAATTGAAGTGGATAGAGCTAAAGTAGATGTAATTGCTAAACTTCCACATCCCACCAATGTTAGAGGAGTTAGGAGTTTTCTAGGGCATGCCAGTTTTTACCGACGTTTCATAAAAGATTTTTCTAAAATTGCCACTCCTATGAATAAACTCCTAGAAAAGGATGCTCCATTCATCTTTTCAGATGAGTGTATCAAATCTTTTAATATTCTTAAAGAGAAACTCACTAATGCGCCGATCATGATAACACCAAATTGGAATCTACCATTTGAACTAATGTGCGATGCAAGTGATTTTGCAATGGGAGCCGTTTTAGGACAAAGGATTGAAAAACGATTTCAACCTATATATTATGCTAGTAAGACGTTACAAGGAGCACAAATAAACTATACAACTACTGAAAAAGAACTCCTTGCTATTGTCTTTGCTTTTGACAAATTTCGATCATATCTCGTTCTAGCAAAAACGGTGGTCTATACCGACCATTCTGCTCTTAGATACCTATTTTCAAAACAAGATGCTAAACCAAGATTAATCCGTTGGATCTTACTCTTACAAGAGTTTGATATTGAAATCCGAGATAAAAGAGGAGCAGAAAATCTCGTCGCTGATCATCTTTCTCGTCTTGAAAATCCCGAATTAGAAGTTCTAAATGAATCGGCCATATAAGACAACTTTCCTGATGAATATCTATTGAAGATAGATTATAAAGAAATTCCATGGTTTGCAGACTATGCAAACTACTTAGTTTGTGGATTCCTTGAAAAAGGATTATCGTACCAAAGACGAAAGAAATTCTTTAGTGATATAAAACACTATTTTTGGGAAGATCCACATTTGTTTAAAAGTTGTCCCGATGGAATAATACGCCGATGTGTATTTGGAGATGAAGCTAGTAAAATTTTAAACCATTGTCACACAGGACCAACAGGAGGGCATTATGGGCCTCAATTAACAGCAAGAAAAGTTTATAACGCTGGATTCTATTGGCCTACAATTTACAAAGACTCACACCTTCTTTGCAAATCCTGTGATGCTTGTCAAAGGGCCGGAAAAATAAGTCAACGTGATGAAATGCCACAAAATATCATCCAAGTATGTGAAGTATTTGACATTTGGGGTATTGACTTTATGGGTCCATTTCCAAAATCTCATAATAATCTATATATACTCGTAGCCATTGATTATGTATCTAAATGGGCGGAAGCACAAGCTCTCCCAACTAACGATGCACGAGTTGTAGTCAACTTTTTAAAACGTCTTTTTGCAAGGTTTGGAACACCGAAAGCTTTAATAAGTGATCGGGGTACTCATTTCTGTAATAATCAACTTGAGAAAGTTCTTAAAAGATATGGAGTAACTCATAAAATCTCAACCGCATATCATCCACAAACAAGTGGACAAGTTGAAAATACCAACCGAGCTTTAAAACGTATTCTAGAGAAAACCGTAGGATCAAATCCGAAGGAATGGTCCATTAAATTGGAGGATGCACTCTGGGCTTTTAGAACAGCCTACAAAACTCCAATTGGAACCACACCTTTTAGACTTGTTTATGGAAAAGCATGTCATCTTCCAGTAGAAATTGAACACAAAGCATTTTGGGCTTTGAAGACATGTAATCTTGATTTACATGAAGCTGGACGTCTACGATTAAGTCAACTAAACGAATTAGAAGAATTAAGACATGAAACATACGAAAATTCGTTAATCTATAAGGAAAGAACGAAGAAATGGCATGATAAAAGAATCAGAAGTTTAAAAGAATTTAAGGAAGGAGACAGAGTTCTTCTTTTCAATTCACGATTCAAGCTATTTCCTGGAAAATTGAAATCAAGATGGTCTGGACCATTCATAGTTAAAAGAGTTTTCCCATACGAAACGATAGAATTAATAAATTCAAATGGGATTGAATTTAAAGTTAATGGTCACAGAGTTAAACACTACATAGATAGTCCGATGGAAGTCGACAACGAAGTTAATCACAATTTCAACACCACAGCTAACTAAGTGTGGGGAGAATCAAGTCTTTAAAGGATAATATGTATTTCTGTTAGAGTTAGATTGTCTGTTTTTGTGTAGTTCTCGAAAATGGAACCCGAATGGTCTTTCCCTAGCAGACCCTAAAGAACTAGTCTTCTCCCCCCATTCTGAATTTTTATTTTTTTTAGGTTTTTACAAAATGAAGACTGCCTGTGAACTAAACCATGGTCTAATGCTACACGCTTTGATCACTAAACGTAATAATGACATACTACCGAGTGAAATAGTATCAGTAATCAGAGAAAGAATGGACGGAGTTAGAAAAGAATCCAGATGCGAAGATAATAAGTTACAATTTGGTAAAGGAAAATCAAAATCCGCAGCAAAAAGAAGAGCACGACACCTAGAAAGATGTCACAAATGCGGAAAATGGTCACATGGAGGTAAATGTTCAATTAATCAAACCTATTCAAATACCGAATTTGTTACTTTATGCAGAGACGGACCGTTCATATGTTTAGAAGAAAAGACACTGAATGCTCGAGGTTACGCCTATGTAGCTATGGAAAACCAATTAAACCGACTATCTTATGAATGGGATAGGTCATATAACTAAGAATACTATCTCACAGGTAAGTCCGTACAATCTTTATTTTTATTTTTATTTTTAACCTTTTGATAATAAACGCTAATTTGTTCGCTATAAAGTATTAAATTGGTATTGAATAAAATTAGGTTTGGCGACCGAAATTATTGATATCATTCAAAAATTTATTACATCACTGCGAAATTTAACGTTTATTCTTAAGGTATAAATATCTTTAATCAATCAACTCAAAATATTTCAAAAATTCGTCATGAGTTAAATTAGGTCTTGGAACCGAAATTACTTTACCGAAAAGAGGGGCGCATATTTTTGATAATATTTGATTGATTAAAGTGGGATAAAAAGCCAAAAAGATTTTTAATTTTATTTTTACCATGTTTTTAAAATTAATATTTAAATCTTAAATTAATATTGTAAACTTTGTAAAATCAATATATTTAAAATTGTAAATATTTGAAAAATTAATATAAGTTTGGTGTGAATTTATAATATGAATTTTTTAATTAAGTTTGGTGTGAATTTTTAATTTTTAAAATATGAATTTTTAATTTTATGCATTTCAAATTTTAAGTTTGGTGTGAATTTTTAATATTAATTTTGAATTTTATATTTAAGTTGTGTGAATTTAAAAACAAAAATCTACTTTATCTCATTAAGTTAAAAATATGATTTTTAAAATTCGTCGTAAGTTGAAGACTAGGTCTTTAAACCGAAATTGCTTTACCCAAGGGAGGGACGAGAACTTTTATTATCATTATTTTTAATCTTATTGAATTAAAGTATGCCAAAAAAAATTAAAAAATCCAAAAATCTTAGCTTTTAAAACAATCGCTACAAAAAGACAAATTTTAAAATTTTGTCGAGGGACGGACTAGGACATCGATCCGAAACGACCTCGTCCTAAATAACAAGAGAAACAAAATTTTAAAATTAATTACTTAATTGTTTTAATTAGTATGAGATATATTTAAAAAAAAAAAAAAATACAAACTCCGCGAGTCGCGGAGTTTGAAAGGGAAATCCACCGCGACTCGCGGAGGATGAAAAAACCAGAAAAAAATATAAGCTGAACGAACAGCTCAAACCACAAACACGGAAGAAAAAAAACACTGCGAAATACTGCGCGAAAAAACCCCAAAACACCCCCAAAATCACATTTTTTAACCGTTAATCATTAAATCTTTTACTAAAATCATGTTGAGAAGGATGCTATCAAGGAATTACTCAAGAAAAACGGTAAATTTCTACACCTAAACACCATTTAATCCGAAATTAGTGTTCTTGAGCAATTTTTTCCCCAATTTGATTTTGATGCTTTTTAGTGTAATTATGCTTAAATTGTTTATGTATTATGCTTGTATAACCTACATTGATGCTGTTTAACATGATTAGAAGCCTTAAACTTTAAATTTTGAGTAATCTAGGGTTTGTGTTCTTGAGCAAATTTGGGGCTTTTTGATATAAACAGGTTATGGCCGATTTTTGTCATGAATTATTGCTAAATTAAGTAGTGTAACATGTTTAGGTAGTTAAATGATCCAAACTTTGAGCCTAAACATGATTTTGAGAATTAAAGTGGACTTTTTCAAGTTTAAAAATTCATGAACTTGATTTTTGAGAGATAATGCCATTTGAAACTTGTTTAATTGCTAGTGATGATTATTTTGACATGTTATTTGAGTTGAATGCTTATGAACTTGGCGAACATTTTCGTATATGCTTATTTGAAAAAGTGTAGATTTGATAAAAATGTGAAAATGAGCTTAGGTTTGATATAAATTGATCATGTCATTGTAATTATTTTGATTGATGATTTTGCTGACACTAATGCATATTTGGATGCACAAAAATTGTGTTTGATGTGTTTTGCAGACTGAAAGGGGTGAATCTTCATCCCAAGCTCGCAATGCTCCTGCTGAGAATGCGGAACAACAGGAGGTGGATAACTACTACAAGCAAGATATACCTCATCCAGTCATGACATTTTCTGATATGCACTTGGAAGATTTGCACCCGAACCTGAGATTTGACAGACTTTGGATAGATTATCCAAAGTACCAAAGGGGTTTGCATACTCTTCATTCTAAAGTTGTTGAGGTACCGAGGGTCATAGAATGGGGACCATTAGAAGCTGTAGAATTGGCCGGGCCAATTAGGGAATTACTTGCACAGAGGTATGGTAATTCTACTTTTAATGACTGGGTACGTTTATTCACCATGCGTAGACCTGTATATAAAGTATGGTGTGAAGAATTGTTGTGTAGTATAGAATTAAATGATCTGGTAGCTAGTTTAACCGATCGATCTTTTATTAGATTTTTGTTAGGAGGTTCGATGCGCCACATGTCTTTACTAGACATGGCTCAGGCTTTACGTATATATACGCCTGAGGAGTTAGCATCTGCCGATTGTAGAAGGTTGATACTAAATGGTAGAAAGATAGATGAAAATTTTGATACACACGGTGTATGGAGTCAAATGACAAGCCATCACCGATTCAAAGGGGGAAATTACTCTTATTTGGATACAGATAGAGCTGAATTAAGAGTGATTCATAGGTTTTTAGCTAATTCGATTACACAAAGAGGTAAGAACAAGGAAAAGGTAAATGAACAGGATTTGTTTTACCATATGTGTATTCGAGACCCACAAAGCGCTGTAAGTATACCTTATTGTGTGAGTTATTATTTATCAGCTATGGTTAGGGGGATGAGACCGCATAGCATAATAGGAGGTGGTATTTTTATTACTTTGATTGCTGAATATCTCGGTGTGGATATAAGTCGGGGGGGATTATTAGTCGAAGAACCAGAACCCCGCGATACTATAGGTTTAAATGTATACCATGGTGCGAAAGTTTTGAAGAGGCGAAATAACGCTGCAGTACAATACCATGGTAGACATCCACAGGTTGAGAGAAACCAACAGCAAGGTAATGTAGGAGGGGGAAATGAGATGCAAGAAATGCAAAGGTTTATAGCTTCACAGGAGTACGAAAATGCTAGACAGAGAGCATTTGAAGATTGGCAAGTTCATCAAAACCAAATCATAGCTCATTGCCAACATATAGGTAGAAACTATATTCCTACACCAAAACCCATATTCCCTCCATGGTCTATAGAGATGCAACCACCGTATCCTACGTATAACCCTGCCGAAGCATTCTATAGCACCTATGGTTATGCTTGGAACCCCTATTGGTATCAATATCATCCCTAGTCTACTTAGTTTTATTTATTTTGTAATTTGTATTGTTGATACGTTTAATACTTATGTTAATATTGTAATAGTTTTTATAATTTTCTAACTTTTATTCTTAAATTTTAATAATTTTTGAATGTGGGGTAATATACCAAACTTCAAAAATATGTATATATGTTTGCAGTTTATCTTATGTACACAACAGGGTAAAACAACGCATTTTCAAAGACTGGCATTAAGTTCAGCAAAAGCAACTAATTTTGACGACAAGATGCAAAATATATGTGAAATAACAACAAGACGGAATGAACAAATGATGTGCACCATTTATCATTCAGAAAACAAACGCCAATATGTTTGGAAAATTTGGTAAAATTTAATCATTTTCACACAAATCACCCTCAATAATTTAAATTGTTACTGATTTCTTGCAAATGAGGGCATTGCAAGATCTTAAGTGTGGGAAGGGGTTAAATTCTTTCGGATTTTAAAATTTTTACTTTATACACTTGGTTACCATTAAAAATACTAGTAAAGCAGTAGTTGTATTAGAATCTAGTGCTCTCTGATAATAAAGAACAGCCCTAGTCTTATATAATGACTACCCAATTCTAGTAAAATTTTTCAAAATTTTCAATTAAATGAACTCAAAATCATGTTTATACATATTTATGAACGACAAAACTAGGTTTTAACACCGAAATTATTGTAACCTCGGAAAGGACATAAATTGAGAAACAAACCAAAATGTTAAAATTCATTTAAAATGGAATAGAGGACAATAAAAAGGAAAATAAAAGCCAAGTGTGGGAAAATTCTCCAAGTTATTCAAAACATATATCACATATTTTTGTACAAATAACTGAAAATACTTTTGTTTTGGACTAAACTAAACTGTTTTACCCGATGAAAGAAAAGAAGAGATGGATCTACACGATGAATCAATTCCATCATTAAAAGGAAGTAAAGTCTTCCGAAAAAGACACGCGCTTCTTGATTTAGGTCAAGAAGTTGTCGTCCAGACTAGCTGTAGGTTGACGAAAAATCTAGAAAAGTCATCACTAAAATCAGCAGGAAATCCACGGACCTCAGCATTAAACAGGGTCGCCAAGTGGTCAGATTTATCCTAACCATGAGAAGGATTTATCTCGTAAAATGGGGGGGCACCATGCAAATTAGCTGGATAAGACTAATAAATCAGATCCCCAGAAAGGATAATCTCCTTAAAAGATCAAAAATCAGCTTTTAAGCCTGATATTACTCATGGAATTCAATGATATCTAAATTCGAGCTTGAACGAGAAAATATTTTGATCAAAATTACAAACCGATTTGTTTTCTGAAAACCCTATTTTCAATGCGTTCATTACCATTGAACGTAAAATCCTAGGAATTCACCTGGAATTCATTAGGTCACCTGAACTAAATCGGGTGTCAACCGTAAGAACGGTGGTTGCATAGTGGTCAAAGACAGGACCTTGTGCCAGACCGAAAAATTATAAGGGTGAGCTTTACTATTGCTCCTACCAAGGATAGTAATTGCGCCCGACACGTTATAGACCATAATTAAAAGCATGTCAGGGGACATTACCTTAACAGTTGCTTGTTCAACGCTTTCCTTTACAACCGGACGGTAGTTTACCGAAAGGTAATATACGGGACAAGTAAACTGGACGTGTTGCTTTCCAAATACAAGGTTAGCAAGTGGGTGACACAAAACCGCAAGTTTTGAGCTAAAATTTTCAAATCTGAAACCCACCAAACCCACAAAAATATTTTGCAAACACCGGTAAAGGGTTATTCCGGAAAACTTATCTAGGGTAAAAACTAGATTTAATTTTCAAAAGATCAAATGTTTTCATAAAGATCCAATTTCCTTAATGGATCTAAATTTTTATAGTCATGTGGGACTATAAACCATATCGTTACTACCATTGTTTATACCGCCGTATAGAAATCACTGATGTACAAAGTGTGAAGAATAAAGAAGTGATTCTAGTATTTCAAGACGATATTGCTTGAGGACAAGCAACGCTCAAGTGTGGGAATATTTGATAATGCTAAAAACGAACATATATTTCATAGCATTATTCCTCAAGAAAGACAAGCTTTTAGTTGCAATTGTTCTATTTACAAGTGATATTCGTTTAAATAATAAAAGGTGAAGACAAAAGACAGATTCGACGAATTGAAGACACAAACGACCAAAAAGCTCAAAAGTACAAAAGACAATCAAAGAGGTTCCAATTATTGATAAGAAACGTCTCGAAATTACAAGAGTACAAGATTCAAAACGCAAAGTACAAGATATTAAATTGTACGCAAGGACGTTCGAAAATCCGGAACCGGGACATGAGTCAACTCTCAACGCTCGACGCAACGGACTAAAAATTACAAGTCAACTATGCACATAAATATAATATAATATTTAAATAATTCTTATAATTATTTATATATTATATAAATAAATAAAAACCGTCTGCAAGAAAGACTCCAAATTGTGTGAGCTGTATTTACAAACTCCGCGACTCGCGAAGTTTGAAGGCAAAAATGGCCGCGAGTCGCGGAGCCCCTAATTTTAAAACTGCCTATAAAGCTCGCGCATTCTGATCGTAAAAATCATCCTTTTTCTTCTTCTCTCATAATACGTAAATATTTATATTTATATTTTAATTTTAATTTTAATTTTAATTTTAATTTTAATTCTAATAATAAGGGTATGTTAGCAAATGTTGTAAGGGTGTAAGTCGAAATTCTGTCCGTGTAACGTTACGCTATTTTTAATCATTGTAAGTTATGTTCAACCTTTTTAATTTAATGTCTCGTAGCTAAGTTATTATTATGCTTATTTAATCTGAAGTAATCATGATGTTGGGCTAATTACTAAAATTGGGTAATTGGGCTTTGTACCATAATTGGGGTTTGGACAAAAGAACGACACTTGTGGAAATTAGACTATGGGCTATTAATGGGCTTTATATTTGTTTAACTAAATGATAGTTTGTTAATGTTAATATAAAGATTTACAATTGGGCGTCCCTATAAATTACCATATACATTCAATCGGACACGATGGGCGGGGTATTTATATGTACGAATAATCGTTCATTTAACCGGACACGGGAATGGATTAACAGCCACTAGAATAATTAAAACAGGGGTGAAATTATGTACAAGGACACTTGGTATAATTGATAACAAAATATTAAAACCTTGGGTTACACTCAGTCGACATCCTGGTGTAATTATTAAACAAAGTATTAAAATCTTGTTACAGTTTAAGTCCCCAATTAGTTGAAATATTTAACTTCGGGTATAAGGATAATTTGACGAGGACACTCGCACTTTATATTTATGACTGATGGACTGTTATGGACAAAAACCAGACGGACATATTAAATAATCCAGGACAAAGGATAATTAACCCATGGGCATAAAACTAAAATCAACACGTCAAACATCATGATTTCGGAAGTTTAAATAAGCATAATTCTTTTATTTCATATTTAATTTCCTTTATTTTATATTTAATTGCACTTCTAATTATCGCATTTTTATTGTTATTTTATTTAATTGCACTTTTAATTATCGTACTTTTTAATTATCGCAAGTTTATTTTATCGCATTTTTATTAATCGCAATTTCATTATCGTTATTTACTTTACACTTTAAATTAAGTCTTGTATTTATTTATTATTTTACATTTGGTTTTAACTGCGACTAAAGTTTTAAAATCGACAAACCGGTCATTAAACGGTAAAAACCCCCCTTTATAATAATAATATTACTTATATATATTTGTATTTTTATAAAAGTAAACTAATATAGCGTTAAGCTTTGTTTAAAGATTTCCCTGTGGAACGAACCGGACTTACTAAAAACTACACTACTGTACGATTAGGTACACTGCCTATAAGTGTTGTAGCAAGGTTTAAGTATATCCATTCTATAAATAAATAAATATCTTGTGTAAAATTGTATCGTATTTAATAGTATTTCCTGCTAAAATTAATAGCTATTTTATATACACCTCGCGAAACATCAGTAACTCTATCTATACTGGTCTTTCAGTTTTGCCTATCTTTTTCACATTGGACGAGTTTTAATCGCGCATGTATTTCAGGTTTCGTGAACAAACACGCAAATATCAACTGACCAATCAGACATATCGCTCATACATTACCAACTGCACATGTATAACTTACACTCGAGTTTAATTATAAACAAACAACACAAACAAAAAGAATGAACGAAGAAATTACTTCAAACAATGCACAAAATACTCACCAGACTTGCAAAACCTCATGCATCTTATCCCCATTCTTCGAACTAATTCCCTCTTCCCAGCTTGTTTTAAACACATCACTCAACCTAAATTCACGATGCATGATTGTGTGCACGGTGCACCACATCTGGTCTAACTGATCCATGTAACCAAGTGGCTGCATTCTTTCTTTTGTGGTCAAGACGATTTTGTTGTTTTGAGTAATGTTTTCTTTATTTTTTTTATGAAATACCAATGGTTTTTCCTAACAACCATAAGACAAGTGACATCTCTATTGTCACTATGGTGTGCAGCGACGTTCTGTCCAGCATAAACCCGAAAACTGTTATCCCAGCTCTGTTGTTTTCAAAATACGTCACTGTAATAACAAATTTAAAACAAAATCATTAGTCATATTTGGTACATATGGGCAACAATTTCGACCTGTTTACTTATGATTGGGTCAATTTGGATTATGTTTTATCCTAAACTAGTCGAATCAACAAATTTAGCTAAAAAGGAAACGGGTCAAATGGTATGAGAAGTCACCAGACCGATTCTATAATACATTCATCCTTTTGAATAAATTTATTTGAACATTTATAATATCATTTGAAGATATAATTTTTGTACTCATTTTTTTTTTTAACGACAGCCTTAACGCGCATAAAGGTGTTGTACATGGAGGTTATATGTTCACTTTAAAGTGACAGTTACTGAATTGTACAATACTTTTATGCGCGTTAACAACAGCCCTAAGGCCTAAGGGATGTCATTAGAAAACTAGTTAATTATAAAAATCAATTTATACTTTTTAATGTGAGCAAAGTAGTGTCTACAGACGAACCATACTCACCCGTTTTTACCAATTACTCCATTTGTTACCTATAAAATTTGGGTTAATGATCTTTAGTTATTTTAACAAACTTTAAGAAAGGTTAACTGCCTTACCTAAGGCTTGTCGTTTTTGGAAAGAGAGTGTGCTATAAGCATATGCTGGTATAAGTTTAGTATTATCCAATTCGTCTTCTTCATCACCAACATCTTCATAATCAGAAGACGATGGTTCACAGGGGAACTCTTGGATACCGGGAACGCCCATTGGTGTTTCGGTATCAGCAGCTTCGGGTGACTCGAACACATCGATTGTTGCACAAACATGCCACTTGGCAGCCAGGCACGTCACACCTTGTGCCTTGTGTGTGATCCTAGTCGCACTTCTCAGCAAAATCAATAAACCCGCAAGCAAACTTACAGACACCAACTACAAGAAAAGAAAACGCCATCCGTAAAGAAAAATATTAAATTCCAATTTAGTACAAATATGGAAAGGTGACAATGTCAGCCCATTTACTTATAAATGGGTCAACTTGGGTTACTTTTTATCTCCAAATGGGTCAAAAGTCACCCAAAGTGTAATTTTCATGCTTTAACCACCTAGGATATCATCTTATTCAAATAATCATTTTCTGACTAAAATAGTTTTTGTTCACATTTTTCTTCATTAATTGTCAATTTGCCACTAAAAACAGAAAAGTAACCCAGATCGACTCATTTATAAGTAAAAAAGTAACAAACTTTGTTACTTTCTATTTGTGGTAAGTAACTCATTATAGTCAGCTGGACTGGCTACCAGGGGCGGAACTTAGTGTATCACAAAGGGGGTATCCGCCCCACCTGACAAAAAACAAGGTTTTTTTTTTTGTGTTTACCCGTGCTGACTTTGAAAAATTTATTAAATTTTTACACTCGCCCCATCTGTATCCGGGTTCAAGTTCCACCACTGCTGGCTACCAAATCAAATCACCTTTGATTGAAATTTTTAAAAGTTGGTTATTCAATTACATGTCATTAAACACGTTGGTTACAAATATTAACAATCAGACCAAAGTTGGAAGCTTTTTACTCAGCTAGATCTTTGAAGAAAGAAAAAGGTTTTTTTAATGAGAAACATTGTCTTGGGTCAACATAGCCCACAATTTAACCCATTAACCAACGACCCATTTCCAATCAAAAAGATAAAAGCTACAGACACTTACCGCAAGTTCACCGGATTTGAAAATACTGAGGTCCGCAGTACTTCGAGTAGTATTAAGAAGTGATGCAAGCTGACTAACTGTAACAAATATAAGTGCCAACAATATAAAAGCACGATAACGATGACTTATAATTTTCAAGTGTCTTCTGATTCTGAGATGTTCTCTTAATACAGATTCAACATCTGAGTCAACTTGAAAAACTTGAGCGAAATCCTGTAGCCGAAGGATTTGTAGGTGACAGATGAGGCGGAACAGGATACAGACGAGGAAAAATACGACCGTTCGATAGAGCCACGAGAACAGTTCCAAAGTGCATGCGACTGTATTGCTCACTATAACGTTGACCAAAAAGGGAATGGCGGTTGCACCTGATGTGTACCACCAGATTTTGTATGCACTTTCGGCGGTAAAACATGGGACAACGAAGAATAAAAGAATTTTCAGTGATCTCTGCATTTATAAAAAAAAAAAAAAAGAAAACGAAAAATGTCAGATATACATTTAAGAGCAAGTTAAGCCATTTTAGGATAATAAGATCGAAATCAAACCATTCTATAGTACATTAGATCATCAATAATTAGTGGATAGTCTCATTTCAACTATTCTTGAATACTGTTACCAACAACAGTTAAACGGGTAGACGGATACGGTTTTTACTGTTCAGGCTAACCAGGAAAAGGGGAGTATTTTTACTCTGATGTACATGGTCTAACCGAGTTATAATGTGACCGTTTCCGACCCATTTTCATGACCACCCCAAAATATGCTCCTAGTGAGGTTTGAACTTGATATCTAGATATGCAAAGTTTAATCAAACGTTTCGGGGTCAAAGAAATAATGACATCACCTAGACTCGTAATCAAATATAATTAAATATAGCAGATGGATCCTAAATTATGATGATGACAAACAGGACATGCTAAATTGTCAATCAATCATTTTATTCATTCAATTAATGTCAAAATCATAACTTTCCCATATCAAGTCATAATAAGAACAAGATATTTAAAATCTAATCCACTAAACCAGCAAGATATCCTAAAACAAGTGTTCATATACACATACACAAAAACAATAAAATATCCACCAAATTTTTTATAATAAATCAGTTTCCATTTCATTCAGTAATTCAATTTTAATAAATCAAAAACTAACAACCACCTAAAGAGTTGAAACTGGCATAATTATAATTAGAACCTTAATTAGACAATCCTAAACCAAAATTAAATCAATCATCAAAATTCACAACAGAAAAAAAAAAACTATAAAAAAACAGATAGAAACAGAACACATACATTAAGCTGTGCAGTATAACCTTTCCGTACGATCTCACTTTCATCACAAAGTTTATCAAAGAACAAAAACTTTCTAAGTCCAAAAGTCCTCAAAAACTGAGTAAGCGAAACAAACGACAGCGTAGCAACACCGCTCAACGACAACTGAACGAGACTATCGTACGGTCTCGCATGCCGATTATCGCAATCGCTACACGCTAAATAGAAATGAGATAAACTTGGAATTATGAATGTGAAAACAATGAACACAAACCATGATAGTGATGCAGTCCAATTATTAGATTGATCAACACACATGAATCGTAACCATGATCGGAAACTGTGAAGCTCATCGTATGCGTGTGAACCGCTACGATTGAGTACTCGTCGTTTTGGTAGCAGAGGTTGAGTTCCGTGTTCCATGGCCATCGAGATCACGGTAAATGAAGATCCTAGTGACAACTGTTTTGAGGGTTTTATAAATAATATTCGTAAAGTTTCCAAAATGACCTTTGAGTATTTGATGTTTACAGTTTTTGATATGAAGTTTAATTATTTGAAATTCACAACATCTTAAAAATTAAAATAACCCAAACAGAGAAAAAATTAATCAGAATTAGAGATAAAAACTATAGAAAAGTTTTGATACAAAAAATCAATTTTAAATTGGCATGATATGTTCGGGGTTTTTTCATATGAAAAAAGCACTTATGTTTGTGGATTAACGTGTACAAAATAAAAATATGTATTATCGTATCATCACAAAAGTATCTTGTATTATTTCTTTATTTGAAACTATTTCTTCTTAACCTAACATGGAACAAGAAATGATTATCTTTATTTAAATTGTAAGGATCGTATAGCCCAAACACAATGTCAAGCCCAAGAGTCCATCATTTTCTAATATGTAACACAATGTCCTGCAATATAAGCCCAATAGTCCATCCTTTTCTAATATGTATTATCGTATCATCACAAAAGTATCTTGTATTATTTCTTTGTATTATTTCTTTATTTGAAACTATTTCTTCTTAACCTAACATGGAACAAGAAATGATTATCTTTATTTAAATTGTAAGGATCGTATAGCCTTGGGAAGGAAGACAACCTAACATGGAACAAGAAATGATTATCTTTATTTAAATTGTAAGGATCGTATAGCCCAAACACAATGTCAAGCCCAAGAGTCCATCCTTTTCTAATATGTAACACAATGTCCTGCAATATAAGCCCAAGAGTCCATCTTTTTCTAATATGTATTATCGTATCATCACAAAAGTATCTTGTATTATTTCTTTATTTGAAACTATTTCTTCTTAACCTAACATGGAACAAGAAACGATTATCTTTATTTAAATTGTAAGGATCGTATAGCCTTGGGAAGGAAGACTTTCGATATAAGGCACCATAACTCAATTATCGTTGGCAAACTGAGGGGTGTGCCATGTCGCACCGTGCGTTCAGGGGTGCGCCACCATCGTCCACCACATCGGGCTATAGCCTAGCTCTGATGCCATTTGTAAGGATCGTATAGCCCAAACACAATGTCCTGCAATATAAGCCCAAGAGTCCATCTTTTTCTAAAACCAATTGGTATTAGAGGGACTTATCCTTAGACTTATATACATACATTTGTTTTTGTCTCCCTCCTATGTGGGATAGGTTTGCACCCCAACATTGTATCTTTAATCTTTGATGTGAAACGGACAATTAAAAAAAGGTCTTAATTGCGTAAAAAAGTTATAAAATTTCAAGAAAATTTTGAATTCGAATAATGTAATCGATTGGTTCACGTAACATTACACATTCATAAGTCAGGGATACATTGATACTGTTAAGGTTGCATACTCTGCAACTTCGTGTTTTTCCCTTTGATGATACAATTTCAGAATCCTTGTAACTGGGATGTATCTCCCGAGTTGTAATAGCTTTGCCTGTTACCTTTTTCGTGTTTAGTAAATTCTTGCCTTCTGAAAAAAAAAAAAAAAAAAAATACACTGATTTTTTTTTTTGAAAGGCAAATTATATTACTAAATAGAATGTACAGAGATGTGAGGAAGCCGAATTAGCTACCAACACGCACGATAATTACAAGTATAATACACGAGAGCTAAACAACACGATGAAAAAAAAAACAAAATACACGATGAGATTCAACCCGGGTCCATGTTCACGCATAGTATGTTTGTGGATGCCGGGGATATGAGCCATTGTTGCCACGTGATGAGTGATTTTCTTGAACGATTTTTGATCCATTCAAAAGACTTCACTTGAATGTCACTAACTATTTTTGGAGATGAGTCCGCATCATTCTTGAACACCTTGAGGTTTCTATTTTTCCAAATCATGTAGCATGTAGACCATATAACCGCTTGCCAAACCTTCTTTTTGAATGGTTCCATCCCGAACGAGTTTGAACATTTGATTAAGTCTTCTAAAGTGTAGCCCGAAGGAAGGGAAAGATCCCACCATTTAAAAATGCCAATCCAAATGTCTTGGGCGGATTTGCAAGAATAAATGGCATGATCTACCGATTCAACCACGTTGTCACATATTGGACATAACAACGTGTCCAAGTCGATACCCCTCCTATCAAGCTCCACTTTAACCGCGATTCTCCTTCTTAGCACTCTCCAAATGAAGATCCCGATTTTTAGAGGAACGAGATTGTTTTTTAACGTAGCTATAGAATTGGATTCTCTTGGAATAATCTTGTCATCAATCAATTTCGCCATTGCTTTTGTAACAAATAATCCACTTTTATGACCCAAAAATTTCCATGAGCTTTCACCATTACCCGAGATTGAACTTGTTTTGATGATTTCAATCATATTGTCTAACTCCCCGTGTAGTCTACCCGTAAGTTCTCGTGTCCATTCCCAATTAAACCGCCATATATTGTTGTCGACCTGAATTCTGTCCCGAACATTTGTGTTAGGCTGTCTTTCTAGTCGAAAAAGTCGCTGGAATCTGACGTTAAAGGGGCTGTGATCAGCCCACTGTTCGAGCCAAAAGGCGACATCATCGCCTCTACCGATCTGCCTTTCGAATAAGTCATTTATGTTGATATTTACTTTGATCAGCTCGATCCGCAATCGAATGATATTCCTCCATATGGAATTCTGCTTCAAATAAACATTCTCATCGTTAGAACCCAACCCCCCGTCCCGCCCATAAATGCTTTTGATTATTTTAACCCAAAGTGACTTGTTTTCGGTACGAAAACGCCACCACCACTTGGAAAGTAACGAATAATTTTTTGCTTTTAACGACCCGATATTTAACCCGCCCTCATTATAAGGTAAAAGTATGGTTTCCCATTTGACCCAAGAAAGTTTTGTTTCATCCCCCGACCCGCCCCAAAAGAATTTACGACGCATACCTTCGAGGTGATTGATGACGCAAGATGGGGCACGAAACAACGAGAAGAAGTATAGAGGGAGACTACTAAGGACCGCCTTAACAAGTGTTAATCTACCACCAAACGACATCGATCTTGCTTTCCAATCCGACAAACGTTTAGAGAATTTCTCAATGACGGGTTTCCATGTTTCTTTTTTGTGAATTTTTTCACCAATCGGCATCCCTAAATAGGTGAAAGGGAAGGAGCCCGTAATACAACCCAATCTATTAGCAATGTGTTCAATTTCTCCCCGGGTTACACCAATTCCGTAAATGTGGCTCTTTTGCATGTTAATTTTAAGGCCCGATACTTTCTCATAACATTCTAAGGTTTTGTGGACATTCAAAAGATTTCTTTTAGCCCAATCACCAAAAAATATCGTGTCGTCCGCAAATTGAAGATGTGAAACATTAACTTTATCCCGCCCGATTTCGACTCCCCGAATAATCTTGTTTCTTACCGCGATTTTTGTTAGAATGTTAAGCCCTTCGCTTGCGATAATGAAAAGATACGGTGAAAGTGGGTCGCCTTGGCGAATTCCTCGTTGTAAACGAAACTCTCTAGTGGGTGACCCATTAACTAGAACCGATATGGATGCGGATTTGAAACATGATTCCATCCATTTGAGCCACTTTGGCCCAAAACCCATTTTTCTCATAATATCCAATAAGAAATTCCATCGTACACTATCGAATGCTTTTTCAAAGTCGGCTTTGAAGATAAAGCATTTAGATTTCCTACTTTTGACATCCCCCACTAACTCGTTTGCGATTAAGATACTATCAAGGATAGATCTTCCACGTATGAATGCACTTTGTTCGTTCCCAATCAACTTGTCAATCACGTTTCGAATTCTATTGGCAAGTAACTTTGAGATGATTTTGTAGTAACTTCCGATGAGGCTTATTGGCCTATAGTCACGCAAGTTAACCGGATCATTTTTCTTTGGTATTAAGGTGATAAACGAAGCATTACACCCTAGAGTGATTTCACCACTACTCCAAAACCAATGAATTGCCTTCATTAAATCACCTTTAATCAATTCCCAAAATTTGTGATAAAAAACAAAATTAAAACCATCGGGCCCGGGCGCTTTCGAACCATCACATTCTTTAACGGCTAACCACACTTCTTCTTCACTAAAGGGAATTTCCAATGATGTAGCCTCATCTTGTGGAATCTTTGAAGTCTCAAAACCACCAAAATCAAAATTACTCGAATTCGAATCTTCATAAAATGATTTAAAGTGTCTAAACACTTCTTCCTTTACGTCACCCGGATTCTCCTGCCATAATCCATTTATGTGTAGACCCCGAATATTGTTTTTGTTATTTTTCCTTTTAATTACCGCATGAAAGTATTTTGTATTTTCATCACCATCCATCGCCCATTTGACTCGTGATTTTTGTTTTAGCATGTTTCGTTTTACCCGATCTTTCTCGACCCACTTGTTTCTATTATTAATCCATTCAACTCTTTCAATATCCGTAAGGCTCCTGTTTTCTGCTTCATTATCCCAATAATTGCACAATTCATTTAGCTCTTTAATTTCTTTGTCAATATTACCGTATGTATTGAAGGCCCAGTCTTTGAGTTTACACTTAACGTTTTTGAGTTTTAACCTGAATAGAGTGTCGGGCCTACAAGGGCCAACCGGAACAGACCATGCTTCTTTGATAATATCTGTCACGCCATCTAATTCGAACCAGCAATCAAAAATTTTCGTGGGTTTGGGCCCGAAGTCCACTGACCCGTGTTTAAGCAAAATAGGTGTGTGATCAGATAACTGTCTATCAAGTGCAGTAACAGAAAGATCATTCCATAGTAACGCAAAATTATTCGATACTAGAAATCGATCTAACTTACTGAATCGAAGACCATCGTCGCTGATTCTTGTGAACTTGCGACCCGTTAAAGGGATTTCAATTAGCCCATTATCGTTAATAAATTTGTTGAACTTGGAGGCTCGTCTAGAAATAAAGTTGGTGTTTTCTCGTTCATTCGCGCTCCTAACTTCGTTAAAATCCCCACAAATAACCCAATTATCCATATCGAATAACAAAAGTTCGTTTAAACTCTCCCAAAACTTCTTTTTTTTCGCATCACTATGGGGTCCATACACGTTAACAATAACTACTTCAGAATCATAATTGACAAGTGTACCTTTGACGGCTACGTAGAAGTCACCAGCTACAGCTTGATCAACATGGAAGATACTTGCATCCCAAATCGTTAATAGTCCCCCAGATCTACCAACACATTCCTTAACAGCATATTTGACATGTTGAGAGCCCCAAATATTTTCAACCCATCGATCACTGAAGGTCTTGCGTTTAGTCTCCTGTACTGTCACTACAATTGGATTGGATTCACGAATTATTCTTTTGAACCACGCTTGTTTACCATCCTGATTGAATCCGCGAATATTTACCGAAAGAATCTTCATTATACACAATAGTAATATCACGAAACACGACATCTAGGTGAATTAAGTTAGGCCTCCTGATTAATTTTGAACCCAAGGAGCCTAGCAAAATCGCATAGATTAACGCTAGCTTCAGATTCTTCTTGCTTGGAATTTTCTTTGGAGCGTACTTTCTTTGATTTGGTCTGGATCAACTCACAAATTGAAGGTGAGTGATGACGTTTAGAACCGCTCACTTTATACATCGTTTTTCTTTCTCTAGCGATTCTTTTGGCATAATTTATTCGAGAAGAAGCCTGCCATTTACATACCTTGTGCCATCTGGAACACCCTCTTGAATCACTGTTCTCCTTCGTTGGTGATTTGCACGAGATTTGTTTTCTATTCTGGCTACTGGTGTTGATTGAGGATTTAAACCCTTGGACGAGATGGGCTATTTGTTCTGGGCTCCCATTAGTTTCTTTGTTCCATAAGTTGGTTTCAGGTTCGTGAGTTTTGGGCCCAAATAATTTTAATCCAAGCTCAATACCCTTTAAAAATTTTTCTCTTGCTGGGTCGTTTATTTTATGAGTTGTAGGCCCAGAACATGTAGGCCCGGTAGAAACTGAGTTGTTGGTGTTATTATCCAGGCAATTCGACATCCTAGATATTTTGGGTGCCACGTGATCATTACTTTTTTCATGCGTATCTTGAACAAAGGAATTTGAGTCGTTATTTCCATTACTGGCCTCGTTACTAGGGTTTTTGGGACTCGTATTGGTTTTTGGAACTTGTGTGAAGGACTCCTCGGTTTCCACTCTTAATGATTCCGTCTTGTTTGCCGGCGAGATGACCGGAGAATTGGCCGGATTTTTTCCGGGTTGGGATTCGTCATCGGAAGAGAATGGATCATCCTCTTCCATGTTATCCGAGCCTCTTGAATTGACCGACTTGTTTTCCATCTCATCTGATTTATGCTCCTCCAATTCCAACTTGATGATATTACGTGTATCTTCAAAAGCATGAACAAAGAAATCCAAGTTTCCATGATGGATTAAAACTGAGTCGTTGATAGGCTCAGGTTGATCAACATTAAGAAGTACCCGCCCATGGGTTAGGTTTTGGTCACCCTCAAAATGGCAGTTTTCTAATTCCAATACACTACCCCATAGTGTACTAATTCTAGTAAATGTATTCTCGTTCCATATTGGTACAGGGACGCCATATATCTCAATCCACGTTAGTCTACCATGGTACACATATGAGTTATCCCATTTTCTCAAATTGTTGATCCATCTTCTGATACTGTGATGTTCGTTTCCTAAAATATTATCACATGTCGCCTCATTATCAAACATCATAATGACATTAAGCCCACCAATGTATTTGATGTGTGCATTATCGAGTCCTTCCACATCGCATATTCTTTTAAATTGTTGCAGAATATTATAATTAACTACCTCTCCAACCAGTGAATGAGTTAGAACGCTGCTGTTATCCCCATTATCTTCAATTGTAAAAGATCGGTAAAGTGTGGTATTGTTATGGTCCTCGTTTCTGTCTTTGTTGGTACAGGTTTTGTGTGAGTGGTTTTCGTGAGTGTGGTTTTGATTAGGGTTTGTGTGATTTTGGTTAGGGTTTGTGTGATTGTGGTTAGGGTTTGTGTGATTGTGGTTAGGGTTTGTTTTGAATGCTTCTGTAGGGGTAGGATCAGGGTTGATTTTTGTGGTATGGTTGTTTTCGTTGTTGACCTTTGGTACCTCCTTCCATACAGTTGGGTTTCCTTTGTTGTTTTTTGAGATATTCATCTTCCATACAACTTCATCCTTCATTGTTTTTGTATCGTTTCTGCGACCATATTTGTTGAAACTCGTTTGACTGTGAGCAGTTTTCACATTCCTTTCTCTTGCCTTGAATGCCCTAAGTCCCCATCCTAATAGTTGTACTCTATTAAGTTGCGACAGCATTGCATCCACGTTCTTTACATCTTCATATCTCACGAATCCGAATCGATGCCCATTTAGCAAACGTTTCCTGGCGATGTACACATCTTTAACGTATCCCCACTTGTTAAATACTTTCCATAGTTCTGAGATTCCCCATGTTTCCGGAAAATTGTAAAACATGAACGATGTGATTGTAGGTAGATTAATTCCCATCGGACGATCTCTGTAGTAGTTCCCTCTTCGTGCCCCTCGTTGTTTCTTCCATCCATACTTGTCGTCGTCGTCTCTCCTCGGTGGGTATTCGAACGTATTGTTGTTTCTCTCTCTAAGTGTTTCTCTCTCACACATATTCATCAGTATTTGATGTGTATTATTAAAAAAAAAAAAAAAAAAAAAAAAAAAAATACACTGATACATTGTTAGGAAGTAAAAAATAAAAAAATAAAGTCAATCCATCTAAGTAGTAGTTCGGTACTGATAAGATATTAGTTTTAGACATATCAGATTCACCATCTCACAACAATTCTAAGTGAAATCATATAAATGGATTGGATTTGATCAACCGTGTAAACAAAGAGAGTGAATATAAATTTTCCAACAAACAAGGAGCTGGTTACTATAATTTACATATTAACACATTAGCAGACCCAAATTAAAACGATAACAAAAGTGGTATTTATTAGATATTGTTAGATATTGGGCAGAGACTTTTTGTGTCTCCCTATGTTATATTCATCTTTAATCTTTAATCTTTAATCATTAAGCTACTTTGCTATATCTCCAAATAGTATAAGGTTTACTATGGTCTGTTTTCCAATTACCACTTATGTTGTTCTATTCATGGTCAATATTGAGTATGAAGCTTTAATTCTAATTTACTCAGGTTAGATTTATAAATACATTTTTCTTAAACATAATATGTCTTCAGTTATCAATAGAGTAATTGTAAACTTTACATTACCTTAAATTATATGATTACTTTTTTACTTTTTTTGCCGTTGGTCCGTCCATTATATACCAAAAAGCTAGCAGCGCCTCCCGGTTTTTTTGACTAACAACATCCTTCCATTATCCCATTTAAACATACCGAGTCCCTCCGTCAACCATCCGTTTAAAATGGACGTTAAGTATCATCACGTGCCTGAAATGTGATGGGTATTTTCATCATTTTCATTCGTTTGTTGATAGTAAGTGGGCATATATAAGCTGTTTCCCTCTCATTTCACAAATCAAAATCAAGAACCCTAGAAAAAAGCCCCAATTCGATTTAACCTCAATTGGGGCCATACCTCCTTCGTATATCAAGAACCCTAGCAATGGATTGTTGGTGTGGTCGAGCAGTTGTAGTTCATATATCACGTACTGATGCAAATCTTGTTCGTCGTTTCTATTGTTGTGCATCACAGGTTGGTGCCGAAAAACCTAATTCGTAAAACTTAAATTCGAGTATTATGTTAAGATTATAATTAATGTGATGGATTTTATATGGTGCAGAGGTCAAGTTGCACCTTCTTTGCTTGGTACGATCCGCCGAATCTAGTGATATCTGCAGTTTATGAACGGCTTAGAAATCAGGAACAAAGTGCTAGGAATTTGAAGTTAATGTTCATTGTTAGCTGGATTGTGTTTGCTATGTATTACTTTAGTAAATGATCAAAATGTTTTGGAATTTATGTAATGGAATTATGTAATGTGGATTGTGTTTGCTATGTATTTTCTAGGTAACACTTTTGTTTGAAATTATGTAATGCTATTTAATAAACAATGGCTGTAACAATGGTTGTATTAATGAATGAATTGCTATCACTTTTGTTTAGAATGGCTATAACAATGTAAATGTAAATTGCATTTACAATTGCAAATGTAAATGTCAATGGCAACAACATTTGCACAGCCTGTAATATCAAACAACAATTTAAAGAACTTGTAATGTCAAATAACAATTTAAACAAAATACATAATACATAATACCATTATACAAAATACCATTACACAGTTTAAATAAAATACATAATACCATTACATAGTCAACAAAAGACAAGACTTAGAATGCCATTACACAACCTTAATACTAAAAGTACCATTACATAGACTAACAAAAGATGTCACAAGTTTAAACAAAATACATCCCTCAAGCAATACAACATCATAACATTCAATTCTTATTCTTCCCATTTCCTGCAGCCTTCTCCTTCTTCTTCCCACTTCCACCACCACTAGTAGATGCCCCATTTTTACAACCTCTCTTATTATGCCCATAATGTCTACATGATTCACATTTCTATAACTTACCTATTGGACAATTTAACAAAAAACCATGCTAAAATGATCTGCATTATGTCATTCAATTGCATTATCCTAAAATGATATGCATCAAAACTATAAATGTAGGTTGCTTGACCACGAGTGTAAACTAATTAAGTCCCTTTTTTTTTTATTAGATAACCACCATGATGTAAGATAACTATGAACAAATCAGAGTAAGAATCTGCAAATAATTATGTAAAAATATAGTTAGTGTTTAATCGATTTTATGGTTCTTAATCTGCAAAATTGAAAAATTTAAAGTATAGAGATACATACCGTATATGTCATCGACGGCTTTTGGATCAATATCTGGTGTGTGAATGTGCCAAGACATGGCTGCAATGGTGTTCTAATTAGGGCTTAAGAGAGTGGATAATGAAAGGATGAAAGTGACGAGTGGAATATGAAATGAGGCGCCAAGGTTTTCAAAACCCGTTTAATAGCTCCAGATGATTAAAAGGACGAAAATATCCATCACGTTTCAGATACGTGATGGCACTTAACGTCCATTTTAAATGGATGATTGACAGAGGGACTCAGTATGTTTAAATAAGATAATGAAATGATGTTGTTAGCCAAAAAAATCAGAGGGACGTTGTTAGCTTTTTCGTGTATAATAGAAAGACCAACGACACAAAAAAGCCTTTTTTATATGTAAAAGACTCACTATACAACCTCTTTATTTATTACTATGTTCAAGCTCAGTCCGTGCTCGTTTTTTTGAACGGAAAATATTTTATTATTCAACAAACAATCAACCCTCTAGCATGGTGCTAGAAAGACATTACAAGGGAATTAATAGCCAGTCGTTTCAATCTAGACAATGCTTAGCTCTAAATCTAAGCCGAGCAAAAGAAAAAAACTTAATCGAAGCACCAACGTGATATTTTTTTACGGTCTTGCCATTTAAGACTAAGCAATTTTGAAACCGTCAAAGCATCCATAAAGTCGCGCCAAACCATCCTCAAAGTCCGTGCACGTAAATGAACATGTTTTTACTAATTAGATAAAATAAAATTTTAATTTTTTTTTATTTTTTTATTTTTTTATTTTGCCGTGTTCACATTGGCTGGAATTTGCATATTACGCGACATCCAGCACGATTCTAATTAGGCGTTTCAACATCTAGCGATGCATATATTCGAAGGTTTTGACGGTTCATAGTGACAAATTACGAAACAAGTAGACAAATTGTTTGGCAAAAATAGAAAGAAATATAATTTGAATATGTGAGGAGACACGCGGAAGATAGGGAGAGGTGGAAAAAAGAAAAGAGGGTAACATGTGATGATATTGTTCTGAATCTCGTGATTTGTTGGTATAAATTGTATGGGTTATGTTCCTCTGTCATCGATTGTCTGATATGGTTGCCAACTTTAACTGTCCCTTTTGTCAACGTCCCCTTAACCTTCTACTATAATTTATATTACAATACACCCCCTTCATCTTTTCTATAATGTATATTTATATATATACTATTAGATTTTGCAAATAGATACTTTTAGTTATCGATTAAACATTTATTTTAAGATTATTTTTTTAGAACGACGATATTGAGGAAAACTTTCCCGAGACATTCTCAAATCGCATTGATGTTGACAGTACTATCAAAGGTTGAAAACTCTCGTTTGAAGTGAAAATCGAACATTGGTTGGCAGTACCCAAGTTAAATTTCACCTCCTATCACTAAAGTCAAGACTTCGGTGGTATTTCTTTTGGGATTTACTAGCATGATTTTTTTGGTTGGAGAAACTGGGTTTGAAATCATTGACGGGTATCGAAAATCACCCACCAATCATTTTTCACGCACACACATATTTTCGAGCGGAAATCCAAATCACACAATTATACGGAGTATCAAGTATGTTAAATAACTTACTTTTAATTTGGGGTTTGGTAACACAATTAAATGCAAAATGTTATGGTAGTTTATGATAGTTCGGTTATTCGATTACTAGTAAATCTAAGTAACATTAAACTCCTCAACTTTGTTAAGAAAAAGTAACATTCAAACTTATATTGTAATGTATCCGTATTTTTTATGAATGATATAACATTGGATGATTTTTTAAAATAATTCAATTGAAAAAATCCAACATCGATTGAACAATTCAACAAGGGAGCTGATACGTACACCACTTGCTTTTTGCCATACACCACCAAAATTTAATTTTGGACCATTTTACCCTTTCTCATAATTAATTTAGGGAAAAGAGCCTTGAGTTAGAAAGGGTAAAATAGTCAAAGATTGTAGCTTGGTGGTGTATGGCAAAAAAACAAGTGGTGTACGGATCAACTCCCATTCAACAAAGTGTAACTTAAACCAACTCAGAGTCAAGCTCAAGTTGACAACCACATTCAAATGTCAATTAATTGGAGTTAATAGTATGAATATGAATATGAATATGAATATCAACATTAATTTCAATTATCAATCAATCAGTATATGATATGATATGTGATTATATTAATTGGTAAAAGCGTATAATAAGTTGTGATTAGAAACGAAGTTGTTTTTAGAACTATGAAAGTCAATTACAAAAAATGTCACATTTTACAAATACAAAATTTTATCACTTACAGTATCACGTCGTATAAATACAACATTTCTTATTGGATCAAACATGAATGCATTTTGTTCTCTCATAATTTACGAAAGTATCTAGAAGCTAACTATTCTATCTCGAGATGATTAACGATAATATATAGTATTACGGCGTATTACTTACTACTGTATTATTTATTAAGTTATTATTATTATTGTCATATTATATATTGTCAATAACTAGTTTTCGAACCCTCGCTTCGAGCCGGGGGTTCGATTTTTAATGTATTTTATTGTGTTTAGTTACGGAGCCTGGGAGTGAAAAATCAACATATATGAAAAGTACCCTAAATATTTAGCGTTTTTTTTAAAAGTGTCCGTTTTGCGTATAGTTAGTGACATTGTGTTCATAAAATTATTTCAAGTTTAAGGATTGTGTTGGAAAAATTTAACTCGTTGCGAGCGAGAAGATATGACCTGTTAGTATTTGAATGGAGTTTATTTAAGATATTTTATGAAAATTTTGATTTGACGCTTTAAACCCCTGTTTTGGGAGCCGATTTTAACTTTTGAACAAAGTGTGGGGGCTTTTGTTGTGTTACTTGAAAGAAAGGAAAAAAGAAGAAGTGAAAAGACGAAAATATCCCTGGTACTATTCATAAGTTTTGTCTAATAGTTAATACTAGTGAAATGACCCGTGGAATCACGAGTTTGTTTAAACGAAACAGTTTAATGATATGTTTAAAGTATTAAGTGAACGTAAATGCTAAAGTTATTTAGTTTAATGACCCGTGAAACCACAGAGTCTGACTAAGAAACTCACCAATTGAACATTTTATCAAACACCTAAAATGTATATTAAACAATCAACATCCAATCATAAGAGATGTTTTTGGTTGTCATCTATTCTGCCTAGCTTTTATACCTTCTCGTATTCAATTCAAAATAATTAATTAAAATAATTCAAAAATTTTAATTTTAATAATTAAAATAATTATTAATAAGATTTAATAATAATAATAATTAATTAATAACATTTAATTTTAATTCAAAATTATTTAGATTAATGACATCACCCACCATGCTTAGATTTTTTTCTTTTTCTTTTTGATTTTTTCTTAACAAAGGAATTAGCCTAATAATGACATCATCATTTTAACATTTTAATATTAACTAAAGACGTACAGCATGCAACCAAATCAAACAAATTCGAGTCCAACTATTTCGGTTGGAGTTAATTGATAACACGTGTAATACGAGTCTAATTTTTAATATTTTTATACCAAAACGATACGATCCTTTTGATGGTTTAAATAATTGGTAATTCTTTTGTTGCAATTATTTATTGACCACTAGTTCAATTTTAGGCTCTTGTTGATTTCATATCATCAAATTAGTGTACACTAGCTGTACAAGATTATCATATATCGCTAACTATACAGCTATATTTTAATATATTGTCCATTATAATAGTGTAATGCAACATTCATGATGTGGATATGCTAAGTTTTTGCATGTACAAATCGTCATTCATTGATAACGTAGACTATTTATAATTCATTATATTGTGTCATATCATTACAAGACGGCTTAGCAGGTTGACGTTTTTATATTTTTTAATATGAAAATTTCAAATTTAAACTTTACGAAGATCATGAAAAGAGTTGAAGAATGATTACAAAATAACTTGATTTCGATTAAACGGTATACATCAGTTGGCCTTTTGAATAAACTAGAGAAAAAAAAAATCATCTTTATAATTTCATATATTAATATTAATCATTTTCATTTTTCATTCATATAAAGTGGAATGAGGACATGGTCTCGCCACCCATACATAATATGACGTGTAACAAAATAGCAGCAATCACGCATGGAATACTACTTGTATTTTACACACCAGCTGTTCGAATAATTTAATAAGTTTTGGTCAAATTTTTTACTTTTTAAAGCAAAGTGACAGCTGCCCGTGTTTATTTTCCATTTTTCTTTTAATTGTGTCCCTTTCACTTTTACAGGTGGTTTTCAGATGCTTTTTATTTGAAACCAAACAGTCAAACAACAATGACATATTTAGTAACTGGTAACACTGACTCCCTATCGTAACAACTTTTAATGGAACTTATATTTTCCACGCCAGCACTATATTAACACAAAAATCTTTAACGTTCATTTAACAAATTTTTCTCAATCTTACACTCCACCTCAAACTAGAACTCATTTTAAATTATTATTTAAATATAATTCTAACTAAAATTATAAATAAAAATAAAACATTACATTAAGTAAATAAAAACGACTAGATGAATAAAAAAAGTTACATAAACAAAAACATACAGTCGAACTTAAAAAAAGTCGAACCTAAAAAAAAATTAATATTACATAACTAAAAAGAAATAAGATTACATAAATGATAACGACGAGTACGAAAATAATCGGGGTGTGGTATCCCTCATCATTGGTTGCAGGAAGGTCGTCAAATATATTCTTACAGTACAACATGATTCGTTCCGAGTGTATCACAACTTTCCCGACTACTTCATACCATTTTCCGGTTTTAAGAAAAAGGAGTTCTTGCAAGTCTTCATCATAATAGGCAAACTCAGATGCCTCGAAATCAACATGTTTTCGAA
Source organism: Rutidosis leptorrhynchoides (assembly GCF_046630445.1). NCBI lineage: Eukaryota > Viridiplantae > Streptophyta > Magnoliopsida > Asterales > Asteraceae > Rutidosis > Rutidosis leptorrhynchoides. The sequence goes on along the minus strand of NC_092334.1, from coordinate 95,947,582 downwards.
TTAAATCGAACAAAGTGCTTAAATCAAAGCCGGTAACGTCGGCATCTTCTATTTTTTTTTGAACTACCGTGGTATTTTCTCATGTCATCGTTAAAATAACCACCTTAACGAACGTCAAAAGTAATGAAACATGGAGTCATGATGAAGTTGAAGAAGTTGGATGAAATTGAAAAGGTAAAATGGTTGTGAAGTAATGAAACATTGATACTCGCCATCGAGCCATTGTAGGAGCCACTGACGAAGTGGCTGGCGAGCTGCTGCTTATCACCGTGAGCGAGTGCCGGCCCTTGACGGAGCCTTTAACGATCGATAGGTTCAGGTCTAAAGTTTTCTCTTACTTTTTTTTAAACGGCAATAAAAGTCACTTATATGAATCCGAACGTAATGTCATAACTCACCTCCCCGATCATATTCCTGAACGAATCAATACAGTCCTACCTCCTCTCAAGTTGAAAACCCAACGACGAATCTATACGGGCATCGCGTATGGTAAAACCCCCTCGGGTGAGCTCAAACGAATAGACGTCTGAAACCTCCGAGGCCCATGAAATGAGCAGGTAACCGCAAAGGATATATTTTTGCAGCGCATGAGAGTCGAACCTCTGACACCCCCCTTCCTTATAACATTTGATTCACATATAATATCAAACATATTATTAAACAACCACTAGCAATGTTACATTGACAAAAACATGTGTCGAAGTGTATTAATTTCACACATTAGAGATAAAAAATGTGTCAGGTAAATCACAAGCAAAACAATGCTTCTCCCTTCCTAAGCATTGATATGGTCAAAACGGACGGTTTGAAACAACCCAACCCGTATTAAAACCGGCTCATAAATTTTTTTCCTTTTAATACGCGTTAAATAATACTTTAGGTCCCAATTGTGTTTCCATAAACATCGTTAATACAATAGAAGGTTTAATAAACCTTAAAACATTTAATACATTGATTAATTGTCCAAACGGACATACACGACCCGACTAGTTTAGTTTCCAACCAAAACCGAGCATGGTGATTTGGGACTACGCTACCCAAATCCTAATCGAATACAAAAGCAAGATCTTCTTAGCAACCTAGGCAAGATCTCTAATCCCCAAGCTTACCCGAGCCGCCAAGCATGCGATCCTATAAAAATAGCAACAACGAGAGGGTAAGCTAGCGCTTAGTGAATGATAATATACTACTTACATATATATATGTATAAAATGGACACGCCACACAAATATCAAATACCGCATACCGAAGCATCCATGTATAAGGCAACTACACTAAGCATACCGTACGATCTCTAAGCAACAAGCTAAAGATATCAACAAGTATAAGTTCACCAACGACGATGTGAACAACGCCAATAAGCTACACCCGGAGGGTTAGCTACAACACAACAATACATTAATATATATATGTATATACAACAATATATAAACGCCCAAGGTTAACCAATCGTAAAAAGGAATGGTACTCGAATTTCCCATCGGTGTTCATAACAACCGTTAGTGTACAACACATATATCACTAACCCTTGGACAACACATATCCGTTTATAAAATCGTTAGTGTACAACACATATAACACTAAATTGGACAACACATATCCATTCATAAATCATTAGTGTACAACACATATAACACTAAATTGGACAACATATATCCATTCATAAAACCGTTAGTGTACAACGCATATATCACTAACTTGGACAACACATATCCATACAATAAACCGTTAGCATACAACACATATATCGCTAACTCGGACCACATACATCCGTTCATAAAGGCTGTTAGTGTACAACGACATATATCATTAACTTGGACAACACATATCCGTTCCTACAAATATATACATTATATACATACATGTATACTTATTCCACTCACAACCACGTGTGATAACGTACACACAAAACGTGTACCTTGCCAAAGGTGGTCAACCAAAACGCACAACCGTGCCAATTGGACCTAAACGCAAGTTCATCAAATCCACCTATATGTGAAGTGAGCTATATAACCGAGAACCACTTCACCCGACCCGCACCCATCCTACACATACATATGCATATAGGATATTAACACTCACGCCTTGAAGAAAATGCTTCCAAGTAATCCGCAACTCGTCAATGGAAAGTACCTATTCCATAATCATAAATACCACAACACAATTAGGGTGGATTTACAAACCAACCCAATTTGACACTTAGTGCAAATTCGACCCAATTGCACTTTCAAGCACAAACCGAGCCCAAACTAACCAATAATCACTGACACAAGTGATAATGGCCCTAATATGCCAATTAAACCCGAACACAAGTGTTAAACACTTATCGTTCTCAAAATCGCCCATAAACCCTAATTTTGACCCATAAGGTCAAAATCTCACCATTTACAAGTTTTGACACCAAAACATGTTTAACTCGGTTTTATACTTCAACTTAATCCATTTTAAGTTTACAAACCTCATCGAATCGACATTCGGGTTATAATCCTCAACAAACCCTAATTTCGACTCTAGTCAAAGTTAGTCAACCACAAGAACCCTAAAAGTCTCCAAAACATCAATAATCACTAATACTAGTGATTATACACCATTCTCAAGTCTTATACATGGTTAAATCATTAACCAACCCAAAACCCGCCTTTAACACTTACAAACCCGAATCTTGGTGTTAATTTCCAATTAACAACTAAATGGGTTCCATCTATGAATCATACAATCAAAAGCCCCAAAATTGAATGATGAACACGAAAATGAAATTCGGAGTTAGAGCTTACCACTAGTATCACCGCGTAGCCAAGAACGAGGAGAACAAACTTGTCAACTACGCCAAAGATCAAATCCCGCTTCTTCCTTTCCAAAAATCCCTTTGAATTCAATTGGGTGTTTGAGTTTTGAGAGAAAAATGGAAAGAAAAGGAAAATGAAATTAGGAAAATGAAATGAGTGGATGAGGTTAAAGCCTCAAATCTGGCTCAAATGCGAAATGACCAAATTGCACTTGAACTTCATTTAATATTACAAGAATCTGGTGCCAGTTCGTGCAGTTTGCCGCGCCGCGGCCTTAAATGTCGCGCCGCGACATTTGCCTAGGTCTGGGATCATTTTTTGTTGGACTTCTGATCTGATTTCCAGTTAATTGCCGTGCTGTGGCCTCCTTTGTCGCGCCGCGATGTTCAACGTGGTCTGACTCATTTCCTTGCATACAAGACCTTAACACCCGAATATGTCCCGAACCCTTCATACGCCTAACATACACAATACACCTATAAATCATGTACGGAGAAAAACGGAGTGTTACAACTCTCCCCCACTTAGACTCGATCACGTCCTCGTGATCCTCGTCACTTAACCAAACAGACCACACTTCACGGTCCTCAAACATAAGTCCCAACCGACTTTCCTAAGCAATTCTTCCCACTGAATTGCCTTTAACAACTAAATCGTCACCCGTGATTTATCAAATTCCATAATTCCGAGCACTAGCACTAACTCAATCCCTCACATTGGGAAAAACTCAACAAATTTCGTACCGAGATATCAACCCCTTAGCGTACCCTTACCGAGTACAACGCTAAAAGCAACCAAGTCTCAACCTAAGGTCAACAATCCGAAACGATGAAGACCGAACCAAACGAATCCTTACGGATAACACCAATCACTAAACATCCCTTGTAGTGCGCAATACGACCAATACGCAACTATCGTAACATCATAATCTAACGGCTAAAACCGATAGCGCCCAAAACGACTATGGAAACGCGAATCCCAAGGTGTACAAATTCGACTATCGTCACACCCGTAACATCAGGTGAGCGAAACACGGCTATCGCATCACTAATCATACCATATGGTCCTCGCAACCCCACCATCGTCGTATAAAAACACCCGATCGATCACACAACACGGTCCTTACGACCCCACCATTGGTGTATAAAACAACCAACAGATCAACATCACAGTCCTTACGACCCCACCATCGGTGTATAAAACAACCGACAGATCACACAACACGAAGGCTGGCCGAAAACACACGCGCCTTAGTGAATCCGAACTACACGCGACTCACTACCTTCACCACAACAACAAACGGGATTGGCCGAACTAGACGCGCCATAGTGAATCCGAACTACACGAGAGTCACTATCCCTGAGGAATGACCGAACTACACGAGTCATTTGTGAATCCGAACTACACGAGACTCACTCCTCAATACAATGACCGAAACCACACGAGTCATTTGTGAATCCGAACTACACGCGACTCACTTCCACAATAAGATGACCGAAACCATACGCGTCATCGTGAATTCGAAACCACACGCGATCCACTACCATGATGAAGTCAGCGGACCCGAAGATCATGCTTCACCAATCTCAACACCGGATGAAGTCAGCGGACCCCGAAGGTCATGCTCCACCGATATAACACCTCGCTCATGATGAAGTCAGCGGACCCCGAAGGTCATGCTCCACCAGTTACATACTCCCATGATGAAGTCAGCGGACCCTAAAGGTCATGCTTCATCATTCACCAATTCCATGATGAAGGCAGCGGACTCCGAAAGTCATGCTTCATCAATCAACACCCTTTTGGTCTCGAACGACGAGTAGCGTAACATCACGCTCTGCTACGCCATAGTGAATCCTAACGGATACCACTAACCATTCACACACTCGAGCAAGAACCACCTATATCAAACATAGGCACAAAACAATAATTCTCTAGAAGAGAATCCGACACACACCTCCCTTAACCGAAGGATTTCACCTTGCTCACCAAACACGTCCATTATCTCTCAACGAGATTTACCACATTACCACCTCGGTGATAATTCAAATCCAAACCATAAGTACAATTTATCCGAAATTGTAATCTACCAAAAGCATCATCCGAAATCTCACACTAAAACTTCCTCGTGCGGGAGTGTAACTCCCCCACTTGGAACTACGTCCCATATCCACAACTCGTACAACCGTACAATGCTACCAAGGGTAGACTTTACAAACGATTGGGCTCACACGACCCATCACCATATCTTGCTCTAGTCTTGAGCATACCAAGGATCTTAACCTATCCTTAAAAACTTCGAACGAAAAGTGTACCACCAATTACACAACCCAAATCCCTCGCAATCATCAAATTGCTTTAGTTTGTCAACTTCCACCTTGTCACTCATGTACCTAAGGGTTTCACTTCGGTACCCTAAGTACAATGTAACCACAACATAATCGGAGTCGAACACCACGCTAGTAGGTATAAAAGAGGCACCTAATGTCGCGTCACGTAGAATCCTTTACCAACGTACATCGAGATCCAAAACACTCGATTTCAAGGGTTTCATCCCACCCGTCGAACCTCATGGCTCCTCAACTCCAACATACAAGTGAACACGCGCTTAACAATCGAACACCAAAACCCATTTCCATGGCTTGGTAGAAACATTTCCCAAATACTAAGGAATGCTTGGTTGCACCAAGTCTTACGCCCTTCGCCCGACAATCAAATGTCACCATATGGTACTTCCATTAGGAACGTCACCCATAACAACAATATGCACAACACAAGGCATTTAATCAACTCACATTCAAACGACACTTAATAAATAATCAAAGGGCATATTTATTAAAACGAAACGTACCTTAACGTCTCCTTGCCACACCCGTCCCCGCTAACTCGGGATATTCCAACTTACGATGTCCTTCTTCTCGGCAATTGAAGCACACCACACCATCACCCTTTGGTACCGAACATTCCCAAGACTTGTGACCCCTCATGCCACAATTGTAACATCTAGATGCACTAGAATCCGGTATACCCATCCGCGTACCACCCGTGCTCACACTCGGACCCTTAGTCCTCTTACTCGGAGCACCATACGAAACAACCCTTCTCTCACTTGAAGGTTAACCAATCTTTGATCGCGTATACGACTCGAAACCTCTAGCCACGGCAAATAATTCTGCAAACGATTTTGCGTGACCCCGGCTAATCTTATTATTCAAGTCATCATTCAAGGTTCGATAGAAATCTTGCATCAACAAATTATCATTCCCCAAATACTCCCGGCAAAAACGAGCCTTCGCCATAAAGGTCGTCTTGAGAGTATTCAAATTCATAGAACCCTGTTGCAAATTTCGCAACTCATTACGCATTTCTGACAAATCGGCTGAAGTCCGGAACTCCTCGAAGAATTCCTTCTTAAACTCGTCCCATGATAACGCCATAAACGGTTCACCACCGACAAGATCAATCTTACCATCCAACCAATCCTTTGCCCTACCCCGTAACAAACTAGTAGCGAGTCTTGTCCTCTTCTCAGGAGGGCATTCAATAGTACGAAAACACCCTTCGACATCCGAGATCCAAGTTGTGCTTACCAAAGGATCCAGTTTCCCATCATACATCGGGGGTTTAGTCCTCATGAAGCTCTTAAGACAACGCTCCATTTCACTACTACCCCGAAATTCGGAATACTTCCTATCCATTTCTTCTCGAAACGCACTCATTTGTTCCGCAACGGCGGCCGCAACTCTAGAGTTAAACTCCTCGTCATTCGTCTTGATCTCGTTTCGCGTCGTCATTCTAAAGAATGCAAAACGATTAGTCCATGAACGTATAAAACAACACGCATAACACCGCCCCATCTTGCTCAACACTCGTCGTACATCACTTGTTAGACACGATTTGCACCCGTAATAAGGTTTGCAAGTCCTTATTACGCACACACGTCGTCTCAACTCGTTAGTACAACGACCGCCTCGCTCGATGATATAACCAACACAACGACAATTCCACGCGATATAAACACACGCAAGGGAATAGCATCACAACACAAGCCAAAAATCCTAGTTAGTCCACCTACAAACAAGGCACTGACTATAACCCGTTCTGACCCGTAATCCTACAAGTCCCGCAACAAATAAGCACACACAAAAGTCTAAGTCTAGGCACCTATCTCAAGTCGCCTAAATCCCTTAGACCATGCTCTGATACCACTTGAAACAACCCAACCCGTATTAAAACCGGCCCATAAAATTTTTTCCTTTTAATACGCATTAAATAATACTTTAGGTCCCAATTGTGTTTCCATAAACATCGTTAATATAATAGAAGGTTTAATAAACCTTAAAACATTTAATACATTGATTAATTGTCCAAACGGACTTACATGACCCGACTAGTTTAGTTTCCAACCAAAACCGAGCATGGTGATTTGGGACTATGCTACCCAAATCCTAATCGAATACAAAAGCAAGATCTTCTTAGCAACCTAGCCAAGATCTCTAATCCCCAAGCTTACCCGAGCCGCCAAGCATGCGATCCTATAAAAATAGCAACAACGAGAGGGTAAGCTAACGCTTAGTGAATGATAATATACTACATACATATATATGTATAAAATGGACACGCCACATAAATATCAAATACCTCATACCGAAGCATCCATGTATAAGGCAACTACACTAAGCATACCGTACGATCTCTAAGCAACAAGCTAAAGATATCAACAAGTATAAGTTCACCAACGACGATGTGAACAACGCCAATAAGCTACACCCGGAGGGTTAGCTACAACACAACAATACATTAATATATATATGTATATACAACAATATATAAACGCCCAAGGTTAACCAATCGTAAAAAGGAATGGTACTCGAATTTTCCATCGGTGTTCATAACAACCGTTAGTGTACAACACATATATCACTAACCCTTGGACAACACATATCCGTTTATAAAATCGTTAGTGTACAACACATATAACACTAAATTGGACAACACATATCCATACAATAAACCGTTAGCATACAACACATATATCGCTAACTCGGACCACATACATCCATTCATAAAGGTTGTTAGTGTACAACGACATATATCACTAACTTGGACAACACATATCCGTTCCTACAAATAAATACATTATATACATACATGTATACTTATTCCACTCACAACCACGTGTGATAACGTACACACAAAACGTGTACCTCGCCAAAGGTGGTCAACCAAAACACACAACCGTGCCAATTGGACCTAAACGCAAGTCCATCAAATCCACCTATATGTGAAGTGAGCTCTATAACCGAGAACCACTTCACCCGACCCGCACCCATCCTACACATACATATGCATATAGGATATTAACACTCACCTTGTCGCCTTGAAGAAAATGCTTCCAAGTAATCCGCAACTCGTCAATGGAAAGTACCTATTCCATAATCATAAATACCACAACACAATTAGGGTGGATTAACAAACCAACCCAATTTGACACTTAGTGCAAATTCGACCCAATTGCACTTCCAAGCACAAACCGCGCCCAAACTAACCAATAATCACTGATACAAGTGATAATGGCCCTAATATGCCAATTAAACCTGAACACAAGTGTTAAACACTTATCGTTCTCAAAATCGCCCATAAACCCTAATTTTGACCCATAAGGTCAAAATCTCACCATTTACAAGTTTTGACACCAAAACATGTTTAACTCGGTTTTATACTTCAACTTAATCCATTTTAAGTTTACAAACCTCATCGAATCGACATTCGGGTTATAATCCTCAACAAACCCTAATTTCGACTCTAGTCAAAGTTAGTCAACCACAAGAACCCTAAAAGTCTCCAAAACATCAATAATCACTAATACTAGTGATTATACACCATTCTCAAGTCTTATACATGGTTAAATCATTAACCAACCCAAAACCCGTCTTTAACACTTACAAACCCGAATCTTGGTGTTAATTTCCAATTAACAACTAAATAGGTTCCATCTATGAATCATACAATCAAAAGCCCCAAAATTGAATGATGAACACGAAAATGAAATTCGGAGTTAGAGCTTACCACTAGTATCACCGCGTAGTCAAGAACGAGGAGAACAAACTTGTCAACTACGCCAAAGATCAAATCCCGCTTCTTCCTTTTTTCAAAAATCCCTTTGAATTCAATTGGGTGTTTGAGTTTTGAGAGAAAAATGGAAAGAAAAGGAAAATGAAATTAGAAAAATGAAATGAGTGGATGAGGTTAAAGCCTGAAATCTGGCTCAAACGTGAAATGACTAAATTGCCCTTGAACTTCATTTAATATTAGAAGAATCTGGTGCCAGTTCGTGCAGTTTGCCGTGCCGCGACATTTGCCTAGGTCTGGGATCATTTTTTGTTGGACTTCTGATCTGATTTCCAGTTAATTGCCGCGCCGCGGCCTCCTTTGTCGCGCCGCGACGTTCAACGTGGTCTGACTCATTTCCTTGCATACAAGACCTTAACACCCGAATATGTCCCGAACCCTTCATACGCCTAACATACACAATACACCTATAAATCATGTACGGAGAAAAATGAGGTGTTACACGGTTTTATTTATGAGGTGACGTTAGGTTGCAACACGTCAACTTTAACTACCAAAAGAGAGTAATGGTTTTATTATTTATATTTAGCTGGGGTTTCGTAGCTATAACTCACCTACTTGTCTTCCTTTCAACGAGTAAGTGGTAAATATAACTCAGGTTCGTATTTTTGTATGTTTGCTCAGTAATGTGGGACAAAAGTGCCTATATAGTTAACCCTAGTGACAAGTGGTGATAGATTAAGATTAAATACTAATATATTAATATAATTTTAAGGATAAGGGTAGATAGGTATGAAGAATAGAATTCTGATGGGGAATTATCATAAGAGTTTAACTTCCTAAAATAAACACTAAACCTCAATCAATTGGGCTTTAAACCTAACTGATTTGTCACTAAGAGTTTAGGCCTTGAAGATTCTGGCTAAGACGGATATCCCTAATCCCAACGTTAACCTAGAGGGTTTAAACGACCTTATGGATAGAATCCTAGGTACATGAACAAAGTGGTATATCCCTAAAGGAAAGTCTCAGCTTTTCTTAATCCTAGTCGGTCTAACTAAAATAATATTCCACCACTTAATAGTAAGCTATGCCTGAACATAACAGATGTGCAATCTTAGGTATTCTAAGGTACTGCTAATTGGATTAGAGGTCTCTCATTTGCGATCACTTATTCAACCCCGGATCATCTTACAACATCTCAAGAACGTTGCTTCTGACGCGAATCATGCTTCTACGCAGACCAGTGTTCATTGAACTCTATATTCTCTACTCTAATCACAACCTAAATGGGCAGCTCTTCTTTGACGAATAAATGATTATTCGTACGTAGGTACTATATTCCTATTGTGACGTTAAGCACACATAACTACTTACCCTTATCCTAGGGTTGATCAAGTCCTAATACTAGGTTATAGCCACATGAATAAGCGGAAAGGGTGATCCTTAAATTAAACTTCTAAACCGTCAAGGTTTTAGCATAACAATAGCATAAGTTTCAGATAAGGTATTCAACATATAATAAACATTTGCAATGGATAGATAAGCATGCACGATGAAAGCAACTTAAGATAACTTTATTAAATTAAGAAAAGCGTTCACCGTTTACAGACGAGATCTGGACCATTATGAAACGACTCGTCCATATTACTATAAATGTGGTACGTTATTCATTGGTCCCATAGCGAGGTATTTGGCCTTTATATGATACGTTTTAGAAAATATTGCATTCGCTTCATAAAAAGCACACTATTATTATACATAATGCATGTTTTAAACAATTAGGCGATTATTTAAGGAATAATCCCCATAATACATCGATTTTCAAATACTACACACGTGACATAACAGTCAAATATAATACATGACAAAGGTTTTATTTGAATGCAACACTTTATTTAATTAAAAGCATGAGACTCCATGCACAGCTTGCTCAGATAATGCAATAACGAAAGACTTTCTTAAGGACCTGAGAATAAACATGCTTAAACAGTCAACACAAAGGTTAGTGAGATATATAGGTTTAGCATCGATATAAATATAGACCACAATATTTCATAGTTATAAATATATGTACACTCGCAAGTGTATAAAAGTATTCTATAAGTTATTGAGCGCTTCGGTAACCATACTTAACCATTAATGTAGCATATTCCCTTTATTATGAAATCTCCCTACACTGTACCAAGTGTAGTAAAAACGAAGTACTATGCAACCATTTACGATACTAGAGCGACTAGCCCGGTTGGGGTTGTCAAACCCGATAGATCTATCAATAGGATTCGCGCTTACATATTCTTACAACATGTAAATATTAGTTACCAAGCTATTAGGAAAGATATGCAAGGTGGTACAACTCAACGTAGAATACATTTTAAGTACTTGTGTCCATAGCGTAAAACATAATATGCATGTATTCTCATCCCAAAAATACTTTTAGAGTTTAAAAATGGGACTATATACTCATGGTAGTAAAAGTATATTAATAATAAGTTTTCAGCTTGTTAAAAATATGGCCGTCGTTCTTGGATTCACGAACCTATAACAATAATAATGATTCAGATAATAATACGACATGTGAATAAAATAAAACAAGTTCATAGAATACTTTTATATTAATTTTTAACATTTTTATGTTAGTAGTCCTTTGTTAGTAGTCCAAAATAGTCCGAAATGTCCAATAGTCCAATAATCGGTATATATATAATCTTAGAATTACCCCACGACGTATTGTATATGTATTGTCTTTGCATCAACCCAGAGGCGTATTGTATACGTATTGTATTAGAATTTATCAAAACGTATTGTATACTTATTGTCTTAGAATTTATCAAAACGCATTGTATACTTATTGTCATGGAATGTACCAAGATTATTATATATATATATATATATATATATATATATATATATATATATATATATATATATATATATATATATATATATATATATATATATACAATCTCGGAATTAACTAAGATTATAATATTTTGATATACTAATGATAACATGTCGAAATATATATAGGATATAGGGAAAGTTAGCAAGGATATGGTTAATATAGTTTTTACAATATAAATTTCGTCCATACAACGTTAATTTTAGCAGATTTTGTTTTGCTTGCCAAATATTCACTACAACTCCGTTTAAAGTGAATCAAATTGCTATGGATTCCTTAAGAAGTTAATTTTTAAAAATCAATTCGAAAAGTTCAGCCCATGTATTAATATTTAGAGTATTACCCTCTTTTTGTGCCGGTGGACAGATTTGGAAGAATCCCGGCACCCACCCAATATATGATTTTTGATAAAATACTTTCACTTTATCTAAAATCATGAAAAAAATACTGGAAGTCTTATTTACATATATTAACATATTTCTAAAGTCTTAGCCTCGAAATCAAAGTCTAAGATAGGTTTTTAATTCCCAACCCAAAACAGCCCGCTTTTTACCGAATGCAGATTAAACGATATATGTTAAGTTTCAAGGTGTTATTCATATGTACAAGTTATAAGTTCTTATATTAACTTAATATAACATTATAATATATATAAATAAGTGTTATTAGAGTTAAGTTAGAAAGATTAGATTAGTTCTTCAAACAAGTTTAGGATTAACTAAACTATGTTCTAGTTTATAAACTCTTATATAGATAGCTATAAACATATGAATTGAACAAGAGTTGAAGTAGAGTTTTTACCTCAAGTTTAGAATGTAAAGTTGCTGGAAAGAAGTAGTAGAACGAAACTTGAGAGAGTTCTTGCAAGTGTGTGTGAAAATTGGAAGTAAAATTTGGAAAATAAATGTGTAAAAATGAGTTAGAAATGGTGCTTATTTATAGGCTTGAAAATTTGGTTTTTAGTGAAAATATCTAAGATAATATAAAATGTATTAAGTCATGAATGACATATTAAATTGATTAGGTCATGGATGACATATTACACAAATAATTGCAGATTTCTATTGGTATATACCAATAGTAAATACTTCTAGAAGCTGTGTATAATACGGGTAAAAATACCGTATGAACGTGATTATATTACAGTAAGTCATGCTGAGTTTCTAATAGGACATGACGATTCACAGACCATACCGTCATCATGTGCCATATTACACGACTCTGGTATTCTATTTAACCTCTAAAAATATCAAGATAATATTTTCTTGATGATTCAGTCTTTTTCGGATATTCTGGTAATTTGACAAATCAAGATTTTGCCATTACAATTTCTTTCTTAGAACATTAATTATGTTCATTTCGAAATTCATACCTACGAATTCTGGACCATTATTTGCTTGATTTAAAGTTGGAAAGTGAAAACAAAAGAATGAATCTCCGAAATAGAAATGGGGGTATAAATCGCAGCAAATAGGAGAGAACATTAACTTTGGATGACAATGATTATAGAAGACAGAAGCAGGGACTTTGAAATATAAGGGAAGATATAAAGCCCAACAACAACTCAGAAATTACAAACCGTGTATATCGATGCATATAGCAATATAAAGACACGGGAGGACTAAAAACACTATAAAACCAAGAGTAGAGTAGAAGTAAATAGATTCTTCCGGTGGCAGATGAAAAAGAAGAATGACAAATATGAAGGTAAGGAGTATATCAAGAATCAGCACTGGATGGAGCATATTGACGAATACTTTAAAGTATGAGTTGAGAGAGAAAGAATAGAAGGTGTGAGTTGTAAGAAAATGAAGGGGGTGGATTTATAGTAAAATATCCGACAGAACAATCAAAACAGATGATCGCATTTAAAGAGGATCCTAATTCCCTTGATTACCGAAGAATCAAATCTTATTACGAAGATTTTCTTCAAACCTCTTGAACTTGGAAATCAATCCTATCTACGTCAAGAGATATGACGAATCTACACCTACTCATTTCACTCTTTTGTGGTAGCTTCACTCGTACTCTTCATATAAACACATTGTCTTATCCATATTACTTAATGACAATAAAACTCTAATTTCCAACTCATAAGAGTCATGAAAACATACTTATTGTCAGCCATGACCATCCCAATCAAATTTTGGGATGAAATTTCTTTAACGGGTAGGTACTGTGACAACTCGAAAATTTCCGACCAAATTTAAACTTGCTCTTTATATGTTTCTGACATGATAAGCAAAGTCTGTAATGTTAAAATCTCAAAAACTTTAAACTGTGTTCATGTATTCATTTACCCATCGACTATTCTTGACGATTCACGAACAATTATGTGTAAAACGACCCGGATTTTTCCGTTAATATATATGAGATTAATATTTACACAATTAAATGTTTCCAACATGTTAAACAATCAAACTTGTTAAGACTTGATTAATTGAAATGGAATTTATGTAAACGTTTGACCACCCTTTTATTCTTACGATTCACGAACGTCATAACTTATATTATATATATATATATATATATGTATGTATGTATGTATGTATGTATGTATGTATGTATGTATGTATGTATGTGTGTGTGTGTGTGTGTGTGTATATATATATAGATTTAACTTGAAAATATGATAATTAAATATCTCATTAAGTATATTAACAAAGTATTATATATATGTTTTCATACTACTAATTTAAAGAGTTTTTGAACAATATATATGTTACTATTTAAACGACGTAATTAACTTATGTTAAAATGTATTTACATATAAAGTATTACGAGTGTAAATAAATCCTTACAAGTATTAAATACACTTTATAATATACCAATACATATAAAGGATAGCTATACTCATATTTTCGTTCAATTTCCTCAAGAATTCTACTCGCATTCATACGGTATTTTTACCCGTATTATACACAGCTTCTAGAAGTATTTACTATTGGTATATACCAATAGAAATCTGCAATTATTTGTGTAATATGTCATCCATGACCTAATCAATTTAATATGTCATCCATGACTTAATACATTTTAACTTATCTTAGATATTTTCACTAAAAACCAAATTTTCAAGCCTATAAATAAGCACCATTTCTAACTCATTTTTACACATACATTTTCCAAATTTTACTTCTAATTTTCACACACACTTGCAAGAACTCTCTCAAGTTTTGTTCTACTACTTCTTTCCAGCAACTTTACATTCTAAACTTGAGGTAAAAACTCTACTTCAACTCTTGTTCAATTCATATGTTTATAGCAATCTATATAAGAGTTTATAAACTAGAACATAGTTTAGTTGATTCTAAACTTGTTTGAAGAACTAATCTAATCTTTCTAACTTAACTCTAATAACACTTATTTATATGTATTATGATGTTATATTAAGTTAATATAAGAACTTATAACTTGTACATATGAAGAACACCTTGAAACTTAACATATATCGTTTAATATCCTCTCGGTAAAAATCGGGCTGTTTTGGGTTGGGAATTAAAAACCTATCTTACACTTTGAGTTCGAGGCTAAGACTTTGTAAATATGTTAATATATGTAAATAAGACTTCCAGTATTTTTTTCATGATTTTAGACAAAGTGGAAGTATTTTATCAAAAATCATATATTGGGTGGGTGCCGGGATTCTTCCAAATCTGTCCACCGGCATAAAAAGAGGGTAAAACTCTGAATATTAATACATGGGCTAAACTTTTCGAATTGTTTTTGAAAAATTAACTTTTTAAGGAATCCATAACAACTTGATTCACTTTAAACGGGGTTGTAATGAATATTTGGCGAGCAAAATAATATCTGCTAAAATTAACGTTGTATGGACGAAATTTATATTGTAAAAACTATATTAACCATATCCTTGCTAACTTTTCCTATATCCTATATATATTTGGACATGTTATCATTAGTATAACAAAATATTATAATCTTAGTTAATGCCGAGATTATATATATATATATATATATATATATATATATATATATATATATATATATATATATATATATATATATATATATATATATATATATATAATAATAATAATCTTGGTACATTCCATAACAATAAGTATATAATACGTTTTGATAAATCCTAAGACAATAAGTATACAATACGTTTTGATAAATTCTAAGACAATATATATACAATACGTCTCTGGGTTGATGCAAATACAATACGTATACAATACGTCATGGGGTAATTCTAAGATTATATATATACCAATTATTGGACTATTGGACATTTCGGACTATTTTGGACTACTAACAAAGGACTACTAACATAAAAATGTTAAAAATTAATATAAAAGTATTCAATGAACTTGTTTTATTTTATTCACGTGTCGTATTATTATCTGAATCATTATTATTGTTATAGGTTCATGAATCCAAGGACGACAGCCATATTTTTAATAAGCTGAAAACTTATTATTAATATACTTTTACTACCGTGAGTATATAGTCCCATTTTTAAACTCTAAAAATATTTTTGGGATGAGAATACATGCATATTATGTTTTACGCTATGGACACAAGTACTTAAAATGTATTCTACGTTGAGTTGTACCACCTTGCATATCTTCCCTAATAGCTCGGTAACTAATATTTACATGTTGTAAGAATATGTAAGCGCGAATCCTATTGATAGATCTATCGGGTTTGACAACCCCAACCGGGCTAGTCGCTCTAGTATCGTAAACGGTTGCATAGTACTTCGTTTTTACTACACTTGGTACAGTGTAGGGAGATTTCATAATAAAGGGAATATGCTACATTAATGGTTAAGTATGGTTACTGAAGCGTTCAACAACTTATAGAATACTTTTATACACTTGCGAGTGTACATATATTTATAACTATGAGATCTTGTGGTCTATATTTATATCGATGCTAAACCTATATATCTCCCCAACCTTTGTGTTGACTGTTTAAACATGTTTATTCTCAGGTCCTTAAGAAAGTCTTCCGTTATTGCATTATCTGAGCAAGCTGTGCATGGAGTCTCATGCTTTTAATTAAATAAAGTGTTGCATTCAAATAAAACCTTTGTCATGTATTATATTTGACTGTTATGTCATGTGTGTAGTATTTGAAAATCGATGTATTATGGAGATTATTCCTTAAATAATCGCCTAATTGTTTAAAACATGCATTATGTATAATAATAGTGTGCTTTTTATGAAACGAATGCAATATTTTCTAAAACGTATCATATAGAGGTCAAATACCTCGCTATGGGGCCAATGAATAACGTACCATGTTTATAGTAATATAGATGAGTCGTTTCAGTTGGTCTATGTAATATCCCAGGTAAACGTTCCCCGTAGCATGATATTATCCGCTTTGCCCGTAGGCGCACGGTTTTTCCTTGGCAACCACACACGACGAGCACTTTCCCAAGAGGTTACCCATCCTGGTAGTGCTCTCGCCTGAGCACGCTTAACTGCAAAGTTCTCATGAGATATGCTGCACTTGTGGTCCCAAAACGTGTCATGCTAGGAAAGGTCTCCACACCCTTATAAGGCATGCTTCGTTCCCCTCTCCAACCGATGTGGGACGGATGTAACACGGATGTTACAATCCTCCCCCTAATAGGACACAACATCCCCGCTGTGCATCTTTACATTCTAAACTTAAGGTAAAAACTCTACTTCAACTCTTGTTCAATTCATATGTTTATAGCAATCTATATAAGAGTTTATAAACTAGAACATAGTTTAGTTGATTCTAAACTTGTTTGAAGAACTAATCTAATCTTTCTAACTTAACTCTAATAACACTTATTTATATGTATTATGATTTTATATTAAGTTAATATAAGAACTTATAACTTGTACATATGAAGAACACCTTGAAACTTGTACATATGTAAAAAGCGGGCTGTTTTGGGTTGGGAATTAAAAACCTATCTTAGACTTTGAGTTCGAGGCTAAGACTTTGGAAATATGTTAATATATGTAAATAAGACTTCCAATATTTTTTTCATGATTTTAGACAAAGCGCAAGTATTTTATCAAAAATCATATATTGGGTGGGTGCCGAGATTCTTCCAAATCTGTCCACCGACACAAAAAGAGGGTAAAACTCTGAATATTAATTCATGGGCTGAAATTTTCGAATTGTTTTTGAAAAATTAACTTCTTAAGGAATCCATAGCAACTTGATTCACTTTAAACGGAGTTGTAATGAATATTTGGCGAGCAAAACAAAATCTGCTAAAATTAACGTTGTATGGACGAAATTTATATTGTAAAAACTATATTAACCATATCCTTGCTAACTTTTCCTATATCCCATATATATTTGGACATGTTATTATTAGTATAACAAAATATTATAATCTTAGTTAATTCCGAGATTGTATATATATATATATATATATATATAATAATAATCTTGGTACATTCCATGACAATAAGTATATAATATGTTTTGATAAATCCTAAGACAATAAGTATACAATACGTTTTGATAAATTCTAAGACAATACGTATACAATACGTCTCTGAGTTGATGAAAATACAATACGTATACAATACGTCGTGGGGTAATTCTAAGATTATATATATACCGATTATTGGACTATTGGACATTTCGGACTATTTTGGACTACTAACAAAGGACTAATAACATAAAAATGTTAAAAATTAATATAAAAGTATTCTATGAACTTGTTTTATTTTATTCACATGTCGTATTATTATCTGAATCATTATTATTGTTATAGGTTCGTGAATCCAAGGACGACGGCCATATTTTTAATAAGCTGAAAACTTATTATTAATATACTTTTACTACCGTGAGTATATAGTCCTATTTTTAAACTTTAAAAATATTTTTGGGATGAGAATACATGCATATTATGTTTTACGCTATGGACACAAGTACTTAAAATGTATTCTACGTTGAGTTGTACCACCTTGCATATCTTCCCTAATAGCTTGGTAACTAATATTTACATGTTGTAAGAATATGTAAGCGCGAATCCTATTGATAGATCTATCGGGTTTGACAACCCCAACCGGGCTAGTCGCTCTAGTATCGTAAACGGTTGCATAGTACTTCATTTTTACTACACTCGGTACAGTGTAGGAAGATTTCATAATAAAGGGAATATGCTACATTAATGGTTAAGTATGGTTACCGAAGCGCTCAACAACTTATAGAATACTTTTATACACTTGTGAGTGTACATATATTTATAACTATGAAATATTGTGGTCTGTATTTATATCGATGCTAAACCTATATATCTCACCAACCTTTTTGTAGACTGTTTAAGCATGTTTATTCTCAGGTCCTTAAGAAAGTCTTCCGTTGTTGCATTATCTGAGCAAGCTGTGCATGGAGTCTCATGCTTTTAATTAAATAAAGTGTTGCATTCAAATAAAACCTTTGTCATGTATTATATTTGATTGTTATGTCACGTGTGTAGTATTTGAAAATCGATGTATTATGGAGATTATTCCTTAAATAATAGCCTAATTGTTTAAAACATGCATTATGTATAATAATAATGTACTTTTTATGAAACGAATGCAATATTTTCTAAAACGTATCATATAGAGGTCAAATACCTCGCTATGGGACCAATGAATAACGTACCACGTTTATAGTAATATGGACGAGTCATTTAAGTTGGCTTACATCCGTCCCACATCGGTTGGAGAGGGGAACGAAACATGCCTTATAAGGGTGTGGAGACCTTTCCTAGCATGACGCGTTTTGGGACCACAAGCGCAGCAGATCTCATGAGAACTCTGCAGTTAAGCGTGCTTAGGCAAGAGCACTACCAGGATGGGTGACCTCCTGGAAAAGTGCTCGTCGTGTATGGTTACCAAGAAAATTCAGTGCGCCTACGGGCAAAGCGGACAATATCATGCTACGGGGAACTTTTACCTGCAATGTTACAGATGGTATCAGAGCTGGTTTAAGCTGTGTCGACGGCTTAATCATAGAGGGGGTTCTCACAGTGTTACCTGTGATGAAGCATTGGCTCTTACTCCTCGCGGTCCGAATATGGTTGGTTTTGCCGAGAGGCAGGGCCGTAAAATAAGTGTCTGAGGTATGCTCAGTGGTCACCAGGCGGTTAGCTGGGAAGGCACTGAGTGGGATGCGTCCCCAACTGAGTTTCAGTTGGCATCAGAGCGGTGGTCTTAGCGAACCAGGTCTTGCATTAGTGTGTCTAACGGATTGTTATTAAGATGCATTAGTGAGTCTGGACTTCGACCTTAACTGCATGTCAAAAGTTTTGCTTATCATTTCTTGTCGGAAATCATCTGCTTATCACCCTTAGAAAATTATCTGCTTATGATTCTTAGTCTAGACACATCTTACTGCATTGATTACATGATTAGTGTATAGACGAAATTCATATCTTAGCGTATCTGCTAATTCATATCATAGAGTATCTGTTACTGTAAACTTTGCCTAACATATTCCGTAAATTCCTCCGTAATCTATGAAATCTTTTGCTCTATATATATAGATATTCTATGTAATTAGAATACCATCCGATAGCCTGAAATCATTTCATATCGAAAAATCCTTTATTCAATCGTACGAAATGGAACTCTCTACTAGTTCAAGTCCCTAGAATTCCGATATGGAGTTTCACTCGAGCTCCGAAAGTAGTGTGACTGGAATGGATCAACCAATTAGCCATCATATATTTTGGATGAATTGGGGATGGGTTCGTAGTCTACTTAATCATTGGAGACAAGAAGAAGGTGGTCCCTTCCATCCACCACATTGCCCTCTTGGTGAAGAACCTGAAGCACTTACCGGCGAACCTCTTCGAGACACCATTTTCTCTCTCATTTCCAGAGTGTCTCATCACGATTACATATTATCTCACATTCTAGATCTTATTCACCCACTCGTCCGAACCACCAATCATACCGGAGTAATAGAAGAAGTCGGCGAGCTTCGCGCTCGGGTAATGGCTTTGGAGAATATGGTACAAAGGTTACAAACACCAGCAGTGGCACCGACAACAACAGTACCATCACCACCAACAACAACTACATCCACATCCCACACCTCAATATCACAATCTGTACCTCGAGCATCAACATCACACGCACCATAAATACCAAGGAGTACCAACAACAATAACCGATGAAGTATTAATCTATAACTTCATTAGAGAAATATTCTGTGGCAATTATGTAATCTCTAATGTTAGAGATTATTCATTTCTAACTCCAGCCTAAGATCAAATGAACTCATCAAATCTGCATTACATCTGAAGAAAATATATACATATATTTTGATAAAGATTGTAATAAAATTCTCTGGTACAAAACATTACTTGTGAATTTTTTTTAACGGGTAGGTAATACCCGAGAAATATATAAAAATTCACAATCAATATGTTATATCCTTAGATTCTGATTCAACAAATCATCAACTATACTCACTACTTTCACAACAATATACATTCTTTCATAGAAATCAAAACAACCATTTTCATTCAAATTTTATTACATATTCTAATTTTGACAAATCAAAATCCAAGTCAAGATTTAACAGAAGATATCACTCTTAGATTCCTACATCTTTTAAAGCTATACTTTGACTTCAAAATTGTGCTAGAACATCATATGTATATTAACAATTACAATCTGTGTTCAAACCCTTCAAAATTCTTGAAGACACTTTAAATATTGAACAATCGAGATGATGATCCAAACATATGTTACCCACAGTTATGTACCTGAAAAACTCTCGAAACCAAAGTCATAGTTTAACATGTATCCGTGTCAGACCCTTTGGCATTTATTAGCTAAAATAACTTTTCAATCTCTTTTCAGAATAGACAGTTTTGTCACGGCTCCAGCAAATCACCTTCAATTGTTCATTCAAATAAGCCTTATTATAACCATTACCCCTTCATCATTGTTACCGGGGAACCTTTTCATATCTCGCCACATTAGCAGTAAACTTACCAACAACTTCTTTGATCCTTAAGCCTCTCCGAAAAATCACTATAATTATTCATTGAAACCCTATCACATACTCATCTGCATCTTGTAATGGTAGTTACCATACCAAAAAGCTTGAATCATTATTCTCAAATTTCGCAGCAATTCTATGCCAACAGTTATATATATACATATAATGTCTACCTCCAAGACTTACAGACTTCGAATGTGAAGTTTCTGAAAAACACCCTAAACTACGAACTAGTTCTCGAAATTTTTAAAAATGCTGATGAAGAAGCAAAAACTGTAAACGACCTTAACAGTAAAAATTTTGATGATAAAGAATAGTGTGGTGGCAAAGCTCAGAAAAGAGAAGATTTGGTACTGAAAAACGGATTGAGCAAACCATGAAGGAGGCTGTAGACAAATCACAAGGACAAAACCTACCTTCAAAGAATCCAAATGATTCAGTATCTACTGAAGTCATTAACGAATACCTTGCTCCTGACTCTGTACTCTTGCGGACAATATTTTTCATCATCCTCTGATATTAAAAATTCTAAGATATCATCGTATCTTTCATTATAAATATCCTCCATATTTCTGAAGATATTTTCATAACCATTCTTATCTGAAATCATTTATCCCCTCGCATTATCTTTAGCACATCATAAAGGAAACTTTTTTAGTTTCTAAACATCTGAAACCTCTGAGTGTAAAGTATGAATATTTTTGAAGTAATGTTGGGAACTGAAGCATGAGTTAGTATAATATAATGACACTTGATCAACGTGATTATATTACAGTAAGTTATGCCGAGTTTCTAATGGGACATGACGATTCACAGACCATACTGTCATCATGTGCCATATTACACGACTCTGGTATTCTATTTAACCTCTAAAAATGTCAAGATAATATTTTCTTGACGATTCAGTCTTTTTCGGATATTCTGGTAATTTGACAAATCAAGATTTTGCCATTACAATTTTTTTCTTAGAACATTAATTATGTTCATTCCGAAATTCATACCTACGAATTCTGGACCATTATTTGCTTGATTTAAAGTCGGGAAGTGAAAACAAAAGAATGAATCTCCGAAATAGAAATGGGGGTATAAATCGCAGCAAATAGGAGAGAACATTAACTTTGGATGACAATGATTATAGAAGACAGAAGCAGGGACTTTGAAATATAAGGGAAGATATAAAGCCCAACAACAACTCAGAAATTACAAACCGTGTATATCGATGCATATAGCAATATAAAGACACGAGAGGACTTAAAACACTATAAAACCAAGAGTATAGTAGAAGTAAATAGATTCTTCCGGCGGCAGATGAAAAAGAAGAATGACAGATATGAAGGTTAGGAGTATATCAAGAATCAGCACTGGATGGAGCATATTGATGAATACTTTAAAGTATGAGTTGAGAGAGAAAGAATAGAAGGTGTGAGTTGTTAGGAAACGAAGGGGGTGGATTTATAGTAAAATATCCGACAGAACAATCAAAACAGATGATCGCATTTAAAGCGGATCCTAATTCCCTTGATTACCGAAGAATCAAATCTTATTACGAAGATTTTCTCCAAATCTCTTGAACTTGGAAATCAATCCTATCTACGTCAAGAGATATGACGAATCTACACCTACTCATTTCACTCTTTTGTGGTAGCTTCACTCGTACTCTTCACATAAACACATTGTCTTATCCATATTACTTAATGACAATAAAACTCTAATTTCCAACTCATAAGAGTCATGAAAACATACTTATTGTCAGCCATGACCATCCCAATCAAATTTCGGGATGAAATTTCTTTAACGGGTAGGTACTGTGACAATCCGGAAATTTTTGACCAAATTTAAACTTGATCTTTATATGTTTTCGACACGATAAGCAAAGTCTGTAATGTTGAAATCTCAAAAACTTTGAATTGTGTTCATGTATTCATTTACCCATCGACTACTCTTGACGATTCACGAACAATTATGTGTAAAATGACCCGGATTTTTCCGTTAATATATATGAGATTAATATTTACACAATTAAATGTTTCCATCATGTTAAGCAATCAAACTTGTTAAGACTTGATTAATTGAAATGGAATTTATGTAAACGTTTGACCACCCTTTTATTCTTACGATTCACGAACGTCATAACTTGTATTAATTATATATATATATATATATATATATATATATATATATATATATATATATATATATATATATATATGTGTGTGTGTGTGTGTGTGTGTGTGTGTGTGTATATTTAACTTGAAAATATGATAATTAAATATCTCATTAAGTATATTAACAAAGTATTATATATATATTTTCATACTACTAATTTAAAGAGTTTTTGAACAATATATATGTTATTATTTAAACGACGTAATTAACTTATGTTAAAATGTATTTACATATAAAGTATTACGAGTGTAAATACACCCTTACATGTATTAAATACACTTTATAATATACCAATACATATAAAGGATAGCTATACTCGTATTTTTGTTCAATTTCCTCAAGAATTCTACTCGCATTCATACGGTATTTTTACCCGTATTATACATAGCTTCTAGAACTATTTACTATTGGTATATACCAATAGGAATCTGCAATTATTTGTGTAATATGTCATCCATGACCTAATCAATTTAATATGTCATCCATGACTTAATACATTTTAACTTATCTTAGATATTTTCACTAAAAACCAAAATTTCAAGCCTATAAATAAGCACCATTTCTAACTCATTTTTACACATTCATTTTCCAAATTTTACTTCCAATTTTCACACACACTTTCAAGAACTCTCTCAAGTTTTATTCTACTACTTCTTTCCAGCATCTTTACATTCTAAACTTAAGGTAAAAACTCTACTTCAACTCTTGTTCAATTCGTATGTTTATAGCTATCTATATAAGAGTTTATAAACTAGAACATAGTTTAGTTGATTCTAAACTTGTTTGAAGAACTAATCTAATCTTTCTAACTTAACTATAATAACACTTATTTATATGTATTATGATGTTATATTAAGTTAATATAAGAAATTATAACTTGTACATATGAAGAACACCTTGAAACTTAACATATATCGTTTAATTTCCATTCGGTAAAAAGCGGGCTGTTTTGGGTTGGGAATTAAAAACCTATCTTAGACTATGAGTTCGAGGCTAAGACTTTGGAAATATGTTAATATATATATATAAGACTTCTAGTATTTTTTTCATGATTTTAGACAAAGTGGAAGTATTTTATCAAAAATCATATATTGGGTGGGTACCGGGATTCTTCCAAATTTGTCCACCGGCACAAAAAGAGGGTAAAACTCTGAATATTAATACATGGGCTGAAGTTTTCGAATTTTTTTTGAAAAATTAACTTCATAAGGAATCCATAGCAATTTGATTCACTATAAACGGAGTTGTAATGAATATTTGGGGAGCAAAACAAAATCTGCTAAAATTAACGTTGTATGGACGAAATTTATATTGTAAAAACTATATTAACTATATCCTTGCTAACTTTTCCTATATCCTATATATATTTGGACATTTTATCATTAGTATAACAATATATTATAATCTTAGTTAATTCCGAGATTGTATATATATATATATAATAATCTTGGTACATTCCATGACAATAAGTATACAATACGTTTTGATAAATCCTAAGACAATAAGTATACAATACGTTTTGATAAATTCTAAGACAATACGTATACAATACGTCTCTGAGTTGATGCAAAGACAATACGTATACAATACGTCGTGGGGGTAATTCTAAGATTATATATATACCGATTATTGGACTATTGGACATTTCGGACTATTTTGGACTACTAACAAAGGACTACTAACATAAAAATGTTAAAAATTAATATAAAATTATTCTATGAACTTGTTTTATTTTATTCACATGTCGTATTATTATCTGAATCATTATTATTGTTATAGGTTCGTGAATCCAAGGACGACGGCCATATTTTTAATAAGCTGAAAACTTATTATTAATATACTTTTACTACCGTGAGTATATAGTCCCATTTTTAAACTCTAAAAATATTTTTGGGATGAGAATACATGCATATTATGTTTTACGCTATGGACACAAGTACTTAAAATGTATTCTACGTTGAGTTGTACCACCTTGCATATCTTCCCTAATAGCATGGTAACTAATATTTACATGTTGTAAGAATATGTAAGCGCGAATCCTATTGATAGATCTATCGGGTTTGACAACTCCAATCGGGCTAGTCGCTCTAGTATCATAAACGGTTGCATAGTACTTCATTTTTACTACACTTGGTACAGTGTAGGGAGATTTCATAATAAAGGGAATATGCTACATTAATGGTTAAGTATGGTTACCGAAGCGCTCAACAACTTATAGAATACTTTTATACACTTGCGAGTGTACACATATTTATAACTATGAGATCTTGTGGTCTATATTTATATCGATGCTAAACCTATATATCTCACCAACCTTTGTGTTGACTGTTTAAGCATGTTTATTCTCAGGTCCTTAAGAAAGTCTTCTGTTGTTGCATTATCTGAGCAATCTGTGCATGGAGTCTCATGCTTTTAATTAAATAAAGTGTTGCATTCAAATAAAACTTTGTCATGTATTATGTTTGACTGTTATGTCACATGTGTAGTATTTGAAAATTGATGTATTATGGGGATTATTCCTTAAATAATCGCCTAATTGTTTAAAACATGCATTATGTATAATAATAGTGTGCTTTTTATGAAACGAATGCAATATTTTCTAAAACGTATCATATAGAGGTCAAATACCTCGCTATGGGACCAATGAATAACGTACCACGTTTATAGTAATATGGACGAGTCGTTTCAGTTGGTATCAGAGCCAGGCCCCGGACCAAACGTGCACAGCGAGGACGCTGTGTCCCATTAGGGGGAGGATTGTAACATCCGTGTTACATCCGTCCCACATCAGTTGGAGAGAGGAACGAAACATGCCTTATAAGGGTGTGGAGACCTTTCCTAGCATGACGCATTTTGGGACCACAAGCGCAGCAGATCTCATGAGAACTCTGCAGTTAAGCGTGCTCAGGCGAGAGCACTACCAGGATGGGTGACCTCCTGGAAAAGTGCTCGTCGTGTGTGGTTACCAAGAAAATCCGTGCGCCTACGGGAAAAGCGGACAATATCATGCTACGGGGAACGTTTACCTGGGATGTTACACATTACAAGTGCTGGCATCCTCTAGATCGCTCCTATTATAATCTTCGGCGTTCACCTCTGGGTACTTAATTTCCCGCTCGGAGGTGAGAAGGCCTTGAAAGCTCTAGTGAGAGAAAGTGTATTGTAGTGAGAGAGTGAGGAGAGGTGTGTTGAAATTGGATGACAAAAAGCCTTTAAATAGACTTGATTTTTGCCTGCAAACGGCTGGCAGGCCGTTTGCAGGGGCCGTTTGTCTGAGCCGTTTGGCAGGCCTTTTGTGAGCCAGGCAGGCCGTTTGGCAGGCCGTTTGGCATGTCTGGTTCCCTGGATCGTAACTTGATTTCTTATCTTTCACCGTTTTCGCTCTAGAATCTTCGTGTTAGCTCCGATTCTCTCGATTCTTCTTGCATTGTCTTTGTGAATACTTTATCTACAAATTTAACCAAAAAAGTGATTATTTTGCAAAGTTTTGAACTTTATGCTTTTGGGACTCAATATCGGGGGTAAAAACATGACTTTTAGCCGATATCAAGCATGCAAACCTCCAACCTACAGGGGGGAAAATGTAAGGATTAGTACAACGCTAAGTGAATAGGATACTCACACGAATATTACTATACAGTCACGAGCCCGGCTTCTATAAAAAAATAATAACACATAAATATAGTATCTCAAGAGGAATGGCGGCCTGGTCAAGCCTGCAACCACTAGCTGATCGGGCTAGACTTTACTGCCAGTTCCTACTATTGAGTCACTAACATAGCATTCCTGACGCAACACATGCATCATTCCATCTATACTACTAAGATAGTAGCAATCGAACCAAACCTGCCTAGTTGAAGGTTGACCTCTTTCACCTACCCGGTTAAAGGTGACCACTTGTGCACATATAACTACATTGAAAAACATATAACAATAGTATAATCATGCAAAAATGACATCACCAACGTCACATGAAACTTTATACTAATATCCATAAAGATAGTCCAACTCACTTGATATCATAAGGTAATAATTTGGAGATCTTATATTACTGAGCTTTCTCCTTTCCTTTATCACCTCAAAATATCATATTCCAAGTCAATATATTCTCTCAACTCATAATCAGCAAAATCAATAAGGTTCAACAGCCCAGAATATACAGTTACAATGTTTGGGTCAAAATTGTATCTGACCCATTCACAAAGTCAAGTCGTACGTACAGGTGGCTCTCACATGCACGTATGATTCACCTCATCCACATGGTTGACATCTAATACGTACGAGTGACATACTTCTGATACGTACTGGTGACATACCCATAGACAATCAACATAACACAAATTGGTCTGTACAGGTTACACTTGACACACACAGCTGACTACCTCACTCGTACGGTAAACTTCTGCCGTACAGATCAAAACACCTAAACAAGCAAGGTCAGTGCCACATTTCTGGGTCACCCGCACGGATGAAAGTCACCAGTGCCACATTTCTGGGTCACCCGCACGGATGAAACTCATCCGTGTGAATTGAAGAGCAGCCGCAGCAGTCTGTTAATGGGTAATTACATGATTAAATATGTTGGTTTAGGTTGTGTCATAGTTTATATTAGCTAATCAAAGCTTAAATTTATTTTTTCATAAGCTCATATTAGTGGCAATATTTTATAAATAATGTTTTTAATTCTTATATAAACAAATATAGATTATAATAAGCCAATAAAATATCTTTTAAATATTAAATAGGAGCTCATTGAAATGAATTATTTTTTTTAAGGGAACATAAAATGAAATTACATTTTTTTTTTACTTTCATTTCCTTAAGCTTCAGCTAATTTATCAAATGTTTATAAAATAATATATCGAACTTCTAATTTTAAATATAAACTCTAGTTACTATCTCATCTTTCAGTTTCAGCTACAAGTTAATTTTGCCAGCCGAACACACCCTTAGTCGATAACAGTTCCTCACTGATAAGAGTCATCTATCTCAAAAAGTAATAACATATCTTCACTAAACGTGTCAATTTGGATTAAAAGTAAAGGAAGTTGATATCCGGATAAATATATGCGAATCTTTTTGAGAAATGTTTTCAGAAAAGAAGATATTTTGACCATAGACCATATGTAGTGGTGAGGGTGTGATGGGGCGTGAAGGGGTATTTTTGTGGGGTATATTGCTGATTTGACAAAAGTGTGATGGCGTGTTGGAGAGATGTAGTTTATAATGGTATGACGTGATGATTGTGTGATGGAATAATAGGTTCCACATATTTATTTTTTATTTTCATTTTTTTACTAACTTATTAATTTTACGGAGTAATATATTATTATTACTATTATTATTATTATTATTATTATTATTATTATTATTATTATTATTATTATTATTATTATTATTATTATTATTATTATTATTAACAGAATATAATAATTTTTTTAAACAACACTTTTATTAATTACACAAAGACGATTACATTTTTTAAGTAGACATAATTAAACTAAACATAATACCATAATTAAACTACACATTTAAAACAACGACAACGTTCTTGAAAGTAAATTATCCGAATAAAACTTGCTATCAGTGTTGTATTGTGACCAGGTGGGTACATCCGCCTCATCATCAGAATACACAATATAGGCGCTATCATCCCTGAATTCGATATACACCTTAAGTTTTTCATTGCGTGTAACGGCGTGACCAACCATAGTGATAGTGCTCCAAATGAAAATATATTTAGGCACAATATCCTTCTAATATGTAAAGCTTTTAGTTGCAATTTTTCTATTTTTATGTAATATTCGTTTAAATAAATAAGTGCGAAGACAAAAGAAGAAAACGACGATTTGAAGACGCAAACGACCAAAAAGCTCAAAAGTACAAAGTACAATCCAAGTGGTTCAATTTATTGATGAGAAACGTCTCAAAATTACAAGAGTACGAGCCGCAAAACGCAAAATACGAGATATTAAATTGTACGCAAGGACATTTGAAAATCCAAAACCGGGACATGAACCAACTATCAATGCGCGATGTAATGGACCTAAAATTACAAGTCAACTATGCACATAAATATAATATAATATATAAATAATTCTTAAAATTATATATATATATATATATTATATATTAAAAACCGTCGGCAAATTTAACGACCATTAATTGTTATTCGTGCCACGTCATTTCTATGATCTATATTATTATTTTAGCAATAATATATTAATTAATATGTGTTATATGAATATTTGTATTCATATTTCAAGTTATACGTTTCTACGTGTCGCGGATTTCTATCCGGCGAATCTTTTCGGTTTTCAAACCAACGGTCGAGCTTTTGGGATTTTTAAGTCCTAATAATTTTAAATATGATATTTTAATCTCATATATTTATATATAGTGTTTGTATATATTTTTCGTCGCGTAATTAATATCTCTCCGAATTTTCAATCGCGTAGTCGTGTTTTCTAGTTTCGGGTTTCGTTCGGGCATTCGGGCCACAAGAAAATAATCTTAGCATCAAGTTGGCCCACAATTCGTGCCCACCCATCATATTTCAGCCGAAAATTGTCAAGGGGAGGGGGGTGGTTTTGCCATTTCTTCTAAATAGTGATTCATTTGATTAAAACACCAAAAATACTCCTCATTTTAACCCTAGCTTTCATTTTAACATTCCTCTATTCTCTTTTTCTTGTTTAGAATGACCACCATTCAGCAACATCATTATCTTCTTCAATCAAGCACTCAAATCAAAGGGCTTTCATCGTTTTCGGATTCTACATCTCGTTCTCTACGCGTTCATATCCTTCAATTCTTGATTAGGGTATAAACCCTAACCCTAGCTTTTTAATTTTTCTTTAATTTTTCTGTTTCATATGTTATAATGATAGTATGATGCTTATATGTTATTGTATTGTTGATTGTATGCGTAGAAATGCTCGATTATATATGTTTTCGGTTTGATTGTTTTGGGACAGCGATTTGATTGTTGTTTTCTGTATATATAACTGATATAAAAGTGAAATTAAAGTGTTTATATGAGTTCCTCTCATCAAGACATTAATTTTAGACTCCGGATTCATGTCATTTCGATTCCCGGAGCTCTAGTTATGCTTAAAATGGTGTTTTGTTGAGATTAAATTGTGAAAACGAATTGGTACAGGTATGGTCCGACTTTGTGATCATATTTGGAGTCTTTAGGGTGTACTAGTTTGTTAGGATTGATGATGGGATGAACTTTCATGTTCGGGTCATCGAAATCCGAGCCACGGATCACCCGGTATGACTAAAACATGTTTTTGAACGGATTAAAGCTACAAGTTGATTTATGGCTGTAAGTCACGACTTGTTTGCTGTTATTGGGGTGTTCTTGAGCACACTAATGTGTCGGGTGGGTTGGTTAGGCGAAAATATATATAAGACTCGCCGAAAACTGATTCCCGGGGCTCAAGTTATGACCCGATGAACTTTTAATTAAAACTTATGGTTATTAATTATGACTTATGATATAAATAATGAATTTCATTATTAATAAATTACTTATGATATAAAAAGTAATTATTTAATTTAATACTTATGATATATATATATATATATATATATATATATATATATATATATATATTTACTATATCATTTATTAATTACTTATGATTTAATCAAACATTTAATTAAACTATGATTAATAATACTTTTATTATTAATGGAAAATACTTATGGTAATTATTAAACTTATGTTATGAGATTATTATAATAAGACTTATAATAAGGATTAATTAATCATTTAATTTTATAAGGCTTAGTTATTATTTAATTATAATCTAATTATTAAATACTTATGATTTAATAATTATAATTAGAAACTTATGATATGATTAATAATTAATTATTAATTAATAATACTTATGATATGATTTAAAATCTATTATTAATTAATAATACTTATATTATGATTAACATTTAATTAATTAATTAAATACTTATGTTATATTAATTATATCATTTAAACTTATGTTAACTTTAATAATTCATTTGATTTAATTAAAACATATGTTATGACATAATTATACATATATGACTTTAATTAACGTTATAACCTATATTATTAATTATTAAAATAACTTATACTTTTAAAATTAATGTTGACTATGTTTGACCACGATTGACTTTTGAGTTTACTTTCAGTTGACTTTGACTTTCAGTTGACTTTTGTTGACTTTCTAATTAAGGAAACTTTCCTAACTTATATACATTCCAAAAATAGCAACTTTCTAAATATGGAAACTTTCAAAAAATAGAAACTTTTCAAAAATAGAAACTTTCCTAAAATAGAAACTTTTCTAAAATAGAAACTTTCCAAAAATGGAAACCTGCTAAAAATTGAAACTTTCTAAAAATAGAAAGTGCGTACGCTGTTCCGATCAAACCGATGCATGTTGAGTATTGTTCTATGTCTACTTGCAACATGTACAATAGCTATCATACTAAGACTTGATCTAAGTTAGTTATTTATATCGACCTGCTTTATTTATAGGTCGGCGTTGTGATCATACTTGATCACTTTACTTCATTGCTGTTCGCATTTTTGTGTGGTTACTTCATTTGCTATTAAGATGAGTTATAGTCCCATTTTTCTATTTAAATCTTTTGGGATGAGAATACATGCAATTTATTTTATATTTTGGACACAAGTGGAGGTTGGTTTAAATTATTCATTGTGATTTGAACAAAAATATTCCCTAGTCTGGTAACTGTAATCACTGGTTTCTACTGGTGAACGCGAATCCTATGGATAGATCTATCGGGTTTGACAACCCCATTTCGAGCTAGTCGCGCTAGCAATTTATAATCGGAATGTTTAGTACTTCGTATTTTGTTGTAGATACACTTGTTTGGTGTATATTATTTATTGTGTTTGGCAAGGGTAAATAAATGGTTAAGTAGTTACCAGGTGGCTCACGGTTGATGAAATAATGTTTTTATATGTTTTCTAGCATATAATTTTGTGGTCCAAAAAGGAGTTGTTATGTTTTCAAACATAAATTTCATGGTTTAAATTAAATATTGTTTGCAATATTAAACTTATAATTCACTCAACATTTTTGTTGACAGTTACTCGCATGTTTTATTCTCAGGTTCATGATTGATTGCTTCCGCTGTGCTTAGAGAGTCTGCATATTTATGATGGCATCTTTTGTTAAACAATAACTTGTATTATATTTTGATAAATTTAATAGTCGATGCTGTTGACTTTGTTTTGGTCAACTTTTTGTTAAGTAATAATGTATGGTTTTTCTAAACTTACATATTTTGATAGGTTTCCTTTATAGGAAATCATTTTTAAATAAAGAATGCAAGGTTATTTATTAAATTCATATAGAGTTATGATCAAGCTGTGGGACCAAGATAACGATGGTCGTCAAGTGTACTTTGACGGGTCGTTAAAGTTGGTATCAGAGCTCTGGTTGTAGGGAATTAGGCTGCATTGATGTCGTTACCCGAGTCAATAGGGTGCATTAGTGAGTCTAGTCTACAGCCCGGCCTATAATATATTATTATATGTGATTAATTGTATCGTATTGGGTATGTATATTGTTATCATACATACATCTCTATTTTGTTCTGAATCCGGGAGGAACTCCCATTCCGATTTAAACGTATTCTCCGACTCATGCGAGTTAATCTTTACAAGAACACCTCAGATAGTGAAACCGAGAGATGTCATTCTTGATTTCTGAAATTCTCGACATTTGATAGTGTTCCAAATGAACATATATTTAGTAGCAATATCGTTCCAATATGTAAAGTTTTTAAATGTAATTTCCTTATTTTTAGTTGTAATAGTTAAATAAATAAGTGCGAAGACGAAAGACGCAAATCGCTCGAAAATGAAGATTTAAAGACAAAAACGAAGATTTGAAAGACCAAAATGTCCAAAAAGCTCAAATGTACAAGATACAATTTAAAAGGTTCAATTTATTGATGAAGAACGTCTAAAAATGACAAGAGTACAAGTTACAAAACGCAAAGTACACGATATAAAATTGTACGAAAGGACGTTCGAAAATCCGGAACCGGGACATGAGTCAACTCTTAACGCTCGACGCAACGGTGTAAAAATTACGAGTCAACTATGCACAAGAATAAAATATAATATTTAAATAATTCATAATAAGAATAATATTAAATAATAAAAAGTTGTTAATTGAGCATAGTTCAGGGGTCATAAATGAAAATTCAAATCTATATTTTGCCTATAAAAAGGCAATTTACTCGATGAAATAATACACCCCTTTTCAATCTCAAAAATCTATCTCTCTCTCAATTATGTAAACGTATATATATATTTATTATAATTTTAATTTTAATTTTAATTTCAATAATAATAATTTAGTTATGTAACAAATGATTTACGGGTTTTAAGTCAGAACTCTGTCCGTGTAACGCTACCAAATTAATCACCACTGTAAGCTATGTTCTTCCTTTTTAATTTAATGTCTCGTAACTAAGTTATTATTATGCTTATTTGAGCCGAAGTAATCGTGATGTTGGGCTAAAATATTAAGACGGGGTTATTGAACTTTGTACCATAATTAAGGTTTGGGCAAAAGACCTACACTTGTGGAAATTGGACTATTGACTATTAATAGATGGGGGGTATTGTCTAATTGAGTGACAACTCATTGGAGTCTGTCGAACCTATCTTCAAATTAATTAACCTAATAATTAATAATGATTATGGTTCTCCTATTTAGTGACGTTGTCCTATTATAATCATTTAATTAATTATTCAGGTTGGGTAATTGATTATTCAAACTGATCAAGTGGGTAAATTAATATTCATATCTAATCAAAACAGGGGTGGATTACATACAGTGATAACTGGTGTAATTGTTGACAGAAGTGATAACTGCGTCACAGTTTAAATCCTTAATTAGTTGGAATATTTGACTTCGGGTATAAGGGTAATTTGACAAGGACACTCGCACTTTATATTTATGACCGATGGACTATTATGGATAAAAACCAGATAGGTATCAAATAAACCATGAAAAAGGACAATTAACCCGAGTAACAATTAATTAAAATCAAAACGTCAAACATCATGATTACGGAAGTTTAAATAAGCATAATCCTTTTATTTCATATTCTATCGCAATTTTATTTATTGTTATTTTATTTATCGTCATTTATTTATTTTACGCACTTTAATTATTGTCATTTATCTTTACGCTTAAAAATATAAAATCGACAAACCGGTCATTAAACGGTAAAAACCCCCCTTTTATAATAATATTACTACTTATATATATATATATATATATATATATATATATATATATATATATATATATATATATATATATATATATATATATATATATTATATAAATATAGTTTTATAAAAATATAGTACGTAATCACTAGCTCCCTGTGGAACGAATCGGACTTACTAAAAACTACACTACTCTACGATTAGGTACACTACCTATAGTGTTGTAGCAAGGTTTAGGTATATCCCATCCGTAAATTAATAAAACTTGTGTCATATTTTGTAGTATTTCCTAGTAAAAATAATACTATTTCGTACCCTCACGCTACATCATCAAGTTTTTGGCGCCGCTGCCGGGGAGCGCTAAAACGCTATATTTTTAATTATAATAATATTGAAATAAAATATAATAATATAATAATATAATAATATTAAAATAGAATATAATAATATAATAATATTTTAGAATATACGTAAAGTTTTAAAAAGTCGTATTTATTAAATACTTTAGGGGTATATTATGTAACTTGTAATTAATAATTTCTATCATATCGCTTTCATGTGAATAGTAAATTAATTAATTTCTTTTCATTTACTATTCATGAATAGTAAATGAATTAAAAAAAAAGTTTTGAAAAAAAATAATAATTATAAAAAAATTATTAATTTGTAAAAAAAAATCGTTTAAAAAAAAACGTAAAAAAAAAAAAAACGTAAAAAAAAAAAAAAACAAAAACGTAAAAAAAAAAAAAAAAGTAAAAAAAAAAAAATATTAAAAAAAAAAATATATATATATTTTTTTAAGATTTTGTCTATAAAAAAAATGTTTTTTTTAGTTTTATTACCTTTAGATTTTTAGACTATAGTCGCAACTTTTAGTATTAAGTTTAGTTTTGCCATAGTTATTTTTACTTCTAGAATT
The DNA here is from genome assembly GCF_046630445.1 of Rutidosis leptorrhynchoides. Classification (NCBI taxonomy): domain Eukaryota; kingdom Viridiplantae; phylum Streptophyta; class Magnoliopsida; order Asterales; family Asteraceae; genus Rutidosis; species Rutidosis leptorrhynchoides. The sequence goes on along the minus strand of NC_092334.1, from coordinate 95,911,490 downwards.
TTTAGGCTTTGCCGTAAAATCCCTTAAGTGCTTATTCCTTAGACTAAGATTTAGGTGCTTTAGAATTTTGCGACGCCGTTTTTCGCGCTACTTTCTTATTTTTATTTTTCGACGCCTATTTTTCGACCTTTTATTTTTCGACCTTTTTCGACGCGCAATCTTTTTCTTTCTTATTTCTCGCTATTCTAGTTTTAGGATAAGATTTTTATTCTACTTCTTATCTAAATTTCTTAAAATTACGAAAATTTATTTTAAGTGGTTAAATTGATAGACATCAAAATTTTCTGGTTCGTAGTAATAGTTGGATTTGTACGTGGACCGGGTTATTGGAGCCAAACAGTACTCAATTATATTGAGACCAAACGAATCCTGCCCCTCTGCTGCATCTTTTGGCTATTCGAAACGTGGGCAAAATCAGAAAAGTCTATTAATTGGATAACTTATATAATTTTTCTTTCCTTTTAAAAAACTAATAGGATATTCTGTGAATGCACCGAGTAAAACGTTCACCACCTTTCATACGTTCACCACCTGTAACTCGATCAAGACATCTAGCAAATATTGTCGCCGTTGATTTTTCTTTAGAATCGTCATCTAGTCGAACAAGAACTCCAACTCAAATTTCCGATAATCCATCTTTTGAACCCGACTTCACAATTAAGAACCCGGAGCATATTCAAGGACAATTCCAAGATCTTGAACCACTAATTATTCCTCCTGAGCCACAAACCATTAAATCAGAATCCTCTAGTGATTCGTATTCAACAAATTCAATTATGGAAGTAACGGAACCTCTAAGTATGGAAGATCGAATGAGAGCCACACGCACGGGCCAAGGTCACGCCATTATTAAGCCAGAAGTTAATGCGCCAGATTATGAAATCAAAGGACAAATTCTACACATGGTAACTAACCAATGCCAATTCAGTGGTGCACCGAATGAAGATCCTAACGAACACCTTCGTACGTTTAAAAGAATTTGTACACTATTCAAAATCCGAGAAGTGGAAGATGAGCAGATCTATCTCATGTTGTTTCCCTGGACTTTAAAGGGGGAAGCCAAAGATTGGTTAGAATCGTTACCTGAAGGGGCGATTGACACATGGGATGTTTTAGTTGAAAAATTTCTTAAACAATTCTTTCCGGCATCTAAAGCCGTGAGACTTCAAGGAGAAATTGTTACGTTCACACAAAAGTCAAATGAAACTCTATATGAGGCGTGGACAAGATTTGGAAAGTTGTTGAGAGGATGTCCTCAACACGGTTTAGACACTTATCAAATAGTACAAATATTCTACCAAGGTGTCAACGTTGCTACACGAAAAGACATCGACATAACAGCTGGTGGTTCCATTATGAAGAAAACCGCAACTGAAGCTTACAAAATTATTGATAACACAGCCTCCCACTCTCATGAGTGGCACCAAGAGAAAGATATATATCGTTCATCTAAAGCGGCTAGATCCGATTCTAGCCATAACTTTGATTCCGTTTCCGCAAAAATAGATGCTTTCGAGAGACGAATGGAAAAGATGAATAAAGATATTCACGCAATACGAATTAGTTGTGAGCAATGCGGTGGACCACACTTAATGAAAGACTGTCACATTGAACAAACGATGGAACAACGTGAGAATGTTGTCTACATGAACCAAAGGCTGGAAAATAGTTATCAGAATAATTATCAACCGCCAAGGCCAAACTTCAATCGAAATCAAAACATTCTTTACAATCCAAAAGGACCCGACAATAACTCGTATAACCAACAAGGTCCGAATAACCAACCAACTCAAAACAACACTTTCAATCAACAAAGACCTGGCTTGTATAAACCACCACAACAAACCGAAGAGAAAAAGTCAAATCTGGAAGAAGTGGTATTTAAGCTAGTTGAATCTCAAACACAATTTATTGAAACTCAAACTCAAACGAATGAGAGGTTTGATCAGTCATTAAGAACTCAACAAGCTTCCATTTTGAATCTAGAAAAACACGTAGGTACTCTTGCTAGCATGATGAGTGAGAGGGAACAAGGAAAGCTACCGAGTAATACTGAAGTAAATCCTCGGAATGAGAATGTTAATATGGTGTCAACAAATTCTGAAAAACCAGCACCAGAAGATGGGAAGATTTTAGATGTGAGTAATAATGAAGAAGTTACACCACCACCACCACCACCCGAGTATGTAAAGCCAGTGGTGACACCATACAAACCACCCCTCCCGTTTCCAAGAAAAGGAGTTGAGTATGAGCAAGTAATAGGTAATAAAGATTGTGATACCTCTGGAAAGAAGAAGAAGAAGAATAAAAAAGTGCAAGAAACAAAAACAGTAGAAGTAAACCCGGTGAAGACAGTTCCACCAAATCCTCCACCTAGGGTAGGTGATCCGGGTGAATTTATTGTTCCTTGTCTACTTAGTGACTGTGTCATGTATGATGCACTAGCAGATTTAGGTTCAAGTGTGAGTGTTATGCCTCTTTCATTATATAAGAGATTAGGTGTAGGTGAGTTAACTCCAACGGATATGAGTGTTCGACTCCTTGATCAAACCATTAAGCACCCAGTTGGAATTGCTGACAACCTACCCGTTCAAGTAGGTAATTTAACCTTTCTAGTCGAATTTATTGTCATTGACATAGAAGAGGACCTAAACATTCCTCTAATTTTAGGTCGACCATTCTTTGCGTCCACCAGGGCGTTATTTGATGTAAGAAATGGTAGAATGACACTTAGTAGTGATGACAAATCAATCACCTTTATGATTCGAAAGACTAAATCTCCACCAACCAAAACCGTTGAACCAGCAAAAACGATTGGTAAGAACCATGTTGTTTTACCAACTCCAACGGTAATACTTAGCAATAATGAAACGCCTAAGTGTGGGGAAAATGAAGTAACACCTAATGATGACATGATAACAAAGAACCCCGTTGTTGATACGAAATTAAATGATCCCGTTATTAATAGTTTAATGAAGAAACTTATTAAACGGATTCGCGATGCTAGAACCAAGGGGAACTTTAAGTTATGTAACCGGTTAGTATCCAATCTATCACCTAAAGAAAAGGAGAAACTAGTTGAAATTGTGGATATTACACAGGAATCCGACCAATGGCTTAAAGAAAAAGTCACGGATATGCAAGTTGATTATGGACCAAGAGAAATTAACGATGAAGTTAATCACAATTTTGACACCACGGCTACCTAAGTGTGAGGAGATTCAAATATTCTAAAAAGAAAATGCTGTTTGGAGTTAGTTGTTCTGTTCTCGTGTAGTTCCGAGAATGGAATCCGATTGGTCTTTTCCGCTAGCAGACACTAAAGAACTAGTTTTCTCCCCCCATTCTGATTTTTTTTTATTTTGTAGGTTTTATATGAAATTAATATGCTTTTTAAATTTAAGTTTTGTGTGAATTTAAAAACAAAATTTACTTTATTTCATTAAGTAAAAAAATGATTTCTAAAATTCGTCGTGAGTTGAAGATTAGGTAGTTGAACCGAAATTACTTTACCCGAGGGCGGGGCGACAAATTTTGTTATCATTATTTTTAATTTTATTGATTTAAAGTATGCCAAAAATATTATACTTTATAAATTTTTGAAAAGTGGGGTTATAAACCAAACTTCAAAAATATATATATATATATATATGTTTGTATTTTATCTTATGTACAAAACAGGGTAAAACAATGCACTTTCAAAGACTGTCATTAAAGTTCAGCAAAAGGTACTAATTTTGACGACAAGACGCAAAACAACAAATATGATATAATAGATGAAGGAATGAACGATGAGGCGAGCCATCTATCATTCGACGAGCTTTGTAATTACAAACTGGGTATTTTTAATCACTTTCCTACACTAATCACCCTCATGAATTTATAATTATAGTCAGATTTCATGCAAATGAGGGCATTGCATGATCTCAAGTGTGGGGAAGGGTTATAAATTCTCTCGGGTTTATACTTGGCTTATTTTCTAAATATTATGAAAATTTTAAAATTTTTTAACTAAATGAATTCAAAATCATGTTTATACATATTTATGAACGATAAAACTAGGTGTTAATGCCGAAATTATCGTTACCTCGGAAAGGACATAAATTGAGAAACACCCTAAAACGATTGAATTCATTTAAAATGGAATAAAGGAGAATAAAAAAAGCAAAGAAAGAAACTAAGTGTGGGGAGAATGTACCAAGTTATTCAATTAAAAACTATCTATCACATGTTTCTGTAAAGTTATTGCAGGTACTTTTATTTTGGACGATTTTAATCAGTTTTACCCGATTTACTGTAAGAAAGATGGATCTACACGATGAATCAATTCCATCATTAAAAGGAAGTAAAGTCTTCCGAAAAAGAAACGCGCTTCTTGATTTAGGTCATGAAGTTGTCGTCTAGACCAGCTGTAGGTTGACGAAAAATCTAGAAAAGTCATCTCTAAAATCAGCAGGAAATCCACGGACCTCAGCATCAAACAGGGTCGCCATGTGGTCAGATTTATCCTAACCATGAGAAGGATTTATCTCGTACAATGGGGGGGGGCACCGTGCAAATTAGCTTGATAAGACTAATGAATCAGATCCCCAGAAAGGATAATCTCCTTAAAGATTAAAAATCAGCTTTTAAGACTGATATTACTCAATCCTAGAGATTGACCTTAAAGATTGAGAATTCAAACTCATGGAATTCAATGATATCTAAACTCGAGCTTGAACGAGAAAATATTTTGATCAAAATTGCAAACCGATTTGTTTTCTGAAAATCCATTTTCAATGCGTTCATTACAATTGAACGTAAAATCCTAGGAATTCACCTGGAATTCATTAGGTCACCTGAACCAAATCGGGTGTCAACCGTAAGAACGGTGGTTGCATAGCATGGTCGGAGACAGGACCTTGTGCCAGACCGAAAAATCATAGGATGATCTTTACTATCGCTCCTACCAAGGATAGTTCTAGCATCCGACATGTTAAAAGACCATAATCATCTGCATGTCACGGGACATTGCCTTAACAGTTTCTTGTTCATCGCTTTCCTTTACAACCGGACGGTAGTTTGCCGAAAGGTAATATACGGAACAAGTAAACTGGATGTGTGCTTTCCGATACCGGGATAGCAGTGGATTACACGAACCTAAATGTTTTTAGCCAAAATATTGATCCACAAATATATTTTGCAACACCAATGGTGGATCAAATCAGAAAACTTATCTAGGGTAAAAGCTAGATTGAATTTTCAAAAGATCAAATGTTTTCATAAAGATCCTATTTCCTAAAGGATCTAAATTTTTATAGTCATGTGGGACTGTAAACCGCCTTTCAAATGTGCACTTTTCTTTGGAAACCGAAAGTAAATCGGCTATTTGATTGCAAGTGTCATTGACCTAAACCCAAGGCAATTGTGGATGACACACCCACCTTTAACCATCATTACTGTCATTGTTTATACCGCTATATCAAAATCACTGATGTACAAAATGTGATGAATAAAAAGTGATTCATGTATGTTTTTATTTCAAGTTCTGTATTGCTTGAGGACAAGCAACGCTCAAGTGTGGGGATATTTGATAGTGTTCCAAATGAACATATATTTAGTAGCAATATCGTTCCAATATGTAAAGTTTTTAAATGTAATTTCCTTATTTTTAGTTGTAATAGTTAAATAAATAAGTGCGAAGATGAAAGACGCAAATCGCTCGAAAATGAAGATTTAAAGACAAAAACGAAGATTTGAAAGACCAAAACGTCCAAAAAGCTCAAATGTACAAGATACAATTCAAAAGGTTCAATTTATTGATGAAGAACGTCTAAAAATGACAAGAGTACAAGTTACAAAACGCAAAGTACACGATATAAAATTGTACGAAAGGACGTTCGAAAATCCGGAACCGGGACATGAGTCAACTCTCAACGCTCGACGCAACGGTGTAAAAATTACGAGTCAACTATGCACAAGAATAAAATATAATATTTAAATAATTCATAATAAGAATAATATTAAATAATAAAAAGTTGTTAATTGAGCATAGTTCAGGGGTCATAAATGAAAATTCAAATCTATATTTTGCCTATAAAAAGGCAATTTACTCGATGAAATAATACACCCCTTTTCAATCTCAAAAATCTATCTCTCTCTCAATTATGTAAACGTATATATATATTTATTATAATTTTAATTTTAATTTTAATTTCAATAATAATAATTTAGTTATGTAACAAATGATTTACGGGTTTTAAGTCAGAACTCTGTCCGTGTAACGCTACCAAATTAATCACCACTGTAAGCTATGTTCTTCCTTTTTAATTTAATGTCTCGTAACTAAGTTATTATTATGCTTATTTGAGCCGAAGTAATCGTGATGTTGGGCTAAAATATTAAGACGGGGTTATTGAACTTTGTACCATAATTAAGGTTTGGGCAAAAGACCTACACTTGTGGAAATTGGACTATTGACTATTAATAGATGGGGGGTATTGTCTAATTGAGTGACAACTCATTGGAGTCTGTCGAACCTATCTTCAAATTAATTAACCTAATAATTAATAATGATTATGGTTCTCCTATTTAGTGACGTTGTCCTATTATAATCATTTAATTAATTATTCGGGTTGGGTAATTGATTATTCAAACTGATCAAGTGGGTAAATTAATATTCATATCTAATCAAAACAGGGGTGGATTACATACAGTGATAACTGGTGTAATTGTTGACAGAAGTGATAACTGCGTCACAGTTTAAATCCTTAATTAGTTGGAATATTTGACTTCGGGTATAAGGGTAATTTGACAAGGACACTCGCACTTTATATTTATGACCGATGGACTATTATGGATAAAAACCAGATAGGTATCAAATAAACCATGACAAAGGACAATTAACCCGAGTAACAATTAATTAAAATCAAAACGTCAAACATCATGATTACGGAAGTTTAAATAAGCATAATCCTTTTATTTCATATTCTATCGCAATTTTATTTATTGTTATTTTATTTATCGTCATTTATTTATTTTACGCACTTTAATTATTGTCATTTATCTTTACGCTTAAAAATATAAAATCGACAAACCGGTCATTAAACGGTAAAAATCCCCATTTTATAATAATATTACTACTTATATATATATATATATATTTATATAAATATAGTTTTATAAAAATATAGTACGTAATCACTAGCTCCCTGTGGAACGAACCGGACTTACTAAAAACTACACTACTCTACGATTAGGTACACTGCCTATAGTGTTGTAGCAAGGTTTAGGTATATCCCATCCGTAAATTAATAAAACTTGTGTCATATTTTGTAGTATTTCCTAGTAAAAATAATACTATTTCGTACCCTCACGCTACATCATCAACATTCCTATGTCATCTATTATGGTTATGTGTTTGACGTTTGAGTTATGTTACGCGAGATGTCATTCTAGACTTTTAAATGCTCGGCATTTCAATGTCAGCTATTATGTTTAGGTATATAACATTCTTGTTATATTACGTGCCTTTGTGCCATTGTGTCTATGTGCTTTGGTTTTTGAACCGAAAAATGTCATTCTTGACTTTTAGAGATTTTTGGTACTTCGAAGACATTTCTATGTCATCATTACTCCTATTTATTACTTTTGATGTTTTTGTCTCTTGTGCTATCCTTAGCACATTGTTTAAGAAATCGTTTTAGAGAAATTGTGTGGAAATTTGAGTTTGATCGCGTGTCCTGACCTCATGTAGTGCTATTGGAATGGAACTATGAATTAGTGAAATATAATGGCGTCAGGCCAACGTGATTATATTACGTTAATTCATAAATAAGTCCCAATATTGTGACATGAGGAATAGAAAGCGAGTCAAAAAATTTTTTTACACTACTCATTCAGAAGTTCCGATGTATTACATGGATAGGGAAAATAATCATTATCTTATTTGTTGATATACGAGAAGCTCGTTCAAACCAGATTATCTATCTCATGCTCTATCCTTCATAACTCGCTTGTTAGCAACAGCTTCGCTCGGGAACAGTTTTGACCCAAGGACTTATATCCTGATAATAGTCAAAACAACATTTAACTCGTTGGTTTTCATGACCTCGTAACATTTGTTGGTTAAAGGTCGCACGACGATTCAAGTCCTTTACTCGATCTTCTACGATCTTAATTCAACTTGTAACCTCTGAAATACAGATACTCTGTTTATCATCGGGAGTTTTACACATTTGTTTAATTGGGCGGTTCTCACGAGATTTATGGGCGAATAGAAGTAATGAAATATTTTGTCATGTATACAATTTATAAAATCATATATGTACGTATGGATTCAAATGAATAAATTTACTCTTACCTATTTTGGCTAGTATATACCAAATCATACCTTCAAAATTATTTTAAAACCACTCATTTATTAAGCTGTTTGACTAAGTCAATTTGTTTTATATAAAATGGTACACGTTGTACATACTTCTAAATTTACTAAGAACTTCGTTCCGTTTATGTTGTCACATCAAACATTTAAAGCTTTTTCAAAACTCCTTTGATTGATTTTATCAAATTTTTGCATTACTCTACAGAGTGTTTGGATCACAGTTCTCCTCATCCTCCATTTAAGGATGAAACTTACCATTAAGTTCATTGATAGAAACTCTTACACCACTTTGGATGCCGGTTTTATAAAATTTGTTGGAAAGTCTTTGCGCTCATAAAATTTTCCCTCTTATGGTTGGACATGGCCGAAACGCGGACCGATAAATCAATTTTCCAGGGTACACTCAGTGGTCACCCTATTGTAGGAAAGGCGCTAGGTGGGTTTCTACCCCAACTGTTGTTATAGTGGGTATCATGGATATATATTACACTAGACCGTTTGGGGAGTTCTACTCTCAATATTTGCTGTCAACCACAACACCCTCGTTGTAATGACCCGGAAATTTTTGACCAAATTTAAACTTAATCTTTAATGTTTCCGACACGATAAGCAAAGTCTATGAAGTTGAATCTCAAAATTTTGAACTATTCAATTACCCTTCGATTGTTTTCAATGATTCGTAAACCATTATATGTAAATAGATACATATATATATATATATATATATATATACTATAACTTGAAATCGTAACAACATTTTAATTGTTTAATACCGTACATTAAACTTATTGGTTTAAATATTTATTTGAATATATATGATAAGTTGGAATATTAATTGTATGAATAAATTGCGACGTATATTTAAAACGTGTTTATGAATGTTGAAAATATATATTAACTTGGTCATAAAACGATTTGTTATTATATATCAACAAATAACGAGACAATGATTTATAGAAGTAAATGACCAAAACACTCGAAAGTTTAAGATACACTTTAAATGATATAGTTTATTGATAATTTAAGACTATATTTTGAAAAAGGTACGAGTCACAAAACGTAAATTGTGAGTTTTCTAAGAGTACGAAAATGCGTTCGAGAAACCGGAACGGGGACATAAGTCGAGTGACAACGTACGAGTCATCGGAACAAAAATTACAAGTCAACTATGCATGTGAATTTAATATAATATATAATTAATTATATAAATTAAATATATTATATATATTATATAAAATTATGTCGACAAACAAAAAGTTAAAAGTTTGTGAGCTGGATCAGAGGGCCATGCGATCGCATCGCCTTGAAGCACAAATCCCATGCGATCGCATGGGGTACTTTTTCAGAAAATGTTCTATAAATTGCTCAGTTTTCACACTTCTTTCTCTAAATTATATATTACTCCGTATTTATTTTATTTTTTATTATTATTATTATTATTATTATTATTATTATTATTATTATTAAGATTAATATTATTATTAATCTTATTATTATTAATATTATTAATTAGTATTATACATAAAATACTACGACGAGGTTATGAGCGTGTCACTTTCAAAAATGGGTTTTTGAGCGGGATAAAGGAAAGGAAATTATGGGTTATAGCTATGGAGGTTATGGGTAATGTTCATGGGTATTATTTACATGTCAAACCTACTGTTATCATCTATGTTGCGTCTACGTACTTTTTTGCAATATTGAATCACAATATTGATACGTAAGCATTTATATTTTATCTTTTATACATTAATTGTGTATCCATGTCTAGTGCTCGAGTATATATATTTATACATGTTTGTATGCTAAATTTCGTCGTTAAATAGTTTATAATGAATCACGAATTAAATACATATATTACTGGTAAAAGGTATATGATATAAATGTTTTCGGAAAGCTGGCGAAAAATCAATAACTTTTCATTTAGACACCGAATAGTTTCGATGAACGAATTAAAAGATATGATCAACTGAATTATGATTGACGTTAATTGAAATTGCTTTTGAATCGCCAATTAAGATTTAAACAACTTGTTTACGAGATTGATAAAGTGAACTTTTAAATATTACCAACCGAGTAAATGACTCCTTATATAAGGTATGTCTCGTTTTGTTGAACTATTGTCAAAATTGACTTTTTGAAACGACTTTGGATAACTTTTGTATGTCAATCTCGAGCATTAGGATTATGATACACTATGACCTGACCTAGCTTGATAGACATTTATTGACCAATATATGTTCTCTAGGTTGAGATCTACGGTTATTTGGTAATCCGAGTTTCAGTCACATTTTGGTGAACGACTTTATATGCTGCTAAGCTGAGTTTCATATGATCCCATTTACTCTCTACATTTTTGGGCTGAGAATACATGCAAATGTTTTATTAACTGTTTTACAATATTTATATGCGTGAGTTTCATTTGCTCCCTTTTTAATTGCTTTTGCAATATATATTTTTGGGCTGAGAATACATGCACTTTATTTTAAACGCAATGGATACAAGTACATACTAAATTCTACACTGAGTTTGAACCAAAAATCCCTTAGCTTTGGTAACTAGTAACTGCCAGTTATAAGAACTGGTGGGCGCGAGTAGTAGTATATGGATCCATAGGGCTTGATATCCCCGTCCGAGCTAGAGCACTAGCCTTTTAACGGACGTATGCTATTTGAGAAGCGTACACGTTAGATTGCGTGAATTATTAAGATGATTATACAAAGGGTACAAATTATATATACGTTAAGTTTAGTTACCAGGGTGCTCAATTTCGTAGAATATTTTGATAAACGTGTCTGGATGAAACATCTGAAATCTTGTGATCCACTTTTATATACAAATTATGCGAAACACTAAAACTATGAACTCACCAACCTTTATGTTGACACTTGTTAGCATGTTTATTCTCAGGTTCCTAGAAGTCTTCTGCTGTTTGCTTATATGTTAGACAAGCTATGTGCCTGGAGTCTTACATGACATATTTTTTAAGGAAACGTTGCATTCACCAAATCATCACCAAGTATCTTATTTTGACTGCATTGTCAACGGAAGTATCATTGTAAACTATTATATTACGGTGATTGTCTATATGTAGAAATCATCAGATGTCAAAAATCTTTGATTTAAATATTCATTTATGGTGTGCCTTTTCAAAGGAATGCAATGTTTACAAAATGTATCATATAGAGGTCAAATACCTCGCAATGAAATCGATGAATGACGTGTTCGTCCATATGGATTTGGAGCGATCGTCACAGTTGGTATCAGAGCGTTGGTCCTAGCGAACCAGGTTTTGCATGAGTGTGTCTAACTGATAGTTGTTAGGATGCATTAGTAAGTCTGGACTTCGACCGTGTGTGCATGTCAAAAGTTTTGCTTATCATTTCTTGTTGAAAATTACATGCTTATCATTCCTAGTCTAGACACATTTTAGTGCATTGATTGCATGAATAGTGTATAGACAAAATTTATATCTTAGCGTATCTGTTACTGTAAACTTTTCCTGACATCTTCCGAAAATTTCTCCGTGATTTATGGAATTTGGTATTATATATACATATGTAAATTATGTATTGAAGAATACCAAACTAAATTCTATAATCTAATTCATATCAAAAATCATCTCCCTAATTATACAAGATGGATCCCGTATCTAGTTCAAATTCCTTAAATTCTGACAGCTATTCCGATATGGATATTCACATGAACTCCGAAGACAGTGTAACCGGAATGGATCAACCAATTAGCCATCATCTATTCTGGATGAATTGGGGATGGGTTCGTAGCTTACTTAGTCATTGGAGACAAGAAGAAGGTGATCCCTTCCATCCACCACATTGCCCTCTTGGCGAAGAACCTGAAGCACTTACCGGCGAACCTGTTCGTAATACCATTTTCTCTCTCATTTCTAGAGTATCTAGTCATGATTATATACTATCTCACATTCTAAATCTTATTCGTCCGCTCGTCCGAACCACCGATCATCCCGGTATAATTGAAGAAGTCAACGAGCTTCGCGCTCGGGTAGTGGCTTTGGAGAATATGGTTCGAAGGTTACAAACACCAGCAGCAGCACCTGCAGCATAACCAGTACCACCATTATCAACAACAACAGTACCATTACCACCATCAACAACCACATCCGCATCCCACACCTCAATATCACATCTAAAAACTGTACTTCAGATATCAACATCATACGCACCGTAGATACCAAGGAGTGCCAACAACAATAAATGATGAAGTACTGATTCATAACTTCATCGAAGAAATATTCTACGGTGATTATGTAATCTCTAAAATCTTAGAGATTATTTATCCCAGTTCTAACCGTAAATCAGATAAATAGAAGGAAGAATGGAAACCCTGACAAGAATGATGCGTAAGGTACAAGCTAGACTTGTTTTACCAACAACATCAATAGTACCCTTAGCCTCACCAGCACAGTTAGTGCTGTCAACATCATTAGAATCATCAGCACCTCTAACATCACAAGCTCCGCCAGATCAAGAAAGCACCGTGGATATTATTACAAGTCAACAACGCGTATATTTGTATCAAAGAGTTATGAAATATTAACTCATTCCCTCTGAAGAATTTATATATATATCTTATATATATAAATTTTAAAACCATCGTAAATCTTTTCGTACTAAGCAATTCTGTATGAATTGAAAAAGGGTAAATATTACTCGGTTAAATTCATATTATTAATATGCTATGATGTACATCCTTCGTTAATAACTTAACCTTCGTTAACTACAATCTCTGTTTCAACTTAATGAATTCCATTTCATAATAAACCAAGTGTATTATTCAATTACATAATTGATTTTACATTTTCATTTTCGATGTACTCGAAACTTTCCAGAAAACATCATCTGTGCCTTGTAAGGTTCACAAAGATTCCACAAGCATCAACATCCTTCACCGAAAAATAAGAATAAATAATGAAGTATCGATTACATTAGCGAAATACTCCGCAAAGATTATGTAATCTTTAATGTTTTAGAGATTAATCATTTCTAAGTCAAGCCGAAAATCAAATGAGCTTAATATGATATTAACTCATTAACTCTGTATTATATCTGAAGAAAATATACATACATATATTTTCATAAGGACGGTAATAAAAGTTCTTTTGTACAAAGTATTAATTGTGAAATCTTTAACGGGTAGGTAATACTAGGGAAATATATAAGTTCACAATTAATATGTTACACTGTACATTCTTCAACTTTGATTCAAAAATTATTAACAATGCTCATAACGATATACAATCGTTTTCATATAAATTCAATTACATATTCTGATATTGACGGATCAGAATCTAAGTCATAACTCTGAATCGGTGACATCATTCTTAGATCTCTACATCTTTCAAAGCTATACTTTGACTTCAAAACTGTGCAAGATCCTTTAATGTTGTTAATACCAAAAATAATCTTGAAATTCTTTTCAAGATATCAATTTTCATCACACTTCCAACCAGTCAACTTCGACTTTTCAGATTAACTTTATTGTAACCTTGACATATACGTTCTTGTTACAAGGGAACCTTTCATGTCCCACCACATTAGCAGTAAATTTACCAACAACTTCATTGATCCTTGACCTTCCGAAAAATCCTTATACTCATTGAAACCCTATCATGTACTCATCTACATCTTCTAACGATAATTGCCATACCAACTACCGGGAATTAGCAATCAGTATTTCGAATTTCGCAGCAATTCTACGCCAACAGTTATATATAAACATATAATGTCTATCTCCTAGACTTATTTACTCCGAATGTGAAGTTTCTGAAAAACACCTTAAACTACGAACTAGTTCTCGAAATCTTGAAAAATGCTGATGAAGCAGCAAAAACTGTAAACGACCTTAACAGTAAAAAGTTTGATGATAAAGGATAGTGTGCTGGCAAAGCTCAGAAAAAGAGAAAGTTTGGAACTGGAAAACGGATTGAGCAAAGTATGAAAGAGGCTGTGGATAAATCCCAAGGACGAAACCTGTCTTCAAAGAATCCAAATGATTCACTATCTGCTGAAGCCATTAACGAATACCTTGCTTCCGAATCTAAACCCTTGCGGACAATATTCTTCTTCATCCTCTGATATTAGAAATTCTAAGATATCATCGTATCTTTCATTATAAATATCCTACATAATTCTAGAGATAATTCCATAATCATTTTTATCGAAAATCAATTTTCTCCTTACGATATCTGTGTTACACCATAAAAGAAACTATTTTAGTTTCTAAATTCTGAAACTTTCAAGTTTAAAATATAAATGTTTTGAAGTAATGTTAGGAATTGAAGCATGAGTTAGTATAATATAATGACACTTGATCAACGTGATTATATTACAGTAAGTCATGCTGAGTTTCTAATAGAACGTGATAAAGGTTCACAGATCATACCCTCATCATGAACCATGTTACATAACTCTTTCATTCTATATAATCTCTAAAAATATCAAGAAAATATTTTCTTAATGATTCGGTCTTTTTTGAGGTATTCTGGTAATTTGACAAGTCAGATTGTGCTATTACCATTTCTTTCTTAGAACATTAGTTATGTTCATCTGAAACTTCATACCTACGAATTCTGGACCATTATCCGCTTGACTTAAGGTCGGGAAGAGAAAACGAAAGCATGAAGCTCCGAAATATAATAGAGAATATAAAGCCCGATAACAACCCCGAAATTACAAACCGTGTATATCAATGCGTATAGCAATATAAAGACACGGGAGAATGAAAAACACTATAACCCCAAGGTAATAGTAGAAGAAAATAACTTCCTCTGCTGGCAGATGAAAAAGAAGAATGAAGGATACGATATCCAAGAAAATATCAAGAATCAGAACTGGATTAAGCATTTTCACAATCTATTGGGATGTATGAAATAAGAAAGAATATTATAGGAGTGTTGAAAATAAATGAAACGGAAGAGGTCAATTTATAGCGAAATATCAGACATAGCAATCGAGGCAGATACGCATTTAATCAAAGAAAATCCTAATTTCCGCAAATTCCGAAGAATCAAATCTTATTTAGATTATGAAGATTTTCTATTCCTTAAATTCCGGAAATCAATCGTAACAACGTCAAAAGTTAACACGAATCTCTATTATTTCATTTCACTCTATTACGATAACTTCTCTCATACACTTCGAGTAATTGGATTGTTTTATCCATATTATTCAACGGTGATAAAAATTCTATTTATCAACACATATTCGTCATGAAAACATTTTTATTGTTAGCCATGACGACCTCACTCAAATTTCGGGACGAAATTTCTTTAACGGGGAGGTACTGTGATGACCCGGAAATTTTTGACCAAATTTAAACTTAATCTTTAATGTTTCCGACACGATAAGCAAAGTCTATGAAGTTGAATCTCAAAATTTTGAACTATTCAATTACCCTTCGATTGTTTTCAATGATTCGCAAACCATTATATGTAAATAGATACATATATATATACTATAACTTGAAAACGTAACAACATTTTAATTATTTAATACCGTACATTAAACTTATTGGTTTAAATATTTATTTGAATATATATGATAAGTTGGAATATTAATTGTATGAATAAATTGCGACGTATATTTAAAACGTGTTTATGAATGTTGAAAATATATATTAACTTGGTCATAAAACGATTTGTTATTATATATCAACAAATAGCGAGACAATGATTTATAGAAGTAAATGACCAAAACACTCGAAAGTTTAAGATACACTTTAAATGATATAGTTTATTGATAATTTAAGACTATATTTTGACAAAGGTACGAGTCACAAAACGTAAATTGCGAGTATTCTAAGCGTACGAAAATGCGTTCGAGAAACCGGAACCGGGACATAAGTCGAGTGACAACGTACGAGTCATCGGAACGAAAATTACAAGTCAACTATGCATGTGAATTTAATATAATATATAATTAATTATATAAATTAAATATATTATATATATTATATAAAATTATGTCAACAAACAAAAAGTTAAAAGTTTGTGAGCTGGATCAGAGGGCCATGCGATCGCATGGCCTTGAAGCACAAATCCCATGCAATCGCATGGGGTACTTTTTCAGAAAAGGTTCTATAAATTGCTCAGTTTTCACACTTCTTTCTCTAAATTATATATTACTCCGTATTTATTCTATTTATTATTATTATTATTATTATTATTATTATTATTAAGATTAATATTATTATTAATCTTATTATTATTAATATTATTAATTAGTATTATACATAAAATACTACGACGAGGTTATGAGCGTGTCACTTTCAAAAATGGGTTTTTGAGCGGGATAAAGTTAAGGAAATTATGGGTTATAGCTATGGAGGTTATGGGTAATGTTCATGGGTATTATTTACAAGTCAAACCTACTGTTATCATCTATGTTGCGTCTACGTACTTTTCTGCAATATTGAATCACAATATTGATACGTAAGCATTTATATTTTATCTTTTATACATTAATTGTGTATCCATGTCTAGTGCTCGAGTATATATATTTATACATGTTTGTATGCTAAATTTCGTCGTTAAATAGTTTATAATGAATCACGAATTAAATACATATATTACTGGTAAAAGGTATATGATATACATGTTTTCGGAAAGCTGGCGAAAAATCAATAACTTTTCATTTAGACACCGAATAGTTTCGATGAACGGATTAAAAGATATGATCAACTGAATTATGATTGACGTTAATTGAAATTGCTTTTGAATCTGTAATTAAGATTTAAAAAACTTGTTTACGAGATTGATAAAGTGAACTTTTAAATATTACCAACCGAGTAAATGACTCCTTATATAAGGTATGTCTCGTTTTGTTGAACTATTGTCAAAATTGACTATTTGAAACGACTTTGGATAACTTTTGTATGTCAATCTCGAGCATTAGGATTATGATACACTATGACCTGACCTAGGTTGATAGACATTTATTGACCAACATATGTTCTCTAGGTTGAGATCTACGGTTATTTGGTAATCCGAGTTTCAGTCACATTTTGGTGAACGACTTTATATGCTGCTAAGGTGAGTTTCATATGATCCCTTTTACTCTCTACGTTTTTGGGCTGAGAATACATGCAAATGTTTTATTAACTGTTTTACAATATTTATATGCGTGAGTTTCATTTGCTCCCTTTTTAATTGCTTTTGCAATATATATTTTTGGGCTGAGAATACATGCACTTTATTTTAAACGCAATGGATACAAGTACATACTAAATTCTACACTGAGTTTGAACCGAAAATCCCTTAGCTTTGGTAACTAGTAACTGCCAGTTATAAGAACTGGTGGGCGCGAGTAGTAGTATATGGATCCATAGGGCTTGATATCCCCATCCGAGCTAGAGCACTAGCCTTTTAACGGACGTATGCTATTTGAGAAGCGTACACGTTGGTTTGCGTGTATTATTAAGATGATTATACAAAGGGTACAAATTATATATACGTTAAGTTTAGTTACCAGGGTGCTCAATTTCGTAGAATATTTTGATAAACGTTTCTGGATGAAACAACTGAAATCTTGTGATCCACTTTTATATACAAATTATGCGAAACACTAAAACTATGAACTCACCAACCTTTGTGTTGACACTTGTTAGCATGTTTATTCTCAGGTTCCTAGAAGTCTTCCGCTGTTTGCTTATATGTTAGACAAGCTATGTGCCTGGAGTCTTACATGACATATTTTCAAGGAAACGTTGCATTCACCAAATCATCACCAAGTATCTTATTTTGACTGCATTGTCAACGAAAGTATCATTGTAAACTATTATATTACGGTGATTGTCTATA
This sequence comes from Rutidosis leptorrhynchoides, assembly GCF_046630445.1. Classification (NCBI taxonomy): domain Eukaryota; kingdom Viridiplantae; phylum Streptophyta; class Magnoliopsida; order Asterales; family Asteraceae; genus Rutidosis; species Rutidosis leptorrhynchoides. The sequence goes on along the minus strand of NC_092334.1, from coordinate 95,893,290 downwards.
TGTAGAAATCATCAGATGTCGAAAATCTTTGATTTAAATATTCATTTATGGTGTGCCTTTTCAAAAGAATGCAATGTTTACAAAACGTATCATATAGAGGTCAAATACCTCGCAATGAAATCGATGAATGACGTGTTCGTCCATATGGATTCGGAGCGATCGTCACACTCGTAAACATCAATCCTAGGATTCAATACTTTGAGGTACACGAAATTATTTTTGGAGATTCATCTCACCTGGAGTCGACCATTCCTTATAACCCATGATTCGCGTTCTTTTCATCCGCACATAAATTTAAGAATATGGATGAATCCTAGATTTCCTCGCTCATTGTACAAGGAATTTCACTCTCGTTGAAATATCACACCTTTCGTACGTCTTCCTTTCAAAAATATAATGAAAATTTACCTTGAAGTCCACGATCCTCGTTATCTCCTTTTAGAGAATTGCCTTATATATATCTATGCCACCGATGTGACTACTCCATATATATTTCTTCCTTCATTGTTGCAACTATATTTCATTCGTCCCAGTTCGACCCCTTAGGGAGCTCCTGTTTTGTTTGTTAAGAAGAAAGATGGTTCATTCCGATGGTGTATTGGTTATCCCGAGTTGAACAAGCTTACTGTTAAGAATTGTTACCCTCTTCTGAGAATTGATGATCTGTTCGATCAGCCCCAAGGTCCGTCCATTTATTCTAAGGTTGATCTTCATTCTGGTTATCACCAATTGCGTGTTAAAGAAACTGATATTCTGAAAATCGCTTTCCGTACCCGTTATGGTCACTACGAATTTCTTGTTATGTCGTTCGGATTGACTAACACACCTGCTATGTTCATGGACCTCATGAACCGTGTGTGTATACCTTATCTGGACAATTCGTTATTGTTTTCATCGACGATAATTCTTATCTATTCCAAGAGTGATCAAGAACACGAAGAACATTTGAAGTCGGTCCTTGATTTGTTGAGGACAGAAGAGCTGTACGCTAAGTTCTCTAAGTGCGCGTTCTGGTTGAAAGAAGTTCAATTCCTTGGACACGTTGTTGGTAAGAAGGGAATTCAAGTCGATCCTACTAAGAATGAGGCGATTGAGAAGTGGGAAATTCCAAAAACTCCTACTCGGATTCGTCAGTTCCAAGGTTTGGCAGGCTATTATAGAAGGTTCATTCAATATTTTTCACGAGTAGCGAAACCTCTGACTGCTTTAACGCATAAGGGGAAGAAGTATGAGTGGAAGGATGAACAAGAGACTGCTTTTCAAACTCTGAAGAAGAAGTTGACTACCGCTTCGATATTGTCACTGCCTGAGGGTAATGATGATTTTGTTGTTTATTGTGATGCTTCGCGCCAGGGCTTTGGCTGTGTTTTGATGCAGTGAAAGAAAGTCATTGCTTACGCGTCACGTCAGTTGAAGATCCACGAACAGAATTATACATCCCATGATTTGGAATTAGGAGCTGTTGTGTTTGTGCTTAAGATTTGGAGACATTATCTTTATGGGGTCAAAAGTACGGTGTACACTGATCACAAAAGTCTTCAACACATTCTTGACCAAAAACAGGTGAACATGAGGCAGCGTAGATGGGTTGAGACGTTGAATGATTATGATTGTGAACTTTTATATCATCCGGGAAAGGCCAATGTTGTGGCTGATGCGTTAAGTCGTAAAGAAAGGGTTGAAACCCGCAGATTTAGAGCTTTGAATATGACGATTCGAACTAACCTCGCAAGGCAGATTCTTGAGGCACAATAAGAAGCCTTGAAGGAGGAAAATTTTGTAAACGAGAATGTCAGAGGCATGGCTAAGAAGTTTGAGGTATGAACCGATGGTACTCGGTATTTTGCGGGACGTCTTTGGGTTTCGAAAATTGGTGATCTGCGACAACTTGATTTAGATGAGGCTCATAAGTCGAGGTACTTTATTCATCATGGTTCAGGAAAGATGTATCATGACCTTAAGGAGCTGTATTGGTGGCCTAATTTGAAAGGTGATGTGGCTACGTATGTGGCTAAGTGTTTGACCTGTGCTAAGGTTAAAGCTGAACATCAGAAACCGTCTGGACTTTTGGTGCAACCTGAATTTCTCGAGTGGAAGTGGGAAGGTATTACGATGGATTTTATTATGAAGTTACCGAGAACTGTGGGTGGTTATGATACCATTTGGGTGATTGTTGACCGACTCACAAAGTCAGCACATTTCTTGCCGATTAAGGAAACAGATTTGATGGAGAAGCTTACTCGTTTGTATTTGAAGGAGATTGTTTTGAGACATGGTGTTCCTGTATCTATTATTTCAGACCGAGACAGTCGATTTATATCGAGGTTTTGGTAATCTTTACAGGAAGATTTGGGAACTAAATTAGATATGAGCACCGCTTATCATCTGCAGACGGATGGTCAGAGTGAAAGGACCATTCAAACATTGAAAGACATGTTACGAGCGTGTGTTATTGATTTTGGTAATGGGTGGGACAGATATTTTCCGTTAGCTGAATTTTCATATAATAACAGTTATCATGCAAATATTAAAGCCGCACCGTTTGAAGCTCTGTATGGTAGAAAGTGTAGGTCTCCTATCTGTTGGAATGAGGTTGGGGATGCTCAACTCACAGGCCCATAAATTATTCATGAGACTACCGAGAAGATCGTACAGATTAAAGAAAGATTGAGAACCGCCAGAAGTCAGCAAAGGAGTTATATCAATAAGAGAAGGAACGACATCGAATTTCAAGTTGGTGACCGTGTTATGTTGAAGGTATCACCTTGGAAAGGTGTGGTACATTTTGGAAAAAGGGGAAAGTTGAATCCTCGTTTTGTTGGACCATTTGAGATTATTGAGAGAGTTGGACCCGTGGCTTACCGTTTGAAGTTGCCACAAGAACTCAGCGCTGTTCACGACATTTTTTACGTGCCGAATTTGAATAAGTGTTTGGCCGAGGCCGATGAGACCATTCCTCTTGAGGGGCTGCATGTTGATAAACAACTCCATTTTATTGAGGAACCTGTTGAGATCATGGATCGAGAGGTTAAGACTCTTAAGCAGAGTAGAATTCCTATTGTCCGAGTTAGATGGAATGCCATACGCGGTCCCGAGTTCACTTGGGAGCGTGAAGATCAGATGAAGCAGAAATACCCGCATTTGTTACCAGATACTGAGTCAACCCCTACACCTGCTTAAATTTCGGGACGAAATTCCCGTAACGGGAAGGTACTGTAACGACCCAACTTTTTCCGTTATCTTTTACCGTTAATTATTTAACAACCGTTAATTGTTATTCGTGCCACGTCATTTCTATGATCTATATTATTATTTTAGTAATAATATATTAATTAATATGTGTTATATGAATATTTGTATTCATATTTCAAGTTATACGTTTCTACGTGTCGCGGATTTCTATCCGGCGAATCTTTTCGGTTTTCAAACCAACGGTCGAGCTTTTGGGATTTTTAAGTCCTAATAATTTTAAATATGATATTTTAATCTCATATATTTATATATAGTGTTTGTATATATTTTTCGTCGCGTAATTAATATCTCTCCGAATTTTCAATCGCGTAGTCGTGTTTTCTAGTTTCGGGTTTCGTTCGGGCATTCGGGCCACAAGAAAATAATCTTAGCATCAAGTTGGCCCAAAATTCGTGCCCACCCATCATATTTCAGCCAAAAATTGTCAAGGGGAGGGGGGTGGTTTTGCCATTTCTTCTAAATAGTGATTCATTTGATTAAAACACCAAAAATACTCCTCATTTTAACCCTAGCTTTCATTTTAACATTCCTATATTCTATTTTTCTTGTTTAGAATGACCACCATTCAGCAACATCATTATCTTCTTCAATCAAGCACTCAAATCAAAGGGCTTTCATCGTTTTCGGATTCTACATCTCGTTCTCTACGCGTTCATATCCTTCAATTCTTGATTAGGGTATAAACCCTAACCCTAGCTTTTTAATTTTTCTTTAATTTTTATGTTTCATATGTTATAATGATAGTATGATGCTTATATGTTATTGTATTGTTGATTGTATGCGTAGAAATGCTCGATTATATATGTTTTCGGTTTGATTGTTTTGGGACAGCGATTTGATTGTTGTTTTCTGTATATATAACTGATATAAAAGTGAAATTAAAGTGTTTATATGAGTTCCTCTCATCAAGACATTAATTTTAGACTCCGGATTCATGTCTTTTCGATTCCCGGAGCTCTAGTTATGCTTAAAATGGTGTTTTGTTGAGATTAAATTGTGAAAACGAATTGGTACAGGTATGGTCCGACTTTGTGATCATCTTTGGAGTCTTTAATATATATATATATATATATATATATATATATATATATATATATATATATATATATATATATATATATATATATATATATTGTGTTAGGATTGATGATGGGATGAACTTTCATGTTCGGGTCATCGAAATCCGAGCCACGGATCACCCGGTATGACTAAAACATGTTTTTGAACGGATTAAAGCTACAAGTTGATTTATGGCTGTAAGTCACGACTTGTTTAGTGTTCTTGGGGTGTTCTTGAGCACACTAATGTGTCGGGTGGGTTGGTTAGGCGAAGATATATAAAACTCGCCGAAAACTGATTCCCGGGGCTCAAGTTATGACCTGATGAACTTTTAATTAAAACTTATGGTTATTAATTATGACTTATGATATAAATAATGAATTTCATTATTAATAAATTACTTATGATATAAAAAGTAATTATTTAATTAAGACTTATGATATATATATATATATATATATATATATATATATATATATATATATATATATATATATATATATATATATATATTTACTATATCATTTATTAATTATTTATGATTTAATCAAATATTTAATTAAACTTATGATTAATAATACTTTTATTATTAAAGGAAAATACTTATGGTAATTATTAAACTTATGTTATGAGATTATTATAACAAGACTTATAATAAGGATTAATTAATAATTTAATTATTATAAGGCTTAGTTATTATTTAATTATAATTTAATTATTAAATACTTATGATTTAATAATTATAATTAGAAACTTATGATATGATTAATAATTAATTATTAATTAATAATACTTATGATATGATTTAAAATCTATTATTAATTAATAATACTTATATTATGATTAACATTTAATTAATTAATTAAATACTTATGTTATATTAATTATATCATTTAAACTTATGTTAACTTTAATAATTCATTTGATTTAATTAAAACTTATGTTATGACATAATTATACATATATGACTTTAATTAACGTTATAACCTATATTATTAATATAACTTATACTTTTAAAATTAATGTTGACTATGTTTGACCACGGTTGACTTTTGAGTTGACTTTCAGTTGACTTTGACTTTCAGTTGACTTTTGTTGACTTTCTAATTAAGAAAACTTTCCTAACTTATATACATTCCAAAAATAGCAACTTTCTAAATTTAGAAACTTTCCAAAAATAGAAACTTTCCAAAAATAGAAACTTTCCAAAAATAGAAACTTTTCTAAAATAGAAACTTTTCTAAAATAGAAACTTTCCAAAAATGGAAACCTGCTAAAAATAGAAACTTTCTAAAAATAGAAAGTGTGTGTCCGTACGCTGTTTCGATCAAACCGATGCATGTTGAGTATTGTTCTATGTCTACTTGCAACATGTACAATAGCTATCATACTAAGACTTGACCTAAATTAGTTATTTATATCGACCTGCTTTATTTATAGGTCGGCGTTGTGATCATACTGGATCACTTTACTTCATTATTGTTCGCATTTTTGTGTGGTTACTTCGTTTGCTATTAAGGTGACTTATAGTCCCATTTTTTCTATTTAAATCTTTTGAGATGAGAATACATGCAATTTATTTTATATTTTGGACACAAGTGGATGTTGGTTTAAATTATTCATTGTGAGTTGAACAAAAATATTCCCTAGTCGGGTAACCTTAATCACTGGTTTCTACTGGTGAACGCGAATCCTATGGATAGATCTATCGGGTTTGACAACCCCATTTCGAGCTAGTCGCGCTAGCAATTTATAATCGGAATGTTTAGTACTTCGTATTTTGTTGTAGATACACTTGTTCGGTGTATATTATTTATTGTGTTTGGCAAGGGTAAATAAATGGTTAAGTAGTTACCAGGTGGCTCACGGTTGATGGAATAATGTTTTTATATGTTTTCTAGCATATAATTTTGTGGTCCAAAAAGGAGTTGTTATGTTTTCAAACATAAATTTCATGGTTTAAATTAAATATTGTTTGCAATATTAAACCTATAATTCATTCAGCATTTTTGTTGACAGTTACTCGCATGTTTTATTCTCAGGTTCATGATTGATTGCTTCCGCTGTGCTTAGAGAGTCTGCATATTTATAATGGCATCTTTTATTAAACAATAACTTGCATTCTATTTTGAAACATTTAATAGTGGATGATGTTGACTTTATTTTGGTCAACTTTTAGTTAAGTAATAATGTATGGTTTTTCTAAACTTACATATTTTGATAGGTTTCCTTTATAGGAAATCATTTTTAAATAAAGAATGCAAGGTTATTTATTAAATTCATATAGAGTTATGATCAAGCTGTGGGACCAAGATAACGATGGTCGTCAAGTGTACTTTGACGGGTCGTTAAAGCAAACTAGGAGACAAACGAATGTGAGCTGGATCCTTGCTCCATGCGATCGCATGACTTGGAGGCCTAATTTCCATGCGATCGCATGGCCTACTTTTTCTGGCCACATTCCTATAAAAGGAAGTCTGGTGCTCGAGCTCAAAACACATATTTTTCTTTTCCTTCTCTGTAACACACACACACACACACACACACACACACACACACATATATATATATATATATATATATATATATATATATATATATATATATATATATATATATATATATATATATATATATAATCTTAATTTTTAGTTAATAATAATAAGGTTATTTTAAGAATGTTTTACGGGTTTTAAGTCGAAATTCTGTCCGTGCAACGCTACGCGATTAATCACCACTGTAAGCTATGTTCTTCCTTTTTAAATTAATGTCTCGTAACTAAGTTATTATTATGCTTATTTAAGCCAAAGTAATCGTGATGTTAGACTAAATATTAAGACGGGGTTATTAGATTTTGTACCATAATTAAGGTTTGGACAAAAGACCGACACTTGTGGACATTGGACTATGACTATTAATAGATAGGGGGTATTGTCTAATTGAGCAACAACTCATTGGAACCTGTCGAACCTATTTTCAAATTAGTTAATCTAATAATTATTAAAATGATTATATATATCCTATTTAGTGACGTTTATACTACATCTTTTACGATCATTTAATTAATTATTTGGGTAGGGTAATTGATTATTCATTCTGATTAAGTGGGTAAATTAATATTCATATCTCATTAAAACAGGGGTGGATTACATACAAGGATAATTGGTGTAATTGTTAACAAAGTATTAAAACCTTGGATTACACGCAGTCGATAACCTGGTGTAATCATTAAACAAAGTATTAAAACCTTGTTACTGTTTGAATCCCTAATTAGATGGAATATTTGACTTCGAGAATAAGGTTAATTTGACGAGCATTTTATAATTATGACCGATGGACAATTATGGATAAAAACCAGATAGGTATCAAATAAACTAGGACAAAGGACAATTAACCCAGGTAACAATTAATTAAAATTAAAACGTCAAACATCATGATTACGGAAGTTTAAATAAGCATAATACTTTTATTTCATATTTCATCGTACCTTTATTTACTGTTATTTTAATTACTGCAATTTACTTTATCGCAATTTAAATTCTGTCATTTATATTATCGTCATTTATCTTTACGCTTTATTTAAAATCGACAAACCGGTCATTAAACGGTAAAAACCCCCTTTTATAATAATATTACTATATGTAATTATATATATTTTATACAAATATAGTTTTTAAAATATAGCGTTAAACTTAGCCAGCTCCCTGTGGAACGAACCTGACTTACTAAAAACTACACTACTCTACGATTAGGTACACTGCCTATAAGTGTTGTAGCAAGGTTTAGGTATATCCACTATATAGATAAATAAATAACTTGTGTAAATTGTATCGTATTTAATAGTATTTCGTAGCAAAAATATAACTATTTTGTACCCCTCTGCTTTAACATCAAGTTTTTGCGCCACTGCCGGGGAACCGGAGAAACGCTATATTTTTACGCTATATTTTAGTAAAACTATATTTTTGTAAAAATATATTATTTCTTATTTCATAAAAATATTTTGTATTTATAATAAGTGTTAAAAATAATAAAAAGAATATATATATATATATATATATATATATATATATATATATATATATATATATATATATATATATATATATTTAAGACTTTATTTATAAAATAAAAAAATACTTTTATATTTTATATAAATATTCTATAAATATTTTCTTTATTAAAATCAAAAATCAAATAAAAATATTAGAAATTGGGCCGAGACTGATTTAAGCCCGAAATCATTTCTGGTTTGCTGGGCCATGCGATCGCATGAGCCCAACACCTTAGCACCATGCGATCGCATGGTGTGACTGGACAGGTCTGATCCTCGAACTAATTAATACGCTAGGGTTTAATAATTATAATAAATTTTAATTTAATTAGGGTTTAATTATTTAACTTATTAATTTAGTTTTAATATATAATTTGTATTTAGTTTAAGTATTATTATTAATTATATAGTTTAATATTTTTATAAAATAATAATATAAAAATAATATTTTTATAAAATTTGTATTTCTATCATTGTAGTAATAAATTGTATATTTTAATCGTTTAATTTGTAATTTGTATATCTATCGTTCGTAATTAATTTTAAGATTAGTTTTTGCCGTAGTTATTTTTATATTTCTAGTTTTTAGGCTTTACCGTAAAATCCCTTAAGTGCTTTTTCTTTAGATTAAGATTTAGGCGCTTTAGAATTTTGCGACGCCGTTTATATATTTTAGTGCCTTTTAAGTTATTGCCGTTTTAGATATAGATTTCCTTTTAAGCTTTAATACCTTTAGACGCAACTTTTAATATTTAGTTTTTAGACTTTTAAGTTTCGACGTTTTTCTTTCTTATTTTTATTTTTCGACCTTTTATTTTTCGACGCGCTCTTTTTCTTTCTTATTTCTCGACGATCTAGTTTTTAGGATATAGAATTTTCTATTTCTTCTCTTAAATTTCAAAACGAAAAAATTATTTTAAGCAGTTAAATTGATAGACATCCAAAATTTTCTGTTTCGTAGTAATAGTTGGATTTGTTAGTGGTGAGTTGTGGGCTTCCGATTTAAAGGGTCCTGGATACCTGCTGCATCTATTGGCTATTCAAAACGTGGGCAAAATCAGAAAAGTCTATTAATTTGATAACTTATATAATTTTTATCTTTTATAACTAATAGGATATTCAGTGAATGCACCGAGCAAAACGTTCACCACCTTTCATATGTTCACCACCTGTAACTCGATCAAGACATCTAGCCAACATTGTTTCCGTTGATTTTTCTTTAGAATCATCATCAAGTCGAACAAATACTCCAACTCAAATTTTCGATAATCCATCTTTTGAACCCGACTTCAAAATTGAGAACCCGGAGGATATTCAAGGACAATTCCAAGATCCTGAAACACTAATCATTCCTCCTGAACTACAAACCGTTAAATCAGAATCCTCTAGTGATTCGTATTCAACAAATTCAATTATAGAAGTAACAGAACCTCTAAGTATGGAAGACCGAATGAGAGCCACACGCACTGACCAAGGTCACGCCATTATTAAGCCAGACATTAATGCGCCAGATTATGAAAGCAAAGGACAAATACTACATATGGTAACTAATCAATGCCAATATAGTGGACGCCGAAGGAAGATCCAAACGAACATCTTCGAACCTTTAATAGGATTTGTACTCTATTCAAAATCAGAGAAGTTGAGGATGAACAGATCTATCTCATGTTATTTCCCTGGACTTTAAAGGGAGAAGCCAAAGATTGGTTAGAATCGTTACCTGAAGGGGCGATTGATACGTGGGACGTTTTAGTTAAAAAATTTCTTAAACAATTCTTTCCAGCATTCAAAGCCGTGAGACTTCAAGGAGAAATTGATACGTTCGCGCAAAAGCCAAATGAAACTCTAAATGAGGCATGGACAAGATTCGGAAAGTTGTTGAGAGGATGTCCTCAACATGGTTTAGACACTTATCAAATAGTACAAATATTCTACCAAGGATGCGACGTTGCTACACGAAAAGACATCGACATAACAGCTGGTGGTTCCATTATGAAGAAAACCGCAACCGAAGCTCACAAAATTATTGATAACACAGCCTCCCACTCGCATAAGTGGCACCAGGAAAAAGATATCTTTCGATCATCTAAAGCGGCTAGAGCCAATTCTATCCATGACTTTGATTCCGTTTTCGCAAAAATAGATGCTTTCGAGAGACGAATGGAAAAGATGACTAAAGATATTCACGTAATACGAATCAGTTGTGAGCAATGCGGTGGACCACACTTAACGAAATATTGTCACATCGAGCAAACGATGGAACAACGTGACAATGTTTCCTACATGAACCAAAGGCCGGGAAATAATTATCAAAATAATTATCAACCGCCAAGGCCAAACTTCAATCGAAATCAAAACATTCTTTACAATCCAAATGGGCCAAACAATAACTCGTATAACCAACAAGGTCCGAATAACCATCTAACTCAAAATAACACTTTCAATCAACAAAGACCTGGCTTGTATAAAACACCACAACAAACTGAAGAGAAAAATCCAAATCTAGAAGAAAAGATGGCAAAGCTAATGGAATCTCAAACACAATTTATTACATCTCAAATCCAAACAAATGAGAGGTTTGATCAGTCATTAAGAACTCGACAAGCTTCCATTTTGAATCTAGAAAAATACCTAGGTACTCTTGCTAGCATGATGAGTAAGAGGGAACAAGGAAAGCTACCGAGTAATACTGAAGTAAATCCTCGGAATGAGAATGTTAATATGGTTTCAACAAATTCTGAAAAACCAACACCAGAAGATGGGAAGGTTTTAGATGTGAGTAACAATGAAGAAGTTACAACACCACCACCACCCGAGTATGTAAAGCCATTGGTGGCACCATACAGACCACCCATCCCGTTTCCAAGAAAAGGAGTTGAGTATGAGCAAGTAATAGGTAATAAAGTTTGTGATACCTCTGAAAAGAAGAAGAAGAATAAGAAAGTACAAGAAACAAAAATCGTAAAGATAAACCCGGTGAAGACAGTTCCACCAAAAACTCCACGTAGGTTGGGTGATCCGGGTGAATTTATTGTTTCTTGTCTGCTTAGTGATTGTGTCATGTATGATGCACTAGCAGATTTAGGTGTGAGTGTGAGTGTTATGCCTCTTTCATTATATAAGAGATTAGGAGTAGGTGAGTTAAGTCCAACGAAAATGAGTGTTCGACTCTTTGATCAAACCATTAAGCACCCAGTTGGAATTGCTGACGACCTACCCGTTCAAGTGGGTAACTTAACCTTTTTAGTCGAATTTATTGTCATTGACATAGAAGAGGACCCAAACATTCCTCTAAGGTCGACCATTCTTAGCATCTACCGGGGCGTTATTTGATGTAAGAGAGGGTAGAATGACACTTAGTAATAATGAAAAATCGATCACCTTTGTGAGTCGAAAGTCTAAATCTCCACTAACCAAAACCATTGAACCAACAAAAACGATCGGTAAGAAGCATATTGTTTTACCAACTCCAACGGTAGTGCTTAACAATAATAAAACGCCTAAGTGTGGGGAAGATGAAGTAACACCTAATGATGACCTGATAACAAAGAACCCCGTTGTTGATACGAAATTAAATGACCCCGTTATTAATAGTTCAATGAAGAAACTTATTAAACGGATTCGCGATGCCAGAACCAAGGGGAAATTTAAGTTATGTAACCGATTAGTATCCAATCTATCGCCTAAAGAAAAGGCAAAACTAGTTGAATTTGTGGATATTACACATGAATCCGACCAATGGCTTAAAGCAAAAGTCGCAGATATGCAAGTTGATTATGGTCTAAGAGAAATTGACGATGAGGTTAATCACAATTTTTACATCACAGCTACCTAAGTGTAGGGAGATTCAAATGTTCTAAAAAGAAAATGTTGTCTAGAGTTAGTTGTTCTGTTCTCGTGTAGTTCCGATAATGGAATCCGATGGGTCTTTTCCACTAGTAGACACTAAAGAACTAGTTTTCTCCCTCCATTCTGAATTTTTGTTTTATAGGTTTTGTATGAAATTAATATGCTTTTTAAATTTAAGTTTTGTGTGAATTTAAAAACAAAATTTACTTTATTTCATTAAGTTTAAAAAATGATTTCTAAAATTCATTGTAAGTTGAAGACTAGGTCATGGAACCGAAATTGCTTTACCCGAGGGCGGGGCGAAAAATTTTGTTATCATTATTTTTAATTTTATTGATCTAAAGTATACCAAAAAAAATTAAAAAACTCAAAAATCTTTGCTTTTAAAACAATCGCTTTAAAAACGACAAATTTTAAATTTTGTCGAGGAACGGACTAGGTAAACATACCGAAACTACCTAAAGTAAAAGGAAACAAAATTTTAAAAAAAAATTATTCATTTAAATTGTTTTAATAAATAAAGGTTTATATATATATATATATATATATATATATATATATATATATATATATATATATATATATATATATATATATATATATATATATATATATATATATATATATATATATATATATATATATATATATATATATATATATATATATATATGTTTGTAGTTTATCTTATGTACAAAACAGGGTAAAACAGCGCATTTTCAAAGACTGACATTAAAGTTCAGCAAAAGCTACTAATTTTGACGATAAGACGCAAAACATATGTGAAATTACAACAAAAGGAATGAACGATGAGGCGCGCCATCTATCATTCGACGACCTTAGTAATTACAAACTGGGTATTTTTAATCACCTTTCTATACTAATCACCCTCATGAATTTATAATTATAGTCTGATTTCATGCAAATGAGGGCATTGCATGATCTCAAGTGTGGGGAAGGGTTATAAATTCTCTCGGGTTTACACTTAGTTTAATTGCCAAATTTTGTGAAAATTTGAAAAAATTTTCAACTAAATGAATTCAAAATCATGTTTATACATATTTATGAACGATAAAACTAGGTGTTAATGCTGAAATTATTGTTACCTCGGAGAGAACATAAATGGAGAAACAACCCAAAATGCTAGAATTCATTTAAAATGGAATAGAGGAGAATAAAAAGGCAAAGAAAAATATAAATAAAAGCTAAGTGTGGGAAGAATTTACCAAGTTCTTCAAAATATATATCACATATTTGTACAAGATTATTGCAGGTACTTTTGCTTTGGACTAAACTAATCAGTTTTACCCGATTTATTGTAATACCTTTGAAAGAATAGATGGATCTACACGATGAATCAATTCCATCATTAAAAGGAAATAAAGTCTTCCGAAAAAGACACGCGCTTCTTGATTTAGGTCAGGAAGTTGTCGTCCAGACCAGCTGTAGGTTGACAAAAAATCTAGAAAAGTCATCTCTAAAATCAGCAGGAAATCCACGGACCTCAGCATCAAACAGGGTCACCAAGTGGTCAGACTTATCCTATCCTTGAGAGGATCTGTCTCGTAAAATGGGGAGGACGCCGTGCAAATTAGCTTGATAAGACTAATGAATCAGACCCCCAATAAGGATAATCTCCTTAAAGATTAAAAATCAGCTTTTAAGCCTGATATTACTCAATCCTTGAGATTGACCTTAAAGATTGAGAATTACAAACTCATGGAACTCAATGATATCTAAACTCGAGCTTGAATGAGAAAATATTTTGATCAAATAAAAAACGATTTGTTTTCTGAAAACCTATTTTCAATGCGTTCATTACCATTGAACGTAAAATCCTAGGAATTCACCTGGAATTCATTAGGTCACCTGAACCAAATCGGGTGTCAACCGTAAGAACGGTGGTTACATAGCATGGTCGAAGACAGGACCTTGTGCCAGACCGAAAAACTATAGGGTGATCTTTACTATTGCTCCTACAAAGGATAGTAATTGCATCCAACACGTTATAGACCATAATTAAAAGCATGTCAAGGGACATTGCCTTAACAGTTGCTTGTTCAACGCTTTCCTTTACAACCGGATGGTAGTTTACCGAAAGGTAATATACGGAGCAAGTATACTGGACGTGTGCTTTCCTAATACAAGGTTAGCAAGTGGGTGACACAAAACCACAAGTTTTGAGCTAATATTTTAAAAATCTGAAACCCATAAAACCCATAAAATCATTTTGCAAATATCGGTGAAGGGTTATTCTGAAAAACTTATCTAGGGTAAAAGCTAGATTGAATTTTTAAAAGATCAAATGTTTTTATAAAGATCCAATTTCCTAAGGGATCTAAATTTTCATAGTCATGTGGGACTGTAAACCACATCGTTACTATCATTGTTTATACCACCGTATCAAAATCACTAATGTATAAAGTGTGAGAATAAAAAAAATGATTCGAGTGAGGTGTGATTTTATTTTAAGTTTTGTATTGCTTGAGGACAAGCAACGCTCAAGTGTGGGGATATTTGATAGTGCTCCAAATGAACATATATTTAGGCACAATATCCTTCCAATATGTAAAGCTTTTAGTTGCAATTGTTCTATTTTTATGTAATATTCATTTAAATAAATAAGTGCGAAGACAAAAGAAGAAAACGATGATTTGAAGACGCAAACGACCAAAAAGCTCAAAAGTACAAAGTACAATCCAAGTGGTTCAATTTATTGATGAGAAACGTCTCAAAATTACAAGAGTACGAGCCGCAAAATGCAAAATACGAGATATTAAATTGTACGCAAGGACGTTCAAAAATCCGGAACCGGGACATGAACCAACTATCAACGCGCGACGCAATGGACCTAAAATTACAAGTCAACTATGCACATAAATATAATATAATATATAAATAATTCTTAAAATTATATATATATATATATATATATATATATATATATATATATATATATATATATATATATATATATATATATATATATATATATATATATATATATATATATATATATATATTATATATTAAAAACCGTCGGCAAACTAAGAGACAAACGATTGTGAGCTGGATCCTTGCTCCATGCGATCGAATGGCCTGGAGGCCTAATTCCCATGCGATCGCATCTGGCCACATTCCTATAGTAGGCAGTCTGGTGCTCGAGCTCAAAACACATCTTTTTCTTTTCCTTCTCTGTAACACACACACACACACACACACACACACACACACACACACACACATATATATATATATATATATATATATATATATAATTTTAATTTTAAGTTAATAATAATAAGGTTATTTTAAGAATGTTTTACGGGTTTTAAGTCGAAATTCTGTCCGTGCAACGCTACGCGATTAATCACCACTGTAAGCTATGTTCTTCCTTTTTAAATTAATGTCTCATAACTAAGTTATTATTATGCTTATTTAAGCCAAAGTAATCGTGATGTTAGACTAAATATTAAGACGGGGTTATTAGATTTTGTACCATAATTAAGGTTTGGACAAAAGACCGACACTTGTGGACATTGGACTATGACTATTAATAGATAGGGGGTATTGTCTAATTGAGCGACAACTCATTGGAACCTGTCGAACCTATTTTCAAATTAGTTAATCTAATAATTATTAAAATGATTATGTATGTCCTATTTAGTGACGTTTATACGACATCTTTTACGATCATTTAATTAATTATTTGGGTTGGGTAATTGATTATTCATTCTGATCAAGTGGGTAAATTAATATTCATATCTCATTAAAACAGGGGTGGATTACATACAAGGATAATTGATGTAATTGTTAACAAAGTATTAAAACCTTGGATTACACGCAGTCGATAACCTGGTGTAATCATTAAACAAAGTATTAAAACCTTGTTACTGTTTGAATCCCTAATTAGATGGAATATTTGACTTCGGGAATAAGGTTAATTTGACGAGAATTTTATAATTATGACCGATGGACTATTATGGACAAAAACCAGATAGGTATCAAATAAACCAGGACAAAGGATAATTAACCCGGGTAACAATTAATTAAAATCAAAACGTCAAACATCATGATTACGAAAGTTTAAATAAGCATAATACTTTTATTTCATATTTCATCGTACCTTTATTTACTGTCATTTTAATTACTGCAATTTACTTTATCGCAATTTAAATTCTGTCATTTATATTATAGTCGTTTATCTTTACGCTTTATTTAAAATCGATAAACCGGTCATTAAACGGTAAAACCCCCCTTTTATAATAATATTACTATATATAATTATATATATTTTATACAAATATAGTTTTTAAAATATAGCGTTAAAATTAGCCAGCTCCCTGTGGAACGAACCGGACTTACTAAAAACTACACTACTCTACGATTAGGTACACTGCCTATAAGTGTTGTAGCAAGGTTTAGGTATATCTACTATATAGATAAATAAATAACTTGTGTAAATTGTATCGTATTTAATAGTATTTCGTAGCAAAAATATAACTATTTTGTACCCCTCTGCTTTAACATCACATAGCATTCCAATCTTCCTCATCTTTAAGAACTGACGCCGGAAGGTTGGTGTCTTTGAAAAACCAGATCTGTTTGTGCTCAACAGTTATGTCTTCCTTAATAAATTCCAGCAAATTCGACAACTGATAATTGCGCACGTTTAAACAATACTCCCTCTGTTCACCACCGGAATACTTCATCAATTCGCGGTCAAATTCACCCCCAAAATTAACCTCCAATTTAACACATAACCTAATCTATTTAAACTGAAAACTTTTGCTGTTAAGGAAAATTAGAAGTTGTAGAGAAGTAGAGATGTGGAGGAGGTGTGATGGAATGACAAATGAATGTAGTATTTATATGGGAAAATGTAGACATTTGAATTTATAGTCGTTTTAAAAAAGTTGAGCCGTTTGAATTAATTGATCAGTTTGAAAAAACAAAATATAAAACATAAAATAAAAAAATTATAATTTATAAATTAAACAATTACAATTTATTCAAATTAAAAGTACTACACATTAAATTATAAATTAAACCACTACAATTTATTCAAATTTAAAGTACTACAAATTAAAAGTAAATTAAACATTCAAACTTCGAAACTTTGGTGAAAGACCCCAAATATGTTCAGTGAGATCTCGTCGAAGTTGGTTATGAACTTTCGTATCTTGTATTTCATGTTCTCTTGTTTCACGACTTTTATATCGATTCCTTACAAAGTTTGGATTAGCTTCATCAGCTCCTCAAGCCATGTAATTGCGTGGCCAATATCCCCGACTATCATGTTGTGCAAGAGCACACAACAATACAATATTCGTCTCAACTTGTTTACATTGTGTGGTCTTCCAGCCATTTATAAAATATGGAATCTACCCTGTAGAACACCGAATGTTCCCTCGACATCCTTACGTGTACTTTCCAGCCATTCAGTGTTTGCAGCTTCTTCATCATCTAATTCTTTGACGTATGCTCGTAAAAGATTCAATTTATATTCGTCATCCGAATCCCAAATATTAAAAAGTTTAAACAAAGATTTTGCCATTGAATTTTATTAATAAGAAGTATAGAATTAAGGTTAGAATATTGAATAAAAGGTGTGGAAAAAATGATATGGAAAATGTGTTATTTATAAATGAAAAATAAAATAATTTTTTTTTGTTTTTTTTTTAATTTCTTAAATATAACGGCTATATAGCCGTTTGAGTCCTCAACGTGGCAAGCCACCATTCGCCCATTTCCTCTCACGCTACCCGCTCTTCTCCATGATGCAGCCATCACTGATCGTGCATATATTTGTCGAGAGGTTAATATGCATGTTCAATACGTTTAAAAGAGGTTTAAGGATCTTAGAACTTAGCTCTCCTACCCGGCTACCGTGAATAACCCTGGCCAACATGATGATGTCGGCGGGGTGGCTAGGTGATTAAGTCCACCTTCGATGACGGTCGTCGATCGAAGGCCTGAATAAGGTTGTAGGAAACCGTCGAGAGTGACTAACCTGTTAAACTTCGATGAATGATGATAATGATTACGTATTGTGAGCCACGTAAATATGATGTCCCTGGAATGATAATTAGGGTTAGTATATATAGGCAAACCCTAATTCTAGAATCATCCAAGGTCATGATAATTCTTTCCATAACAAACTCCCCGAATCTCGGATATAATTATGGAAAAGATATTTAGGCTTGATGGCCAAGTAACCGCCATTCCGGGAACAAAGGCATTCAATACGCTACCGCATACCGCATACCGCATATAAAGTACATACGTACACACGCTAGTGATTGCCCGCATAGGTATAGAATGCGCATGCGGGTTGCGGTATCATTATGTCCCCCCAGTTTGATGTTATGTGACGCAAGCCATATGATATCAAACTATTAAGCGAAACACAAAAAAGAAAAAAGAAAACATCCAGCATTAAATTCTCCGCGTGCGGTTCGAGGCCATTTAATGCCTGATACTGCCACAGAAGCCTGTTCGGCTGACAAGACATAAAGCAACAGCAACACAGCGCGCGTGAGCCACGCGCCCTGTGGTGGAAACGACAACCAATGATGACTTAGTGGTTGCAAATAAGGACCGTCAGATCAAGACACGTGTAAACCCACGATAACATTACTATTTCACATTTGTCTATAAATACACGCAAAAATGTCTCATTTCCACTTTTCAGCAATTCAGTCTCCAACATGCTTTATAAACAATTCCTATCACCCTACGCATATCTCCGATCATCCGACATATATTCCGGCCAGCCATAAAAAGGTTAGTATTCTTCGATCACTCTGTCAAAATGACCAAAGCCACCTAGACCTATGTAGATAGTGTAGAATCGGTCATAGAACAGAAGCACATAGACTCATTTGTGAAACAATATCCACCACTAAAATAGTACAACCCGATTCCTCCCCTTGCCCATCAACGTGCACACGAACCCCCGTAGAAGAAGGTGAAATGTCCCGTTCTTATTGATTAAAAACGTTCCATATTAATTGATTTCGTTGCGAGGTTTTGACCTCTATATGAGACGTTTTTCAAAGACTGCATTCATTTTTAAAACAAACCATAACCTTTATTTCATAAATAAAGGTTTAAAAAGCTTTACGTAGATTATCAAATAATGATAATCAAAAATATCCTGTTTACACACGACCATTACATAATGGTTTACAATACAAATATGTTACATCGAAATCAGTTTCTTGAATGCAGTTTTTACACAATATCATACAAACATGGACTCCAAATCTTGTCCTTATTTTAGTATGCAACAGCGAAAGCTCTTAGTATTCACCTGAGAATAAACATGCTTTAAACGTCAACAAAAATGTTGGTGAGTTATAGGTTTAACCTATATATATCAAATCGTAACAATAGACCACAAGATTTCATATTTCAATACACATCCCATACATAGAGATAAAAATCATTCATATGGTGAACACCTGGTAACCGACATTAACAAGATGAATATATAAGAATATCCCCATCATTCCGGGACACCCTTCGGATATGATATAAATTTCAAAGTACTAAAGCATCTGGTACTTTGGATGGGGTTTGTTAGGCCCAATAGATCTATCTTTAGGATTCGCGTCAATTAGGGTGTCTGTTCCCTAATTCTTAGATTACCAGACTTAAAAAAAAGGGGCATATTCGATTTCAATAATTCAAACATAGAATGTAGTTTCATGTACTTGTGTCTATTTTGTAAATCATTTATAAAACGTGCATGTATTCTCATCCCAAAAATATTAGATTTTAAAAGTGGGACTATAACTCACTTTCACAGATTTTTACTTCGTCGGGAAGTAAGACTTGGCCACTGGTTGATTCACGAACCTATAACAATATATACATATATATCAAAGTATGTTCAAAATATATTTACAATACTTTTAATATATTTTGATGTTTTAAGTTTATTAAGTCAGCTGTCCTCGTTAGTAACCTACAACTACTTGTCCACAGTTAGATGTACAGAAATAAATCGATAAATATTATCTTGAATCAATCCACGACCCAGTGTATACGTATCTCAGTATTGATCATAACTCAAACTATATATATTTTGGAATCAACCTCAACCCTGTATAGCTAACTCCAACATTCACATATAGAGTGTCTATGGTTGTTCCGAAATATATATAGATGTGTCGACATGATAGGTCAAAACATTGTATACGTGTCTATGGTATCTCAAGATTACATAATATACAATACAAGTTGATTAAGTTATGGTTGGAATAGATTTGTTACCAATTTTCACGTAGTTAAAATGAGAAAAATTATCCAATCTTGTTTTACCCATAACTTCTTCATTTTAAATCCGTTTTGAGTGAATCAAATTGCTATGGTTTCATATTGAACTCTATTTTATGAATCTAAATAGAAAAAGTATAGGATTATAGTCGGAAAAATAAGTTACAAGTCGTTTTTTGTAAAGGTAGTCATTTCAGTCGAAAGAACGACGTTTAGATGGCCATTTTAGAAAACATACTTCCACTTTGAGTTTAACCATTATTTTTGGATATAGTTTCATGTTCATAATAAAAATCATTTTCCCAGAATAACAACTTTTAAATCAAAGTTTATCATAGTTTTTAATTAACTAACCCAAAACAGCCCGCGGTGTTAATACGACGGCGTAAATCCAATTTTACGGTGTTTTTCGTGTTTCCAGGTTTTAAATCATTAATTTAGCATATCATATAGATATAGAACATGTGTTTAGTTGATTTTAAAAGTCAATTTAGAAGGATTAACTTTTATTTGCGAACAAGTTTAGAATTAACTAAACTATGTTCTAGTGATTACAAGTTTAAACCTTCGAATAAGATAGCTTTATATGTATGAATCGAATGATGTTATGAACATCATTACTACCTCAAGTTCCTTGGATAAACCTACTGGAAATGATAAAAATAGATCTAGCTTCAAAGGATCCTTGGATGGCTTGAAAGTTCTTGAAGCAGAATCATGACACGAGAACAATTTCAAGTAAGATTTCCACTCGAAATAAGATTGTTATAGTTATAGAAATTGAATTAAAGTTTGAATATGATTATTACCTTGTATTAGAAATATAACCTACTGTAAGTAACAAAGGTTTCTTGATCTTGGATGATTACTTGGAATGGATTTAGAAAACTTGGAAGTAAACTTGCAATCTTGGAAGTATTCTTGATTTTATGAAACTAGAACTTTTGGAATTTATGAAGAACACTTAGAACTTGAAGATAGAACTTGAGAGAGATCAATTAGATGAAGAAAATTGAAGAATGAAAGTGTTTGTAGGTGTTTTTGGTCGTTGGTGTATGGATTAGATATAAAGGATATGTAATTTTGTTTTCATGTAAATAAGTCATGAATGATTACTCATATTTTTGTAATTTTATGAGATATTTCATGCTAGTTGCCAAATGATGGTTCCCACATGTGTTAGATGACTCACATGGGCTGCTAAGAGCTGATTATTGGAGTGTATATACCAATAGTACATACATCTAAAAGCTGTGTATTGTACGAGTACGAATACGGGTGCATACGAGTAGAATTGTTGATGAAACTGAACGAGGATGTAATTGTAAGCATTTTTGTTAAGTAGAAGTATTTTGATAAGTGTCTTGAAGTCTTTAAAAATTGTATGAATACATATTAAAAAACTACATGTATATACATTTTAACTGAGTCGTTAAGTCATCGTTAGTCGTTACATGTAAATGTTGTTTTGAAACCTTTAGGTTAACGATCTTGTTGAATGTTGTTAACCCATTGTTTATTATAACAAATGAGATGTTAAATTGTTATATTATCATGATATTATGATATATAATATATCTTAGTATGATATATATACAGTTAAATGTCGTTACAACGATAATCGTTACATATATGTCTCGTTTCGAAATCATTAAGTTAGTAGTCTTATTTTTACATATTTATTTCATTGTTAATACACTTAATAATATATTTACTTATCATTTAACATAATTAACCAAGTGTATCAATATCTTAATATGATTCATATGTACCTAGTAAGACGTTGTTATAACGATAATCGTTATATATATCGTTTTCGAGTTTCTTAAATTAATAGTCTCATTTTTATGTATATAACTCATTGTTAAAATACCTAATGAGATACATACTTATAATAAAATCATGTTAACTATATATATAACCATATATATGTCATCGTATAGTTTTTACAAGTTTTAACATTCGTGAATCACCGATCAACTTGGGTGGTCAATTGTCTATATGAAACCTATTTCAATTAATCAAGTCTTAACAAGTTTGATTGCTTAACATGTTGGAAACACTTAATCATGTAAATAACAATTTCGTTTAATATATATATAAACATGGAAAAGTTCGGGTCACTACAGTACCTACCCGTTAAATAAATTTCGTCCCGAAATTTTAAGCAGTTGGAGGTGTTGACGTATCTTCTGGAAATAAATGCGGGTATTTCTTCTTCATCTGATCTTCACGCTCCCAGGTGAACTCGGGTCCTCTACGAGCATTCCATCGAACCTTAACAATCGGTATCTTGTTTTGTTTAAGTCTCTTAACCTCACGATCCATTATTTCGACGGGTTCTTCAATGAATTGAAGTTTTTCATTGATTTGGATTTCGTCCAACAGAATAGTGAGATCTTCTTTAGCAAAACATTTCTTCAAATTTGAGACGTGGAAAGTGTTATGTACAGTCGCGAGTTGTTGAGGTAGCTCCAGTTGGTAAGCTACTGGTCCGACACGATCTATAATCTTGAATGGTCCAATGTACCTTGGATTTAGTTTCCCCCGTTTACCAAATCGAACAACGCCTTTCCAAGGTGAAACCTTAAGCATGACCATTTCTCCAATTTCAAACTCTATATCTTTTCTTTTACTGTCCGCGTAGCTCTTTTGTCGACTCTGGGCGGTTTTCAATCTTTGTTGAATTTGGATGATTTTCTCGGTAGTTTCTTGTATTATCTCCGGACCCGTAATCTGTCTATCCCCCACTTCACTCCAACAAATCGGAGACCTGCACTTTCTACCATAAAGTGCTTCAAACGGCGCCATCTCAATGCTTGAATGGTAGCTGTTGTTGTAGGAAAATTCTGCTAACGGTAGATGTCGATCCCAACTGTTTCCGAAATCAATAACACAAGCTCGTAGAATGTCTTCAAGCGTTTGTATCGTCCTTTCCCTCTGCCCATCAGTTTGTGGATGATAGGCAGTACTCATGTCTAGACGAGTTCCCAATGCTTGCTGTAATGTCTGCCAGAATCTTGAAATAAATCTGCCATCCCTATCAGAGATAATAGAGATTGGTATTCAATGTCTGGAGACGACTTCCTTCAAATACAGTCGTGCTAACTTCTCCATCTTGTCATCTTCTCTTATTGGCAGGAAGTGTGCTGACTTGGTGAGACGATCAACTATTACCCAAATAGTATCATAACCACTTGCAGTCCTTGGCAATTTAGTAATGAAATCCATGGTAATGTTTTCCCATTTCCATTCCGGAATTTCAGGTTGTTGTAGTAGACCTGATGGTTTCTGATGTTCAGCTTTGACCTTAGAGCACATCAAACATTCTCCTACATATTTAGCAATATCGGCTTTCATACCTGGCCACCAAAAATGTTTCTTAAGATCCTTGTACATCTTCCCCGTTCCAGGATGTATTGAGTATCTGGTTTTATGAGCTTCTCTAAGTACCATTTCTCCCATATCTCTAAATTTTGGTACCCAAATTCTTTCAGCCCTATACCGGGTTCCGGCTTCCCGAATATTAAGATACTTCTCCTATCCTTTGGGTATTTCATCCTTTAAATTTCCCTCTTTTAAAACTCCTTGTTGCGCCTCCTTTATTTGAGTAGTAAGGTTAGTGTGAATCATTATATTCATAGATTTTACTCGAATGGGTTCTCTGTCCTTTCTGCTCAAGGCGTTGGCTACCACATTTGCCTTCCCCGGGTGGTAACGAATCTCAAAGTCGTAATCATTCAATAATTCAATCCACCTACGCTGCCTCATATTCAGTTGTTTCTGATTAAATATGTGTTGAAGACTTTTGTGGTCGGTATATATAATACTTTTGACCCCATATAAGTAGTGCCTCCAAGTCTTTAATGCAAAAACAACCGCGCCTAATTCCAAATCATGCGTCGTATAATTTTGCTCGTGAATCTTCAATTGTCTAGACGCATAAGCAATCACCTTCGTCCGTTGCATTAATACACAACCGAGACCTTGCTTTGATGCGTCACAATAAATCACAAAATCATCATTCCCTTCAGGAAATGACAATATAGGTGCCGTAGTTAGTTTTTTCTTCAATAATTGAAACGCCTTCTCTTGTTCATCCTTCCATTCAAATTTCTTCCCTTTATGCGTTAATGCAGTCAAGGGTTTTGCTATTTTGGAGAAATCTTGGATGAATCTTCTGTAGTAACCAGCCAATCCTAAAAATTGACGTATATGCTTCGGAGTTTTTGGGGTTTCCCACTTTTCAACGGTTTCGATCTTTACCGGGTCCACCTGGATACCTTCTTTGTTCACTATGTGACCGAGGAATTGAACTTCTTCCAACCAAAATGCACACTTTGAAAACTTAGCGTACAGTTTTTCTTTCCTCAATACTTCTAGCACTTTTCTCAAATGTTCTTCGTGCTCTTGATCATTCTTTGAGTAAATAAGTATGTCATCGATGAAAATAATGACAAACTTGTCAAGATATGGCCCACACACTCGGTTCATAAGGTCCATGAACACAGCTGGTGCGTTAGTCAATCCAAACGGCATAACCATAAACTCGTAATGACCATAACGCGTCCTAAAAGCAGTTTTTGGAATATCATCCTCCTTTACTCGCATTTGATGATATCCAAAACGTAAATCGATCTTCGAATAAACCGACGAGCCTTGTAGTTGATCAAATAAGTCGTCAATTCTCGGCAGTGGATAACGGTTTTTGATGGTAAGTTTGTTCAACTCTCTGTAGTCAATACACAACCTAAATGTACCATCCTTCTTCTTGACAAACAAAACAGGAGCTCCCCATGGTGATGTACTTGGTCGAATGAAACCACGTTCTAATAGTTCTTGCAGTTGGCTTTGCAGTTCTTTCATCTCGCTAGGTGTGAGTCTATAAGGAGCACGAGCTACTGGTGCAGCTCCTGGTACAAGATCTATTTGAAATTCAACAGATCGATGTGGAGGTAGTCCCGGTAATTCTTTCGGAAATACATCGGGAAATTCTTTTGCGACGGGAACATCATTGATGCTCTTTTCTTCAGTTTGTACTTTCTCGACGTGTGCTAAAATAGCATAGCAACCTTTTCTTATTAGTTTTTGTGCCTTCAAATTACTAATAAGATGTAGCTTCATGTGGCCCTTTTCTCCGTACACCATTAAGGGTTCTCCTTCTTCTCGTACAATGCGAATTGCATTTTTATAACATACGATCTCTGCTTTCACCTTCTTCAGCTAGTCCATACCAACTATTACATCAAAACTCCCTAACTCTACTGGTATCAAATCAATCTTAAATATTTCGCTACCTAGTTTAATTTCTCGATTCCGGCATATATTATCTGCTGAAATTAATTTACCGTTTGCTAATTCGAGTAAAAATTTACTATCCAACGGCGTCAATGGACAACTTAATTTAGCACAAAAATCTCTACTCATATAGCTTCTATCCGCACCCGAATCAAATAAAACGTAAGCAGATTTATTGTCAATAAGAAACGTACCCGTAACAAGCTCCGGGTCTTCCTGTGCCTCTGCCGCATTAATATTGAAAACTCTTCCGCGGCCTTGTCCATTCGTGTTCTCCTGGTTCGGGCAATTTCTAATAATGTGCCCCTGTTTTCCACATTTATAACAAAATACATTGGCATAACTTGCTCCGACACTACTTGCTCCGCCATTACTCGTTCCGACACCATTTGTTCCTTTCGTTCTGTTAACCCCTGGTCCGTAGACCTCACACTTCACCGCGCTATGACCATTTCTTTTACAATTGTTGCAAAATTTGGTTCAGAACCCCGAGTGATACTTTTCACACCTTTGGCATAGCTGCTTCTGATTGTTGTTGTTGTTGCGGTTGTTATTGTTGTTGGGATGATTGTTGTAGTTGCTGTTGTTGTTGTTGTTGTTGTTGTTGTTGTTGTTGTTGTTGTTGTTGTTGTTGGGCCGTTTGTTGTAGTTGCGATTGATATTGCGATTGTTGGGATAATTGTTGCGATTATTATTGTAATTGCTGTTGTTGTTGTATTGGTGATTCTTATCACCGTTTTTCTCCCACTTTCTTTTGACTTGCTTCACATTGGCCTCTTCAGCCGTCTGTTCTTTAATTCTTTCCTCAATCTGGTTCACTAGTTTGTGAGCCATTCTACATGCCTGTTGTATGGAGGCGGGCTCGTGTGAACTTATATCTTCTTGGATTCTTTCCGGTAATCCTTTCACAAACGCGTCGATCTTCTCTTCCTCATCTTCGAACGTTCCCGGACACAATAGGCACAATTATGTGAATCGTCTTTCGTACGTGGTAATATCAAATCCTTGGGTTCGTAACCCTCTAAGTTCTGTCTTGAGCTTATTGACCTCGGTTCTGGGACGGTACTTCTCGTTCATCAAGTGCTTGAATGCTGACCACGGTAGTGCGTACGCATCATCTTGTCCTACTTGCTCTAGATAGGTATTCCACCATGTTAACGCAGAACCTGTGAAGGTATGCGTAGCGTACTTCACTTTGTCCTCTTCAGTACACTTACTTATGGCAAACACCGATTCGACCTTCTCGATCCACCGTTTCAATCCGATCGGTCCTTCGGTTCCATCAAATTCCAAAGGTTTACAGGCAGTGAATTCTTTGTAGGTGCATCCTACACGATTTCCTGTACTGCTAGATCCAAGGTTATTGTTGGTATGTAGCGCAGCCTGTACTGCGGCTATTTTTGAAGCAAGAAAAGTACGGAATTCCTCTTCATTCATATTCACGGTGTGTCGAGTAGTCGGTGCCATTTCCTTCAAAATAGTCAAATGGAACAAGTTAATCATACAGAATATTAAGAGTAGTTAATAGTATTTCGTAGCATAATATGAACTCATTTATAAAAGCTTTTTCTTCATATTAGCGTTTTATAAGTTTAAATTCGGGTAGTACCTACCCGTTAAGTTCATACTTAGTAGCTAATATACAATTCAACTACTACAATTCTATATGAAAAACTGATTATAATAATATTTCGCGTTCAAACTTTTATACAATATTTTACAAACTTACAATACCGCTTATTTTACATAAAGCATGAAATATAGCACACAATAACTTTGATACAAGATAGTTGTGAAGATAATTCTAGCTAGTACACAAGTCGTTCAGCAAAGGCAATAAAGACACGTAATTCATACGTCCAGAAACAAGTCATGCATTCTGGTTTTACTAGGACTACTTCCCATCCTTGGTCTTGTGGAACATAATCGTTATGGCCGTTGATAAGACAGCGTGTTGTAATGTCGTCAAAGGGACGAGGGTTACGTAATGACCAACAGTCTCGTAATAACCTAAAAACCTCATTTCTTACCCCAATTACCGACTCCGTCACTTGTGGGAACGTTTTGTTTAATAGTTGTAGCCCGATGTTCTTTTTCTCACTTTGGTGAGAAGCGAACATTACTAACCCGTAAGCATAGCATGCTTCTTTATGTTGCATGTTAGCCGCTTTTTCTAAATCATGAAGTCCTATATTCGGATACATTGAGTCAAAATAATTTCTTAACCCGTTGCGTAAAATAGCATTTGGGTTCCCCGCAATATATGCGTCAAAGTAAACACATCGTAACTTATGGGGTTCGCAATGTGATATCCCCCATATTTCAAACGAAAGTCTCTTATAAACCAAGAGATTCTTGGAACGTTCTTCGAATGTCTTACAAACTGATTTCGCCGTAAATAGTTGTGCCGAAGAATTCTGACCGACTCTAGACAAGATTTCATCAATCATATCTCCGGGTAGGTCTCTTAAAATATTGGGTTGTCTATCCATTTTGTGTTTTTATACTGTAAAATAGACAAGAGTTAGATTCATAAAAAAAAAAATACTTATTAATACAAGCAATTTTTACATATATCATAAAGCATAAGCACACTATATTACATATATTACACCACACGAATACAACTATCTTATTCCGACTCGCTCGTTTCTTCTTCTTCGGTTTTGGTTCGTTTTGCCAAGTTTCTAGGGATATATGATGTTCCCCTAATACGAGCTGTCGTTTTCCACAACGGTTTAGAAAAACCTGGTGGTTTAGAGGTTCCCGGGTCATTGTTACAACTTAAGGGCTTCGGGGGTTGACGATACATATAAAGTTCATCGGGGTTGGAATTAGATTTCTCTATTTTTATGCCCTTTCCCTTATTATTTTCTTTTGCCTTTTTAAATTCAGTTGGGGTAATTTCTATAACATCATCGGAATTCTCGTCGGAATCCGATTCATCGGAGAATTGGTAATCCTCCCAATATTTTGCTTCCTTGGCGGAAACACCATTGACCATAATTAACCTTGGTCGGTTGGTTGAGGATTTTCTTTTACTTAACCATTTTATTATTTCCCCCACCGGTTCTATTTCCTCCTCCGGTTCCTCCTCTTCCGGTTCTGATTCTTCTTCCGGTTCTTCTTCGGGAACTTGTGAATCAGTCTAATATATATTCGACTCTTCGTTATTATTAGGTGAGTCAATGGGATTTGTGCTAGAGGCAGACATCTATCACACAATATCAAACATGTTAAGAGGTTAATATATCACATAATATATATATGTTAATAATATATAGTTTCCAACAAAAATGTTAAGCAATCATTTTTAAAGAAAACACGGTCGAAGTCCAGACTCACTAATGCATCCTAACAAACTCGATAAGACACACTAATGCAAATTTTCTAGTTCTCTAAGACCAACGCTCTGATACCAACTGAAATGTCCCGTTCTTATTGATTAAAAACGTTCCATATTAATTGATTTCGTTGCGAGGTTTTGACCTCTATATGAGACGTTTTTCAAAGACTGCATTCATTTTTAAAACAAACCATAACCTTTATTTCATAAATAAAGGTTTAAAAAGCTTTACGTAGATTATCAAAGAATGATAATCTAAAATATCCTGTTTACACACGACCATTACATAATGGTTTACAATACAAATATGTTACATCGAAATCAGTTTCTTGAATGCAGTTTTTACACAATATCATACAAACATGGACTCCAAATCTTGTCCTTATTTTAGTATGCAACAGCGAAAGCTCTTAGTATTCACCTGAGAATAAACATGCTTTAAACGTCAACAAAAATGTTGGTGAGTTATAGGTTTAACCTATATATATCAAATCGTAACAATAGACCACAAGATTTCATATTTCAATACACATCCCATATATAGAGATAAAAATCATTCATATGGTGAACACCTGGTAACCGACATTAACAAGATGCATATATAAGAATATCCCCATCATTCCGGGACACCCTTCGGATATGATATAAATTTTGAAGTACTAAAGCATCCGGTACTTTGGATGGGGTTTGTTAGGCCCAATAGATCTATCTTTAGGATTCGCGTCAATTAGGGTGTCTGTTCCCTAATTCTTAGATTACCAGACTTAATAAAAAGGGGCATATTCGATTTCAATAATTCAAACATAGAATGTAGTTTCATGTACTTGTGTCTATTTTGTAAATCATTTATAAAACCTGCATGTATTCTCATCCCAAAAATATTAGATTTTAAAAGTGGGACTATAACTCACTTTCACAGATTTTTACTTCGTCGGGAAGTAAGACTTGGCCACTGGTTGATTCACGAACCTATAACAATATATACATATATATCAAAGTATGTTCAAAATATATTTACAACACTTTTAATATATTTTGATGTTTTAAGTTTATTAAGTCAGCTGTCCTCGTTAGTAACCTACAACTACTTGTCCACAGTTAGATGTACAGAAATAAATCGATAAATATTATCTTGAATCAATCCACGACCCAGTGTACGTATCTCAGTATTGATCATAACTCAAACTATATATATTTTGGAATCAACCTCAACCCTGTATAGCTAACTCCAACATTCACATATAGAGTGTCTATGATTGTTCCGAAATATATATAGATGTGTCGACATGATAGGTCAAAACATTGTATACGTGTCTATGGTATCTCAAGATTACATAATATACAATACAAGTTGATTAAGTTATGGTTGGAATAGATTTGTTACCAATTTTCACGTAGTTAAAATGAGAAAAATTATCCAATCTTGTTTTACCCATAACTTCTTCATTTTAAATCCGTTTTGAGTGAATCAAATTGCTAGGGTTTCATATTGAACTCTATTTTATGAATCTAAACAGAAAAAGTATAGGATTATAGTCGGAAAAATAAGTTACAAGTCGTTTTTTGTAAAGGTAGTCATTTCAGTCGAACGAACGACGTCTAGATGGCCATTTTAGAAAACATACTTCCACTTTGAGTTTAACCATTATTTTTGGATATAGTTTCATGTTCATAATAAAAATCATTTTCCCAGAATAACAACTTTTAAATCAAAGTTTATCATAGTTTTTAATTAACTAACCCAAAACAGCCCGCGGTGTTAATACGACGGCGTAAATCCGATTTTACGGTGTTTTTCGTGTTTCCAGGTTTTAAATCATTAATTTAGCATATCATATAGATATAGAACATGTGTTTAGTTGATTTTAAAAGTCAAGTTAGAAGGATTAACTTTTATTTGCGAACAAGTTTAGAATTAACTAAACTATGTTCTAGTGATTACAAGTTTAAACCTTCGAATAAGATAGCTTTATATGTATGAATCGAATGATGTTATGAACATCATTACTACCTCAAGTTCCTTGGATAAACCTACTGGAAATGAGAAAAATAGATCTAGCTTCAAAGGATCCTTGGATGGCTTGAAAGTTCTTGAAGCAGAATCATGACACGAGAACAATTTCAAGTAAGATTTCCACTCGAAATAAGATTGTTATAGTTATAGAAATTGAATTAAAGTTTGAATATGATTATTACCTTGTATTAGAAAGATAACCTACTGTAAGTAACAAAGGTTTCTTGATCTTGGATGATTACTTGGAATGGATTTAGAAAACTTGGAAGTAAACTTGCAATCTTGGAAGTATTCTTGATTTTATGAAACTAGAACTTTTGGAATTTATGAATAACACTTAGAACTTGAAGATAGAACTTGAGAGAGATCAATTAGATGAAGAAAATTGAAGAATGAAAGTGTTTGTAGGTGTTTTTGGTCGTTGGTGTATGGATTATATATAAAGGATATGTAATTTTGTTTTCATGTAAATAAGTCATGAATGATTACTCATATTTTTGTAATTTTATGAGATATTTCATGCTAGTTGCCAAATGATGGTTTCCACATGTGTTAGGTGACTTACATGGGCTGCTAAGAGCTGATTATTGGAGTGTATATACCAATAGTACATACATCTAAAAGCTGTGTATTGTACGAGTACGAATACGGGTGCATACGAGTAGAATTGTTGATGAAACTGAACGAGGATGTAATTGTAAGCATTTTTGTTAAGTAGAAGTATTTTGATAAGTGTCTTGAAGTCTTTCAAAATTGTATGAATACATATTAAAACACTACATGTATATACATTTTAACTGAGTCGTTAAGTCATCGTTAGTCGTTACATGTAAATGTTGTTTTGAAACCTTTAGGTTAACGATCTTGTTGAATGTTGTTAACCCATTGTTTATTATAACAAATGAGATGTTAAATTGTTATATTATCATGATATTATGATATATAATATATCTTAGTATGATATATATACAGTTAAATGTCGTTACAACGATAATCGTTACATATATGTCTCGTTTCGAAATCATTAAGTTAGTAGTCTTATTTTTACATATGTATTTCATTGTTAATACACTTAATAATATATTTACTTATCATTTAACATAATTAACCAAGTGTATCAATATCTTAATATGATTCATATGTACCTAGTAATACGTTGTTATAACGATAATCGTTATATATATCGTTTTCGAGTTTCTTAAATTAATAGTCTCATTTTTATGTATATAACTCATTGTTAAAATACCTAATGAGATACATACTTATAATAAAATCATGTTAACTATATATATAACCATATATATGTCATCGTATAGTTTTTACAAGTTTTAACGTTCGTGAATCACCGGTCAACTTGGGTGGTCAATTGTCTATATGAAACCTATTTCAATTAATCAAGTCTTAACAAGTTTGATTGCTTAACATGTTGGAAATACTTAATCATGTAAATAACAATTTCGTTTAATATATATATAAACATGGAAAAGTTCGGGTCACTACAGAAGGTGGCCATATAAGAGCACACCTTTAAATATGGCAATTTTAGGGTACCGCCGTCAGACTTTTTCTTAGGCGTTCTAGATCATTACCACGTCGGACTAGGGCAACTGCACCCTTACGCTATCGAAAAGATCGTACTTTTCGAAATGTGGTGCGTAGCTTTAAACAAGGTGCCGATGATTAATGTGTTTTGTCATCTGTATCATCTTGCGATTCATCACAAATCCTGGTATACCTTTTTCGCAAGCCAAAATTTTACCAAAACCACAAAATCCAACGCCGGCCAATGGAAAGAAACGTTTTTCTATGTCGACCAAACCGTTGTGGGAACCAACTTTCCGCAAACACTGATATGGTGTGAAAGCGTGGCTAAAGATGTGAACAAAACCCCAAAATTAGACGATGAGGAAGCAAAGCTGCTTACGAAATGCGCGAACGCACAGCTTGTCCACCGCGCCTATGGGAATGTGATGCTGCGGTTGGGGAAGATATCTGCCCATTGGCCATGGGAGAACCTGCGACCAGCCATAGTCGCACCAAGTGGCAAGGGTAGGAATAGTAATGTATATTTTAATTTACGCAGCCACATATATCTATATTTAACCTGCGTGTTTATGTATGCAGAAATGAGGATGAAGAAAGTGTTAACCATGGAGGAGATTGCGACAATCTCCTTCCGCAAACAGAATATAAATGAGCCACTGGAGCAGGAAAAATCTGGTGAGAACGAGGTTCCCACTCCGCAGACATCTGCAAACAAACGCAAGACAACCACAACCCCACAAACAAATGCATCCAAGAAGAAAAAGCTGAATCCGAAACAAAGGGAGGATATGCGGAACGACAACTTCGTTCCCGTAGAGCAGCCCTTTACAAACCTGCCTCCTCCAGTCACTGGTAAGCATTTCATTATTACCGCATAACCAGCATTATTGCTTTGTTAACTAACTTACGCAAGTCCTCGCAGACATATGGATGACACGCATCATACACCGCTGCAGGTGAACCCCGACCTCGAAGCAACCGCCACCTCCAAAGACCAGGCCATTGAACTGGATTCGGATACCGCATCGACACCACCGCGCGATAGCTTCCGATTATCTAACCTGGCGCAGCTCACCCATTCTTCCGCCGAAAATGCCGCAGAGCAGTCCGCTTTTTTGCAGCAAATTTTCCCGGCCGAATTCCGCGAGCAACTAGCCGCACTGCCCTTCCACCAAGCGCACAACGCCTTTATCCAAAAAGGCCTTGTGTTTTTTGGCATGTTTGCGGATGGAGTACGTCGTGCTACAAATTTGTACCAATTGGCCTTGCTAAAAGAAACTGAGCTAGGCTTGCTACAAGCGGGTGTTGATCAGTTGAGGAACGATAGGAGAGATGCAGAGGAGGCACGCAAGGCTGCCGAGGCATCTGTGGATGAAATGAAAACTTCCTTGATTGCGGAAAGGAAGAAAAATCAAGAGCTGGTGGGGGCCGTTGATCAGGCCAAGGGTGAAGCGGAACGTTTGCGGGCTGACCTAGACAGGGTCAGCCAAGAGAAACTATATACCTCACTTCTGGTCCTTGCGCAAAAGGTTATGGATTCAGACCCCGTAACCAAAAAATTCAACGCATATTTAGACGCGGCCCTCGACCATGAGCGTAACAAGGTCGTGAGAGAGGTTCTCAAATGCTGCGACCTCGCACCCCCTACCCATACGCAGTCCAGAAGCATATCAAGGAGGACACCACCACCATACTCATGGACGCAGAACAAGAGATCCAAAATATTGACATCCCTAAGCTTGTAGTGTTCTACAATGATCCCAACGCCCCAATTGATCAGCTTTTGAAGGAAAATTTGTAGGTATCAAACAGTATACCACCAATTGCGCCGTAAGTCCTATGCTTAGGCAGGTTTATGTATTTATTGTGGAGCCCTAAGTCCCATGTTGGGCAGGCGTTTAAAACAATTTGCATTTATAATAACTTATTTTGTTGTATATTTGTATTATGCATGCGTGGTAGTGTAGTTGTTTATATATCGTGAGTCAAAACAAAATATAAACTGCATGCCTATACGTGTTAGTTAACCAAAACTCACACGCATACGCGGGCGCTGCGTAAAATAAACCAATACTTTAGCGAATTTACCCTTAGATTTTTAGACTCGAAAGCTACTTCGTTCTTGCTTTGTCATGTGCTAGAGGTGCACTTTAGCTGTATGGTAAGCAACGCAACTAAAAACAAACCAATGCTTTTATACTTAAGAGTTCCTCAAGCAAACCAATGCGAGAGTAATTACGCACAAGCAAACCAATGCTTGTATTTTTAAGTCGACTTGGCAGCCATCTAGTCTGCGTGGCGCTTGGTTAGGGGAAACCCAATTCCCTTTACCTGCCGTTTGTCTAGCCTTGTAACCAAACAGGCTTCTGCCGCGCTCGGGGCTAGAGGACACCCCTTAAGTAGGCAGGAAATGCATACAAAAAGAAACATAAATATAAAGTATGCGCGAGTATATATTTTAATTTGCATTAATTATGATTACAACCGCGACACATCCAAACGGACGGAAATTACATAGAGAAAAAATAATGCGCTAAAATATATTGGAGTGATCAGGTCCATCCAGCTACATGTAACATTTTTTCAACAACGTCGCGTGCCAAGTGCGCTTCACAGGTTTTCCATCTAGCGTCGTGAGATGGTATGCCCCGGTGTTGTTTGTTCCTACTACCTTGTATGGACCTTCCCAACGGGGGCCCAATTTCCCAGTATCTTCCGCATGACTCGCGTTATTCTGACGCAAACTAGGTCCCCGCACTTATAAAAGCGCGAACGCATACGCTGATTATAGTACTTTGCAATTTTCTGTTTATTATTAGCTTCATTAATCGCCGCAGAACGTTGGTACCCCAATCTCTGCGGGTACAACAGCCTCCGATCCATATACCAAACTGAACGGAGTCTCACCAGTGCTTGCTTTAGGTGTTGTTCTATGCGCCCATAATACTTTTGGTAGTTCGTCCACCCAACCGATACGACCGTGGCCTAATCTAGCCTTAATTCCAGCTACTATATCCCGGTTGGTGACTTCGCACTGGCCATTCGCTTGTGGATGCGCGACGGACGTGAAAGTTTGCTTAATATTAAGCCCTGCGCACCAACTTCGAAAAGGATCCCCCGCAAACTGCGTTCCATTATCGCTAACAATTTCGTTTGGTATGCTGAATCGACAGACAATGTCTTCCCATACAAAATTCCGTACTCTCTTTCCTGAAATTGTTGCCAGCGGCCTTGCTTCCACCCACTTTGTGAAATAGTCAATTGCAACAATCAAGAACTTGATGTTTCCTGCGAGTGCAGAGTATGCGTAAGATACTGATGTAAGTAGCATATGGTAGAAAATAAATGGTTATATTACCTCGGCCTTTTGGAAATGGTCCGACTATGTCAATTGCCCATTTTCAGAATGGCCATGGTAAGGAGACTGGAATCATTGGATGCGCAGGTGCTCTGCTAATAGGTGCATGAATATGGCAGGACTCACAGTGTTTAACTATGCGTGCGGTATCTGCGTACATGGTAGGCCAATAATAGCCCAACCGCATAATCTTTGACACAATGGATCTGTGCCCTGAGTGAAGAGCGCACGCACCCTCATGCACTTCGCGTATAACCTCCTCTGCTTCGTTTGGACCAATGCACCTCAAATCTGGCCCTAAATAATTCTTTCGATACAGGACGTCACCCTCCAGGGCGTACATTGGTGCCTTGGTACGAACTTTCTTTGCTTCGACAGAGTCTTCGGGTAATGCGTCATCCCGCAGGAAAGCAATGATGGGCGTCATCCACGTTGAGCTGGATTCCTCAACAGGTGCCACTAAAGGCATCATAATAATGGATTTCGCGTGTAATTCTTCTATGAGAACTCTTTTCCCCAGATGATCAAAGGCCAACGCAGCCAATTTGCTAAGCGCATCCGCCTTCTTGTTTTGTCCTCGCATTACATGGGAAATTTGAAAAGCCTCAAACTGGTCAGCGAGGTTATGAACAAGCGACAGATATTGCTGCATGGCTATGTCATACGCTTTGAAATATCCACTAACTTTGCTGCATAACAACTTTGAATCTACATAAGCGTGCAACACTTTAACATTTAATTTATGCGCAATCCGCATACCCGCTAACAAAGCTTCGTATTCTGCTTCGTTATTTGTAACAGAAAAATTAAACCGCAGCGCATATGTATGCTCTTCGCCATCCGGGCCAGTTAAAATTATGCCTGTGCCCGCACCAGAGGCGCCGCAAGCACCGTCGGTGTATAACTCTCATGGTGTTAAAATTGGTGCCGGCATATCCTGATGTTCGGCCGATGCCTCAACGTCTGCGGGTAACTCTGCTAGGTAATCCGCAAGTATCTGACCCTTAACCGTGCTTTGTGAAGAAAAATTTATTTCGTGTTCTCCTAACTCAACTGCCCATTTAGCCATTCGGCCAGAAATATCAGGCTTATATAGCACCTGAAAGAAAAATGATTGCGTTAGTCAATACGGTTAAACCCGGACATTGCCTAGCAAATTAGGTATTTACCAACCTGTTTGATTGGCTGATAAGTTAGAACCACAATTGGATGTGCTTGAAAATACCGACGCAAACGTCGCGCTGTATGGACCAGCGCATACACTAGTTTCTCCATTGGTGAATAGTTTACTTCGTTTACTGTCAGCGTCTTGCTTACGAAGTAGACCGGCATTTGCGTCTGAGAAAACCTCAGTATTACGAAATAAATAATTCATATGTAAATAAAATAAAAATAATGGATTACCTTTCCGCGGTCCGCGATAAGAACCGAGCTAATAGCTTCTTTTGATGCCGCAAGGTACAGCGTAAGCGTTTCTCCTGACACTGGCGCAGTGAGTGTTGGTAATTCAGCAAGTAGCTTTTTCATTTCTTGAAAAGCTGATTCTGCTTCCTGAGTCCATACGAAGTTTTTTTTCTTTAAACAATTCTTCAAAGTATTGAAGAATGGCAGCTGCCTCTCTGAGACTTTTGACAGAAACCGTGTAATCGCTGCGAGCTTCCTGGTTAGACTCTGCACGTCTTTCTTTGTTCTTGGGGATGGCAAACTATCAATGGCCTCTATCTTTTTGGGATTTGCCTTGATTCCACGTGCTGTCACCACATGACCTAGAAATTTGCCTTCCTCTTCCCCAAAACTACATTTGAGCGGGTTAAGCTTCATATTGATCCTGCGTAAAGACGCAAATGTTTCTAGGATGTCCGCAAGCATTTCTTCTTCGGTGTAACTTTTAACTACCAAATCGTCGACATACGCTTCAAGATTTCTACTAAATTTGGTGCTTGAAGGCTGCGTCAATTACGCGCTGATAGGTAGCTCCTGCGTTCTTTAATCCAAAGGGCATCTTAGTATAACAATAAATACCCTGCGGCGTATGAAAAGCAGTTTTGTCCTCATCTTCCGCAGCCATGAGGACTTGGTGATAACCCTTATACGCATCCAGGAAACATTTATATCGAAAACCTGATAACGATTCTACCTTCCAGTCAATCTCCGAGAGAGGGTAGTTATCTTTAGGACACGCTTTGTTAATGTCCTTAAAATCAACGCATATCTGCCAGTTACCATCAGCCTTTTTCACCAACACAGGGTTAGCAACCCATGTCTGGTACAGCAATTCCCGCAAAATGTTTGCTCTGACTAGGTTATCAACTTCTGCACATAACCAATCACTGCGCTCAAGGGCCATGTGCCGCTTCTTCTGGCTAACAGGTGTAAGTGACAGATTAACATTCAACTTATGTTCCGCAATGTCCCGCGGGACCCCTGTCATGTCTGATTCTTGCCATGCGAAAACATCTGCGTTAACGGACAATATACCGTGCAATTTAGCTTTAGTTTCGGCTGACAAGCTCGCGCCAATTTTGATTCACTTGTCCGGATGCACGCGGTTAGCTATGACTGCAATGCTTTTAAGCTGTTCTCCTATGCTGGGAATGCTTACATGCACAACTGAACCACATAACTCGGTTGCTTGATGTGACACAATTGTAGCAATTCCACCCATGGTAGGAAACTTGATCAAGCCATGCACTACTGAGGGTATAATGTTAAAATGCCGTATGAAATTTCTCCCCAGAAGCGCATTGTAGCGCGAAGTCGAACGGACCACATAAAAGTCAATTAACTCGCTTCTAACCAACTGCGGATTCTTGTCATCCGCAAGCTCCACTACAAGCTCTATGCGGCCAAGCGGCCACGAGCTTTCCCCGGAGAATCCTGATAGCGTAATATCGGGCTGGCGTAATTGCGCTTTGACTTCTGCGTGAAGAAAACGATAGCAATGTTCGTACATAATGTCGACACCACTTCCGGTATCAACATGCATGGGTTTGATCTGTATACCGTGATCAGGAATGCGACACTTGACGATGACAGGTTCGTTAGCTGTGTCGATTGACATTACAGGAGGGAATGAAATTGGAATGAGTTCCCAATCCTGGTAATCATTGCACTTTCTTCGTTGACCGACTCTTTCCGCGTCAACCATATTGATGGTTACATCGGCGCTTTTAGCTTTATCTGCTTTTTGCCATGCGAATGTTTTAGCTTTTGAACTCTCTTCCGCGGCCTTTCCCTTATCTTTCTTTGGCGGCTTGAAGTGATCTAATTTTCCTGCGCGTAGCGCTTCTAGCACTCGCTCATTAAATTTTTACACCGATTGGTGTCATGGCCGTGATCGTCATGGAACTTGCAGTATTTTGTTTTATCCCGCTTGCCAAATTCTGTCAGCGGGGTTGGAACCGCGAAGGTTGCACACACTGGTTCGGTAGCCAGAATCTCTTTTGGTGTTTTGGATAGACTTTTGAGCAGCGCATAGTTCTGATTATTAATGTCGCGCTGATTATTGTTTCGAAAACCACTACTTGTTCGCCCTTTATCATTTCTTATAGGACCACCACTAGGGTATCCGCGGTTTTGATCACGCGAACGATCATCATCGTCTTTACTTTCGTTGCGTGAGCAAGCTGTGGGAATATCATTATCTTCGCCACTCCGCATATAATCATGACATTCATTAAGCGCTACAGCATAAGTTGTTGGCACCGTGTGGCGTAGGCGCCTGACCAGCATTGGATGGCGCTCCGTACTTATACCATGTATGAGTCCAGAAATTTGATGCTCCGGTTTTAAGTCCGGTATGCGCAAGCACTCATTAGTATATCTCGTGAGAAATTCGCCCAAAGATTCCTTGGGCTTCTGTACGATATCATGACACTCGATATGAGTGTATTTGCGCAGCCTTTGATTTTGATACTGCAACAAGAACTTTGTCCGCAAATCCATAAACCCGGATATGCTACCTGCTGGAAGTTTATTGAACCATTCGCGCGCAAGGCCCTGCAACGTCATGGGAAATATCTAACATGCAACCGGATCAACCCACCCTTGGGTGCGCATTGCGCCTTCGAAACGCTGCAGGAAATCATCTGGATCAGTCAAGCCATTGTAGGTACCTAACGTGTGAGGTATCTTTGGTGCTGATGGAAATGGATACGCGGTTATATGCGGAGGAAACTTATCAAAAGTGGTTGGTAGCTCAAAGGGTGGTTTAACAGGATCCCCTTTGAGTCATGCGAAGAAACGCTTCATCATATCCTGAACAAAATCAGGTTGCAAAAATAAGTGGACCATGTCAGGAGGTGCCGCTTGCATAAATTGGCTTGCGAGATTCGCCTGCCCCTGAATATTTTGCCAAGGTTGCCCCGGCGTCTGCGGATATAACCAAGGCTGCTGCGTTGGAAAAGAAGGCAGGCTTGACGGCGCAAAGTATACACGTGGCTGAAAAGGTGCCGAAACCTGTGGCGCAGATGCCTGCGAGACCTGAGGATATGCCGTTATGAGTCCAACCGTATGTGCAGTGCTTTGCTATTCTGCGGTTATCGGCGTCCATTGAGAATTGGCGTCTGGAATGACACCGAATCCCCAACTATTAAGTAATGTCTGCGCATCCACAGGGGTTAGAAACTGTGCAATTGGGCGCGGCGGCTGCCAATGCTGCAGTGGTGTAAACGACGAATTCTGCAAACAACCCTGCGTCTGCAGAGGGATTGAAACCGTGGTGTTGTAAATAGGCACCTGGCCGCAGCATACTACATGCGGGCCTACAGTTTCGCCGCTAGTACCTGCAAAGATAACTCTTGGATCCACTGCAGAAAAATCTAGCCACGTGGTGGTAACCGGCGAATTTGCCCTTGGCGGTGTAATTCCATCCGGGAATATCGGCTTATACCTTTGGAAAGGTTCTCCGGATACGGGTGGAGGGTAAGGCGTGTATTCCGCCCCCGTAGTCATAGCTTGTATCTGCTGATTACCAGACGGCGTGTTCTGGTTGTCCGTTTGAGTACGTTCTGATGATTCCCCGAAAGTCATGATTCTGTTAAAAAAAAAAAAAAAAAAAACAAGAAATTCGAGAATTTTGTGAGTAATGAGCTTTATAATTCAAAACTTTAAAAGAAAAAACAATTAAACACGTCTTGAATTAGTTCAGCTCTCAATGAAAGCACCACTTGATCGTGCATATATTTTCCGAGAGTTTAATATGCATGTTCAATACGTTTAAAAGAGGTTTAAGGATCTTAGAACTTAGCTCTCCGGCCCGGCTACCGTAAATAACCCTGGCCGACAAGATGATGTCGGCGGGGTGGCTAGGTGATTACGTCCACCTTCGATGACGGTCGTCGATCGAAGGCCCGAATAAGGTTGTAGGAAACCGTCGAGAGTGACTAACCTGTTAACCTTCGATGAATGATGATAATGATTACGTATTGTGAGCCACGTAAATGTGATGTCCCTGGAATGATAATTAGGGTTAGTATATTTAGGCAAACCCTAATTCTAGAATCATCCAAGGTCATGATAATTTTTTCCATAACAAACTCCCCGAATCTCGGATATAATTATGGAAAAGATATTTAGGCTTGATGGCCAAGTAACCGCCATTCCGAGAACAAAGACATTCAATACGCTACCGCATACCGCATATAAAGTACATACGTACGCACGCTAGTGATTGCCCGCATACGTATAGAATGCGCATGCGGGTTGCGGTATCATTAATCACGCCACTCGATTTTTCCGGCCTATCACATCCTATAGTGGCGCTATGGTGGCAATTTTGCTTCGATCGCGCTGCGTTAGGAGAGGTCTAATATATCTGGATTCACATAATTTGTCTGAACTTTGAGATGAAACCATAGGGACACACCAAGCAATTCAGGAGTTATAACCAATGCGGCAGACATACGTGAATAGTGTAGTTTACTGGTGGAGTTGACCCTTTTTATCTTTTCTAGAAAAAAAGATAGGGAAAATTGGTACCAATGATTGTTAGTCCTTGATATTTTGTGAAAGACATACATTTGGGTTCTAGTTAGTCCACGGGCTGGCCCGTTAAATCTTATCAGCAACTACTAAGCACTCGTAGGTTGTAACTTGTATGTAACGGAAAAGTCTTTTGAGCATTTTATTGAGATGGTCAATGCTAAAACACGTAACATTGAAGATG
Source organism: Rutidosis leptorrhynchoides (assembly GCF_046630445.1). Lineage (NCBI taxonomy): Eukaryota > Viridiplantae > Streptophyta > Magnoliopsida > Asterales > Asteraceae > Rutidosis > Rutidosis leptorrhynchoides. Next base: position 95,851,066 of record NC_092334.1, on the reverse strand, counting down.
ATTTGTACTGCGAATTTATAGTTACCTAGAGTACATTTAGTCCTTGATGTTAAACTAGAAGTACGTTTATGGCTCTTACAAGTTACAAATCATATTTCCAAATACCATATTTTGTAGATGAAATACTTTGAATTAGATTTAGCAATGAATTGGTGGTTCATTCGTGGTAGTAACATTTAAGAACAAAACTTGAACTTGTAAGCCGTGAGCCCAAGATTAATCAAGACCTCAACCCATATATTTGATTTATCTGTGTAATGGGAAGTTGTAGCCAGACTAGTCCCCTACACCACGGATCATAAACCTTGATTCTGAATAAGACCGTGGGTGGGTTACTATTAATTACCCCCTCTATCTTTTAGATAAAGGAATAATATATTGATATGAATCATGACCCATCTGTTTATACTCCACCTGTTTTTGTCGGTTTGATACCCATGTCTGAATAGCAAACCCATTAACCATTTCATTCGTAACCAAATTCATACTTCGATACCTGATCCTCTCAATCAAACACACCCAGTCACCCACTATCCAGATTTATATGCTAGTACATAACAAAGGACATACTCTGTAACAGTTGTGAGACACCCATCAGATCAACACCACGAACAATGAATAATATTGTACAATGTACGTTACAATTGAGCAAACTTTAAGATATGTATCAACTTTCAAGTTGCTACTATGACAATTAGTGAGATAAAAATCGACATCAACAATCAACAAGCATAAGAAATGTAGACCAATGCATCTTTACAGCATGAACATAACTATAATTTCTACCACTAGCACAACAAATAGCAAACATAGAAACCAATTAATCAAGTTTACAGGCCAGAATGAAGCAAACCTCATTAAGCCTTACAGCTTTTGGTATTTCATGACATGAATCAGTATTACAAGAATCACAATAACAACATTAGACACAAACATACATGATCAATTTTAACAACAATACACCAACTAGTTTTCGTTATTTTCTTTAATCATGTCAACTGCAAATGAAACGCAATGCATAGAAATCGCGATATCAAATACTCATTGTTCATCTTCAAAGACAGAGCTCTGTGAACTTAAGTTCATCATCGTCTGCAGGTGGAGGTGGCAAATTCAAATCAAACAAAAGCACCGTTTTCGGAAACAATGAAGAAACAATATCTGCAGTTTCATTATCACCTTCTTCATTAACAACAACAGACGATGAAGAGTCACAGTAATCGCAACATTCATCTATCTGTACCGGCGCGTGTTGTACACGTGCCACCGCAACCTCCGGACGTGGTCCACTAAAATTCTCAACGGTACTGCTTAAACTACTACAAGTAGGTCTTTGTTGTACGACAGATTGATACTCCGTTTGTTGATCGAAAAACGGATGGTGACGGACGTTAGGGTTTGGATGAGGAAAAGTTGGCGGAAAATTAGTTTTGGCTTTATTTCCACGGAGATTAAGAGCTGCGGTATCGTAAGCACGTGCAGCATCTACAGCTGAATCGAAGGTACCGAGCCAAACCCTAGCTTTTTTAAACGGATCTCTAATTTCTGCTACGTATTTACCCCATGGTCGTTTTCTCACACCTCTGAACTTAATTTCAGTCGCTGATGTGTGTTTTATAGTCGCCGGAGCTACAGTTCGGCCGCCTCGCATGGCGGATTGAATGAATTGAATTGAAGAAAATAAAGGTATAGATAGGTGATTGAAATTTTGAAACTTTTATTGTTTAGATTTGTAATTGATGTGGATGATGAACACAAATAGTGTTTTGATTGATTTTAGGGTTTACGTTTTGGGGTTTTCAATGAGTCGTTGTGATATGAACCCTAATTGGGGAGGTTCTGCCCTCTTTCCCCAATTTGACTTGCTTTTTTATTTAAAAATAAAAATATTTGTGATGGGAAATAATCGAGGTGTGGTTTATGACCATAATGCCCTAGTGTGTTAAGAATTAGGATTGGGTCAACCCAATCGGTCCAACCCAATCGGACCTGTAACATGGACCACATGTTTTTTTATATATAATAATATATGCAATATGATGTGATATGTTTCTACATCGTTAATGTATTTGCAATTGCGTTGTAGTCTACTAATCAACTGATTATTATCATGAACAAACATTGAAAACATACTACTTTGATTGAAACAGATAAACCGATGATCTTTTCTTTTTGCACTTTTGGGTATACCCGAGTTTTCGACCTACTTTGCGAGCAGAAAGTGATTACCCGCTTTGCGGGTGATTTGAAGTCATTGCGGGGTAAACTTCCGTGGTTGATCAAGCATATTTTCACGGGATCAAGGTGAACTTACGCTTGAGTGCATAAAGGGGTTTAAGGACTAATAATATTCGAACCTCCGACACTTAGTCGTGGATAACCCATATCGGTATCGTTTCGATTTCGACAGGGTGGCCGATTTGAGAGTCCACCAACAACCTAGCATACGAGGTTGAGTGGCCCAAAGACATGAAGGTTTTATAGTTCGAGACATACCTGAAAGTCTTTAAGATCGTAAGAAGCTTTATTCGTACGATGGAGATTTGTATGCTGTGGTTTACGTATGAGTAAACGAATGAATATATATATTAGGGTTTATGAGCTATGTATTTATAGGCTCATGAATTAGGGTTTCAGTAGAATCTCTTCCCTAATTAAATATAATCTTATCCCAACTAACTTTCGTTATTTAAAAAAAAGAATCCGAATTAATTATATCGTACATTCTTCTAGAATGTACCGGACCCTTATTCAAGTATACGAAACTCGCATCAGATGGTATAGGCGCACAAGGTGCGGCTATACCCGTGCCATATGCCTTACATGGCAGTTTATGAGCGGTTTAGGGATTTGGATGTGCAATATGCACAATCTTGCGGATATGCGTATCATTAAGTCCCCCCAATTCGATGCTATATACAATGCCAATAAGTGTATAGCGTCGAACTAATTTAAAATAAAATAAAAGCACCGTATAATGCCCAATGATTACCTCGGATCATAGGACTGTGTATTTAAACGTATTGGCAATACACATAGGACATTATATGCGTGTATATGTAATCAACCGCCGTTTGCATTAAATGCTAAATATCCGTATAGTTGAAAAATCGTCCTTTCGACTGTAATTCATGTACCCGAGGTGATAGCTGTCACTATTCATCCTAGACATAATGATGAAAACATATGTAACCGCCTCGAGTTGCTATCGTACGCCGATTTTGTCAATCATCTATATTGCAGATTGATACACGTGTACGCTCAGAATTTGACCGTGCTATTTTAAAATTTGCTTTGCCTATAAATAGATAATTCACCCTTTTTGGGTTTTGCACGCTCCTCTCTTATTTCAAATTTTGCTCTTTTTTCGGCAGCCATTTGCTTTTCCGTTCGTATTTACCCAAAGGTCCGTGCTTTCTTTTCTTCATTTTCCTTTTTTTACGCTTTAAATCTTGCATCCATTCATCATGTCTTCTGATAAGAACGTGAAGGATATAGAATCTTCTATTACCGAAGCAGAAATTCGCCGTATCATCGAACAATTTCTTAATTGAAAAATATTCTCCGATTGCCCCTGCCAGCGACCAACGGGCGAACCAGCCGTCGGAGCACATGATTACTGTTTATGACAAAGTGTTGGAGCTCGGAAACACCCGTATTCCTCCTACCCCTTTTTTCATGGACGTTCTCCGTCATTACTCAATTGGTATTAGTCAATTGCACCCTTATGGTGCCAATCGTATTTCTATTTTTGAAATGTGGTGTCGTGCCAATGGTCGCAAACCTTCTTTGTCCATTTTTACCAACCTGTTTCGTGCCTCGATGAGTGATGAGAGTTGGTATTCTTTTGATAATGTTGCCAAATTTTGTGTTACTCCAAAACAGGGTGTGAAGGGGGCGTGGAAAAAATCATTTTTCTTTGTTAAAGCTACTTGTATTTCTGAAGAGTTTAATAGCATTCTCGTCTGGTATTCTGGCAAGAAGGGGGAGAAAAATAAACCTCTGCCAATTCCTATTGAGGAAGACAAATTTTATAAGTCTTGCCTTAACCTTCAGCTTCCATCTCGCGTTTATCCCAATGTCCCTTAGTTATCGGCTGCATTTCAACCCACTGGGCGCGTTCTGATAAGCGTCCTTTATAATTAAGAACAAGAAGGGTATATCCCTTTTTTAATTGCATTACATAGGGTGTATGTTTAATTCCATTCTTCTCATATTTGTATGTATTCATGTATTTGCAGAGATGAACTTGAACGAGTTCATGCTGTTGAAGACGTCCGATGGCGTTGCTTATGGACAGAAAGATCTGCATGATACTGACTCTGATGTGCACCCAGAAATTATCAAGGCTTCAACTAATCCAACTGCTCCTGCTACTTCGAAGCGCAGGACAACCAGTATACGTCAAGAGAGAGAAACCGACGTGTCTTCCTTTGTTGAAATTCAGCGATCCCCGGTTGTTGAAACTTCGAAAGCGGCCGGAAAAAGGCCAATCATAGGTAAGCGCCTTGTATGCTTTGTTTTAGAACATTTCTATTTTGCATTCATTATTATTATAGATATATTTTATTGTAATTCCTTATGTTGCAGATGTTAGCAATCCGATTGAAATTGACAAAGAGGTGCAGTCTGACAACCGTGCCCCTGCTCTAGAAACCCAAGTGTCCCAGACTGTTCCAAATTCCCCCGTTCTTCATCAATCAGCTGTAGATCCAAATCTTTCCTGCAAGCTTCCACCTTTCCAAAGGCGCACCGACCTGTATTCGGATGCCCCTTCACTTGATACCAGTCGCAACAAGCGTGCTCGACTCAACATATTCCGACCAGCTTTTCTTTATCCCCTGACATGGATCTGGATTATTTTGAGGAGTTTTTTAAGATACATGTCCCCAATTTTACTCAGCAGTTTACGCATCTTGGTGCATGCGCTCCTTCCAGTCTTGCTGCGAAGTTTGAGCATCTTTCTCCTGAGCAAGATCTTTTTGTTGATACGCAGGCCACGATGTTCAATCTTGCCAAAGATATTAGCCGTCTGAAACAAAAGTCTAATTTCATAATTCTTGGTCATAAACATCTATCGCGTGAGCAAAGGGAGTTTTCCAAGCTTGATGCTGAGAAACAACAGATTTCTGAACAGCTTCATCAGGAGGTTGCTGCCCGTTTAAAAGTGGAAGGTAGGAATACTCATCTTGAGGGTGAGTGCCAGCGTTTATTGAATGAAATCAAGCGTTCTGAAACTGTTCGTGCTGATCTTGAGTCGCAAGTGAATCATCTGTCCCTACAACTTGGTACTGCATCATCGGAAAACTTCTAGTTTAAAGAACAGCTTGAGGAGTTGAATGCGGAGCACCAAACAGTTGTTAACGAGCGTGATGATCTGAAGACTAAGTGCTCAAGCCTCCAAGCTGAATGCTCAAGCCTCAAAGCTGAATACTCGAGCCTCAAATCTGAATACTTAACCCTAAGGTCCGGTCTTCCTGAGATTGCGAAGCATATTATGGCTTGTTCGAGTATTCGCATTCCGTTTGGTAAGGCTATAGTTGCTGCACGTGCTCTTGAGCGATCGCGCTTTTGGGATGTTGTGAAGTCAAACCTTGTTGTGCCGGATATTATTCCGACACCCATTTCAGATGAGCTTGTGGAGGATGCTGACGGAAAGTGTACGGAAGCCTGTGCGGCTTTAGCAAGTTTAAGGATTCCTCGTCTGGAGGAATTGGCTGAAAATCGGAACTTTTCATCCCGTCAAGTGGTTGACGATATGCTTGCATAGGTTGGCAGGCGGTGGGTTGGAGGGGCAGTGATTGTTGTTTTTCGCCGGCGAGGGATGGGCCCGGCAGTTTAAGGGTGTCGCATCCCTATATCTATATTTATTTATTTCTGTTTTAAAAGCGGAATATACGTTTGATCGCTGCGGGCGAGGATTGTATATTCTCCTTAGTGTAGGGCACCTTCCAATTAAGCCACCCCTAGTATATTAGTAGGAAATAATTATTTTAAACGATATGCGGAAAAGTAGAATTCTATCCTTTATAGGTATCTGCCTTTTCTTATACGAGGTTGGAGTATAAGAGATTTTCTGTTTGCTGAAGGCATTTTGATATAAATAGTGCTCTACTTATCTTGTACGAATATATTTTGCTATATGCGTTTCATATTTGTTTGCAAATTTATAAGCGGCGTATTTGCATTCGTATGAGCATTACAGCATGGGAATAAATGTCATTCGCATATGACGGGAGCGACCCTTCTATATACGCATGATCTTTTTATTCTTACATATTATCAAAGCAAACCAATGCTTATACATATTATACTCTTGAGTTTTAAATTATTTATACGCATTGATAAACCAATATCAAATCCGTCTATATAAGCAACCCAATGCTTATTTCAAGAGTCTTCCGGACAATCCAATGTCCGTGATATGAACAAGTAACCAAACTTGTATTTTATAGTCATGACTTTGCAAGTCTCCGTCTTGCGCGGTATACAAGCGTTTGAAACAAACCAATGTTTTACTACTGTTACTATTAAAGATAGTATTAGTAACCAAACTAAACTATGCCACTTGGGACTCGGAGTGTGTCCCTGTGCAGCTTAAGGAAAATGTAAAAGTGCACGAATTATGGGCTTAAATTGCATAAATCAATTTATTATGTAAAATAATTCAAATGACAGAAATAGAAACATAACAAAATTTCAACAGATGTCTGGGTGATCAATCCTACTGTTGCTATCTTTTGCTTTTTTGCGCCTTTTATTTTTACGCATGCAAGGCGCATCCTGTCAGTTTACTTTCAAGCCCTTGTGCCCCTTTTTGTTGCATTTCCCAGTAACCATATTATCTGGGTTATTCACCACGCAATCACTTCTTGGATTTTTATTTTTCCTTACCGCTTTTAACATGGCAGTGCCATCATGTACTTTAACCCAATGTTGCTTTCGTGGCCTTTTTCCTTTTGACTCTCTTTCACTTCCCTTTATCTTTTCACGGACTATCTTCATAGGTTTTTCGTTTATATGGTGTTTAACCCACCCTTCGTTCGATTGTCGTTGTTTTAAATGCCATAAACCTCCTGTTGATATAATGTCCGAGAATAAATTTTAATTTCTCTTAGGGTAAAATTTTTAACTTTGTTGCTATTGTACGCAACTTACCTCTTTCCGACGACCATGTTTGAATGATGTCAGTAGATGTTTGGGGCGCACACTTTGCTTTATAGCGAGCTCTTAGGCACATCATTCTCTACAGTTATACTGGTTTTTGACGCTGCACGCAAGCTACTTTTTGACTTTATATGTGCGCTCACCCTTGATGAAATCTTGTCTAGAGTCGGTCAGAATTCTTCGGCACAACTATTTAAGGCGAGATCAGTTTGTAAGACATTCGAAGAATGTTCCAAGAATGCCTTGGTTTATAAAAGGCTTTCGTTCGAAAGATGGGGGATATCACATTGGGAAATCCATAAGTTACGATGTGTTTACTTTGACGCATATATTGCGGGGAACCCAAATGCTATTTTACGCAATGGGTTAAGAAATTATTTTGACTCAATATATCCGAATATTGGACTTCGTGATTTAGAAAAAGCGGCTAACATGCAACATAAAGAAGCATGTTATGCTTACGGATTAGTAATGTTCGCTTCTCACCAAAGTGAGAACAAGAACATCGGGCTACAACTATTAAACAAAACATTTCCACAAGTGACGGAGTCGGTAATTGGGGTAAGAAATGAGGTTTTTAGATTGTTACGGGACTGTTGGACATTACGTAACCCTCAACCCTTTGACGACGTTACAACACGCTGTCTTATCAACGGCCATAACGGTTATGTTCCACAAGACCAAGATGGGAAGTAATCCTAGTAAAACCAGAATGCATGACTTGTTTCTGGACGTATGAATTACGTGTCTTTATTGCCTTTGCTGAACGGCTTGTGTACTAGCTAGAATTATCTTCACAACCATCTTGTATCAAATTTATTATGTGCTATATTTCATGCTATATGTAAAATAAGCGGTATTGTAAGTTTGTAAAATATTGTGTAAAAGTTTGAACGCGAAATATTATTATAATCAGTTTTTCATATAGAATTGTAGTAGTTGAATTGTATATTAGCTACTAAGTATGAACTTAACGGGTAGGTACTACCCGAATTTAAACTTATAAAACGCTAATATGAAGAAAAAGCTTTTATAAATGAGTTCATATTATGCTACGAAATACTATTAACTACTCTTAATATTCTGTATGATTAACTTGTTCCATTTGACTATTTTGAAGGAAATGGCACCGACTACTCGACACACCGTGAATATGAATGAAGAGGAATTCCGTACTTTTCTAGCTTCAAACATAGCCGCAGTACAGGCTGAGCTACATACCAACAATAACCTTGGATCTAGCAGTACAAGAAATCGTGTAGGATGCACCTACAAAGAATTCACTGCCTGCAAACCTTTGGAATTTGATGGAACCGAAGGACCGATCGGATTGAAACGGTGGACCGAGAAGGTCGAATCGGTGTTTGCCATAAGTAAGTGTACTGAAGAGGACAAAGTGAAGTACGCTACGCATACCTTCACAGGTTCTGCGTTAACATGGTGGAATACCTATCTAGAGCAAGTGGGACGAGACGATGCGTACGCACTACCGTGGTCAGCATTCAAGCACTTGATGAACGAGAAGTACCGTCCCAGAACCGAGGTCAATAAGCTCAAGACAGAACTTAGAGGGTTACGAACCCAAGGATTTGATATTACCACGTACGAAAGACGATTCACAGAATTGTGCCTACTGTGTCCGGGAGCATTCGAAGATGAGGAAGAGAAGATCGACGCGTTTGTGAAAGGATTACCGGAAAGAATCCAAGAAGATATAAGTTCACACGAGCCCGCCTCCATACAACAGGCATGTAGAATGGCTCACAAACTAGTGAACCAGATTGAAGAAAGAATTAAAGAACAGACTGCTGAAGAGGCCAATATGAAGCAAGTCAAAAGAAAGTGGGAGGAAAACGGTGATAAGAATCACCAAAACAACAACAACAGCAATTACAACAATAATCGTAACAATTATCCCAACAATCGCAACATCAATCGCAACTACAACAAACGGCCCAACAACAACAATAACAACAACAACAACAGCAACTACAATAATCATCCCAACAACAATAATAACCGCAACAACAACAACTATCAGAAGCAGCTATGCCAAAGGTGTGAAAAGTATCACTCGGGGTTCTGCACCAAATTTTGCAACAAGTGTAAAAGAAATGGTCATAGCGCGGCGAAGTGTGAGGTCTACGGACCAGGGGTTAATAGAACGAAAGGAACAAATGGTGTCGGAACGAGTAATGGCGGAGCAAGTAGTGTTGGAGCAAGTTATGCCAATGTAGTTTGTTATAAATGTGGAAAACCGGGCCACATTATTAGAAATTGCCCGAACCAGGAGAACACGAATGGACAAGGCCGCGGAAGAGTTTTCAATATTAATGCGGTAGAGGCACAGGAAGACCCGGAGCTTGTTACGGGTACGTTTCTTATTGACAATAAATCTGCTTACGTTTTATTTGATTCGGGTGCGGATAGAATCTATATGAGTAGAGATTTTTGTGCTAAATTAAGTTGTCCATTGACGCCTTTGGATAGTAAATTTTTACTCGAATTAGCAAATGGTAAATTAATTTCAGCAGATAATATATGTCGGAATCGAGAAATTAAACTGGTTAGCGAAACATTTAAGATTGATTTGATACCAGTAGAGTTAGGGAGTTTTGATGTGATAATCGGTATGGACTGGTTGAAAGAAGTGAAAGCAGAGATCGTTTGTTACAAAAATGCAATTCGCATTATACGAGAAAAAGGAAAACCCTTAATGGTGTACGGAGAAAAGGGCAACACGAAGCTACATCTTATTAGTAATTTGAAGACACAAAAACTAATAAGAAAAGGTTGCTATGCTGTTCTAGCACACGTTGAGAAAGTACAAACTAAAGAAAAGAGCATCAATGATGTTCCCATTGCAAAAGAATTTCCCGATGTATTTCCGAAAGAATTACCGGGATTACCCCCACATCGATCAGTTGAATTTCAAATAGATCTTGTGCCAGGAGCTGCACCAATAGCTCGTGCTCCTTACAGACTCGCACCCAGCGAGATGAAAGAACTGCAAAGCCAATTACAAGAACTTTTAGAGCATGGTTTCATTCAACCAAGCACATCACCGTGGGGAGCTCCTGTTTTGTTTGTCAAGAAGAAAGATGGTACATTCAGGTTGTGTATCGACTACCGAGAGTTGAACAAACTTACCATCAAGAACCGCTACCCACTACCGAGAATCGATGACTTATTTGATCAACTACAAGGCTCGTCTGTTTATTCAAAGATTGACTTACGTTCCGGGTATCATCAAATGCGGGTGAAAGAAGATGATATTCCAAAGACTGCTTTCAGAACACGTTACGGTCATTACGAGTTTATGGTCATGCCGTTTGGTTTAACTAATGCACCAGCTGTGTTCATGGACCTTATGAACCAAGTGTGTGGACCATACCTTGACAAGTTTGTCATTATTTTCATTGATGACATACTTATTTACTCAAAGAATGACCAAGAACACGGTGAACATTTGAGAAAGGTGTTAGAAGTATTGAGGAAGGAAGAATTGTACGCTAAGTTTTCAAAGTGTGCATTTTGGTTGGAAGAAGTTCAATTCCTCGGTCACATAGTGAACAAAGAAGGTATTAAGGTGGATCCGGCAAAGATAGAAACTGTTGAAAAGTGGGAAACCCCGAAAACTCCGAAACACATACGCCAGTTTTTAGGACTAGCTGGTTACTACAGAAGGTTCATCCAAGACTTTTCCAGAATAGCAAAACCCTTGACTGCATTAACGCATAAAGGGAAGAAATTTGAATGGAATGATGAACAAGAGAAAGCGTTTCAGTTATTGAAGAAAAAGCTAACTACGGCACCTATATTGTCATTGCCTGAAGGGAATGATGATTTTGTGATTTATTGTGACGCATCAAAGCAAGGTCTCGGTTGTGTATTAATGCAACGAACGAAGGTGATTGCTTATGCGTCTAGACAATTGAAGATTCACGAACAAAATTATACGACGCATGATTTGGAATTAGGCACGGTTGTTTTTGTATTAAAGACTTGGAGGCACTACTTATATGGGGTCAAAAGTATTATATATACCGACCACAAAAGTCTTCAACACATATTTAATCAGAAACAACTGAATATGAGGCAGCGTCGGTGGATTGAATTATTGAATGATTACGACTTTGAGATTCGTTACCACCCGGGGAAGGCAAATGTGGTAGCCGATGCCTTGAGCAGGAAGGACAGAGAACCCATTCGAGTAAAATCTATGAATATAATGATTCATAATAACCTTACTACTCAAATAAAGGAGGCGCAACAAGGAGTTTTAAAAGAGGGAAATTTAAAGGATGAAATACCCAAAGGATCGGAGAAGCATCTTAATATTCGGGAAGACAGAACCCGGTATAGGGCTGAAAGGATTTGGGTACCAAAATTTGGAGATATGAGAGAAATGGTACTTAGAGAAGCTCATAAAACCAGATACTCAATACATCCTGGAACGGGGAAGATGTACAAGGATCTCAAGAAACATTTTTGGTGGCCGGGTATGAAAGCCGATGTTGCTAATACGTAGGAGAATGTTTGACGTGTTCTAAGGTCAAAGCTGAGCATCAGAAACCATCAGGTCTACTTCAACAACCCGAAATCCCGGAATGGAAATGGGAAAACATTACCATGGATTTCATCACTAAATTGCCAAGGACTGCAAGTGGTTTTGATACTATTTGGGTAATAGTTGATCGTCTCACCAAATCAGCACACTTCCTGCCAATAAGAGAATATGACAAGATGGAGAAGTTAGCACGACTGTATTTGAAGGAAGTCGTCTCCAGACATGGAATACCAATCTCTATTATCTCTGATAGGGATGGCAGATTTATTTCAAGATTCTGGCAGACATTACAGCAAGCATTAGGAACTCGTCTAGACATGAGTACTGCCTATCATCCACAAACTGATGGGTAGAGCGAAAGGACGATACAAACGCTTGAAGACATGCTACGAGCATGTGTTATTGATTTCGAAAACAGTTGGGATCGACATCTACCGTTAGCAGAATTTTCCTACAACAACAGCTACCATTCAAGCATTGAGATGGCGCCGTTTGAAGCACTTTATGGTAGAAAGTGCAGGTCTCCGATTTGTTGGAGTGAAGTGGTGGATAGACAGATTACGGGTCCGGAGATTATACAAGAAACTACCGAGAAGATCATCCAAATTCAACAACGGTTGAAAACCGCCCAAAGTCGACAAAAGAGCTACGCTGACATTAAAAGAAAAGATATAGAATTTGAAATTGGAGAGATGGTCATGCTTAAAGTTACACCTTGGAAAGGCGTTGTTCGATTTGGTAAATGAGGGAAATTAAATCCAAGGTATATTGGACCATTCAAGATTATTGATCGTGTCGGACCAGTAGCTTACCGACTTGAGTTACCTCAACAACTCGCGGCTGTACATAACACTTTCCACGTCTCGAATTTGAAGAAATGTTTTGCTAAAGAAGATCTCACTATTCCATTAGATGAAATCCAAATCAACGAAAAACTTCAATTCATTGAAGAACCCGTCGAAATAATGGATCGTGAGGTTAAAAGACTTAAGCAAAACAAGATACCAATTGTTAAGGTTTGATGGAATGCTCGTAGAGGACCCGAGTTCACCTGGGAGCGTGAAGATCAGATGAAGAAGAAATACCCGCATCTATTTCCAGAAGATTCGTCAACACCTTCAACAGCTTAAAATTTCGGGACGAAATTTATTTAACGGGTAGGTACTGTAGTGACCCGAACTTTTCCATGTTTATATATATTAATTGAGATTGATATTTACATGATTAAATGTTTCCAACATGTTAAGCAATCAAACTTGTTAAGACTTGATTAATTGAAATATGTTTCATATAGACAATTGACCACCCAAGTTGACCGGTAATTCACGAACGTTAAAACTTGTAAAAACTATATGATGACATATATATGGATATATATATAGTTAAAATGATACTATGATAAGTAAACATATCATTAAGTATATTAACAATGAACTACATATGTAAAAACAAGACTACTAACTTAATGATTTTTAAACGAGACATATATGTAACGATTATCGTTGTAAAGACATTTAATGTATATATATCATATTAAGAGATATTCATACATGATAATATCATGATAATATAATAATTTAAAATCTCATTTGATATTATAAACATTGGGTTAACAACATTTAACAAGATCGTTAACCTAAAGGTTTCAAAACAACACTTACATGTAACGACTAACGATGACTTAACGACTCAGTTAAAATGTATATACATGTAGTGTTTTAATATGTATTTATACACTTTTGAAAGACTTCAATACACTTATCAAAATACTTCTACTTAACAAAAATGCTTACAATTACATCCTCGTTCAGTTTCATCAACAATTCTACTCGTATGCACCCGTATTCGTACTCGTACAATACACAGCTTTTAGATGTATGTACTATTGGTATATACACTCCAATGATCAGCTATTAGCAGCCCATGTGAGTCACCTAACACATGTGGGAGCCATCATTTGGCAACTAGCATGAAATATCTCATAAAATTACAAAAATATGAGTAATCATTCATGACTTATTTACATGAAAACAAAATTACATATCCTTTATATCTAATCCATACACCAACGACCAAAAACACCTACAAACACTTTCATTCTTCAATTTTATTCATCTAATTGATTTCTCTCAAGTTCTATCTTCAACTTCTAAGTGTTCTTCATATATTCTACAAGTTCTAGTTACATAAAATCAAGAATACTTTCAAGTTTGCTAGCTCACTTCCAATCTTGTAAGGTGATCATCTAACCTCAAGAAATCTTTGTTTCTTACAGTAGGTTATCATTCTAATACAAGGTAATAATCATATTCAAACTTTGGTTCAATTTCTATAACTATAACAATCTTATTTCAAGTGATGATCTTACTTGAACTTGTTTTCGTGTCATGATTCTGCTTCAAGAACTTCGAGCCATCCAAGGATCCGTTGAAGCTAGATCCATTTTTCTCTTTTCCAGTAGGTTTATCCAAGGAACTTAAGGTAGTAATGATGTTCATAATATCATTCGATTCATACATATAAAGCTATCTTATTCGAAGGTTTAAACTTGTAATCACTAGAATATAGTTTAGTTAATTCTAAACTTGTTCGCAAACAAAAGTTAATCCTTCTAACTTGACTTTTAAAATCAACTAAATACATGTTCTATATCTATATGATATGCTAACTTAATGATTTAAAACCTGGAAACATGAAAAACACCGTAAAACCGGATTTACGCCGTCGTAGTAACACCGCGGGCTGTTTTGGGTTAGTTAATTAAAAACTATGATAAACTTTGATTTAAAAGTTGTTATTCTGAGAAAATGATTTTTATTATGAACATGAAACTATATCCAAAAATTATGATTAAACTCAAAGTGGAAGTATGTTTTCTAAAATGGTCATCTAGACGTCGTTCTTTCGACTGAAATGACTACCTTTACAAAAACGACTTGTAACTTATTTTTCTGACTATAAACCTATACTTTTTATGTTTAGATTCATAAAATAGAGTTCAATATGAAACCATAGCAATTTGATTCACTCAAAACGGATTTAAAATGAAGAAGTTATGGGTAAAACAAGATTGGATAATTTTTCTCATTTTAGCTACGTGAAAATTGGTAACAAATCTATTCCAACCATAACTTAATCAACTTGTATTGTATATTATGTAATCTTGAGATACCATATACACCTATACAATATTTCGACCTATCATGTTGACACATCTATATATATTTCGGAACAACCATAGACACTCTATATGTGAATGTTGGAGTTAGCTATACAGGGTTGAGGTTGATTCCAAAATATATATTGTTTGAGTTGTGATCAATACTGAGATACGTATACACTGGGTCGTGGATTGATTCAAGATAATATTTATCGATTTATTTCTGTACATCTAACTGTGGACAACTAGTTGTAGGTTACTAACGAGGACAGCTGACTTAATAAACTTAAAACATCAAAATATATTAAAAGTGTTGTAAATATATTTTGAACATACTTTGATATATATGTATATATTGTTATAGGTTCGTGAATCAACCAGTGGCCAAGTCTTACTTCCCGACGAAGTAAAAATCTGTGAAAGTGAGTTATAGTCCCACTTTTAAAATCTAATATTTTTGGGATGAGAATACATGCAGGTTTTATAAATGATTTACAAAATAGACACAAGTACGTGAAACTACATTCTATGGTTGAATTATCGAAATCGAATATGCCCCTTTTTATTAAGTCTGGTAATCTAAGAATTAGGGAACAGACACCCTAATTGACGCGAATCCTAAAGATAGATCTATTGGGCCTAACAAACCCCATCCAAAGTACCGGATGCTTTAGTACTTCGAAATTTATATCATATCCGAAGGGTGTCCCGGAATGATGGGGATATTCTTATATATGCATCTTGTTAATGTCGGTTACCAGGTGTTCACAATATGAATGATTTTTATCTCTATGTATGGGATGTGTATTGAAATATGAAATCTTGTGGTCTATTATTATGATTTGATATATATAGGTTAAACCTATAACTCACCAACATTTTTGTTGACGTTTTAAGCATGTTTATTCTCAGGTGATTATTAAGAGCTTCCGCTGTTGCATACTTAAATAAGGACGAGATTTGGAGTCCATGCTTGTATGATATTATGTAAAAACTGCATTCAAGAAACTTATTTTGTTGTAACATATTTGTATTGTAAACCATTATGTAATGGTCGTGTGTAAACAGGATATTTTAGGTTATCATTATTTGATAATCTACGTAAAGCTTTTTAAACCTTTATTGATGAAATAAAGGTGGTTTGTTTTAAAATGAATGCAGTCTTTGAAAAACGTCTCATATAGAGGTCAAAACCTCGCAACGAAATCAATTAATATGGAACGTTTTTAATCAATAAGAACGGGACATTTCAACGGGTTTGTTCAACCAGTCTCTTTCACTTGCTTCAAATGAGATTTCTATTTTTTTCCAATCCCTAACCTTTCTCACTTTCGTCATCACGTTCTCACTTGTTACCATAGTTATGGTTTTTTCCGCTTCTCCTGCTTTTGGTTCGCTTTTCTTTTGCCACGGATATTCTTTTTCCTGTCTTGATTTATGGCCTTCTGCTTTAGCCGATTTCTTTAAATGCTGCAACCTTCCCTTTTTTAGTTCTGCAACCACCCTGTCGATTAACTGCCTACACTTATTAGTTTCATGACCAAAATCATCATGAAAATCACAAAATTTGGTTTTGTCCTTTTTTGCATAATCGGGTAGTGGTGCTGGAGCTTCGAATGTTTTACACACTGACTCAGTTGCCAATATCTCCTTTGGTGTTTTGCTGAGGTCTTTTATGATTGCATAATTATCGTCGTGGACACTCTTGCTTCTGTAATTGCCACCTCCTCTGCTGTTGTTGTACCGTCGGTACTTATTGTTATTGTTGTAACTTCCGCCTTTGAGAGGGCTATTATTATTATATCTCTTTGCAGACCCAGAGCTCTTGCCCTGATCGCGATGATGATCATCATCATTATTCCTGCCCAGATAGCTTTTTCCGCAATTTTGCGTTATATCTTCTTGCGCCCGCATGTAATCATGTGCTTCCTTTATTGCTTTCGCAAATGTTTGTGGAACTTTCCTTCGCAACCTCTGCCACAAAGACAGGTGATTTTCTGTATCAAGGCAGTGTATAAATCCTGACACCTTTTGGCTTTCTGGTAGATCTGGTATTTTAGCCACTTCCTTTGTGTACCTATCAATAATCTCACCCAAAGATTCTTTGAGTTTTTGCTTTATGTCATGGCATTCCACGTGAGTTCTTCTTCGTGCACGCAGACTATGAAAATTAAGTAGAAACCGAGATCTTAAATCTGCATAACCTGTTATGCTTCTGGGAGTTAAATTGTTGAACCACTCCTGCGCCACTCCTTGCAGCACAATTGGTAGCATGTGACATGCTACCGCGTCTCCCCAATTGTGGGTTCTCGCCGTTCCCTCAAACCTTTGTAGGAAGTCATCATGATCAGACAACCCATCATAGCTTCCTAATGTTAATGGTATTACATGTGCTTCCGGAAAAGGATGATTCGCTATGTGTGCGGCGAACTTTTCTGTAGTTGGAGCCACCTCTAGAGATTGCCTTGCTTTATGCCCTTGCATTACTGCAAACTAGTTTTGCACAAACTCCTGAAATCGCGCTGGCTCATTGAGTGCTTGCGCTAGGTGTGGAGGTGCAACTTGCTGCAATTGTGAAATAAAATTATTCGAGCTGCTTGGCTCCAGCGGATTATAAGGGCACTCCCCTCATCACCCTGGTGTTGAGTTCGCATTAACCCACCTACATTTGGTTGGGGTGGTGCATAGGTCATCTTTACTTGTAGCGGCGCTACTGTAATATACGAACCATCTAGGTTTCTCAAACCCAATCTTCTAATTTCTTCTTGCGCACTTGCCGGGGTAACCCTCAAAGTTTGAGTTCCTGGTTCCACCGTTGTGATAATTGGGATTGTTCCTACATACGTAGTTTTTTCTATTAGCTTGGCACCACTTGGAGGAGAGTCATACCCGTCGTCTGTTTCTTTAGAGCGTATATAGCTCATGCTGGCTGGAGATCCGAAACTTATTTTTTCCAGAGACTTCGTGCGTCCCGTTTTCGTTTCTTTGAAACGTATATAGCTAGTTTCTACCGCTGGAGGCGTATCTTCCCCATCACTCTGCAGCCGTTCACTTTCTGTCCCTGCCGTGATTGGAGGAACCGTTTTTTCAGTCACGGCGCCTGTCAGCCCCGTTAGGATAGCTTCTGTCGAAGGAGGTTTTGACACCTTTTTCCCTTCTACCACAGATGCCTGTTTTGATGTTTGTGCAGGTGTTCGTTGACCTGTAAATGTCTAAAAAGTCGGTTTCGAACCTTTGTTGCCCGCCATTGATCTGAATTAGGTGAATTACCTGAAATTGACCGATTAGTGTGAATAAAAAAAAATATTTTATGGAAAACACAAAAACGAATTATATTCAATATGAATTTCCTTCTTGTTCATGTAACCGGTCCCACGGATGGCGCCAAATGATCAAGCATATTTTCACGGGGTCAAGGTGAACTTACGCTTGAGTGCATAAAGGGGTTTAAGGACTAACAATATTCGAACCTCCGACACTTAGTCGTGGATAACCCATATCGGTATCGTTTCGATTCCGACAGGGTGGCCGATTTGAGAGTCTACCAACAACCTAGCATACGAGGTTGAGTGGTCCAAAGACATGAAGGTTTTATAGTTCGAGACATACCTGAAAGTCTTTAAGATCGTAAGAAGCTTAGTCGTACGATGGAGATTTGTATGTTGTGGTTTACGTATGAGTAAACGAATGAATATATATATATATATATATATATATATATATATATATATATATATATATATTAGGGTTTATGAGTTATGTATTTATAGGCTCATGAATTAGGGTTTCAGTAGAATCTCTTCCCTAATTAAATGTAATCTTATCCCAACTAACTTTCATTATTTAAGGAAAAGAATCTGAATTGATTATACCGTACATTCTTCTAGAATGTACCGGACCCTTATGCAAGTATACGAAACTTGCATCAGATGGTATAGGCGCACAAGGTGCGGCTATACCCGTGCCATATGCCTTACATGGCAGTTTATGTGCGGTTTAGGGATTTGGATGCACAATACGCACAATCTTGCGGATATGCGTATCATTAGTGGTCAAAAGAAATTAATTTACTTAGTGGATTCGAACCCATGACCCCCACTTTTGATGGGTAGAAACTAATCACATTACAACCACACGTGGTTAATGTTTTTCATGCTCGTAATACGTGTGAAATACATGGCCCAACTAGGTTATCCTGTAACCGTTTCAGACCAGTTAGAACTTAGACATACAAGTAAAAAAAATGACAAATAAACACAAAACACAAACATGTGGAAATAGAGAGACGAAGAGAGACTAGTTGATACTCGTTCATCTTGGTTTATATTCTATGCAAATACAAGTAGGGAATAGCGAGCTATGCGTAGTGAAAGTTTTTTCACTTGTGCTTGATTTTCTCTTGTGATCTAAACAATGGGTCAATTCCGCTAGAATTGGTGGGTACAGTTCTGAATACTCAATTTCCAACATTTTATTAGTCTTGTTTCAACTTATTGGTTTGCAAGATTATGAAAACAGTCTGTTTAGATTCCTTTTGTTTAAAAATGTCTCCAAATGAAATATTGGAATTTTGGATGTGAAATAATTATGACAAGTAGCCAACTAGAAATGTCAATAAAATAAATTGTTACATTCCGAATTTCGTTCTCGAGTTTTATTCGCACGTTTACCGTTTTGGCTATAACTCTCTCATAAAAGCTCTAATTGAGGTGATTCAAAAGCCCAAAACTCACAACTCGAAAATGAATGATTTAGGATAAATTATGGGGGCCACCATATATGTACGATGGAGAGCCGTACAAATGCAGTGGACACGCTGTTTTGAATAGCTTTTGCCAAAAGTTGAAATTTGAAAGTGTTAAAGTGCAGCATCATCAAAAGAGGCAACAAAGTCAAATAACCATATTTGATTATTTGACTTATTGGGATCAGATTCTAGCTTCATCATTTCCCAATTTAAAGTCACAAGGGTCAACTAAATGCCAAGAATAACAGCTCAAAAGCTTGCATCGTTCCACATTTGTATTGGGGGTCCCAAGAGCATAATTGGTTTCTACCCACTTGGAGCCTACCCACTTTAGGATTTAGCCGTTATGTGTTTTGTGTATATAACACTTAGTAGTATGGAAACTAGAAATCAATTCAGCTTGTATAACATTCATTTATCATACAAACGATCAATTTCTTACAAATATCATGGTATCAGAGCTAACGGTGTAGATCCTTGATCTTAACACTCGTTTTTTCTGCCTCAAATCATTTACCATTAAGGGTTGCCATGTCTTTCGAAGGTAACCCAGTCAATTCAAGCTCAACAGACAGCACCCAAAACCCACAAAATCATGATTTATCAAGTCAGCTTGCTGATTTCTTAAAAATCAGCCTTCAAACACAACCAAAACTGTCAGAGAGCTTAAAAATCAATTTGAGTTTATCAAGTCAGAATTATACACTTTGGTCCAGGATGATTAAGGTGGCCATAGGAGGAAAATCAAAAAACCTCCTTAAACAACTTACATCAAGTCCACCAGAAAGTGACGATCCAAACTTTGAAAAATGGGAACAAGATGATCTTGTTATTTTTTCATGGCTTATCTAGAACATAGAGCCTAACCTCGCAAGTAACTTGACTGAGTTTCCCACAGCCAAGGCATTGTGGGATGCCCTATTCACCACTTACAGCAGTGGCAAAGATAAGCTTCAAAATTTTGACCTCCATGTTAAAGCAAACGATATGAAACAACTTAACATGTCACTCTCAGATTTATGGATCACGATGCAAGGGATTTGGGGAGAAATAGATCGAAGAGATCCTAATCCCATGAAATGTTCCACTGACATCGTGACCTACAATCAAATAAGAGCTGAGCAAAAATTGTTTCAATTTTTAAATGCACTCGATCAACAACATGATACTATAAAGAGAGAACTGTTAAGATTAGAGCCTTTACCAATAGCAGAAGAAGCATACGCAGCTGTGATAAAAGAAATTGCACACCAGATGATTTTAGGGCAAACCAACACAGCAAGTCAAAGTCAGAATCATGGAGTGGGTGTCGGATTAGCAGCCGCCAACAAAACTGGAGGATTAGGGCTTGCTGCAAAACCCAATTGGCATCCACCATCCAAATTCGACAAATCCAAGCTGAAGTGTGCAAGGTGTGGCAAATCTAGTCACACCATCGAACAATGCTTCGAAATTAAAGGGTATCCTGAATGGTGGAAAAAATCGGGCAAAGGCAAAGCATCGACGGCAGCGGCGGCCGATGAAACCACCACCACCACCACCGATCCTGGATTCGGCGGTATTGCTACCACCTCAACACCTATCGGTACAAAATTCCTCTATTCTCTATTTTCAAAAAATAGGGTTTGTGAATCGATAAATGTAAATGTAGAACACGAGAACCAGGGACATGGGATACATAAACAAGTAAACAAATTATATGGGAAAAATAAACATTTAAATATGGGAAAGGTAAACAAATTAGATAGAAAAGGTAAACATGTGAACCCACTTGGGAAGAATAAACAATTAAATAAGATTAAAGTGGAAACAAATCGGTGGGATATACATGTGAACTCACATGGGAAAAATAATAAACATTTAAATAAAATTAAAGGGATAAAAAACCGATGGGAAAGGTCTAGTACACAGGCCAACCTAAATGGGCTTAATGAAAAGCCTACTATGAGAATGGGGTGCAAGATGGATGGGTTTCAGCTGAATAAAAAGTCCACTAAGGGTGTGAGGTGGGCTGTTTTTAAAAGGCCAGCAAATAATCCTATTAATACTACAAATGGGCCAGCCTGTTCTAAATTACATATGAGTCCAAAAAATATAAATAACTTTAAACCCGGGTCCGTTATTCCTTGTCAAAATACATATTCAGTCTTAGCAAAAATACAAAGTGATTTTGAAAATCCTCCTAAAGCCAACGTTGTGTCAAACAATTTAAAAACCACGTCATGGATATTTGATTGTGGGGCAACAGACACTATGACATTTGATGAAAAAGATATTGTTTTTAAAACTAAACCTAGGAAAAATAAAGTACAAACGGCAAACGGTGAAATTGTCCAAGTTAAAAGTGGCAGTACTATCGAAATTTCACCAACTATTAAACTACCTAATTGTCTATATATTCCAGCTTTATCTCATAAGCTGCTATCGATAAGTCATGTTACAAAAGAATTAAACTGTAAAGTTCTGATGTATCCGACTTTCTGCATCTTGCAGGACATTCGGACAGGACTGTTGATTGGGCGTGGCACTGAAAAAGGGGGGTTATACTATGTTGACGAGGTTTCTCAACAAGGTACCGTGTCACTTGCTCACGGAACTCCTACGAGGGAAGCCTGATTATGGCATAGAAGATTGGGTCATCCATCAGCTGGATATTTACATGCTTTATTTCCTAGTTTGTTTCCGTCAAATGTTGTTTTAAATTGTGAAACATGTATATTGGCCAAAAGCCACCGTAGTACATTTAAACCTAGTAATACTAGAAAAGATGTACCTTTTTCTCTAATTCATTCTGATGTGTGGGGTCCAGCTCTAGTTATTGGGGGAGGAAATTTGCGGTATTTTGTCCTTTTTATTGACGATCACACAAGAATGACATGGATTTATTTCTTAACACACAAATCCGAAGTTTTTGAGAAATTCACTCACTTTTATAAAATGGTTCAAACTCAATTTAATAAAAATATACAAATCTTACGATATGATAATGGGGGTGAGTTTGTCAATTCCTCCATGAAACTTTTTTGCGAACAAAATGGGATTATTCACCAAACCTCTTGTGCTCATACTCCCGAACAAAACGGAGTAGCTAAACGCAAAAACAGACTACTTTTAGAAATGTTGAGAGCCTTATTAATTGAATCTAAAGTTCCAAAGGGTTTCTGGCCTGAAGCCCTAGCTTCCGCGACATATCTTATTAATCGGTTACCTACTAAGATTTTGGGCATAAACACCCCTAGAGATACTTTGTCTCAATTCCACACTCTACCAACCTCATTGAACATTGAACCACGGATAATCGGGTGTTCTGTCTTTGTTCATATTTCAAAGACTGAACGCACTAAACTTGACCCGTGTGCCGAAAAGTGTGTTATGGTTGGTTATGGCATAAATCAAAAAGGGTATCGGTGTTATAGTCGTAGGAAACGTCATGTCCTCACTACAATGAACTGCAACTTTATAGAAACCGAATACTTTTATAATACCCAACTCACGAGTGAGGGGGAGAAAGAGGATAATGACACTCTCAGTTGGATAACCTGGATACCCAAGTCTGACAATATTCAAACACCAACACCCAATCTTGATACAAATCTTGACTCTGTAATCACTAAAATCATGATACAAATCTTGATCCTGAACCACCCAATCTTGATACAAATCTTGACTCTGAATCACCAAATCCTGATACAAATCTTGATCCTGAATCTTCAAACATTGAACCAAATGAAATCCAGTCAAATAATGAACAAGGAGAACATAATAGTCCGACTTCTGCTGAAACTACAGAAAGATATGTCCTACCACAGAGAGTTAACAGAGGGGTACCACCAAAGAGATACTCTCCAGAGAAAGAAGCTCAAAGATCAAGATATCCAATGGCTAATATTGCACAAGGAAATCTATCTAGTGAAGCACAGAAATTCAAATCTGCGTTATACTCCGAAGAAATTCCAGCTACTTTTGATCAAGC
This sequence comes from Rutidosis leptorrhynchoides, assembly GCF_046630445.1. NCBI lineage: Eukaryota > Viridiplantae > Streptophyta > Magnoliopsida > Asterales > Asteraceae > Rutidosis > Rutidosis leptorrhynchoides. Next base: position 95,827,449 of record NC_092334.1, on the reverse strand, counting down.
AATGAAATCCAACAAATGGAGACAAGCGATGAAAGAAGAAATAGAAGCACTTAAGAAAAATGATACATGGGAGAAGTGTACCATTCCTCAAGGAAAAAAACCCGTAGGGTGCCGATGGGTATTTACAATAAAACGCAAACCAGATGGCACCGTTGAGCGATATAAAGCTCGTCTTGTTGCCAAAGGGTACACTCAGACCTATGGAATAGATTATTCTGAGACTTTCTCCCCGGTGGCAAAGATTGATACTATCAGAGTTATTTTCTCTATCGCCGCAAATGAAGACTGGCCGCTTCACTAATTTGATGTAAAGAATGCTTTCCTTCATGGTAAATTAAAAAAAGAAGTGTACATGGAAGCTCCACCTGGATTTGCGGGAAACTTCAAAAATAGGGAAGTTTGTCGACTTAGAAAATATTTATATGGGTTAAAACAATCTCCACGGGCATGGTTTGGGAAATTTATGTTATTTATGAAAAATATGTTTTCAAACAAAGTAACTCGGATCATACTCTATTTTTAAAACGAAAAGGAAACCTAATCACATGTTTAATAATTTATGTTGATGATATGATAATGACAGGAAATGATAAAGAAGAAATTTCTACTTTAAAATCAAACTTGTTTAAAGAATTTGAAATGAAAGACTTAGGTAAACTCAAATATTTCTTAGGGATTGAAGTATTAAGATCCCAACAGGGAATATTTATTTGCCAAAAGAAATACACTCTTGATTTCCTCGCAGAGACATGTATGATTGACTGTAAACCTGCCGGCACTCCTATGATTCCAAACCAAAAGCTGTATATGGAAGATGAAGCTGATCTTGCTGATAAAGGACAGTATCAAAGGATGGTGGGAAAACTCATCTACCTTTGCTCATAATCGACCAGATATAGCGCATGCAGTAGGAGTTGTGAGTCAATTCATGCATCAACCACAAGTTCACCATATGGAAGCTGTAATGAGAATCATCAGATACTTAAAGAAGACAGCGGACCATGGAGTTGTTTTTAAAGGGAATGGACATCTAAAGACTCAAATATATACTGATGCAAGTTGGGCTGGAGAAAAAGGGGATAGGAAATCTACATCCGGATTCTTCACACTCGTCGGAGGTAACTTAGTAGCATGGAGAAGTAAGAAACAAAAAGTTGTAGCACTTTCAAATGCTGAGTCAGAGTTCAGAGGAATAGAAAAAGGGGTAGTCGAAGCACTATGGATCAAGAAGTTGTTAACAGAGATTGGTTTTCCACCAAAGGAAGCTATTCAAATCTTCTGTGATAATGAAGCAGCGATTGCCATCTCAGAAAACCCTGTTCAGCATGACCGTATCAAACACGTAGAAATAGATCGACATTTTATCCGTGAAAAATTAGATGGTGAAATTATTTCTCTCCCATCCATCAGATCAGAAGACCAATTAGCTGATATCCTCACCAAATCCGTCAATGGGAGATTATTCAGTGAAGTTCTTAGCAAGTTGAATATTGGAAACCCCACTGTTCAACTTGATGGGGAGTGTTAAAGTGCAGCATCATCAAAAGAAGCAACAAAGTCAAATAACCATATTTGGTTATTTGACTTATTGGGATCAGATTCTAGCTTCATCATTTCCCAGTTTAAAGTCACAAGGGTCAACTAAATGCCAAGAATAACAGCTCAAAAGCTTGCATCGTTCCACATTTGTATTTGGGGTCCCAAGAGCATAATTGGTTTCTACCCACTTGGAGCCTACACACTTTAGGATTTAGCCGTTATGTGTTTGTGTATATAACACTTAGTAGTATGGAAACTAGAAATCAATTCAGCTTGTATAACATTCATTTATCATACAAACGATCAATTTCTTACAAATATCAGAAAGGCGTGAATTGAGAATATGCATGGCATCATTTTAATTCCTAAAATACGGATTTTATTTCATAAACAACAACCGGGCCGTCCCGTTAATTTTATGGGTCCTGTTCGAAAAATAAAAGTGGACCTTTTGTATACAAAAATTATTCTTATATAACATAATACTAAGGTTCGACAATTAAGTATTGGAGCATGAACGTGGAGTATTGGAGCATACTATTGGATTACGGAGTATTCGACATTGATTGTGTATCTTATTTTTCGAATTTTCTTTTTGTTTTTTAACAAATGGATCAAAATATGTAAAAATGAGCCTATATGTATAATGTTAGGTTATTTTTTAGGGGCCCTTATAGTTGTTTGGCCCTGTGCGACCGCACGGCTTGCACGCCTCAATATCCGGCCCTGAACAACAAGTAATCATCCACACACTTCTCTATAATTGTGTGTGTTCTTGAGAAGAAGAATCAAAGAGAAATAGAGAAGAATAAGAGCTTGTATTTAAAAGATCGTTGGGTTTGATCATCAAAGAAGAAGAAGGCCCTAACCTTCAACATTCTCGACTTTGGTAAAGTTTTAACCCTTTTTGATTTTGTATTGTTTAGGGCTTATAGATGAATTTGGGGGTTTTGAGTGGAAGTAACCCATGGTAAGTTAAATATCACTAGTGTCATGTTTTATATGTAAATCATGTGTGAATTGTATGTAGATGGATTTTGGATATGTAAGAAAGGTCGATCAAAGACTTAATGAAGTTAGTAAACCTAACAACATGAGTTGACACTATTTGAGGTTAAAAGTAACGAAAATGGCATGTATGATAGACTTTAATATTGTTGATTTAAGGCTAGACATAAAAAGATTATAGTAAATGGTAGTGAAAGAGATGAAACGAATAAAGTTGGTTGAGATTGATATGATATCATCCTTTTGAGCCTGCTTAACGATTTGTGTGTGTAAAAGAGGTTAAATCTCATGTACTGGAATGGTTTTGGTGGATCATGTATGATATGGATTAGTTATGTGGTAATTGATATGTGATTATATGTATGTATGTATGATGAATAGGTTAATCGCATAACTTGGATTGCTTGGATTAGATTATTTTTTTGTTATTGATTATCTTGTAACCAAGTGAGGTGGGTACATGTATATATATATAGGTGCATGCGGATCAGGCGTCTTGGAAGCTCGTGTAGATTATTGAGTTGTAGATATGTCAGTGTGACATTGGTTACCTACTTATCGCTATAGACGTAATATAATAGTGAATACTGATCTAACTTTTAATAATGGGTAAATATCATTAAATGGTAACATATTTACCTCAATTTCTTATTTTATATAATATATGTTTATTTCAATGTTTAAATGATTGTTTTATCAAATGTTAATCAATAACAGGGGTATCGTTACTTTTAAGTTAAAACTCTGTTAAAAATTAACGATACTACATCTTTTTAAGTAAATCATATGCAAACCTGATCATTGTCACTTATCTGAGGATATAGAACACCTCGTGAGTGATGATTTTTACGAACTAGATATTTACTTAATTTTCATTATGTTTGTAATATGATCGTAGAAAATTAACGGCACACGTATGTGCCAATTATCAGGCTTGCATATGTTCGTTATTCATATGTAAGTGTCAATGATTAGTATTGCATATGATATACTTAAAAAATGAAGTATCATTAATTTTTTGACGGACATCTAACTTGAAAGTAACGATACTACACTTTTTGATTAACATTTGATAAAAAGATCCTTTAAACGTCAAAATAAACATAGATGGCCTAAAATAAGAAATTGAGATAAAAATGTTACTTTTTAATGGAATTCCCCCTTTAATAATTGTTCCTTAAAATTTTATTTAAATGAATAAAGAGAAAAATTAACTTTTAAGCTTAACAACTAATATATCGTCATTGATCAATCCTAGATTAAATGCAAGATTTAATCCAGGAATTGAGTGCAATGAGGGGTGGATGGTGGTGTTGATAATGTTTTTGGAACCTTATGATCGTCTTTCACTTAGATTCAAGTGATCAATCACCGTGTCCCGAACTTGATTGCATTACCTTAACTGAATTATGATTGATATTTGGGCGTAGTCACAAGTGAATCACAAAGAGCCAGAGCAATTTCACAAAATCAACAACCTAAAGTGAGAGGTCAAGTTACTTATTTATAGGTTTAGAATCTTCGCGGAACCAATGTTAGCGCATACTTTATGGATCCGCAATGTTTATGCGGGACACTTTCGCAACGTTAAGTTTATGCGGGCTTCCGCAGTGCAATAGCGTAGTGCGCAGTTGTTGTTTGTTTGCACGGTTCCTGTTTGTACTTGTATTTGCATTGCCTTTTGCACTTAAAATATGCATATACATGCATGTGTATATGATCAAGTCCCTCAGTTTATTGTGTTATATTTAAGCAGAAAATATAACATAATAAACTCTAAAAAATGTAGTTTAAATAAGTTTTTTCAAACGTTCCGCAAAAATATATCCGTTACGCGTAAAATCATGCACATGACAGACTATTCTCGTCCCATCAGTAATTATTTTTTCAGCCGCAGCGTTTGGCTGTGTTCCTTCATTAGAGGCATTATTTCCAGATGATTTAGCGAGCAAATCTTTCGTTTGTTTGCTTATCTCAGGACTTGTTTGAAAATCAAATGCCATCGAAGTTCTAAAATCGCAGACATCTGATGTGTTATTGCTCTTCTTCTTATTATGCGTCGTCATTTGAATTTAATGTCTTTAATCAGACATGTAAACCTTCAATTCATTAAACAAAAACTTGATTAAAATTGAATTCCGAATTAAATCAATCGATTATGCGAAGTAAATTTATCGAATTCATTTCTAATTCGTGTCCCACGGATGGCGCCAATTGATCAATCCTAGATTAGTGATAATCCTAAAAACGAACATATATTTCATAGCATTATCCCTCAAGAAAGACAAGCTTTTAGTTGCAATAGTTCTATTTACAAGTGATATTCGTTTAAATAATAAAAGGTGAAGACAAAAGACAGATTCGACGAATTGAAGACGCAAACGACCAAAAAGCTCAAAAGTACAAAGTACAATCAAAGTGGTTCAAATTATTGATGAGAAACGTCTCAAAATTACAAGAGTACAAGACGCGAAACTCAAAATACAAGATATTAAATTGTACGCAAGGACGTTCGAAAATCCGGAACCGGGACCAGAGTCAACTCTCAACGCTCGACGCAACGGACTAAAAATTACAAGTCAACTATGCATATAAATATAATATAATATATAAATAATTCTTAAAATTATTTATATATTATATATATATTTAATTAAACCGTCGGCAAGAAGAAAACAACCAAATGTGAGCTGTCCCAGCTGACCATGCGATCGCATGACCAGGAAGAAGGAATTTCATGTAGTCGCATGACCCAAAAAGTGAGGCCACATTGCTATAAATTTCGCAGTTTCAGTCGAATGTAAACACATCTTTTTCTTTCTCCATCTCTCACGTATATATATATATATATATATATATATATATATATATATATATATATATATATATATATATATATATAATTTTAATTTTAATTTTAATTTTAATAATAATAAGGGTATGTTAGCGAATGTTGTAAGGGTGTAAGTCGAAATTCTGTCCGTGTAACGCTACGCTATTTTTAATCATTGTAAGTTATGTTCAACCTTTTTAAATTAATGTCTCGTAGCTAAGTTATTATTATGCTTATTTAAGCCGAAGTATTCGTGATGTTGGACTAAATATTTAAGACGGGGTAATTGGGCTTTGAACCATAATTGGGGTTTGGACAAAAGAACGACACTTGTGGAAATTAGAGTTTAGGCTATTAATGGGATTTATATTTGTTTAATTAAATGATAGTTTGTTAATTTAATATAAATATTTACAATTGGACGTACCTATAAATAACCATATACACTCGATCGGACACAATGGGCGGGATATTTATAAGTACTAATAATCGTTCATTTAACCGGACACGGGAATGGATTAATAGTCAATGGACTTATTAAAACAGGGGTGAATTATATACAAGGACACTTGGTGTAATTATAGTTTAAGTCCCCAATTAGTTGGAATATTTGACTTCGGATATAAGGATAATATTGACGAGGACACTCGAACTTTATATTTATGACTGATGGACTGTTATGGACAAAAACCAGATGGACATATTGAATAATCCAGGATAAAGGACAATTAACCCATGGGAATAAACTAAAATCTGTGAAGACCCGTCCTAATCCATCCGGACGAAGTCCATATCGATTATAAACGATCCACAACAATTGGTTACATCGCGAGGTACTTGACCTCTATATGATACATTTTACAAACATTGCATTCGATTTTAAAAGACAATCTTTCTTTACAACGAAAGTTGACGACATGCATACCATTTCATAATATATCCAACTATAATTGACTTAATAATAATCTTGTTGAACTCGACGACTCGAATGCAACGTCTTTTGAAATATGCCATGAATGACTCCAAGTAATGTCATTAAAATGAGCAAATGCACAGCGGAAGATTTCTTTCGTACCTGAGAATAAACATGCTTTCAAGTGTCAACCAAAAGGTTGGTGAGTTCATTAGTTTAACATAAATAATCATTTTATAATTTTAATAGACCATAAGATTTCATATATCCATTTCTCAATAACATACGTCCCATGCATAGAGACAAAAATATCATTCATATGGATTGAACACCTGGTAATCGACATTAACAATATGCATATTAGAATATCCCCATCATTCCGGGATCCTCCTTCGGACATTATATAAATTTCAAAGTACTAAAACATCCGGTACTTTGGATGGGGCTTGTTGGGCCCGATAGATCTATCTTTAGGATTCGCGTCAATTAGGGTGTCTGTTCCCTAATTCTTAGATTACCAGACTAAATAAAAAAGGGCATATTCGATTTCGAGAATTCAACCATAGAATGTAGTTTCACGTACTTGTGTCTATTTCGTCAAACATTTATAAAAGCGCATGTATTCTCAGTCCCAAAAATATATATTATAAAAGCATTTAAAAAGGGAGTAATGAAACTCACCTAATGTATTTTGTAGTAAAAATACATATGACGACATTGAACAACTGAACAAAACAGGGTTGGCCTCGGATTCACGAACCTATATCATTTATATATATATTAACACATATAATTGTAATCGAACAAATTTCTATATAACTATTAGTGTTATTATAATATGTTAGTATAAATTATAACTTAATGTTATATACATGTAAAAATGTTTAATATCTATATATTTTGTTATATTGATATATCTATATATATATAAAAAGAAAATTATTAGTTTGTTATATATAATTATTTATATAACTAATATTAATATGTTTGATTTATGGTATATAAACTATTATTATAATTATAATATATGTATTAAGTATATTTTAAGTATAAAATACTTATTTGTAGCAAAAGTGATAGTTTTCGATAATAATGACTTACTAATAATAATAATCTCTTTGATATTGAAAATACTGATTATAATGACTTTATTGCTAGAATGATACTTTTGTTAATAATAATAATAATAATAGTAAAACTACTAATTGCAAAAAAAAAATGATATTAATACTACTAATATTAGCGAAAATAATAATAGTTTGTATTATTTTTATAGTAACAATAATAATAACCCCAATCACAATTATAATAATATTAGTAGTCCTAAAATGACAATTCAATAATAAGAATAACATTATTACTACTTGTAGCGATAATAATAATAATTGGTATATCACTTATTATGATACTAATAGTAATTATTATAATACTTCAAATAATAATAATAATAATAATAATAATAATAATAATAATAATAATAATGATAACTAATACTTGCATGACAAATTTATAATAATAGATACATTAATAATGTTAATAATAATAATAACGGTTTTAATACTTATAACTACGATAATAATAATAATAATAATAAGTGTTATAACACTAATAATACTAATAATATCAATAACAATAACAATAATAATAATCCTAGTAATATCATTAATAATTATGACAATATAAATGATAATCAAAATAATAATAATAATAATAATAAATATAAGAATTACCTTAAAAGGCTTAACAAAAGAACCAAATCGTCAGAGTCGGGACTCGAACCCGCGACCACTCGCAAACCCGAATACACCCTAACCATTGGACTGCCGTCCCTTTTCTGTTTTATAACACAATCAGAACATATATAACCCGATATAATTATGTGCCTTCTTTTTCTTCTTCTCCACAAAACAAACGACCCAAAATCAATTTTATCTTGTCATTTAATACAGAAATCAATTTTAAGAATTTATGTATAATACAAAACATCTATTTGAACTTTATTAGATTAAAAAAAAATTATATAGAAGTATATACAGCGGCTGCAGTCGCGGCTGCAATACAGAAAAAAAAATTTGATTTCACTTTCAAACGCGTTTTAGACAAATGTTATAACACGAATTGGTTTGTAAAACATTCGTAGAAACTAGTGGAACCATCAATTTAACTGGAATCCTCAAAACAACTTCGAATTTTACAAAGAACAATTTAGTTGACTTTTACTTCTAAAACTTTGACTCCAAAATTCAGGATCGATATAAAGATTTGAGAGTTGTGACTTTACAGATAGTTTCAAAAGAAGATTTCTAATCTATCTGCATTTTTATATTTTCTAATTGATTCAAAATCAAAATATGAAGAAATTCCTCACCTACAGAGGTTTCGTTGAAAAATAGAAAGAAAAAAAATGTAAAGCATTTCTCTCTTTAAATCAATTTGCAGAAGTGGGTTATCAGCTGTTGTTTGAAAGATTGATTCAAAAAAAAAAAAAATTTATTAAGGTCTCGTGGTAGGGTTCTCTCTTCACGGATATAACAGAAAGATATGGATAATAAGAAGAAAACAAAAAAATTCAGATAGTGATATACTAATAATTACGCGTATGTATCTGTTTTTATATAATACCTATAATTAGTCTTTATTATTTATATATATATATATATATATATATATATATATATATATATATATATATATATATATATATATATATATAGTCTTTATTATTTATATATATATATATATATATATATATATATATATATATATATATATATATATATATAAATTATCTGTATTTGTATATTTGTATTTATATATTATAATTAATCTTATTACTTAACAAATATAACAATAATAATATTACTCTTAATATTATAACTAATAAAATTTCTTTAATAATATCCTAGTAGTAATAATATTATTATTAATGATAATAATAATATGAATAACTATAACAATTTATATGTACATCTCTCATATTTATATATCATATATAGTAATACTAATAATACTGATATTAATATTAATATCGACAATCATGAAATAATAATAATAAGATTAGTATAACAACTATATTTATCATTATATTTAAATTAGATATATCAATATTACCTATTATTATTTATGTAACATATTATATATATTAAATAATATCAAATATTCCATATTTAATATTTTTATATTTTATATATATATATATATATATATATATATATATATATATATATATATATATTATAATATGCATACAATTAATACTTATGTATATTAATCCTATATATATGTGTATATGTTTATATATTTATATATTTCAACTACTTCATATTTAATCATATTTTAAATATCAAGTTTAAGTTTTCTTTCTAAATCACATTCTAGTTTATTAATATTTGTAATTCATAATATATAATTATTTGCCTATATATTTATTTATACAGTAAAACCTCTATAATTTAATACTCGATAAATTAATAACCTCGATAAAATTAATAATTTATCCGGTCCCAACTTGGGACCAGTACAAAATTGGACCTCAATCGATAAAATAATAAGATAATAATTTTTTTGAAATTCCAATGTAAATATATTAGTCCCAGCGAAACTATAAATTAATAATTACTAAATATATTCCAAAATTCTATGATTTTCTAGTAGAAAATAAATGAATCTATAGTTAATTGTTTTTGTTTTTACTTTTTAACTTCAAATCTATATTGATCAATCTAGATCTATGCACACTGAATTTGAAAAGATCAGGTTACCAAAAAAATTTGACAAGATCATTAATGTGTGAATGTACGTATATTGGAATTTTGAAGGTTCTTGTTTATGTTGTATTCAAATAGGTAAAGTGAACGGTCATAGTAATTCGAATGTCGATACATCAATTTGAGCGTTATTCACAAATATAAGCCAATTTATTAAATTAATAATTTATTAATTTATCGATATAATAATATCTCGCTAAATTAATAAAATATCTCGGTCCCAACATTATTAATTTATAGAGGTTTTACTGTATATACATTTCTATTTGCAATTAATGGTTCGTGAATCGTCGAGCATAGTCAAAGGTTATTTGATTACATGAATATAGATTTCAAACTTTCGAGACTCAACATTACCGATTTTTCTTATCGTGTCGGGAACATATAAAGATTAAAGTTTAAATTTGATCGGAAATTCTCGGGTCACTACAGTACCTACCCGTTAAAGAAATTTCATCCCGAAATTTGAGTGAGGTCGTTATGGCTAACAATAAGAATGTTTTCATGACGAATATGAGCTGATCAAAAGAGTTTTATCATCATTGAGTAATATGGATAAAACAATTTGATTATTTGAAGAGTACGAATGAAGCTATCACAAAAGATTGAGATAGAGATTTAACTTTTGACGTAGTCATGATTGAATTTAGAAAATAAGGTGTTTCTTTACTTTTGACGTTGTCTTGGTGGAATTCCGGAATTCCAGGGATTTAAAAGAAAATCTTCGAAATCTATAAGATTTGATTCTTCGGCGAATAAGGAAATTAAGATCTCTCTAATTAAATGCGGAGATCTTTCTTGCTTCCTCTATCAGACATTTTACTATAAATTAACTTCTCCCGTTCCATTACTTTTACCATTCCTATACTCAATTCCCAAATTCAAAAGATTGAACAAACACTTAATCCAGTTCAAATCCTTGTTCTCACCCTTACTATTGTAACAATCATTCTCCTTTTTCCAACTTCCACCTGACAAATCTGTTTACTTCTACTTTTACCTTGGGGGGATACTATTCTTAATTCTACCGTATCTTTATATTGCTATTCGTATTAATATCCCCGATTTGAAATCTTCCGTGTTGTTATTGGGTTTTATATTTTCTCTTATATTTTAGAATACCTGTTTCCATCTTCTATAATCATTGTTATTCACAGTTAATGCTCTCTCTGATTTGCTGCGATTTATACCCATTTTCTATCTCGGAGCTTCATGCTTATGTTTTCTTTTTGCAAGTAACGGTCCAGAATTCATAGGTGTGGAGTTTCGAATGAGCTTAATGTTCTAAACAAGAAAGAATGTATTATCACGATTTGATTTGTCAAATTACCAGAATCACTGAGAATAGAACCATCAAGAATATATTTTCTTGATATGTTCAGAAGTTAATCAGAATAAAAGAGTTATGTAACATGACACATGATGACGTTATAATCTGTGAATCATCATGTTCCATTTAGAAACTCAGCATGACTTACTGTAATATAATCACGTTGATCAAGTGTCATTATATTATACTAATTCATGCATCAGTTCCCAACATTACTTCAATAATATTCATATTTTAATCTCGAAAGTTTACAGAATATAGAAACTAGCAGTTTCTATATGATGTAACACTGATAGCACGAAGAGATTATTGATTTCAGATAAGAATAATTAAAAAAAAATATCTTCAGAAATATGGAGGATATTTATAATGATAGATACGATGATATCTTGAAATTTCTAATATCGAAGGATGATAAAAACTATTGTCTGCAAGGGTTTAGAGTAAGGAGCAAGATATTCACTAAAGACTTTAGCAGATATTGAATCATTTGGATTCTTTGAAGTCAAGCTTATTCTTTGTGATTTGTCCACGGCTTTCTTCATAGTTTCGCATAATCTGTTTTTCGGTACTAAATTTTCTATTGAATGTTTCCAATATGATGATACACAGAAAGCACGAGGAGGTATATAATTTCGGACGAGAATATTTATGAAAATATCCACAGAAATATCGAAGATATTGATGATGATATTTTGGAATTTCTAAGTTCGATGGTTGATGGAGAAAGATTTTCCGCAAGATTTTAACATGAGTACGGAGCAATATATTCTCTAAAGATTTCAACGGATCTAGATTTATCTGGGTTCTATGAATTTAGGGTATGTTACTTGTATTTCTCCTTGGTTTCCTTTATGGTTAGCTCAATCCGCTTTCCAGTTCCAACTTTTCTGAGCTTTTTCAACATACTAATCTTTATCATCAAACTTTCGATGATTATGGTCGTTTACGGTTATCTACAGTTTCTACTGCTTCATTCAGATTTTTCAACATTCAGAGTATTGATTTGTGACTGAGTGTTTTTCAGAATTTCAGAATGAGAGATCATAATTCTAAGAGATAAATGTCATACATATAACTGTTGATGTAGATATGCTGTGAGTTTTCAAAGTACTGATTGCTGATTCCCGGTAATTGTTATGGCAGTTCTTGTTACAAGATGCGGATGAGTATATGATAGGGTTTCAATGAAGAAATATAATGATTTATCAGAGAGATTTAAACCAAGAAGCAACGAGGTTGCTGGTACGTCTGCTAGTAATATGGTAAAATATGGAAGGTTCCCCGGTAACAATAAAAGAACATACATAATAATCAAGGTGATAATAAGGTTGTTTCGAACGAAAAGTCGAAGTTGATTTGCTGAAGCTGTGACAAAATTTGCTACTTTGAAAAGAGATCGCAAAGTTATTTTTGCTAATAAATGCCAAAGGATCTGACGCGGCTACGTGTTAAACTTTTACTCAGTTGCCGAGAGTTTCCAGGTGCATAACTAAATGCATAAATCTTTCCCTCCGTAGATGAAGTGCGGTTGGTTCATCCTCTCGATTGAGGTATTTTCAAGAATCATGAAAGGTTTGAACGCAGAATGTAATCGTGAAGATACAAATGAGGTTTAAGATGAATTCAAGTGGCAAACTTGAAGAATTGTTTAGTTTCATATATTATAATCAATATTGATGTTTTAGCAGAGTAGTATATAAAATAGCTTATATTTTTGCAGAAAATACTATTAAATACGATACAATTTTACACAAGATATTTATTTATTTATAGAATGGATATACTTAAACCTTGCTACAACACTTATAGGCAGTGTACCTAATCGTACAGTAGTGTAGTTTTTAGTAAGTCCGGTTCGTTCCACAGGGAATCTTTTTAAACAAAGCTTAACGCTATATTAGTTTACTTTTATAAAAATACAAATATATATATATATATATATATAAGTAATATTATTATTATAAAGGGGGTTTTTACCGTTTAATGACCGGTTTGTCGATTTTAAAATTTTAGTCGCAGTTAAAACCAAATGTAAAATATTAAAAATAAATACAAGACTTAAATTAAAGCATAAAGTAAATAACGGTAATGAAGTTGCGATTAATAAAAATGCGATAAAATAAACTTGCAATAATTAAAAGTGCAAGTAAATATAATAACAATAAATAAAAATGCGATAATTAGAAGTGCAATTAAATATAAAATAAAGGAAATTAAATATGAAATAAAAGAATTATGCTTATTTAAACTTCCGTAATCATGATGTTTGACGTGTTGATTTTAGTTTTATGCCCATGGGTTAATTGTCCTTTGTCCTGGATTATTTAATATGTCCGTCTGGTTTTTGTCCATAACAGTCCATCAGTCATAAATATAAAGTGCGAGTGTCCTCGTCAAATTATTCTTATACCCGAAGTTAAATATTCCAACTAATTGGGGACTTAAACTGTAACAAGATTTTAATACTTTGTTTAATAATTACACCAGGATGTCGACTGAGTGTAACCCAAGGTTTTAATATTTTGTTATCAATTATACCAAGTGTCCTTGTACATAATTTCACCCCTGTTTTAATTATTCTAGTGACTATTAATCCATTCCCGTGTCCGGTTAAATGAACGATTATTCGTACATATAAATACCCCGCCCATCGTGTCCGATTGAGTGTATATGGTAATTTATAGGGACGCCCAATTGTAAATCTTTATATTAACATTAACAAACTATCATTTAGTTAAACAAATATAAAGCCCATTAATAGCTCATAGTCTAATTTCCACAAGTGTCGTTCTTTTGTCCAAACCCCAATTATGGTACAAAGCCCAATTACCCAATTTTAGTAATTAGCCCAACATCATGATTACTTCGTTTTAAATAAGCATAATAATAATTTAGCTACGAGACATTAATGTAAAAAGGTTGAACATAACTTACAATGATTAAAAATAGCGTAGCGTTACACGGACAGAATTTTGACTTACACCCTTACAACATTCGCTAACATACCCTTATTATTAGAATTATAATTAAAATTAAAATATAAATTATAAATATATATATATATTTTACGTATGAATGAGGAGAAGAAGAAAAAGATTATTTTTTACGATCAGAATGCGCGAGCTTTATAGGGAGTTTCTGAAATTGGGGTTCCGCGACTCGCGGCCATTTTGGCCTTCAAACTCCGCGAGTCGCGGAGTTTACTTTTACAGCTCACACAAGCTTGGCTCTTTGTTTACCGACGGTTTTAAATATAAATATAATATATTAAATAATTATAAGAATTATTTAAATATTATATAATATTTATGTGCATAGTTGACTTGTAATTTTTAGTCCGTTGCGTCGAGCGTTGAGAGTTGACTCTGGTCCCGGTTCCGGATTTTCGAACGTCCTTGCGTACAATTTAATATCTTGTACTTTGCGTTTTGATTCTTGTACTCTTGTAATTTCGAGACGTTTCTTATCAATAATTGGAACTTCTTTGATTGTCTTTTGTACTTTTGAGCTTTTTGGTCGTTTGCGTCTTCAATTCGTCGAATCTGTCTTTTGTCTTCACCTTTTATTATTTAAACGAATATCACTTGTAAATAGAACAATTGCAACTAAAAGCTTGTCTTTCTTGAGGAATAATGCTATGAAATATATGTTCATTTTTAGCATTATCAAATATTCCCACACTTGAGCGTTGCTTGTCCTCAAGCAATATTGTCTTGAAATACTAGAATCACTTCTTTATTCTTCACACTTTGTACATCAGTGATTTCTATACGGCGGTATAAACAATGGTAGTAACGATATGGTTTACAGTCCCACATGACTATAAAAATTTAGATCCATTAAGGAAATTGGATCTTTATGAAAACATTTGATCTTTTGAAAATTAAATCTAGTTTTTACCCTAGATAAGTTTTCCGGAATAACCCTTTACCGGTGTTTGTAAAATATTTTTGTGGGTTTGGTGGGTTTCAGATTTGAAAATTTTAGCTCAAAACTTATGGTTTTGTGTCACCCACTTGCTAACCTTGTATTTGGAAAGCAACACGTCCAGTTTACTTGTCCCGTATATTACCTTTCGGTAAACTACCGTCCGGTTGTAAAGGAAAGCGTTGAACAAGCAACTGTTAAGGCAATGTCCCCTGACATGCTTTTAATTATGGTCTATAACGTGTCGGACTCAATTACTATCCTTGGTAGGAGCAATAGTAAAGCTCACCCTTATAATTTTTCGGTCTGGCACAAGGTCCTGTCTTTGACCACTATGCAACCACCGTTCTTACGGTTGACTCCCGATTTGGTTCAGGTGACCTAATGAATTCCAGGTGAATTCCTAGGATTTTACGTTCAATGGTAATGAACGCATTGAAAATAAGGTTTTCAGAAAACAAATCGGTTTGTAATTTTGATCAAAATATTTTCTCGTTTAAGCTCGAGTTTAGATATCATCGAATTCCATGAGTTTGTAATTCTCAATCTTTAAGGTCAATCTCAAGGATTGAGTAATATCAGTCTTAGAAGCTGATTTTTAATCTTTAAGGAGATTATCCTTTCTGGGGATCTGATTCATTAGTCTTATCCAGCTAATTTGCATGGTGCCCCCCCATTGTACGAGATAAGTCCTTCTCATGGTTAGGATAAATCTGACCACTTGGCAACCCTGTTTAATGCTGAGGTCCGTGGATTTCCTGCTAATTTTAGTGATGACTTTTCTAGATTTTTCGTCAACCTACAGCTGGTCTGGACGACAACTTCATGACCTAAATCAAGAAGCGCGTTTCTTTTTCGGAAGACTTTACTTCCTTTTAATGATGGAATTGATTCATCGTGTAGATCCATCTCTTCTTTTCTTTCATCGGGTAAAACAGTTTAGTTTAGTCCAAAGCAAAAGTATTTTCAGTTATTTGTTACATATATATGTGACATATGTTTAAGATAACTTGGTAAATTTTCCCACACTTGGCTTTTATTTTCCTTTTTATCGTCCTCTATTCCATTTTAAATGAATTTTAACATTTTGGTTTGTTTCTCAATTTATGTCCTTTCCGAGGTAACAATAATTTCGATGTTAAAACCTAGTTTTATCGTTCATAAATATGTATAAACATGATTTTGAGTTCATTTAATTGAAAATTTTGAAAAATTTTACTAGAATTGGGTAGTCAGTATATAAGACTAGGGCTGTTCTTTATTATCAGAGAGCACTAGATTCTAATACAACTACTGCTTTACTAGTATTTTTAATGGTAACCAAGTGTATAAAGTAAAAAATTTTAAAATCCGAAAGAATTTAACCCCTTCCCACACTTAAGATCTTGCAATGCCCTCATTTGCAAGAAATCAGTAATAATTTAAATTATTGAGGGTGATTTGTGTGAAAATGATTAAATTTTTACCAAAGTTTCCAAATATATTGGCGTTTGTTTGCTGAATGATAAATGGTGCACATCATTTGTTCATTCCGTCTTGTTGTTATTTCACATATATTTTGCATCTTGTCGTCAAAATTAGTTGCTTTTGCTGAACTTAATGCCAGTCTTTGAAAATGCGTTGTTTTTACCCTGTTGTGTACATAAGATAAACTGCAAACATATATACACATTTTTGAAGTTTGGTATATTACCCCACATTCAAAAATTATTAAAATCTAAGAATAAAAGTTAGACAATTATAAAAACTATTACAATATTAACAAAAGTATTAAACGTATCAATCATTACAAATTACAAAATAAATAAAACTAAGTATACTAGGGATGATACTGGTACCAATAGGGGTTCCAGGCATAACCATAGGTGCTATAGAATGCTTCGGCAGGGTTATACGTAGGATACGGTGGTTGCATCTCTATAGTCCAGGGAGGGAAGATGGGTTTCAGTGTAGGAATATAGTTTCTACCTATATGTTGGCAATGAGCTATGCTTTGGTTCTGATGAACTTGCCAATCTTCAAATGCTCTATGTCTAGCATTTTCGTACTCCTGTGAAGCTATAAACCTTTGCATTTCTTGCATCTCATTTCCCCCTCCTACATTACCTTGCTGTTGGTTTCTCTCAACCTGTGGATGTCTACCATGGTATGGTACTGCGGCGTTATTTCGCCTTTTCAAAACTTTCGCACCATGGTATACATTTAAACCTATAGTATCGCAGGGTTCTGGTTCTTCTACTAATAATCCCCCCCGACTTATATCCACACCGAGATATTCACCAATCAAAGTAATAAAAATACCACCTCCTATTATGCTATGCGGTCTCATCCCCCTAACCATAGCTGATAAATAATAACCCACACAATATGGTATACTTACAGCGCTTTGTGGGTCTCGAATACACATGTGGTAAAACAAATCCTGTTCATTTACCTTTTCCTTGTTCTTACCTCTTTGTGTAATCGAATTAGCTAAAAACCTATGAATCACTCTTAATTCGGCTCTATCTATATCCAAATAAGAGTAATTTCCCCCTTTGAAACGGTGATGGCTTGTCATTTGACGCCACACACCGTGTGTATCAAAATTTTCATCTATCTTTCTACCGTTTAGTATCAACCCTCTACAATCGGCAGATGCTAACTCCTCAGGCGTATATATACGTAAAGCCTGAGCCATGTCTAGTAAAGACATGTGGCGCATCGAACCGCCTAACAAAAATCTAATAAAAGAACGATCGGTTAAACTAGCTACCCGATCATTCAACTCTATACTACACAACAATTCTTCACACCATACTTTATATACAGGTCTACGCATGGTGAATAAACGTACCCAGTCATTAAAAGTAGAATTACCATACCTCTGTACAAGTAATTCCCTAATTGGCCCGGCCAATTCTACAGCTTCTAAGGGTCCCCATTCTATGACCCTCGGTACCTCAACAACCTTAGAATGAAGAGTATGCAAACCCCTTTGGTATTTTGGATAATCTATCCAAAGTCTGTCAAATCTCAGGTTCGGGTGCAACTCTTCCAAGTGCATATCAGAAAATGTCATGACCGGATGAGGTATATCCTGCTTGTAGTAGTTATCCACCTCCTGTTGTTCCGCATTCTCAGCAGGAGCATTGCGAGCTTGGGATGAAGATTCACCCCTTTCAGTCTGCAAAACACATCAAACACAATTTTTGTGCATCCAAATATGCATTAGTGTCAGCAAAATCATCAATCAAAATAATCACAATGACATGATCAATTTATATCAAACTTAAGCTCATTTTCACATTTTCATCAAATCTACACTTTTTCAAATAAGCATATACGAAAATGTTCGCCAAGTTCATAAGCATTCAACTCAAATAACATGTCAAAATAATCATTACTAGCAATTAAACAAGTTTCAAATGGCATTGTCTTTCAAAAATCAAGTTCATGAATTTTAGACTTGAAAAAGTCCACTTTAATTCTCAAAATCATGTTTAGGCTCAAAGTTTGGATCATTTAACTACCTAGACATGTTACACTACTTAATTTAGCAACAATTCATGACAAAAATCGGCCATAACCTGTTTATATCAAAAAGCCCCAAATTTGCTCAAGAACACAAACCCTAGATTACTCAAAATTTGAAGTTTAAGGCTTCTAATCATGTTAAATAGCATCAATCTAGGTTATACAAGCATAATACATAAACAATTTAAGCCTAATTACACTAAAAAGCATCAAAATCAAATTTGGAAAAAAATAGCTCAAGAACACTAATTTCGGATTAAATTGTGTTTAGGTGTAGAAATTTACCGTTTTTCTTGAGTAATTCCTAGATAGCATCCTTCTCAACATGATTTTAGTAAAAGATTTGGTGATTAACGGTTAAAAATTGTGATTTTGGGGGTGTTTTTGGGTGTTTTTTCGGAGTATTTCGCAGGTTTTTCGCTGTGTTTTCTGTTGTGGGGAGTGAACTGATCAGTTTCAGCTCTTTTTTTTTTTTCTGATTTTCGGTCCTCCCGCGACTCGCGGTGTTTGGACACTTCAAACTCCGCGAGTCGCGGAGTTTGCTTTTTTTTTTTTTTTATAATCTTTAACTTATAAAACAATTAAGTAATTAATTTTAAAATTTTGTTTCCCTTGTTATTTAGGACGAGGTCGTTTCGGATCGATGTCCTAGTCCGTCCCTCGACAAAATTTTAAAATTTTTCTTTTTGTAGCGATTGTTTTAAAAGCTAAGATTTTTGGGTTTTTTTTATTGTTTTTGGCATACTTTAATTCAATAAGATTAAAAATAATGATAATAAAAGTTCTCGTCCCTCCCTCGGGTAAAGCAATTTCGGTTCAAAGACCTAGTCTTCAACTTACGACGAATTTTAAAAATTATATTTTTAACTTAATGAGATAAAGTAAATTTTTGTTTTTAAATTCACACAATTTAAATATAAAATTCAAAATTAGTATTAAAAGTTCGCACCAAACTTAAAATTTAAAATGCATAAAATTAAAAAATTCATATTTTAAAAATTAAAAATTAACACCAAACTTAATTTAAAAATTCATATTATAAATTCACACCAAACTTATATTAATTTTTCAAATATTTACAATTTTAAAAATATTGTTTTTACAAAGTTTACAATATTAATTTAAGATTTAAATATTAATTTTAAAAACATGGTAAAAATAAAATTAAAAATCTTTTTGGCTTTTTATCCCACTTTAATCAATCAAATATTATCAAAAATATGCGCCCCTCTTTTCGGTAAAGTAATTTCGGTTCCAAGACCTAATTTAACTCATGACGAATTTTTGAAATATTTTGGGTTGATTGATTAAAGATATTTATACCTTAAGAATAAACGTTAAATTTCGCAGTGATGTAATAAATTTTTGAATGATATCAATAATTTCGGTCGCCAAACCTAATTTTATTCAATACCAATTTAATACTTTTTAGCGAACAAATTAGCGTTTATTATCAAAAGGTTAAAAATAAAATAAAATAAAAACTGTACAGACTTACCTGTGAAATAGATTTCTTAGTTATATGATCTATCCCATTCATAAGATAGTCGGTTTAATTGGTTTTCCATGGCTACATAGGCGTAACCTCGAGCATTCAGTGTCTTTTCTTCTAAACATATGAACGGTCCGTCTCTGCATAAAGTAACAAATTCGGTATTTGAATAGGTTTGATTATTTGAACATTTACCTCCATGTGACCATTTTCCGCATTTGTGACATCTTTCTAGGTGTCGTGCTCTTCTTTTCGCTGCGGATTTTGATTTTCCTTTACCAAATTGTAACTTATTATCTTCGCATCTGGATTCTTTTCTAACTCCGTCCATTCTTTCTCTGATTACTGATACTAATTCACTCGGGAGTATGTCATTATTACATTTAGTGATCAAAGCGTGTAGCATTAGACCATGGTTTAGTTCACAGGCAGTCTTCATTTCGTAAAAACCTAAAAAAAATAAAAATTCAGAATGGGGGGAGAAGACTAGTTCTTTAGGGTCTGCTAGGGAAAGACCATTCGGGTTCCATTTTCGAGAACTACACGAAAACAGACAATCTAACTCTAACAGAAATACATATTATCCTTTAAAGACTTGATTCTCCCCACACTTAGTTAGCTGTGGTGTCGAAATTGTGATTAACTTCGTTGTCGACTTCCATCGGACCATGTATGTAATGTTTAACTCTGTGACCATTAACTTTAAATTCAATCCCATTTGAATTTATTAATTGTATCGTTCCGTATGGGAAAACTCTTTTGACTATGAATGGTCCAGACCATCTTGATTTCAATTTTCTAGGAAATAGCTTGAATCATGAATTGAAAAGAAGAACTCTGTCTCCTTCTTTAAATTCTTTTGAACTTCTGATTCTTTTATCATGCCATTTCTTCGTTCTTTCTTTATAGATTAACGAATTTTTGTATGCTTCATGTCTTAATTCTTCTAATTCGTTTAGTTGACTTAATCGTAGACGTCCGGCTTCATGTAAATCAAGATTACATGTCTTCAAAGCCCAAAATGCTTTGTGTTCAATTTCTACTGGAAGATGACATGCTTTTCCATAAACAAGTCTAAAAGGTGTGGTTCCAATTGGAGTTTTGTAGGCTGTTCTAAAAGCCCAGAGTGCATCCTCCAATTTAATGGACCATTCCTTCGGATTTGATCCTACGGTTTTCTCTAGAATACGTTTTAAGGCTCGGTTGGTATTTTCAACTTGTCCACTTGTTTGTGGATGATATGCGGTGGAGATTTTATGAGTTACTCCATATCTTTTAAGAACTTTCTCAAGTTGATTATTACAGAAATGAGTACCCCGATCACTTATTAAAGCTTTCGGTGTTCCAAACCTTGCAAAAAGACGTTTTAAAAAGTTGACTACAACTCGTGCATCGTTAGTTGGGAGAGCTTATGCTTCCGCCCATTTAGATACATAATCAATGGCTACGAGTATATATAGATTATTATGAGATTTTGGAAATGGACCCATAAAGTCAATACCCCAAATGTCAAATACTTCACATACTTGGATGACATTTTGTGGCATTTCATCACGTTGACTTATTTTTCCGGCCCTTTGACAAGCATCACAGGATTTGCAAAGAAGGTGTGCATCTTTGTAAATTGTAGGCCAATAGAATCCAGCATCATAAACTTTTCTTGCTGTTAGTTGAGGCCCATAATGCCCTCCAGTTGGTCCTGTGTGACAATGGTTTAAAATTTTACTAGCTTCATCTCCTAATACACATCGGCGTATTATTCCATCGGGACAACTTTTAAACAAATGTGGATCTTCCCAAAAATAGTGTTTTATATCACTGAAGAATTTCTTTCGTTTTTGGTACGATAATCCTTTTTCAAGGAATCCACAAACTAAGTAGTTTGCATAGTCTGCAAACCATGGGATTTCTTTATAATCTATCTTCAATAGATATTCATCAGGAAAGTTGTCTTGTATGGCCGATTCATTTAGAACTTCTAATTCGGGATTTTCAAGACGAGAAAGATGATCAGCGGCGAGATTTTCTGCTCCTCTTTTATCTCGGATTTCAATATCAAATTCTTGTAAGAGTAAGATCCAACGGATTAATCTTGGTTTAGCATCTTGTTTTGAAAATAGGTATCTAAGAGCAGAATGGTCTGTATAGACCACCGTTTTTGCTAGAACGAGATATGATCGAAATTTGTCAAAAGCAAAGACAATAGCAAGGAGTTCTTTTTCAGTAGTTGTATAGTTCGTTTGTGCTCCTTGTAACGTCTTACTAGCATAATATATAGGTTGAAATCGTTTTTCAATCCTTTGTCCTAAAACGGCTCCCATTGCAAAATCACTTGCATCGCACATTAGTTCAAATGGTAGATTCCAATTTGGTGTTATCATGATCGGTGCATTAGTGAGTTTTTCTTTAAGAATATTAAAAGATTTGATACACTCATCTGAAAAGATGAATGGAGCATCTTTTTCTAGGAGTTTATTCATAGGAGTGGCAATTTTAGAAAAATCTTTTATGAAACGTCGGTAAAAACCGGCATGCCCTAGAAAACTCCTAACTCCTCTAACATTGGTGGGATGTGGAAGTTTAGCAATTACATCTACTTTAGCTCTATCCACTTCAATTCCTTCTTTTGAAATTTTATGTCCAAGAACGATGCCTTCTTTAACCATGAAATGGCATTTCTCCCAATTAAGTACTAGATTTGATTGTTCGCATCTAAGAAGCATTCGTTCCAGATTAACTAGACATGATTCAAATGTATCACCGAAGACTGAAAAGTCATCCATGAAAACTTCCATGCATTCTTCTATCATGTCGTGAAAAATCGCCATCATACACCTTTGAAAGGTTGCAGGGGCGTTGCAAAGTCCAAATGGCATGCATTTGTAAGCAAAAGTACCATAAGGGCACGTGAATGTGGTTTTCTCTTGATCTTCGGGTGCTATTGGAATTTGAAAATATCCGGAAAATCCATCTAGAAAACAATAGTAACTATTTTCGGCTAATCTTTCCAACATTTGATCTATGAAAGGTAAGGGAAAGTGATCTTTTCTGGTGGCGTCATTTAATTTTCTATAATCAATACACACACGCCATCCTGTTACGGTCCTAGTAGGAATAAGCTCATTTTTCTCATTTGTAATGACAGTCATGCCACCCTTCTTAGGCACGCATTGAACTGGGCTTACCCATGGACTATCAGAGATTGGATAAATTAGACCTGCATCTAGCAGTTTAATAATCTCTTTCTTAACTACATCTTGCATATTAGGATTTAGTCTTCGTTGGCATTGCACATACGTTTTATGACCTTCTTCCATAAGGATTTTATGTGTGCAATACGAAGGACTTATTCCTTTAATATCATGAATCTTCCATGCAATGGCTGGTTTATGAGCTTTCAACACAGAAATGAGTTGTGATTTCTCATTTTCAGTAAGAGAAGACGATATTATTACAGGTAATTCAGATTCACCATGTAAATAAGCGTATTCCAAATGGTTTGGAAGTGGCTTTAACTCTAATTTCGGAGGTTCTTCTATCGATGATTTATATCGATATTTGTCTTCTTCTTTTAGCATTTGAATTTCTTCCGTTGTTGGCTCATATCCATTAGCTATAAGTGTAGCTAACATTTCAGCTTCATTAATTGGTTCATTACCTTCTCCTAAAGAACATTCTCCTGTTCCTTGTAATTCTGGAAATTCTTCTAATAATTCTGCATGTGCATCTATAGTTTGAATATAATAACATGTATCATCTGCAGATTGTGGTTGTTGCATTGCTCTATCAACTGAACAGGTAACACTCTCATCCTCTATACTTAGGGTCAGTTTCTTACCGAACACGTCTATCATTGCTTTAGCCGTGTTTAAGAATGGTCTTCCTAATATGAGAGGAACTTGAGAATCTTCTTCCATGTCCAAAACAACAAAATCTACTGGAAATACTAAAGTACCAACTTTAACTAGCATGTTCTCCATTATCCCTCTAGGATATTTTATTGATCTATCGGCTAGTTGTATGCTTATTCTGGTTGGTTTCAATTCTCCAAGGTCTAGTTTAGTGTATAGTGAATACGGCATTAGATTTATACTAGCACCTAAGTCTGCCAATGCTTCTATTGAACTAAGACTACCCAGAAAACATGGAATTGTGAAACTTCCTGGATCAGATAGTTTTTCTGGTATCTTATTCAACAGCACTGCTGAACAATTAGCATTCATAGTAACAGCCGAGAGTTCTTCCATTTTCTTTCTATTTGAGATTAGATCTTTCAAGAATTTAGCATATCTAGGCATTCCTGAAATCACATCAATGAAAGGAAGATTTACATTTATCTGTTTAAACATATCCAAGAATTTGGATTGCTCGGCTTCAAGTTTCTCTTTCTTCATTTTACTCGGGTAAGGAAGTGGTGGTTGGTATGGTTTAACATAAGGTTTAGCCTTAACTGTGTTATCTTCATTAACCTTTTCAACTACCGGTTCTTTTTCCTTATCTTGATCAGGTTGTGGTTCTTGTGGAGTAGGAATAGCTTCATCAGAAGTTACAGGTATTTCAGGTGGTTTAAGTGTTGTACCACTTCTTGTGGTAATGGCTTTAGCTGTTTCATTCCGGGGGTTGGCATTTGTATCACTAGGTAGACTTCCTGGTTTTCTTTCACCTATTAACCTTGCTAGGTTACTTACTTCTTGTTCCAGATTTTGAATAGAAGCTTGTTGATTTCTAAATGCTTGAGCATTTTGTTCATTGGTTTGTTTTTGAGATGTGAAAAACTGTGTTTGAGTTTCAACTAGCTTCGTCATCATATCTTCTAAATTCGGCTTTTTATCATCGGTTTGTTGTGGTGGTTTGTTTTGAAAATATGGTCTTTGCTGATTGTAAGTATTATTAGATACTTGTTGATTGCTAGGACCTTGTTGGTTGTTGTATGGAATATTTCTGTTATAATTCTGGTTTTGATTGTAAATCGGTCTTGGTGGTTGATAATTATTCTGATAATTATTTCCAGGCCTTTGGTTTATGTATGAAATATTCTCTCTTTGTTCCATTGTTAATTCAATACTGAGACAATCTTTTGTCAAATGTGGTCCTCCACACTGCTCACAACTAATTCGTATTGAGTGAATATCTTTAGTCATCTTTTCCATTCGTCTCTCCACAGCATCTGATGTGTGCAGCGGGGTGTACGAAATAGTATTATTTTTACTAGGAAATACTACAAAATATGACACAAGTTTTATTAATTTACGGATGGGATATACCTAAACCTTGCTATAACACTATAGGCAGTGTACCTAATCGTAGAGTAGTGTAGTTTTTAGTAAGTCCGGTTCGTTACACAGGGAGCTAGTGATTACGTACTATATTTTTATAAAACTATATTTATATAAATATATATATATATATATATATATATATATAAGTAGTAATATTATTATAAAAGGGGGGTTTTTACCGTTTAATGACCGGTTTGTCGATTTTATATTTTTAAGCGTAAAGATAAATGACAATAATTAAAGTGCGTAAAATAAATAAATGACGATAAATAAAATAACAATAAATAAAATTGCGATAGAATATGAAATAAAAGGATTATGCTTATTTAAACTTCCGTAATCATGATGTTTGACGTTTTGATTTTAATTAATTGTTACTCGGGTTAATTGTCCTTTGTCATGGTTTATTTGATACCTATCTGGTTTTTATCCATAATAGTCCATCGGTCATAAATATAAAGTGCGAGTGTCCTCGTCAAATTACCCTTATACCCGAAGTCAAATATTCCAACTAATTAAGGATTTAAACTGTGACGCAGTTATCACTTCTGTCAACAATTACACCAGTTATCACTGTATGTAATCTACCCCTGTTTTGATTAGATATGAATATTAATTTACCCACTTGATCAGTTTGAATAATCAATTACCCAACCCGAATAATTAATTAAATGATTATAATAGATTCCATATGAACGTCACTAAATAGGACAACCATAATCATTATTAATTATTAGGATAATTAATTTGAAGATAGGTTCGACAGACTCCAATGAGTTGTCACTCAATTAGACAATACCCCCCATCTATTAATAGTCAATAGTCCAATTTCCACAAGTGTCGGTCTTTTGCCCAAACCTTAATTATGGTACAAAGCCCAATTACCCAATTTTAGTAATTAGCCCAACATCATGATTACTTCGTTTTAAATAAGCATAATAATAACTTAGCTACGAGACATTAATATAAAAAGGTTGAACATAACTTACAATGATTAAAAATAGCGTAGCGTTACACGGACAGAATTTTGACTTACACACTCAAACGATCTCTATCATAAATCTTATTATTATCATAATTTAAAATTAAAATTAAGATTATTGTTATATCTTATTACATTAACATTATGATAGAGATTTTTAGATATTGATATTGATAATAGATTTTTAGGATAGAAAAAGGGATGCCTTTAAATTGATCGATAATCATCGCCTTTTATAGGCAAAATATGAAATTGAATTTTCATTTACGACCCCTGAACTATGCTAAATTAACAACTTTTTATTATTTAATATTATTCTTATTATGAATTATTTAAATATTATATTTTATTCTTGTGCATAGTTGACTCGTAATTTTTACACCATTGCGTCGAGCGTTGAGAGTTGACTCATGTCCCGGTTCCGGATTTTCGAACGTCCTTGCGTACTATTTTATATCGTGTACTTTGCGTTTTGTAACTTGTACTCTTGTCATTTTTAGACGTTCTTCATCAATAATTTGAACCTTTTTAATTGTATCTTGTACTTTTGAGCTTTTTGGACCTTTTTGTCTTCAATTTGTCGAATCTGCCTTTTGTCTTCGCACTTATTTAATATAAACGAATATCACTTGAAAATGGAACAATTGCAACTAAAATCTTGTCTTTCTTGGGGGATAATGCTATGAAATATATGTTCCTTTTTAGCCTTATCAATATCCCCACACTTGAGCGTTGCTTGTCCTCAAGCAATATAGTCTTGAAATACTAGAATCACTTCTTTATTCTTCACACTTTGTACATCAGTGATTTTGATATGGCGGTATAAACAATGGTAGTAACGATATGGTTTACAGTCCCACATGACTATAAAAATTTAGATCCATTAAGGAAATTGGATCTTTATGAAAACATTTGATCTTTTGAAAATTCATTCTAGCTTTTACCCTAGATAAGTTTTCTGATTTGATCCATCATCGGTGTTGCAAAATATATTTGTGGATCAATATTTTGGCTAAAACTTTTAGGTTCGTGTAATCCACTGCTATCCCGGTATCGGAAAGCACACATCCAGTTTACTTGTTCCGTATATTACCTTTCGGTAAACTACCGTCCGGTTGTAAAGGAAAGCGATGAACAAGAAACTGTTAAGGCAATGTCCCGTGACATGCAGATGATTATGGTCTTATTAACATGTCGGATGCTAGAACTATCCTTGGTAGGAGCGATAGTAAAGATCATCCTATAATTTTTCGGTCTGGCACAAGGTCCTGTCTCCGACCATGCTATGCAACCACCGTTCTTATGGTTGACACCCGTTTTGGTTCAGGTGACCTAATGAATTCCAGGTGAATTTCTTAGGATTTTACGTTCAATGGTAATGAACGCATTGAAAATGGTTTTTCAGAAAACAAATCGGTTTGTATTTTTGATCAAAATATTTTCTCGTTCATGCTCGAGTTTAGATATCATCGAATTCCATGAGTTTGAATTCTCAATCTTTAAGGTCAATCTCTAGGATTGAGTATTATCAGTCTTAAAAGCTGATTTTTAATCTTTAAGGAGATTATCCTTTTCTGGGGATCTGATTCATTAGTCTTATCAAGCTAATTTGCACGGTGCCTCCCCATTGTACGAGATAAATCCTTCTCATGGTTAGGATAAATCTGACCACTTGGCGACCCTGTTTGATGCTGAGGTCCGTGGATTTCCTGCTGATTTTAGTGATGACTTTTCTAGATTTTTCGTCAACCTACAGCTGGTCTGGACGACAACTTCATGACCTAAATCAAGAAGCGCGTGTCTTTTTCGGAAGACTTTACTTCCTTTTAATGATGGAATTGATTCATCGTGTAGATCCATCTTTCTTTCAAATGTATTACAGTAAACCGGGTAAAACTGATTAGTATCGTCCAAAGCAAAAGTACCTGCAATAATCTTGTACAAAAATATGTGATATATGTTTTAAATTGAATAACTTGGTACATTCTTCCCACACTTAGTTTCTTTCTTTGCCTTTTTATTTTCTTCTATTTCATTTTAAATGAATTCAAGCGTTTTAGGGTGTTTCTCAATTTATGTCCTTTCCGAGGTAACGATAATTTCGGTATTATCACCTAGTTTTCACCGTTCATAAATATGTATAAACATGATTTTGACTTCATTTAATTGAAAATTTTTCAAATTTTCACAAAATTTGGCAAATAAACCAAGTATAAACCTGAGAGAATTTATAACCCTTCCCCACACTTAAGATCATGCAATGCCCTCATTTGCATGAAATCAGACTATAATTTAAATTCATGAGGGTGATTAGCGTAGAAAAGTGATTAAAAATACCGAGTTTGTAATTACAAAGCTCGTCGAATGATAGATGGCGCCTCATCGTTCATTCCTTCATTTGTTATATCATATTTGTTGTTTTGCGTCTTGTCGTCAAAATTAGTACCTTTTGCTTAACTTTAATGACAGTCTTTGAAAGTGCATTGTTTTACCCTGTTTTGTACATAAGATAAAATACAAATATATATATATATATATATATATATATATATATATATATATATATATATATATATATATATATATATATATATATATATATATATATATATATATATATATTTTTGAAGTTTGGTTTATAACCCCACTTTTCAAAAATTTATAAAATATAATATTTTTGGCATACTTTAAATCAATAAAATTAAAAATAATGATAACAAAATTTGTCGCCCCGCCCTCGGGTAAAGTAATTTCGGCTTAATGACCTAGTCTTCAACTCACGACGAATTTTAGAAATCATTTTTTCAACTTAATGAATTAAAGTAAATTTTGTTTTTAAAAACTTAAATTAAAATGCATATTAATTTCATAAAAAAAACCTACAAAACAAAAATTCAGAATGGAGGGAGAAAACTAGTTCTTTAGTGTCTGCTAGCGGAAAAGACCAATCGGATTTCATTCTCGGAACTACACGAGAACAGAACAACTAACTCCAAACAGCATTTTCTTTTTAGAATATTTGAATCTCCTCACACTTAGGTAGCCGTGGTGTCAAAATTGTGATTAACTTCATCGTTAATTTCTCTTGGTCCATAATCAACTTGCATATCCGTGACTTTTTCTTTAAGCCATTGGTCGGATTCCTGTGTAATATCCACAATTTCAACTAGTTTCTCCTTTTCTTTAGGTGATAGATTGGATACTAACCGGTTACATAACTTAAAGTTCCCCTTGGTTTTAGCATCGCGAATCCGTTTAATAAGTTTCTTCATTGAACTATTAATAACGGGATTATTTAATTTCGTATCAACAACGGGGTTCTTTGTTATCATGTCATCATTAGGTGTTACTTCATTTTCCCCACACTTAGGCGTTTCATTATTGCTAAGTATTACTGTTGGAGTTGGTAAAACAACATGGTTCTTACCAATCGTTTTTGCTGGTTCAACGGTTTTGGTTGGTGGAGATTTAGTCTTTCGAATCATAAAGGTGATCGATTTGTTACCACTTTTAAGTGTCATTCTTCCATTTCCTACATCAAATAACGCCCCGGTGGACGCAAAGAATGGTCGACCTAAAATTAGAGGAACGTTTGGGTCCTCTTCTATATCAATGACAATAAATTCGACTAGAAAGGTTAAATTACCTACTTGAACGGGTAGGTTGTCAGCAATTCCAACTGGGTGCTTAATGGTTTGATCAAAGAGTCGAACACTCATATCTGTTGGACTTAACTCACCTACACCTAATCTCTTATATAATGAAAGAGGCATAACACTCACACTTGCACCTAAATCTGCTAGTGCATCATACATGACACAATCACTAAGTAGACAAGGAACAATAAATTCACCCGGATCACCTACCCTAGGTGGAGGTTTTGGTGGAACTGTATTCACCGGGTTTATATTTACGGCTTTTGTTTCTTGCACTTTCTTATTCTTTTTCTTCTTCTTCTTTCCAGAGGTATCACAATCTTTATTACCTATCACTTGCTCATACTCAACTCCTTTTCTTGGAAACGGGATGGGTGGTTTATATGGTGCTACCACTGGCTTTACATACTCTGGTGGTGGTGGTGTAACTTCTTCATTTTTATTCTCATCTAAAACCTTCCCATCTTCCGGAGCTGGTTTTTCAGAATTTGTTGAAACCATGTTAACATTCTCATTCCGAGGATTTGCTTCAGTATTACTCGGTAGCTTTCTTTGTTCCCTCTCACTCATTAAGCTAGCAAGAGTACCTACGTGTTTTTCTAGATTCAAAATGGAAGCTTGTTGAGTTCTTAATGACTGATCAAACCTCTCGTTCGTTTGGGTTTGAGTTTCAATAAATTGTGTTTGAGATTCAACTAGCTTGAATACCACGTCTTCCATATTTGACTTTTTCTCTTCGGTTTGTTATTGTGGTTTATATAAGCCAGGTCTTTGTTGATTGAAAGTGTTGTTTTGAGTTGGTTGGTTATTCGGACCTTGTTGGTTATACCAGTTATTTTCGGGTCCTTTTGGATTGTAAAGAATGTTTTGATTTCGATTGAAGTTTAGCTTTGGCGGTTGATAATTATTTTGATAATTATTTCCAGGCCTTTGGTTCATATAGGAAACATTCTCTCGTTGTTCCAATGTTGGTTCAATGTGACAATCTTTCAATAAGTGTGGTCCACCGCATTGCTCACAACTGATTCGTATTGCGTGAATATCTTTATTCATCTTTTCCATTCGTCTCTCGAAAGCATCTATTTTTGCGGAAACGGAATCAAAGTTATGGCTAGAATCGGCTCTAGCCGCTTTAGATGAACGATATATATCTTTCTCTTGGTGCCACTCATGAGAGTGGGAGGCTGTGTTATCAATAATTTTGTAAGCTTCAGTTGCGGTTTTCTTCATAATGGAACCACCAGCTGTTATGTCGATGTCTTTTCGTGTAGCAACGTTGACACCTTGGTAGAATATTTGTACTATTTGGTAAGTGTCTAAACCGTGTTGAGGACATCCTCTCAACATCCTTCCGAATCTTGTCCACGCCTCATATAATGTTTCATTTGGCTTTTGCGCGAACGTAACAATTTCTCCTTGAAGTCTCACGGCTTTAGATGCCGGAAAGAATTGTTTAAGAAATTTTTCAACTAAAACATCCCATGTGTCAATCGCCCCTTCAGGTAACGATTCTAACCAATCTTTGGCTTCTCCCTTTAAAGTCCAGGGAAACAACATGAGATAGATTTGCTCATCTTCCACTTCTCGGATTTTGAATAGTGTACAAATTCTTTTAAACGTACGAAGGTGTTCGTTAGGATCTTCATTCGGTGCACCACTGAATTGGCATTGGTTAGTTACCATGTGTAGAATTTGTCCTTTGATTTCATAATCTGGCGCATTAACTTCTGGCTTAATAATGGCGTGACCTCGGCCCGTGCGTGTGGCTCTCATTCGATCTTCCATACTTAGAGGTTCCGTTACTTCCATAATTGAATTTGTTGAATACGAATCACTAGAGGATTCTGATTTAATGGTTTGTGGTTCAGGAGGAATAATTAGTGGATCAGGATCTCGGAATTGTCCTTGAATATGCTCCGGGTTCTTAATTGTGAAGTCGGGTTCAAAAGATGGATTATCGGAAATTTGAGTTGGAGTTCTTGTTCGACTAGATGACGATTCTAAAGAAAAATCAACGGCGACAATATTTGCTAGATGTCTTGATCGAGTTACAGGTGGTGAACGTATGACCGGTGGTGAACGTTTTGCTCGGTGCATTCACTGAATATCCTATTAGTTTTTAAAAAGGAAAGAAAAATTATAATAAGTTATCCAATTAATAGACTTTTCTGATTTTGCCCACGTTTCGAATAGCCAAAAGATGCAGCAGAGGGGCAGGATTCGTTTGGTCTCAATATAATTGAGTACTGTTTGGCTCCAATAACCCGGTCCACGTACAAATCCAACTATTACTACGAACCAGAAAATTTTGATGTCTATCAATTTAACCACTTAAAATAAATTTTTGTAATTTTAAGAAATTTAGAGAAGAAGTAGAAAAAAATCTAAGTCCTAAAAACTAGAATGGCGAGAAATAAGAGAGAAAAAGATTGCGCGTCGAAAAATGTCGAAAAATAAAAGGTCGAAAAATAGGCGTCGAAAAATAAAAATAAGAAAGTAGCGCGAAAAACGGCGTCGCAAAATTCTAAAGCACCTAAATCTTAGTCTAAGGAATAAGCACTTAAGGGATTTTACGGCAAAGCCTAAAAATTCTAGAAGTAAAAATAACTATGGCAAAAATAAACTTAATACTAAAAGTTGCGACTATAATCTAAAAATCTAAAGGTAATAAAACTTAAAAAAAAAAAAAAATATTATTATTTATTATTTTTTTTAAATTTTTTTTTTTTTTTAAAAAACGAATTTTTTTTTTTAAAAAAACGATTTTTTTTTTTTACAATTTTTTTTTTTTTTGTAAAAAACGAATTTTTTTTTTCTTTAAAAAAAACGTTTTTTTTTACACAAAATTTTTTTTTTAACTCATTTACTATTCATGAATAGTAAATGAAAAGAAATTAATTAATTTACTATTCACATGAAAGCGAAATTATAGAAATTATTAATTATAAGTTACATAATATACCCCTGAAGTATTTAATAAATACGACTTTTTTAAAATTTACGTATCAAATTTTGATTCTAAAATATTATTATATTATTATATTCTATTTCAATATTATTATATTATTATATTCTATTTCAATATTATTATATTATTATATTTTATTTCAATATTATTATAATTAAAAATATAGCGTTTTAGCGCTCCCCGGCAGCGGCGCCAAAAACTTGATTTGTGCAGCGGGGTGTACGAAATAGTATTATTTTTACTAGGAAATACTACAAAATATGACACAAGTTTTATTAATTTACGGATGGGATATACCTAAACCTTGCTACAACACTATAGGCAGTGTACCTAATCGTAGAGTAGTGTAGTTTTTAGTAAGTCCGGTTCGTTCCACAGGGAGCTAGTGATTACGTACTATATTTTTATAAAACTATATTTATATAAATATATATATATATATATATATATATATATATATATATATATATATATATATATATATATATATATATATATAAGTAGTAATATTATTATAAAAGGGGGGTTTTTACCGTTTAATGACCGGTTTGTCGATTTTATATTTTTAAGCGTAAAGATAAATGACAATAATTAAAGTGCGTAAAATAAATAAATGACGATAAATAAAATAACAATAAATAAAATTGCGATAGAATATGAAATAAAAGGATTATGCTTATTTAAACTTCCGTAATCATGATGTTTGACGTTTTGATTTTAATTAATTGTTACTCGGGTTAATTGTCCTTTGTCATGGTTTATTTGATACCTATCTGGTTTTTATCCATAATAGTCCATCGGTCATAAATATAAAGTGCGAGTGTCCTCGTCAAATTACCCTTATACCCGAAGTCAAATATTCCAACTAATTAAGGATTTAAACTGTGACGCAGTTATCACTTCTGTCAACAATTACACCAGTTATCACTGTATGTAATCTACCCCTGTTTTGATTAGATATGAATATTAATTTACCCACTTGATCAGTTTGAATAATCAATTACCCAACCCGAATAATTAATTAAATGATTATAATAGATTCCATATGAACGTCACTAAATAGGACAACCATAATCATTATTAATTATTAGGATAATTAATTTGAAGATAGGTTCGACAGACTCCAATGAGTTGTCACTCAATTAGACAATACCCCCCATCTATTAATAGTCAATAGTCCAATTTCCACAAGTGTCGGTCTTTTGCCCAAACCTTAATTATGGTACAAAGCCCAATTACCCAATTTTAGTAATTAGCCCAACATCATGATTACTTCGTTTTAAATAAGCATAATAATAACTTAGCTACGAGACATTAATATAAAAAGGTTGAACATAACTTACAATGATTAAAAATAGCGTAGCGTTACACGGACAGAATTTCGACTTACACACTCAAACGATCTCTATCATAAATCTTATTATTATCATAATTTAAAATTAAAATTAAGATTATTGTTATATCTTATTACATTAACATTATGATAGAGATTTTTAGATATTGATATTGATAATAGATTTTTAGGATAGAAAAAGGGATGCCTTTAAATTGATCGATAATCATCGCCTTTTATAGGCAAAATATGAAATTGAATTTTCATTTACGACCCCTGAACTATGCTAAATTAACAACTTTTTATTATTTAATATTATTCTTATTATGAATTATTTAAATATTATATTTTATTCTTGTGCATAGTTGACTCGTAATTTTTACACCGTTGCGTCGAGCGTTGAGAGTTGACTCATGTCCCGGTTCCGGATTTTCGAACGTCCTTGCGTACTATTTTATATCGTGTACTTTGCGTTTTGTAACTTGTACTCTTGTCATTTTTAGACGTTCTTCATCAATAATTTGAACCTTTTTAATTGTATCTTGTACTTTTGAGCTTTTTGGACCTTTTTGTCTTCAATTTGTCGAATCTGCCTTTTGTCTTCGCACTTATTTAATATAAACGAATATCACTTGAAAATGGAACAATTGCAACTAAAATCTTGTCTTTCTTGGGGGATAATGCTATGAAATATATGTTCCTTTTTAGCCTTATCAGCATCTATCTTTGCGGAAATGGAATCTAAGTCATGGCTAGAATCGGCTCTAGCTGCTTTAGATGATCTAACGATATCTTTTTCTTGGTGCCACTCATGTGAGTGGGAAGCAGTGTTATCAATAATTTTGTAAGCATCAGTTTCGGTTTTCTTCATAATAGAACCACCAGCTGCTATATCTATGTCTTTCCTTGTAGTGATGTCGCATCCTTGGTAGAATATTTGTACTATTTGACAGGTGTCTAAACCATGTTGCGGACATCCTCTTAATAACTTTCCATATCTTGTCCACGCCTCATATAGAGTTTCATTCGGCTTCTGTGTGAACGTAACAATTTCTGCTTGAAGTCTTACGGCTTTAGATGCCGGAAAGAATTGTTTAAGAAAATTTTCAACTAAAACGTCCCATGTATCGATCGCTCCTTCAGGTAACGATTCCAACCAATCTTTGGCTTCTCCCTTTAAAGTCCAGGGAAATAACATTAGATATATCTGTTCATCCTCTAGTTCTCGGATTTTAAATAGTGTGCAGATCCTATTAAAGGTACGTAGATGTTCATTTGGATCTTCCTTCGGCGCACCACTAAATTGGCATTGATTAGTCACCATGTGTAGAATTTGTCCTTTGATTTCATAATCTGGCGCATTAATGTCTGGATGAGTAATTGCGTGACCTTGGCCAGTGCGTTTAGCTCTCATTCGGTCTTCCATACTTAAAGGTTCCAGATTCTCCATAATTGAATTTGTTGAATCGGAATCACTAGAGGATTCTGATTTAATGGTTCGTTCCTCAACAATCTCTGTTTGAATGATTGGTGGTTCCGGAGGAAAGTTTAATGGTTCAGGATCTACGAACCGTTCCTGAATATTCTCCGGATTCTCAATTGTGAGGTCGGGTTCAAAAAATGGATTATCGGAAATTTGAACTGAAGTACTTGGTCGACTGGATGACGATTCTAAAGAAAAATCAACGGCGGTTATATTTGCTAAATGTCTTGATCTAGTTACAGGTGGTGAACGTACAAAAGGTGGTGATCGTCTTGCTCAGTGCATTCACTGAATATCCTATTAGTTTTTAAAAGGAAAGAAAAATTATAATAAGTTATCCAATTAATAGACTTTTCTGATTTTGCCCACGTTTTGAATAGCCAAAAGATGCAGCAGAGGGGCAGGATTCGTTTGGTCTCAATATAATTGAGGACTGTTTGGCTCCAATAACCCTGTCCACGTACAAATTCAACTATTACTACGAACCAGAAAATTTTGATGTCTATCAATTTAACCACTTAAAATAAATTTTCGTAATTTTAAGAAATTTAGATAAGAAGTAGAATAAAAATCTATGTCCTAAAAACTAGAATAGCGAGAAATAAGAAAGAAAAAGAGTTCGTCGGAAAAAGATCGAAAAAGAAAAATGGTTGAAAAATAAAAGGTGACGGAAAAATTAAAGAAACTTATAAAACTTAAAAGTACTTTGACTAACCTAACCTTATTACTACAACTAACTTAAAATTATAATCGCAAATTGAGATTACTAATTGGAATGATAATTGATACATAGGTAAAAGGTGTCTAAAAATATTAAAGCTTACAAGAAAAACTATATCCCAAATGGAAATAACTTAAAAAGAAACTAAAACTTAAAAAGGCGTCGCAAAATTCTAAAGCACCTAAATCTTAGTCTAAAGAAAAAGCACTTAAGGGATTTTACGGCAAAACCTAAAAATCTAGAAGTAAAAATAACTATGGCAAAATCTAAGTTTAAAACTAAATATGAGCTAAAAATACAAATATTACGCTACAACGATTAAAAAGTGACAAAATATAAAAATATACAAAAAGTTGTAAAAAGTACAATTTTTATAAAAATATTATTTTTATATTATTTATTTAATAAAACTACTAATTTTATAATTTAATTAAACTAATTTAACAAATAAAACAAATTAAATTAATAAACTAAACTAATTAATAAATAAATAAAACCTATTTAGGGTTTTTAATTAAATAATAATAATAATTACACCGTGATTAATGCCTGATTAGGGCTTCTGTCGCGTGTCAGGTTTTCTCCGCGAGTTGCGGTATTTAATGCATCAAACCCCGCGAGTCGCGGGGTTCAAAAATTTAACTCTGGTACAGTTTGAATTTGACGCGTTTTTTTCTTTTTTAATTTTTTTTTTCTGTTTTTAATTTTTTCTGTTTATATATTTAAAAAAAATATGTGTATAATAAAAACTTGTATTTTAAAAACTTAAATAAAATAGAACTACTTTATAATTTTAATAAATAAAATGCTTAAAACTAGATTTATAAATGTTAAATTTTTTTTTTCGGTTTTATATTTATTTCTGTTTTTATATAAATAAAAGATATTTAAATAAAACTTATTATCTTTATAAACTAAAATAAAAATAAAGAAACTTATAAAACTTAAATATTTAACAAAATCTTAAAAATACATAAATTTTTTTTTCTATATTAGCGTTGCGCTTCCGGCTTTTAAGAGACTCCTCGGCAGCGGCGCCAAAAATACTTGATGTTTTAGCAGAGTAGTATATAAAATAGCTTATATTTTTGCAGAAAATACTATTAAATACGATACAATTTTACACAAGATATTTATTTATTTATAGAATGGATATACTTAAACCTTACTACAACACTTATAGGCAGTGTACCTAATCGTACAGTAGTGTAGTTTTTAGTAAGTTCGGTTCGTTCCACAGGGAATCTTTTTAAACAAAGCTTAACGCTATATTAGTTTACTTTTATAAAAATACAAATATATATATATATATAAGTAATATTATTATTATAAAGGGGGGTTTTTACCGTTTAATGACCGGTTTGTCGATTTTAAAATTTTAGTCGCAGTTAAAACCAAATGTAAAATATTAAAAATAAATACAAGACTTAAATTAAAGCATAAAGTAAATAACGATAATGAAATTGCGATTAATAAAAATGCGATAAAATAAACTTGCGATAATTAAAAGTGCAAGTAAATATAATAACAATAAATAAAAATGCGATAATTAGAAGTGCAATTAAATATAAAATAAAGGAAATTAAATATGAAATAAAAGAATTATGCTTATTTAAACTTCCGTAATCATGATGTTTGACGTGTTGATTTTAGTTTTATGCCCATGGGTTAATTGTCCTTTGTCCTGGATTATTTAATATGTCCGTCTGGTTTTTGTCCATAACAGTCCATCAGTCATAAATATAAAGTGCGAGTGTCCTCGTCAAATTATTCTTATACCCGAAGTTAAATATTCCAACTAATTGGGGACTTAAACTGTAACAAGATTTTAATACTTTGTTTAATAATTAAACCAGGATGTCGACTGAGTGTAACCCAAGGTTTTAATATTTTGTTATCAATTATACCAAGTGTCCTTGTACATAATTTCACCCCTGTTTTAATTATTCTAGTGACTATTAATCCATTCCCGTGTCCGGTTAAATGAACGATTATTCGTACATATAAATACCCCGCCCATCGTGTCCGATTGAGTGTATATGGTAATTTATAGGGACGCCCAATTGTAAATCTTTATATTAACATTAACAAACTATCATTTAGTTAAACAAATATAAAGCCCATTAATAGCTCATAGTCTAATTTCCACAAGTGTCGTTCTTTTGTCCAAACCCCAATTATGGTACAAAGCCCAATTACCCAATTTTAGTAATTAGCCCAACATCATGATTACTTTGTTTTAAACAAGCATAATAATAATTTAGCTACGAGACATTAATGTAAAAAGGTTGAACATAACTTACAATGATTAAAAATAGTGTAGCGTTACACGGACAGAATTTCGACTTACACCCTTACAACATTCGCTAACATACCCTTATTATTAGAATTATAATTAAAATTAAAATATAAATTATAAATATATATATATATATATATATATTTTACGTATGAATGAAGAGAAGAAGAAAAAGATTATTTTTTACGATCAGAATGCGCGAGCTTTATAGGGAGTTTCTGAAATTGGGGTTCCGCGACTCGCGGCCATTTTGGCCTTCAAACTCCGTGAGTCGCGGAGTTTACTTTTACAGCTCACACAAGCTTGGCTCTTTGTTTACCGACGGTTTTAAATATAAATATAATATATTAAATAATTATAAGAATTATTTAAATATTATATTATATTTATGTGCATAGTTGACTTGTAATTTTTAGTCCGTTGCATCGAGCGTTGAGAGTTGACTCTGGTCCCGGTTCCGGATTTTCGAACGTCCTTGCGTACAATTTAATATCTTGTACTTTGCGTTTTAAATCTTGTACTCTTGTAATTTCGAGACGTTTCTTATCAATAATTGGAACTTCTTTGATTGTCTTTTGTACTTTTGAGCTTTTTGGTCGTTTGCGTCTTCAATTCGTCGAATCTGTCTTTTGTCTTCACCTTTTATTATTTAAACGAATATCACTTGTAAATAGAACAATTGCAACTAAAAGCTTGTCTTTCTTGAGGAATAATGCTATGAAATATATGTTCGTTTTTAGCATTATCAAATATTTTAATTCATTTTAATCGTCCAATGTTATTAGTCTACAGTCGATAGTCCACAGTTAACAGTACAATAATTCATTTTCATATATAATTTAATATATAATATTCGAATTAATTAATACGTATCGTGACCCGTGTACATGTCTCAGACTCGATCACAACTCAAAGTATATATATTATTATAGAATCAACCTCAACCCTGTATAGAGAACTCGATCATTACTGCATATAGAGTGTCTATGGTTATTCCAAATAATATATATAGATGCGTCGATATGATATGTCAAAATCTTGTATACATGTCCCGATATTTAAAATGCGTGAAATAAATACAGAAACTAAATGACGATAAATAAAATGCATAAAGTAAATAACAGAGATTAAATGACGATAAATAAAATTGCGAGGATGTAAATTGCGATAATTAAATTGTGATAAATAAAGTGTAATCAATTAGTTGGGAACAATTAGCTAGGAACAGTTAGCGTGGATTCTTAACAAAATTTCTCATAGTTAATTTGTTTGTTTCTAACAAATTTTATTATGTCAAATATTTTCTTCATTATGCCACTTGTTGGATTATTATAGATCAAAATCCAAATATGAAATTGAATGAAAATGGTTATTCTGTGGTGAACGGATTCTTATATCGGTGGATGTAAGTAGGATAGTAAATGATCGTTGAATCAGCTTCGAAGAATGTACAGTGGAACTTATTAATGTAGAATCTAAATATTCCTCGGGTGTTACCTACCCGTTAAAATATTTTCACCATTAACAGTTTGTACAATAAAAATTTTAATTACAATCTCTATGAAAACATATATACATATATATTTTCTTCAGACGTAATCATGGATTTAATGAGTCAATGAGATATTAAACTCATCAGATTTACGGCTAGAACTATACTACATAATCTCTAAAACATTAGAGATTACATAATTTCCATGAAGGACGAAGATAGGTTATGTAAAACGATTCGTAGAACGATGATTATGCTTGAGATATAGATTGCGAGGTTGAGACGTGTGAGGATGTTGTTGTCGTTGGTACTGGTTATGCTGCTGGTGCTGCTGATGGTGGTACTGTTGTTGTCGGTGCTACAAGTGTTGTTGGTGCTGAGGTTGGTGATGATGTTGGTGTATTAAGTAAAGCTTGTAGATCACGCACCATTCTTGTCAGGTTTTCTATCCTACCCTCTATCATTTCTATCCATCCACTCATTTGATTCGATAGATCTTGATTATCAATTCGAAGTTCCCTAACTTCTTCTAATATTCCCCTTTGATTGGTATTCGGAAGTAGAGGTTGAATATTTTCTGAGATTGCAGTAATGCGACCTTCGAGGTGGAAAACTTTAGCAAGAAGGGTGAATTCAGTGTTGCGCATAGGTTCGCCGGTAAGTACATCGTTTTCTCCGATGTTAGGAGGTAAGTTTGGTTCGCGGTAGGGCTCGCCTTCTTCATTTCTCCATCGAGTGAGTAAGTCTCGGACCCACCCCCATCTCCTCCAGAAAGAAAAATAACTAAATGGTTGAGGCACTTCTGGTTCATTGACTTCGGAGTCTGCTTCAATATACATCTCGAAATCGCTTCTGGAACTAATGGAATCCAAACTAGGTGTAGGATCCATCTCTCACGATCCGTTAAAGGGTTTTGATATGAAATGATTTTCGAATATCGAATGATATTCTAACTATATATAGAATATCTAATATAGTACAGAAGATCCCTTAATTTACGGAGGGAATTAAGGAAACGTGTCAGATAAAGTCTACAGTAACAGATACGCTAAGATATGAATTTTTGTCTATACACTATTTATGCAATCATTGCAGTAAGATGTGTCTAGACTAAGAATGATAAACAGGTAATTTCCTAAGGATGATAAGCAGATGATTTCCGACTGGAAATGATACGCAAAACTTTTAACATGCAGACACGGTCGAAGTCCAGACTCACTAATGCCTCCTAACGACTTATCAGTTAGACACACTAATGCAGACCTGGTTCGCTAAGACCTCTGCTCTGATACCAACTGTGAAGACCCGTCCTAATCCATCCGGACGAAGTCCATATCTATTATAAACGATCCACAACAATTGGTTACATCGCGAGGTACTTGACCTCTATATGATATATTTTACAAACATTGCATTCGATTTTAAAAGACAATCTTTCATTACAACGAAAGTTGATGACATGCATACCATTTCATAATATATCCAACTATAATTGACTTAATAATAATCTTGTTGAACTCGACGACTCGAATGCAACGTCTTTTGAAATATGCCATGAATGACTCCAAGTAATGTCATTAAAATGAGCAAATGCACAGCGGAAGATTTCTTTCGTACCTGAGAATAAACATGCTTTCAAGTGTCAACCAAAAGATTGGTGAGTTCATTAGTTTAACATAAATAATCATTTTATAATTTTAATAGACCACAAGATTTCATATATCCATTTCTCAATAACATACGTCCCATGCATAGAGACAAAAATATCATTCATATGGATTGAACACCTGGTAATCGACATTAACAATATGCATATTAGAATATCCCCATCATTCCGGGATCCTCCTTCGGACATGATATAAATTTCGAAGTACTAAAACATCCGGTACTTTGGATGGGGCTTGTTGGGCCCGATAGATCTATCTTTAGGATTCGCGTCGATTAGGGTGTCTGTTCCCTAATTCTTAGATTACCAGACTAAATAAAAAGGGCATATTCGATTTCGATAATTCAACCATAGAATGTAGTTTCACGTACTTGTATCTATTTCGTCAAACATTTATAAAAGCGCATGTATTCTCAGTCCCAAAAATATATATTATAAAAGCATTTAAAAAGGGAGTAATGAAACTCACCTAATGTATTTTGTAGTAAAAATACATATGACGACATTGAACAACTGAACAAAACAGGGTTGGCCTCGGATTCACGAACCTATATCATTTATATATATATATTAACTCATATAATTGTAATCGAACAAATTTCTATATAACTATTAGTGTTATTATAATATGTTAGTATAAATTATAACTTAATGTTATATACATGTAAAAATGTTTAATATCTATATATTTTGTTATATTGATATATCTATATATATATAAAAAGAAAATTATTAGTTTGTTATATATAATTATTTATATAACTAATATTAATATGTTTGATTTATGGTATATAAACTATTATTATAATTATAATATATGTATTAAGTATATTTTAAGTACAAAATATTTATTTGTAGCAAAAGTGATAGTTTTCGATAATAATGACTTACTAATAATAATAATCTCTTTGATATTGAAAATACTGATTATAATGACTTTATTGCTAGAATGATACTTTTGTTAATAATAATAATAGTAAAACTACTAATTGCAAAAAAAAAAAATGATATTAATACTACTAATATTAGCGAAAATAATAATAGTTTGTATTATTTTTATAGTAACAATAATAATAACCCTAATCACAATTATAATAATATTAGTAGTCTTAAAATGATAATTCAATAATAAGAATAACATTATTACTACTTGTAGCGATAATAATAATAATTGGTATATCACTTATTATGATACTAATAGTAATTATTATAATACTTCAAATAATAATAATAATAATAATAATAATAATAATAATAATAATGATGATAACTAATACTTGCATGACAAATTTATAATAATAGATACATTAATAATGTTAATAATAATAACAGTTTTAATACTTATAACTACGATAATAATAATAATAATAATAATAATAATAATAATAATAATAATAATAATAATAATAATAATAATAATAAGTGTTATAACACTAATAATACTAATAATATCAATAACAATAACAATAATAATAATCCAAGTAATATCATTAATAATTATGACAATATAAATGATAATCAAAATAATAATAATAATAATAATAATAAATATAAGAATTACCTTAAAAGGCTTAAAAAAAGAACCAAATCGTCAGAGTCGGGACTCGAACCCGCGACCACTCGCAAACCCGAATACACCCTAACCATTGGACTGCCGTCCCTTTTCTGTTTTATAACACAATCAGAACATATATAACCCGATATAATTATGTGCCTTCTTTTTCTTCTTCTCCACAAAACAAACGACCCAAAATCAATTTTATCTTGTCATTTA
Organism: Rutidosis leptorrhynchoides; assembly: GCF_046630445.1. Lineage (NCBI taxonomy): Eukaryota > Viridiplantae > Streptophyta > Magnoliopsida > Asterales > Asteraceae > Rutidosis > Rutidosis leptorrhynchoides. The sequence goes on along the minus strand of NC_092334.1, from coordinate 95,783,468 downwards.
ATACAGAAATCGATTTTAAGAATTTATGTATAATACAAAACATCTATTTGAACTTTATTAGATTAAAAAAAAATTATATAGAAGTATATACAGCGGCTGCAGTCGCGGCTGCAATATAGAAAAAAAAAATTTGATTTCACTTTCAAACGTGTTTTAGACAAATGTTATAACACGAATTGGTTTGTAAAACATTCGTAGAAACTAGTGGAACCATCAATTTAACTGGAATCCTCAAAACAACTTCGAATTTTACAAAGAACAATTTAGTTGACTTTTACTTCTAAAACTTTAACTCCAAAATTCATGATCGATATAAAGATTTGAGAGTTGAGACTTTACAGATAGTTTCAAAGGAAGATTTCTAACCTTTCTGCATTTTTATATTTTGCTAATTGATTCGAAATCAAAATATGAAGAAATTCCTCACCTACAGAGGTTTCGTTGAAAAATAGAAAGAAAAAAAATGTAAAGCATTTCTCTCTTTAAATCAATTTGCAGAAGTGGGTTATCAGCTGTTGTTTGAAAGATTGATTCCAAAAAAAAAAAATTGTTAAGGTCTCGTGGTAGGGTTCTCTCTTCACGGATATAACAGAAAGATATGGATAATAAGAAGAAAACAAAAAAACTCAGATAGTGATATACTAATAATTACGCGTATGTATCTGTTTTTATATAATACCTATAATTAGTCTTTATTATATATATATATTTATATATATATATATATATATATATATATATATATATATATATATATATATATATATATATTTGTATTTATAAATTATCTGTATTTGTATATTTGTATTTATATATTATAATTAATCTTATTACTTAACAAATATAACAATAATAATATTACTCTTAATATTATAACTAATAAAATTTCTTTAATAATATCCTAGTAGTAATAATATTATTATTAATGATAATAATAATATGAATAACTATAACAATTTATATGTACATCTCTCATATTTATATATCATATATAGTAATACTAATAATACTGATATTAATATTAATATCGACAATCATGAAATAATAATAATAAGATTAGTATAACAACTATATTTATCATTATATTTAAATTGGATATATCAATATTACCTATTATTATTTATGTAACATATTATATATATATATATTAAATAATATCAAATATTCCATATTTAATATTTTTATATTTTATATATATATATATATATATTATAATATGCATACAATTAATACTTATGTATATTAATCCTATATATATGTGTATATGTTTATATATTTATATATTTCAACTACTTCATATTTAATCATATTTTAAATATCAAGTTTAAGTTTTCTTTCTAAATCACATTCTAGTTTATTAATATTTGTAATTCATAATATATAATTATTTGCCTATATATTTATTTATATATACATTTCTATTTGCAATTAATGGTTTGTGAATCATCGAGCATAGTCAAAGGTTATTTGATTACATGAATATAGATTTCAAACTTTCGAGACTCAACATTACCGATTTTGCTTATCGTGTCGGGAACATATAAAGATTAAAGTTTAAATTTGATCGGAAATTCTTGGGTCACTACAAAATCAACACGTCAAACATCATGATTACGAAAGTTTAAATAAGCATAATTCCTTTATTTCATATTTAATTGCACTTTTAATTATCGCACTTTAATTTATTGTCATTTTAATTATCGTACTTTTTAATTATCGCACTTTAATTAATTGTCATTTTATTTATCACAATTTCATTATCGTTATTTACTTTACGCTTTAATTTAAGTTATATTTATTTTTAATATTTTACATTAGGTTTTAACTGCGACTAAAGTTTTAAAATCGACAAACCGGTCATTAAACGGTAAAATCTCCCTTTTATAATAATAATACTACTTATATATATATATATTTATATTTATACAAATATAGTTTTAAAAATATAGCGTTAAACTTGGCTAAGATCCCTGTGGAACGAACCGAACTTACTAAAAACTACACTACTGTACGATTAGGTACACTGCCTATAAGTGTTGTAGCAAGGTTTAGGTATATCCATTCTATAAATAAATAAATATCTTGTGTAAAATTGTATCGTATTTAATAGTATTTGGTAATAAAATTACAACTATTTTGTATACACCTCTACGCACATCAAGTATTTTTGGCGCCGCTGCCGGGGACTTGCTTAAACGCCGGAAGCAAAACGCTATATATATATATATATATATATATATATATATATATATATATATATATATATATATATAAATTTCTTAGTTTACTTTTGTAAAAATACGCTTTTGTAAAAATACGTTTTAAATATTAAAAATACAAAAATATAAAAAGAAAAACAAAAAATTATATATTTTTAATAGTTTGTTAAATATATATAAAATTATAAAGTTTATTTATTTTTATTTTAGTTCTTAAAATATAAGTTTTTATTTATATAAATATTTTATAAAAACAGAAAATTAAATATAAAACAGAAAATATATATATATATATATATATATATATATATATATATATATATATATATATATATATATATATATATATAAGTAATCGGGCTACACTGTAGCAGCCCAGATTCTGGCCCGAAACCCTACTCCATGCGACCGCATGGATTTATAATACAAAGACCATGCGATCGCATGGCCTGATCTGACACGCCAGGGTTGACTTGTTTCTGCATTAATTACGGAGTTTTAATTATTATTATTAATTAATTAAAACCCTAATTAGGGTTTAGTTTTAAATTAATTAATTTTAGTTTTAATAAATTTGTAATATTTAGTTTAAAATAGTTTTATTAGTTTTAAAAATCAATACTTTTATAAAATAAATAATATAAAAAATAATATTTTTATAAAAAAATTGTACTTTTTACAACTTTAAGTTTATTTTTATATTTTGCAACTTTTTATTTGTTTTAGCGTAATATTTGTAATTTTTTTCGTTCGTATTTAGTTTTAAGTCATAGTTTTTGCCATAGTTATTTTTATTTCTAGATTTTTAGGTTTGCCGTAAAATCCCTTAAGTGCTTTTTCTTTAGACTAAGATTTAGGTGCTTTAGAATTTTGCGACGCCATTTTTTTTAGATTTTAATACCTTTTTAAGATATTGCCGTTTTGGATATAGTATTTCTTTTAAGCTTTAATACTTTTAGACGTAACTTTTAATTTTTAGTTTTTGAACTTTTAAGTTTCGACGAGCTACTTTCTTATTTTTATTTTTCGACCTTTTATTTTTCGATGTTTTTCGACGCAATCTTTTTCTTTCTTATTTTTCGACGCTCTAGTTTTTAGGACATAGAATTTTTCTATTTCTTCTCTAAAATTTCTTTAAATTTCGACGAAAAATTATTTTAAGTGGTTAAATTGATAGACATCCAAAATTTTATGGTTCGTAGTAATAGTTGGATTTGTTAGTGGCGTGCTGTGGGCTTCCGATTTAAAGGGTCCTGGCTACCTGCTGCATCTATTGGCTATTCGAAATGTGGGCAAAATCAAAAAAGTCTATTAATTTGATAACTTATATAATTTTTATATTTTATAACTAATAGGATATTCAGTGAATGCACCGAGCAAAACGTTCACCACCTTTCATACGTTCACCACCTGTAACTCGATTAAGACATCTAGCCAATATTGTTGCCTTTGATTTTTCTTTAGAATCGTCATCTAGTCGACCAAGTACTCCAATTCAAATTTCCGTTAATCCATTTTTTGAACCCGACCTCACAATTGAGAATCCGGAGGATATTCAGGGACAATTCAGAGATCCTGAACCACTAATCTTTCCTCCGGAACCACCAATCATTCAAACGGAGATTGTCGAGGAACAAACAATTAAATCAGAATCCTCTAGTGATTCAGATTCAACAAATTCAATCATGGAGAATCTGGAACCTCTAAGTATGGAAGACCGAATGAGAGCTAAACGCACTGGCCAAGGTCATGCAATTACTCAACCTGACATTAATGCGCCAGATTATGAAATCAAAGGACAAATCTTACACATGGTAACTAATCAATGCCAATTTAGTGGTGCGCCGAAGGAAGATCCAAACGAACATCTTCGTACTTTTAATAGGATCTGTACACTATTTAAAATCCGAGAAGTGGAGGATGAACAGATATATCTCATGTTATTTCCCTGGACTTTAAAGGGAGAAGCCAAAGATTGGTTAGAATCGTTACCTGAAGGGGAGATTGATACATGGGATGTCTTAGTTGAAAATTTTCTTAAACAATTCTTTCCGGCATCTAAAGTCGTAAAACTTCAAAGAGAAATTGTTACGTTCACACAAAAGCCAAACGAAACTCTATATGAGGCGTGGACAAGATTTGGAAAGTTATTGAGAGGATGTCCGCAACATGGTTTAGACACTTATCAAATAGTACAAATATTCTACCAAGGATGCGACATCACTACTCGAAAAGACATCGATATAGCAGCTGGTGGTTCCATTATGAAGAAAACCGCAACTGACGCTTACAAAATTATTGATAACACTGCTTCCCACTCACATGAGTGACATCAATAAAAAGATACCGTTAGATCATCTAAAGCAGCTAGAGCCGATTCTAGCCATGACTTTGATTCCATTTCTGCAAAGATAGATGCTGTCGAGAGACTAATGGAAAAGATGACTAAAGATATCCACTCAATACGAATTAGTTGTGAGCATTGTGGAGGACCACATTTAACAAAAGATTGTCTCAGTATTGAACAAACAATGGAACAAAGAGAGAATGTTTCATACATAAACCAAAGGCCTGGAAATAATTATCAAAATAATTATCAACCGCCAAGACCAATTTACAATCAAAATCAGAATTATAACCGAAATGTTCCATACAACAACCAACAAGGTCCTAGCAATCAACAAGTATCCAATAATACTTACAATCAGCAAAGGCATATTTTTCAAAACAAACCACCACAAACCGATGATAAAAAGCCAAATTTAGAAGATATGATGTCGAAGCTAGTTGAATCTCAAACGCAGTATTTCACATCTCAGAAACAAACCAATGAACAAAATGCCCAAGTATTTAGAAATCAACAAGCTTCTATTCAAAATTTGGAACAAGAAGTAAGTAACCTAGCAAGTTTGATAGGTGAAAGAAAACCGGGAAGTCTACCTAGTGATTCAAATGCTAACCCCGGAATGAAACAGCTAAAGCCATCACCACAAGAAGTGGTATTACACTTAAACCACTTGAAATGCCTGTGATTTCTGATGACTCTATTCCTACTCCACAAGAACCACAACCTGAGCAAGATAAGGAAAACGAACCGGTAGTTGAAAAGGTTAATGAAGATAACACAGTTAAGGCTAAGCCTTATATTAAACCATACCAACCACCACTTCCTTACCCGAGTAAGATGAGAAAAGAAAACTTGAAGCCGAGCAATCCAAATTTTTGGTTATGTTTAAACAGGTAAATGTAAATCTTCTTTTCATTGATGTGATCTCAGGAATGCCTAGATATGCTAAATTCTTGAAAGATCTAATCACAAATAGAAAGAAAATAGAAGAACTCTCGGCTGTTACTATGAATGCTAATTGTTCTGCAGTACTGTTGAATAAGATACCAGAAAAATTATCAGATCCAGGAAGTTTCACGATTCCATGTTTTCTGGGTAGTCTTAGTTCAATAGAAGCATTGACAGACTTAGGTGCTAGTATAAATTTAATGCCATGTTTACTATACGCTAAACTAGACCTTGGAGAATTAAAACCAACACGAATAAGCATACAACTAGCTGATCGATCAGTAAAATATCCTAGAGGGATAATGGAGAACATGCTAGTTAAAGTTGGTACTTTAGTATTTCCAGTTGATTTTGTTATTCTGGACATGGAAGAAGATTCTCGAGTTCCTCTCATATTAGGAAGACCATTCTTAAACACGGTTAAAGCAATAATAGACGTGTTCGGTAAGAAACTGACCATAAGTATAGAGGACGAGAGTGTTACCTTTTCAGTTGATAGAGCAATGCAACAACCGCAATCTGCAGATGATACATGTTATTATATTCAAACTATAGATTCACATGCAGAATTGTTAGAAGAATTTCCAGAATTACAAGGAACAGGAGAATATTCTTTAAGAGAAGGAACTGAACCAATTGATGAAACTGAAATGTTATCTACACTTATGGCTAATGGTTATGAACCAACAACAGAAAAAATTCAAATGCTAAAAGAAGAAGACAGATATCGATATAAATCATCGATAGAAGAACCACCGACATTAGAGTTAAAGCCACTTCCAAACCATTTGGAATATGCTTATTTACATGGTGAATCTGAATTACCTGTAATAATATCGTCTTCTCTTACTGAAAATGAAAAATCTCAACTCATTTTTGTGCTAAAAGCTCATAAACCAGCTATTGCATGGAAGATTCATGACATTAATGGCATAAGTCCTTCGTATTGCACACATAAAATCCTTATGGAAGAAGGTCATAAAACGTATGTGCAACGCCAATGAAGACTAAATCCTAATATGCAAGATGTTGTTAAGAAAGAAATTATTAAACTGCTAGATGCAGGTTTAATTTATTCAATTTCTGATAGTCCATGGGTAAGCCCAGTTCAATGTGTACCAAAGAAGGGTGGCATGACTGTCATCACAAATGAGAAAAATGAGCTTATTCCTACTAGGACTGTAACACGATGGCGTGTTTGTATTGATTATAGAAAATTAAATGACGCCACCAGAAAAGATCACTTTCTCTTACCTTTCATTGATCAAATGTTGGAAAGATTAGCCGGAAATAGTTACTATTGTTTTCTTGATGGTTTTTCCGGATATTTTCAAATTCCAATAGCACCCGAGGACCAAGAGAAAACTACGTTCACGTGCCCTTATGGTACTTTTGCTTATAAACGCATGCCATTTGGACTTTGCAATGCCCCTGCAACCTTTCAAAGGTGCATGATGGTGATTTTTCACGACATGATAGAAGAATGCATGGAAGTTTTCATGGATGACTTTTCAGTCTTCGGTGATACTTTTGAATCATGTCTAGTTAATCTTGAACGAATGCTTATTAGATGCGAACAATCAAATCTAGTTCTTAATTGGGAGAAATGCCATTTCATGGTTAAAGAAGGCATCGTTCTTGGTCATAAGATTTCAAAAGAAGGGATTGAAGTAGATAGAGCTAAAGTAGATGTAATTGCTAAACTTCCACATTCCACCAATGTTAGAGGAGTTAGGAGTTTTCCAGGGCATGCCGGTTTTTACCGACGTTTCATAAAAGAATTTTCTAAAATTGCCACTCCTATGAATAAACTCCTAGAAAAGGATGCTCCATTCATCTTTTCAGATGCATGCATCAAATCTTTTAATATTCTTAAAGAAAAACTCACTAATGCGCCGATCATGATAACTCCAAATTGGAATCTACCATTTGAACTTATGTGCGATGCAAGTGATTTTGCAATGGGAGCCGTTTTAGGACAAAGGATTGAAAAACGATTTCAACCTATTTATTATGCTAGTAAGACGTTACAAGGAGCACAAACAAATTACACAACTACTGAAAAAGAACTCATTGCTATTGTCTTTGCTTTTGACAAATTTCGTTCATATCTCGTTCTAGCTAAAACGGTGGTCTATACCGACCATTATGCTCTTAGATACCTATTTTCAAAACAAGATGCTAAACCAAGATTAATCCGTTGGATCTTACTCTTACAAGAGTTCGATATTGAAATCTGAGATAAAAAGGGAGCAGAAAATCTCGCCGCTGATCATCTTTCTCGTCTTGAAAATCCTGAATTAGAAGTTCCAAATGAATCGGCCATACAAGATAACTTTCCTGATGAATATCTATTGAAGATAGATTATAGTGAAATTCCATGGTTTGCAGACTATGCAAACTACTTAGTATGTGGATTCCTTGAAAAAGGATTGTCATACCAAAAATGAAAGAAATTCTTTAGTGATATAAAACACTATTTCTGGGAAGATCCACATTTGTTTAAAAGTTGTCCCGATGGAATAATACGCCGATGTGTATTCAGGGATGAAGCTAGTTAAATCTTAAACCATTGTCACACAGGACCAACAGGAGGGCATTATGGGTCTCAACTAACAGCAAGAAAAGTTTACGATGCTGGATTCTATTGGCCTACAATTTTCAAAGACGCACACCTTCTTTGCAAATCCTGTGATGCATGTCAAAGGGCCGAAAAAATAAGTCAACGTGATGAAATGCCACAAAATGTCATTCAAGTATGTGAAGTATTTGACATTTGGGGTATTGACTTTATGGGTCCATTTCCAAAATCTCATAATAATCTCTACATTCTCGTTGCCATTGATTATGTATCTAGGCAGAAGCACAAGCTCTCCCGACTAACGATGCACGATTTGTATTCAACTTTTTAAAACGTCTTTTTGCTAGGTTTGGAACACCGAAAGCTTTAATAAGTGATCGGGGTACTCATTTTTGTAATAATCAACTTGAGAAAGTTCTCAAAAGATATGGAGTAACTTATAAAATCTCAACCGCTTATCATCCACAAACAAGTGGACAAGTTGAAAATACCAATCGAGCTTTAAAACGTATTCTAGAGAAAACCGTAGGATCAAATCCGAAGGAATGGTCCATGAAATTGGAGGATGCACTCTGGGCTTTTAGAACAGCCTACAAAACTCCAATTGAAACCACACCTTTCAGACTCGTTTATGGAAAAGCATGTCACCTTCCAGTAGAAATTGAACACAAAGCATTTTGGGCTTTGAAGACATGTAATCTTGATTTACATGAAGCTGGACGTCTACGGTTAAGCCAACTAAACGAATTAGAAGAATTAAGACATGAAGCATATGAAAATTCGTTATTCTATAAAGAAAGAACGAAGAAATGGCATGATAAAAGAATCAGAAGTTCAAAAGAATTTAAAGAAGGAGACAGAGTTCTTCTTTTCAATTCACGATTCAAGCTATTTCCAGGAAAATTGAAATCAAGATGGTCTGGACCATTCATAGTCAAAAGAGTTTTCCCGTACGGAACAGTAGAATTAATAAATTCAAATGGGATTGAATTTAAAGTTAATGGTCACAGAGTTAAACATTACATAGATAGTCCGATGGAAGTTGAAGATGAAGTTAATCACAATTTTGACACCACAGCTAACTAAGTGTGATGACCCAAAAATTTCTGACCAAATTTAAACTTAATCTTTGTATGATTAACATTTCCGACATGATAAGCAAAGTCTGTAAAACTGAATCTCAAAATTTTTGAACTACTTTTATATATTTAAATACCCTTCGGTTGTTTTCGACGATTCGCGAACAATTATATGTAAATAGATACATATATACTATAACTTGAAAAGGTAACAATGTATTAATTGTTTGATACCGTACATTAAACTTATTGGTTTAAATATCTATTTGAATATATATGATAAGTTGAAATATTTATTATTAAAATTTATTTATAGATAACTTTCAAGGTGTATTTAAAAACTGATTTATATATTAAAAAGATATATACATATATATAATTTCAAGTTATTTAGTAAACGATAGTAACATTCGTTTATTGATTCGATTGATATTTAGATAAGTTAACTAAAGCATTTAAGATGAACCAGTAAAACACTAATTTGCTACAGTATTTTCAAATTGCTACAGTACCCAAAAATGCTACAGTGCTTTCGAAAATCACTATTTACTACAGTAAAAATTGATTTATAGATAAATAAATAAATAAAATATACATATGTATATGTATATACTGCGACACGATGATTTATAGAAGCAAATAACCAAAACACTTAATTGATTAAAGCTACACTTAGAGTAACATAGTTATCAATGATTAAATTTAATTTTTGATAAAGGTACACGTCACGTAACAAAAATTGCTAGTTTTCTAAGCGTACGTAAGGACGTTCGAAAAACCGGAACCGGGACATAAGTCGAGTGATGATGTACGACTTATCGGAACAAAAATTACAAGTTAACTATGCAAGTAAATTTAATATAATATATAATTAATTATATAAATTAAATATATTATATTTATATTTATATTAAATAATTATGTCGACAAACAAAAAGTTAAAAGTTTGTGAGCTGTCATACCTTCCCATGCGATCGCATGGGAAATGGCTTGCGAAGCCATGCGATCGCATGGCACCCTTTTGCTGGCCACATCTATAAATTCGCGATTTCTGCTTCTGATTCAATTCATTATTTTTACTCCGTATTTATTATATTATTTATTATTATTATTATTATTATTATTATTATTATTATTATTATTATTATTAATAAGATTATTATTAATCTTATTATTTTTATTATTAGTATTATTATTTTTGCGATACAAAAATAATAATGTACATAAAATATTACGACGGAGTGCTGTCCAAGTAATTTTCAAAACAAGTTTCCGAGCGAGCTAGAGCTAAGGAAAATATGGGTTATTGTCAAGGAAATTATGGGTAATGTTCGAGGGTATTTTTGTGAATCAAACCTCATGTTTATCATCTTCGATGTGTCTACGTGCTTTCCTACAATATTGTATATCAATATTAAACAGTGAGTTCATTGATCCCTTTTTATACATATTTTTGGGCTGAGAATACATGCGCTGTTTTATAAAATGAATACTAAAACTAAAACTGATTTGAGTGAGTTTCATATGATCCCCTTTACTCTCTACATTTTTGGGCTGAGTATACATGCAAATCCTTTATTAACTGATTTACAATATATATATATGCGTGAGTTTCATATGCTTCCTTTTTAATTGCTTTTGCAATCTATATTTTTGGGCTGAGAATACATGCACTTTATTTTAAACGCAATGGATACAAGTACATACTAAATTCTACACTGAGTTTGAACCGAAAATCCCTTAGCTTTGGTAACTAGTAACTGCCAGTTATAAGAACTGGTGGGCGCGAGTAGTAGTATATGGATCCATAGGGCTTGACATCCCCGTCTGTTCCAGGTATAGAAACCCTAGCCTGAACTATAAAACAGACGTATGCTATTTGAGTTTAGTAAACGTTGGTTTGTGTGTATTGTACATGTTGGTTACATGTATGTTAAAACAGGGGTACTTATTATAACGTTAAAGCTTAGTTACCTGGGTGCTCAATCTTGTAGAATATTTTGATAAATGTTTCTGGATGAAACAACTGAAATCTTGTGATCCACCTTTATATACAGATTATACGAAACATTAAAACTATGAACTCACCAACCTTTGTGTTGACACTTGTTAGCATGTTTATTCTCAGGTTTCCTAGAAGTCTTCCGCTGTTTGCTTATATGTTAGACAAGCTATGTGCATGGAGTCTTACATGGAATATTTATCTAGGAAACGTTGCATTCACCAAATCATCACCATGTATCTTATTTTGGCTGCATTGTCAATGGAAGTATTATTGTAAACTTATTTACTGTGATTGTCTATATGTAAAAATCATCAGATGTCGAAAACCTTTAATTTAAATATTCATTTATGGTGTGCCTTTTCAAAAGAATGCAATGTTTACAAAACGTATCATATAGAGGTCAAATACCTCGCAATGAAATCGATGAATGACGTGTTCGTCCAAAGGGATTTAGAAGGATCGTCACACTAAGTGTGGGAAGGTTCGAATATTTTTAGGGTAATATATATTTCTGTTAGAGTTAGATATTCTGTTTTCGTGTAGTTCTCAAGAATGAAATCCGAATGGTCTTTCTCTAGCAGACCCTAAAGAACTAGTCTTCTCCCCCCATTCTGAATTTTTATTTTTTTTAGGTTTTACGAGATGAAGAATTCCTTTGATCTGAACCATGGTCTAATGCTACATGCTATGATTACTAAACGTAATAATGACACACTTCCGAGTGAACTGGTATCATTCATAAGGGGCAAAATGGACGGAGTAAGAAAAGAACTCAGAAAAGATCATCATAAGATACATTTTGGTAAAAGAAAATCAAAATCCACAACAAAAAGAAGAGCACAACACATTGAAAGATGTTATAAATGCGGAAAATGGTCACACGAAGGTAAATGTTCAAATAATCAAACATATTCAAATATCAAATTTGTTACTCTATGCAGAGAAGGACCGTTCATATATTTAGAAGAAAAGATATTGAAGATTCGAGGTTATGCTTACGTAGCTATGGAAAATCAAATAACACGACTCTCCTATGAGTCGGCTAAAGCAGGTCTCTGAGAATTCTTTCTCACAGGTAAGTATGCACAGTTTTTTTTATTGCTTTTAACCTTTTGATAATAAACGCTGAATCGTTTGCTATAAAGTATTAAATTGGTATTCAATAAAATTAGGTATGCGTAATCGAAATTATTGATATCATACAAAAATTTATTACATCACTGCGAAATTTACTGTTTATTCTTAAGGTATAAATATCTTTAATCAATCAATCCAAAATATTTCAGAAATTCGTCAGGAGTAAAACTAGGTAATATAGCCGAAATTACTTTACCGAAAAGAGGGGGTATATTTTTGACAATATTTGATTGATTAAAGTGGGATAAAAGACCAAAAAGTTTTTTAATTTTTATTTTTACTTTGTTTTTAAAATTAATATTAAATTATTATTGTAAACTTTTTAAAATCAATATATTTAAGTTTGTAAATATTTGAAAAAATTAATATTTTTAATATAAGTTTGTCTGTATAAAAACAAAAATATAATATAAATTTGGTGTGAATTTTTAATTTTAATTATATGAATTTTTAATTTTATGCATTTTAAATTTAAGTTTGGTGTGAATAAAAAAAACAAAAATTTACTTTATTTCACTAAGTTAAAAATATGATTTTTAAAATTCGTCGTGAGTTGAAAACTAGGTCGTTGAACCGAAATTGCTCTACCCAAGGGAGGGACGAGAACTTTTATTATCATTATTTTTAATTTTATTGAATTAAAGTATGCCAAAAACATTTAAAAAACCCAAAAATCTTTGCTTTTAAAACAACGCTTTGAATTGACAAATTTTAAAATTTTGTTGAGGGACGGACTAGGACAACGATCCGAAACGCCCTCACTCCTAAAAAGAAACAAATTTTTAAAATTTATTAATTATTAGTTTTAAAAAGATTAAGGTTTTTATTAAAAAAAAAAGTGCCTGGACCCCATGCGATCGCATGGAATTTACACTCCACTACCATGCGATCGCATGGTGCTGAATTTCTGGATAGAAACAAGTAACCAGAGAGCTGTTCTGCTGCTTCCCACAAAAACACACACATACACGAACATACTCCCAAACTCTCTCAATTTTCATCAATTTTTCACCAAAATCAACCAAATTTCTTGCTATAATCTCCTCTAATCATGAATTTGATAAGAATTTATCAAGAAGGGTAACAATTACACCCCTAAACCTCTTTAAATTTGATTTTTATTGTTCTTGAGCTATAATTTACCTAATTTAATTTTGTTAATTTCTAGTGTAATTAGAGTTAAATTGTTAGTATATTATGCATGTATAACCTAGATTGATGCTATTTAACATGATTTGAAGTCAAAAACTTCAAAAATTTTAGGAATCTAGGGTTTGTGTTCTTGAGCAATTTGGGGCTTTTTGATATAAACAGGTTATGGCTGAATTTTGTCATGAATTATTGCTAAATTAAGTAGTGTAACATGTTTAGGTAGCTAAATGATCCAAACTTTGATCCTAAACATGATTTTTGAGAATTAAAGTGGAATTTTTAGGTCTAAAATTTATGAACTTGATTAAAATTGATGTAAATGCCATTTGAAACTTGTTTAATTACTAGTAATGGTTATTTTAACATGTTATTTGAGTAGAATGCTTATGAACTTTGTAAACATTTTCATATATGCTTATTTGAAAAAGTATAGAATTGTTAAAATTGTGAAAATGTGTATAAGTTTAATTTTGATTAAACATGTTATTGTAATTGTTTCAAGTTCTTATTTTGCTAACACTAATGCATATTTGGATGCACAAAATTTGTGTTTAATATGTTTTGCAGAGATTTACTAATACTGATGGTGCATCATCATCATCTAGACAACCTGCTCCAGAACCTGAACCAGAAATGCAATATGAACCGGAGCAACAACAGGAACAACAACAACAACCTGATCAACACGTACCTTATTATGATCCGCAACAAGAATATGTTGATGCCTACATAGTATTTCCGATGCATCCGATAGTACAACACCCAACGATTCATGAAGAACAGTTGCATCCTAATCTGAGATTTGTTCGAAGTTGGAGAGATTACCCGACATATCAAATTAACAAATTCAAATTGGTAACTAAAAATGTAGAAGTGCCGAGGGTACTTGATTGGGAGCCTTTGGAAAGGGTCCAACTAGCTAACTCAGTTAGACAGCATTTGATCCAAAGGTATGGCAGCTCTTCTTTTCCGGATTGGGAATGTTTATTCACCATTCGTAGGCCTGTATATAAGGAATGGTGCATTGAGCTTATGAGTACTATTTCACTTAATGCGGATGTAGTTAGGTTAGATGATAGAAGTTTTCTTAGATTTATACTTGGCCGTAGGATGTATAGGATGTCCATGCTGGACATGGCCAGGGCTTTACAGATATATACGCCCGCTGAATTACTATTACCCGATTGTACAAATTTGATTTATTATGGTGAAAGGGTAGATAGGAATTTTGATGCTAACGCCGTCTGGAGGCATATGTCAGATTATAATGTTTTTGGGTGGGCAGGAACACACTCCTACTTACATATTAACAGAGCCGAGCTTCGTATAATTCATAGATTTCTGGCTAACTCGATTACACAGAGAGGTCACAACAAGGAGAAAATGACTTTACATGATTTATTTTACCTTAAGTGTATTCGAGACCTAAGAGGCTTTGTTAATATCCCCTACTGTGTTGGCTTTTATTTGTCTAAGATAGTGGAAGGAATACAGGAAGAGGGAATAATATGAGGAGGTATTTTTGTTACTCTCATTGGAGAGTATTTGGGTGTAGATAGGGATCAAGGGGGTCCACTTATGGTATGTAGGGAATAGGATGATACCTTAGGATTAAAGGTCTATCAGGGTGCTAAGGTATTGAAGAGCAGACGAAATCAGGCAGTACCATATGTTGGTCGTCATCCACAGGTAGAGAGAGGTTCAGATGAGGAAATGGAGGAAGTAGATGACATTAGGGATGTCATTAGGGAGGCTATGACTGATGTCTACCAGCATATAGATGAGGTAGAAATGACAAACGAGGATAGATTTAGTCGGTTAGAGCAGTGGCAAGCCCGGAATGAGTACGAGCATTCCAGGCAACGACAGCATGATAGATGGGACTATCATCAGCGTCAGATCATGAGTCGGCTATCACCTCAAGATCACTACGTACCGACCCGACCCGCTTACTATCCTCCACACCAGCCCGAGATGAGACCACCATTTACTCTCTACGACCCTAACCAGGCCTACCAGTACACCTATCACCAACCATGGAACCCGACCGATAACATGAACTGGAACCCCTATCCAGATTGATATAGTTCCCGTTGGTGATTTCTATGATTTTTATCTTTTTATTATTTTTATTTATTTATGTTTAAACATTATATTTTGATTTGATAATTTTATGTAAGTTTAATATTTTTATTATGTTGTACTAATATTTCATATTTGATTTGAAAGTGGGATGTTAAGTCCCATTTCAAATTACCATGCATTTTATTATTTGAATGTATGTATATTGTCAATTGTACACAACAGGGTAAAACAACGCATTTTCAAAGACTGACATTAAGTTCAGCAAAAGCTACTAATTTTGACGACAAAATGAAAAACAAATGTGATGTAACAACAAGACGGAATGAACAAATGATGTGCACCATTTATCATTCAGCAAACAAACGCCAATATCTTTGGAAACTTTGGTAAAATTTAATCATTTTTCTACGCTAATCACCCTCAATAATTTAAATTGTTACTGATTTCTTGCAAATGAGGGCATTGCAAGATCTTAAGTGTGGGAAGGGATTAAATTCTTTCGAATTTTTAAAATTTTAACTTATACACTTGGTTACCATTAAAAATACTAGTAACGCAGTAGTTGTATTAGAATCTAGTGCTCTCTGATAATAAAGAATAGCCCTAGTCTTATATACTGACTACCCAATTCTAGTAAATTTTTCAAAATTTTCAAATAAATGAATTCAAAATCATGTTTATACATATTTATGAACGATAAAATTAGGTGTTGACACCGAAATTATTGTTACCTCGGAAAGGACATAAATTGAGAAACAACCCAAAATGTTAGAATTCATTTAAAATGGAATAGAGGACAATAAAAAGGCAAAAAAGGAAAAATAAAAAGCCAAGTGTGGGAAAAATTTACCAAGTTATTTAAAACATATATCACATATTTTTGTACAAATAATTGAAGATACTTTTGTTTTGGACAAAATTAACCGTTTTACCCAGTAAATTGTAATAAATTTGAAAGAAAGATGGATCTACACGATGAATCAATTCCATCATTAAAAGGAAGTAAAGTCTTCTAAAAAAGACACGCGCTTCTTGATTTAGGTCAGGAAGTTGTAGTCTAGACCAGTTGTAGAGTCTATGAAAAACCTTGAAAAGTTTTCTCAAAAATCAGCTGAAAATCCACGGACCTCAGCATCAAACAGGGTCGCCAAGTGGTCAGACTTATCCTAACCATGAGAGGATCTGTCTCGTAAAATGGGGAGGGCGCCGTGCAAATTAGCTTGATAAGACTAATGAATCAGACCCTCAGAAAGGATAATCTCCTTAAAGATTAAAAATCAGCTTTTAAGACTGATATTACTCAATCCTTGAGATTGACCTTAAAGATTGAGAATTCAAACTCATGGAATTCAATGATATCTAAACTCGAGCTTGAACGAGAAAATATTTTGATCAAATTACAAACCGATTTGTTTTCTGAAAACCCTATTTTCAATGCGTTCATTACCATTGAACGTAAAATCCTAGGAATTCACCTGGAATTCATTAGGTCACCTGAACCAAATCGGGTGTCAACCGTAAGAACGATGGTTGCATAGCATGGTCGAAGACAGGACCTTGTGCCAGACTGAAAAACTATAGGGTGAGCTTTACTATTGCTCCTACAAAGGATAGTAATTGCATCCGACACGATATAGACCATAATTAAAAGCATGTCAGGGGATATTGCTTTAACAGTTGCTTGTTCAACGCTTTCCTTTACAACCGGATGGTAGTTTACAGAAAGGTAATATACGGAGCAAGTATACTGGACGTGTTGCTTTCTCAATACAAGGTTAGCAAGTGGGTGACACAAAACCATAAGTTTTGAGCTAAAATTTTCAAATCTGAAACCCACAAAACCCACAAAAACAATTTGCAAACACCGATGAAGGGTTATTCCGGAAACTTATCTAGGGTAAAAGCTAGATTAATTTTCAAAAGATCAAATGTTTTCATAAAGATCCAATTTCCTTAAGGATCTAAATTTTCATAGTCATGTGGGACTGTAAACCACATCGTTACTACCATTGTTTATACCGCCGTATAAAAATCACTGATGTATAAAGTGTGAAGAATAAAGAAGTGATTCTAGTATTTTTATTTTCAAGACTATATTGCTTGAGGACAAGCAATGCTCAAGTGTGGGAATATTTGATAATGCTAAAAACGAACATATATTTCATAGCATTATCCCTCAAGAAAGACAAGCTTTTAGTTGCAATTGTTCTATTTACAAGTGATATTCGTTTAAATAATAAAAGGTGAAGACAAAAGACAGATTCGACGAATTGAAGACGCAAACAACCAAAAAGCTCAAAAGTACAAAGTACAATCAAAGTGGTTCAAATTATTGATGAGAAACGTCTCAAAATTACAAGAGTACAAGATGCAAAATGCAAAATACAAGATATTAAATTGTACGCAAGGACGTTCGAAAATCCGGAACCGGGACCAGAGTCAACTCTCAACGCTCGACACAGCGGACTAAAAATTACACGTCAACTATGCATATAAATATAATATAATATATAAATAATTCTTAAAATTATTTATATATTATATATATTTAATAAAACCGTCGGCAAGAAGAAAACAACCAAATGTGAGCTGTCCCAGCTGGCCATGCGATCGCATGGCCAGGAAGAAGGAATTTCATGCGGTCGCATGACCCAAAAAGTGAGGCCACATTGCTATAAATTTCGCAGTTTCAGTCGAATGTAAACACATCTTTTTCTTTCTCCATCTCTCACGTGTGTGTGTGTGTATATATATATATATATATATATATATATATTATAATTTTAATTTTAATTTTAATTTTAATAATAATAAGGGTATGTTAGCGAATGTTGTAAGGGTGTAAGTCGAAATTCTGTCCGTGTAACGCTACGCTATTTTTAATCATTGTAAGTTATGTTCAACCTTTTTAAATTAATGTCTCGTAGCTAAGTTATTATTATGCTTATTTAAGCCGAAGTAATCGTGATGTTGGACTAAATATTTAAGACGGGGTAATTGGGCTTTGAACCATAATTGGGGTGGTTTGGACAAAATAACGACACTTGTGGAAATTAGACTTTGGGCTATTAATGGGCTTTATATTTTTTTAATTAAATGATAGTTTGTTAATTTAATATAAAGATTTACAATTGGACGTACCTATAAATAACCATATACACTCGATCGGACACTATGAGCGGGATATTTATAAGTACTAATAATCGTTCATTTAACCGGACAAGAGAATGGATTAATAGTCAATGGACTTATTAAAACAGGGGTGAATTATATACAAGGACACTTGGTGTAATTATAGTTTAAGTCCCCAATTAGTTGGAATATTTGACTTCAGATATAAGGATAATTTGACGAGGACACTCGCACTTTATATTTATGACTGATGGACTGTTATGGACAAAAATCAGACGGACATATTAAATAATCCAGGACAAAGGACAATTAACCCATGGGAATAAACTAAAATCAACACGTCAAACATCATGATTACGAAAGTTTAAATAAGCATAATTCCTTTATTTCATATTTAATTGCACTTTTAATTATCGCACTTTAATTTATTGTCATTTTAATTATCGTACTTTTTAATTATCACACTTTAATTTATTGTCATTTTATTTATCGCACTTTTATTTATCGCAATTTCATTATCGTTATTTACTTTACGCTTTAATTTAAGTTATATTTATTTTTAATATTTTACATTAGGTTTTAACTGCGACTAAAGTTTTAAAATCGACAAACCGGTCATTAAATGGTAAAATCCCCCTTTTATAATAATAATACTACTTATATATATATATATTTATATTTATACAAATATAGTTTTAAAAATATAGCGTTAAACTTGGCTAAGATCCCTGTGGAACGAACCGGACTTACTAAAAACTACACTACTGTACGATTAGGTACACTGCCTATAAGTGGTGTAGCAAGGTTTAGGTATATCCATTCTATAAATAAATAAATAAATATCTTGTGTAAAATTGTATCGTATTTAATAGTATTTTGTAATAAAATTATAACTATTTTGTATACACCTCTACGCACATCAAGTAGATGCAAGATTTAATCCAGGAATTGAGTGCAATGAGGGGTGGATGGTGGTGTTGATAATATTTTTGAGACCTTATGATCGTCTTTCACTTAGATTCAAATGATCAATCACCATGTCCCGGTCTTGATTGCATTACCTTAGCCGAATTAAGATTGATACTTAGGCGTAGTCACAAGTGAATCACAAAGAGCCAGAGCAATTACACAAAATCAACAGCCTAAAATGAGAGGTCAAACTCCTTATTTATAGGTATGGAATCGTCACGGAACCAATGTTCGCGCATACTTTATGGATCTGCAATGTTTATGCGGGACACTTTCGCAATGTTAAGTTTATGCGCGCTTTCGCAGTGCAATAGCGCCGTGCGCAGTTGTTGTTTGTTTGCGCGGTTCTGTTTGTACTTGCATTTGCATTGCCTTTTGCACTTAAAATATGCATATACATGCCTATGTATATGATTATCGTCTCCAAATCTTTTCTTTTTTTAACATCACCAAATTGACTACAATTCTAAGTAAGGGTGCACGTTCGTTTACCTCTTAATTGAATTGTTCAACTTTGAATGCTAAATCATTTAGCATTTAGCGCGTTTGTTTCTAACCTATGAATAACAATTAATAATGAATGATTTAGCATTCAGTGCTGAACCATTCAAAGCTAGAATTCTCTCTTAACAATTAAGTACGTAAATTTTATACTCCCTCAGTCCCCAAAAAATAGTCCCATTTGATTTTTTGTTGGATTTAAGATATATAGTAATGAATTGTCTAATTTCTCATTCATTTAATGTAGTTATAAAAAGTAACAAATAAATAAATTAATATATTTAAAGTCAATTTTTTTAAATTAAAAGAGACATAATTAAAACTTTAATGATATTTAATAGTTATTAGAGAAAGAGACAATAAATCTGGGACAAACCAAAATAGAATGGTGGACAATTTTTTTGAAACGGATGGAGTATAATATTTTCTTTAATTATAATTATAAATATATATACGTTAAAAAACTCTCTCTCTCTCTCTCTCTCTCTCTGGCGATTTTGGCGGGAAAGTTTGTTACACCATCCATCTCCATTTTCCACCATTTTTGATCCAAATTTCTTCGTTTTCTCATCTAATTCTTGCCTGAATCTAACCATAATAGTGAGACGAGCATGTCTTTGTAGCCAATTCACATCAAATCGAGCTCAATTCATGATTTGATCATGTCTGTAAACCCTAAAATTAGGAAATCTTCTCGTACTGGAAGGATTCCTGGAAAATTTCCTAATTTAATACATGATCTAAACAGTAGAACAACGAATAACAATACGAATAGTTAATTGAAGAAAGCTAAAGACTTAAATGCATCACAAGAGGCTCAAGAGATAGAAAGTTTGAAGTTCAAGGAATATGCTAATGAATCTGCAGGTCCTGTTATTCCAATTGTAGCTGGTAATGTTGAATTTACTCCTATTAACAATGAATTTGATACACCTGCAATCCACAATCATGATGTAAGTATGACTGAAAATGATTTTAACAGTGGTATTAATGCTAAGCTAGAATCATATGCTAGTATAGTTAATAAGGAAGAAATCACTAAGAAATTAGAGTTCATACCTACTGTTATTGATGATGCTAGTGAGTTTGTGGTTTTTGATGATGCCTATGTTGAAGAAAGTAGCAAACAATGGAAGTTGACTGTATGTGGATATACTATTGGATGTTCTATGACCTATAATGCACTGAAATACAATCTTAGGAGAATGTGGATTAAGTTTGGGCTAAATGACATTATAATGGATAGCAAAAGTATTTGTTACATTAAGTTTGACAATGAACAGGGCATGAATAAAGTCATTGAAAGCGGCCCTTGGATGATCAATGGGAAACCATTGTTGGTCCAAAAGTGGGATCCTGATATATGTTTAGAAAAGGTTGACCCTGTTAAGGTACCAGTATGGGTTAAATTTAAGGAAATTCCACTTGAGGCCTGGAATGTGAAAGGTCTAAGTGCCATAGCTAGCCGGGTTGGGAAACCTATTTCAATGGATTCAACCACTGCTAATATGTGCCATAAGGGCAGTGGAAGGGCAGGGTATGACAGAATCATTGATAATGCTAAAAACGAACATATATTTCATAGCATTATTCCTCAAGAAAGACAAGCTTTTAGTTGCAATTGTTCTATTTACAAGTGATATTCGTTTAAATAATAAAAGGTGAAGACAGAAGACAGATTCGACGATTTGAAGACGCAAACGACCAAAAAGCTCAAAAGAACAAAAGACAATCAAAAAGGTTCCAATTATTGATAAGAAACGTCTCGAAATCACAAGAGTACAAGATTCAAAACGCAAAGTACAAGATATTAAATTGTACGCGAGGACGTTCGAAAATCCGGAACCGGGACTAGAGTCAACTCTTAACGCTCGACGCAACGGACTAAAAATTACAAGTTAACTATGTATATAAATATAATATAATATATAATTAATTATATTAATTATATATATATTATATATATATAATAAAAACCGTCGGCAGCAAGAAACTCCAAGGGTGTGAGCTGTAAATACCTCTCCGCGACTCGCGGAGTTGTAAGGGCATTTTGCCGCGAGTCGCGGAGCCCCAATTTTCAACTCTGGCTATAAAGCCAACCGAATTCTGATCAAATAATATCATCTTTTTTCTTCCTCTTCATACGTAAATATATTTATATTTATAATTTATATTTTAATTTTAATTATAATTCTAATAATAAGGGTATGTTAGCGAATGTTGTAAGGGTGTAAGTCGAAATTCTGTCCGTGTAACGCTACACTATTTTTAATCATTGTAAGTTATGTTCAACCTTTTTACATTAATGTCTCGTAGCTAAGTTATTATTATGCTTATTTAAAACGAAGTAATCATGATGTTGGGCTAATTACTAAAATTGGGTAATTGGGCTTTGTACCATAATTGGGGTTTGGATAAAAGAACGACACTTGTGGAAACTAGACTATGGGCTATTAATGGGCTTTATATTTGTTTAACTAAATGAAAGTTTGTTAATGTTAATATAAAGATTTACAATTGGGCGTCCCTATAAATTACCATATACACTCGATCGGACACGATGGGCGGGGTATTTATATGTACGAATAATCGTTCATTTAACCGGACACGGGAATGGATTAATAGCCACTAGAATAATTAAAACAGGGGTGAAATTACATTCAAGGGTAATTGGTGTAATTGTTAACAAAGTAGTAAAACCTTGGTTTACACGCAGTCGATAACCTGGTGTATTCATTAAACAAAGTATTAAAACCTTGTTACAATTCGAATCCCCAATTAGTTGGAATATTTATCTTCGGGTATAATAATAATTTGACAAGGACACTTGCAATTTATATTTATGACTGATGGACTGTTATGGACAAAAACCAGACGGACATATTAAATAATCCAGGACAAAGGACAATTAACCCATGGGCATAAAACTAAAATCAACACGTCAAACATTATGATTACGGAAGTTTAAATAAGCATAATTCTTTTATTTCATATTTAATTTCCTTTATTTTATATTTAATTGCACTTCTAATTATCGCACTTTTATTTATTTTATTTTATCGCACTTTTAATTATCGTACTTTTTAATTATCGCACTTTTATTATTCGCAATTTCATTATCGTTATTTACTTTACGCTTTAATTTAAGTCTTGTATTTATTTTATATTTTACATTAGGTTTTAACTGCGACTAAAGTCTTAAAATCGACAAACCGGTCATTAAACGGTAAAAACCCCCCTTTATAATAATAATATTACTTATATATATATTTGTATTTTTATAAAAGTAAACTAATATAGCGTTGAGCTTTGTTTAAAGATTTCCCTGTGGAACAAACCGGACTTACTAAAAACTACACTACTGTACGATTAGGTACACTGCCTATAAGTGTTGTAGCAAGGTTTAAGTATATCCATTCTATAAATAAATAAATATCTTGTGTAAAATTGTATCGTATTTAATAGTGTTTTCCTAGTAAAATAATAACTATTTTATATACACCTCGCTTTGGCATCAAGTTATTTTTGGCGCCGCTGCCGGGGAAAAACTCTTAAACGCCGGAAGCGCAACGCTAATATAAAAAAAAAAAAAAAGATTTTTAGTTACTTTTATTAAAAATTCGCTTTTGTAAAAATACGTTTTAAATATTCAAAAATATAAAAAGAAAAACAAAAATATATGTATTTTTAAGATTTTGTAAATATTTAAGTTTTATAAGTTTCTTTATTTCTATTTTAATTTATAAAAATATAAGTTTTATTTTAAAATCGTTTATTTAAATTAAAAACAGAAAACATAAAACATAAAAAAAAAATAAAAAAAAAACGCGTAAAAACACAAAGCTGTCAACTGAATTCCTGAACCCCGCGACTCGCGGGGTGTTCTTCTTTATTTGCCGCAACTCGCGGAGACCTTCTGACACACGGACAAAACCCTAATCAAGCATTGATTACGGGTTATTTTTAATTATTATTAATTATTAAACCTAATTATAATTATTATTATTATTATTTTTAGTTTTAGTTTTATTTTTACTTTTTATTTATTTATGTATTTAGTATTAATTAAGTTTTTATTAAATTGTAAAATTAGTAGTTTAATAAAATAATAATATAAAAATAATATTTTTATAAAAATTGTACTTTTTACAACTTTTTGTATATTTTTATATTTTGTACCTTTTTAATCGTTGTAGCGTAATATTTGTATTTTTTAGCTCATATTTAATTTTAAACTTAGTTTTTGCTATAGTTATTTTTACTCCTAGATTTTTAGGCTTTGCCGTAGAATTCCTTAAGTGCTTTTTCTTTAAACTAAGAATTAGGTGCTTTAGAATTTTGCGACGCCTTTTTAAGTTTTAGTTTCTTTTTAAGTTATTTCCATTTGGGATTTAGTTTTTCCTGTAAGCTTTAATATTTTTAGACCTTTTACTATGTACCAATTATCATTCCAATTAGTAATTTCAATTTGCGATTATAATTTTAAGTTAGTTGTAGTAATAAGGTTAAATTAGTTAAGTATTTTTAAGTTTTGATAAGTTTCTTTTATTTTTCCGTCACCTTTTATTTTTCAACCATTTTTTCTTTTTCGACATTTTTCGACGAACTCTTTTTCTCTCTTATTTCTCGCCATTCTAGTTTTTAGGACTTAGAATTTTTTTTCTACTTCTTATCTAAATTTCTTAAAATTACGAAAATTTATTTTGAGTGGTTAAATTGATAGACATCAAAATTTTCTGGTTCGTAGTAATAGTTGGATTTGTACGTGGACCGGGTTATTGGAGCCAAACAGTCCTCAATTATATTGAGACCAAACGAATCCTGCCCCTCTGCTGCATCTTTTGGCTATTCGAAACGTGGGCAAAATCAGAAAAGTCTATTGATTGGATAACTTATTATAATTTTTCTTTCCTTTTTAAAACTAATAAGATATTCAGTGAATGCACCGAGCAAGACGTTCATCACCTTTTGTACGTTCACCACCTGTAACTCGATCAAGACATCGTTTAACAAATATAACCGCCGTTGATTTTTCTTTAGAATCGTCATCCAGTAGACCAAGTACTTCAGTTCAAATTTCCGATAATCCATTTTTTGAACCCAACCTCACAATTGAGAATCCAGAAAATATTCAGGAACGGTTCGTAGATCCTGAACCACTAAACTTTCCTCCGGAACCACCAATCATTCAAACAGAGATTGTTGAGGAACGAACTATTAAATCAGAATCATTCAGTGATACCGATTCAACAAATTCAATTATGGAGAATCTGGAACCTTTAAGTATGGAAGACCGAATGAGAGCTAAACGCACTGGCCAAGGTCACGCAATTACCCATCCAGACATTAATGCGCCAGATTATGAAATCAAAGGACAAATTCTACACATGGTGACTAATCAATGCCAATTTAGTGGTGCGCCGAAGGAAGATCCAAATGAACATCTACGTACCTTTAATAGGATCTGCACACTATTTAAAATACGAGAAGTGGAGGATGAACAGATATATCTCATGTTATTTCCCTGGACTTTAAAGGGAGAAGCCAAAGATTGGTTGGAATCGTTACCTGAAGGGGCGATTGATACATGGGACGTTTTAATTGACAAATTTCTTAAACAATTCTTTCCTGCATCTAAAGCCGTAAGACTTCAAGCAGAAATTGTTACGTTCACACAAAAGCCAAATGAAACTCTATATGAGGCGTGGACAAGATATGGAAAGTTGTTAAGAGGATGTCCGCAACATGGTTTAGACACCTGTCAAATAGTACAAATATTCTACCAAGGATGCGACATCACTACAAGGAAAGATATAGATATAGCAGCTGGTGGTTCTATTATGAAGAAAACCGAAACTGATGCTTACAAAATTATTGATAACACTGCTTCCCACTCACATGAGTGGCACCAAGAAAAAGATATCATTAGATCATCTAAAGCAGCTAGAGCCGATTCTAGCCATGACTTAGATTCCATTTCCGCAAAGAAAGATGCTTTCGAGAGACGAATGGAAAAGATGACTAAAGATATTCATGCTATACGAATTAGTTGTGAGCAGTGTGGAGGACCACATTTGACAAAAGATTGTCTCAGTATTGAATTAACAATGGAACAAAGAGAGAATATTTCATACATAAACCAAAGGCCTGGAAATAATTATCAGAATAATTATCAACCGCCAAGACCGATTTACAATCAAAACCAGAATTATAACCGAAATATTCCATACAACAACCAACAAGGTCCTAGCAATCAACAAGTATCCAATAATACTTACAATCAGCAAAGACCAAATTTTCAAAACAAACCACCACAACAAACCGATGATAAAAAGCCGAATTTAGAAGATATGATGACGAAGCTAGTTGAAACTCAAACGCAGTTTTTCACATCTCAAAAACAAACCAATGAACAAAATGCTCAAGCATTTAGAAATCAACAAGCTTCTATTCAAAATCTGGAACAAGAAGTAAGTAACCTAGCAAGGTTAATAGGTGAAAGAAAACCGGGAAGTTTACCAAGCGATACAAATGCTAACCCCCGGAATGAAACAGCTAAAGCTATTACCACAAGAAGTGGTACAACACTTAAACCACCTGAAATACCTGTAACTTCTGATGAAACTATTCCTACTCCACAAGAACCACAACCTGATCAAGATAAGGAAAAATAACCGGTAGTTGAAAAGGTTAATGAAGATAACACAGTTAAGGATAAACCTTATGTTAAACCATACCAACCACCACTTCCTTATCCGAGTAAAATGAAGAAAGAGAAACTTGAAGCCGAGCAATCCAAATTCTTGGATATGTTTAAACAGATAAATGTAAATCTTCCTTTCATTGATGTGATTTCAGGAATGCCAAGATATGCTAAATTCTTGAAAGATCTAATCACGAATAGAAAGAAAATGGAAGAACTTTCGGCTGTCACTATGAATGCAAATTGTTCAGCAGTGCTGTTGAATAAGATACCAGAAAAATTATCTGATCCAGGAAGTTTCACAATTCCATGTTTTCTGGGTAGTCTTAGTTCAATAGAAGCATTAGCAGACTTAGGTGCTAGTATAAATCTAATGCCGTATTCACTATACGCTAAACTAGACCTTGGAGAATTGAAACCAACCAGAATAAGCATACAACTAGCCGATAGATCAATAAAATATCCTAGAGGGATAATGGAGAACATGCTAGTTAAAGTTGGTACTTTAGTATTTCCAGTAGATTTTGTTGTTTTGGACATGGAAGAAGATTCTCAAGTTCCTCTCATATTAGGAAGACCATTCTTAAACACGGCTAAAGCAATGATAGACGTGTTCGGTAAGAAATTGACCCTAAGTATAGAGGATGAGAGTGTTACCTTTTCAGTTGATAGAGCAATGCAACAACCACAATCTGCAGATGATACATGTTATTATATTCAAACTATAGATGCACATGCAGAATTATTAGAAGAATTTCCAGAATTACAAGGAACAGGAGAATGTTCTTTAGGAGAAGGTAATGAACCAATTGATGAAGCTGAAATGTTAGCTACACTTATAGCTAATGGATATGAACCAACAACAGAAGAAATTCAAATGCTAAAAGAAGAAGACAGATATCGATATAAATCATCGATAGAAGAACCTCCGAAATTAGAGTTAAAGCCACTTCCAAACCATTTGGAATACGCTTATTTACATGGTGAATCTGAATTACCTGTAATAATATCGTCTTCTCTTACTGAAAATGAGAAATCACAACTCATTTCTGTGTTGAAAGCTCATAAACCAGCCATTGCATGGAAGATTCATGATATTAAAGGAATAAGTCCTTCGTATTGCACACATAAAATCCTTATGGAAGAAGGTCATAAAACGTATGTGCAACGTCAACGAAGACTAAATCCTAATATGCAAGATGTAGTTAAGAAAGAGATTATTAAACTGCTAGATGCAGGTTTAATATACCCAATCTCTGATAGTCCATGGGTAAGCCCAGTTCAATGCGTGCCTAAGAAGGGTGGCATGACTGTCATCACAAATGAGAAAAATGAGCTTATTCCTACTAGGACTGTAACAGGATGGCGTGTATGTATTGATTATAGAAAATTAAATGACGCCACCAGAAAAGATCACTTTCCCTTACCTTTCATAGATCAAATGTTGGAAAGATTAGCCGGAAATAGTTACTATTGTTTTCTAGATGGATTTTCCGGATATTTTCAAATTCCAATAGCACCCGAAGATCAAGAAAAAACCACATTCACGTGCCCTTATGGTACTTTTGCTTACAAAAGAATGCCATTTGGACTTTGTAACGCCCCTGCAACCTTTCAAAGGTGCATGATGGCGATTTTTCACGACATGATAGAAGAATGCATGGAAGTATTCATGGATGACTTTTCAGTCTTCGGTGATACATTTAAATCATGTCTAGTTAATCTAGAACGAATGCTAATTAGATGCGAAAAATCAAATCTAGTACTTAATTGGGAGAAATGCCATTTCATGGTTAAAGAAGGCATCGTTCTTGGACATAAAATTTCAAAAGAAGGAATTGAAGTGGATAGAGCTAAAGTAGATGTAATTGCTAAACTTCCACATCCCACCAATGTTAGAGGAGTTAGGAGTTTTCTAGGGCATGCCGGTTTTTACCGACGTTTCATAAAAGATTTTTCTAAAATTGCCACTCCTATGAATAAACTCCTAGAAAAGGATGCGCCATTCATCTTTTCAGATGAGTGTATCAAATCTTTTAATATTCTTAAAGAAAAACTCACTAATGCACCGATCATGATAACACCAAATTGGAATCTACCATTTGAACTAATGTGCGATGCAAGTGATTTTGCAATGGGAGCCGTTTTAGGACAAAGGATTGAAAAACGATTTCAACCTATATATTATGCTAGTAAGACGTTACAAGGAGCACAAACGAACTATACAACTACTGAAAAAGAACTCCTTGCTATTGTCTTTGCTTTTGACAAATTTCGATCATATCTCGTTCTAGCAAAAACGGTGGTCTATACCGACCATTCTGCTCTTAGATACCTATTTTCAAAATAAGATGCTAAACCAAGATTAATCCGTTGGATCTTACTCTTACAAGAGTTTGATATTGAAATCCGAGATAAAAGAGGAGCAGAAAATCTCGCCGCTGATCATCTTTCTCGTCTTGAAAATCCCGAATTAGAAGTTCTGAATGAATCGGCCATAAAAGACAACTTTCCTGATGAATATCTATTGAAGATAGATTATAAAGAAATCCCATGGTTTGCAGACTATGCAAACTACTTAGTTTGTGGATTCCTTGAAAAAGGATTATCGTACCAAAGACGAAAGAAATTCTTCAGTGATATAAAACACTATTTCTGGGAAGATCCACATCTGTTTAAAAGTTGTCCCGATGGAATAATACGCCGATGTGTATTTGGAGATGAAGCTAGTAAAATTTTAAACCATTGTCACACAGGACCAACAGGAGGGCATTATGGGCCTCAACTAACAGCAAGAAAAGTTTATGAAGCTGGATTCTATTGGCCTACAATTTACAAAGACGCACACCTTCTTTGCAAATCCTGTGATGCATGTCAAAGGGCCGGAAAAATAAGTCAACGTGATGAAATGCCACAAAATGTCATCCAAGTATGTGAAGTATTTGACATTTGGGGTATTGACTTTATGGGTCCATTTCCAAAATCTCATAATAATCTATATATACTCGTAGCCATTGATTATGTATCTAAATGGGCGGAAGCACAAGCTCTCCCAACTAACGATGCACGAGTTGTAGTCAACTTTTTAAAACGTCTTTTTGCAAGGTTTGGAACACCGAAAGCTTTAATAAGTGATCGGGGTACTCATTTCTGTAATAATCAACTTGAGAAAGTTCTTAAAAGATATGGAGTAACTCATAAAATCTCCACCGCATATCATCCACAAACAAGTGGACAAGTTGAAAATACCAACCGAGCTTTAAAACGTATTCTAGAGAAAACCGTAGGATCAAATCCAAAGGAATGGTCCATTAAATTGGAGGATGCACTCTGGGCTTTTAGAACAGCCTACAAAACTCCAATTGGAACCACACCTTTTAGACTTGTGTATGGAAAAGCATGTCATCTTCCAGTAGAAATTGAACACAAAGCATTTTGGGCTTTGAAGACATGTAATCTTGATTTACATGAAGCTGGACGTCTACGATTAAGTCAACTAAACGAATTAGAAGAATTAAGACATGAAGCATACGAAAATTCGTTAATCTATAAAGAAAGAACGAAGAAATGGCATGATAAAAGAATCAGAAATTCAAAAGAATTCAAAGAAGGAGACAGAGTTCTTCTTTTCAATTCACGATTCAAGCTATTTCCTGGAAAATTGAAATCAAGATGGTCTGGACCATTCATAGTCAAAAGAGTTTTCCCATACGGAACGATAGAATTAATAAATTCAAATGGGATTGAATTTAAAGTTAATGGTCACAGAGTTAAACATTACATACATGGTCCGATGGAAGTCGACAACGAAGTTAATCACAATTTCGATACCACAGCTAACTAAGTGTGGGGAGAATCAAGTCTTTAAAGGATAATATGTATTTCTGTTAGAGTTAGATTGTCTGTTTTCGTGTAGTTCTCGAAAATGGAACACGTATGGTCTTTCCCTAGCAGACCCTAAAGAACTAGTCTTCTCCCCCCATTCTGAATTTTTATTTTTTTAGGTTTTTATGAAATGAAGACTGCCTGTGAATTAAACCATGGTCTAATGCTACACGCTTTGATCACTAAAAGAAATAATGACATACTACCGAGTGAATTAGTATCAGTAATCAGAGAAAGAATGGACGGAGTTAGAAAAGGATCCAGATGCGAAGATAATAAGTTACAATTTGGTAAAGGAAAATCAAAATCCGCAGCGAAAAGAAGAGCACGACACCTAGAACGATGTCACAAATGCGAAAAATGGTCACATGGAGGTAAATGTTCAAATAATCAAACCTATTCAAATACCGAATTTGTTACTTTATGCAGAGACGGACCGTTCATATGTTTAGAAGAAAAGACAATGAATGCTCGAGGTTACGCCTATGCAGCCATGGAAAATCAATTAAACCGACTATCTTATGAATATAATAGATCATATAACTAAGAAATCTATTTCACAGGTATGTCTGTACAGTTTTTATTTTTATTTTTATTTTTAACCTTTTGATAATAAACGCTAATTTGTTCGCTAAAAAGTATTAAATTGGTATTGAATAAAATTAGGTTTGGCGACCGAAATTATTGATATCATTCAAAAATTTATTACATCACTGCGAAATTTAACGTTTATTCTTAAGGTATAAATATCTTTAATCAATCAACCCAAAATATTTCAAAAATTCGTCATGAGTTAAATTAGGTCTTGGAACCGAAATTACTTTACCGAAAAGAGGGGCGCATATTTTTGATAATATTTGATTGATTAAAGTGGGATAAAAAGACAAAAAGATTTTTAATTTTATTATGTTTTTAATCTTAATATTTAAATCTTAAATTAATATTGTAAACTTTGTAAAAACAATATATTTAAAATTGTAAATATTTGAAAAATTAATATAAGTTTGGTATGAATTTATGAATTTTTAAATTAAGTTTGGTGTGAATTTTTAATTTTTAAAATATGAAATTTTAATTTTATGCAATTCAAATTTTGAGTTTGGTGTGAATTTTTAATATTAATTTTGAATTTTATATATGTTGTGTGAATTTAAAAACAAAAATTTACTTTATCTCATTAAGTTAAAAATATGATTTTTAAAATTCGTCATAAGTTGAAGACTAGGTCTTTGAACCGAAATTGCTTTACCCGAGGGAGGGACGAGAACTTTTATTATCATTATTTTTAATCTTATTGATTTAAAGTATGCCAAAAACATTAAAAAAACCCAAAAATCTTAGCTTTTAAAACAATCGCTACAAAAAGACAAATTTTAAAATTTTGTCGAAGGACGGACTAGGACATCGATCCGAAACGACCTCGTCCTAAATAACAAGGGAAACAAAATTTTAAAATTAATTTCTTAATTGTTTTATAAGTTAAAGATTATAAAAAAAAAAAAAAAAAAAAAAAAAGGTAAACTCCGCGACTCGCGGAGTTTGCAGTGCAAAACCTCCGCGACTCGCGGAGGGTCCAAAACCCAGAAAAAAAAAATAAAAGAGCTGCTCGATCAGTCACTCCCCCACACACAAACACACTGCATAAACACTCGAAACTGCACCCGAAAACCACCGAAAATCACCCCCAAAAATCTCAATTTTTAACCGTTAATCACCAAATTTTTTGCTAAAATCATGTTGAGAAGGATGATATCTAAGAATTACTCAAGAAAAACGGTAAATTTCTACACCTAAACACCATTTAATTCGAATTTTAGTGTTCTTGAGCTATTTTTTTCCCAATTTGATTTTGATGCTTTTTAGTGTAATTAGACTTAAATTGTTTATGTATTATGCTTGTATAACCTAGATTGATGTTGTTTAACATGATTAGAAGCCTTAAACTTCAAATTTTGAATAATCTAGGGTTTGTGTTCTTGAGCAATTTGGGGCTTTTTGATATAAACAGGTTATGGCCGATTTTTGTCATGAATTGTTGCTAAATTGAGTAGTGTAACATGTCTAGGTAGTTAAATGATCCAAACTTTGAGCCTAAACATGATTTTGAGAATTAAAGTGGACTTTTTCAAGTCTAAAATTCATGAACTTAATTTTTGAAAGATAATGCCATTTGAGACTTGTTTATTTGCTAGTAATGATTATTTTGACATGTTATTTGAGTTGAATGCTTATGAACTTGGCGAAAATTTTCGTATATGCTTATTTGAAAAAGTGTATATTTGATAAAAATGTGAAAATAAGCTTAAGTTTGATATAAATTGATAATGTCATTGTAATTATTTTGATTGATGATTTTGCTGACACTAATGCATATTTGGATGCACAAAATTTGTGTTTGATGTGTTTTGCAGAATGAAAGGGGTGAATCTTCATCCCAAGCCCGCCATGCTCCTGCTGAGAACTTGGAACAACAGGAGGTAGATAACTACTACAAGCAGGATGTACCTCATCCAGTCATGACCTTTTCAGATATGCACTTGGAACAGTTGCACCCGAACCTGCGATTTGACAGACTTTGGATAGATTATCCAAAATATCAACGGGGTTTGCATACTCTTCATTCCAAGGTTGTTGAGGTACCGAGGGTCATAGAATGGGGACCCTTAGAAGCTGTAGAATTGGCCGGGCCAATTAGGGAATTACTGGTACAGAGGTATGGTAATTCTTCTTTTAATGACTGGATATGTTTATTCACCATACGCAGACCTGTATATAAAGTATGGTGTGAAGAGTTGTTATGTAGTATAGAGTTGAATGATCGGGTAGCTAGTTTAACCGATCGTTCTTTTATTAGATTTTTGTTAGGCGGTTCGATGCGCCACATGTCTTTACTAGACATGGCTCAGGCTTTACGTATATATACGCCTGAGGAGTTAGCGTCTGCCGATTGTAGAGGATTGATACTAAACGGTAGAAAGATAGATGAGAATTTTGATACACACGGTGTGTGGAGTCAAATGACAAGCCATCACCGTTTCAAAGGGGGAAACTACTCTTATTTGGATATAGATAGAGCCGAATTAAGAGTAATACATAGGTTTTTAGCTAATTCGATTACACAAAGGGGTAAAAACAAAGAAAAGGTAAATGAACAAGATTTGTTTTACCATATGTGTATTCGAGACCCACACAGCGCTGTAAGTATACCATATTGTGTGGGTTATTATTTATCAGCTATGGTTCGGGGGATGCGTCCACATAGCATAATAGGAGGTGGTATTTTTATTACTTTGATTGGTGAATATCTCGGTGTGGATATAAGTCGGGGGGGATTATTAGTAGAAGAGCCGGAACCCCGCGACACTATAGGTTTAAATGTATACCATGGTGCAAAAGTTTTGAAGCGGCGAAATAACGCCGCAGTACGATACAATGGTAGACATCCACAGGTAGAGAGAAACCAGGAACAAGGTAATGTAGGAGGGGGGAATGAGATGCAAGAAATGCATAGGTTTATAGCTTCTCAGGAATACGAAAATGCTAGACAGAGAGCATTTGAAGATTGGCAAGTTCATCAGAACCAGATCATAGCGCATTGCCAACATATAGGTAGAAACTATATTCCTACACCGAAACCCGTCTTCCCTCCTTGGTCGATAGAGATGCAGCCACCATATCCTACGTATGACCCTGCCGAAGCATTCTATAGCACGTATGGGTATGCCTGGAACCCCTATTGGTACCAATATCATCCTTAGTTTACTTATTATTTTTTTATTATTTTGTAATTTGTAATTATTGATATGTTTAATACTTTTGTTAATATTGTAATCATTTTTATAATTATCTAACTTTTATTCTTAGATTTTAATAATTTTTGAATGTGGGGTAATAAACCAAACTTCAAAAATATGTATATATGTTTGCAGTTTATCTTATGTACACAACAGGGTAAAACAACGCATTTTCAAAGACTGGCATTAAGTTCAGCAAAAGCAACTAATTTTGACGACAAGATGCAAAATATATGTGAAATAACAACAAGACGGAATGAACAAATGATGTGCACCATTTATCATTCAGCAAACAAACGCCAATATATTTGGAAACTTTGGTAAAAATTTAATCATTTTCACACAAATCACCCTCAATAATTTAAATTGTTACTGATTTCTTGCAAATGAGGGCATTGCAAGATCTTAAGTGTGGGAAGGGGTTAAATTCTTTCGGATTTTAAAAATTTTTTACTTTATACACTTGGTTACCATTAAAAATACTAGTAAAGCAGTAGTTGTATTAGAATCTAGTGCTCTCTGATAAAAAAGAACAGCCCTAGTCTTATATACTGACTACCCAATTCTAGTAAAAATTTTCAATTAAATGAATTCAAATCATGTTTATACATATTTATGAACGATAAAACTAGGTTTTAACACCGAAATTATTGTTACCTCGGAAAGGACATAAATTGAGAAACAAACTAAAATGTTAAAATTCATTTAAAATGGAATAGAGGACGATAAAAAGAAAAATAAAAAGCCAAGTGTGGGAAAATTTACCAAGTTATTTTAAACATATGTCACATATATCTATAACAAATAACTGAAAATACTTTTGCTTTGGACTAAACTAAACTGTTTTACCCAATGAAAGAAAAGAAGAGATGGATCTACACGATGAATCAATTCCATCATTAAAAGGAAGTAAAGTCTTCCGAAAAAGACACGCGCTTCTTGATTTAGGTCATGAAGTTGTCGTCTAGACCAGCTGTAGGTTGACGAAAAATCTAGAAAAGTCATCACTAAAATCAGCAGGAAATCCACGGACCTCAGCATTAAACAGGGTCGCCAAGTGGTCAGATTTATCCTAACCATGAGAAGGATTTATCTCGTACAATGGGGGGGCACCATGCAAATTAGCTGGATAAGACTAATGAATCAGATCCCCAGAAAGGATAATCTCCTTAAAGATTAAAAATCAGCTTTTAAGACTGATATTACTCAATCCTAGAGATTGACCTTAAAGATTGAGAATTACAAACTCATGGAATTCGATGATATCTAAACTCGAGCTTAAACGAGAAAATATTTTGATCAAAATTATAAACCGATTTGTTTTCTGAAAACCCTATTTTCAATGCGTTCATTACCATTGAACGTAAAATCCTAGGAATTCACCTGGAATTCATTAGGTCACCTGAACTAAATCGGGTGTCAACCGTAAGAACGGTGGTTGCATAGCATGGTCAAAGACAGGACCTTGTGCCAGACCGAAAAATTATAAGGGTGAGCTTTTACTATTGCTCCTACCAAGGATAGTAATTGCGTCCGACACGTTATAGACCATAATCAAAAGCATGTCACGGGACATTGCCTTAACAGTTGCTTGTTCAACGCTTTCCTTTACAACCGGACGGTAGTTTACCAAAAGGTAATATACGGGACAAGTAAACTGGACGTGTTGCTTTCCAAATACAAGGTTAGCAAGTGGGTGACACAAAACCGCAAGTTTTGAGCTAAAATTTTTAAATCTGAAACCCACCAAACCCACAAAAATATTTTGCAAACACCGGTAAAGGGTTATTTCCGAAAACTTATCTAGGGTAAAAAAAAAAAAAAAAAAAAACTAGATTTCAAAAGATCAAATGTTTTCATAAAGATCCAATTTCCTTAATGGATCTAAATTTTTATAGTCATGTGGGACTGTAAACCATATCGTTACTACCATTGTTTATACCGCCGTATAGAAATCACTGATGTACAAAGTGTGAAGAATAAAGAAGTGATTCTAGTATTTCAAGACGATATTGCTTGAGGACAAGCAACGCTCAAGTGTGGGAATATTTGATAATGCTAAAAACGAACATATATTTCATAGCATTATTCCTCAAGAAAGACAAGCTTTTAGTTGCAATTGTTCTATTTACAAGTGATATTCGTTTAAATAATAAAAGGTGAAGACAGAAGACAGATTCGACGATTTGAAGACGCAAACGACCAAAAAGCTCAAAAGAACAAAAGACAATCAAAAAGGTTCCAATTATTGATAAGAAACGTCTCGAAATCACAAGAGTACAAGATTCAAAACGCAAAGTACAAGATATTAAATTGTACGCGAGGACGTTCGAAAATCCGGAACCGGGACTAGAGTCAACTCTTAACGCTCGACGCAACGGACTAAAAATTACAAGTTAACTATGTATATAAATATAATATAATATATAATTAATTATATTAATTATATATATATTATATATATATAATAAAAACCGTCGGCAGCAAGAAACTCCAAGGGTGTGAGCTGTAAATACCTCTCCGCGACTCGCGGAGTTGTAAGGGCATTTTGCCGCGAGTCGCGGAGCCCCAATTTTCAACTCTGGCTATAAAGCCAACCGAATTCTGATCAAATAATATCATCTTTTTTCTTCCTCTTCATACGTAAATATATTTATATTTATAATTTATATTTTAATTTTAATTATAATTCTAATAATAAGGGTATGTTAGCGAATGTTGTAAGGGTGTAAGTCGAAATTCTGTCCGTGTAACGCTACACTATTTTTAATCATTGTAAGTTATGTTCAACCTTTTTACATTAATGTCTCGTAGCTAAGTTATTATTATGCTTATTTAAAACGAAGTAATCATGATGTTGGGCTAATTACTAAAATTGGGTAATTGGGCTTTGTACCATAATTGGGGTTTGGATAAAAGAACGACACTTGTGGAAACTAGACTATGGGCTATTAATGTGCTTTATATTTGTTTAACTAAATGAAAGTTTGTTAATGTTAATATAAAGATTTACAATTGGGCGTCCCTATAAATTACCATATACACTCGATCGGACACGATGGGCGGGGTATTTATATGTACGAATAATCGTTCATTTAACCGAACACGGGAATGGATTAATAGCCACTAGAATAATTAAAACAGGGGTGAAATTACATTCAAGGGTAATTGGTGTAATTGTTAACAAAGTAGTAAAACCTTGGTTTACACGCAGTCGATAACCTGGTGTATTCATTAAATAAAGTATTAAAACCTTGTTACAATTCGAATCCCCAATTAGTTGGAATATTTATCTTCGGGTATAATAATAATTTGACAAGGACACTTGCAATTTATATTTATGACTGATGGACTGTTATGGACAAAAACCAGACGGACATATTAAATAATCCAGGACAAAGGACAATTAACCCATGGGCATAAAACTAAAATCAACACGTCAAACATTATGATTACGGAAGTTTAAATAAGCATAATTCTTTTATTTCATATTTAATTTCCTTTATTTTATATTTAATTGCACTTCTAATTATCGCACTTTTATTTATTTTATTTTATCGCACTTTTAATTATCGTACTTTTTAATTATCGCAAGTTTATTTTATCGCACTTTTATTATTCGCAATTTCATTATCGTTATTTACTTTACGCTTTAATTTAAGTCTTGTATTTATTTTATATTTTACATTAGGTTTTAACTGCGACTAAAGTCTTAAAATCGACAAACCGGTCATTAAACGGTAAAAACCCCCCTTTATAATAATAATATTACTTATATATATATTTGTATTTTTATAAAAGTAAACTAATATAGCGTTGAGCTTTGTTTAAAGATTTCCCTGTGGAACGAACCGGACTTACTAAAAACTACACTACTGTACGATTAGGTACACTGCCTATAAGTGTTGTAGCAAGGTTTAAGTATATCCATTCTATAAATAAATAAATATCTTGTGTAAAATTGTATCGTATTTAATAGTGTTTTCCTAGTAAAATAATAACTATTTTATATACACCTCGCTTCGCAACCAATCATGATTGAAGCTGATGCTACTAAAGGTTATGTTGATCAAGTTGAGATCAAATATAAGGACAAAGAGCAAAAAGTGAAAGGTATTAAGAAAGTCTCAGTTGAGTATGAATGGAAACCTAATATATGTGATCATTGTCATGTATTTGGGCATAGTACAAGTGAATGTATTCTGAGACCTAGAACTGAAGATGAATTGAAAAAGATCAAGGAAAAGAGTACTATTACTGATATTGATGGTTATGTGGTTGTTAAGAAAAACAAGCAGCATCAAAAGGAACAAAAGCAAGCTAAAACCTATATACCTATGGGAAATAAAACCAAGAATAATGATAAGAATAGGTATGAGGTTTTAGCTCAAAATGATGCAGAGAGTACTGACATATTTCCTGCAGTTGATAGGTTTCTAAAACAAAAGAGACAACCTAGTGTAGATGAATCTATGGGATAGACTGGGGAAATGTTCAGGTATTTCAAAGAAAAATGGGAACAAATGCAAAATAATGATCACACAGTGGAGGATGTTATCCCTAATGAATTTGAGAATGTATTAGCTAATGAGCTTAAGGGAATGGATGATAGTATTCTTTCTTAACTCAATGGATTACAAAAAAGAGTTTAGATTAGCTGCAGGGAATATTAGAGGTATGAGTACTTTGGATAAATAATCTGAGGTAAAGATTTTAATAAGGGATGAAAAGTTGAGTATGTGCATAGTTCTTGAAACTTACTTAAAAAAGAACAACATTGATATAGTTTGTTCTAATGTGTTTAATAAATGGAAATGGATATCCAATATTAACTACAGTGTCAATAGCTGTAGGATTATTGTTGGATGGGATGAGAATAAAGTTCAAGTTATGTCTATTAACTGTTCTAAACAAGTTATCTTTTGCTTGGTGGAGGTTATAAGTACCAAAGAAAGATTCTATTGCAGTTGTGTATATACATGTAATAAAGGTAAAGATAGACTTCCCCTTTGGAATGACCTTTCTGTTCAGCAGAGGGTGGTGAATAACAGTCCTTGGTTTATTTTAGGGGACTTTAATGTGACCAGATTTTTTAATGAACATTCATCTGGTAGTTCATTGATAACAAATTAGATGAATGAATTTAATGATTGCATAAATCATATTAAAGTTGAAGATATAAGAAGTACTGGTTGTCATTTTACCTGGACTAAATCATTGAAAAACCCTAGATGTGGGACCTTGAAAAAGTTAGACAGAATTTTGGTTAATGATGCTGTGATGAATAACTTACCTCAAGCTCATGGTATTTCCTTACTTCTGATCATAGCCCTTCAATCCTGTGCATCCCCAATTTTATCATAAATAAACCTAAATCTTTTAGGTTTATGAACTATATTTTTGAAAAAAGGAGTTTATACCCATTGTTAAAAAAGGTTGGGAAGTGCAGTATGTGGGATGTGATATGTATTGTCTGCTCAGTAAGCTTAAGGGTCTGAAAAAAGATTTAAAAAAGTTGAATTGGATAAATGGGGATACTTTTGTTAGGGTTAATACCCTAAAGCAAGAGTTAAAAGATATTCAAGTCCAGATTGATAGATACCCTCATGATCCTGATTTTAAAGACAAAGCTACAAAGATTCTTCTTGATTATGAAGCTGCCAAGCATGAAGAATTTTTAATCCTGCAGTAAAAATCAAAAATAAAATGGTTAAGTGAAGGTGATAAGAATACCAAATACTTTCATCAAGTCTTAAAGAGTAGGAAGCAAAAGGCTAGAGTTGAGAGTATTTGTGATGAAAATGGGCTTAGATACTATGGGGATGATGTTGCAGATCAGTTTGTTAACCATTTCAAATCTTTCTTAGGCAAAACTGATACAGTTACACCTATTGCTGAGTTAGGGGATATTTTCTCAAAGCAGCTTACAGAAGATGAAGCCAACTACATGATTAAAGAGGTGACTCATGATGAGATTAAAGAAGCTATTTTTCGTATTGATAGTGATAAAGCTGCAGGGCCTGATGGTTTCACCTCTCAATTTTTCAAAAAAGCATGGGTCATTGTGGGTACTGATGTTTGTAAAGCCATAAGAGAATTTTTTACAAAAGGTGAATTGATTGGAGGAGTTAACTCAACTTTGATATCATTGATTCCCAAAATTGATACCCCTTATAAAGTATCTGACTTTAGACCCATAGCATGCTGCAATGTGATTTACAAGGCCATTAGTAAGATTTTGGTAAATAGAATGAAACAAGGGCTTGAAAATCTAATGACCTGTCCTAATCCATCTGGACGAATACATTACATTTGGTTACATCGTGAGGTACTTGACCTCTATATGATACATTTTACAAACATTGCATTCGTTTTTAAAAGATAAACTTTCCTTACATCGAAAGTTGACGGCATGCATACCATTTAATAATATATCCAACTATAATTGACCTAGTAATAATCTTGATGAACTCAACGACTCGAATGCAACGTCTTTTGAAATATGTCATGAATGACTCCAAGTAATATCTCTAGAATAAGCAAATGCACAGCGAAAGATTTCTTTCATACCTGAGAATTAACATGCTTTAAAGTGTCAACCAAAAGGTTGGTGAGTTCATTAGTTTAACATAAATAATCATTTCCATCATATAGACCACAATATTTTCATTTCCATTTCTCATAAATATAAGTCGCATGCATAGAGACAAAAATAATCATTCATATGGATTGAACACCTGGTAACCGACATTAACAAGATGCATATAAGAATATCCCCTATCATTCCGGGACATCCATCGGACATGATAAAACAATATCGAAGTACTAAAGCATCCGCTACAACGGATGGGGTTTGTTGGGCCCAATAGATCTATCTTTAGGATTCACGTCAATTAGTAGACTGGTTTACTAATTCTTAGGTTACCAAGCAAAAGGGGCATATTCGGCTTCGATCATTCAACCATATAATGTAGTTTCGATTACTTGTGTCTATTTCGTAAAACAGTTATAAAAGCGCATGTATTCTCAGTCCCATAAATATATATTGCAAAAGCATTTAAAAAGGGAGCAAATGAAACTCACAATACTGTATTTTGTAGTAAAAATACATATGACAATATTGAACAATGCAGGGTTGACCTCGGATTCACGAACTTATATCATTTGTATATTTGTTAATATACTTAGTTGTAATCGAATAAATATATATATAAATTTATTAGTTATATTCCTTTATATTAATAATATATATATGTTTCTTATATTCATTTTGTTATATAAAAATATTAATATTGTTATGTTATGTATTAAATAAATTTTTAATATATATATGTATATCAGTTGTATATTAATAATAATAGTAGTCAAAATAATATTAGTTGTGGTAAAAATGATAATAATTATAATACTTAATATTACTAATAAGATAATAATGTTAATAATTCTATTAATGATAATAATAATGATATAAATAATTATAATTGTAAAAATATT
This sequence comes from Rutidosis leptorrhynchoides, assembly GCF_046630445.1. Lineage (NCBI taxonomy): Eukaryota > Viridiplantae > Streptophyta > Magnoliopsida > Asterales > Asteraceae > Rutidosis > Rutidosis leptorrhynchoides. The sequence continues at coordinate 95,741,437 of NC_092334.1, read as the reverse complement.
AATTTTTCTGTTAATGATAGTTATGATACTAATTTTAGTAATTACCTAATAATAATACTCGTGATAATACAAATAGTAATATTAACAATTCTTTTATGTATATAAAAAAAATACTAATACTAATATTTACGAAAATAATAATAATTTGTATTATTTTCATAATGATAATAATAATAAACCTTTTCATCATAATGATAATAATATTAAAGTCTTAAAATTAATAATAATATCATAACTAATACTCCTAATAATAATAATAATAGATATAATATTAATAATTATGATAATAATAATGATAATAATAATAATAATAATACACTTAATTACAACTATAATCCTAATAATAATAATGATCACTAATTCTTAAATGACAAAATTTATAATAATGAATACATGAATAATGTTAATAATAATAATAATGATTATATTACTTATAACTATGTTTGTAATACTAACTATAATACTAGTAATTCTAATAATAACAATAATCATAATAATAACAACAATAATAATAATAATAATAATAATAATAATAATAATAATAATAATAATAATAATAATAATAATAATAATAATAATAATAATAATAATAATAATAATAATAATAATAATAATAATAATAATAATAATAATAATAATAATAATAGAAATAAAATAACAAGTGTACCCTTTTAAAATCTGAGTAAAAAGAAATGTTGCAGACAGGACTCGAACCCGAGACCTCACGCTCACCTGAACAACCCTTGAACCATCTGAACCAGTTTGTTTTTCTGGAATTAAACCTTACAGATTTATTTATACCCCGTATATCTGTTATCCCATCTTCATCTTCTTCAGATAATATAATCGACCACACCCACGATCAATCTCACAGCGAGTTATTACATATTTGGAACTTGTGCTTAAACAGAAACAATTTGATTATTCTAATACATAGATTAATAGAAAAGAAGGTAAAGTAAAATAAATAAATAAAACTGCCGTAGCAGTGTGCTTGACACGATGAACTCAAAACACCAATTCAAATTTCCGAACGTTTTAGCTCAATATTACAATATAAAATACCTTTCAAATCGTTCAAGGAAACTTTAGAAACTATCAATTTTACAAGAAAACATCTCCAGATTATGAATTTGAATTTGTAAAGGACCGTTTGACTTTTTTTCTTAAACTTTGACTTCAAAATTACGATTGAATAAGAAGAATTGGAATATGATCTTTTGCAAAAAGTTTATATGAACGAATCCTAACCTAACTGCATTTACAGATTTTGAATTTTATTTTAAAATCGAGCATTTTGAAAAAAACACAAGAACAGAACAGTTCCTTGTGTTCTTCCCTTTTTCATATTAATTTCGATAATTTGTGAGTTGTAAAAGATAATTGGGATTGATATTTGATAATGTGAGTTTATTTGTATCACTAATTACTGAATTGTATTAATTATAAATCCAAAATAGATCGACAGAAAATTATTTAAAAGGATAAAAATATAATAAAAAATAAAAATGGATTATGATTTATAACTGATTTTGGGACGTTCTCTATGGACTGGAATCAGTGATTGTATGAATTCTCTCAATCAAAAACAGTATGACACTTACAGGAAATAGATTCAAGATTCATTGGTTGTTATACGTATTTATTTATATGTATATATTGTATTTATATAATTTATTTATTTGTTTTATATAATTTGTATATATGAACTCTTTATGTACCCGTATGACATATCTATATATTAGTTTAGTTAATTAAATCAGTATTTTGCAGGAACTATATTATTATTTATAATACAAACTTTAATATTTAATATTAATAATAATAATAATAATAATAATAATAATAATAATAATAATAATAATAATAATAATAATAATAATAATAATAATAATAATAATAATAATAATAACAAAACTAGCAATAATAATAATTAAATAGAGAAAATAATAATATTTATGATATTAAGATCATAATAATACTAATAAGAATAATGACTATAATAAAATGACAATTTTAGTAATCGAGTTAAGTAATACTTTTAATAACCTTAATAATAATTAAATTTATAATGATTCTAATAATGGTAACATTTATCTTTAATTATAATGAATGTAATAATTTTAATGACTATATTGTTTCTTGTAACTACTTCTAATATGTTAATGTTACAATTTATTATTTATGTAATGTTTACTAACTATATAATATATAATTGAATATTTACACACTTTATATATTACAATATATATTTACTTATATATAGAATCATATATATGTATATATTTCAACTACTACATATTTAATTGTGTTTTAAGTTTTCTTTCATAATATCTAATCACATAATAGTTTATTAATTTATTTTAATTTATATCATAATTATTTACATGTATAGTTATATATATATATACAAACATTTCTATTTACGATTAAAGGTTCGTAAATCGTCGGAAATAGTCAATGGGTAATTGATTACATTAATAAAATTCCAAAGTTTTTAAGATCCAACATTACAGAGTTTGCTTATTGTGTCGAGATCACATAAAGATTAAGTTTAAATTTGGTCAGAAATTTTCGGGTCGTCACAGTACCTACCCGTTAAAGAAATTTCGTCTCGAAATTTGATCGAGGTTGTCATGTGTAACGACCCGGATTTTTCCGATCGTTTTATACATATAAGATTAATATTTACATAAATTAAACATTATCAACATTATAAGCAATCCAAATTGTTGAGTCTTGTGTTTTTGAAAAGAGTTTTACACAACGTTTGACCATCCAATTTGATCGATGATATCACGAACTATATAACATACAATAATTATACGATTGTGTACATATACGTATTTATACATATTTAACATGATCTAAGGATGGTTTAACATCTCATTGTGTACTAATAACAATGAGTTATAAGTATACTTTGAGACTACTAACTTAAGTTTTCAAAACGGTAACTATACGTAACGTTCTTTGACATATATACCTATAACCTATAATGCTTATACAAGTATCATATAAATACGTATTTAATCACTTTTAAAGGGCTTAAATACATAAAACAATATAAGTATATTCACAAAAGATAGTTATATTTGAATTCTCGTTCCGTTTCCTCAAGATTTCTACACGTATACCTAGGGTATATGTAACCGTATTATATGCAGCTTCTAGATGTATTTACTATTGATAAATACCAATTATTAGACCTCAATTATCTGCTCTTAGCAGCCTTTGTTAGTCAACAACATGTGGGATCAAGTGTTAACATCTAGGAAGACTTATGAGCTAGAAATCAAAACTTAAAATCTATATATATACATACATATACACGTTTACATACATATACATATACTTTCATACCAACTTTCTTTCAAGCTAGATTAACTTCTAAACTCTCTCATCTTAAACCTTCAAGTGTTCTTCAAGGTCCTCATAAGTTTCTAGCTTCATAATCAAGGTAAAACTATGTTTAAACTTTGATTCAATTTATGTAAGTTAATTATCTTAAATCAAGATATAAACTTACTTACAACCTTTGTTTATTTTCATGATTTCACTTCTTAATCTTCCAAGTCATCAAGAACAAGTTCATATCTTGTTTATTAAGTAACTTTCTTTATCATACTTGAGGTATAACCTTTGTTCATCATCTTGTTCAATTATAACTATCTTACTACGAATATATGAATTATAACAACAAGAACATAGTTTGAATGATTTCAAACTTGTTCGCAAACTAAATAGATCCTTCTAACTTGACTTTCAAAACACTTCAAGACCTGTAAAATATCATAATGATATGCTAACTTAATAAGATACAACTTGATTTTACAAAGAACACCTTAAAAACTTAATCTACGTCGTCGGAGTACAACCGGGGGCTGTTTTGGGTTGGATAATTAAAAACCATCTTAAAATATGAATTGAAAGTTTATATTCTGGAAAAATGATATCTCTTATGAATATGTTAATATATAAAAATCTCATGGTATAACTCAAAGTGTAAGTATTTTTATAAAAATGATCATCTAGATGTTGTTTTTATGATGGAAATGATCACTTTCATAAGATTCACCCAAGTTTGACCTATAACCTATGATTTCAAATATAAACCAAGGTATTTACAGTTCATATTCATAAATAATGACTCGATCCAAGGAAGTGGCAAGTTGAATCAACAAAAATGGAGTTGTATTGAAGAAACTACGACTAAAACAAAATCGGGTATCCGAAGCTAGTTTAGCTACGAAAATATTTTGATTAAAACCAAACTAATCATATCTTGGCTAATTAACATGATATTTTATATATATTTACTCATGATTTGATTTTACATATTTCAGGACCACCCGTAAACAACACGAGAAGATTAATTATAAGACCTCATGATTGTACGCAACACGTCATTTGACAACACGGTACTTTATGTACGCAACACGTCATTTGACAACACGGTACCATGGGTTGAGATTAATTTCGATCAATACGAATACGATGGGGTCTTTATTTATTTTATTAAGCAACTAATTGTGGACCACTAACATCAGACTGCTAATTACGGACTAATAGATATTAAGAGTATTATAAGTATATATGTAATGATTATTTGAAAAGAAAATATGTTGATATATTATATATATTGTTAGGTTCGTGATATCTATCGGAGACCAATTCGTGTTAAATATCTTCAAGGCAAAAGTGAGTATATAGTCCCATTTTTAAACTCTAAATATTTCGGGATGAGAATACATGCATTTTATGATTTACGTTATGGACACAAGTGATTAAAAATATATATTCTACGTTGAGTTGTACCACTGGAATACTTCCCTGTAACTTGATAACTACTATTTACATGCGGTATTGTAAACGCGAATCCTGTTGATAGATCTATCGGGCCTGACAACCCCAACCGGACTGGACGACCAGTATTCAACGGTTGCACAGTACTTCGTTTCGGTGACTACACTTGGTACGGTGTAGTGAGATTTCATAATAAAGGGAATATGCGACGTTGATTAAATGTTAAGTATGGTTATCAAGTGCTCAACCACTTAGAATATTTTTATTAAAATGTTTATGTATATTAAATCTTGTGGTCTATATTTATAATGCTGCTAGCATTAAACCTATCTCACCAACTTTATGTTGACGTTTTAAGCATATTTATTCTCAGGTGATAAATAAAAGCTTTCACTGCATTATGCCAAATTTAAGCAGGATTTGGAGTATGCATATTTGTGTCAAAAATAAAACTGCATATCGAAAGATTTGTAATGTGAAATATGTTGGAAATCGTATTGTTATTATCAAATGTAAAGTTTGTAAAACTAAGATTATCGCTAAACGGTAATCATTATTATGTTGTTTGAACCTTTGATTATAATAAAGGTTATGGTTTGTATTATAAAAACGAATGCAGATTTTGAAAAATGTCACATATAGAGGTCAATACCTCGCAATGACACCAATAAGTATGTGACATTTATAATCGATATGAACGGGACACTACAGGTGGTATCAGAGCATTGGTCTTAGAGAACCAGAAAATTTGCATTAGTGTGTCTTATCGAGTTTGTTAGGATGCATTAGTGAGTCTGGACTTTGACCGTGTTTGATTTCAAAAACTATTGCTTATCCTTGTTGGTTAAAAATTAATATGTAAATATTATGTGGTATTAACGTGCTAGTTGTTGTGTGATAGATGTCTGGCTTAGAACTTGTTATCACATTCAGCGACTCCGAACCAGAATCCTCAGATAGTGTTCCAGTCATTAACCTATCCGATGATGAAAACGACACCTTTGGGGAAGACTCACAATTTCCGGATGAATCAATTGAAGAGGAACCGGAAAGTGATCCTGAGGTGGAAGAAATACAGGAAATTACGAAAGACAAGTTCGAACGAGGAAAGAAACGAAAGGCTACTGAATTGGAAAATCCAAATCCCGAGTTTAGTGAGGATGTTGTGGCACCAACTCCACCAGACACTTCCACCCCTATTCCCGCTATTCCTATTAGTTCTATCCTGGCATCCAGTTCTTCGGCCCCTCAGCCAAAACGTAGGGAGACAGCTAGGATTAGCGTTAAGCGATTCCCTGAACACAAACATTTTGGGATATAGGCTAAATGATGCGCTGTTGTTTTAAACCATGGGATCCTATAACGTTTTGTATAATATTACTAGTGTGGTTTGCTTGATGTTTGATATAAGATAAGCATATGTAAAAGAGTGAAGTGTGAAATGAAATAATTTTCCATGGTTGAGTATTATTTGGGTGGTAGTAATTGATTTCCGTACTAAGCTATTAAGTATGAACTTTAACGGGTAGGTACTACCCTAGATATAATTGTAAAACACTAATAAGAAGAAAAGGCTTTTATAACTGGTTCATATTATTAATAAGCTACGATGTACTGTAAATACACACTACATCTATAATATTCCATGTGAATAATTATTTTTTTTCTTATTGAAGAATATGGCGCGATTGAACCGAATGACGGAACAAGAAATCGAGGAACTCATCAATCAGCGAGTGAATGACAGAATGTTATGGGTCGAGGCTATAAGAGGTGCTGCAGTTAACCCAAATCCTCATGTGGGATGCACCTACAAAACTTTTCAAGGTTGTAAGCCCTCATCATTCAGTAGAACAGAAGGACCGGTCGGTTTAACCCGGTGGATCGAAAAGATTGAGTCTGTGTTTAAAATCAGTGGTTGCATTGAGAAGGACATGACCAAGTACGCATCGTGCACTTTACAAGATAGTGCACTCACGTGGTGTAAAAACTATGTGAAGGCCGTAGGAGGAGATGTAGCTTATGATACTCCATGGGAAGAATTCAAAACAATGCTAATCAACGAGTATTATCCAAGGAACGAGGTTAGGAAGTTGGAAGCTGAATTACGAAGCCTGAAAGTTGTTGGTACTGAACTCACCAACTACAATCAGTGATTCATGAAATTAGCTTTGCTATGTCCCGAATTGGTACCAACCGAAGAACGGAAGATAGAACTGTACAAAGATGGTTTGCCTAAAAATGTCAAGGCAAATGTTACAGCATCGAAACCCAAGACTATTCATGAAGCCATCACCATGGCAAACGAGTTGATGGACCAGATTATTCTGGATAAGAACACCGATGTCAAGACATCGAAAAACAAAAGAAAGTGGGAAGGTAATCATCAACAATCCAACAAGAAACAAGAAACCACGCAAGGTGAGGGTAGTGATTCAAGCTCAGGTTACAAGGGACGAAATCCTTTATGTAACAGATGCCACAAACATCACTCTGGTTATTGTAATGTGGTGTGCAACAATTGTAATCGAAGGGGTCATCTTACTAAAGATTGTAGGGTTCCCGTTACAAATACAAATGGCACCAAGACTCCTGCCACCAATGCAAATAGAACTGCTTTGGCCAATGTTACTTGTTATGGGTGTGGGAAACAGGGTCATTATAAGAGCCAGTGCCCGAATCCAGAGAAGAATAACGGATCTGCACGTGGAAGATCATTTATTATTAATGCTAGAGAGGCGTGTGAAGACCCGGAGCTTGTTACGGGTACGTTTACCATTAATAACTTATCAGCATCTATTATATTTGATACTGGTGCCGATAGAAGTTATATGTGTAGAGACTTTTACGCTAAATTGAATTGTTCATCATTACCTCTAGATGCTAAGTACATGATTGAGTTAGCTAATGGTAAACTAATTAAAGCCGATAAAATTTGCCGTGATTGCAAAATAAATTTAGCCGGAGAAACGTTTAAAATTGATTTGATACCCGTAGAATTAGGAAGTTTTGATGTAATAGTCGGCATGGACTGAATGTCCAAAATAGGAGCTGAAGTTGTGTGTGCCAAGAAGGCAATTCGCATTCCTCGTAAGGATAAAATGCCAGTAATGATTTATGGAGAGAAGAGTAACTCAAAGCTAAAACTCATTAGCTGTTTGAAAGCCCAAAAGTGCTTGAAGAAAGGGTGCTATGCTATCTTAGCACATGTTAATAAAGTTGAAACAAAGGAAAAAGAGAAGAGCATCAATGACGTGCCTGTAGCAAAAGATTTTCCTGAAGTCTTTCTGGAAGAGTTGCCGAGATTACCTCCATTTAGATCTGTAGAATTTCAAATAGATCTAGTACCAGGAGCTGCACCAGTGGCTCGTGCTCCATACAGACTTGCACCATCTGAGATGAAAGAGTTACAAAGCCAGTTACAAGAATTACTGGACCGTGGTTTCATTCGACCGAGCACTTCACCGTGGGGAGCTCCGATTTTATTCGTCAAGAAGAAAGATGGATCCTTCCGAATGTGTATAGATTACTGTGAATTAAATAAGTTAACTATCAAGAATCGGTATCCACTACCGAGAATTGACGACTTATTTGATCAACTGCAAGGATCATGTGTTTATTCGAAAATCGACCTAAGATCGAGCTATCATCAACTACGCATCAAAGAAGAAGATATTCCGAAAACTGCTTTCCGGACACGCTACGGTCATTACGAATTTTTGGTCATGCCGTTTGGATTGACGAATGCGCCAGCTGTATTCATGGACCTCATGAATCGAGTTTGTAGTCCGTATCTAGATAAGTTTGTTATTGTTTTCATTGACGATATTCTTATCTATTCCAAAAATGAGCAAGAGCATGAGCAGCATTTAAGGTTGGTATTAGAATTGTTAATATAAGAACAGTTATACGCCAAATTTTCTAAGTGTGCATTTTGGTTGAAAGAAGTGCAATTTCTTGGCCACGTTGTTAGTAGCAAAGGAATTCAGGTTGATCCAGCTAAAATTGAGGCCATTGAAAAATGGGAGACTCCTAAGACACCAACACAAATACGTTAATTTTTGGGTTTAGCTGGTTATTATAGAAGGTTTATTCAAGATTTTTCCCGAATAGCTAAACCATTAACAGCGTTAACACAAAAAGGGAAGAAGTACGAATGGACTTCTGAGCAGGAGAGTGCATTTCAATTACTGATGAAGAAGTTGACTACGGTGCCTATTTTATCGTTACCAGAAGGGAACGTTGATTTTGAGATATATTGTGACGCTTCGCGACAAGGTTTTGGTTGCGTCCTTATACAACGAAAGAAAGTTATTGCGTACGCATCCCGACAATTGAAGATTCACGAGCGAAATTATACAACGCATGATCTAGAACTGGGAGCAGTAGTGTTTGCATTGAAGATATGGATACACTACTTATATGGGGTTAAATGCACTGTGTTTACCGATCATAAAAGCCTTCAACATATTTTCGATCAAAAAAAGCTGAACATGAGGCAACGTAGGTGGGTCAAGCTGATAAACGACTATGATTGTGAGATTCGCTATCATCCCGGGAAAGCGAATGTAGTGGCTGACGCTCTAAGCAGAAAGGAACGAGAGCCAATTCGAGTACGAGCGATGAACATAAAAATTTGCATGAATCTCAACTCACAAATCAAAGAGGCTCAGCGAGAAGCTCTTACTAAGGAAAACATAGGAAATGAAATAATGAAGAAGTATGAGAAGCAACTCGTTATACGGGAAGACGGAATTCAATATTTTGTAAAACATATTTGGGTACCAAAGTTGGGTGGATTAAGGAAGTTGATATTGAACGAGGCACATAAGACAAGATACTCGATACATCCTGAAGTTGGAAAGATGTATCAAGATCTTAAGACGCATTATTGGTGGCCTAATTTAAAGACAGACGTTGCAACATATGTCGGGGAATGTTTAACTTGTTCCAAAGTCAAAGCAGAACACCAGAAGCCGTCAGGGTTACTTCAACAACCAGAAATCCCAGAATGGAAGTGGGACTGTATTACCATGGATTTTATCACGAAGTTACCCAAGACTGCATAGGGTTATGACACCATTTGGGTAATAGTTGATCGTCTCACCAAATCTGCACATTTCTTGCCTATAAAAGAAATGGATAGAATGGAGAAAGTATTACGATTATACATAAAGGAAATTGTTTCAAGGCATGGAATACCTATTTCCATTATATTCAATCGTGATAGTAGATTTACATCAAAGTTCTGGCAATCACTACAGGAGGCCCTGGGAACTCGTTTGGATATGAGCACCGCATATCATCCGCAAACTGACGGGCAGAGTGAAAGAACAATTCAGACTCTTGAAGACATGCTCAGGGCATGTGTGATTGATTTTGGAAACGGATGGGATAAATATCTACCATTAGCAGAATTCTCGTATAATAATAGTTATTGTAACACCCCAGCTTAACATGACCACAATATTGTCCGCTTTGCCCGTAGGCGCACGGCTTTTTCTTGGCGACCACACACGAGAAGCACTTTCCCAGGAGGTCACCTATCCTGGTAGTGCTCTCGCCCGAGCACGCTTAACCACAATGTACTCTCACTTCTACTCATCCTATGATCCCAAAATGCGTTGTGTCATTTAAGCGTGAGTATTACCTTATAATCCCATGATCACTCATGTTCGTGGGCGATGTGGGATTTGCCTAGGGTGTTACAGTTATCATGCGAGCATTAAAGCTGTACCATTTAATGCACTGTATGGAAGGAAGTGTAGATCCCCTATCTATTGGAATGAAGTAGGAGATCGACGATTAACTGGTCCCGAGATCATACACGAAACTACTGAGAAGATAGTACAAATCAAGGAGAGATTGAAAACAGCCCGTAGTCGCCAAAAGAGCTACGCCGATGTCCGAAGGAAACCATTAGAGTTTCAGATCGGTGACATGGTTATGCTAAAGGTGTCACCTTGGAAAGGTGTAATACATTTTGGCAAAAGGGGTAAACTGAACCCAAGGTATGTAGGCCCGTTCAAGATCATCGAGCGCATTGGACCGGTAGCTTATCGACTTGAGTTACCACAACAACTCGCCGGAGTACATAATATGTTTCACGTTTCAAACCTTAAGAAGTGTCTTGCAAAGGAAGACCTCACCATTCCTCTTGAAGAAATCCAAGTCGACGAGAAACTACAATTCATAGAAGAACCAGTCGAAATCATGGACCGTGAAGTTAAACAGCTCAAGCAGAGCAACATACCAATTGTTAAGGTTCGTTGGAATGCTCGAAGGGGTCCCGAGTTTACTTGGGAATAAGAGGATCAAATGAAACAAAAGTACCCACATTTTTTCCCGAGAACGCAAAATAGGTACAACTTTAAAATTTCGGGACGAAATTTATTTAACGGGTAGGTACTGTAACGACCCGGATTTTTCCAATCGTTTTATACATATAAGATTAATATTTACATAAATTAAACATTACCAACATGATAAGCAATCCAAATTGTTGAGTCTTGTGTTTTTGAAAAGAGTTTTACACAACGTTTAACCGTCCAATTTAATCTATGATATCATGAACTATATAACATACAATAATTATAAGATTATGTACATATACATATTTATACATATTTAACATGATCTAAGGATGGTTTAACATCTCGTTGTATACTAATAACAATAAGTTATAAGTATACTTTGAGACTACTAACTTAAGTTTTCAAAACAGTAACTATACGTAATGTTCTTTGACATATATACCTATAACCTATAATGCTTATACAAGTATCGTATAAATACGTATTTAATCACTTTTAAAGGGCTTAAATACATAAAACAATATAAGTATATTCACAAAAAATAGTTATATTTGAATTCTCGTTCCGTTTCCTCAAGATTTCTACACGTATACCTAGGGTATATGTAACCGTATTATACGCAGCTTCTAGATGTATTTACTATTGATAAATTCCAATTATTAGACCTCAATTATCTGCTCTTAGCAGCCTTTGTTAGTCAACAACATGTGGGATCAAGTGTTAACATCTAGGAAGAATTATGAGCTAGAAATCAAAACTTAAAATCTATATATATACATACATATACACGTTTGCATACATATACATATACTTTCATACCAACTTTCTTTCAAGCTAGATTAACTTCTAAACTCTCTCATCTTCAACCTTCAAGTGTTCTTCAAGGTCCTCATAAGTTTCTAGCTTCATAATCAAGGTAAAACTATGTTTAAACTTTGATTCAATTTATGTAAGTTAATTATCTTAAATCAAGATATAAACTTACTTACAATCTTTGTTTCTTTTCATGATTTCACTTCTTAATCTTCCAAGTCATCAAGAACAAGTTCATATCTTGTTTATTCAGTAACTTTCTTCATCATACTTGAGGTATAACCTTTGTTCATCATATTGTTCAATTATAACTATCTTACTACGAATATACGAATTATAACAACAGGAACATAGTTTGAATGATTTCAAACTTGTTCACAAACTAAATAGATCCTTCTAACTTGACTTTTAAAACACTTCAAGACCTGTAATATATTATAATTATATGCTAACTTAACAAGATACAACTTGATTTTACAAAGAACACCTTAAAAACTTAATCTACGTCGTCGGAGTACAACCAGGGGCTGTTTTGGGTTGGATAATTAAAAACCATCTTAAACTATGAATTGGAAGTTTATATTTTGGAAAAATGATATTTCTTATGAATATGTTAATATATAAAAATCTCATGATATAACTCAAAGTGTAAGTATTTTTATAAAAATGATCATCTAGATGTTGTTTTTATGATGGAAATGATCACTTTCATAAGATTCACCCAAGTTTGACCTATAACCTGTGATTTCGAATATAAACCAACGTATTTACAGTTCATATTCATAAATAATGACTCGATCCAAGGAAGTGGCAAGTTGAATCAACAAAAACGGAGTAGTATTGAAGAAACTACGACCAAAACAAAATCGGGTATTCGAAGCTAGTTTAGCTACGAAAATATTTTGACTAAAACCAAACTAATTATATCTTGGCTAATTAACATGATATTTTATATATATTTACTCATGATTTGATTTTACATATTTCAGGACCACCCGTAAGCAACACGAGAAGATTAATTATAAGACCTCATGATAGTACGCAACACGTCATTTGACAACACGGTACTATATGTACGCAACACGTCATTTGACAACACGGTACCATGGGTCGAGATTAATTCCAATCAATACGAATACGATGGGGTCTTTATTTATTTTATTGAGCAACTAATTGTGGACCACTAACATCAGACTGCTAACTACGGACTAATAGATATTAAAAGTATTATAAGTATATATGTAACGATTATTTGAAAAGAAAATATGTTGATATATTATATTGTTTAAATCTTTGATTATAATAAAGGTTATGGTTTGTATTATAAAAACGAATGCAGATTTTGAAAAATGTCACATATAGAGGTCAATACCTCGCAATGACACCAATAAGTATGTGACGTTTATAATCGATATGAACGGGAAACTACATCATGGTTAACAATAAAAATGTTTTCATGACAAATATGAGTTGATAAATAAAGTTTATTACCATAGAGCAATATGGATAAAATAATTCGATTACTCGAAGAGTACGCGTGAAGCTATCACAAAAAAAAAATGAAATAAGGAAAATCAAGTTTATCTTAACTTTTGACGTAGTCGTGGTTGATTTCCGGGATTCAAGGGATTTAAAAGAAAATCTTCGAAATCTATAAGATTTGATTCTTCGGTGAATAAGGAAATTAGGATCTCTTTAATTAAATGCGATCATCTGCCTCGATTGCTTTGTCTGATGTTTTCACTATAAATTTACCTTTTTCGTTCCATTAATTTTCACCACTTCAATAATTTCTTTCTTATTTCACATTTCCAAAGAGTTTTAAAATGCTTAATCCAGTTCTGATCCTTGTGCATATCCTGACTATCATATATGTCATTCTTTTCCTCCATTTACCACCGGAGGAATCTATTCACTTCTACTATTACCTTGGGGTTATAGTGTTTTTAATTCTCCCGTGTCTTTACGTTGCAATACGTATTGATATACACGGTTTCTAATTGTTGTCAGGCTTTATATTTTCCTTTATATTTTGGAATTCCATACATTTGTTTTCTCTTCTCGACTTTAAGAAAAGCGAATATTGGTCCATAATTCGTAGTTATGAAGTTTCGATCGAATATGACTAATGTTCTGAGAAAGAAACAGTAATTGTACAATCTGACTTGTCAAATTTCCAGAATTCAAGGAAAAGATAGGACTATCAAGAAAATATGTTCTTGATATATTTGGGGATTAAGTAGAATATAAGAGTCGTGTAACATAGCACATGATAACGGTAGGGTCTGTGAATCATCATGTTCCATTAGAAACTCAGCATGACTTACTGTAATATAATCTCGTTGATCAAGTATCATTATATTATACTAACTCATGCTTCAGCTTCCAACACTTCTTCAAAAACATTCAAAGTTTAAACTCGAAAGTTTACAGAATATAGAAACTAACAGTTTCTTATATGATGTAACACTGATAACGCGAATAGATAATTGATTTAAGATATTAATAGTTATGAAGATATCTTCAGAAATATCGATGATTTATATAATGAAAGATACGATGATATCTTAGAATTACTAATGTTGAAGGATGATGATGAAGATTGCCCATAAAAGTGTAGAGTCAAGAGCATGGTATTCGTTAATGAATCCAGCAGGTACTAAATCATTTGGATTCTTTGAAGGCAGGTTTAGTCTTTGTGATTTATCCACAGTCTCCTTCATGGTTTGCTCAATCCGTTTTCCAGTACCAAATTTTCTTTTGAGCTTTTCCAACATATCCTTCTTTATCATCAAACTTTTGACTGTTAAAGTAATTTATAGTCTTTGCTGCTTCATTCAGCTTTTTCCAAAATTTAGAGTATTGATTCGTAGGCTGAGTGCTTTTCGGAATGGAGGATCATAATTCTAAGAGATATATGTTATATGTATACATATAACTGTTGATGTAGAAATGTTGCAAGATTTCAAGATACAGATTTGCTGATTTTCGATAATTGGTATGGTAATTCTCGTTACCAGATGTAAATGAGTACATGATGGGGTTTAAATGAATATAATGATTTTTCAGAAAGTCAAAGATTAATGGAGTTGCTGGTAAGTTTTTGGCTAATGTGGTGGGATATAAACGGTTCCCCGATAATGATGACAAAAGGTAACTTATATATCACAGTTATAATAAGGCTAATCCAAATGAAAAGTCGAAGTTGACTTGTTAGAGCTGTGACAAAATGTACTACTTTGAAAGGGATTGGAAAGTTGTTTCGGTAATAGTAACGCCAAAGGAATTAGCACAGCTATGTGTTAAATGTTCACTCAGTTTCTGAGAGTTTTTCAGGTGCAACACTACATGCATCAATCTTTTCTTCCGTAAATGAAGTGCGGTTGGTTCATCCTCTCGATTGAGGTATTTTCAAGAATCATGAAAGGTTTGAACGCAGATTGTAATCATCAAGATACAAATGAGGTTTAAGATGAACTCAAGTGGCAAACTTGAAGAAATATTTAGTTTCATATGTTATAATCAATATTTTAATTCATTTTAATTGTCCAATGTTGTTAGTCCACAGTCGATAGTCCACAGTTAACAGTCTAATAATTCATATATAGTTTAATATATAATATTTGAATTAATTAATACGTATCGTAACCCGTGTACATGTCTCAGACTCGATCATAACTCAAAGTATATATATTATTATAGAATCAACCTCAACCGTGTATAGCTAACTCGATCATTACTGCATATAGAGTGTCTATGGTTTTTCTAAATAATATATATAGATGTGTCGATATGATATGTCAAAACATTGTATACGTGTCCCGATATTTAAAATGCGTAAATAACAGTATTTAAATGATGATAAATAAAGTGTGTAAAATAAATAACAGAAATTAAATGACGATAAATAAAATTGCGAGAATATAAATTGCGATAAATAAACTGCGATAAATAAACTGCGATAAATAAATTGCGATAATAAAATGTAATAAATAATTAACAGTTAGCTAGGAACAGTTAGCTATGATTTTGTTAGCGTGGATTCTTAACAAAATTTCTCATAGTTAATTTGTTTGTTTCTAATAAATTTTATTTTGTCCAATGTTTTCTTCGTTATACCACTTGTTGGATTCTGATAAGTCAAAATCCAAATATGAAATTGAATGAAAATGGTTATTTTGTGGTGAACGGATTCGTATATCTTGTGGATGTAAGTAGGATAGTAAATGACTGTTGAATCAGATTCGAAGAATGTACAGTGTAACTTATTAATGTGAAATCTAAATATTACTCGGGTATTACCTACCCGTTAAAATATTTTCACCATTAATAGTTTGTACGAAAGAATTTTTAATTACAATCTTTATGAAAATATACTTACATATATATTTTCTTCAGATGTAATCATGGATTTAATGAGTTAATATAATATTAAGCTCATTTGATTTATCATTAGAACTAGAATACATAATCTCTAAAACATTTGAGATTACATAATCGCCATGAAGAACGAAGATAATTAATGTAGAATGATACGTAGAACGATGATTATACTCGAGGAACAGAATGAGATGTTGAGGTGTGTGATGTTGAACTTGGGTTGTTGGTGGTACTGATATTGATGTTGGTGCTGGTGATGTTGCTGAAGCTGGTATATTTTTCATCATATTCTCCAAAGTCACTACCCGAGCGCGAAATTCGTTGATTTTTTCTATTATTCCGGGATGATTGTCGGTTGGAATGAGCGGATGAATAAGGTTTAGAATTTTAGATAGAATATAATCGTGGCGAGATATTCGGGAAATGAGAGTGAAAATGGTGTTTCGGATTGGTTCGTCGGTGAATGCTTCAGGTTCTTCGCCCAGAGGACAATATGGTGGATGAAAGGAATCGCTTCTTCTTGTCTCCAATGATTAAGTAGACTACGAACCCATCCCTAATTCATCCAGAATTGAAGATGACTAGTTGGTTGATCCATTTCGTTTACACTGCTTTCGGAGCTTAGGTGAATATCCATGTCGGAATAGTTGTCGGAATAATTATCGGAATAGCTATCGGAATCTGAGGGACTCGAACTGGTTGAGGGATTCATATCATACGATCAGATGAAGGATTTTCGATAAGAAATAGATTATAGGATGTAGATTAGTACCCTGCAATACATAATTTACATATGCATATATAATACTAAAATCCCATAAGTTACGGAGGAATGTACGGAAGCTATCAGGTAAAGGTAACAATAACAGATACGCTAAGATATGAATTTATCTATATACTATCTATACAATAGAGGCAGTAAGATGTGTCTAGACTTTAAGGATGATAAGCAAATAGTTTTCGACACGAAATGATAAGCAAAACTTTTGACATGCCGACACGGTTGAAGTCCAGACCCACTAATGCATCTAAACAACTATCAGTTAGACACACTAATGCAAGACCTGGTTTGCTAAGACCACGGCTCTGATACCAACTCTAATGACCTGTCCTAATCCATCTGGATGAATACATTACATTTGGTTACATCGCGAGGTACTTGACCTCTATATGATACATTTTACAAACATTGCATTCGTTTTTAAAAGACAAACTTTCCTTACATCGAAAGTTGACGGCATGCATACCATTTAATAATATATCCAACTATAATTGACCTACTAATAATCTTGATGAACTCAACGACTCGAATGCAACGTCTTCTGAAATATGTCATGAATGACTCCAAGTAATATCTCTAGAATAAGCAAATGCACAGCGGAAGATTTCTTTCATACCTGAGAATAAACATGCTTTAAAGTGTTAACCAAAAGGTTGGTGAGTTCATTAGTTTAACATAAATAATCATTTCCATCATTTTAATAGACCACAAGATTTTCATTTCCATTTCTCATAAATATACGTCCCATGCATAGAGACAAAAATAATCATTCATATGGATTGAACACCTGGTAACTGACATTAACAAGATGCATATAAGAATATCTCCTATCATTCTGGGACATCCATCGGACATAATAAAACAACATCGAAGTACTAAAGCATCCGCTACAACGGATGGGGTTTGTTGGGCCCAATAGATCTATCTTTAGGATTCGCGTCAATTAGTAGACTGGTTTACTAATTCTTAGGTTACCAAGCAAAAGGGGCATATTCGGCTTCTATCATTCAACCATATAATGTAGTTTCGATTACTTGTGTCTATTTCATAAAACAGTTATAAAAGTGCATGTATTCTCAGTCCCAAAAATATATATTGCAAAAGCATTTAAAAAGGGAGCAAATGAAACTCACAATACTGTATTTTGTAGTAAAAATACGTATGGCGATACTGAACAATGCAGGGTTGACCTCAGATTCACGAACCTATATCATTTGTATATTTGCTAATATACTTAGTTGTAATCGAATAAATATATATATAAATTTATTAGTTATATTCCTTTATATTAATAATATATATATGTTTCTTATATTCATTTTGTTATATAAAAATATTAATCTTGTTATGTTATGTATTAAATAAATTTTTAATATATATATGTATATCAGTTGTATATTAATAATAATAGTAGTCAAAATAATATTAATTGTGGTAAAAATGATAATAATTATAATACTTAATATTACTAATAAGATAATAATGTTAATAATTCTATTAATGATAATAATAATGATATAAATAATTATAATTGTAAAAATATTAATTTTTCTGTTAATGATAGTTATGATACTAATTTTAGTAATTACCTAATAATAATACTCGTGATAATACAAATAGTAATATTAACAATTCTTTTATTTATATAAAAAAAATACTAATACTAATATTTACAAAAATAATAATAATTTATATTATTTTCATAATGATAATAATAATAAACCTTTTGATCATAATGATAATAATATTAAAGTCTTAAAATTAATAATAATATCATAACTAATACTCCTAATAATAATAATAGATATAATATTAATAATTATGATAATAATAATAATAATAATAATAATAATAATAATAATAATAATAATAATAATAATAATAATAATAATAATAATAATAATAATAATAATAATAATACACTTAATTACAACTATAATTCTAATAATAATAATGATAACTAATTCTTAAATGAAAAAATTTATAATAATGAATACATGAATAATGTTAATAATAATAATAATAATGATTATATTACTTATAACTATGTTTGTAATACTAATTATAATACTAGTATTTCTAATAATAACAATAATCATAATAATAACAATAACAATAATAATAATAATAACAATAATCATAATAATAACAACAACAACAACAACAACAACAACAACAACAATAATAATAATAATAATAATAATAATAATAATAATAATAATAATAATAATAATAATAATAATAATAATAATAATAATAATAATAATAATAATAATAATAATAATAATAATAGAAATAAAATAACAAGTGTACCCTTTTAAAATCTGAGTAAAAAGAAATGTTGCAGATAGGACTCGAACCCGAGACCTCACGCTCACCCAAACAACCCTTGAACCATCTGAACCAGTTTGTTTTTCTGGAATTAACCCTAACAGATTTAGTTATACCCCGTATATCTGTTATCCCATCTTCATCTTCTTCAGATAATATAATCGACCACACCCACGATCAATCTCACAGCGAGTTATTACATATTTGGAACTTGTGCTTAAACAGAAACGATTTGATTATGCTAATACATATATTAATAGAAAAGAAGGTAAAGTAAAATAAATAAATAAAACTGTCGTAGCAGTGTTCTTGACACGATGAACTCAAAACACCAATTCGAATTTCCCAATGTTTTAGCTCAATATTACAATATAAAATACCTTTCAAATCGTTCAAGGAAACTTTAGAAATTATCAATTTTACAAGAAAACATCTCCAGATTATGAATTTGAATTTGTAAAGGATCGTTTGACTTTTTTTCTTAAACTTTGACTTCAAAAATACGATTGAATAAGAAGAATTGGAATATGATCTTTTGCAGAAAGTTTATATGAACGAATCCTAACCTAACTGCATTTACAGATTTTGAATTTTATTTTAAAATCGAGCTTTTTGAAAAAAAAAACACAAGAACAGAACAGTTCCTCGTGTTCTTCCATTTTTCATATTAATTTCGACAATTTGTGAGTTGTAAAAGATAATTGGGATTGATATTTGATAATGTGAGTTTATTTGTATCACTAATTACTGAATTGTATCAATTATAAATCCAAAATAGATCGACAGAAAATTATTCACAAGGACAAAAATATAATAAAAAAATAAAAGTAGATTATGATTTATAACTGATTTTGGGACGTTCTCTATGGACTAGAATCGGTGATTGTACGAATTCTCTCAATCAAAAATAGTATGACACTTACTAGAAATAGATTCAAGATTCATTGGTTGTTATACGTATTTATTTATATGTATATATTGTATTTATATAATTTATTTATTTGTTTTATATAATTTGTATATATGAACTCTGTATGTACCCGTATGACATATCTATATATTTGTTTAGTTAATTAAATCAGTATTTTACAGGAACTATATTATTATTTATAATACAAACTTTAATATTTAATATTAATATTAATAATAATAATAATAATAATAATAATAATAATAATAATAATAATAATAATAATAATAATAACAAAACTAGTAATAATAATTAATTAATTAATTAGAGAAAATAATAATATTAATGATATTAAGATCATAATAATACTAATAAGAATAATGACTATAATAAAATGACAATTTTAGTAATCGAGTTAAGTAATACTTTTAATAACCTTAATAATAATAATTAAATTTATAATGATTCTAATAATGGTAACATTTATCTTTAATTATAATGAATGTAATAATTTTAATGACTATATTGTTTCTTGTAACTACTTCTAATATGTTAATGTTACAATTTATTATTTATGTAATGTTTACTAACTATATAATATATAATTGAATATTTACACACTTTATATATTACAATATATATTTACTTATATATAGAATCATATATATGTATATATTTAAACTACTACATATTTAATTGTGTTTTAAGTTTTCTTTCATAATATCTAATCACATAATAGTTTATTAATCTATTTTAATTTATATCATAATTATTTACATGTATAGTTATATATATATATATATATATATATATATATATATATATATATATATATATATATATATATATATATATATATATATATATATATAACATTTCTATTTACGATTAAAGGTTCGTAAATCGTCGAAAATAGTCAATGGGTAATTGATTACATGAATAAAATTCAAAAGTTTTTGAGATCCAACATTACAGACTTTGCTTATCGTGTCGAGATCACATAAAGATTAAGTTTTAATTTGGTCAGAAATTTTCGGGTCGTCACAGAAAAATTGGTGAACATAAATCAGAGTGCCTTCATTCCAGGGAGGGCAATTCTAGAAAAATATTCTGGTTACACAGGAACTTCTAAAAGGATATAATAGGGCTGCAGGTCCAAAAAGGTGCGCTTTGAAGATAGATCTGCAAAAAGCATATGATATTGTTAGTTGGAGCTTTCTGAAAGAGATTTTAATCAAGTTTGGTTGCCATGATAAGATGATAGGACGGATTATGAAATGTGTAACAACTACTAAGTTCTCCATATGCATAAACAATGAGATTAAAGGCTATTTTAGTGGTGGTAGAGGGCTGAGACTGGGTGACCCCATATCTCCTTATCTGTTCAACTTGGTTATGGAAATCCTTAATTTGATTCTAGCAAAAAGGACTGCAGAGAGTAAAGACTTTAAATTTCATATGGGATGCAAGGGTATGAGGCTTACTCATGTATGTTTTGCTGATGATCTTGTTGAGCCCCCAAAATAATTAAGGATTTAATTATGACAAAACTGTAACTTATTTGCACTAAAATGTTATGTGCAGCCAGCACAAGTTTGTTTATGTATAGAAAGCAAATATTGCTGTGTCTAGTGTTTAGTTTGCTGCTTAGTCTACCAGCACAAGGTAGACAGTGTTCTTCAATTAGCACAGGATGTGTACTCAGCAATTCAAGAATATCAAGTGTCTCAGCAATGAAGAACCAGCACAGCTGGAATGCAGCTTACTACATAAGACATCTATGCTCCATTACAAGCATAGTAGTTTCTTGAGTGGTCTACATCAATTATACTATTCAACAGAAGTCAAAGACAAAGTTGAACAGGAAAGGACACGCGTCGGCGGCTGACAAGTGACCTTACAAGACCACATGAGAATGCAGAAGTTTAATGCATGTGCAGACATGTGCTATACTTTGTCAATGCCTAGGGAACACAACATTCTATTTGTTCAAATAAATAGTGGTGCCAAATCAAATTGGGGTGTTCCTGCAAATAGCTACCAAAGAGGAAAGAGGAGAGCACGCTCTCTGATGCAGTTGTCCCCACAGGTACATACATCCTATGTACCAGTGGACAATGGAACAATTACACGGATAAAAGGACTACTATAAATTGTTGTATCCACTATTGTAACAACTAGTGGTGTGGGTTTTGTTATTTAGAGTCCAAAACGTGTAATAGCTTTAAGTTTATCCTCATAGCTATAATCTTGGTAAATCTGTATAAACCAACTATCATTCCGCCAAGGATAGTTATAATTCTTTGTGATTTAATCAATAAAGAATAACAGTTGAAAAATTACCTTTGACTCTACTTAAATTACATGCTTGAATACTAAACTGTGATTAATTGGTAAGTTAATTTAATAGAAATTGTATTCACCCCCCCCCCCCCCTACAATACTCCTGTTGTTAATCAAGGGACCAACAACTGGTATCAGAGCTTCAGTCTTGATAATTTAATATCTTGGATCTGAATTCTCTCATGGCTATATACTCAAATGCAGCTTACCTTGAAAATGGCTTATCCAATAGACCACCCAAATTTGATGAAGATGAGTATGAAACTTGGAAGGCAAAGTTCATGCTTCACCTGGAGTCTATTGACCCACTTATGCCTGGTATTGCCACAGATGGTCCATTTGTCCCAATTGAAACTATTGATAGCATTCCAGCCACTGCTGACACTCCTGCCATTCCTGGCAGAGAGGTTGTTCTCACTCTAGCCAAATGGGATGCTGAGGACAAACGTCGTGTTGGACTTGACCCTAAGATCAGAACTCTGTTAGCTATAACTTTACCTAATCACCTGTTCAAACTGATTAAGGGAAAACTGAATGCTAAGCTTATGTTAGACTATCTAGATGTTACTTATGAAGGCATGGATGAGGTTAGGTAGAACAAGATTATTGCTTTGAAAAGAGAGTATGAAATGTTCTTTGCCTATAAGAATGAGACCCTTAAGCAAACCTTCATTAGGTTTAACTCCTTAGTTGCTGACCTGCTTACTTTGAAAATCACATATACTGAGTTTGAACAAGTAAACAAATTCATTGACTCATTGTCTGCCAAATGGAAACCAGTGACTGACCCTCTAAGAACCACCCAGACTTTAAAGAACTTTAACATGTCTTCCCTCTATGGTACACTTTTGAACCATGAGAAGGCAGAAGCTAAACTTGAATTAAACTTGAAAGAAAACTTTAAATATGCCCCCACCACTTCAAAATCTTCTAAAATAGATGATACTGCTCTTATAGCTGCTGCTAAAAAAGAAAGCTCAAAAGGCTTTACTGGTTCAAGAGTTGACAGCAGAAGAAGAGTCAGCTGAAGATGATGTGGATAGTGGTACTGGGTCTGAAGAAAGCAGTGGTGATGAAGATGATGTGGAAGGTTTTACTGAAGGTATGGCTTTGCTAGCTAGGCAGTTCAAAAGGTTTAATCGTAATAGAACCAGCAAGTCATATAAAGGGAGTAAGAAACCAAGTGCTAGGTATAGCAGCAAATCAGTCAAGGGTCCTAAATCTGAGTGTTACAATTGTGGGAAGGTTGGACATTTTGCTGCTGAATGCATGTCCAGGAAACCTTCAACATCACATGCTAACTCCTTCTCAAAAGCTGATAAGTACAAGAACAAGTACAAAGCTATGAAGGCTCAGATGAAGGAAAGTGCAAAGGCTGATAAGAAGGGAAAGAAGCCAGAAAAGGTTCTAGTTGCTGAGCATCATGATTGGGATGAAACCAACTCTTCTTCATCTTCTGACAGTGATACTGATGATGATGATGATGCTGGTTATGCTTGTGGTAAAAAGCTGTGTTTGACGGCCAAGGAGGTCGAGGAGTCTGATGAGGATGATAATGGTAGTACGTTTGTGGCTGATATGAGGGAAGCTGATCGGAAAAAGGATTCACCTCAATGGAAATCTGAAATGCTGTATAAGGTTGATAATTTTTGAACTTATACTGATGATGAAAAAGATGAAATGTTTGACTACCTAAGAGTTGATTTATGTAGAGGCAGTAAACGTGAAGAAGTTTTGAAAAATGATAACAAATCTTTAAATGATAAACTTAAAAGCAAAACTGATAAAATTAAGATCTTGAAGGATGAAATTTCAAAACTTGAAAAACAAAATTTTGCTTTAAAGTCTCTTCACGTTGAGGCAGCAGATGTTAAGAACCAGCTAAACGACCTCAAGAAGGTTGTTACTTCATGGTGTACATCTGCTCAACGCACAGCTAAGTGTGTAAATGAGCAGGTACCTGCCCAAGTGGAAGCATTCTTTGCTGGTGACTATGCTGCTGCTGCTGCTCTTGCAGAAGTTACTTACATGGACCCCATTCTCAAAACTGATCCTGAAGCTTTCTTGCCAAATACTTTTGCCAAGATAGTTAAGGGTAAAAAGGTCTTAACAAATAAGTTTGTCAGACCTACAATGACCCCACCACCGTCCATGAAAGAAATTTTGGAGGATGAAGTAAAAGCCAAGGAAACCAGTACTTCAATTGATGAAACTACTGATCCATCAAGCATTTACTATATGACTCCAAAGGAAAGACGCATTAAAAGGGAAATCACTTAAAACAACCAAAGAAAGTCAAAAACAATTGATTCCCCTTCATGTTCAAATTCCACCAATGCTGAGCCAGCTGATGAACATTGTACTGGTCAACCAGTAGCTACTGACAAGCCAGCAAAACGCAATACTGGCAAGTCGAAAGCAGCAATCAAGATTCACACGAATCATCCGGTATCAGCTGACGGGTTAGTAACTTCCCACACTGGCTCGTCGAACAACAAAGGCAAAGCAGTATACCATGATTATGGTACTGGTTCTAAAAGGAAAGATGCCCTTAAGGGAAAAGCTAAAGTGAACCCAATTATGGAATCATGTGCTGAGTCATCTATCACTGAGATAATGACTGTCAAGCTTGACCAGCTCATAGCTGCCATATCTGAAAGTAGACCCGATCTTACTGCACCTATTTACTCAGTGTATGACCAGTCACCGATACCAAATGTGAGAAAATGCTACAAGGGTGGCAGTAAGTTTCACTTAGCCAACTGGTGTACTCTAACCCTAACCCCATCTGCTGCTGCGTCATCAAGCAAGCCAGCAGACAGGAAGAGATCATCAAATATGACCCTTCCAGAACCCATCCTTGGATGGGTTCCCAAAAAGAACTAATCTCTTAGCTACTGTGCAGGGCATTCAAAACAAGCAAATCTGGTATCTCGATAGTGGTTGTTCGAGACATATGACCGGATGTAAGTCCCTGCTGATGAACTATCAAGAAAAGGATGGTCCAGTTGTATCATATGGAGATAATTCATTGGGTTACACAAAGGGTTTTGGTACTTTAACAAATGGGAATGTTACATTTTCAAATGTAGCATATGTCGTTGGGCTTAAACATAATCTACTCAGCATAAGCCAACTGACAAGCAAAAGTAAGATAGTCTAGTTCAGAAGGAAGATTGGCACTATTTTTGATAAGACAGGGAAGCCACTGCTGACAGCAAAACGACACGAGAACATGTATCAAATTGACATGAACACAGCAGTCACAACAACTGATACTTGTTTTTATTCAAAGGCAGCACACAACCTTAAGTGGTTATAGAAAAAGTGACTCTCACATCTCAACTTCAAAGATATTCATAAGTTATCTAGTAAAAGTTTGGTGTCTGGGCTACCCACAATGTCTTATGTGAAGGACAGACTGTGTCCTGGATGTGAAAAAGGGAAGCATCACCATGCCTCATTCAAGTCAAAGCAGATTTCATATGTTGAGAAACCATTTCACCTACTACATATGGATCTTTTTGGTCCTGTTAATATAGCCAGCTGTAGTGGGAAGAAGTATACAATGGTGATTGTTGATGAATATTCCAGATACACTTGGGTATTCTTTTTGAAGCAAAAGAATGAAGCTGCTGATGAAATTATCAATTTTATCAAAAGAATGGAACTACTGAATGGGCAACTGGTGAAGCAGCTTAGAAGTGATCATGGTACAGAATTTAGAAATGCTACTTTGGAAGAATTTTGTGCTGACAAAGGTATTTCACAGAATTTTTCTGCTATAAGAACACCTCAACAGAATGGTGTTGCAGAAAGAAGGAACAAAACTCTCATTGAAGCAGCAAGATCTATGTTGGCTGAGTCTGGGCTAAAAAATTCATATTGGGCAGAAGCTGTGAACACTGCATGTTTTACCCAGAATAGATCTTTAATAGTGAAAAGACATCAGAAAACTGCTTATGAAGTTCTCAAAGGCAGAAGACCCTCAATTTCATTTCTTCATGTATTTGGCACTCCCTGTTCATTCTAAATAATAGGGATCAGCTAGGCAAGTTTGATGCTAAGGCTGATGAAGGTATATTTCTTGGATATTCCAACATGTCAAAGGCATATAGGGTTTTCAATAAAAGAAGAGGTTGTTTTGAAGAATCTATTAATGTTACATTTGATGAAATTGCCCCTACTTCATCTTTTGGTCTAGAAGATGAGGAGTTACTATTTAAAGAGCCAACTCAGCAAGCTCTAGATGATGAAGAAGAACCGGCAGCAAATTCCTCACCAATCCATGTTGCTGGATTCTCTGATGATGAGATGGAACACTCTATTCCATCTGTGTCTAAACCAGGTGGACCTACTGGCTCTACATAAGTGTTACAACTTGAGCATAGGTCTACTGGTTCTGAAGGATCTCAAGCTGGTATTGGTTACACTCATAATGAACAGCTGTCTCCCACTGCTGCTCATTCCTCTGAGCTAGCTGATGATCAAGATGATGTGTATTCCACAACAAGCTCACATGTTCATAACATAAGATAGACAAAGGAGCATCTAATTGAACAAGTTATTGGTAATCTGGAAAGTGGTGTTAAAACAAAAAGATATGCAACCAGCAATTTTCGTATGCATGTAAATTTTGTATCTACCATTGAACCTACATGTCCTGAAGAAGCAATCAAAGATCCTAGCTGGGCAGGAGCTATGCAAGAAGAGATTTCCCAGTTTGATAGGAATAATGTTTGGACTTTGGTTCCTCAACCTGATGATGAAACTAAAAAGATCATTGGTACCAAGTGGGTTTTCAAGAATAAGATGGATGAAGATAGGATTATGATCAGAAATAAAGCTAGATTGGTAGCTCAGGGCTTCAAACAGGAAGAAGGATTGGATTATGGAGAGACATATGCACCAGTGGCTAGGATGGAAGCTATTAGATTGTTCTTGGCATATGCTACTAAGATGAACTTTAGGGTATTCCAGATCGATGTTAAATCTGTGTTTCTAAATTAGAAGCTGCAAGAAGAAGTCTATGTCAAACAGCCTCCTGGTTTTCTATGCAGTAAATATCTAGACCATGTCTACAAGTTAGACAAAGCTCTATATGGCCTAAAACAGGTACCAAGAGCATGGTATGAGACACTTCATGTGTATCTCACTGGTATAGGTTTTAAAGTTAGAACAATTGATACCACTCTATTCTCAAAAGAGATAGATGGTGATCTCTTGCTGGTACAGATATATGTGGATGATATTATTTATGGATCTAAAAATGAGAAACATTGTCAAGATTTTTCAAAACTTATGTCAAAGACATATGAAATGAGCTTACAAAGAGATTTGCAATACTTTTTAGGATTGCAAATTAAACAACTTGATGATGGAATTTTTATAAGTCAAGATAAATTTATCAAAGATATGTTAAAGAAATTTGGTCTGACCTGTTTAAAAGAAATAGGGACTCCAATGGCAGCATCTATCAAAATTGATGCTGATACTAATGGTGAACCAGTCAATATCACTGAATACAGAGGTATGATTGGGTCCCTACTCTATCTCACAGCCAGCAGACCAGATATTATGTTTACCACTTGTCTCTGTGCTAGATATCAAGCTGATCCTAAAGAGTTACATTTGCTAGCTGTAAAAAGGATATTTAGGTATCTGAAAGGTACTGCTAAACGTGGTCTTTGGTATCCCAAAGACCAAGATTTTGAGCTAATTGGGTATTCAGATGCTGACTTTGCAGGGTGTAAGATAGACAGGAAAATTACTACTGGTGGTTGCCAGTTACTGGGTGGTAGGCTAGTCAGCTGGACGAGCAAAAAGTAAAATACTGTGTCCACATCCACTGCTGAGGCAGAATATATTTCTGCTGGTAGCTGTACTGCTCAAGTACTATGGATGCAAAGCCAGCTGAAGGACTATGGTGTTCATGTTACAAAAACTCCAATCTACTGTGACAACACAAGTGCTATTGCTATTACCAATAATCCTGTGATGCATTCTAGAACGAAGCACATTGACGTTCGATATCATTTCATAAGGGATCATGTTCAAAAAGGAGATGTGGAGCTACATTTTATTTCAACAGACCAGCAGTTAGCAGATCTCTTCACAATGCCCTTAGATGAGAAACGTTTTAACTATCTCATCTCTGAGCTGGGTATGCTTGAACTCTAAAATAAAAGACAACTTTGTTGGTGTGCTGGCTCTACAACATGTAGGACAAACCAGCAAGCTACAACTTTCACTTACTGCCTACATGTCAAACAGTCAGCACAACAAGGTCTTTTATATCTTGGTTAGTCAATGTTCAAATTGAAATAATAAATAGCTCACAATACTTAAATGATACCTTAAATCTGAAACTCATTTACTCCCAATAATTTGAAATTAAATTCATAACATATTAAATGTCACCAAGAATTTTTGTAGTTAATACAAAATTTATCTTATGGTTTTTAACTTCATTTTAAATTGAAAACTGCTGCATTTAATGCTTAATGGGAAGTATGAGTGTTCAAGCCGATTAAACGTCATGTAAACAGTCTGTGTCCCCTCGAAAACGTGCCAGTCTGTCACATCTGTCCACGCGCCTGCAGATGACAGTTGCCATTTTCTCTCTCTCCTGCACTTTTTCCACCAATCTAAAAGGTTAAATAAGGTGATCCTTTCAAAATAATAACCTTCGGTTATTAACTCTTTGATTTACCTTTCAAACACACACACTTTTCTCTCTAAATTCCCAAATCTTCAAATCTTTCAAACTCTCATCTTCAACAAGTTCATCAATGGCAGACCAACAACAACAATAATCACCACCCATAGAAAACCAACCAGAGGAACAACAAACACAGCAACAATAACCAGAACAGCAACCTCCATCGGTCATCGAGGAACAAGTTGTACAGGGTCCACTGTTCAATCTTCATTCTAATCTGGTCAGGGCTGCTAATGCACCAGATCACACTCTTATTTGCCTATCGAAGGCAATGCTGCTCATGCCCTGTCCATTCCCAAATCCAAAACCAACATAGGCTATGAAACGTTAATCGATTATATACGGCAATCACCTCT
The DNA here is from genome assembly GCF_046630445.1 of Rutidosis leptorrhynchoides. Classification (NCBI taxonomy): domain Eukaryota; kingdom Viridiplantae; phylum Streptophyta; class Magnoliopsida; order Asterales; family Asteraceae; genus Rutidosis; species Rutidosis leptorrhynchoides. The sequence continues at coordinate 95,711,682 of NC_092334.1, read as the reverse complement.
GGCTAGAGCAATTACAGGTGTACCTTCGCGTCTTTATCCAGCCTGCTTAGGCAGATTCTGGTATACTGCTACCATGGCCACCACTCCACAGAACGTTCCATGTATTCGTGGCATGGTTACTGAAACCCTACCCTGCTCAATCACCGTTAATGCCATCCGACGAGCTATTCATCTGCCAAGTGGACCTTTTGTTACTTCACCTACCAGTGATGAGTTTAGAAGGGAGGTACTGGAAATTATAGGGTTCAATCGACCAGTGGCTCATACGCCTTTAAGGAAGCATATGCCACCTCTATGGTATTACTTCTTTGGATTGCTGACTCAGTGCATCAGCCAGAAGTCTGGAAGTTTTGATCAGTGCTCTGATTTTGAGCTGAAGATTGGTCACGGGTTGCTGTTTAACCGTAATGTTGATTACGTCGGTGAAATTTATTTGAGGCTAAGGGAAATGGTGCTTGCACCTAAACGAACACATCTAATCCCCTTTCCAAGGTTCTTGAGCCTTGTTTTTGAAAATGAACTGGGTGAAGCTTACCAGCAGATTGCTGATGAATCATTCGACCTACCTCCAAAACAAGGGGTAATGCCAAAGGATGCTCCTGCTGCTCCATATACTGGTTTAACACCAGGCATGCTCCAGTATCTTGCTGCTCGAGGTGGAGTTCACCAAACGACTGCCTCTTGTGTTGCACCAGCTGAGGGGGAGGGACCTCAGCATAAGCCAGCTGTGAAAAGGAAGAAGCCAGCTACATCAACTAGTACAGCCACCGTCTCACATACTGGTAAAGCAGTAGTTGTATTAGAATCTAGTGCTCTCTGATAATAAAGAACAGCCCTAGTCTTATATACTGACTACCCACTTATAGTATTGGAATCCGTTGCTTAACTATTTCTTGTTAACAGGCAAATCCAAATGAGCTAAAACTGGCTCCCAGCACACCACAGGAGGGATTGCCACAGTCTTAACTGCTGCTTCTGAAAAGAAAGCTGCTATGGAACCTGGTGCCTCTCTAGACCAAACAGCAGAAATCTCTAACTTAATTAAAAATATTTTAACTGCTGACTTGAAAAATGAAAATGGAGTTAAAGGCACAACCTTTACTCCCAAGCTAACTCGTTTTAAAACTAGTGTTAAGAAGAGTAGCAACCCATACTCTTCAAACCAGGCACTTCCACATCTTTCTAAATTAAACATCATGAAATATCCTCTGCTGACAGTACAACCAGCAGAGAACATAACTAACCCCCAAAGCAGTCTTGAGCTAGTTCTTCATCGTGTTGAATCAGCTCAGGCCACTGTACAGCCTAAATGTTACTTGGATCATGCTAAGTGTCTCACTCCTACATTATTACCAGCCAGAACTCTTGCACTATCTGGGTCAACATGTGTTGCCAATGAGTCAACAGAGTCACAGCTGCACTTACAGACACCTAACTCTGTCTCAATCGAAGGGCTGACTAAATCACCAGTCTGTCCCCAGAGACCAACAACAAATGCAATTGTTGAGTCAAATTTATTTAGTTCTACAGTTGTTAACATAAAATGTTCTCTTGTTTTAGTTCTTAGCAGGGTGGATGAACAGGCAGAGGGGGAGCAAGAAAAGGATGTTATTGTTTCTACTGATGAGCTCTCTGTTTCTGCTACTGGTGTTGGTGCTACTGATTTGTCTACTGGTGGTACTGATACTAGTGTTGTGCTTCTACTATTGCTGACTCTACTGGAGACAATGCGGGTGCTAGTTCCACTGTTGTTACTGTTAATGAGGAGCTAGCTACTATTGATATTTCTGCTACTCCTCCTACTGTCTCCGGTATTGAGAATCAGTGGTTGATGAGATGATAATGGAACCTCCTCCGATACTTGAAAAGGTTATTGATAACATTGTTAAGGAGGTTCTTGATGTGGATGCTACTGCCACTACCACCGTTACTTCTTCAACTACTGCTACTACTGAAGTGGTTATTGGTGGTGGCTCACATGATGATGATGATTCATCCTGGCCTTCATTTCTCCAGGATTTTGGCTATGTTCCCAAAGAACCACAGATAGATACTGATGCTTCTGCTACTATTATTCCATCTTTTGAGCAGTCATCAGCTGCTGCTACTAGTTCTACGAAACCCATTTTGGATGCTGGTACTTCTACTACCGCTACCACTGATTCTTCTCAGGATACTGCTTCTGCTGAGAAGAAACCATATGTGCGCCAGGTACCAGATCCTGATGAAGTTGTCCCTAACTTCCTCTTCAAGGGAGCTTCTATCACTCCCAGAGTTGCCTTGCTGGTGGATCAGCTGACTATTGATCCTCAAACTGCCTTAGTGTCAGCCAGTAAATTACCTAGAGAAGAGCTGACTGAACTGCTGTCTCAGCTTGATCGACCAGCAAGAGAAGAGGTATATGAGAGGCTGGCCACTTTACAACAGATTAATGAGCAGCCATATTACCATTACTTTGGTATGGCTCCAGCTGCTTCTCCATGGCCTGGTACTTGGAGGCCTCTCAAGTTCATCATTGATCCTACTACTGGTAAGTGTGTGATGCAGAATGTCCCAGATTCGCCAGTACCTTCTAATTCTTTAGCCTCTTCCTCATCATCTTCTTCATCTGATAGTGATGCTGATAAAGGTGCTGGTAAGGGCGAGCCAGTCACTCATGATAATGTGACTGGTTCCAAAGACACACTATTGGATCTCACTGATGATGCTGATAATTATGCTGACAAGGATACCAGTGGTTCTAAACCTTCGGGTGAAGGTAAAAATGATGGTGATCATGGTGATGAGTCAGATTCTGACCTTCCACCTCCACCACCCCAGGGAGGTAATCCTATTGTCGCTGCTAATGATCGCCCCCAACCAGTAGTTTTGATCCTACTGAGGTGGCTGCTATTTCTACACTGGCTGTTTATCGTACAGTAGCCAGAATCACACCAGATCTACAAAGAACCATCCGCACTACTCTTGTTGATCGAATTACTGAAGCCATACGCAGAGCTGGGGATGTTACCACTTCCACTATTGAAGCCCAGCTCAAACAAGTATGTGCTTTTACTGATCTTGCGGTGGATTTCATTATCCAACACCATGAAGAAGATGAGGACCTAAAAAGGCGAATCATCTCTCACAATGAATACACTGATCATATTGCCCATTTTCAAGCTGAACTTGATGATGCTAATAGAAAGATTCTCTTTCTAAGTGAGGAGAATAGGGTTTTAGAAGAGAGATTGGATTCGCAGGAACAGTAAATGGCCACAATGGTTCCTGCCTCTGCTTATGTTCAAATGGTGGAGACTATGCAATGAATGGCTGCCCTACAAGCTGATGTTAGGGCCACTGTTGATCAAATGGCCATGGGTGTTTCAAGGAATAAAGTCAGAACTTCAAACCTATGTCTCAGGCAATATGGTGTAGATCCTTGTGCCCATCTATCTCCTGCTGATGCTGACTGGAACAACTTTGCTTATTCTGTTCCTGAGTCAGATAGTGACCTTGATGCACAGGTCTCCCCTGCTTATCCTTCTACCCCTGCTGATGACAAAAAGGGGGAGAAGAAGTCTAAAAAGAAATATAAAAAGAGAAAACAATCTGAGGGGGAGCATGAGCATGAAAAGGCTCCAAAACAGCAAAGGAGGGATGGTGATGATAGTGGTGATGATGGTACTAGTCAAGGTTCTGGCACTAAGCCCAGCAACGTTCATACTAAAGCAGGTGTCCAGGCAGCTGGTGAATCTCAACCCAGTGTGTCTGCCACATCTGTGGATGATATTGGTTCTGGCAGTAAGTCCAGTGATGTGTCTAAACTGGATTTAGCTAAATCTTTTGCTGTCTCTCAAACTATTGAACGAAAAATGAAAAGAAAACTAGAGAGGCATCAGAAGAGACAGCAGGAACTAGATGCTGCTTTCAACACTAAATTTGAGGCATTTGCTGCTTTGAAACGACACAAAATTGAGCATGTATGATCCTTCGATCCTGAAAAGCGTGAAATTCATGATGAACTTCTCAGCATTGCTGAGCACAAAAGGGCTGCTTTGAAAAGAAATGCTAAGTTCATGGTGAAATATGATAGAAAAAAAAGCAAAGTTGTATGCTGAGCGAGCAGATAGAATTAAGAAGATAACTCCTGAAGAGATGAAAGATTACTTAGCTTCTACTGAGTCAGGAGGGGTTAGAGCTGATGTTTTCATGAAATGACTAGATGCAATGTTAGAAACCAGCCAATCCTCTCGACCAGCATCTTCTGCTCAGCCAGCTACACATCAACAGCCAGTAGACATCATCAACCTTGATGAGAATGAATTAGATGAGGGGGAGCACTTAGCAATTGTTCCCTATCTGCCTCTACAAGAACCAGTATCAACACAAGAACCATCAGCTGAACCCATGCCAATCGATAAACAAAGGGTAAAATTTGCTCCTAGGGACAACCAGCCCCAATGAAAATGACCCTTATTTGAGGCAGCTGATGAAGATACTGCGGCAGTTGTGCCAGCTGATACTGATCAGTCAGCTGGTACTGAAGACACAGCAAGGAGTGCTGTGATTGAAGACCCAGCCAGTAGTGTGCTGCTGGGTGTAACAAGTGTTGAAGACCCAGCTAAGGTGGCTGAGCTGGGTGCTAAACAAGATGCTGATACTGTTGATCCTGTTGATTTCACAGTCTGGGGCAGAGGAGATCATCTACTTGTTCAATCACCTATCTCTGCTCAGACTCTTGATTATTTTAATAGGATACAAGATGAACGTATTGATCAGTTTTCAGTAAGTTCTTCTGGAATTGCAGAATCAATCATGTATCCTCCATCTTCCCCAAAATGTCATGATAAACACACAACTTGGGAAGATGATTTAGTTACACGAGGTGAGCCAGATCTAAGAAGGATGAATCCGGATGAAAGAGAGGCTTACAGGCTGGAGATCACTGTACCTGAATTGCTTGAGCAAAGACAAGCAGCTATTTTTAAAAGGATACGCCAAGTTAGATTGCTGCATCATCCACTTGATCAGCCATTCTATATCACTGCCTTGACTTATGGCATTGAAATTGGTGTCTATCTAAATAATAGTGGTCAAAGGCTACATACTGATGAAGAGAAAGCTCAATTTCATGAGGCTCGGAAACTGGATATGGATTTGAGGCAATATCGTGATGCCCTTATAACTGCTGAGGGCAGGGAGATGATTGCAACAGCAAAATCCCTCAACATTACTGCCAATGACTATCTTCTGGGTCTACAAGTTGAAAGGTAAAGAAGGGAGGATGCTGATGCTGAACTTGCTGAGAGGCTAAGACTTCAGGAAGAAGAAGCTAAGTTGGTTCATGATAAGAAGCAAGAGGCTGAGTCCCTCAAGTTAGCCAAAGCTATTGTTAAAGAACAGGACAAGGCATTCGATAAACTGGAAGCTGCTGAGAAAGTACCTGCTGATGCTCCTATAGAAACTGAACGTACAATGGAATTATCTGATCATTACTATAGGAGCAGATATGGTGATGTGCTAACCAGAAGGTCAAATCCAAGCAAAATCATCAAGGTACACAAAGGCACAAAAAGGGCTTTCTCTGTCAGCAGGGAAGGTAATGTTCAGGAGAGAATTGACTACACTGAACTGAGAACCTTAGGGTTTAGTGAATGGATGGAGATACTGCAGTACTTTATTGGCAAAGGTAAAAGTGGTATCAAAGATACACTGAAACCTAAACTTCAAGAGCTCTTCAATAAAGCAGTAAAGTAAGGAAATGCACCAGCAGTGAATGTAGAAGAAGTTCTTTCTCAAAAGCCTAAAGGTAAGAAATCTACTGGTGATGGCCCACACAGAAGAGATCCCATCATTCTACCTCCTCAGATTCAAGTATTCGACCCTGCTGAAGTGCCTTACTTGTTTCCTGAAGCCTGGGCAGCCCTCAAAGTTAAAGAAGAAGAGCTATCTAAAGATGAAAAAGATAAAGATAAAGACATATAGCCTTCTTGTGTTATAATTGTATCTTTTGTTATTTCATTTTTTATTATACTATTTTGTAAATGTATGTATATACTCTGCTGTAGTGAAAATAAAATGAGTTTATCTTCAAAATCATATCATTTTATAAGATATAGATAACTCAGCAAAAGATCCCAAAACAAAACTAAAAGGGATAAATTTACTGCCTATTTTTCATTAGGTCTCTTAGTGCTGTCTTTAATGTTTTCTCTTAATGTCATAGGTTTTGTCATCATCAAATAGGGGGAGATTGTTGAGTCTCCAAAATAATTAAGGATTTAATTATGACAAAACTGTAATTTATTTGCACTAAAATGTTATGTGCAGCCAGCACAAGTTTGTTTATGTATAGACAGCAAATATTGCTGTGTCGAGTGTTTAGTTTGCTGCTCAGTCTACCAGCATAAGGTAGACAGTGTTCTTCAATTAGCACAGGATGTGTACTCAGCAATTCAAGAATATCAAGTGTCTCAGCAATGAAGAACCAGCACAGCTGAAATGTAGCTTACTACATAAGACAACTATGCTCCATTACAAGCATAGTAGTTTCCTAAGTGGTCAACATCAATTGTACTATTCAACAGAAGTCAAAGACAAAGTTGAACAGGAAAGGACACGCGTCGGCAGCTGACAAGTGACCTTACAAGACCACATGGGAATGCAGAAGTTTAACGCATGTGCAGACATGTGCTATACTTTGTCAATGCCTAGGGAACACAACATTCTATTTGTTTAAACAAATAGTGGTGCCAAACCGAATTGGGGTGTTCCTGCAAATAGCTACCAAAGAGGAAAGAGGAGAGCATGCTCTCTGATGCAGTTGTCCCCACAAGTACAAACATCCTATGTACCAGTGGACAATGGAACAATTACACGGATAAAAGGACTACTATAAATTGTTGTATCCACTATTGTAACAACTAGTGGTGTGGGTTTTGTTATTTAGAGTCCAAAACGTGTAATAGCTTTAAGTTTATCCTCATAGCTATAATCTAGGTAAATCTGTATCAACCAACTATCATTCCGCCAAGGATAGTTGTAATTCTTTGTGATTAATCAATAAAAATAACAGTTGAAAAATTACCTTTGACTCTACTTAAATTACATGTTTGAATACTAAACTGTGATTAATTGGTAAGTTAATTTAAAAGAAATTGTATTCACCCCCCCCCCTGATAATGCTAAAAATGAACATATATTTCATAGCATTATCCCTCAATAAAGACAAGCTTTTAGTTGCAATTGTTCTATTTATAAGTGATATTCGTTTAAATAATAAAAGGTGAAGACAAAAGACAGATTCTATGATTTGAAGACGCAAACGACCAAAAAGCTAAAAAATACAAAGTACTATCCAAGTGGTTCAATTTATTGATGAGAAACGTCTCAAAATTATAAGAGTACAAGCTGCAAAACGCAAAGTACAATATATTAAATAGTACGCAAGGACGTTCGAAAATCCGGAATCGGGACATGAACCAACTATCAACGCGCGACACAACGGGCCTAAAATTACAAGTCAACTATGCACATGAATATAATATAATATATAAATAATTCATAAAATTATATATATATTATATATATTAAATAGAAACCGTTGGCAAACAAGAAGACAAGTGAATGTGAGCTGTCCCAGGGGGCCATGCGAGAGTAAAATCCATGCGATCGCATGGCTTACTGTACATGGCCAAGTCCTATAAATTGTAATGTTTTCTGCCGAGTTTGAGTACATAATATCAACTATCTCTCTCACTCTCTGATATATATTTATATTTATAATTATAATTTTTATTTTAATATTAAGTTAATAATAATAAGGTTATAGTGGCAAATGTTTTAAGTTTGTAAGTCGAAATTCTGTCAGTGTAACACTACGCGATTAATACTCATTGTAAGTTATGTTCAACCTTTTTAAATTAATGTCTCGTAGCTAAGTTATTATTATACTTATTTAAGCTAAAGTAATCGTGATGTTGGGCTAAATATTAAGATTGGGTAATTGGACTTTGTACCATAATTGGGGTTTGGACAAAAGATCGACACTAGTGGAAATTAGACTATGGGCTATTAATGGGCTTTATATTAACTAAACGTTATCTCATTAATTTAATATTAAAGGTTACAAATCGACGTATCTATAAATAACCACAGACGCTTAATCGGGTACGGTGGGCGGGATATCTATAAATACCAATAATTGTTCATTTTACCGGACACGGGGTTGGATTAATAGTCAATGGACTCGTTGAAACAGGGGTGGATTACATTCAAGGGTAATTGGTGTAATTGTTAACAAAGTATTAAAACCTTGGACTACACACAGTCGATAACCTGGTGTATTCATTAAACAAAGTATTAAGACCTTGTTACAGTTCGAATCCCCAATTAGTTGGAATATTTGACTTCGGGTATAAGGATAATTTGATGAAGACTCTCGCACTTTATAATTATGATTGATGGACTATTATGGACAAAACCGTATGGACATATCGAATAATCCAGGACAAATGACAATTAACCCATGGTAATAAATTAAAATCAACATGTCGAACATCATGATTACGGAAGTTTAAATAAGCATAATTCCTTTATTTTATATCTTACCGCATTTTTAATTATAGTACTTTTAATTATTGCAATTTTATTTACCATCATTTTATTTATCGCACTTTAATTTATCGCACTTTAATTATCATCATTTACTTTACGCTTTAAATTAAGTTATATTTATTTTTAATATTTTACATTAGGTTTTAATTGTGACTTAAGAAATAAAATCGACAAACCGGTCATTAAACGGTAATATATATATATATATATATATATATATATATATATATATATATATATATATATATATATATATATATATATATATATAGTTTTAAAAATATAGTGTTAAACTTGGCTAGCTCCCTGCGGAACGAACCGGACTTACTAAAAACTACACTACTTTATTATTAGGTACACTGCCTATAGTGTTGTAACAAGGTTTAAGTATATCCACTCTATAAATAAATAAATAACTTGTATAAAATTGTATCGTATTTAATAGTATTTCGTAACAAAAATATAACTATTTAGTACTACACCTCGCACACATCACCCCCCTCTACAATACTCCTGTTGTTAATCAAGGGACCAGTAGATCTCTTGGTATTTATTCATGGGGATATCAAATCTGTCAAGGTTATTAAGCAAGCATTAGATGATTTCAGTCTTGCTTCTGGTCTCCTACCTAATATCAACAAGAGCACAATTTTCTTTGGCAGTGTTAATAGGATCATGCAAAATGAAATTATACAGTTACTTCCTTTTAAAGTAGGTAAGCTTCCAGTTAAATACCTTAGTGTTCCACTTATGGCAAAGAGATTGGGAGTTGCAGACTGCAAAGAGATCATAGACAGAATCAAGAAAAGAATTGATAATTGGAGGGCTAAACATTTGTCTTATGCTGGTAAACTGTAGCTTATTGCATCTGTTCTGTCTTCAATGCATATCTACTGGGCTTCAATGTATAAATTACCTAATACTGTTATCAAGGATATTGATAGAATTGTTAAGGTTTCTTGGAAGATAGCCTGCACTCCTAAAGATCAAGGTGTGTTTGGCCTTAAACCATTGCAAGAGTGGAATGATATCCTGCTCATAAAGCAATTATGGAAGCTTGTTGCAAAGAAGGATTCTCTTTGGTTCAATTGGGTTAACATAGTGAAGCTTAAAGGCAATTCTATCTAGGATGTTGAATACAAACCATGTGATAGTTTGGGTTGGAAACAACTTCCTAGTATGAGAGTGTAACACCCCGTTTTTCTATTACACGTTATCCTGGATGTTGTTTGAGTTACAAGGTGTGTAACGTAATTTTTCAACCCCGAATAAATTTGAGTTGATGTTTCAAAGCCTTACCATTGGAAAGAATATCTTATTACGTTTTTAACGATATTTGATTCATCGAAAACGGAGTTACGAAAGTTATGGCCAAAACAAGTTGCTAAAACCTACTTTGCTTGGCTGCCAGTATCTGTAGGTTAGAGCGGTGCTCCACCCTTTGGAGCGTCGCTCCGATTGCCTCTGATGCGTTTTTCAGCATTTTTAAAGGGTTTAAATGAGGGGTATTATAGTCCTTTTGCATATGGACGGATTTGGAGCCATGAAACTGATCCAAAACCTTATCTAACCTCATTTTCTTCCTCCTCACTCACATCCACTCACACACCAAACCCTAGAGAGAGGGTAGAGCTTTAGAGAGAGAAAGATCGAATCGGGGAAGAAGAAGTGTGTTTCGGGTCGGGTCACAAGAGTTAACGTTGTTCTCCTCGTTCACGACTACATTGTGGTAATGTTGGTAAGTTCTAACTCTAAGTTTTCATTATTTGATTTGATAATCAATTTGGGGTTTTAACTTTTATGTTCTTGAGATGACCCAAATTAGTTCATTAATGGAAGATTGGAACTAGTAATCGGGTTTATTGTTGATGTTGGCGGGTTTTTGGTTAGTGAATGATTTAGCTTTGTGTAAAGCTTCTAAATGGTGTATAATCACTAGTATTAGTGATTATAGAAGTGTTGGAAACCATTTGAGTATATTTGGTTGACTAATTTTGTAATGAGCCAAAATTAGGGTTAGTTGGTGATTTTGGATTGGTTTCGATTATGTAAAGTTTATTAACTTATAAGTGTTAAGTTAAGAAGACAAACTTGAATTAAAAGTGTTTTGGTGTCGAAACTAGCAAATATTGGAATTTGACTTTGTAAGGGTCAAAATGGGTTTTTGTTGCATAACTCGGGCTAGCGAGTGTTTAATGGCTAAATGTGGTGTCATTGGGTATTTCGGGAATGCGGGAACTAGTCTCGATAATTTTGGACCTTCGGGTAACGTTAAAAGTGCAAAAAGGTGTATATTGCACTTTATGTCAATTTGGGCGGGTCAAGAGTCCAAGTGGGTGATTGGTTGATCAAACCTCGTGTAAAATGTGCTAATGGAACATAATCACTAGTTGATTGTGATTATGGGTGGTTTGGGTGAGTTTTGACTTAGTCAAAGTTAGTGCATGTGTAAATGGTCGAAATTGCACTTATGGTGATTTGAGTATAAGCTTAGGTGTAAAGCTTATTTGTTGTGAATCTCTTAGGTGATTTACATTTGGACGATTAGGAGCTCAAGCGGGATTGGCTCTTCAAGTAATCGAGGTGAGTGGAATAATTATGCATGTATGCATATAATGTATTTATTTGTGTTGGCGTGAAATGTGGGGTAGTCGCGGTGTTAAGACACCACATAATACGTAACGAGTGGGTTAGTCGCGGTGTTAAGACACCACTCCAGAAATTAATGAAATGTGGGGTAGTCGCGGTGTTAAGACTCCACATAATACGTAACGAGTGGGTTAGTCGCGGTGTTAAGATACCACTCCGGAAATTAATGAAATGTTGGGTAGTCGCGGTGTTAAGACACCACATAATACATAACGAGTGGGTTAGTCGCGGTGTTACGACACCACTCTAGGAATTAATGAAATGTGGGGTAGTCGCGGTGTTAAGACACCACATAATACATAACGAGTGGGTTAGTCTCGGTGTTAAGACACCACTCCGGGATTTAATGACATGTGGTTAGTGGCGGTGTTAAGATACCACTTTGTCATAGAGGATGGGGTAGTCGCGGTGTTAAGACACCACCCGAGGGTTAGTGATACGCGGTGTTAAGTACACTAATGGATACTATGAACTCCGATGGTCTCTTGCGAGCACCATTCCCTTGTACGATTGGTTAACCATGGTTATGTGTTGTAGTGTAGCATAGTATATTGTTCGAGTTATATGCTATTGTTCGTGCTAGCTTGTGGTATTGGAGATTTAGTGTTATATGTTGTGATGGTATGCTAATTAAATTGCTAGCGTGTATGAGGTAATTGTGTAAGTGATTGCAAGTAAGTAGGTTATATACGTATATGTATAATTATTGCATTCACTAAGCGTTTTACTTACCCTCTCGTTGTTTACATTTTTATAGATTTGCGTGGAGATGATGGCTCGGGTAAGTGTGAGGACTAGTGGACTTGCGTAGTTTGCTTTAGAAGACGTGCTGTTGGATTTGATTAGGATTGGTTAGCGTATCCCCAATCGCCATGCTCGGTCTATGTTTTGTATTAAACTAAAATGGGTCGAATTGGTCACTTTGTCGTAATTTGGGTCGATGTGGGCCCGGTTTGTAAAAATCGATTTTATTGTGAGAAATTCTTAGTTTTACTTATATTGATGTATTATGATAATTTGTTTCATTTAAAATTGTTGAGAAACATGTTTTACGAACGAGCATAAAAAGGAAATGGACCGGCCACTTTGGAGCGGCGCGCCCCTATATGGAGCGGCGCTCCATATGTCTGAAACTGGTATTTTAATCAAAAAAAAAATTTAAAGCGTTTATCGGTTAGATAACGGGTTGGGTCGTTATAGAGAGATAGAATTAAGGAGCATGTTCATGTGACAAATGATGGAACTGTTCTATGGTTTACTAATAAAGGCAAATCTGTTCCTTACAAAACCAGTCAAGTTTGGGAAGATCTAAAAGAAATTAAGCCAAAGGTTTCATGGCACCATGTAATATGGTATCCTCAAGCTAACCCCAAACATGCCTTTATCTTATGGTTGGCTAATTTGGATAGACTTACTACTCAAGACAAACTTATGAAATGGTATCCTACCAAAAGGTTCAAATGTGAGTTAAGTGGTCTATGTGAAGATTCAATTCAACACTTGTTCTTCAGATGTGCTTTCTCTAAGAATGTATGGGATGAAATTAAAAAGCATCTGCTTTTTATGGGTCTTCCAAATACCCTGCATGAGGTCATACATACACTTGCAAGATATCCATTCAGAAATCAAATTTGGGACATCATTAATCGTCTCACTGTGGCTGCTACTGTGTATCACATATGGCATGAGAGGAATTGCAGAATTTTCATGGATATAAAGAGGAAGGATATGGATTTGGTTCAAATTATTATTGGAGGGATCCAATTGAAGCTTACAACCCTTATCGTTTGTGACGACCCGGAAATTTTAGACCAAATTTAAACTTAATCTGTAAATGATTCTGACACGATAAGCAAAGTTTATTAAACCGAGTCTCAAAATGTTTGAACTATTTTTCATGAATGCATTTGACCTTGACTATTTCCGACGATTCACGAACAACTATATAAATAGATACATATAGATATTATTGAAATAATATATGATTAAACTGTTAGAATTAAATATGTAAAATAATATGCGATATAATGGAAACTAAATTTATAAATATATAGATATATATAATCATGTATATAAATATTACTTGTAAATATATAAAGATATATTAAATCTATTTGTTTAAAATTATATAATATATTTGTTTTAGTAATTAAACTTGCTATTTTAAACTGTTTATATATAGAATGTGAATATATTAAAAATAAATGATTTCGAGCTTAATTAGTAAACGTCAGTAACACTCGGTTGACGTTTTGTTAGTTTTAATATAGATATAGTACATGTTCATGAAGGATTGAAATAAAAGTTGAACTGTAAATTGATTGCAAAGATTTTAGATTTGTTAAATATATTTTTACCTTTTTAAGTTTGAATATTAGTACTCCGTACATATAAATTGGAACAGAAAATAAATAATTATCGAACCTTTTTTATCAGGTTTCAAACAGTTAATGAGTGAAATAATTAATTATATTTAATCTAAAAGTTTGGAATTTTTAGGAACACTTTTATACGACAACTATTTAGCAATGGACATGATATAGCACTGCGTGGAAAAACTGTCGGCACAATATTACAAAATTATGATGGTTTCACTGTATCACTGATTGAGTACACGTTCCTTATTTCTTTATATTACTTCTTAACTTAGATATATATTATATATATATATATATATATATATATATATATATATATATATATATATATATATATATATATATATATATATATATATATATATATATATATATATATATATATATATATATATATATATATATATATATATATATATATATATATATATAAGTGTGATAGATGGATTCATGTACAACCAATCACCACAAATCACTCCACAGTTTTGTTATTATTTTCTTGGTGATTTCAGTTCATAAACTGTATCTATTATATATACATAGCACATATGCATACATTTACACACAAACTTGATCATCAACACCACTATTCTCCTTCTTGTTTCTCTGTCGACAAACCACCACCACAGTTACACCACTTCAACACCTCCATCACTACCACTTCATCGCCACCATCCCTGCTGTTGTCTTGCTGCTGTCTTACGGCCAAGAAACACCACAAACCACGGTCATGTTACTATTATGATTTTGTCTTCAATCTACCCCAAACCATAATCCATCGCCAACACACATTGTGAAATCCACCATCGGACAACCTTCTACTGCTATATCTATGATAAAACACAAGTAAGCTACTGCACCATCATCTAAAAATCTATGAAACAAACAATAATTATATTTTATGAACATAATTAGTTTAGAGTAGAAAACACAAATACTATCGTTGTCTCTGGAATCGATTACCAACTCGTCTTCATCGCAAAGTACAGCTGCCATTAGATCATCATCATTAAATTGTCACTAGACTGCTACTTTCTATTTAATCATCCGATCATAACAAATTCTCAAACCTTACGAACACTTTGGTCACTGTTTTACACCTTCAAAGAATACCACCTCAAGCCACGACCACCTTTGCAATCATCAAACATCACCACCATTTAAATTGTGTTCTGCTGCTGCTATTGAGCTGTGTCATAGTTGAGAAATAGCCCAAAAGCATCACCACCACAAGATCACCAATCACTGCTACTGCTATCTGTTCTGGTCAACTAGTTCTCACCACCAAAACTCCATAAACCATCGAACAATACCAAACAATACAACTGTAACTTGTTAAATTTTATCTTCTAATGACAAAACATCATTTATTCAATTGTTAACCTGTTATTTGATGTCCAGTGTATTGCAACAGCTATTACCTTTTCTTGTTTCGAATGAAATCATCAAACCCGCCAAGAACACTATTAATTGCTGCCTTAATTCGATAAAATAAGAAGGCAGGACATATAAAAAGATTTAAGAAATTAATAAAAATATCATTGAATCGATTACCTACTTGATTTAATTGTTGAATATAATGTTTGATCGATTGATGAAGATTACTGATGTTATGCGAGGTGTATATAAATTAGCTTTATATTTTAGCAGAAAATACTATTAAATACGATACAATTTTACACAAGATATTTATTTATTTAGAGAATGGATATACTTAAACCTTGCTACAACACTTATAGGCAGTGTACCTAATCGTACAGTAGTGTAGTTTTTAGTAAGTCCGGTTCGTTCCACAGGGAAAATCTTTAAACAAAGCTTAACGCTATATTAGTTTACTTTTATAAAAATACAAATATATATATAAGTAATATTATTATTATAAAGGGGGGTTTTTACCGTTTAATGACCGGTTTGTCGATTTTAAAACTTTAGTCGCAGTTAAAACCAAATGTAAAATAATAAATAAATACAAGACTTAATTTAAAGCGTAAAGTAAATAACGATAATGAAATTGCGAATAATAAAAGTGCGATAAAATAAACTTGCGATAATTAAAAAGTACGATAATTAAAAGTGCAATTAAATATAATAACAATAAATATGCGATAATTAGAAGTGCAATTAAATATAAAATAAAGGAAATAAAATATGAAATAAAATAATTATGCTTATTTAAACTTCCGTAATCATGATGTTTGACGTGTTGATTTTAGTTTTATGCCCATGGGTTAATTGTCCTTTGTCCTAGATTATTTAATATGTCCGTCTGGTTTTTGTCCATAACAGTCCATCAATCATAAATATAAAGTGCGAGTGTCCTCGTCAAATTATCCTTATACCCGAAGTTAAATATTCCAACTAATTGGGGACTTAAACTGTAACAAGATTTTAATACTTTGTTTAATAATTACACCAGGATGTCGACTGAGTGTAACCCAAGGTTTTAATATTTTGTTATCAATTATACCAAGTGTCCTTGTACATAATTTCACTCATGTTTTAATTATTCTAGTGGCTATTAATCCATTCCCGTGTCCGGTTAAATGAACGATTATTCGTACATATAAATACCCCACCCATCGTGTCCGATCGAGTGTATATGGTAATTTATAGGGACGCCCAATTATAAATCTTTATATTAACATTAACAAACTATCATTTAGTTAAACAAATATAAGGCCCATTAATAGCCCATAGTCTAATTTCCACAAGTGTCGTTCTTTTGTCCAAACCCCAATTATGGTACAAAGCCCAATTACCCAATTTTAGTAATTAGCCCAACATCATGATTACTTCGGATTAAATAAGCATAATAATAACTTAGCTACGAGACATTAAATTAAAAAGGTTGAACATAACTTACAATGATTAGAAATAGCGTAGCGTTACACGGACAGAATTTCGACTTACACCCTTACAACATTTGCTAACATACCCTTATTATTAGGATTTAAAATTAAAATTAAAATTAAAATATAAATTATATATATATATATATTTACGTATATATTGAGAGAGAGATAGATTATGGATATTGAAAATGATCAGAATTCAGTTGGCTTTATAGGGAATTGAGTTTAGGGGTACTCCGCGAGTCGCGGAGTTTGAAAATATAGCTCACCCTCCTTTGGCTTCTTTCTTACCGACGATTTATAAATATATTATAATATATATATTAATTTTAAGAATTAATTATATATTATATTATATTTATGTGCATAGTTGACTCGTAATTTTTAGTCTATTGCGTCGAGCGTTGAGAGTTGACTCATGTCCCGGTTCCGTATTTTCGAACGTCCTTGCGTACAATTTAATATCTTGTACTTTGCGTTTTGAATCTTGTACTCTTGTAATTTCGAGACGTTTCTTATCAATAATTGGAACCTCTTTGATTGTCTTTTGTACTTTTGAGCTTTTTGGTCGTTTGCGTCTTCAATTCGTCGAATCTGTCTTTTGTCTTCACCTTTTATTATTTAAACGAATATCACTTTTAAATAGAACAATTGCAACTAAAAGCTTGTCTTTCTTGGGGAATAATGCTATGAAATATATGTTCGTTTTTAGCATTATCAAATATTCTCACACTTGAGTGTTGCATGTCCTCAAGCAATATCGTCTTGAAATAATAGAATCACTTCTTTATTCTTCACACTTTGTACATCAGTGATTTCTATACGGCGGCATAAACAATGGTAGTAACGATATGGTTTACAGTCCCACATGACTATAAAAATTTAGATCCATTAAGGAAATTGGATCTTTATGAAAACATTTGATCTTTTGAAAATTAAATCTAGCTTTTACCCTAGATAAGTTTTCCGGAATAACCCTTCACCGGTGTTTGCAAAATATTTTTGTGGGTTTGGTGGGTTTCAGATTTGAAAATTTTAGCTCAAAACTTATGGTTTTGTGTCACCCACTTGCTAACCTTGTATTTGGAAAGCAACATATCCAGTTTACTTGTCCCGTATATTACCTTTCGGTAAACTACCGTCCGGTTGTAAAGGAAAGTGTTGAACAAGCAACTGTTAAGGCAATGTCCCATGACATGCTTTTAATTATGGTCTATAACGTGTCAGACGTAATTACTATCCTTGGTAGGAGCAATAGTAAAGCTCACCCTTATAATTTGTAGGTTTGGCACAAGGTCCTGTCTTTGACCATGCTATGCAACCACCGTTCTTACGGTTGACACTCGATTTGGTTCAGGTGACCTAATGAATTCCAGGTGAATTCCTAGGATTTTACGTTCAATGGTAATGAATGCATTGAAAATGGGTTTTCAGAAAACAAATCGGTTTTAATTTTGAACAAAATATTTTCTCGTTCAAGCTCGAGTTTAGATATCATTGAATTCCATGAGTTTGTAATTCTCAATCTTTAAGGTCAATCTCAAGGATTGAGTAATATCAGGCTTAGAAGCTGATTTTTGATCTTTTAAGGAGATTATCCTTTCTGGGGATCTGATTCATTAGTCTTATCCAGCTAATTTGCATGGTGCCCCCCCCATTGTACGAGATAAATGTGATGACCCGGGAATTCCCGACCAAATTTAAACTTTAACCCTTATATGAATTCTACACGATAAACAAGGTCTATAATATTGAGTCTTGAAAATTTTGGAACTATGTTCATATATTCAATTTACCTTCGACCATATCCGACGATTCACGAACAATAGAAATGTATATATAAATAATTATATTAATGAACTACCATGAGATTTCGTTATTATGGAAAATAACTTCAAGTAAATAAAACTCGTTATTAAAAAATAGAGCATATTGAAGATAGATGATTTCGAACATAAGTCGTCAGCAATAACAAAGTATTAAATGAATAATGCTATACTGTGAGTTCGTTGTTTCAATATATATAATCAACATAGTTATCTATGTAATAAAACTTAATATTTAAAAACATAATTATAATTATAGTAGTTGGAAAATATATATATCTATACAAAATTAGAACTATATGTACATTGTTAAAATGAATAAATATTAAATATATATAATATATTATGTAAATAATTAATACCATATAAATAAATGTAACTACAAAATAAAATATGGATATTATGTTAATGTAGTTATCATTACTTCCATTATTATTCATTAAAATAAATATCAATAATAATATCAATATTATGGAGTTTATTGATTTAATATATAGATATATAAAATTTGATACATTTGATTTGTTACATTATTAGTAATATCATTATCATTGCTAATAACAGTATTATTATAACTAGTAGTAAATTTTAATTTTTATTTAATATGAGTTATATTGTTATCAGATATTATTATTAAAAATTATTACAACTATTTTTTTTATTGAAAAACAACTTATATTATTATTATTAATATAAATATTATTATTAATATCATTAATAGCATTATTAGTAGCAATTATCATTATAATTTTTATGATTTTTTTTATTTTTATTAATTGTATTAAAGGTATTATTATTAAAAATATTTATATTTATTTATTATTATTATTGTATTATTACCATTATATTCATTTATAAATTTAAGTGTAATATTAATACTATTATATATATAAAAAAAAAGATAAATTATAACATATGAGATTACTGACATATATATATATATATATATATATATATATATATATATATATATATATATATATATATATATATATATTATGATATATGTACAGATTATGGATATATATAAAAATATATAGATACAGCGATAGTTATACAGATACATTGAAGAAATCAGTTTCATATCTCTTTCTTACTGTAAACGATTTTTGTTATTGTCTCTGAAATCATTAAACATCCATATCCATCGTACCAATTAGAGGAAGATTACAAAACCTGCTTTTATCTTTTTGTTTTCTTCTTTCTGTCTTCTTATTCTATTATTAATTTAGTCTGTTGACAATTGGAGCCATAAAATAAACGATTCCTACCTGCTATAGGAAAATTAATTAACCCATCATCAGTTACAACTGTCCATTATATCAAATTCGATTGAAGGTTCTTATCTGTTTATATATTTTTTTTTCTTTCGCTACCTGCTGAAACAACCACTGGTCGACCTCTTTACACCTTAAATCAAACAATTTAGGTAATAATATGGGTTAATTCATTCGGTACTTTCATTATCATAAGCCATTTAAACCATTACAGCTATTATCAAATCTGAGTTTATCAAAGAAAATTTTTTTAAACCGTCGGCCCCTGTTTAAATTTATTTTAGCATCACAGAGAATTCGAGTTCTATTTCAAAAAGTATAAATGTAGTTTTGTTCTAAATCTTTTACTTAAACTATCTGCAAAGTATTAACTTCCAATTCCTCATAACACTTTCGAATTTAGGAGTCAAAGTTTTGTTATCATAAAAGTCAAACTGATTTCTTTGAAAGAATTTGATCTTTCTGTTGCAAATCTTATTCAATTGGGGATCCTAGTGCATTCTAACGAAGGATTAGAAGATATTTCGTGAAGAGTTCAGGGTCACAAAGCTCCTTAATCTCAAAATCATAATTTAAGTTTTTATTTTTTTTTCATTCTTTTTCGAATACAGCAAGCTGCTGTGATTTTCTTTATTCATTTATCTTAACTGAAAATTATATTTATAAGTCATTTTCTGATTCAAATGTACAATCTAATTTGTTTGGAAATAAATGTTTTGATGGATAATATCGTTAGACGATTCTGAAAACTGAAGAGAAGAAGAAGAATTTGAAATAGAAACAAACACGTGTTATAATATATAGTTTAGCATATAATTCAGAAAGACAGTGTTGGAAGAGCGGTTAGAGGGTGAGGATGGGAACGGGTGATCGCGGGTTCGAATCCCGGCTTGGACAGTTGGTTATTTTTTTGAGCCATTAAGGTAGTAATCCTTTTAATTATTATTATTATTATTATTATTATTATTATTATTATTATTATTATTATTATTATTATTATTATTATTATTATTACTATTATTATTATTATTATTACTAATTATTACCTTTATTATTGTTATTTGTATCATTAGTTATAGTTATTATTATTATCACATGCAATTAAAATTATTATTAATGATAGTGTTGAAATATGTATTAGTTATCATTTTTTATGATTAGGATATTATTATTATTAAGTATGAATTATTATTAATATGTATTATGAATGATATTTATTATTGTTATTACCGTTATTATTAGTAGTAGTTACCAACTATTATTATTACCGTTAATATAACCCGAGTTGTAATTATAATTACTATTATTATTGTTATTACTAACAATATTATTATCAAAATAGGTATTAATACTAAATAATATGATTATTAATATTGTCTTTATTAATCTCAAGAACTATCATTTTTAGGTAAATAAATATTGTGTACATAAAATATATTCATTATATATACTACACTTATATTCAAACTTAACGTAACTATATACATAAAAACCTATTAAAATTATTTATATAAACACTTACAAACAACAAATTGTCGATTTTTAAATATATTATTAAACAAGTACGTATATGATTATATTAATAGAACTATAAAAATATCAACTATTTGAATGTACATACAAATTAAGAATATATGATATTAATATAAAAATAATATAATTAATAAATTTATATATATATTCATTTGAATACGATTATATGTATTAATAAATATACAAATGATATAGGTTCGTGAATCCGAGGCCACCCTGCATTGTTCAGTCATTCAATGTCGTCATATATATTTTTACTACAAAATACAGTACTGTGAGTTTCATTAATCCCTTTTTAAATGCTTTTGCAATATATATTTTTGGGACTGAGAATACTTGCACTGCTTTTATAAATGCTTTACGAAATAGACACAAGTAATCGAAACTACATTCTATGGTTGGATTATCTAATCGAATATGCCCTTTTTATTAAGTCTGGTAATCTAAGAATTAGGGAACAGACACCCTAATTGACGCGAACTCTAAAGATAGATCTATCGGGCCCAACAAGCCCCATCCAAAGTACCGGATGCTTTAGTACTTCGAAATTTATATCATGTCCGAAGGAAGATCCCGGAATGATGGGGATATTCTTATTTACATATTGTGAATGTCGGTTACCAGGTGTTCAATCCATATGAATGATATTTTTGTCTCTATGCATGGGACGTATGTTTATGAGAAATGGAAATATGAAATCTTGTGGTCTATTAAAATTATGAAATGATTATTTATGTTAAACTAATGAACTCACCAACCTTTTGGTTGACACTTTAAAGCATGTTTATTCTCAGGTATGAAAGAAATCTTCCGCTGTGCATTTGCTCACTTTAAAGATATTACTTGGAGTCATTCATGACATATTTCAAAAGACGTTGCATTCGAGTCGTCGAGTTCATCAAGATTATTATTAAGATAATTATAAT
This sequence comes from Rutidosis leptorrhynchoides, assembly GCF_046630445.1. Lineage (NCBI taxonomy): Eukaryota > Viridiplantae > Streptophyta > Magnoliopsida > Asterales > Asteraceae > Rutidosis > Rutidosis leptorrhynchoides. Next base: position 95,689,643 of record NC_092334.1, on the reverse strand, counting down.
TAGATATATTATGAAATGGTATGCATATCGTCAATTTTCGATGTAAGGAAGTTTGTCTTTTCAAAACGAATGCAATGTATATAAAATGTATCATATAGAGGTCAAGAACCTCGCGATGTAATCAACTATTGTGAATCGTTTGTAATCGATGTGGACTTTGTCCGGATGGATTAGGACGGGTCCTTTCAGTTGGTATCAGAGCGGTGGTCTTAGCGAACCAGGTCTTGCATTAGCGTGCCTAACTGATAGTCGTTAGGATGCATTAGTGAGTCTGGACTTCGACCGTGTCTGCATGTCAAAAGTTTTGCTTATCATTTTTATCGGAAAACATCTGCTTATCATCCTTAGGAAATTACCTACTCATTATTCTTAGTCTAGACACATTTTACTGCATTGATTGCATGAATAGTGTATAGACAAAATTCATATCTTAGCGTATCTGACAATTCATATCTTAGCGTATCTGTTACTGTAACTTTGCCTGACAACTTTCGTAGATTCCTCCGTAACTTATGGGATTTTAGTATTATATATGCATATGTAAATTAAGTATTGCAGGGTACTAATCTACATCCTATAACCTATTTCTTATCAAAAATCCTTCATCTGATCGTACGAGATGAATCCTACAACCAGTTCGAGTCCCTCAGATTTCGATAGCTATTCCGATAATTATTCCGACCTAGATGTTCACCTAAGCTCCGAAAACAGCGTCATCGGCATGAATCAACCAATCAGCCATTATCAATTCATCTGATGGGTTCGTAGTTGACTTAATTAATGGAAACGCGCAGAAGACAATCCCTTCCACCAACTGAATTCACCTCTTGATAATGAACCTGAAACACTTACCGGCGAACCTATTCGAAACACCATTTTCAGCCTCATTTCCAGAGTATCTCGAAACGATTATATTCTATCCATAATTCTAAACCTTATTCATCCACTCGTTCTGACCGACAATCATCCCGGAACCATAGAAGAAGTCAACGAGCTTCGCGCTCAAGTAATCAATATGGAAAATGTAGTGCAAAATGTACCAGCTTCAGCAACATCATCGGCACCAACAGTACCATCAGTAACAGCATCAGTACCATCAACAATCCATGCCTCAACATCTTATTCTGTACCTCGAGTATAATCATCGTTCTACGTATCGTTCTACATCGATTATCTTCGTTCTTCATGACGATTAAGTGATCTCTAAATGTTTTAGAGATTATGTATTCTAGTTCTAACGGTAAACCAAATGAGTTGAATATCATATTAACTCAATGAATCCATGATTACACCTGAAGAAAATGTATATGTATATACGTTTTTATAAAGATTGTAATTAAAAATTCTTTCGTACAAAGTGTTAATTGTGAAAATATTTTAACGGGTAGGTAATACCCGAGGAATATTTAGATTTCACATTAATAAGTTAAACTGTACACTCTTCAAATCTGATTCAACAGTTATTTACTATCCTACTTACAACTACCATTATATGTATCCGTTCACCGCAGAATAACCATTTTCATTCAATTTCATATTTGGATTTTGACCTATCAGAATCTCATAAGTGGCATAATGAAGAAATAATGGACACAATAAAAATTGATTAGAAACAGACTAATTAACAATATGAAAAATTTTGTTAAGAATCCACGCTAACTGTTTCCAGCTAACTGTTCCTAGCTAACTGTTAATTCCGTATTACATTTTATTTATCGCAATTTAATTATCGCAATTTACATTCTCGCAATTTTATTTATCGTCGTTTAATTTCTGTTATTTACTTTACGCACTTTATTTATCGTCATTTATTTTCTGTTATTTATTTTACGCACTTTAAATATCAGGACACGTATACAAGGTTTTGACATATCATATCGACGCATCTATATATATTATTTGGAATCACCATAAACACTCTATATGCAGTAATGATCGAGTTCTCTATACAGGGTTGAGGTTGATTCTACAATAATATATATACTTTGAGTTGTGATCGAGTCTGAGATGTATACGGGTCACGACACGTATTAATTAATTCGAATATTATATATTAAACTATATATGAATTATTGGACTGTCAACTGTGGACTATCAACTGATGACTACCAACCTTGGACAATTAAAATGAATTAAAATATTGATTATAATATATGAAACTAAACAATTCTTCAAGTTGCCACTTGATTTCATCTTAAACCTTAATTGTACCTTGACGATTCCAATCTGCATTCAAACTTTCATAATTCTTGAAAACACCTCAATCGATAGGATGAATCAACCGCACTTCATCTACGGAAGAAAAAATTTATGCATATAGTTATGCACCTGAGAAACTCTCGGCAACTGAGTAAAAGTTTAACACGTAGCCGCGTCAGATCCTTTGGCATTTATTAGCAAAAATAACTTTGCAATTTTTTTTCCAAATTAGCCAATTTTGTCACAGCTCCACCAAATCAACTTCGACTTTCTGTTCAAAACAACCTTATTATAACCTTGATATATATATACGTACTCTTTTATTATTACCGGGAAACCTTTCATATTTTACCATATTACCAGCAGACGTACCAGCAACCTCATTGCTTCTTGGTTTAAATCTCTCCGATAAATCATTATATTTATTCATCGAAACCCTATCATATACTCATCCGCATCTTGTAACGAGAACTGCCATAACAACTACCGGGAATCATCAATCAGTACCTTGAAAACTCACAGCATATCTACATCAACAGTTATATGTATGACATTTATCTCTTAGAATTATGATCTCTCATTCTGAAATTTTGAAAAGCACTCAGTCACAAATCAATACTCTGAATGTTGAAAAAGCTGAATGAAGCAGCAGAAACCATAGACAACCGTAAACGACCTTAATCATCGAAAGATTGATAATAAAGAATAGTATGTGGGAAAAGCTCAGAAAAGTTGGAACTAAAAAACTGATTGAGCTAACCATAAAGGAAACCAAGGAGAAATACAAGTAACATACCCTAAATTCATAGAACCCAGATAAATCTAGATCCATTGAAATCTTTAGAGAATCTCTTGCTCCGAAGTCATGTTAAAATCTTGCGGAAAATCTTTCTCCATCAACCATCGAACTTAGAAATTCCAAAGTATCATCATAAATATCTTCGATATTTCTGAAGATATTTTCATAAATATTCTCGTCTGAAATTATTTATCTCTTCGTGCTATCTATATTACATTATAAAGGAAACTACTTTAGTTTCTAAAATTCTTTAAAATTCGAGTTTAAATTATGAATGTTTTTGAAGTAGTGTTGGAAATTGATGCATGAGTTAGTATAATATAATGACACTTGATCAACGTGATTATATTACAGTAAGTCATGCTGAGTTTCTAATGGAATGTGATGATTCACAGATCATAACGTCATCATGTGCCATGTTACACGACTCGTTCATTCTACTTCACCTCCGAACATATCAAGAAAGTATATTCTTGATAGTTCTATTCTCAGTGAATCTGGTAATTTGACAAATCAAATCGTGCTATTACGTTCCTTCTTATTTAGAACATTAATAATATTCATTCTGAAACTTATATCTGCGAATTCTGGACCATTACAAGAGATACCAAATCGCCAGAAGAAGAAACGAAGGGACAAAGCTCTGAAATAGAAATTGGAGTATAAGTCGCAGCAAATAGGAGGGAGTATTAGCTGTGGATGACAATGATTATAGGAAACAGAAAGGGGGACATTGAAATATAAGGAAAGATATAAAGCCCGATAACAACGCATAAATTACAAACCGTGTATATCAATGTTTATCGCAACATAAAGATACGGAAGAACTAAAAGCACTATAACCCCAAGAGCAAAGTAGAAGTAAACAGAGTCCTCTGGTGGAAGTTGGAAAAGGAGAATGATTGTTGAAAAAGTAAGGATAAGGACAAGGATCAGAACTGGATTATGCATTTTCACAATTTTTTTTTTTTTTTTTTTGATGTATGAACTAAGAAAGAAAGTATAGGAATGGTGAGAATAATGAGACGAAGAGTTTAATTTATAATGGAAATATCAGACAGAGTAATCGAAGCAGATCATTGTATTTAATTATAGAGATCTTAATTACCTTATTCAACGAAGAATCAGATCTTTTAAATTTTGAAGATTTTCTTCAAATCCCTTGAATTCCGAAATTCAACCAAGACAACGTCAAAAGTTAAGATGCGTCTTATTTTTTTTAAATTCAACCATGACTAGTCAAAAGTTATGATGAACCATGCCTTTCTCATTTCACTATTTAGTGATAGCTTCACTCGTACTCCTCGAGTAATCGAATTACCTTATCCACATTACTCAATGATGATAAAACTCTATTTACCATCTCATAATCGTCAGGGAAACATATTTATTGTTAGCCATGACGACCTCACTCAAATTTCGGGACGAAATTTCTTTAACGGGTAGGTACTGTGATGACCCGGGAATTTCCGACCAAATTTAAACTTTAACCCTTATATGAATTCTACACGATAAACAAGGTCTATAATATTGAGTCTTGAAAATTTTGGAACTATGTTCATATATTCAATTTACCTTCGACCATATCCGACGATTCACGAACAATAGAAATGTATATATAAATAATTATATTAATGAACTACCATGAGATTTCGTTATTATGGAAAATAACTTCAAGTAAATAAAACTCGTTATTAAAACATAGAGCATATTGAAGATAGATGATTTCGAACATAAGTCGTCAGCAATAACAAAGTATTAAATGAATAATGCTATACTGTGAGTTCGTTGTTTCAATATATATAATCAACATAGTTATCTATGTAATAAAACTTAATATTTAAAAACATAATTATAATTATAGTAGTTGGAAAATATATATATCTATACAAAATTAGAACTATATGTACATTGTTAAAATGAATAAATATTAAATATATATAATATATTATGTAAATAATTAATACCATATAAATAAATGTAACTACAAAATAAAATATGGATATTATGTTAATGTAGTTATCATTACTTCCATTATTATTCATTAAAATAAATATCAATAATAATATCAATATTATGGAGTTTATTGATTTAATATATAGATATATAAAATTTGATACATTTGATTTGTTACATTATTAGTAATATCATTATCATTGCTAATAACAGTATTATTATAACTAGTAGTAAATTTTAATTTTTATTTAATATGAGTTATATTGTTATCAGATATTATTATTAAAAATTATTACAACTATTTTTTTTATTGAAAAACAACTTATATTATTATTATTAATATAAATATTATTATTAATATCATTAATAGCATTATTAGTAGCAATTATCATTATACTTTTTATGATTTTTTTATTTTTATTAATTGTATTAAAGGTATTATTATTAAAAATATTTATATTTATTTATTATTATTATTGTATTATTACCATTATATTCATTTATAAATTTAAGTGTAATATTAATACTATTATATATAAAAAAAAGATAAATTATAACATATGAGATTACTGACATATATATATATATATATATATATATATATATATATATATATATATATATATATATATATATACACGATTATATATATATATATATATATATATATATATATATATATATATATATATATATATATATATATATATATTATGATATATGTACAGATTATGGATATATATAAAAATATATAGATACAGCGATAGTTATACAGATACATTGAAGAAATCAGTTTCATATCTCTTTCTTACTGTAAACGATTTTTGTTATTGTCTCTGAAATCATTAAACATCCATATCCATCGTACCAATTAGAGGAAGATTACAAAACCTGCTTTTATCTTTTTGTTTTCTTCTTTCTGTCTTCTTATTCTATTATTAATTTAGTCTGTTGACAATTGGAGCCATAAAATAAACGATTCCTACCTGCTATAGGAAAATTAATTAACCCATCATCAGTTACAACTGTCCATTATATCAAATTCGATTGAAGGTTCTTATCTGTTTATATTTTTTTTTTCTTTCGCTACCTGCTGAAACAACCACTGGTCGACCTCTTTACACCTTAAATCAAACAATTTAGGTAATAATATGGGTTAATTCATTCGGTACTTTCATTATCATAAGCCATTTAAACCATTACAGCTATTATCAAATCTGAGTTTATCAAAGAAAATTTTTTTAAACCGTCGGCCCCTGTTTAAATTTATTTTAGCATCACAGAGAATTCGAGTTCTATTTCAAAAAGTATAAATGTAGTTTTGTTCTAAATCTTTTACTTAAACTATCTGCAAAGTATTAACTTCCAATTCCTCATAACACTTTCGAATTTAGGAGTCAAAGTTTTGTTATCATAAAAGTCAAACTGATTTCTTTGAAAGAATTTGATCTTTCTGTTGCAAATCTTATTCAATTGGGGATCCTAGTGCATTCTAACGAAGGATTAGAAGATATTTCGTGAAGAATTCAGGGTCTCAAAGCTCCTTAATCTCAAAATCATAATTTAAGTTTTTATTTTTTTTTTCTTTCTTTATCGGATACAGCAAGCTGCTGTGATTTTCTTTATTCATTTATCTTAACTGAAAATTATATTTATAAGTCATTTTCTGATTCAAATGTACAATCTAATTTGTTTGGAAATAAATGTTTTGATGGATAATATCGTTAGACGATTCTGAAAACTGAAGAGAAGAAGAAGAATTTGAAATAGAAACAAACACGTGTTATAATATATAGTTTAGCATATAATTCAGAAAGACAGTGTTGGAAGAGCGGTTAGAGGGTGAGGATGGGAACGGGTGATCGCGGGTTCGAATCCCGGCTTGGACAGTTGGTTATTTTTTTGAGCCATTAAGGTAGTAATCCTTTTAATTATTATTATTATTATTATTATTATTATTATTATTACTATTATTATTATTATTATTATTACTAATTATTACCTTTATTATTGTTATTTGTATCATTAGTTATAGTTATTATTATTATCACATGCAATTAAAATTATTATTAATGATAGTGTTGAAATATGTATTAGTTATCATTTTTTATGATTAGGATATTATTATTATTAAGTATGAATTATTATTAATATGTATTATGAATGATATTTATTATTGTTATTACCGTTATTATTAGTAGTAGTTACCAACTATTATTATTACCGTTAATATAACCCGAGTTGTAATTATAATTACTATTATTATTGTTATTACTAACAATATTATTATCAAAATAGGTATTAATACTAAATAATATGATTATTAATATTGTCTTTATTAATCTCAAGAACTATCATTTTTAGGTAAATAAATATTGTGTACATAAAATATATTCATTATATATACTACACTTATATTCAAACTTAACGTAACTATATACATAAAAACCTATTAAAATTATTTATATAAACACTTACAAACAACAAATTGTCGATTTTTAAATATACTATTAAACAAGTACGTATATGATTATATTAATAGAACTATAAAAATATCAACTATTTGAATGTACATACAAATTAAGAATATATGATATTAATATAAAAATAATATAATTAATAAATTTATATATATATTCATTTGAATACGATTATATGTATTAATAAATATACAAATGATATAGGTTCGTGAATCCGAGGCCACCCTGCATTGTTCAGTCATTCAATGTCGTCATATGTATTTTTACTACAAAATACAGTACTGTGAGTTTCATTAATCCCTTTTTAAATGCTTTTGCAATATATATTTTTGGGACTGAGAATACTTGCACTGCTTTTATAAATGCTTTACGAAATAGACACAAGTAATCGAAACTACATTCTATGGTTGGATTATCTAATCGAATATGCCCTTTTTATTAAGTCTGGTAATCTAAGAATTAGGGAACAGACACCCTAATTGACGCGAACTCTAAAGATAGATCTATCAGGCCCAACAAGCCCCATCCAAAGTACCGGATGCTTTAGTACTTCGAAATTTATATCATGTCCGAAGGAGGATCCCGGAATGATGGGGATATTCTTATTTACATATTGTGAATGTCGGTTACCAGGTGTTCAATCCATATGAATGATATTTTTGTCTCTATGCATGGGACGTATGTTTATGAGAAATAGAAATATGAAATCTTGTGGTCTATTAAAATTATGAAATGATTATTTATGTTAAACTAATGAACTCACCAACCTTTTGGTTGACACTTTAAAGCATGTTTATTCTCAGGTATGAAAGAAATCTTCCGCTGTGCATTTGCTCACTTTAAAGATATTACTTGGAGTCATTCATGACATATTTCAAAAGACGTTGCATTTGAGTCGTCGAGTTCATCAAGATTATTATTAAGATAATTATAATTAGATATATTATGAAATGGTATGCATATCGTCAATTTTCGATGTAAGGAAGTTTGTCTTTTCAAAACGAATGCAATGTATGTAAAATGTATCATATAGAGGTCAAGAACCTCGCGATGTAATCAACTATTGTGAATCGTTTGTAATCGATGTGGACTTTGTCCGGATGGATTAGGACAGGTCCTTTCAATAAATCCTTCTCATGGTTAGGATAAATCTGACCACTTGGCGACCCTGTTTTATGCTGAGGTCCGTGGATTTCCTGCTGATTTTAGTGATGATTTTTCTAGATTTTTCGTCAACCTACAGCTGGTCTGGACGACAACTTCTTGACCTAAATCAAGAAGCGCGTTTCTTTTTCGGAAGACTTTACTTACTTTTAATGATGGAATTGATTCATCGTGTAGATCCATCTCTTTTTTTCTTTTATCGGGTAAAACAGTTTAGTTTAGTCCAAAGCAAAAGTATTTTCAGTTATTTGTACAAAAATATGTGACATATGTTTTGAATAACTTGGAGAATTTTCCCACACTTGGCTTTTATTTTCCTTTTTATTGTCCTCTATTCCATTTTAAATGAATTTTAACATTTTGGTTTGTTTATCAATTTATGTCCTTTCCGAGGTAACAATAATTTCGGTGTTAAAACCTAGTTTTATCGTTCATAAATATGTATAAACATGATTTTGAGTTCATTTAGTTGAAAATTTTGAAAAATTTACTAGAATTGGGTAGTCAGTACATAAGACTAGGGCTGTTCTTTTTTATCAGAGAGCACTAAATTCTAATACAACTACTGCTTTACTAGTATTTTTAATGGTAACCCAGTGTTTAAGATAAAAATTTTAAAATCCGAAAGAATTTAACCCCTTCCCACACTTAAGATCTTGCAATGCCCTCATTTGCAAGAAATCAGTAACAATTTAAATTATTGAGGGTGATTTGTGTGAAAATGATTAAATTTTTTACCAAAGTTTCCAAATATATTGGCGTTTGCTTGCTGAATGATAAATGGTGCATATCATTTGTTCATTCCGTCTTGTTGTTATTTCACATATATTTTGCATCTTGTCGTCAAAATTAGTTACTTTTGCTGAACTTAATGCCAGTCTTTGAAAATGCGTTGTTTTACCCTGTTGTGTACATAAGATAAACTGCAAACATATATACATATTTTTGAAGTTTGGTATATTATCCCACATTCAAAAATTATTAAAATCTAAGAATAAAAGTTAGAAAATTATAAAAACTATTACAATATTAAATAAGTATTAAACGTATCAACATTACAAATTACAAAATAAATAAAACTAAGTAGACTAGGGATGATACTGATACCAGTAGGGGTTCCATGCATAACCATAGGTGCTATAAAATGCTTCGGCTAGGTTATACGTAGGATACGGTGGTTGAATCTCTATAGACCAGGGAGGGAATATGGGCTTTGGAGTAGGAATATAGTTTCTACCTATATGTTGGCAATAAGCTATGATTTGGTTTTGATGAACTTGCCAATCTTCAAATGCTCTTTGTCTAGCATTTTCGTACTCCTGTGAAGCTATAAACCTTTGCATTTCTTGCATTTCATTTCCTCCTCCTACATTACCTTGCTGTTGGTTTCTCTCAACCTGTGGATGTCTACCATGGTATTGTACTGCGGCGTTATTTCGCCTCTTCAAAACTTTCGCACCATGGTATACATTTAAACCTATTGTATCGCGGGGTTCTGGTTCTTCGACTAATAATCCCCCCCTACTTATATCCACACCGAGATATTCAGCAATCAAAGTAATAAATATACCACCTCCTATTATGCTATGTGGTCTCATCCCCCTAACCATAGCTGATAAATAATAACCCACACAATAAGGTATACTTACAGCGCTTTGTGGGTCTCGAATACACATATGGTAAAACAAATCCTGTTCATTTACCTTTTCCTTGTTCTTACCTCTTTGTGTAATCGAATTAGCTAAAAACCTATGAATTACTCTTAATTCAGCTTTATCTATATCCAAATAAGAGTAATTTCCCCCTTTGAATCGGTGATGGCTTGTCATTTGACTCCATACACCATGTGTATCAAAATTTTCATCTATCTTTCTACCATTTAGTATCAACCCTCTACAATCGGCAGATGCTAACTCCTCAGGTGTATATATACGTAAAGCCTGAGCCATGTCTAGTAAAGACATGTGGCGCATCGAACCTCCTAACAAAAATCTAATAAAAGATCGATCGGTTAAACTAGCTACCCGATCATTTAATTATATACTACACAACAATTCTTTACACCATACTTTATATTAATTTTTCAAATATTTACAATTTTAAATATATTGATTTTACAAAGTTTACAATATTAATTTAAGATTTATATATTAATTTTAAAAACATGGTAAAATTAAAATTAAAAATCTTTTTGGCTTTTTATCCCACTTTAATCAATCAAATATTATCAAAAATATGCGCCCCTCTTTTCGGTAAAGTAATTTCGGTTCCAAGACCTAATTTAACTCATGACGAATTTTTGAAATATTTTGGGTTGATTGATTAAAGATATTTATACCTTAAGAATAAACGTTAAATTTCGCAGTGATGTAATAAATTTTTGAATGATATCAATAATTTCGGTCGCCAAACCTAATTTTATTCAATACCAATTTAATACTTTATAGCGAACAAATTAGCGTTTATTATCAAAAGGTTAAAAATAAAAATAAAAAATAAAAACTGTACAAACATACCTGTGAAATAGATTTCTTAGTTATATGATCTATCCCATTCATAAGATAGTCGGTTTAATTGGTTTTCCATGGCTACATAGGCGTAACCTCGAGCATTTAGTGTTTTTTCTTCTAAACATATGAACGGTCCGTCTCTGCATAAAGTAACAAATTCGGTGTTTGAATAGGTTTGATTATTTGAACATTTACCTCCATGTGACCATTTTCCGCATTTGTGACATCTTTCTAGGTGTCGTGCACTTCTTTTTGCTGCGGATTTTGATTTTCCTTTACCAAATTGTAACTTATTATCTTCGCATCTGGATTCTTTTCTAACTCCGTCCAATCTTTCTCTGATTACTGATACTATTTCACTCGGAAGTGTGTCATTATTACGTTTAGTGATCAAAGCGTGTAGCATTAGACCATGGTTTAGTTCACAGGCAGTCTTCATTTCGTAAAAACCTAAAAAAAATAAAAATTCAGAATGGGGGGAGAAGACTAGTTCTTTAGGGTCTGTTAGGGAAAGACCGTTCGGGTTCCATTTTCGAGAACTACACGAAAACAGACAATCTAACTCTGACAGAAATACATAAACCCCCTATACTTAGTTAGCTGTGGTATCGAAATTGTGATTAACTTCATTGTCTTCTTCCATCGGACCATGTATGTAATGTTTAACTCTGTGACCATTAACTTTAAATTCAATCCCATTTGAATTTATTAATTCTATCGTTCCGTATGGGAAAACTCTTTTGACTATGAATGGTCCAGACCATCTTGATTTCAATTTTCCAGGAAATAGCTTGAATCGTGAATTGAAAAGAAGAACTTTGTCTCCTTCTTTAAATTCTTTTGAACTTCTGATTCTTTTATCATGCCATTTCTTCGTTCTTTCTTTATAGATTAACGAATTTTCGTATGCTTCATGTCTTAATTCTTCTAATTCGTTTAGTTGACTTAATCGTAGACGTCCGGCTTTATGTAAATCAAGATTACATGTCTTCAAAGCCCAGAATGCTTTGTGTTCAATTTCTACTGGAAGATGACATGCTTTTCCATAAACAAGTCTAAAAGGTGTGGTTCCAATTGGAGTTTTGTAGGCTGTTCTAAAAGCCCAGAGTGCATCCTCCAATTTAATGGACCATTCCTTCGGATTTGATCCTACGGTTTTCTCTAGAATACGTTTTAAAGCTCGGTTGGTATTTTCAACTTGTCCACTTGTTTGTGGATGATATGCGGTGGAGATTTTATGAGTTACTCCATATCTTTTAAGAATTTTCTCAAGTTGATTATTACATAAATGAGTACCCCGATCACTTATTAAAGCTTTCGGTGTTCCAAACCTTGCAAAAAGACGTTTTAAAAAGTTGACTACAACTCGTGCATCGTTAGTTGGGAGAGCTTGTGCTTCCGCCCATTTAGATACATAATCAATGGCTACGAGTATATATAGATTATTATGAGATTTTGGAAATGGACCCATAAAGTCAATACCCCAAATGTCAAATACTTCACATACTTGGATGACATTTTGTGGCATTTCATCACGTTGACTTATTTTTCCGGCCCTTTGACAAGCATCACAGGATTTGCAAAGAAGGTGTTAGTCTTTGTAAATTGTAGGCCAATAGAATCCAGCATCATAAACTTTTCTTGCTGTTAGTTGAGGCCCATAATGCCCTCCTGTTGGTCCTGTGTGACAATGGTTTAAAATTTTACTAGCTTCATCTCCAAATACACATCGGCGTATTATTCCATCGGGACAACTTTTAAACAGATGTGGATCTTCCCAAAAATAGTGTTTTATATCACTGAAGAATTTCTTTCGTTTTTGGTACGATAATCCTTTTTCAAGGAATCCACATACTAAATAGTTTGCATAGTCTGCAAACCATGGGATTTCATTATAATCTATCTTCAATAGATATTCATCAGGAAAGTTGTCTTGTATGGCCGATTCATTTAGAACTTCTAATTCGGGATTTTCAAGACGAGAAAGATGATCAGCGGCGAGATTTTCTGCTCCTCTTTTATCTCGGATTTCAATATCAAACTCTTGTAAGAGTAAGATCCAACGGATTAATCTTGGTTTAGCATCTTGTTTTGAAAATAGGTATCTAAGAGCAGAATGGTCGGTATAGACCACCGTTTTTGCTAGAACGAGATATGATCGAAATTTGTCAAAAGCAAAGACAATAGCAAGGAGTTCTTTTTCAGTAGTTGTATAGTTCTTTTGTGCTCCTTGTAACGTCTTACTAGCATAATATATAGGTTGAAATCGTTTTTCAATCCTTTGTCCTAAAACGGCTCCCATTGCAAAATCACTTGCATCGCACATTAGTTCAAATGGTAGATTCCAATTTGGTGTTATCATGATCGGTGCATTAGTGAGTTTCTCTTTAAGAATATTAAAATATTTGATACACTCATCTGAAAAGATGAATGGAGCATCCTTTTCTAGGAGTTTATTCATAGGAGTGGCAATTTTAGAAAAATCTTTTATGAAACGTCGGTAAAAACCGGCATGCCCTAGAAAACTCCTAACTCCTCTAACATTGGTGGGATGTGGAAGTTTAGCAATTACATCTACTTTAGCTCTATCCACTTCAATTCCTTCTTTTGAAATTTTATGACCAAGAACGATGCCTTCTTTAACCATGAAATGGCATTTCTCCCAATTAAGAACTAGATTTGATTGTTCGCATCTAATAAGCATTCGTTCCAGATTAACTAGACATGATTCAAATGTATCACCGAAGACTGAAAAGTCATCCATGAAAACTTCCATGCATTCTTCTATCATGTCATGAAAAATCGCCATCATACACCTTTGAAAGGTTGCAGGGGCGTTGCAAAGTCCAAATGGCATGCGTTTGTAAGCAAAAGTACCATAAGGGCATGTGAATGTGGTTTTCTCTTGGTCCTCGGGTGCTATTGGAATTTGAAAATATCCGGAAAATCCATCTAGAAAATAATAGTAACTATTTCCGGCTAATCTTTCCAACATTTGATCAATGAAAGGTAAGGGAAAGTGATCTTTTCTGGTGGCGTCATTTAATTTTCTATAATCAATACATACACGCCATCCTGTTACAGTCCTAGTAGGAATAAGCTCATTTTTCTCATTTGTAATGACAGTCATGCCACCCTTCTTAGGCACGCATTGAACTGGGCTTACCCATGGACTATCAGAAATTGGATAAATTAGACCTGCGTCTAGCAGTTTAATAATTTCTTTTTTAACTACATCTTGCATATTAGGATTTAGTCTTCGTTGGCGTTGCACATACGTTTTATGACCTTCTTCCATAAGGATTTTATGTGTGCAATACGAAGGACTTATTCCTTTAATATCATGAATCTTCCATGCAATGGCTGGTTATGAGCTTTCAACACAGAAATGAGTTGTGATTTCTCATTTTCAGTAAGAGAAGACGATATTATTACAGGTAATTCATATTCACCATGTAAATAAGCGTATTCTAAATGGTTTGGAAGTGGCTTTAACTCTAATTTCGGTGGTTCTTCTATCGATGATTTATATCGATATCTGTCTTCTTCTTTTAGCATTTAAATTTCTTCTGTTGTTGGTTCATATCCATTAGCTATAAGTGTAGCTATCATTTCAGCTTCATCAATTGGTTCATTACCTTCTCCTAGAGAACATTCTCCTGTTCCTTGTAATTCTGGAAATTCTTCTAATAATTTTGCATGTGCATCTATAGTTTGAATATAATAACATGTATCATCTGCAGATTGTGGTTGTTGCATTGCTCTATCAACTGAAAAGGTAACACTCTCATCCTCTATACTTAGGGTCAATTTCTTACCGAACACGTCTATCGTTGCTTTAGCCGTGTTTAAGAATGGTCTTCCTAATATTAGAGGAACTTGAGAATCTTCTTCCATGTCCAGAACAACAAAATCTACTGGAAATACTAAAGTACCAACTTTAACTAGCATGTTCTCCATTATCCCTCTAGGATATTTTATTGATCTATCGGCTAGTTGTATGCTTATTCTGGTTGGTTTCAATTCTCCAAGGTCTAGTTTAGTGTATAGTGAATACGACATTAGATTTATACTAGCACCTAAGTTTGCCAATGCTTCTATTGAACTAAGACTACCCAGAAAACATGGAATTGTGAAACTTCCTGGATCAGATAGTTTTTCTGGTATCTTATTCAACAACACTGTTGAACAATTAGCATTCATGGTAACAGCCGAGAGTTCTTCCATTTTCTTTCTATTCGTGATCAGATCTTTCAAGAATTTAGCGTATCTAGGCATTCCTGAAATCACATCAATGAAAGGAAGATTTACATTTATCTGTTTAAACATATCCAAGAATTTGGATTGCTCGGCTTCAAGTTTCTCTTTCTTCATTTTACTCGGGTAAGGAAGTGGTGGTTGGTATGGTTTAACATAAGGTTTAGCCTTAACTGTGTTATCTTCATTAACCTTCTCAACTACCGGTTCTTTTTCCTTATCTTGATCAGGTTGTGGTTCTTGTGGAGTAGGAATAGCTTCATCAGAAGTTACAGGTATTTCAGGTGGTTTAAGTGTTGTACCACTTCTTGTGGTAATGGCTTTAGCTGTTTCATTCCGGGGGTTAGCATTTGTATCACTAGGTAGACTTCCCGGTTTTCTTTCACCTATTAACCTTGCTAGGTTACTTACTTCTTGTTCCAGATTTTGAATAGAAGCTTGTTGATTTCTAAATTCTTGAGCATTTTGTTCATTAGTTTGTTTCTGAGATGTGAAAAACTGCGTTTGAGTTTCAACTAGCTTCGTCATCATATCTTCTAAATTCGGCTTTTTATCATCGGTTTGTTGTGGTGGTTTGTTTTGAAAATTAGGTCTTTGCTGGTTGTAAGTATTATTGGATACTTGTTGATTGCTAGGACCTTGTTGGTTGTTGTATGGAATATTTCGGTTATAGTTCTGGTTTTGATTGTAAATTGGTCTTGGCGGTTGATAATTATTCTGATAATTATTTCCAGGTCTTTGGTTTATGTATGAAATATTCTCTCTTTGTTCCATTGTTAATTCAATAATGAGACAATCTTTTGTCAAATGTGGTCCTCCACACTGCTCACAACTAATTCGTATTGAGTGAATATCTTTAGTCATCTTTTCCATTCGTCTCTCCACAGCATCTATCTTTGCGGAAATGGAATCTAAGTCATGGCTAGAATCGGCTCTAGCTGCTTTAGATGATCTAACGATATCTTTTTCTTGGTGCCACTCATGTGAGTGGGAAGCAGTGTTATCAATAATTTTGTAAGCATCAGTTTCGGTTTTCTTCATAATAGAACCACCAGCTGCTATATCTATGTCTTTCCTTGTAGTGATGTCGCATCCTTGGTAGAATATTTGTACTATTTGACAGGTATCTAAACCATGTTGCGGACATCCTCTTAATAACTTTCCAAATCTTGTCCACGCCTCATATAGAGTTTCATTCGGCTTCTGTGTGAATGTAACAATTTCTCCTTGAAGTCATACGGCTTTAGATGCAGGAAAGAATTGTTTAAGAAATTTTTCAACTAAAACATCCCATGTATCAATCGCCCCTTCAGGTAACGATTCCAACCAATCTTTGGCTTCTCCCTTTAAAGTCCAGGGAAATAACATGAGATATATCTGTTCATCCTCTACTTCTCGGATTTTAAATAGTGTGCAGATCCTATTAAAGGTACGTAGATGTTCATTTGGATCTTCCTTCGGCGCACCACTAAATTGGCATTGATTAGTCACCATGTGTAGAATTTGTCCTTTGATTTCATAATCTGGCGCATTAATGTCTGGATGAGTAATTGCGTGACCTTGGCCAGTGCGTTTAGCTCTCATTCGGTCTTCCATACTTAAAGGTTCCAGATTCTCCATAATTGAATTTGTTGAATCGGAATCACTAGAGGATTCTGATTTAATGGTTCGTTCCTCAACAATCTCTGTTTGAATGATTGGTGGTTCCGGAGGAAAGTTTAGTGGTTCAGGAACTATGAATCGTCCCTGAATATTCTCCGGATTCTCAATTGTGAGGTCGGGTTCAAAAAATGGATTATCGGAAATTTGAACTGGAGTACTTGGTCGACTGGATGACGATTCTAAAGAAAAATCAACGGCAGTAATATTTGCTAAATGTCTTGATCTAGTTACAGGTGGTGAACGTACAAAAGGTGGTGAACGTCTTGCTCGGTGCATTCACTGAATATCCTATTAGTTTTTAAAAGGAAAGAAAAATTATAATAAGTTATCTAATCAATAGACTTTTCTGATTTTGCCCACGTTTCGAATAGCCAAAAGATGCAGCAGAGGGGCAGAAATCATTTGGTCTCAATATAATTGAGGACTGTTTGGCTCCAATAACCCGGTCCACGTACAAATCCAACTATTACTACGAACCAGAAAATTTTGATGTCTATCAATTTAACCACTTAAAATAAATTTTCGTAATTTTAAGAAATTTAGATAAGAAGTAGAATAAAAATTTATGTCCTAAAACTAGAATAGCGAGAAATAAGAAAGAAAAAGAGCGTGTCGAAAAAGGTCGAAAAAGAAAAATGGTTGAAAAATAAAGGTGACGGAAAAATAAAAGAAACTTATAAAACTTAAAAACACTTGACTAACCTAACCTTATTACCACAACTAACTTAAAATTATAATCGCAAATTGAGATTACTAATTGGAATGATAATTGATACATAGGTAAAAGTCGTCTAAAAATATTAAAACTTACAGGAAAAACTAAATCCCAAATGGAAATAACTTAAAAAGAAACTAAAACTTAAAAAGGCGTCGCAAAATTCTAAAGTACCTAAATCTTAGTCTAAAGAAAAACACTTAAGGAATTCTACGGCAAAGCCTAAATATCTAGAAGTAAAAATAACTATGGCAAAAACTAAGTTTAAAACTAAATATGAGCGAAAAATACAAATATTACGCTAAAACAATTAAAAAGGGACAAAATATAAAAATATACAAAAAGTTGTAAAAATTACAATTTTTTATAAAAATATTATTTTTATATTATTTATTTATTAAAACTATTAATTTTATATTTTATTTAAACCAATTTAACTAAATAAAACAAATAAATAAAAACTAAACTAAACAATATAATATAAATAAACTAATTAGGGTTTAAAATTAATTAAAATTAATAAAACCCGTAATTAATGCGAATTAGGGTTCCTGTGTACCCGTGTCAGGTCTGCTCCGCGAGTCGCGGTATTCGATGCTTCAAACTCCGCGAGTCGCGGGGTTTCAAAATTCAACTCAGGTACAGTTTTGAAATTCTACGCGTTTTTCTTTTTTATTTTTTTATTTTATATTTTCTGTTTTACATTTTCTATTTTAAAATCTAAAATATTTATATAATAAAAACTTATATTTTAAAAACTAGAATAAAAATAGAACTACTTTATAATTTTATAAATAAAAATCTTAAAACTAGATTTATATATATTTTTTTTTGGTTTTTTTTATGTTTTAAATAAAAATAAAATACTTAAATAAAACTTATATAAAAATAAAGAAACTTTATAAAACTTAAATATTTAACAAAATCTTAAAAATACTTATATTTTTGTTTTTCTTTTTATATTTTCGAATATTTAAAACGTATTTTTATAAAAACGAATTTTAATAAAAGTAAACTAAAAATCTTTTTTTTTTTTATATTAGCGTTGCGCTTCCGGCTTTTAAGCGATTCCCCGGCAGCGGCGCCAAAAATACTTGATGTTATGCAAGGTGTATATAAATTAGCTTTATATTTTAGCAGAAAATACTATTAAATACGATACAATTTTACACATGATATTTATTTATTTAGAGAATGGATATACTTAAACCTTGCTACAACACTTATAGGCAGTGTACCTAATCGTACAGTAGTGTAGTTTTTAGTAAGTCCGGTTCGTTCCACAGAGAAAATCTTTAAACAAAGCTTAACGCTATATTAGTTTACTTTTATAAAAATACAAATATATATATAAGTAATATTATTATTATAAAGGGGGGTTTTTACCGTTTAATGACCGGTTTGTCGATTTTAAAACTTTAGTCGCAGTTAAAACCAAATGTAAAATAATAAATAAATACAAGACTTAATTTAAAGCGTAAAGTAAATAACGATAATGAAATTGCGAATAATAAAAGTGCGATAAAATAAACTTGCGATAATTAAAAAGTACGATAATTAAAAGTGCAATTAAATATAATAACAATAAATATGCGATAATTAGAAGTGCAATTAAATATAAAATAAAGGAAATAAAATATGAAATAAAATAATTATGCTTATTTAAACTTCCGTAATCATGATGTTTGACGTGTTAATTTTAGTTTTATGCTCATGGGTTAATTGTCCTTTGTCCTGGATTATTTAATATGTCCGTCTGGTTTTTGTCCATAACAGTCCATCAGTCATAAATATAAAGTGCGAGTGTCCTCGTCAAATTATCCTTATACCCGAAGTTAAATATTCCAACTAATTGGGGACTTAAACTGTAACAAGATTTTAATACTTTGTTTAATAATTACACCAGGATGTCGACTGAGTGTAACCCAAGGTTTTAATATTTTGTTATCAATTATACCAAGTGTCCTTGTACATAATTTCACCCCTGTTTTAATTATTCTAGTGGCTATTAATCCATTCCCGTGTCCGGTTAAATGAACGATTATTCGTACATATAAATACCCCGCCCATCGTGTCCGATCGAGTGTATATGGTAATTTATAGGGACGCCCAATTGTAAATCTTTATATTAAATCTTTATATTAACATTAACAAACTATCATTTAGTTAAAAAAATATAAGGCCCATTAATAGCCCATAGTCTAATTTTCACAAGTGTCGTTCTTTTGTCCAAACTCCAATTATGGTACAAAGCCCAATTACCCAATTTTAGTAATTAGCCCAACATCATGATTACTTCGGATTAAATAAGCATAATAATAACTTAGCTACGAGACATTAAATTAAAAAGGTTGAACATAACTTACAATGATTAAAAATAGCGTAGCGTTACACGGACAGAATTTCGACTTACACCCTTACAACATTTGCTAACATACCCTTATTATTAGGATTTAAAATTAAAATTAAAATTAAAATATAAATTATATATATATATATATATATATATATATATATATATATATATACATATTTACGTATATATTGAGAGAGAGATAGATTATGGATATTGAAAATGATCAGAATTCGGTTGGCTTTATAGGGAATTGAGTTCAGGGGTACTCCGCGACTCGCGACAACTTTTGCCTTCAAACTCCACGAGTCACGGAGTTTGAAAATACAGCTCACCCTCCTTTGGCTTCTTTCTTACCGACGATTTATAAATATATTATAATATATATATTAATTTTAAGAATTAATTATATATTATATTATATTTATGTGCATAGTTGACTCGTAATTTTTAGTCCATTGCGTCGAGCGTTGAGAGTTGACTCATGTCCCGGTTCCGGATTTTCAAACGTCCTTGCGTACAATTTAATATCTTGTACTTTGCATTTTGAATCTTGTACTCTTGTAATTTCGAGACATTTCTTATCAATAATTGGAACCTCTTTGATTGTCTTTTGTACTTTTGAGCTTTTTGGTTGTTTGCGTCTTCAATTCGTCGAATCTGTCTTTTGTCTCCACCTTTTATTATTTAAACGAATATCACTTTTAAATAGAACAATTGCAACTAAAAGCTTGTCTTTCTTGGGGAATAATGCTATGAAATATATGTTCGTTTTTAGCATTATCAATTACCGATAATAATAAAAGACTGACAAGGATGAATTGATAACTTACCAAACCTTGAAGAATTCTGCTCGATCTACTGTCGATTTATGAATCGATGAACCCTTAGACAGCTATATAATTTTCCTTCCTTTGTGCTGGTTTCTGGTTCCTGCTTGATCGATCGATTGTTGATTTATAAATCAATAAACCCTTGAACCCTTAAATCGATTGTTGATGGAGATGATGATGATTATGATTTGAGAAGATAAAGCATGATTAATCAACACCCTCATCAAACCCATCGGCAATCACCATCAAATTCCCAAAAATACATGCAACCTTCTGTCGATTTCTATTACGGTAAAGAAGATCGATGATGATGAAATGATGATGGAAGATGATCGATGATGAGCAGAGAAGAAAATCGAAACCATGGTTTTAAATGAATTGATGAGTGCTCTGCTCGATCCCCTATACTTCAACATAAACCTAACTCAAAGAAGACCGTATTTTTACTTGACACTTTGATGGGCTATTTTAGGGATCCATTTATCAAAACAAATGGGTCATAATCTTGGACTCTTTAAATATTAATGGACATATTTAATATTCAAGGTATTAATTTTTATTATTATTATTATTATTATTATTATTATTATTATTATTATTATTATTATTATTATTATTATTATTATTATTATTATCATCATCATTATTATTATTATTATTATTACTATTATTATTATTATGGATATAAAAGAGGTTAACTATGACTAAATTTGAATATATGAAAATGTTAGTAAAAGATGATACGGAAGAAGATTATAATTATATTAACACATGTACGATAAAAATTATGATTACGAATTAGAACTAACGAGTTCATATTTAAAAGTTAAGAATTAGGCACGAAGATTATTATGACTATTGATATTATTATTAAAAAAATATCGTTATTTTTAAAATTATCATTGTTATTAAAACTATCATTTTTATTAAGACTATCATGATTAGTAAAATTATCATTTTTACTAAAAGTTTCATTATTAGTAAAACTACCATTTTTACTATCATTAATATTAATATAATTACTACTATTATTATTATTATTATTGATATAATTTTATCAAATAAATATTAGTTATATAAAAATATATTTAATACATATAATCTAACTATATTTATAATTTTATAATAAATATTAATTAGTTATCTAAAATATATGATATATTTAATTTACTATTTTAATATAACAGATATATAGATATATATAACAATTGAAATAACAAATATCTTATTATTTTAAAATAAGTAATATATTATATAAATAATACATATATACTAAGTTGGTTATTATTACATGTTAAATTATATGTTTTAATATATATATAAATGATATACGTTCGTGAATCCGAGGCCAACCCTACACTTGTTCAATGACGTCAGATGTATTTTTACTACAAAATACAGTATAGTGAGTTTCATTTTCTCCCTTTTACTCTTTACATTTTTGGGACTGAGAATACATGCACTGTTTTTACAACTGCTTTATTAAATGCTTTTGAAATATATTTTGGACTGCGAATACGTGAAATGCTTTTATAAATGTTTGACGAGATAGACACAAGCAAAACATTCCTCGAATGAATTATTATGCAGACATAAGTTCTGCGGATTATTAATGAATTATGTAGACATGATAATTGCCACCATTGAATTATGTGGATATGATAATTGCCACCAGTTGATGTGAATGTTATATATCGAGAGAATGATTTTATACACAGGTTATGTGCATGTTATTTTTGTACAAGATATGTGTACGGTTACTATGATTTATGAAAATGGTTTCGTACACGAGAAAGATGTACTGTATTTAAAGGATATAGCATGTACATTACAGGTGGGTATAGGATTCGGGCCCATTTGTACTATGCAGCATTTAAATTTTGTGGTCTATCAAAATGATGAATTTTATTATTTTATGATAAACTTATGAACTCACCAACCTTTTGGTTGACACTTTAAAGCATGTTTATTCTCAGGTATGAAAGAAATCTTCCGCTGTGCATTTGCTCATATCACATGGAGTCGTTCATGGCATATAGAAGTCAGTATCATCGCGATGGTACCAGATGTTATTGTATTCGTTCAGGAAGATTTTGGACGGGGTATGACATGTGGTATCAGAGCGGTGGTCTTAGCGAACCAGGTCTTACATTAGTGTGTCTAACTGATAGTTATTTAGATGCATAGTGAGTCTGGACTTCGATCGTGTCTGCATGTCAAAAGTTTTGCTTATCATTTCTAGTCGAAAATCATTTGCTTATCATCCTTATAAAATTATCTACTTATCATTTTTAGTCTAGACACGTCTTACTGCAGTTAGTGCATCGATAGTGTATAGACAAAATTCATATCTTAGCGTATCTGTCACTATAGACTTTACCTAACAGCTTCCGTAGATTCATCTGTAACTTATGGGATTTTAGTATTATATATGCATATTTAAATTATGTATTGCAGTGTACTAATCTACATCCTATAATCTATTTCTTATCGAAAATCCTTCATCTGATCGTACGAGATGAATCCCTCAACCAGTTCGAATTCCTTGGATTTGGACAGCTATTCCGATATGGAGTTTCCTTAAGCTCTGAAAACAGCGTCACCAGAATAAATCAACCAATCATCCATCCCCAATTCATCTTATGGGTTCGTAGTCTACTCAATCATTGGAGACAAGAAGAAGGTGATCTTTTTCATCCACCACATTGCCCTCTTGGGGAAGAACCTGAAGCACTTACCGGTGAACCAGTCCAAAATATCATTTTCACCCTCATTTCTCGAATATCTCGTCATGATTACATAATATCTCAGATTCTAAACCTTATTCATTCGCTCGTTCCAACCGACAATCATCCCGGAATAATAGAAGAAGTCAACAAACTTTGCGCTCGAGAAATAAATTTGGAGAATATGGTGCAAAATTTACCAGCTTCAGCAACATCACCGGCACCAACAGTAACAACAACAACCCAAGTTTCAACATCACATGCCTCAACATCTCATTATGTACCTCGAGAATAATCATCATTCTACATGACGTTCTACATCATTTATCTTCGTTCGACATGATGGTTATGTAATCTCTAATGTTTTAGAGATTATGTACTCTAGTTCTAAATGTAAACCAAATGAGTTTAATATTATATTAACTCATTAAATCCATGATTACATCTGAAGAAAATATATATTTATATATGTTTTTCATAAAGATTGTAATTTGAATTTCTTTTGTACAAACTGTTAATGGTAAAAATATTTTAACGGGTAGGTAATACCCAAGGAATATTTAGATTTCACATTAATAAGTTACACTATACATTCTTCGAATTTGATTCAACGATCATTTACTATCCTACTTACAACCACCGATATACGTATCCGTTCACCGCAGAATAATCATTTTTATTCAATTTCATATTTGGATTTTGACCTATCAGAATCCAACAAGTGGCATAATGAAGAAAATATTGGACAAAATAAAAATTTGTTAGAAACAAACGAATTAATTAATTGAAATTTTGTTAAGAGTCCACGCTAACTGTTCCTAGCTAACTGTTCCTAGCTAACTGATTACATTTTATTTATCACCATTTATTTATCGCAATTTAATTATCGCAATTTTAATTCTCGCAATTTTATTTATCGTCATTTAATTTCTGTTATTTATTTTACGCACTTTAAATATCGGGACACGTATACAAGGTTTTGACATATCATATTGACGCATCTATATATATTATTTGAAATAACCATAGACACTCTATATGCAGTAATACTGGAGTTAGCTATACAGGGTTGAGGTTGATTCTACAATAATATATATAGTTTGATTTGTGATCGAGTCTGAGAATGTACACGGGTCACGATACGTATTAATTAATTCGAATATTATATATTAAACTATATATGAATTATTGGACTATTAATTGTGGACTATCGACTGTGGACTAATAACATTGGACAATTAAAATGAACTAAAATATTGATTATAACATATGAAACTAAACAATTCTTCAAACTTGCCACTTGATTTCATCTTAAACCTCATTTGTGTCTTGACAATTACAATCTGCGTTCAAATCTTTCATGATTCTAAAAACACCTCAATCGAGAGGATGAACCAACCGCACTTCATTTACGGAAGAAAAGATTGATGCATATAGTGTTGCACCTGAAAAACACTCGGAACCTGAGTAAACGTTTAACACATAGTTGTGCTAATTCCTTTAGTGTTATTATTACCGAAAATAACTTTGCAACTCCTGATCGAGATAGCCAGTTTTGTCACAACTCCAGCAAATCAACTTCGACTTTTCGTTCGAAACAACCTTATTATAACCTTGACATATATGCGTGCTCTTTTATTGTTACCAGGGAATCTTTTATATTCCACTAAATTACCAGCAGACGTACCAACAACCTCGTTGCTCCTTGGCTTAAATCTCTACGACAAATTAATATATTTATCTATTGAAGTCTTATCATGAACTCATCGGTATCTTGTAACGATAATTACCATACCAAATACTGGAAGGCATCAATCGATAAACTCAAAATTCTCAGCGATTCTACGACAACAATTTATATATATATAATATATATATATATATATATATATATATATATATATATATATATATATATATATATATATATATATATATATATATATATATATATATTTATATATAACTTCTATCTCCTGGATTTACGAATTTCAATTCTGAATTTCTGAAAAGCGCTTTAGCTTATGAATCAGTTTCCTGAGTTTTGAAAAAAAAAAGTTGATGAAGCAGTGAAAACTGAAGACTTCCTTAACAGTCAAAAGTTTGATGATAAAGAATGGAGTGTTGGAAAAGCTCAAAGATTTTGATACTAAAAAAAATGAATTGAGCAAACCATGAAGGAGACTGTGGACAAATCACAAGGGCTAAACGTGTACTTAACGAATTCAGATGATTCTGTATCTGATGAACTCTTCGGCGAATATCTCGCTCCTTATTTATTCTAAATCCTTGCGAAAGGATTTTCTTCATCAACCTTCGATCTTAGAAATTCCAAAATATCGTCATAAATATCTTCGATATTTCTGAAGATATTTTCATAACTATCCTTATCTGAAATCAGTTATCTTTTCACGTTATCTGTATTACACCATAAAGGAAACTGTTTAGTTCTATATTCTGTAAACCTTTAAATTTAAATTATGAATGATTTTGAAGTAGTGTTAGAAATTGATGCATGAGTTAGTATAATATAATGACACTTGATCAACGTGATTATATTACAGTAAGTCATGCTGAGTTTCTAATGGAACGTGATGATTCACAGAACATACCGTCATTATGTGCCATTTTACACGACTCTTACATTCTACCAAATCTTCAAATATATCGAGAACATATCTTCCTGATAGTCCTATCTTTTCTCTTGAATTCTGGTAATATAACCAATCAAGATCGTACTATTACAATTTCTCCCTTAAGAACGATAGTCCTGGTTATTCAAAACTTCATACCTACGAATTCTGGACCATTATTCGCTTGACTTAAAATCAGGAAAAGAAAACAAAAGGATGGAACTCCAAAATATAAAGGAAACGAAGAAGGTGGATTGATAGTGAAATATCTGACATAGAAATCGAAACAGATTATCGCATTCAACCAAAGAGGATCTTAATTTACTTAAATCCCGAAGAATCAGATCTTATTCAGATTACGAAGATCTTCCTTAAATCCCTTGAAATCCGAAAATCAACCATAACTAAGTCACCGGTTAAGTCAAACCTGCACTTACTCATGTCACTCTTTGGTAATAGCTTCCCTTGTACTCTTCACAAAATTAAATTTGTTTTGTCTATATTACTCGATGATGGTAAAAATCTAATTTTCAGCTCGTACGTGTCACGAAGACATACTTATTGTCAGCCATGACCATCCTAATCAAATTTCGGGACGAAATTTCTTTAACGGGTAGGTACTGTGACGACCCGGAAATTTCCGACCAAATTTAAACTTAATCTGTAAATGATTCTGACACGATAAGCAAAGTTTATTAAACCGAGTCTCAAAATGTTTGAACTATTTTTCATGAATGCATTTGACCTTGACTATTTTTGACGATTCACGAACAACTATATAAATAGATACATATAGATATTATTGAAATAATATATGATTAAACTGTTAGAATTAAATATGTAAAATAATATGCGATGTAATGGAAACTATATTTATAAATATATAGATATATATATAATTATGTATATAAATATTACTTGTAAATATATAAAGATATATTAAATCTATTTGTTTAAAATTATATAATATATTTGTTTTAGTAATTAAACTTGCTATTTTAAACTGTTTAAATATAGAATGTGAATATATTAAAAATAAATGATTTCGAGCTTAATTAGTAAACGTCAGTAACACTCGGTTGATGTTTTGTTAGTTTTAATATAGATATAGTACATGTTCATGAAGGATTGAAATAAAAGTTGAACTGTAAATTGATTGCAAAGATTTTAGATTTGTTAAATATATTTTTACATTTTTAAGTTTGAATATTAGTACTCCGTACATATAAATTGGAACAGAAAATAAATAATTATCGAACCTTTTTGATCAGGTTTCAAACAGTTAATGAGTGAAATAATTAATTATATTTAATCTAAAAGTTTGGAATTTTTAGGAACACTTTTATACGACAACTGTTTAGCAATGGACATGATATAGCACTGCGTGGAAAAACTGTCGGCACAATATTACAAAATTATGATGGTTTCACTGTATCACTGATTGAGTACACGTTCCTTATTTCTTTATATTACTTCTCAACTTAGATATATATTATATATATATATATATATAAAAGTGTGATAGATGGATTCATGTACAACCAATCACCACAAATCACTCCACAGTTTTGTTATTATTTTTTTGGTGATTTTAGTTCATAAACTGTATCTATTATATATACATAGCACATAAGCATACATTTACACACAAACTTGATCATCAACACCACTATTCTCCTTCTTGTTTCTCTGTCGACCAACCACCACCACAGTTACACCATTTCAACACCTCCATCACTACCACTTCATCGCCACCATCCCTGCTGTTGTCTTGTTGCTGTCTTACGGCCAAGAAACACCACAAACCACGGTCATGTTACTATTATGATTCTGTCTTCAATCTACCCCAAACCATAATCCATCGCCAACACACATCGTGAAATCCACCATCGGACAACCTTCTACTGCTATATCTATGATAAAACACAAGTAAGCTACTGCACCATCATCTAAAAATCTATGAAACAAACAATAATTATATTTTATGAACATAATTAGTTTAGAGTAGAAAACACAAATACCATCGTTGTCTCTGGAATCGATTACCAACTCGTCTTCATCGCAAAGTACAGCTGCCATTAGATCATCATCATTAAATTGTCACTAGACTGCTACTTTCTATTTAATCATCCGATCATAACAAATTCTCAAACCTTACGAACACTTTGGTCACTGTTTTACACCTTCAAAGAATACCACCTCAAGCCACGACCACCTTTGCAATCATCAAACATCACCACCATTTAAATTGTGTTCTGCTGCTGCTATTGAGCTGTGTCATAGCTGAGAAACAGCCCAAAAGCATCACCACCACAAGATCACCAATCACTGCTACTGCTATCTGTTCTGGTCAACTAGTTCTCACCACCAAAACTCCATAAACCATCGAACAATAGCAAACAATACAACTGTAACTTGTTAAATTTTATCTTCTAATGACAAAACATCATTTATTCAATTGTTAACCTGTTATTTGATGTCCAGTGTACTGCAACTGCTATTACCTTTTCTTGTTTCGAATGAAATCATCAAACCCGCCAAGAACACTATTAATTGCTGCCTTAATTCGATAAAATAATAAGGCAGGACATATAAAAAGATTTAAGAAATTAATAAAAATATCATTGAATCGATTACCTACTTGATTTAATTGTTGAATATAATGTTTGATCGATTGATGAAGATTACCGATAATAATAAAAGACTGACAAGGATGAATTGATAACTTACCAAACCTTGAAGAATTCTGCTCGATCTACTATCGATTTATGAATCGAAGAACCCTTGGACAGTTATATAATTTTCCTTCCTTTGTGCGGGTTTCTGGTTCCTGCTTGATCGATCGATTGTTGATTTATAAATCAATAAACCCTTAAACCCTTGAATCGATTATTGATGGAGATGATGATGATGATTATGATTTGAGAAGATAAAGCATGATTAATCAACACCCTCATCAAACCCATTGGCAGTCACCATCGAATTCCCAAAAATACCTGCAACCTTCTGTCGATTTCTATTACGGTAAAGAAGATCGATGATGATGAAATGATGATGGAAGATGATCAATGATGAGCAGAGAAGAAAATTGAAACCATGGTTTTAAATGAACTGGTGAGTGCTCTGCTCGATCCCCTATACTTCAACATAAACCTAACTCAAAGAAGACCGTATTTTTACTGGACTCTTTGATGGGCTATTTTAGGGATCCATTTATCAAAATAAATGGGTCATAATCTTGGACTCTTTAAATATTAATGGACATATTTAATATTCAAGGTATTAATTTTTATTATTATTATTATTATTATTATTATTTTTATTATTATTATTATTATTATTATTATTATTATTATTATTATTATTACTATTATTATTATTATTATTATTATTATTATTATTATTATTATTATTATTATTATTATTATTATTATTATTATTACTATCAACATCATCATTATTATTATTATTACTATTATTATTATTATGGATATAAAAGAGGTTAACTATGACTAAATTTGAATATATGAAAATGTTAGTAAAAGATGATACGGAAGAAGATTATAATTATATTAACATGTGTACGATAAAAATTATGATTACGAATTAGAACTAACGAGTTCATATTTAAAAGTTAGGAATTAGGCACGAAGATTATTATGACTATTGATATTATTATTAAAAATATCATTATTTTTAAAATTATCATTGTTATTAAAACTATCATTTTTATTAAGACTATCATGATTAGTAAAATTATCATTTTTACTAAAAGTTTCATTATTAGTAAAACTACCATTTTTACTATCATTAATATTAATATAATTACTATTATTATTATTATTATTATTATTGATATAATTTTATCAAATAAATATTAGTTATATAAAAATATATTTAATACATATAATCTAACTATATTTATAATTTTATAATAAATATTAATTAGTTATCTAAAATATATGATATATTTAATTTACTATTTTAATATAACAGATATATAGATATATATAACAATTGAAATAACAAATATCTTATTATTTTAAAATAAGTAATATATTATATAAATAATACATATATACTAAGTTGATTATTATTACATGTTAAATTATATGTTTTAATATATATATATATATATATATATATATATATATATATATATATATATATATATAAATGATATAGGTTCGTGAATCCGAGGCCAACCCTACACTTGTTCAATGACGGCATATGTATTTTTACTACAAAATACAGTATAGTGAGTTTCATTTGCTCCCTTTTACTCTTTACATTTTTGGGACTGAGAATACATGCGCTGTTTTTACAACTGCTTTATTAAATGCTTTTGAAATATATTTTGGACTGCGAATACGTGAAATGCTTTTATAAATGTTTGACGAGATAGACACAAGCAAAACATTCCTCGAATGAATTATTATGCAGACAAAAGTTCTGCGGATTATTATTGAATTATGTGGACATGATAATTGCCACCATTGAATTATGTGGACATGATAATTGCCACCATTGAATTATGTGGACATGATAATTGCCACCAGTTGATGTGAATGTTGTATATCGAGAGAATGATTTTATACACAGGTTATGTGTATGTTATTTTTGTACAAGATATGTGTACGGTTACTATGATTTATGAAAATGGTTTCGTACACGAGAAAGATGTACTGTATTTAAAGGATATAGCATGTACATTACAGGTGGGTATAGGATTCGGGCCCATTTATACCATGCAGCATTTAAATTTTGTGGTCTATCAAAATGATGAATTTTATTGTTTTATGATAAACTTATGAACTCACCAACCTTTTGGTTGACACTTTAAAGCATGTTTATTCTCAGGTATGAAAGAAATCTTCCGCTGTGCATTTGCTCATATCACATGGAGTCGTTCATGGCATATAGAAGTCAGTATCATCGCAATGGTACCAGATGTTATTGTATTCGTTCAGGAAGATTTTGGACGGGGTATGACATCGTTAAGGGTTCTAATGCCATCAAGATTGCTGAGAAGAAATGGGATTTGGAATTAAGAGGGAATCGATTGCAGATCAAAAACATTTGATGTATTGTTTTGATTTGATGTTTGATGTACTAGGTTATGTATCGTTTGTTTTTCGATTTGCGGGTTTAGGTCATACCCTGCCCCATGTATTGTACTTATTTGTATTTTAATAAAATTCCATTTTCTTAATAAAAAAAATTATAAATATATTCAATATAGAATATGAATTTGCTATTCACTTCATTATTTAATTTCAAAAGGGTATTAACGTCATTTAACACTTCTAGATATTATGATAATATTTAATTCCAAAAGGGTATTTTGTCCTTTTACTTCATCTTTTTATTCAATTTAATACAGTTAGCTTTGATGGATTGCTTATATACATATAAAAATATTTAAGGTTTTCATTTTTATAAATATAAAAGATAGAAATAAATGTGTTAACCGTTCGATTAACTGATGTACTTTTTTCATCTTTCTTCTTTATTCATATATTTTCCAAACGTTCAATTAACCAATTATTAACTATTTTTTTAAACGTATAATTAATTAACTGTTAATCGATCAATTTCATTTTAGTTCTAATTAAAAGAAAAAAATAATGTACATTTTGTCTACTATTGTAAGAGATGTTTTATATATTTGAACAGATTATTATTTATTGAGTAATGTTAGATTCATTTAAAATATATTTATTGAAAACATATAATTATGTTATAAAAAACTTTCTTACACATCAGAGCGGTGGCCATCGCAACGCGCGGCTGGCCATCTGCTTATTTGTATCAATAACATCTATTAAACAAATATATATTACTTTTATTCATGTCAAGATTAATAAGTTATTTTTTACATCAATCTTTGTCCAAAATAATTATAAAACAGATTATTTTCATTATTATGAATCATTCAACGCTTAATTATTCAGTTTTATCACATACACCAAAACTCATTTAAATTTTGTACTCCTAAAAACCATGATGTCCATGATTATGTTTGGTTTGTTTCAAGATTGTATTATGTCTCTCTCTAATTCGGTCTATACCCTGTTTTATCTTCCAACCTTTTTTATTTATATTATTGTGTATAAAGAAAATATCCATGATTCAAAGCAAGCAACTACCGGCCCGGCATCTCTCTAACCTAAGAAATATTATAATCACTTAAATTAAGTTGTGTACTCACAGTAATTAATTGATTATTAACCATATATATATAAACTCAAAAATTGATAATAAAAATTAAATTAAAATATTATAAACTAAAGATAGCTTATAAATCCTTTTTGTGAATAGGAAAGAATACATCTTGTACCTAAACTACCAAAAAAAAAAAAAAAAAAAAAAAATCAGATCCAATACAAACAACCAAACCTAACAATATTTTCTCTTAAATTAAATAAATAATCATGATTTAAAACATAAATAATACGAGTAAATCTCTCCCGAAACACGACAAATTACGTCCAGTTAATCAACTTCACCAAATCTTCTAATAACCGGTAGGAAATTCGCAACTGCCATACCCTGCAAAATAAGTATCAAAATAATACGGAGTAAATAACAAATCATACTCAATAAATAAATATTAAATTTAATTTAAAAATTAAATGAAACATAAGATAGCATAACATAAATAAAAAATATACGGGCGTAATAGAGACGTACTCGGAGGTTTAGAGACCACGTAAGCCGCCTAATTTCTGATAGTAGCTATTGAACGCATACGAAGCGTGGGCCTCAATTGTATCAGGATTAAAACACGTGGCACCAAACTGAATCTGACGACAATCAGCACCTCCCTCACC
This sequence comes from Rutidosis leptorrhynchoides, assembly GCF_046630445.1. Taxonomy (NCBI): domain Eukaryota; kingdom Viridiplantae; phylum Streptophyta; class Magnoliopsida; order Asterales; family Asteraceae; genus Rutidosis; species Rutidosis leptorrhynchoides. Next base: position 95,656,523 of record NC_092334.1, on the reverse strand, counting down.
ACACGCATAATCCAACGCATTTTGCAACTTCTCATGCTCCACATTCTCATTTGCCACACACCAAGTCTGCCCTAAACTACTCTCCGCCACATCACCGTCGCTACTCTCCGGTGCCGTCGCCGCCTTCGTCTTACTTCCGTTACTAACCGTCGACGGTAAGTCCGCCAAAGCTCCAGCACTCAACGGAATATCATACACTTTTTGCTCATTCGGATAAAATAAACCGTAATTCTTTTCCGACGTAGGTCCGGATTTCAAATTCTCATTAAACAACGCAAACAGATACACAACTAACGGATCGTTAGGTCTTAACGGCGATCCACCTCCGGTGAGCACTCGCCGGACTAGATTACCGTTATACTGCGCAGCATTATCTTCACCAGCTCCAATTTCATTCGAATCGCCTTTTGAAGGCCATCCGGTTTCAGAAACCACAATTTTAACATCATTAAACTGCAGCGCATCAATTGCTGCGTAAACCGCATCCACCTGAGCTTCAAACAGAGATTTGTATATAATTCCGGTTTTCGGATCCTTAACGCCGCTGTTATCACGTAACAACGCGTAATCTAATGAAATCGTATCGGAATTAGGTCCGTAAGCGAAAAACGGATACACGTTAATCATAAGAGGTGAACCGATTTTTTGTAAAAAATTAAGTAACGGTTTGATTACCGGTTCAATTAAATCCGGTTTAAATGAACCGGAAGAGGAAGGATACGATGTAGACAAAGCGCTAAGAGCAATTGGTGACGAAATATCGATTATATGAATATTGTTTTTATTCAACGATGCGTAAATGTTTTGCATAGCGGGGACTAGGAATGCTGTTAAGTTATTTGGGTCAACGAATACTTCGTTTCCTACAGCGATTGATTCGATTTGAGTTGAAGGATAGTAAGGTAGGATGTTTGATTTTATCCACGTGTCAGTGAATGATTGATCTGCCGCAGCGGATTTTAGTTGTTCGTTGGGTAGGCATACGGTTACGCTAATTTTTGAACCGGAGAGTGCTTTCAGGACCGATGAATCGGTATCGAAAATCTTAATTCGATCAATGCTGTTAGATTTTAGGAGCTGGACAACTTTGGTAGGGTCAGGGAGGTTATCGGCGATTCGACCGTAGTTAACGCCGATAATGCCGGTGGCGGTGGAGGTTGAGATGACGGAGAAGAGAAGTAGAGTGGTGGTGATGAGGTGGCAGGAAGGCATTGTGATTGATATTTAGGGTTTTAGAATAAGATGGAGATATGATATATGATTTTATGTTGATGTTGATGAGTTCTCGTATTTATAGGTTTGAAGTTGAGTGAAATAATGAAAGTGATAGTGGGGTGGGGGTGAGAATTTTGATAATGAAGTGGGTAAAACTAAAACTGTAAATCGTGGGGTGGGTAGAGTAACAGTGCGGCTATGATATTGTGTTTTATTTATGTTTAGAGAATTAATCCTCATATGTGTTACTTTTTAATTTATATACATCTAATTATCTATTTTATGCTTAGTTATAGTTATACTTATAATAAGTTTAACTCTTTAAAAGCATAACTGTAATTTTATGAGACAAAGTATAATGAATTAAAAGTGGTATGTGAGAATTACATTCTTTATATTTATAATAATAATCTATAATATAACAATACTAGATTTTTTGAGCTCGTGCGTTGCACGGATTTGTAAAAATCTGTGCAAAAAATGTAATTTACAGTTCATATTGGTATAAAATATGAATAGTATAAGAATTATTTAAGAGCCTCTGTTGTTGACAAATTTTAAAAATTGTGCGTTGCATATTGGGTAAAATAATCGTGCAAGATTAATTGATTTTTCAAACATTTATTCTTTTGAGTTTAAAAGCCTGTGATGTTGACAAATTTCAAAAGTTCTTTTGAGTTTAAGAGCCTGTGGCGTTGACAAATTTTAAGAGTAATTTTGGGTGGTATTAGTAACTTAATGTCTACAATTTTTTCTCACCACTAATATCTTTTTAATTATATATGAATTATATACTACGTAATATTTAGAGAAAATATGAGTACATTAAAAATTTATCATGGAACGTATCGTTAATAAAATCTAAGTTATATTATTTTAGAATTAATATATACAATTATTTTTTTTAATAAAAGTGTAACCCGCGAGTTTAATTATGGAAAAGTTGTTAGTAATTTCAGCAAAATAACTGTACTCGGAGGAGTCGTTTTGTATATTTAATATTATAATAGTTATATTTGCATGTTCATAAATATTTTAAGGACTTAAACTGTAAATTCAAATCACCTTCATATTTATTGTTAAAAAGAAGTGCTTCGTTGTAGTGCATCGAAACTTCGTGTCGAATAAAATTTATTGCGTTTAGTTCATAAAATTATTTCGAGTTGGACGATGATGGCGATGAAACCTAACTCTCGGCGAACAAAAAGACAAATCCGTTCAAAAAATTTGGTGAGTTTTGTTTGGTGGATTTATATTAAATATATAGCTATATATAGTTATACCCCATAATATTAATATATTAATTAATATTAAGCATCATTATAATATTTATATTCTAACATATACATATGTAATACTCCGTGATATTTGAAAGGACCCGTTCATATACATTATAAACGATTCACAATAGTTGATTACATCGCGAGGTATTTGACCTCTATATGATACATTTTACAAACATTGCATTCGTTTTTAAAAGACAAACTTTCTTTACATCGAAAGTTGACGACATGCATATCATTTCATAATATATCCAACTTAAATTTATTTATCCTGTTTTAATCTGTTCATATTTCCTCCTTCTTCTTTAACACAGATCGACCAAAGATCGGATCCCTACTAAACACTATCTACTTGTTGTATTTAGAATTTTAAAACCAAACAGAAACGATCCAAAATTATTATTTGACTCAGTTAATTCGATTAAATAAAAAAAAATATTGCTGTAACAGACCATTAAACGTGTTCTTGAACCTCAAATCACATTCGATGTTTTAGCATGTTTTAGACCACGATCATAACATGAAAGCTGTTTCAAATCCCTCCTAGAATCTCTCTGTAACCTTAATTGAACCTAAAACTTCAAACTGAAATCAAATTTTGAGATGAACAAAATTGTTGACTTTTAAAACGTAAACTTTGACTCTAAAATTCTTACTTGATACTAAAAATTGGGGTTTGAATCTTTCCAGAAAGTTTAAATGAAAGGTTTAGAACAGAACTACATTAATAGATTTTGAACTAAAGCATGAATTCGAAGTTTTTGGAAATTGACACAAGAACAGAGTATAACTCTCTATTTTCGGATTAATTATTGATTTGCAGTGATGAATGAAATGTGTCTGAGTGATGTACGAATTATAATACTTATATTCGATCCTAATTTGTTTGCATTGAGGCTGGATTGAGACGTGTAAGCATAGCAGACAAGAGGTACGAGCACTATGTAGCAGATGAAGAAAAAAAAAGGTTAAAGCAGATAGCTAAGTCCCACAGAATTTGTACGTATTGTGGGTTAAGATCGTTTCCTAGCAAGATTACAGACAAAGAAATAAATTTTGATCGTGATGTTAAACAGAATACATATTTTTTTGTATTTATACATATATTTTAGTCGTATTTATATATTTGTATATATATATATATATATATATATATATATATATATATATATATATATATATATATATATAATTGTATATGTATTTATATATTTATCATCGTATTCTGTGTATGTATATGTATATGTATCTGATTTTTAATCTGCATTAATAAATATATTCGTGTACTAATAATAATATTAGTACTAATAATACTTATATAAATAATAATAATGATAAAATTAATAATAATGATAATGATATCCATAATTCTAATAATAATAATAATAAATATATTAATAATAATAGTAAATAAATAAAAAATGATAATTTTAATAAGTTTAATAATAATAATCATAATAAAATGATAATAATAATAATATTATCAATAATGCTATTAATGATAATAATAATAATATTAATAATAATATTAATATCTCAACTTATACATATCAATTTCATATATATATATATCCACATATATATATATATATATATATATATATATATATATATATATATATATATATACTTTATATTATTAGTAATACTGATATTAATATAAATATTAAGGTTTATTTTAATAATAATAAAAGTAATAATATTAATGTAACAACTATATCCTAACTTGTAATTAAATTAATATATCAACTTTATGTATTACTCCATTAATTATGTAATATTTAATATATTATATAATAGTATATATTGAATATTTTTTTATTTACTCTTTTTAATATATATTTCAATATACACATAATAATTACATACAGAAATCATATATATGTATTTATATAATTTATTTTGATAACCACTTTATCATTTTGTATATTATTTTACATTTTTAATTCTAATAATTAAATTGTATTTTATAATTTTAACTTATTATATATAATTATATATATATATATATATATATATATACATATTTATTTACAAACAATTGTTCGTGAATCGTCGGGAATAGTCAAGGTCAAATGATTTCATGAAACAGACAAAAATTTTGAGGTTCAATGTTTATAAACTTTACTTATAGTGTCGAAACCATATAAAGATTAAGTTTAAATTTGGTCGAAAATTTTCGGGTCGTCACAGTACCTACCCGTTAAAGAAATTTCGTCCCGAAATTTGAGTGAGGTCGTCATGGCTAACAGTAAAAATGTTTTCATGACGAATATGAGTTGGAATTTAGAGTTTTATCATCAGTGAGTATTATGAATAAAACAATTTGTTTATGTGAAGAGTACAAGTGAAGCTATCACAAAAGATTGAGATAGAGATTTAACTTTTGACGTAGTCACGGTGGACTTCCGGAATTCAAGGAATTTAAAGATAATATTCGAAATCTATATAAGATTTGATTCTTCAGAAATTAAGGAGGTTAGGATCTTCTTTGGTTAAATACAATAATCTATTTCGATTACTCTGTCGGATATTTTCACTATAAATCCATCATCTTCATTTCCTTTATATTTTAGGAGTTCCATCCTTTTGTTTTCTCTTCCCGACTTTAAGTCAAGCGAATAATGGTACAAAATTCGTAGGTATGAAGTTTAGAATGAATATGATTAATGTTCTAAGAGAGAGACTGTAATATCACTACCTTGATTGGTTAAATTATCAAAATTCAAGGGAAAAGATAGAATTATCATGAAGATACGTTCTTGATATGTTTGGAGATTTTGTAGAATGTAAGAGTCGTGTAACATGGTACATGATGACGTTATAATCTGTGAATCATCACGTTCCATTAGAAACTCAACATGACTTACTGTAATATAATCACGTTGATCAAGTGTCATTATATTATACTAACTCATACTTCAGTTCCCAACACTACTTCAAAAACATTCATATTTTAAATTCGAATTTTTTGGAATTTAAAAACTAACACAGTTTCCTTTATGATGTAACGCAGATAGCGCGAAAAGATAAATAATTTCTGATAACAATAGTTATATCTTCAGAAACATCGTAGATATTTATAATGAAAGATATGATGATATCTTAGAATTTCTAATATCGATGGATGATGATGAAGATTTGTCCGTAACAGTATAGATTCGGGAGCAAGGTATTCATTAATGACTTCAGCAGATACTAGATCATTTGGATTCTTTGAAGGCAGGTTTTATCTTTGTGATTTGTCCACATCCTCCTTCATGGTTTGCTCAATCCATTTTCCAGTACCAAATTTTCTCATCTTTTGAGCTTCTTCGGCCCCTATTCTTTATCATCAAAATTTTAACGGTTAAGGTCGTTTACGGTTGTCTACAGTTTCTGCTGTTTCATTTAGCTTTTTCAGAATTCGGAGTATTGATTTGTAGACTGGGTGCTTTTTCAGAATTTCGAAATGGAAGATCATAATTCTAAGAGATAAATGTTATTTGTATACATATAACTGTTGATGTAAAAACGCAGCGAGATTCGAAATACTGATTGCTGATTTCTGGTAATTGCTATGACAACTCTCGTTACAAGATGTGGATGAGTATATGTTAGAGTTTCAATGAGTATAATGATAGGGTTTTAATGAACAAATAGTTTTTCGGGGAGACTCAAGCCAATGAGAAATGAAGTTGATGGTAAGTTTACTGCTAATGTGATGGGATATAAACGGTTCTCCGGTAATGATGATGAAGGAGTAATCTTTATAATAAGGTTTATTCGAATGAAAAATTAAAGTTGATTTGTTGGAGCTGTGACAAAATTGGCTAATTTGAAAAAGAATTGCAATGTTATTTTCGGTAATAACAATGCCAAAGGAGCTAGCACAGATACGTGTTAAACGTTTACTCAGGTTCCGAGTAGTTTTAGGTGCATAACTATATGCATCAATCTTTTCTTCTGTAGATGAAGTGCGGTTGGTTCATCCTCTCGATTGAGGTGTTTTCAAGAATCATGAAAGGTTTGTACGCAGATCGTAATCGTCAAGATACAAATGAGGTTTAAGATGAAATCAAGTGGCAAACTTGAAGAAATATTTAGTTTCATATGTTATAATCAATATTTTAATTCATTTTAATTGTCCAATGTTGGTAGTCCACGGTTAGTAATTCAATAATTCATATATAGTTTAATATATAATATTCAAATTAATTAATACATATCGTGACCCATTATATACATATCTCAGACTCGATCACAACTCAAAGTATATATATTATTTTAGAATCAACCTCAACCCTGTATAGCTAACTCGATCATTACCGCATATAGAGTGTCTATGGTTATTCCAAATAATATATATAGATGCGTCGATATGATATGTCAAAACCTTGTATACGTGTCCCGATATTTAAAATGCGTAAATAACAGTATTTAAATGACGATAAATAAAGTGCGTAAAATAAATAACAGAAATTAAATGACGATAAATAAAATTGCGAGAATTAAATTGCGATAAAATAAATTACGATAATTAAAATGTAATAAGGAATTAACAGTTAGCTAGGAACAGTTAGCTATGATTTTGTTAGCGTGGATTTTTAACAAAATTTCTCATTGTTAATTTGTTTGTTTCTAACAAATTTTATTTTTTGTCCAATGTTTTCTTCATTATGCCACTTGTTGGATTCTGACATGTCAAAATTCAAATATGAAATTGAAAGAAAATGGTTGTTCTGCGGTAAACGGATACGTATATCTGTAGATGTAAGTAGGATAGTAAATGACTGTTGAATCGGATTCGAAGAATGTACAGTGTAACTTATTAATGTGAAATCTAAATATTCCTCGGGTATTACCTACCCGTTAAAATATTTTCACCATTAACAGTTTGTACAAAGGAATTTTCAATTACCATCTTTATGAAAATATATATACATATATATTTTCTTCAGATGTAATCATGGATTTAAATGAGTCAATGTGATATTAAACTCATTTGGTTTACCGTTAGAACTAGAATACATAATCTCTAAAACATTAAAGATTACATAATCGCCATGAAGAACGAAGATAATTGATGTAGAACGATACGTAGAACGATGATTATACTCGAGGTACAAAATGAGATGTTGAGGCATGGATTGTTGATGGTACTGGTGCTGTTGCTGGTGGTACTGTTGGTGCCGGTGATATTGCTGAAGCTGGTAAATTTTGCACCATATTCTCCAAATTTATTACTCGAGTGCGAAGCTCGTTGACTTCTTCCATTACTCCAGGATGATCATCGTTCGGAACGAGCGGATGAATAAGGTTTAGAATTTTAGATAGAATATAATTGTGGCGAGATACTCTGGAAATGAGTGTGAAAATGGTATTTCGAATGGGTTCGCCGGTAAGTGCTTCAGGTTCTTCGCCAAGAGGGCAATATGTTAGGTGGAAAGGATCTCCTTCTTTGCGTCTCCATTGATTAAGTCGACTACGAACCCATCCTCAATTCATCCAGAATTGATGATGGCTGATTGGTTGATTCATTCCGGTTACACTGTTTTCGGAGCTCGAGTGAAAATTCATGTTGGAATAGCTGTCGGAATCCGAGGGATTTGAAATAGTTGCGAGTTCCATCTCGTACGATAAAGTAAAAGATTTTTTGATATGAAATGATTTTTGGATATCAGATGATATTCTAATTACATAGAATACTTATCTGTAGTACAGAAGATCCCGTGGATTACGGAGGAAATCAAGGAATATATCAGACAAAGTTTACAGTAACAGATACGCTAAGATATGAATTAGCAGATATGCTAAGATATGAATTTTGTCTATATACTATTCATGCAATCAATGCAGTAAGATGTGTCTAGACTAAGAATGATAAGCATGTAATTTCCGACAAGAAAATGATAAACAAAACTTTTTAACATGCAGACCAGGTTCAAGTCCAGACTTATTAATGTATCCTAACAACTACTAGGCCGAAGTCCATACTCATTAATGCATCCTAACAACTACTAGTTAGACACACTAATGCAAGACCTGGTTCGCTACGACCACCGCTCTGATACCAACTGAAAGGACCCGTTCATATACATTATAAACGATTCACAATAGTTGATTACATCGCGAGGTATTTGACCTCTATATGATACATTTTACAAACATTGCATTCGTTTTTAAAAGACAAACTTTCTTTACATCGAAAGTTGACGGCATGCATACCATTTCATAATACATCCAACTTAAATTTATTTATCCTGTTTTAATCTGTTCCTATTTCCTCCTTCTTCTTTAACACAGATCGACCAAAGATCGAATCCCTACTAAACACTATATACTTGTTGTATTTAGAATCTTAAAACCAAACAGAAACGATCCAAAATTATTATTTGACTCAGTTAATTCGATTAAATAAAAAAAATATTGCTGTAACAGACCATTAAACGTGTTCTTGAACCTCAAATCACATTTGATGTTTTAGCATGTTTTAGACCACGATCATAACATGAAAGTTGTTTCAAATCCCTCCTAGAATCTCTCTGTAACCTTAATTGAACCTAAAACTTCAAACTGAAATCAAATTTTAAGATGAACAAAATTGTTGACTTTTAAAACGTAAACTTTGACTCCAAAATTCTTACTTGGTACTAAAAATTGGGGTTTGAATCTTTCCGGAAAGTTTAAATGAAAGGTTTAGAACAGAACTACATTAATAGATTTTGAACTAAAACATGAATTCGAAGTTTTTGGAAATTGACACAAGAACAAAGTATAACTCTCTATTTTCGGATTAATTATTGATTTGCAGTGATGAATGAAATGTGTCTGAGTGATGTACAAATTATAATACTTATATTCGATCCTAATTTGTTTGTATTGAGGCTGGATTGAGACGTGTAACCATAGCAGACAAGAGGTACGAGCAGTATGTAGCAGATGAAGGAAAAAAAGGTTAAAGCAGATAGCTAAGTCCCACAGAATTTGTACATATTGTGGGTTAAGATCGTTTCCTAACAAGATTACAGACAAAGAGATAAATTTTGATCGTGATGTTAAACAGAATACATATTTTTTTGTATTTATACATATATTTTAGTCGTATTTATATATTTGTATATAGATATATATATATATATATATATATATATATATATATATATATATATATATATATATATATATATATATATATATATATATATATAACTGTATATGTATTTATATATATATCATCGTATTCTGTATATGTATATGTATCTGATTTTTAATCTGCATTAATAAATATATTCGTGTACTAATAATAATATTAGTACTAATAATACTTATATAAATAATAATAATGATAAAATTAATAATAATGATAATGATATCCATAATTCTAATAATAATAATAATAATAAATATATTAATAATAATAGTAAATAAATAAAAAATGATAATTTTAATAAGTTTAATAATAATAATCATAATAAAATGATAATAATAATATTATCAATAATGCTATTAATGATAATAATAATATTAATAATAATATTAATATCTCAACTTATACATATCAATTTCATATATATATCCACATATATATATATATATATATATATATATATATATATATATATATATATATATATATATATACTTTATATTATTAGTAATACTGATATTAATATAAATATTAAGGTTTATTTTAATAATAATAAAAGTAATAATATTAATGTAACAACTATATCCTAACTTGTAATTAAATTAATATATCAACTTTATGTATTACTCCATTAATTATGTAATATTTAATATATTATATAATAGTATATATTAAATATTTTTTTATTTACTCTTTTAAATATATATTTCAATATACACATAATAATTACATACAAAAATCATATATATATGTATTTATATAATTTATTTTGATAACCACTTTATCATTTATATATTATTTTACATTTTTAATTTTAATAATTAAATTGTATATTATAATTTTAACTTATTATATATAATTACACAGATATATATATATATATATATATATATATATATATATATATATATATATATATATATATATATATATCTTATATATATACATATTTATTTACAAACAATTGTTCGTGAATCGTCGGGAATAGTCAAGGTCAAATGATTTCATGAAACAGACAAAAATTTTGAGGTTCAATGTTTATAAACTTTACTTATAGTGTCGAAACCATATAAAGATTAAGTTTAAATTTGGTCAAAAATTTTCGGGTCGTCACAATATTTATATTTATACCTTCCTATTTTATATTTATATTATAATAGTAAGTATGTGATTAATTAATTTGTAATCAATTTAATAATATATATAATATAGATATACAGATATAATATATAGATACAAACATTCTAAAATAACTTTCAATCACAATTTACAAAAAACTTTTGGTTTATATATATGTATAGAAATACATAATAATAATAAACATAAATATGAATAAATAATGACATAATGTAAGACCTGGATTCTGATTCTGCCCAGTCGCGCGCCGCGCGGGGTTATGGCGCGCCGCGCCATATGTCGCTGGCAGACTCCTTTTGTTATTTTAGAGCTTTTAAAAGGGTATTTTGGTCTTTTCGCATTTGAGCCAGATTTGAGGACTTAACCTCATTCACCCATTTCATTTCCTTATTTCTTTTTCCTTTTCTTTCCATTTTCTCTCAAAAACTCAAACACCTCATTTGATTCAAAGGGATTTTTGGAAAGGAAGAAGCGGGTTTTGATCTTTGGCATAGTAGACAAGTTTGTTCTCCTCGTTCTTAGCTACACGGTGATACTAGTGGTAAGCTCTAACTCCGAATTTTGTTTTCATGTTCATCATTCAATTTTGGGGCTTTTGATTGTATGATTCATAAATGGAACCCATTTGGTTGTTAATTGGAAATTAACACCAAGATTTGGGTTTGTAAGTGTTAAAGGCGGGTTTTGGGTTGGTTAATGATTTAACCATGTATAAGACTTGAGAATGGTGTATAATCACTAGTATTAGTGATTATTGATGTTTTGGAGACTTTTAGGGTTCTTGTGGTTGACTAATTTTGACTAGAGTCGAAATTAGGGTTTGTTGATCATTATAACCCGAATGTCGATTCGATGAGGTTTATAAACTTAAAATGGATTAAGTTGAAGTATGAAACCGAGTTAAATACATTTTGGTGTCAAAACTTGTAAATGGTGAGATTTTGACTTTATGGGTCAAAATTAGGGTTTATGGGCGATTTAGAGACCGATAAGTGTTTAACACTTGTGATTGGGTTTAATTGGCATATTAGGACCATTCTCACTTGTGTTAGTGATCATTGGTTAGTTTGGGCACGGTTTGTGCTTGGAAGTGCAATTGGGTCAAAATTGCACTAAGTGTCGAATTGGGTTGGTTTGTAAATCCATTCTAATTGTGTTGTGGTATTTATGATAATGGAATAGGTACATTCCTTCGAAGAGTTGTGGATTATTTCGGAAGCGTTCATCAAGGCGACAAGGTGAGTGTTAATATCCTATGTACATATGTATGTGTAGGATGGGTGCGGGTCGGGTGAAGTGGTTCTCGGTTATAGAGCTCACTTCACATATAGGTGGATTTGATGGACTTTTGTATGAGTCCAATTGGCACGGTTGTGCATTTTGGTTGACCTCCTTTTGGCGAGGTGTACACTTGTGTGTACGTTATCACATGTATTGTGATGTGGTTTTGGATAACCCCGATGTGGTGGACTTTATAATCCCGTGACCGTGGGTTTTGTTATTGAAGAAGTGAATCGCTTGTAGTTCGGATTCACGATGACTCGTGTAGTTCGATCATCTTATTGAGGTAGTAATCTCGTGTGGTTTCGGATTACTAAGGCTCGTGTAGTTCGGCCAACCTCGATGTTGTCTTGTTGAAGATAGTAATCTCGTGTGGTTTCGGATTACTAACGCTCGTGTAGTTCGGCCAATCTTCATTGTGGTGTTTGGTATTTCGGTAATGGGTTAATGGGTTAACCTTATTCGTTTATATATTGTTATATATAGATTGTTGTATTGTTGTGATGTAGCTAACCCTCCGGGTGTAGCTTGTTGGCGTTGTTCACATCGTCGTTGGTGACTTACTTTATGGTTATTGTTACTAGCTTGTTGCTTAGTGATTATACGGTATGCTTAGTTTAGCTTGCCTTTATGTTTGGATGCTCCGGTATGCGGTATTTGATTATTTGTGTGGCGTGTGCATTTTATATATATATATATATATATATATATATATATATATATATATATATATATATATATATATATATGTATGTAGTATGTTATCACTCACTAAGCGTTAGCTTACCCTCTCGTTGTTGACTTTTTATAGATTGCATGGATGCGGTGGCTCGGGTAAGCGGGGATTAGTGGACTTGCGTAGTTACTTTAGAAGGCTCGCTTTTGGATTGATTAGGATTGGGTAGCGTATCCCCAATCGCCATGCTCGGCTTTGTTTTGTATTAAAAGTCTTGTGGTCGAAAACTTGTATTTGTACTTAAAGGGGTAATTTAGGCATATGTGGGCCCGGTGTCGTAAAACCCTTTTTATAAATGGAACGTGTTAGTTTTACATATTTGAACATGTGGTTAAAAGCGTTTTGTCTAATTAGGTCGGGAAGTGGCCAATCTTTTTTGCATTTCAAACTTTTTGGGACAGATCAGTTTGGCGCGCCGCGCGGCCTTATTGCGCGCTGCGCCAGTTGCTGAACGAACAATTTTTTTTGTATTTTGGTATTTTAAGTGGATTGTTCGTGGTTTGGTTTGGGTTGTTACAAGTGGTATCAGAGCATGGTCTAAGGGATTTAGGTGACTTGAGATAGGTGTCTAGTCTTAGACTTTTGTGTGTGCTTAATTTATTGCGGGACTTGTAGGATTACGGGTCGAAATGGGTTTAGTTAGTGCCTTGTTTATAGGTTGACTAACGTTTATATTAGTAATGCAGATATTATTAATATATGATTGTGTTGTGATGATAATTCTCGCGTTATCGCGTAGAATTTCGTTTGTGTTTGTTTATAACACCGAGGGAGACGGTCGTTGTACTAACAAGTCGATACGGCGTGTGTGCGTAATAAGGACTTGCAAACCTTATTACGGGTGCAAATCGTGTCTAGCAAGTGATGTACGACGAGTGTTTAGAAAGATGAGGCGGTGTTGTGTGTGTGGTTTTATACATTCGTGATCTAATCGCTTTGCATTCCTTAGAATGGCGACGGGAAATGGGATCGAGACGAACGACGTGGAGTTTAACGCTAGAGTTGCGACCGCCGTTGCGGAGCAAATGAGTGCGTTTCGAGAAGAAATGGATAGGAAGTATTCCGAACTTCAAGGTAGTAGTGGAATGGAGCGTTGTCTTAAGAACTTCATGAGGACTAAACCCCCGATGTACGACGGAAAACCGGATCCTTTGATAAGCACAACTTGGATCTCGGATGTCAAAGGTTGTTTTCGTACTATTGAATGCCCTCCTGAGAAGAGTACAAGACTCGCTACGAGCTTGTTGCGGTGTAGGGCAAAGGATTGGTTGGATGGTAAGATTGATCTTGTCGGTGGTGAACCGTTTATGGCGTTATCATGGGACGAGTTTAAGAAGGAATTCTTCGAGGAGTTCCGAACTTCAGCCGATTTGTCGGAAATGCATAATGAGTTGCGAATTTTGCAACAGGGTTCTATGGATTTGAATACTCTCAAGACGACCTTTATGTCGAAGGCTCGTTTTTGCCCAGAGTATTTGGGGAATGATCATTTGTTGATGCAAGATTTCTATCGGACCTTGAATGATGACTTGAAGAGTAAAATTAGTCGGGGTCAAGCGAAATTGTTTGCGGAATTATTTGACTTGGCTAGAGGTTTCGAGTCGTATTCACGATCGAATAGGTGTGAACCTTCAAGTGAGAGAAGAGTTGTTTCGTATGGTGCTCCAAGTAAGAGGACTAAGGGTCCGAGCGTGAGCACGGGTGGTACGCGAACGAGTATATTGGATTCTAGTGCGCCTAGATGTTACAATTGTGGCGTGAGGGGTCACAAGTCTTGGGAATGTTCGGTACCAAAGAGTGATGGCATGGTGTGCTTCAATTGCCGAGAAGAAGGACATCGTAAGTCGGAATGTCCCAAGTTAGCGGGGACGGGTGCGGCAAGGAGACGTTAAGGTACGTTTCATTTTAAATAAATATGTCCTTTGATTATTTATTATGCGCCGTTGAGTTTGAGTTTATTAAATGCATTGTGTTGTGCATGTTGTTGTTATGGGTGATGTTATGCGAGGTGTATATAAAATAGCTTAAATTTTAGAAGGAAATACTATTAAATACGATACAATTTTACACAAGATATTTATTTATTTATAGAATGGATATACTTAAACCTTGCTACAACACTTATAGGCAGTGTACCTAATCGTACAGTAGTGTAGTTTTTAGTAAGTCCGGTTCGTTCCACATGGAAAATCTTTAAACAAAGCTTAACGCTATATTAGTTTACTTTTATAAAAATACAAATATATATATATAAGTAATATTATTATTATAAAGGGGGGTTTTTACCATTTAATGACCGGTTTGTCGATTTTAAAACTTTAGTCGCAGTTAAAACCAAATGTAAAATATTAAAAATAAATACAAGACTTAAATTAAAGCGTAAAGTAAATAACGATAATGAAATTGCGATAAATAAAAGTGCGATAAAATAAACTTGCGATAATTAAAAAGTACGAAAATTAAATTGCAATTAAATACAATAACAATAAATAAAATGCGATAATTAGAAGTGCAATTAAATATAAAATAAAGGAAATAAAATATGAAATAAAAGAATTATGCTTATTTAAACTTCCGTAATCATGATGTTTGACGTGTTGATTTTAGTTTTTTGCCCATGGGTTAATTGTTCTTTGTCCTGGATTATTTAATATGTCCGTCTGGTTTTTGTCCATAACAGTCCATCAGTCATAAATATAAAGTGCGAGTGTCCTCGTCAAATTATTCTTATACCCGAAGTTAAATATTCCAACTAATTGGGGACTTAAACTGTAACAAGATTTTAATACTTTGTTTAATAATTACACCAGGATGTCGACTGAGTGTAACCCAAGGTTTTAATATTTTGTTATCAATTATACCAAGTGTCCTTGTACATAATTTCACCCCTGTTTTAATTATTCTAGTGGCTATTAATCCATTCCCGTGTCCGGTAAAATGAACGATTATTGTACATATAAATATCCCGCCCAACGTGTCCGATCGAGTGTATATGGTAATTTATAGGGACGCCCAATTGTAAATCTTTATATTAACATTAACAAACTATCATTTAGTTAAACAATTATAAAGCCCATTAATAGCCCATAGTCTAATTTCCACAAGTGTCGTTCTTTTGTCCAAACCCCAATTATGGTACAAAGCCCAATTACCCAATTTTAGTAATTAGCCCAACATCATGATTACTTCGGATTAAATAAGCATAATAATAACTTAGCTACGAGACATTAAATTAAAAAGGTTGAACATAACTTACAATGATTAAAAATAGCGTAGCGTTACACGGACAAAATTTTGACTTACACCCTTGCAACATTCGCTAACATACCCTTATTATTAGGATTAAAATTAAAATTAAAATTAAAATTAAAATATAAATTATAAATATAACGTATATAGATGGATGGATATATTGGATGAAAAATTGATCAGAATTCGTTGGGCTTTATAGGGAGTTTCAGTTTTTGGGGCTCCGTGACTCGCGGCCCATTCCTTCTTCAAACTCCGCGAGTCGCGGAGATCGTTTTTACAGCTCACCCACATTTGGCTCTTTGTTTGCCGACGATTTATTTTATAAATATAATATATATATAATTAATATAATTAATTATATATTATATTATATTTATATACATAGTTAACTTGTAATTTTTAGTCCGTTGCGTCGAGCGTTGAGAGTTGACTCTGGTCCCGGTTCCGGATTTTCGAACGTCCTTGCTTGTACTTTGCGTTTTGAATCTTGTACTCTTGTAATTTCGAGACGTTTCTTATCAATAATTGGAACCTCTTTGATTGTATTTTGTACTTTTGAGTTTTTTTGGTCGTTTGCGTCTTCAATTCGTCGAATCTGTCTTTTGTCTTCACCTTTTAATATTTAAACGAATATTACTTGTAAATAGAACAATTGCAACTAAAAGCTTGTCTTTCTTGAAGAATAATGCTATGAAATATATGTTCGTTTTTAGCATTATCAAATATTTCCACACTTGAGCGTTGCTTGTCCTCAAGCAATATCGTCTTGAAATACTAGAATCACTTCTTTATTCTTCACACTTTGTACATCAGTGACTTCTATACGGCGGTATAAACAATGGTAGTAACGATATGGTTTACAGTCCCACATGACTATAAAAATTTAGATCCATTAAGGAAATTGGATCTTTATGAAAACATTTGATCTTTTGAAAATTAAATCTAGTTTTTACCCTAGATAAGTTTTCCGGAATAACCCTTTACCGGTGTTTGCAAATTATTTTTGTGGGTTTGGTGGGTTTCAGATTTGAAAATTTTAGCTCAAAACTTGCAGTTTTGTGTCACCCACTTGCTAACCTTGTATTAGGAAAGTAACACGTCCAGTTTACTTGTCCCGTATATTACCTTTCGGTAAACTACCGTCCGGTTGTAAAGGAAAGCGTTGAACAAGCAACTGTTAAGGCAATGTCCCCTGACATGCTTTTAATTATGGTCTATAACGTGTCGGACGCAATTACTATCCTTTGTAGGAGCAATAGTAAAGCTCACCCTTATAATTTTCCGGCCTGGCACAAGGTCCTGTCTTCGACCATGCTATACAACCACCGTTCTTACGGTTGACACCCGATTTGGTTTAGGTAACCTAATGACTTCCAGGTGAATTCCTAGGATTTTACGTTCAATGGTAATGAACGCATTGAAAATGGGTTTTTAGAAAACAAATCGGTTTGTAATTTTATCAAAATATTTTCTCATTCAAGCTCCAGTTTAGATATCATTGAATTCCATGAGTTTGAATTCTCAATCTTTAAGGTCAATCTCTAGGATTGAGTAATATCAGGCTTAAAAGCTGATTTTTAATCTTTAAGGAGATTATCCTTTCTGGGGATCTGATTCATTAGTCTTATCTAGCTAATTTGCACGGTGCCCTCCCCATTTTACAAGACAGATCCTCTCATGGTTAGGATAAGTCTGACCACTTGGCGACCCTGTTTAATGCTGAGGTTCGTGGATTTCCTGCTGATTTTAGTGATGACTTTTCTAGATTTTTCGTCAACCTACAGCTGGTCTGGACGACAACTTCCTGACCTAAAGCAAGAAGCGCGTGTCTTTTTCGGAAGACTTTACTTCCTTTTAATGATGGAATTGATTCATCGTGTAGATCCATCTCTTCTTTTCTTTCATCGGGTAAAACAGTTTAGTTTAGTCCAAAGCAAAAGTATTTTCAGTTATTTGTTACAGATATATGTGACATATGTTTAAGATAACTTGGTAAATTTTCCCACACTTGGCTTTTATTTTCCTTTTTATTGTCCTCTATTCCATTTTAAATGGATTTTAACATTTTGGTTTGTTTCTCAATTTATGTCCTTTCCGAGGTAACAATAATTTCGGTGTTAAAACCTAGTTTTATCGTTCATAATATGTATAAACATGATTTTGAGTTCATTTAATTGAAAATTTTGAAAAATTTTACTAGAATTGGGTAGTCAGTATATAAGACTAGGGCTGTTCTTTATTATCAGAGAGCACTAGATTCTAATACAACTATTGCTTTACTAGTATTTTTAATGGTAACCCAGTGTTTAAGATAAAAATTTTAAAATCCGAAAGAATTTAACCCCTTCCCACACTTAAGATCTTGCAATGCCCTCATTTGCAAGAAATCAGTAACAATTTAAATTATTGAGGGTGATTTGTGTGAAAATGATTAAATTTTACCAAAGTTTCCAAACATATTTGTGTTTGCTTGCTGAATGATAAATGGTGCATATCATTTGTTCATTCCGTCTTGTTGTTATTTCACATATATTTTGCATCTTGTCGTCAAAATTAGTTGCTTTTGCTGAACTTAATGCCAGTCTTTGAAAATGCGTTGTTTTACCCTGTTGTGTACATAAGATAAACTGCATTCATATATACATATTTTTGAAGTTTGGTATATTATCCCACATTCAAAAATTATTGAAATCTAAGAATAAAAGTTAGAAAATTATAAAAACTATTACAATATTAACATAAGTATTAAACGTATCAACATTACAAATTACAAAATAAATAAAACTAAGTAGACTAGGGATAATACTGATACCAATAGGGGTTCCATGCATAACCATAGGTGCTATAAAATGCTTCGGCTGGGTTATACGTAGGATACGGTGGTTGAATCTCTATAGACCAGGGAGGGAATATGGGCGATGGAGTAGGAATATAGTTTCTACCTATATGTTGGCAATAAGCTATGATTTGATTTTGATGAACTTGCCAATCTTCAAATGCTCTATGTCTAGCATTTTCATACTCTTGTGAAGCTATAAACCTTTGCATTTCTGCCATTTCATTTCCCCCTCCTACATTACCTTGCTGTTGGTTTCTCTCAACCTGTGGATGTCTACCATGGTATTGTACTGCGGCATTATTTCGCCTCTTCAAAACTTTCGCACCATGGTATACATTTAAACCTATTGTATCGCGGGGTTCTGGTTCTTCGATTAGTAATCCCCCCCAACTTATATCCACACCGAGATATTCAGCAATCAAAGTAATAAATATACCACCTCCTATTATGCTATGCGGTCTCATTCCCCTAACCATAGCTGATAAATAATAACCCACACAATAAGGTATACTTACAGCGCTTTGTGGGTCTCGAATACACATATGGTAAAACAAATCATCTTCATTTACCTTTTCCTTGTTCTTACCTCTTTGTGTAATCGAATTAGCTAAAAACCTATGAATTACTCTTAATTCAGCTCTATCTATATCCAAATAAGAGTAATTTCCCCCTTTAAATCGGTGATGGCTAGTCATTTGACTCCATACACCATGCGTATCAAAATTTTCGTCTATCTTTCTACCATTTAGTATCAACCCTCTACAATCGGCAGATGCTAACTCCTCAGGCGTATATATACGTAAAGCCTGAGCTATGTCTAGTAAAGACATGTGGCGCATCGAACCTCCTAACAAAAATCTAATAAAAGATCGATCGGTTAAACTAGCTACCCGATTATTTAATTCTATACTACACAACAATTCTTCACACCATACTTTATATACAGGTCTACGCATGGTGAATAAACGTACCCAGTCGTTAAAAGTAGAATTACCATACCTCTGTGCAAGTAATTCCCTAATTAGCCCGGCCAATTCTACAGCTTCTAATGGTCCCCATTCTATGACCCTAGGTACCTCAACAACTTTAGAATGAAGAGTATGCAAATCCCTTTGGTATTTTGGATAATCTATCCAAAGTCTGTCAAATCTCAGGTTCGGGTGCAAATCTTCCAAGTGCATATCAGAAAATGTCATGACTGGATGAGGTATATCTTGTTTGTAGTAGTTATCCACCTCCTGTTGTTCCGCATTTTCAGCAGGAGCATTGCGAGCTTGGGATGAAGATTCACCCCTTTCAGTCTGCAAAACACATCAAACACAATTTTTGTGCATCCAAATATGCATTAATGTCAGCAAAATCATCAATCAAAATAATTACAATGACATGATCAATTTATATCAAACTTAAGCTCATTTTCATATTTTCATCAAATCTACACTTTTTCAAATAAGCATATACGAAAATGTTCGCCAAGTTCATAAGCATTCAACTCAAATAACATGTCAAAATAATCATTACTAGCAATTAAACAAGTTTCAAATGGCATTATCTCTCAAAAATCAAGTTCATGAATTTTAGACTTGAAAAAGTCCACTTTAATTCTCAAAATCATGTTTAGGCTCAAAGTTTGGATCATTTAACTACCTAAACATGTTACACTACTTAATTTAGCAACAATTCATGAAAAAAATCGGCCATAACCTGTTTATATCAAAAAGCCCCAAATTTGCTCAAGAACACAAACCCTAGATTACTCAAAATTTGAAGTTTAAGGCTTCTAATCATGTTAAATAGCATCAATCTAGGTTATACAAGCATAATACATAAACAATTTAAGCATAATTACACTAAAAAGCATCAAAATCAAATTGGGTATAAAATTGCTCAAGAACACTAATTTTGGGATTAAATGGTGTTTAGGTGTAGAAATTTACCGTTTTTCTTGAGTAATTCCTTGATAGCATCCTTCTCAACATGATTTTAGTAAAAGATTTGCTGATTAACGGTCAAAAATTGTGAATTTGGGAGTGTTTTTTCGGGTTTTTTCGGCTGTGTTTCGCAGTATTTGTGGTGTGGGGATGTTCAACTGATCAGTTTTTGCGTTTTTATTTTTTTCTGAGTTTTGGTCCCTCCGCGAGTCGCGGTGTTTGAACCTTCAAACTCCGCGAGTCGCGGAGTTTGTTTTTTTTTTTTTAAACATCTTATACTAATTAAAACAATTAAGTAATTAATTTTAAAATTTTGTTTCCCTTGTTATTTAGGACGAGGTCGTTTCGGATCGATGTCCTAGTCCGTCTCTCGACAAAATTTTAAAATTTGTCTTTTTGTAGCGATTGTTTTAAAAGCTTAGATTTTTTTAGTTTTTTTTTTATGTTTTTGGCATACTTTAATTCAATAAGATTAAAATAATGATAATAAAAGTTTTCGTCCCTCCCTCGGGTAAAGCAATTTCGGTTCAACGACCTAGTCTTCAACTTACGACGAATTTTAAAAATCATATTTTTAACTTAATGAGATAAAGTAAATTTTTGTTTTTAAATTCACACCAAACTTAAAATATAAAATTTAAAATTAATATTAAAAATTCACACCAAACTTAAAATTTAAAATGCATAAAAATAAAATTCATATTTTAAAAATTAAAAATTCACACCAAACTTAATTTAAAAATTCATATTATAAATTCACACCAAACTTATATTAATTTTTCAAATATTTACAATTTTAAATATATTGATTTTATAAAGTTTACAATATTAATTTAAGATTTATATATTAATTTTAAAAACATGGTAAAAATAAAATTAAAAATCTTTTTGGCTTTTTATCCCACTTTAATCAATCAAATATTATTAAAAATATACACCCCTCTTTTCGGTAAAGTAATTTCGGTTCCAAAACCTAATTTAACTCATGACGAATTTTTGAAATATTTTGGGTTGATTTGATTAAAGATATTTATACCTTAAGAATAAACGTTAAATTTCGCAGTGATGTAATAAATTTTTGAATGATATCAATAATTTCGGTCGCCAAACCTAATTTTATTTAATACCAATTTAATACTTTATAGCGAACAAATTAGCGTTTATTATCAAAAGGTTAAAAATAAAAATAAAAATAAAAAACTGTACAGACTTACCTGTGAGATAGTATTCTTAGTTATATGATCTATCCCATTCATAAGATAGTCGGTTTAATTGGTTTTCCATGGCTACATAGGCGTAACCTCGAGCATTCAGTGTTTTTTCTTCTAAACATATGAACGGTCCGTCTCTGCATAAAGTAACAAATTCGGTGTTTGAATAGGTTTGATTATTTGAACATTTACCTCCATGTGACCATTTTCCGCATTTGTGACATCTTTTAAGGTGTCGTGCTCTTCTTTTCGCTGCGGATTTTGATTTTCCTTTACCAAATTGTGACTTATTATCTTCGCATCTGGATTCTTTTCTTACTCCGTCCAATCTTTCTCTGATTACTGATACTATTTCACTCGGAAGTGTGTCATTATTACGTTTAGTGATCAAAGCGTGTAGCATTAGACCATGGTTTAGTTCACAGGCAGTCTTCATTTCGTAAAAACCTAAAAAAAATAAAAATTCATAATGGGGGGAGAAGACTAGTTCTTTAGGGTCTGCTAGGGAAAGACCATTCGAGTTCCATTTTCGAGAACTACACGAAAACAGACAATCTAACTCTAACAGAAATACATATTATCCTTTAAAGACTTGATTCTCCCCACACTTAGTTAGTTGTGGTATCGAAATTGTGATTAACTTCATTGTCAACTTTCATCGGACTATGTGTGTAATGTTTAACTCTGTGACCATTAACTTTAAATTCAATTCCATTTGAATTTATTAATTCTATCGTTCCGTATGGGAAAACTCTTTTGACTATGAATGGTCCAGACCATCTTGATTTCAATTTTCCAGGAAATAGCTTGAATCGTGAATTGAAAAGAAGAACTCTGTCTCCTTCTTTAAATTCTTTTGAACTTCTGATTCTTTTATCATGCCATTTCTTCGTTCTTTCTTTATAGATTAATGAATTTTCGTATGCTTCATGTCTTAATTCTTCTAATTCGTTTAGTTGACTTAATCGTAGACGTCCGGCTTCATGCAAATCAAGATTACATGTCTTCAAAGCCCAAAATTCTTTGTGTTCAATTTCTATTGGAAGATGACATGCTTTTCCATAAACAAGTCTAAAAGGTGTGGTTCCAATTGGAGTTTTATAGGCTGTTCTAAAAGCCCAGAGTGCATCCTCCAATTTAATGGACCATTCCTTCGGATTTGATCCTACGGTTTTCTCTAGAATACGTTTTAAAGCTCGGTTGGTATTTTCAACTTGTCCACTTGTTTGTGGATGATATGCTGTGGAGATTTTATGAGTTACTCCATATCTTTTAAGAACTTTCTCAAGTTGATTATTACAGAAATGAGTACCCCGATCACTTATTAAAGCTTTCGGTGTTCCAAACCTTGCAAAAAGACGTTTTAAAAAGTTGACTACAACTCGTGCATCGTTAGTTGGGAGAGCTTGTGCTTCTGCCCATTTAGATACATAATCAATGGCAACGAGAATATATAGATTATTATGAGATTTTGGAAATGGACCCATAAAGTCAATACCCCAAATGTCAAATACTTCGCATACTTGAATGACATTTTGTGGCATTTCATCACGTTGACTTATTTTTCCGGCCCTTTGACAAGCATCACAGGATTTGCAAAGAAGGTGTGCGTCTTTGTAAATTGTAGGCCAATAGAATCCAGCTTCATAAACTTTTCTTGCTGTTAATTGAGGCCCATAATGCCCTCCTGTTGGTCCTGTGTGACAATAGTTTAATATTTTACTGGCTTCATCTCCGAATACACATCGGCGTATTATTCCATCTGGACAACTTTTAAACAAATGTGGATCTTCCTAGAAATAGTGTTTTATATCACTGAAGAATTTCTTTCGTTTTTGGTACGATAATCCTTTTTCAAGGAATCCACATACTAAGTAGTTTGCATAGTCTGCAAACCATGGTATTTCATTATAATCTATCTTCAATAGATATTCATCAGGAAAGTTGTCTTGTATGGCCGATTCATTTAGAACTTCTAACTCGGGATTTTCAAGACGAGAAAGATGATCAGAGGCGAGATTTTCTGCTCCTTTTTTATCTCGGATTTCAATATCGAACTCTTGTAAGAGTAAGATCCAACGAATTAATCGTGGTTTAGCATCTTGTTTCGAAAATAGGTATCTAAGAACAGAATGGTCGGTATAGACCACCGTTTTTGCTAGAACGAGATATGATCGAAATTTGTCAAAAGCAAAGACAATAGCAAGGATTTCTTTTTCAGTAGTTGTATAGTTCGTTTGTGCTCCTTGTAACGTCTTACTAGCATAATATATAGGTTGAAATCGTTTTTCAATCCTTTGTCCTAAAACGGCTCCCATTGCAAAATCACTTGCATCGCACATTAGTTCAAATGGTAGATTCCAATTTGGTGTTATCATGATCGGCGCATTAGTGAGTTTCTCTTTAAGAATATTAAAAGATTTGATACATTCATCTGAAAAGATGAATGGAGCATCCTTTTCTAGGAGTTTATTCATAGGAGTGGCAATTTTAGAAAAATCTTTTATGAAACGTCGGTAAAAACCGGCATGCCCTAGAAAACTCCTAACTCCTCTAACATTGGTGGGATGTGGAAGTTTAGCAATTACATCTACTTTAGCTCTATCCACTTCAATTCCTTCTTTTGAAATTTTATGACCAAGAACGATGCCTTCTTTAACCATGAAATGGCATTTCTCCCAATTAAGTACTAGATTTGATTGTTCGCATCTAATAAGCATTCGTTCAAGATTAACTAGACATGATTCAAATGTATCACCGAAGACTGAAAAGTCATCCATGAAAACTTTCATGCATTCTTCTATCATGTCGTGAAAAATTGCCATCATACACCTTTGAAAGGTTGCAGGGACGTTGCAAAGTCCAAATGGCATGCGTTTGTAAGCAAAAGTACCATAAGGGCACGTGAATGTGGTTTTCTCTTGATCTTCGGGTGCTATTGGAATTAGAAAATATCCGGAAAATCCATCTAGAAAACAATAGTAACTATTTCCGGCTAATCTTTCCAACATTTGATCAATGAAAGGTAAGGGAAAGTGATCTTTTCTGGTGGCGTCATTTAATTTTCTATAATCCATCCTGTTACAGTCCTAGTAGGAATAAGCTCATTTTTTTCATTTGTAATGACAGTCATGCCACCCTTCTTAGGCACGCATTGAACTGGGCTTACCCATGGACTATCAGAAATTGGATATATTAAACCTGCATCTAGCAGTTTAATAATCTCTTTCTTAACTACATCTTGCATATTAGGATTTAGTCTTCGTTGGCGTTGCACATACGTTTTATGACCTTCTTCCATAAGGATTTTATGTGTGCAATACGAAGGACTTATTCCTTTAATATCATGAATCTTCCATGCAATGGCTGGTTTATGAGCTTTCAACACAAAAATGAGTTGTGATTTCTCATTTTCAGTAAGAGAAGACGATATTATTACAGGTAATTCAGATTCACCATGTAAATAAGCGTATTCCAAATGGTTTGGAAGTGGCTTTAACTCTAATTTCGGAGGTTCTTCTATCGATGATTTATATCGATATTTGTCTTCTTCTTTTAACATTTGAATTTCTTCTGTTGTTGGTTCATATCCATTAGCTATAAGTGTAGCTAACATTTCAGCTTCATCAATTTGTTCAGTTCCTTCTCCTAAAGAACATTCTCCTGTTCCTTGTAATTCTGGAAATTCTTCTAACAATTCTGCATGTGCATCTATAGTTTGAATATAATAACATGTATCATCTGCAGATTGCGGTTGTTGCATTACTCTATCAACTGAAAAGGTAACACTCTCATCCTCTATACTTAGGGTCAATTTCTTACCAAACACGTCTATCATTGCTTTAGCTGTGTTTAAGAATGGTCTTCCTAATATGAGAGGAACTTGAGAATCTTCTTCCATGTCCAGAACAACAAAATCTGCTGGAAATACTAAAGTACCAACTTTAACTAGCATGTTCTCCATTATCCCTCTAGGATATTTTATTGATCGATCGGCTAGTTGTATGCTTATTCTTGTTGGTTTCAATTCTCCAAGGTCTAGTTTAGCGTATAGTGAATACGGCATTAAATTTATACTAGCACCTAAGTCTGCCAATGCTTCTATTGAACTAAGACTACCCAGAAAACATGGAATTGTGAAACTTCCTGGATCAGATAATTTTTCTGGTATCTTATTCAACAGCACTGCTGAACAATTAGCATTCATGGTAACAGCCGAGAGTTCTTCCATTTTCTTTCTATTTGAGATTAGATCTTTCAAGAATTTAGCATATCTAGGCATTCCTGAAATCACATCAATGAAAGGAAGATTTACATTTATCTGTTTCATATCCAAGAATTTGGATTGCTCGGCTTCAAGTTTCTCTTTCTTCATTTTACTCGGGTAAGGAAGTGGTGGTTGGTATGGTTTAACATAAGGTTTATCCTTAACTGTGTTATCTTCATTAACCTTTTCAACTACCGGTTCTTTTTCCTTATCTTGATCAGGTTGTGGTTCTTGTGGAGTAGGAATAGCTTCATCAGAAGTTACAGGTATTTCAGGTGGTTTAAGTGTTGTACCACTTCTTGTGGTAATGGCTTTAGCTGTTTCATTCCGGGGGTTAGCATTTGTATCACTAGGTAAACTTCCCGGTTTTCTTTCACCTATTAACCTTGCTAGGTTACTTACTTCTTGTTCCAGATTTTGAATAGAAGCTTGTTGATTTCTAAATGCTTGAGCATTTTGTTCATTAGTTTGTTTTTGAGATGTGAAAAACTGCGTTTGAGTTTCAACTAGCTTCGTCATCATATCTTCTAAATTCGGCTTTTTATCATCGGTTTGTTGTGGTGGTTTGTTTTGAAAATTAGGTCTTTGCTGATTGTAATTATTGTTGGACACTTGTTGATTGCTAGGACCTTGTTGGTTGTTGTATGGAATATTTCGGTTATAATTCTGGTTTTGATTGTAAATCGGTCTTGGCGGTTGATAATTATTCTGATAATTATTTCCAGGCCTTTGGTTTATGTATGAAATATTCTCTCTTTGTTCCATTGTTAATTCAATACTGAGACAATCTTTTGTCAAATGTGGTCCTCCACACTGCTCACAACTAATTCGTATTGAGTGAATATCTTTAGTCATCTTTTCCATTTGTCTCTCGACACCATCTATCTTTACGGAAATGGAATCTAAGTCATGGCTAGAATCGGCTCTAGCTGCTTTAGATGATCTAACGATATCTTTTTCTTGGTACCACTCATGTGAGTGGGAAGCAGTGTTATCAATAATTTTATAAGCATCAGTTTCGGTTTTCTTCATAATGGAACCACCAGCTGCTATATCTATGTCTTTCCTTGTAGTGATGTCGCATCCTTGGTAGAATATTTGTACTATTTGACAGGTGTCTAAACCATGTTGCGCACATCCTCTCAACAACTTTCCAAATCTAGTCCAAGCCTCATATAGAGTTTCATTTGGCTTTTGTGTGAACGTAACAATTTCTCCTTGAAGTCTTACGGCTTTAGATGCAGGAAAGAATTGTTTAAGAAAATTTTCAACTAAAACGTCCCATGTATCAATCGCCCCTTCAGGTAACGATTCCAACCAATCTTTGGCTTCTCCCTTTAAAGTCCAGGGAAATAACATGAGATATATCTGTTCATCCTCAACTTCTCTTATTTTAAATAGAGTGCAGATCCTATTAAAGGTACGAAGATGTTCATTTGGATCTTCCTTTGGTGCACCACTAAATTGGCATTAATTAGTCACCATGTGTAGAATTTGTCCTTTGATTTCATAATCTGGTGCATTAATGTCTGGATGAGTAATTGCGTGACCTTGGCCAGTGCGTTTAGCTCTCATTCGGTCTTCCATACTTAATGGTTCCGTTACTTCCATAATTGAATTTGTTGAATCGGAATCACTAGAGGATTCTGATTTAATGGTTCGTTCCTCAACAATCTCTGTTTGAATGATTGGTGGTTCCGGAGGAAAGTTTAGTGGTTCAGGATCTACGAATCGTCCCTGAATATTCTCCGGATTCTCAATTGTGAGGTCGGATTCAAAAAATGGATTATCAACGGCGACAATATTAGTTAGATGTCTTGATCTAGTTACAGGTGGTGAACGTACAAAAGGTGATGAACGTCTTGCTCGGTGCATTCACTGAATATCCTATTAGTTTTTAAAAGGAAAGAAAAATTATAATAAGTTATCCAATTAATAGACTTTTCTGATTTTGCCCACGTTTCGAATAGCCAAAAGATGCAGCAGAGGGGCAGGATTCGTTTGGTCTCAATATAATTGAGGACTGTTTGGCTCCAATAACCCGGTCCACGTACAAATCCAACTATTACTACGAACCAGAAAATTTTGATGTCTATCAATTTAACCACTTAAAATAAATTTTCGTAATTTTAAGAAATTTAGATAAGAAGTAGAATAAAAACTCTATGTCCTAAAAACTAGAATGACGAGAAATAAGAAAGAAAAAGAGTTCGTCGAAAAAGGTCGAAAAAGAAAAATGGTTGAAAAATAAAAGGCGTCGAAAAATAAGAAATAAAAAGAGTGACTTATAAAACTTTAAAACACTTGCCTAACCCAACCTTATTACTACCACTAACTTAAAATTGTAATCGCAAATTGAGATTACTAATTGGAATGATAATTGATACATAGGTAAAAGGTTTCTAAAAATATTAAAGCTTACAGGAAAAACAAAATCCCAAATGGAAATAACTTAAAAAGAAACTAAAACTTAAAAAGGCGTCGCAAAATTCTAAAGCACCTAAATCTTAGTCTAAAGAAAAAGCACTTAAGGAATTCTACGGCAAAGCCTAAAAATCTAGAAGTAAAAATAACTATGGCAAAAACTATGAATTAAAACTAAATACGAGCGAAAAATACAAAAGTTACGCTAAAACAATTAAAAAGGGACAAAATATAAAAATATACAAAAAGTTGTAAAAATTACAATTTTTATAAAAATATTATTTTTATATTATTTATTTTATAAAACTATTAATTTTACAATTTAATTAACTAAATAAACTAAATATACAAAATAATAATAAAAACTAAAAACTAATTAAAAACTATAAACCTAATTAGGGTTTTAATTAAAAATTAATAATAATAATTACTCCGTAATAAATGCTGATTAGGGTTCTGTCAGGCGCGTCAGAGAGAACTCCGCGAGTTGCGGTATTCCAAGCAGCAAACTCCGCGAGTCGTGGGGTTCCAAATTTCAACTCAGGTACAGTTTAAAATTCGACGCGTTTTTTTTTTATTTTTTTTTATTTTTTCTGTTTTCTGCTTTAAAATCTAAAATATTTATATAATAAAAACTTATATTTTAAAACTAAAATAAAAATAGAAAAAATATCTTAAAAATAGATTTATATATGTTTTTTTTTCGTTTTTATTTTTATGTTTTAAATAAAAACAAAATACTTAAATAAAACTTATATTTTAATAAAATAAAAATAAAGAAACTTTATAAAACTTAAATATTTAACAAAATCTTAAAAATATATAAATTTTTGTTTTTCTTTTTATATTTTCGAATATTTAAAACGTATTTTTACAAAAGTGAATTTTAATAAAAGTAAACTAAAAATAAAAATCTTTTTTTTTATGTAGCGTTGCGCTTCCGGCTTTTAAGCTAGATTGTCCCCGGCAGCGGCGCCAAAAATAACTTGATAGTTTGAGCAGAGGTGTATATAAAATAGCTTAAATTTTAGAAGGAAATACTATTAAATACGATACAATTTTACACAAGATATTTATTTATTTATAGAATGGATATACTTAAACCTTGCTACAACACTTATAGGCAGTGTACCTAATCCTACAGTAGTGTAGTTTTTAGTAAGTCCGGTTCGTTCCACAGGGAAAATCTTTAAACAAAGCTTAACGCTATATTAGTTTACTTTTATAAAAATACAAATATATATATATAAGTAATATTATTATTATAAAGGGGGGTTTTTACCATTTAATGACCGGTTTATCGATTTTAAAACTTTAGTCGCAGTTAAAACCAAATGTAAAATATTAAAAATAAATACAAGACTTAAATTAAAGCGTAAAGTAAATAACGATAATGAAATTGCGATAAATAAAAGTGCGATAAAATAAACTAGCGATAATTAAAAAGTACGAAAATTAAATTGCAATTAAATACAATAACAATAAATAAAATGCGATAATTAGAAGTGCAATTAAATATAAAATAAAGGAAATAAAATATGAAATAAAAGAATTATGCTTATTTAAACTTCCGTAATCATGATGTTTGACGTGTTGATTTTAGTTTTATGCCCATGGGTTAATTGTTCCTTGTCCTGGATTATTTAATATGTCCGTCTGGTTTTTGTCCATAACAGTCCATCAGTCATAAATATAAAGTGCGAGTGTCCTCGTCAAATTATTCTTATACCCGAAGTTAAATATTCCAACTAATTGGGGACTTAAACTGTAACAAGATTTTAATACTTTGTTTAATAATTACACCAGGATGTCGACTGAGTGTAACCCAAGGTTTTAATATTTTGTTATCAATTATACCAAGTGTCCTTGTACATAATTTCACCCCTGTTTTAATTATTCTAGTGGCTATTAATCCATTCCCGTGTCCGGTAAAATGAACGATTATTCGTACATATAAATACCCCGCCCATCGTGTCCGATCGAGTGTATATGGTAATTTATAGGGACGCCCAATTGTAAATCTTTATATTAACATTAACAAACTATCATTTAGTTAAACAAGTATAAAGCCCATTAATAGCCCATAGTCTAATTTCCACAAGTGTCGTTCTTTTGTCCAAACCCCAATTATGGTACAAAGCCCAATTACCCAATTTTAGTAATTAGCCCAACATCATGATTACTTCGGATTAAATAAGCATAATAATAACTTAGCTACGAGACATTAAATTAAAAAGGTTGAACATTACTTACAATGATTAAAAATAGCGTAGCGTTACACGGACAAAATTTCGACTTACAACCTTACAACATTCGCTAACATACCCTTATTATTAGGATTAAAATTAAAATTAAAATTAAAATATAAATTATAAATATAACGTATATAGATGGATGGATATATTGGATGAAAAATTGATTAGAATTCGTTGGGCTTTATAGGGAGTTTCAGTTTTTGGGGCTCCGCGACTCGCGGCCCATTCCTTCTTCAAACTCCGCGAGTCGCGGAGATCGTTTTTACAGCTCACCCACATTTGGCTCTTTGTTTGCCGACGATTTATTTTATAAATATAATATATATATATATATATAATTAATATAATTAATTATATATTATATTATATTTATATACATAGTTAACTTGTAATTTTTAGTCCGCTGCGTTGAGCGTTGAGAGTTGACTCTGGTCCCGGTTCCGGATTTTTGAACGTCCTTGCGTACAATTTAATATCTTGTACTTTGCGTTTTGAATCTTGTACTCTTGTAATTTCGGGACGTTTCTTATCAATAATTGGAACCTCTTTGATTGTATTTTGTACTTTTGAGTTTTTTTGGTCGTTTGCGTCTTCAATTCGTCGAATCTGTCTTTTGTCTTCACCTTTTAATATTTAAACGAATATTACTTGTAAATAGAACAATTGCAACTAAAAGCTTGTCTTTCTTGGGGAATAATGCTATGAAATATATGTTCGTTTTTAGCATTATCAATGGGTGACGTTCCTAATGGAAGTACCCTATGGTGACGTTTGATTGTCGGGCGAAGGGCGTAAAACTTGGTGCAACCAAGCATTCCTTAGTATTTGAGAAATGTTTCTACCGAGCCATGGAAATGGGTTTTGGTTGTAGTGACCCGAACTTTTCCATGTTTATATATATTAATTGAGATTGATATTTACATGATTAAATGTTTCCAACATGTTAAGCAATAAAACTTGTTAAGACTTGATTAATTGAAATATGTTTCATATAGACAATTGACCACCCAAGTTGACCGGTGATTCACGAACGTTAAAACTTGTAAAAACTATATGATGACATATATATGGATATATATATATATATAGTTAACATGATACTATGATAAGTAAACATATCATTAAGTATATTAACAATGAACTACATATGTCAAAACAAGACTACTAACTTAATGATTTTTAAACGAGACATATATGTAACGATTATCGTTGTAAATACATTTAATGTATATATATCATACTAAGAGATATTCATACATGATAATATCATGATAATATCATGATAATATAATAATTTAAAATCTCATTTGATATTATAAACATTGGGTTAACAACATTTAACAAGATCGTTAACCTAAAGGTTTCAAAACAACACTTACATGTAACGACTAACGATGACTTAACGACTCAGTTAAAATGTATATACATGTAGTGTTTTAATATGTATTTATACACTTTTGAAAGACTTTAATACACTTATCAAAATACTTCTACTTAACAAAAATGCTTACAATTACATCCTCATTCAGTTTCATCAACAATTCTACTCGTATGCACCCGTATTCGTACTCGTACAATACACAGCTTTTAGATGTATGTACTATTGGTATATACACTCCAATGATCAGCTCTTAGCAGCCCATGTGAGTCACCTAACATATGTGGGAACCATCATTTGGCAACTAGCATGAAATATCTCATAAAATTACAAAAATATGAGTAATCATTCATGACTTATTTACATGAAAACAAAATTACATATCCTTTATATCTAATCCATACACCAACGACCAAAAACACCTACAAACACTTTCATTCTTCAATTTTCTTCATCTAATTGATCTCTCTCAAGTTCTATCTTCAAGTTCTAAGTGTTCTTCATAAATTCTACAAGTTCTAGTTACATAAAATCAAGAATACTTTCAAGTTTGCTAGCTCACTTCCAATCTTGTAAGGTGATCATCCAACCTCAAGAAATCTTTGTTTATTACAGTAGGTTATCATTCTAATACAAGGTAATAATCATATTCAAACTTTGGTTCAATTTCTATAACTATAACAATCTTATTTCAAGTGATGATCTTACTTGAACTTGTTTTCGTGTCATGATTCTGCTTCAAGAACTTCGAGCCATCCAAGGATCCGTTGAAGCTAGATCCATTTTTCTCTTTTCCAGTAGGTTTATCCAAGAAACTTAAGGTAGTAATGATGTTCATAACATCATTCAGTTCATATATATAAAGCTATCTTATTCGAAGGTTTAAACTTTTAATCACTAGAACATAGTTTAGTTAATTCTAAACTTGTTCGCAAACAAAAGTAAATCCTTCTAACTTGACTTTTAAAATCAAATAAACAAATGTTCTATATCTATATGATATGCTAACTTAATGATTTAAAACCTGGAAACACGAAAAACACCGTAAAACCGGATTTACGCCGTCGTAGTAACACCGCGGGCTGTTTTGGGTTAGTTAATTAAAAACTATGATAAACTTTGATTTAAAAGTTGTTATTCTGAGAAAATGATTGTTATTATGAACATGAAACTATATCCAAAAATTATGGTTAAACTCAAAGTGGAAGTATGTTTTCTAAAATGGTCATCTAGACGTCGTTCTTTCTACTGAAATGACTACCTTTACAAAAACGACTTGTAACTTATTTTTCTGACTATAAACCTATACTTTTTATATTTAGATTCATAAAATTGAGTTCAATATGAAACCATAGCAATTTGATTCACTCAAAACGGATTTCAAATGAAGAAGTTATGGGTAAAACAAGATTGGATAATTTTTCTCATTTTAGCTACGTGAAAATTGGTAACAAATCTATTCCAACCATAACTTAATCAACTTGTATTGTATATTATGTAATCTTGAGATACCATAGACACGTATACAATGTTTCGACCTATCATGTCGACACATCTATATATATTTCGGAACAACCATAGACACTCTATATGTGAATGTTGGAGTTAGCTATACAGGGTTGAGGTTGATTCCAAAATATATATAGTTTGAGTTGTGATCAATACTGAGATACGTATACACTGGGTCGTGAATTGATTCAAGATAATATTTATCGATTTATTTCTGTACATCTAACTGTGGACAACTAGTGTAGGTTACTAACGAGGACAGCTGACTTAATAAACTTAAAACATCAAAATATATTAAAAGTGTTGTAAATATATTTTGAACATACTTTGATATATATGTATATATTGTTATAGGTTCGTGAATCAACCAGTGGCCAAGTCTTACTTCCCGACGAAGTAAAAATCTGTGAAAGTGAGTTATAGTCCCACTTTTAAAATTTAATATTTTTGGGATGAGAATACATGCAGGTTTTATAAATGATTTACAAAATAGACACAAGTACGTGAAACTACATTCTATGGTTGAATTATCGAAATCGAATATGCCCCTTTTTATTAAGTCTGGTAATCTAAGAATTAGGGAACAGACACCCTAATTGACGCGAATCCTAAAGATAGATCTATTGGGTCTAACAAACCCCATCCAAAGTACC
The DNA here is from genome assembly GCF_046630445.1 of Rutidosis leptorrhynchoides. Classification (NCBI taxonomy): domain Eukaryota; kingdom Viridiplantae; phylum Streptophyta; class Magnoliopsida; order Asterales; family Asteraceae; genus Rutidosis; species Rutidosis leptorrhynchoides. The sequence continues at coordinate 95,622,023 of NC_092334.1, read as the reverse complement.
GGATGCTTTAGTACTTCGAAATTTATATCATATCCGAAGGGTGTCCCGGAATGATGGGGATATTCTTAAATATGCATCTTGTTAATGTCGGTTACCAGGTGTTCACCATATGAATGATTTTTATCTCTATGTATGGGATGTGTATTGAAATATAAAATCTTGTGGTCTATTATTATGATTTGATATATATAGGTTAAACCTATAACTCACCAACATTTTTGTTGACGTTTTAAGCATGTTTATTCTCAGGTGATTATTAAGAGCTTCCGCTGTCGCATACTTAAATAAGGACGAGATTTGGAGTCCATGCTTGTATGATATTGTGTAAAAACTGCATTCAAGAAACTTATTTTGTTGTAACATATTTGTATTGTAAACCATTATGTAATGGTCGTGTGTAAACAGGATATTTTAGATTATCATTATTTGATAATCTACGTAAAGCTTTTTAAACCTTTATTGATGAAATAAAGGTTATGGTTTGTTTTAAAATGAATGCAGTCTTTGAAAAACGTCTCATATAGTGGTCAAAACCTCGCAACGAAATCAATTAATATGGAACGTTTTTAATCAATAAGAACGGGACATTTCATTGGTGTTCGATTGTTAAGTGCGTGTTCGCTTGTATGTTGGAGTTGATGAACCATGAGGTTCGACGGGTGGGATGAAACCCTTGAAATTGAGTGTTTTGGATCTCGATGTACGTTGGTAAAGGATTCTACGTGACGCGACATTAGGTGCCTCTTTTATACCTACTAGCGTGGTGTTCGACTCCGATTATGTTGTGGTTACATTGTACTTAGGGTACCGAAGTGAAACCCTTAGGTACATGAGTGACAAGGTGGAAGATGACAAACTAAAGCAATTGGATGATTGCGAGGGATTTGTGTTGTGTAATTGGTGGTACACTTTTCGTTCGAAGTGTTTAAGGATAGGTTAAGATCCTTAGTATGCTCAAGGTTGGAGCAAGATATGGTGATGGGTCGTGTGAACCCAATTGTTGTAAAGTCTACCCTTGGTAGCATTATACAGTTGTACGAGTTGTGGAGATGGAACGTAGTTCCAAGTGGGGGAGTTACACTCCCGCACGAGGAGGCCTTAGGGTGAGATTTCGGATGACGTTTTAGTAGGTCCGAAAATTGTGTTGGGACCTAGTTTTGGTCGATTTGTGGTAGAGTACAATTTCGGTTAAATTGTACATATGATTTTGGATTTGAATTATCACCGATGTGGTAATGTGGTAAATCTCGTTGAGAGATAATGGACGTGTTTGACGAGCAAGGTGAAATCCCTCGGTTAAGGGATGTGCGTATCGGATTCTCTTCTAGAGAACTTTTGTTTTGTGCCTATGTTTGATATAGGTGGTTCTTGCTCGATTGTGTGGATGGTTAGTGGTATCCGTTAGGGTTCACTATAGTGTAGCAGAGCGCGATGTTACGCTACTCGTTGTTCGAGGCCAAAAGGGCATTGATTGGTGAAGCATGACTTTCGAGTTCGCTGACTTCATCATGGTTATTGATTGGTGAAGCATGACTTTCGAGTCCGCTGACTTCATCATGGTTATTGATTGGTGGTGCATGACTTTCGAGTCCGCTGACTTCATCATGGGAGTACTCGATTGGTGGAGCATGACCTTCGGGGTCCGCTGACTTCGTCATGGGCGTAGTGTTGTATCGGTGAAGCATGACTTTCGGGGTCCGCTGACTTCATTCGGTGTTGAGATTGGTGAAGCATGACCTTCAGGGTCCACTGACTTCATCATGGTAGTGGATCGCGTGTGGTTTTGGATTCACGATGACGCGTGTGGTTTCGGTCATCTTATTGTGGAAGTGAATCTCGTGTAGTTCGGATTCACAAATGACTCGTGTGGTTTCGGTCATTGTATTGAGGAGTGAGTCTCGTGTAGTTCGGATTCACAAATGACTCGTGTAGTTCGGTCATCCCTCTGGGATAGTGACTCTCGTGTAGTTCGGATTCACTAAGGCGCGTGTAGTTCGGCCAATCCCGATTGTTGTTGAGGTGAAGGTAGTGAGTCGCGTATGGTTTCGGATTCACTAAGGCGCGTGTAGTTTTCGGCCAGCCTTCGTGTTGTGTGATATATCGGTTGTTTTATACACCGATGGTGGGGTAGTGAGGACCATGATGTTTGATCTATTGGTCGTTTGATACGCCAATGGTGGGGTCACGAGGACCATGTTGTGTGTTGAGTGATGCGATAGCCGTGTTTCGCTCACATGATGTTACGAGTGTGACGATAGTTGATTTTGTACATCTTGGGATTTGCGTTTCCATAGTCGTTTTGGGCGCTATCGGTTCTAGCCGTTGGATTATGATGTTACGGTAGTTGCGTATGGGTCGTATTGCGCACTACAAGGGATGTTTAGTGGTAAGTGTTATCCGTAAGGATTTACTTCTTATCAGTCGTCGTAAGTTGGTATGTGGTTACTTTAGCATTGCACTTGGTAATGGTGCGCTAAAGGGTTGATATCTCGGTTAGAGATTGGATGAGTTTTCCCGATGCGAGGGAATGAGCATGATTTTAGTGCTCGGATTGTAGATTTGATAAATCGCGGGTGACGATTTAGTTGTTTTTTTTGGAAAAGGGGACGGTACCCCGAAAAAATTTATATCAACCAAATAAAAATGAGTACATGGGACGATTTAGTTGTTAGAGGTGATTCATTGGGAAGAATTGTCTAGGAAAGTTCGGATTGGGACTTTGATTGAGGACCGTTGAGTGGGTCCGGATTGGTTAAGTGGTGAAGATCACGAGGACGTGATCGATTTTAAGTGGGGGAGAGTTGTAAGACCTGGATTCTGATTCTGCCCAGTCGCGCGCCGCGCGGGGTTATGGCGCGCCGCGCCATATGTCGCTGGCAGACTCCTTTTGTTATTTTAGAGCTTTTAAAAGGGTATTTTGGTCTTTTCGCGTTTGAGCCAGATTTGAGGACTTAACCTCATTCACCCATTTCATTTCCTTATTTCTTTTTCCTTTTCTTTCCATTTTCTCTCAAAAACTCAAACACCCCATTTGATTCAAAGGGATTTTCGGAAAGGAAGAAGCGGGTTTTGATCTTTGGCGTAGTAGACAAGTTTGTTCTCCTCGTTCTTAGCTACACGGTGATACTAGTGGTAAGCTCTAACTCCGAATTTCGTTTTCATGTTCATCATTCAATTTTGGGGCTTTTGATTGTATGATTCATAAATGGAACCCATTTGGTTGTTAATTGGAAATTAATACCAAGATTCGGGTTTGTAAGTGTTAAAGGCGGGTTTTGGGTTGGTTAATGATTTAACCATGTATAAGACTTGAGAATGGTGTATAATCACTAGTTATAGTGATTATTGATGTTTTGGAGACTTTTAGGGTTCTTGTGGTTGACTAATTTTGACTAGAGTCGAAATTAGGGTTTGTTGATGATTATAACCCGAATGTCGATTCGATGAGGTTTATAAACTTAAAATGGATTAAGTTGAAGTATGAAACCGAGTTAAATACGTTTTGGTGTCAAGACTTGTAAATGGTGAGATTTTGACTTTATGGGTCAAAATTAGGGTTTATGGGCGATTTTGAGAACGATAAGTGTTTAACACTTGTGATTGGGTTTAATTGGCATATTAGGACCATTCTCACTTGTGTTAGTGATCATTGGTTAGTTTGGGCACGGTTTGTGCTTGGAAGTGCAATTGGGTCGAAATTGCACTAAGTGTCGAATTGGGTTGGTTTGTAAATCCATCCTAATTGTGTTGTGGTATTTATGATAATGGAATAGGTACATTCCTTCGGAGAGTTGCGGATTATTTCGGAAGCGTTCATCAAGGCGATAAGGTGAGTGTTAATATCCTATGTACATATGTATGTGTAGGATGGGTGCGGGTCGGGTGAAGTGGTTCTCGGTTATAGAGCTCACTTCACATATAGGTGGATTTGATGGACTTTTGTATGAGTCCAATTGGCACGGTTGTGCGTTTTGGTTGACCTCCTTTTGGCTAGGTGTACACTTGTGTGTACGTTATCACATGTATTGTGATGTGGTTTTGGATAACCCCGATGTGGTGGACTTTATAATCCCGTGACCGTGGGTTTTGTTATTGAAGAAGTGAATTGCGTGTAGTTCGGATTCACGATGACTCGTGTAGTTCGGTCATCTTATTGAGGTAGTAATCTCGTGTGGTTTCGGATTACTAAGGCTCGTGTAGTTCGGCCAACCTCGATGTTGTCTTGTTGAAGATAGTAATCTCGTGTGGTTTCGGATTACTAAGGCTCGTGTAGTTCGGCCAATCTTCATTGTGGTGTTTGGTATTTCGGTAATGGGTTAACCTTATTCGTTTATATATTGTTATATATAGATTGTTGTATTGTTGTGATGTAGCTAACCCTCCGGGTGTAGCTTGTTGGCGTTGTTCACATCGTCGTTGGTGACTTACTTTATGGTTATTGTTACTAGCTTGTTGCTTAGTGATTATACGGTATGCTTAGCTTAGCTTGCCTTTATGCTTGGATGCTCCGGTATGCGGTATTTGATTATTTGTGTGGCGTGTCCATTTTATACATATATATGTATGTAGTATGTTATCACTCACTAAGCGTTAGCTTACCCTCTCGTTGTTGACTTTTTATAGATTGCATGGATGCGGTGGCTCGGGTAAGCGAGGACTAGTGGACTTGCGTAGTTACTTTAGAAGGCTCGCTTTTGGATTGATTAGGATTGGGTAGCGTATCCTCAATCGCCATGCTCGGCTTTGTTTTGTATTAAAAGTCTTGTGGTCGAAAACTTGTATTTGTACTTAAAGGGGTAATTTGGGCATATGTGGGCCCGGTGTCGTAAAACCCTTTTTATAAATGGAACGTGTTAGTTTTACATATTTGAACATGAGGTTAAAAGCGTTTTGTCTAATTAGGTCGGGAAGTGGCCAATCTTTTTCGCATTTCAAACTTTTTGGGACAGACCAGTTTGGCGCGCCGCGCGGCCTTATGGCGCGCCGCGCCAGTTGCTGAACGAACAATTTTTTTTTTATTTTGATATTTTAAGTGGATTGTTCGTGGTTTGGTTTGGGTTGTTACACATAATGATAAATAAATAAATAAATAAATAGTAACAATAATAATATCAAGAGTAAATTACACCGATGATCCTTGTAATTTATATCGAATTATATCATTAATTCCTGTTTATTAGTAAAATTACACTCATCGTCGCTAGCTTTTTAGATACTGCACCTTTACTTTCGTTAATAATTTTTGTTAATTCTTAGTATGTGTAATACACATAAGAGTAATACGGTAAATTCATCATCTACTTCTCCAGACAATCAATTTACCCATTTCTTATCATCGTTATAGGTTTCGGTCTTAATCAAGATAGGTCAAGGGCGTGTCGGAACAGTCGGTAGCTACTTAGTCTCATATGAGCATCTAATCTTCTTGTAGTGCTTTTTTTTTCTTTTTCAAAGAACTACAATTCTTCAATCAAGTAGTTTTCTTGGGGACATTTTCTCTCTTAACTGCGCAGGAATATGAACAAAATATGGAAACAAACAGATGAGCATTAACATCAATTATTCTTGATAAATGATTTATTTCTCTACTGTCTTGCTTTCAATTGGGTAAGGGCAGTATATTCTAATTGATTGATTGATTTTATAGGATACGAATTAGGCACGTGATATTATTAGAGTTAGGATTATTTTGGGAGTTTTAGGTTGTTCTATGTATAAATGATTTCTTATTTCTTATTAAGATTAATCAATTCAAATCTAATCTATCACTGTTTTGCAAAATTTAGACCACACAAGAGAACCGAATCAAACCTTAGATCCGGAGAAGGTGAGCAAGGTCGAGATAATGTTGAAACATAACTTTCGGTGTCGGAGATCCCACGTTCGACCAGATCCAAGATGTTCGAGTTCACCACTGTAGGAGAAAGAAGAAAAGGATATCACCACAACTGAGCAAGAAACGATGAGAAACATTACAACCACCCGATCAAGACTCTGAATACGAGAGCATCATCGAGAATCATTGACTAGCCCGAAAAAATGACTCGTCGGAAGAACATAATGGATAGAGAAAAAGGTTGGAGCACCAGTGAGATGCCGGTGGCCGGATAGGGGATTAGCGCCGGTAAACTAAAAAAACAAAAAGGGAACAATTAAGCAAAGGATGATGACGGGTAAAAAATACGGTAGGGAGGAGATAAGGTTTAAGGTTTTTCAAGATGTTTCTAACGGAGAGGAATGGTATGTGAGGTTAAATGAGTTTGTTGTTGTGGTAGAAAAATTAACGAAGTTCAGGCTAAAATGTGAGGTTTAAAGAAGAAAAAAGACGTTAAGGTGGCTTGCTAATGGTGACCCAAAATGTTTCCAGTGAGAATACAAAACACAAATGTGAATGGGAGTTTTAAGGAAGCTGATGAGATAGGCTACAATGGCTACAACAAACGAAACTTAAAATAACGACTACACTTACTATCCAATATCAGTTGGATTGGTCCTTAGTTTGAACCATTTAATGAACCCATGTTGTGTATGGACGACAAACTTATTGTAACTTATGAAAGAATTGAACTAATTTTTTTCATAAGCTCAATCTTTTAATATTGTTTGAGTGATAATTTTTCTAGAGCTTATGAAAAAATAAGTTCTAAAAAAGAAGCTACTTCAAATTGCTTGGAAAAGCCCATAGCTTATGTAATAAAAAGAATAAATGATAAATAATTTACCTTTATATAATTATTTATCATTAACTCTATGATTCTTTTTATTAGTTAAATATACGTACAATCTGCCCACTAGAGCAAATATGGTGAAACGAGGTGTTGTATTGGATACCAATTCATGCTCGTTCTGTGGAACAGTGGAAGAGGATCAAGATCATATTTTCACTGCTTGGTACACGTCCCCGCTATGACACTATTTTATTACTTGGTGGAATTGTAATGGGTTGGTCCTTATGGGAGTGGCTAATGTTTTAAGTTCGGCGAACTACAACTTTGGCGATGACAAGATCAATAATAATTGTTTGGCATCAAGATACATCCTTCTATGGCTAATTTGAAAATGGAGGAATAAGTTGGTCCATAGCCGGGAAGTCGAAAGGAGTTCAATTTTAAAAAAAGACATAGCCTCGAATTTGCGCATGCTTTCTCACTTTTGGCTTACGAACCGTAATGAAACAATCAACTGCGATCTTGAAACTTGGAGGTCTAACCCCAGAAGTGTTGTGATCTAATTTATTGGGGTTGTTGGAGGCGTTATCTATTATTTTTGTGTATGTAATCGTATTGTTTTTGCCTTAGTATGCACGCTTCTGGTGTGCCTTGATGTTTAATATACATCCAGCTTTCCAAAAAAAAGTTAATATACGTACAAAATAAGCTTAGTGCTCCAACTATATTTACCAAACACAAAGTTACTTTCGTCAAACACAAATAAGAAAATTTATTCTCAACAATCAATTTCTACCGTCGGATCATTTCTATTTTACAAACAAATCCACACCGTTGGTTCTCATTTACGTGACTTTTTTTTTTTTTTTAATATTTTAGTGTTACTTTGTACTCCGTATTTTTTTAATTCATACAACGCAAATACAAATACCAAACAAATACGTAAGTTTCAGCGTAACAGCGTAGATCAATCGTTGAATTTTCGACTGAAAATTCAAATCATCGATCGGAGAGAAAGATGTCGGGAGTAACAAATGAAGAAGATAAGAAGCCTGCCGCCGATCAAGGTGCTCATATAAATCTCAAGGTTAAAGGACAGGTTAGGGTTTTCTCCAGCATTCATATATTTATATCATCAGATAATTATATCATGTACTTATAAATTAGATAACGATCGGTTTGTATTGTAGTTGCTATTATGTGTTATATTTTTTAGTTTTTGTTATTATTCATGTCAATCAGGTTAGCATGTGTGTAATTAACTAATTTGTTTGTAGTATGCTTTAATGGATATCTACACTAGATTTATCAATTATGTAATTAAATTTTTTATTTTGAAAAAAAAAAAAAAAAACTGGTAATATGTGGAGTATAATATATATTTGTGTTTTTTATATGGTTGTTTAAAGATACATGGTTAACATGTGCAGGTTAACATTGCTAATGTTTGATTGCTTGGGTGGGATTATTTATTTATTAGTAAAATTTTTGAGCAAGGAATTGCCATTCTCTCCATGTGGTGGTTGTTAGTGGATAATTTAAGTCCCTAGTTCATATCGAGCCTTTAATGTTTAATTCAGTCTTTATGTTTGGATAATTAATGTAAATAGACTTTGGACGTTTTGGTTAGCTTTATTTACGTTATGCTGTCTGATTGTGTATGTTTGTATGTTTATTTAATCGTAAATCGTTCAGAGATAAACTGTATTAAACTTACTCTTTTCAAAAAATTAATAGACAGTCATTCGCACGAATGAGAGTCATTCGTACGATGACAAACCCATTTTCAAGAATGTGTCTCAGTGTAATATTATGTCAGAATGGTCATTTGCACGAGTGTACGTGTGAGACATCCGTACGAATGTCTTGACTTTCGCACGGATGAGACCTGACCGACTATAAATAGAGGTTACGGGTTTTTTTCACAAGTTAGAAACTTTTACAAACCCTAGTCGACTTAAACTCTGCGTTTTTGTTCTTGTTCATTCCCAATGCAAAGTGGTATCAGAGCTTTTTGGTTGTCGAATGAAACAATTTCGAGTATACGTTTGTTTCCAAGATCATTAGGTATAACAGTGATGCTGGAGATTGTGAGAACTTTGTCTGTCTAAATATTATTCTGGTTCAAACTTCTTTGTTTTATATGTTTGATGATAGGTGAAGTACATATATTCAGCAACTTATATTTTTTTAATTAGTAATGGGGTGGTAATTGTGTGCTAGCGTTGCGGTCCCCAACGCTGATGATGTTTGTTGTCCCATATAATTGTAACAGTAAGAGATAGCCAAGTGTTTTGAAATTATATTTCTTTTCCTGATAGCATGATGTGTTTTTTCTCCTTAATCTAAGTTTCACTTTAATATGTGTGTAAAATGTCATGCTATTTTATTGTGCACAGTTGAATCTACAATACTAGACTGATATTGTATACTTTAAGGTTTCCATGTGATCTCAGTACATGGTTGCTCAATGTTTCATTCTTTTAACAGGACCAGAATGAAGTGTTCTTCAGGATAAGGCGAAACACGCAGCTTAAGAAGCTGATGAACGCATATTGCGACAGGCAATCAGTTGAGCCTAATGCCATTGCTTTCTTGTTTGATGGCCGCCGTCTTCGGGCAGAGCAGACGCCAGACGAGGTTTCTCTTACTCTGTTTTTTCATACATATCTGCACACACCCTAATCCAATACCAACTTAGTTCTCGCATATGGACTGTCTTTTATGTATTTTGGACCAATTTGTATGGAAACGGGTTTATTTGGGTTGTCATTTATTTGTTACTATCAAATATGTAACACCAAGTTACCTAGCTCACAAATGGATTGAATAGGTTGAGTGGGTTAAAAGTCTATTTCACGAGTATTCAGATTGTTTACTTCATTTTATCTAAAAGGGTGTATTTTTTACCTACAAGTTGGTTGTTATAATCATATATACATAAACTATTAACAACACTAAAAAATGGAGAAATACATGGCGGTGGGTTGGCCGAAAATTAGCTTACTTTGACCTAAATCAAGTTTTAACAAGTTACCTAGCCAGGCGTAAGTTGCAAGTCACCTCCAGTTAGCATTTTCTGTCTTTATGAAAATGCTCTTGCAACGTGTTAAATGTATGATATGATACTTGTTTGCATGTTATGACGTTTGATAAATTGGTGGTGACAGTTAGAGATGGAGGATGGAGATGAAATCGATGCAATGCTGCACCAAACTGGAGGTGGTGCTGGTTTCTTGGGCATGTAGGAGATACAAAAAATGGGATAGTAATGGCAGTTGAACTTCTTCTAAGCTTCTAGTTTTTTAGTTTAAAATCAACTTGTGATGTACCTGCCGAGTATCTGTTATGCTCATTATCTCTACTGCTTTATTTTTAACTCTTGTTTTATTTTTAATGACCTCGGAGAAAACCATTTTGATTTTATCAGTATTTTCGCTGGTGGTCTGGCTAGCTCGTTTTCTCACTTGAGGTCGTGCAAATATAAGAGCTAATAAGTTCTGTTAGAGTAAAGAACAAACATCATTTTCATTTTAGTAGGCTTCACTGACAAAAAATCAAAGCTAATCAGTTACACAATCCCATTTTTTTAACAGTAAAGGACAAGAAAATCTGTTCGTACCATATCAAATGTTGCTCATAATCAACTCATCTGTCTCTGTTTTAAAATTACATTGTTATCGATGTTATTGAGATCCCGGGCTATTGTAGATATGGAACCTGAGAACAAACCATTCTGCTTGTTTATCAAAGAGAAATTGATACATCATTGAGCCAATCTAACCTAAAACCCAGTTGGGTTGAATACATTTGTTAATGTCTTTTGTTAGTGATGGTAACTAAACTAACAAGTAAAAAGTGATTTAATATCTATGATGGATTAGGTTCGTAATACTCGTTTTCTTGGATGGTCCTATAGTCTTACATAAATGTACGTGGTGTCCAAGTTTTTTCTCAATTATAACCATAAAAGATTGACCATTTTAGATCATTTCTGGGCACGCATCAATTAGTGAATTTGTCAATGAGGCGTGCATTCGGTGTATAATTTAAGTATCAACGTAATCAAAGCATTTAGCGTTTCTGATACGGTCTATTCGAGTTGACTGCTAACTCCAATGATAATGACCTATTTGAGTCGGCCAGTTGATCATGAATCCACATGAAAACATGTCAGGAGTCAACAAAGATGAAGACAACATGGTGGACAACAAGATCCCATTTTTTCAAACTCATAGACAAGTTTCGGTTCTGTTTTTCTACATATATTTTGATCATAAGATTAGTCGTTTAGTGGATGAGTTTGATTTTAAGTAGCTCGAGATGGTTGATCATAACCATCAGTTCTCTTTTTTACGATCTCGGAATCAATTTTGTAACAATAAGGAGTTGGCGTAGTAGTGGTGACCTGATTTTCTATATGGTAGGTCAGGGGTTTTGACTCCCAGTTGCTGCAATATTTTCTTTTTTGTTACCCGCCCATTCTATGGACCTCAGAGATTGTGGACGCCTTGCATTCATATTTGTGGTAATGGAGGTTTAAGATTATCATCTATCAGAGAATGTTAGGTACTCTTTGTTTGAGGAGAAATTGAGGTAACACTTTTGTTAAATATATATAAACGGATAACTTTTTCCAGTCAGGCTACCGAGGAGAGGTGTATATTTACTTTGTATGTATGCAATCTAACCGGGTTATTCCGTCACCATTTCCGACCTCTCCGAGTTTCCCTGGCCACTCCATGTTATGTTGACGAGGACATGTAAGAATATCATGACTTCAACCACTAGGCTATCTTGAGATTGTTTGATAAATATATTTGAAGTTGCTTAAATGTGACAGCTTCTTTTTTCATATTGAAAATAGATAGATCCCTTAAAATAAGGTTTTATGGTACAACTGAAGTATAATTTCGTGATTCCTATGAAAATACCTTATGATCATATGAAATGTGAGTATGTGACAATGTATCAACTCTTGATGATTGTGAACATGTGTTAGTTAAGTACATTCTTCAAATACGAAACTCTGTGCATATAAGTTCATCATCGTCTACAGGTGGAGGTGGCAAATTCAAATCAAACATAAGCACCGTTTTTGGAAACAATGAAGAAACAATATCTCCGGTTTCATTGAATCCCTCGCTTCATCTAAATGTGTAAAAGATCCTAGCCGCACTTAAAAGCCGAGTATCAACTTCTTCATTAACAACCACCGACGATGAAGAATCACAGTAACCGCAAAATTCATCTATTTATACCGGCGCGTGTTGTACACTTGCCACAGCCACTTCCGGCCGTTGTACACTAAAATTCTCAACGCTACTGCTTAAACTAACACACGTAGGTCTTTGTTGTACAACAGATTGATACTCCGTTAATTGGTCGAAAAACGAATGATGACGGGCGTTAGGGTTTGGACGAGGAAAAGTAGACGGATTGGTTTTGGCCTTATCGCCACGGAGATTAGAAGCAGAGATATCGTAAGCATGTGCAGCATCTACAGCTTAATCGATAATACCGAGCCAAACCCCAGTTTGATTTCAACGGACATCTAATTTCGGCTACGTATTTACTCCATGGTCTCTTTCTCGCACCTGTGAGCTTAATTTCAGTCGCTGATGTTGGTTTAACAGTCGCCGGAGCTGGAGTTCCCCCTCTTTCCCCCTTTCTTAATTTCCTTAACCAAAAAAAAAAAAAAAAAGTGATTGAAAATAATTGAGGTGCGGTTTATGAATATATAAATCCCCATCCCCCTTCTATTATTTCCTATGTTCCATAGTGTAATAATTTCATTATTTCACTTTGAAATGTTTCAAATTAACAGTTTACTTTTATAAAAAAAAGTTTAAATTTTGTTATGACCTTAATATATGTGAATAAGATTAAAGGAGAAAGTAAAGGTAAGGGTAAAACTTGAAAGTAAACAGAAAGTACTACCTTTATGACATTTCCTTAAACTGTGTGTTTTTTATGTGAACTATTAATATGAGACAGATGGAGTATTTTATACTAGGATAACTTGGTACTTTGATGGTTGGGTCAACCCAATCGGTCCAACCCATTTTGACATGTACCATGTACACATAATTTTTTTTTATCGGCGATTAGAGTCACTGACGGAGTTCGAACACAATGTCTTCGAGATGAACTAGTACATATCGCCACTGAGGAGCAAATCTACATTGCGAATCCATACGAGCATCGTGTGTGGTAAACCCTCTCGGATGAAGCTTGAACGCAGGACGTCAGAGACCTCTGAGGCGCATAAAATGGGAGGGTAACCTCAAGAGAATATTTTGCAATGCATGGGGGTCGAACTCTTAACCCCCTTATGGGAAGAGGGTGGTTCGGCTCCCATGAGCTGCAATTTTATTTCCCTTGTTGATAGCCGCACATTTCTTAGGACGCGGAGGTCTTGGACGTCTTGCGTTCAGTCTCACACGAGGGGGTTTTTTCACACGTGATGCCTATATGGATTCCGTGGAGGTTTCCTCCTGAGGTGCGGTAAGACTGTAATGTTCGACCAAAAAAAATGATCAGGTGGGTGGGGTCAACATCGCGTTCGGACCTTCGTCAGTAATTCCCAACCGTCCTTAAAAAAAAAAAAAAACTATGCAAAAAATATTTCCTTGATTTCCTAGTATGAAGGTTGGCCAATTGAAATTGTGATATCCCTATAACCACTTAAATCGAACTCGTAATTAACAATTTTATTCGTAATCTTTAATTAAATTAGACTTGTATTCACACTAAATTTCAATATAAATTCACACTAAAAAAAAATAAGGAGAGTTTAATCAAAATTATAAATGTATGATTTTTTATGGTTAAAGAACCCAAAAAAATAACATAAAATACGAAAATGACTAATAAAAGTAGTAATGTGATTTTTACAATTACCAAATAATGATGACGATGTGGCATCTACATGACATTTACGTGGCGATGATATGGTTGTCAGTCGAACAATATTACACCAATATCATACATTTTCAAGTTGTAATCATTTTTAAACAGATTTGAAAAATACACTACTTTTTTACCATCTGGAAAATTCATGTTACATTTATTAGTAATTTAGATAACTTACGTTAACTTTTTGTACCATTTATCCGTTTTTACTTTTCGCCTTGTTCTTTTGAAAATTTTCTTCTAAGGCCTTGTTTTTAATGAAATCCACTCTTCAAAGTTTGCCTTTTCACTCTCCGTGAATGAAATATTTTTACGTGTGGAACTTGAAGAATAATTTAATTGTGTTTTATATAACTGGTGTATTTTCGCGAAAATAGTTGAAGTTAAAGCTTATTGTTGGAATTAGGGCGACTAATTAGAGCGGTTAGTTGAAACATACTTTTGAACCTAGAACATGAAACTTATTATTTTTATAAGTGTTTAAAAAAGTAGTTATAATTGAAGCGTATAGTAATAAGTTGAATTCAAAGGACAATAAAAATATATGATAAAATCATTGTATTAAGGTAATTATGTAATTCCTTATTTATTAAGATACGAGATTAATTTATAATTTAATTTATAAGCTACCTCAACTAGCTTATTTTTTCTATAAATTATTTATTCATTTATGTATTTTAGAAAAGCTGAGCTTTATTAGAAAAGGCACGCAAGATACGTGCGGAGGAAATACAACAAGAAAGCTACAATAAAATTCGATAACACCTATAGAAAGAGACACCCAAGATTATATGACAACTCCTTTCGGGTTTAGCCTCCACAAGTCGAAATCCTCTCCAATCTTGTTGCTCCTATTCGACAACCACAAATGTGTTAACACCCGAAGATTGATTATTAAATCCTCCTTGATAATTGCTTGCCGATGTTCTGGTATAGAATGAATCAACTTGTTCCTCCACTTCCAAACAAGACACAAAAGAACATATCTTGAAGCAAGGGCCATCGAATTTGCTACATCTGATCCGATATTAAAACCCGCAGAGCTGATAACATTATTTATACCGTTAGGAACGGGACCGTATATCTGCCACCATGACATATAATTTCTCCAAAGCGGGGCGACGAACCTGAAACTTACGAATAGATGGTCTATATCCTCTTGATGACTGTCACAAAATGGGCAATTCGATGTATCAATGTTAACTCCCCTCTTTATCAGATTTGGCCTTATCGACAACTTATTCATAGCGAGTGAAATGTCCCGTTCATATTGATTATAAACGTTCCATATTAATTGATTTCGTTGCGAGGTTTTGATCTCTATATGAGACGTTTTTCAAAGACTGCATTCGTTTTTAAAACAAACTTTAACCTTTATTTTATCGACAAGGTTAAAAAGTCACCACCTAGATTATCCAGAAATGATAATCTAAAAATATCACACTTACACACTACCAATACATATTGTGTGATGGCCCCGTCAAAACACTTAACGGCTCCGTCACTTGGTCCCACAGCTTGATCGAACTTAAATGAATTTAACAAACGACATTGCATTCTTTTATTTCAAAAGTTTCCCAAAAAGGAAAGCATACCAAAATATGTAGTTTAAAAGTAACCCAACATATTAATAATCCAAAGTTGACACAAAACATTGTCAACAACCCACAAGTAATAATTATTCAAAAACTGAATGCAAGCCAAAGTTTCATAAATTGTTTCATTAAAAATCTGCCCAAATGCATGCAGACTCTTCTAAACACAGCGGAAGCATCACATAAACTCAAGTACCTGTGAAAACATGCGAGTAAACTGTCAACACAAAGGTTGAGTGAATTATAGGTTTAAATAATTAAATAAACTTTAGACCACAAGATTTAAAAATGTTATAAAACATTAAACATTATTCCATTATCAATGAGCCACCTGGTAACCACTTAACCCTTTATTTACCCTTACCAAACACAATAAAAATATACACTGGACAGTGTATCTACAACAAAATACGAAGTACTAAACATTCCGATTATAAATTGCTAGCGCGACTAGCTCGAAATGGGGTTGTCAAACCCGATAGATCTATCCGTAGGATTTGCGTTCACCGGTAGAAACCAATGATTACAGTTACCAGACTATGGAATATTTTTGTCCAACTCACAATGAATAATTTAAATTTAATTGTCACTTGTGTCTAAACGTGAAATAAAATGCATGTAATCACATCCCAAAAATATACTTTGAAAAGTTTATAAAAACGGGACTATAACTCACCTTAATAGTAACGAAGTAACCAACACAATTAAGCGAACAGCAAATGGAGTACAGTGATCAGGAATGATCACAACGCCGACCTATAAATAAAGCAGGTCGATATAAATAACTAACTTAGGTCAAGTCTTAGTATGATAGCTATTGTACATGTTGCAAGTAGACATAGAACAATACTCAATATGCATCGGTTTGATCGGAACAGCTTACAGACACACACTTTCTATTTTTAGAAAGTTTCTATTTTTGAAAAGTTTATATTTTTGGAAAGTTTCCAAATTTAGAAAGTTGCTATTTTAGGAAAGTTTATAAGTTAGGAAAGTTTCCTTAATTAGAAAGTCAACAAAAGTCAACTGAAAGTCAAAGTCAACCGAAAGTCAACTCAAAAGTCAACCTTGGTCAAACATGGTCAACGTAAATTTTAAAAGTGTAAGTTGTAATATTAATATAAGTTATAACGTCTATTAAAGTTAAATATATCTAATTATGTCATAACATAAGTTTAATTAAATTAAAATGAATTATTAAAGTTAATATAAGTTTAAATGATATATTTAATATAACATAAGTATTTAATTAATTAATTAAATATTAGTCATAATATAAGTATTATTAATTAATAATAAATTTTAAATCATATCATAAGTATTATTAATTAATAATGAATTATTAATCATATCATAAGTTTCTAATTATAATTATTAAATCATAAGTATTTAATAATTAAATTATAATTAAATAATAATTAAGCCTTATAATAATTAAATAATTAATTAATTCTTATTATAAGTCTTATTATAATAATCTCATAATATAAGTTTAATACTTATCATAAGTATTTTCCATTAATAATAAAAGTATTATTAATCATAAGTTTAATTAAAATGTTAATTGAATCATAAGTAATAATTAAATGATATAATAAATATATATAATAAGTCTTAAATAATAATAATTACCTTTTTTATCATAAGTAATTAAATGATAATAAAATTCATTATTTATATCATAAGTTTAATTATTAATCATAAGTTTTAAATCAAAAGTTCATCGGGTCGTATCCTGAGCCCCGGGTGTCGGTTTTCGGCGAGCCTTACATATATCTCCGCCTAATCAAACCACCTGACACTTTGGTACACTCAAGAACACACCATGAACAGCCCACAAGTCGTGATATACAGCCAATACACTACCTGGAACTTCAATTCAATCAAAAACGTGTTTTAGACGTAACGGGTGATTCGTGGCTCGGATTGAGATGACCCGAACATGAAAGTTCGCCCCACCATCAGTCCTAACACACTAACACACCCTAAAGTCACCAAATATGGTCACAAAGTTGGACCAAACCTGGTTCATACCAATATCACACTTCAATCTTAACAAAATACCATTTTGATCATAATTAGGGTTCCGGGAATCGAAGCGACATGAATCCGGAGTCTAAAATTAATGTCTTGATGAGAGGAACTCATTTAGATACTTTATTTTAACTTTTATAACAGTCACAAAGTCAGAAACACACGAATTAGCTGCTGTCCCAAAAATATCAAACCGAAAACATATGTTTACGAGTAATTCTATGCATACAAACACCATTACAACAACAAGTAATCATCATACTATTAATATATAATCAAAATACAGAAATATAATAAAAAATCAAAAGTTCTAGGGTTAGGGTTTATACCCTAATCAAGAAACGAGAAGTATAATCGCGTAGAGAACGGAACGAGGAACGCGTTGGTGTTGATTAATCCTTGATCCAAGCTTGATTTTTGATGAAGAATGGTGGTGTTGTGGAGGTGGATGGCAACGGCACACAAGGAGGGAGGGAGAGAAAATATTAAGTTTAGGTTTTTGATAATTTGTGGAATGTGATAAAATGAAATTGAAAAAAGGAAAATCAAGGGAGTTACTCCCTCCTCCCATGAGGCTTCGGCCGAAATTTTTAGTGGGGTGGGCCCCACTTGGTACATCTCACTTAAATGTAAATTCCTTGTGGCCCGAAAGCCCGAACGAAACCCGAAACGCGAAAACACTCTTACGCGATTAAAAATTCGGAGAGATAACAAACGCGCGACGAAAAATAAATATAAATACCCTATATAATTATATGATCTTAAAATATCATAATTAAAATAATTAGGATTTAAATATCCCAAAAACGCTACCGTTGGTTTGAAAACCGAAAAGATTCGCCGGATAGAAATCCGCGACACGTAGAAACGTATAAATTAAAATATGAATACAATTATTCACATAACACTTAATAATTAATATATTATTATTAATATAATAATATAGGTTATGGAATGACGTAGCACAATTAACAGTTAACGATCGTTAAATAATTAACGAAAAAGATAACGGAAAAAGTAGGGTCGTGACAGTACCTTCCCGTTACGGAAATTTCGTCCAGAAATTTAAGCAGGTGCAGGGGTTGACTCAGCATCTGGAAACAAATGCGGGTACTTCTGCTTCATCTGATCTTCACGCTCCTAAGTGAACTCGGGACCACGTCTGGCGTTCCATCTAACCCGGATAATAGGAATTCGGCTCTGCTTAAGAGTCTTAACTTCTCGATCCATAACTTCAATAGGTTCCTCAATAAAGTGTAGTTGCTTATCAACATGAAGTTCTTCCAGCGGAATAGTCTTATCGGCCTCGGCCAAACACTTCTTTAAGTTCGATACATGAAAAACATCGTGAACAGCACTGAGTTCTTGTGGCAACTTCAAACGATAAGCCGCCGGCCCAACTCTCTCAATAATCTCAAACGGTCCAACAAAACGAGGACTTAGCTTTCCCCTTTTACCAAAATGGATCACACCCTTCCAAGGTGAAACCTTTAACATAACACGATCACCAACTTGAAATTCCACATCTTTCCTTCCCCTATCGGCATAACTCTTTTGTCGACTTCTAGCGGTTCTCAACCTTTCCTTAATCTGTACAATCTTCTCGGTAGTCTCGTGAATAATTTCTGGACCTGTGAGTTGAGCATCCCCAACCTCATTCCAACAGACAGGAGACCTACACTTCCTACCGTACAGAGCTTCAAATGGTGCGGCTTGAATACTTGCGTGATAACTGTTGTTATAAGAAAACTCA
This sequence comes from Rutidosis leptorrhynchoides, assembly GCF_046630445.1. Lineage (NCBI taxonomy): Eukaryota > Viridiplantae > Streptophyta > Magnoliopsida > Asterales > Asteraceae > Rutidosis > Rutidosis leptorrhynchoides. The sequence goes on along the minus strand of NC_092334.1, from coordinate 95,603,058 downwards.
GCTAGCGGCAAATATTTATCCCACCCATTACCAAAATCGATAACACACGCTCGTAACATATCTTCCAATGTCTGAATGGTCCTTTCAATCTGACCATCCGTTTGAGGATGATAAGCGGTGCTCATATCTAACCTAGTTCCCAAGGCTTCCTGCAAAGATCGCCAAAACCTCGATACAAATCGACTGTCTCGGTCCGAAATAATGGATACAGGAACACCATGCCTTGAAACAATCTCCTTCAAGTACAAACGAGTAAGCTTCTCCATTGAATCTGTTTCCCTAATCGGAAAAAAGTGAGCCGACTTAGTGAGTCGATCTACAATCACCCAAATAGTGTCGTAGCCACCCGCAACTCTCGGTAACTTAGTAATAAAATCCATTGTAATTCCTTCCCATTTCCACTCGGGAATCTCGGGTTGTACCAACAGTCCAGATGGTTTTTGATGTTCAGCTTTAACCTTAGCACAGGTCAAACACTTAGCCACATACGTAGCCACATCACCTTTCATATTTGGCCACCAATACAGCTCCTTAAGATCATGATACATCTTTCCTGAACCAGGATGAATAGAGTACCTAGACTTATGAGCCTCATCCAAAACAAGTTGTCGCAGTTCACCAAACTTCGAAACCCAAAGACGTCCTGCAAAGTACCTAGTACCATCTGCCCGAATCTCAAATTTCTTAGCCATACCTCTTACGTTCTCTTTCACAAAATTCTCTTCCTTTAAGGCTTCTTGTTGTGCCTCAAGAATCTGTCTTGCGAGGTTCGTTCTAATTGTCATATTCAAGGCTCTAAACCTGCGAGGTTCAGCCCTTTCTTTACGACTCAACGCATCCGCCACCACATTGGCCTTACTCGGATGATATAAAAGTTCACAATCGTAATCGTTCAACGTCTCAATCCATCTTCGTTGTCTCATGTTCAACTGTTTCTGATCGAGGATATGTTGAAGACTTTTGTTATCTGTGTACACAGTACTCTTGACCCCATACAAATAATGTCTCCAAATCTTAAGCGCAAAAACAACGGCCCCCAACTCTAAATCATGAGTTGTATAATTCTGCTCGTGAATCTTCAACTGGCGTGACGCATACGTAATGACTTTCTTTCGCTGCATTGAAACACAGCCAAAGCCCTGACGCGAAGCATCAAAATAAACAACAAAATCATCATTACCCTCAGGTAGTGACAATATCGGAGCGGTAGTCAACTTCTTCTTTAAAATCTGAAAAGCAGCCTCTTGTTCATCCTTCCACTCATATTTCTTCCCTTTATGCATTAAAGCAGTCAAAGGTTTTGCGATACGAGAGAAATCTTGAATGAACCTTCGATAATAACCTGCCAACCCTAGAAACTGACGAATCTGGGTAGGAGTTTTCGGGGTTTCCCACCTTTCAATCGCCTCAATCTTAGCAGGATCAACTTGAATCCCTTGCTTACTAACAATATGTCCAAGGAATTGAACTTCTCGTAACCAGAATGCACACTTAGAGAACTTAGCGTACAACTCTTCTTTTCTCAACAGTTCAAGCACTACCTTCAAATGTTCTTCGTGCTCTTCATCATTCTTCGAATAAATAAGGATGTCGTCGATGAACACAATAACGAACTTGTCCAGATAGGGTCTACACACACGGTTCATGAGGTCCATGAAGACAGCAGGTGCATTCGTCAATCCGAACGGCATAACAAGAAACTCAAAGTGACCGTAACGGGTGCGAAAAGCAGTTTTCGAAACATCAGATTCTTTAACACGTAACTGATGATAGCCGGAACGAAGATTGATTTTTGAATAAACAGATGAACCCTGAAGCTGATCGAACAGATCATCAATTCTCAGAAGGGGATAACGGTTTTTAATAGTAAGCTTGTTCAACTCACGATAATCAATGCACAAACGAAAAGAACCATCCTTCTTCTTAACAAACAAAACAGGAGCTCCCCAAGGAGACGAACTAGGATGAATAAAACCCTTGTCTAACAACTCACGGAGTTGACTCGACAATTCTTGAAGTTCAGAAGGCGCAAGACGATAAGGAGCACGTGCTACAGGAGCAGCACCGGGAACAAGATCAATTTGAAATTCTACCGCGCGTTGCGGCAGAAGGCCAGGTAAATCTTCGGGAAATACCTCAGGAAAATCTCTAACAATATGAACATCTCCAACGCTCTTCGTTTCTTTATCGGAATCAACAACATGGGCTAGAATAGCATGACAGCCCTTGCGAAGATGTTTAAGAACTTTCAAACAGTTAATAAGATTTAACTGTCGGCATTTCTTATCTCCAAGAACTATCAGCGGCTCTCCAACCACATTAGTAATACGAATAGCTTTATCATAACACACAATCTCAGCACGATTCGCAGATAACCAATCCATCCCAATGACAATGTCAAAACTACCAAGTTCAATCGGTACCAAATCTATCTCAAAATCTCTACCAGCTAAACTAATGTTACACTTACGATGCACAGTCTTAGCAGTGAGTACCTTACCATTAGCTATTTCAACAACATAAGTATTGTCTAAAGGAGTTAACGATGTTTTGATTTTTGGACTTAATTTACTCGACAAAAAAACTCAAATCGGCCCCTGAATCAAATAGTACATAAACTGATAAATCGTTGACCGAGAATGTACCAGTAACAAGTTTAGGATCTTCCTCAGCATCCCTAGCGTTAATGTTGAACGCTCTTCCTCGTGCAGTCTCTGCAGTTTTCTTGTTGGGACAGGCATCACGAAAATGCCCCGGCTTCCCACACTCGTAACAAACTCTCGGATTACCACCATTATTCGACTTTCCATTACCATTACCATTACCACCTCTATTACCAGCATTATTACCATTATTACCACCTGCGGCAGGAGTAGCAGAACCCGGCAGAAGCACCGTACAATCCTTAGCAATGTGTCCCTGTTTGGAACACCTCTTGCAAGTCACGGTACAGAAACCATCATGAGCCTTGTAACAACGAGGACACACACGCTGACTGCGGTTATTCGAACCAGAAGTATCCTCCTTTTTCTGCTGATTCTGGTTTTGATTGCGGTTATTATCCCACTTTCTCTTCCCATTATCAGCTTTCTTAACAGCCTCTTCACTGGGTTCGGTTACAGCAGCCTTGCTTCTTCTCAAGATCTTATCATTCAGCTTATGAGCCATAGACATCGCGGCCTCAATTGTCTGGGGCTCACTAGATTTAACTCCATGTTCAATTTTCTCGAACAACCCATCAATGTCAGCTTCAATCTTAAGATTCTCATCGGCATAAACATTAGGGCACAACAAAGTCAACTCAAAGAACCTCTGCTCGTAGGCATCTAATTCGGTGCCCTTCATTTTCAAGTTTTTAAGTTCAACCTCTAACTTCTTAAGCTCACCCCTAGGACGGTAGCGGGTGATCATTCTTTCCTTGAAATTATTCCAAGTTAAACCATAAGCCACATCATTTTCCAAACTGTTAACCAATTTGTTCCACCAGGTCAATGCACTATCCTTCAAAGTGCAGCTAGCAAAACTAACCTTGTCCTCCTCTCGGACTCGACTAACCCTGAAAATAGACTCGATTTTCTCGAACCAGCGGGTAAGTCCTATGGGTCCTTCTGTACCACAGAATTCCTGTGGACGACTTGCCATAAACGTTTTGTGGGAGCATCCCACCTGATTGTTGTTCGCATTAGCATTTGCATTAGCATTCGCTGCCATAGCAGCAGCTATCCCTTCGGTAAACAGACGTTGGATACAGGCTTCGTTAGACTCTCTAGGAGGCATAATCTTCAAAATAGAATAACACAATGCGTCCTGAAACCACAAGCAATGCGTTTAGTACTAACGGTTGTGTTATAAAGGAATAGATCGAACAAGAAAAGATTAACCATTAAAATAATAGTCAGTAACCACTATGAGTAATAACATGACAGTTATGATTGTTATAGAAATAACCACCACATGCATACATATTTTATGATAACTGATAATGCTAAAAACGAACATATATTTCATAACATTATTCCTCAAGAAAGACAAGCTTTTAGTTGCAATTGTTCTATTTACAAGTAATATTCGTTTAAATAATAAAAGGTGAAGACAAAAGACAGATTCGACGAATTGAAGACGCAAACGACCAAAAAGCTCAAAAGTACAAAATACAATCAAAGAGGTTCCAATTATTGATAAGAAACGTCTCGAAATTACAAGAGTACAAGATTCAAAACGCAAAGTACAAGATATTAAATTGTACGCAAGGACGTTCGAAAATCCGGAACCAGGACCAGAGTCAACTCTCAACGCTCGACGCAACGGACTAAAAATTACAAGTCAACTATGCACATAAATATAATATAATATTTAAATAATTCTTATAATTATTTATATATTATATAATATATTATAAACCATCGGCATGCTAGGAGCCAAGGCTGTGTGAGCTGGAAATACGAACTCCGCGAGTTACGGAGTTTGAAGGCCAAAAATTACGCGAGTCGCGGAGCCCCAAAAACTGAAACTGCCTATAAAGCTCGCGCATTCTGATCGTAAAATATATCCATAATCTATCTCTCTCTCGATATATACGTAAATATATATATATATATATATAATTTATATTTTAATTTTAATTTTAATTTTAAATCCTAATAATAAGGGTATGTTAGCGAATGTTGTAAGGGTGTAAGTCGAAATTCTGTCCGTGTAACGCTACGCTATTTTTAATCATTGTAAGTTATGTTTATATTATTTTCATTAATGTCTCGTAGCTAAGTCGTTATTATACTTATTTAAAACGAAGTAATCATGATGTTGGGCTAATTATTAAAATTGGGTAATTGGGCTTTGTACCATAATTGGGGTTTGGATAAAAGAATGACACTTGTGGAAATTAGACTATGGGCTATTAATGGGTTTTATATTAACTAAACAATACCTTGTTAATTTAATATACAAACTTATAAATTGACGTATTTATATATAACCACATACGCTTGACTGGGTACGGTGGGCGGGATATCTATAAATACTAATAATTATTCATTTTACCGGACACGGAACTGGATTAATAGTTAATAGACTTGTTGAAACAGGGGTGAATTACATTCAAGGGTAATTGGTGTAATTGTTAACAAAGTAGTAAAACCTTGGTTTACACGCAGTCGATAACCTGGTGTATTCATTAAACAAAGTATTAAAACCTTGTTACAATTCGAATCCCCAATTAGTTGGAATATTTGACTTCGGGTATAAGGATAATTTGACGAGGATACTCGCACTTTATATTTATGACTGATGGACTGTTATGGACAAAAACCAGACGGACATATTAAATAATCCAGGACAAAGGACAATTAACCCATGGGCATAAAACTAAAATCAACATGTCAAACATCATGATTATGGAAGTTTAAATAAAGCATAATTCTTTTATTTCATATTTAATTTCCTTTATTTTATATTTAATTGCACTTCTAATTATCGTACTTTTATTTATTGTTATTGTATTTAATTGCACTTTTAATTATCGTACTTTTTAATTAACGCAATTTTATTTTATCGCACTTTTATTTATCGCAATTTCATTATCGTTATTTACTTTACGATTTAAATTAAGTTATATTTATTTTTAATATTTTACATTAGGTTTTAACTGCGACTAAAGTTTTAAAATTGACAAACCGGTCATTAAACGGTAAAAACCCCCTTTATTATAATAATATTACTTATTTATATATTTGTATTTTTATAAATCAAAACTAATATAGCGTTAAGCTTTGTTTAAAGATTTTTCCCTGTGAAACGAACCGGACTTACTAAAAACTACACTACTGTACGATTAGGTACACTGCCTATAAGTGTTGTAGCAAGGTTTAAGTATATCCATTCTATAAATAAATAAATAACTTGTGTAAAATTGTATCGTATTTAATAGTATTTCCTTGTAAAATCTAATAGTATTTTATACCCCTTAGCTTTAACTATCAAGTATTTTTTAGCGCCGCTGCCGGAGACCAATCTAGCTTAAAAGCCGGAAGCGCAACGCTATATATAAAAAAAAATATATACATATAAATCTAGTTTTAAGATTTTTATTTATAAAATTATAAAGTATTTCTATTTTTATTTTAGTTTTTAAAAAAAAACATAAGTTTTTATTTAATTAATATAAATATTTTATATAAATACTAAAAACAGAAAAATAAAAAAATATATATATAAATAAAAAACTGACCTGTCGAAATTTGAACCTGGTGCACGTGAACCTGTAACCTCCGCGACTCGCGGAGATATTGAACCGGGCCAACCGCGACTCGCGGAGCCGCCCTGACAGGCCAGACCAGAACCCTAATCTCGCATTTAATACGAAGTAATTAATTAATTATTATTATTTAAACCCTAATTAGGGTATTATTAGTATAATATTTAGTTTTAATTTTCTTATTTTATTTAGTTTTAATTAGTTTAATTAATATAAAATTAATAGTTTTATAAAATAAATAATATAAAAATAATATTTTTATAAAAATTGAACTTTTTACAACTTTTAGTATATTTTTATATTTTGTCATTTTTATTTGTTTTTAGCGTAATTTTTTGTATTTTTCGCTCATAATTAGTTTTAAATATAGTTTTTGCCATAGTTATTTTTATTTTTAGATTTTTAGGCTTTGCCGTAAAATCCCTTAAGTGCTTTCTCTTTAGACTAAGATCTAAGTGCTTTAGAATTTTGCGACGTCTTTTTAAGTTTTAGTTCCTTTTTAAGTTATTGCCATTTAGGATATAGTTTTACTTGTAAGCCTTAATATTTTTAGACGCAACTTTTAATTTTTAGTTTTTAGTTCCTTTTTAAGTTTCAACGCGCTACTTTCTTATTTTTATTTTTCGACGCCTTTTTACCTATGTATCAATTATCACTCCAATTAGTAATCTCAATTTGCAATTTTAATTTTAAGTTAGTGATAGTAATAAGGTTGGGTTAGTCGAGTATTTTAAAGTTTTATAAGTCACTCTTTTTCTTTCTTATTTTTCGACGCCTTTTATTTTTCAACCCTTTTCTTTTTCGACCTTTTTTGACGCGCTCTTTTTCTTTCTTATTTCTCACCATTCTAGTTTTAGGACATAGATTTTTATTCTACTTCTTATCTAAATTTCTTAAAATTACGAAAATTTATTTTAAGTGGTTAAATTGATAGACATAAAATTTTCTGGTTCGTATTAATAGTTGGATTTGTAGGTGGACCGGGTTATTGGAGCCAAACAGTACTCAATTATATTAAAACCAAACGAATCCTGCCCCTCTGCTGCATCTTTTGGCTATTCGAAACGTGGGCAAAATCAGAAAAGTCTATTAATTGGAGAACTTATATAATTTTTCTTTCCTTTTAAAAACTAATAGGATATTCAGTGAATGCACCGAGCAAGACGTTCACCACCTTTTGTACGTTCACCACCTGTAACTAGATCAAGAGATTTAGAAAATATTACCGCCGTTGATTTTTCTTTAGAATCGTCATCCAGTCGACCAAGTACTCCAATTCAAATTTCCGATAATCCATTTTTTGAACCCGACCTCACAATTGAGAATCCGGAGAATATTCAGGGACAATTCATAGATCCTGAACCATTAATTTTTCCTCCGGAACCACCAATCATTCAAACAGATATTGTTGAGGAACGAACCATTAAATCAGAATCCTCTAGTGATTCAGATTCAACAAATTCAATTATGGAAGTAACAGAACCTTTAAGTATGGAAGACCGAATGCGAGCTAAACGCACTGGCCAAGGTCACGCAATTACTCTTCCAGACATTAATGCGCCAGATTATGAAATCAAAGGACACATTCTACATATGGTGACTAATCAATGCCAATTTAGTGGTGCGCCGAAGGAAGATCCAAATGAACATCTTCGTACCTTTAATAGGATTTGCACACTATTTAAAATAAGAGAAGTGGAGGATGAACAGATATATCTCATGTTATTTCCCTGGACTTTAAAGGGAGAAGCCAAATATTGGTTGGTGTAACATCCCGCGTTTTTCCGTTAAATTTAATTTTAACACCGTCTTTTTTTTTAAAAACATAATCTTTCGTATTTAAATTAATAGTTTCCGTGAGTAACGTTCATTATATTCCCGCTATTTAATTTTGACATCACCCGTTTACTCGAGCGTTTTAAAATATTCGTTTGGTTAAATCCCGCACCCGCTTCTAAACTCGAGGGACTAAAATTGACACGGGGCAAACTAGTTGACTAGGTCAACTAGTCCACCCCAATCACCACCATTCAATCACCTCCATCTCTCTCTCTTTCTCTCTAGCAAGAACACACACACAAACACCCAATTCAATCATTCATCATCTAAATTCGATCTAGGAGGCTTACAACAAAACAAATTACATATTTGGAATCCTCTCTTCATCCTCTACAATTTGATACCAACTTCATCTCGTTTGGGTAACATTTCTAAAACTCTAGATTTCTCTAAATTCGTGTTTTTGATTTGAAATGGTGTTAGTTAGTGTCTATGGCTCGTGTCTAGCATGAATATATGATTTACTTGCTCGATTTGTTGTTTTGAGTAACTAGTTTGAACATTTGAAATGGGTTTGCTTAATCTTGCATTTTGGAAGATTAAATGTTGTTTGATTGTTAAAGTTCATGTTTTAATTGTGTTACTAGTATCACTAGCTTCGTTTTGATGTATAGGTTGATTTAGAAAACTTCAAAAACCCGATTAATGATTTTGTGATGTTTGACTAGGGTTTGATAGTTCTTGACATGAACTTTTGATGCTTGAATGCCATGAAATGTTAATTGTTAGTGTTTAGTAGTAATGTATGCTTCATTACCTTCAAAACGGCATATCATATGTGTGAATTGGATTCCCGAAACATAAAATGCGATTGATGAACTTGAAACTTTGAAAATGGACTTTTATTGATCACTTGATGAGATTTCGGCTATTGTAAATGATGTTTGTGATTGATGAATTGTGTTTAGTTGTATTCCTTGTAAAAATACCTTTCCGATGATATAAGATACATGTTCTAATTGTTTGCGGATCATAAAATGTGATTGTTTGTATTTTGGTTCGTGACTTGGACCATTTTTCTGCAAACTGCATGATTCCCAGGTATTGCGCGCCGCGCATATACCCGCGCACCGCGCAGAAATAGAAATCCCAGATGTTTGCCTTCGTGGTTAAGTTCTGACCAGGATTTACACTTGGGTGCGCGCCGCGCAACCCATAGCGCGCCGCGCATATGCCCAGCTCATTTTTGTTTTTATTTTTCATTTCACAAAATGTTTCCCGCTTAACCGTAACTCCGATTAACATGAAACTTGGCCATTCTGCTCATAAATGATTTCTCGTCTTGGGAAAATTGTCGGATACCCGACCCGACCCCGTTGACTTTGACTTTGACCAAGTTTGACTTTTAGTCAAACTTAACCAAACGATTATACAATCGTTCTAACATACTTAACTACTTGTATCGTGCATGAAACTTGACAAATTGATTCACATGCTATACTAATCGAGTCGTAACGAGCCATAGGACTAATTGAACACATTTCACCCGACCTTGTGTCGTAACCGGTTAATTGATATAACTTACTTGTTTAGGTCAAGGCTAAGCAACTTTCATGCACACGTTTACTTTGTGAAGTACATTTATACTCGTGCACTCGAGGTGAGATCATAGTCCCATCTTTCAACAACTTTTATACTTTTAAATTATGGGATGAGAAACATATACAGTTTTATACTACATACTTTTATACTTTGAACACAAGTACAAGGAAACAAACATTCCACAGCGAGTTAGAACAAAAATCCTCAATTCGATTATCATTAGTTACACTTGCAGGGTGTAAGCGAGAACTTATATTGTGTGGCCATACGGGTTTGACAAACCCTCATTACGGACGGTTCGCTACCGTCTACGGATGAAATATATTTTCGAGAAACAGTGTATGTTCTAACACTATTGTGATGGGGTTCTATGGAAGGAAACGTTAAGTCTTGATAATTGGGTGCTCGCGAACAATACTTTTGGAATGCAAACGATTTAGATAATCAACGTTATGGAAATACAAAATCTTGTGGTTCAAAAACAACGTTTACAAACACCTATGATTTCACCAACGTTTTTCGTTGACAGTTTTCTATATGTTTCTCAGGTTCATACGTGGCTATTTGATACATGCTTCCGCGTACACTCATACTTGCTTGGGGTTAAGCATACATGCATACACTCTGATTTCTTGCTTGGGGTCAAGCATACATACATACATACGCTAGTGATAGCACCTTTGGATTCAAACATATCGTTTACATACTTACGCTATTTATAGCAACCGCGATTTTAAACTAATTATGTCGCAAGTTATTTCATTCATACTTTATAACTTTGTAAACTTAAACTTATTGTCGATCCGTTTGTTAAACTAAACTTTGTACCTTTCAAATGAACGCGACATAATTTTGGTCAAACGAGTCTCATATAGGGACTACGACCACGCAACGGGACCTAAGTTAACGACGCCGTCAATAACGGTTTTGGTCGGGTCGCTACAAGTGGTATCAGAGCGTTGGTTGTAGGGAACTAGGACGTGCATTAGTGTGTCTAACAGAGTCGTTAGGACGCATTAGTGAGTCTAGACTACAACCGGATAGTTAGCATTTGCATTCTGACATACATTTGCTATAGATAGCACTTACTTGACTACTTGTGCATTATACTTGAATCATTCTTAGGCAAACTTTTTAATGGTACCCAACCTTCATCATACGAACTCGTATTCCGCCACTTTTTGGTAACACACGTAAATTCATGATTCATACACGTATGGATGATGACGACTTCATTAGTCACACTTGTTCGGGAACTCTGTCCCCCGGATTGTTATTTGCCACCGTTTCAACTTACTATCGGTTTTCCACTGGTGTTTCTTACTATCTACTTTTTGGTGTTACTACCATCACTACTCTAGGTGAGTATCGTCATCAACATTTATCACTACGGTTGCGTGCTACTCGTTATCATGACTCGTTACTCTTTTCATACCTGAACACCTTATTGTCTGACTCGAACCACATTGCCGTGAACAATCATTTATACACTTCCCTTGGGGAACGCTTCTTTATAGTTGCACTAATTCTTTCGATTCAATACGAGTCACGTTAGAGACGTTGTTACACTTTGTTTATTTTAAACTTCACGATTACACGAACTTGAATCTATAGAGTGATGTGGGAATGGAGGTATGAGTTAGCGTAATATAACGACACTCGATCAACGTGGTTATATTACGGTAAGACATACCAAAGTTCTAGTGACACGTGATGGTGGTTAGACTCGATCAACCTAAACACCACCATGAGCCATGTACATGACTTCATCTATTCATGTTTGGACATCTGAAAACTCCGAGAATATTGATAACAACCATACCGGGGACACACCTTCAATTATTGTCAAATTATATTTATGCTTCCGAATGAATTACCGATTCCATTCGACTTCAACCGTATGTCACACGGGTATACTAGCTCGTCCTCGTGCAGTCTTATTGACTAACTACAATTTACTCGTTATGCTCACATCGGGGCGGAAACTTCTCTCGCATCACCCTCGTACTTCCGGTTCAGGAGGTCCTTATTCTAAATTCTCAATGGAGAGCGACTCTTCACGTCATACAAGTATTCGCCGCGAGGGTGGATAGTCCTAACAATCGTTTTCAAAACCCGATAAGAACTTGCCCCGACGAACGTTTTTGGAAACCGATAAATCTTCCGCGACGCGAATTTTCTTGAGAAACTTGTCCTAGCTAACGTTTTCAATTCCTAGCAAACTTGTTCAATATGCCTTAGGGAAATGTACCCCGTTTCGGATCGAGATCCTCGTTTCACTTCTAGATTTTGGAGTACCTTACAAAAAGCCTCGGGACCACGTTTAGACATGAGTACCGCGTACCATCCACAACCCGACGAACCGAACAACCATACGATTTAAATCATGAAAACCATAATACGAAATTGTATTACCAACTTCAATTCACCTGAGAAAAGTCTTGCCTTTAACCAAATTCTCTTACCACGATAGTTATCATTTGATTTTTAACGTCACTCCTTTTGAAACCACATGTGACCGGAAACGTCATCCTCCTTTGTCGAACCAAGTAAATGATGATCAATTCACCGGGGCCGAGGTTATTCATGAGCAACCGAGAAAATTTATTCATATTCAGGTAAAACCCTACGCGACTCGTAATCACCAAGAGCTACGCCGAGGTTAGACGTAAACATTTCAAATTCCACGTGGGAAACCGCGTCACGTTAAGAGTCGCACCTTGGAAAGGTGCAATCCGTTTCGGGAAAACGTAGGAAGCTAAATCCGCGATATTTTGATCCTTTAAATTCTTGAGGTGTTTTGGACCCGTCGCTAGCCGTTTAGATTTTTCCGACTCATTTTGGGTCTCCGTTTATCCTACATTCGATGTATCAACTCAAAGACATGTTTTGCGAAACGAGAACTTGTTATCTCCTTTGATGAACTCACTATCGACGATAACCCTCACTTCCTAGGAGGACCGGTTGAAACCATAAATCGTGAAGCCAAACCTTAAAACAACATATGATCCCGACCGTCAAAATTCGTTGAAATACCCTAGGACGTACTTCTCCCTCACTCGTAGAATTGGCAACGCAAGATCTCGAGGAAGATTCAACAACTACTACTTCCAACTAAATTTCGGGACGAAATTTCTTTTGAGGCGTGGATAATGTAACATCCCGCGTTTTTCCGTTAAATTTAATTTTAACACCGTCTTTTTTTTTAAAAACATAATCTTTCGTATTTAAATTAATAGTTTCCGTGAGTAACGTTCATTATATTCCCGCTATTTAATTTTGACATCACCCGTTTACTCGAGCGTTTTAAAATATTCGTTTGGTTAAATCCCGCACCCGCTTCTAAACTCGAGGGACTAAAATTGACACGGGGCAAACTAGTTGACTAGGTCAACTAGTCCACCCCAATCACCACCATTCAATCACCTCCATCTCTCTCTCTTTCTCTCTAGCAAGAACACACACACAAACACCCAATTCAATCATTCATCATCTAAATTCGATCTAGGAGGCTTACAACAAAACAAATTACATATTTGGAATCCTCTCTTCATCCTCTACAATTTGATACCAACTTCATCTCGTTTGGGTAACATTTCTAAAACTCTAGATTTCTCTAAATTCGTGTTTTTGATTTGAAATGGTGTTAGTTAGTGTCTATGGCTCGTGTCTAGCATGAATATATGATTTACTTGCTCGATTTGTTGTTTTGAGTAACTAGTTTGAACATTTGAAATGGGTTTGCTTAATCTTGCATTTTGGAAGATTAAATGTTGTTTGATTGTTAAAGTTCATGTTTTAATTGTGTTACTAGTATCACTAGCTTCGTTTTGATGTATAGGTTGATTTAGAAAACTTCAAAAACCCGATTAATGATTTTGTGATGTTTGACTAGGGTTTGATAGTTCTTGACATGAACTTTTGATGCTTGAATGCCATTAAATGTTAATTGTTAGTGTTTAGTAGTAATGTATGCTTCATTACCTTCAAAACGGCATATCATATGTGTGAATTGGATTCCCGAAACATAAAATGCGATTGATGAACTTGAAACTTTGAAAATGGACTTTTATTGATCACTTGATGAGATTTCGGCTATTGTAAATGATGTTTGTGATTGATGAATTGTGTTTAGTTGTATTCCTTGTAAAAATACCTTTCCGATGATATAAGATACATGTTCTAATTGTTTGCGGATCATAAAATGTGATTGTTTGTATTTTGGTTCGTGACTTGGACCATTTTTCTGCAAACTGCATGATTCCCAGGTATTGCGCGCCGCGCATATACCCGCGCGCCGCGCAGAAATAGAAATCCCAGATGTTTGCCTTCGTGGTTAAGTTCTGACCAGGATTTACACTTGGGTGCGCGCCGCGCAACCCATAGCGCGCCGCGCATATGCCCAGCTCATTTTTGTTTTTATTTTTCATTTCACAAAATGTTTCCCGCTTAACCGTAACTCCGATTAACATGAAACTTGGTCATTCTGCTCATAAATGATTTCTCGTCTTGGGAAAATTGTCGGATACCCGACCCGACCCCGTTGACTTTGACTTTGACCAAGTTTGACTTTTAGTCAAACTTAACCAAACGATTATACAATCGTTCTAACATACTTAACTACTTGTATCGTGCATGAAACTTGACAAATTGATTCACATGCTATACTAATCGAGTCGTAACGAGCCATAGGACTAATTGAACACATTTCACCCGACCTTGTGTCGTAACCGGTTAATTGATATAACTTACTTGTTTAGGTCAAGGCTAAGCAACTTTCATGCACACGTTTACTTTGTGAAGTACATTTATACTCGTGCACTCGAGGTGAGATCATAGTCCCATCTTTCAACAACTTTTATACTTTTAAATTATGGGATGAGAAACATATACAGTTTTATACTACATACTTTTATACTTTGAACACAAGTACAAGGAAACAAACATTCCACAGCGAGTTAGAACAAAAATCCTCAATTCGATTATCATTAGTTACACTTGCAGGGTGTAAGCGAGAACTTATATTGTGTGGCCATACGAGTTTGACAAACCCTCATTACGGACGGTTCGCTACCGTCTACGGATGAAATATATTTTCGAGAAACAGTGTATGTTCTAACACTATTGTGATGGGGTTCTATGGAAGGAAACGTTAAGTCTTGATAATTGGGTGCTCGCGAACAATACTTTTGGAATGCAAATGATTTAGATAATCAACGTTATGGAAATACAAAATCTTGTGGTTCAAAAACAACGTTTACAAACACCTATGATTTCACCAACGTTTTTCGTTGACAGTTTTCTATATGTTTCTCAGGTTCATACGTGGCTATTTGATACATGCTTCCGCGTACACTCATACTTGCTTGGGGTTAAGCATACATGCATACACTCTGATTTCTTGCTTGGGGTCAAGCATACATACATACATACGCTAGTGATAGCACCTTTGGATTCAAACATATCGTTTACATACTTACGCTATTTATAGCAACCGCGATTTTAAACTAATTATGTCGCAAGTTATTTCATTCATACTTTATAACTTTGTAAACTTAAACTTATTGTCGATCCGTTTGTTAAACTAAACTTTGTACCTTTCAAATGAACGCGACATAATTTTGGTCAAACGAGTCTCATATAGGGACTACGACCACGCAACGGGACCTAAGTTAACGACGCCGTCAATAACGGTTTTGGTCGGGTCGCTACAGTTGGAATCGTTACCTGAAGGGGCGATTGACACATGGGATGTTTTAGTTGAAAATTTTCTTAAACAATTCTTTCCGGCATCTAAAGCCGTAAGACTTCAAGGAGAAATTGTTACGTTTACACAGAAACCGAATGAAACTCTATATGAGGCGTGGACTAGATTTGGAAAGTTATTAAGAGGATGTCCGCAACATGGTTTAGATACTTGTCAAATAGTACAAATATTCTACCAAGGATGCGACATCACTACAAGAAAAGACATAGATATAGCAGCTGGTGGTTCTATTATGAAGAAAACAGAAACTGATGCTTATAAAATTATTGATAACACTGCTTCCCACTCACATGAGTGGCACCAAGAAAAAGATATCGTTAGATCATCTAAAGCAGCTAGAGCCGATTCTAGCCATGACTTAGATTCCATTTCTGCAAAGATAGATGCTGTCGAGAGACGAATGGAAAAGATGACTAAAGATATACACTCAATACGAATTAGTTGTGAGCAGTGTGGAGGACCACATTTGGCAAAAGATTGTCTCAGTATTGAACTAACAATGGAACAAAGAGAGAATATTTCATACATAAACCAAAGGCCTGGAAATAATTATCAGAATAATTATCAACCGCCAAGACCAATTTACAATCAAAACCAGAATTATAATCGAAATGTTCCATACAACAACCAACAAGGTCCTAGTAATCAACAAGTATCCAATAATACTTACAATCAGCAAAGACCTAATTTTCAAAACAAACCACCACAAACCGATGATAAAAATCCGAATTTAGAAGATATGATGATGAAGCTAGTTGAAACTTAAACGCAGTTTTTCACATCTCAGAAACAAACCAATAAACAAAATGCTCAAGCATTTAGAAATCAACAAGCTTCTATTCAAAACTTGGAACAAGAAGTAAGTAACCTAGCAAGGTTAATAGGTGAAAGAAAACCGGGAAGTTTACCTAGTGATACAAATGCTAACCCCCGGAATGAAACAGCTAAAGCCATTACCACAAGAAGTGGTACAACACTTAAACCACCTGAAATACCTGTAATTTCTGATGAAGCTATTCCTACTCCACAAGAACCACAACCTGATCAAGATAAGGAAAAAGAACCGGTAGTTGAAAAGGTTAATGAGGATAACATAGTTAAGGCTAAACCTTATGTTAAACCATACCAACCACCACTTCCTTACCCGAGTAAAATGAAAAAAGAGAAACTTGAAGCCGAGCAATCCAAATTTTTGGATATGTTTAAACAGATAAATGTAAATCTTCCTTTCATTAATGTAATTTCAGGAATGCCTAGATATGCTAAATTTCTGAAAGATCTAATCACAAATAGGAAGAAAATGGAAGAACTCTCGGCCGTTACTATGAATGCTAATTGTTCAGCATTGCTGTTGAATAAGATACCAGAAAAATTATCTGATCCAGGAAGTTTCACAATTCCATGTTTTCTGGGTAGTCTTAGTTCAATAGAAGCATTGGCAGACTTAGGTGCTAGTATAAATTTAATGTCGTATTCACTATACGCTAAACTAGACCTTGGAGAATTGAAACCAACAAGAATAAGCATACAACTAGCTGATAGATCAATAAAATATCCTAGAGGGATAATAGAGAACATGCTAGTTAAAGTTGGTACTTTAGTACTTTAGTATTTCCAGTAGATTTTGTTGTTCTGGACATGGAAGAAGATTCTCAAGTTCCTCTCATATTAGGAAGACCACTCTTAAACACGGCTAAAGCAATGATAGACGTGTTCGGTAAGAAACTGACCCTAAGTATAGAGGACGAGAGTGTTACCTTTTTAGTTGATAGAGCTATGCAACAACCGCAATCTGCAGATGATACATGTTATTATATTCAAACTATAGATTCACATGCAGAATTGTTAGAAGAATTTCCAGAATTACAAGGAACAGGAGAATGTTCTTTAGGAGAAGGGACTGAACCAATTGATGAAACTGAAATGTTAGCTACACTAATAGCTAATGGATATGAACCAACAACAGAAGAAATTCAAATACTAAAAGAAGAAGACAGATATCGATACAAATCATCGATAGAAGAACCTCTGACATTAGAGTTAAAGCCACTTCCAAACCATTTGGAATACGCTTATTTACATGGTGAATCTGAATTACCTGTAATAATATCGTCTTCTCTTACTGAAAATGAGAAATCACAACTCATTTCTGTGTTGAAAGCTCATAAACCAGCCATTGCATGGAAGATTCATGATATTAAAGGAATAAGTCCTTCGTATTGCACACATAAAATCCTTATGGAAGAAGATCATAAAACGTATGTGCAACGCCAACGAAGACTAAATCCTAATATGCAAGATGTAGTTAAGAAATAAATTATTAAACTGCTAGATGCAGGTTTAATTTATCCAATTTCTGATAGTCCATGGGTAAGCCCAGTTCAATGCGTACCTAAGAAGGGTGGCATGACTGTCATTACAAATGGAAAAAATGAGCTTATTCCTACTAGGACTGTAACAGGATGACGTGTATGTATTGATTATAGAAAATTAAATGACGCCACCAGAAAAGATCCCTTACCTTTTATTGATCAAATGTTGGAAAGATTAGCCGGAAATAGTTAATATTATTTTCTTGATGGTTTTTCCGGATATTTTTAAATTCCAATAGCACCCGAAGACTAAGAGAAAACCACATTCACGTGCCCTTATGGTACTTTTCCTTACAAACGCATGCCATTTGGACTTTGCAACGCCCCTGCAACCTTTCAAAGGTGCATGATGGCGATTTTTCACGACATGATAGAAGAATGCATGAAAGTTTTCATGGATGACTTTTCAGTCTTCGGTGATACATTTGAATCATGTCTAGTTAATCTGGAACGAATGCTTATTAGATGCGAACAATCAAATCTAGTACTTAATTGGGAGAAATGCCATTTCATGGTTAAAGAAGGCATCGTTCTTGGACATAAAATTTCAAAGGAAGGAATTGAAGTGGATAGAGCTAAAGTAGATGTAATTGCTAAACTTCCACATCCCACCAATGTTAGAGGAGTTAGGAGTTTTCTAGGGCATGCCGGTTTTTACCGACGTTTCATAAAAGATTTTTCTAAAATTGCCACTCCTATGAATAAACTCCTAGAAAAAGATGCTCCATTCATCTTTTCAGATGAATGCATCAAATCTTTTAATATTCTTAAAGAGAAACTCACTAATGCGCCGATCATGATAACACCAAATTGGAATCTACCGTTTGAACTAATGTGCGATGCAAGTGATTTTGCAATGGGAGCCGTTTTAGGGCAAAGGATTGAAAAAAGATTTCAACCTATATAATTATGCTAGTAAGACGTTACAAGGAGCATAAATAAATTACACAACTACTGAAAAAAAACTCCTTGCTATTGTCTTTGCTTTTGACAAATTTCGATCATATCTCGTTCTAGCTAAAACGGTGGTCTATACCGACCATTCTGCTCTTAGATACCTATTTTCGAAACAAGATGCTAAACCACGATTAATCCGTTGGATCTTACTCTTACAAGAGTTTGATATTGAAATCCGAGATAAAAAGGGAGCAGAAAATCTCGCCGCTGATCATCTTTCTCGTCTTGAAAATCCTGATTTAGAAGTTCTAAATGAATCGGCCATACAAGACAACTTTCCTGATGAATATCTATTGAAGATAGATTATAATGAAATTCCTTGGTTTGCAGACTATGCAAACTACTTAGTTTGTGAATTCCTTGAAAAAGAATTGTCGTACCAAAAACGAAAGAAATTCTTTAGTGATATAAAACACTATTTCTGGGAAGATCCACATCTGTTTAAAAGTTGTCTAGATGGAATAATACGCCGATGTGTATTCGGAGATGAAGCTAGTAAAATTTTAAACCATTGTCACACAGGACCAACAGGAGGGCATTATGGGCCTCAACTAACAGCAAGAAAAGTTTATGATGCTGGATTCTATTGGCCTACAATTTACAAAGACGCACACCTTCTTTGCAAATCCTGTGATGCATGTCAAAGGACCGGAAAAATAAGTCAACGTGATGAAATGCCACAAAATGTCATTCAAGTATGTGAAGTATTTGACATTTGGGGTATTGACATTATGGTTCCATTTCCAAAATCTCATAATAATCTCTACATTCTCGTAGAAATTGATTATGTATCTAAATGGGCGGAAGCACAAGCTCTCCCAACTAACGATGCGCGAGTTGTAGTCAATTTTTTAAAACGTCTTTTTGCAAGGTTTGGAACACCGAAAGCTTTAATAAGTGATCGGGGAACTCATTTCTGTAACAATCAACTTGAGAAAGTTCTTAAAAGATATGGAGTAACTCATAAAATCTCCGCCGCATATCATCCACAGACTAGTGGACAATTTGAAAATACCAACCGAGCTTTAAAACGTATTCTAGAAAAAACCGTAGGATCAAATCCGAAGGAATGGTCCATTAAGTTGGAGGATGCACTCTGGGCTTTTAGAATAGCCTACAAAACTCCAATTGGAACCACACCTTTTAGACTCGTTTATGGAAAAGCATGTCATCTTCCAGTAGAAATTGAACACAAAGCATTTTGGGCTTTGAAGACATGTAATCTTGATTTACATGAAGCTGGACGTCTACAGTTAAGTCAATTAAACGAATTAGAAGAATTAAGACATGAAGCATACGAAAATTCGTTAATCTATAAGGAAAGAACGAAGAAATGGCATGATAAAAGAATCAGAAGTTCAAAAGAATTTAAAGAAGGAGATAGAGTTCTTCTTTTCAATTCACGATTCAAGCTATTTCCTGGAAAATTGAAATCAAGATGGTCTGGACCATTCATAGTCAAAAGAGTTTTCCCATATGGAACGATAGAATTAATAAATTCAAACGGGATTGAATTTAAGGTTAATGGTCACAGAGTTAAACATTACATACATGGTCCGATGGAAGTTGACAACGAAGTTAATCACAATTTCGATACCACAGCTAACTAAGTGTGGGGAGAATCAAGTCTTTTAAAGGATAATATGTATTTCTGTTAGAGTTAGATTTTCTGTTTTCATGTAGTTCTCGAAAATGGAACCCGAATGGTCTTTCCCTAGCAGACCCTAAAGAACTAGTCTTCTCCCCCCATTCTGAATTTTTATTTTTTTTAGGTTTTTACGAAATGAAGACTTCCTGTGAATTAAACCATGGTCTAATGCTACACGCTTTGATTACTAAACGTAATAATGACACACTACCGAGTGAACTGGTATCAGTAATCAAAGAAAGATTGGACGGAGTAAGAAAAGAATCCAGATGCGAAGATAATAAGTTACAATTTGGTAAAGGAAAATCAAAATCCGCAGCGAAAAGAAGAGCACGACACCTTGAAAAATGTCACAAATGCGGAAAATGGTCACACGAAGGTAAATGTTCAAATAATCAAACCTATTCAAACACCGAATTTGTTACTTTATGCAGAAATGGACCGTTCATATGTTTAGAAGAAAAAACATTAAATGCTCGAGGTTACGCCTATGTAGCCTTGGAAAACCAATTAGTTCGACTATCTTATGAGTGAGCTAGAGCATATCACTAAGAAATATATTTCACAGGTAAGTCTGTACAGTTTTCATTTTTTATTTTTATTTTTATTTTTAACCTTTTGATAATAAACGCTAATTTGTTCGCTATAAAGTATTAAATTGGTATTCGATGAAATTAGGTCTTGCGACCGAAATTGTTGATATCATACAAAAATTTATTACATCACTGCGAAATTTACCGTTTATTCTTAAGGTATAAATATCTTTAATCAATCAAACCCAAAATATTTCAAAAATTCGTCATGAGTTAAATTAGGTTATGGAACTGAAATTACTTTACCGAAAAGAGGGGCGTATATTTTTGATAATATTTGATTGTTTAAAGTGGGATAAAAGCCAAAAAGATTTTTAATTTTATTTTTACCATGTTTTTAAAATTAATATATAAATATTAAATTAATATTGTAATTTTATTTTAAAATTGTAAATATTTGAAAAAAAAATTAATCTTGTATGTATAAAAACAAAAATATAATATAAGTTTGGTGTGAATTTATAATATGAATTTTTAATTAAGTTTGGTGTGAATTTTTAATTTTATGCATTTTTAATTAAGTTTGGTGTGAATTTTTAATTTTATGCATTTTTAATTTAAGTTTGGTGTGAATTTAAAAATAAAAATTTACTTTATTTCGCTAAGTTAAAAATATGATTTTTAAAATTCGTCGTGAGTTGAAGACTAGGTCGTTGAACCGAAATTGCTTTACCCGAGGGAGGGACGAAAACTTTTATTATCATTATTTTTAATATTATTGAATTAAAGTATGCCAAAAACATTAAAAAACCCAAAAATCTTAGCTTTTAAAACAATCTCTACAAAAAGACAAATTTTAAAATTTTGTCGAGGGACAGACTAGGACATCGATCCGAAACGACCTCGTCCTAAATAACAAAGGAAACAAAATATTAAAATTAATTACTTAATTGTTTTATAAGTTAAAGATTATATATATATAAAAAAAAAAAGGGGGGGCCGCGACTCGCGGAGTTTGAAAGAGGCAAACACCGCAAGTCGCGGAGTTTGAAAAATACAGAAAAAAAATAAAACGCTGGAAACAGATCAGTCCACACCACCCACACCCAAAATAACTGCAAAAAAACCCGAAAAATACACACAAAAATCGAATTTTTTCACCAAAAATCATCACATTTTTTACTAAAATCATGTTGAGAAGGATGCTATCAAGGAATTACTCAAGAAAAACGGTAAATTTCTACACCTAAACACCATTTAATCCGAAAATTAGTGTTCTTGAGCAATTTTATACCCAATTCGATTTTGATGCTTTTTAGTGTAATTATGCTTAAATTGTTTATGTATTATGCTTGTATAACCTAGATTGATGCTATTTAACATGATTAGAAGCCTTAAACTTCAAATTTTGAGTAATCTAGGGTTTGTGTTCTTGAGCAAATTTGGGGCTTTTTGATATAAACAGGTTATGGCCGATTTTTATCATGAATTGTTGCTAAATTAAGTAGTGTAACATGTTTAGGTAGTTAAATGATCTAAACTTTGAGCCTAAACATGGTTTTTGAGAATTAAAGTGGACTTTTTCAAGTCTAAAATTCATGAACTTGATTTTTGAGAGATAATGCCATTTGAAACTTGTTTAATTGCTAATAATGATTATTTTGACATGTTATATGAGTTGAATGCTTATGAACTTGGCGAACATTTTCGTATATGCTTATTTGAAAAAGTGTAGATTTGATAAAAATATGAAAATGAGCATAAGTTTGATATAAATTGAACATGTCATTGTAATTATTTTGATTGATGATTTTGCTGACACTAATGCATATTTGGATGCAAAAAATTGTGTTTGATGTGTTTTGCAGACTGAAAGGGGTGAATCTTCATCCCAAGCTCGCATTGTTCCTCCTGAGAATGCGGAACAACAGGATGTTGATAGCTATTATAAACAAGATATACCTCATCCAGTTATGACATTTTCAGATATGCACGTGGAAAATTTGCACCCGAACTTGAGATTTGACAGACGTTGGATAGATTATTCAAAATACCAAAGGGGCTTGCACACTCTTCATTCTAAAGCTGTTGAAGTACCTAGGGTAATAGAATGGGGACCATTAGAAGCTATAGAATTGGCCGAGCCAATTAGAGAATTACTTACACAGAGGTATGGTAATTCTACTTTTAACGACTGGGTACGTTTATTCAACATGCGTAGACCTGTATATAAAGTATGGTGTGAAGAATTATTGTGTAGTATAGAAATAAATGATCGGGTAGCTAGTTTAACCGATCGATCTTTTATTAGATTTTTGTTAGGATGTTCGATGCGCCACATGTCTCTACTAGACATGGCTCAGGCCTTACGTATATATACGCCTGAGGAGTTAGCATCTGCCGATTGTCGAGGGTTGATATTAAATGGTAGGAGGATAGACGAAAGTTTTGATACGCATGGTGTATGGAGTCAAATGACTAGCCATCACCGATTTAAAGGGGGAAATTACTCTTATTTGGATATAGATAGAGCTGAGTTAAGAGTAATTCATAGGTTTCTAGCGAACTCGATTACACAGCGAGGTAAAAATAAGGAAAAAGTAAATGAACAGGATTTATTTTACCACATGTGTATTCGAGACCCACAAAGCGCTATAAGTATACCTTATTGTGTGGGTTATTATTTATCAGCTATGGTTAGGGGGATGAGACCGCACAGTATAATAGGAGGTGGTATATTTATTACATTAATTGCTGAGTATCTCAATGTGGATATAAGTAGGGGGATTATTAATCGAAGAACCAGAACCCCACGATACAATTGGTTTAAATGTATATCATGGTGCTAAAGTTTTGAAGAGGCGAAATAACGTCGCAGTAGCCTATAATGGAAGACATCCACAGGTTGAGAGAAATCAACAGCCAGGTAATGTGGGAGGGGGAAATGAAATGACAGAAATGCAAAGGTTTATAGCTTCACAAGAGTATGAAAATGCTAGACATCGAGCATTTGAAGATTGGCAAGTTCATCAAAACCAAATCATAGCTCATTGCCAACATATAGGTAGAAACTATATTCCTACTCCAACGCCCATATTTCCTCCCTGGTCTATAGAGATGCAACCACCGTATCCTACTTATAACCCAGCTGAAGCATTTTATAACACATATGGTTATGCATGGAACCCCTACTGGTATCAGTAACAACCCTAGTTTATTTAGTTTTATTTATTTTATTTTTGTAATGTTACTACATTTAGCACTTATGTTGATATTGTAATAGTTTTTATAATTTTCTAACTTTTATTATTATTAGATTTTAATAATTTTTGAATGTGGGGTAATATACCAAACTTCAAAAATATGTATATATGTTTGCAGTTTATCTTATGTACACAACAGGGTAAAACAACGCATTTTCAAAGACTGGCATTAAGTTCAGCAAAAGCAACTAATTTTGACGACAAGATGCAAAATATATGTGAAATAACAACAAGACGGAATGAACAAATGATGTGCACCATTTATCATTCAACACAAACAACAATATGTTTGGAAACTTTGGTAAAATTTAATCATTTTTCTACGCTAATCACCCTCAATAATTTAAATTGTTACTGATTTCTTGCAAATGAGGGCATTGCAAGATCTTAAGTATGGGAAGGGGTTAAATTCTTTCGGATTTTAAAATTTTTACTTTATACACTTGGTTACCATTAAACATACTAGTAAAGCAGTAGTTGTATTAGAATCTAGTGCTCTCTGATAACAAAGAACAGCCCTAGTCTTATATACTGACTACCCAATTCTAGTAAAAATTTTCAAAATTTTCAATTAAATGAACTCAAAATCATGTTTATACATATTTATGAACAATAAAACTAGGTGTTAACACCGAAATTATTGTTACCTCGGAAAGGACATAAATTGAGAAACAAACCAAAATGTTAGAATTCATTTAAAACGGAATAGAGGACAATAAAAAGGAAAATAAAAGCCAAGTGTGAGAAAATTTACCAAGTTATTTTAAACATATGTCACATATTTTTAAAGATACAAAATACTTTTGCTTTGGACTAAACTAAAATTTTTTACCCGATTTACTGTAAGAAAGATGCATCTACACGATGAATCAATTCCATCATTAAAAGGAAGTAAAGTCTTCCGAAAAAGAAACGCGCTTCTTGATTTAGGTCATGAAGTTGTCGTCCAGACCAGCTGTAGGTTGACGAAAAATCTAGAAAAGTCATCTCTAAAATCAGCAGAAAATCCACGGACCTCAGCATAAAACAGGGTCGCCAAGTGGTCAGATTTATCCTAACCATGAGAAGGATTTATCTAGTACAATGGGGGGGGCACCGTGCAAATTAGCTTGATAAGACTAATAAATCAAATCCCCAGAAAGGATAATCTCCTTAAAGATCAAAAATCAGCTTTTAAGACTGATACTACTCAATCCTTGAGATTGACCTTAAAGATTGAGAATTCAAACTCATGGAATTCAATGATATCTAAACTCGAGCTTGAACGAGAAAATATTTTGATCAAAATTACAAACCGATTTATTTTCTGAAAACCCATTTTCAATGCGTTCATTACCATTGAACGTAAAATCCTAGAAATTCACCTGGAATTCATTAGGTCACCTGAACCAAATCGGGTGTCAACCGTAAGAACGGTGGTTGCATAGTATGGTCAAAGACAGGACCTTGTGCCAGACCGAAAAATTATAAGGGTGAGCTTTACTATTGCTCCTACCAAGGATAGTAATTGCGTCCGACACGTTATAGACCATAATTAAAAGCATGTCAGGGGACATTGCCTTAACAGTTGCTTGTTCAACGCTTTCCTTTACAACCGGATGGTAGTTTACCGAAATGTAATATATGGGACAAGTAAACTGGACGTGTTGCTTTCCTAATACAAGGTTAGCAAGTGGGTGACACAAAACCGCAAGTTTTGAGCTAAAATTTTCAAATCTGAAACCCACCAAACCCACAAAAACAATTTGCAAACACCGGTGAAGGGTTATTCTGGAAAACTTATCTAGGGTAAAAGCTAGATTTAATTTTCAAAAGATCAAATGTTTTCATAAAGATCCAATTTCCTTAATGGATCTAAATTTTATAGTCATGTGGGACTGTAAACCATATCGTTACTACCATTGTTAATACCGCCGTAAAGAAATCACTGATGTACAAAGTGTGAAGAATAAAGAAGTGATTCTAGTATTTCAAGACTATATTGCTTGAGGACAAGCAACGCTCAAGTGTGGGAATATTTGATAATGCTAAAAACGAACATATATTTCATAGCATTATTCCTCAAGAAAGATAAGCTTTTAGTTGCAATTGTTCTATTTACAAGTAATATTCGTTTAAATAATAAAAGGTGAAGACAAAAGACAGATTCGACGAATTGAAGACGTAAACGACCAAAAAGCTCAAAAGTACAAAATACAATCAAAGAGGTTCCAATTATTGATAAGAAACGTCTGGAAATTACAAGAGTACAAGATTCAAAACGCAAAGTACAAGATATTAAATTGTACGCAAGGACGTTCGAAAATCCGGAACCAGGACCAGAGTCAACTCTCAACGCTCGACGCAACGGACTAAAAATTACAAGTCAACTATGCACATAAATATAATATAATATTTAAATAATTCTTATAATTATTTATATATTATATAATATATTATAAACCGTCGGCAAGCTAGGAGCCAAGGCTGTGTGAGCTGGAAATACGAACTCCGCGAGTTGCGGAGTTTGAAGGCCAAAAATTACGCGAGTCGCGGAGCCCCAAAAACTGAAACTACCTATAAAGCTCGCGCATTCTGATCGTAAAATATATCCATAATCTATCTCTCTCTCAATATATACGTAAATATATATATATATATATATAATTTATATTTTAATTTTAATTTTAAATCCTAATAATAAGGGTATGTTAGCGAATGTTGTAAGGGTGTATGTGAGGACCCGTCCTTATCCACCTGGACGAAGTCATCAACATTTGGTCCCATGGCGATGATCGACTCCAAGTAATGTCCTTAAATTGAGCAAATGCACAGCGGAAGACTTAATTCGTACCTGAGAATAAACATGCTTTAAAGTGTCAACCAAAAGGTTGGTGAGTTCATTAGTTTATCATAACAATCATTTCAATATATTAATAGACCACAAGATTTCCGTTTATAAATATATGTACACTCGCAAGTGCATAAAGGTATTCTATAAGTTGTAGGCACCCGGTAACAAGCCTTAACGTTCATGTTTTACAATCTGAAGTACACCAGATCAGGTGTGTTTAAAATAACCTCGAAGTACTAAAGCATCCCATAGTCAGGATGGGGTTTGTCAGGCCCAATAGATCTATCTTTAGGATTCGCGCCTACCGTACATAGACAAGTAGTTTAATGTTACCAAGCTAAGGGTATATTTCTGGTTTAAACCCACGTAGAATTAGTTTTAGTACTTGTGCCTATTTCGTAAAACATTTATAAAAACAGCGCATGTATTCTCAGTCCCAAAAATATATATAAAAGGGAGCAAATGAAACTCACATAATGTATTTTGTAGTAAAAATACATAAGACGATATTGAACAATGCAGGGTTTGGCCTCGGATTCACGAACCTATATCAAGTATATATAGATTAACACGTATAGTATTAATTAACTAAGTTTATAATGTATTAAGATTAATTTTTACTTATATAATCATATTACTATCTATATTGTATAAATATTTATATATTATGTATTACTTAATAAAAATAATATTTTGTTTAAAAATACAAAACTATGTAATATTAGTATAGGTATGTAATAAATATATTTTATATAAATAATATTTGTTGTACTAATAATAAAAATATTACTAGTGATATTAATAATAATAATGATAGTGTTTATGAAAATAAAATGATAATTTTAGTAAATATGATAATTTTACTAATAATGATATTTTTAACAATAAGGATACTTCTAATAATAATAATAATAATAATAATAATAATAATAATAATAATAATAATAATAATAATAATAATAATAATAATAATAATAATAACAATAATAATAATAAATACAATAATAATAATATGTATACCTAGCATAAGTCTATTAAGATAATAGTCCAAGTATGTTTGAAAGGAGCCCAAGTTAATGGCCCATATGGATGTTTAATTGGATCCACAAGGCAGCCCACCAGACTCAAGTTTTCACAATAGCCCAGCCATCTTAAAAAAAAAATATGCAGTCGCCCAGCTTCGAACCTGCGACCTCCTGCTTCCACGACCACACATACGCCTAAACCATTCTTCTGCTTCTCATTTTCTGTTACACTTTTTAATTTAAATTCATTTATCCTATAAATCGTATCTGATTCTTCTTCTTCTTCTACAATTTAAGATCATAACATCACCATTATTATCATTTCACAATTCATGATCAACATCTTAATTGCTTAATATCACCATCCTAATAATCATCATCATTTAACAATCATTACTCACCCCGCCATCTTCTTCTTCATCGATCGTTCACCATCACGTAACTTTATCAACATGATATCATCTTTTTTTTTAGTTATCATCTTCGTTTAGCATCATCGGTTATTAATCGAACAATGAGGCAGGAATTGAAACTTAGCTGTAATCGTCTTATAGAATTGTTCGTGACACAGGTCCAATAACAAAAGAGCCCAACAATAATCAGGCCAAACATTCATGATCACTCTTAGCCCGTTAACAAGCCCAATTGTCGAGTGATCCTTTTATCTCAACAAATGATTCAGTAAAAAAAAAAAAAATTAAACGTCATCTGGTATCTATCATCTCATCATCAACTTCGCCCTTCATGATCATATATCAACACTATGATCATAATAATCATTACCTATATATCATCATCATCTTCCTTGTACTCCTTCGAAGGGAAAAGAAATATATATATATATATATATATATATATATATATATATATATATACCAAACGTTCGATGTTTACAAAACAACTGAGTGATGATCCGACGCAAATCTCCTCATTTTTAATCATCATCAATTGTTATTGCATCTTCAGTATCACGTCTTTGTTCACCATCTTCTTTATGCAATCATCATATCACATCATCATTATACCGTCACAGTGACATCATCTTCTTCATTATGATCATCACTGTTCATCATCACTTTCGCATGGGTCTTTGGTTTAAATCGTAACAGAAGCGTAGGTATAGCAGTAGTCATTTGGTTTAAACATAAAAGGTTGCAGCAGCTCTCGTTGATAGTGGTTTTAAATGGGTTTCCATAGTTTCTTGAGTGGGTTTGTGTTTTGGGTCGTGAAGATGGTGATGATGGTCGAGTTTAGAGGTGATGTAGTGATGGTGAACAAGTGGTGTAGGGTTCGATGGTGAAGGTAATTATCGATCCTCGGTGATGGTGGTTTGTGTACTCCCTCTTAAGCTCTCGATATGTATATATATATATATATATATATATATATATATATATATATATATATATATATATATATATATACATAATAATATTCCATAATATGTAATAATATAAATAAAAGATGTGGCAAGTTGTAGGTAACAATTCCAAGTCATGTGCAGATAACAAAAAGATAGCCTACACCTTAGCCTTTATTGTTTGTCAAGAATCCAAAAACTATCCCGTGATCTTTTTTTTTTTTTTTTTTTTATTTTATATCTTTGTAACACCTGTGATACAACAATGACTTTATATGTAAAATAAATATGGGACTACATGTATATTTTCTAAAGCGTTTAACTTATCATCAACTTTATGAATTTGTACGTTCAGAGTTCATAACACAAACCATAAATTTATTTAAATTAACTTTGTAATGTGATCATAATATAAAGGCTACATGTTTATAAAAAGAGATCTATCTTCTTTGACCGTAAGAGTGTACAACGTCCTCCGTTGTTAAATCAGGGGCGAATAAAAGTCTTCAGAAAAATCCCATTTTTTTAAATTAACTATATTTATTTATTTTGATTATTATGGTATAAAATTCAGTCATTAATTTAATAAATAAAAATTACCTCAACTTTCCCTCTCATTTATGAGTAAAATATAAAAAGTGTTAATATTAAATAATTAGATCCTAAATATACTTTTAATAAACCTATAACTTATATAACTCATTTTCGGATCACCGTTTATTATAAAATTACATATCTTTGAATTTAACTTTCTTAATATCAATCGGAACATCAGACGAGTATTACAATCATTTAATATTTATTTTTAATATACTTTTCATTAATTTATTTATTTATTTTAATAATGATATCATATTTTATTTTTACTTTACATAGTTAATTTTAACAACAAATAATATCTTAAGTTATACTTCAAATTATTATTTATATCTATCTATATATTTAAACATATATGAATCCATTTACAAATAGTTGTTCGTGAATCGTCAGAGATAGTCAAAGGTTAAAGGAATTTATGAAAACAGTTCAAAAATTTTGAGACTCAATATTACAGACTTTACTTATCATGTCGAATTGATATTAAGATTAAGTTTAAATTTGGTCGAAAATTTCCAGGTCGTCACAGTACCTACCCGTTAAAAAAAATTTCGTCCCGAAATTTGAGTGAGGTGGTCATGGCTAGCAATAAAAATGTTTCCATGACGAATATAAGTTGATAAATATAGTTTTATCATCATTGAGTAATATAGATAAAACAATTCGATTATTCGAAGCGTATAAGTGAAGTTATCACAAAAGAGTGAATTGAAGAAAGACATGTTTCATCATAACTTTTAACTAGTCATGGTTGAATTTCGGAATTCAAGGGATTCAAAAGTAAATCTTGAAAATCTATAAGATCTGATTCTTCGAGATTTAAGGAAATTAGGATCTCTTTAATTAAATGCAATGATCTGTCCCGATTACTACGTCTGATATTTCCATTATATATTTACCTTTTCCGTCCCATTAGTTTTTACCACTTCTATACCCAATTCCCAATTTCAAAAGATTGTGAAAATGCTTAATTCAGTTCTAATCCTTGTCCTTATCCTTATTATCGCAACATTCATTCTCCTTTTCCAATTACCACCAGAGGAATCTGTTTTCTTCTACTTCGCCCTTGGGGTTATAATGTTTTTAACTCTCCCGTGTCTTTATGTTGCGATAAACATTGATATACATGGTTTGTAATTTATGTGTTGTTATCGAGCTTTATATTCCCCCTTATATTTTGAAGTTTCATACTTTTGTTTTCTCTTCCCGACTTTAAGTCAAGCGAATAATGGTTCAAAATTCGTAGATATAGAGTTTCGAGTGATTATAATGTTCTAAGCAGGAAGGAACGTGATAGCACGATTTGATTTTCAAATTTATCAAAATCACGGAAGATAGAACCATCAAGAATACATTTTCTTGATATGTTCAGAAGTTAAGTAGAATGAAAGAGTTATGTAACATGGCACATGATGACGTTATGATCTGTGAATCATCACGTTCCATTTAGAAACTCAGCATGACTTACTGTAATATAACCACGTTGGCCTGACGTCATTATATTATACTAACTCATGCTTCAATTCCTAACACTTCTCTAGGAAATCATTCATAATTTAAACTCGAATTTTAAAGAAATTTAGAAACTAAAATAGTTTCCTTTATGACGTAACACAGATAGCACGAAGAGATAGATAATTTTGAATAAAGATATTTATGAAGGTATCTTCAGAAATATCTAAGATATTTATAACTAAAGATACGATGATATCTTAGAATTTAAAATATTTAAGATCAGAGGATGATGAAGAAATTTGTCCGTAAGGATTTAGAATAAGTAGGAGCAAGGTATTCGCTAAAAAGTTCATCAGATACAGAATCATCTGGATTCATTAAGTACGGTTTTTAGTTCTGGTGATGTGTCCACAGCCTCCTTCATAGTTTTGCATAATCCTCTTTTCAATAGTAAGTTTTCTATTGAACGTTTTCAAACACTCCATTCTTTATCATCAAACCTTTGGCCATTAAGACCAATTACTACATGCTGCTTCGTCATCATTTTTCAAGTTTCAGATCTGGATCATTGGTTATCAAACTGAGGGGTTTTAAGAGAATTGTGTTTTTAGATGATTAAACGCTGATGGCAATATGGTGGAATACGAAAGATTTCCCGATAACAATAAAAGATCACGCATATATTTCAAGGTTATAATAAGGTTGTTTTGAGTGAAAAGTCTTGTTGGAGCTGTGACAAAATTGGCTATTTTAGAGAGGGATGGTAAAGTTATTTTCGATAATATCAACGCCAAAGGAGCTAGCACAGATTCGTGTTTATCGTTTACTCAGGTTTCGAGGGTTTTTAGATGCATAGCTATATGCATCGATCTTTTCTTCCGTAGATGAAGTGCGGTTGGTTCATCCTCTCGATTGAGATGTTTTCAAGAATTATGAAATGTTTGAACGCAGATTAGAATCGTCAAGATACAAATGAGGTTTAAGATGAAATCAAGTGGCAAACTTGAAGAATTGTTTAGTTTCATATGTTATAATTAATATTTTAATTGATTTTTTAATTGTCCAATGTTGATAGTCCCAATCGATAGTCCACAGTTAACAGTCCAATAATTCATATATAATTTAATTTATAATATTCAAATTAATTAATACGTATCGTGACCCGTGTACATGTCTCAGACTCGATCACAACTCAAAGTATATATATTATTTGAGAATCAACCTCAACCCTGTATAGCTAACTCCCGCATTACTGCATATAGAGTGTCTATGGTTATTCCAAATAATATATATAGATGCGTCGATATGATATGTCAAAACCTTGTATACGTGTCCCGATATTTAAAGTGCGTAAAATAAATAACAGAAATTAAATGACGATAAATTAAATGCGTAAAGTAAATAACAGAAATTAAATGACGATAAATAAAATTGCGATAAATAAAATGTAATCAGTTAGCTAGGAACAGTTAGCTGGAACAGTTAGCGTGGATTCTTAACAAAATTTCAATTAGTTAATTCGTTTGTTTCTAACAAATTTTATTTTGTCCAATGTTTTCTTCATTATGCCACTTGTTGGATTCTGATAGGTCAAAATCCAAATATAAAATTTAAATGAAAATGGTTATTCTGTGGTGAACTGATACGTATATCGGTGGTTGTAAATAGGATAGTAAATGACTGTTGAATCAGCTTTGACGAATGTACAGTGTAACTTATTAAGGTGAAATCTAAATATTCCTCGGGTATTACCTACCCGTTAAAATATTTTCACCGTTAACAGTTCGTACAAAAGAAATTTTAATTACAATCTTTATAAAAACATATATACGTATATATTTTCTTCAGATGTAATCATGGATTTAATGAGTCAATGTGATATTAAACTCATCAGATTTACGGCTAAAACTAGAGTACATAATCTCTAAAATATTAAAGATTACATAATTGCCATGAAGGACGAAGATAGTTTATGTAGAACAATTCGTAGAACGATGATTATACTCGAGGTACAGAATGAGATGGTGAGGCATGGATTGTTGAAACTTGGGTTATTGGTGGTACTGGTACCATTGGTGCTGAAGCTGATGATGTTACTGGTGTTGGTGATACTGCTGGTGCTTGCAAATTGTGTACCGTGCTCTCTAAAGTTAATACTCGAGCTCGGAGTTCTCTAACTTCTTCTACTAACCCTGGTTGGTTATCAATGTGAGGTAAAGGTCGGATATCTTCTCTAGTTCCGTTAATGGTAGTCTCAAGACGAAAAATTCTTGCAAAAAGGGTATAAACGGTGTTGCGAACGGGTTCGCCGGTTAGCGGGTCAAGTACTCCAAGGTTAGGTGGTAGATTTGGTTCATGATATGGAGTACTTTCTTCCCTTCTCCATAGGGTGAGTATATCGCGAACAAACCCCCATTTTCTCCAGTAATCAGGGTAGTTGATTGGTTGGTGTGCTCTTGTCACGCTATCTTCGGAGTCAGAGGAACTTGGTCGATTCGTAGAGGCCATCTTAAGCGATCTCAGAAAAGATTTTTGTTATGAAGAGTTTAGTGACAGCAACTGATAGTTGGATGGTATTCTCAATGCATCATATGCATAGATATATATAGTACCAGATTCCCCTAAATTACGGAGAAATTTACGGAAGATATCAGGCAAAGTCTATCGTAATAGATATGCTAAGATATGATTTAGCATATACGCTAAGATATGAGTTTTGTCTATACACTAATCATGCAGTCAATGCAGTAAGATATGTCTAGACTAAGAATAATGAGCAGGTAATTTCCTAAAGATGATAAGCAGATGATTTCCAACAAAAATGATAAGCAAAACGTTTGACATGCAGACACGGTCGAAGTCCAGATCTACTAATGCATCTAAACAACTATCAATTAGACACATTAATGCAAGACCTGTTTCTTTAAGACCACCGCTCTGATACCACCTGTGAGGACCCGTCCTTATCCACCTGGACGAAGTCATCAACATTTGGTCCCACGGCGATGATCGACTCCAAGTAATGTCCTTAAATTGAGCAAATGCACAGCGGAAGACTTAATTCGTACCTAAGAATAAACATGCTTTAAAGTGTCAACCAAAAGGTTGGTGAGTTCATTAGTTTATCATAACAATCATTTCAATATATTAATAGACCACAAGATTTCCGTTTATAAATATATGTACACTCGCAAGTGCATAAAGGTATTCTATAAGTTGTAGGCACCCGGTAACAAGCCTTAACGTTCATGTTTTACCCTCTGAAGTACACCAGATCAGGTGTGTTTAAAATAACCTCGAAGTACTAAAGCATCCCATAGTCAGGATGGGGTTTGTCAGGCCCAATAGATCTATCTTTAGGATTCGCGCCTACCGTACATAGACAAGTAGTTTAATGTTACCAAGCTAAGGGTATATTTCTGGTTTAAACCCACGTAGAATTAGTTTTAGTACTTGTGCCTATTTCGTAAAACATTTATAAAAACAGCGCATGTATTCTCAGTCCCAAAAATATATATAAAAGGGAGCAAATGAAACTCACATAATGTATTTTGTAGTAAAAATACATAAGACGATATTGAACAATGCAGGGTTTGGCCTCGGATTCACGAACCTATATCAAGTATATATAGATTAACACGTATAGTATTAATTAACTAAGTTTATAATGTATTAAGATTAATTTTTACTTATATAATCATATTACTATCTATATTGTATAAATATTTATATATTATGTATTACTTAATAAAAATAATATTTTGTTTAAAAATACAAAACTATGTAATATTAGTATAGGTATGTAATAAATATATTTTATATAAATAATATTTGTTGTACTAATAATAAAAATATTACTAGTGATATTAATAATAATAATGATAGTGTTTATGAAAATAAAATGATAATTTTAGTAAATATGATAATTTTACTAATAATGATATTTTTAACAATAAGGATACTTCTAATAATAATAATAATAATAATAATAATAATAATAATAATAATAATAATAATAATAATAATAATAATAATAATAATAATAATAATAACAATAATAATAATAAATACAATAATAATAATAATATGTATACCTAGCATAAGTCTATTAAGATAATAGTCCAAGTATGTTTGAAAGGAGCCCAAGTTAATGGCCCATATGGATGTTTAATTGGATCCAGAAGGCAGCCCACCAGACTCAAGTTTTCACAATAGCCCAGCCATCTTTAAAAAAAATATGCAGTCGCCCAGCTTCGAACCTGCGACCTCCTGCTTCCACGACCACACATACGCCTAAACCATTCTTCTGCTTCTCATTTTCTGTTACACTTTTTAATTTAAATTCATTTATCCTATAAATCGTATCTGATTCTTCTTCTTCTTCTACAATTTAAGATCATAACATCACCATTATTATCATTTCACAATTCATGATCAACATCTTAATTGCTTAATATCACCATCCTAATAATCATCATCATTTAACAATCATTACTCACCCCGTCATCTTCTTCTTCATCGATCGTTCACCATCACGTAACTTTATCAACATGATATCATCTTTTTTTTTAGTTATCATCTTCGTTTAGCATCATCGGTTATTAATCGAACAATGAGGCAGGAATTGAAACTTAGCTGTAATCGTCTTATAGAATTGTTCGTGACACAGGTCCAATAACAAAAGAGCCCAACAATAATCAGGCCAAACATTCATGATCACTCTTAGCCCGTTAACAAGCCCAATTGTCGAGTGATCCTTTTATCTCAACAAATGATTCAGTAAAAAAAAATTTAAACGTCATCTGGTATCTATCATCTCATCATCAACTTCGCCCTTCATGATCATATATCAACACTATGATCATAATAATCATTACCTATATATCATCATCATCTTCCTTGTACTCCTTCGAAGGGAAAAGAAATAAATAAATATATATATATATATATATATATATATATATATATATACCAAACGTTCGATGTTTACAAAACAACTGAGTGATGATCCGACGCAAATCTCCTCATTTTTAATCATCATCAATTGTTATTGCATCTTCAGTATCACGTCTTTGTTCACCATCTTCTATATGCAATCATCATATCACATCATCATTATACCGTCACAGTGACATCATCTTCTTCATTATGATCATCACTGTTCATCATCACTTTCGCATGGGTCTTTGGTTTAAATCGTAACAGAAGCGTAGGTATAGCAGTAGTCACTTGGTTTAAACATAAAAGGTTGCAGCAGCTCTCGTTGATAGTGGTTTTAAATGGGTTTCCATAGTTTCTTGAGTGGGTTTGTGTTTTGGGTCGTGAAGATGGTGATGATGGTCGAGTTTAGAGGTGATGTAGTGATGGTGAACAAGTGGTGTAGGGTTCGATGGTGAAGGTAATTATCGATCCTCGGTGATGGTGGTTTGTGTACTCCCTCTTAAGCTCTCGATATGTATATATATATATATATATATATATATATATATACATAATAATATTCCATAATATGTAATAATATAAATAAAAGATGTGGCAAGTTGTAGGTAACAATTCCAAGTCATGTGCAGATAACAAAAAGATAGCCTACACCTTAGCCTTTATTGTTTGTCAAGAATCCAAAAACTATCCCGTGATCTTTTTTTTTTTTTTTTTTTATTTTATATCTTTGTAACACCTGTGATACAACAATGACTTTATATGTAAAATAAATATGGGACTACATGTATATTTTCTAAAGCGTTTAAC
Organism: Rutidosis leptorrhynchoides; assembly: GCF_046630445.1. Taxonomy (NCBI): domain Eukaryota; kingdom Viridiplantae; phylum Streptophyta; class Magnoliopsida; order Asterales; family Asteraceae; genus Rutidosis; species Rutidosis leptorrhynchoides. The sequence continues at coordinate 95,565,866 of NC_092334.1, read as the reverse complement.
TTATCATCAACTTTATGAATTTGTACGTTCAGAGTTCATAACACAAACCATAAATTTATTTAAATTAACTTTGTAATGTGATCATAATATAAAGGCTACATGTTTATAAAAAGAGATCTATCTTCTTTGACCGTAAGAGTGTACAACGTCCTCCGTTGTTAAATCAGGGGCGAATAAAAGTCTTCAGAAAAATCCCATTTTTTTAAATTAACTATATTTATTTATTTTGATTATTATGGTATAAAATTCAGTCATTAATTTAATAAATAAAAATTACCTCAACTTTCCCTCTCATTTATGAGTAAAATATAAAAAGTGTTAATATTAAATAATTAGATCCTAAATATACTTTTAATAAACCTATAACTTATATAACTCATTTTCGGATCACCGTTTATTATAAAATTACATATCTTTGAATTTAACTTTCTTAATATCAATCGGAACATCAGACGAGTATTACAATCATTTAATATTTATTTTTAATATACTTTTCATTTATTTATTTATTTATTTTAATAATGATATCATATTTTATTTTTACTTTACATAGTTAATTTTAACAACAAATAATATCTTAAGTTATACTTCAAATTATTATTTATATCTATCTATATATTTAAACATATATGAATCCATTTACAAATAGTTGTTCGTGAATCGTCAGAGATAGTCAAAGGTTAAAGGAATTTATGAAAACAGTTCAAAAATTTTAAGACTCAATATTACAGACTTTACTTATCATGTCGAATTGATATTAAGATTAAGTTTAAATTTGGTCGAAAATTTCCAGGTCGTCACAGTACCTACCCGTTAAAAAAAATTTCGTCCCGAAATTTGAGTGAGGTGGTCATGGCTAGCAATAAAAATGTTTCCATGACGAATATAAGTTGATAAATATAGTTTTATCATCACTGAGTAATATAGATAAAACAATTCGATTATTCGAAGCGTATAAGTGAAGTTATCACAAAAGAGTGAATTGAAGAAAGACATGTTTCATCATAACTTTTAACTAGTCATGGTTGAATTTCGGAATTCAAGGGATTCAAAAGTAAATCTTGAAAATCTATAAGATCTGATTCTTCGAGATTTAAGGAAATTAGGATCTCTTTAATTAAATGCAATGATCTGTCCCGATTACTACGTCTGATATTTCCATTATATATTTACCTTTTCCGTCCCATTAGTTTTTACCACTTCTATACCCAATTCCCAATTTCAAAAGATTGTGAAAATGCTTAATTCAGTTCTAATCCTTGTCCTTATCCTTATTATCGCAACATTCATTCTCCTTTTCCAATTACCACCAGAGGAATCTGTTTTCTTCTACTTCGCCCTTGGGGTTATAATGTTTTTAACTCTCCCGTGTCTTTATGTTGCGATAAACATTGATATACATGGTTTGTAATTTATGTGTTGTTATCGAGCTTTATATTCCCCCTAATATTTTGAAGTTTCATACTTTTGTTTTCTCTTCCCGACTTTAAGTCAAGCGAATAATGGTTCAAAATTCGTAGATATAGAGTTTCGAGTGATTATAATGTTCTAAGCAGGAAGGAACGTGATAGCACGATTTGATTTTCAAATTTATCAAAATCACGGAAGATAGAACCATCAAGAATACATTTTCTTGATATGTTCAGAAGTTAAGTAGAATGAAAGAGTTATGTAACATGGCACATGATGACGTTATGATCTGTGAATCATCACGTTCCATTTAGAAACTCAGCATGACTTACTGTAATATAACCACGTTGGCCTGACGTCATTATATTATACTAACTCATGCTTCAATTCCTAACACTTCTCTAGGAAATCATTCATAATTTAAACTCGAATTTTAAAGAAATTTAGAAACTAAAATAGTTTCCTTTATGACGTAACACGGATAGCACGAAGAGATAGATAATTTTGAATAAAGATATTTATGAAGGTATCTTCAGAAATATCTAAGATATTTATAACTAAAGATACGATGATATCTTAGAATTTAAAATATTTAAGATCAGAGGATGATGAAGAAATTTCTCCGTAAGGATTTAGAATAAGTAGGAGCAAGGTATTCGCTAAAAAGTTCATCAGATACAGAATCATCTGGATTCATTAAGTACGGTTTTTAGTTCTGGTGATGTGTCCACAGCCTCCTTCATAGTTTTGCATAATCCTCTTTTCAATACTAAGATCACGCATTTAATACGGAGTAATTAATTAATTATTATTATTTAAACCCTAATTAGGGTATTATTAGTATAATATTTAGTTTTAATTTTCTTATTTTATTTAGCTTTAATTAGTTTAATTAATATAAAATTAATAGTTTTATAAAATAAATAATATAAAAATAATATTTTTATAAAAATTGAACTTTTTGCAACTTTTAGTATATTTTTATATTTTGTCCTTTTTATTTGTTTTTAGCGTAATTTTTGTATTTTTCGCTCATAATTAGTTTTAAATATAGTTTTTGCCATAGTTATTTTTATTTTTAGATTTTTAGGCTTTGCCGTAAAATCTCTTAAGTGCTTTCTCTTTAGACTAAGATCTAAGTGCTTTAGAATTTTGCGACGCCTTTTTAAGTTTTAGTTCCTTTTTAAGTTATTGCCATTTGGGATATAGTTTTACTTGTAAGCCTTAATATTTTTAGACGCAACTTTTAATTTTTAGTTTTTAGTTCCTTTTTAAGTTTCAACGCGCTACTTTCTTATTTTTATTTTTAGGAATAAATGCTAATGATATAATACATACGAAATGAAATGCATAATAATGCTATAGTAAAAGGGTCGGGCTGTAGACTAGACTCTAATGCACCCTAAGAACCACGGGTTGACCACATTAAGACCGCCTAGTTCCCTACAACCAGAGCTCTGATACCAACTGTGATGGCCCCGTCAAAACACTTAACGGCTCCGTCACTTGGTCCCACAGCTTGTACGAACTTAAATGAATTTAACAAACGACATTGCATTTTTTTATTTCAAAAGTTTTCCAAAAAGGAAAGCATACCAAAATATGTAGTTTAAAAGTAACCCAGCATATTAATAATCCAAAGTTGACACAAAACATTGTCAACAACCCACAAGTAATAATTATTCAAAAACCGAATGCAAGCCAAAGTTTCATAAATTGTTTCATTAAAAATCTGCCCCAATGCATGCAGACTCTTCTAAACACCGCGGAAGCATCACATAAACTCAAGTACCTGTGAAAACATGAGAGTAAACTGTCAACACAAAGGTTGAGTGAATTATAGGTTTAAATAATTAAATAAACTTTAGACCACAAGATTTAAAAATGTTAGAAAACATTAAACATTATTACATTATCAATGAGCCACCTGGTAACCACTTAACCCTTTATTTACCCTTGCCAAACATAATAAAAATATACACTGGACAGTGTATCTACAACAAAATACGAAGTACTAAACATTCCGATTATAAATTGCTAGCACGACTAGCTCGAAATGGGGTTGTCAAACCCGATAGATCTATCCGTAGGATTCGCGTTCACCGGTAGAAACCAATGATTACAGTTACCAGACTAGGGAATATTTTTGTCCAACTCACAATGAATAATTTAAATTTAATTATCACTTGTGTCTAAACGTGAAATAAAATGCATGTAATCACATCCCAAAAATATACTTTGAAAAGTATGTAAAAACGGGACTATAACTCACCTTAATAGTAACGAAGTAACCAACACAATTAAGCGAACAGCAAATGGAGTACAATGATCAGGAATGATCACAACGCCGACCTATAAATAAAGCAGGTCGATATAAATAACTAACTTAGGTCAAGTCTTAGTATGATAGCTATTGTACATGTTGCAAGTAGACATAGAACAATACTCAATATGCATCGGTTTGATCGGAACAGCTTACGGACACACACTTTCTATTTTTAGAAAGTTTCTATTTTTGGAAAGTTTCTATTTTTGGAAAGTTTCCAAATTTATAAAGTTGCTATTTTAGGAAAGTTTATAAGTTAGAAAAGTTTCCTTAATTAGAAAGTCAACAAAAGTCAACTGAAAGTCAAAGTCAACCGAAAGTCAACTCAAAAGTCAACCTTGGTCAAACATGGTTAACGTAAATTTTAAAAGTGTAAGTTGTAATAATAATATAAGTTATAACGTTTATTAAAGTTAAATATGTCTAATTATGTCATAACATAAGTTTAATTAAATTAAAATGAATTATTAAAGTTAATATAAGTTTAAATGATATATTTAATATAACATAAGTATTTAATTAATTAATTAAATATTAGTCATAATATAAGTATTATTAATTAATAATAAATTTTAAATCATATCATAAGTATTATTAATTAATAATGAATTATTAATCATATCATAAGTTTCTAATTATAATTATTAAATCATAAGTATTTAATAATTAAATTATAATTAAATAATAACTAAGCCTTATAATAATTAAATAATTAATTAATCCTTATTATAAGTCTTATTATAATAATCTCATAATATAAGTTTAATACTTATCATAAGTATTTTCCATTAATAATAAAAGTATTATTAATCATAAGTTTAATTAAAATGTTAATTGAATCATAAGTAATAATTAAATGATATAATAAATATATATCATAAGTCTTAAATAATAATAATTACCTTTTTTATCATAAGTAATTAAATGATAATGAAATTCATTATTTATATCATAAGTTTAATTATTAATCATAAGTTTTAAATCAAAAGTTCATCGGGTCGTATCCTGAGCCCCGGGTGTCGGTTTTCGGCGAGCCTTACATATATCTCCGCCTAATCAAACCACCCGACACTTTGGTACACTCAAGAACACACCATGAACAGCCCACAAGTCGTGATATACAGCCAATACACTAATTGGAACTTCAATTCAATCAAAAACGTGTTTTAGACGTAACGGGTGATTCGTGGCTCGGATTGAGATGACCCGAACATGAAAGTTCGCCCCACCATCAGTCCTAACACACTAACACACCCTAAAGTCACCAAATATGGTCACAAAGTCGGACCAAACCTGGTTCATACCAATATCACACTTCAATCTTAACAAAATACCATTTTGATCATAATTAGGGTTCCGAGAATCGAAACGACATGAATCCGGAGTCTAAAATTAATGTCTTGATGAGAGAAACTCATCTAGATACTTTATTTTAACTTTTATAACAGTCACAAAGTCAGAAACACACGAATTAGCTGCTGTCCCAAAAATATCAAACCGAAAACATATGTTTACGAGTAATTCTATGCATACAAACACCATTACAACAACAAGTAATCATCATACTATTAATATATAATCAAAATACATAAATATAATGAAAAATCAAAAGTTCTAGGGTTAGGGTTTATACCCTAATCAATAAACGAGATGTATAATCGCGTAGAGAATGGAACGAGGAACGCGTTGGTGTTGATTAATCCTTGATCCAAGCTTGATTTTTGATGAAGAATGGTGGTGTTGTGGAGGTGGATGGCAACGGCACACAAGGAGGGAGGGAGAGAAAATATTAAGTTTAGGTTTTTGATAATTTGTGGAATGTGATAAAATGAAATTGCAAAAAGGAAAATCAAGGGAGTTACTCCCTCCTCCCATGAGGCTTCGGCTGAAATTTTTAGTGGGGTAGGCCTCACTTGGTCCATCTCACTTAAATGTAAATTTCTTGCGACCCGAAAGCCCGAACGAAACCCGAAACGCGAAAACACTCTTACGCGATTAAAAATTCGGAGAGATAACAAATGCGCGATGAAAAATAAATATAAATACCCTATATAATTATATGATCTTAAAATATCATAATTAAAATAATTAGGATTTAAATATCCCAAAAACGCGACCATTGGTTTGAAAACCGAAAAGATTCGCCGGATAGAAATCCGCGACACGTAGAAACGTATAAATTAAAATATGAATACAATTATTCACATAACACTTAATAATTAATATATTATTATTAATATAATAATATAGGTCATGGAATGACGTAGCACAATTAACAGTTAACGGTCGTTAAATAATTAACGGAAAAGATAACGGAAAAAGTAGGGTCGTGACATATTGGTTTACAATATTAATATGTTACAACAAAGTAAATATCGAATGCAGTTTTAAACAATATTATACAAGCATGCTGACACCAAATCTTGTCCATATTTTAGCATGCAACAGCGGAAGCTCTTAATAATCACCTGAGAATAAACATGCTTTAAACGTCAACAAAAATGTTGGTGAGTTATAGGTTTAACCTATATATTTATCAAATCGTAATAATAGACCACAAGATTTCATTTTTCAATAACATACAATCTGTATAAAAATCATTCATATGTTGAACACCTGGTAACCGACATTAACAAAATACATATAGAATATCCCCAAAGCAGAAATCCGTCTGTATTAATAACTCGAAGTACTAAAGCATACCATTTTCCAGTATGGGGGAGTTAGGGCCCGTAGATCTACCTTTAGGATTCGCGTCAATTAGGGTGTCTGTTCCCTAATTCTTAGGTTACCAAGCTAAAAGGGTGATATTCGGTATTCATAATCCAATATAGAATGTAATTTCAAGTACTTGTGTCTATTTTGTAAAACATTTACAAAACTGCATGTATTCTCATCCCAAAAATATTAGATTTAAAAGTGGGACTATAACTCACTTTCACAGATTTTTACTTCGTCGGGAAGTAAGACTTGGCACGGGTTGATTCACAAACCTATAACAAATATGTACATATATATCAAAGTATGATCAAAATATAATTACAACATTTTTTATTACGTTTTAAAGATTTGAGTTTGTTAAGTCAGCAGTCCTCGTTAGTAACCTACAACTAGTTGTCCACAATTAGATGTACAGAAATAAAGCAATATATATTATCTCAAATCAATCCACGACCTCGTGTATACAAGTCTCAGGCTAGATCACAACTCAAAGTATATATAATATTTTGGAATCAACCTCAACCCTGTATAGCTAACTCCAACATTACTGCATATAGAGTGTCTATGGTTGTTCTGAAATATATATATAGATGGGTCGATATGATATGTCAAAACATTGTATTCGTGTCTATGGTATCCAAAGATTACACAATATATGTTAGAATACATGTATAATACAATATAAGTTAGTTAAGTTATGATTTGTATAAATTTGATACAAATTTCACGTAGCTACAACAAGCAAAAATTATCCAATCTTGTTTTACCCATAACTTCTTCGTTTTAAATCCGTTTCGAGTGATTCAAGTTGCTATGGTTTCATATTGAACTTAAGTTTATGAATCTAAATAGAAAAAGTATAAGTTTATAGTCAGAAATACATGTTACAAGTCGTTTTTGTAAAGGTAGTCATTTCAGTCGAAAGAACGACGTCTAGATGACCATTTTGGAAAACATACTTCCACTTTGAGTTTAACCATGATTTTTGGATATAGTTTCATGTTCATAAGAAAAATCATTTTTCCAGAAGAATAGATTTTAAATCAAAGTTTATCATAGTTTTTAATTATCCAAACCAAAACAGCCCGCGGTGTTACTACGACGGCGTATATCCGGTTTTACGGTGTTTTTCGTGTTTTCAGGTTTTAAATCATTAAGTTAGCATATCATATAGATATAGAACATGTGTTTAGTTGATTTTAAAAGTCAAGTTAGAAGGATTAACTTTTGTTTGCGAACAAGTTTAGAATTAATTAAACTATGTTCTAGTGATTACAAGTTTAAACCTTCGAATAAGGTAGTTTTATATATATGAATTGAATGATGTTATGGACATCATTACTACCTCAGGTTTTGTGGATAAACCTACTGGAAATGAGAAAAATAGATCTAGCTTCAAAGGATCCTTGGATGGCTTGAAAGTTCTTGAAGTAGAATCATGACACGAAAACAAATTCAAGTAAGATTTCTACTCGAAATAAGATTGTTAAAGTTATAGAAATTGAATCAAAGTTTGAATATGAGTATTACCTTATATTAGAAAGATATCTTACTGTAAATAAGAAAGATTTCTTGAGGTTGGATGATCACTCAAAGTGGATTTGCAAGATTGAAAGCAAGCTAGCAAACTTGGAAGTGTTGTTGGTGTGTTCTTGAGTAGTTGTTTTATAACTTGGTTTATGTATGGATTTATGAATTAGATTGAGCTAGATTTTGATGAAGATGATGAAGAACACTTAGAACAATGGAAGAACACTTGAGAGAGAGTAGTTTGATGCATGTAAGTTGCAAAATGAAAGTGTTTGTGTACACCATACTTCACGTGAATATTGATCCATCATATAGGCTCCATTAGTTTGTTATTTTGTGAGATATTTCATACTAGATGTTAAATGATGGTTCCCACATGGTTAGGTGACTCACATGGGCTGCTAAGAGCTGATCATTAGAGTGTGTATATACTAATAGTAAATACATTTAGAAGCTGTGTATTGTACGAGTACAAATACGAGTGCATACGAGTAGAATTGTTGATGAAAATGAATGAGGATGTAAATGTAAGCATTTTTGTTAAGTAGAAGTTCTTTGATAAGTGTCTTGAAGTCTTTCAAAAGTGTATGAATACATATTAAAACACTACATGTATATACATTTTAACTGAGTCGTTAAGTCATCGTTAGTCGTTACATGTAAGTGTTGTTTTGAAACATTTAGGTTGACGATCTTGTTAAATGTTGTTAACCCATAGTTTATTATATTTAAAGAGATGTTAAATTATTACATTATCATGATATTATGATATATTAATATATCTTAGTATGATATATATACAGTTAAATGTTGTTACAACGATACTCGTTACATATATGTCTCGTTTCGAAGTTATTAAGTTAGTAGTCTTGTTTTTACATATGTAGTTCATTGTTAATACACTTAATGACATGTTTACTTATCATTTATCATGATTAAACATAGTGTATCAATATCTTAATATAATTCATATGTATTTACTAAGACGTTGTTATAACGATAATCGTTATATATATCGTTTTCGAGTTTCTTAATTCAATAGACTCATTTTTATGTATATAACTCATTGTTACAATACCTAATGAGATATTTACTTATCATAATATCATGTTATATATATATATATATATATATATATACATATACATATATATATATATATATATATATATATATATACATATATATATATATATATATATATATATATATATATATATATATATATAGTTTTTACAAGTTTTAACGTTCGTGAATCACCGGTCAACTTGGGTGGTCAATTGTCTATATGAAACCTATTTCAATTAATCAAGTCTTAACAAGTTTGATTGCTTAACATGTTGGAAACACTTAATCATGTAAATAACAATTTTATTTAATATATATAAACATGGAAAAGTTCGGATCACTACAGCGAACCGCCATATGAAGATGTTGATCTTTTTCGGGATACAAGGCAACCATGAAGGCAAATCTAAAGAAGGACTCACATGAAGTAACCGATCATCCAACAAGCTTGCAAGGATACTGACTTTGAAGAGCCCATTGCACCGAAGGCCCCACATCCAGCTATCAACATCATCAGTGAGAAGTGGGCAATTATTAAAGAGATCATTAACCTGTTGTAAGTCACCAAGTGATCTACCACAAATAGTAGAATTCCACTCTCATATTCCAGTTAACCCATTATTCACATTACCAACTCTTTCAGCGACAGTAGCATTTTTATTACAATCTTTGGCATACAATCGTGGGAATAAATTGCGAAGATTAGCAACAGAATTGGGGATCCATACCTCATGCCAAAATGCTATGATCTTATTAAAGGTATGTTTGAAAAAATTAGCCGGTAACTTTTAGCTGATAGCTGGTAGCTGTAAACGTTTTATATTTATTTAGGTGTTTGGCAGCTAAAACTATTAAAATAAAGAGTAATATGTCAAAAAGCTAAGAGCTTTTTCCTCAAATGTTACTCCTATTAGTTTTTAGATTTTAGCTTTTTTCTCCGTTTAAAAGCTTTAAGCTAACTTAATCAAACGAAACCTTTTGTGTTAGTTATAAGCTTTTCAATAAATGCTAAAAGCTTCTAAGAGCTCTAAAATATTATAACCAAACATGCCTTAAAAGTATGGGAGGTGATACTCACACACCAAGAATTGATCCATACACACTTTTAAGTACAAAATTTACAGTTATATCCCTAAGTTATCTAGGGAGTTGAACCTCCATAATTATAAATTAAGAGTATAATAGTAAGTTTGTGTTTATGAATCAATTCTTGGTGTGTGAGTAATATCTCCCAATATAAACTTAAGATACTATAAACTATCATAACCTAATCACTTAAACATGTTCATCAAATAATTTACCTTTTGTTAGCCATTCTATTTATCCTTCTTATTTATCCTTATGACCGTACAATTTAAATGATCTTATTCGCTATACATATTACCAATCATCAATATATTTGAGATGAAAAAAAGGTTAGATCGGCGGGCCAATCATCAATATATAGATTTTACTTTCATGCCAATCAATCAAGTACATCTTTTTTATTGATCAAAACTAACGTGTGTGACAGATTAACTTAATTCTCAAGTTGTTCGTTCAATTTTTAAGATACACATTAAGTTATGTTAATTAAGGTAATGCTATAATTCTATCTTATTCTATTTGAAGAAGAAATTTGTTGGTGATTACTCCCTCTGTTCCAGATTAATTGTCTCCAGATAAAAAAAAACACAGTTTAAGAAATGTCATTAACACACTGTATTTTTTCTATATTTTTTTCTAACTTTACAGTTTTACCCTCAATCAATTAATTAGAAAACCTTATAACTTTTGTAATTTAATTAGTTCATTAGGGACAAAATTGTAAACTTCGTTAAATTTACTTTCCATTTCTGGAAGTGGACAATTAATTTGGGACAATTCGAAAATACTGGACGATTAATCTGGGACGGAGGAAGTATAATTTTAGGACAATGTTAACCATAGACTTTAAGACAATGATTAAATATATATTGCAAAGTGTTAAGTTTTTCATATTATAATGTATTTTTCATACTTGAATTTAAGGGGTCAAGTTATTAATAGAAATATGAAGTTTTATATTAAAAATATTAACTTTACATTTAATGGTACACTGTTGCTCTAAAGACTATGATTATCATTTTCTATAACTTTATAAAATGATCTTTTAAATAAATTATTATGTACAGATGGATACAAAAACCATAACCATCAACATATTAGTAGTAGTAAAAACGTTTTGATGATAAAACAATCAACAAAATGAACACATATGTATTACACGATGTATTACACAGTTAATGAATAAATAAGTACGAATAATTATACTCCGTACCTTTCTTTTAGTACTTCACACTAGATTTTGATTTTTCTTTTTAGCAAAATAACGATAACATTATACGAATTCGAAGATGATCATGCATATTTTAACCGTGGGGTTTAATATGTCTGCTCAATACATAAGGAGGGGTTTAAGGATCTTAGAACGTGGCTCTCCGGTCCGGCTACCGTGAATAACCCTGGCCGACATGATGATGTCGGCGGGGTGGCCAAGTGATTAAGTCCACCTCTGATAACGGTCGTCGATCAAGAGGCCCCAAATAAGGTCGTAGGTACTAGCTTACGAAAGACTAACCTGTTAACCTTGAAGAGATGCTGAATGATGCTGTTTTGCGTAATGTATCTCGTGTGTGATAGTTACGTAATATGCCGTGTCTGGTAAATGATGATTAGGGTTGTATTTATAGGCAAACCCTAATTCTAGAACCGTCCCAGATCACGTTAATCTCATCCATAACTGACTCCCCCGAATCACGGATATAATTATGGAAAAGATATTTACTTGACAGCTAAGCAACCGCCGTACCGGGAACAAAGGAATCAGATACAATCCGCATACCGCATAGCGCACACAAGCACACGCATACGCACACTATTAAGCGCCCGCATGCATATGAGGTGCGCATGCGGGTTGCGGTATCATTATGTCCCCCCAGTTTGATGTTATATGACGCAAGACACATGACATCAAACTATTAAGCGGAAAAAACAAGAAAACGGCTAGCATTTAATATTCCGCGTGCGCCTCGATGCCATTAAATGCCTGTCACAATCGCAGAAGCCCATTCGGCGGACATGACATAAAGTGGCAGTGTGTCAGGCGCGTGCCAACCACGCGCGTACATGTAATCATACCCAACTGGCATCCACGCGCATCAATAAAGTGCTGGCCGTCGATTGCGTAACACGTGTACAGCCACGATCACACCACTCCATCCCATGACTCCCAATCTTCCCTATAAATACCCCATTTTGCAGCTCATTTCCACTTTCCTGCTTCAAGCTTCCTCGTTACGCTGCCAACTTGAATTCCGATCAAAAATCAAACATTCCGGCCACCATTTAAAGGTTAGTATTCATCCGATTACTCCTAGAAAATGACTAAAGCTAACGAGACGTATGTAGATAGCGTAGAGTCTGTTATAGAGCAGAAGCACATAGATTACTTAGTGAAACAGTATCCTCCCTTAGCCAAGTACAATCCGGTGCCACCCCTACCCCATCGGCGTGCTCACGAGCCACCGGAGAAGAAAGTGGCCATCTATGAACATGCGTTCAAGCATGGTAACTTTAGGGTTCCTCCCTCTGACTTCTTCTTAGGCGTATTAGGTCACTTCAGAGTGGGATTAGGGCAACTACACCCGTATGCCATAGGCAAAATAGTTCTTTTTGAAATGTGGTGCGCCGCAATCGACAGGGTACCGTTGGTTAAAGTTTTCTGTCATCTATACCGCCTAGCCAATCACCACAAATCCTGGTTCACCTTCTTCGCCCGACAAAATTTCACCAAAACCCCAAAGTCGAATGCGGGTAACTGGAAAGAATCTTTCTTTTTCATTGACCAAACTGTAGTTGGTACCACTTTTCCGCAAACGCTTATATGGTGCGAGAAGGTGGAAAAGGATGTGAACAAAACCCCGGTCCTTGATGACGAGGAAACAAAGCTGTTAGCGGAGTGCGCTAACGCACAGCTGGTGCACCGGTCATACGGGAACGTGATGTTGCGGCTAGGGAAGATATCCGCACACTGGCCATGGGAGGAAGTGCGTCCAGCCATAGTCGGACCGGATGGAAAGGGTAGGAATAGTATAATCACGTACTAACAACAGTTTGCTATTTATGTGTTCTAACGCATGCGTGCATGTTTGCAGAGATGAAGATGAAGAGAGTACTGACTGCGGAGGAGATTGCGGGCATCGCCTTCCGCAAACAGAATGTGAACCAGCCGTTAGAGCAGGAGAAGACTGGCGAGAATGCACCTGCCACCTCCGGCAATAAGCGCAAGGCCGCTGAAGCCTCCCAATCCCAACAGAAGAAGAAGAAACTCACTCCCAAACAGAGGGAGGACAAGCGGAACGATAACTTCGTTCCCATCGAACCCCGTTCTGCGGATCTACCTCCCCCATCTGGTAAGAGTTCAGCTTTCGCGCATACCGCACATTTAAGTTTGCATTTATATAACCACTTATTAACACACAGGGCATGCGGAAGAAACTCATCACACCCCACCGCGGGTCAATCCGGACCTCGAAGCTACTGCCAAGTCAAAGGATAAGACGATACACCTGGACTCCGAGTCCACACCAACCCCGCCACACGGTAGCTTCCGATTGGCAAACCTGGCGCAGCTCACCCAGTTATCGGCGGAAAACGCCGCAGAGCAGTCCGCCTTCCTCCAACAAATCTTCCCGGCTGAGTTCCGCAACCAACTAGCCGCACTGCCTTTTAATCAGGCGCTCAACGCCTTCGTCCAAAACGGCCTTGTCTTTTTTGGCATGGTTGCAGATCAAGCCCGCCGTTCGACTAACTTGTATCAAGTGGCCTTGCGGAAAGAAACAGAGCTAGGGCTGCTGCAAGCGGGGGTTGATCAGGTGAAGAAAGACAGGGACGCCGCAGAAGAAGCGCGCAAGGCGGTGGAGTTAACCGCGTCGGAAACCAAAACTGCACTGATTGAAGAGAGAAAGAAAAACCGCGAGCTGGTTGGTGCGGTTGACCAGTCCAAGGGGGAGGCGGAGCGTCTGCGGGTGGAGCTGGAAAAGGTGACGAGGGAAAGGGATGACGCGGTAACCAACCCCGAGCTGGCAGAGGCGGATCTGGCGAAGCTGCGCACTGCACTCCCCACCATTGCGCAAAAGGTGATGGATTCTGGGCCAGTTACCGATAAGTTCAATGCCTATGTTGACGCGGTGAAAGACCACGAAGTCAACAAGGCAGTCTTAGAGGTGATTCAAGCCTGCAGCCTCACACCACCGTACCCTGACGCTGTGCAGAAGAAATTGAAGGAGGGTACGGCTGCGGCATTGCTGGAAGCGGAGAATGCTACCACCACCATTCCTATCCCTCTAATCGATGCGTTTGCGGCAGACCCAAACATGCCGATTGATGGGTTTCTCAAGGAGGATTTTTAGTTTGTGTTTGTGATGGTTTGCGCCGTAAGTCCTATGCTTAGGCAGGCAATTGTAAATGTATTTTTGAGCCCTAAGTCCCGTGTCGGGCAGGCATTTGAAACAATTACCACTTATGTAATAACTTAATTCAATGTATATGTATCTTACTGTTATGCATGCGTAGTTTGTTTGTTTATATACCGCGAATCAAAACAAAAGGTGAACCGCATGCCCATGCGCATAGTTAACCAAAACTCATGCGTATGCGGGTATTACTGCGTAAAATAAACCAATACTTTAACAATTACCCTTTAATAATTTAGACTCGAAAGCTACTGCGTTATCGCTTTGTCATGTACTAGGGGTGCACTATAGCTGTATGGTAAGCAACGCAACTAAAAACAAGCCAATGTTTTTATGCTTTGAGTTCCTCAAGCAAACCAATGCGAGAGTAATTACGCACAAGCAAACCAATGCTTGTAATTTTTTAAGTCGACATTGCAGCCATCTAGTCTGCGTGGCGCTTGGCTAGGGGAAAACCAATTCCCTTTGCCTGCCGTTAGCGTCTAGCCTTGTAACCAAACAGGCTTCTGCCGCACGGGGGCTAGAGGACACCCCTTAAGTAGGCAGGAACCGCATACAAAAAAGATTTAAACAACAAAAGTATGCGCGAGTAAATATTTAATTGGCATTAATCACAATTACAACCGCGACACATCCAAACGGACGGAAAATACATAGAAAAAATAATGTGCTACAATAAACTGGAGTGATCAGGTCCACCTAGCTACATATAACATTTTTTCAATAACGTCGCATGCCAAGTGCGTTTCACAGGTTTTCCATCTAATGTCTCGAGATGGTACGCCCCGGTATTATTTGCCTTCGCTACCCTGTATGGACCTTCCCAACGGGGGCCCAGTTTCCCAGTATCCTCCGCATGACTTGCGTCGTTCTGACGCCAAACCAAGTCACCGCACTTGTAAGAGCGCGAACGCACACGCTGATTATAGTACTTTGCAATTTTTTGCTTGTTATTTGCTTCGTTGACAGCCGCAGAGAGTCTGCGCTCTTCCAGCAAATTAAGATTTTCCCGCAAAGCTTCAGAGTTATTTTGCTCATCAAAATTTTGTATGCGGAACGTTGGTACCCCAATTTCTGCAGGTACAACAGCTTCTGATCCATAGACCAAACTGAACGGGGTCTTACCAGTGCTTGCTTTGGGTGTTGTTCTATGCGCCCATAAAACCTTCGGTAGTTCATCCACCCAACCAACGCGACCATGACCCAACCTAGCTTTGATTCCAGCTACTATATCCCGGTTGGTGACTTCGCACTGGCCATTCGCCTGCGGATGCGCAACAGATGTAAAAGTTTGCTTAATATTAAGCTCCGCGCACCAGCTGCGAAAAGGGTCACCCGCGAACTGCGTACCGTTATCGCTAACAATTTCATTTGGTATACCAAATCGACAGACGATGTCTACCCATACAAAATTTCGCACCCTTTTTCCTGAGATTGCTGCCAGCGGTCTCGCTTCGACCCACTTTGTGAAATAGTCGATTGCAACAATCAAGAATTTGATGTTTCCTCGGCCTTTTGGGAATGGTCCGACTATGTCGATTGCCCATTTGCAGAATGGCCACGGTGAGGAGACTGGTATCATTGGATGCGCAGGTGCTCTGCTAATAGGTGCATGTATTTGGCATGATTCACATTGCTTAACTATGCGCGCTGTATCCGCGTACATGGTGGGCCAATAATATCCTAGCCGCATTATTTTTGACACAATGGACCTGTGCCCCGAATGGAGTGCGCATGCACCTTCATGCACCTCGCGTACAACTTCCTCTGCCTCTTTCGGGCCAATGCACCTTAAGTGCGGTCCCAAATAATTCTTTCGATATAGGACGTCACCCTCAAGGACATACAGCGGTGCCTTAACGCGGACTTTCTTTGCATCAGCGGAATCCGCAGGAGATGTGCCATCCCGCAGAAAAGCCACAATGGGCGTCATCCATGTTGAGTTTGATTCCTCAACTGGTGCCACTAAAGGCATCATAACAATGGATTTCGCATTGAGTTCTTCTATTAGAACTTTCTTTCCCATATGATCAAAAGCCAAGGCAGCCAGTTTTCTTAGCGCATCCGCCTTCTTATTTTGCCCACGCATTACGTGGGAGATTTGAAAAGCTTCAAATTGGTCAGCGAGGTTGTGAACAAGCGATAGATATTGCTGCATGGCTATGTCATGCGCTTCGAAATCTCCGCTGACCTGACTGCATACTAGCTTTGAATCCACATATGCGTGCAAAATTTTAACATTTAACCTATGCGCAATGCGCATACCTGCTAACAGAGCCTCATACTCTGCTTCGTTGTTCGTAACAGCAAAATTAAACCGCAGTGCGTATGTATGCTCTTCGCCATCTGGGCCTGTTAAAATTATACCCGCACCTGCACCAGATGCGCTGCACGCACCATCGGTGTACAATTCCCATGGTGACAATGTTGGTGCAGGTGGATCCTGATGTTCTGCTGACGCCTCGGCATCCGCAGGTAATTCTGCTAGGTAATCAGCAAGTATTTGACCCTTAACCGCACTGCGCGAAGAGAAATTTATTTCATGTTCACCTAATTCAACTGCCCACTTAGCCATTCGGCCAGAAATCTCAGGCTTGTATAACACCTGAAAGAAAAATGATTGCGTTAGTCAATGCGGTAACCCCGGTCATTGCCGCAAAGTAGGCGTTTACCAACCTGTTTGATTGGTTGATCAGTTAGAACCACGATTGGATGTGCTTGAAAATATCGGCGCAAACGCCGCGCCGTATGGACCAGCGCATATACAAGCTTTTCTATCGGTGAGTAGTTTACTTCGCTTGATGTCAGCGTCTTGCTTACGAAGTAGACCGGCATTTGCGTCTGAGAAAAACCTCAGTCGTTAAGTTTCTGCGATATAAATAAAGCATGTAAATTAATGGATTACCTTTCCGCGATCCGCGATGAGGACTGAGCTGACAGCTTCTTTCGATGCCGCGAGGTACAGTGTTAACATTTCTCCTGATACTGGCGCAGTAAGTGTTGGTAATTCTGCAAGCACCTTTTTCATCTCCTGAAAGGCTGATTCTGCTTCCTGAGTCCATACGAAGTCTTTTTTCTTCAAACAATTTTTCAAAGTATTGAAGAATGGTAACTGTCGTTCTGCGGCTTTCGACAGAAACCGCGTGATAGCCGCAAGATTCCCCGTTAGACTCTGCACATCTTTCTTTGTCTTCGGAGATGGCAAATTATCAATGGCTTCAATCTTTTTGGGATTGGCCTTGATACCCCGCGCTGTCACCACATGACCTAAAAACTTGCCTTCCTCTTCCCCAAAACTACATTTAAGCGGGTTAAGCTTCATGTTGATCCTGCGCAGAGATGCAAACGTTTCTAGGGTGTCGATGAGCATGTCTTCTTCGGTGTTACTTTTAATTACCAAGTCGTCGACGTACGCTTCAAGATTTCTACCGATTTGGTGCTTGAATACTGCGTCAATTACACGCTGATAGGTCGCGCCAGCATTCTTTAAACCGAAAGGCATCTTCGTGTAACAATAAATACCCTGCGGCGTATGAAAAACAGTCTTGTCCTCATCTTCCGCAGCCATTAAGATTTGGTGATAACCCTTGTATGCGTCTAGAAAACACTTGTACCTAAATCCCGATAGTGATTCTACCTTCCAGTCTATCTCCGGGAGAGGGTAATTGTCCTTGGGACATGCCTTATTAATATCTTTGAAATCAACGCACATCCTCCAGTTACCGTCAGCCTTTTTTACCAATACAGGATTTGCAACCCATGTCTGATAACGCACTTCCCGCAGAATGCCTGCTTTGACAAGGTTGTCCACCTCTGCGCACAACCAATCACTGCGGTCTAGAGCCATATGCCGCTTCTTTTGCCTAACGGGTGTCAATGATGGATTAACATTTAACTTATGTTCCGCAATATCACGCGGAACCCCAGTCATGTCTGACTCACGCCACGCGAAAACATCTGCATTTGCGGACAAAATTCCATGCAATTTGGCCTTTGTTTCAGCTGACAAGCCTGCGCCGATTTTAATTCGCTTATCCGGATGCAAGCGATTTGCTATGACTGCACAATTTGCCAGTTGTTCTCCCACGCTAGGAGTGCTTATAGGCGCAACTGAGCCACACAACTCGGTTGTGTGATGTGACGCAACCGTGGCAACGCCTCCTACTGTGGGAAACTTGATCAAACCATGCACTACCGATGGTATGACGTTGAAACGCCGTATGAAGTTTCTCCCTAGCAGTGCGTTATATCGTGAAGTTGAACGAACCACATAAAAATCGACCAATTCATGCCTGATCATCTGCGGGTTCCTGTCATCCGCAAGCTCTACCATTAATTCTATTCGGCCTAGCGGCCACGAGTTTTCTCCGGAAAACCCTGTTAGCGTAATATCAGGCTGGCGTAACTGCGCTTTGGCTTCTGCCGGAAGGAAACGATAACAATGCTCATACATAATATCGACACCGCTGCCAGTGTCAACATGCATGCGCTTAACCTGGATTCTGCAATCAGGGATGCGACACTTGATGATAATGGGCTCATTAATAGAATCAATTGACATTACAGGAGGGAAAGTGATTGGGAGAAGCTCCCAATCTTGGTGATCATTGTACTTTCTCCGCTGGCCGATTTTCTCTGCGTCAACCATGTTAATGGTTAAGTCGGCATTTTTTGCTTTGTCAACTTTCTGCCACGCGAAAGTCTTAGACTTCGAAGCCTCTTTTGCGGCCTTTCCCTTGTCCTTTTTAGGTGGTTTTAGATGATCCAATTTGCCCGCGCGAAGCGCCTCCAGAACCCGTTCCATCAAGTTTTTACACCGATTGGTGTCGTGACCATAATCGTCATGAAATTCACAATACTTTGTTTTGTCCCGCTTACCAAATTCCGTAAGCGTAGTTGGGACCGCAAAGGTCGCGCATACCGGTTCGGTTGCCAAAATTTCTTTTGGCGTTTTGGACAAACTTTTAAGCAGCGCATAGTTCTGATTATTGATGCCGCGCTGATTATTGTTTCGATAATTGCCACTTGATTTCCCTTTATCATTCCTGATGGGACCACCGCTAGGATACCTTCCAAGAGAGTTGTTACCACGATTTTGATCGCGCGAACGATCATCATCGTCCTTCCTCTCGTTGCGTGAGCTAGCTGTTGGAATGTCATTATCTTCGCCACTCCGCATATAGTCGTGGCATTCATTAAGCGCCTCAGCATAAGTTGTTGGGACTGTATGGCGCAGACGCCTTACCAGTGTTGGATGACGTTCTGAGTTTATACCATGTATGAGTCCGGAAATCTGTTGCTCTGGTTTGAGATCTGGTATACGCAGGAACTCATTAGTATACCTTGTGAGAAATTCGCCCAAAGATTCCTTGGACTTCTGCAAGATGTCATGGCATTCAATGTGAGTGCGCTTGCGTGGTCTCTGATTCTGATATTGCAGCAAAAACTTTGTCCGCAGATCCATAAACCCGGCAATACTACCCGCCGGCAACTTATTAAACCACTCACGAGCAATACCCTGTAGTGTCATAGGAAATATCTGACACGCAACCGGATCCACCCAGCCTTGAGTGCGCATTGCGCCTTCGAAACGCTGTAAAAAATCATCTGGATCGGTCAGGCCATTGTAAGTACCCAACGTGCTAGGTATCTTTGGTGCTGATGGAAACGGGTATGCGGATATATGCGGAGGAAACTTGTCAAAGGTAGTCGGTAGCTCGAAGGGTGGTTTAACAGGATCCCCTTTCAAGTTTGCAAAGAAACGCTTCATCATGTCCTGAACAAAGTCAGGTTGTGAAAATAAGTGAACCATATCAGGAGGTGCGGCCTGCATGAATTGACTTGCAAGATTTGCCTGCCCTTGAACATTTTGCCAAGGTTGACCCTGCGTCTGCGGATATAACCAAGGCTGCTGCGATGGAAAAGAGGGATAACTTGAAGACGCAGAGTACACAGGTGGCTGTAAAGGAAGCGAAACCTGTGGCGCAGATATCTGCGAAACTTGAGGATACACACTTAAAAGCCCAACTGTATGCGCTGTGCTTTGCTGCTGCGCTGTTATCGGCGCCCAATGAGAGTTTGCATCTGGGATGACACCAAATCCCTAACTATTAAGTAACGCCTGCGCATCCGCAGGAGTTAAAAATTGTGAAACTGGGCGCGGTGGTTGCCAAGGTTGCAACGGTGTAAATGACGAATTCTGCTGAATGCTCTGCGTATGCAGAGGTATTGAAACAGTGGTACTGTAAATAGGTACCTGGCTGCAGCAAACCACATGCGGCCCCGTTGTTCCACCGCTAGTGCCTGCAAAGATGACCCTTGGATCCACTGACGAAAAGTCCAGCCGCGTGGTTGTGACTGGTGAGTTTGCTCTTGGCGGTGTAACCCCGTCTGAATATATCGGCTTGTACCTCTGAAAGGGTTCGTCGGATATAGGTGGAGGGTATATCGTGTACCCCGCCTGAATAGCGGCCCCCGTAGTCATAACCGGTGTATGTTGACTACCAGACGGTGCGTTCTGAACATCTGTTTGGGTATGTTCCGATGATTCCTCGGAAGTCATGATACTGTTAAAGAAAAAATTCAAAAATTTTGTAAATAACGAGTCATACAATTCAAAACCTTAAAAGAAAAAGCAATTAAACAGTCTTGAATTAATTCGACTCTCAATGAAAGCACCACTTGATCATGCATATTTTAACCGTGGGGTTTAATATGCCTGCTCAATACATAAGGAGGGGTTTAAGGATCTTAGAATGTGGCTCTCCGGTCCGGCTACCGTGAATAACCCTGGCCGACATGATGATGTCGGCGGGGTGGCCAAGTGATTAAGTCCACCTCTGATAACGGTCGTCGATCAAGAGGCCCCAAATAAGGTCGTAGGTACTAGCTTACGAAAGACTAACCTGTTAACCTTGAAGAGATGCTGAATGATGCTGTTTTGCGTAATGTATCTCGTGTGTGATAGTTACGTAATATGCCGTGTCTGGTAAATGATGATTAGGGTTGTATTTATAGGCAAACCCTAATGCTAGAACCGTCCCAGATCACGTTAATCTCATCCATAACTGACTCCCCCGAATCACGGATATAATTATGGAAAAGATATTTACTTGACAGCTAAGCAACCGCCGTACCGGGAACAAAGGAATCAGATACAATCCGCATACCGCATAGCGCACACAAGCACACGCATACGCACACTATTAAGCGCCCACATGCATATGAGGTGCGCATGCAGGTTGCGGTATCATTAGAAGATAAATAAGTATACCCATTACAAAGGACAACCACAATATGGCTAACAAAGGACACAAACAATACATCATAAACAAATGGTACCACCAACAAGGTGGAAACACACTTTGCTAGGAGGCTAAACATGTCAAAACACTTTGCTAGTCTTAGTTGATATCCGAATTTTTATATATAAATATTCTTCATTAATATTTTTCTGTTAATATCTTCAATAACTGCATTTATAAAAATTCGATTATATAAACATATTAATATTAATAATAAAATATATAAATAATAAAATTGTATATGAGTTGTAAAGTAACATATTATAGAACCTGAAAGATGAATGGAAGAAGAATTTTTAAGAGAAGAGTTAAATGATGAAATAATATTTGGAAAAAATGATAAAGAATGACTAATAATACAATCAATAAAAAGTGAAATAGTTAGATTTTTGGTAACTATAAAATTCATATCAACATGAGATTTTGCTCTATTAATCATGACGTTTTGTTTTATAAAATAGGTGCAATATTAGTTCTTTTTGGTAGCTCAATATTCTCCTATTTTAGTAGGCTAAAATTTAATTTCGTATTTGACTTTCTCCATTTTTCTTTTTTAATAGGGCAAATGACCCAAAAAGGTAACATAAGTTACTAAATTTGACAATCAAGGTAACAAAAAAAAAAAAATGCCCGAAAAGGATTCCAATTTAATTTTTGCGCAAGAAAAGGATTGTGTGTCTAAAAATTTTAAAATTGAGGTAATATCCAATAAAAAAAATCTAAAATCGCGAATTACTTCATATTGAAAGTTGGAACAGATTCCTAGTGTTTCGAATAGTATTTATTGTGAAACAACTTGATCCACAACATCATGAAAAACAACGAATCGAGATGAACAAGTCGTTTTGTTCAAACGACTTGTTCATCTCGATTCGTTGTTTTTCGTGATGTTTTGGATCAAGTTGCTTCACAACAAATGCTAATCGAAGCACTAGGCTTCCGTTCCAACTTTCAATCTGAAGTCATTCGCGATTTTAGAAAAAAAATTCATTGGATATTACCCCAATTTTAAAATTTTTAAACACGCAATCCTTTTCTTGCGGAAAAATTAAATTGGAATCCTTTTCGGGCTTACACGATTTGTGTGATGACCCTTCCAAATCCATTTGGACGAATACATCATTCATCGATTTCACAGTGAGGTACTGACCTCTACATGATACGTTTTGTAAACATTGCATTCTTTTGAAAAGGCACACCATAATTGAATATCAAATTTCAAGGTTTTTGACGTTTGATGATTTCTACATATAGACAATCACCGTAAATAATAGTTTACAATACTACATCCGTTGATAATGCAGTCAAAATAAGATACATGGTAATGATTTTGTGAATGCAACGTTTTCTTGAATAAAGCATGTATGACTCCATGCACATAGCTTGTATAACGTATAAGCAAACAGCGAAAGACTTCTAGGAACCTGAGATTAAACATGCTTAAAAGTGTCAACACAAAGGTTGGTGAGTTCATAGTTTTAATGTTGCGCATAATCTGTATATAAAGGTGGATCACAAGATTTCAGTTGTTTCATCCAGAAACGTTTATCAAAATGTTCTATAAGATTGAGCGCCATGGTAACTAAGCTTTAACGTTATAATATGTACCCTTGTTTTAACATACATGCAACCAACATGTACAATACACGCAATCCAACGTGTACTAACCTCAAATAGCATACGTCTGTTTTATAGTTCAGGCTAGGGTTTCTATACCTGGAACAGACGGGGATGTCAAGCCCTATGGATCCATATATAACTACTCGCGCCCACCAGTTCTTATAACCGGCAGTTATTAGTTACCAAAGCTAAGGGATTTTCGGTTCAAACTCGGTGTAGAATTTAGTATGTACTTGTATCCATTGCGTTTAAAATAAAGTGCATGTATTCTAAGCCCAAAAATATAGATTGCAAAAGAATTTAAAAAGGAGCAAATGAAACTCACCTTAGCAGCACATAAGGTCATTCACCGAAATGTGACCGAAACTCGGAATGCAAAATAACCGTAGATCTCAACCTAGAGAACATATGTTGGTCAATATCTTTTAATCCGTTCATCGAAATCACGCGATTTCTAAATGAAAAGTTAATAATTTTTCGCCAGCTTTCCAAAAACATGCATATCATATACTTTATATCAGTAGCATATGTATCAAATTCGTGATTCATCATAAACTATCTAACGACAAAATTAAAGTATACAAGCATGCATAAACATATATACTCGAGCACTAGACATGGATACACTATTAATATATAAAAGATAAGATATGAATGCTCACGTATCAATATTGTGATTCAATATTGTAGGAAAGTACTTAGACGCAACAGAGATGATAAACACTAGGTTTGACTTGCGAACAATACCCATGAACATTACCCATAACCTCCATAGCTATAACCCATAGTTTTCTTAGCTTTGACTCATTTGAAAACTGGGTTTGAAATCATTTGAGCAGTACTTTGTCGTAGTATTTTATGTATAATACTAATAATAATAATATTAATACTACTGATAATAATAATAAGATTAATAATATTATTAATCTTAATCTTAATAATAATAATAATAATAATAATAATAATAATAATAATAATAATAATAATAATAATAATAATAATAATAATATTATTATTATTATTATTATTATTATTATTATTATTATTATTATTATTATTATAAATAACAAAGGGAGTAAGATATATGAATATGTGTGTGTCACAGAAACTGAACTCGATTGAATTTATAGACATATCCTGAAATTGCACCCCATGCGATCGCATGAGTTTCATGCCCATTTGCCATGCGATCGCATGGCCAGCTGTAGGCACCCAATATGTTTTGTTTTCTTGTTTGTCGACATATTTTTCACTGCAGCAAATAGTGTACTGTAGCAAATAGTGTGTACTGTAGCAAATATTATTTAATGTAGCAAAGTCGTTTTTTACTGCAGCAAATAGTATTTACTGTAGCAAAGTCGTTTTCACTGTAGCAAATAGTGTTTTTACTGTAGCGAAGTCGTTTTTACTGTAGCAAAAAGTGATTTTCGAAAACAATGTAGCAAAATGATTTTTACTGTAGCAAATAGTGATTTTTGAAAAAACTGTAGCTTTTCGGGTACTGTAGCAATTCGAAAATACTGTAGTAAATTAGTGTTTTACTTGTTCATCTAAAACGTTTTAGTTAGCTTATCTAAATATCAATCGAATCAATAAACGAATGTTACTATCATTTACTAAATAACTTGGAATTATATATATGTAGATATCTTTATTTAATATACATAAATCAGTTTTTAAATACACATTGTCAGTTATTTATGAATAATTAATATTCCAACTTATTGTTTGTGTGTATATATATATATATATATATATATATATATATACAAATAGATGTTCGTGAATCATCGGTCAATAGTCAAAGGTTAACTGAATATATAACATTAGTTCAAAAAGTTTGAGAATTAATATTACAGACATTGCTTATCGTGTCGGAAACATATAAAGATTAAGTTTAAATTTGATCGGAAATTTCCGGGTTGTCACAATTTGGGGGTTACCTTCATTGTCAAATTTGGTAACTTATGTTATCTTTTTTGGCCATTTGCCCTTTTTAATATAGTTATCACTTAATTATTTGAATTATATTTATTTGATCATGTCATAACTAGCATTTTTAATTTTTGGAATTATTAAAATATTTATGACGTGTGGCAATTTAATGTGAAACTAATGGTTAAGCTTTAATTAGATGGCAACCTCATAATACAATTTAGTACAGTATATAGTATAGATAACTAGTAAAACGACCCGTGAATTCACGGTTTGATAAAGAAATCTACATCTATATTCTATATTAGTGATTAAAGTCTTGAAATAATTTTTTTTTAAAGCAATTAACTTTATTAGAATGACCCAATCTGTTACAACTAAACCCACAAGAAGTAGGCATACAAACATGACCCCCATAGAAGTTTACATGTTAAAATTAGTTACAGCTAAAAGAAACAAAAAAAATAAATGGGACTCTTCTACTGTGCAACACCATTTCTTTATCCAATTCAGTTCACTTTCACCATGACCTCCAAGCTATATAGCACCTGGACACCTTCACATCACATCATTTTAGGTTTGTTTACCACAGCTCAAAGTCAGATCCAATTATATTTCTCCTATTCGATAACCACAAATGTGATAAAAACACAAAGACTAACCATTAAATCTTCCTTGTGGATTGATTGTCTCATTGACCCATAGATTAACTTGTTCCTCCATTTCCAAATGACCCAAAGAAGAACATATCTTGTAGTTAATGCCGCCATATTAAAATTATCCGCACCCATTGAAGTTAGTTGCACTTAGAACATTAATGGTCCCATTCGATAATGAAACATTCATATCCCACCATGAGAAGTAGCTGCACCAGAGAGGTGCAATAAACCTGAAACTCAAGACCAGGTGATTACAATCTTCTGCTGCACTATCACAGAATCATTGCTTTATAGTAAATATCTATATATGTAAATTTCTATGTCTATATCTATACCTATTGAAGGAACAAAAAACTCTTTCATTTAGTATTAAATACAATTAATAATAAATGCAAATTTAGATATATAGTCATAAAATAAGAGAACGATTGCTTTAAAAAATATCATCAAAGATTCATTTTCAAGGAATATTTTACAAATTGCTCAATAATAAAGTTTTCTCAAATATTAGAGGTGGTTATTATCATTGTTTATATTAGAAAGTGGGACTTGTTTGGATATCAGAGGTACTGTAACAATTTTTATCTCGAAGTCAAAGTTAGCAAGTGAGTAATTAATGGAACAAATGACCTTTACCTAACGCAATCTATAAACTTACCAGTGTAGGAAATATCTAGGAAACAATTCAAGCCTCATTGTATGTTTGACCACAGTTCAAGATCAATCTTTAAACTTCACAGGTTTCAATTTCTTTAGCAAATAGTGAGCACTAAAACACTCCTCAAACTACTGACATAGACTTCTCTAACAAAGATATGAATCCTATATGTCTTGGAAGCAGTTTTAATTATCAATAAACCACAATTAAAATTCCAAATTATCACGAAATCAAACCACAATTATCTATCCAAAAAGACAAAAATAAAAAATAACCGAAAATCACTAACATCATTGCGATGAAAAAAAAAGCTCACCGTACCAAGGACTATAACCGAATTCCCCTCCATCATTTGTACGAACACCATCCAAAAAAGAAGAGGCATATCATTCTCCTAAATTTGAGAGACACGGGTTATTGCAATAAATTGAAGGACTAAATAAACAGTAGAAGGGTAAACATTGACATACAAAGCATGTCACTAAGCAAGTCAATAGTAAATTACCACATAATTAAAAAACAACTTAATATCTAATTATAATCTCTAAACCCACATTGAATTCTACAAAGTTATGCAGATATAAGATCAAAGTGAACTAAACCTCTCTCATTCACTACATCCCATTGCCAAAATATAAGATCAAAGTGAACTAAATTTAATATCCACTACATCCGTCATTCATACTGGTTCTACATAAAACATAATTATAATTGGGTAAGTTTCAAAAAAATTCACCATCAATAATCGCATAGAAGTCTATATTAAGAATAATGTCATTACTTACTAATACACTTCGATATAAAACTTCAAAAACACATCAATGTTTTCACCTACAAATTTAATCAACCAAGAAAAATGCAAGTGAAGACATATCATATAGCAAAATTAATTTAGTTCAATGAGACATAACTACAAACACCTAGTGTGCAAAAACAACTTAAGAAATTTTGATACTACCAACACAATCACCATAAGTATCACATTACAAATTTAAATTATCTCTTTGTTTTTCGTGATGTTTTGGATCAAGTTGCTTCACAACAAATGTTAATCGAAGCTCTAGGCTTCCGTTCCAACTTTCAATCTGAAGTCATTCGCGATTTTAGAAAAAAAATTCATTGGATATTACCTCAATTTTAAAATTTTTAAACACGCAATCCTTTTTTTTGCGGAAAAATTAAATTGGAATCCTTTTCGGGCTTACACGATTTGGGGTTACCTTGATTGTCAAATTTGGTAACTTATGTTATTTTTTTGGGCCATTTGCCCCTTTTTAATATAGTTATCACTTAATTATTTGAATTATATTTATTTGATCATGTCATAACTAGCATTTTTAATTTTTGGAATTATTAAAATATTTATGACGTGTGGCAATTTAATGTGAAACTAATGGTTAAGCTTTAATTAGATGGCAACCTCATAATACAATTTAGTACAGTATATAGTATAGATAATAGCTTCTATGAATGATTATTTATTTACTAGTATTTATTTTTAACGTTTAAGTTTTTATAATTAAGTGAAACTTTGTCAATTGTTTGTTCACATAAAATTTATATAGTATGAAGCTTTTTAAACTTCATTAGATTACTAAGTCTTAACCATCACTTAACTTCCTCTCATAAATTATCACATAGGTTTCACGTTAACAACTCCTCAAACATCATCCCAAAACTGAATGAAAAATGAATACGTGTCAACCATGACACTTTTCTTAAAATATCTAGGATCAATATATTAATTAACTAAACCAAATTACAAATATTAAAGTTAGAAGGAGACCGATGCATGGAAGTAGCTAGTTAACGGTAGATAAAAAATTTATACCAAAAGTCTTTCGAACAAATTTAAACTTTTGAGCAAGGAGAGTAACAATCACATTTTATTTATTTCAATTAGAGGTTCCTCAAGTGCATGCACTATTATAATTTAATCCAACATGAACTCCCATCTCAACCATCACAAATATCCCCATTCCTCTTAGACTATTATCCGGCAATTCTTATCCGACCACCCCAAAACCATACCCACTACCAGCAAAAATGAATCCATCAATCAAACATGCAACCTCAACTTTTGTCTTTCCCACTTTATTGCTTATATTCTTACTTTTTATCTTTCCTTTATCAGATAATAGCTCATCAGTATCCATAATAACCTCCACGAATATAATTAGCTCCTCATTATTCAAGGTAAGTTTCTTTTCTCAATTCATTTGGTTGATATTAATGAACACAAAATATGATATAAAAAGTAACACTCGCTCTTTTAGAGTCTCGTATATTCACTAAAGGGTTATTCGTCTAACGACATCAAATTGCATGTCACTCTAACAATGAGTTTATAAGTCAGTACGTGTTGGATAATACATATACGGAGTATATATATTAGTGAAAATAAATCATGTTGGAATGTATGAAATGACTTTGTAAGAAAAAATGTCATGCACTCACATGCACACGCACACGCAACGCACAGGCATATTCCCTTGTTACGTGGACTTACAAACTTTTACTTAATGAGTTATCTTTAATATTGGCCGGTGGACAGATATAGACCTTTTACCAAATCTTAAGTTTTTCTATTTTGTTACATATATTGACCATATGTCATTCTAAAAGAAGTTTCTTCTATCATTAACAATTTATTTTACAGATGATTGTCTATATTTCACTATCATTACTTAACATTCGTGAAATTGTGTATTGTCTTAGTATAAAATAAAAATAGATCAATAACCAAAATGATGATTTTTAATGGTGTAATTGCAGAATAGCTCATCGATGAATCAAGATGAGTTAGAAGCAGCTTTGGAAGGAGCTTCAAATGCGAACAAAACCGTGATCATAGCGGTTATGAACAAAGCTTACACTGAGGGGGAGAAATCAATGTTTGATATATTCTTAGACGGTTTTTGGTTAGGTGAAGATACACGCCAATTGAAGGACCATCTTTTGATAGTGGCAGTTGATCAAACTGCGTTTGAACGGTGTATGTTTCTTAGGTTACATTGTTATAGACTGAAATCTGATGAGGGCCAGGACTATTATGCTAGCGAAAAGCTTTTCTTGACAGTGGACTTCATAAAGATGATGTGGCTAAGAACGGGCTTTCTTCGGGATGTTCTTCGGCGTGGATACAACTTTGTTTTTACGGTAACTCACTGCTTGTTTAAGAAGAAAAAATATCCACTTATTCCTTTTTTGTTTATCTAGAGTTTTGTCACTTAAAAACTAGAGGAAATTCAATAATAGCATAAATATAAAGGATACAGTAAAATTTTACTTTCAAGACATTGTAAAAAACCTTTAACATAGGTCATAAATTTTTCATGACCAGAAAGCTTAGAATTTAAAAACATAACTTTTCAATTTTCTGTATATCCTTTCGTGAAAAATAAAGCAAGTTTCTTTAACTTAACGTACCCTCAGTTTTATGTTTTGTTCTCTTTTTTCCTAAAAAATTGAACTTTTATTCATTAAGAACGAGTAACATGTGCGCTTATAGAAGTTGTGATGTGGTCCAGCGGTTGGTGGTCTGACTCCTTTAGGAGAGGTCAGGAGTTCGACCCCCCGTTGGCTACATATTAAAAACACAATTTCATCCCTACCATGAAGTATCCACCCATGACACCTTTCCCATATCAAGGTTTCCTCCCGGACAGCGATGGGGGCGGGGTTATTATCGCTGCATCGGCATAGTCGAAACAGGAGATGATCGCAACGGGTGGTTTAATCTCCCTCGGGTGATCCCAATCGCTGTTCCAAGAAAAAAACATGTGCGCTTATAATGAAAAAGTAACTTTCACTTATAAATAAACTTGAATTAAAATACACCTGATCAACATATACTTACGTTGATTAAGTACTTAATCAAATGGTATAATACGTGAGACGCACAACGATAAGTCTCGCGTTCTCATTGTTGAAGAACATTCGATCATGTACATATTATATGGCAATAAATTGTACAGTATATGTTACATTTTTTAAGGTTGTTGAAACAGAAGAGGTATTTGTATCTCTTAATGATTCAAAAATCTAACATTAATTGATATATACATTGTCTAAAGATCATCCTCTCAACATCTTCATTTCAATCATTACTAATACAACATATCTTATCGTTATAATTGGTGGATGAATTGATTTCGTAGGATACGGATGTGGTATGGTTAAGGAATCCATTTCCATATCTATCACTATATGAAGATGTTGACCTTCAAGCTAGTGTTGATGGCTTTAGCGGCGATCAGTGGGCGGAAAATTATGGGATCAACACTGGTTTCTATATGATTAGATCGAATAACAAGACGATTTCTTTATTTGATGAATGGTACGATAGAAGAAACAACTCAACCGGGAAAAAGGAACAAGATGTTATGAATGATTTGATATTTGAAGGTGCTTTTAGAAGGTTGGGACTAAAACATAGGTTGTTGGACACCAATTATTTCAGTGGATTTTGTCAAGATAGTAAAGATGTAACCCTTGTTACAACCGTTCATGCCAATTGTTGTGGTAGCATCAAAAATAAAGTCAATGATTTGACTAGTATTCTTCGTGATTGGAAGACGATTAATGATATGATAATCGTGAACAAAACAGCGGAGTTTGAATGGTCGAAGCATGTAGGTTATCAAAATTCACTCGCTACAGTGTCATTTCCAACTTTTTCCTGTAGATCTTAGATCTAAATCTTTGATCTTCGCCGGCGGGTTCAAACGCCGGTGATACCTTTTCTACATAGTTTTAACCTTTCTCCGGTAGGCGGGTAACTGAAGATGGTGAATACATTTAAGGCTACCGATGATCAATCGACGAGATCGATTAACAAACCTTTTTATAAGGACGTTGAAAAAATTTCGTCTACATTCTTCGTTACTAACTTCCCGGATCAGGTGAATGCCAAGAGTTTGTGGTCTGAATTTCAATCATTCGGTCGTATCTCCGATGCTTTTATTCCGTTCAAGAAATCAAAGGTTGGTAAAAGGTTTGGGTTTTTACGATTCATGGGTGTGAATGACGTTGATGTGTTCGCCACGAAGCTTTCAACCGTTTGGATAGGTAATCACCACCTGTTCGTTACTCCAGCAAGATTTGATCGGGGGAATCGTAAGGATAGCATTCCCTCTAAAGCGGTTCCGGTGCCTAAACCCTCTAATCTGTCCCATTCATCTGGTGAATCTACTGCAAATATGGCGAATGGATTGTCGTTTGCGGATGCTGTTATTGGAGGGGCTAAGACGTCTAATAATCTATCAGAGTCAGATCTATCAATTGAGCTTGATGATCATGATCTTTTAGTTGTTCCGGAGACCCTCAAAGCAGTATTAATTAAGGCTATTGATGTACAGACGATGGCTTATTTTCGTTCTGTATGCGTGGAGGAAGGTTTTGATGAGATTGAGTTGCATCATGTGGGTGGTTTATGGGTGTGGGTCACTTTTAAATCTGAGGTAATTTGCAAGTCTTTTAAAGATAATTTCGCTCTGAGGCAACTATATTCGGTCATAAAACCGGTGTCTAAAAACTTCATAATCGATGAGAGATTGGTTTGGATTGAAATTTCTGGGTTACCTTTATGCGCGTGGGGGTCGAATGCTTATAAGAAGGTAGCTTCGACAGTGGGTAAGTTCATGTTTTTTGAGAATGATAAGTCGCCGGCGATGAGTATTGGTCGCTTGTGTGTTGCTACGAAGTGCAAAGAGAGTTTATCTTCAATATTGAAGGTGAAAATCCATGGGTCATTTTGTTCAGCACGCATTCAGGAATTGGGACATTGGAGTACCAATTTAAATCACAGTGACTCAGACTCAAGTGACTCGGATGATGAATTGGATCATGACTCGACTGATTTCCATGAACAATTGGATGATTTGATTGGTAACTTAACTGATGATAAAACGGAAGTGGAAGACGAGGTCATTTTAGAAGATGTCCCTAACGAACAAAGTGATTGCAAGAACGATAAGGTGCCGAAAGTTAATGGAGAGGCTCAACCGAATGATGTGTCATCTGGTAAATGTTTTTCTTCTAGTGTTGAAAAGGTAAGACATTTTAAGACTGGGGTGGAGAATTGTTACCATAATGATCAGGGAAGGAGGGTTTTTTCCAGTGCAGACAAAGGAGGTAATAGAATTAAAAGCGATAAGGTGAAAGACAAAATTAAGGAGCTGGGTACTAAGCTTTGGTTATCAACTGACGAAAGTTATGAGTTTTATGATAACATATTTAAGAGAGTTGGTGTGTTGATGGTTCCCCAATGAATTTGTTATCAATAAATCTGCAAGGTTCTAAGGTCAGGAGGAAACGATGTTGGGTCAAGGAGATGTGTTTCGAAAAGGGAGTGCAGTTTGTTGGAATTCAAGAAACGAAGATGTCACATTTAGAATTATTTCGCATCAAGAGTCTTTGGGGTAACTATAATTTTGACTATGCATGCTCTTTAGCCAGGGGGTTTTCAGGTGGAATCCTTTCGATTTGGGATCCGAATTCATTCGTTAAAGATCAAATTTGGTGTGGCGAATATTATGTTATCGTGAAAGGAAAGTGGAATCATTCAAGCGAGTGGTACTTTATGGTGAATATTTATGGGCCACAACACATTCGTGAGAAGACAGGAAGGGGACCGGAAGGGAACTATTTTTAACTCTCAAAATGCAGATCGGTTTAACTCGTTTATCGAGCAGGCAAATGTCTCTGAGCTAGCATTGGGGGGTCGTAAATTTACGTGGGTGCATAAACGGGGTATTAAAATGAGCAGGTTGGATCGAGTTTTTGTATCGGCTAGTGTTTTAGATGATATTCCTGATCTCAGACTGCTTGCTTTAAGTAAAAGGTGGTCCGATCATACTCCGTTGTTGGTTTTTAAAGAGAGAATTGATTATGGTCCGCATCCTTTTAAGTGTTTTAATTCGTGGAAGTGTCGAAATGGGTTCGATGAAATTGTGAAACAATCGTGGCTGAGGTGCAATCAAAGTACTCGGTTTGATATGAAACTAAAACTAGTTAAAGCTGATATCAAAGGATGGATTAAGGAAGTTAAAAGTGCTGAAGTTTCTAGAGTGGTGTTGATCAACTCTAAGCTGGAAGAAATTGATGAATCAATTGAGTTGGGTTCTGCTTCTACTGAATGCATTTCTAATAGAGGAGAATTGGTCAATGAACTGTTAGAAATTAATAGAATGAAAGATATGGATCTTGCTCAAAAGTCGAGGGTGAAGTGGGGTCTAGACGGGGATGAAAATTCGGGGTATTTTCATGCATTATTAAAGCAACGAAGACGGTCTGATAATATTCAAGGGATCCTTATTAACGGAGAGTGGGTTGTTGATCCTTCGCGAGTTAAGCAAGAGTTTTTCGCGTTTTATAGGGAGAAATATTTGGCCACTGAAGCGCATTTTGAGTTCCCTGTTTTTCAGCCTCAATATGTCTTGTCCTTGGGGGAGCGAAACTTGTTAGAAAATTCGATTACAGAGGATGAAGTTAAATCTGCGGTTTGGTCATGTGGTGGGTCGAAAGCCCCAGGTCCTGATGGTTTTTCATTTCAGTTTATAAAAGATCAATGGCAGTTGTGTAAGGATGACATTTTGACGGCTGTCACCAACACTTTCGACTCCTTTTGCTTACCGGGTGGAACGAACTCATCTTTCATCACATTAGTTCCAAAGGTTCCTAATCCGACTAAGGTTAAAGATTTCAGACCTATATCGCTGGTTGGTGTTCAATACAAGATCGTTACTAAGTTAATGGCGATTAGGATTGCTAAAGTGATAAATAGTGTTATTGGAGTCGAACAGTCTGCCTTTATAGCCGGAAGACAAATTCTTGACGGCCCGGTTATTCTTAGTGAAGTTATTGCATGGTATAAGAAGAAAAAGAAAAAATTGTTGTTATTTAAAGTAGATTTCGAGAAAGCATATGACACCGTCAGTTGGAGGTTTTTGGACCATATGTTAGAGCGCCTTGGTTTTGGGTCGAAATGGAGAAGATGGGTTCAAATGTGTCTTTCGTCGGCTAGAGCTTCTGTTCTTGTAAATGGCAGTCCATCTAATGAATTTAAGATTGAACGAGGATTGAGACAAGGAGATCCGCTAAGTCCATTCCTTTTTATTATCATAATGGAGGGCCTGAATTTAATGATCACAGATGCAGTTAATCGTGGACTTATTCGGGGTGCTCGACTAGGAAGTGGTAACTTTATTGTATCGCATTTATTTTACGCTGACGACGTAGTGGTCTGTACAGGTTGGAATTTAGATGAAATGAGAAACATATTGCGTTTGTTGGAGGAGTTCTATATTTCATCCGGGTTAAAGGTTAACATCGACAAGTCACACTTATTCGGGGTTGGGACATCAGATGCGGATATGGTTGCAATGGTTGAGGCAACAGGGTGTAGTCAAGGTGTGCTTCCATTCACGTATCTTGGGCTTCCTTTAGGTGCCAATATGAAGCTTTTAAAGAATTGGAAAGGGTTAATTGATAAATATAATAAGCGGTTAAGAGGATGGAAAACTAATATGCTATCGATTGGTGGGAGATTGACTCTTGTTAAATCGGTTTTAGGGAGTTTGGGGATTTATCATTTTTCGGTTTTCCGTTGTCCAGAAGCGGTTATCAAAAAGATCGAGTCACTCCGTTCGGCATTTTTTTGGGGCTCCTCCATTGGTGAAAAGCGTAAGATAAGTTGGGTTAAGTGGGATAAGGTTTTGGCTTCGCTAGAGCAAGGCGGGTTAGGAATAGGTAGCGTGAAATCGTTTAATTTAGCCCTTCTTCATAAATGGAGATGGAGGGCGATGACAGGTTCTAAGGATTTGTGGATTCGAGTTATTAAAGCAACTCATGGTGAAGATATGGGTATTCAAAGACAGGGGTTAAAGTATAAAAGTATTTGGGCTGATATAGTTAATTCCTTCAAGTGGGTGACCGAAAAGAATTACATTAGTTGGAATGTATTACATAAACAAGTCGGTAACGGCGGTACTACTTTGTTCTGGAAAGACGTTTGGTTGGGAAATGGCCCTCTGTGTACTCGATATAACCGATTGTTCCATTTAGACTCAACTCCGAATGTTTTAGTTAGAGATAAGTGTGGTCCTGCAGGTTGGGGTTGGTGCTGGCAGCGTGAAATCACTGGTAGAACAGCGCAGGAACTCGAATACTTGTTAGCTGAATTGTCATCAGTCCAATTGTCTGATGGGCTGGACGAGTGGGTGTGGGGTTCGGCAATTGATGGCATCTTCACGGTGGCTAATCTTCGCAAGTTGTTAGACGATGCGATGTTAAATGGGGCCTCGGACAGTACTTCTTGGAACAAGATTCTCCCATTGAAAATAAATGTTTTTATTTGGAGGTTAGCCCTCGATGCTTTACCACATAGATTTAATTTGATGCTTAAAGGAGTAGATATTTTGGATACGACATGTCCGACGTGTGGAGCTGATATAGAGGACTCTGAACATACGTTTTTTGTTTGTAATTTGGCCCGGGATATTTGGGTTCGTATTGGTGTTTGGTGTAGTATTCATATTCCGTCGTCGGTAATGTCATGGAAAGAGCTTACAAGTTGGATCGATAGCAACCCTCGAAGTGCAGATTGGAAGATCCGGTTGTATATCATTGCTGCGACTACGGTGTGGATCATTTGGAGCTTTCGGAATGGTATCGTGTTTAACACTCATGCAATCAAGAAGTGTGTTATATTCGATTCCATTCGCTCGTATTCATTTTTTTGGTTAAAAAATAGAGGGAAGTTAAGGTGTAATTTAATTTCTTGGTTATGTAACCCGTTGTAACTTTTGTTGTTCCTTTCTAGCTTCTCGCTAGGTTGGGTTCCTTTTGGTTTTTTATAATATTCGGCTGTTCAAAAAAAAAAAAAAAATTACGTGTATCATTTGATGCTATATGTATTAATATGTATTAAAGATTAAGATCACGTACATTATGATCTTAGTGGTGTGAAACGAGTTACATATAAAGAATCTTTAAGGTATCTAAATGTTGTAATTTTGTTGTTATGTTATATAAACACAAACATTGGATGGTATGTTCAGATTCTGCAATTTTTCAAGATCTACTTTGTTAAACTTTGCAGTTTCTATAATTATTGGTAATATAGTTAATGTCTCATGCAGCACTTGATTAAGCTCTGTTTGATTTTGTTGGGAATGTTAGGAAACCCGACTAGGTGAGCCCAAACAAGACTAGATAACCCCAAGTTATCAACCCACTTCCAATAAACGAAAATATAGTGAAAAGATTATAAAGCTAGCAAGAATGATAAAAAAGCGGGAATTTAATTTGGTTATATGCAATCGTTTATGATTATTTTAGTCCACGGCCAACCAAAGAGTGTTCTATATTGATTAATTTCGTGGTGGTGAGTTTACAATGAGTTACAATGAGGATTATTTATAGGAGAAACAAGAAACATAAGCATGCTTCAAGGAATCATCAAGGAACCATCAACTAGCCAACTTGATCCTCTTTACACCCTTGCATATGCATGATTACAGCCATAAAACAAGGTGTAAAGTAACCTACTTTGCACCTAAAGTGACAACTTGGTTAATCAAATCCGGATCCTATGTGAACAAGTTGCCAACTTGATGCCAGACAGGAGATGCGCCGCATCTCCTCATGATGCGCCGCATCATTTGCCAAAAATGCGTTGTATCCCTTTAAAGCTCCGCATCACAAACCTTCGGGCCAAAATGCTACATGGATGCGCCGCATCCAAGAGTGATGCGCCGCATCACTCCCTGGAATTCAGTCTTCACGCATCCCGAAATCTGCAAAATCCGTGCAACACTTTAACTCACTTTTAGTGGCGCTTTTTTCATCTTGTTTAAATGTCTCCACACCTCAACAACTCTCCCACTTGGAGACTTTGAACAAACTCATTCTCGGTTAAACTCGCCTAATAACATTATCATCCCACAGTAACAACTTGACCCACTAATTACACCTCTTTTTGATACCGTCAGATTTGCATCTGAGTCACGCCGCACTTCTCTCGTTAACCTACGAGCAAGTGTAGTCTTTCGACACCAAAAAATCCGCTGAGCTATAATTTGATCTTCATGTTACTAGGTTGGGAAAACAAAACGACAAACAACAACTCTTTGGCTATGACACCTATCTCCTTAGTCTAGGAGATAACGGGTCGTTTGAGTCCGACCCGACCCAATTAACCCCATCACCCAAGCGATCCACCCGTATACTATAACATTCACCCGATTTAACTTTCCAACAAAGAATAAACCCGCCGGTAGATCAAACATGCGGATAATCCCATCAAGGCAACCGTGTGAGAATGCAATTACACCCTTGATCTTCCACATAACCGCCTTAGCTTTCACCATTGGAATACCGACCACATACGCGCGCACGTCTTTTGACAAACCCGATTTTCCACCATGAGCCAACTCCCACTGTACGGATGGTTCTTTAACAGTGACTCTCAAGAAAATCTCTTGTTCATCTTCTTCGGCCGATTGCAATAAAGTTGCCATTGGAGAAGATCTACTTGAAGTAACGAAAACTCTAGTATAACCAATTCGTCCTGAATCTTCACTAGTTTCGACTTCCCTTGAGCTCCCACTCAAACAAGATCCCTCAACAAACCCGGAAAGCATTAGCATGCTAGGATTTCTAATACCCACGAAATCACCTAGCCATTCTTCAACCATATACATGGTCCCCCTCTTGTACCCGCGAGCAACCACATGATCTCCCTTAAACACCTTCCACCTTTGATCTCCAAATAGGACATGACACTTATCATCATCCAATTGCCCAACCGAGATTAACCTACTCTTGTGCTTTGGAATAAACCGCACGTTCCTCAAGATCCAAGTATGTTTAACCACAAGATCACCAATACCCGCAACATCAAGTGTACTCCCATTCGCGACTCGAACCTTACCGGAATACAACTTGAAATTCACCATCTTGTTCATGTATGGGGTAGCATGAAACGAGGCACCCGAATCTAAAATCCAAGATTCTTCAAGAACATCTTCTTTGCACAACAACGCATCTTCAATCACCATATTCGTTGAACTCCCACCCGACATTAAACTCGGGCACTTAGACTTATAGTGACCGACTTATTGACAATTCTAACACACCACACTCTTGCTCTTTGACGGACTTCGCGACTTAGCTATTCCCCGACCAACACTTAGAACCGAACCCGAACTCCTATTCGAATCTTTCCTACGAATACCTTCGCTAAGAATCAAATCACGGATTCCTTCAAAAGTAAGTTTAGTAGTTCCGGATGAACCACTAACCGCCGTCACTAAACCGGACCAACTATCGGGCAATGAAGATAGTAAAAACAACGCCTCTAGCTCATCATCAAATTTAATATCAACATATTTCAACCGGGTTAAAATTAAATTAAATTCGTTCACATGATCCGCCGCCGAGGACCCCTCCATCATTCTAGCGTTCACCAAATGCCTAACTAGGAAAACCTTGTTCAAAGCGGATGGCTTTTCATACATGTTAGATAAAGTCGCAATCAATCCCGCAGTTGTGGTTTCACCCACAATATTGTAAGCGACGTTCTTGGCCAAAGAAAGCCGAACAACTTCTAGGGCTTGCCTATCCAATAAATCTCACTCGTCTTGATCCATTCCCTCCGGCTTAACACCCTTCAAGGGTTGGTAAAGCTTCTTTTGATATAGCATATCTTCCATTTGCATCTTCCAAAAACTAAAGTCAGTTCCATCAAACCGATCGATCTTCACATCACTCTTTTTCGCCATTGTTCCCGAAAAACTCGTAAACCCGAGAGCTCTTGATACCACTTGTTAGGAAACCCAACTAGGTGAGCCCAAACAAGACTAGATAACCCCAAGTTATCAACCCACTTCCAATAAACGAAAATATAGTGAAAAGATTATAAAGCTAGCAAGAATGATAAAAACACGGGAATTTAACGTGGTTATATGCAATCGTTTATGATTGCTTTAGTCTACGCCCAACCAAAGAGTGTTCTATATTGATTAATTTCGTGGTGGTGAGTTTACAATGAGTTACAATGAGGATTATTTATAGGAGAAACAAGAAACATAAGCATGCTTCAAGGAATCATCAAGGAACCATCAACTAGCCAACTTGATCCTCTTTACACCCTTGCATATGCATGATCACAGCCATAAAACAAGGTGTAAAGTAACCTACTTTGCACCTAAAGTGACAACTTGGTTAATCAAATCCGGATCCTATGTGAAAAAGTTGCCAACTTGCTGCCAGACAGGAGATGCGCCGCATCTCCTCATGATGCGCCGCATCAATTGCCAAAAATGCGCCGTATCCCTTTAAGCTCCGCATCACAAACCTTCGGGCCAAAATGCTCCCTAGAATTCAGTCTTCACGCATCCCGAAATGTGCAAAATCCGTGCAACACTTTAACTCACTTTTAGTGGCGCTTTTTCCATCTTGTTTAAATGTCTCCACACCTCAACATGGAATCCTTGTGTTTACCGTATTGGCATAATTTGTTTACTTTTAGCAATAGAATTAAAATTTCAGATGTAATCATATTCGTCGTTTATGCTAAATTATTAGTATATTCTTTTACTTTACTATGTAGGTTTATTATAACTAATCCTGGTTCTGGTAATAATGTTCAAGGTTTAAGGTAAGATCTACCCAGGCCCGGCCCCAATGGGGTGCAACCTGAACATTTGAAAAAGGCCCAATAAATTCAGGGACCCAATATTCTTAATACGCGAAAATTGACATTGCTAAGCCCAGTCTTTAAAGAGAATACTATTAAGCCTAGTCTATAAAATGGAAAGAGTAAAGAGGCCCATTTGTACTTTATATTGCTTTATAATTCACGGCTTCAGTTTTTATAGGTTATACTTTTCTATTAAAACTCCGACGTGGGATGACCTCAATAGCTTAAATTTACATTTTATTGGCAAGGCAACATTTATTAAATGATTAAAAGCAAATACAAATTACAATGAACATAAAACAATCACATAAACCCAAGAAGGGTTCAAACTTCTCGACAGATACATACTACAAATTTACAATTACATGTTTGTCTAATGGTTTTACAATTATTTCAATTAACACATAAAATTTACATATACACTAGCTTAAATTACATGTGAGACAAAACACTAGCTTGAATGTACACATATTTTACTCTAATGGTTTTATAGCATATATTTTTCAGTTAACATACCGATGTTGTGTAATGGTTTTAGAGAGTAAAAACTGTGAAAAGGTAACTAAACAAGTTGTTATCAAGAAAATGTAAGGAGAGCTTAAATAATCATTGGTTAACTATTACGGTATGTAATTCTAATGTCGTTTTTCAAAATAATTTATATTATTCGTTAGGGCCCATTTTTCGCCTCGCTCAGGGCACTCAAATTCTCGGGACCGGCCATGGATCTACCTTATGGTGTTTTTTTATTAGCTTCCGATTTCAATAGAGTATAAGTAAGTTTACAATCCTTGATCTTTTTACGAGATCAGATTCAAAGAGTATCAACTTCAAGATTATAGCTCATGGTTTCTTAAAGAAGCAAGTACAGTACATTTTTGACATTTTACTTGGTGAATAAGCAATTTCTTGATTTTCTGGATACGGTTCTCAGTTGAACAATAACCATAACTGGAAGCACCTTCGAGGTTGTCTTGTTAAATCCTCGATGAAATGTAGAAACACGTTATCAATCTTGTAATGTAGTTGCTTACCCATCGCTCCCATCTCTACGATGATAATAATAGCTAGATTGACGTGATCGTCATCAGTAGTCTGTAGCCCCCTTGTGTTCTCAAATCGGGCCTTGATATGTCCGTAAGTCAAGGTGTGTTTGCCTACATTTTCCTGGAAACATCGTTCTCTAATTGGAGGCGTTGTCTGCCTCACCTCGGGAGGAACATAATGACTCATGGAAGTAAGCGCACCGAATCTAAGACCAGTCATCAAACAAAATTTTCGTCAACCAAACCTCACCATCAGTGAACGAGATAAGTCAAACCAAAGATCTTCGCGTTCGTCTTGGATTTCGACCTTAAATGGTCGTCTCTTCCTCTTCTGAATCATAAGAATTACGTAGGTCGGGTCGTTCTCTATAGACAACACATTTAACCATGACCCACTAATAGTCTGCTTGAATCGTTCCCACTGTGTCGGGGTCAACTGAGTACTTATTCTCTTAATCAACTTGGTGTTACACCTAAGTGTAAGATGGGTCGATTTATAAACCTAAAAACAAACAACGATGGCCATCAAAAAATGTTTCAGAGAAAAGAAATACCACCACCACACATCACGCACCCCACACCACGCACATAGCATAAATGCTCTGTGC
Source organism: Rutidosis leptorrhynchoides (assembly GCF_046630445.1). NCBI lineage: Eukaryota > Viridiplantae > Streptophyta > Magnoliopsida > Asterales > Asteraceae > Rutidosis > Rutidosis leptorrhynchoides. Next base: position 95,523,781 of record NC_092334.1, on the reverse strand, counting down.
TTGGTGCGTGCATGTTCGTTTTTTTGCCATTTAATACGTTAACGACCCAAAAATGAGTTTTTCGTTTGTTTTACAAGACGTGAGAACTAAACTAAGTATAAGCAACATTAAACACAATTTAACAGCAACAAATTGATTCGTAACTTAAACGCATACCAAGTGTTTGATGAAAAGTATGCAACAAATAATCAATCTAACCAATGTAATATCGATTTTACCTATTTCTTTGACATTGTGAGTGATGTGTCAATCAAGTAATTTGAGCAAACACTTTAATAAGTTGGATTTGACAGATTTTCCCTCGTTCAACAACTTTAAAGACGATTGTGGGTTTTTTGATGCTTGGTTCTGTGTATGATGTTGGTATAATAACAATTGTAGGTTGAAGTTTATCGAGTATCGAGTGAGTGACAAGCAAAATATTAATAAAATGACCGATTCCTAAAAAAATGCCTTGGGTGCGTGCTTGTACGATTATTGATGCGCGTGAAAGTATAACTGGAATGGGCGGCCTTGTTATAATAGTGAGAAAAAAAAAGTAAACCGACCCTCTGACCACCCCACACCGACTGGTCCCACGGCCAACATGTGGCAGGAAAATCGCGTAACCCATGTGACGACCCGGAAATTCTCGACCAAATTTAAACTTAATCTTTATATGGTTTCGACATGATAAGCAAAGTCTATTTAACTGAGTCTCAAAAAGTTCGAACTGTTTCATACATTCAATTGACCTTTGACTGCTCTCGACGATTCACGAACAATTAATTGTAAATAGATATGTGTGTATGTATATATAAATAATAATTCGAAATATAATTTGAAGTATTATATGTTATTGTTATTAAAAATTAATAAAATAAAAATAGGATATTATAACAATTATTATTTAAAATATATCTCTATATATAAATAAAGTATATTAAAAATAAATATTAAATAATTTTAATACTCGTTTGATGTTTCGATTGATATTAAGCAAGTTAAATTCAAACTTATGTAATTTTAAAATAAACGGTGATACGAAAATGGGTTCTATAAATTTTAGGCTTATTAAAAATGTATTTAGGAACTATTTGTTAAGTTTCAACACTTTTTATATTTTACCCAAAATTTGGAGGGACAATTGATGTAATTTTTATTTAACAAACTAAGGATCGAATTTTATACCATAATGACCAAAATAAATAAATATAGTTAATTTAAAAATATGGGATTTTTCTGTGAATAACGGAGTACGAAATAATAGCTCGTGTCGGCAGTGTAATAGTTTCGTATATCCGTGATGTTGAAAATATGAGTCATAAATACTGTGCATTTTGTTTCCTTCCACTTTATGACTCACAACTCATAACAAATAATATATTATATATATTATTATTATAATTATAATTATTATTAATATTATAATTAATATTATAATTACCACATGATATATATCTGCATATATTATATATACATATGTTTATATCGACACCATCTCCACAAAACAACTAACTTGTTAATTTTTGCTACTCATTGATCTTCTTCTTCAAGTTCTGTTTTGAACTACCGTACACCATCACCATTACGACTACAACAACCATGGGAGACACCTTGAATCACCACCACCTTAAATCATCACCTCCATCTTCCACCACCATCATCCACCACAATTATCATCTCCCTCTCCTCCTTCTTTCTTGTTTTTCGTTTTCGTAAACCATCATTAACAACCACAGGCACTACCGTAAACCACCACCACCTTTTACACCTACAACACCCATGACAACCACCATAACCCATCAAGAACCATTTTACTTTCTTTCTTTCTGTTTTCAATTGAACACCACTAAACTTCTACTGATGCATTTTCTTTCTTTTCTGTTCTAGTTTAAGTCGAGCACAACACCTCACCACCATCGACACCCATCAACGTGTAAACAATCATCACCTTATCATCGTTGTTTACTACTACTGTTCTACAGTTCAATCACCATCAACAAACCATCAAAACAAACCTGCAGCTGCTACTGCAATCACTTCTGTTTTAAACATGTAACAGTATTAATGGTCAAATAATTACGCGAATCGTGTAAACTGATCAAGCATAGAATAATCGGGTCGGGTTCGGTCCATGCTTGACATCAATAAGGGAGGATTTAAGGGTCAATTGAGTTTAACTCTCCGGTATGGAGTACCTTGAATAACCCCTTGCGAGATGATGATCTCAACAAGGGTGGTTAAACATCAGACCCACCATCAGCGGGTAGTCTGGTCCTTGATGGCTCGCGATATAGGGTAGGATTTATGTTCGAGGAACATCACCTGTGTATTAAGGATGTCTAGTGCAATGCTATGAGTTCGGTAGCGCGAGTGAGAGTGGCGCGGTATAGATTGCGCGCCTGATCCATACGAATATACTAAAAATAGTATGTGTGTAATTTCCTGAAAAGAACCAGCCCCTTACCTTGTGATTCGAGTCCGTTATTTATAGCTACAGTATTGTTCGTTCATTGGAGCCACTTGTTCTACGTTACTTTTGCCTGTACTGCCTGGTAACCTAGTGGAAGGGACCAGGGAACAGTACTACTACCTTTTTTCCTGCTTGTCGGCCTTTCGTACAGAGGCCGGGGATAAGTACAAGACACATCATCTTCTTCCAGCACGCCATCATCCAACTGGCGCCCATAGCGCACATTTACTTGCGCCAAGAGCACAATAGCGCGGAGGGTATGCGCATGGTGCAAGTGTGATGCGCAACACGAGCCAATCGGGTATGCGTATCATTAAGTCCCCCAAGTTCGATATTATGCGCAAGAATTGCGCATGGTGTCGAACTCAACTATTACTAATCTCGTGACAGGTGTGACGTGACAGCCGTCACATCACCTGTCATGTTTGCCTTAAATTCTCTTCTGACACATGTACGGTTAAGATCCATTATGGCCGTCTCTTCCCCTATAAATAGAACTTTCTTCACTCACTTTTTACTTTTCACTCTCCTCTCTCCACCATGGCTTTCCGCGCTGATTTTTCTAACGTTGGTTCTGTTCCTTCATCCATTACCGCTGAATATGTAGCACATGTCTCCAAGCGCTATCCTCCTATGAAGTCTTTATTGCCCACAGTTCCTGGTCGCTTAGACCGGGCCAACTGTGCTCCTAACGGAAAGGTGGCCATTTATAGTGTGGTTTTCGAGCGGGGGAATATGCGCATTCCGCCCACGAACTTCATCTTACGTATACTTTCCCATTTCAATATTGGCGTGGGACAGTTGGATCCCGATAGTGCCTGTCGTCTTGTTGTTTTTCAGATGTGGTGCAGGGCGCACGACTTTATTCCTACCGTGAATCTGTTCAAGAACATTTTTTCGTTTGAGCGGCTCGATATAGGTTGGTTCTCTTTTCGTGACAATGTTCGCTTTACCGGCGCTCCCTTGGATGAGATTCCGCGCGACTGGAAAGAGTGCTACTTCTTTGTGGACGATGCCTTCATTCAGTTGGAGTTCTCGAATGCGAGTGCTTGGCAATATAATTTTGATGATAGTTTAAATGTGTCGCCGCCCTTGAGTTCAAGCGAGAGGTCAATGTAGGATAAGTGCATAGGTCGCGCACTTCCCTTACGCGCGTATAGCAATAACGTATTGTATGCTGGAGGGATATCTAAACATTGGCCGGATCCCAACTAGTACCCTCACTTCAGTCGTCATTTGCAAGGTATGCGAACTTTTTACCCTCTTTTATTCTTTATCTTCCCTAACGCACTTATCCCTTTGTTGACAGCGATTTCTTTTGCTGAGTACCTCGAGTTCTCTTCTTCTCCCTCTGTAGTGATAGATCGCATGCCTTTAGAAAAAGGATTTTCTGCAAAGCGTCCTGTAGCCACAGCTTCTACCTCTGGCCCTTCGCGCAAGAAAAAGAAAAAGAAGACTGTGACTCAATATGCTGACTTGCCCAAGCGATGCTGATGTGCGCAGAGGTGGTGTATACGAAATAGTTATATTTTTACTACGAAATATTACACAAGTTTTATTAATTTACGGATGTGATATACCTAAACCTTGCTACAACACTTATAGGCAGTGTACCTAATCGTAGAGTAGTGTACTTTTTAGTAAGTCCGGTTCGTTTCCCAGGGAGCTAGCTGAGTTTAACGCTATATTTTAACAACTATATTTATATAAAATATATATAATTATATATAGTAATATTATTATAAAAGGGGGTTTTTACCGTTTAATGACCGGTTTGTCGATTTTATATTTTAAGCGTAAAGATAAATGACGATAATATAAATGACAGAATTTAAATTTTGATAAAGTAAATTGCAGTAATTAAAATGACAGTAAATAAAGGTACGATGAAATATGAAATAAAACAATTATGCTTATTTAAACTTTCGTAACCATGATGTTTGACGTTTTGATTTTAATTAATTGTTACCCGGGTTAATTGTCCTTTGTCCTGGTTTATTTGATACCTATTTGGTTTTTGTCCATAATAGTCCATCGGTCATAATTATAAAATGCTCGTCAAATTAACCTTATTTCCGAAGTCAAATATTCCAACTAATTAGGGATTCGAACTGTAACAAGGTTTTAATACTTTGTTTAATGATTACACCAGGTTATCGACTGCGTGTAATCTAAGGTTTTATTACTTTGTTAACAATTACATCAATTATCCTTGTATGTAATCCACCCCTGTTTTAATGAGATATGAATATTAATTTACCCACTTGATCAGAATGAATAATCAATTACCCAACCCGAATAATAAATTAAATGATCGTAAACGATGTCGTATAAACGTCACTAAATAGGACATTCGTAATCAATTTAATAATTATTAGTTTAACTAATTTGAAGATAGGTTCGACAGGTTCTAATGAGTTGTCGTTCAATTAGACAATACCCCCTACCTATTAATAGTCAATAGTCCAATGTCCACAAGTGTCGGTCTTTTGTCCAAACCTTAATTATGGTACAAAATCCAATAACCCCGTCTTAATATTTTAGTCCAACATCACGATTACTTTGGCTCAAATAAGCATAATAATAACTTAGTTACGAGACATTAATTTAAAAAGGAAGAACATAGCTTACAGTGGTGATTAATTGCGTAGCGTTACACGGATAGAGTTCCGACTTAAAACCCGTAAAACATTCCTTACAATAACCCAATTATTATTAAACTTAATTTAAAATTAAAATTATAATTAAAAATATAATTATATGTATATTTGAGAGAGACGGAGAGTTGTGAAGGATATATATTGTATATAACTCGTCCGAAAAACTGACTTTTTATAGAACTTGGCCTGCTACAGTAACTCATGCGATCGCATGAGATTTTAGTGCAAATCTCATGCACTCGCATGGGCTCATGCACTCGCATGGGTTTTATGCCTATTTCCCATGCGATCGCATGGCCGTCAGATCCAGCTCACATATTTTTTGTTTGCTAGTTTGTCGACGTTATTTAATATAATATATAATATATAAATAATTTATATAATTATTTAAATATTATATTATATTCTTGTGTATAGTTGACTTGTAATTTTAGCTCCGTTGCGTCGCGCGTTGATAGTTGGCTCATGTCCCGGTTCCGGTTTTTCGAACGTCCTTTCGTATAATTTAATATCTTGTACTTTGCATTTTGCGGCTTGTACTCTTGTAATTTTGAGACGTTTCTCATCAATAAATTGAACCACTTGGATTGTACTTTGTACTTTTTAGCTTTTTGATCATTTGCGTCTTCAAATTGTCGTTTTCTTCTTTTGTCTTCGCACTTATTTATTTAAATGAATATTACATAAAAATAGAACAATTACAACTAAAAGCTTTACATATTGGAAGGATATTGTACCTAAATATATGTTCATTTGGAGCACTATCAAATATCCCCACACTTGAGCGTTGCTTGTCCTCAAGCAATACAGAACTTAAAATATAATCACACTTCACTCGAATCACTTTTTTTTTATTCTCACACTTTATATATCAGTGATTTTAATACGGCGGTATGAACAATGGTAGTAACGATGTGGTTTACAGTCCCACATGATTATAAAAATTTAGATCCTTTAAGGAAATTGGATCTTTATGAAAACATTTGATCTTTTGAAAATTCATTCTAGCTTTTACCCTAGATAAGTTTTCCAGAATAACCCTTCACCGGTGTTTGCAAATTATTTTTGTGGGTTTGGTGGGTTTCAGATTTGAAAATTTTAGCTCAAAACTTATTGTTTTGTGTCACCCACTTGCTAACCTTGTATTGGGAAAGCAAAACGTCCAGTATACTTGTTCCGTATATTACCTTTCGGTAAACTACCGTCCGGTTGTAAAGGAAAGCGTTGAACAAGCAACTGTTAAGGCAATGTCCCGTGACATACTTTTGATTATGGTCTAAAACGTGTCGGATGCAATTACTATCCTTTGTAGGAGCAATAGTAAAGATCACCCTATAGTTTTTCGGTCTGGCACAAGGTCCTGTCTTCGACCATGCTATGCAACCACCGTTCTTACGGTTGACACCCGATTTGGTTCAGGTGACCTAATGAATTCCGGTGAATTCTTAGGATTTTACGTTCAATGTTAATGAACGCATTGAAAATAGGTTTTCAGAAAACAAATCGGTTTGTAATTTGATCAAAATATTTTCTCGTTCAAGCTCGAGTTTAGATATCATTGAATTCCATGAGTTTGTAATTCTCAATCTTTAAGGTCAATCTCAAGGATTGAGTAATATCAGGCTTAAAAGCTGATTTTTGATCTTTAAGGAGATTATCCTTTCCTGGGGGTCTGATTCATTAGTCTTATCAAGCTAATTTGCACGGCGCCCTCCCCATTTTACGAGACAGATCCTCTCATGGTTAGGATAAGTCTGACCACTTGGCGACCCTGTTGGATGCTGAGGTCCGTGGATTTCCTGCTAATTTTAGAGATGACTTTTCTAGATTTTTCGTCAACCTACAGCTGGTCTGGATGACAACTTTCTGACCTAAATCAAGAAGCGCGTGTCTTTTTCGGAAGACTTTACTTCCTTTTAATGATGGAATTGATTCATCGTGTAGATCCATCTTTCTTTCATCTTTATTACAATAAACCGGGTAAAATAGTTAATTTAGTCCAAAACAAAAGCACCTGCAATAACTTTACAGAAACATGTGATAGATAGTTTTTAATTGAATAACTTGGTACATTCTCCCCACACTTGGCTTTTATTTATTTTTTTCTTTGCCTTTTTATTCTCTTCTATTCCATTTTAAATGAATTCAAGCGTTTTGGGTTATTTCTCCATTTATGTTCTCTCCGAGGTAACAATAATTTCGGCATTAACACCTAGTTTTATCGTTCATAAATATGTATAAACATGATTTTCAATTCATTTAGTTGAAAATTTTTCAAATTTTCACAAAATTTGGCAATTAAACCAAGTGTAAACCCGAGAGAATTTATAACCATTCCCCACACTTGAGATCATGCAATGCCCTCATTTGCAAGAAATCAGTTAAAATTTAAATTCATGAGGGTGATTAGTGTAGAAAAATGATTAAAAATACCGAGTTTGCAAACATATTGTTTTATATCACATTTGATATTTTACGTCTTGTCGTTAAAATTAGTAGCTTTTGCTGAACTTTAATGTCAGTCTTTGAAAATGCGTTGTTTTACCCTGTTTTGTACGTAAGATAAACTACAAAACATATATATATATATATATATATATATATATTTTATAAAACATTTATTTATTAAAACAATTTAAATGATTAATTTTTAAAATTTTGTTTCCTTTTACTTTAGGTAGTTTCGGTATGTTTACCTAGTCCGTCCCTCGACAAAATTTAAAATTTGTCGTTTTTAAAGCGATTGTTTTAAAAGAAAAGATTTTTGGGTTTTTTTTTTTTATTTTTTTTTTGTATACTTTAGATCAATAAAATTAAAAATAATGATAACAAAATTTTTCGTCCCGCCCTCTGGTAAATCAATTTCGGTTCCATGACCTAGTCTTCAACTTACGATGAATTTTAGAAATCATTTTTTAAACTTAATGAAATAAAGTAATTTTTGTTTTTTTAAAATCACACAAAAATTAAATTTAAAAATGCATATAAATTTCATACAAAACCTACAAAACAAAAATTCAGAATGGGGGGGGGAACTAGTTCTTTAGTGTCTGCTAGTGGAAAAGACCAATCGGATTCCATTCTCGGAACTACACGAGAACAGAACAACTAACTCTAGACAGCATTATTTCTTAGAACATTTGAATCTCCCCACACTTAGGTAGCTGTGGTGTCAAAATTGTGGTAAACTCTCTTAGACCATAATCAACTTGCATATCTGTGACTTTTGCTTTAAGCCATTGGTCGGATTCATGTGTAATATCCACAAATTCAATTAGTTTCGCCTTTTCTTTAGGCAAAAGATTGGATACTAACCGGTTACATAACTTAAAGTTCCCCTTGGTTCTAGCATCGCGAATCCGCTTAATAAGTTTCTTCATTGAACTGTTAATAATGGGATCATTTAATTTCGTACCAACAACGGGGTTCTTTGTTATCAAGTCATCAATAGGCGTTACTTCATCTTCCCCACACTTAGGCATTTTATTACTGTTAAGCACTACCGTTGGAGTTGGTAAAACAACATGGTTCTTACCAATCGTTTTTGTTGGTTCAACGGTTTTGGTTGGTGGAGATTTAGACTTTCGACTCACAAAGGTGATCGATTTTTCATCATTACTAAGTGTCATTCTACCTTTTCTTACATCAAATAACGCCCCGGTGGACGCTAAGAATGGTCGACCTAAATTAGAGGAATATTTGGGTCCTCTTCTATGTCAATGACAATAAATTCGACTAGAAAGGTTAAATTACCTACTTGAACGGGTAGGTTGTCAGCAATTCCAACTGGGTGCCTAATAGTTTGATCAAAGAGTCGAACACTCATTTCCGTTGGACTTAACTCACCTACTCCTAATCTCTTATATAATGAAAGAGGCATAACACTCACACTCGCACCTAAATCTGCTAGTGCATCATACATGACACAATCACTAAGTAGACAAGGAACAATAAATTCACCCGGATCACCCAACCTGGATGGAGGTTTTGGTGGAACTATCTTCACCGGGTTTACTTTTACGGTTTTTATTTCTTGTACTTTCTTATTCTTCTTTTTCTTTCCAGAGGTATCACAAACTTTATTACCTATTACTTGCTCATACTTAACTCCTTTTCTTGGAAACGGGATGGGTGGTTTGTATGGTACCACCACTGGCTTTACATACTCGGGTGGTGGTGGTGGTGTTGTAACTTCTTCATTGTTACTCACATCGAAAACCTTCCCATCTTCTGGAGATGGTTTTTCAGAATTCATTGAAACCATAGTAACATTCTCATTTCGAGGATTTACTTCAGTATTACTCGATAGCTTTCCTTGTTCCCTCTCACTCATCATGCTAGCAAGAGTACCTACATGTTTTTCTAGATTCAAAATGGAAGCTTGTTGAGTTCTTAATGACTGATCAAACCTCTCATTTGTTTGGGTTTGAGATGTAATAAATTGTGTTTGAGATTCCATTAGCTTTGCCATCATTTCTTCCAGATTTGACTTCTTCTCTTCGGTTTGTTGTGGTGGTTTATATAAGCCAGGTATTTGTTGATTGAAAGTGTTGTTTTGAGTTGGTTGGTTATTCGGACCTTATTGGTTATAAGAGTTATTGTTGGGTCCATTTGGATTGTAAATAATGTTTTGATTTCGATTGAAGTTTGGCCTTGGCGGTTGATAATTATTTTGATAATTATTTCCCGGCCTTTGGTTCATGTAGGAAACATTCTCACGTTGTTCCATCATTTTCTCAATGTGACAATCTTTTGTTAAGTGTGGTCCACCGCATTGCTCACAACTGATTCGTATTGCGTGAATATCTTTATTCATCTTTTCCATTCGTCTCTCGAAGGCATCTATTTTTACGAAAACGGAATCAAAGTCATGGCTAGAATCGGCTCTAGCTGCTTTAGATGAACGAAAGATATCTTTTTCTTGATGCCACTCATGTGAGTGGGATGCTGTGTTATCAATAATTTTGTAAGCTTCAGTTGCGGTTTTCTTCATAATGGAATCACCAGCTGCTATGTCGATGTCTTTTCGTGTAGCAATGTCGATACCTTGGTAGAATATTTGTACTATTTGATAAGTATCTAAACCGTGCTGAGGACATCCTCTCAACAACTTTCCAAATCTTGTCCACGCTTCATATAGAGTTTCATTTGGCTTTTGTGTGAACGTAACAATTTCTCCTTGAAGTCTCACGGCTTTAGATGCCTAAAAGAATTGTTTAAGAAATTTTTCAACTAAGACATCCCATGTGTCAATCGCCCCTTCAGGTAACGATTCTAACCAATCTTTGGCTTCTCCCTTTAAAGTCCAGGGAAATAACATGAGATATATCTGTTCATCCTCAACTCCTCGGATTTTAAATAGAGTACAGATCCTATTAAAGATACGAAGATGTTCGTTTGGATCTTCTTTTGGCGTACCACTATAATGGCATTGATTAGTTACCATGTGTAGGATTTGTCCTTTGATTTCATAATCTGGTGCATTAATGTCTGGTTTAATAATGGCGTGACCTTGGCCCGTGCGAGTGGCTCTCATTCGGTCTTCCATACTTAGAGGTTCCGTTACTTCCATAATTGAATTTGTTGAATCTGAATCACTAGAGGATTCTGATTTAATGGTTTCTTCCTTGACAATCTCTGGTTGAATGATTTGTGGTTCAGGAGGAATTATTAGTGGTTCGGGATCTCTGAATTGTCCTTGAATATCCTCCGAGTTCTCAATTGTGAGGTCGGGTTCAAAGAATAGATTATCGGAAATTTGAGTTGGAGTACTTGGTCGACTAGATGACGATTCTAAAGAAAAATCAACGGCGACAATATTGGCTAGATGTCTTGATCGAGTTACATGTGGTGAACGTATGAAAGGTGGTGAACGTTTTGCTTAGTGCATTCACAGAATATCCTGTTAGTTATAAAAGATAAAAATTATATAAGTTATCAAATTAATAGACTTTTCTGATTTTGCCCACGTTTCGAATAGCCAATAGATGCAGCAGGTAGCCAGGACCCTTTAAATCGGAAGCCCACAACTCGCCACTAACAAATCCAACTATTACTACGAACTAGAAAATTTTAGATGTCTATCAATTTAACCACTTAAAATAATTTTTCGTTTTAAATTTTTAGAGAAGAAATAGAAAATTTTATGTCCTAAAAACTAGAGCGTCGAGAAATAAGAAAGAAAAAGAGCGCGTCGGAAAACGTCGAAAAATTAAAGGTCGAAAAATAAAAATAAGAAAGAAAAACGTCGAAACTTAAAAGTCTAAAAACTAAATCTAAAAAGTTGTGCCTAAAGGTATTAAAGCTTAAAAGGAATTCTATATCCAAAACAGCAATAACTTAAAAAGTACTAAAATCTTAAAACGGCGTCACAAAATTCTAAAGCACCTAAATCTTAGTCTAAAGAAAAAGCACTTAAGGGATTTTACGGCAAAGCCTAAAAATATAGAAATAAAAATAAACTATGGCTTTTACTATATCTTAAAACTAGTTACGAGCGAAAAATATACAAATAAATGATTAAAATATACAATTTATAAAAAGATAAAAAATAATAAAATTACTTATTTTTATACAAATATTATTTTTATATTATTATTTTATAAAATTATTAATTTATTATATTAATAAAACTAAATATAACTTAAAAATACAAAATAAATAACAACTAAACTAAATTATTATTAAAATAATCCCTAATTAGGTAATTAATAATAATAATAATTAATTAACTTAACCCTAATTCGGCTGTCGTAGGTTTCAGACGTGTCAGACATCACCATGCGGTCGCATGGATTTGAAGCTTCCGGTTCATGATATCGCATGGGCCTGAATTTCGGATCATAAATTGGGCTTCTACAGTACCAGGCCCGATTATTTTTTTTTTTTTTTTCTGTTTTATATTTTTGTAAAATATTTATATAAAACTTATAAATAAGAAAAATTTACTTGTTAGTTTTTTTTATAACTTTTCACAATAAATAGAAATATAAACTTTTTAAATTTAACTAAACTTAAAAATATAGATATATATTTTTCTTTTTCTTTTATATTTTTGATTATATTATATAAAACGTATTTTTATAAAAATGAATTAAAGCTTAATTTTTTTTAATAGCGTTTCGCTTCGACGTTCCCCGGCATCGGCGCCAAAAACTTGATGTGCGCAGAGGTGGTGTATACGAAATAGTTATATTTTACTACGAAATATTACACAAGTTTTATTAATTTACGGATGTGATATACCTAAACCTTGCTACAACACTTATAGGCAGTGTACCTAATCGTAGAGTAGTGTAGTTTTTAGTAAGTCCGGTTCGTTCCACAGGGAGCTAGCTGAGTTTAACGCTATATTTTTAACAACTATATTTATATAAAATATATATAATTATATATAGTAATATTATTATAAAAGGGGGTTTTTACCGTTTAATGATCGGTTTGTCGATTTTATATTTTAAGCGTAAAGATAAATGACGATAATATAAATGACAGAATTTAAATTTTGATAAAGTAAATTGTAGTACTTAAAATGGGTACGATGAAATATGAAATAAAACAATTATGCTTATTTAAACTTCCGTAACCATGATGTTTGACGTTTTGATTTTAATTAATTGTTACCCGGGTTAATTGTCCTTTGTCCTGGTTTATTTGATACCTATTTGGTTTTTGTCCATAATAGTCCATCGGTCATAATTATAAAATGCTCGTCAAATTAACCTTATTTCCGAAGTCAAATATTCCAACTAATTAGGGATTCGAACTGTAACAAAGTTTTAATACTTTGTTTAATGATTACATCAGGTTATCGACTGCGTGTAATTTAAGGTTTTATTACTTTGTTAACAATTACATCAATTATCCTTGTATGTAATCCACCCCTGTTTTAATGAGATATGAATATTCATTTACCCACTTGATCAGAATGAATAATCAATTACCCAACCCGAATAATTAATTAAATGATCGTAAACGATGTCGTATAAACGTCACTAAATAGGACATTCGTAATCAATTTAATAATTATTAGTTTAACTAATTTGAAGATAGGTTCGACAGGTTCTAATGAGTTATTGTTCAATTAGACAATACCCCCTACCTATTAATAGTCAATAGTCCAATGTCCACAAGTGTCGGTCTTTTGTCCAAACCTTAATTATGGTACAAAATCCAATAACCCCGTCTTAATATTTTAGTCCAACATCACGATTACTTTGGCTCAAATAAGCATAATAATAACTTAGTTACGAGACATTAATTTAAAAAGGAAGAACATAGCTTACAGTGGTGATTAATTGCGTAGCGTTACACGGACAGAGTTCCGACTTAAAACTCGTAAAACATTCCTTACAATAACCCAATTATTATTAAACTTAATTTAAAATTAAAATTATAATTAAAAATATAATTATATGTATATTTGAGAGAGACAGAGAGTTGTGAAGGATATATATTGTATATAACTCGTCCGAAAAACTGACTTTTTATAGATCTTGGCCTGCTACAGTAACTCATGCGATCGCATGAGATTTTAGTACAAATCTCGTGCACTCGCATGGGCTCATGCACTCGCATGGGTTTTATGTCTATTTCCCATGCGATCGCATGGCCGTCAGATCCAGCTCACATATTTTTTGTTTGCTAGTTTGTCGACGTTATTTAATATAATATATAATATATAAATAATTTATATAATTATTTAAATATTATATTATATTCTTGTGCATAGTTGAATTGTAATTTTCACTCCGTTGCGTCGCGCGTTCATAGTTGGCTCATGTCCCGGTTCCGGTTTTTCGAACGTCCTTTCGTATAATTTAATATCTTGTACTTTGCGTTTTGCGGCTCGTACTCTTGTAATTTTGAGACGTTTCTCATCAATAAATTGAACCACTTGGATTGTACTTTGTACTTTTTAGCTTTTTGATCATTTGCGTCTTCAAATCGTCGTTTTCTTCTTTTGTCTTCGCACTTATTTATTTAAATGAATATTACATAAAAATAGAACAATTACAACTAAAAGCTTTACATATTGGAAGGATTTTGTACCTAAATATGTGTTCATTTGGAGCACTATCAGATGCCCTCATGGGAAAGTCATTCCTCCATCTCGTGACGCACCTGTTTAGAAGAAGCGCAAAAGACCTGTTGCTTCTTCCTCCTCAAAGCATGCTCGTACTGGTATGCTGCACATTTCCTTCATTACTTTATTTTATTTGTACTTTGGCCCTTCTTTAATTGCTATTATTCTGGCACAGATAATGAGCGCAGTGATAGCGCGAGGAGGAGCGCGGATGGGCCTCATCCGTCTCCCATTCAGATCGACAGTGACTCTTCTGTCAAAAGGCAGCGCTCGAACTCGGCGGGTTCTTGCAAAGGTAAAGGGTTCCAAAGTCCCAGGCCGAGTAACGAGCCTTCCGATGATGAATTCGGCGCGATGAGGGATACCATAATGCATCTCTGTGCCAAGCTTGACAAGGCACAACAAGCAAACAATAAGATTCAGGAACAATTGAATCGCGCTAAGCTTCAGAATAACGATCACGAGGAAACCATTCGCGTGTTATGTGCCCAGTGCGCCGAATCAAAACAGCGACCGAGTTCGGCCGCTCATGAGTTCGAAGTGTTGAAGGCAGGTCTACCACGTATAGTGGATCATGCTTTAAATAGCGCCGCTGTGAATGATCGGTACGAGAATGCTTTGAAAGCTATACAAGATGTCGAGCGCCTTCACTTTTGGGACATCATAAAGGAACACATTCAGGTGCCCACTATTCTTCCCAAGGCTGTTCGAGACTGCCTCATTCCCGGAGCGCGAAAAATTGCTAGGGAGGCTTGCAGGGCGCTATATCATATCCCCATTCCTCGGCTTGAGGAGTTGTCACGAAACCCGCGAGTTTCGGCACAAGAGTTGATAGATTCTAAGTTGTAGTCTTGCTTTGTAATATAGTAATGCGTTGCGACGCGTGTAACATTTTGTATCGTGTGTATTTTTTGCAATAAATTGAAATTGTATTATCGTGTTCTTGCTCCATTACTTGTTAATTATTGTTGTTTTATACTCTTGGTGTGCCGTTGCTAACCTTCGCGTGTGTTGATGTGCACTCAACACACACTTGGGTACCGCGCCTGTAATCGCGTCGTAGAGTCCTCCAAGCGTCAGCTTGGGACTGTGGTCAAGCGTGACCAACGATTTTTTGTTTAGAGTCATGACTTGCAGATCCCTAGGTCTGCTCGGGTGGAACTAGATCAACCCAATGACCATCACTCTTCGGTAATAAGTCTAATCTGTCGCCAAACAGGCTTCTGCCGTGCGGGAGCTAGGGAAAGTCATCCCTTAAGTAGGCAGGAACGCGCTAGTATTTTACTATGCGCGTGCAGTTCAAATCATAAAGCTATTCAGCTCTGAGAGGCACATGAAATCTTAACTAAAAATGACTTAATACTTTAATATAATCGAAAAATGAGTTTACAATAGTGCAGTACACGGTCGACCTATAAAGGCGCGTTTTTTTAGTAATTACATGCAAGTCTAGACAAAGTAGGTGATTGATCACGTCTCCTATTTTCTACATTACATGTAGCATTTTTTAAGCGCGGTAGCATGCCAGGTCAGTTTAATTAGATTTCCCTTAAGCTCTGCCAGTTTGTAAGTTCCGGTGTTACTAATTCCCAGGACCCTGTAGGGTCCTTCCCAATTCGGCCCTAACTTTCCAGTGTTTTGGGCCCTGCTCGCTTGGTTGTCGCGCCACACAAGGTCTCCCACCTTGTACGTTCTTGCCCTTACGCGCTTATCGTAATACTTGGCAATGCGCTGCTTGTTGGCGGCTTCTCTGATGGCCTCCATCTCTCTGCGCTCTTCTACGTAGTTCAGGTTAGTGCGCAATCTTTCGTCATTCTCGCCTTCGCTGTATGACAAGATTCTTTCTGTTGGAACTGTTATTTCCACTAGGATTACCGCCTCTGAGCCGTACACCAGACTGAATGGTGTCTCTCCTGTGCTGTTCTTGTGCGTTATTCTGTGCGCCCATAGGACTTTGGGTAACTCATCTACCCATCCGCTGCGCTTCATCCCCAATCTTGCCTTGATGGCGTGCACAATATCTCTGTTGGTGACCTCACATTGACCATTGGCCTGAGGGTGCGCAACAGAGGTGAAGCGCTGCTTGATATTTAGATCTTGGCACAAGCTACGGAAGGGATTACCTTCGAATTGTGTGCCATTATCGCAAACAATCTCGTTAGGCACGCCGAACCTGCACACAATGCTCTCCTAAAAGAAATCTCTAACTTGCTTACTGGTAATAGTGCGCAATGGCTTTGCTTCCACCCACTTGGTGAAGAAGTCGATGGCTACCACCAGGTATTCGGCATTTCCTGCGCCCTTCGGGAAAGGTCCCACTATATCGATGGCCCATTTACAAAATGGCCACGGTGATACAATAGGTATCATGGGATGTTGAGGCGCTCTGCTGACGGGCACGTGCAACTGACATTCCTGTCAAACTCTGACCCTTTCAGCTGTGTCTGCGTATATTAGAGGCCAATAATACCCTAGCCGCTTAATACGCTTGGTTACTGTCCTCCACCCGGAGTGTAACCCGCAGGATCCTTTGTGAACCTCATCAATGATCATGGCAGCCTCTTTAGGTCCCACGCAGCGCAGAGATGCACCTAAATAGGACTTTCGATATAAAATTTCCCCTCGCAACTCGTAGTTTGGTGCCTTCACCCTGATCTTCATCACTTCCTTCTCTCCCTCGGGCAAAGATCTGGTTCACAGGAATTCTATGATATCTGTCATCCAGGTCGCTTCTTCTTCTTCTTCAACAGATGTGATCGTTGTTTCGGGTTCTGTGGACTTTGTGAAGATTTACTCTACTAATGTTTTCTTTTCGAGGTGATTGAAGGTGAGGGCCGCCAATTTGCTGAGCACATCTGCCTGCTTGTTCTGGCTCCTTGGAATTTGGCTGATTCTGAAGTCGACAAACGCGTCGGCGAGAGAATGAACCAGAGCCAGGTATGATTGCATGTATTTGTCGTTGGCGTCAAAGGTACCGTTTATATGATTGGCGACAAGCTGTGAATCCACGTAAGCTTGCAGCTTTTTGATTCCCAGCTCTCGGGCTATGCGCATTCCTGCTAGCAGCGCTTCATACTCCGCC
Source organism: Rutidosis leptorrhynchoides (assembly GCF_046630445.1). Classification (NCBI taxonomy): domain Eukaryota; kingdom Viridiplantae; phylum Streptophyta; class Magnoliopsida; order Asterales; family Asteraceae; genus Rutidosis; species Rutidosis leptorrhynchoides. The sequence goes on along the minus strand of NC_092334.1, from coordinate 95,506,499 downwards.
TCATTGTTTATCACCTTGAAGTTAAATCGTAGCGCATATGTATGCTCTTCTTGATGCGGGCCGATGAGGATTAATCCCACACCGGCACCTTCAGAGCTTGCCGCACCGTCGATATAGAGCTCCCACAGTTCGAGTGGTAGCGCGGGAAGTTGCTCAGGGTCGTCAATTGCAGGCATGTCGGCGGCCGTTTTGGCCAAATATTCAGCCATCACTTGCCCCTTGATAGCACTTCTAGCGCAGTACGAGATCTCATGTTCATCTAGCTCTATGGCCCATTTGGTCAGCCTACCTGATATCTCGGGTTTGTAGAGTAACTGCCGAATAGGTTGATCAGTGAGTACCGTTATCGGATGCGCTTGGAAGTATCTGCGCAGGCGTCGAGTGGTGACGATATGCGCGTACACAAGTTTTTCGATGGGGCGATAATTCAGTTCGCTTCCTGACAGCGCTTTGCTGACGAAGTAAATTGGCATCTGGGCGTCCCCTCGTTCAGCAACTAAGACGGAACTAACAGCCTCCCTAGATACCGCAAAATAAAGTATCAGAGTTTTGCTTGCAATCGGCGCTGTTAGCGTCGGGAGGTCTTTGAGGAGCGCCTTCATCTCCCGGAACGCCTTTTCTGCCTCGTCAGTCCATTTAAAATCTGACTTCTTAGCGCAGTCCTTCAAAATGTTAAAAAACGGTAGTGATCTTTCAGCAGCCTTGGACAAGAATCGTGTTAATACGGATAACTTCCCGTTGAGGCTTTGAACTTGCTTCTTTGTTTTAGGGGAGGGCATTTTTTCAATCGCCTCTATCTTCTTCGGGTTAGCCTTGATTCCGCACGGAGTCACAATGTGCCCCAAAAAGTTCCCTTCTTCTTCTCCAAAGCTGCACTTGGCCGGCTTGAGCTTTATGTTGATGCTTCGCAGCGTGTTAAACGTTTCAAGTATGTTGGCCAACAACTGTTCCTCGGTGTTGCTCTTAATGACGAGGTCAACAACATACGCCTCAAGGTTGCGCCCTATCTGCTTAGCGAATGCTGTATCGATAGTGCGTTGATACGTAGCGCCCGCATTCTTTAATCCAAAGGGCATCTTAGTGTAACAGTAAATCCCTTGGTCCGTGTGGAACGCGGTTTTCTCTTCATCCTCTTCCGCCATTTGTATTTGATGATATCCTTTGTAGGCGTCTAGGAAGCACTTGAACCTAAAACCAGCAAACGACTCTACCTTCCAGTCGATTTCTGGTAAAGGATAGTTATCTTTGGGGCAAGCTTTGTTGATGTCTTTGAAATCAATGCAAAGCCGCCATGTTCCATCTGACTTTGCTACCAGCACAGGATTGGCTACCCATGTCTGATAGTTTACTTTGCGTAATATGTTGGCTTTAACCAGCTTATCCACTTCTCTGCGCAGCCATTCGCTTCTTTCTGGGGCCATTGGCCACTTCTTTTGTTTGATTGGGGTCAAGTTGATGCTGGTGCGGAGGTGATTCTGCGCTATCTCTCATGGTACTCTAGTCATGTCAGCATCGCGCCAAAAAAAACACATCAGAGTTAGCGATGAGGATATTCCTCAGCTATTCCTTAGTCTCCTGTGTGAGGCTTCCCCCTATTTTTACCTTCTGTTCTGGATACTCGGGATAGACTATAACCCACCATTCATGTGCGCCCTTTTCTTCGGGAGTAGAGCTACCCTTATCATTAACAGATGCGCACAAAGCATCCAGTGGCGTTGACCCAAGTGTGGGGACTCCTTGATCAGTCAGGAATCGGACCATCCCATGAATTATAGATGGTATGGCGCCAAATTTCTGAATGGAAGTCCTTCCCAGTATAGCGTTATACCTAGAGTACGAGCGTACAATGCAGAACTCTAGGCTCTCGGTGCGCCTCTTTGATTTATCCCTGCTGTCTCTCAACTCTAGCTTCAAATCCAAGATTCCGATGGGCCACGCCGACTCTCCGAAAAATCCGGACAAGGCTGTAGTCGGAGGTTTAATGGTTCGCCTCACTATTGTAGGTAGCTGTCAGAAGCAATGCTCGTACATGATATCGACACTACTGCTGTTGTCTATGTGAAGGCGCTTCACGCCGTGCCCTGACTCTGGCAGATATCCCTGCACTGCAATTGGTGCGCAGGAAATGTTGAATGCCTGTATGGCGGGAAATGATATCTCCATCGTCGTCGAGCCTCTGGCAGCGCTAGCTTTGTGCTTCGTTCCTTACTGCGGTAGGCAGTTAGCCACTGAATGCACTTATTTTTTCGCGACAGGTGCCTGTGTAAAAAAAATAAATGAGAAGTGGACATATAGAAAAAAGATCAAATCAAAACCTTTTAACTTGTATGTCCCACGGATGGTGCCAAATGATCAAGCATAGAATAATCGGGTCGGGTTCGGTCCATGCTTGACATCAATAAGGGGGGATTTAAGGGTCAATTGAGTTTAACTCTCCGGTCTGGAGTACCGTGAATAACCCCTTGCGAGATGATGATCTCAACAGGGGTGGTTAAACATCAGACCCACCATCAGCGGGTAGTCCTGTCCTTGATGGCTCGCGATATAGGGTAGGATTTATGTTCGAGGAACGTCACCTATGTATCAAGGATGTCTAGTGCAATGCTATGAGTCCGGTAGCGCGGGTGAGAGTGGCGCGGTATAGATACCGCGCCTGATCCGTACGAATATACTAAAAATAGTATGTGTGTAAATTCCTGAAAAGAACCAGCCCCTTACCTTGTGATTCAAGTCCTTTATTTATAGCTACAGTGCTGTTCGTTCATTGGAGCCACGTGTTCTACGTTACTTTTGCCTGATCCGTACGAATATACTAAAAATAGTATGTGTGTAATTTCCTGGAAAGAACCAGCCCCTTACCTTGTGATTCGAGTCCGTTATTTATAGCTACAGTGTTGTTCGTTCGTTGGAGCCACGTGTTAATATTAGTAATATCATCATCATTATTATCATTATTATTATTATTATTATTATTATTATTATTATTATTATTATTATTATTATTATTATTATTATTATTATTATTATTATTATTATTATTATTATTATTGTCATTTCTATTAAAAATTATTATCCTTAGTGTTAAAATGATTAATAAAATTATTGTTATTATTATTACTAACATTGATATTAGAATTAACATTATTATTACCATTTAGGTTATTATTATTAGTATCATTATTGAAATTATTATTAATGTCATTAACATTATTATTATCACAAATATTATTATTATTATTATTAACATATGACTTTTTATTTATTTTTAGTAGTATTATCTTTATTATTAATATAACTATAGGTATAAATATTAAAATACAAAATGAATATATATAACTTTTAAAATAACAAATATATGACTAAACTAAATAAATAATATATATATATATATAAACTGGTTTGATTATTATTACATATTAATTATATGTTTTAATATATATAACTGATATAGGTTCGTGAATCCGAGGCCAAACCTAGACTTGTTCAATGACGTCATATGTATTTTTACTACGAAATACAGTATCGTGAGTTTCATTACTCCCTTTTTAAATGCTTTTACAATATATATTTTTGGGACTGAGAATACATGCGCTGCTTTTATAAATGCTTTACGAAATACACACAAGTAATCGAAACTACATTCTATGGTTGGATTATCGAAATTGAATATCACCCTTTTAGCTTGGTAGCCTAAGAATTAGGGAACAGACCCCCTAATTGACGCGAATCCTGAAGATAGATCTATGGGCCTAACAAACCCCATCCAGGTTATGGATGCTTTATGTGACGACCCGGAAATTTCCGACCAAATTTAAACCTAACCTTTATATGTTTCCGACACGATAAGCAGAATTTGTAATGTTGAATCTCAAAAAGTTTGGAACTACATTCATGTAATCAATTACCCTTTGACCGTGTTCGATGATTCACGAACAATTATGTGTATATAGATATGTATATATAATATATAATATTAACTGAAAACATTAACAAAGTATTAGATATATGATACTTTACATGAACGTATTTGTTTCGTTATATTTATCGACAGAATTAAGAGATAATATCAAATGATTAAATTATCAGATACATTATGATATGATTACGGGCCAATGTTATGAGGTCCACTGTAATTTAAGAAATCTATTCTTTTTGACAATATTCGGAAAATGGTAAAGTGATCTATAAGTAAGAACGTGGAGTGTAAATAACTTAGATGTTGGATATCGACAAGTTAAGTAACTCGACATTTTTCATTAAGATGATTTCATACGTTTATTAAACCTTTGGACTTTATCCCATGCTTCACCAACAGACTGTAATTTAAAAACTTGAAACCTATTACGAATATATATAATTCTACTTTTCTAAAATGTTTTATGATATAACGATTTAAATTAATATTAAATATATTTATACGCGTATTATACGTACATAGTTTTATACGTTTACTATACTTTAACTTTACATTTACTTTACTTTTACTTTACTTTTACTTTAATTTAACTTTAATAATTTACTTTAATAATTCATACTTTAATAATTCACTTTAATAATTCATACTTTAATAATTCACTTTAATAATTCATACTTTAATAATTCACTTTAATAATTCATACTTTAATAATTCACTTTAATAATTCATACTTTAATAATTCACTTTAATAATTCAAAAATCTATTATAAATAGAATTCAATAGTTTTCATTATTTCATAGAAACTTGAAAATATATTTCTCTAAACTCTCTCAATCGAATTACATATATATATTTACTTAGTATTATTTCAAGATATTATTAGTATACATAAAATACTACGACGGAGTTATATTTAGACGATTTCAAAATAAGTTTTCAAACAGGATAGAGCTAAGGAAATTATGGGTTATAGCTATGGAGGTTATGGGTATTGTTCGAGGGTATTGCTCGTGAGGTCAACCTAACGTTTATCATTTTCGTTGCGTCTACGTACTTTCCTGCAATATTGAATCACAATATTGATACGTGAGCATTCATATCTTATCTTTTATATATTAATAGTGTATCCCTGACTAGTGCTCGAGTATATATGATTATGCATGTTTGTATGCTTAGTTTCGTCGTTAAATAGTTTATGATAAATCACGAATTTGATACATATGCTACTGAGATAAGGTATATGATATGCATGTCGTTGAAAAGCTAAAAAAAAATTAATAACTTTTCAATTAGAAATCATGTAGGTTCGATGAACGGATTAAAAGATATGGTCAACTGAATTATTATTAATTTTAATATTATTATTAAAACGATTATTATAATTGTTATCGATTGATGTTATTACTAAAATTATCTGTATTACTTAAAATTAATATTTTTATTGAAACTATCATTTTATTATTTTTATCATTATTATTATTATCAATGTTATTTTATCAAATAAATATGCGTACAAAGATATTTTTACCACACGTAATATAATTACATTAATAATACATACCACTATATTTTTATGATATTAAGTGAATTTTATAAATTTTATTACTTGAGATATATAAAAGTATATTATTATCATATATGAATTTAAATATAAATTTTTATTTATTAATAAATGACTTGTATTATTTAGTATAATAAGATCTGATAAATATATTTAAATATATAAAACGACTATATATAAGTTATATAATAAACATGTATAGATTTTGGAAGTCATTTTGGGTCAAGTTGACTTTTGTTGACTTTTGCATGTCGGTCTCGAGCATTAGGATTGTGGTACACTATGACTTGACCAAAAATTGTTAGACAAATATTGACCAACATATAAATATATATAATTAATATAGGTTCGTGAATCCGAGGCCAACCTTGCACTTGTTAAATGACGTTATATGTATTTTTACTACGAAATACAGTATGGTGAGTTTCATTTGCTCCCTTTTTATTTGCTTTTGCAATATATTTTTGGACTGAGAATACATGCGCTGTTTTATAAATGTTTTACGAAATAGGCACAAGTACTAAAACTAATTCTACGTGGGTTTAAACCAGAAATATACCCTTAGCTTGGTAACATTAAACTACTTGTCTATGTACGGTAGGCGCGAATCCTAAAGATAGATCTATTGGGCCTGACAAACCCCATCCTGACTATGGGATGCTTTAGTACTTCGAGGTTATTTTAAACACACCTGATCTGGTGTACTTTAGAGGGTAAAACATGAACGTTAAGGCTTGTTACCGGGTGCCTACAACTTATAGAATACTTTTATACACTTGCGAGTGTACATATATTTATAAACGGAAATCTTGTAGTCTATTAATATATTTAAATGATTGTTATGATAAACCTATGAACTCACCAACCTTTTGGTTGATACTTTAAAGCATGTTTATTCTCAGGTATTAAAGAAATCTTCCGCTGTGCATTAGCTCATTTTAAGGATATTACTTGGAGTCATTCATGGCATATTTTGAAAGACGTTGCATTCGAGTCATTGAGTTCATCAAGATTATTATTATGTCAATTATAGTTGGATGTATTATCAAATGGTGTGCATGCCGTCAACTTTCGTTGTAAAGAAAGTTTGTCTTTTAAAAACGAATGCAATGTTTGTAAAATGTATCATATAGAGGTCAAATACCTCGCGATGTAATCAACTATTGTGAATCGTTTATAATGTATATGAACGGGTCCTTTCACTTTAGTACTTCGATTTTATATACAGATGAGTGTACCTGTATATTTGGGGATATTCTATATGCATTTGTTAATGTCGGTTACCAGATGTTCACCATATGAATGATTTTTATACAGATGAGTGTTCATGTATTATAATTTTTGCAAATGAGTGTTCCTGCAGTTAACTATTAAAATTAAATCTTGTGGTCTATTAAAATATTGAAATGAATGTTATGACAAACTAATGAACTCACCAACCTTTTGGTTGACACTTTAAAGCATGTTTATTCTCAGGTTTGAAAGAAATCTTCCGCTGTGCATTTGCTCATTTTAAAGATATTACTTGGAGTCATTCATGACATATTTCAAAATACGTTGCATTCGTGTCGTCGAGTTCATCAAGATTATTATTAAGTCAATTATAGTTGGATGTATTATGAAATGGTATGCATGCCGTCACCTTTCGATGTAAAGAAAGTTTGTCTTTTAAAAATGAATGCAATGTTTGTAAAATGTATCATATAGAGGTCAAATACGTTCCGATGAAATCATATGTTATTGTATTCTTCCTTATGGATTAGGACGGGTCGTCTCAAGTGGTATCAGAGCGGTGGTCTTAGCGAACCAAGTCTTGCATTAGTGTGTCTAACTTATAGTTGTTAAGAAGCATTAGTGAGTCTGGACTTCGACCGTTTCTGCATGTAAAAAGTTTTACTTATCATTTTGTGTCGAAAATTACCTGCTTACCATTCTTAGTCTAGACACATCTTACTGCATTGATTGCATGAATAGTGTATAGACAAAAATTCATATCTTAGCGTATCTGTTACTGTTACCTTTGCCTGACAGCTTTCGAAATTTTCTTCGTAATCTGCGAAATCTTTATGCTATATATATATATATATATATATATATATATATATATATATATATATATATATATATATATATATATATATATATATATATATATTCTATGTAATTAGAATACCATCCGATAGCCGAAAATCATTTCATATCGAAAAATTCTTTATTCGTTCGTACGAAATGGAACTCATCACTAGTTCAAGTTCCTCGGATTCCGACAGTTATTTCAATATAGATTTCCACTCGAGCTCTGAAAGCAGTGTAACTGAAATGGATCAACCAATTAGCCATCATTTATTCTGGATGAATTGGGGATGGGTTCGTAGTCTACTTAATCGTTGGAGACAAGAAGAAGGTGATCCTTTTCATCAACCGAATTCACCTCTTGGCGATGAACCTGAAGCACTTACCGGCGAACCAGTCCGAAACACCATTTTTAGCCTCATTTCCAGGGTAGCTCGACACGATTATATTCTATCCACAATTCTAAACCTTATTTGTCTGCTCGTTCTAACCGTCAACCATTCCGGAGTAATAGAAGAAGTTAACGAAATTCGCGTTCGAGTAATCAATTTGGAGAATAGGGTGCAAAACCTACCAGCTTCAGCAACATCACCAGTACCACCAACAACCCAAGTTTCAACACCACATGCCTCAACATCTCATTCTGTACCTCGAGTATAGTCATCGTTCTACATGACGTTCTACATCATTTATCTTCGTTCGACATGGCGATTATGTAATCTCTAATGTTTTAGAGATTATATATTCTCGTTCTAACGGTAAATCAAATGAGCTTAATATCATATTAACTCATTAAATCCATGATTACATCTGAAGAAAATATATATGTATATATGTTTTCATAAAGATTGTAATTAAAAATTCTTTTGAACAAACTGTTAATGGTGAAAATATTTTAACGGGTAGGTAATACCCTAAGAATATTTAGATTTCACATTAATAAGTTGCACTGTACGTTCTTCGAATCTGATTCGACAGTTATTTACTATCATACTTACATCCACAGATATACGAATCCGTTCACCATAGAATAACCATTTTCATTTAATTTCATATTTAGATTTTGACTTATCAAAATTCAACAAGTGGCATAATGAAGAAAACATTGGACAAAATAAAATTTGTTAGAAACAAACAAATTAACTATGAGAAATTTTGTTAAGAATACACGCTAACAATATCATAGCTAACTTTTCCTAGCTAACTGCTAATTCTTTATTACATTTTAATTATCGCAATTTATTTTATCGCAATTTAATTCTCGTAATTTTATTTATTGTCATTTAATTTCTGTTATTTATTTTACGCGCTTTAAATATCGTCTGATAATTCGGTACACGTATACAATGTTTTGACATATCATATCGACGTCATCTATATATATTATTTGGAATAACCATAGACACTCTATATGCGGTAATGATCGAGTTAGCTATACAGGGTTGAGGTTGATTCTAAAATAATATATATACTTTGAGTTGTGATCGAGTCTGAGACATGTATACAATGGGTCACGATAAGTATTAATTAATTCGAATATTATATATTAAACTATATATGAATTATTGAATTACTAACTGTGGACTACCAACATTGAACAATTAAAATGAATTAAAATATTGATTATAACATATGAAACTAAACAATTCTTCAAGTTTGCCACTTGATTTCATCTTAAACCTCATTTGTATATTAACGATTACAATCTGCGTTCAAACCTTTCATGATTCTTGAAAACACCTCAATCCAGAGGATGAACCAACCGTACTAGATTTATGCATATAGTTATGCACCTGGAAAACACTCGAAACCTGAGTAAACGTTTAACACGTAACTGTGCTAATTCCTTTAGCGTTATTATTACCGAAAATAACTTTACAACCCCTCTCCAAATTAGCCAATTTTGTCACAGCTCCAGCAAATTAACTTCAATTTTTCATTCGGATAAGCCTTATCATAACAATTACCCCTTCATCATCGTTACTGGGGAACCGTTTATATCTCACCACATTAGCAGTAAACTTACCAACAACTTCATTGATCTTTGACTTTCCGAGAAATCATTATATTTATCGAAACCCTATCATATACTCATCCGCATCTTATAACGAGAATGTCCATACCACTTACTGAGAACTAGCAATCAGTATTTTGAAATCTCGCAGCGTTACTACATCAACGGTTATATACATATAACATTTATCTCTTAGAATTATGATCTTCCATTCTAAAATTCTGAAAAGCACCCAGTCTACGAATCAATACTCCAAAAAGCTGAATGAAGCAGCAGAAACTGTAGACAACCGTAAATGACCTTAACCGTCGAAAATTAATGATGAAGAATAGTATGTTGGCAAAGCTAAGAAAAGTTGGTACCAAAAAGCAGATTATGCGAAACTATGAAGGAGGCTGTAGACAAATCACAAAGACTAAACCTGCCTCCAAAGAATCCAAATTACTCAGTGTCTGCTGAAGTTATTAACGAATACCTTGCTCCTGACTATACACTTTTATGAACAAATCTTATTCATCATCCATCGATATTAGAAATTCTAAGATATCATCGTATCTTTCATTATAAATATCCTCGATATTTCTGAAGATATTTTCATAATTATTCTTATCTGAAATCATTTATTTCTTTACGATATCAGTGTTACATCAGAAAGGAAACTATTTTAGTTTCTAATTCTGAAAAATTTGAATTAAAAATTTGAATGTTTTTGAAGTAGTGTTGGAAACTAAAGCACGAGTTAGTATAATATAATGACACTTGATCAACGTTATTATATTACAGTAAGTCATGCTGAGTTTCTAATGGAACGTGATGATTCACAGACCATAACGTCATTATGTGCCATGTTACACGACTCTTACATTCTACCTAATCTCTAAACATATCAAGAACATATCTTCCTGATAGTTCTATCTTTTCTCTTAAATTCTGGTAATTTAACAAATTAAGATCGTGCTATTACAATTTATCTCTTAGAACGTTAGTCCTGTTCATTTGAAGCTTCATACCTACGAATTCTGGACCATTATTCGCTTGACTTAAAATCGGGAGGAGAAAACAAAAGTATGGAACTCCAAATGAAAAAAAGATGGTGGATTTATAATATTAGACATAGCAATCGAGACAGATCATCGCATTTAACCAAAGAGGATTCTGATTTCCTTAATTACCGAAGAATCAAATCTTATTACGAAGATTTTCTCTAAATCCTTGAATTTCGGAAATCAACCGTGACTACGTCACTGGTTAAGACGAACCTGCGTTTACTCATTTCATACTTTTGTGATAGCTTCACTCGTACTCTTCACATAAACGAATTGTTTTATCCATACTACTCACTGATGATAAAATCTTAATTTTCAACTCGCATGAGTCATCAAAACATACTTATTGTCAGTCATGACGATCACAAAGAAATTTCGGGACGAAATTTATTTAACGGGTAGGTACTGTGACGACCCGGAAATTCTCGACCAAATTTAAACTTAATCTTTATATGGTTTTAACATGATAAGCAAAGTCTATTTAACTGAGTCTCAAAAAGTTCGAACTGTTTCATATATTCAATTGACCTTTAACTGCTCTCGACGATTCACGAACAATTAATTGTAAATAGATATGTGTGTATGTATATATAAATAATAATTCGAAATATAATTTGAAGTATAATATGTTATTGTTATTAAAAATTAATAAAATAAAAATAGGATATTATAACAATTATTATTTAAAATATATCTCTATATATGAATAAATATATTAAAAATAAATATTAAATGATTTTAATACTCGTTTGATGTTTTGATTGATATTAAGCAAGTTAAATTCAAACTTATGTAATTTTAAAATAAACGGTGATACGAAAATGAGTTCTATAAATTTTAGGCTTATTAAAAATGTATTTAGGAACTATTTGTTAAGTTTCAACACTTTTTATATTTTACCCAAAATTTGGAGGGACAATTGATGTAATTTTTATTTAACAAACTAAGGATCGAATTTTATACCATAATGACCAAAATAAATAAATATAGTTAATTTAAAAATATGAGATTTTTCTGTGAACTTTTTATTCGCCGGTAATCAACAACGGAGTACGAAATAATAGCTCGTGTCGGCAGTGTAATAGTTTCGTATATCCGTGATGTTGAAAATATGAGTCATAAATACTGTGCATTTTGTTTCCTTCCACTTTATAACTCACAACTCATAACAAGTAATATATTATATATTATTATTATAATTATAATTATTATTAATATTATAATTAATATTATAATTACCACATGATATATATCTGCATATATTATATATACATATGTTTATATCGACACCATCTCCACAAAACAACTTACTTGTTAATTTTCGCTACTCATTGATCTTCTTCTTCAAGTTCTGTTTTGAACTACCGTACACCATCACCATTACGACTAAAACAACCATGGGAGACAACTTGAATCACCACCACCTTAAATCATCACCTCCATCTTCCACCACCATCATCCACCACAATTATCATCTCCCTCTCCTCCTTCTTTCTTGTTTTTCGTTTTCGTAAACCATCATTAACAACCACAGGCACCACCGTAAACCACCACCACCTTTTACACCTACAACACCCATGACAACCACCATAGCCCATCAAGAACCATTTTACTTTCTTTCTTTCTGTTTTCAATTGAACACCACTAAACTTCTACTGATGCATTTTCTTTCTTTTCTATTCTGGTTTAAGTCGAGCACAACACCTCACCACCATCGACACCCATCAACGTGTAAACAATCATCACCTTATCATCGTTGTTTACTACTACTGTTCTACAGTTCGATCACCATCACCAAACCATCGAAACAAACCTGCAGCTGCTACTGCAATCACTTCTGTTTTAAACATGTAACAGTATTAATGGTCAAATAATTACGCGAATCGTGTAAACCTTCATACTAACTGTGTAATTTTATAAACGATTACGCGTTCCTTTTAGTTGTACACGATCCGCGCAAAATGGGTCACAAGATTCAGCGATTAGTGTGATGTTATAAGCAATTCGCGTAAGTTATAATGAGGAGGATGAAGCCGTTTATGCTGCTAGTCATACGTTACTGTTTCTGTTTATGTTCCTGGTAGAATAACGTTAGTGATAGAAGGGTACAAGATGATGATGGTGGTACAAGAATTGATGATGACGAGAAGCATGATGTATTATATTGAGGGATGATCGTGATATTGATGTTGATACCGTGAGGCGATAAATGATGATAAGGGTATATTAATGCTACTGTTCGATTACCCTAAACCGTAAATTCTCGTTCCTGTTTAATGATTTGATCAAACCCAAAAATTTATCACTTGGGCCATTGATTGATAAGTGGGCTTGTGAATGTTTAGGCTCAAGAAGGTGTTGTTGGGCTGAAATAATCATGGACCAGTTTATAGTATTGGGTAGTATACTTGTTAGTGTCCATTAATATGATTATTGCTATATGAATTTGTTGGTAACGGTTTGATGATAAACCGAAGTGATGATGAGGAAATAATATGATACACGATGGTGATTACTAGATGAATGATGATAATAACATCAATGATAGATTGATGACGATTCAAAACATAAAAACTAAACTAAAAGATATTAAAATCTTAATAATAATAGAAAAATTGATACGGAGTAATGGTTAAGGATATTATTGGGTTAGCGGGACGTCACGAGTTCAAACCCGGACTTGGGCATTTTTTTAAGGACTACTTCATTGAGGTAGTTTACTTATTACTCATTTTTTATTATTATTATTATTATTATTATTATTATTATTATTATTATTATTATTGTTATTATTAGTTATTATTGTTATTAGGTTATTACTAATATGAAGAACATAATTATTAGTATTGTTAATACAATTAATTAATGTTAATATCATTATTGTTAATATTAGTAATATCATTATTATTATTATTATTATTATTATTATTATTATTATTATTATTATTATTATTATTATTATTATTATTATTATTATCATTTCTATTAAAAATTATTATCCTTAGTATTAAAATGATTAATAAAATTATTGTTATTATTATTACTAACATTGATATTAGAATTAACATTATTATTATCATTTAGGTTATTATTATTAGTATCATTATTGAAATTATTATTAATGTCATTAACATTATTATTATCACAAATATTATTATTATTATTAACATATGACTTTTTATTTATTTTTAGTAGTATTATCTTTATTATTAATATAACTATAGGTATAAATATTAAAATACAAAATAAATATATATAACTTTTAAAATAACAAATATATGACTAAACTACATAAATAATATATATATAAACTGGTTTGATTATTATTACATATTAATTATATGTTTTAATATATATAACTGATATAGGTTCGTGAATCCGAGGCCAAACCTACACTTGTTCAATGACGTCATATGTATTTTTACTACGAAATACAGTATCGTGAGTTTCATTACTCCCTTTTTAAATGCTTTTGCAATATATATTTTTGGGACTGAGAATACATGCGCTGCTTTTATAAATGCTTTACGAAATAGACACAAGTAATCGAAACTACATTCTATGGTTGGATTATCGAAATTGAATATCACCCTTTTAGCTTGGTAGCCTAAGAATTAGGGAACAGACCCCCTAATTGACGCGAATCCTGAAGATAGATCTATGGGCCTAACAAACCCCATCCAGGTTATGGATGCTTTAGTACTTCGATTTTATATACAGATGAGTGTACCTGTATATTTGGGGATATTCTATATGCATTTGTTAATGTCGGTTACCAGGTGTTCACCATATGAATGATTTTTATACATATGAGTGTTCCTGTATTATAATTTTTGCAGATGAGTGTTCCTGCAGTTAACTATGAAAATTAAATCTTGTGATCTATTAAAATATTGATATGATTGTTATGACAAACTAATGAACTCACCAACCTTTTGGTTGACACTTTAAAGCATGTTTATTCTCAGGTTTGAAAGAAATCTTCCGCTGTGTATTTGCTCATTTTAAAGATATTACTTGGAGTCATTCATGACATATTTCAAAAGACGTTGCATTCGTGTCGACGAGTTCATCAAGATTATTATTAAGTCAATTATAGTTGGATGTATTATGAAGTGATATGCATGCCGTCAACTTTCGATGTAAAGAAAGTTTGTCTTTTAAAAACGAATGCAATGTTTGTAAAATGTATCATATAGAGGTCAAATACCTCGCGATGAAATCATATGTTATTGTATTCGTCCTTATGGATTAGGACGGGTCGTCTCAACCCATGCTTAAAGATACATGGGATAGGAATTGAACACATGATCACCGCGGTATATTGCGTGTCCCAACCCCCCCCCCCCCCCCCCCCCCCCCGGCTACTATCGCGGGGACCTTATTATAAAAGTAAAACGCATTGTGCGTGTTGCAGGTTACTTAGTGTGTATCTACTAACAACATGATAGTTTGCACAAGTGTTCGACGTCCACGCATCACACACGAGCATACGCGCATATGCGTGATGCGTGAACATGAGACATATGTGCTTCAATTTTGATTTTTTAGGGCATATTGTTAAAGACATCCGTAAATGAAGTATATTTACCAATTTTCTTTTCATTTTTATTTTCATTATTCAAATACAAATAACGATGGAAGAAATTTTTAGCGTAACAGCGTCGAACAATCTTTGCTTATCGACTGAAAATTAAAATCATCGATCGGAGAGAAAGATGTCTGGAGTGACAAACGAAGAAGATAAGAAACCTGCCGCCGATCAAGGTGCTCATATAAATCTCAAGGTTAAAGGACAGGTTAGGGTTTTCATAAAAAATTCCAGCTTTTATATATTAGGTAACTATTTCATGTACTTAGAAATAAATTATGATAACGAGCGGTGTATACTGTAGATTTTATGATGTGTTATAGTGAGTTATATATCTATTTCTAGTTTAATTTCATAGGTTTTGTTACTCGTATTCTATTGTCAATCAGGTGACCATGTGTGTAATCATCTAATTTATGCATAGTATGCTTTAGTGGATATCCACATATATGAATTATGTAATTAATTTGTATTTTGAAAAAAAAAAAAGTATTGGTATATGTGGAATATAATATCTATATATGTGCTTTTTATATGATTTGTGGTTTAATTTAAATATTCATGGTTAACATGTGCAGATCTGCCTGAGAACCCAAGAATTAATTCCTATTAACAAATTGGATGTTGCCTTACTCTGTATATGTTAAATTGATGTGAAGTAGAGAACCATCTATTATCTATTATATTGTATATAAGGTTTGCAGATGATCTCAGTAGATGGTAGCTTAACATTTCATTCTTTCAACAGGACTAGAATGAAGTTTTCTTTAGGATAAAGCGAAACACGCAGCTTAAGAAGCTGATGAACGCATATTGCGACAGGCAATCAGTTGAGCCTAACGCCATTGCTTTCTTGTTCGATGGCCGTCGTCTTCGAGCAGAGCAGACGCCAGATGAGGTCTTCTTTCACTCTGTTTTTTCACAAACGCTGCACACATTATTCTATTACCAACTTAGGTCTTGCATATGGACCGTCTTCTGTGGTTCTTTAGTTGTGAGGTTGTCGACCTCTTGACTGGTCACTTGGTTAAAAACTCACCTTGTCAACAGGTGTGTGAATTTGGGCCTACTTTTATGGAAACGGGTTTATTTGGGTTGTATGTTATTTGTTACTATCAAATATGTAAGTTTTAGTTACCTAGGTTAAAATGGGTTGAATAGGTTGAATGGGTCAAAATTCTATCTCATAACTATTCAGATTGTCTACTTCATTTTATCTAAAAGGGAGTGTATTTTTTTACCTACAAGCTGGTTACTATAATCTTATATGCTTAAACTTAGTTTGACCTAAATCAAGTTTTTAACATGTTACTTAACTTGCCGTAAGTTAAGCCACCTCTAGTTAATATCTTCTGTCTTTATGACAGTGTTCTTGTTATGTGCTAAATGTATGAATTATGATACTTGGATGTAATAACATTTGATAAATTGGTGGTGACAGTTAGAGATGGAGGATGGGGATGAAATCGATGCAATGCTGCACCAAACTGGAGGTGGTGCTGTTGGTTTCTTGGGTATGTAGGAGATATAAATGGGATAGTAATGGCAGTTGAACTTCTAAGCTTTTAGTTTTTTAGTTTAAATTTAAATTGTGGTGTACTTATCTCTTTACTATCCCTACACTGTTTCTTATCCTACCTTTAATATGAGGTACCTGCTGACTATATGTTATGTTCATTTTGTCTGCTGACTTTTTCAACTCTTGTTATATTCTCTTGTTATATCAGTATTTGGTTTTTGAAGTTGCATAAAACAAGTCCTGCAACATTTCAAATGGTGAACCAAAGTCTTTTTGGTACTGGGAGAATGGACTAGGGTCTAGGAAGTTTAGTCTTATGTTTTATATCTTTAAGAATCATTAAAAGCTAAAAGTCTATTCTTATACGAATATACTAGTTGCAATGCCCGTGCGTTGCACGAATATGTCTACAGTTTGTGTATGGCACTTGAAAGTAAGATAGGTTGCTACAGGTTTTCTAATCGGCGTGTTAGGGAAGGCTTTGGCTGAAGTCGGCAAATTTCTTGTATGCAATTGCAACATAAACTGTGTATTATGCATATAAAATATAAAATAAGGGATATATGAATCAAATAGTTCTTTACATTAGGTGGATATAGTAATACTTGTTACACATGATTGTTGATGCAGGTTCATAGATCCATACAAAAATCATAAGAGATAAGCAACAACTTTCAGATACGCAAAAATAAGTCACTAAGCTCCAACTTCGACAAAAAGGAGTTTTATTTTTCTCGTCATGACTCTCACAAAAGTGAAGAAACATCGACTCCTCCTTCCGAAACTAAACAGAATGAGAATACAAATGATGGGCATATTAAACAGTTAGCTCTTACACTTCCTCATCAAGTGGTCCCTGGAGGTTTTCTAACAGACGTGATGAGAAGTCATATAAATATAATAATAATTAATCATAATTATAGTAAGAACTCAAAATTAAGTAATTACAGAGTATATATTTTCATTTGTGTCATTACTTATTATTATAGCAAATACTTCGTAGTTAATTAGCTCTTCATTGCATTAAGACTCGGATATAAATAAACAAACCTTTCTAATTCTTGCAATTACACATTACCTTTGAGTTTCTTATATGTTAAAAATGAAATAGATTTAAAGTTAACGTATTTCAATTTTAAGTATCATGTTATGTAAAATTATTTCATTTGGCTTTTATTATATTAAGTAATTAAAATAGTGTAGATGAATAAACCAAGACTAAGATGTTGATAATTTTCAATATTTTCAATATATTTTAATTTTTGTCAATATTTATATTTATATTTAAATTTATATTTATAATCAAAATCATCTATTACATTAGGGGGATGATTCTCACACACACTTTTTTGATCCTCACACACCTATTTTAATCTTTTACTCTTCTAATAATACTCAATTGGTGTGTATGGATCAAAAAAGTGTGTGTGAGAATCATCCCCCATTACATTAACATAACACTTAAAATAAAATAAGGTAAATAAAAATTTTAATTTCATGTAATTATACATATATGACCTATGAACTTTTCATAGAAGTTAAGGCTACTCAAGGATCATATATTTTTTATTTTGCTCCAATGTAGGCCATATACCCAAAAAAATATTAATGTAGGTCATATACTTTCAAAAAGTATATCGATGTAAACAAAAGGTAACCTGTTACCGGCTAAACAGGTCACCTATGGTTTACATCGATACACTTTTTGAAAGTATGTGACCTATACATTAGTAACTTTTTGGGATATATAGCTTATATTGGAACAAAAAAGAGTATACTTTTTTTTAAGCTTAATCTACAAAATCGATTTATCAGGTCAACAAGTTAAGTTAATTTACATTAACACATATTTTTAAAATTTATAGCCTATAATAGTATTTTTTTTGGATATATGGCTTACATCGGGACAAAATAAAAAGTATATGACCCTTAAATAGCCTTATAACTTTAGTGTATTTAAAATTTTTAACATAATAAATGTACTTTCATTATCACAATATATTACCATAATTTTTTTTAACTATTTTACAATAAATTATTTAACCATATTTATGACATAAATTTCATTATATATATATATATATATATATATATATATATATATATATAGTGGTAGGATCAAGAGGGAAATAACCAAGCGGGGGGAAGCAAAAACTTTTTGTTTTCGTTTTTTGAAAAAACTTTGTTCACGAACATTATAGATAGGATGAAAATATGAACATTTAGTTGAGACACTTTGTGATAAATGTTTTTATTTTGGCGGAAAAACGCTCGAAGAAGTAATATATAACAATTATCGTGTTTTTCGAGCGTATGTTGAGGTTTTAGCTATTGGGGTTTAGATATTAGGGTTTATAGGGTTTAGATATTAGGGTTTAGGGTTTAGATTTAGAATTTAGATAAACCCAAAACACCAAACCCTAAATCCTAAACCCTAAACTCTAAATCGGGCTAAATTTTACTTCACAAAACATGGAAAAAAAAAGTTCATATTCTTTACGAACAATATTATCTTGAATGTTATTTTTGTCGATCGTTTTCCCGCCTAAAGAATAACATTCATCACGAAGTGTCTTTTCTAAATGTTCATATTTTCGTGTGATCTTGATGCCGGAAAAAAAATTCCAAAAAAAACGAAATTTTTTTTTTTTGCTTCCCCCCACTTCCCCCCGATTGGTTACTTCCCCATTGATCCTGCTCCTATATATATATATATATATATATATATATATATATATATATATATATATATATATACACACACACATCATATTTTATATAAAAACATTTGTATAAACACAATATATTTTAAAATTAAGTCACTATTAAGCTTGGTATAAATGTGCATATTTAATACCCTATGAGTCACTTTTTAGTTATATTCTTTCCATAATATAAAAAAATAACCCAATGCAATGAAAATATAAAGATATGATAATAACCTTGAGCTTCCAGTACTTTTTACCCATTTATGTTGGCTTAGTACTTTCCATAATTAGTAGGAATACATAATATTTGCAACTTACTACTTCAAATATTATAGGTCACATAATATGTTTTTTTAAGATTACATTACAATCATAAAAGATCTAACCTGCACATTCCAACAATAAATGATCAAATTCCACCACCAATCCCAACTATGAATCTTATTACATATCTCATTATGAATGTTTGAAGACAAAATTTATCAATATGAATATATAATATTTATTAATATGAATATAAAATTTTCAAAATGATATATAGGTGAATATATATGCAAATACAATGAAATGACTAATAATTCTAAACTAAAATAATTAAACTGACAAATAAAATGAAATGTAAGAGAGACCTCTACTCACATGTTCCATTAGACTATAACATTCATTTGCTTCTTCGGTTGATTAACAATCTTTTTGAAATGATCTCTTTCTCCGTTTACTGAAGGAAGTTGTAAACATAATCACGATTAGTAAATTACACAAAAATAAATAAAAAACTAAAACAAAAAGGTAAAGAAAGAGTTGGTTTATATAATCTAATTGAAAAACCTTTTGTGCTTCCATACATCTTTACACTTCTTATTATGTAAATTAAATATAAATTTATTTTAATGTAACTGATCATTATTAATGCCATTGAGTTCACTTTAATAAATCATTACATCACGGTTATAACTTAAATTAACTTTTTAACCATAATTTTTTTATTACTCTTTTTACATTATTTTATGAGGTATATAATATATAATATATATATATATATATATATACATATATATATATATATATATATATATATATATATATATATATATATATATATATATATTTATATTTATTACACCATATTTAATAAGCTAGGAGTCAAAATTTAGATAGATATAGATGTTATTTATTGGAATGGACTAGGAAAGTAGGAAATTTAATACTCTCGATATGTTAAACCTCTCTCCCACAATTACCACCCTTAGCTTATAAAATCACATTGTCCTATTGAACCTAGTTCCTGATATCTACTGGGTCAAGTGGATTGTCAGGGTGCCTTCCGCACATCGCGTTACGGGAGCAGTGGGAGAGAGTGGTTTTTACCGCCTATGCCCTCAGATTGGGCCGGATTTCCTCCAAGGCGGCATTTGAGA
Source organism: Rutidosis leptorrhynchoides (assembly GCF_046630445.1). Classification (NCBI taxonomy): domain Eukaryota; kingdom Viridiplantae; phylum Streptophyta; class Magnoliopsida; order Asterales; family Asteraceae; genus Rutidosis; species Rutidosis leptorrhynchoides. Next base: position 95,485,652 of record NC_092334.1, on the reverse strand, counting down.
CGAGTTATGCAACTGCGAAAGATGAATGCGTGTGTGATTTAGTCCCCTAGGTAATCCCGAACTGATATTAAAAAAATTGGATTGTCCTATTGAACTCAGTTCTTATCCTATTGACTGAAAGCAACACACTCTCGAATAAAGTGTAAATCAATCTGATCATGTTAGTGCAATTGTATTATAATTGATTAGATGATAAATTCACCGCAGTCACATTATATATGACAAAAATAAACAATGGCACGAGAGGGTAGTGAAGTTCCAATAATAGATTACGTAGCCAGACTGCTTCTGCAACAGCATTAGCTACGTCCAGATATTTGGCTTTAACAAGACGTCAAGACACAACATATTTGATGGGAAAATGGTCACAACGGGCAATCTACAAAACGGAAACAAACATCCGTTTGACAAGCATTTCCCGACCCATATGAACCTGTGAGAAAACTAACAAATAAGGTATACCACAATCACCACAAATCAGCCCCAATTCTGTCCCAAATCAGCAAATACAAAATAATTGAGCACACACAATACACACGAGACTTTTTACGTGGAAAACCTCTCAAAATCGAGAGTAAAAACCACGGGACTCGTAAGCCACTTAATGTTCCACTATCATCAACAAGAGAGGAATACAATAATCCTTCTCTAGCTCAACTAGAGGTATACAACATCATCATACTCTTGAACAATAATAATCAACAAGTATATGAAGAAATTAAAGACAAAAGATGAACAACACTACCCCAAAAACTGCTACTGTTCCAGCAGCGAAAATACGAGCTACAGACCTTTTTAGACGAATTCAACGGTTGAAAACCTTGGCACTGATGTCAAGAAGACACAGTCCAAAATTGGAGAAGATTCAACGGTCGGATCTCCGGGGATCGTCTCTTTTCTGAGCTGCTGTACATAAAAACGGGAATTTGAGGTTTCTCTCTTTTTCTTGATTACTTTTTAATCTCTCTCCCTCTTGATAAATCAAAGAACAGCTGCACACAACTGATTCAAATAATGCACCCAGATGTTGACCAAGTCAAACTTCATCTTGGGCCTATTTTGTTGGGCTTGGGCCTTTCACATTAATTGGAAACCAATAACCCAACAAATCTCCCCCTTTCCAATTATGAGGAAGGAATCGCCATCCCGGCGATCGAGCAACATACCTTGAGCTTCTCACTTGCTAAAGCCTTTGTAAACATGTCGGAACCATTATCATCGGTATGAACTTTATCAAGTTCAAACGAACCATCTTCAAGACGTTCTCTAATCCAATGATACCTCACATCAATATGTTTTGTCCGCTTATGGTACATAGAATTTCTAGCTAAATGAATCGCACTCTCATTATCACAAAGAACCACATATCGTGATTGCTTAAACCCAAGATCTTGTAGAAACCTTTTCATCCACAATAGTTCTTTGCACGCTTCTGTTGCTGCCATATACTCAGCCTCGGTTGTAGACAATGCAACACACTTTTGTAACCTTGATTGCCATGAAACTGCTCCCCCTGCGAAAGTCATCAAATATCCAGAAGTGGATTTCATGTTATCTTTGTTTCCTGCCATATCTGAGTCTGTATAACCAACAAGCACCGGCTCTCCATTTCCGAATGTGATACCTAACTTTGAAGTACCTCGTAAGTATCTCATAATCCATTTAACCGCTTCCCAATGCTTCTTACTCGGATTTGACATAAACCGACTAACAACACTTACCGCATGAGCTATATCTAGCCTAGTACACACCATAGCATACATCAAGCTACCAACTGCTGACGCATATGGAACTATATTCATCTCCTCAACATCCTCCTTTGAAGTAGGACAATCTCTTTCTGTTAGCTTAAAGTTGTTTGTAAGAGGGGAACTAACCACTTTAGCATTCTTCATGTTGAATCTACTTAGCACCTTTTCAATGTATTGCTCTTGTGATATATGTAACGTCTTAGCACCTCTATCTCTAGATATTCGAATGCCAAGAATCTGTTTTGCTGGCCCCAAGTCTTTCATAGCAAAAGACTTGCTCAATTCTCGCTTCAACTGCGCAATTCTTTTAATATTTTTACCAACAATCAACATATCATCAACGTATAACAACAATATGATGAAATCATCATCACCAAACCTCTGAAAGAAAACACAATGATCTGAAGTTGTCTTTCGGTAGCCTTGCTTTCCTATAACCGACTCAAACTTCTTATACCACTGTCTCGGTGCTTGCTTCAACCCATATAAACTTTTCCGAAGTCTACAAACATAATTTTCTTTACCTTAACCCGAAAACCTTCAGGTTGCATCATGTAGATTTCCTTATCCAAATCACTGTGAAGAAAAGCAGTCTTGACATCCATCTGTTCAACCTCAAGATCAAGACTAGCAGCTAATCCAAGAACCACTCTGTCACCCCCCCCAAAATGGAACAGGGGTAATTGTGATCAATCATATCATAACACAGTTGTATAAACGAGAACGACTCTATATGAGACTTTTTAAATAAAACCTTTGTTAATAAAACAGCGGAAGCAGTAATACATGTTTACATTATTATTAAAACGTAAAATAAATGTTTATGAACTAAAATATAATATGCGATGTGGACTCCATGCAAGCATCAAATCTATCATCACAAAGTTGCAAACAGCTAGCTCAATCATCACCTGAGACAAAACATGCTTAAAGTGTCAACCAAAAAGGTTGAGTGAAATTCACAGGTTTATAAATAATATCCAAAGTTTTAGACCACAAGATTTAGTTTAAAGTTGATTGATATAGAAATATCAATCTAAAAGTGTTGCTGCATTTTGTAATATCGCTACTAAATAAGTTTACCCTATGACACCTTGTACTGTCAGTGTCGTGGAATCATTATTATGTAACCAAAGACCAACGGTCGAATGGTTAGAGACGTTACTCTCAATAGGCCTACTCAAAATAATTAAGTTTGCATTTAAACGTAGCAATTGACGATATTACGGTAGGGATTTAGCATGAATCAAAGCATGACAACATAGTTAACAATTTAGTACTTGTGTCTAAGTGTAAAACAGTTATAAAGCAAGCATGTGTCTCACCTCAAAAGTTGTAAAACAGTTATGAAACAGTAAAAAGTGGGGCTATGAAGTTCACCTTAGTAGCACACGAAAGAATTGAACGGAAGGACGTGACCGAGATCTCAACCTAGAGATAGAACGTATGATCAGACATTGCCTAACAGACAATAGTATATAGTACTATATTGATAGTAATGGTTCACTAAAGAATTTCCATTTTCGGAAGGTTACTATTTATGAAAAGTTTCCACTTATAGTAATTTTTCAATTTTAGAAAGTTCGGGTTAATCTTTAGCAAGATGTTGTACAACTCTACTCAAACTTCGTTGCTATCAAATAAGTCAGGAATGACCAGATGTAACCGGGGGCCCAGGATTCTTGACCAGAATCTAAGTCATGGCATTCAAGATCCACAAGCTTACCCATAAATGGCAACCTAGACATCATTCACTTACGACCGTGAGTAGCGATGAAGTTCACATGAATTATACATTATCTTTGATTAACCTTCACTTTAGGTGTATACACACAACGAATTATTAATGTACTTAATAATTATATATGTGATAATATAACCTAAGTTTTATTTAATATTTAGTTATTATACCTTAATATGTCTTATATATATTAAATATAATTACCTTTAAATAAATACCTAAATTACTTCAAAAATAATAGTGTTTTATTAATCGAACATTATTCAAAAATGTCTAAATAATAAATTAAATATCTAAAAATTACATACATAATTTTTATAGTCTTAGTTAATCATATAGATTAGTAGAAAAATTTAAGAAAATGTTTTTATTATATTTTTGTATTTATTTTTGTTTTTACCCTTAATGTATTCACAAAATAATTTTAATTCTACATAATTACTAAATAAACCCAAATAATTATTTTTATAATTTTTATAAGTTTCTATCAGTCTAATAACCTGTAGAAAAATATATAAAAAAATATTTTTTATTATTTTATATTTATTCTTAATTTACATTTGAATTACATAATAATAGAGTTTAATTATATAATAAATACCAATTCGACCCAAGTAATTATTTTTATAATTTTTTTCAGATCTATATAAGTTTTAAAAACTCAGAAAAAAATTATATATATTTTATTTTTGGTTAAAAGTATTTATTACGAATTTTACATTGTTTTTACGTTTAAACACTACATAATTCGTATTTAATTATAAATAATATTCCATAAATTATCAAAATTATTTTTATGCATCATAACACTTATAATACTAATTATAACATATAAACATAATTAATTTCGAATTTTACAAAGAATATACAATAAATATAAATATAAATGTCAATATTGAAAAAAAATTAATAAAAATAGAAAGTACCTCAAATTTTCTTCAAGGTTTTGAGAGAATAACTTAAGTTTTTGTGTTTGGCAAGAAAAAATGAATGAGGAGCCATGTATTTATAGGTAAAAAATGGTTGGTGAAAAGAAAAAAAATAATAAAATAAAGGTACCAATTTTGACAAAATAATAAAAACATGTTAAAAATGTTTTTAATAAGTTTTTGTTTTTGAAAATATTTAGTCAAAATTCATGGGCTCATTATTTAATTTATAAAAAAAAATCTTATTTCTTTTTATTTTTATTTTTTTATAAGCTAAAAATATATATAATGATTAAAATAACTTATCATTTAATTAATAATTATGTTACATATAGTTTTAAATATAATACGCATTAATATTAACTAAAGTTATTTTATATAATTAGTGTAAACTTTAGTTAACAAAAAGTGTCGACTAAAAATAAATATTTGATCAATGTCAAATTTAATTATATATTACGTATGGATAACAACCCTATAGTCAAATTAGTCAATTCAGGCATGGAAATATGAGGGTTGTTATAGTACCTACCCGTTAAAAGAAATTTCGTCCTGAAATTTAGTTGTTGCCATTAATCGGTGTTGTTCGTACATAGACGAGGATATTTACGTTTTATTTGGTTTTCACGTTCTCAGGTATGCTCGGGGCCTTGCGTGAATTCTAACGGATAGAATAATGTTCTGTTTCAAGAATTAAAATCATACAAACCATAATTTCTACAACATCTTCTACGAAGTGCATTTTATTATTAATGCAGAGATCATTCAAAATGATGATGTTATACAAGTCATTTCAGTAAATTGGATATATAAAATGTGTTATGAATAATATCGAGCTCATTTAAACCTTGAGCGTTTATGCCACCACGCTAGGAAATATCAGTTTGCCTTAACTTTTGACATAATTAAAGGTGATTTCCGGAATTCAAGGGATTTAAAGGAAATCTTTATAATCTGTATAAGATTTGATTCTCCGGTAATTAAGGAAATTAAAATTGCCTTGATTATTGTGTCTAGAATTTTGCTATAAATTAGCTTCTTTTGTTTCATTATCTTCACCACTTCTATACTTTCTTTCTCGATTCATACTTCCAAAGATTGTGAAAATGCTCCATCCAGTTCTTATCCTGGATATTTTTCTGACTATCGTTTCTGTCATTCTTCTTTTTCATTTACCCCCAGAGGAATCTGTTTACTTCTACAATTACCTTGGGGTTATAGTGTTTTTAATTCTCCCGTATCTTTATGTTGCTATAAGCATTGATATACACGGTTTGTAATTTCCGTGTTGTTATCGGGCTTTATATTTTCCCTTATATGTTGGAGCTCTATGCTCTTGTTTTTCCTTCCCGACTTCAAGTCAAGCGAATAATGGTCTAGAATTCGTAGGTATGGAGTTTCAAATGATCATAATATACAAAGCAGAAGGAAAGGTAATAGCACGATTTGATTTGTCAAATTACTAGAATTACTAAGGATAGAACTATCAAGAATATATGTTCTTGATATGTTCAGAGGTTAAGTAGAATGTAAAAGTCATGTAACATGGCAAATGATGATTATAAAGTCTATGAATCATCATCTTCCATTAAAAATTTAGCATGACTTACTGTAATATAATCACGTTGGCCTGACATCATTATATTATAGTAACTCATGCTTCAATTCCCAACACTACCTCAAATCATTCAAAATTTAAATTAAACTTGTATGTTATAGAAATATAGAAACTAAAACAGTTTCCTTTATTATGTAACACAGAAAGTGTGAAGTGATAAATAATTTCGGACAAGAGTAGTTATGAATGTATCTTCAGAAATATGGAGGATATTTATAACGAAAGATACGATGATATCTTATAATTTTCTAAGATCAAATGATAACGAGAAAAATTCTTCTGTAAGGATTTAGAATGCGTAAGGAGATCTTTTGTGATTTTCATCAGAAATCGAATCATCTAGATTCTTTGATTACAGGTTTAATCCTTGTGATTTGTCCACGGTCTCCTTCATGGTTTGCTCAATCCGTTTTTCAGCACCAAATTTTCTATCGAGCGTTCCCAATACCCCATTCTTTATCATCAAACTCCTGGCCATTTAGGCCATCTACAATTTGGTTGTTTCCTCTGCATTTAATGCAGCCATATTTGAATCGTCGGTTATCAATCTGAGATGGTTTCAAGAAATTTCGTTTTTAGATGATTGAACGCTGATTGTGATCGTCAAGATTCAAAGGATGTTTTCAAAAATTTTGAATTTGAAGTGTTTAAGCGTAAGATGCATCCATCAATGGATCTAACAGTTGACGAAGAAATATTTGTGATTTTCAAAAGTAAGGAATGGTAAGTTCGGTGGTTTGATGTGATAATTCATCATAGAATACGAATGAATATAATTTATGAATGTAGTGATCTTTAAGAAGATAACACTTGCTAAAGTTTTACTTAAATTCCGATATGTCAAAATCAGAATATGTATTTGAATTTGTATGAAAATGGTTGTTCTTTAGTGAACGGATACATATGTGGATGTAAGTAGTATAGTTAATGACTGTTGAATCAGAATTGAAGAATGTACGGTGTAACATATTAATGTGAGATATAAATATTTCTCGAGTATTACCTACCCGTTAAAATATTTTCACCGTCAACAGTTTGTACAACAGAATATTTAATTACAATCTTTATGAAAATATACGTACATATATATTTTCTTTCAGATGTAATCATGGATTTAATGAGTTAATATAATATTAAACTCATTTGATTTACGGTTGAAATGAGAATTAATAATCTCCAAAACCTTAGAGATTTAATAATTGTCGCGAAATATTTCGCTAATGAAGTTATGAATCAATACTTCATCGTTCATTGTTATTGATATATCTCGGTATATGATGTTGGTGCTCGTGGATTTCTTGTGAAATTCACAAGGCATGAATAATGTTTTCTAGAAAGTTTTGAGTACATCGAAAATGGAAGTGTAAAATCAAACATGTATTTGAATAATACACTTGATTTATTATGAAAATGGAGTTTAGTGTGCTGAAGCAGTGATTAACGATTGTTAAGTCATTAACGAAGGATGTACATCATAGCATATTAGTGATATGAATTATCCGAGTAGTATTTACTAGTTAAGATTCACACGTAATAGCTTAGTACGAAAATATTTATTATTGTTCCAAACCATATATATATAAAGTATACATATATAATTCTTCAGAAAGAATGAGTCAATACATCTTAACTCATTATTACTAATATTCCTTGGTATCTATGGGGCGTATGATGTTAATGTTTGAGGTACTGAGTGTGATGTTGAGGCGTGAAATGCAGATGTTGTTGTTGGTGAAGCTGTTGCTGTTGGCGGTGATGCTGATGGTACTGGTGGTGTTGGTTATGCTGCTGGTGCTGCTGCTGGTGCTCGTAGGTTTTGCACCATATTTTCCAAAGCCACTACTCGAGCGCGAAGCTCGTTGACTTCTTCTATTATTCCGGGATGATTGGCGGTTCGGACAAGGGGATGAATAAGATCTGAAATTCTAGATATTATATATTCGTGACGGGATATCCTGGAAATGAGGGTGAAAATAGTGTTCTGAACGGGTTCGCCGGTAAGTGCTTCAGGTTCTTCGCCAATAGGGCAATGTGGTGGGTGAAAAGGATCACCTTCTTCACTTCTCCATTGATTAAGTAGACTACGAACCCACCCCCAATTCATCCAGAAAAGGTGATGACTAATTGGTTGGTTCATTCCGGTTACGCTGCCATTAGAGCTTGGGGAGTTCAAGGAATCAAGTGAGAAATCCATATTATCTGATCGGAATAAGGGTTTTTGTTATAAGATGAGTGTTGAATATTGAATGATATATTTGTCTTCTTGATATATGTATATATAGCAAAAAGATTTCCGTAATTGACGGAGGAAATTTAGAAAAAGTGTTAGACAAAGTCTATTAAGATAGATATGATAAGATATAATAAGATATGATGTGTCTATACTCCAATAATAGCAGTATGACGTGTCAAGATCATAAAATGATAAGTATGTAATCTGATAATCTTTCGATTAAAGACTTTCAATTCGTAATAGCCTATTCAGGTCTACGGCTTGAGCTATAGGATCCTTTAAATCGATAATCCAAACCCTTCTATTCTAGAGTTTCGTAGACGCCATCCGTCAAGAAAATTCAATGATAAAAAAATAACGAGAAATCAAAGATTTAAAAGTAATGAATATGAGTAGTGATGACATTATAATGTCTTTGCGATAACTCAATGACATTTTCCGGTTCACAAACCGATGCATAAAGGCATAAAGCATATAGGTACGTGATATAACAAGGAGGTTATATACGTTTGAGTATAAATAGTAACAAATATAAGAGTTTTAAAAATCATGGATAACATTTCATGTAATACATATGTAATACACAAAACTATGATAGATGACATAGGAATGTCGAGAACGGTGTCGCATTTAAATGTGGTGGCTGAATTGAATAGTACTTAGGAAAGTGAGCAGAGTTCTTAGGTTGGCTCGGCATTCTAAGATAAGTAAAGTTTCTAAAGTATAGTGTAGCATTTAACAGTTTAAGGCAACAATTAAAGGCACTATAGTCAAGGAAAGTTGTAGTCCTACATTGCTAAGGTACCTAATTGTATGAGGCACACATAAAATGCAATCCTAGTTCTCTACATCAGCCTGCTCTGATACCAATCTGTCACACCCCCCAAAAATGGAACAGGGGTAATTGTGACCAATCATATCATAACACAGTTGTATAAACGAGAACGACTCTATATGAGACTTTTTAAATAAAACCTTTGTTAATAAAACAGCGGAAGCAGTAATACATGTTTACATTATTATTAAAACGTAAAATAAATGTTTATGAACTAAAATATAATATGCGATGTGGACTCCATGCAAGCATCAAATCTATCATCACAAAGTTGCAAACAGCTAGCTCAATCATCACCTGAGACAAAACATGCTTAAAGTGTCAACCAAAAAGGTTGAGTGAAATTCACAGGTTTATAAATAATATCCAAAGTTTTAGACCACAAGATTTAGTTTAAAGTTGATTGATATAGAAATATCAATCTAAAAGTGTTGCTGCATTTTGTAATATCGCTACTAAACAAGTTTACCCTATGACACCTTGTACTGTCAGTGTCGTGGAATCATTATTATGTAACCAAAGACCAACGGTCGAATGGTTAGAGACGTTACTCTCAATAGGCCTACTCACAATAATTAAGTTTGCATTTAAACGTAGCAATTGACGATATTACGGTAGGGATTTAGCATGAATCAAAGCATGACAGCATAGTTAACAATTTAGTACTTGTGTCTAAGTGTAAAACAGTTATAAAGCAAGCATGTGTCTCACCCCAAAAGTTGTAAAACAGTTATGAAACAGTAAAAAGTGGGGCTATGAAGTTCACCTTAGTAGCACACGAAAGAATTGAACGGAAGGACGTGACCGAGATCTCAACCTAGAGATAGAACGTATGATCAGACATTGCCTAACAGACAATAGTATATAGTACTATATTGATAGTAATGGTTCACTAAAGAATTTCCATTTTCGGAAGGTTACTATTTATGAAAAGTTTCCACTTATAGTAATTTTCCAATTTTAGAAAGTTCGGGTTAATCTTTAGCAAGATGTTGTACAACTCTACTCAAACTTCGTTGCTATCAAATAAGTCAGGAATGACCAGATGTAACCGGGGGCCCAGGATTCTTGACCAGAACCTAAGTCATGGCATTCAAGATCCACAAGCTTACCCATAAATGGCAACCTAGACATCATTCACTTACGACCGTGAGTAGCGATGAAGTTCACATGAATTATACATTATCTTTGATTAACCTTCACTTTAGGTGTATACACACAACGAATTATTAATGTACTTAATAATTATATATGTGATAATATAACCTAAGTTTTATTTAATATTTAGTTATTATACCTTAATATGTCTTATATATATTAAATATAATTACCTTTAAATAAATACCTAAATTACTTCAAAAATAATAGTGTTTTATTAATCGAACATTATTCAAAAATGTCTAAATAATAAATTAAATATCTAAAAATTACATACATAATTTTTATAGTCTTAGTTAATCATATAGATTAGTAGAAAAATTTAAGAAAATGTTTTTATTATATTTTTGTATTCATTTTTGTTTTTACCCTTAATGTATTCACAAAATAATTTTAATTCTACATAATTACTAAATAAACCCAAATAATTATTTTTATAATTTTTATAAGTTTCTATTAGTCTAATAACCTGTAGAAAAATATATAAAAAAATATTTTTTATTATTTTATATTTATTCTTAATTTACCTTTGAATTACATAATAATAGAGTTTAATTATATAATAAATACCAATTCGACCCAAGTAATTATTTTTATAATTTTTTTCAGATCTATATAAGTTTTAAAAACTCAGAAAAAAATTATATATATTTTATTTTTGGTTAAAAGTATTTATTACGAATTTTACATTGTTTTTACGTTTAAACACTACATAATTCGTATTTAATTATAAATAATATTCCATAAATTATCAAAATTATTTTTATGCATCATAACACTTATAATACTAATTATAACATATAAACATAATTAATTTCGAATTTTACAAAGAATATACAATAAATATAAATATAAATGACAATATTGAAAAAAAATTAATAAAAATAGAAAGTACCTCAAATTTTCTTCAAGGTTTTGAGAGAATAACTTAAGTTTTTGTGTTTGGCAAGAAAAAATGAATGAGGAGCCATGTATTTATAGGTAAAAAATGGTTGGTGAAAAGAAAAAAAATAATAAAATAAAGGTACCAATTTTGACAAAATAATAAAAACATGTTAAAAATGTTTTTAATAAGTTTTTGTTTTTGAAAATATTTAGTCAAAATTCATGGGCTCATTATTTAATTTATAAAAAAAAATCTTATTTCTTTTTATTTTTATTTTTTTATAAGCTAAAAATATATATAATGATTAAAATAACTTATCATTTAATTAATAATTATGTTACATATAGTTTTAAATATAATACGCATTAATATTAACTAAAGTTATTTTATATAATTAGTGTAAACTTTAGTTAACAAAAAGTGTCGACTAAAAAAAAATATTTGATCAATGTCAAATTTAATTATATATTACGTATGGATAACAACCCTATAGTCAAATTAGTCAATTCAGGCATGGAAATATGAGGGTTGTTATAGTACCTACCCGTTAAAAGAAATTTCGTCCTGAAATTTAGTTGTTGCCATTAATCGGTGTTGTTCGTACATAGACGAGGATATTTACGTTTTATTTGGTTTTCACGTTCCCAGGTATGCTCGGGGCCTTGCGTGAATTCTAACGGATAGAATAATGTTCTGTTTCAAGAATTAAAATCATACAAACCATAATTTCTACAACATCTTCTACGAAGTGCATTTTATTATTAATGCGGAGATCATTCAAAATGATGATGTTATACAAGTCATTTCAGTAAATTGGATATATAAAATGTGTTATGAATAATATCGAGCTCATTTAAACCTTGAGCGTTTATGCCACCACGCTAGGGTAGACAAAATAGAAAGGAGTTCATGAAAATCATAGTCGTGAAATTTGATAGAGATTGTCATTCTTTACAACAAGAATGATGAATATGAGTTGAAAATATTGTTTTATCAACATTGGGTAATATGGATAAAACGGTTCGATTATAGGAAGAGTATAAATGAAGTTATCTTAAAAGTTTGAAATAAGGAAATATATCAGTTTGCCTTAACTTTTGACATAATTAAAGGTGATTTCCGGAATTCATGGGATTTAAAGGAAATCTTTATAATCTGTATAAGATTTGATTCTCCGGTAATTAAGGAAATTAAAATTGCCTTGATTGTTGTGTCTAGAATTTTGCTATAAATTAGCTTCTTTTGTTTCATTATCTTCACCACTTCTATACTTTCTTTCTCGATTCATACTTCCAAAGATTGTGAAAATGCTCCATCCAGTTCTTATCCTGGATATTTTTCTGACTATCGTTTCTGTCATTCTTCTTTTTCATTTACCCCCAGAGGAATCTGTTTACTTCTACAATTACCTTGGGGTTATAGTGCTTTTAATTCTCCCGTATCTTTATGTTGCTATACGCATTGATATACACGGTTTGTAATTTCCGTGTTGTTATCGGGCTTTATATTTTCCCTTATATGTCGGAGCTCTATGCTCTTGTTTTTCCTTCCCGACTTCAAGTCAAGCGAATAATGGTCTAGAATTCGTAGGTATGGAGTTTCAAATGATCATAATATACAAAGCAGAAGGAAAGGTAATAGCACGATTTGATTTGTCAAATTACTAGAATTACTAAGGATAGAACTATCAAGAATATATGTTCTTGATATGTTCAGAGGTTAAGTAGAATGTAAAAGTCATGTAACATGGCAAATGATGATTATAAAGTCTATGAATCATCATCTTCCATTAAAAATTTAGCATGACTTACTGTAATATAATCACGTTGGCCTGACATCATTATATTATAGTAACTCATGCTTCAATTCCCAACACTACCTCAAATCATTCAAAATTTAAATTAAACTTGTATGTTATAGAAATATAGAAACTAAAACAGTTTCCTTTATTATGTAACACAGAAAGTGTGAAGTGATAAATAATTTCGGACAAGAGTAGTTATGAATGTATCTTCAGAAATATGGAGGATATTTATAACGAAAGATACGATGATATCTTATAATTTTCTAAGATCAAATGATAACGAGAAAAATTCTTCTGTAAGGATTTAGAATGCGTAAGGAGATCTTTTGTGATTTTCATCAGAAATCGAATCATCTAGATTCTTTGATTACAGGTTTAATCCTTGTGATTTGTCCACGGTCTCCTTCATGGTTTGCTCAATCCGTTTTTCAGCACCAAATTTTCTATCGAGCGTTCCCAATACCCCATTCTTTATCATCAAACTCCTGGCCATTTAGGCCATCTACAATTTGGTTGTTTCCTCTGCATTTAATGCAGCCATATTTGAATCGTCGGTTATCAATCTGAGATGGTTTCAAGAAATTTCGTTTTTAGATGATTGAACGCTGATTGTGATCGTCAAGATTCAAAGGATGTTTTCAAAAATTTTGAATTTGAAGTGTTTAAGCGTAAGATGCATCCATCAATGGATCTAACAGTTGACGAAGAAATATTTGTGATTTTCAAAAGTAAGGAATGGTAAGTTCGGTGGTTTGATGTGATAATTCATCATAGAATACGAATGAATATAATTTATGAATGTAGTGATCTTTAAGAAGATAACACTTGCTAAAGTTTTACTTAAATTCCGATATGTCAAAATCAGAATATGTATTTGAATTTGTATGAAAATGGTTGTTCTTTAGTGAACGGATACATATGTGGATGTAAGTAGTATAGTTAATGACTGTTGAATCAGAATTGAAGAATGTACGGTGTAACATATTAATGTGAGATATAAATATTTCTCGGGTATTACCTACCCGTTAAAATATTTTCACCGTCAACAGTTTGTACAACAGAATATTTAATTACAATCTTTATGAAAATATACGTACATATATATTTTCTTTCAGATGTAATCATGGATTTAATGAGTTAATATAATATTAAACTCATTTGATTTACGGTTGAAATGAGAATTAATAATCTCCAAAACCTTAGAGATTTAATAATTGTCGCGAAATATTTCGCTAATGAAGTTATGAATCAATACTTCATCGTTCATTGTTATTGATATATCTCGGTATATGATGTTGGTGCTCGTGGATTTCTTGTGAAATTCACAAGGCATGAATAATGTTTTCTAGAAAGTTTTGAGTACATCGAAAATGGAAGTGTAAAATCAAACATGTATTTGAATAATACACTTGATTTATTATGAAAATGGAGTTTAGTGTGCTGAAGCAGTGATTAACGATTGTTAAGTCATTAACGAAGGATGTACATCATAGCATATTAGTGATATGAATTATCCGAGTAGTATTTACTAGTTAAGATTCACACGTAATAGCTTAGTACGAAAATATTTATTATTGTTCCAAACCATATATATATAAAGTATACATATATAATTCTTCAGAAAGAATGAGTCAATACATCTTAACTCATTATTACTAATATTCCTTGGTATCTATGGGGCGTATGATGTTAATGTTTGAGGTACTGAGTGTGATGTTGAGGCGTGAAATGCAGATGTTGTTGTTGGTGAAGCTGATGCTGTTGGCGGTGATGCTGATGGTACTGGTGGTGCTGGTTATGCTGCTGGTGCTGCTGCTGGTGCTCGTAGGTTTTGCACCATATTTTCCAAAGCCACTACTCGAGCGCGAAGCTCGTTGACTTCTTCTATTATTCCGGGATGATTGGCGGTTCGGACAAGGGGATGAATAAGATCTGAAATTCTAGATATTATATATTCGTGACGGGATATCCTGGAAATGAGGGTGAAAATAGTGTTCTGAACGGGTTCGCCGGTAAGTGCTTCAGGTTCTTCGCCAATAGGGCAATGTGGTGGGTGAAAAGGATCACCTTCTTCACTTCTCCATTGATTAAGTAGACTACGAACCCACCCCCAATTCATCCAGAAAAGGTGATGACTAATTGGTTGGCTCATTCCGGTTACGCTGCCATTAGAGCTTGGGGAGTTCAAGGAATCAAGTGAGAAATCCATATTATCTGATCGGAATAAGGGTTTTTGTTATAAGATGAGTGTTGAATATTGAATGATATATTTGTCTTCTTGATATATGTATATATAGCAAAAAGATTTCCGTAATTGACGGAGGAAATTTAGAAAAAGTGTTAGACAAAGTCTATTAAGATAGATATGATAAGATATAATAAGATATGATGTGTCTATACTCCAATAATAGCAGTATGATGTGTCAAGATCATAAAATGATAAGTATGTAATCTGATAATCTTTCGATTAAAGACTTTCAATTCGTAATAGCCTATTCAGGTCTACGGCTTGAGCTATAGGATCCTTTAAATCGATAATCCAAACCCTTCTATTCTAGAGTTTCGTAGACACCATCCGTCAAGAAAATTCAATGATAAAAAAATAACGAGAAATCAAAGATTTAAAAGTAATGAATATGAGTAGTGATGACATTATAATGTCTTTGCGATAACTCAATGACATTTTCCGGTTCACAAACCGATGCATAAAGGCATAAAGCATATAGGTACGTGATATAACAAGGAGGTTATATACGTTTGAGTATAAATAGTAACAAATATAAGAGTTTTAAAAATCATGGATAACATTTCATGTAATACATATGTAATACACAAAACTATGATAGATGACATAGGAATGTCGAGAACGGTGTCGCATTTAAATGTGGTGGCTGAATTGAATAGTACTTAGGAAAGTGAGCAGAGTTCTTAGGTTGGCTCGACATTCTAAGATAAGTAAAGTTTCTAAAGTATAGTGTAGCATTTAACAGTTTAAGGCAACAATTAAAGGCACTATAGTCAAGGAAAGTTGTAGTCCTACATTGCTAAGGTACCTAATTGTATGAGGCACACATAAAATGCAATCCTAGTTCTCTACATCAGCCTGCTCTGATACCAATCTGTCACACCCCCCAAAATGGAACAGGGGTAATTGTGACCAATCATATCATAACACAGTTGTATAAACGAGAACGACTCTATATGAGACTTTTTAAATAAAACCTTTGTTAATAAAACAGCGGATGCAGTAATACATGTTTACATTATTATTAAAACGTAAAATAAATGTTTATGAACTAAAATATAATATGCGATGTGGACTCCATGCAAGCATCAAATCTATCATCACAAAGTTGCAAACAGCTAGCTCAATCATCACCTGAGACAAAACATGCTTAAAGTGTCAACCAAAAAGGTTGAGTGAAATTCACAGGTTTATAAATAATATCCAAAGTTTTAGACCACAAGATTTAGTTTAAAGTTGATTGATATAGAAATATCAATCTAAAAGTGTTGCTGCATTTTGTAATATCGCTACTAAACAAGTTTACCCTATGACACCTTGTACTGTCAGTGTCGTGGAATCATTATTATGTAACCAAAGACCAACGGTCGAATGGTTAGAGACGTTACTCTCAATAGGCCTACTCACAATAATTAAGTTTGCATTTAAACGTAGCAATTGACGATATTACGGTAGGGATTTAGCATGAATCAAAGCATGACAGCATAGTTAACAATTTAGTACTTGTGTCTAAGTGTAAAACAGTTATAAAGCAAGCATGTGTCTCACCCCAAAAGTTGTAAAACAGTTATGAAACAGTAAAAAGTGGGGCTATGAAGTTCACCTTAGTAGCACACGAAAGAATTGAACGGAAGGACGCGACCGAGATCTCAACCTAGAGATAGAACGTATGATCAGACATTGCCTAACAGACAATAGTATATAGTACTATATTGATAGTAATGGTTCACTAAAGAATTTCCATTTTCGGAAGGTTACTATTTATGGAAAGTTTCCACTTATAGTAATTTTCCAATTTTAGAAAGTTCGGGTTAATCTTTAGCAAGATGTTGTACAACTCTACTCAAACTTCGTTGCTATCAAATAAGTCAGGAATGACCAGATGTAACCGGGGGCCCAGGATTCTTGACCAGAATCTAAGTCATGGCATTCAAGATCCACAAGCTTACCCATAAATGGCAACTTAGACACCATTCACTTACGACCGTGAGTAGCGATGAAGTTCACATGAATTATACATTATCTTTGATTAACCTTCACTTTAGGTGTATACACACAACGAATTATTAATGTACTTAATAATTATATATGTGATAATATAACCTAAGTTTTATTTAATATTTAGTTATTATACCTTAATATGTCTTATATATATTAAATATAATTACCTTTAAATAAATACCTAAATTACTTCAAAAATAATAGTGTTTTATTAATCGAACATTATTCAAAAATGTCTAAATAATAAATTAAATATCTAAAAATTACATACATAATTTTTATAGTCTTAGTTAATCATATAGATTAGTAGAAAAATTTAAGAAAATGTTTTTATTATATTTTTGTATTTATTTTTGTTTTTACCCTTAATGTATTCACAAAATAATTTTAATTCTACATAATTACTAAATAAACCCAAATAATTATTTTTATAATTTTTATAAGTTTCTATCAGTCTAATAACCTGTAGAAAAATATATATAAAAATATTTTTTATTATTTTATATTTATTCTTAATTTACCTTCGAATTACATAATAATAGAGTTTAATTATATAATAAATACCAATTCGACCCAAGTAATTATTTTTATAATTTTTTTCAGATCTATATAAGTTTTAAAAACTCAGAAAAAAATTATATATATTTTATTTTTGGTTAAAAGTATTTATTACGAATTTTACATTGTTTTTACGTTAAACACTACATAATTCGTATTTAATTATAAATAATATTCCATAAATTATCAAAATTATTTTTATGCATCATAACACTTATAATACTAATTATAACATATAAACATAATTAATTTCGAATTTTACAAAGAATATACAATAAATATAAATATAAATGACAATATTGAAAAAAAATTAATAAAAATAGAAAGTACCTCAAATTTTCTTCAAGGTTTTGAGAGAATAACTTAAGTTTTTGTGTTTGGCAAGAAAAAATGAATGAGGAGCCATTTATTTATAGGTAAAAAATAGTTGGTGAAAAGAAAAAAAATAATAAAATAAAGGTACCAATTTTGACAAAATAATAAAAACATGTTAAAAATGTTTTTAATAAGTTTTTGTTTTTGAAAATATTTAGTCAAAATTCATGGGCTCATTATTTAATTTATAAAAAAAATCTTATTTCTTTTTATTTTTATTTTTTTATAAGCTAAAAATATATATAATGATTAAAATAACTTATCATTTAATTAATAATTATGTTACATATAGTTTTAAATATAATACGCATTAATATTAACTAAAGTTATTTTATATAATTAGTGTAAACTTTAGTTAACAAAAAGTATCGACTAAAAATAAATATTTGATCAATGTCAAATTTAATTATATATTACGTATGGATAACAACCCTATAGTCAAATTAGTCAATTCAGGCATGGAAATATGAGGGTTGTTATACACTCGAATAGATCCCATCTTCACAACCGGTGAGAAAATCTCATCAAAATCAATACCCTTTTTCTGGCTGAATCCTTTAACGACTAACCTAGCTTTGTACCTTGGTTGTGAAGTAAGCTCATCTGTCTTCACTTTGAATACCCATTTGTTTCTCAAAGCTCTCTTGCCTTTAGGTAACTTCACCAGCTCATAAGTATTGTTCTCATGCAAGGAATTCATCTCATCTTGCATAGCTTCACCCCACTCTTTCTTATGCTCATCGTTCATTGCTTCTGAATAACATTCTGGCTCTCCCCCATCAGTAACTAATACATACTCATCAGCAGAATATCTAACAGAAGGATGACGGTCTCGGGTAGACCGCCTAAGTGGGACAAATGGGGGCACATCTGGTACTGGAATCTCTACCTGCTCCGGAGCATAATTGTAGTGACCCGAACTTTTCCATGTTTATATATATTAATTGAGATTGATATTTACATGATTAAATGTTTCCAACATGTTAAGCAATTAAACTTGTTAAGACTTGATTAATTGAAATATGTTTCATATAGACAATTGACCACCCAAGTTGACTAGCGATTCACGAACGTTAAAACTTGTAAAAACGACATGACGATATATATATGGATATACATATGGTTAATATGAGATTATGATAAGTAAGTATCTCCATAAGTATATTAACAATGAGTTACATACATATAAACAAGACTACTAACTTAAGGATTTCGAAACGAGACATATATGTAACGATTATCGTTGTAACGACATTTAAATGAATATATATCATATTAAGATATATTAATATATCATAATATCATGATAATATAATAATTTAAAATCTAATTTGATATTATAAACATTGGGTTAACAACATTTAACAAGATCGTTAACCTAAAGGTTTCAAAACAACACTTACATGTAACGACTAACGATGACTTAACGACTCAGTTAAAATGTATATACATGTAGTGTTTTAATATGTATTTATACACTTTTGAAAGACTTCAATACACTTATCAAAATACTTCTACTTAACAAAAATGCTTACAATTACATCCTCGTTCAGTTTCATCAACAATTCTACTCGTATGCACCCGTATTTGTACTCGTACAATACACTGCTTTTAGATGTATGTACTATTGGTATATACACTCCAATGATCAGCTCTTAGCAGCCCATGTGAGTCACATAACACATGTGGGAACCATCATTTGGCAACTAGCATGAAATATCTCATAAAATTACAAAAATATGAGTAATCATTCATGACTTATTTACATGAAAACAAAATTACATATCCTTTATATCTAATCCATACACCAACGACCAAAAACACCTACAAATACTTTCATTCTTCAATTTTCATCATCTAATTAATCTCTCTCAAGTTCTATCTTCAAGTTCTAAGTGTTCTTCATATATTCTACAAGTTCTAGTTACATAAAATCAAGAATACTTTCAAGTTTGCTAGCTCACTTCCAATCTTGTAAGGTGATCATCCAACCTCAAGAAATCTTTATTTCTTACAGTAGGTTATCATTCTAATACAAGGTAATAATCATATTCAAACTTTGGTTCAATTTCTATAACTATAACAATCTTATTTCAAGTGATGATCTTACTTGAACTTGTTTTCGTGTCATGATTCTGCTTCAAGAACTTCGAGCCATCCAAGGATCCGTTGAAGCTAGATCTATTTTTCTCTTTTCCAGTAGGTTTATCCAAGGAACTTAAGGTAGTAATGATGTTCATAACATCATTCAATTCATACATATAAAGCTATCTTATTCGAAGGTTTAAACTTGTAATCACTAGAACATAGTTTAGTTAATTCTAAACTTGTTCGCAAACAAAAGTTAATCCTTCTAACTTGACTTTTAAAATCAACTAAACACATGTTCTATATCTATATGATGTGCTAACTTAATGATTTAAAACCTGGAAACACGAAAAACACCGTAAAACCGGATTTACGCCGTCGTAGTAACACCGCGGGCTGTTTTGGGTTAGTTAATTAAAAACTATGATAAACTTTGATTTAAAAGTTGTTATTCTGAGAAAATGATTTTTATTATGAACATGAAACTATATCCAAAAATTATGGTTAAACTCAAAGTGGAAGTATGTTTTCTAAAATGGTCATCTAGACGTCGTTCTTTCGACTGAAATGACTACCTTTACAAAAACGACTTGTAACTTATTTTTCCGACTATAAACCTATACTTTTCTGTTTAGATTCATAAAATAGAGTTCAATATGAAACCATAGCAATTTGATTCACTCAAAACGGATTTAAAACGAAGAAGTTATGGGTAAAACAAGATTGGATAATTTTTCTCATTTTAGCTACGTGAAAATTGGTAACAAATCTATTCCAACCATAACTTAATCAACTTGTATTGTATATTATGTAATCTTGAGATACCATAGACACGTATACAATGTTTCGACCTATCATGTCGACACATCTATATATATTTCGGAACAACCATAGACACTCTATATGTGAATGTTGGAGTTAGCTATACAGGGTTGAGGTTGATTCCAAAATATATATAGTTTGAGTTGTGATCAATACTGAGATACGTATACACTGGGTCGTTGATTGATTCAAGATAATATTTATCGATTTATTTCTGTACATCTAACTGTGGACAACTAGTTGTAGGTTACTAACGAGGACAGCTGACTTAATAAACTTAAAACATCAAAATATATTAAAAGTGTTGTAAATATATTTTGAACATACTTTGATATATATGTATATATTGTTATAGGTTCGTGAATCAACCAGTGGCCAAGTCCTACTTCCCGACGAAGTAAAAATCTGTGAAAGTGAGTTATAGTCCCACTTTTAAAATCTAATATTTTTGGGATGAGAATACATGCAGGTTTTATAAATGATTTACAAAATAGACACAAGTACGTGAAACTACATTCTATGGTTGAATTATCAAAATCGAATATGCCCCTTTTTATTAAGTCTGGTAATCTAAGAATTAGGGAACAGACACCCTAATTGACGCGAATCCTAAAGATAGATCTATTGGGCCTAACAAACCCCATCCAAAGTACCGGATGCTTTAGTACTTCGAAATTTATATCATATCCGAAGAGTGTCCCGGAATGATGGGGATATTCTTATATATGCATCTTGTTAATGTCGGTTACCAGGTGTTCACCATATGAATGATTTTTATCTCTATGTATGGGATGTGTATTGAAATATGAAATCTTGTGGTCTATTATTATGATTTGATATATATAGGTTAAACCTATAACTCACCAACATTTTTGTTGACGTTTTAAGCATGTTTATTCTCAGGTGATTATTAAGAGCTTCCGCTGTCGCATACTTAAATAAGGATGAGATTTGGAGTCCATGCTTGTATGATATTGTGTAAAAACTGCATTCAAGAAACTTATTTTGTTGTAACATATTTGTATTGTAAACCATTATGTAATGGTCGTGTGTAAACAGGATATTTTAGATTATCATTATTTGATAATCTACGTAAAGCTTTTTAAACCTTTATTGATGAAATAAAGGTTATGGTTTATTTTAAAATGAATGCAGTCTTTGAAAAACGTCTCATATAGAGGTCAAAACCTCGCAACGAAATCAATTAATATGGAACGTTTTTAATCAATAAGAACGGGACATTTCAGTTGGTATCAGAGCGTTGGTCTTAGAGAACCAGAATTTTGCATTAGTGTGTCTTATCGAGTTTGTTAGGATGCATTAGTGAGTCTGGACTTCGACCGTGTTTACTTGAAAAATGATTGCTTAACAAATTTTGTTGGAAACTATATATTTTTAACATGTGAATATTATGTGATATATTAATCTCTTAACGCGTTTGATATTATGTGATAGATGTCCGTGATAGATGTCTACCTCTAGAACAAGTCCCATTGACTCACCTAATAATAATGAAGAGTCAAATGTAAATTGGAATGATTCGTGGACTGATTCACAAGTTCCCGAAGAGGAACCGGAAGAAGAGTCGGAACCAGAAGAAGAATCGGAACCGGAAGAAGAATCGAAACCGGATGAAGAAATAGAACCGGTGGAGGAAATAATAAAACGGTTAAGTAAAAGAAAATCCTCAACCAACCGACCAAGGTTAATTATGGTCAATGGTGTTTCCGCTAAGGAAGCAAAATATTGGGAGGATTACCAATTCTCCGATGAATCAGATTCTGACGAGAATTCCGATGATGTTATAGAAATTACCCCAACTGAATTTAAAAAGGCAAAAGAAAATAATAAGGGAAAGGGCATAAAAATAGAGAAATCTAATTCCAACCCCGATGAACTTTATATGTATCGTCAACCCCCGAAGTCCTTAAGTTGTAACAATGACCCGGGAACCTCTAAACCACCAGGTTTTTCTAAACCAATGTGGACAACGACGGCTCGTATTAGGGGAACATCATATATCCCTAGAAACTTGGCAAAACGAACCAAAACCGAAGAAGAAGAAACGAGCGAGTCGGAATAAGATAGTTGTATTCGTGTGGTGTAATATATGTAATATAGTGTGCTTATGCTTTATGATATATGTAAAAATTGCTTGTATTAATAAGTATTTTTTTATGAATCTAACTCTTGTCTATTTTACAGTTTAAAAACACAAAATGGATAGACAACCCAATATTTTAAGAGACCTACCCGGAGACATGATTGATGAAATCTTGTCTAGAGTCGGTCAGAATTCCTCGGCACAACTATTTAAGGCGAGATCAGTTTGTAAGACATTCGAAGAACGTTCCAAGAATGTCTTGGTTTATAAGAGACTTTCGTTTGAAAGATGGGGGATATCACATTGGGAAACCCATAAGTTACGATGTGTTTACTTTGACGCATATATTGCGGGGAACCCAAAAGCTATTTTACGCAACGGGTTAAGAAATTATTTTGACTCAATATATCCGAATATTGGACTTCGTGATTTAGAAAAAGCGGCTAACATGCAACATAAAGAAGCATGTTATGCTTACGGATTAGTAATGTTCGCTTCTCACCAAAGCGAGAACAAGAACATCGGGCTACAACTATTAAACAAAACGTTTCCACAAGTGACGGAGTCGGTAATTAGGGTAAGAAATGAGGTTTTTAGATTGTTACGGGACTGTTGGACATTACGTAACCCTCGTCCCTTTGACGACGTTACAACACGCTGTCTTATCAACGGCCATAATGGTTATGTTCCACAAGACCAAGGATGAGAAGTAATCCTAGTAAAACCAGAATGCATGACTTGTTTCTGGACGTATGAATTACGTGTCTTTATTGCCTTTGCTGAACGACTTGTGTACTAGCTAGAATTATCTTCACAACCATCTTGTATCAAATTTATTGTGTGCTATATTTCATGCTATATGTAAAATAAGCGGTATTGTAAGTTTGTAAAATATTGTGAAAAAGTTTGAACGCGAAATATTATTATAATCAGTTTTTCATATAGAATTGTAGTAGTTGAATTGTATATTAGCTACTAAGTATGAACTTAACGGGTAGGTACTACCCGAATTTAAACTTATAAAACGCTAATATGAAGAAAAAGCTTTTATAAATGAGTTCATATTATGCTACGAAATACTATTAACTACTCTTAATATTCTGTATGATTAACTTGTTCCATTTGACTATTTTGAAGGAAATGGCACCGACTACTCGACACACCGTGAATATGAATGAAGAGGAATTCCGTACTTTTCTAGCTTCAAACATAGCTGCAGTACAGGCTGCGCTACATACCAACAATAACCTTGGATCTAGCAGTACAGGAAATCGTGTAGGATGCACCTACAAAGAATTCACTGCCTGCAAACCTTTGGAATTTGATGGAACCGAAGGACCGATCGGATTGAAACGGTGGACCGAGAAGGTCGAATCGGTGTTTGCCATAAGTAAGTGTACTGAAGAGGACAAAGTGAAGTACGCTACGCATACCTTCACAGGTTCTGCGTTAACATGGTGGAATACCTATCTAGAGCAAGTGGGATAAGACGATGCGTACGCACTACCGTGGTCAGCATTTAAGCACTTGATGAACGAGAAGTACCGTCCCAGAACCGAGGTCAATAAGCTCAAGACAGAACTTAGAGGGTTACGAACCCAAGGATTTGATATTACCACGTACGAAAGACGATTCACAGAATTGTGCCTATTGTGTCCGGGAGCATTCGAAGATGAGGAAGAGAAGATCGACGAGTTTGTGAAAGGATTGCCGGAAAGAATCCAAGAAGATATAAGTTCACACGAGCCCGCCTCCATACAACAGGCATGTAGAATGGCTCACAAACTAGTGAACCAGATTGAAGAAAGAATTAAAGAACAGACTGCTGAAGAGGCCAATGTGAAGCAAGTCAAAAGAAAGTGGGAGGAAAACGGTGATAAGAATCACCAATACAACAACAACAGCAATCGCAACAATTATCCCAACAATCGCAACATCAATCGCAACTACAACAAACGGCCCAACAACAACAACAACAACAACAACAACAACAACAACAACAACAACAACAACAGCAACTACAACAATCATCTCAACAACAATAATAACCGCAACAACAACAACAATCAGAAGCAGCTATGCCAAAGGTGTGAAAAGTATCACTCGGGGTTCAGCACCAAATTTTGCAACAAGTGTAAAAGAAATGGTCATAGCGCGGCGAAGTGTGAGGTCTACGGACCAGGGGTTAATAGAACGAAAGGAACAAATGGTGTCGGAACGAGTAATGGCAGAGCAAGTAGTGTCGGAGCAAGTTATGCCAATGTAGTTTATTATAAATGTGGAAAACCGGGCCACATTATTAGAAATTGCCCGAACCAGGAGAACACGAATGGACAAGGCCGCGGAAGAGTTTTCAATATTAATGCGGCAGAGGCACAAGAAGACCCGGAGCTTGTTACGGGTACGTTTCTTATTGACAATAAATCTGCTTACGTTTTATTTGATTCGGGTGCGGATAGAAGCTATATGAGTAGAGATTTTTGTGCTAAATTAAGTTGTCCATTGACGCCTTTGGATAGTAAATTTTTACTCGAATTAGCAAATGGTAAATTAATTTCAGCAGATAATATATGTCGGAATCGAGAAATTAAACTGGTTAGCGAAACATTTAAGATTGATTTGATACCAGTAGAGTTAGGGAGTTTTGATGTGATAATCGGTATGGACTGGTTGAAAGAAGTGAAAGCAGAGATCGTTTGTTACAAAAATGCAATTCGCATTATACGAGAAAAAGGAAAACCTTTAATGGTGTACGGAGAAAAGGGCAACACGAAGCTACATCTTATTAGTAATTTGAAGGCACAAAAACTAATAAGAAAAGGTTGCTATGCTGTTCTAGCACACGTCGAGAAAGTACAAACTGAAGAAAAGAGCATCAATGATGTTCCCATTGCAAAAGAATTTCCTGATGTATTTCCGAAAGAATTACCGGGATTACCCCCACATCGATCCGTTGAATTTCAAATAGATATTGTACCAGGAGCTGCACCAATAGCTCGTGCTCCTTACAGACTCGCACCCAGCGAGATGAAAGAACTGCAAAGCCAATTACAAGAACTTTTAGAGCGTGGTTTCATTCGACCAAGCACATCACCGTGGGGAGCTCCTGTTTTGTTTGTCAAGAAGAAAGATGGTACATTCAGGTTGTGTATCGACTACCGAGAGTTGAACAAACTTACCATCAAGAACCGCTACCCACTACCGAGAATCGACGACTTATTTGATCAACTACAAGGCTCGTCTGTTTATTCAAAGATTGACTTACGTCCCGGGTATCATCAAATACGGGTGAAAGACGAAGATATTCCAAAGACTACTTTCAGAACACGTTACGGTCATTACGAGTTTATGGTCATGCCGTTTGGTTTAACTAATGCACCAGCTGTGTTCATGGACCTTATGAACCGAGTGTGTGGACCATACCTTGACAAGTTTGTCATTGTTTTCATTGATGACATACTTATTTACTCAAAGAATGACCAAGAACACGGTGAACATTTGAGAAAGGTGTGAGAAGTATTGAGGAAGGAAAAACTGTACGCTAAGTTTTTAAAGTGTGCATTTTGGTTAGAAGAAGTTCAATTCCTCGGTCACATAGTGAACAAAGAAGGTATTAAGGTAGATCCGGCAAAGATAGAAACTGTTGAAAAGTGGGAAACCCCGAAAACTCCGAAACACATACGCCAGTTTTTAGGACTAGCTGGTTACTACAGAAGGTTCATCCAAGACTTTTCCAGAATAGCAAAACCCTTGACTGCATTAACGCATAAAGGGAAGAAATTTGAATGGAATGATGAACAAGAGAAAGCGTTTCAGTTATTGAAGAAAAAGCTAACTACGGCACCTATATTGTCATTGCCTGAAGGGAATGATGATTTTGTGATTTATTGTGATGCATCAAAGCAAGGTCTCGGTTGTGTATTAATGCAACGAACGAAGGTGATTGCTTATGCGTCTCGATAATTAAAGATTCACGAACAAAATTATACGACGCATGATTTGGAATTAGGAGCGGTTGTTTTTGCATTAAAGACTTGGAGGCACTACTTATATGGGGTCAAAAGTATTATATATACCGACCACAAAAGTCTTCAACACATATTTAATCAGAAACAACTGAATATGAGGCAGCGTAGGTGGATTGAATTGTTGAATGATTACGACTTTGAGATTCGTTACCACCCGGGGAAGGCAAATGTGGTAGCCGATGCCTTGAGCAGGAAGGACAGAGAACCCATTCGAGTAAAATCTATGAATATAATGATTCATAATAACCTTACTACTCAAATAAAGGAGGCGCAACAAGGAGTTTTAAAAGAGGGAAATTTAAAGGATGAAATACCCAAAGGATCGGAGAAACATCTTAATATTCGGGAAGACGGAACCCGGTATAGGGCTGAAAGGATTTGGGTACCAAAATTTGGAGATATGAGAGAAATGGTACTTAGAGAAGCTCATAAAACCAGATACTCAATACATCCTGGAACGGGGAAGATGTACAAGGATCTCAAGAAACATTTTTGGTGGCCGGGTATGAAAGCCGATGTTGCTAAATACGTAGGAGAATGTTTGACGTGTTCTAAGGTCAAAGCTGAGCATCAGAAACCATCAGGTCTACTTCAACAACCCGAAATCCCGGAATGGAAATGGGAAAACATTACCATGGATTTCATCACTAAATTACCAAGGACTGTAAGTGGTTTTGATACTATTTGGGTAATAGTTGATCGTCTCACCAAATCAGCACACTTCCTGCCAATAAGAGAAGATGACAAGATGGAGAAGTTAGCACGACTGTATTTGAAGGAAGTCATCTCCAGACATGGAATACCAATCTCTATTATCTCTGATAGGGATGGCAGATTTATTTCAAGATTCTGGCAGACATTACAGCAAGCATTAGGAACTCGTCTAGACATGAGTACTGCCTATCATCCACAAACTGATGGGCAGAGCGAAAGGACGATACAAACGCTTGAAGACATGCTACGAGCATGTGTTATTGATTTCGGAAACAGTTGGGATCGACATCTACCGTTAGCAGAATTTTCCTACAACAACAGCTACCATTCAAGCATTGAGATGGCGCCGTTTGAAGCACTTTATGGTAGAAAGTGCAGGTCTCCGATTTGTTGGAGTGAAGTGGGGGATAGACAGATTACGGGTCCGGAGATTATACAAGAAACTACCGAGAAGATCA
The DNA here is from genome assembly GCF_046630445.1 of Rutidosis leptorrhynchoides. NCBI lineage: Eukaryota > Viridiplantae > Streptophyta > Magnoliopsida > Asterales > Asteraceae > Rutidosis > Rutidosis leptorrhynchoides. Next base: position 95,457,304 of record NC_092334.1, on the reverse strand, counting down.
TTCAAATTCAACAACGGTTGAAAATCGCCCAAAGTCGACAAAAGAGCTACGCTGACATTAAAAGAAAAGATATAGAATTTGAAATTGGAGAGATGGTCATGCTTAAAGTTGCACCTTGGAAAGGCGTTGTTCGATTTGGTAAACGAGGGAAATTAAATCCAAGGTATATTGGACCATTCAAGATTATTGATCGTGTCGGACCAGTAGCTTACCGACTTGAGTTACCTCAACAACTCGCGGCTGTACATAACACTTTCTACGTCTCGAATTTGAAGAAATGTTTTGCTAAAGAAGATCTCACTATTCCATTAGATGAAATCCAAATCAACGAAAAACTCCAATTCATCGAAGAACCCGTCGAAATAATGGATCGTGAGGTTAAAAGACTTAAGCAAAACAAGATACCAATTGTTAAGGTTCGATGGAATGCTCGTAGAGGACCCGAGTTCACCTGGGAGCGTGAAGATCAGATGAAGAAGAAATACCCGCATCTATTTCCAGAAGATTCGTCAACACCTTCAACAGCTTAAAATTTCGGGACGAAATTTATTTAACGGGTAGGTACTGTAGTGACCCGAACTTTTCCATGTTTATATATATTAATTGAGATTGATATTTACATGATTAAATGTTTCTAACATGTTAAGCAATTAAACTTGTTAAGACTTGATTAATTGAAATATGTTTCATATAGACAATTGACCACCCAAGTTGACCAGCGATTCACGAACGTTAAAACTTGTAAAAACGACATGACGATATATATATGGATATACATATGGTTAACATGAGATTATGATAAGTAAGTATCTCCATAAGTATATTAACAATGAGTTACATACATATAAACAAGACTACTAACTTAAGGATTTCGAAACGAGACATATATGTAACGATTATCGTTGTAACGACATTTAAATGAATATATATCATATTAAGATATATTAATATATCATAATATCATGATAATATAATAATTTAAAATCTAATTTGATATTATAAACATTGGGTTAACAACATTTAACAAGATCGTTAACCTAAAGGTTTCAAAACAACACTTACATGTAACGACTAACGATGACTTAACGACTCAGTTAAAATGTATATACATGTAGTGTTTTAATATGTATTTATACACTTTTGAAAGACTTCAATACACTTATCAAAATACTTCTACTTAACAAAAATGCTTACAATTACATCCTCGTTCAGTTTCATCAACAATTCTACTCGTATGCACCCGTATTCGTACTCGTACAATACACTGCTTTTAGATGTATGTACTATTGGTATATAGACTCCAATGATCAGCTCTTAGCAGCCCATGTGAGTCACCTAACACATGTAGGAACCATCATTTGGCAACTAGCATGAAATATCTCATAAAATTACAAAAATATGAGTAATCATTCATGACTTATTTACATGAAAACAAAATTACATATCCTTTATATCTAATCCATACACCAACGACCAAAAACACCTACAAACACTTTCATTCTTCAATTTTCATCATCTAATTAATCTCTCTCAAGTTCTATCTTCAAGTTCTAAGTGTTCTTCATATATTCTACAAGTTCTAGTTACATAAAATCAAGAATACTTTCAAGTTTGCTAGCTCACTTCCAATCTTGTAAGGTGATCATCCAACCTCAAGAAATCTTTATTTCTTACAGTAGGTTATCATTCTAATACAAGGTAATAATCATATTCAAACTTTGGTTCAATTTCTATAACTATAACAATCTTATTTCAAGTGATGATCTTACTTGAACTTGTTTTCGTGTCATGATTCTACTTCAAGAACTTCGAGCCATCCAAGGATCCGTTGAAGCTAGATACATTTTTCTCTTTTCTAGTAGGTTTATCCAAGGAACTTAAGGTAGTAATGATGTTCATAACATCATTCAATTCATACATATAAAGCTATCTTATTCGAAGGTTTAAACTTGTAATCACTAGAACATAGTTTAGTTAATTCTAAACTTGTTCGAAAACAAAAGTTAATCCTTCTAACTTGACTTTTAAAATCAACTAAACACATGTTCTATATCTATATGATGTGCTAACTTAATGATTTAAAACCTGGAAACACGAAAAACACCGTAAAACCGGATTTACGCCGTCGTAGTAACACCGCGGGCTGTTTTGGGTTAGTTAATTAAAAACTATGATAAACTTTGATTTAAAAGTTGTTATTCTGAGAAAATGATTTTTATTATGAACATGAAACTATATCCAAAAATTATGGTTAAACTCAAAGTGGAAGTATGTTTTCTAAAATGGTCATCTAGACGTCGTTCTTTCGACTGAAATGACTACCTTTACAAAAATGACTTGTAACTTATTTTTCCGACTATAAACCTATACTTTTCTGTTTAGATTCATAAAATAGAGTTCAATATGAAACCATAGCAATTTGATTCACTCAAAACGGATTTAAAACGAAGAAGTTATGGGTAAAACAAGATTGGATAATTTTTCTCATTTTAGCTACGTGAAAATTGGTAACAAATCTATTCCAACCATAACTTAATCAACTTGTATTGTATATTATGTAATCTTGAGATACCATAGACACGTATACAATGTTTCGACCTATCATGTCGACACATCTATATATATTTCGGAACAACCATAGACACTCTATATGTGAATGTTGGAGTTAGCTATACAGGGTTGAGGTTGATTCCAAAATATATATAGTTTGAGTTGTGATCAATACTGAGATACGTATACACTGGGTCGTGGATTGATTCAAGATAATATTTATCGATTTATTTATGTACATCTAACTGTGGACAACTAGTTGTAGGTTACTAACGAGGACAGCTGACTTAATAAACTTAAAACATCAAAATATATTAAAAGTGTTGTAAATATATTTTGAACATACTTTGATATATATGTATATATTGTTATAGGTTCGTGAATCAACCAGTGGCCAAGTCCTACTTCCCGACGAAGTAAAAATCTGTAAAAGTGAGTTATAGTCCCACTTTTAAAATCTAATATTTTTGGGATGAGAATACATGCAGGTTTTATAAATGATTTACAAAATAGACACAAGTACGTGAAACTACATTCTATGGTTGAATTATCAAAATCGAATATGCCCCTTTTTATTAAGTCTGGTAATCTAAGAATTAGGGAACAGACACCCTAATTGACGCGAATCCTAAAGATAGATCTATTGGGCCTAACAAACCCCATCCAAAGTACCGGATGCTTTAGTACTTCGAAATTTATATCATATCCGAAGGGTGTCCCGGAATGATGGGGATATTCTTATATATGCATCTTGTTAATGTCGGTTACCAGGTGTTCACCATATGAATGATTTTTATCTCTATGTATGGGATGTGTATTGAAATATGAAATCTTGTGGTCTATTATTATGATTTGATATATATAGGTTAAACCTATAACTCACCAACATTTTTGTTGACGTTTTAAGCATGTTTATTCTCAGGTTATTACTAAGAGCTTCCGCTGTCGCATACTTAAATAAGGACGAGATTTGGAGTCCATGCTTGTATGATATTGTGTAAAAACTGCATTCAAGAAACTTATTTTGTTGTAACATATTTGTATTGTAAACCATTATGTAATGGTCGTGTGTAAACAGGATATTTTAGATTATCATTATTTGATAATCTACGTAAAGCTTTTTAAACCTTTATTGATGAAATAAAGGTTATGGTTTATTTTAAAATGAATGCAGTCTTTGAAAAACGTCTCATATAGAGGTCAAAACCTCGCAACGAAATCAATTAATATGGAACGTTTTTAATCAATAAGAACGGGACATTTCAATAATCATCATCAGTACCATGTTCATCATTATGAACATCATCTCCAACATGTTGTGGAGTAACTGGATCCAAATCAACAAGATCAGTACTAGGTTGAGGAACTGAATCTGTCTTATCAACATCTTTTAACATCTGATCTTCTGTAAATACAACATCTCGGCTTCGTACGAGTTTCTTCTGAACTGGATCATATAACCTGTACCCAAAATCATCTTCACCATAGCCGAGGAATACACATGGCTTAGTCTTCATATCAAGCTTTGACCTCTCATCTTTGGGAACATGAACAAAAGCTTTACATCCAAAAACTCGTAAATGACGGTAAGAAACATCTTTGCCGCTCCAAACCCTGTTAGGAACATCAAAATGCAAAGGAACACAAGGGGTTAGATTAATAATATGAACTGCCGTATTTAAAGCCTCACCCCAAAAGGAATCGGACAACCCTGCATGTGAAAGCAAACATCTAACTCTCTCAACCAAAGTTCTGTTCATCCTCTCTGCTAAGCCATTCAACTGAGGTGTCTTTGGTGGAGTCTTTTGATGCCGAATACCATTCTCCTTACAATAAGCATCAAATCTGCCAATGTATTCACCGCCATTATCAGTCCGAATACACTTGAGTTTCTTCCCCGTTTGCCTTTCAACTAGTGTATGAAATTCCTTAAACTTTTCAAATACTTGATCCTTTGACTTTAAGGTATAAACCCACACCTTTCTGGAATGATCATCGATGAATGTAACAAAGTAGGAACATCCACCAAGTGTCCTAGTCTTCATAGGCCCACAAACATCCGAATGAACTAGATCAAGTATGTTCTCCATTCGAAAAGGAGAATGACTCTTAAACGCAACTCTGGTCTGTTTCCCTGCCAAACAGTGAGAACACTTACTCAAATCAATACCACTAACACCCGACAACACATTCTTCTTGAACAAGATAGACATCCCCTTTTCACTCATGTGGCCAAGTCTTTTATGCCACAACTCAGTAGAATCAACATTGTCCACTGCGTTAACAATGTTCTGGATGATCTTCGGACGCGTGATGTATAATCTTGAGTCTTTCTTGCCTCTTCCCACTATCATAGAACCAAGAGTTAGTTTCCAAATACCATTACCAAAACCGTTATAATAACCATCATCATCAAGAATGCCTGTTGAAATAACATTAAGTCTCATATCCGGAACACGTTTTACATTATGCAAAACTAACTCCATTCCCGTGTCAAATTTCAAACAAACATCTCCAATACCAACGATCTTTGATAACCCGGCATTACCCATCCTAGCAAATCCATAGTCATCTGGAGTGTAAGATGAGAAGTGATCTCTACAAATTGCAACATGACATGTAGCCCCACTATCAACAATCCAACTCGTGTCATCATGAGTAAGATTGATCATATCATAATCAATACAAACAAAGAACTCATCTGTGATAGCGTTAACTTCAACCTTATCATCATCACCACCATCACTTTTCTTTTGTTTATTCTTGTCATATGCCTTTTTCTTCTCATTCTTCAACTTTGGACAATACCACTTTGTGTGCCCCTTTTCATGACAATTATAACACTCAACGTTAGCAAATTTGCCTTTGCGTGAGCTGCTACGATGATTGCCTCTTTTACCCTGACCTCTACTATCACTTCTCCCCCGCGTTTCTGTGACCAAGATATCTGACTGTGAAGAGGAACCTTGTGACTTTCTTCTCATCTCTTCATTCAAAATACTACCCTTAGCCAATTCCATGGTGATAGTACCATTCGGTGCAGAGTTGGACAAAGATGTCCTAAAAGTCTCCCAAGAGTCCGGTAATGTACCAAGTAACCAGAGACCCTGAATCTCATCCTCAAACTTGATACCCATACCTGCAAGCTGATTTATAATACCCTGGTATGCATTTAGGTGATCTGTAATAGGAGTCCCATCATGATACTTCAAAGCCATCATCTGCTTAATTAAGAACAACTTGTTATTCCCAGTCTTTCGTTCATATAACTGCTCAAGCTTTTTCCATAAGGCTTTAGCATCAGTCTCCCCAGTAATATGATTCACAACATTATCATAAACCCACTGCCGAATATACTCACATACTTGTCTATGCAAAATTTTTCATTGAGCATCAGATTTTTCCTCAGGTTTATCCTCAGTAAAAACAGGCAAATAATAATCTTTCACATAAAGAAGATCCTCCATTTTACCTTTCCAAACATGATAATTTGAACCATTTAAACTAATCATTTTACTTGCATTAGCTTCCATCTTTCACACAAGTCAAATCAAATAACCTAGCTCTGGATACCAATTTGATGGGAAAATGGTCACAACGGGCAATCTACAAAACGGAAACAAACATCCGTTTGACAAGCATTTCCCGACCCATATGAACCTGTGAGAAAACTAACAAATAAGGTATACCACAATCACCACAAATCAGCCCCAATTCTGTCCTAAATCAGCAAATACAAAATAATTGAGCACACACAATACACACGAGACTTTTTACGTGGAAAACCTCTCAAAATCGAGAGTAAAAACCACGGGACTCGTAAGCCACTTAATGTTCCACTATCATCAACAAGAGAGCAATACAATAATCCTTCTCTAGCTCAACTAGAGGTATACAACATCATCATACTCTTGAACAACAATAATCAACAAGTATATGAAGAAATTAAAGACAAAAGATGAACAACACTACCCCAAAAACTGCTACTGTTCCAGCAGCGAAAATACGAGCTACAGACCTTTTTAGACGAATTCAACGGTTGAAAACCTTGGCACCGATGTCAAGAAGACACAGTCCAAAATTGGAGAAGATTCAACGGTCGGATCTCCGGGGATCGTCTCTTTTCTGAGCTGCTGTACATAAAAACGGGAATTTGAGGTTTCTCTCTTTTTCTTGATTACTTTTTGATCTCTCTCCCTCTTGATAGATCAAAGAACAGCTGCACACAACTGATTCAAATAATGCACCCAGATGTTGACCAAGTCAAACTTCATCTTGGGCCTATTTTGTTGGGCTTGGGCCTTTCACATTAATTGGAAACCAATAACCCAACAATATTGACGTTTTGAGGACCAAGATATGACATTAGCTTGAAGAAAGACAATGTAAGCGAAAGTGAAACGGCAAGTCTCAGGACAAACCAAATATGCACTAGGCAATGTCATGGTTGTTTCATTTAAATGAAGGGAGAAAAACAATGCTGACTAGTGGCGATTTAGACACGTGATGAGGATGATGACGGCAGCGGGGACGCCGATGACGACGACGTGATCTAATCATCAATGCCAAACAAGTAATGGGCATGATGATTTACAAGCTCTTTTTGTAGTTTCTTGATTTTCTAATTCTTGGTCTTAATTTTTTTTTTTTTTCCTTTTTTTTTTTTTTTTTTGAAAAGCAACAATTTTATTACTCAAATATTACATCAAGAGCCTTGGAGTAAAAGGCTGGGACAGGTACATTACATGAAGAAACAACCACGAAACGAAGGGAATCTAAAACAATGTACGAAACGAAACTAAAAAACTAGCGAACCGTCAAGAAGCACTTGTAACACTTGAGAGCCCGACCAGCGCCTAACCATGATCATCGATAGACGATGGGTTAGAGATCCATTGTAGCCAGTCAATGGTGCGATTTTTTAGGCGATTTGCAACCCATTCAAAACTCCGCAACTGAATCTTTTGTAAAGCGAAAGGACCCGACCAATACATGTTACGAAAATTTTTATTATTCCTATTCTGCCAAATTCTTGGTCTTAATAATAACATTGTTTTTGGGTGGAGGTCAAGTATTGCGAAAAGACCACAAACATATTCTACTTCAGTTAAAAAAGTAGATAAACTAAGTTATATTTCAAGAAACTCGATCAAAAGAAACTATCAAAGTTATTGCTTTTGAAGGAAACAAGTATAAAGTATGTAAGTCAGATTCAAATGGATAATATTATTGGCCCAAGACCTCCACTAACCTATCGATAAATGCTAGTACTACCTTTGGTAGTTGCTAGTACTAAACCTTATGAAGTCTTGTAGTGGGATTGCACATCACTTACCTATGTGGTCAATAGAATTTATGGTTTAAGTCAGTCAACGGGTGGGACTATAATTACTACTATTAGAGACTTAGACGTTTTCTTTTAGGAAATGTCATGCTTGTTTCATTCAAACAGAGGAAGAGAAACATCAATACACACTATTTGCACTTATTTAGAAACTGCATACAAGCTCCTTTCGTATTTCTTTCTTGATTCTAATTTATTTTCAATTTTTATGTGGTAATTTTTTCGAACGGCGAAATCGACATTACCCAAAGGGGACTTAACCACCTTCGCGATCATATGCCACTCTCACACACATTAGGGGTCCAACGGGATACTCCCTGACTGTTTTCAACTCATCCCGGTCACCACTAAATATTCATCCTAGACATGATTCGAACCTGAGACCTCTTGAATGGAACTCAGAGCCCCAACCACTCAGCTATCTTGTGATGATGAATACATGATATCATTTTGGACACGATTCTCATATTAATGACCAAGTCTTCTTTAAATAAAGATGTGGGCCTTCAATTAATTGCTTTGACCAGAACTTTGGATGCAAGTATCAAGTATATATGCAACTTCTTCGAATTTTCAAGATACAATTATGACTTGTTATAAGATTGAGATGTTTATCTATCTTCTTCACATTTCATAAAAATCATAGAATTAGATTAGCCAATCACTTTGTGAAAATTCTAACTTTTGAACATGGTGTTTCTTCCATCAAAAGGTTGTTACGATATTGTAGACCCTTTATCTCAAGCAGTATTAGCAGGCGATGGATATCCACTCACAATCGATAACGTGAATTCCTTGCTTAATTATTGTGACCAGTCAAGTTCATGGGAAGTTGAGAACAAGCACACTAAACCTATGGTGTGGATTGGCATTTACATTGCAGTAGCATCAATCGTCTGCATTATTGCAATGGGAGCTGATTTGCTACATGGTTTCAAAAATAAAAAAATGTGGTTTCCATCTAAATATTTTACACTTAATGCTGCTTCACTCATATTGATAACTGTCGCTATGAAATTGCCTGTGGATCTGAGTGGTTTGATGCCTGGTAACTTTGACCAAGCAACCAAGTTAGGAAGTATGGCCTTCTTGTGCATAATGATGGCTAACTTAATGCCTTCTTTGGCATCTATGGACAACGAGACACTTCTTGCAAATGTCATAGGTTTGGCTATTCTCGTTATCACTATTGTTGTGAATATTTGCATTGAGATTAGTACCGGTGTTATACATAAGTCTCTGGATAATTATTCAAGAACTAAGTATAGCCTTAATCTGAATTATAAGATATTGGCATACATTTACGTGGCTATGCTACTCTGGTTATTAATAATCATAATTTCTTCGGCTATAACAATTTCTTCCTCTAAAGAAATTTTAGAATTCAAATATCAAGCTGCAGGAAAAAGAGCTCTAGACGATCATGATAACTTAACGTTTATGGTTGAAAAACTTAGGCAATATATTAGAAGATATTGGGTTATGGCAGAAAGTGGTAGCCCTCAATTTGTTATGGCAACTAACCAGTTATCATCTACTTCTGGCATAATTTGTGTAATTGTTCTAGTCATGGATCTATATATGACACTAGGGTTGAGAAGTCATTCATACGTGGCTTATCATGGTCTAATAGATTTGTTTGTGCCAAAACCTAAGTGGGGGTCGGATTATAAATGGTCAGTGTGTTTTATCATAATAACACAACTATTAGGGATTGTAGTTGGTAGTGTTGCGCCGATATTTCGGTGTTTTACAGTTTTGAACTTCAATTTGTTCACAAAAGAGAATAAGAACCATTTCATGGTCTTCAAAGTAGAGATGTATTGGATACAGAAGTTGTGTGATTGGAAAGAAAGTCATGTTACTTTTCTATCGGGTGGTTCTTGGTCTTGGTATATAACTCTTGTCCGCAATTTGAAAAATCGCTTTTTAGAACTTTGCATTCGTATTCAGAAAGTTATTGTTGTATCAAGCAAAATGATTGGGCTTATTCCAATAGTCCTTTCGATTTTAGTCATGTATTGTTCATATAGTTGGAAGACGTTAGTGACAATCATAATGCAGCTACCTATTGTCCCAGAAGATGATGATGTAAACAAAGTCCTTCGTGATTATGTATTACAACTTGATAATGAGACGGAGCTTGGAGATAAGACGTTGAAACGCATTTCAAACGCTGTCAATAACTTGATCCAAGAGGTTGAGAAGAAACAAAGCAAAGATCTTTTAATGTTGCTCGACAGTTTTAATGGATTTAAGGGAGTAGAGAATTTTGACAGTGATGAAGTTGAACCTCTAACTTCTGTTAAACTTGTTAATAGTTGGAGCTTACCGGTAGTGACTTTAACATGCATTGCCATTTCTCTCCCTAATATTTCTAAAATCGAAGTTGATAGGTTGCTAAAAAATGTTCGCGAAAGTCTTGTGTGTATGCATATGGTGGAGGAAAAAGTCAATAATACATGCGAATATGGAAATATTCGAAAGGCTACTATAACCTTGTGGCATGAGGTTGAAGAGAAGGGCACGTGGTTGGAAAATACTATCAAAAAAGGTGCTTTAAGAGGAAAAACATCTGTAGAAGTTCTTGAATGGTTTGCTAATAAAGCGAAAGAAATAGTTTTAGAAATCAATAAAACTACGAATGGAGACGTAATGGTGAACACACCTAAGAACTTGATTCTTGCGAATTCAATGTATCGTACTACACATGCCATTTTGTTCAACTACCAAATGAAGGTTAAAATGGTCAACGAATATGAGTTGTTTGCGCTTTTATCTAGCATGATTGCAGACATATTATATGCTTGCTTCACCAATATACCTCGAGTCATAGAGACGAAGTGTTGTGAAAGCGATATAGAGAGAAGGGAAAGTAGTGTCACTGACGCTGCTAAATTGTTTGGTAGAACGGAAGAGATACTAAAAAGATTGAAAGTGTGTGAGTTACCAAGTATGGATCTTGATAAAATGAGATTTATAGACGAGTGGCGTCTTCATTTAAAGCAATCAATTCCATAATAATGATAATATCCATTGCCTCATTCAAGCGCAATCGAGAAAGTTTGTTCTTAAGGTTCATTATCTCATTATATAAATATTTACTTCTGCGAAAATGTATGGCTTTTTTTTTTTTTTTTTTTTTTTTTTTTTTTTTTTTTTTTTGGCTTAATAAAAGATAAGAAACCAATACTATGTAAACACATGACAACCAAAATGTTGTTAACAATATTGGTGCGATTTTCTTTACCAAGATTTTAGATCAGTTTGGTTCTCAAGTTTTGCACACATTATTAGTTTCTTAATTTTTTTTTTTGTTTCCCTTGTACATGCACAAAATGATGCGCATTGGGGAGGCAACATACAGTGTCATTGCCGAGTTGCGTATTCATAACTTAACAAGATGTTTATTTTATCATTTGATTAAATGTTAAGCAACTTACATAACTTAACAAGATGTTTATTTTATCATTTGATTAAATGTTAAGCAACTTAGACTTATTACGCGTATTTGAATAAAAAACCAAGGTATATAAATTAAAATTACCCCTTACCAACGTTAAACTCGCAATTGCTTCAAATGTGTCGTCAGCTGACAGAAATGATGCCCCTTGCGAGGCTTCATTTTTGAAAAATGCAGGGTTGTCGGCAAGGTGGTAATGGGACCAATGGAATTGTGGTGGTAACGTGACAGCTTCTGCTTGGTCAACAAATTGTTGACCGTTGAAGGCAACTGTTACTATTTTTATGATTCTATTTTTCAACTATTAAAGTGTACATTATAGATGAAACTGGTCGACAAATTTTGACTAGCTACATTACAAAAGTGTACATCCGTCCTAACCAGTTGACGTATGAGACATCTGCAGACGGGGCTATGCTAGTGTAGTAGAAGGGAGAGGGTGTGTGTGTGTTTTCATACTTGAAGATAAACTTCACATATTTTTTTTTTTTTATCTTTCCCTCAACCCAATAAAATTATAGTTTTTAGCCCAACTAAAATCAGCTTATCAATTTCAATTACTAATATTCAATTGATAACACGTACTATTATTTTATCTTAATAATTAATTATTTGTTTGTATCATATGATTTTGAGGAATGAAGGCAGCCACATTTATTTCATATTGTTGAGCACTTCTTTTATGCCATCTTTTGAAGTTTAATAGCGACTAGTATATTTTTTCACTCGGAGTGTTTCGCTCGGGGTGGAGAAATGACTTCTTTTTATTCAAAGATAGAATTGTCTACGTCTCACCTCCCCCATATCTCACACATGTGGAATTATGTTTGTTGTTGTTGTATATTTTTTCGGTCGCTTAATTATATAGTTTTAGGTTGTATTTAGTTTGGTCCGTCTATATTTATTTTTTTCAATTTTAGGCTAATGTGTTTTGATTTGTTTTTGTCTGTATTTATTTTTGCAAATTATTTTTGTCCCCGACAACACAAATTTCTGAATCGATCACTCTCCGCGAATATGTTCACTGAAATAGCAAGCTAATCCACGAATAGGGGACGATTTGTCTCCGGTAAAGATCTTTTCTGTTCCGGGGGTCATGTCTTTTGCTGTTAAAGAGCCTGCCGTTTCGCCAATGGTTTCCTGTTCTATGAATCGTGATAAAACAGAAGGTTCACGTCAAGGTAAAACGCACGATAAGAAGTCTTTGAGTTCTATTGGCTCTTTTTGTTTGCAGGATCTCGATGAAGATACTGCTTTGAGGACCAAGGTTGTTTGGTTGGCAACCCAGGTGATGTTTCCATTGCTGGACCTTCTGCATGTGCACTCGAGGCAAGGGATGGTCTTACTTTACCGGACGTTCGTGAGGCCGATGCTACTAACGTTCCAGCGAGCAATAATGCGGGTTTTTTTGAATTCATGAAGAATTTTGATGGTCCTCAAGTGGAATGCAAGCGTATTAGTACCAAATCGATTTCGAGACCTAAGAAAGGGAAAAACGGGAAAGTCAATGGGAAAGAGCTCCGCAACTTTAATGTGGATGGGATTTGATTTTTCGGTTGGTTTTCGTTTCATTTTGGTTTTCTTTTTTCTCTTGTATGTTGGGATCTAGTTGGTTTTTTGTGCTCTTAGTCAGTTTTAGTTTGGTGGATGTATTTTCTTTGTTTAGAGTTTGGTTTGTGGTTAGCTGTTGGTGTTCGGTTTGGGTTCCCTTGTGTTAAGGATTGGTTCGTTGTGTTGGCGTGTCTTGTTTGTCTCTTGTTTCGGTTGTATTCTCTTGTTCCAAGTTACTCCGTATATAGTACTGTATTTGTTTTTTTGCCAAAAAAAAAAAAAAAAAAAAAAAATTGCAAGCTAAAAGACTACTCATAACTCATAATAGGGCATTTACGTCATTACTTAAAACTATGAGGGCACACTTGTGCAAAATCTCATTAATTTCATCCTTTAATTTTAAACCGTCAGATCATCTGTGGCACCCAATCAACCTCTAAAATAAGGGACCAGCGTGTATTTGAGGCAGAATCGAAGCATCACTCAAATCAGACACAAATTCCGTTGAATCGATCTGCCGGAAAAAAATGTCAGGAGTCAACAACGATGAAGACAAGAAGCCCGGCGCCGGTGATCAAGGTGTCCATATTAATTTGAAAGTCAAAGGCCAGGTTAACTTTTTCTTTCCCCCCCTTAATCTAGGGTTTTATTATAATGTTCGACTGATTTAATTTAGTATTTGATTATATTATTATGCTTGTTACGCTAGCGATATATGTAGAACTAGAGATACAGCGTACTGCGTATAGTTAGGGTTTTGGTTAATCGAGTTATGATATATAAAAATTAGCTGATTGTGCATTTATTAATCTTATTTAACTGTATAATTATATTATTGACATAGATTTTTCTTTGTAGAATTGTCTTTTAAATATGTTAACCATTTAAGTTCCTCTATATGTGCAAATGTGGTTAGATATATCATATATGTATAGAAATTGTGTACAGTGATGAGTAAAATTATTGTAATATATAAAAAAAATATGAGTAAGAATTACTAGGAAAAATATAAAGCTGTTTGGCTATTGAAGGTGAATGTTTACTAATTTTTGTAGTTAATGTGGTTGCATAATGTTTAAAATGGAAATTAAATTTTGCCTTTTTTTTTTAAGCTACAAAGTTAAAGGCTTTTGAGATGTATTATTATTTTGATCAAGCTATAAGAGTGCATTAGTGATATTTGAATCCGGCAGCATGCTTTGAGAAGACTGGACCTCGGAGACGATTATGTTAGCTTATATGGAATTTGGTTACTGTTGATATGAGGTGTAGTGAAAGACTATTTGAGCGAGTGTGATATATAATGGAGTTGCGTCATTTATTATGTTTTAAACGCTTTGCTTTAATTGGTTTCGGGTAAAGGAGTTTGAAGTTGCTTAACTGTTCATGGTTGTGTTTGTTCTCATTTTTTTTATTTCTTTATATTTTATTGGAAATAGATGTCTCTTGCTCAAAGTTTTGTGTTACATGTGTATTGTGGTTGTTTTAGAACAGGTTATAGGATCATATCTTGTATCTTCACGCTCTAAATCCTCTGCACGACCACTTTTCTGCACTATTTTCGCACTGGATGTACTTTGATATATCTCATTACTTAACGTAGTAACTTTCAAGCAATAACTCATTTGCTACTTACTGTCGCGTTCTCAGGATGGTAATGAAGTTTTCTTTAGGATCAAAAGGAGCACACAATTGAAGAAGCTTATGAATGCATACTGTGACCGACAATCTGTTGAGCTCAATTCTATTGCGTTCTTGTTTGATGGGCGTCGTCTTCGAGGGGAGCAGACTCCTGATGAGGTAACTTCGCTTATCCTCATATTGGTCTTGTACAAAACTTACCCACTATACATATTGTGGTTATGTTTCTAATGGGTCAAGTGCGAAAAATAAAGGGGTCAAGAGTTGCTCAGAATGTATTACACTGAAATAACCTTAAAAAATCATTTTCTTAAGAATGTTGATTGAAGTAATGTAACATTTGTAATCTTACATGACACAAAATTGGTTTTTAATCTAAATATTTTATGACTAAAAGTGTTGTGGTCAACCTAGCTATGGTTTGACTATTCACCAAACTTTCTTCATGTTGCCAAATCAACAGTTGTGAATATGGCCCAATTTGTTTACTCTGGTTGTGTTGACATTAGACATGTTTTGATACAGCTGGAAATGGAAGAAGGTGATGAGATAGATGCAATGCTTCATCAAACAGGAGGCAACTCTGGTGATCTTTGGATGTAGATAACTCTATGTTCTGCTATCTATGATGTCTGTTAAAATTTGTTTGAAGTTGGTTTGTTGTCAAATATTAAGAATTATGTTCTTGAAGTTTGTGATTGTGCTTGAGTTGCTTGAACTCTACGTAGGATTCTTATTTCTTGACTTTTATGTCTATTGTGGTAATCGCATATATGCACTCCTGTTTGAAAAAAAAATGTGTTCATTTGCGAGAAACTGATGAACCTGCATATTTTGTTGCCTTTATTCTGCTTTTACTTGAAAGATTATGGTAATTGTCTGGTCACTAGCGAGACAAATATCATGTCTTTTACTTAGAAGCAGAAGTTGCTTGCATCAACTTGACGATATTTTAGGGATCTTGTGAATGAACATTGCTTAGCACAGCAATGGATGCCATATAAATGAACCTTGTTCTACCTGAGGGTTTAGACCAAGTACTAACCAGTTGCTAATGTACCTGTACTCTCACATTCAGTAAACCTTGTTAAATGAATGAATCTCATTCCTAAAGAGTTTACAGTGACCAAATCTTTAACATTGTAATGCATAATGCATGTTTAGTGGTATACGGATAATTTAAATGGTGTAGGGATCATCAGCCTATTTATACATCATTTTACTCTGTAATATAGTCTATTACACAGTGACGATCACAAATTCAACAAAAAATTGTAAACGCAGATTTATATGAAGAGGAATGCCCTTCTAATATAGTCTATTACACAGTGACGATCACAAATTCAACGAAAAATTGTAAACACAGTTATATGAAGAGGAATGCCCTTCTGCATCCTTTTATGACAAAACTGTAGAAAAAGGTGAAGAATAAGACTAACAAAAAGTGCCATTCTAAATTTCAAAAGTAACAGAGTACGTTCTATATGACATAAGGTCTGAATCAATAAATTTTTGAATGATCTAAAGCTCAAGTCCTCAATTCAAGTCATTTATTTATGATGGTTTGATATAGATTATATTATATAATCTCTAATGAGACAGCTATGTATGACTAACGTAAATAACTTAAAAGAGATCTAACGGGCCAAACGTCCCTTGTAACACCTCCTGAATACATTTATTCAGAATTTACATTGTTATTGATCATACACTTTAACTAAATTCGACAAAATAATTAATATTTCAAACGTTAAAGCTTATGTACAACAATAGTTAATTTTGTACGGGTCAGAGTGACCAGTGGCGTAGCCACATGTTATTTAAGGGTGTCAAATGACACCATCGATTTAATACGTGTGACTATATATCTTGAAACTGAATAGGCTACAACTTCTTTAATATCAAGAAATGACACCAACCCTCGGAAGCCAGTTTAATATACATCCATCCATTCAACAAAAAAAAAAATGCATTATATTTTAAAGCCGCTGAAAATTAGATTAAATCGAATATGTTAAAGAAACACCATCTTTAATTCTTTTTCCATCGCTTAAGAGCCACATGACTCGAATAGAACTCGAATAATTACTTAAAGTTTATGAGTTACTCAAATATCACTAGGCCAAATGCCCTTTAATATATTTTTACTTTTTATATTCTATTTAATAGATCGATTCAATAAAGATGAAAGATTCGTTAGAAAGGTTTCAAAAAATAAAGTAGTATGAGAAATGAATCATCAAAGCGTGAACTTGATATCTACTTTGAGGTGTGCATCGAGATGAAAGATTTGTCAAATGAAAAGAGATTACCAACCTTGCTAGATTGATCTTAGAAACTTAAAAACAACTTTCAAATCGTTATATCTATCGATTGTTAAAGTGTCCTTTGGGTTTGCATATTGCAACTTCAATAGTTAAGAGGTGTTTTTCGATAATAAAGCTTGTAAAATAAAGATTTTTTTAGTTGAACGAATCATGAATCTCTAAATGGTTGTTGAATGAATGGTGAATTTCTAAATGGTTGTCTTTTGGGTGCTATTGAAAAAGAAAAAAAAAACTTACTAGTATTACGGGTGAAGTAATTATGAATCGTTTACAACTAAAAGAATAATGTAACGGACATTTGTGTTAGAAGATAAGTTGACTTTTTATTATGTTTGTATTTAATATGCAGTAATAGTTTGCCAACTTAAATTTTCGGACTTACTAACTTCGGTAATAGTTTATGACACCATCCATCATAAATCCTGGCTTCGTCACTGAGAGTGACCAAGTTTTTGTGCAAAATGTATCCAAAAGTTTTTGTGCAAAAGGTATCCAGAACATATACCTTTTGCACAAAAACTTTGGTTAGTCCAACCAGTACAAAAAATTAATAGTTTGACCCGTACCTGTATATACTTGTAGCTAACCCCGCTCATTTTTTTATTCTACCTCTCTTTAAGTCAAATAGGCTTGTCCATCAAGGAGGTGTTTAGTATATACTCCGTAACTTTGAGAACATTGCCTGTTAGTAATTTATTTGGTATTATATTATAGGCATTAGAGCATATAGCCATATAGGGTATGGCTTTAGATGAAAGGAAGAAAATATCATCCAAATTATTAATCAATCAAGTAGAAGAAAACAAGAGACAACGTAATTAAGTTGCTTACAATAATCATCGATTCCTTTGCTAACCTATTAATTTCATTGTCTAATTAATACTCAAATGCTCAAATGAAAAATAAAATTTATATATTTTTGTTCACATATGCTTCCTAACAATCATTATTATCATTTTTGTGAGAATTAAGTAAAGAACATAAGAGGAAACCAAGATCCCAATTAGCTAGCTAGCTAGTGTTAACTACTCATTTAATTATAGTTGCTTTGGTAAAAAGAAAAATGTAGTAATTGAACTGTAATTCTAATGGTACGACATATATGCACACACTCAATTAACTCGTCGTCGTCTCTTCATCATTTGTGTTGCACACATGAAAGAGTCTATATATGTGAATTAAAGGGACTAGTGTAAGCAATCGAACACATGAATTAGTATTAATATGATATAGATTCATCAAAAGAATTTAAAAAAATGTTCAAAAAAGAGAGCAGGGCTTTTAAACCAGACAAGGCAACAAGAGAATGGCTAGTTCTATTGGCAACACTAATACTATGTGCTCTTTTTATTTCTAACTTCCTTTACACTTTATTCACCTTCAAGAGTATTCGTTCTGAACACAAAAAATGTAAGTTTTCCACTTGATGATCGTCGTTTTCTTGATTAAAAGCAATTTGTTTACAGTTATAATGTATAGTATAATATAATATAATATAATATGAAGGTTAATTAGTGTTTGGATATTGCAGTTACAGATCACAGACAATTCGTATCAGTAGATGTGGGTACCACAGTTAATAAGGATGCGATTTATGAAGGAAAGCAGGATGAGAGCACCATGGTTGATAAGTATGTGAATGATACAGTTGAGAAGGATACGAGTTATGAAATACAACAGGATGAGAACACCACGATTAATAAGAATGCGAGCTACGAAACAAAGCAGGATGCAAGCAATGCGCTTAATAACGATTCAAGTTACGAAATAAATCAGGATGCAAGCAATGAAATAAAGCAGGATACGAGCACTGAATTCAATAATGTTACGAGCACTGAATTCAATAATGATACACGTAATGAAATAAACCAGGATACGAGCACCAAAGTTGATAAGGATACGAGCACCAAAGTTGATAAGGATACGAGTTCTGAGATAAAGCATGATGCGAGCACCAAGAATGTGATGGATGCAGTTTATAAGGATGATGATCATACACAGTCTCTACAATATCTGTTAACAAGACTAATAGGAGGTAATAACTAATTATTATCCCTTTATCTAACAGTTAAATGAATGAACAGTGTTTTCGGCTAACGTTATGCTGACGTTACTTTATCTAAAAGGTAAACATGTGAATATTGTTTTTCCCGGCTAACCCCTTTATCTAAAAGGTAAATATATGAATAGTGTTTTCGGCTAACGTTATGCTGACGTAACTTTATCTGAAAGGTAAATACATGAACAGTGTTTTCGGCTAACGTTATGCTGACGTCACTTTATCTAAAAGGTAAACATATGAACAGTGTTTTCTGCTAGCGTTATGCTGACATCAGACGTCAGCATACACTTATTAGTTTTATTCATGTGGAAACAAAATTTATTCGTGGAACAACACTAAGAGATAGGGAGTACAAATTAACTTGGCAAGATCGATTAATTTATTCTACTAATTTTCTTGTTTATTTTCTCTTTTTCTGAATCTAGATGAAAATCGAACCAGGATCGATTCAATCGGATTTGGTTGCGATACAATAGAAGGAACAACAGAATGTGTCACAAACAAGCCTGTAATAATCAACACAACCACAATGCAAGTGGACATTCAACTATCACCAGACACCAACACCACCACCACCGTTATCCGCCCATATCCGCAGTACCCTAACGGCGACATTACTCCGGTAACCATCACAACAACCAAATCAACACAACAACCTACTTGTGATTACAACCACCAACACCCTGCACTTATCTTCTCAACCGGCGGATTCACCGGAAACTATTTTCATGATTTCGACGGACTAATTATCCCTTTATTCATCACCACTCGCCTTTTCAAATCTCGATTACAGTTCCTAATTGTTGATCATCGACCTCCGTTCTTCCATAAGTTTAAACGAATAATTCAAGGTTTAACCGATCACGAAATCATAAACACCGCCACAAATTCAAGTATCCATTGCTTTCCAGCTGGAGCTATAATCAATTTAAAGTTTCATACAGCCCTAGGGATAAAATCGTACCAACCGCCACACAATTACTACTCAATGCTTGATTTCAGACAATTTCTTAGACAAATTTATGGATTGAAAACAAAAAGTATTTCGGAAACACAAAATCCGCCTAAATTGCTTCTAATTTCCCGCCAAGGTTCACGAAAATTTTTAAACGAGGAAGAAATGGTGAAAATGATGGAGGAATTAGGGTTTGAAGTGATCGTTGGCAGATCGGCTGAAGAAATGTCAAACCTCGAGGAATATTCGCCTGTGATCAACTCCTGTAGTGTTATGGTGGGGACGCATGGGGCTGGGATGACTAATGAAGTGTTTTTACCTGATGGTGCTGTTGTGCTGGTAGTGAGACCATTAGGGTTTCAAGATGGGCTTGATGTTTTTAGTTGGCCTGCTCCAGATATGGGCTTGAAATACTTGGAGTATAAAATGAGACCCGAAGAGAGCTCATTGGTTGACGAGTACGGTCTTGATCATCCGGTGCTGCAGAATACGTCGTCCATTACGTCGAAAGGATGGATGGCTATGGCTGAAATATATTTGGCGAAACAAGATTTTAGGATTGATGTAAATCGGTTTAAGGAAACGGTTGCTGAAGCGATGAAGTTGATTAAATCGCCATAATCGTGTTTTCGGTACTTGATGAATACAAATATATATTATGTATTTTGATTGCTGTAACAAGCAAATAGAAGAGTTATTTAAAACATACGGAAGTATACACTATGTATTATGTCTAATTGGAGTGAAAAAATATGAAAAATATGTTTGTAATTTGTAAAAGTATATGAATGGTATAAACTTTTAAATTGAGTGGTGAAGTATTTCAACCCATTTATAAATTGACTAATTGAGTTGTGCTGTCCTGGCTCAATAATAGATGAAAATTGATCCAGCCCACTATTGTAAAATTTTGGCCTTAGTCTAGCCCAACTAATATAATGTCTTCTCTAAGCCCATAATAGTTGATTCTAACTTTGATCCGTTAGCCAGAAACGAATACACAATTTACCAACATCCTTTGCGACTAGAAATGGTAATGGATCGGATATGGATCAGATGGTGCCATATCCATATCCATATCCATATCCATTTAATTTTTACTCATCTATATCCATGTCCATATCCATTTAATTTCAGTTCACCCGTTTATATTCATATCCGATGGATTAAGCGGGTTAATGGATATCCGTTGAATATCAAATGAAATGTTAGTATAAGGACAAATTTATCAATTTAATATATATTATACCAAGAGAAATATTCAAATGAAACCAACTTTTAAGTTGAGATCCAAGGGACCAATCAGAGTGCGACACGTGGCGCGATAATCACATGTGATTGAAAAAAAATAAAAAAAAATTCAAAAAAAAATTTAATTTTTTTCAAAAAAAAAAAATTTTAATTTTTTTCGATTTTTTTTTGTTTTTTCGAATTTTTTTTTCAATCACATGGGATTAAATTTGACATGCAGTAAATCACATGTGATTCTGCTTGCCAATCACATGTGATTGTAAAGCCCAATCACATGTGATTCTGCATGTCAAATCCAATCACATGTAATTGAAACAAATTTTATTTAGTAAAATGACGAATTTGAGTAAATTTGTGCTAAAACCTTTAAACACCAAGTTTTTGATCAAAACTTGATCAAATCACCGAATTAAAGTCTGAGATTTTGAAGATATGATCACGAAACGCTAACAAACTTAATCAAATCATCGAATTAAAGTTTGTTTCCTGTTGAAAATTTTTTTTGAAAAAAAAAAAAATTTGAATTTTTTTATTCAATCACATGTGATTGGATTTGACATGCAGAATCACATGTGATTGTGTTTTACAATCACATGTGATTGGGTTTGACAAACACATGTGATTGGATTTGACATGCTAAATTTAAAAAATATATATATTGAAAAAAAAATTTCGAAAAAAAAGATTTACGAAAAAGAAAAATTTTAAAAAATTATTTTTTTAAAAAAAAAATTTTGAATTTTTTTTTCAATCACATGTGATTTTCGCGCCACATGTCGCACTCTGATTGGTCCGTTGGATTTCAAGCAAATTTACGGATTCAAGAACTCATTATACCAAATGTGAATATTTAATCTTTATGTTTTGATTTTTTACACATGTTTTGATTGTAATCTGTAGCCGATTGTGAATTTAATTGTGCAAAATACATTATTATATAAGTAAATATATGTTTAAACTAATCTTAATATATAACTTTGAATATTGTTACTAACAATTTAATAATTGTGACTATCAGAACCCTTATTTTCGTTAATAATTTAGGAATTTGTAGGTTATATGTATATGTATATCGATATGTAGATGTATATGCATATATTTTCATAAGTATATATGTATATATAAATGTACTTTGGGTGATAATGGATATATCCGTGGATGGTAAATTGTCATCCATATTCAATTCGTGAAATATTTAAATAATCCTTATTCATATCCATATCGTTAATCGTCCATTTACATCATCCATATCCATTATAAATAAATCGGATGGATATCCATGGATGAAACACATCCCGATTTGCAAGTGTTCCTTCTGTCCCCAATTTTCTATTTCAAATTCATGATTATACTCTGTCTTCGTAAGTATTTTTGAGGTGGAAATAATATTTCACACTAATAGAATTGGAGATCGTTAACAACTTCATATATGATTGTGGTTGTAAACGGTGTCCATTGCGGTATTTTGGTGACTCGTCCATCTTGACTTTGTCTCGGCGTCTAATAAGTCGGTCAACGGTAAAAAGTCGGGTCAAATACGGGACAAGACGAGTCGACGCCGTTGAAAATTCGGTCAAAGTCGGTCGAATTGATAAAAATTTTCGTAGTTTAGAGTTACTTTTTTTTTTAATTATATTAGTTGTAATAGCGATTTTAGATACAAACTGGTTAACGAAAATTTTTTGACTTTAAAATGTGTTTGTATTTAAAACCAGTGTTGTAAAAAACCCGATTACTCGCCGATTAATCTCCGATTAATCATTTTTAGGAGCAGTCCGTTCCGATTTTCAAAAATCCGCTTAATTAAACGGTCAACGTCAATTGATGGATCAAAATAGAATTTGATAATCATAATCAGTCAAAGTCAAGAATGGTTAACATTTTAACATGAATGTAAACTAAAATTTTATAGTTTTGAAGCAAAATGAACAATTTTAGACAATTATGTTAAAAAATATTTTTATATTTATGGTTTTTTTCTATAGTTACACATATAATTTTTAAAATTTAATATATAAACTAGTTAAAGACCCGCGATTTCGCAGGATTTTTGAAAGTTGAAATCATTTATTAATAACATATTGATCCTAAATTGGTTAATGAATTCGTTTCATTCAAAACTCCTGTGTGATGTTTGAAATGATATAGGTGTAGAGACACAGCTATTTGTTATGAATTACTGTATAATTTTTTACACGACGATAAGCGTCGACAAAACCCAATAGCTCATATTGAATACAATTAACGTGAATCATATATTAGTCACATTCAACGCGCCTCCGTGACTACTAAGATGATTGTTCCTGGTAATGTTCATATGATAAAGTTATTGTACAAAAGCTAGTAGAAGGTAGAACCAAACACAAACTAAAGGTTACATGTACCGGTTACATTACTTTTAAAACCAATTAAATATTCAACATGATTTAAGATTGGTTAAATCATATCTTAAAATGATAGTAAAATACATCATTTTATACAGATTACAGATTTAATTAGTAAAATCAATGTACAAATTACATATCTCATATGATAATATTAGATAATCCTAACCTGAACCTTAAACTCTATAATTTAAACCATAAAATCTAAACCTTACACCCTAAAATCTAAACCCTGCACCTTAAACCTTAAACTCTTCTAAATCCTTGGAATTAAAAACTAAATCTAAACCCTAACCATAAACCCTAAGCCCCAAAATCTACACCCTAGAATCTAATCTTAAACCCTAAATCTAAACCCAAAAACCTAAACCTAAACTCTAAACCCTAAAATTCAAACCCTAAACCCTAAATCTAAACCCTAAACCCTAAATCTAAGCCCAAAACTCTAAACCTAAACTGTAAACCCTACACCCTAATTCTAAACCCTAAATCCTAAACCCTAACATAAAACCTAAGTCCTAAAATATAAACCCTAAGTCGTAGAATCTAAACTCTAAACTTAAACCCTAAACCCTAAATCTAAACCCTATATCCTAGAATATAAACCCTAAACTCTAACCTAAACCCTAAATTAAAACCCTAAATCCTAACCTAAACTCCAAATCTAAACCCAAAACCCTAAACCTATACTCTAAACCCTAAACCCTAAATCTAAACCCTAAACCCTCAAAACTCTAAACCCTAACCCTAAACCCTAAGCCCTAAAATATAAACCTTAAACCCTAGAATCTAAACCCTAAACCTAAACCCTACACCCTACAATAACCCAAAATCTAAACCCAAAATCATACACCCTAGAATCTAAACCCTAAACCTAAACTCTAAACCCTAAAATCTAAACCCTAAACCTTAAATCTAAACACTAAACCCAAACCTAAACCCTAAATCTAAACCAAAAACTCTAAACCTAAACTATAAATCTTACACCCTAAATCTAAACCCTAACCTAAACCCTAAAAACTTTAAACCATAAGCCCTAAAATATAAACCCTAGAATCTAAACCTTAAACCCTAAACCTAAACCCTAAACCCTAAATCGAAACGCAAAACCCTACACTCTAGAATCTAAACCCTAACTTAAACCTTAAACCCTAAATCTAAACCCAAAACCCAAAACCCTAAACCTAAACTTTAAAATCTAAACCCTAACCTAAACCCCAAATCTAAACCCAAAACCCTAACCCTAACCTCTAAACCCTACACCCTAAATCTAAACCCTAAACCCAAACCTAAACCCCAAAACTCTAAACCCCAACCGTAAACCCTTAGCCCTAAAATATAAACCTTAAACCCTAGAATCTAAACCCTAAACCTAAACCCTAAATCTAAACCCAAAACCCTACACCCTATAATCTAAACCCTAAACCCTAAACCCTAAATCAAACCCCTGCGCCATTTTTTCATGAGATTTTGCTTACGCTTGCCAGAAATCGTGGTGTTTTGCGGCCTATTTTTGATCTTTCTGGTGTAAGTATCGCCAAACAGTGGTTAATTTCAAACTTGCAGTTGAATTCATAGATGTAATGCGTTAACATCGGATGTTGTAATTCGAGAGGTTTGATTGATTTTAATCTTCATATTTGTATTTTTATTTGATTAATTTGAGACGATGAGAGGGGCGATTGATCAACCGCTTCACCTTGAGTTCATCCAAACCCGACCCATTTACACGAATGACTTAAACATTAGATATTACAAAGTTTTTCTTCTTCTTTTTTTTTGCGCATTCTATAAAACAAAAAGTGTTGTGTCCCAATTGAAAGAAATTTCTAGCTTAAGACCCGCAAGATTTGCGTGTTTCAGCAATAAAAATTACAAATATAATATATTTTTTATGAGCACTAATTCGGAATGACATAATACTATTCTTCGTTAAGCTCATCATACGAACCATACCCCTGGTCATATTAAAAGAAATTTCTACTACATGAATTTCAAAATCATTTATCAAATAGAAAGGGAAATCATTTAGTTGTATTTCATGAAAAATCATCAATTGACCATTGAACATCTGTATGTTTACTTTTAATAAACATTCATCATATCTTAAGAATACGCAGCGAAAGTATTATTTATAAGCTCACATGAAACCAACAATAAAAAACAAAAGAACTGGAGTCAGGTGCTAATTACATATAAGATTTATAGCTTTCATGTTCCGATCGTTCTATCTAAAACAACCTACTAAAAAAACATGTTTCGGAAAAATAGTTTCCAAGAACAAAGATTTACGTTACTTCACCATGCTAGAGGATCAAACTCTACATCAGTTAATTATATTACATAACCCGTTGATTTACCCGAATAGCCCAGTAAGTGACTTGCTACATGATATTAACCCGTTATAGTCAGATGTTCTTAACGTGAAAAAAAACAACAATTTATCAGAGAAGACAATATCTAGGGAAAAAAACACATATAAGCTCACGTCTGTCGACCTACTTGGTATTTTTTAGTGACAATTTATGTAACAAAATATGTACACATAATAGCAATCTCAAATCTTACTCGAAAAAGGAGGTGTCTGCGCTTTGTATAATGCCTTCCATCCTTCATCTTCCATAACATTTTTTAAAGCATCTATAGAGTATTAGTAATCACCTATCTCAATATTAACTACTTCCAAAAAACATCCACATAACTTGTGAAATGTCCCGTTCTTATTGATTAAAAACGTTCCATATTAATTGATTTCGTTGCGAGGTTTTGACCTCTATATGAGACGTTTTTCAAAGACTGCATTCATTTTTAAAACAAACCATAACCTTTATTTCATAAATAAAGGTTTAAAAAGCTTTACGTAGATTATCAAATAATGATAATCTAAAATATCCTGTTTACACACGACCATTACATAATGGTTTACAATACAAATATGTTACATCGAAATCAGTTTCTTGAATGCAGTTTTTACACAATATCATACAAACATGGACTCCAAATCTTGTCCTTATTTTAGTATGCAACAGCGGAAGCTCTTAGTATTCACCTGAGAATAAACATGCTTTAAACGTCAACAAAAATGTTGGTGAGTTATAGGTTTAACCTATATATATCAAATCGTAACAATAGACCACAAGATTTCATATTTCAATACACATCCCATACATAGAGATAAAAATCATTCATATGGTGAACACCTGGTAACCGACATTAACAAGATGCATATATAAGAATATCCCCATCATTCCGGGACACCCTTCGGATATGATATAAATTTTGAAGTACTAAAGCATCCGATACTTTGGATGGGGTTTGTTAGGCCCAATAGATCTATCTTTAGGATTCGCGTCAATTAGGGTGTCTGTTCCCTAATTCTTAGATTACCAGACTTAATAAAAAGGGGCATATTCGATTTCGATAATTCAACCATAGAATGTAGTTTCACGTACTTGTGTCTATTTTGTAAATCATTTATAAAACCTGCATGTATTCTCATCCCAAAAATATTAGATTTTAAAAGTGGGACTATAACTCACTTTCACAGATTTTTACTTCGTCGGGAAGTAAGACTTGGCCACTGGTTGATTCACGAACCTATAACAATATATACATATATATCAAAGTATGTTCAAAATATATTTACAACACTTTTAATATATTTTGATGTTTTAAGTTTATTAAGTCAGCTGTCCTCGTTAGTAACCTACAACTAGTTGTCCACAGTTAGATGTACAGAAATAAATCGATAAATATTATCTTGAATCAATCCACGACCCAGTGTATACGTATCTCAGTATTGATCACAACTCAAACTATATATATTTTGGAATCAACCTCAACCCTGTATAGCTAACTCCAACATTCACATATAGAGTGTCTATGGTTGTTCCAAAATATATATAGATGTGTCGACATGATAGGTCGAAACATTGTATACGTGTCTATGGTATCTCAAGATTACATAACATACAATACAAGTTGATTAAGTTATGGTTGGAATAGATTTGTTACCAATTTTCACGTAGCTAAAATGAGAAAAATTATCCAATCTTGTTTTACCCATAACTTCTTCATTTTAAATCCGTTTTGAGTGAATCAAATTGCTATGGTTTCATATTGAACTCTATTTTATGAATCTAAATAGAAAAAGTATAGGTTTATAGTCGGAAAAATAAGTTACAAGTCGTTTTTGTAAAGGTAGTCATTTCAGTCGAAAGAACGACGTCTAGATGACCATTTTAGAAAACATACTTCCACTTTGAGTTTAACCATAATTTTTGGATATAGTTTCATGTTCATAATAAAAATCATTTTTCCAGAATAAAAACTTTTAAATCAAAGTTTATCATAGTTTTTAATTAACTAACCCAAAACAGCCCGCGGTGTTACTACGACGGCGTAAATCTGATTTTACGGTGTTTTTCGTGTTTCCAGGTTTTAAATCATTAAGTTAGCATATCATATAGATATAGAACATGTGTTTAGTTGATTTTAAAAGTCAAGTTAAAAGGATTAACTTTTATTTGCGAACACGTTTAGAATTAACTAAACTATGTTCTAGTGATTACAAGTTTAAACCTTCGAATAAGATAGCTTTATATGTATGAATCGAATGATGTTATGAACATCATTACTACCTCAAGTTCCTTGGATAAACCTACTGGAAATGAGAAAAATAGATCTAGCTTCAAAGGATCCTTGGATGGCTTGAAAGTTCTTGAAGCAGAATCATGACACGAAAACAATTTCAAGTAAGATTTCCACTCGAAATAAGATTGTTATAGTTATAGAAATTGAATTAAAGTTTGAATATGATTATTACCTTGTATTAGAAAGATAACCTACTGTAAGTAACAAAGGTTTCTTGATCTTGGATGATTACTTGGAATGGATTTAGAAAACTTGGAACTAAACTTGCAATCTTGGAAGTATTCTTGATTTTATGAAACTAGAACTTTTGGAATTTATGAAGAACACTTAGAACTTGAAGATAGAACTTGAGAGAGATCAATTAGATGAAGAAAATTGAAGAATGAAAGTGTTTGTATGTGTTTTTGGTCGTTGGTGTATGGATTAGATATAAAGGATATGTAATTTTGTTTTCATGTAAATAAGTCATGAATGATTACTCATATTTTTGTAATTTTATGAGATATTTCATGATAGTTGCCAAATGATAGTTCCCACATGTGTTAGGTGACTCACATGGGGTGCTAAGAGCTGATCATTGGAGTGTATATACCAATAGTACATACATCTAAAAGCTGTGTATTGTACGAGTACGAATACGGGTGCATACGAGTAGAATTGTTGATGAAACTGAACGAGGATGTAATTGTAAGCATTTTTGTTAAGTAGAAGTATTTTGATAAGTGTCTTGAAGTCTTTCAAAAGTGTATGAATACATATTAAAACACTACATGTATATACATTTTAACTGAGTCGTTAAGTCATTGTTAATCGTTACATGTAAATGTTGTTTTGAAACCTTTAGGTTAACGATCTTGTTGAATGTTGTTAACCCATTGTTTATTATAACAAATGAGATGTTAAATTGTTATATTATCATGATATTATGATATATAATATATCTTAGTATGATATATATACAGTTAAATGTCGTTACAACGATAATCGTTACATATATGTCTCGTTTCGAAATCATTAAGTTAGTAGTCTTATTTTTACATATGTATTTAATTGTTAATACACTTAATAATATATTTACTTATAATTTAACATAATTAAACAAGTGTATCAATATCTTAATATGATTCATATGTACCTAGTAAGACGTTGTTATAACGATAATCGTTATATATATCGTTTTCGAGTTTCTTAAATTAATAGTCTCATTTTTATGTATATAACTCATTGTTAAAATACCTAATGAGATACATACTTATAATAAAATCATGTTAACTATATATATAACCATATATATGTCATCGTATAGTTTTTACAAGTTTTAACGTTCGTGAATTACCGGTCAACTTGGGTGGTCAATTGTCTATATGAAACCTATTTCAATTAATCAAGTCTTAACAAGTTTGATTGCTTAACATGTTGGAAACACTTAATCATGTAAATAACAATTTCATTTAATATATATATAAACATGAAAAAGTTCGGGTCACTACAACTTGGGGGAGACCTATTAAGTTCTTTGTCTTGCTTAATATTGAAACATTTTTTCCTGTTTTAAAGTCATCCTTTCTTTTGTTGTTTCACCAAGTTCCAGTCGACTTTTGTTTGATGTAGAGCTCACCAAGTTTCACTTGTGATGTATAATCACAAAATGATAATTGTTTAGAATAAAAGGAAGGATAATTTCAGTTAACTACATTAAACAAAGAAAAAGAAAAAAACGCATGAACAAAGATGTTTCATTTGTAGTAAGGACGATCTCTTAATTAACACTAAATGAAGATTGTCTAGCTATCATTCATCCACTCACTATTTTTCAGCCATGGTCCATCTTCATGATGTTTGACCTGATAGAAACTTCAAAGGCATATCGTAAGATATATACTACTAACCTTTAGGTCTAAGTGAATATTCCACGGCCTACTCCTTATGGAAACTAACCAAAATACAATCACATTAATTAATACTTAAATAATAGAAAACAACAGTAGGCAGAGAATGAATGACAAATCTAATGCTCATATAGGGATTCTCACAAGATGCAATAAGAAGCGTTGTTCTGACCCACAATAAAGTACACAATTTGACTCGGACCGTATTGAATGCATAGTCAGACCCCTAAATATATATCATTAAATTTTAATACTTTATTTAGGGGGGTTAGAAGCATCAAAAGAGAATTTGGGGTTGACATCCAACCCACTTATTTGTCCGAGCCAGTTCGACCTATCTGAACCATTTTTTGCATAAATGTTTCTTTGGAACATATGACCCATTTAACGTATAGCAAAACTCAATCACCGAAACTTAAAAGATAAAATGGGTATTTTCAGTAACTCAGCAACATGTGAATGTTGCTGAATGTGCAACATGACATCAATCTTTCTGAAATATACCAACAATACAACCTAAAGTTAAACAGTGAATTTAAAAAACATTGAATTCAGGTATGTACAAAGCTATTATTTACCACTTTGACTATTCATTTTGAAAACATTGTATACATTATGAAGTGCTTAACAACACAATATAGTCCTCACCTGTTCCATATCAAATGAAACCCCTCATACTCAATCTCCAAGATACCCTGCTACATTAATCACAATATGACAGTACTCTTAACAATATACCGTTTCCCTTTTGATTGAAAAGTTGATACATTTTGACTATTGGGTACAAATCAATGACTTCCCAATTCAGATTTTTAGAGGGTTTTCTGGTAAGGTTGTTTTCATGTGTAAGATGCTCAACTTGTATTGAAATTCAAAAGCTTTCAAGTCTCTCTTGAAATTAATAATTATTATAAACATACCTGAATCCCTGAATCGAGAACGTATGGAAAGCAATGTAGGAATCAGGGGTACAATTACAACCATACAGGTCCAGAAGTACGCACATGTATTGAAGTACAAAATTCATTACATCAATTAGAGACATTTGATCAATCAAATGTAGATAATCAAATGTAGACTATAATTAAGATTAAAAAACGTAAATAAACTGAGATTTGGAAGGAAAAAAATGAGCCAATAATTGTCAAGAAGTTTCTCAATTAATTTTCATAACGACTCTAGGTGGATAAACATAAAAAAAAAATGAGTCATCATTTACTCTACTAAAATTAATCAAATAAATAGTTTCTAGTAATTTAGTTATTAATTATTAAAGTACGCGTCTTGTAACACTTCTTGTTAATTATCAGTAAAT
This sequence comes from Rutidosis leptorrhynchoides, assembly GCF_046630445.1. Lineage (NCBI taxonomy): Eukaryota > Viridiplantae > Streptophyta > Magnoliopsida > Asterales > Asteraceae > Rutidosis > Rutidosis leptorrhynchoides. The sequence continues at coordinate 95,425,919 of NC_092334.1, read as the reverse complement.
GAACAAACAATTTTATACAGTAAAAGCATACCAAAATACCACGAAAGTTGTACTGATACTGATAGAAGCTATCTGTTCTGTTGACTTTTCCAAAACCTAAGTTGACGCATCTCCAGTCTAAGTTGCAATTGAATATCACGGTCTTTAACTTCAGCCTCAACTTTTAATTTGATTTCTCAAATGAACTGACGAAAATATGGGGAGTTAATATTGAACTGATCTTAATAATGACAACAATAAAACCATAATATAAGAAATACAAAGTAGTAAGACATCTCCTTGACCCAACTCCTTACCAACTGCACATTAGCCCACTGATATAACAACCAAACATAAATATACAAATTGATATAACATGTCCTATCTTTAATGATACTCTACAATAGAAGTCATACATTCAAACAATTACACATACACTAATCCCACATTTACCCATTTTAACCCCCACATACCAACAACCTTTAAAGCCTTATTATGTAGCTCGAACTCAACAACTACACTTTCAACAATCCAATAAGTTAAAGCATTATTATGTAGCTACCAACAATACAAATAACAAATAAGTCTAAGTATAAGCCCTTTTCGCGTCTCTTTAACTCCTCATACAACATTAGTCGATATTATAGATAAAAATATGTGCAAGCCTCACATGTATGCTGGTTAAGATATTATATAGAAATAATCACTACCAACTTTTCAACATTACAAACTTTTCAATTGAGGATCAATATTTCAAGTGACATCAAGTAATGTAAACGACAAAAATGAGTACATTTATCAACACCCCTCTAATGACATTACATTCAGCTCACTATGGTTATAACTCTTTCATTAGTTAATGCTGGATTGTGAAACAATAAAAGACTCATTTAACTGGTTCCAAACTAAACCTTAAAAGCAGGTTAACTTCATATGATCTGGTTTTACAATACTATGACGTTTCACCGTTTAACCCTGACTATACAATAAATTTTGTATATCCCTAGCATCACAATTAGGGTTCGTAAAAGCAAAACTTTCCGTTAACAATAATAATTGCATTACTGTAACATAAAATTGCAGAATTTAAAAATTGTAAATCAAAAATTAAATTAACAAATGCTAACCTCGGGAATCGATGGTTGGTAACACGGATCAAAGGAATCTATTGAATACGATTACAGGATGCTCTTCAAACTGGATTGAAATCAACAATCATCGCTTTGATGTGTAGGTTTTTTGTTGTCGTCGTTTGTATCGTCCTGTTCAACAACTTTACCTCTTTAATGGAATGTTGCGTTGATGGAATGTTGGATTTTAATGGAATGATTTAAGCGTTTTAATAACAAAAAACTGAGGAATTACTACAACCGTTATATTGCGACCTTGAATTTCACTGCTTCGATTCGTTATATTGCGACCTTCGATTTCACTGTTGTGGTATTTCACCGCATCAAGGTTTCAATTAGTCACGACGATTGCAGGTAATTTTGATTTTTGTTCAACTAATTTAGGGTCTGAATTAATTAATATTGAATAAATCACAATATACATATACATACTCCTGAATGTCAAGTTATATAAAATAAAATTAATCAATTGAAACGCATATTAAACACTATACCTACTAACCCACAGCAATTACGCAAACAAAGCTTCAAATGAAGATAAGGACCAGAAATCAGCAAACCTGCAGTAAATTAAAAAATACCTAATTTATACTAAAAAAACGGTTGTACAATGTGATTAAACATACCGTAGCCACATAGTTTGTAAAGTTTGTATCTGGCTATTTAAGAAACACGAAAAATTCAGTGACTAATACGATGGACAATTATATCAAAAATATGTTGATTGAAACACAAACACAAATCTAAAAGCAGAACTTAAAATTTATTAACATGTAGGTTAACAAAGATCGAGCAACATATCAATTTCCATTACTTCTTTATAATAAAATATATACACTTGAAAAAAGATATTCAGAATCGATTATCGATTATAATAAAAAAAAATTGAATCTTGCAAATGATTGATGAAATTAATTCACGCGGAGGATTATAAATCGTATTCCATTCCGTTTTAACCTCGATTCAATTTTGCGAGAATCCTCCTTTGATTTCTTGAAACGGTGGGAAGGATAATAAGATATGAAAACTGAATTTTAGGGTTTTTTTTTTTACAAATTGAAAGATTTAAGGTCCGGATCCGAATAGAAAGATTTAGGGATTTAGGGATTTAGGGAAATTGATTTGGTCCGGAAGAGATGAAGAAGATGAATTGATTTAGGGATTTAGTCTGTAAAAATATTTGATGGGTAAGGATCCGAAATCCGAATAGATATCCTTAAGGTCCGCGTGTTTTTTATTTTAAGGGTATAAAGGGTATAATTTTAATGAAGAATGATTTATTAGCTAATATTTTAAAGGGATGATTATGGATCGTTGGATCAAGGGGTATTCTGATGTAATTTTCTAATCTAACAGTAATTAAGGGGGTTTTGAAAATAATTATTAGCTAATCGAGACACTCTTTTAATGTATATAGTGATGTATACAGTACAATCCGATTAATCTCCGATTAATCCCGAATTACTGATTAATCCTTCCAAAGTCCCGACCGATTAATCTCCGAATAGCGAATTTTGCAACCTTGTTTAAAACTCAACGTCCGTCTCGACCCTTTAAGGTCCGACCGTCTTAACCCCGTCTCACATTTTTTTAAACTTCCCATATGATTACACCAAACTAATATACACATACATAAAAAAAACATTCGATCGTTCAGGGTGACTGCCCCTGTTACTCTCCGATGGCTCTGCCCCTATCAGTCTCTTTAAATCAAGAGTAAACATATACACTATATATGCGAGAGAAATACAATGCCAAATCATCAAACAACCGATGCACCTGCATATTTCACCATCAAAGTTGTTCGATGTTAGGTAAAACTATTTTTCGTTAAATGTCATGTTGAAAGATACCACGTACTTGATCAGTGTGAGTGTACGTATTATTTTTTTCCAGTAAAGATGAACTCATCTATGAACGAGTACATTGGCTCCTATAATAATAAAAACGTCAGACATCGTAAACCCATACGTCACTGTGATGTCAGGTCAAGCACGTTCCACTGTAAATTCCTAATTAGACTATTGAGGACATTGTTAGAAATTGAACTCGAGACCTACAACTTTATTAGGACTCCTGGTGGTGTACGTACTATTAGGTACATTAATATCTCATCACTAATCATAATTAGTTGAGAGGTGATACTTACACACAAGTTTTTGATCCATACACACTTTAGACCATAAATAGGGGTATACTAGTAACTTAGGCGTGTATGGATCAAAAACTAGTGTGTGAGTATCACCTCCTTAATTAGTTACATAAAAATATCGTCTAGTCTGGTCTGGTCTAGCTATATATTGCATAATTAGTGATCAAGGTTTGTTGCCTACAAATTAACCCTTATATACTAAAAGGGGTGGGAAAGTGTGTAGTTTGACACTCACCCCCTTCAAAATCTGGTCAAAACGACATTGACCGAAAACCCCACACAAAAATTGCAAAAAACTCCCCTCGACTATAACCAACTTACAAAACCTACCCCAAACTTCAAGGGGGGTAAAACAGAAATTTTCTCAACTAAAATAAAAACTCCACCCAACCACTTCGACAGCCCGTCTCTTCCTCCTCGGCCCGAGTTAAATTTCACCGACCACACCGTTAAACTCGAAATAATTTTATGAACAAAACGAAACTAAGTACGTTCGAAACGGACACTTTTTAAAAAACGCAAAACACAACGACAGCCCGTATCTTCCCGCTGGCCGCGAGTTAAATTTTTCGACAGCAGCGTCATACTCGAAATAATTTTATGAACAAAATGAAAAAGTGCGTTCGAAACGGACACTTTTTAAAAACGGTAAACACAACGACAGCCCGTATCTTCCTGCTCGCCGCGAGTTAAATTTTTTCGCCAGCACCGTTAGACTCGAAATACTTTTATCAACAAAACGAAACTAACTACGTTCGAATCCGATAGTTTTTAAAAAACATTAAAGACGAAAACACCTAAAACGGCGGTTAACACATGGCCGTTTTCCCTTGTGTTAATACACAAAACTATGTTAAATATGAATATGCAGGCCGAAAGCCGCCGCCGCACCGCGCGGGCTGGACCCGAACTAGTTTAAACTAAAATTAGAAGTTGTACCCCTCAAACGTGTCTTCATATTCATGTTAATAATAGACATCACCACCATGGCAAATTTACACAAGCACTTACTATCAGATTCCCCTCTAAAACTAATATGAGAAAACTAAACTTGTATGCAACTAAACTTGTAGAGTATATACTACTGGAATATGCAGAAACTTTTCATTAATTAGGTCACAAATTTCCCAAAAGTCCTTGATGAACAAACATTACAAGAAACAAAGTATTTCCGGACGACATGTCGTACATATAAAACCTTCCCGGACGACATCTCGTCCATAACATGTCGTCCGAAATTCCTCGTTTGTGGAACTTTTCCCTGACAACGAACGGAACCCACTTTGACTTTCTAGTCAAAGCTTGACGATCTTTTACGGATGACAAGTTTGAATGACTTATCATCCGTAATTTATATTTAATAAATTATATAACTGACTAAAGTAATTAAATACATAGGGTGACCAACCTTGCTATTTCGCTAACCTTCCAACCAAATGATTCAACAAACCGACCTTTACATGACAAGACTAAGATGCTGTTTTTATTTTAAGATGTTTTTGTCTGAAGATCTACGTACCATGTCTGTAAAGTAGATGTAGTCTGAAGGTCTGTATGCTGAATAATGAAGACTGTTTGTTTTTAGGTGTGCAACATAATTTAATTCTGTCTGCAGCACTTAGAAGCACATTTTTAAGTCTGCGAGGCTGCAGATATAATAAGACATAATTTTATCTTATGTCTTCAGAAAAACAAATTGTCTGCAGTAAAAACGTCTGCGGGCTCGCAGACATAAGACATAATAAGGTCTGCAGACATGAAAACAAACAACACCTAATATGTGCTGAAGCTAAATGCTTAATCAATTTGTAGGAGAATCAAAAATAACAAAGAATATGAGAGCACCGAGTGTTGATGCAAATTACCGCCGTTTTCATGGATTGACGTCAGGCAAGGAACGGCAAACGACACCGCGCCAGCGTCGTTGAACCACCGTCAGCAAATTGACACTGCAAAGTAGCGGTTGAACGTTTTTCTTTTAAATATTGCCGCTACATTTGGTTGAGCATATATATATATATATATATATATATATATATATATATATATATATATATATATATATATATATATGTATATATATATGTATATGTGTGTGTGTATCATCATTTTTTAAATGGCAAATTGCCCAGAAAGATAATATAAAAGTCACTTTTTTTTCAATAAAGGATATATCAGTTTTTTAATTGCCCATAAAGAAGTGTAATTTTAATTTAGTACGTAAAAGGGTGTGTGATTGAAAAATAGTGACAATTGAAGTAGTAATTGACACCTTGGATTTTTTTTATTCTTTTTATATCCATGTCATTGCCATGTCATTTTCTTATATATATATTTTTTATTTTTTTATATCCATGTCATTGACACCATTTTTTACATCCATGTTACAAAAATGAACAACCTTCATAAAATCTCGATAAGATCTGTTCATCTTTTTTTTCTTGAAAAAGCAACTATTATTAGAATAAAATAGAGTTAGAGATACCACAACAAATTTATGTGATTCTCGATCCAGGACTCAAGAGCCAATTTTGCCAAACATCTTTAAGATCTGTTCATCTTTTGTATCCATAGTTTTACAGATCTGTTCATCTAAGATTTGTTCATCATAACAAAAACTATGAACACAAACAAAGAACAATAAATTCAGAGCACTCTTCGGAGTAACCATATGTTGATGTTCTAAACTCGAACACGAAATTATCTCAGAATTTTATTAAGATATTCGAATTTAAGATCTAATTAAACACAAACATGAAATCGAAATCCAATCTAAACACGAAATCGATTTAAAATGACGGCACGAAATCGAAATCAGTCCTACCCAAAATAGATCTAAGTATGTGTATATGTAACCATCGAAGGTGTAATCATATATTGTATTAGAAAATCGAAATCGATGTATGTGTGTGTATGGCAACAACCCATAAAATCGAAAATAAATTTGTAACTTTGTAGTTTAAGTAAATTTGTAGATTTGTATTTTGCAGCTATGAAGATCGGAAGTTAAAATCTTGTAGTTGTTGGACCATTGGAATTAAACACCATGTTTACGAACTTGAAGAACAATTATGAAACCTGACTTGGAAGTTATTTTGCCATGTGATGTTTGACATGGAAGTTATTTTGCCAAGTGGTTTTGACAAGTCAGCAACAAAATAAATTAAAAATGACACATGCCACATATTATCTCAATTGTCGTTATTTTCCAATCACCCTTTTAGGCACTAAATTAAAATTACATTCCTTTATGTGCAATGAAAAAACTGATATACCCTTTATTGAGAAAAGATGACTTTTATATTATCTTTCTGGGCAATTTGCCATTTTTTAAACAAAATCAACAAACACACACTTTCAATATCTTATATTGACATTCTATTACGTTTATTAAATAATCTTCACTTTCTTCATCCGGTGATTAATATGAATTAATGCCGTTCGATTTGATAGTTAGTGTAGACGATTTTGAAGATGACGAGTTAAATTCAACTGCTACATCACATACTCGTCGTTACATACGTCGTGAACATCAGGAGGCTCATGACCGATTGATGTGTGGTTATTTTGTAGAAAATTTCAAGTATACTGCTAACAATTTCAAATGAAGATTTCGAATGAGATGACGTGTTTTTAAAAAAAAAAAATTATGGATGACATTCCAAGTTACGCCGCAAATTCGTTAACCTACTATTTTAGATGGTTTCATCGAAGACTTGATGCAAAAGACATTTTGACTATTAGTACCAAATTATATATTTCATCGGCTTTACGTCAACTGACTTACAGTAGTACACTGGATGCGTTCGATGAGTAATTGCAAATTTCTTAACGAATGTCGCGAGAAACTCTACAAAATTTCACAAGTGCATACTTAATTTGTATTCAAATGTATACATGAGAGAGCCTACATATGATGACATTGTACGTTTGTATGACGCTCATGAAACACTTCATGGATTTTCGAGAACGATGGTAGCATTGATTGTATGCATTGGGCATGGGTAAAATCTCCAAACGCGTGGAGATGCCAATATACACGAGGTGATCACGACTACCTAACTATAATGCTTGAATTCGTTGCCTCGTATGATAATTAGATTTAGCATGCTTACTTTGGTGTAGCGGATCAAACGACGACATACATGTTTCAGGCACTAGTTACTTGTTCAACTCGATGCTTAACGAGGAGCTGTCAGATGTTCCTTATATTGTAGACTGCTTGAATCTATGACTGTTTGAATCTGGGGCTTTATAAAGGTCCTTAGAAAATTTGGTGAAGATGACTGGATCCTTATGGTTTGATTTTGTACTTGATACTCTTGTGTTGCGGCTTGTTCGGATCCTTCATTCCATTTTTCTCGTCGTCGGGTCTTTTGTGGGCTTGTTGTTGTTTCCGGCGTTGTTGACTCTGTTGACTTCGGTAAATAGGCCTCAGATTAGGTGTTCTTGGGTTGCCCGGTGAGTGGTTTGGATTGGCGATTTTTAAGGAGCGAATATGTTGGGTTGGATACGAAGTCGGGTTATGTGTTTGTGTTTTAGGCTTAGCTTTGGTAGGTTTTGTTTGTTTTACTTTTCATTTGTAATTCCTATAGTGCTAATGTGTCGTTGATATTGTTTAAAACGAACATTGATTGTGTCACTGAGTTTTGGTCGTATGTGAGCATGTACGCTCACTAGAGATCGTTATGATCTGTTCGGTGTTGCTCCACAGGAACCTCGATTCTCTTATATATATACATATTAATATTTTTACCAAAAATAAAAATAAAAAGTAAATTTCATCACTATTTTTACCACCGAAGTTTGGTTTGAGTGGTATGGATGAGATCTAACTTGGGATACTGTCAACTCAGGTTCGATTCTCACTCCAAGTAGAGAGTTTCTAACCTTTGATAGTACTGCCAACATCAATGCGATTTGGGAAGGTCTCTTGGAGTTTTTTTTCAACCTTCGATGGTACTGCCAACATCGTCACATATTGGGTTTCCTCCTAACGTTATGTGGGTGACAAATGAGAGCATTTGATTTCCTAACCATAACTTTTAGTGGTGTCATTAACATTTAACATACAAAAATAATACTAACTGCTATTTTTTATTTATTTTTTTAAACTAGCTGCTAGTATTATAAAGTATAATATATAATAGTTGCTAGTATTATATATTTATATATTATAACAAATAAGCGTCTGGTTATAAACGGGAAGGATAGAAATGTGGTTGTTAAATCTATCGCGAAATTGGTGGATAATGGGTTTACGTTTAGGGATGAAGAGGAGTTGGTCAAGTCGATTGAGGATGGTAACGAGCTCGCGCTTCGGGAAGGAGTGTCCAACAATAATGGTACAGGTGGTGATGGTGTAGAAGTGAATCGAAACATTGGCTTTTTGAGGCCTTAAGGAGGAAGGTTGACTATCCCCTTCTGTGCCGGGTATTAGGATTGGTAGTGGTGCGACAAAGATTTCATCTTATGCGATTGAAAATCCGTCGAAGGAGAAATTTGTACGGTTGAAGGTTGACGGGGTGATTGTTAAGTCGATCACAAAGACACGGAAAAGTAAAGCGGGTGTTGGGTATACGTGACAGTTTTGTTGTAGAGTTGGTTGTTTTTAGAGCTATTTGTCGTTGTTTGGTTAGATGAGGTTATTTGGAACTTGTATTTGTTTTGTATCCAAGATCGTTTTATGATCCGGTTGCTCAAGACTCGATTTTAGTTAGTTTTTCATCCTTGTTTAGTGTTAGAGTTTGTTTACTGCTTATGGAGCCTTGCAGTGCTTTTGGTTCTTTTTATGCATGTTCGTATTTTCATCTATTTATGAAAAGACTTAGTTTTAATGATATCGTTTTTAGAAAACAAATAAATAAATAAATAAGTGGCTTCTAGCTATTATAATTATAGAGCATAAATAGATCTTAAGAACTTTTTTGGTCATAAAGATGGATCTAATATATTATTGGAATGAGTCAAATACTTGATTATCAAACTTCACTTTTCATCTGCAAAGTACGTTTTGTGACGACCCGGAAATTTCCGACCAAATTTAAACTTAATCTTTATATGATTTCGACACGATAAGCAAAGTCTGTAATGTTGAGTCTCGAAAATTTTGGAACTAGATTCATGTAATCATTTACCCGTAGGCTATTTCCGGCGATTCACGAACTTTTAATTATAAACAGAAAAGTAAATATAAATATATATGTAAATAAATATATACAATAAGTTAAATATATTCATGAACTATTCATGATATATATATATATATATATATATATATATATATATATATATATATATATATATATATATATTATATATAATTAATAAATAACAAATATATATAATGTATAGATATGAAATATTAGATAATTAATAAAAAAAAAAAATTATTTTATGTAATTACAAGATGGAATATAAATGTTATATTAATATTATTAGTATTATTACTCTCATTAATATTATTAATATTAATACTAATATTAATATCAACATATTGTTATATAATATATGGATATAAAATATCTTTAATTTGTTATATCTTTATTATTTTTTTAAATAATAGAAAAATTATGATTTTAGTATTATTATGAATATTATTAATATTGTTACTAAAAATTTCTATTTTTATTTAAAAATTATCAATTCCATAATCTTTATTACTTCTATCTTTATTATTAATATTACTAGTATTATTTTGGTATTAATATTATTATTATTTTATAACATTAAAAGTATTATTATTATTATTTACACAATTATATTACTAACTATTATTATTATATATTATATTTTATATAAAAATCAAAGAGTAGGAATCGAATCCGTTAAACTTAAACATCAAACTGTATTACCTTTTATTTTCTGTCTAATAACTGGTGCGAACGATTGCAATTTGTCCCATAATCAAAGAAAATTAGTTAGAACCTGTTTTGTTTATCTCTGTACGTGATTGATTCAAAAATGTCGACTTATATTACTATAAAACAATTGAATTACTCAAGGTCATTAGTATATTCAATCAACTATATATCCTTCATATCAATTATCACTTTCATCTGTGTTAATTGATTTTTTTTTTACAGAAAAAGGCAAGAACACAGACGTCCCTGTTCTTGTTTTTTTTTTTTTTCAATTAGAACGATTAAGAAATCAATTTCAAAATCTATTATTGAGGTCTTTCTAGGAATCTATTACTCAAACTATCTGCAAAAATTGAGATTCCAATTCCTTGTATTGATCGTTAATTTTCGAGTCAAAGTAAAAATTCAAAAAGTCAAACAAGTTGCTCATTGAGAAATTCGAATTCGTTTTTATGTTTTAAGGTAAATTGAGGATTGAGAAAGTTTTAAGGACGGATTTAGAATCTCTTTCATGTAGCAACTTTGGTCTAAAACACTCTTGATTTCAAAATCACCTTATGGGTTGTTCTTCGTGGTTTTTCAAACTACCGATACCTCTGTTAAATTATTTTCTGTTAATTCCAATCAATATGAATCGAGTTCTGTTTGTTGAAATATCCTGAAACCCACTTTTGTATTCGTGTTTTGTTTAACCAAAGTGGTTTTGGTCGATTATGAGTCTGAGAAGAAGAGGAAGAAGGAACCAGGTCATAAAATGGTTAAATAAATTAGAGGGCAAATTAAAACAGATTTGATGGAACGAAAGAGTGGTTTGGGCGAGTGTCGGGTTAGCGAGAGGTTGAGGGTTCGAGCCTGGTCCCGGGCAATTTTTTTTTGAAAAGGCTTTTGAAGGGTATACAATTTTTACTTTTATTTTTATTATTATTATTATTATTATTATTATTATTATTATTATTATTATTATTATTATTATTATTATTATTATTATTATTATTATTATTATTATTATTATTATTATTATTATTATTATTATTATTATTATTATTGTCATTACCATGATTATTATTATTATTGTTGTTATTCTTATTGTTATTATAAGAATTATAAGAATTATAATAATTATTATTATTCTCATAGTTATAAGTATTATCACAATTATTATTATTATTATTATTATTATTATTATTATTATTATTATTATTATTATTATTATTATTATTATTATTATTATTATTATTATTATTATTATTATTATTATTATTATTATTATTATTATTATTATTATTATTATTATTATTATTATAAGTATTATTAATGTTAGCGTTATTAACTTATCATTTTAGTATTATTATCATTACTACGATTATGGTTATTATTATTATTATTATTATTATTATTATTATTATTATTATTATTATTATTATTATTATTATTATTATTATTATTATTATTATTATCATGAATATAATAAAAGTTTATAATTATTTTCATAAACATTAGTATTAGTATCATTATATAAATATTAGAGTTATTATTATTATTATTATTAACATATGTATTATTATAAATATTATCATTATTATTAATATAATTACAATTATTAGTATTGTTCTTATTAAAGATTATTATTTTTACTAAAATTATTATTTTGACATCACTAAAACTATCATTATTATTGTTATCAGTATTATTATGTAATTATTAAAAATCATTATCATAATTATCATTAACAATAAAATTAAGATTTTTACATTTATTATCATTAATATCATTATTATTATTATTAATAGATTTACTAACATTATTATCTTATTAAGTATTATAATAATTTTTACCACTATTAATATTATTTTAGTATTATTATAACTACTATTATTAATATAAAAATGATATGTTAATACATATAACATAACAAAAATTAATATTTTTATATACAAGATGAATATATGAAACATATATATATATATATATATATATATATATATATATATATATATATATATATATATATATATATATATATATATATATATATACTATTAATATATATATAGGATATAACTAATAAATTTATGTATACATTTATTCGATTACAATTATGTGTGTGATGCCCCGTACAAAACCATCGTGTACGAATCATCAACAACAGGATCATTACAAGGTTAAGTACTATATGTTGTAATAAAATAAGTTGCATTCACGATAAAAAGGTGATGTCATAACCGACATCAAATGTTTTACAATCCAAAAGCATGCTTCACTAAGTGGAAGCAAATAATAAGTGTATGTGACCACAATGGTCGTTACAAGTCATAATTCAAAAGTACTAAAGTTTGAATGCAAGGTAAAGTAGTTCATGCGTTGACAACTCTAAGCAGCGGGTGTCTACAGCACGACTAGTACACAGCGGAAGCTAACCTCAAGCACCTGAGAAAAACATGCTTAAAACGTCAACACAAAGGTTGGTGAGCTATAGTTTAAGTATAACAGTATGTAAGGTAGGCCACGAGATTTCAGTGCTACAAAGAGCGTTTCAAAACGATATGATAAAGTATATGCTTAACCGTGGGCACTTGGTAACTAACTTAATGTTTATACCCCCTGAAAGTACACTTGGCAAGTGCGTATAATTGCAAAGTATTAATCACTCGTTAAATGCTAGCGCGACTAGCCCGAGTGGGGATGTCAAACCCTATGGATCCATATCTAAGATTCGCGTTCACGGTTCAAAAACCAATGATTAAACGTTATCGAGCTAAAGGGAATGTTTGTGCCGTTGTATAACCCACACATATATAAGTTTTTAAGTACTCGTGCCTAGTATGTAAAACATAAAACGTGCATGTATTCTCAGTCCCAAATAGTTAAAGTAAAAAGGGATGCTATAACTCACAATGATAATGTAGTCGTAAAGTCGGTTCGGAAAAAGTGTGCAAGTAATCGGTCCGAAAGTCCTCAACCTAAGTCAAATAGTACTAAGTCAGTAATTCGTCTCAAAAGGTTTATAAGTATGTAATTAAGGTCTTTAGGGTCATCATCATTCATCATCAAACAAAAGGCGTAAAGTAAGTTTCGTTCATGAAAGTAGTTTAAAACAAAGGCTGAGTTCGGTCAGTCACCACGGCCTCTACACCTACTTAAATAAGGTGAGACCAGTGGCCATGGCTCCGTATACGAGTCCTTTAAGTGTGGTAAAATTTACAGAAGCAAACTCGTCTTCGTTTAACCGTGGTGACGGTTTAAGTGCGAGTAGGTCAGAAATTTCTGCACAACGTCAAAAGGACATAGTAACGATCGGAGGGCCATAAATCCTAAACCGTAACTCGGATTAAGATGAGTCCTATATGAAAAGTTATCTACACGAACTAATATATATGAAAATCAAGGTTACAGTATCCCAGGTGTACTGATCTGTTACAGAAACCAGAAAAACAGAAACTATAAACAGGAAACAGAAAAATAAATGGACATAGTGACGCTCGGAGAGCCGTAGATTCTAAACCGTAACTCGGATTAAGATGAGTCTTATATGAAAAGTTATCTACTCGAAAAGATCTATTTGAAAATAAAGGTCTCAGTAGCCCAGGTCTACTGGTTTGTTACAGAAATAGTAGGACAGAGGGCTGTAAGCAGAAAACAGGAAGTTTAAGGTGAGTTCCGGTGGTCTTGGTGCTTGATGTTCATCATGGTTCTCATCCTTGATGCATATAGCTTCAAGTGTACAACTCGTTGATGTGTTTGCATCGTCTTAACCAAGATTTGACCATCATAACACCAGTGTAAGTCTATGATATGGAGCACAACTCACTTAAGAGTTGTATGAAGTTTGATGAACCAAAGTTGCATCAAGATCATAGATTCAACACATGCATGAATTAGAAAAGCAATATTGTACTACAAACTTGAAAATAACTAACTAATCAAGATCTTAAGTGATTAGTTTGATCTTGAAGATCTAAGACCCAAAAGTTATTAAGTAAATTTTATGTTCTTGAACCTTTTAAAGTTAATCTTTAGTTCAAGATAAATGAGATCAAGGTTAACTTGTAACACTTGACCATCTACAACCAAAATCACGATTTTAATACATGAACAAATGAAGAAATAAGCTAATTACACAAGTAGTAAGTTCATGGGTTTCATACTTTTAAAAATTCAAACCTAAGTCTCGATCTTTAAGGAAGTAAACTTTAAAGTTTACAACATGAGCTTCAAGTATGATTTTTACAACTATGAACTTACAATCTTTTAAAACAATAGAGGTAGAATATAAACTTGGGAGTTTTGTTCTTGCATGTTCTTGTTAACACAAGATAAATGAAGAATCAAACTAAAGAGTTTGATTCTTTAATACTAGTAAGAAATAACTAAGATAACAAGTAAGTAAACAACAACTAGCAACAACAAGGAATTAATCAACAACAAAGAGCAAAAGATGATGATGATTTAGGGGTGATGTGCTGCGGTTTTAGGGAGAAAAGAGGAGGAAAAGAAGTCTTGCAACTTACCAAGTTTAGAGAGAAAGAGAGAAGAATGAAAGCAAGTAAGAGTGTGTGTAATATGAAAGAGTAATGCTAGTAATAAGGTGGTCAAGATTTTGAAAGCCAAACCCCACTCCCCTAGGCCATATGGCCGTGAACTTGGCACCACCAATGGGGGAGGGAGGTGCCCACTAGCTTATGCATGCTTCATTGACTCAAGGTTGGTAATTAGGGGTATTTTTATGGGAAAGATGTGCAATTAACATGTAATTAGATTCCTTACTAGTTAGTTAATCAAATTAAGCCTAAGTGATACTTGAATAATTAAAATGGGCTAATATGTCCATTAAGGTGAGGTAGGGTGGGCTCTTTAAGTCCATTAACATAACAAGGCCCAAGTCCATGTAATTAACAAGTAAATCCAATTAAAGCTCAAGTAATTAACTAGTAACCTTAATTAAAATGATTGATAAAACTAATCATGAATGTAAATAATACTTGAAAATATTATTCGGGTAAGTCCCGGGTGTCACAAAGACGTTTCGGGCAATTAAAATCAAGTACGGGCAATCATGGCAACATGTAAATGTAATAACATACATTCATTTAATCACACGTATTAATAATAATAACTATTAATAAATAAACGTTGGAAATTCCAAGATCGTTACATTACCCACCTGTTAAAGAAAATTTCGTCCCGAAATTTTAAGCTGAGGTAGATAGAGGAGTCGGGAAAAGGTGAGGATACTTCCGCATCATTTGATCCTCTCGCTCCCAAGTAAACTCAGGTCCTCGTTTGGTATTCCATCGCACTCGGACGATCGGAATCTTGTTGCGTTTCAAAGTTTTGATCTCACGATCCATAATTTCAACAGGTTCCTCCACAAAGTGGAGTTTGTCATCAATCGTAAGTTCTTCAAGAGGTATGATAAGTTCAGGTGCAGCAAGACACTTCTTCATGTTCGACACGTGGAAGGTGGGATGAACTGAGCTCAATTGTGCTGGTAGATCCAAACGGTATGCAACGGGTCCAACACGTTCCAAGATTTTAAAAGGACCAATGTATCGTGGGTTCAGCTTTCCACGTTTTCCAAAGCGAATCACACCCTTCCAAGGTGCAACCTTCAACATTACACGATCACCAACGTTGAATTCAAAGTCTTTACGTTTAAGATCGGCATAACTCTTTTGGCGATCACAGGCAGTCTTAAGTCTAGCTTTGATCTGAGCAATCTTCTCCGTGGTTTCGTGGACTACCTCGGGTCCGGTGATTTGCTTTTCGCCTACTTCGGCCCAACAAATAGGAGATCGGCACTTGCAACCATACAACGCTTCAAAAGGTGCAGCATTAATGCTCGAGTGGTAACTATTGTTGTAAGAAAATTCGGCGAGTGGCAAATGCCTTTCCCAAGCCTTTCCGAAATCAATGACACATGCACGCAACATGTCTTCCAAGGTCTGAATCGTCCATTCACTTTGCCCGTCTGTCTGTGGGTGATAAGCTGTGCTCATGTCGAGGCGAGTTCCCATGGCTTCTTGTAAAGAACGCCAAAATCTAGAGGCAAATCGGGGATCGCGATCTGAGATAATCGATAAAGGTACACCATGACGAGATACAACCTCTTTGATGTATAGTTGAGCAAGTCTTTCCATTGTATCAGTTTCCTTCATCGCTAGGAAGTGTGCAGATTTGGTAAGGCGGTCAACGATAACCCAGATGGTATCGTATCCACCCGCCGTCCTTGGTAGCTTGGTGATGAAATCCATTGTTATTCTTTCCCACTTTCATTGCGGGATTTCCGGTTGCTGAAGTAAACCAGAAGGTCTCTGATGCTCGGCCTTAACTTTCGAGCAGGTTAAACACTTACCAACATAAGTTGCAACGTCTTTCTTAAGATTCAACCACCAATACTGTTCTTTAAGGTCGTGGTACATTTTGCCCGCTCCAGGATGAATCGAATATCTCGATTTGTGTGCTTCATCAAGTATAAGGTTCCGTAGATCTCCATAAAGAGGTACCCAAATTCTTCCGGCATAACATCGGAGTCCAGACTCCCTAACCTCGAATCGAGAGACAAGTATGTTCAAATGTTCATGAGATATATTCTCCTCCTTGAGAGCCTCCTCTTGGGCTACTCGGATCTGGCTGTTGAGGTTCGAATGGATGGTGATGTTCAGAGCCCGAACGCGAAGAGGTACCGTCCTCTCCTTTCTGCTTAAAGCGTCAGCTACAACATTGGCCTTGCCAGGGTGATAACGGAGTTCACAATCGTAGTCGTTGAGTGTCTCGATCCATCGACGCTGTCTCATATTCAGTTGCTTCTGATCGAAGATGTGCTGGAGACTCTTGTGATCGGTGAAGATAGTGCTCTTAGTTCCATACAAATAGTGTCTCCACAATTTAAGTGCAAAGACAACGGCTCCAAGTTCGAGATCGTGAGTAGTGTAGTTCCGTTCGTGAATCTTCAATTGGCGGGAGGCATAGGCAATAACCTTTGATCGTTGCATCAGTACACAAACAAAATCACTCTTCGATGCATCACAATAAACAACAAAGTCGTCACTGCCTTCGGGAAGCGATAGGATGGGTGCGGTGGTTAACTTCTTCTTCAAAGTTTGAAATGTTGTTTTGTGTGCGGGTTCCCAAACGAACTTCTTACCCTTGTGAGTCAGCGCGGTCAAAGGACGCGCAATCAGAGAAAATCCTTCGATGAATCTTCGGTAGTACCCGGCAAGACCTAGGAATTGGCAAATATGAGTCAGAGTAGTGGGGGTTTCCCACTTGCTGATGGCTTCAATATTGGCGGGATCAACTTTGATACCCTGGTCGCTCACAACATGACCCAGAAACTGGACTTCCTTCAACCAAAATTCACACTTGGAGAATTTGGCGTATAGTTGCTCTTGTCTCAAGAGTTCAAGCACTAATCGGAGGTGTTGCTCATGCTCTTCTTCGCTCTTAGAGTAGATGAGGATATCATATATGAAGACGATAACAAACTTATCCAAGTACGGCTTGCAAACACGATTCATGAGGTCCATGAACACGGCAGGTGCATTTGTTAATCCGAATGGCTTCACGAGAAACTCATAATGACCATAGCGAGTCCTAAATGCAGTCTTCATTACGTCACTCTCTTTCACCCTCAACTGGTGATAACCGGATCGCAAATCGATCTTAGAGTAAATGCTCGATCCTTGCAGCTGATCGAAAAGATCGTCAATTCGTGGTAGTGGATACCGATTCTTGATTGTCAATTTGTTGAGTTCACGGTAGTCGATACACATACGGAAGGATCCATCCTTCTTCTTCACAAAAAAAACAGGTGCGCCCCACGGCGAAGAACTTGGTTGAATAAACCCTCGATCTAGGAGTTCCTGTAGTTGGTTTTGTAACTCTTGCATCTCGGAAGGTGCAAGTCGGTGCGGTGCGCGAGCTACAGGTGCAGCTCCTGGCACTAAATCGATCTGAAATTCCACTGCCCTCGGTGGTGGTAATCCAGGTAACTCCTCTGGAAAGACATCAGGAAACTCGTTCACAATCCGTACGTCGTTCACACTCTTCACCTCAATTTCTACCGTTTTCACATGTGCTAGGACAGCAAAACGTCTCTTCTTCATAATCTTTTGTGCTTTCACGCAACTAATGAGGTTCAGCTTCGACGTACATCTCTCCCCATAGATAACCAGCGGCTCGCCATCTCTTTGTGGTATACGAAGAGCTTTATCTCCACAAATAATATCGGCCCTTACTTTGGTCAACCAATCCATACCGACGATCACGTCAAAACTTCCCAGTTTGATAGGTATCAAGTCAATTTCGAAATTCGCACCAGCTATATTAATAACAGCCCCTCGGCCAATTTGGTCAACCTTTTCAAGTTTACCATTGGCTACCTCGACAAGCATACTTTCTTTTAAAGGGACAAACGACCAATTTATCTTATCACAAAAGTGTCTACATACATAACTTCTATCGGCACCAGTATCAAATAGGACAGAAGCTAAAAGATTGTTGATAGTGAATATACCTGTCACCAAGTCGGGGTTCTCGCGTGCATCCCTTGCATTAACATTAAAAGCTCTACCTCGCGGTGGTCCGCCGTCTTTTCGCTTGTCGGGACACTCATTCCTGAAGTGACCCGTCTTTCCGCATCCGTAGCACTTCTTCGGCCCGGTGGGGTTCGCCCTTGCATTCAAAGTTGTGACCTTGCAATCCTTGCCTATATGTCCAGACAGTTGGCACTTCTCACAAACCACATTACAATACCCAGTGTGGTGTTTGTAACACCTCTTGCATTGTGGTAAGGTTCCCTTGTATTTCGGGTTGGAGTTGGTGTTGTTGTTGGGGTTGGGGTTTCCACCATTGTTGTGCCTCTTGGCGAGGGTCTGGTCATAGGTTCTCCCCCTGTTGTTGTGGTGGTTGTTATTATCCCACTTTCGCTTTTCGCTACTACCAGCTTCAAACTTAGCCTTCTATGGCTCATCAATAAGAATCTAATTCATGAGGGTATGCGCCATGCGCATTGCTTCGGGAACATTCGGTGGTTTGGACGATGTGATGTTTCCTTTGATGGACTTAGGGAGTCCCCAGAAGTATCTCTCCATACGCTTGAATTCCGGGGTGACCATGGTCGGACACATCAGGGCTAGTTCCAAAAATCTCCTATTGTAACTATCAAGGTCGTTCCTAACGGCCTTTAACTGCATGAATTCCATTTCCATCTTTTGTATTTCGGTTCTCGGACAATACTCATCAATCATAGCCGCTTTGAATTCCTCCCATGGCGTAGCATACGCCTCATCGATACCTTTTGCTTGAGCTAACGTGTTCCACCATGTTAGCGCGCCGTCAGATAGCGTGCAAGAAGCAAATTTGGTCTTGTTGTCCTACGAACAGTTGCTAACTCGGAATACTGATTCAAGTTTCTCGAACCATCTGGTGAGACCAACCGGTCCCTCGGTTCCACTGAAGTTATGTGGTTTGCAGCTCTGGAATTCCTTGTAAGTACACCCATTTTGAACGGGTGGGATAACCGGTGGTGGTGGCGGTGGAGCTTGGAGGTTTCTTTCTGCTAGGGCTGCGGCTACACGTTCTTGGATCATCTCTTCAATTTGAGCGGCAGTAGGTGTGGATCGACCGTTAGTCATGGTGTTCTATACAAACATTTTGACTCTAGTCAAAATCCAGCATTCAATATATAATAATATAGTATATAACAACCAACATGTAAACAACACAACACATGTTAATTAAGTAACGCAAGTTGATACAAGTACCGCAAAACACCATACAGTAACGTAAGTAGAACACTTGTGCAAAAAGTAACATCACAAAGTTTCCATTCATTAATAATAATAAGTTTCATACATTTGAATAAGTTCGTACAATACATAAGTGAAATATGAAACTACAGCTAGATTACATCATGAAATCTGATACAAAAGGTCCTACAGTGAAGGTGGGTGTAGGATATCTAAAACTTGAGCCAACTGCTCCTCGAGCTTAGTAACCCGAGCTCGGAGAATCTCTACCTCCCTTGTCAATTCCTCGACAGTGGGAGCTGGTGGGGCGGGCGGTGCTGGTGGTGCAGGTGGGGCCGGTGGAGCGGATGGTGCTGGCGGAGCGGGTGGTGCAGACCGCACGAAATGGGGTGCAGATGTCCCGGCTCCAGAAATAGTCAGCACGTAACGAGGTGTCTTACGTATGAGTGGGTCGGCAGGGTACGGCACGAGCCGCTTACGGGCAGTAACCCTCCGACGTCGACCAAAAGCGTCAGTGAAAGCACGACCTCCATTCACCCCTGGAATGACGGTGCCATCAGGACGGTACCGCTTCTTTGGCGGGGTGGAGGGTGCCTGAATAGGTATATCAGCAGGGTCCTCATCATCACTGGAGTCATCCGAAGAGGTGTCGTCTGATGGAGCATCAGTGGAAGACCCGTCGTCCGAATCATGTGGTGGAGACACGGGTGGCTCAACTGGCAGTCCGAAGGCGGCCAACATCTGTCTGTGTCTGCCTGGCGGAATCGGCACTAAACGTCCATCGGGAGTGCGTCGGCAAGGCGTGCGCATATGGTTACGAAATGGCCCTTCCCCGAACTCCGCGGGAATCTCAATCCCACCGATGCGGGGCTGTGACCCCGAGGGTCCGGGAGCAGACGGATCTGGAATCTCCGTAGGGCCCACGTGTCCATCAGAAGTAGTCACTGGTGCAGGCGGCTGGCTGCTAGTCCCGGAAGATGAAGCGCCGGGGTTACTCGTGCGTGTCGGGATCGGTGGATCGGCAACGGTGGTAGGTGGAGTAGCTGAAGAGTCTAAACTGCCCAAAACGCTAGCAGGTGGTACAACCGACATCTGAACAAGGAAAAATAAATTTTCCATGTCAGTAAGTCATAAAGCAAGCACGTATTAGGCCAACCGTTTAAATCATGTATAATAATAAGTAGCATGGCAATAACAGCAAATCGTACGAAGGTAGCATGCAATCGAAAGCAAGTAATATCATACAGTAGTGAAATCATGTAGTAGCATACGACATATAGCAGTAAAAGTAAGCAGCAGCATGCAGTAAGTTCAGCAGAAACACGTAAACTAGCAAGTTGTAGATTAGTCCTATTAGTGAATCCTACTCGGGTCGGTCTTAGACTCACTAATGCAACCTAATTCCCTACAACCAATGCTCTGATACCAAATGTGATGCCCCGTACAAAACCATCGTGTACGAATCATCAACAACAGGATCATTACAAGGTTAAGTACTATATGCGGTAATAAAATAAGTTGCATTCACGATAAAAAGGTGATGTCATAACCGACATCAAATGTTTTACAATCCAAAAGCATGCTTCACTAAGTGGAAGCAAATAATAAGTGTATGTGACCACAATGGTCATTACAAGTCATAATTCAAAAGTACTAAAGTTTGAATGCAAGGTAAAGTAGTTCATGCGATGACAACTCTAAGCAGCGGGTGTCTACAGCACGACTAGTACACAGCGGAAGCTAACCTCAAGCACCTGAGAAAAACATGCTTAAAACGTCAACACAAAGGTTGGTGAGCTATAGTTTAAGTATAACAGTATGTAAGGTAGGTCACGAGATTTCAGTGCTACAAAGAGCGTTTCAAAACGATATGATAAAGTATATGCTTAACCGTGGGCACTTGGTAACTAACTTAACGTTTATACCCCCTGAAATTACACTTGGCAAGTGCGTATGATTACGAAGTATTAATCACTCGTTAAATGCTAGTGCGACTAGCCCGAGTGGGGATGTCAAACCCTATGGATCCATATCTAAGATTCGCGTTCACGGTTCAAAAACCAATGATTAAACGTTACCGAGCTAAAGGGAATGTTTGTGCCGTTGTATAACCCACACATATATAAGTTTTTAAGTACTCGTGCCTAGTATATAAAACATAAAACGTGCATGTATTCTCAGTCCCAAATAGTTAAAGTAAAAAGGGATGCTATAACTCACAATGATAATGTAGTCGTAAAGTCGGTTCGGAAAAAGTGTGCAAGTAATCGGTCCGAAAGTCCTCAACCTAAGTCAAATAGTACTAAGTCAGTAATTCGTCTCAAAAGGTTTATAAGTATGTAATTAAGGTCTTAAGGGTCATCATCATTCATCATCAAACAAAAGGCGTAAAGTAAGTTTCGTTCATGAAAGTAGTTTAAAACAAAGGCTGAGTTCAGTCAGTCACCACGGCCTCTACACCTACTGAAATAAGGTGAGACCAGTGGCCATGGCTCCGTATAAGAGTCCTTTAAGTGTGGTAAAATTTACAGAAGTAAACTCGTCTTCGTTTAACCGTGGTGACGGTTTAAGTGCGAGTAGGTCAGAAATTTCTGCACAACGTTAAAAGGACATAGTAACGATCGGAGGGCCATAAATCCTAAACCGTAACTCGGATTAAGATGAGTCCTATATGAAAAGTTATCTACACGAACTAATCTATATGAAAATCATGGTTACAGTATCCCAGGTGTACTGGTCTGTTACAGAAACCAGAAAAACAGAAACTATAAACAGGAAACAAAAAAATAAATGGACATAGTGACGCTCGGAGAGCCGTAGATTCTAAACCGTAACTCGGATTAAGACGAGTCTTATATGAAAAGTTATCTACTCGAAAATATCTATTTGAAAATCAAGGTCTCAGTATCCCAGGTCTACTGGTTTGTTACAGAAACAGTAGGACAGAGGGCTGTAAGCAGAAAACAGGAAGTTTAAGGTGAGTTCCGGTGGTCTTGGTGCTTGATGTTCATCATGGTTCTCATCCTTGATGCATATAGCTTCAAGTGTACAACTCGTTGATGTGTTTGCATCGTCTTAACCAAGATTTGACCATCATAACACTAGTGTAAGTCTATGATATCGAGCACAACTCACTTAAGAGTTGTATGAAGTTTGATGAACCAAAGTTGCATCAAGATCATAGATTCAACACATGCATGAATTAGAAAAGTAATATTGTACTACAAACTTGAAAATAACTAACTAATCAAGATCTTAAGTGATTAGTTTGATCTTGAAGATCCAAGACCCAAAAGTTATTAAGTAAATTTTATGTTCTTGAACCTTTTAAAGTTAATCTTTAGTTCAAGATAAATGAGATCAAGGTTAACTTGTAACACTTGACCATCTACAACCAAAATCACGATTTTAATACATGAACAAATGAATAAATAAGCTAATTACACAAGTAGTAAGTTCATGGGTTTCATACTTTTAAAGATTCAAACCTAAGTCTCGATCTTTAAGGAAGTAAACTTTAAAGTTTACAACATGAGCTTCAAGTATGATTTTTACAACTATGAACTTACAATCTTTTAAAACAATAGAGGTAGAACATAAACTTGGGAGTTTTGTTCTTGCATGTTCTTGTTAACACAAGATAAATGAAGAATCAAACTAAAGAGTTTGATTCTTTAATACTAGTAAGAAATAACTAAGATAACAAGTAAGTAAACAACAACTAGCAACAACAAGGAATTAATCAACAACAAAGAGCAAAAGATGATGATGATTTAGGGGTGATGTGCTACGGTTTTAGGGAGAAAAGAGGAGGAAAAGAAGTCTTGCAACTTACCAAGTTTAGAGAGAAAGAGAGAAGAATGAAAGCAAGTAAGAGTGTGTGTAATATGAAAGAGTAATGCTAGTAATAAGGTGGTCAAGATTTTGAAAGCCAAACCCCACTCCCCTAGGCCATATGGCCGTGAAATTGGCACCACCAATGGGGGAGGGAGGTGCCCACTAGCTTATGCATGCTTCATTGACTCAAGGTTGGTAATTAGGGGTATTTTTATGGGAAAGATGTGCAATTAACATGTAATTAGATTCCTTACTAGTTAGTTAATCAAATTAAGCCTAAGTGATACTTGCATAATTAAAATGGGCTAATATGTCCATTAAGGTGAGGTAGGGTGGGCTCTTTAAGTCCATTAACATAACAAGGCCCAAGTCCAAGTAATTAACAAGTAAATCCAATTAAAGTCCAAGTAATTAACTAGTAACCTTAGGTAATTAAAATGATTGATAAAACTAATCATGAATGTAAATAATACTTGAAAATATTATTCGGGTAAGTCCCGGGTGTCACAAAGACGTTTCGGGCAATTAAAATCAAGTACGGGCAATCATGGCAACATGTAAATGTAATAACATACACTCGTTTAATCACACGTATTAATAATAATAACTATTAATAAATAAACGTTGGAAATTCCAAGGTCGTTACAATGTGGGTTAATATATATACTTGATATAGGTTCGTGAATCCGAGGCCAACCTTGCATTGTTCAGTTCCGTCGTATGCATATTTTTACTACAAAATATCGTATTGTGAGTTTCATTACTCCCTTTTTAAATGCTTTTGTAATATATATTTTTGGGACTGAGAATATATGCGCAACTTTTATAAATGTTTAACGAAATAGACACAAGTATTCAAAAATTACATTCTATGGTTGGATTATCGAAATCGTATATGCTCCTTTTTAGCTTGGTAGCCTAAGAATTAGGGAAATGACCCCTAATTGACGCGAATCCTAAAGATAGATCTATGGACCTTGACATGTCCCATTCGGGTTACGAATGCTTTAGTACTTCGATTATTATGTTCGATGAGAGTCCCGAAATGATGGGGATATTCTATATGCATCCTGTTAGTTCGGTTATCAAGCGTTCACCATATGAATGATTTTTATCTCTATGCCGTACGAAATGCCTGATATGAGATTATGTTTATGAGAAATGGAAATGAAAATCTTGTGGTCTATTAAATTATGGAAATGATTGATTACGATAAACTAATGAACTCACCAACCTTTTGGTTGACACTTTTAAGCATGTTTATTCTCAGGTATGAAAGAAATCCTCCGCTGTGCATTTGCTCATTTTAGATATATTACTTGGAGTCATTCATGACATATTTCAAAAGACGTTGCATTCAAGTCGTTGAGTTCAATAAAGATTATTATGAAAGATTAGGTCAATTATTGTTGGATATATTATGAAATGGTATGCATGCCGTCAACTTTCGATGTAATGAAAGTTTGTCTTTTAAAAACGAATGCAATGTTTGAAAAATGTATCATATATAGGTCAAGTACCTCGCGATGTAACCAAATATAATGTATTCGTCCAGATGGATTAGGACGGGTCACGACAGTTGGTATCAGAGCGGTGGTCTTAGCGAACCAGGTCTTGCATTAGTGTGTCTAACTGATAGTTGTTAGGATGCATTAGTGAGTCTGGACTTCGACCGTGTCTGCATGTCAAAAGTTTTGCTTATCATTTCTAGTCGGAAATCATCTGCTTATCATCCTTAGGAAATTACCTGCTTATCATTCTTAGTGTAGACACATCTTACTGCATTGATTGCATGAATAGTGTATCGACAAAATTCATATCTTAGCGTATCTGCTAATTCATATCTTAGCGTATCTATTACTGTAACCTTTGCCTGACATATTCCGTAAATTCCTCCGTAATCTACGAAATCTTTTATTCTATATATATAGATATTCCATGTAAGTAGAATACCATCCGATAGCCAGAAATCATTTTATATCGAAAAATCTTTTATTCAATTGTACGAAATGGAACTCTCCACAAGTTCAAGTCCCTCGAATTTCGATATGGAGTTTCACTCAAGCTCCGAAAGAGTGTGACCGGAATGGACCAACTAATCAGCCATCATTTATTCTGGATGAATTGGGGATGGGTTCGTAGCCTCCTTAATCATTGGAGACAAGAAGAAGGCGATCCTTTCCATCCACCACATTTCCCTCTTGGTTAAGAACCCGAAGTACTTACCGGCGAACCTGTTCGAGAAACCATTTTCTCTCTCATTTTCAGAGTATCTCGTCACGATTATATACTATATCAAATTCTAGATCTTATTTACCCGCTTGTCTGAGCTGACAATCATCCCGGAGTAATAGAAGAAGTCAGCGAGCTTCGCGCTCGGGTATTGGCTTTAGAGAATATGGTGCAAAGGTTACAAGCACCAGCAGCAACACCGGCATAAACAGTACCACCATCAACAACATCAACAGTACCATTACCACCACCAACAACAACCGTATTGCAAACCTCAACTTCACAATCTGTCCCACGTGCATCGAAGTCATACACCATGTAGATACCCAGGAATACCACAACAATGAAGTATTGATTCATAACTTCATTGGGGAAACATTCTACGGCGATTATGTAATTTCTAAAGTTTAGAAATTATCTATCCTAGCCATAACCATAAATCAAATGAGTTTAATTTAATATTAACTCATTAAATCTATATTACATCTGAAGAAATATACACATATATATTTCCATAAAGACTGTAATAAAATTCTTTTGTAAAAAATATTAATTGTGAATTTTTTTTAACGGGTAGGTAATACCCGAGAGATATATAAATTCACAATTTATATGTTACATTCTTCGAATCTGATTCAGCAAATCATCTATTATACTCCCTACTTTCACAACGATATACATTCTTTTATAGAAATCAAAACAACCATACTCATTCAAAATCTAATTACATATTCTAATTTTGAAATCTCAGAATTCAACTCGAGATATAACCAAAATTATCACTCTTAAATCCTTACATCTTTCAAAGCTATACTTTGACTTCAAAACTGTGTTAGAACATCATAGTTATAATAACGATTACAATCTGTGTTCAAACCCTCCGAAATTCCTGAAGACACTTCAAATAATGAACAATCGAAATAATGATTCAACCACATGTTACCCATAGTCATGCACCTGAAAAACTCTCGAAACCAAAGTCATAGTTTAACACGTATCTGTGTCAGACCCTTTGGCATTTATTAGCAAAAATAACTTTGCAATTCCTTTTTCAAATTAGCCAGTTTTGTCACAGCTCCAGCAAGTCAACTTCGACTTTTCAGTTGAAACAGTCTTATTATAACTTCGATATATATGTTTCCCTTTTGCCATCGTTACAGGGAAACCTTTTACATTCCACCATATTAACAGTAAACTCACCAGCAACTTCTTTGATCATTAATTTTTTTGAAAAATAATTATATTTATCGAAACCCCATCAATTACTCATATGCATCTTTTAACAAAAAATGTCATGCCAATTACCGGAATTAGCAATCAGTATTTTGAAATCTCGCAGCATATCTACGCCAACAGTTATATGTGTACATATAACATCTATCTCCTAGACTTACATATTTGAACGTGAAGTTTCTGAAAAACACCATAAACTGCGAACTAGTTCTCGAAATTTTGAAAAATGCTGATGAAGCATCAAAAACTGTAAACGACCTTAACAGTCAAAAGTTTGATGATAAAGAATAGTATGTTGGCAAAGCTCAGAAAAAGAGAAGGTTTAGAACTAGAAAACGGATTGAGCAAACCATGAAGGAGGTTGTGGACAAATCACAAAGACTAAACCTGCTTTCAAAGAATCCAAATGATTCAGTGTCTGCTGAAATTATTATCGAATACCTTGACCCTGACTCTAAACCTTTACGGACAAATCTTCATCATCATCCATCGATGTTAGAAATTCTAAGATATCATCATATCTCTCATTATAAATATCTTCGATGTTTCTGAATATATCTTCATAACTATTGTTATCCGAAATCATTTACTTCTTCGCGCTATCTGTGTTACATCATAAAAGAAACTATTTTAGTTTCTAAATTCTGAAACCTTCGAGTTTAAAATATGAATGTTTTTGAAGTAGTGTTGGGAACTGAAGCATGAGTTAGTATAATATAAACACACTTGATCAACGTGATTATATTACAGTAAGTCATGCTGAGTTTCTAATGGGACATGGCGATTCACAGACCATACCGTCATCATGTGCCATGTTACACGACTCTTGCATTCTACTTAATCTCTAAAAATATCAAGAAAATATTTTCTTGATGATTCGGTCTTTTCCAGGATATTCTGGTAATTTGACAAATCAATATCATGCCATTACAATTTCCTTCTTAGAACATTAAATATGTTCATTCCGAATTTTATATCTACAAATTATGGACCATTATTCGCTTGACTTAAAGTCAGGAAGAGAAAATAAAAGTATGAAACTCCGAAATATAAGGAAGAATATAAAATCTGATAACAACACATAAATTACAAACCGTGGATAACAATGTTGATCACAACATAAAGACATGGGAGAATTAAAAACACTATAACCCCAAGGGCGAAGTAGAAGTAAACAGATTCTTCCGGTGGAAGATGGAAAAGGAGTATGATTGTGGCGATAGTCAGGATAAGGACAAGGATCAGAAATGGATTAAGCATTTTTACAATCTTTTGAATTTGAGAATTGAGTATAGGAATGGTAAAAGTAATAGGACGGAAGAAGTTAATTTATAGTAAAATATCTGATAAAGAAATTAAGGCAGATCTCCACATTTAATTACAGAGATCCTAATTTCCTGAATTATCGAAGAATTAAATCTTATATAGATTCGAAGATTATCTTTAAATCCCTGAAATTCCGGAAATCAACAATGACTATGTCAAAAGTTAAGACCAATCTCTATTTCTTTATTCAAATTTTTGTGATAACTTCACTCATACACTTCGAATAAATGAATTGTTTTATTTGTATTACTCAATAATGATAAAACTCTATTTCCAACTCATATGAGTCATGAAAACATATTTATTATCAGCCATGACCATCCCAATCAAATTTCGGGACGAAATTTCTTTAACGGGTAGGTACTGTGACGACCCGGAAATTTCCGACCAAATTTAAACTTAATCTTTATATGATTTTGACACGAAAAGCAAAGTCTGTAATGTTGAGTCTCGAAAATTTTGGAACTAGATTAATGTAATCATTTACCCTTAGGCTATTTCCGGCGATTCACGAACTTTTAATTATAAACAGAAAAGTAAATATAAATATATATGTAAATAAATATATACAATAAGTTAAATATATTCATGAACTATTATGTGATTTAATTTTTGTGAAAGATAACTTATAATAATTAAAAACTTGATATGTAAAACATAGTTATATATATAGTAATAATTTCTATACATAACTATTACTATATATATATATATATATATATATATATATATATATATATATATATATATATATATATACATATATATATATATATATATATATATATTGGTAAAATGTATAATTAATAAATAACAAATATATATAATGTATAGATATGAAATATTAGATAATTAAAAAAATTAATTTATGTAATTACAAGATGGAATATAAATGTTATATTAATATTATTAGTATTATTACTCTCATTAATATTATTAATATTAATACTAATATTAATATCAGCATATTGTTATATAATATATGGATATAAAATGTCTTTAATTTGTTATATCTTTATTTTTTTTAAATAATAGAAAAATTACGATTTTAGTATTATTATGAATATTATTAATATTGTTACTAAAAATTTATATTTTTATTTAAAAATTATCAATTCCATAATCTTTATTACTTCTATCTTTATTATTAATATTACTAGTATTATTTTGGTATTAATATTATTGTTATTTTATAACATTAAAAGTATTATTATTATTATTATTTACATAATTATATTACTAACTATTATTATTATTATATATTATATTTTATATAAAAATCAAAGAGTAGGAATCGAATCCGTTAAACTTAAACATCAAACTGTATTACCTTTTGTTTTTTGTCTAATAACTGGTACGATCGATTGCAATTTGTCCCATAATCAAACAAAATTAGTTAGAACCTGTTTTGTTTATCTCTGTACGTGATTGATTCAAAAATGTCAACTTATATTACTATAAAACAATTGAATTACTCAAGGTCATTACTATATTCAATCAACTATATATCCTTCATATCAATTATCACTTTCATCTGTGTTAATTGATTTTTTTTTTTTACAGAAAAAGGCAAGAACACAGACGTCCCTGTTCTTGTTTTTTTTTTTCAATTAGAACGATTAAGAAATCAATTTCAAAATCTATTATTGAGGTCTTTCTAGGAATCTATTACTCAAACTATCTGCAAAAATTGAGATTCCAATTCCTTGTATTGATCGTTAATTTTCGAGTCAAAGTAAAAATTCAAAAAGTTAAACAAGTTGTTCATTGAGAAATTCGAATTCGTTTTTATGTTTTAAGGTAAATTGAGGATTGAGAAAGTTTTAAGGAAGGATTTAGAATCTATTTCATGTAGCAACTTTGGTCTAAAACACTCTTGATTTCAAAATCACCTTATGGGTTGTTCTTCGTGGTTTTTCAAATTGCCGATATCTCTGTTAAATTATTTTCTGTTAATTCCAACCAATATGAATCGAGTTCTGTTTGTTGAAATATCCTAAAACCCACTTCTGTATTCGTGTTTTGTTTAACCAAAGTGGTTTTGGTCGATTATGAGTCTGAGAAGAAGAGGAAGAAGGAACCAGGTCATAAAATGGTTAAATAAATTAGAGGGAAAATTAAAACAGATTTGATGGAACGGAAGAGTGGTTTGGGCGAGTGTCGGGTTAGCGAGAGGTTGAGGGTTCGAGCCTGGTCCCGGGCAATTTTTTTTTTTGGAAAGGCTTTTGAAGGGTATACAATTTTTACTTTTATTATTATTATTATTATTATTATTATTATTATTATTATTATTATTATTATTATTATTATTATTATTATTATTATTATTGTTATTGCCATAATTATTATTATTATTGTTGTTATTATTATTGTTATTATAAGAATTATAATTATTATTATTATTCTCATAGTTATAAGTATTATAACAATTATTATTATTATAAGTATTATTAATGTTAGCGTTATTAACTTATCATTTTATTATTATCATTACTACGATTATGGTTATTATTATTATTATTATTATTATTATTATTATTATTATTATTATTATTATTATCATCATCATGAATATAATAAAAATTTATTATTATTTTCATAAACATTAGTATTAGTATCATTATATAAATATTAGAGTTATTATTATTATTATTAACATATGTATTATTATAAATATTATCATTATTATTAATATAATTACAATTATTAGTATTGTTATTATTAAAGATTATTATTTTTACTAAAATTATTATTTTGACATCATTAAAACTATCATTATTATTGTTATCAGTATTATTATGTAATTATTAAAAATCATTATCATAATTATCATTAACAATAAAATTAATATTTTTACATTTATTATCATTAATATCATTATTATTATTATTAATAGATTTACTAACATTATTATCTTATTAAGTATTATAATTATTTTTACCACTATTAATATTATTTTAGTATTATTATAACTACTATTATTAATATAAAAATGATATGTTAATACATATAACATAACAAAAATTAATATTTTTATATGCAAGATGAATATATGAAACATATATATATACTATTAATATAAATAGGATATAACTAATAAATTTATGTATACATTTATTCGATTACAATTATGTGGGTTAGTATATACTTGATATAGGTTCGTGAATCCGAGGCCAACCTTGCATTGTTCAGTTCCGTCGTATGCATATTTTTACTACAAAATATCGTATTGTGAGTTTCATTACTCCCTTTTTAAATGCTTTTGCAATATATATTTTTGGGATTGAGAATACATGCGCAACTTTTATAAATGTTTGACGAAATAGACACAAGTATTCAAAAATTACATTCTATGATTGGATTATCGAAATCGAATATGCCCCTTTTTAGCTTGGTAGCCTAAGAATTAGGGAAATGACCCCTAATTGACGCGAATCCTAAAGATAGATCTATGGACCTTGACATTGAAATGTCCCGTTCATATTGATTATAAACGTTCCATATTAATTGATTTCGTTGCGAGGTTTTGACCTCTATATGAGACATTTTTTAAAGACTGCATTCATTTTTAAAACAACCATAACCTTTATTTTATCAATAAAGGTTTTAAAAACATTACGTAGATTATCAAATAATGATAATCTAAAATATATTGTTTACACACGACCATTACATAATGGTTTACAATAGAAATATATTACATCGACATATGTTTCTTGAATGCAATTTTTACACAATATCATACAAACATGGACTCCAAATCTTGTCCTTATTTTAGTATGCAACAGCAGAAGCTCTTAGTATTCACCTGAGAATAAACATGC
This sequence comes from Rutidosis leptorrhynchoides, assembly GCF_046630445.1. Taxonomy (NCBI): domain Eukaryota; kingdom Viridiplantae; phylum Streptophyta; class Magnoliopsida; order Asterales; family Asteraceae; genus Rutidosis; species Rutidosis leptorrhynchoides. Next base: position 95,393,594 of record NC_092334.1, on the reverse strand, counting down.
TTAAAACGTCAACAAAAATGTTGGTGAGTTATAGGTTTAACCTATATATATCAAATCATAACAATAGACCACAAGATTTCATATTTCAATACACATCCCATACATAGAAATAAAAATCATTCATATGGTGAACACCTGGTAACCGACATTAACAAGATGCATATATAAGAATATCCCCATCATTTCGGGACACCCTTCGGATATGATATAAATTTCGAAGTACTAAAGCATCCGGTACTTTGGATGGGGTTTGTTAGGCCCAATAGATCTATCTTTAGGATTCGCGTCAATTAGGGTGTCTGTTCCATAATTCTTAGATTACCAGACTTAATAAAAAGGGGCATATTCGATTTCGATAATTCAACCATAGAATGTAGTTTCACGTACTTGTGTCTATTTTGTAAGTCATTTATAAAACCTGCATGTATTCTCATCCCAAAAATATTAGATTTTAAAAGTGGGACTATAACTCACTTTCATAGATATTTACTTCCTCGGAAATAAGACTTGGCCACGGATCGATTCACGAACCTATACACATATATATCAAAGTATGATCAAAATATGATTACAACCATTTTTATTATGTTTTAAAGATTTGAGTGTATTAAGTCAGCTGTCCTCGTTAGTAACCTACAACTAGTTGTCCACAGTTAGATGTACAGAAATAAATAGATATATATTATCTTGAATCAATCCACGACCCAGTGTATACATGTCTCAGGCTAGATCACAACTCAAAGTATATATATTTTTGGAATCAACCTCAACCCTGTATAGCTAACTCCAACATTACTGCATATAGAGTGTCTATGGTTGTTCCAAATAATATATATACATGGGTCGATATGATATGTCAAAACATTTGAATACGTGTCTATGGTATCCCAAGATTACATAATATATTAGAATACATGTATAATACAATATAAGTTAGCTAGGATATGATTTGTATAGATTTGTTAAACATTTCCCGTAGCTAAAAATATCAAAAATATCCAATCTTGTTTTACCCATAACTTCTTCATTTTAAATCCGTTTTGAGTGAATCAAATTGCTATGGTTTCATATTGAACTCTAGTTTAAGAATCCAAATAGAAAAAGTATAGGTTTATAGTCATAAATTTAAGTTACATGTCAATTACTAAAGAGGTAGTCATTTCCGTCGAAAGAACGACATCTTGATGACCATTTTGAAAAACATACTTTCACTTTGAGTTTAACCAAGATTTTTGGATATAGTTTCATGTTCATATGAAAAATCATTTTTCCAGAAGAACAACTTTTAAATCAAAGTTTATCATAGTTTTTAATTATCCAAACCAAAAACAGCTCTCGGTTTCACTACGACGGCGTATATTAGATTTGATGGTGTTCATCGTGTTTCCAGGTTTTAAATCATTAAGTTATCATATCATATAGATATAGAATATGTGTTTAGTTGATTTTAAAAGTCAAGTTAGAAGGATTAACTTTTGTTTGCGAACAAGTTTAGAATTAACTAAACTATGTTCTAGTGATTACAAGTTTAAACCTTCGAATAAGATAGCTTTATATGTATGAATCGAATGATGTTATGAACATCATTACTACCTCAAGTTTTCTGGATAAAACTACTAGAAATGAGAAAAATGGATCTAGCTTCAAAGGATCCTTGGATGGCTTGAAAGTTCTTGAAGCAGAATCATGACACGAAAACAGTTCAAGTAAGATTTTCACTCGAAATAAGATTGTTATAGTTGTAGAAATTGAATCAAAGTTTGAATATGAATATTACATTAAATTAGAAAGATAACCTACTGTAAATAACAAAGGTTCCTTGATCTTAGATGATTACTTGGAATGGATTAGAAAGCTTGGAAGTAGACTTGCAAACTTGGAAGTATTCTTGATTTTTATGAAACTATACTTATGGAATTTATGAAGAACACTTAGAACTTGAAGATGAAACTTGAGAGAGATCAATTAGATGAAGAAAATTGAAGAATGAAAGTGTTTTTAGGTGTTTTTGGTCGTTGGTATATGGATTAGATACAAAGGATATGTAATTTTGTTTTCATGTAAATAAGTCATGAATGATTACTAATATTTTTGTAATTTTATGAGATATTTCATGCTAGTTTCCAAATGATGGTTTCCACATGTGTTAGGTAACTCACATGGGCTGCTAAGAGCTGATCATTGGAGTATATATACCAATAGTACATACATCTAAAAGCTGTGTACTGTATGAGTACGAATACGAGTGCATACGAGTAGAATTGTTGATGAAACTGAACGAGGATGTAATTGTAAGAATTTTTGTTAAGTAGAAGTACTTTGATATGTGTCTTGAAGTCTTTCAAAAGTGTAAGAATACATATCAAAACACAACATGTATATACATTCTAATGGAGTCGTTAAGTCTTCGTTAGTCGTTACATGTAAGTGTTGTTTTGAAACCTTTAAGTTAACGATCTCAATTAATGTTTTTAACCCAATGTTTATTATATAAAATGAGATGTTAAATTATTATATTATCATGATATTATGATGTATGAATATCTCTTAATATGATACATACATTAAAATATCGTTACAACGATAATCGTTACATATAAGTCTCGTTTCATAATTCTTGAGTTAGTAGTCTTGTTTTTACATATGTAGTTCATTGTTAACACACTTAATGATATATTTAAATATCATTTTATCATGTTAAATATAGTGTATCAATATCTTAATATGATACATATGTATTTAGTAGACGTTATCATAACGATAATCGTTATATGTATCATTTCGAGTTTCTTAACTTAGTAAACTCATTTCTTATGTATATCACACATTGTTAATATACTTAGTGAGATACTTACTCATCATAATCTCATGTCAACCATATATATATGTCTATATATACCACAATATGTAGTTTTCACAATTTTGTAACGTTCGTGAATCGCCGGTCAACTTGGGTGATCAATTGACTATATGAAACTTATTTCATTTAATCAAGTCTTAACAAGTTTGATTGCTTAGCACGTTGAAAACATTTAGTCATGTAAATATCAATCTCAATTAATATATATAAACATTGAAAAGTTCGGGTCACTACAGTACCTACCCGTTAAATAAATTTCGTCCCAAAATTTTAAGCTGTTGAAGGTGTTGACGAATCTTCTGGAAATAGATGCGGGTATTTCTTTTTCATCTGATCTTCACGCTCCCAGGTGAACTCGGGTCCTCTACGAGCATTCCATCGAACCTTAACAATCGGTATCTTGTTTTGCTTAGGTCTCTTAACCTCACGATCCATTATTTCGACGGGTTCTTTAATGAATTGAAGTTTTTCATTGATTTGGATTTCGTCCAACAGAATCGTGAGATCTTCTTTAGCAAAACATTTCTTCAAATTCGAGACGTGGAAAGTGTTATGTACAGCCACGAGTTGTTGAGGTAGCTCTAGTTGGTAAGCTACTGGTCCGACACGATCTATAATCTTGAATGGTCCAATGTACCTTGGATTTAGTTTCCCCCGTTTACCAAATCGAACAACGCCTTTCCAAGGTGAAACCTTAAGCATGACCATTTCTCTAATTTCAAACTCTATATCTTTTCTTTTACTGTCCGCATAGCTCTTTTGTCGACTCTGGGCGGTTTTCAATCGTTGTTGAATTTGGATGATTTTCTCTATAGTTTCTTGTATTATCTCTGGACCCGTAATCTGTCTATCCCCCACTTCATTCCAACAAATCGGAGACCTGCACTTTCTACCATAAAGTGCCTCAAACGGCCCCATCTCAATACTAGAATGATAACTGTTGTTGTAGGAAAATTCTGCTAACGGTAGGTGTCGATCCCAACTGTTTTTGAAAACAATAACACATGCTCGTAGCATGTCTTCAAGCATTTGTATCGTCCTTTCGCTCTGCCCATCAGTTTGTGGATGATAGGCAGTACTCATGTCTAGACGAGTCCCCAATAATTGTTGCAACGTCTGCCAGAACCTTGAAACAAATCTACCATCCCTATCAGAGATAATAGAGACGGATATTCCATGTCTGGAGACAACCTCCTTCAAATACAATCGCGCCAACTTCTCCATTTTGTCATCTTCTCTCATTGGCAGGAAGTATGCTGACTTGGTGAGACGATCAACTATTACCCAAATAGTATCATAACCACCTGTAGTCCTTGGCAATTTAGTAATGAAATCCATGGTAATGTTTTCCTATTTCCATTCCGGGATTTCAGGTTGTTGTAGTAGACCTGATGGTTTCTGATGTTCAGCTTTGACCTTAGAAAACATCAAACATTCTCCTACATATTTAGCAATATCGGCTTTCATACCCGGCCACCAAAAGTGTTTCTTGAGATCTTTATACATCTTCCTCGCTCCGGGATGTATTGAATATCTGGTTTTATGTGCTTCCTTAAGTACCATTTCTCTCACATCTCCAAAACTTGGTACCCATATTCTATCAGCCCTATATCGGGTTTCGTCTTCCCGAATATTAAGATGTTTCTCTGATCCTTTGGGTATCTCATTCTTCAACTTTCCTTCTTTTACAACCCCCTGTTGCGCCTCCTTTATTTGAGTAGTAAGGTTAGTACGAATAATTATATTCATAGCTTTTACCCGTATAGGTTCTCTGTCCTTTCTACTTAAAGCGTCGGCTACCACATTCGCCTTCCCCGAGTGGTATCGAATCTCAAAATCATAATCATTCAACAGTTCAATCCACCTGAGTTGTCTCATATTCAGTTGCTTCTGATTAAATATATGTTGGAGACTTTTGTGGTCGGTATATATAATACTTTTGACCCCATATAAATAATGCCTCCAAGTCTTTAATTCAAAAACAACAGCACCCAATTCCAAATCGTGAGTTGTATAATTTTGCTCGTGAATCTTCAATTGTCTAGACACAATAGCAATCACCTTCGTTCGTTGCATTAATACACAACCGAGACATTGCTTTGATGTGTCACAATAAATCACAAAATCATCATTCCCTTCAGGCAATGACAATATAGGTGCCGTAGTTAGCTTTTTCTTCAATAACTGAAACACCTTCTCTTGTTCATCCTTCCATTCAAATTTCTTCCCTTTATGTGTTAATGCAGTCAAGGGTTTTGCTATTTTGGAGAAATCTTGGATGAATCTTCTGTAGTAACCAGCCAATCCTAAAAATTGACGTATATGCTTCGGAGTTTTTGGGGTTTCCCACTTTTCAACGGTTTCGATCTTTGCCGGGTCCACCTGGATACCTTCTTTGTTCACTATGTGACTGAGGAATTGAACTTCTTCCAACCAAAATGCACACTTTGAAAACTTAGCGTACAGTTTTTCTTTCCTCAATACTTCTAGCACTTTTCTCAAATGTTCTTCGTGCTCTTGATCATTCTTTGAGTAAATAAGTATGTCATCGATGAAAACAATGACAAACTTGTCAAGATATAGCCCACACACTCGGTTCATAAGGTCCATGAACACAGCTGGTGCGTTAGTCAATCCAAACGGCATAACCATAAACTCGTAATTGTAGTGACCCGAACTTTTCCATGTTTATATATATTAATTGAGATTGATATTTACATGATTAAATGTTTCCAACATGTTAAGCAATCAAACTTGTTAAGACTTGATTAATTGAAATATGTTTCATATAGACAATTGACCACCCAAGTTGACCGGTGATTCACGAACGTTAAAACTTGTAAAAACTATATGATGACATATATATGGATATATATATAGTTAACATGATACTATTATAAGTAAACATATCATTAAGTATATTAACAATGAACTACATATGTAAAAACAAGACTACTAACTTAAGGATTTTTAAACGAGACATATATGTAACGATTATCGTTGTAAAGATATTTAATGTATATATATCATATTAAGAGATATTCATACATGATAATATCATGATAATATAATAATTTAAAATCTCATTTGATATTATAAACATTGGGTTAACAACATTTAACAAGATCGTTAACCTAAAGGTTTCAAAACAACACTTACATGTAACGACTAACGATGACTTAACGACTCAGTTAAAATGTATATACATGTAGTGTTTTAATATGTATTTATACACTTTTAAAAGACTTCAATACACTTATCAAAATACTTCTACTTAACAAAAATGCTTACAATTACATCCTCGTTCAGTATCATCAACAATTCTACTCGTATGCACCTGTATTCGTACTCGTACAATACACAGCTTTTAGATGTATGTACTATTGGTATATACACTCCAATGATCAGTTCTTAGCAGCCCATGTGAGTCACCTAACACATATGGGAACCATCATTTGGCAACTAGCATGAAATATCTCATAAAATTACAAAAATATGAGTAATCATTCATGACTTATTTACATGAAAACAAAATTACATATCCTTTATATCTAATCCATACACCAACGCCCAAAAACACCTACAAACACTTTCATTCTTCAATTTTCTTCATCTAATTGATCTCTCTCAAGTTCTATCTTCAAGTTCTAAGTGTTCTTCATACATTCTACAAGTTCTAGTTACATAAAATCAAGAATACTTTCAAGTTTGCTAGCTCACTTCCAATCTTGTAAGGTGATCATCCAACCTCAAGAAATCTTTATTTCTTACAGTAGGTTATCATTCTAATACAAGGTAATAATCATATTCAAACTTTGGTTCAATTTCTATAACTATAACAATCTTATTTCAAGTGATGATCTTACTTGAACTTGTTTTCGTGTCATGATTCTGCTTCAAGAACTTCGAGCCATCCAAGGATCCGTTGAAGCTAGATCCATTTTTCTCTTTTCTAGTAGGTTTATCCAAGGAACTTAAGGTAGTAATGATGTTCATAACATCATTTGATTCATATATATAAAGCTATCTTATTCGAAGGTTTAAACTTGTAATCACTAGAACATAGTTTAGTTAATTCTAAACTTGTTCGCAAACAAAAGTTAATCCTTCTAACTTGACTTTTAAAATCAACTAAACACATGTTCTATATCTATATGATATGCTAACTTAATGATTTAAAACCTGGAAACACGAAAAACACCGTAAAACCGGATTTACGCCTTCGTAGTAACACCGCGGGCTGTTTTGGGTTAGTTAATTAAAAACTATGATAAACTTTGATTTAAAAGTTGTTATTCTAAGAAAATAATTTTTATTATGAACATGAAACTATATCCAAAAATTATGGTTAAACTCAAAGTGGAAGTATGTTTTCTAAAATGGTCATCTAGACGTCGTTCTTTCGACTTAAATGACTACCTTTACAAAAACGACTTGTAACTTATTTTTCTGACTATAAACCTATACTGTTTCTATTTAGATTCATAAAATAGAGTTCAATATGAAACCATAGCAATTTGATTCACTCAAAACGGATTTAAAATGAAGAAGTTATGGGTAAAACAAGATTGGATAATTTTTCTTATTTTAGCTACGTGAAAATTGGTAACAAATCTATTCCAACCATAACTTAATCAACTTGTATTGTATATTATATAATCTTGAGATACCATAGACACGTATACAATGTTTCGACCTATCATGTCGACACATCTATATATATTTCGGAACAACCATAGACACTCTATATGTGAATGTTGGAGTTAGCTATACAGGGTTGAGGTTGATTCCAAAATATATATAGTTTGAGTTGTGATCAATACTGAGATACGTATACACTGGGTCGTGGATTGATTCAAGATAATATTTATCGATTTATTTCTGTACATCTAACTGTGGACAACTAGTTGTAGGTTACTAACGAGGACAGCTGACTTAATAAACTTAAAACATCAAAATATATTAAAAGTGTTGTAATATATTTTGAACATATTTTGATATATATGTATATATTGTTATAGGTTCATGAATCAAGCAGTGGCCAAGTCTTACTTCCCGACGAAGTAAAAATCTGTGAAAGTGAGTTATAGTCCCACTTTTAAAATCTAATATTTTTGGGATGAGAATACATGCAGGTTTTATAAATGATTTACAAAATAGACACAAGTACGTGAAACTACATTCTATGGTTGAATTATCGAAATCGAATATGCCCCTTTTTATTAAGTCTGGTAATCTAAGAATTAGGGAACATACACCCTAATTGACGCGAATCCTAAAGATAGATCTATTGGGCCTAACAAACCCCATCCAAAGTACCGGATGCTTTAGTACTTCGAAATTTATATCATATCCGAAGGGTGTCCCGGAATGATGGGGATATTCTTATATATGCATCTTGTTAATGTCGGTTACCAGGTGTTCACCATATGAATGATTTTTATCTCTATGTATGGGATGTGTATTGAAATATGAAATCTTGTGGTCTATTATTATGATTTGATATATATAGGTTAAACCTATAACTCACCAACATTTTTGTTGACGTTTTAAGCATGTTTATTCTCAGGTGATTATTAAGAGCTTCCGCTGTCGCATACTTAAATAAGGAGGAGATTTGGAGTCTATGCTTGTATGATATTGTGTAAAAACTGCATTCAAGAAACTTATTTTGTTGTAACATATTTGTATTGTAAACCATTATGTAATGGTCGTGTGTAAACAGGATATTTTAGATTATCATTATTTGATAATCTACGTAAAGATTTTTAAACCTTTATTGATGAAATAAAGGTTATGATTTGTTTTAAAATGAATGCAGTCTTTGAAAAACGTCTCATATAGAGGTCAAAACCTCGCAACGAAATCAATTAATATGGAACGTTTTTAATCAATAAGAACGGGACATTTCAGTTGGTATCCGAGCGTTGGTCTTAGAGAACCAAAATTTTGCATTAGTGTGTCTTATCGAGTTTGTTAGGATGCATTAGTGAGTCTGGACTTCGACCGTGTTTACTTGAAAAATGATTGCTTAACAAATTTTGTTGGAAACTATATATTTTTAACATGTGAATATTATGTGATATATTAATCTCTTAACGCGTTTGATATTATGTGATAGATGTCTACCTCTAGAACAAGTCCCATTGACTCACCTAATAATAATGAAGAGTCAAATGTAAATTGGAATGATTCATGGACTGATTCACAAGTTCCCGAAGAGGAACCGGAAGAAGAGTCGGAACCGGAAAAAGAATCGGAACCGGAAGAAGAATCGAAACCGGATGAAGAAATAGAACCGGTGGGGGAAATAATAAAACGGTTAAGTAAAAGAAAATCCTCAACCAACCGACCAAGGTTAATTATGGTCAATGGTGTTTCCGCCAAGGAAGCAAAATATTGGGAGGATTACCAATTCTCCGATGAAACGGATTCCGACGAGAATTTCGATGATGTTATAGAAATTACCCCAACTGAATTTAAAAAGGCAAAAGAAAATAATAAGGGAAAGGGCATAAAAATAGAGAAATCTAATTCCAACCCCGATGAACTTTATATGTATCGTCAACCCCCGAAGTCCTTAAGTTGTAACAATGACCCGGGAACCTCTAAACCACCAGGTTTTTCTAAACCAATGTGGAAAACGACGGCTCGTATTAGGGGAACATCATATATCCCTAGAAACTTGGCAAAACGATCCAAAACCAAAGAAGAAGAAACAAGCGAGTCGGAATAAGATAGTTGTATTCGTGTGGTGTAATATATGTAATATAGTGTGCTTATGCTTTATGATATATGTAAAAATTGCTTGTATTAATAAGTATTTTTTTTATGAATCTAACTCTTGTCTATTTTACAGTATAAAAACACAAAATGGATAGACAACCCAATATTTTAGGAGACCTACCCGGAGACATGATTGAGGAAATCTTGTCTAGAGTCGGTCAAAATTCTTCGGCACAACTATTTAAGGCGAGATCAGTTTGTAAGACATTCGAAGAATGTTCCAAGAATGCCTTGGTTTATAAAAGGCTTTCGTTCGAAAGATGGGGGATATCACATTGGGAAATCCATAAGTTACGATGTGTTTACTTTGACGCATATATTGCGGGGAACCCAAATGCTATTTTACGCAATGGGTTAAGAAATTATTTTGACTCAATATATCCGAATATTGGACTTCGTGATTTAGAAAAAGCGGCTAACATGCAACATAAAGAAGTATGTTATGCTTACGGATTAGTAATGTTCGCTTCTCACCAAAGTGAGAACAAGAACATCGGGCTACAACTATTAAACAAAACGTTCCCACAAGTGACGGAGTCGGTAATTGGGGTAAGAAATGAGGTTTTTAGATTGTTACGGGACTGTTGGACATTACGTAACCCTCGTCCCTTTGACGACGTTACAACACGCTGTCTTATCAACGGCCATAACGGTTATGTTCCACAAGACCAAGGATGGGAAGTAATCCTAGTAAAACCCGAATGCACGACTTGTTTCTGGACGTATGAATTACGTGTCTTTATTGCCTTTGCTGAACGACTTATGTACTAGCTAGAATTATCTTCACAACCATCTTGTATCAAATTTATTGTGTGGTATATTTCATGCTATATGTAAAATAAGCGGTATTGTAAGTTTGTAAAATATTGTGTAAAAGTTTGAACGCGAAATATTATTATAATCAGTTTTTCATATAGAATTGTAGTAGTTGAATTGTATATTAGCTACTAAGTATGAACTTAACGGGTAGGTACTACCCGAATTTAAACTTATAAAACGCTAATATGAAGAAAAAGATTTTATAAATGAGTTCATATTATGCTACGAAATACTATTAACTACTCTTAATATTCTGTATGATCAACTTGTTCCATTTGACTATTTTGAAGGAAATGGCACCGACTACTCGACACACCGTGAATATGAATGAAGAGGAATTCCGTACTTTTATAGCTTCAAAGATAGCCGCAGTACAGGCTGCGCTACATACCAACAATAACCTTGGATCTAGCAGTACAGGAAATCGTGTAGGATGCACCTACAAAGAATTCACTGCCTGAAAACCTTTGGAATTTGATGGAACAGAAGGACCGATCGGATTGAAACGGTGGACCGAGAAGGTCGAATCGGTGTTTGCCATAAGTAAGTGTACTGAAGAGGACAAATTGAAGTACGCTACGCATACCTTCACAGGTTCTGCGTTAACATGGTGGAATACCTATCTAGAGCAAGTGGGACAAGACGATGCGTACGCACTACCGTGGTCAGCATTCAAGCACTTGATGAACGAGAAGTACCGTCCCAGAACCGAGGTCAATAAGGTCAAGATAGAACTTAGAGGGTTACGAACCCAAGGATTTGATATTACCACGTACGAAAGACGATTCACAGAATTGTGCCTATTGTGTCCGGGAGCATTCGAAGATGAGGAAGAGAAGATCGACGCGTTTGTGAAAGGATTACCGAAAAGAATCCAAGAAGATATAAGTTCACACGAGCCCGCCTCCATACAACAGGCATGTAGAATGGCTCACAAACTAGTGAACCAGATTGAAGAAAGAATTAAAGAACATACTGCTAAAGAGGCCAATGTGAAGCAAGTCAAAAGAAAGTGGGAGGAAAACGGTGATAAGAATCACCAATACAACAACAACAGCAATTACAACAATAATCGCAACAATTATCCCAACAATCGCAACATCAATCGCAACTACAACAAACGGCCCAACAACAACAACAATAACAACAACAACAACAACAGCAACTACAACAATCATCCCAACAACAATAATAACCGCAACAACAACAACAATCAGAAGCAGCTATGCCAAAGGTGTGAAAAGTATCACTCGGGGTTCTGCACCAAATTTTGCAACAAGTGTAAAAGAAATGGTCATAGCGCGGCGATGTGTGAGGTCTACGGACCAGGGGTTAATAGAACGAAAGGAACAAATGGTGTCGGAACAAGTAATGGCGGAGCAAGTAGTGTCGGAGCAAGTTATGCCAATGTAGTTTGTTATAAATGTGGAAAACCGGGCCACATTATTAGAAATTGCCCGAACCAGGAGAACACGAATGGACAAGGCCACGGAAGAGTTTTCAATATTAATGCGGCAGAGGCACAGGAAGACTCGGAGCTTGTTACGGGTACGTTTCTTATTGACAATAAATCTGCTTACGTTTTATTTGATTCGGGTGCGGATAGAAGCTATATGAGTAGAGATTTTTGTGCTAAATTAAGTTGTCCATTGACGCCTTTGGATAGTAAATTTTTACTCGAATTAGCAAATGGTAAATTAATTTCAGCAGATAATATATGTCGGAATCGAGAAATTAAACTGGTTAGCGAAACATTTAAGATTGATTTGATACCAGTAGAGTTAGGGAGTTTTGATGTGATAATCGGTATGGACTGGTTGAAAGAAGTGAAAGCAGAGATCGTTTGTTACAAAAATGCAATTCGCATTATACGAGAAAAAGGAAAACCCATAATGGTGTACGGAGAAAAGGGCAACACGAAGCTACATCTTATTAGTAATTTGAAGGCACAAAAACTAATAAGAAAAGGTTGCTATGCTGTTCTAGCACACGTCGAGAAAGTACAAACTGAAGAAAAGAGCATCAATGATGTTCCCATTGCAAAAGAATTTCCCGATGTATTTTCGAAAGAATTACCGGGATTACCCCCACATCGATCCGTTGAATTTCAAATAGATCTTGTACCAGGAGCTGCACCAATAGCTCGTGCTCCTTACAGACTCGCACCCAGTGAGATGAAAGAACTGCAAAGCAAATTACAAGAACTTTTAGAGCGTGGTTTCATTCGACCAAGCACATCACCGTGGGGAGCTCCTGTTTTGTTTGTCAAGAAGAAAGATGGTACATTCAGGTTGTGTATCGACTACCGAGAGTTGAACAAACTTACCATCAAGAACCGCTACCCACTACCGAGAATTGACGACTTATTTGATCAACTACAAGGCTCGTCTGTTTATTCAAAGATTGACTTACGTTCTGGGTATCATCAAATGCGGGTGAAAGAAGATGATATTCCAAAGACTGCTTTCAGAACACGTTACGGTCATTACGAGTTTATGGTCATGCCGTTTAGTTTAACTAATGCACCAGCTGTGTTCATGGACCTTATGAACTGAGTGTGTGGACCATACCTTGACAAGTTTGTCATTGTTTTCATTGATGACATACTTATTTACTCAAAGAATGACCAAGAACACGGTGAACATTTGAGAAAGGTGTTAGAAGTATTGAGGAAGGAAGAATTGTACGCTAAGTTTTCAAAGTGTGCATTTTGGTTGGAAGAAGTTCAATTCCTCGGTCACATAGTGAACAAAGAAGGTATTAAGGTGGATCCGGCAAAGATAGAAACTGTTGAAAAGTGGGAAACCCCGAAAACTCCGAAACACATACGCCAGTTTTTAGGACTAGCTGGTTACTACAGAAGGTTCATCCAAGACTTTTCCAGAATAGCAAAACCCTTGACTGCATTAACGCATAAAGGGAAGAAATTTGAATGGAATGATGAACAAGAGAAAGCGTTTCAGTTATTGAAGAAAAAGCTAACTACGGCACCTATATTGTCATTGCCTGAAGGGAATGATGATTTTATGATTTATTGTGACGCATCAAAGCAAGGTCTCGGTTGTGTATTAATGCAACGAACAAAGGTGATTGCTTATGCGTCTAGACAATTGAAGATTCACGAACAAAATTATACGACGCATGATTTGGAATTAGGCTCGGTTGTTTTTGCATTAAAACACTACTTATATGGGGTCAAAAGTATTATATATACCGACCACAAAAGTCTTCAACACATATTTAATCAGAAACAACTGAATATGAGGCAACGTAGGTGGATTGAATTATTGAAGGATTACGACTTTGAGATTCGTTACCACCCGGGGAAGGCAAATGTGGTAGCCGATGCCTTGAGCAGGAAGGACAAAGAACCCATTCGAGTAAAATCTATGAATATAATGATTCATAATAACCTTACTACTCAAATAAAGGAGGCGCAACAAGGAGTTTTAAAAGAGGGAAATTTAAAGGATGAAATACCCAAAGGATCGGAGAAGCATCTTAATATTCAGGAAGACGGAACCCGGTATAGGGCTGAAAGGATTTGGGTACCAAAATTTAGAGATATGAGAGAAATGGTACTTAGAGAAGCTCATAAAACCAGATACTCAATACATCCTGGAACGGGAAAGATGTACAAGGATCTCAAGAAACATTTTTGGTGGCCGGGTATGAAAGCCGATGTTGCTAAATACGTAGGAGAATGTTTGACGTGTTCTAAGGTCAAAGCTGAGCATTAGAAACCATCAGGTCTACTTCAACAACCCGAAATCCCGGAATGGAAATGGGAAAACATTACCATGGATTTCATCACTAAATTGCCAAGGACTGCAAGTGGTTTTGATACTATTTGGGTAATAGTTGATCGTCTCACCAAATCAGCACACTTCTTGCCAATAAGAGAAGATGACAAGATGGAGAAGTTAGCACGACTGTATTTGAAGGAAGTTGTCTCCAGACATGGAATACCAATCTCTATTATCTCTGATAGGGATGGCAGATTTATTTCAAGATTCTGGCAGACATTACAGCAAGCATTAGGAACTCGTCTAGACATGAGTACTGCCTATCATCCACAAACTGATGGGCAGAGCGAAAGGACGATACAAACGCTTGAAGACATGCTACGAGCATGTGTTATTGATTTCGGAAACAGTTGGGATCGACATCTACCGTTAGCAGAATTTTCCTACAACAACAGCTACCATTCAAGCATCGAGATGGCGCCGTTTGAAGCACTTTATGGTAGAAAGTGCAGGTCTCCAATTTTTTGGAGTGAAGTAGGGGATAGACAGATTACGGGTCCAGAGATTATACAAGAAACTACCGAGAAGATCATCCAAATTCAACAACGGTTGAAAACCGCCCAAATTCGACAAAAGAGCTACGCTGACATTAAAAGAAAAGATATAGAATTTGAAATTGGAGAGATGTTCATGCTTAAAGTTGCACCTTGGAAAGGCGTTGTTCGATTTGGTAAACGAGGGAAATTAAACCAAGGTATATTGGACCATTCAAGATTATTGATCGTGTCGGACCAGTAGCTTACCGACTTGAGTTACCTCAACAACTCGCGGCTGTACATAACACTTTCCACGTCTAGAATTTGAAGAAATGTTTTGCTAAAGAAGATCTCACTATTCCGTTAGATGAAATCCAAATCAACGAAAAACTTCAATTCATCGAAGAACCCGTCGAAATAATGGATCGTGAGGTTAAAAGACTTAAGCAAAACAAGATACCAATTGTTAAGGTTCAATGGAATGCTCGTAGAGGACCCGAGTTTACCTGGGAGCGTGAAGATCAGATGAAGAAGAAATACCCGCATCTATTTCCAGAAGATTCGTCAACACCTTCAACAGCTTAAAATTTCGGGACGAAATTTATTTAACGGGTAAGTACTGTAGTGACCCGAACTTTTCCATGTTTATATATATTAATTGAGATTGATATTTACATGATTAAATATTTCCAACAAGTTAAGCAATCAAACTTGTTAAGACTTGATTAATTGAAATATGTTTCATATAGACAATTGACCACCCATGTTGACCGGTGATTCACGAACGTTAAAACTTGTAAAAACTATATGATGACATATGTATGGATATATATATATATAGTTAACATGATACTATGATAAGTAAACATATCATTAAGTATATTAACAATGAACTACATATGTAAAAACAAGACTACTTACTTAATGATTTTTAAACGAGACATATATGTAACGATTATCGTTGTAAAGACATTTAATGTATATATATCATATTAAGAGATATTCATACATGATAATATCATGATAATATAATAATTTAAAATCTCATTTGATATTATAAACATTGGGTTAACAACATTTAACAAGATCGTTAACCTAAAGGTTTCAAAACAACACTTACATGTAACGACTAACGATGACTTAACGACTCAGTTAAAATGTATATACATGTAGTGTTTTAATATGTATTTATACACTTTTGAAAGACTTCAATACACTTATCAAAATACTTCTACTTAACAAAAATGCTTACAATTACATCCTCGTTCAGTTTCATCAACAATTCTACTCGTATGCACCCGTATTCGTACTCGTACAATACACAGCTTTTAGATGTATGTACTATTGGTATATACACTCCAATGATCAGCTCTTAGCAGCCCATGTGAGTCACCTAACACATGTGGGAACCATCTGATGTGCGGAAACGTAACCTTTATTTATGAACGGATTTGAGTTGTTTTGTTACACGAATTGATTTATTGTATATGTGGTATTTTATTGATTTCAGGTTGATTTCACACATATATATAGGCAACTAGTCCTATCCGTGTAGTTTAGTTTGTTGGTAAATCCGATTCGTTCCACAGGGAGATGGAGTGTTTAATGGTTTTTAATAGTCTTTGATGTCAAACTTAATTAAAGGGAGTTTTGGATTAGGCAATTGTAAAATAACAGTAAAAGAAAATAACTAAAACTAATTTACTAAATAAAATTACAAGATTACAAAAATTAACTTAAAAAGGAACTAAATGAAAATAAACTAATTATGATGCATTAATTATGTTACTAAATGGTAATTAGTAAAATAGTAATTTTTAATGAAACTATATATTTAGAATTTTGTTTTGAGCAATTACAATAGAAACTTATTTAAATTAACTAAAATGCATTTTTAGTAAAACTAATACAAATTAAAAGGAATTTAATTAATTTACTAATTATAAACTAATTACAATTTATAAACCTATAATAAGTAATACTAATTTTAGGATTAAAACATGTATTTTAAGTATTTTAAATAACTTTAACTAATTAACTTAATTAAAATAACTAAAATAACTAATAACCTAAATATAAATATAATTAAATAACAAAAACCCTAATTTTAACCTAGCTGTACTGTAGCCGCGTTTTAGCCTTACACGATTCGTGTGATGATACACGATTCGTGTACGTGTAAAAATATGTGACAACTTAACTGTTACGAGAATTAAATGTTTTTATGTATTTTTCTAATATTTTAAAATGGTAAATCGTAAATAATAATAATAATACTTTTATAACAAATATAAATAAGATAAATGGGAGTGTTTACTTAATTGTGTCACCCCTAGGTCCATGGATTGTTTTAAGTTTTACGCCCTATTAAAATGTTCTAGTATCAAACTTTACATTTTTCTCTCGAATAAACATAAGGTTACAACTTAACTAAATAAAATCTAATTTTCATCGGATTCTTTTTAGAAAGCTACTATTCCCCAAGTATTTAAATTGAGACCTAGCCTAGTTTTGACCTTCGCCAATACCCAAATTATAACGGTTTCCCTTTTTATAATTTCACTGTCATGTAATTTATTGATATCACCCAAACCACCGAAGTTTATTTCTAAATTGGTGTTAATAAATTATCCATAAATTCGTCTAGATCACTTTTAATGTTGAAGCTTAATTTATGTAAATAAAAATAACTTTCGTTATTTGAATTTAATAAATTAAGTGGCAAGGGTTAAATACCTAATTACATAAAAATGGTTCTTTTTAACTAGGCTCAATATTAAAAATACTAAAGTTACAATTTAACTTTTACAGATGGTAACAATCCATTTCACTAGGGGCTCTACATTTAAGCAAACACTAGGGAAATTTAGCTATTCATTACACTAGGGTAGACATAAAAATATAGATATGCAAACATAATAACAACGCTAATTTTAACAGAGTAAACTTACTAAAATATCTTCACTTGCATTAACTTCAAACGGTAGAAAAATTACAATAATAACACCCCTTTCACGCGTACAATAACACCCTTAATCACGAACAATACCCCCTTAATATTTGAAACTAATCCTAATAATTGAACTTTGAAACTGAAATGTAAATAATACTGATAATAAAAGTGACAATAGTATGTGTATAGTAATTTTGTGTTGTAATCTCCTGTGTGTAATATCTGTGTCTCCCCCTAATCTTCTGAACGTACTCCGTATTTAACATTGATATTGTGAAGTAGTTGTTGAGTCAAAAGTGCTATCCATTTGCTACAGCACTATGAAAAGAATTGTTTTAAAACTTCAAAAGCCAGCCGCCCATGTCTGACAAAATGATTAATTCGGCCTAACATTACACGATTCGTGTATGGCTACACTATTCGTGTAAGAACAAATATTCTACACGATTCGTGTAGACCTACACTATTCGTGTAAGAACAAATATTCTACACTATTCGTGTAGACCTACACTATTCGTGTAAGAGTAAAAGCAGTTTTCTTTATTTTTCTTTTTTCGTTTGTTCTTTGATGACCTCGTATTGACGTGTACTGACTTGGCACTTTACATTTGAACTCTTTTCTTCATCTATCTTGTACTTTCATTCGGATAAACGTTTCTTGATATAAATCTGGTTAAAACTATCGTTTTATCGTCGAATCTTCAAATAGCAAGCTCTTATCCACTTTTGTCGTTTTTCTCGTGAAATGCGCATTGAATGTCTTTGTAGATGATAAAAACCTATGAAATATAAGTGATATTGCGTCGAATAATATGTATGTTTAGAGCAATATCAAAATACCCCACACTAGAACGTTGCTTGTCCTCAAGCAATTACATCTTTTAACAGAGTTAGAACATTATATATTTTTCTTTATCGAACATTTAGATCACACAACACACACTACACGAAATGAAACACACGCTATATGAAATATATTACACAACACAGTATTTATTGGATCACACGCACACCACACGAAATGAAATTCTGACAACAGAAATAAACATGAAACTCGTGATTAGGGTTTAAAAATTTGGATCCTTAGGGAAAATTGGACCTTATGAAAACGTTTTATGATTTTATAAAATGTCATGCTAGTTTTTACACTAGACACGTTTTCCGGTTTTAACCTCAAATTCCGGTTGAGGGTAACTGAAAACCGAAGTCTCAGTCGGCGATTAGCAAGCTATTCGCCCCCATGATTGTAGTATCATGGAACTTGAAGCCGAATGTCCAAAAAATGGTTTTACATAAATATAATTCATAAAATAGCATAAGTTTTAGAACAAAATTATATCGTGTCCAAATATCATCGGTGAACCATGAGTTTGCACACCTCAATTTGTTATGGCATATGTATGTTGACCGCGGTCAAACATAGATGCGGTTAATCTTTACGGAGATCATCCATCTGGGGATTAGATTCATTAGTCTTAAAAGCTAATTTGCATTGTGCCCCCCCATTGTACGGGACATATCCTTCTCATGGTTAGGATAAGTCTGACCACCAAAAACCCTGTTTGATGCTGAGGTTAGGTGGATTTCCAGCCGATTTTAGGGATGACTTTACAAGATTTTTCGTCAACCTACAGCTGTTCTGGACTACATCTTCTAACATAAGTTAGCAAGTGTGTCAATTTGGAAGACTTTACTTCCTTACGGGATGGACTTGATTCATCCTCTATTACTCGTAATAGTGGAATATTCAGGTTTATACGTTCCAAAGCAATGATATCTGCAATAACTTCATAGAAACATGTGATATATGGTTCTCAACATAAGGTTTTATAAATTCTTGTTATACTTGGTTTCCTTTTATAGGTTTTAAACAAATAACTTATGCGTTTTTAATGTATTGAGACGATAATTTCGGTTTTTGACACCTATGCTTTAATCGCTCGTAGTTACCTTAAAAATTCATTTGATATATTTGTTTAAAATTTTTATAAATCTTGATAAAAATCACCAAATTATAAGTTCTCGAGAATTTATATATTCCCACCCCACACTTAAGATTATGTAATGCCCTCATTACATAAAAATCAGATAATAATGTATAAATTTGAGAGGACAAATAGTGTGAAGTATTTGGAACTTCCTTTGTTAACCGATTTGGATTTTCAAATTGTTTTACCTATGATTTTATCCAACGTTTGTATCACAATGTAATTCGATGTTTCGTTTCGTCTAATTGCATTTTCTTCTGTACCTGTCAAAACCATGTAAAAGCACACAAAACATGGGGTTGTACTTCAATCATACAAAACAATATTACCCCACACTAATTTCTTACTAATATATAATAAAACATAATAAGTATAAAAAAATATCAATACACACCATTCAATTATGTTATTACACACCATAAAAATAAAAAAAAGATTAAAACAATAGAACTAGTCAAATGGGCTCCAAAATGGTCCTCCTTGTTCGCCCTCCTCCTGTTGCTGTCGCTGCCGTTGCTCGTTTAGGCGTTGTTCCTCATAGAAATGCCTATATGCATCCTAACTCGCGGCTATGGCGGCGTTATGGTCATAGGGTGGAGGTAGAGGGTCATCGGGTGATTGCCATGGGGGATATGATGGAAAGGCTGAGGGTGCGTAAGCTTGCGGGTTAGACGCGTATAGATATGCCTGTTGGTGCGCCCACTCTAATTGATTTCCCATTCCCCTCTGATCATATCGGATGTTGGACAGCATACTATATTGATCTAATTGGGTCTGCCTGATGTCTAATTGGGTATGCCTAATGTCCCCTAACTGCCGAGATAAAGCCGTGTACTGATCTTCTGATCTGACTCCCCATTTTTGATAAGAGTTACGTACATCCAAACTCAATGAGTTAAATGAGTTTTGGAGCATATCAAAATCAGAAGTACCTGTATGAGACGAGCTAGCCTGATCTGTATCTCGTCGTCTCCTCCTGGCTTCCCTCTCGGGTTCGTCATCCTCTTCCATGGGTTCCTGAGGCGCAACTTCCTGTGGCCTTAAACTAATCACCCCAGCCCTCACACGTATGGCCTTAGCTGTCCTATACACATCCAATCCTAAGGTGCGAACCTGTTGATTTATCGGTTGGATTGGAGGTGCGAAGTCGTTCGGGTTGATATCGAACCAGGATGCCAAACACGTGATATAGTGACCCCCCGACATGTCACTGTCTCCACGAGCACCCTTACCTACATTGGCCAAAAAGTAGGCCACTCCATAGGGTATACTAATATTAGTTTCCCTATCTCTAATAACATCCAAATACCAAAGGTCGACATAATTAATCCTATCTGTAGTAAGGAATGCCCTTTGGTTAATCGTGTTCGCTATAAATTTATGAATTAATCGATAGCGAATATCTTGGATCTTAAGGTATGATTCTCGGCCTGCTGTATATGAATTTCTTCCGGAAAAAGATCGCCAGACGCTGACAGAATCATAATCTCCTGAATACCTAGCTCCTGTAAATATAAATTCCCAAAAACCTGGAGCAATCATATCATCACCCTCATAAATCCCTAAGGCCATAGTTATGTCGCCTAGGGACATTACTCTATCAACCCCACCCAGTCGGAATTGTAGGAAACTAGTATCTTGGACAGTTGCGGGGCGGGTATTCATCCTAACAGTAGAGTAAAATTCTAAACACAATTCCCTATATACAGGAGCAGTCAAACGAAATAATCTCTCCCAGTCATTAAAATGCCTAATTACCCCAAATTCATCCGTGTAGCTTTGGGTTAAAATATTCCTTTGGGTTAAAGAGTGAAGCCTCGTTGGCTCGCCTCGTAGTGGAGTCGCATTATTTCACTCCCCATTGCTTCGTAGGCGTAACCTCGCTGGTTTAAGAGGTTTTCTTCTGCACATTTTAAAGGCCCTTCTCGGCATAAGGTTACGTACTCGTAATTAGAGTCCGTTTGGTTCTTTGGGCAATCTCCGGAGTGAGTCGGTTTTCCACATTTCACACATTTACCCAAATTACGTGCTCTACGCCTTTTAGCTGATTTAGATTTTCCTCTTGCATAGTTTGTCTCATTTAGTTTCTGTCTTTCTTCTTTCCTCGCCTTATCGCATCTTTTCTTAATATCTAACACCACATCCCTCGGTAAAATCTTATCGCACTTTAAAATGAAATGGTTGTAGATATACTGACTGCGCATCTTGAAATTACACAATAAAAACAAAAAGAAATTAAAAAGGTAGAATGGAGGGAGAAGACTAGTTCTTTAGGGTCTGCTAGGGAAAGACCAATCTAACCCCACTCTTAAAGATAAGAATAAAAATCGAGAATGGAGTTTAAAACCTTAGAGTTACCCTGAATTTATTTGTCCTTAGGGTAGAAGGTGGTTTCGTCTCTTTCCGTAGTATTGATTTCTTCAAAGTATAACTTTAGTCTGTGTCCGTTCACTTTGAAAGTTCCACCGTCTTTACCATACAACTCCGCATATCCAGATGGAAAAAACTGTTTTATTATATATGGCCCATTCCATCGGGATCTAAGTTTACCAGGTGAAAACTTGAAACGTGATTGGAATACCAATACTTTATCCCCTTGTTCAAATTCTTTCTTTTTTAATCGTGCATCGTGCCATACTTTAGTTTTTTCTTTATATGTTTTAGAATTTTCGTAGGCTTGTAATCTTAATTCATCTAGTTCGTTAAGTTGTGATAACCTATTTTCTCCGGCTTGTACAAGGTCAGTATTACATTCTCTCATAGCCCAATACACCTTGTGTTCAACTTCAACAGGTAGATGACACGCTTTACCGTATACAAGTCTAAATGGTGTGGTACCTATTGGTGTTTTATACGCAGTCCTAAAAGCCCACAACGCGTCATCTAACTTGCGCTGCCAGATTTTAGGGTTGTTATTAATCGTCTTCTCAAGTATGCGTTTTAAGGCACGATTCGTGTTCTCCACTTGACCACTTGTTTGCGGGTGGTACGGAGTAGAGAAACGATGAGTTACGCCATACTTCTTCAACACCTTTTCAAGAAGGTTGTTGGTAAAATGTGTTCCTCGGTCGGATATGAGTGCTTTTGGGATCCCAAAGCGTGAGAAGAGATTTTTCAAGAAGTTTACCACCACCCTAGCATCATTTGTAGGCAAAGCTTTTGCTTCAGCCCACTTGGATACATAGTCAACGGCTACTAGTATGTACTTGCACTTATGTGAACTTGGAAAGGGTCCCATGAAATCGATTCCCCAAATGTCAAAGATTTCACAAACTTGGATGCCGGTCTGAGGCATCTCATCCTTTTTCGTGATGTTACCCGTTCGTTGGCATGCGTTACAAGTCCGAACGAAATCATGGGCATCTTTAAAGATCGTGGGCCAATAAAAGCCCGATTCAAGGATTTTTCTTGCAGTGTGGTTTGGTCCGAAATGACCGCCGGTTGGCCCTTGATGGCAATGCTCAAGAATTTGTTGAGCTTCTTGTCCGTACACACAACGGCGAATTATTTGATCCGCACCAACACGAAATAGGTCTGGGTATTCCCAGAAATAAGATTTTAAATCCGCAAAGAATTTCTTCTTTTGCTGATAAGTAAGTCCTTTTTGTAGAATGCCTGAAGCAAGATAGTTTGCAAAATGGGCAAACCATGGGATTTCAGATTCTTTTTCAACCCTCATTAGAGATTCGTCAGGAAATGTGTCCTTGATGATTGTGTCATCAAGTTTATCTAATTCGGGGTTTTCAAGTCGGGATAAATGATCGGCAGCTAGATTCTCAGCTCCTTTCTTGTCACGTATCTCAATGTCAAATTCTTGAAGTAAAAGAACCCAACGTATGAGACGATGTTTTGCATCTAGTTTCGAGAATAAATACCTAAGTGCCGAATGGTCCGTGCAAACAATGGTCTTGGACAACACCAAATATGACCGAAATTTATCAAATGCATAAACAACCGCTAGGAGTTCTTTTTCCGTGGTGGTATAATTAATTTGGGCTCCCGTTAGAGTTTTACTTGCATAATAAATCGGAAGAAAATGATTATCGGAACGTTGTCCTAAAACAGCACCTAAAGCATAGTCGCTTGCGTCACACATTAGCTCAAATGGCATACTCCAATCTGGAGATACCATAATGGGAGCTTGTGTGAGTTTTGACTTTAGAATCGAGAATGCATTCTCGCAATTAGTGTCAAAGTCAAATGGAGCATCCTTTTCAAGAAGCTTGGTCAATGGGCGGGCGATTTTAGAAAAATCTTTGATAAATCGCCTATAGAATCCTGCGTGACCAAGAAAGCTTCTAATTGCTTTAACATTTGATGGTTTAGGTAGCTTAGAGATAACTTCGATTTTAGCTTTATCTACCTCTATTCCCGCACGAGATATTTTGTGACCAAGTACAATGCCCTCCTTCACCATGAAGTGGCATTTTTCCCAATTTAGGACCAAGTTTGCTTTCTCACATCGGATAAGCATACGTTCTAGATTGAAAAGACACGATTCAAAGGAGTCTCCAAACACGGAAAAGTCATCCATGAAGACTTCCATACAATCCTCTACCATATCATCAAAGATTGCCATCATGCACCTTTGAAAGGTTCCGGGTGCATTGCATAAACCAAACGGCATGCGGCGATAGGCAAAGGTACCGAAAGGACAAGTGAATGTGGTCTTTTCTTGGTCGTTGGGATCAATTGGAATTTGGAAGTAACCGGAGAAACCGTCTAAAAAGCAATAATATTCTTTTCCCGCTAATCGTTCAAGCATTTGATCAATAAAAGGTAACGGGAAATGATCCTTTCTTGTGGCATCATTTAGACGTCTATAATCAATACAGACTCTCCAGCCGGTAACTGTTCTAGTTGGGACGAGTTCGTCCTTTTCATTTAATATAACGGTTGTACCCCCCTTTTTGGGTACTACTTGTACTGGACTAACCCATGGACTATCGGAGATGGGGTAGATTAACCCGGCGTCAAGAAGCTTGACGACCTCCTTTTTAACAACCTCTTTCATGTTGGGATTTAGCCTGCGTTGTCTTTATACTACGGGTTTGTAGTCATTCTCAAGGAGAATTTTATGTGTACAATAAGACGGGTTTATTCCCGGAATGTCGGTTGTTTTCCAGGCTATAGCCTTTTTATGGGTTTTTAATACAGAAATTAGCTTATCCTTCTCATTATCTGAAAGATGTGAAGCAATAATGACTGGTAATTTAGATGTACCTTCGAGATAAGCATACTCCAAGTGTTTGGGTAGCTCTTTAAGCTCTAGTACGGGTGGTTCTTCTAAGGAATTTTTTATACGAAATCTATCTTCATTTTTGATTTCCTCAAACGATTCCTCTTCCATGGGAATTTCTTCTATTATGGTCTCGTCATCCGTGACCACCTTCATCAACTCATCAAAATCTTTATCAATATTGAAGTATTCATTCTCACTTACCGGGGCTAACCCCGGGATATCAATTTCAAGTAGCTCCTTCAATTCATTCTCGACACAAAGATCTATAACATCAATTTGAAAACAAGAGTCATCGGTAGAAGTGGGTCTTTTCATGGCTTTGTCAATGTGACAAATTATTCTCTCGTTTCCCACACCTAGACTCAATTGTTCTTTTTGGACATTAATGATAGCATCTGCAGTGTTTAGGAAAGGACGTCCTAAAATGATAGGAACTTTTGTGTCCTCTTGCATTTCTAGGATAACAAAGTCGACGGGAAAGATAAGTGAGCCAACTTTTACAAGTATATCCTCGGCTATACCTATGGGAGTATCAAATGATTGGTTTGCTAATCGAATACCCATCCGGGTTGGTTTTAAGTCTCCTAAGTCAAGTTTTAAATATAACGAGTAAGGCATTAAGTTAACACTTGCACCTAGATCGGCTAATGCATCGTACACTACCGAATCACCCATAATACATGGTATGATAAAACTACCAGGGTCTCCTAATTTTGGAGGTACATTTTGTTTCTTTAAGATGGCCGAACATTCTTCATGGAGGAATGTGGCAGAAACATCATGGTATTTACCCTTTGAAGATATTAGATCTTTTAAGAATTTCCCGTAGTTGGGCATATCCCTAAGGACTTCTGCGAGTGGCATGTTAATGCTAATTTGCTTAATCATGTCCGCAAATTTCTCATATCGCCTTGCGAGTCTGTCTTTCTTTAATGCTTTTGGGTAAGGAATAGGTTCCTTATGAATCTTTACTGGTGGTTCTTCACTTTTCTTTGGTATGACCTCAGGTGGATCATTTTTCTCTTGTTCTTTATCAACTTGCTCATTTTCATCAACCGGTATTTGTAAAACAGAAGGAGATAAAGAAACTTCCGGGGACTTAAGAGTCTCTGGTTTAGTAGTTAAACCACTTCTAGTAGTTATAGCATTTACATGCTCGTTCCTTGTTTGGGGGTTGTTGGGATTCACTTGAGTATTTGAGGGGAGAGTACCTGGTGGTCTCTCTGATAGTAACTGTGATATCGTTCCAACATCCCTTTCTAAGTTTTGTATTGTGGCTTGTTGATTTCGGATTTGCTGAGTTTGGAGCTCTGCATTTTGCTCGTGCTTAACCATAAAATCTCTTAAGAGATCTTCTAAACCAGATTTCCTCTCAGGTTGAGGTTGCATAATTGCTAATGGTTGTGGTTGATTGAATGCTAGTGGTTGTAGTTGATTGTGTTGGAAATTATTTTGATAATTTCGTTGAGGTTGATTTCGGTTATTATAACCTGGTGGCGGATTTCTTTGATTTTGATTTGGGAAATTCCGGTTATTTTGGTAACCTGGATTTCCTCCTTGATAGTTATTATTATTTTGATAGTTATTATTATTTGATCCTGAAGGTCCTCCTACTTGATAGCTGTTTATAGGAGGATATTTTCGGTTGTTTGCTTCTATAGCTGGAAAATCACTGAAGTTCATTTCACCTTTTCGTAAGTATCCTAAGAAATTTGCTTGTTCTTCCATTGTACTTTGATCACAATCTCTAGTAAGATGGGGACCTTGGCACAGTTCACATCCTACTCTGATAGCATGCATTTCCTTGGTTACTTTCTCGATTTGCCTTGCTTGATTTGCTATTTGAACTTTTAAAGAAGCAATTTCATCATTGCTTTCAATACTAGCAACATTTGATGATCTAGAAAATTCTATTTCTTGATGCCAATTATGGGAATGGGAAGCTAAATCAGCAATGATTGTGTGAGCGTCTTCAGGTGTTTTCTTCATGATCGAACCTCCGGCTGCAACATCTATATCTTTTCTAGTTGCCACATTGACTCCTTTATAGAATATTTGGACCTTTTGGAATGTATTCAACCCGTGTTGAGGACATATTCGAAGCATTTTATTGAATCGGGTCCAAGCTTCATAAAGAGTTTTATTAGGCTTTTGTTTAAAGTGATTTATGTCACTTTGTAATTTTGCTGCTTTTGAAGCAGGAAAGAATTCTGACAAAAATTTATCCATCATATCATTCCAGTTTTCAATATAACCTTCTGGTAATGAGTCTAGCCAATCTCTTGCATCATCTTTTAAGGACCATGGAAAGATTTTTAAACATGCAACTTCATCGGTGACATCTTTGATTTTGAAAAGCTTGCAAATGCTTACAAACTTACGAAGATGCTCGTTAGCATCCTCATTTGGGGCTCCACCGAATTGACATGTATTAGTTACCATGTGTAAAAATTGACCTTTTATTTCAAAGCCATCACTCATCGTGGGTTGGATGATTGCGTGGCCTTGACCTTTTCTTGTGGCCTTCATTAATGCTTCCATCGTTTGATTTGTATCAGCCATTTCTTCTTCTTCTTTAATAATCGGCTCTATGATTGGTTGAATTATTGGTTCAGAGTCGGATTCTAAGAAAAGTGACTCTAAATTTTTAGCAAGAGATTCTACTTCTTGAGCTCTTAAGCGTTCGTGGAATTTTCTTTCGGGTTCAGGATGTGAAGGAGTTAATTCAGCGTTGGAGGAACGTAAGTTCATACATTAATTTCTATTATGAGATCACAACACTAAAGGTTTATCTAGGGTTACCTATTTATTTCTTCTTTTTTAGTATTTTTCGGTGTTTTAAAATTACTAGTACTTCCTATTTCTTTTTGTTGTTTTTGTCCTTTTATTAATTCTTTGAGGTTCCGGATTAAGTTTAACGAGTTTAGGATTGAACGGATCATACAATTTGGGAAATTGTACAAAGAATTAAAGGATTTATTCAAAAACTTTGAACTTTCTTGGAAATGAATTTCCTCGAGAGGATCGAATAACATAAAAATAATGATAAAAACCCTTAAACAAACAGATTTTCCTTCTGATTTTGCCCACGTTTTGAATAGCCAAAAGATGCAGCAGAGGGGCAGGATCCTTCTATTGACCAATAAAATTGGTGATCCAACAACCCGGTCCACGTACAAATCCAACTACTACTACGAATCAGAAAAATTATCTATTTATTTAACTGCCAACTCCCCGGCAGCGGCGCCAAAAAGTTGATGTGCGGAAACGTAACCTTTATTTATGAACGGATTTGAGTTGTTTTGTTACACGAATTGATTTATTGTATATGTGGTATTTTATTGATTTCAGGTTGATTTCACACATATATATAGGCAACTAGTCCTATCCGTATAGTTTAGTTTGTTGGTAAATCCGATTCGTTCCACAGGGAGATGGAGTGTTTAATGGTTTTTAATAGTCTTTGATGTCAAACTTAATTAAAGGGAGTTTTGGATTAGGCAATTGTAAAATAACAGTAAAAGAAAATAACTAAAACTAATTTACTAAATAAAATTACAAGATTACAAAAATTAACTTAAAAAGGAACTAAATGAAAATAAACTAATTATGATGCATTAATTATGTTACTAAATGGTAATTAGTAAAATAGTAATTTTTAATGAAACTATATATTTAGAATTTTGTTTTGAGCAATTACAATAGAAACTTATTTAAATTAACTAAAATGCATTTTTAGTAAAACTAATACAAATTAAAAGGAATTTAATTAATTTACTAATTATAAACTAATTACAATTTATAAACCTATAATAAGTAATACTAATTTTAGGATTAAAACATGTATTTTAAGTATTTTAAATAACTTTAACTAATTAACTTAATTAAAATAACTAAAATAACTAATAACCTAAATATAAATATAATTAAATAACAAAAACCCTAATTTTAACCTAGCTGTACTGTAGCCGCGTTTTAGCCTTACACGATTCGTGTGATGATACACGATTCGTGTACGTGTAAAAATATGTGACAACTTAACTGTTACGAGAATTAAATGTTTTTATGTATTTTTCTAATATTTTAAAATGGTAAATCGTAAATAATAATAATAATACTTTTATAACAAATATAAATAAGATAAATGGGAGTGTTTACTTAATTGTGTCACCCCTAGGTCCATGGATTGTTTTAAGTTTTACGCCCTATTAAAATGTTCTAGTATCAAACTTTACATTTTTCTCTCGAATAAACATAAGGTTACAACTTAACTAAATAAAATCTAATTTTCATCGGATTCTTTTTAGAAAGCTACTATTCCCCAAGTATTTAAATTGAGACCTAGCCTAGTTTTGACCTTCGCCAATACCCAAATTATAACGGTTTCCCTTTTTATAATTTCACTGTCATGTAATTTATTGATATCACCCAAACCACCGAAGTTTATTTCTAAATTGGTGTTAATAAATTATCCATAAATTCGTCTAGATCACTTTTAATGTTGAAGCTTAATTTATGTAAATAAAAATAACTTTCGTTATTTGAATTTAATAAATTAAGTGGCAAGGGTTAAATACCTAATTACATAAAAATGGTTCTTTTTAACTAGGCTCAATATTAAAAATACTAAAGTTACATTTTAACTTTTACAGATGGTAACAATCCATTTCACTAGGGGCTCTACATTTAAGCAAACACTAGGGAAATTTAGCTATTCATTACACTAGGGTAGACATAAAAATATAGATATGCAAACATAATAACAACGCTAATTTTAACAGAGTAAACTTACTAAAATATCTTCACTTGCATTAACTTCAAACGGTAGAAAAATTACAATAATAACACCCCTTTCACGCGTACAATAACACCCTTAATCACGAACAATACCCCCTTAATATTTGAAACTAATCCTAATAATTGAACTTTGAAACTGAAATGTAAATAATACTGATAATAAAAGTGACAATAGTATGTGTATAGTAATTTTGTGTTGTAATCTCCTGTGTGTAATATCTGTGTCTCCCCCTAATCTTCTGAACGTACTCCGTATTTAACATTGATATTGTGAAGTAGTTGTTGAGTCAAAAGTGCTATCCATTTGCTACAGCACTATGAAAAGAATTGTTTTAAAACTTCAAAAGCCAGCCGCCCATGTCTGACAAAATGATTAATTCGGCCTAACATTACACGATTCGTGTATGGCTACACTATTCGTGTAAGAACAAATATTCTACACGATTCGTGTAGACCTACACTATTCGTGTAAGAACAAATATTCTACACTATTCGTGTAGACCTACACTATTCGTGTAAGAGTAAAAGCAGTTTTCTTTATTTTTCTTTTTTCGTTTGTTCATTGATGACCTCGTATTGACGTGTACTGACTTGGCACTTTACATTTGAACTCTTTTCTTCATCTATCTTGTACTTTCATTCGGATAAACGTTTCTTGATATAAATCTGGTTAAAACTATCGTTTTATCGTCGAATCTTCAAATAGCAAGCTCTTATCCACTTTTGTCGTTTTTCTCGTGAAATGCGCATTGAATGTCTTTGTAGATGATAAAAACCTATGAAATATAAGTGATATTGCGTCGAATAATATGTATGTTTAGAGCAATATCACCATCATTTGGCAACTAGCATGAAATATCTCATAAAATTACAAAAATATGAGTAATCATTCATGACTTATTTACATGAAAACAAAATTACATATCCTTTATATCTAATCCATACACCAACGACCAAAAACACCTACAAACACTTTCATTCTTCAATTTTCTTCATCTAATTGATCTCTCTCAAGTTCTATCTTCAAGTTCTAAGTGTTCTTCATACATTCTACAAGTTCTAGTTACATAAAATCAAGAATACTTTCAAGTTTGCTAGCTCACTTCCAATCTTGTAAGGTGATCTTCCAACCTCAAGAAATCTTTGTTTCTTACAGTAGGTTATCATTCTAATACAAGGTAATAATCATATTCAAACTTTGGTTCAATTTCTATAACTATAACAATCTTATTTCAAGTGATGATCTTACTTGAACTTGTTTTCATGTCATGATTCTGCTTCAAGAACTTCGAGCCATCCAAGGATCCGTTGAAGCTAGATCCATTTTTCTCTTTTCCAGTAGGTTTATCCAAGGAACTTAAGGTAGTAATGATGTTCATAACATCATTCAATTCATATATATAAAGCTATCTTATTCGAAGGTTTAAACTTGTAATCACTAGAACATAGTTTAGTTAATTCTAAACTTGTTCGCAAACAAAAGTTAATCCTTCTAACTTGACTTTTAAAATCAACTAAACACATGTTCTATATCTATATGATATGCTAACTTAATGATTTAAAACCTAGAAACACGAAAAACACCGTAAAACCGGATTTACGCCGTCGTAGTAACACCGCGGGCTGTTTTGGGTTAGTTAATTAAAAACTATGATAAACTTTGATTTAAAAGTTGTTATTCTGAGAAAATGATTTTTATTATGAACATGAAACTATATCCAAAAATTATGGTTAAACTCAAAGTGGAAGTATGTTTTCTAAAATGGTCATCTAGACGTCGTTCTTTCGACTGAAATGACTACCTTTACAAAAACGACTTGTAACTTATTTTTCCGATTATAAACCTATACTTTTTTTGTTTAGATTCATAAAATAGAGTTCAATATGAAACCATAGCAATTTGATTCACTCAAAACGGATTTAAAATGAAGAAGTTATGGGTAAAACAAGATTGGATAATTTTTCTCATTTTAGCTACGTGAAAATTGGTAACAAATCTATTCCAACCATAACTTAATCAACTTGTATTGTATATTATGTAATCTTGAGATACCATAGACACGTATACAATGTTTCGACCTATCATGTCGACACATCTATATATATCTCGGAACAACCATAGACACTCTATATGTGAATGTTGGAGTTAGCTATACAGGGTTGAGGTTGATTCCAAAATATATATAGTTTGAGTTGTGATCAATACTGAGATACGTATACACTGGGTCGTGGATTGATTCAAGATAATATTTATCGATTTATTTCTGTACATCTAACTGTGTACAACTAGTTGTAGGTTACTAACGAGGACAGCTGACTTAATAAACTTAAAACATCAAAATATATTAAAAGTGTTGTAAATATATTTTGAACATACTTTGATATATATGTATATATTATTATAGGTTCGTGAATCAACCAGTGGCCAAGTCTTACTTCCCGACGAAGTAAAAATCTGTGAAAGTGAGTTATAGTCCCACTTTTAAAATCTAATATTTTTGGGATGAGAATACATGCAGGTTTTATAAATGATTTACAAAATAGACACAAGTACGTGAAACTACATTCTATGGTTGAATTATCGAAATCGAATATGCCCCTTTTTATTAAGTCTGGTAATCTAAGAATTAGGGAACAAACACCCTAATTGACGCGAATCCTAAAGATAGATCTATTGGGCCTAACAAACCCCATCCAAAGTACCGGATGCTTTAGTACTTCGAAATTTATATCATATCCGAAGGGTGTCCCGGAATGATGGGGATATTCTTATATATGCATCTTGTTAATGTTGGTTACCAGGTGTTCACCATATGAATGATTTTTATCTCTATGTATGGGATGTGTATTGAAATATGAAATCTTGTGGTCTATTATTATGATTTGATATATATAGGTTAAACCTATAACTCACCAACATTTTTGTTGACGTTTTAAGCATGTTTATTCTCAGGTAATTATTAAGAGCTTCCGCTGTCGCATACTTAAATAAGGACGAGATTTGAAGTCCATGCTTGTATGATATTGTGTAAAAACTGCATTCAAGAAACTTATTTTGTTGTAACATATTTGTATTGTAAACCATTATGTAATGGTCGTGTGTAAACAGGATATTTTAAATTATCATTATTTGATAATCTACGTAAAGCTTTTTAAACCTTTATTGATGAAATAAAGGTTATGCTTTGTTTTAATATGAATGCAGTCTTTGAAAAACGTCTCATATGGAGGTCAAAACCTCGCAACGAAATCAATTAATATGGAACGTTTTTAATCAATAAGAACGGGACATTTCAGTAATGACCATAACGCGTCCTAAAAGCAGTTTTTGGAATATCATCCTCCTTTACTCGCATTTGATGATATGTAGAACGTAAATCAATTTTCGAATAAACCGACGAGCCTTGTAGTTGATCAAATAAGTCGTTAATTCTAGGCAGTGGATAACGGTTTTTAATGGTAAGTTTATTCAACTCTCTGTAGTCAATACACAACCTAAATGTACCATCCTTCTTCTTGACAAACAAAACAGGAGCTCCCCACGGTGATGTGCTTGGTCGAATGAAACCACGCTTTAAAAGTTCTTGTAATTGGCTCTGAAGTTCTTTCATTTCGCTGGGTGCGAGTCTGTATGGAGCACGAGCTATTAGTGCAGCTCCCGGTACAAGATCTATTTGAAATTCAACGGATCGATGTGGGGGCAATCCCGGTAATTCTTTCGAAAATACTGTGATGACCCGGGAATTTCCGACCAAATTTAAACTTCATATTAATCTATAAACGACACGATAAGCAAAGTCTGTAATATTGAGTCTCGAAAACTTTGGAACAGTTTACATGAATGCATTTGACTTTGACTATTTCCAACGATTCACGAACAAACGTTTGAAAATAAATATGTATATATTTTATATAAATGTAAAGATATATGAAAATTTGAAATAATAAAATATAATGAAAATGTAAAACAAAATACAAAATAATTATAATGTAAAAATTAAATAAATATGATTTCCATGTATAATTAATATTAAATGTATTTTGTAATATAGGTAGTATATAAATATTAAGTTATACATTATATAATTAAGTAAACATTAATTAGGAAATAAATTATGACAATAAAATATTAAG
Organism: Rutidosis leptorrhynchoides; assembly: GCF_046630445.1. Taxonomy (NCBI): domain Eukaryota; kingdom Viridiplantae; phylum Streptophyta; class Magnoliopsida; order Asterales; family Asteraceae; genus Rutidosis; species Rutidosis leptorrhynchoides. The sequence continues at coordinate 95,359,733 of NC_092334.1, read as the reverse complement.
TAGAGCAGATATATAGTAATATTATTATTACATTTATTATTATTATCAATATTAATAGCAAAAGCAATACTATTAATTTTATTAAAAATTATAATACAAAAGTGATACGATTTGATTAGTTATAATTATTAATATCATTGCTAGCATTGTTAATATCATTATTATTATAAATATTAATATCACTATACCAAATATTATGTTTATGATAATAATTATTAACAAGTATAATTATCTTATTATTATTATTAATAATATTTCAGTATTATTATTATTATTATTAATTATTTAAGATTATTAGAATTATTATTATTAATACTTGTATATTTATTCTTTATCAAATATAGATATATATATATATATGAATTATAACAAGTCAGAGAAAGTAACAATCAAGCTGTGCATAATTTTGTTTTGAACCTCTAATTTCGTACCAATATTGAATCAATTACAGTTCCAGCCAAAATCTGTTACCACTCAACATCAATTTTTTTTTTATTTTTTTTTCCTGTCTGTTTCAAGGAACTAATCTACCCTTGTGCTATAACTAAATCCAAATCAGTCAATAAGGGATACATCACTATTTTACAACCACAAGTAACTGCAAAGGTATTTTTTTTCGGATTTAATTCAATCACATATTTTTTAAACAGCTCGCAAGACTCTGTATTGAACTCAAGATTTAAAAAGCTTGAATTCGAATGATATTTCAAAATGTAAAAATAGAGTTTTGTTAGGAGTCATATGAGCAATCTTTATGCAAAGTTTGAGATTTCAATTTCTTATATCGAATTCTAATTTCAGAGTCAAAGTTCTAGTGTCAAAAGTCAAACAAAATGTTCTTATCAAAATTCGAGTTCAAATCAATGTTTTGGATCAAATTAAAGTTACATAGAGCTTATACGTTCGATTTTGAACCATTCTTGTGTAGAAATTTTTGTCTAAATCTTTCACCAAATGGAAATCATATTTTTTTTATATATATAAAGTAGCGACAGCAGCAAATCATGCTGTTTCTATTTTTTTCATTTTTTTTATTTTTATTCTTTTAAAATCACACTATATGATGTTATTAATATTTACAAATCTTAATTAAAACCATAAAATTCGATCTTTTGATTTTGTAAACGTCTCTGGTCGACTTTATTAAGGAAGAAGATGAAGGACATGAGTGATTAGTTTTTCACGGGTTATATTTAGTTTAAGAGGGTTGATTATCAGAAAAGCATTAACAGACGAATGGCAAGGGGTGTTGTGTGGGAACGGGAGGTCGCAGGTTCGAGTCCCGTCTCGGGCAGTTTTACTCTTTTTAATGTTACAAAGGTATAACTTTATATTATTAGGATTTCTATTATTATTATTATTATTATTATTATTATTATTATTATTATTATTATTATTATTATTATTATTATTATTATTATTATTATTATTATTATTATTATTATTATTGTTATTGTTATTATTAGGTTAATTATTACTATTATTATTAACCATTGTAACATGATTATTAATATGGTCAATATTGTTATCATTATTACTATCACTAAGTATTATTAGTATTATTATTAATATCATAATACAAATTATTATTATCGATAGTATTACTCATAAAATTATTATTGATTTTATAATTTTAATGTTACTATCTTTATGATAAAAGGGTTTATTATTATTATCATTATAAAAATATTACAAATTAATATCATCTTCGTAAATATTAGTAGTAGTATCTTTCTGTAAATAATAGGAACGTTAATATTAACATAAGTACCAATATTGTATTATTATATGAATTATTATTATGTAATTACTAAAATCAATATTATAACTATCATTAATAGTAGAATTAATACTTTTCACAAATATTATTGTTAATATCACTATTATTATCACTAATAGAGTTATTATTAACATTACTACCTTTACTAATAATATTAAGTATTAACACTGTTATAAATTTTGCTATTTCTAAGATTATGATAATACTACTAATATTACTATTTTTAACAAACAAATAATATATACATATATAAAAATATATTTAATACATATAACATAACGAAAAGTAATATATTATACAACAAAATAAATATATGAAACATATATATATTATTAATATAAAAAGTATATAACTAATAAATTTATATATATATATTGTTCGATTACAACTATGTATATTAATAAATATTCAAATGATATAGGTTCGTGAATCCGAGGCCAACCCTGCATTATTCAATATAGTCATATGTATTTTTACTACAAAATACATTAGGTGAGTTTCATTTGCTCCCTTTTTACTCATTATATTTTTGGGCTGAGAATACATGCAAATGCTTTATTAACTGTTTTACAATATTTATATGCGTGAGTTTCATTTGATTCCTTTTACTCTTTATATTTTTGGGCTGAGAATACATGCAAATGATTTATTAACTGTTTTATAATATTTATATGCGTGAGTTTCATTAATCCCTTTTTAAATGCTTTTGCAATATATATTTTTGGGACTGAGAATACATGCGCTGTTTTTTATAACGGTTTTACGAAATAGACACAAGTAATTGAAACTACGTTATATGGTTGAATGATCAAAATCGAATATGCCCCTTTTTATTAAGTCTGGTAATCTAAGAATTAGGGAACAGACACCCTAATTGATGCGAACTCTAAAGATAGATCTATTGGGCCTAACAAACCCCATCCAAAGTACCGGATGCTTTAGTACTTCAAAATTTATATCATGTCCGAAGGAGGATCTCGGAATGATGGGGATATTCTTATATGCATTTTGTTAATGTCGGTTACCAGGTGTTCGATCCATATGAATGATATTTTGTCTCTATGCATGGGACATTTATTTATGAGAAATGAAAATCTTGTGGTCTATTAAAATGATGGAAATGATTATTTATGTTAAACTAATGAACTCACCAACCTTTTGGTTGACACTTTAAAGCATGTTTATTCTCAGGTACGAAAGAAATCTTCCGATGTGCATTTTCTCATTATAGAGATATTACTTGAAGTCATTCATGACATATTTCAAAAGACGTTGCATTCGAGTCGTTGAGTTCATCAAGATTATTATTAAGTCAAATATAGTAAGATATATTACGAAATGGTATGCATGTTGTCAACTTTTGATGTAATGAAAGATTGTCTTTTCAAAAATGAATGCAATGTTTGTAAAATGTATCATATAGAGGTCAAGTACCTCGCGATGTAGTCAACTGTTGTGAATCGTTTATAATCGATATGGACTTCGTCCGAATGGATTAGGACGGGTCTCTACAGTTGGTGTCACACCCCCAAATTAGGGCCTAGGGTATTTGTGACTAATTATATCAAATCACAGTTGTATAAACAAGAACGACTCTATATGAGACATTTTGAATAAAACATTTATTAATAAAACAGCGGAAGCATTAAAAGTTTTACATCAAATTTAAACTGAAATAATAATAATAGTCTTAATGCAAAGTAAATGTAATGAAATGAAGACTCCATGTAGCAGCATTCAATTCATCAGGTAGCAATCATGGCAATCATCTTATTCGTCACCTGAGACAAAACATGCTTAAAGTGTCAACCAAAAAGGTTGGTGAGTTCATTAGTTTATCAAAATCAATCATTTTTTTTATAATAATAGGCCACAAGATTTCACTTTCATAAATATCCGTACACTAGCAAGTGTATAAAAGCATCCTATAAGTTGTAGGCACCCGGTAACAAGCCTTAACGTTCATGTTTTACCCTCTGAAGTACACCAGATCAGGTGTGTTTAAAATAACCTCGAAGTACTAAAGCATCCCATAGTCAGGATGTGGTTTGTCAGACCCAATAGATCTATCTTTAGGATTCGCGCCTACCGTACATAGACAAGTAGTTTAATGTTACCAAGCTAAGGGTATATTTCTGGTTTAAACCCACATAGAATTAGTTTTAGTACTTGTGCCTATTTCGTAAAACATTTATAAATCAGCGCATGTATTCTCAGCCCAAAAATATATATAAAAAGGGAGCAAATGAAACTCACCTTAAATAGCAGTTGAAGTATTCCACGCAAGAAAGGAAAGTAAAGCAAGTAAGTGACCGAGATATCAACTAGAAGTAGTTCTTTAAGAGAGAAATGAGAGATTAAGGTGTAAGTTTGAAATGAGAAATGTATGTGGTATTTATAGTTGAAAATGTTAGGTAAAAAAAAAATTAAAATAAAATAAGTAAATCTTAAAAGTTAAAATAAGAAAAATTATTTTGTATTTTTATTAAAAGTAAATCTTAAAAGTTAAAATAAGAAAAAGTAGTTTGTATTTTTATTAAAAGTAAAATCTTAAAAGTTAAAATAAAAAAAAGTAGTTTGTATTTTTATTAAAAGTAAAATCTTAAAAGTTAAAATAAGAAAAAGTATTTTTGTATTTTTATTAAAAGTAAATTTTAAAAGTTAAAATAAAAAAAAAGTAGTTTGTATTTTTATTAAAAGTAAAATCTTAAAAGTTAAAATAAGAAAAAGTAGTTTGTATTTTTATTAAAAGTAAAATCTTAAAAGTTAAAATAAGAAAAAGTATTTTGTATTTTTATTAAAAGTAAATCTTAGAAGTTAAAATAAGAAAAAGTAGTTTGTATTTTTATTAAAAGTAAAATCATAAAAGTTAAAATAAGAAAAAGTAGTTTGTATTTTTATTAAAAGTAAAATCTTAAAAGTTAAAATAAGAAAAAGTATTTTGTATTTTTATTAAAAGTAAATCTTAAAAGTTAAAATAAGAAAAAGTAGTTTGTATTTTTATTAAAAGTAAAATCTTAAAAGTTAAAATAAGAAAAAGTAGTTTGTATTTTTATTAAAAGTAAAATCTTAAAAGTTAAAATAAGAAAAAGTATTTTGTATTTTTATTAAAAGTAAATTTTAAAAGTTAAAATAAAAAAAAAGTAGTTTGTATTTTTATTAAAAGTAAAATCTTAAAAGTTAAAATAAGAAAAAGTAGTTTGTATTTTTATTAAAAGTAAAATCTTAAAAGTTAAAATAAGAAAAAGTATTTTGTATTTTTGTTAAAAGTAAATCTTAAAAGTTAAAATAAGAAAAAGTAGTTTGTATTTTTATTAAAAGTAAAATCATAAAAGTTAAAATAAGAAAAAGTAGTTTGTATTTTTATTAAAAGTAAATCTTAAAAGTTAAAATAAGAAAAAGTAGTTTGTATTTTTATTAAAAGTAAATCTTAAAATAAAAGTAGTTTGTATTTTTGTATTTATTTATTAAAAGTAGATATAGTTTTGATTTTTTTTTTGTATAAAATTCTAAAAAAAAATTTGTTTAATATATTTCTAAGAACATTTAACATTTTATTTCTATATTTGTTTAATTATTAAATACGAATTTTATATAAAAATTATTATTATATTTAGTTTTTATAAAAATTAAAATTTATGATTATTAATTTATAGTTTTTATTAGTTTTATAAATGTTATAATATTATGTATTATTTAGTTAATTATATATTCTATTAACTAAATAACAAAAGTAATATAAATATTATATATATATTCATTGATGTAATTATGTTATATTATATATCATAATCTTATTTATAATATTTATAATTATATTATTTATTTTAAGCGTACGTTTATTCGGTCAACGTTAAATTTATTCGTATATAACAACTCTAGGTATTTTAGTAAAATCGGAAGTCGAAAAGTGAGGGTTGTTATAGTACCTACCCGTTAAAAGAAATTTCGTCCCGAAATTTAGTTTTTGCCATCAATCAGCGTTGTTCGTACCTAAACGAGGATATTTACGTTTTATCTGGTCTTCACGTTCCCAGGTAGGTTCGGGGCCTTTCGTGAATTCCAACGGATAGAATATTGTTCTGTTTCATGCATTTAAATAATACGAACCCTAATTTCTTACAGGTTCTTCTATAAAGTGCATTTTATCATTAATGCGGAGGTTATCTAAAGGATTAATAAGAGTGTCATTTGACTAGGTTATCCTCAAAAGGGATGATGGTGTTATACGAGCATTTTAGTAAACTGAACACATGAAATGTGTTATGAATAGTATTGAGCTTATTTAAAACTTTGAGTGTTTATGTCACAGTATTAGGGTAGACAAAACAGAGAGTAGTTCATGAAAATTATAGTCATGAAGTTTGATAGAGATCATCATTGTTTACAACAAGAATATTGTAATGATGAATATAAGTTGAAAAATAAAGTTTTATCACTACTGAATAATATGGATAAAACGATTTGATTATAGGAAGCGTATAAACGAAGCTATTGTAAAAGAGTGAATGAGAAATTAAATGTTCGCCTTAACTTTTGACGTAGTCACGATTGATTTTTGGAATTCAAGGGATTAAAGGAAATCTTCGTAATCCATAAGATTTGATTCTCCGGTAATTAAGGAATTTGAAATTTTCTTTGATTAAATGAGGTGAATTGCTTCAATTGCTGTGTTTGGAATTTTGCTATAAATTAGCTTCTTCCGTTTCATTATCTTCTCCACTTCTATACTTTCTTCCTCAATTCATACTTCCAAAGATTATGAGAATGCTCCATCCAGTTCTTATCCTGGATATTTTTCTGACTATCATTTCAGTCATTCTTCTTTTTCATTTACCACTAGAGGAATTTGTTTTCTTCTACTATTACCTTGGGGTTATAGTGTTTTTAATTCTCCCATGTCTTTACGTTGCAATACGTATTGATATACACGGTTTGTAATTTCGGTATCGTTATCGGGCTACATATTTTCCCTTATATGTCGGAGCTCTTTGCCTTTTTATTCTCCTCTCGACTCTAAGTAAAGCGAGTAATGGTCCAGAATTTGTAGGTATGAAGTTTCGAATGGACCTACTGTTCTAAGCGTAATATCACGATTTGATTTGGTAAATTACCAGAATTACTGAGGATAGAACTATCAAGAATATATTTGCTTGATATGTTCAGAGATTAAGTAGAATGTAAGAGTCGTGTAACATGGCAAATGATGATTATAAAGTCTATGAATCATCATCTTCCATTAAAAATTTAGCATGACTTACTGTAATATAATCATGTTGGCCTGACATCATTATATTATACTAACTCATGCTTTAATTCTCAACACTACTTCAAATCATTCAAAATTTGAATTTAAATTTTACGGAATATAGAAACTTAAACAGTTTTCCTTTATGATGTAATAAAGATATTGCAAAGAGATAATTAATTGCGGACAAGAATCGTTATGAAGATATCTTTAGAAATATCGAGGATATTTATAACGAAAGATATGATGATATTTTAGAATTTCTAAAATCGATGGATAATGAAGAAATTCTTCTGTAAGGATTTAGAATGCGTAAAAAGATCTTCTGTGATTTCCTTCAGAAATCGAATCATCTAGATTCTTTGGTTATAGGTTTAGTCCTTCGGATTTGTCCTTGGTCTCCTTCATGTTTTGCTCAATCCGTCTTTCAATACCAGATATTCTTTTGAGCTTTTCCAACACACAATTCTTTATTATCAAGCTTCTGGTCATTAAGGCCATCTACAGCTTTTGCTGCTTCATCAGCATTCTCAAGGTTAACTGATCTGAATCATTGATTATCAATCTGATATGTTTTCAAGGATTTTGAAGAATGTACAATGTAATATATTAATGTGAATGTTAGATATTTCTTGGGTATTACCTACCCGTTAAAATATTTTCACAATTAACAGTTTGTACAAAAGAATTTTTAAATACAATCTTTATGAAAATATACATACATATATATTTTCTTCAGATGTAATTATGGATTTAATAAGTTAATATAATATTAAACTCATTTGATTTACGGTTGAAACGAGAATAAATAATCTCCAAAACTTTAGAGATTACATAATCGTCGCGGAATATTTCTTTAATGAAGTTATGAATCAATACTTCATCGTTCATTGTTATTAATATACCTTAGTAAATGATTTTGATGCTCGTGGATTTCTTGTGAAATTCATAAGGCACAAATGATGTTTTCGAGAAATTTTCGAGTACATCAAAAAATAGGAGTGTAAAATCACACATGCATTTGAATAATACACTTAGTTTATTATGAAATGGAGTTTATTGTACTGAAGCAGTGATTAATGATTGTTAAGTCATTAACGAAGGATGTACATCATAGCGTATTAGTGATATGAATTAACCAAGTAGTACATACTAGTTAAGATTCACACGTAATAGTTTAGTACGAAAAGATTTATTATTGTTCCAAACCATATATATATAAAGTATACATATATAATTCTTCAGGAAGAATGAGTCAATACATCTTAACTCATTATTACTAATATTCCTTAGTATCTATGGGCGTATGATGTCGATGTTTGAGGTACCGATTATGATGTTGAGACGTGGGATGCTGATGTTGTTGTTGGTGAAGCTGATGCTGTTGGTGGTGATGCTGATAGTACTGGTGGTGCTGGTGCTGGTGCTGCTGTTGGTGCTGCTTGTGGTACTTGGTTAGTAAGTGTGAGCCTAGCTACCAAATCGCGCACTATTTCCTCCATGGTTTCTACTTTACGCTCGAGTCTATGGATTTGTTCTACCCATTCCTCTGTAAGGTTTGTCAATTCTTGATATTTAGTTCGAAGTCTTCTAACTTCTTCTAATAACCCTTTCTGGTTAGAATTCGAGAGTAGAGGACGAATATTGTCGTTGGTTACATCGAGTCGACCTTCGAGGCGGAAAATCCTTGCGAAAAGAGTGAAAACGGTATTGCGAACAGGTTCGCCAGTAAGAGGATCGAGTACTCCGACGTTTGGTGGTAAGTTTGGCTCGTGATAAGGAGTACCTTCTTCATTTCTCCATAGGGTGAGTATTTCGCGAACCCATCCCCATTTTCTAAAGAAATCACGGTAATTGATCGGTGGGTGTGCTCCTGTCACGCTATCTTTGGAGCTAGAAGAACTTGAGGAATTAGGTGAGAAATCCATATTATGTGTTTGGAATAGGGTTTGATATGAAACGGGTATTGAATATTGAATGATATATTCATCTCCTTGAATACGTATATATAGCAGAAAGATTTCCGTAATTTACGGAGGAAATTTAGGAAAAGTGTTAGACAAGGTCTATTGGGAATAGATATGCTAAGATATGATTTGTCTATACTCTAATAATGGCAGTATGATGTGTCGAGATTATAAAATGATAAGTATGTAATCTAATAATCTTTCGATTAAAGACTTTCAATTCGTATACTGTGATAACCCAATGACATTTCCCGGTTCGCAAACCGATGCATAAAGGCATAAGGCATATAGGTTCGTGATATAACAGGGAGTTATATACGTTTGAGTATGAATTATAGGAGTTTCAAAAAATCTTGGATAATATTTCATGTAATACATATGTAATACACAAAACCAGGATAGATGACAAGGTGAGTTGTTCTTAATAAGTTCACCACTTATTAAGTGCGTAAGTGACTAAGTGTTGTATGATCACTATAGTCAGGTTTGATATTGTGCACCATACCCAAACATCTATGCCACAGCCGAGTCACTTGAATGATCAATTGTTACCGGTTGTCCCAGGAATTCTCGACCAAAATCTAAGTTTGGCATTCGAAATCCACAAGCGTCCCATAGTGGTACCAAGGATCACCCTAGGCCTTAAGTAGCGTTGACGTTCGAGTAATTTCACATTATCGTGTATGTTATAATCTTAAGATTTAAGTATAGTTTCTAAGGTATAGTGTAGCATTTATCAATTAAAGGCAACAATTAAAGGCACTATGGTCAAGAAAAGTTGTAGTCCTACATTGCTAAGGTACCTAATTGTATAAGGCACACATAAAATGCAATCCTGGTTCTCTACAACAACCTGCTCTGATACCAATCTGTCACACCCCCAAATTAGGGCCTAGGGTATTTGTGACTAATTATATCAAATCACAGTTGTATAAACAAGAACGACTCTATATGAGACATTTTGAATAAAACATTTATTAATAAAACAGCGGAAGCATTAAAAGTTTTACATCAAATTTAAACTGAAATAATAATAATAGTCTTAATGCAAAGTAAATGTAATGAAATGAAGACTCCATGTAGCAGCATTCAATTCATCAGGTAGCAATCATGGCAATCATCTTATTCGTCACCTGAGACAAAACATGCTTAAAGTGTCAACCAAAAAGGTTGGTGAGTTCATTAGTTTATCAAAATCAATCATTTTTTTTATAATAATAGGCCACAAGATTTCACTTTCATAAATATCCGTACACTAGCAAGTGTATAAAAGCATCCTATAAGTTGTAGGCACCCGGTAACAAGCCTTAACGTTCATGTTTTACCCTCTGAAGTACACCAGATCAGGTGTGTTTAAAATAACCTCGAAGTACTAAAGCATCCCATAGTCAGGATGTGGTTTGTCAGACCCAATAGATCTATCTTTAGGATTCGCGCCTACCGTACATAGACAAGTAGTTTAATGTTACCAAGCTAAGGGTATATTTCTGGTTTAAACCCACATAGAATTAGTTTTAGTACTTGTGCCTATTTCGTAAAACATTTATAAATCAGCGCATGTATTCTCAGCCCAAAAATATATATAAAAAGGGAGCAAATGAACCTCACCTTAAATAGCAGTTGAAGTATTCCACGCAAGAAAGGAAAGTAAAGCAAGTAAGTGACCGAGATATCAACTAGAAGTAGTTCTTTAAGAGAGAAATGAGAGATTAAGGTGTAAGTTTGAAATGAGAAATGTATGTGGTATTTATAGTTGAAAATGTTAGGTAAAAAAAAATTAAAATAAAATAAGTAAATCTTAAAAGTTAAAATAAGAAAAATTATTTTGTATTTTTATTAAAAGTAAATCTTAAAAGTTAAAATAAGAAAAAGTAGTTTGTATTTTTATTAAAAGTAAAATCTTAAAAGTTAAAATAAAAAAAAGTAGTTTGTATTTTTATTAAAAGTAAAATCTTAAAAGTTAAAATAAGAAAAAGTATTTTTGTATTTTTATTAAAAGTAAATTTTAAAAGTTAAAATAAAAAAAAAGTAGTTTGTATTTTTATTAAAAGTAAAATCTTAAAAGTTAAAATAAGAAAAAGTAGTTTGTATTTTTATTAAAAGTAAAATCTTAAAAGTTAAAATAAGAAAAAGTATTTTGTATTTTTATTAAAAGTAAATCTTAGAAGTTAAAATAAGAAAAAGTAGTTTGTATTTTTATTAAAAGTAAAATCATAAAAGTTAAAATAAGAAAAAGTAGTTTGTATTTTTATTAAAAGTAAAATCTTAAAAGTTAAAATAAGAAAAAGTATTTTGTATTTTTATTAAAAGTAAATCTTAAAAGTTAAAATAAGAAAAAGTAGTTTGTTTTTTTATTAAAAGTAAAATCTTAAAAGTTAAAATAAGAAAAAGTAGTTTGTATTTTTATTAAAAGTAAAATCTTAAAAGTTAAAATAAGAAAAAGTATTTTGTATTTTTATTAAAAGTAAATTTTAAAAGTTAAAATAAAAAAAAAGTAGTTTGTATTTTTATTAAAAGTAAAATCTTAAAAGTTAAAATAAGAAAAAGTAGTTTGTATTTTTATTAAAAGTAAAATCTTAAAAGTTAAAATAAGAAAAAGTATTTTGTATTTTTGTTAAAAGTAAATCTTAAAAGTTAAAATAAGAAAAAGTAGTTTGTATTTTTATTAAAAGTAAAATCATAAAAGTTAAAATAAGAAAAAGTAGTTTGTATTTTTATTAAAAGTAAATCTTAAAAGTTAAAATAAGAAAAAGTAGTTTGTATTTTTATTAAAAGTAAATCTTAAAATAAAAGTAGTTTGTATTTTTGTATTTATTTATTAAAAGTAGATATAGTTTTGATTTTTTTTTTGTATAAAATTCTAAAAAAAAATTTGTTTAATATATTTCTAAGAACATTTAACATTTTATTTCTATATTTGTTTAATTATTAAATACGAATTTTATATAAAAATTATTATTATATTTAGTTTTTATAAAAATTAAAATTTATGATTATTAATTTATAGTTTTTATTAGTTTTATAAATGTTATAATATTATGTATTATTTAGTTAATTATATATTCTATTAACTAAATAACAAAAGTAATATAAATATTATATATATATTCATTGATGTAATTATGTTATATTATATATCATAATCTTATTTATAATATTTATAATTATATTATTTATTTTAAGCGTACGTTTATTCGGTCAACGTTAAATTTATTCGTATATAACAACTCTAGGTATTTTAGTAAAATCGGAAGTCGAAAAGTGAGGGTTGTTATAGTTGGTATCAGAGCGGTGGTCTTAGCGAACCAGGTCTTGTATTAGTGTGTCTAACTGATAGTTGTTTAGATGCATTAGTGAGTCTGGACTTCGACCGTGTCTGCATGTCAAAAGTTTTGCTTATCATTTCGTGTCGGAAATCATCTGCTTATCATCCTTAGGAAATTACCTGCTTATCATTCTTAGTCTGGGCACATCTTACTACAATGATTGCATGAATAGTGTATAAACAATATTCGTATCTTAGCGTATCTGCTAATTCATATCTTAGCATATCTGTTACTGTAGACATTGCCTGACAGCTTTCGTAGATTCCTACGTAACTTATGGGATTTTAGTATTATATATGCAAATGTAAATTATTTATTACAGAGTACTAATCTACATCCTATAACCTATTTCTTATCGAAAATCCTTCATCTGATCGTATGAGATGAATCCCTCAACCAGTTCGAGTCCCTCAGATTCCGATAGCTATTCCGATAGTTATTCCGACAGCTATTCCGACATAGACGTTCACCTAAGCTCAGAAAACAGTGTCATCGGCATGAATCAACCAATCAGCCATTATCAATTCATCTGATGGGTTCGTAGTCGACTTAATTAATGGAAACGCGCAGAAGGCAATCCCTTTCACCAACCGAATTCACCTCTTGACAATGAACCTAAAGCGTTTACCGGCGAACCTGTTTGAGACACCATTTTCAGTCTCATTTCCAGGGTAACTCGACAAGATTATATTCTATCCACAATTCTGAACCTTATTCATCCGCTCGTTCCAACCGACAATCATCCTGGAGTAATAAGTCAACGAACTTCGCGATCGAAAAATCAATTCGGAGAATATGGTGCAAAATGTACCAGCTTCAGCAACATCACCGGCACCAACAGTACCATCAGTAACAGCACCAGTACCATCAACAATCCATGTCTCAACATCTCATTCTGTACCTCGAGTATAATCATCTTTCTACGTAATGTTCTACATCAATAATCTTCGTTCTTCATGGCAATTATGTAATCTCTAAAGTTTTAGAGATTATGTACTCTAGTTCTAGCCGTAAATCTGATGAGTTTAATATCACATTGACTCATTAAATCCATGATTACATCTGAAGAAAATATATATGTATATATATTCTTTCATAAAGATTGTAATTTAAAATTCTTTCGTACAAACTGTTAATGGTGAAAACATTTTAACGGGTAGGTAATACCCGAGGAATATTTAGATTTCACATTAATAAGTACACTGTACATTCTTCAAATATGATTCAATAAGTCATGTACTATCCTACTTACATCCACAGATATACGAATCTGTTCACCATAGAATAACCATTGTCATTCAATTTCATATTTGGATTTTGACTTATCAGAACCCAACAAGTGGCATAATGAAGAAAAACATTGGACAAAATAAAATTTGTTAGAAACAAACAAATTAACTATGAGAAAATTTGTTAAGAATCCACGCTAACTGTTCCTAGCTAATTATTCCTAGCTAACTGATTACATTTTATTTATCGCAATTTAATTATCGCAATTTACATTCTTTATTTATCGTCATTTAATTTCTGTTATTTACTTTACGCACTTTATTTATCGTCATTAAATTTCTGTTATTTATTTTTACGCACTTTAAAAATCGGGACACGTATACAAGGTTTTGACATATCATATCGACGCATATATAAATATTATTTGGAATAACCATAGACACTCTATATGCAGTAATGAACGAGTTCTCTATACAAGGTTGAGGTTGATTCTATAATAATATATATACTTTGAGTTGTGATCGAGTCTGAGACAAATACAGGTCACGATACGTATTAATTAATTCGAATATTATATATTAAATTATATATGAATTGTTGAATTGCTAACTGTGGACTATCAATCAAGGACAACCAACATTGGACAATTAAAATGAATTAAAATATTGATTATAACATATGAAACTAAACATTTCTTCAAGTTTGCCACTTGATTTCATCTTAAACCTCATTGTATCTTGACGATTACAATCTGCATTCAAACCTTTCATGATTCTTGAAAACACCTCAATCGAGAGGATGAATCAACCGCACTTCATCTACAGAAGGAAAGATTTATGTATATAGTATTACACCTGAGAAACTCTCGGCAACTGAGTAAAAGTTTAACACGTAGCCACGTCAGATCCTTTGTCATTTATTAGCAAAAATAACTTTGCGATCCCTTTTCAAAGTAGCCAATTTTGACACAGCTCCAGCAAGTCAACTTCGAATTTTCATTCGAAGTAGCCTTACTATAATCCTGATATATACGATTACCTTTTGATATCGGAGAATTCTTTTATATTCCACTATATTACCAGCAGACGTACCAGCCACCTCGTTGCTCCTTGACTCAAATCTTTACGACAAATCACTATATTCATCTATTGAAGTCTCATCATGTACTCATCCGCATCTTGTAACAATAATTATCATACCAATTACCGAGAATCAGCAATCAGTATTTCGAATCTCGTAGCATTTCTACATCAGTAGTTATATGTATACATATAACAATTATCTCCTTGAATTACGACATTCAATTCTGAAATTTTGAAAAGCACCCAGCCTACGAATCAATACATTGAACTTTGAAAAAGCTGAATGAAGCAACAGAAACTGTGGGTAACCGTAAACGACCTTAACCGTCGAAAGTTTGATGATAAAGAATAGAGTATTGGAAATATTCAATAGAAAATTTAGTACCGAAAAACGGATTATGCGAATCCATGAAGGAAGCCGTGGACAAATCACAAAGAATAAGTTTGACTTCAAAGAATCTAAATGATTCAATGCCTGCTGAAGTCTTTCGCGAATATCTTGCTCCTTACTCTAAACCCTTACGAACAATAGTTTCCATCATCCTCTGATCTTAGAGATTCAAAGATATTATCGTATATTTCATTACAAATATCCTACATATTTCTGAATATATTTTCATAACTATTCTTACCTGAAATCATTAATCTCTTCGTACTATCAGTGTTACATCATATAGAAACTGTTAGTTTCTATATTCTGTAAAGTTTCAAGCTAAAAATATGAATGTCATTGAAGTAATGTTGGGAACTGAAGCATGAGTTAGTACAATATAATGACATTTGATCAACGTGATTATATTATAGTAAGTCATGCTGAGCTTTTAATGGAACGTGATGATTCACAGATCATAACATCATCATGTGCCATGTTACATAACTCTTTCATTCTGCTTAATTTCTGAACATATCAAGAAAGTATATTCTTGATAGTTCTATTCTCAGTGATTCTGGTAATTTGACAAACCAAATCGTGCTATTACGTTCTTTCTTGTTTAGAACATTAAGTTCATTCGAAACTCCATACTTACGAATTCTGGACCATTACTCGTTTTACTAGAGGTCAAGAGGAGAATAAAAAGGCAAAGAGCTCCAAAATATAAGAGAAAATGTAAAGCCCAATACCAACACGGAGGTTACAAACTGTGGATATTAATACGAATAGCAATATAAAGACACGGTAGAATTAAGAATAGTATCACCCCAAAGTAATAATAGAAGGGAATAGATTTTTCTGATGAAAGATTGGAAAGAAGGATGATAGAAATGATAATTAGGAAGATATCAAGGACTAGAACTGGATTAAACATTTTCACAATCTTTTGGATGTAGAAACTAAGAAAGAAAGTATAGGAATGGTGTGAATAAGAGAACGGAAGAGATTAATTTATAATGGAAATATCAGACAAAGTAATCAAGGCAGATCACCGTAATTAATTATAGAGATCTTAATTTTTTTATTCGCCGAAGAATCAAATCTTTCGGATTTCGAAGATCTTCTTTAAATCCCTTGAATTCCAGAATTCAACCAAGGCAACGCCAAAAGTTAAAACGAAACTTCATTTATTCATTTCACTCTTTTGTGATAGCTTCATTCGTGCTCTTCGAATAATTGAATCATTTTATCTGTATTATTCAATAATGATAAAACTCTATTTATCAGCACATATTCGTCAGGAAAACATATTTATTGTTAGCCATGACGACCTCACTCAAATTTCGGGACGAAATTTCTTTAACGGGTAGGTACTGTGATGACCCGAGAATTTCCGACCAAATTTAAACTTCATTTTAATCTATAAACGACACGATAAGCAAAGTCTGTAATATTGAGTCTCGAAAACTTTGGAACAGTTTACATGAATGCATTTGACTTTGACTATTCCCAACGATTCACGAACAAACGTTTGAAAATAAATATGTATATATTTTATATAAATGTAAAGATATATGAAAATTTGAAATAATAAAATATAATGAAAATGTAAAACAAAATACAAAATAATTATAATGTAAATATAAATAAATATGATTTCCATGTATAATTAATATTAAATGTATTTTGTAATATAGGTAGTATATAAATATTAAGTTATACATTATATAATTAAGTAAACATTAATTAGGAAATAAATTATGACAATAAAATATTAAGTAGAGCAGATATATAGTAATATTATTATTACATTTATTATTATTATCAATATTAATAGCAATAGCAATACTATTAATTTTATTAAAAATTATAATACAAAAGTGATACGATTTGATTAGTTATAATTATTAATATCATTGCTAGCATTGTTAATATCATTATTATTATAAATATTAATATCACTATACCAAATATTATGTTTATGATAATAATTATTAACAAGTATAATTATCTTATTATTATTATTAATAATATTTCAGTATTATTATTATTATTATTAATTATTTAAGATTATTAGAATTATTATTATTAATACTTGTATATTTATTCTTTATCAAATATATATATATATGAATTATAACAAGTCAGAGAAAGTACCAATCAAGCTGTGCATAATTTTGTTTTGAACCTCTAATTTCGTACCAATCTTGAATCAATTACAGTTCCAGCCAAAATCTGTTACCACTCAACATCAACTTTTTTTTTATTTTTTTTTATTTTTGTTC
Organism: Rutidosis leptorrhynchoides; assembly: GCF_046630445.1. Classification (NCBI taxonomy): domain Eukaryota; kingdom Viridiplantae; phylum Streptophyta; class Magnoliopsida; order Asterales; family Asteraceae; genus Rutidosis; species Rutidosis leptorrhynchoides. The sequence continues at coordinate 95,342,442 of NC_092334.1, read as the reverse complement.
CTGTCTGTTTCAAGGAACTAATCGACCCTTGTGCTATAACTAAATCCAAATCAGTCAATAAGGGATACATCACTATTTTACAACCACAAGTAACTGCAAAGGTATTTTTTTCGGATTTAATTCAATCACATATTTTTTAAACAGCTCGCAAGACTCTGTATTGAACTCAAGATTTAAAAAGCTTGAATTCGAATGATTTTTCAAAATGTAAAAATAGAGTTTTGTTAGGAATCATATGAGCAATCTTTATGCAAAGTTTGAGATTTCAATTTCTTATATCGAATTCTAATTTCAGAGTCAAAGTTCTAGTGTCAAAAGTCAAACAAAATGTTCTTATCAAAATTCGAGTTCAAATCAATGTTTTGGATCAAATTGAAGTTACATAGAGCTTATACGTTCGATTTTGAACCATTCTTGTGTAGAAATTTTTGTCTAAATCTTTCACCAAATGGAAATCATATTTTTTTTTTATATATAAAGTAGCGACAGCAGCAAATCATGCTGTTTCTATTTTTTTCATTTTTTTTATTTTTATTCTTTTAAAATCACACTATATGATGTTATTAATATTTACAAATCTTAATTAAAACCATAAAATTCGATCTTTTGATTTTGTAAACGTCTCTGGTCGACTTTATTAAGGAAGAAGATGAAGGACAGGAGTGATTAGTTTTTCACGGGTTATATTTAGTTTAAGAGGGTTGATTATCAGAAAACATTAACAGACGGATGGCAAGGGGTGTTGTGTGGGAACGGGAGGTCGCATGTTCGAGTCCCGTCACGGGCAGTTTTACTCTTTTTAATGTTACAAAGGTATAACTTTATATTATTAGGATTTCTATTATTATTATTATTATTATTATTATTATTATTATTATTATTATTATTATTATTATTATTATTATTATTATTATTATTATTATTATTATTATTATTATTATTATTATTATTATTATTGTTATTGTTATTATTAGGTTAATTATTACTATTATTATTAACCATTGTGACATGATTATTAATATGGTCAATATTGTTATCATTATTACTATCACTAAGTATTATTAGTATTATTATTAATATCATAATACAAATTATTATTATCGATAGTATTACTCATAAAATTATTATTGATTTTATAATTTTAATGTTACTATCTTTATGATAAAAGGGTTTATTATTATTATCATTATAAAAATATTACAAATTAATATCATCTTCGTAAATATTAGTAGTAGTATCTTTCTGTAAATAATAGGAACGTTAATATTAACATAAGTACCAATATTGTATTATTATATGAATTATTATTATGTAATTACTAAAATCAATATTATAACTATCATTAATAGTAGAATTAATACTTTTCACAAATATTATTGTTAATATCACTATTATTATCACTAATAGAGTTATTATTAACATTACTACCTTTACTAATAATATTAAGTATTAACACTGTTATAAATTTTGCTATTTCTAAGATTATGATAATACTACTAATATTACTATTTTTAACAAACAAATAATATATACATATATAAAAATATATTTAATACATATAACATAACGAAAAGTAATATATTATATAACAAAATAAATATATGAAACATATATATATTATTAACATAAAAAGTATATAACTAATAAATTTTTATATATATATATATATTGTTCGATTACAACTATGTATATTAATAAATATACAAATGATATAGGTTCGTGAATCCGAGGCCAACCCTGCATTGTTCAATATAGTCATATGTATTTTTACTACAAAATACATTAGGTGAGTTTCATTTGATCCCTTTTTACTCATTATATTTTTGGGCTGAGAATACATGCAAATGCTTTATTAACTGTTTTACAATATTTATATGTGTGAGTTTCATTTGATTCCTTTTACTCTTTATATTTTTGGGCTGAGAATACATGCAAATGCTTTATTAACTGTTTTACAATATTTATATGCGTGAGTTTCATTAATCCCTTTTTAAATGCTTTTGCAATATATATTTTTGGGACTGAGAATACATGCGCTGTTTTTTATAACGGTTTTACGAAATAGACATAAGTAATTGAAACTACGTTATATGGTTGAATGATCAAAATCGAATATGCCCCTTTTTATTAAGTCTGGTAATCTAAGAATTAGGGAACAGACACCCTAATTGACGCTTACTCTAAAGATAGATCTATTGGGCCTAACAAACCCCATCCAAAGTACCGGATGCTTTAGTACTTCAAAATTTATATCATGTCCGAAGGAGGATCCCGGAATGATGGGGATATTCTTATATGCATTTTGTTAATGTCGGTTACCAGGTGTTCGATCCATATGAATGATATTTTGTCTCTATGCATGGGACATTTATTTATGAGAAATGAAAATCTTGTGGTCTATTAAAATGATGGAAATGATTATTTATGTTAAACTAATGAACTCACCAACCTTTTGGTTGACACTTTAAAGCATGTTTATTCTCAGGTACGAAAGAAATCTTTCGATGTGCATTTGCTCATTATAGAGATATTACTTGAAGTCATTCATGACATATTTCAAAAGACGTTGCATTCGAGTCATTGAGTTCATCAAGATTATTATTAAGTCAAATATAGTAAGATATATTACGAAATGGTATGCATGTTGTCAACTTTCGATGTAATGAAAGATTGTCTTTTCAAAAATGAATGCAATGTTTGTAAAATGTATCATATAGAGGTCAAGTACCTCGCGATGTAGTCAACTGTTGTGAATCGTTTATAATCGATATGGACTTCGTCCGGATGGATTAGGACGGGTCTCTACAAATACATCGGGAAATTCTTTTGCGACGGGAACATCACTGATGTTCTTTTCTTCAGGTTTAACTTCCTCGATGTGTGCTAGAATGACATAACAACCTTTTCTTATTAGTTTTTGCACCTTCAAACTACTAATAAGATTTAATTTCGTGTTGTTCTTTTCTCCGTACACCATTAAAGGTTTTCCTTTTTCACGCATAATGCGAATCGCATTTTTGTAACAAACGACCTCTGCTCTCACCTTTTTCAACCAGTCCATGCCAATTATTACATCAAAACTCCCTAACTCGACTGGTATTAAATCAATTTTAAACGTTTCATCCCCCAGTTTAATTTCTCTCTCCCGACATATATTATCTGCTGAAATTAATTTACTGTTTGCTAATTCTAGTAAAAATTTACTATCCAAAGGCGTCAATGGACAAATTAATTTAGCACAAAAATCTCTACTCATATAGCTTCTATCCGCACCAGAATCAAATAAAACGTAAGCAGATTTATTGTCAATAAGAAACGTACCCGTAACAAGCTCCAGGTCTTCATGTGCCTCTGCCGCATTAATATTGAAAACTCTTTCGCGGCCTTGTCCATTCGTGTTCTCCTGGTTCGGGCAATTCCTAATAATGTGGCCCGGTTTTCCACATTTATAACAAACTACATTGGCATAACTTGCTCCGACACTACTTGCTCCGCCATTACTCTTTCCGACACCATTTGTTCCTTTCGTTCTGTTAACCCCTGGTCCGTAGACCTCACACTTCGCCGCACTATGACCATTTCTTTTACACTTGTTGCAAAATTTGGTGCAGAACCCCGAGTGATACTTTTCACACCTTTGGCATAGCTGCTTCTGATTGTTGTTGTTGTTGCGGTTGTTATTGTTGTTGGGATGATTGTTGTAGTTGTTGTTGTTGTTGTTTTGCCGTTTGTTGTAGTTGCGAGTGATGTTGCGATTGTTGGGATAGTTGTTGTTGTTTTGGTGACTCTTATCACCGTTTTCCTCCCACTTTCTTTTGACTAGCTTCACGTTGGCCTCTTCGGCCTCCTGTTCTTTAATTCTTCCCTCAATCTAGTTCACTAGTTTGTGAGCCATTCTACATGCCTTTTGTATGGAGGCAGGCTCGTGTGAACTTATATCTTCTTGGATTCTCTCCGGTAACCCTTTCACAAACGCGTCGATCTTCTCTTCCTCATCTTCGAACGCTCTCGGACATAATAGGCACAATTCTGTGAATTATCTTTCGTACGAAGTAATATCGAATCCCTGTGTTCGTAACCCTCTAAGTTCTGACTTGAGCTTATTGACCTCGGTTCTCGGACGGTACTTCTCGTTCATCAAGTGCTTAAATACTGACCACGGTAGCGAATACTGACCACGGTAGCGCGTAAGCAGCATCTTGTCCCACTTGCTCTAGATAGGTATTCCACCATGTTAACGCAATACCTGTGAAGGTATGCGTAGCGCACTTCACTTTGTCTCCTTCAGCACACTTACTTATGGCAAACACCGATTCAACTTTCTCGGTCCACTGTTTCAATCCGATTGGTCCTTCGGTCCCATCAAATTCTGAAGGTTTGCAGGCAGTGAATTCCTTGTAGGAGCATCATACACGATTTCTTGCGCCATTAGCTGTATTGCTAGATTCAGAGTTATTGTTGGTATGTAGCGCGGCCTGTACTGCGGCTATGTTTGAAGCAAGAAAGGCACGAAATTCCTCTTCGCTCATATTCAAGGTGTGTCTAGTAGTCGGTGTCATTTCCTTCAAAATAGTCAAATGAAACAAGTTAATCATACAGAATATTAAGAGTAGTCAATAGTATTTCGTAGCATAATATGAACTCATTTATAAAAGCTTTTTCTTCATATTAGCGTTTTATAAGTTTAAATTCGGGTACTACCTACCCGTTAAGTTCATACTTAGTAGCTAATATAAAATTCAACTACTACAATTTCATATGAAAAACTGATTATAATAATATATCACATACAAATATTCTTCAAACTTACAACTTCGCTATATTACATATAACATGAAATATAGTACACTATGATACAGGACAGTTTTGAAGATAAATCTAGTTAATACGCAAGTTGTTCAGCAAAGGAAATAAAGACACGTAATTCATAAGTCCAGAAACAAGTCATGCATTCTGGTTTTACTAAGACGACTTCCCTTCCTTGGTCTTGTGGAAAATAACCGTTATGACCATTGGCTAGGCAGCATGTTGTAATGTCGTCAAAAGGACGAGGGTTTCGTAATGTCCAACAGCCCCGTAATAATCTAAAAACCTTGTTTCTCACCCCAACTACTGAATCCGTCACTTGTGGAAAAGTTTTATTTAAAAGCTACAATCCGATGTTCTTTTTCTCACTTTGGTAAGAAGCGAACATCACTAACCCATAAGCATAACATGCTTCTTTATGTTGCATGTTAGAAGCTCTTTCTAATTCACGAAATCCTATGTTGGGATATGTTGAGTCAAAATAGGTTCTTAACCCATAGCATAAAATTGCATTTGGGTTCCCCGCATTTAATGCTTTAAAGAAAACACGGCATAACTTAAAGTCTCCCCAATGTGATATACACCACCTATCAAAGGAAAGCCTTTTATAAACTAAGGCATTTCTGGAAAGTCTTTCAAATGTTTGACAGGTTAATTTCACCATAACTAAATGTGCTGATGAATTCTGACCGACTCTAGACAAGATTTCCTCAATCATATCCTCTGGTAGGTCTTCTAAAATATTCGGTTCTCTACCCTTAACGTCCATTTTGTTTTTATACTGTAAAATAGACAAGGATTAGATTCGTAATAACAAACAATACTAGCAATTTTTACATAGAACATAAAAGTACAAGCACACTACAATACATTTATTACACAACATGCTCACACCCCTCTAATCTGAATCACTAGTTTCTTCTTCTTCGGACTTGGTTCTTTTTCCTAATCTTCTAGGGATATATGATGTTCCTCTAATACGAGTCGTCGTTTTCCACATTGGTTTAGAAAACCTGGTGGTTTAGAGGTTCCCGGGTTATTGTCACGATATTGAAAATACGGGCGTTGACGGTACATATAAAGTTCATCGGGGTCGGAATCAGATTTCTCTATTTTGATGCCTTTTCCCTTATTATTTTCTTTTGCCTCATTAAATTGGGTCGGGGTAATTTCTATAACATCATCGGAATCCTCATCAGGATCCGATTCATCGGAAAATTGGTAATTTTCCCAATATTTTGCTTCCTTAGCGGAAACACCATTGACCATTATTAACTTTGGTCCATTGGTTGAGGATTTTCTTTTATTTGACCGGTTTTCTGTGGTTCCTACTATTCCCCCCTCCGGAACCTCTTCTTCTTCCGGTTCCTCTTCTTCTGGTTCCTCTTCTTCCGTTTCCTCTTCTTCCGGTTTCGTTTCCTCTTCTTCTGGTTCTTCGGGAACTTGTGAATCTTGCCAATATATATTCGACTCTTCATTATTATTAGGTGAGTCAATGGGATTTGTGCTAGAGGTAGACATCTGTCACACAATATCAAACATGTTAAGAGATTAATATATCACATAATATTTACATGTTAATAATATATAGTTTCCAACAAAAATGTCAAGCAATCATTTTTAAAGAAAACACGGTCGAAGTCCAGACTCACTAATGCATCCTAACAAACTCGATAAGACACACTAATGCAAATTTTCTGGTTCTCTAAGACCAACGCTCGGATACCAACTGAAATGCCCCGTTCATATTGATTATAAACGTTCCATATTAATTGATTTCGTTGCGAGGTTTTGACCTCTATATGAGACGTTTTTCAAAGACTGCCTTCATTTTTAAAACAACCATAACCTTTATTTTATCAATAAAGGTTTTAAAAACATTACGTAGATGATCAAATAATGATAATCTAAAATATACTGTTTACACACGACCATTACATAATGGTTTACAATAGAAATATATTACATCGACATATGTTTCTTGAATGCAGTTTTTACACAATATCATACAAACATGGACTCCAAATCTTGTCCTTATTTTAGTATGCAACAGCGGAAGCTCTTAGTATTCACCTGAGAATAAACATGCTTAAAACGTCAACAAAAATGTTGGTGAGTTATAGGTTTAACCTATATATATCAAATCGTAACAATAGACCACAAGATTTCATATTTCAATACACATCCCATACATAGAGATAAAAATCATTCATATGGTGAACACCTGGTAACCGACATTAACAAGATGCATATATAAGAATATCCCCATCATTTCGGGACACCCTTCGGATATGATATAAATTTCAAAATACTAAAGCATCCGGTACTTTGGATGGGGTTTGTTAGGCCCAATAGATCTATCTTTAGGATTCGCATCAATTAGGGTGTCTGTTCCCTAATTCTTAGATTACCAGACTTAATAAAAAGGGGCATATTCGATTTCGATAATTCAACCATAGAATGTAGTTTCACGTACTTGTGTCTATTTTGTAAATCATTTATAAAACATGCATGTATTATCATCCAAAAAATATTAGATTTTAAAAGTGGGACTATAACTCACTTTCACAGATATTTACTTCCTCGGAAATAAGACTTGGCCACGGATCGATTCACGAACCTATACAAATATGTACATATATATCAAAGTATGATCAAAATATGATTACAACCATTTTTATTATGTTTTAAAGATTTGAGTGTATTAAGTCAGCTGTCCTCGTTAGTAACCTACAACTAGTTGTCCACAGTTAGATGTACAGAAATAAATCGATATATATTATCTTGAATCAATCCACGACCCAGTGTATACACGTCTCAGGCTAGATCACAACTCAAAGTATATATATTTTTGGAATCAACCTCAACCCTGTATAGCTAACTCCAACATTACTGCATATAGAGTGTCTATGGTTGTTCCAAATAATATATATACATGGGTAGATATGATATGTCAAAACATTTGCATACGTGTCTATGGTATCCCAAGATTACATAATATATTAGAATACATGTATAATACAATATAAGTTAGCTAGGATATGATTTGTATACATTTGTTAAACATTTCCCGTAGCTAAAAAGATCAAAAATATCCAATCTTGTTTTACCCATAACTTCTTCATTTTAAATCCGTTTTGAGTGAATCAAATTGCTATGGTTTCATATTGAACTCTAATTTAAGAATCCAAACAGAAAAAGTATAGGTTTATAGTCGGAAATTTAAGTTACATGTCAATTACTAAAGAGGTAGTCATTTCCGTCGAAAGAACGACATCTTGATGACCATTTTGAAAAACATACTTTCACTTTGAGTTTAACCAAGATTTTTGGATATAGTTTCATGTTCATATGAAAAATCATTTTCTCAGAAGAACAACTTTTAAATCAAAGTTTATCATAGTTTTTAATTATCCAAACCAAAATAGCCCCCGGTTTCACTACGACGGCGTATATCCGATTTTATGGTGTTCATCGTGTTTCCAGGTTTTAAATCATTAAGTTAGCATATCATATAGATATAGAATATGTGTTTAGTTGATCTTAAAATTCAATTTAGAAGGATTAACTTTTGTTTGCGAACAAGTTTAGAATTAACTAAACTATGTTCTAGTGATTACAAGTTTAAACCTTCGAATAAGATAGCTTTATATGTATGAATCGAATGATGTTATGAACATCATTACTACCTCAAGTTTTCTGGATAAAACTACTGGAAATTAGAAAAATGGATCTAGCTTCAAAGGATCCTTGGATGGCTTGAAAGTTCTTGAAGCAGAATCATGACACGAAAACAGTTCAAGTAAGATTTTCACTCGAAATAAGATTGTTATAGTTGTAGAAATTGAATCAAAGTTTGAATATGAATATTACTTTGAATTAGAAAGATAACCTACTGTAAATAACAAAGGTTCCTTGATCTTAGATGATTACTTGGAATGGATTAGAAAGCTTGGAAGTAGACTTGCAAACTTGGAAGTATTCTTGATTTTTATGAAACTATACTTATGGAATTTATGAAGAACACTTAGAACTTGAAGATGGAACTTGAGAGAGATCAATTAGATGAAGAAAATTGAAGAATGAAAGTGTTTGTAGGTGTTTTTAGTCGTTGGTATATGGATTAGATATAAAGGATATGTAATTTTGTTTTCATGTAAATAAGTCGTGAATGATTACTAATATTTTTGTAATTTTATGAGATATTTCATGCTAGTTCTCAAATGATGGTTCCCACATGTGTTAGGTGACTCACATGGGCTGCTAAGAGCTGATCATTGGAGTGTATATACCAATAGTACATACATCTAAAAGCTGTGTATTGTACGAGTACGCATACGGGTGCATACGAGTAGAATTGTTGATGAAACTGAACGAGGATGTAATTGTAAGCATTTTTGTTAAGTAGAAGTACTTTGGTATGTGTCTTGAAGTCTTTCAAAAGTGTAAGAATACATATAAAAACACAACATGTATATACATTCTAATGGAGTCGTTAAGTCTTCGTTAGTCGTTACATGTAAGTGTTGTTTTGAAACCTTTAAGTTAACGATCTCAATTAATGTTGTTAACCCAATATTTATTATATCAAATGAGATGTTAAATTATTATATTATCATGATATTATGATGTATGAATATCTCTTAATATGATACATACATTAAAATATCGTTACAACGATAATCGTTACATATAAGTCTCGTTTCGTAATCCTTGAGTTAGTAGTCTTGTTTTTACATATGTAGTTCATTGTTAACACACTTAATGATATATTTAAATATCATTTTATCATGTTAAATATAGTGTATCAATATCTTAATATGATACATATGTATTTAGTAGACGTTATCATAACGATAATCGTTATATGTATCATTTCGAGTTTCTTAACTTAGTAAACTCATTTCTTATGTATATCACACATTGTTAATATACTTAGTGAGATACTTACTCATCATAATCTCATGTCAACCATATATATATGTCTATATATACCACAATATGTAGTTTTCACAATTTTGTAACGTTCGTGAATCGCCGGTCAACTTGGGTGATCAATTGACTATATGAAACTTATTTCATTTAATCAAGTCTTAACAAGTTTGATTGCTTAACACGTTGAAAATATTTAGTCATGTAAATATCAATCTCAATTAATATATATAAATATGGAAAAGTTCGGGTCACTACAGACATGTCCCATTCGGGTTACGAATGCTTTAGTACTTCGATTATCATGTCCGATGAGAGTCCCGAAATGAAGGGATATTCTATATGCATCATGTTAGTTCGGTTATCAAGCGTTCACCATATGAATGATTTTTATCTCTATGCCGTGCGAAATGCCTGATATGAGATTATGTTTATGAGAAATGGAAATGAAAATCTTGTGGTCTATTAAATTATGGAAATGATTGATTACGATAAACTAATGAACTCACCAACCTTTTGGTTGACACTTTTAAGCATGTTTATTCTCAGGTATGAAAGAAATCCTCCGCTGTGCATTTGCTCATTTTAGAGATATTACTTGGAGTCATTCATGACATATTTCAAAAGACGTTGCATTCAAGTCGTTGAGTTCAATAAAGATTATTATGACAGATTAGGTCAATTATTGTTGGATATATTATGAAATGGTATGCATGCCGTCAACTTTCGATGTAATGAAAGTTTGTCTTTTAAAAACGAATGCAATGTTTGAAAAATGTATCATATATAGGTCAAGTACCTCGCGATGTAACCAAATGTAATGTATTCGTCCAGATGGATTAGGACGGGTCACGACTCACGACACGTTGGAACAAGGTCCACTCACATGTTAATCATGAATTTATTTGTACTAATAAACCGAGAGACGACTCTATTATTTTTAATCGAGAGAAGACGTGCGTTACTCATGGTTTAATGGTCAAAGAGATATCAAACGACCTAAGTTATTTTGAATCTTATTTCGAATTCAACTATGTGCGTGTATTTTGTATCAATGCACTTTAGAGAGAAACATGGACTCAAAAAAATGGACTCGAGAGAGACATGGACTTTATTTTGAATTTATTTTTGTATCAATGGATTAAAATAAATAAATTATATTTAAAGGACATTTACTTGGTGCTTACCTCATAAAAATCATATATTTAAAGAATATAAGCGTAATTATAATTAAATTTAGTGATTTTCTATATAATTTTAAAAGTAAATCATTTATAATTTTTTCACTCTAGTAGAGTGATAGCACTCCCACCCCTTAAGGACTACATGTGCGGAGGTGGGGGTGGATGGTCATGTAATCAAGAGCTTACTACCTTTAAAAAATTTCAACAAAGTAAACCCTGTTTGAATGTTTTTATTAGAGGTCCGCAAATATTGCACATACGAATGACTTTAACTAAAGAAATCAAGGGAAATATATATCCCATACATCAATCAAAGCTGTACAAAGTTAAACGTAGTTGATTACAAGACCATCAGGTTCGAGTAATTGTGTCTAGAGAATAATGATCAAGCCTAACTTATGAATTGATAGAGAATAATGATCAAGCCTAACTTATGAATTGATAAGTAACAATTATAAGTCTGAATACTATAAGAAATGCTCCGTACTTACTAAGGTAACATATCCCTATCAAGTTGCAATTTTCATATGGAGGACATTAAAAAGGCGGATTCCGGTACTTATCGAACTTGATAAAAGAGGTATAGACTTAGATTTCGTTCGATGTCCTTTATGTGATGATGATGTGGAAACCATTGAACATACTTTAATCTTTTGTCGTCATGCAATGGATATTTGGGTTCGGGTCTATAAATGGTGGGGCTTGGGGACGGTTTCAAACTTAAGCATAAATGAAGTTTTTAGGGGCAAATGCAATCGTTCCTTATCCCCTCTTTGGTCAAGTATTTGACAAACAATTGAGTGGACGTGCGGATATTTGATTTGGAAAAATAGAAATCAAAAAGTTTTTTCGGATTCATTTTGGAGTGGTCCTACTGGGTTAATGGAGATTCAACTAAAGTCTTTTGAATGGATTTCTAATAGAATGAAGAATAGAAAGTTAGATTGGTTAGGGTGGATCTCGAATCCATGGTCTTGTCTTGTGTAGCGTAACATTTTGTAGTTGCTTCCTCCGCAACTAGGTTATAGTCGAGTTTCGTATTTGTGTGTTTCATTGTCGATCCATTGTACGGGTTTCCCTCCCTTAGTGGACTTGTGCTAATTTATTCTTGCTTTTAGAAAAAAAAATACATTTATCTTCTAATTTTAGTCATGACAAGGTTAGGGGTTCGCTGCGCGTTGCTACGGACCCCTCCTTCGTTTGTGGTAAAGTATTATTACGCATAGTTTGATAGATATGTGTGGTCCAACGGAAACTATATTTGAAAGTGCGTATGTCATCTTATAATACATCATCTTATAATACGTAAAATGTAGAAATAAAGGTACTAAACACTATTTATTAAATAAATTTTCAATTACAATACACATATATAAAAGACTGATATAAAAGTTATTGCTTACCATTAAGTACATTATTTTATTGTGTCTATAAACACTTGTTGATACAAATCTTAATTGATTCGATGATAAAAAATAAATTACATTTGTTAATGAAAAAATATCGTTTATTCATACAAATATAATACACTTATTAAAACTAGAAAAGTATATAAGAATCTGATAAAGGAAAAAATAAAGAAAAGAAGATAATTTTATAAAAAAATTTAAAGAACATAAACATAATCCGACTAAAAAAATAAAAATATTTTAAAGAATTTTTTTAAAAAATAGAAAAAGGGTAAAAAAGTAAAGAAACTGTAGAAAAAAAATTAACTAAACCAACGACCAATCTCGGGTCCATCAGGATACAATGAGGGCCACACCTACCACTCAGTCATTATAGCATTTCATTTTAGACCATTTTTAACCTTGATTGTCACGTCACAGGCAGATTGTTCACTTTTTGGTCAAAAAGTGCAATCTGCCTCTGACGTGGCAGTGTCACCCTCTGACATCAAAATAACCCTGACGCCCCTCCAGTGTCAAATAGGTCCCACCAGTTTTATTTTTTCTTTTTCTTTTTTATTTTATTATGCATACAAATTATATTACATATAATTAAAAAACATATAAAAATTAACCATTACATAAAAATTAACCATTACATAAAATTTAACCATTACATAAATTTAACCATTCATGGTGCGGAATGCGGACGGAAGGTTCCAAATATGCTCAACTAGATCATCGGTTAGTTGGTCGTGCACCGTCCTATCTCTTATTTCTCGGATAATAACGTCTTGATCCCGTCCTCTATTCGGTATCCGTTCCGGACGATTCTCCATATCTTCGGTAATGAACTCTTCCTCCCAATCACTTAACGCAAATCCTTGATCCTCCAAAATCATATTATGTAATACGATACAACAGTCCATAACTCTCTGCATCTTGTTTACCGACATAGTGCGTGCTGCTAACCTTAAAATATGAAATCGACCTTGAAGAACCCCAAATGCCCTCTCTACATCCTTTCGGGCACTAGCTTGAAACCTAGTAAACTTAATCCTTAGATCATCTGTCGGACTCGCAAAACCTTTGACTAGAGTAGCCCAGTCAGAATATATACCGTCAGCTAAGTAATAGCCTTTTGTGTACTGATTACCGTTTACCTCAAATGGTGCTAGTGGAGATGTTCCCTTTTTAAGTTTATCAAAAACATAGGATTGATTCAAAACATTTATTTCATTGTTGGAACCCGCCATTCCAAAAAATACATGCCAAATCCACAAGTCATATGAAGCAACTGCTTCAAGCATAATGGTAGGTTTCTTGTGGTCACCCCTAGTGTATTGTCCCTTCAAAGCAACGGGACAATTCTTCCACTCCCAATGCATACAATCAATACTCCCGAGCATACCCTTAAAATCATGTTTCTCTTCATGCTTACTATATAAACGTTGAACATCGTATGCATTGGGAGATCTCATGTAATGTTCTTTGTATAATGTAATAATACATTTACAAAAGTTATCTAAACAAAGTATTGAGGTTTGCTCACTCATTTTTAAATATTCATCAAACATATCGGCAGCAGTTCCATACGCCAATTGGCGTAGAGCCGAAGTCATTTTTTGCAATATTGTAAAATTCGGCCGACCGATAGCATCAAAACGTTCCCTAAAAAATCTAAAATGCTCGGGAGTATCATGAGAATCGAAATTAGAAATACCTTGCGATATTCGGAGAAATAGTTCAATCCGCATACGAAAACGCCTTTTAAATTTAAATGGCGGAAACACGGGTGTGTCACTAAAATAATCCTTCCATAAGTTTTCTGCAGCTTCTTCACGATTTCTTGAAATATAAATTCGTGATCTTGGAACACGATCGGATTCGACTTCGTCATCATCATCTTCTAAATGTTGAATTAGTGCAATAATACGCTCGTCTTCCGAATCGGAATCGAAACTAAGTAAATACGATGCCATGAAAGAAAAATAATTGATGATGAGAGAAAATTATATGATTTAATTGATAGAATTCAAAGAAAAATAAAGAGAAATTGTGTGTTAAAAGTGTAGAATGGATAGGTTTATATAGATAAAAATAAATATAATTTAAAAAAAAAAATGAAAAAAAATCAACTATAGCCGTTACCCAACGGCTTAAATTTCCAGCCAATCAGAAGCCGCCACGTCCTCCTGACGCTGCCTCACCCACGCGTGAAAAACTTCACTGACGCCCCTCCCGCGTCAGCCGTAACGCCCCACTAGGGGCGTCAGGGGGCGTCACCCACTGCCAACGCGTCTGACGGGACTCCTCTGACGCCGCTTTAAAAATGGTCTTATATAACAAACAATATTTTTTAACCAGTAAAGTGTGCGAATTAAAAAAATATCGGACTTCTAGTATATAGGTAAATAGAATCATTTCATGAACGACATTTGTTTTTTTGTTTTGGAACAGTTAATAGTAATACACACACTAATTTTTGTTTATGACATTATTGGAACTTATAATTTTAAGATTAATGAAACTCCTTGATATCGACGTACGTGGAAAAAAAACCTTGGTTCATGAACAATATTATGGTTAATACTTTTAACCCATATAATATTGAAAATCAATAGATATTAGACATGCTTCAATAAACTAGCTAGATACATATTGATAATTAGATACACATAACTAACTTGCCGTCTCATCACTAATTGTGAATAAAGACTTCAAATGTAAAGACAAAGTCTTCATATTCTGAGGTCAACTATTTGATACTTGAAAGTACGTGTATATATATGAAGGAAGAACTGAAAGTAACTAACCAACACAATATAGACTCATCAAAAGAAAGAAAAAAATGGTTCAAAAAGAGACTAAAAGTAGTCCTCGTAAAACAGAGAAGGGAAGAGGAGGAAAGCTAGTTCTCTTTGCAACTCAAACACTATGTGCTTTATTTCTTTTTCATTTGCTTTACACTGAACTTACTTTCAAGGGTACCCCTTCTTCGCAACGTATAAATCGTAAGTTTTTTCAATATTGATCCATACTTTGATTAAAGTTGATCATAAATTATGTTCATGCTAATGACTAATATCAAGTTTGAATTTATTACAGTTGATATTGTAGTTGAAGATCAACGGCTAGTCTTATCAGACACGAAGCCTGATCATGTGGATACCACAGTTAAGGAAGTTGTGATGAGTTTCGAAACAAAGCAGGATTCGAGCAACGTACTTAATAAGGATGCGAGTGATACGTTTAAGGAAGATCATCATAATCAGTCTCTACAATATCTTATAACAAGATTAGTAGCAGGTATTTAATCTCTCTTAGACATGCATATACGTAACAATGAAAATTTTATACAAACTATTCATGCAACTTGATCAAGGGAACTTTTAACTTGCAAATGTTAAGGTTTTGCTTAATTATATGCTTATTTTAAGGTTTTTTTCTTTGCTTTTAAAAAAAAAAAAAAAAAAAAAGAATTTTCTTGCATTAAAAATTTAAGATTTTGTTTTGCACTTATTTTCCAAATATATTGTACATATTTTTTAGGATAGCATTCTGCAAGATATAAGTACTGTTACATTTTTATTTCGAAAAATTTTAAAGCAACGTGATGACTTCAAAATTATACGGGTCTGGTTAAGTGTCCTGAAAAGTACTCCGTAATAGATTGTGACGTAGAGTCTATATTCGATAGGCTATATTCAACTTTTGATTAATATTCAACTTTTGATTAATGTTATTTGAATTTTTTGAATGCATTATTTGAATGTGGAAATTTGTGTGGATTTCACATGTTAGTTTATGTGAATGTCAGGTCTATCAAAATTACATTAAAAAAAGTAATAATAAGCAAAAGATGTATTTATAATGTACATATAATAGAGGTTACGAAAAATCGATAGGCATGTACAATAAATTATGTGTTACAATTTTACATGTTAGTACGGTTAACTCAAATATTATATTTTAATTAATGGCTTAGGAATTTCCATTTAATTTTGTTGGTTATATATAATATATAATATAATAATAATATATAAAATATATAATTAAATATTCATTAATTCCATGCCAATAAATTAGAACAAATACGATACTACTACTACTACTAATAACAATAATAATAACAATAATAATAATAATAATAATAATAATAATAATAATAATTATTATTATTATTATTATTATTATTATTATTATTATTATTATTATTATTATTATTATTATTATTATTATTATTATTATTATTATTATTATTATTATTATTATATATTGAGCTTTGGAAAAGTCTAGGCCTTTAATCCAAGTTGGCTTGTAACGTATTCAACATGCTCGTCGATTTTTATTCTTTTCCAAAAGCTACATAACTTTATGTTTTTTCTATATCACACACATATATTATATGTATATATGTAATATGTAATACGGAGTAATAATATGTACATACTAAAGTTTGTATGGTTTGGACCATTAAACGGCCGGCCCCGAGCTAGATATGATCATATGAATAGAACCCGATCGAAAGATATCAAAGACAAACTAAATATAGCCGTCTCTTGGTGTGGAGTTATATGGATGGTATGTTCCAAAGTCATTATCTTGGATAGTATACTTTACGTTCCAAAGTCATTATCTTGGATAGTATACTTTATTATCAATCATCAATTAATTAAATTCATAATAAGCTATATATATATTTTTTGAAAGGCAAGCTTGCATCAGTCCGGACCGAAGCCTAGTCATCATTTGCACACACACACACGCGCTTTCGGGCAGGAAACCCGAACCACACTCTGAGGATCCGACCCTTAAACCATCCCGAGGGGCAGGCGGGCCGGACCTTAGTCCCGGAGCGGGTCGGTAAAACTTTCCCTTTGGGCCACCTTCAAGGAATATATTTCAATTCCTAGAGCGGGTGACGAGGTTCGAACCCGAGACCTCTAGCCCTGCGAGTACACAAGTGTAACCGCCGTACCGCTGGACCGAAGATCCGTTGGTAATAAGCTATATATATGTCC
This sequence comes from Rutidosis leptorrhynchoides, assembly GCF_046630445.1. Lineage (NCBI taxonomy): Eukaryota > Viridiplantae > Streptophyta > Magnoliopsida > Asterales > Asteraceae > Rutidosis > Rutidosis leptorrhynchoides. The sequence goes on along the minus strand of NC_092334.1, from coordinate 95,325,108 downwards.
CATGTGCACAATTAAGCTCTTTCATTTGCAACAAATTGATTTCTTTTTCTTTAACATATTTTCATTAACAATATATACAAAATACATATTTTTTCACATCAAATATATATCAACCAAAAGACATCTCTAACAAGGAGCTAGAAGCTTATAAAGGGCTTACAATCCAATAGTTACAAGAAACATTAACCCTACCTCTGTATTTAATCCAGAAAAAAGAAAATTTACAAATAAAATCGAAACATCCAATCTCCTAATAGCCGAGGAATGATAGATGACATCGATTCGAACCTTCAAAGAAATCTACATCGTTGTTGCATTAATAACCCATAAGTTCTCTTTGCGCTGCTTACTAGACCTCTAATCATCGACCCAACTAAGCCATTCAGGCCATGACATGAACATAGAAAGGTTAATATCAGACCATACTCAGATCTTTCTCCATTTTCGGAAGCCAATTCACAAATTAAAATGATACGATTAATGGATTCCACATTAACATTGCATAATGAGCACGCAATTTCTTGAATCTCTAGGCCCCTACGATACAAACTCAATCTTGAAGGTACCTGTTAATATTCAAATGTCAAAAAATAATGTTTACTTTTCATGGGACATAGTTTATCCACCTAGTAACCACATTCAATGATGGCAAGAGAAGATCACCAATGTAGTTTTGCGTGCAGCTGACTGAAAATTCGCCTACAACGGAAATGGACCACATCTTCGAGTCAGGCACATCAGAAAGAACCACTTGAGAAACCTCGTGCAGTTGACCGAACAGTCGCCTACAACAAAAATGGACCACACCTTCGAGTCGAGCACATCAGAAAGAAACACTTTAGAAACCTTGTTCAAAAGCTCAATAAGAGAAGCCTGGTTCCTGCTACTGATCTCTTCTCTGATCCAAACCCGACACTACAACTCTTTCACAAGTCTGTGTGCTAGAAAGAAATCATGATTCGAATCTAAGGAAGAGTTTATTAATTTGGCTAGAAGAGAGTTGTTGCCATGCCACCGATCCTTCCAAAACATATAATGTACTCATTACCAACCTTGCATTTTACCATATTATGAGGTACATTACCACGAGATTCAGTAAGCTTGAAGCATGACACCATATTGGGCCACGACTCACTGACCAACCAACCTGAAGACCCAATACCACCATTTATCCCACAAACAACACACGTCACTTTGGCCCACAGTTGGTTATGACACGTCAAAAATCCATCATTTTTATCTAAGATGGAGAGAAGTCTTGAAAGCCAACTCCCCAGCGCTAACCCACCTTTATCAAACGAGCCACGTGCCCGTCACAATTCGAGAGACAGTCGCCCCTCATAAGCTAAAGCAGTGGACTAATTGGGTATCTCCAGGTTTCAACTAAAAACCATAGTGGGTGATATTAGTTTGCTTATAAATGACCAATGTTTCTTTTCTATATCTGATGTGGGATGGATTATTACAAATAATATACCTCAAAACTCACTAATACCGATTTAATCAAGGTAAAACGACCACCAAACAATAAAAAAATAGATTCCACAACTTTCTTTTAAACCGATCCACAAGAGGCTTCCAGTTTGCAATTCGAATGATGGTGACTCTTAAAAGTAATCACATGTAGTTAAATGGAAAAGAACCACGAGTGCTACCATAAGTACTTACCATCAGTTGCGTATTGTGAGTACTTAAACCATGACCATAAGTATTCAATTTACAAGCATTCATTTCAACTGTGACATGATGTAAATGTCACAAAAAATCTGCAAAATAGCTTCCATCACCGTGTTATCCCGCGCATACAAAATGATAACATCATCAAGGTAAAAAATGTTTTGACAACTTAAATCTTGGGGACCCAATTGAGACGCCTTTAATGTGACCCACTATAACTGTTGAATTAAAGTCCTTCCTTAATGAACAGAAACAAGAACGGGCTAAGAGGGAACGGGCTAAGAGGGCTGCCTTAACTGTGGCCACATTCCAATTTAAAGTCATTGGACTCTCATTTACAAGAATAGATGTGTGAGTGGAACAAAGACACATCAATCGACCTAATACAATTCTCCTCGAACCCCAAACAACAGATCATATGAGTTAAAAATCTTCAATGAGACTGAATCATATGCTTTTTCAAACTCAGCCTTTAAAAGCATAGGTTTTTGATTCTTTTTCTTATACCATTCCAACACTTCCCAAACAATCAACGAGCTATCAAGGATTTGAGGACATGCTATCAACGCGACTCTTCCTGGCAAATCATGTTATTAATCACCTTGGACAACTGATTAAGTAGAATTTCTTTTAATAAATTTCAATTGAAAGTCAATCAAATAAATAAGACGAAAGTCCTTAATTAAATTCGGGCTAGATACTTTGGGAATTAAGGTAATAAATGCCGAAGCTGAACCCCGAGGTTGGCTGAACAATGCAAAAGAGTTACTCACCGAGTTACAAACATCAGTCTTGATAAACTCCCAATATGTTTTAATTTAAATTAACGTGAAACCTTCGGGACTCGGGGCTTTATTGCTACCATAGGACCACACCACGACTTTAATATCTTCCTCAGAAAAATCCTTCTCCATACAAATAACATCATCCGAACATAACCAAGAATCTGGAACAAATCGGAATGAATCAGATCTGGACAAGAGTTTGAAAACTTTTGCTTATAGAACTTAAAAAAATCGAATTTAATACGATCAAGATCGGTGAACCATTTTCCATAATCCCATTACCCACTTGTTTTCTTCTATTCTGTTTGCACATCATGTGAAAAAAATGTGAGTTTCCATCCCCTTCAACGTCCCATTTTGCTCTAACCTTACGGATATTTTCTACTTCTTCTAAATGAATCGGCTCGTCTAGTCTTGAAATAAGTTCGACCTCTCAAGAAGGTCCACTTACGAACACGTACAAGCATTAATAAGAGCATATAAACAAACAAGTCTAAACATCGGCCCTTGTCTTTTGTTCATGGAATGACTTCTGTTAATTTTTGCCCAACCCTTAACCTTTGCTCTAATTGTTCTTAACTTCTCGTGAAAAGAAGCGGGCCCCGTTTCACTTGCAGTATCAATCCACACCTTCTTGATCATACTATCAAAATCATCTATCTATAACTAAAAATGAAAAAAACTTAAGAAGAAATAAAGCCCAAAATCCCCCTTCACATTGTGAAACAAAATAGAGATATGATCTGACCTCTACTTAAAGCCACCAATTTCCTAATAGGAAAAGGGTCGAAACATTATTAGAAACGAGAAACCGATTTAAGCAACTCATTTTATTACCTGCCTTATTAACCCAAGTAATTAACCCAAGTAAATCTTCTACCTCAAAGTTTCATGTCCACCAAACCCAAAGATTTGATAAAGTTATTGAAAATTTCAACTTGATATACATCCATTTGCGAACCAAATCTCTCACATTTTTAACTTCATTCATGTCCCTTAAAGTACCCTCGCCGATTCTACAAATTAATCTTAATTAGAGTACATTGAGGACCATTTATCATGAAAAGAACCATATCCGTCGAGATCCATTTTCCTATGAGAAGTAAAAAATTGTCATCACATCAAATCTGATCTCGGCTAAAATTGTTAGGATCCTATATAGAAAGAAACCCCTCGACTAGGGATGACATCGGGTCGGGTTTAGTTAATCCCGCACCTGAACTCGATTAAGAAACCCCGGCCCGTCGGGTCCCCATTTACTTACATACTATCGGGTTTCGGGTTTCTCTATGGGTAAACGGGTATACCCGATTAGTCATTCTGTATCTATTTTTCAATAAGTTACCAAATCAAATTATCAAAAAATAACTTAAGTACTTCATGTATGCGGGTTGGGTATACGGGTCGGGTAAACGGGTTTGTATCCAAAACCATACCCGAACGCGGAATTTTTTTTGTAACCATCATCATACCCGGCCCATGACCCGACGGACTCGGGTCAAACTCGGCCCAATTAAAACCGGTTTCGGGTTTTCCCATCGAGTACGAGTCATTTTGCCATCCCTACCCCGACATAGTCCCTGGATAAAAAATCCGCATAATGAAAAGCAAAATTACTCCACAATGATTAAATCCTGAAAAATACATATCAATGAAGGTTATTATTTGCATTACTCAATATCCATGTGCTTACAAATTGAGTGATGGTGAATGAAAGGAACTGATCTTTTAATAACAAAAGGCCAAACTATCAATACTAATTTGAATGTCAACTCTCTAATTAATAAAGGTAATATATTGTATGTATTATTATTATGTCATTTCAATTTCAATATTATACATGTGGTCTACGTTTTATAAATAGCACATCTCAACCATATTATTCTTATATTTTGGAATATATGTTAAACGAATAAATAAAATATTACATATCTGACCCTGTTATTAAAAGTAACATATCACATCATCTATAAATAACAATTTTAAAATTCCAATAATACCATGAATGTCACAATTATACACCAACTATATACGCATGCGGATTTTTATGCATATTACCTAGAGATGAATATAATACTTACTGAGATACACATCACACATGACTTAGCCATTCATCTAACATGTATGAATTATTAATTTACTTCTTATGAAATCAGGTGAAAATCGTACCAAGCTGGATTCAACCGGCTTTGCTTGTGATATCAACTCATGGTCAACGGTTTGTGTCACAAACAAACCTGTCAAAATCGATACGAACACAATGCAAGTGCACCTTCAACCATCAACGACTTCTACTATAAACACCACCACCATTGTTCGTCCATATTCTATGCACGAAAGTCCATACGTTATGGACTACATTACTCCGGTAACAATCACAACCACCCGACCGAAACAAACTACTTGTGATCACAACCACGAACACCCTGCCGTTATCTTCTCAACCGGGGGATACACCGGGAACTTATTCCACGAATTTAACGAGAACATTATACCTTTATTTATCACTACTCGCCTTTTCAAATCTCGTGTACATTTTCTAGTTGTTGATCATAAACCTTCATTCATCCAAAAGTATAGACGAGTATTTCCACGCTTATCTAATCACGAAATTATAAACATGGCCACGGATTCAAGTGTACATTGCTTTCCAGGAGCTATAATTGGTCTAAAATATCATAAATTTATAGGCATAAACACTTCTGAAACTCCAGAAAATTATTACTCAATGCCGGATTTTAGAGAATTTATTAGACAAACTTATAAATTAAAAACAAAAAGTGTTTTCAGTACAAAAAATCCGCCTAGATTACTTCTAATTTCTCGTCAAAGAACACGAAAATTCCTAAACCAAAAAGAAATGGTGAAGATGATAGAACAATTAGGGTTTCAAGTGATCATTGCCAGCTCGGACAAAGAAATGTCAAACATTGAGAAATTTTCGCGTGTGATAAACACGTGTAGTGTTATGGTTGGTGCACATGGGGCCGGGTTAGCTAATGAAATGTTTTTACCTGATGGAGGAGTTATGATACAAGTGAGACCATTAGGGTTTCAATATGGTGTAGATGCTTTTTATAGTGAACCCGGTCCAGGAATGGGTTTGAAGTACTTGGAGTATAGAATTGAACCAGAGGAGAGTTCGTTAGCTGACGTGTATGGTCTTGATCATCCAGTTGTTAAAGATACGGCATCCGTGGCGGCAAAAGGAGGTTATGCAGCTGCAAGAGAAATCTATCTGAATAAACAAGATTTGAGGTTAAATGTAAATAGATTTAGAGAAACACTAGTTGAAGCATTGGGGTTTATTGGGCGTCATAAAGATGTTGTAAAAACTCGATAAATTACTTACAATAATTTTAATTGTTGTAACCTGTAGATTAACGATTGCTTTTGAAGCATAAAATTTACGAATGATATTGTTTTACTTGATTCGTGCTAGATCATTCAAATGCTTTACTATGTATAAACCGAAATATAGATACAAGAATAGGGACATATATGAACACTTGAATATTTCATTAATAAAATTCTTGCCACACTGTCTTAAATGATTTTGCAACTTCTTAAACAATGAGCAATAAACAATAACGATAACAATAACAATAGACTCTATAAGGGCTAGCAAATCTAGACAACAGAGACTGAGGTTGATTAGGAAATTGAGTCGCAGTATCAACCGTAGGTCGTCTGTTACTTTTATCTCTCTTGTCTATTTGAGAAAGATTTGGTGTCACTTGACACCTGAACTGTAGGATCAATGTGCAAGGTACAACATATAACTATATGGCCAACTTCATTTGAGCCTTCGGGGTCACACACATATACACCGAGACATCAAATAAAATATATATATATGATGTATATATATTACTCAAGTAACAAAATAGTAAATCGAAATTAATTCATTTACTATTCATATGAATAGTAAATGAAATGAAATTAATTAATTTACTATTCACATAAAAGTGACATGATAGAAATTATTAATTATAAGTTACATAACATACTCCTAAAGTATTTGAGAAATACGACTTTTTAAAATTATATCAAATCCTCCGTATCTTTTTGTGATTGATATAAATTGATTTTAAGTGATCAATCAATATGGTATCTTTTGAATTTTGTTTTTATCTTCTTAGATGTATACCAAAAGGATATGCTTAGCTACCTTGTAAGACCATATATATTCTAATATGTGTTGTTTCTTTTTGAGATACACAAAAACGGGAAAACAAACTAGAAAAGAGATTACAAATATTGAATAGAAAGATATCCTATTATTCCATTTCAATATCATCCATAAACACATACAGAGTATTATTTTGGGTTCATAGTATTAATCAAATGTTGATTAATTATTACTTGAGTTTGGACTAGCATCCATTGACGTTGTTTGAAGTGTAGTGTGGACTATCCAAAGAGACGGTCATACTTTTGATCGTAGGTTTATCTCCATTCTTCAAGAAAGGTATATCATTAACTCCTCTTTTGTTTTATATTCATGACAATTATTATGGTGTAATTGGATCTTTGTGATCGTTAATCATGTGCATGTTTTATTAAATTTAAATATTTGAATATTTAATTTTGTAAATGGTTTATAAAATAATAATTGATTATTATTTTAACTATCCGCTGCGTTAATCTGATTTGGAAAAAGTACACACGATTTTACATCAGTGGTATCAGAGCCGCTTTTACACCATCTTAATTGTCGCGTGATTTTCTTTAGATTTAGCTTTGTGGTGAATTGGTAAAAGTCGAAACCTTTTTGGTTTTTAAAGTCAACGCGGTTGATTTAGACTTAACCTCATGACTCACAAATATGATTGAAAGAATATCACTATTTTAAATTGTAGACTTAATTGTTATGGCTTGAATATTTATTATAATTGTTGATTGTTATATTCCATGGATATACACATGCATTATAACTATGGACAAGCCATATATAGGTTTTAATAATGTAGTTATTAAAACTGTGATTGCATACATAGCCCGTAATTCCCCGACCTATGTGTTTGATTATATGTGATTGTTGTGATTGTTGATTACGACAATATTATGTCATGTTGATTATTTTATTAGAAAGGCCATTTTTAAGCCAAAGTTGCATTATATTTATTTTACATTTTCATACTATTGTATTTAAGTTTATTCTAAATTGTAAAAGTATTAGATTAGTTGTACTTTTCAATTTTAAATAAATGTAATAAGATGAAGATTAAAGATAAAGATGCAACGTGGATTTTGACTTAGAAGATGGCGAACAGGTCATTTTGACAATGATGACGTTTGTTAAGTTTTCACTTAATTCTTAAATTAAGTGGGAGCTACAATATTACCCTTAGTTTGACCTCTTGATCCCATGTCGGCTCATGGGATCAAGCATAGGATTTTTGGGCTAGGCTATGTGTGTGTGATGCATGATTGTGTTTTATTTTATGCATTTATATTTAATTGTTGATTATTAATATATATGCTAAATGTTTTTGATGAAAACATTAAATAAAACTGGTAACGAGTTTCAAATATTAAAATTGATGATTTTAAAAAGTTAAACTCTAACGAGTTTAAAGTTAAATAATTTTGAGACTTAAATTACATATGTTTTTGATGGAAACATTAAATAAAACTCTAAACGAGTTTCAAAGATTAAAATTGATGATTTTAAAATAAGTTAAACTCTAACGAGTTTAATGTTAAAATGATTTTGAAAGTCAAAAAACATATATGGACGACATCTTTTAAAACTGTTTTAAAACGATACACGTTTGTGTATTTGTTATTTTTATGCTAGAAATTAAATAACAAATTAGATCACAAACATAATCGACATATACAATTGGTTAAAATATTTTTTTAACTAATAGTGTAACGAATCTTGTGTGCATGCAGTATTCATTGACACAAACGTTTTCAAATACCCATCAAATTTAAGTCATGCCATCCAATGAACTTGCAAACACTCCTCGTTATTTTTCTGATCTAGTGAGACTAGGCTGAATTATAGCCACAAGGTGGATTTTTCGATCTAGTGAGACTAGCGTGAATTTTCACTGTTTCCAAATTGGAAGACTTAATCGTATTCACGGTGAGACCTGAGTTCGAGGCAATGATGGGACAAACATGCCATTAGATAATAGTGGTTTGTTGGACTACATATATCTCTAGGTCCTATAAAGATCTAAGAGTTGCACTTGTAATGAAATTGGTACCCGCTACCTACCAATAGACTCCATAACTGCTAGCTGATCAATAGATGTGGCTATGGAACCCCTATGTGGATCTTAGGCTTTCATAAATTAATTGTTTCTTAAAAATATTATAAAAACTTGGGTAGTTAATTTATTAAAGCTCAATATCGAAAATACTAAATTGAATCTTATATCTGTTGTAGATGTCAAATAATCAAAACGTAAACCAAAACACACTTCCTTTTTTGTTGGAGAAGGTTAAACTCAATGTTCAAACTTCCTAGACTGGCACTGCAACCTGAGAATTGTTCTCAAGCATAATTGGAAGTTGAATAAAGTTTAGAACCCATATCCTTTCTTCCTGTAGTGGCAGTTGCTGCTGCTCAGCAAAATGATTATCGAATGTTGTTCGATGATCAGGAAGAAATAGGATTGAAGGGTGAAAAAGAATAAGCCGAATACTTTGTGAAAGGAAAATGACAAATCATTTGCTAGGAAAAATATTCTGTAGTGACCTGAAAAATTTTGACCAATTTTAAACCAAACTCTCGATACGATATTATATCTTCGACACGATAAGCAAAGTCTGTAATGTTGAGTCTCAAAATTTTTGAACTAGTTTATGAAATCATTTGACCTTCGACCAGTTTCGACGATTCACGAACAATGATGTGTAGATAAATATATATCTATATATACATATATAAATGTAAATATATATAATAATTGGAAATAATAAAAATTAATCATGTGAATTAAGAATAATTATTATTAAGTATTATTAAACTTATCTTTTTATTAATATTATCATAGCAGCATCACTATTTCTCTTTAATATTTTGATATTATAATTAGTATTATTTCGATATTATTATTATTAATAATTTTATTATTGTTATTATTAGTATTAGTATTCTTATTATTAATAACATTATTATTTAATATTACTATGAATATTATTATTAATAATTATTACCAACAATTTCATTAAATTTTATTTTTATGATTTATTATTATTAATACTACTTTTATTATTATTAATGTTATTATTTGTATCTAAATTATTATTAATATAATTATAATTATTAATAATAATTATATATATAAAAAAAATCATATAAGTAATTCTGGAATCCAATTCCGTTTTCCCCATCACAATCAACTTTCTTTAAATTTGTTTTTGTCTTTGATTCTGTACGTAAACGAATCCAAACACAGAGATAACTCCAAATTCAGTTAGCAATCTGTATCACCTTTTTATTTTTTAAAATTTTTTTTTTCTGTTCTTGAATTAATGGAATCAGGCAAGGTCAACTAGCTATAAATCAAATGGGTGTCGTTGTTACTCTCACCATTACTCAAATATTCACTATCATTATCAAATATCATCTATAATCAATCCAATTTATTGAATTAAAACCAAAAAAATGCTGAACCAGTTGAATTATCTCTGTTCCTGTAACATTTTTTTAAAAACTCATATCCGGAAACAAATTTCAAAATCTATAAATGTGGTGTTGTTTGGAATCTTGTAACCAAACTTTTTGCAAAGTCTCTTACCTCAATTCTTAATAACGAAGTGGAATTTTGAAGTCAAAGTAATTACAAGAAAAAGTCAAACTTTGTTCTTCAAGCGAATTTGAATTACTTGTTATGTTTCTGTTGAAATTGTTCAGTCAGAAAGATATTACGAACCATTTAGAAACAAATTCGTGTTGTGAAATTTGTCTGAAAAGCTTTCAACAGTCGAAATCACAATTTTTTTTAAAAAAAAAACTGCGACAGCAGCTATTCATTGTTGCTGTATTATTTATTTATTTTTTTTTTTTGATTGTTTGATTTCGTAGAAGTATCCCACTGATTAAGTAATTTTAAGTCCTAAATCCACTTGACAATTCACGATCATAGTTTGGGATTAAGTGGGTTTCGTTTATATTGGAGGAGGAAGAAGAATAGGGATTAAATGATTTACGGGTTATAAATATTCCTGGGTCATATAATAACAGAAAGACGGCGTAGCTTGGATGGTTTGGGGTGTTGTGTCGGTTAGCAAGGGGTCGTGGGTTCGAGCCCCGGCTCTGTCAGTTTACTCTTTTTAAGCTCATTAAGGTAGTTTTTAATTTTTAATTTGATTATTATTATTATTATTGTTATTATTATTAATTATTATTATTATTGTTATTATTATTAATTGTTATTGTTGATGTTAATTATTATTATCATTAAAAGTATTATCATAAGTATTATTATTATTATTATTGTTACTAAAATGAGTATATCTATAAAAGTTATTATGTATTATCATTATTAGACTATTAGATACGATCATGAATATAATTAGTACTATTATGAAAATAATTAAAGTATTGCTTTTCATTAATATTGATATTAGTATCATTTCTATTAGTATGGTAACACATTTAAAATTTGTAATATCATTATTATTATTATTATTATTATTATTGTTATTATTATTATTATGATTAAATATATTAAGATATAAAAATGATGATTAATCTGCTTAATAATACATTTTAAGAGTATAATATTATATGGATTAAGGAATTAAGGATATGAATTTAGAATGATATAGTATGATTATAGTTATTATAATAAATATGATGATATAATGATATTATTAAAATGTTAAGATAATTATATTCATGGTCATGATCATTAAAATATTAAGTATATACATATGTGACTCTTTTATCTATAACATCATTTTTATTATCATTAATAGAATCAATCTTTATAAAAATTATCATTTAAACATTTAAATAAATACTATTTTATGATTACTGAAATTTCTATTAAAACTATTATACGACTAAAATTAACCTCATTATTAAAAGTAAAATGTTTATTAAAACTATCATTTTATCTTTTTATATATATTAAAAAGCTTCACTTTTAAATTAATATTATTACTATCATTATTATTATCATTTTTTTTTTAATCATAATCAAGATTACTACAAATAGATATATTTTTGTTACATATCACACTATTGTTATTAGTAAAAGGATATTAAATAAGTTATATGAATTAAGTATATTAAATTATCTATATCTATATAACATATAAAGACAACAAGTATATTATTAATAATAAATATAAATTTGCTTGATTACGATTTTATATTTTAATAGATATAAAATTGATATAGGTTCGTGAATCCGAGGCCAACCCTGCATTGTTCAGTTTCGTCATATGTATTTTTACTACAAAATACAATATTGTGAGTTTTCATTATTCCCTTTTTATATACATTTTTGGGACTGAGAATACATGCGCTCCTTTTATAAATGCTTTACGAAATAGACACAAGTAATCGAAATTACATTCTATGGTTGAATTATGAAAATTGAATATGCCCTTTTTATTAAGTCTGGTAATCTAAGAATTAGGGAACAGACACCCTAATTGACGCGAACTCTAAAGATAGATCTATCGGGCCCAACAAGCCCCATCCAAAGTACCGGATACTTTATTACTTCGAAATTTATATCATGTCCGAAGGAGGATCCAGGAATGATGGGGATATTCTTATATGCATATTGTGAATGTCGGTTACCAGGTGTTCAATCCATATGAATGATATTTTTGTCTCTATGCATGTGACGTATGTGAAATGTCCCGTTCATATTGATTATAAACGTTCCATATTAATTGATTTCGTTGCGAGGTTTTGACTTCTATATGAGACGTTTTTCAAAGACTGCATTCATTTTTAAAACAACCATAACCTTTATTTTATCAATAAAGGTTTTAAAAAAAAAACATTTCGTAGATTATCAAATAATGATAATCTAAAATATACTGATTACTCACGACCATTACATAATGGTTTACAATAGAAATATATTACATAGACATATGTTTCTTGAATGCAGTTTTTACACAATATCATACAAACATGGACTTCAAATCTTGTCCTTATTTTAGTATGCAACAGCGGAAGCTCTTAATATTCACCTGAGAATAAACATGCTTTAAACGTCAACAAAAATATTGGTGAGTTATAGGTTTAACCTATATATATCAAATCGTAACAATAGACCACAAGATTCCATATTTCACTACACATCCCATACATAGAGATAAAAAATCATTCATATGGTGAATACCTGGTAACCGACATTAACAAGATGCATATATAAGAATATCCCCATCATTCCGGGACACCCTTCGGATATGATATAAATTTCGAAGTACTAAAGCATCCGGTACTTTGGATGGGGTTTGTTAGGCCCAATAGATCTATCTTTAGGATTCGCGTCAATTAGGGTGTCCGTTCCCTAATTCTTAGATTACCAGACTTAATAAAAAGGGGCATATTCGATTTCGATAATTCAACCATAGAATGTAGTTTCACGTACTTGTGTCTATTTTGTAAATCATTTATAAAACCTGCATGTATTCTCATCCCAAAAATATTAGATTTTAAAAGTGGGACTATAACTCACTTTCACAGATTTTTACTTCGTCAGGAAGTAGGACTTGGCCACTGGTCGATTCACGAACCTATAACAAATATGTACATATATATCAAAGTATGTTCAAAATATATTTACAACACTTTTAATACATTTTGATATTTTAAGTTCATTAAGTCAGCTGTCCTCGTTAGTAACCTACAACTAGTTGTCCACAGTTAGATGTACAGAAATAAATCGATAAATATTATCTTGAATCAATCCACGACCCAGTGTATACGTATCTCAGTATTGATCACAACTCAAACTATATATATATTTTGGAATCAACCTCAACCCTGTATAGCTAACTCCAACATTCACATATAGAGTGTCTATGGTTGTTCCGCAATATATATATATATAGATGGGTCGACATGATAGGTCGAAACATTGTATACGTGTCTATAGTATCTCAAGATTACATAATATACAATATAAGTTGATTAGGTTATGGTTGGAATAGATTTATTACTAACTTTCACGTAGGTAAAATGAGTGGTTTTTATCAATCTTGTTTTACTCGCCATTTCTTCGTTTCTAATCCGTTTTGAGTGATTCCAGTGGCCACGGTTTAGTATTGAACTTAACTTTATGAATCTAAACAGAAAAAGTATAATTTTATAGTCGAAAATACAAGTTACAAGTCATTTTTGAAAGAGGTAGTCATTTCTGTCGAAAGAACGACATCTTGATGACCATTTTGAAAAACATACTTTCACTTTGAGTTTAACCATGATTTTTGGATATAGTTTCATGTTCATAATAAAAATCATTTTTCCAGAAGTATAGCTTTTAAATCAAAGTTCTTCTTAGCTTTTAATTATCCCAACCAAAACAGCCCCCGATTTTACTACGACGGCGTATATCCAGTTTTATGGTGTTTATCATGTTTCCGGGTTTTAAATCATTAAGTTAGCATATCATATAGATATAGAACATGTGTTTAGTTGATTTTAAAAGTCTAGTTAGAAGGATTAACTTTATTTGCGAACAAGTTTAGAATTAACTAAACTATGTTCTAGTGATTACAAGTTTATAACGTTGAATAAGACAGCTTTTTATGTATGAATCGAATGATGTTATGAACATCATTACTACCTCAAGTTCCTTGGATAAACCTACTGGAAATGATAAAAATGGATCTAGCTTCAAAGGATCCATGGATGGCTTGAAAGTTCTTGAAGCAGAATCATGACACGAAAACAATTTCAAGTAAGATTTCCACTCGAAATAAGATTGTTATAGTTATAGAAATTGAATTAAAGTTTGAATATGATTATTACCTTGTATTAGAAAGATAACCTACTGTAAGTAACAAAGGTTTCTTGATCTTGGATGATTACTTGGAATGGATTTAGAAAACTTGGAAGTAAACTTGCAATCTTGGAAGTATTCTTGATTTTATAAAACTAGAACTTTTGGAATTTATGAAGAACACTTAGAACTTGAAGATAGAACTTGAGAGAGATCAATTAGATGAAGAAAATTGAAGCATGAAAGTGTTTGTAGGTGTTTTTGGTCGTTGGTGTATGGATTAGATATAAAGGATATGTAATTTTGTTTTCAGGTAAATAAGTCATGAATGATTACTCACATTTTTGTAATTTTATGAGATATTTCATGCTAGTTGTCAAATGATGGTTCCCACATGTGTTAGGTGACTCACATGAGCTGCTAAGAGCTAATCATTGAAGTGTATATACCAATAGTACATACATCTAAAAGCTGTGTATTGACCGAGTACGAATACGGGTGCATACGAGTAGAATTGTTGATGAAACTGAACGAGGATGTAATTGTAAGCTTTTTTGTTAAGTAGAAGTATTTTGATAAGTGTCTTGAAGTCTTTCAAAAGTGTATGAATACATATTAAAATACTACATGTATATACATTTTAACTGAGTCGTTAAGTCATCGTTAGTCGTTACATGTAAGTGTTGTTTTGAAACCTTTAAGTTAACGATCTTGTTAAATGTTGTTAAACCAATGTTTATAATATCAAATGAGATTTTAAATTATGATATTATCATGATATTATGATGTACGAATATTTCTTAATATGATATATATACATTAAATGTCGTTACAACGATAATCGTTACATATATGTCTCGTTTCAAAATCATAAAGTTAGTAGTCTTGTTTTTACATATGTAGTTCATTATTAATATACTTAATGATATGTTTACTTATCATAATATCATGTTAACTATATATATAACCATATATATGTCATCATATAGTTTTTACAAGTTTTAACGTTCGTGAATCACCGGTCAACTTGGGTGGTCAATTGTCTATATGAAACCTATTTCAATTAATCAAGTCTTAACAAGTTTGATTGCTTAACATGTTGGAAACACTTAATCATGTAAATAACAATTTTATTTATTATATATAAACATGGAAAAGTTCGGGTCACTACAGTACCTACCCGTTAAATAAATTTCGTCCCGAAATTTTAAGCAGTTGGAGGTGTTGACGTATCTTCTGGAAATAAATGCGGGTATTTCTTCTTCATCTGATCTTCTCATTCCCAGTTGAACTCGAGTCCTCTACGAGCATTCCATCGAACCTTAACAATTGGTATCTTGTTTTGCTTAAGTCTTTTAACCTCACGATCCATTATTTCGACGGGTTCTTCGATGAATTGAAGTTTTTCGATGATTTGGATTTCATCTAACAGAATAGTGAGATCTTCTTTAGCAAAAAATTTCTTCAAATTCGAGATGTGGAAAGTGTTATGTACAGCTGCGAGTTGTTGAGGTAACTCAAGTCGGTAAGCTACTGGTCTGACACGATCAATAATCTCGAATGGTCCAATATACCTTGGATTTAATTTCCCTCGTTTACCAAATCGAACAACGCCTTTCCAAGGTGCAACTTTAAGCATGACCATCTCTCCAATTTCAAATTCTATATCTTTTCTTTTAATGTCAGCGTAGCTCTTTTGTCGACTTTGGGCGGTTTTCAACCGTTGTTGAATTTGGATGATCTTATCGGTAGTTTCTTATATTATCTCCGGACCCGTAATCTGTCTATCCCCCACTTCACTCCAACAAATCGGAGACCTGCACTTTCTACCATAAAGTGCTTCAAACGGCGCCATCTCAATGCTTGAATGGTAGCTGTTGTTGTAGGAAAATTCTGCTAACGGTAGATGTCGATCCCAACTGTTTCCGAAATCAATAACACATGCTCGCAGCATGTCTTCAAGCGTTTGTATCATCCTTTCGCTCTGCCCATCAGTTTGTGGATGATAGGCAGTACTCATGTCTAGACGAGTTCCTAATGCTTGCTGTAATGTCTGCCAGAATCTTGAAATAAATCTGCCATCCCTATCAGAGATAATAGAGATTGGTATTCCATGTCGGGAGACGACTTCCTTCAAATACAGTCGTGCTAACTTCTCCATCTTGTCATGTTCTCTTATTGGCAGGAAGTGTGCTGATTTGGTGAGACGATCAACTATTACCCAAATAGTATCAAAACCACTTGCAGTCCTTGGCAATTTAGTGATGAAATCCATGGTAATGTTTTCTCATTTCCATTTCGGGATTTCGGGTTGTTGAAGTAGACCTGATGGTTTCTGATGCTCAGCTTTGACCTTAGAACACGTCAAACATTCTCCTACGTATTTAACAACATCGGCTTTCATACCCGGCCACCAAAAATGTTTCTTGAGATCCTTGTACATCTTCCCCGTTCCAGGATGTATTGAGTATCTGGTTTTATGAGCTTCTCTAAGTACCATTTCTCTCATATCTCTAAATTTTGGTACTCAAATCCTTTCAGCCCTATACCGGGTTCCGTCTTCCCGAATATTAAGATGCTTCTCCGATCCTTTGGGTATTTCATCCTTTAAATTTCCCACTTTTAAAACTCCTTGTTGCGCCTCCTTTATTTGAGTAGTAAGGTTATTGTGAATCATTATATTTATAGATTTTACTCGAATGGGTTCTCTGTCCTTCCTGCTCAAGGCGTCGGCTACCACATTTGCCTTCCCCGGGTGGTAACGAATCTCAAAGTCGTAATCATTCAACAATTCAATCCACTTACGCTGCCTCATATTCAGTTGTTTCTGATTAAATATGTGTTGAAGACTTTTGTGGTCGGTATATATAATACTTTTGACCCCATATAAGTAGTGCCTCCAAGTCTTTAATGCAAAAACAACCGCGCCTAATTCCAAATCATGCGTCGTATAATTTTGTTCGTGAATCTTCAATTGTCTAGACGCATAAGCAATCACCTTCATTCGTTGCATTAATACACAACCGAGACCTTGCTTTGATGCGTCACAATAAATCACAAAATCATCATTCTCTTCAGGCAATGACAATATAGGTGCCGTAGTTAGCTTTTTCTTCAATAACTGGAACGCTTTCTCTTGTTCATCATTCCATTCAAATTTCTTCCCTTTATGCGTTAATGCAGTCAAGGGTTTTGCTATTCTGGAAAAGTCTTGGATGAACCTTCTGTAGTAACCAGCTAGTCCTAAAAACTGGCGTATGTGTTTCGGAGTTTTCGGGGTTTCCCACTTTTCAACAGTTTCTATCTTTGCCGGATCCACCTTAATACCTTCTTTGTTCACTATGTGACCGAGGAATTGAACTTCTTCCAACCAAAATGCACACTTTGAAAACTTAGCGTACAATTCTTCCTTCCTCAATACTTCTAACACCTTTCTCAAATGTTCACCGTGTTCTTGGTCATTCTTTGAGTAAATAAGTATGTCATCAATGAAAACAATGACAAACTTGTCAAGGTATGGTCCACACACTCGGTTCATAAGGTCCATGAACATAGCTGGTGCATTAGTTAAACCAAACGGCATGACCATAAACTCGTAATGACCGTAACGTGTTCTGAAAGCAGTCTTTGGAATATCATCTTCTTTCACCCGCATTTGATGATACCCGGAACGTAAGTCAATCTTTGAATAAACAGACGAGCCTTGTAGTTGATGAAATAAGTCATCGATTCTCGGTAGTGGGTAGCGGTTCTTGATGGTAAGTTTGTTCAACTCTCGGTAGTCGATACACAACCTGAATGTACCATCTTTCTTCTTGACAAAAAAAACAGGAGCTCCCCACGGTGATGTGCTTGGTCGAATGAAACCACACTCTAAAAGTTCTTGTAATTGGCTTTGCAGTTCTTTCATCTCGCTGGGTGCGAGTCTGTAAGGAGCACGGTCTATTGGTGCAGCTCCTGGTACAAGATCTATTTGAAATTCAACGGATCGATGTGGGGGTAATCCCGGTAATTCTTTCGGAAATACATCAGGAAATTCTTTTGCGACGAGAACATCATTGATGCTCTTTTCTTCAGTTTGTACTTTCTCGACGTGTGCTAGAACAGCATAGCAACCTTTTCTTATTAGTTTTTGTGCCTTCAAATTACTAATAAGATGTAGCTTCGTGTTGCCCTTTTCTCCGTACACCATTAAGGGTTTTCCTTTTTCTCGTATAATGCGAATTGCATTTTTGTAGCAAACGATCTCTGCTTTCACTTCTTTCAACCAGTCCATACTGATTATCACATCAAAACTCCATAACTCTACTGGTATCAAGTCAATCTTAAATGTTTCGCTAACCAGTTTAATTTCTCGATTCCGACATATATTATCTGCTGAAATTAATTTACCATTTGGTAATTCGAGTACAAATTTACTATCCAAAGGAGTCAATGGACAACTTAATTTAGCACAAAAATCTCTACTCATATAGCTTCTATCCGTACCCGAATCAAATAAAACGTAAGCAGATTTATTGTCAATAAGAAACGTACCCGTAACAAGCTCCGGGTCTTCCTGTGCCTCTGCCGCATTAATATTGAAAACTCTTCCGCGGCCTTGTCCATTCGTGTTCTCCTGGTTCGGGCAATTTCTAATAATGTGACCCGGTTTTCAACATTTATAACAAACTACATTGGCATAACTTGCTCCGACACTACTTGCTCCGCCATTACTCGTTCCGACACCATTTGTTCCTTTCGTTCTATTAACCCCTGGTCCGTAGACCTCACACTTCGCCGCGCTATGACCATTTCTTTTACACTTGTTGCAAAATTTGGTGCAGAACCCCGAGTGATACTTTTCACACCTTTGGCATAGCTGCTTCTGATTGTTGTTGTTATTGTTGCGGTTATTATTGTTGTTGGGATGATTGTTGTAGTTGCTGTTGTTGTTGTTGTTGTTGTTGTTGTTGTTGGGCCGTTTGTTGTAATTGCGATTGATGTTGCGATTGTTGGGATAGTTGTTGCGATTATTGTTGTAATTGCTGTTGTTGTTGTATTGGTGATTCTTATCACCGTTTTCCTCCCACTTTCTTTTAACTTGCTTCACATTGGCCTCTTCAGTAGTCTGTTCTTTAATTCTTTCTTCAATCTGGTTCACTAGTTTGTGATCCATTCTACATGCCTGTTGTATGGAGGCGGGCTCGTGTGAACTTATATCTTCTTGAATTCTTTCCGGTAATCCTTTCACAAACGCGTCGACCTTCTCTTCCTCATCTTCGAACGCTCCCGGACACAATAGGTACAATTCTGTGAATCGTCTTTCGTACGTGGTAATATCAAATCCTTGGGTTCGTAACCCTCTAAGTTCTGTCTTGAGCTTATTGACCTCGGTTCTGGGACGGTACTTCTCGTTCATCAAGTGCTTGAATGCTGACCACGGTAGTGCGTAAGCATCATCTTGTCCCACTTGCTCTAGATAGGTATTCCACCATGTTAACGCATAACCTGTGAAGGTATGCGTAGCGTACTTCACTTTGTCCTCTTCAGTACACTTACTTATGGCAAACACCGATTCGACCTTCTCGGTCCACCGTTTCAATCCGATCGGTCCTTCGGTTCCATCAAATTCCAAAGGTTTGCAGGCAGTGAATTCTTTATAGGTGCATCCTACACGATTTCCTGTACTGCTAGGTCCAAGGTTATTGTTGGTATGTAGCGCAGCCTGTACTGCGGCTATGTTTGAAGCAAGAAAGGGACGAAATTCGTCTTCGCTCATATTCAAGGTGTGTCGAGTAGTCGGTGCCATTTCCTTCAAATAGTCAAATGAAACAAGTTAATCATACAGAATATTAAGAGTAGTCAATAGTATCTCGTAGCATAATATGAACTCATTTATAAAAGCTTTTTCTTCATATTAGCGTTTTATAAGTTTAAATTTGGGTAGTACCTACCTGTTAAGTTCATACTTAGTAGCTAATATACAATTCAACTACTACAATTCTATATGAAAAACTGATTATAATAATATTTCGCGTTCAAACTTTTTCACAATATTTTACAAACTTACAATACCGCTTATTTTACATATAACATGAAATATAGCACACAATAACTTTGATACAAGATAGTTGTGAAGATAATTCTAGCTAGTACACAAGTCGTTCAGCAAAGGCAATAAAGACACGTTATTCATACGTCCAGAAACAAGTCATACATTCTGGTTTTACTAGGACTACTTCCCCTCCTTGGTCTTGTGGAACATAACCGTTATGGCCGTTGATAAGACAGCGTGTTGTAATGTCGTCAAAGGGACGAGGGTTACGTAATGTCCAACAGTCCCGTAACAATCTAAAAAACTTGTTTCTCACCACAACTACTGAGTCCGTCACTTGTGGAAACGTTTTGTTTAATAGTTGTAGCCCGATGTTCTTGTTCTCACTTTGGTGAGAAGCGAACATTACTAACCCGTAAGCATAACATGCTTCTTTATGTTGCATGTTAGCCGCTTTTTCTAAATCACGAAGTCCTATATTCAGATATATTGAGTCAAAATAATTTCTTAACCCGTTGCGTAAAATAGCATTTGGGTTCCCCGCAATATATGCAATATATGCGTCAAAATAAACACATCGTAACTTATGGATTTCCCAATGTGATATCCCCCATCTTTCGAACGAAAGCCTTTTATAAACCAAGGCATTCTTGGAACGTTCTTCGAATGTCTTACAAACTGATCTCGCCTTAAATTGTTGTGCCGAGGAATTCTGACCGACTCTAGACAAGATTTCTTCAATCATGTCTCCGGGTAGGTCTCTTAAAATATTGGGTTGTCTATCCATTTTGTGTTTTTATACTGTAAAATAGACAAGAGTTAGATTCATAAAAAAAAAATACTTATTAATACAAGCAATTTTTACATATATCATAAAGCATAAGCACACTATATTACATATATTACACCACACGAATACAACTATCTTATTCCGACTCGCTCGTTTCTTCTTCTTCGGTTTTGGTTCGTTTTGCCAAGTTTCTAGGGATATATGACGTTCCCCTAATACGAGCCGTCGTTTTCCACATTGGTTTAGAAAAACCTGGTGGTTTAGAGGTTCCCGGGTTATTGTCACAACTTAAGAAATACGGGTGTTGATGATACATATAAAGTTCATCGAGTTTGGAATCAAATTTCTCTATATTTATGCCCTTTCCCTTATTGTTCTCTTTTGCCTTATTAAATTGTGTTGGGGTAATTTCTATAACATCATCGGAATCCTTGTCGGGATCCGATTCATCGAAGAATTGGTAATCCTCCCAATACTTTGCTTCCTTGGCGGAAACATCATTGACCATAATTAACTTTGGTCGGTTGGTTGAGGATTTTCTTCTACTTAACCGTTTTATTATTTCCCCCACTGGTTCTATTTCTTCTTCCAGTTCCGATTCTTCTTCCGGTTCCGATTCTTCTTCTGGTTCCGACTCTTCTTCCGGTTCCTCTTCGGGAACTTGTGAATCAGTCCACGAATCATTCCAATTTACATTTGACTCTTCATTATTATTAGGTGAGTCAATGAGACTTGTTCTAGAGGTAGACATCTATCACATAATATCAAACACGTTAAGAGATTAATATATCACATAATATTCACATGTTAAAAATATATAGTTTCTAACAAAATTTGTTAAGCAATCATTTTTCAAGTAAACACGGTCGAAGTCCAGACTCACTAATGCATCCTAACAAACTCGATAAGACACACTAATGCAAAATTCTGGTTCTCTAAGACCAACGCTCTGATACCAACTGAAATGTCCCGTTCTTATTGATTATAAACGTTCCATATTAATTGATTTCGTTGCGAGGTTTTGACCTCTATATGAGACTTTTTCAAAGACTGCATTCATTTTTAAAACAACCATAACCTTTATTTTATCAATAAAGGTTTTAAAAAAAAATGTTTCGTAAATTATCAAATAATGATAATCAAAAATATACTGATTACTCACGACCATTACATAATGGTTTACAATAGAAATATATTACATCGACATATGTTTCTTGAATGCAGTTTTTACACAATATCATACAAACATGGACTTCAAATCTTGTCCTTATTTTAGTATGCAACAGCGGAAGCTCTTAATATTCACCTGAGAATAAACATGCTTTAAACGTCAACAAAAATGTTGGTGAGTTATAGGTTTAACCTATATATATCAAATCGTAACAATAGACCACAAGATTTCATATTTCAATACACATCCCATACATAGAGATAAAAAATCATTCATATGGTGAACACCTGGTAACCGACATTAACAAGATGCATATATAAGAATATCCCCATCATTCCGGGACACCCTTCGGATATGATATAAATTTCAAAGTACTAAAGCATCCAGTACTTTGGATGGGGTTTGTTAGGCCCAATAGATATATCAAAGTATATTCAAAATATATTTACAACACTTTTAATACATTTTGATGTTTTAAGTTCATTAAGTCAGCTGTCCTCGTTAGTAACCTACAACTAGTTGTCCACAGTTAGATGTATAGAAATAAATCGATAAATATTATCTTGAATCAATCCACGACCCAGTGTATACGTATCTCAGTATTGATCACAACTCAAACTATATATATATTTTGGAATCAACCTCAACCCTGTATAGCTAACTCCAACATTCACATATAGAGTGTCTATGGTTGTTCCGCAATATATATATATATATATATATATATATATATATATATATATATATATATATATATATATATATATATATATATATATATATATAGATGGGTCAACATGATAGGTCGAAACATTGTATACGTGTCTATGGTATCTCAATATTACATAATATATAATATAAGTTGATTAGGTTATGGTTGGAATAGATTTATTACTAACTTTCACGTAGGTAAAATGAGTGGTTTTTATCAATCTTGTTTTACTCGCCATTTCTTCGTTTCTAATCCATTTTGAGTGATTCCAGTGGCCACGGTTTCGTATTGAACTTAAATTTATGAATCTAAACAGAAAAAGTATAAGCTTATAGTCGGAAATACAAGTTACAAGTTGTTTTTGAAAGAGGTAGTCATTTCCGTCGAAAGAACGACATCTTGATGACCATTTTGAAAAACATACTTTCACTTTGAGTTTAACCATGATTTTTGGATATAGTTTCATGTTCATAAGAAAAATCATTTTTCCAGAAGTATAGCTTTTAAATCAAAGTTCTTCTTAGCTTTTAATTATCCCAACCAAAACAGCCCCCGGTTTTACTACGACGGCGTATATCCAGTTTTATGGTGTTTATCGTGTTTCTGGGTTTTAAATCATTAAGTTAGCATATCATATAGATATAGAACATGTGTTTAGTTGATTTTAAAAGTCTAGTTAGAAGGATTAACTTTATTTGCGAACAAGTTTAGAATTAACTAAACTATGTTCTAGTGATTACAAGTTTATAACGTTGAATAAGACAGCTTTTTATGTATGAATCGAATGATATTATGAACATCATTACTACCTCAAGTTCCTTGGATAAACCTACTGGAAATGAGAAAAATGGATCTAGCTTCAAAGGATCCTTGGATGGCTTGAAAGTTCTTGAAGAAGAATCATGACACGAAAACAATTTCAAGTAAGATTTCCACTCGAAATAAGATTGTTATAGTTATAGAAATTGAATTAAAGTTTGAATATGATTATTACCTTGTATTAGAAAGATAACCTACTGTAAGTAACAAAGGTTTCTTGATCTTGGATGATTACTTGGAATGGATTTAGAAAACTTGGAAGTAAACTTGCAATCTTGGAAGTATTCTTGATTTTATGAAACTAGAACTTTTGGAATTTATGAAGAACACTTAAAACTTGAAGATAGAACTTGAGAGAGATCAATTAGATGAAGAAAATTGAAGAATGAAAGTGTTTGTAGGTGTTTTTGGTCGTTGGTGTATGGATTAGATATAAAGGATATGTAATTTTGTGTTCAGGTAAATAAGTCATGAATGATTACTCATATTTTTGTAATTTTATCAGATATTTCATGCTAGTTGCCAAATGATGGTTCCCACATGTTTTAGGTGACTCACATGAGCTACTAAGAGCTGATCATTGGAGTGTATATACCAATAGTACATACATCTAAAAGCTGTGTATTGTACGAGTACGAATACGGGTGCATACGAGTAGAATTGTTGATGAAACTGAACGAGGATGTAATTGTAAGCATTTTTGTTAAGTAGAAGTATTTTGATAAGTGTCTTGAAGTCTTTCAAAAGTGTATGAATACATATTAAACCACTACATGTATATACATTTTAACTGAGTCGTTAAGTCATCGTTAGTCGTTGCATGTAAGTGTTGTTTTGAAACCTTTAAGTTAACGATCTTGTTAAATGTTATTAACCCAATGTTTATAATATCAAATGAGATTTTAAATTATGATATTATCATGATATTATGATGTACGAATATTTCTTAATATGATATATATACATTAAATGTCGTTATAACGATAATCGTTACATATATGTCTCGTTTCAAAATCATTAAGTTAGTAGTCTTGTTTTTACATATGTAGTTCATTATTAATATACTTAATGATATGTTTACCTATCATAATATCATTTTAACTATATATATAACCATATATATGTCATCATATAGTTTTTACAAGTTTTAACGTTCGTGAATCACCGGTCAACTTGGGTGGTCAATTGCCTATATGAAACCTATTTCAATTAATCAAGTCTTAACAAGTTTGATTGCTTAACATGTTGGAAACACTTAATCATGTAAATAACAATTTTATTTATTATATATAAACATGGAAAAGTTCAGGTCACTACAGTATGTTTATGAGAAATGGAAATATGAAATCTTGTGGTCTATTAAAATTATGAAATGATTATTTACGTTAAACTAATGAACTCACCAACCTTTTGGTTGACACTTTAAAGCATGTTTATTCTCAGGTACGAAAGAAATCTTTCGTTGTGCATTTGCTCATCTTAGAGATATTACTTGGAGTCATTCATGACATATTTTAAAAGACGTTGCATTCGAGTCGTTGAGTTCATCAAAATTATTATTATTAAGTCAATTATAGTAAGATATATTACGAAATGGTATGCATGTTGTCAACTTTCGATGTAGTGAAAGATTGTCTTTTCAAAAACGAATGCAATGTTTGTAAAATGTATCATATAGAGGTCAAGTACCTCGCGATGTAATCAACTGCTGTGAATCGTTTATAATCGATATGGACTTCGTCCGAATGGATTAGGACGGGTCATTTCATATTCCACCTTCCAAGAAGGAAAGCCCAACAAAGGACGCCGAATGTTTCCATTGTGGAAAGTTTGGCAATTGGAGAAGGAAGCTGTCCTATCTTCCAATCCGAGCTGAGAAAAAGCAACGCTGGTGAGACTAGCAAATCAGGTATATTCCATATATAGTTATATACTTCTTCTAGTGATTCCTAGATCTTTGTTAACTGGTTGTGGCCTTCACACCTATAACAATATGAAGGGAATGAGAAGAAGTAATAAACTGAAGAAAGACACACTAGATTTGCAAGTAGGCAAAGGGGATCAAGTTTTTGTTAAATCTATTAGTACCTCTGAACTTACTTCTCTAAGTAGTCTTTTTGTTTTGTTGGAACAATAGCATTATGCTCTCAATACTGCGAGCGACATAGTTTGAAAGATGTTAGTATTGAACTTGCATTTACACACCTAGGTATTTCAGTTTCTAAGGATAATATATTTATCTTAATACCTATCCACGTGATGGTATTTTTGAAATTGATATGCATAGTGTAATTTCAAATGAGAATTCTGTGTATACCTACATCACCAAAGTCTTCAAGCAAGACTTGAATAAGACCTATCTATGACATTGTCATATTGGACATATAAACAAACAATGCATTGCAAAACTCCAATCTAATGGACTTTTGGAATCAGTTGACTCTGAGTCATTTGATGTATGCGAGTCATGTTTATGTGAAAAGATGACAAATGCTTCTTTCTCCGATTTAGGTAATAGAGCTAAAGATCTTTTAGGACTAATACATACTGTTGTATGTAGCCCTTTAAGAACAATGTATAGATTTAGTTAATTTTACTTCATTACATTTACTGATGAGTACAGTAGCTATGATTATGTTCACTTGCTGAAACATAAACATAAAGCTATTTTAACATTCAAAAGTATTTCAAAATGAAGTAGATAATCAGCTTGGAAAGACCATTAAAGCACTTCACTCCGATGGAGTAAGTAAGTTTATGAATCAAGAGTTTTTTGGACCACCTAAAGAATTGTGGGATTGTCTCATAGTTCACTCTACCTTACACACCACAACACGATGGTGTGTCTGAGTAAGAGGAATTGAACTTTACTTGATATAGTTTGATTTATGATGAGTCTGATTTCTCTACTACCGTCTTGTAGGGATATGCATGTGAGTCTGCTGTAGGCATACTCAATGTGATTCTAACTATGAAGGTAGAAAAGACACTATATGAGTTATGGCATGGGAAGAATCCCAAGTTGTCTTATCTGAAAGTCTGGGGTTGTAAAGCGTACGTGAAGCATGACACTTCAAACAAATTAGAACCCAGAAATATCTAATGTTACTTTGTATGATACATAAAGGAAACAATGGGTTACTACTTTTACTACCAAGCTGAAGACAACGTGTTTTCTGCTCGGTCTGCTGAATTCCTGGAAAGAGATCTTCTCTTACAAGAAGTCAGTGGGAGTAAAGTAGACCTTGAAGAAATTCAAGTACTTTAAAGTAACATACCTTCAGTAAGTACTAGCAATCCACACGTTGAAACTGAGCGCACTGTTGGTGAGCCATAATGTGTTACACATGCACTTTATAGATCTAGTAGAACTCATCGGCTTATGAGGTTTAATTATCTGATTAATTCAGATAAACCTCAACTAAGGGATTATGATGAACCCTCTAGCTGCGTGAGGCCATATCAGATCTTGAATCTGAAAATGACTAGATTCTATGAATACATATATGCAGTCCATGAAGGATAATCAAGTATGAGACTTGATTGATCTTCTACCCAATTGTAAGACAATGAGGTAAAAATGGTTCTTCAAAGGAAGATTGTTATGGACTGTAATGTAAACACTTTTAAAGCTCGATTGGTGACAAAAGGTTATGATGAAAGTTTTCCACCAGTCGCGAGCCTTAAAAAAATTAGGATACTTATTGCCATGGTTACTTTTCATGATAATAAAATATAGCGAATGGATATTAAAACCGCTTTCCTAAATGGCGACCTAAGCGAGGACATATATATGGTTCAGCCGAAAGGGTTTATGAATCCTAAACATCCTAATAAAGTATGCAAGCTTCTAAAATCCATTTATGGATTAAAGCAAGCATCCAGGAGCTAGAATCTTAAGTTTAATGAGAAAATCAAAGTGTTTAATTTTTCTCAAAATCAAGATAAGCCATGAGTTTACATTAGAGCTAGTGGGAGCAAAATAGTCTTCTTGATCTTATATGTTGATGACATATTACTTATTAGAAATAACATTCTAACTTGCAAGATGTCAAGTCTTGGCTTGAAAAATATATTTCCATAAAGGATTTTGATGAAGCTACTTATATTATTGGAATGAGGATCTATACAATAGATCCAATTGGCTTATTGATTTGAATCAAAGTACATACATTATCTTGCAGAGATTTAGCATGCAAAACTCCAAGCATGGAGATTTGCCAATGCAAAAAGGCATAATCGTGAGAAAGTCTCAAAAGTCGTATCATAGCAGATGAGATGAGACAAATGAAATGTATCACATATGCTTCGGCTATATGATCCATTATGTATGCCATGATATGTACTATACTCCATGTTTCGTTAGTTTTGAGTTTGACGAGTCACTGTCAACATAATCCAGGTGAAGTACATTGGATTATTGTTAAGAATATTCTTTAGTATTTGCAGAGTACTAATGATATGTTCTTGGTTTACAGTGGTTTGGAAGAAGAGTTAAGTATTAAGTTTTATACTGATTCTAGTTTCCAAACTGATCAAGATGATTCTCGATCCAGTCACGTTGTTTCTTTGTCATGATGGGCAAGATAGTTGATTGGAAGAGCTCTAGGCAGAGCACTATTGAACAATCTACAACAAAAGCAGAATACATTATTGACAGAGAAGCTGCTCAAAAAGCTGTCTGGATAAGGAAGTTTGTTGTTATACTCAGAGTAATACACACCATTTAATCTTCTATAATATGTACTATGATAGTTCGAGTGTTAATATACTTTCTAAAGAATCACATATACATAAAAGTATCTAGCACATTCTTCAAAAGTTTGATTACATTCATTAAGTCATTAAGAGGAATGATATTAGTCTTCTTAAAGGTTCATACAAATGATAATGTCGCTGACCCGTTCATGAAGCCCATGATGCACAACAAGCATGATGATCATTCTAGTAATACTGGACTTCATTATGCCACTGATCTTTTTCATTTGTAATTTAGTATTTGGATATCTTTGGAACATTAAGCAGTTTTATATTAATGAATTGATATATAGTTGGTATGATCATTTTCATTTATATCACTGTGTTCTATATTAGCATGTTTAATCCATGAATAATTGTTGATTATTCAAAATCTCCATAATCGGTCATGTTATGGGAATAACATGAATTAAGATTAATGTGAAATTTTGGTTATATTCATTGATGATGGATAGTTAACTTGTTGAGACCAAAATTCATATGTATTCATTGATGATGAATATTGGAATGACCCAACCATGAGATGTCACTACATGGATCGTAGTCAGTAGTAAATCTTTTAGTGATTATGTCTTTGTGTCCTTAGACTTGAGATGCACGCTCGTCTTGATGAGTGTAGCATTGTATTTTGATATGGTTAAACGCTATCCTGAATAAGGCTGTTATAAAGACCATTATTGGGTATAATGTAAAGCTCGTGATAGACACGTGTATGCAATATAGGATTTGTTCCTCTAAAATATTTGGAGTTAGATACTTTTTGAGCTCCTCGATGAATGAATAAGATATTTGTGTGGCCGCACCCAGATGTAATTAAGATGATACTTAATTAATTTGGTGATCTAATTCAGTTTAAGATCGAGAAAAAAAATTGTTAAACAAATGAGAATGACCGATGATCCATATCTCAAGTTTAACTAAAGTATCTGAAACAAAAGGACGAATGACATTTAACACTTACCATAAATAGTTTCGAGAAACTACCCTCACGTGAATTTGGGGACAATGATGTGTTGCTAGACGCTTACCATTGTTTGTATAGTTACTTAGTGTTGTGTCATGCACAAGTGGGAGTCTGTAGGATTAATGTGCAAGGTACAACATATAACTATATGGCCAACTTTATTTGAGCCTTCGGGGTCACACACATATACACCGAGAGGTCAAATAAAAAATATATATATATATATATATATATATATATATATATATATATATATATATATATATATATATATATATATATATATATATATATATATATATATGATGTATATATTACTCAAGTAACAAAATAGTAAATCGAAATTAATTCATTTACTATTCATATGAATAGTAAATGAAACGAAATTAATTAATTTACTATTCACATGAAAGTGATATGATAAAAATTATTCATTATAAGTTATATAACATACTCCTAAAGTATTTGAGAAATACGACTTTTTAAAATTATATCAAATCCTCCGTATCTTTTTGTGATTGATATAAATTGATTTTAAGTGATCAATCAATATGGTATCTTTTGGATTTTGTTTTTATCCTCTTAGATGTATACCAAAAGGATATACTTAGCTACCTTGTAAGACCATATATATTCTAATATGTGTTGTTTCTTTTTGAGATACACAAAAACGAAAAAACAAACTAGAAAAGAGATTACATGTAGTGACCCGAACTTTTCCATGTTTATATTTATTAAATGAAATTGATATTTACATGATTAAGTGTTTCCAACATGTTAAGCAATCAAACTTGTTATGACTTGATTAATTGAAATAGGTTTCATATAGATAATTGACCACCCAAGTTGACCGGTGATTCACGAACGTTAAAACTTGTAAAAACTATATGATGACATATATATGATTATATATATAGTTAACATGATATTATGATAAGTAAGTATCTCATTAGGTATTTTAACAATGAGTTATATACATAAAATTGAGTATATTGAATTAAGAAACAGTAAAACGTATTAAAAATGTTGTAAATATATATTTTGAACATACTTTGATATATATATGTATATATTTGTTATAGGTTCGTGAATCGACCAGTGGCCAAGTCTTACTTCCCGATGAAGTAAAAATCTGTGAAAGTGAGTTATAGTCCCACTTTTAAAAATATAATATTTTGGGATGAGAATACATGCAATTTTATAAATGTTTTACAAAATAGACACAAGTAAATGAAACTACATTATATGGGTGAATGATCGAAGCCGAATATGCCCCTTTTTAGCTTGGTAGCCTAAGAAGTTGGGAACAGACCCCCAAATTGACGCGAATCCTAAAGATAGATCTATCAGGCCCAATAAGCCCCATTCTGGAATTTGGAATGCTTTAGTACTTCGAAATTATCATGTCCGATGGGTGTCCCGGAATGATGGGGATATTATATATGCATCTTGTTAATGTCGGTTACCAGGTGTTCACCATATAAATGAATTTTATCTCTATGTATGGGATGTATTGAAATATGAAATCTTGTGGTCTATTATTATGATTTAATAATATATAGGTTAAACCTATAACTCACCAACATTTTTTTGACGTTTTAAGCATGTTTATTCTCAGGTGATTATTAAGAGCTTCCGCTGTTGCATACTAAAATAAGGACAAGATTTGGAGTCCATGCTTGTATGATATTATGTAAAAACTGCATTCAAGAAACTTATTTTTGATGTAATATATTCTTATTGTAAACCATTATGTAATGGTCGTGTGTAAGGGTATATTTTAGATTATCATTATTTGATAATCTACGTAATGCTTTTTAAACCTTTATAGATAAAATAAAGGTTATGGTTGTTTTAAAAATGAATGCAGTCTTTGAAAAACGTCTCATATAGAGGTCAAAACCTCGCGACGAAATCAATTAATATGGAATGTTTATAATCAATATGAACGGGACATTTCAGTTGGTATCCGAGCATTGGTCTTAGAGAACCAGAATTTTTGCATTAGTGTGTCTTACTGAGTTTGTTAGGATGCATTAGTGAGTCTGGACTTCGACCGTGTTTTTCTTCAAAAAAACGATTGCTTAACTTTTGTTGGAAACTATATATTATTAACATGTAAATATTATGTGATATATTAACCTCTTAATGTGTTTGATATTGTGTGATAGATGTCTACCACTAGTACAAATCCTATTGACTCACCTAATAATAATGAAGAGTCGAATATAATTTGGGAAGATTCACAAATTCCCGAAGAGGAACCGGAAGAAGAGGAACCGGAAGAAGAGGAATCAGAAGAGGAGGAACTGGAAGAGGAGGAACCGGAAGAAGAAGAGGTTATGGAGGAAGAAATATTGATACCTACAGTAAATCGATTGAATAAAATAAAATCATCAACCAACGGACCAAAGTTAAAAATGGTCAATGGTGTTTCAACCGAGGAAGCAAAATATTGGGAAGATTACCAATTTTCCGATGAATCAGATCCCGATGAGGATTTCGATGATGTTATAGAAATTACCTAGACCCAATTTAATATAGCAAAAGAAAATAATAAGGGAAAAGGTATAAAATAGAGAAACCTCATACCAACCCCGATGAACTTTATATGTATCGGCAACGTCCGTATTTTCTAAAATGTAACAATAACCCGGGAACCTC
The DNA here is from genome assembly GCF_046630445.1 of Rutidosis leptorrhynchoides. Taxonomy (NCBI): domain Eukaryota; kingdom Viridiplantae; phylum Streptophyta; class Magnoliopsida; order Asterales; family Asteraceae; genus Rutidosis; species Rutidosis leptorrhynchoides. Next base: position 95,292,795 of record NC_092334.1, on the reverse strand, counting down.
TAAACCACCAAGTTTTTCTAAACCATTGTGGAAAACGACAGCTCGTATTAGGGAATCATCATATATCCCTAAGAAATTAGCAAAACGAATCAAGTCCGAAGAAGAAGAAATGAGTGAGTCGGATTAAAGAGTTGTAATCATGTTGTGTAATATATTTAATATAGTGTGCTTGTGTTTTTTTTTTTTTTTGATAAATGTAAAATTGCTTGTATTGTTTGTTAATTATCTTTTACAAATCTAATCCGTGTCTATTTTACAGTATAAAAACAAAATGGACGTTAAGGGTAGACAACCGAATATTTTAGAAGACCTACCAGAGGATATGATTGAGGAAATCTTGTCTAGAGTCGGTCGGAATTCATCAGCACATTTAGTTATGGCGAAATTAACTTGTCAAACATTTGAAAGACTTTCCAGAAATGCCTTAGTTTATAAAAGGCTTTCCTTTGATAGGTGGGGTATATCACATTGGGGAGACTGTAAGTTACGCCGTGTTTTCTTTAAAGCGTTAAATGCGGGGAACCCAATTGCAATTTTACGCTACGGGTTAAGAACCTATTTTGACTCAACATATCCCAACATAGGATTTCGTGAATTAGAAAGAGCTTCTAACATGCAATATAAAGAAGCATGTTATGCTTATGGGTTAGTGATGTTCGCTTCTTACCAAAGTGAGAAAAAGAACATCGGATTGCAGCTTTTAAATAAAACCTTCCCACAAGTGACAAATTCAGTAGTTGGGGTGAGAAACAAGGTTTTTAGATTATTACGGGGCTGTTGGACATTATGAAACCCTCGTCCTTTTAACGACATTACAACATGCTGCCTAGCCAATGGTCATAACGGTTACTTTCCATAAGACCAAGGATGGGAAGTCGTCTTAGTAAAACCTGAATGCATGACTTGTTTCTGGACTTATGAATTACGTGTCTTTATTGCCTTTGCTGAACAACTTGCGTATTAATTAGAATTACCTTTATAGCTGTCGTGTAGCAAGTTATTATGTGCTATATTTCATCCTATATGTATAATAGTGGTATTGTATGTTTGTAAAATATTGTATAAAAGTTTGAACGCGAAATATTATTGTAATAAGTTTTTCATATAGAATCGTAGTAGTTGATTTGTATAATAGCTACTAAGTATGAACTTAACGGGTAGGTACTACCCGAATTAAAACTATAAAATCTTAATATGAAGAAAAAGCTTTTATAAATAAGTTCATATTATGCTACGAAATACTATTGACTACTCTTAAATTCTATATGATTAACTCAATTCTTTTGGGCTATTTTTTGAAGGAAATGGCACCGGCGACTCGTCAAAATTTGAACATGAGCGAGGAAGACTTCCGTGTTTTCCTTGCAGAAAACATAGCCACAGTACAGGCTGGATGCAAAATAACAATAACTCTGAATCTAGCAATGCAGCTAACGGCGCAAGAAATCGTGTAGGATGCTCCTACAAAAAATTCACTGCATGCAAACCTTTGGAATTTGATGGAACCGAAGGACCAATTAGATTGAAACGGTGGACCGAGAAAGTCGAATCAGTGTTTTCCATAAGTAAGTGTGCTGAAGAGGACAAAGTTAAGTACGCTACGCATACCTTCACAGGTACTGCGTTAACGTGGTGAAACACCTATCGTGAACAGGTAGGACAAAATGCTGCTTACGCACTACCGTGGTCAGCATTCAAGCAATTGATGAACGAGCAGTACCGTCCTAGAAACGAAGTCTATAAACTCAAGGCAGAACTTAGAGAGTTAGGAACACAAGGATTCGACATTACCACATATGAACGACGATTCACAGAGTTGTGCCTATTGTGTCCGGGAGCGTTCGAAGATGAAGAATAGAATATCGACGCGTTTGTAAAAAGGTTACCAGTAAGGATTCAAGAAGATGTGAGTTCACACGAGCCCGCTTCTATACAGAAGGCAAGTCGAATGGCTCATAAACTCATAAATCAGATTGAGGGGAGAATTAAAGAATAGGCGGCCGAAGAAGCCAACACGAAATAACTCAAGAGGAAGTGGGAGGAAAACGGTGACAAGAGTCTCCAGTACAACAACAATAACAATTACAACCACAATCGCAACAACTATCCCAACAACCGCAACAACAATCGCAACAATAACGGGAATTGATGTACGTAGAGGTGTATACGAAATAGCTTATATTTTACTAGGAAATACTATTAAAAACGATACAATTTTACACAAGTTATTTATTTATTTATAAAGTGGATATACCTAAACCTTGCTACAACACTTATAGGCAGTGTACCTAATCGTACAGTAGTGTAGATTTTAGTAAGTCCGGTTCGTTCCACAGGGAGCTAGCCAAGTTTAACGCTATATTTTAAAAACTATATTTGTATATATATAAATATATATATAAGTAGTATTATTATTATAAATAAAAGGGGGTTTTTACCGTTTAATGACCGGTTTGTCGATTTTAAAACTTTAGTCGTAGTTAAAACCTAATGTAAAATGTTAAAAATAAAACTTAATTTAAAGCGTAAAGTAAATGACAATAATTAAAGTGCGATAAATAAAATGACAATAAATAAAATTGCGATAATTATAAAGTACGATAATTAAAAGTGCAATTAAATAAAATGACAGTAAATAAAAGTGTGATAAAATATGAAATAAAGGAATTATGCTTATTTAAACTTCCGTAATCATGATGTTTGACGTGTTGATTTTAGTTTATTATCATGGGTTAATTTTCCTTTGTCCTGGATTATTCAATATGTCCATCTGGTTTTTGTCCATAACAGTCCATCGGTCATAAATATAAAGTGCGAGTGTCCTCATCAAATTATCCTTATATCCGAAGTCAAATATTCCAACTAATTGGGGACTTAAACTATAATTACACCAATTTTCCTTGTATGTAATTCACCCCTGTTTTAATAAGTCCATTAACTATTAATCCATTCCCGTGTCCAGTTACATGAAGGATTATTAGTACTTATAAATATCCCGCCCATCGTGTCCGATCGAGTGTATGTGGTTATTTATAATTACGTCCAATTGTAAATCTTTATATTAAATTAACGAACTATCATTCAATTAAACAAATATAAATCCCATTAATAGCCCATAGTCCAATTTCCACAAGTGTCGTTCTTTTGTCCAAACCCCAATTATGGTACAAAGCCCAATTACCCCGTCTTTAATATTTAGCCCAATATCATGATTACTTCGATTTAAATAAGCATAATAATAACTTAGCTACGAGACATTAATTTAAAAAGGATGAACATAACTTACAATGATTAATAATAGCGTAGCGTTACACGGACAGAATTTCGACTTACACACTTACAACATTCGCTAACATACCCTTATTATTATAAAATTAAAATTAAAATTATATATATATATATATATATATATATATATATATATATATATATATATATAGTAGAGATTGAGAGATAGATTAGAAAAGGTGTATTACATTCGTCCGAAAATGCTGAAATTTATAGATATGGCCAGGTATCTGCTACCATGCGATCGCATGGCATTTGTGCCTTCTGGCCATGCGATTGCATGGCCTTCTTTTACAGCTCACATGCTTTTGTTTGTTTATTTGCCGACGGTTTATATATATAATATAATATATATATAATTTTAAGAATTATTTTTATATTATATTATATTTATGTGCATAGTTGACTTGTAATTTTTAGTCCGTTGCGTCGAGCGTTGAGAGTTGACTCTGGTCCCGGTTTCGAATTTTTGAACTTCCTTTCGTACTATTTAATATCTTGTACTTTGCGTTTTGCGTATTGTACTCTTGTATGAGACGTTTCTCATCAATAATTTGAACCACTTTGATTGTCGTTTGTACTTTTTAGCTTTTTGGTCGTTTGCATCTTCAAATCATCGAATTTGTCTTTTGTCTTCACCTTTTATTATTTAAACGAATATCACTAGTAAATAGAACAATTGCAACTAAAAGCTTGTCTTTCTTGAGGGATAATGCTATGAAATATATGTTCATTTTTAGCATTATCAAATATTCCCACACTTGAGCATTGCTTGTCCTCAAGTAATATAGTCTTGAAATAAAAATACTAGAATCACTTCTTTATTCTTCACACTTTGTACATCAGTGATTTCTATATGGCGGTATGAACAATGGTAGTAACGATGTGGTTTACAGTCCCACATGACTATGAAAATTTAGATCCTTAAGGATATTGGATCTTTATGAAAACATTTGATCTTTTTGAAAATTCAATTTAGCTTTTACCCTAGATAAGTTTTCCGGAATAACCCTTCATCGGTGTTTGCAAATTGTTTTTGTGGGTTTGGTGGGTTTCAGATTTGAAAATTTTAGCTTAAAACTTGCGGTTTTGTGTCACCTACTTGCTAACCTTGTATTGGGAAAGCAACACGTCCAGTATACTTGCTCCGTATATTACCTTTCGGTAAACTACCGTCCGGTTGTAAAGGAAAGCATTGAACAAGCAACTGTTAAGGGAATGTCCCGTGACATGCTTTTAATTATGGTCTATAACATGTTGGATGCAATTACTATCATTTGTAGGAGCAATAGTAAAGATCACCCTATAGTTTTTCGGTCTGGCACAAAGTCCTGTCTTTGACCATGCTATGCAACCACCGTTCTTACGGTTGACACCAGATTTGGTTCAGGTGACATAATGAATTCCAGGTGAATTCTTAGGATTTTACGTTCAATGGTAATGAACGCATTGAAAATGGGTTTTTCAGAAAACAAATCGGTTTGTAATTTTGATCAAAATATTTTCTCGTTCAAGCTCGAGTTTAGATATCATCGAATTCCATGAGTTTGAATTCTCAATCTTTAAGGTCAATCTCAAGGATTGAGTAATATCAGGCTTAAAAGCTGATTTTTTGATCTTTAAGGAGATTATCCTTTCTGGGGATCTGATTCATTAGTCTTATCAAACTAATTTGCACGGCGCCCTCCCTATTTTACGAGACAGATCCTCTCATGGTTAGGATAAGTCTGACCACTTGGCGACCCTGTTTGATGCTGAGGTCCGTGGATTTCCAGCTGATTTTAGAGATGACTTTTCTAGATTTTTGCCAACCTACAGCTGGTCTGGACGATAACCTCTTGACCTAAATAGAGAAGCGCGTTTCTTTTTCGGAAGACTTTACTTCCTTTTAATGATGGAATTGATTCATCGTGTAGATCCATCTTTCTTTCAAATATATTACAATTTACCGTGTAAAACAGTTAATTTTGTCCAAAACAAAAGTATCTTCAATTATTTATATAAAAATATGTGATATATGTTTTAAATAACTTGGTAAATTTTTCCCACACTTGGCTTTTATTTTCCTTTCTTTGCCTTTTTATTGTCCTCTATTCCATTTTAAATGAATTCTTAACATTTTGGGTTGTTTCTCAATTTATGTCCTTTCCGAGGTAACAATAATTTCGATGTTAACACCTAGTTTTATCGTTCAAAAATATGTATAAACATAATTTTGAATTCATTTATTTGAAAATTTTGAAAAATTTTACTAGAATTGGGTAGTCAGTATATAAGACTAGGGCTGTTCTTTATTATCAGAGAGCACTAGATTCTAATACAACTAATGCGTTACTAGTATTTTTAATGGTAACCAAGTGTTTAAATTAAAATTTTAAAAATCCGAAAGAATCTAACCCCTTCCCACACTTAAGATCTTGCAATGCCCTCATTTACAAGAAATTAGTAATAAATTAAATTATTGAGGGTGATTAGCGTAGAAAAATGATTAAATTTTACCAAAGTTTCCAAACATATTGGCGTTTATTTGCTGAATGATAAATGGTGCACATCATTTGTTCATTCCGTCTTGTTGTTACATCACATTTGTTTTTCGTTTTGTCGTCAAAATTAGCAGCTTTTGCTGAACTTAATGCCAGTCTTTGAAAATGCGCTGTTTTACCCTGTTGTGTACATGAAATAGAATACATACAATACAAATATAAACATGCATGGTAATTTGAAATGGGACTTAAAATCCCACTTTCAAATCAAATATGAAATATTAGTACAACATAATAAAAATATTAAACATTACATTAAAAGTATCACAATATTATATGTTTAAACATAAATAAATAAAAATAATAAAAAGATAAAAATCACCAACGGGAACTATATGAATCTGGATAGGGGTTCCAGTTCATGTCGTCAGGCGGGTTCCACGGTTGGTTATAGGTGTACTGATAGGCTTGGTTAGGGTCATATAGAGTAAATGATGGTCGCATATCGGGCTGGTGTGGAGGATAGTAAGCAGGTCGGGTCGGTACGTAGTTATTTGGTACCTGAGGTGATAGATGGCTCATGATCTGATGCTGATGATAGTGCCATCTATCATGCAGTCGTTGCCTGGAATGCTCGTACACATTCTCGGCTTGCCACTGCTCTTACCGACTATGTCTATCCTGGTTTGTCATTTCTACCTCATCTATACGCTGATAGACGTCAGTCATAGCCTCCCTAATGACATCCCTAATGTCATCTGCTTCCTCCATTTTCTCATCTGAACCTCTCTCTACCTGAGAATGACGACCATCATATGGTACTGCCTGATTGCGTCTGCTCTTTAATACCTTAGCACCCTGATAGACCTTCAATCCTAAAGTATCCACCTGTTCTATACACACCATCAGTGGACCCCCTTGATCCCTATCTACACCCAAATACTCTCCAATGAGAGTAACAAAAATACCTCCTCCTATTACTCCCACGTCTTGTATTCCTGCCACTACTTTGGACAGATAAAAACCAACACAGTAGGAGATATTAACAAAGCTTCTAGGGTTTCGAATACACTTAAGGTAAAATAAATCATGCAAGGTCATCTTCTCCTTGTTTTTACCTCTTTGTGTAATCGAATTAGCTAAAAATCTATGTATAATACGTAGCTCTGCTTTGTTAATACCTAAATAGGAGTGTCTTCCTCCCAGCGTAAAAACATTATAATCTGACATACGCCTCCAGACGGCGTCCGCGTCAAAATTCCTGTCTACCTGCTCCCCATGATAAATCAAATTTGTACAATCGGGTAGTAGTAATTCACCAGGAGTGTAAATATGTAAAGCCCTGGCCTTGTCCAGCATGGACATCCTGTACATCCTATGGCCAAGTATAAATCTAAGAAAACTTCTATCATCTAACCTAACTACATCCGCATTAAGTGAAATAGTACTCATAAGCTCAATGCACCACTCTTTATATACAGGCCTACGAATTGTGAATAAATGTTCTCAATCGGGAAAAGAAGAGCTGCCATACCTTTGGATCAGATGTTGTCTAACTGAGTTAACTAGTTGGACCCTTTCCAAAGGCTCCCAATCGATTACCCTCGGTACTTCTACATTTTTCATTACTAGTTTGAATTTGTTACTTTGATACGTTTGGTAATCTCTTCAACTTCTATCAAATCTCAAATTGGGATGCAACTGTTCTTCATGAATCGTTGGGTGTTCTATTATCGGATGAATCTGAAATTGTACGTAGGCATTAACATATTCTAGTTGCGGATCATAATATGGTACGTGTTGATCAGGTTGTTGTTGTTGTTCCTGTTGTTGCTCCTGTTCATGTTCTGGTTCATATTGTGGCTCATATTGCATTTCTGGTTCAGGTTCCGGAGCAGGTTGCCTAGATGATGATGATGCACCATCAGTATCGGTATTTTTCTGCAAAACACATTAAACACAAAATTTGTGCATCTAAATATGCATTAGTATTAGCAAAATAACAACTTGAAACAATTATAATAACATGTTCAATCAAAATTAAACTTATACACATTTTCACAATTTTAACAATTCTACATTTTTTCAAATAAGCATATATGAAAATGTTTACAAAGTTCATAAGCATTCAACTCAAATAACATGTTAAAATAACCATTACTAGCAATTAAACAAGTTTCAAATGGCATTTATATCAAATTAATCAAATTCATGAATTTTAGACCTAAAAAGTCTACTTTAATTCTCAAAAATCATGTTTAGGATCAAAGTTTGGATCATTTAGCTACCTAAACATGTTACACTACTTAATTTAGCAATAATTCATGAAAAAAATCGGCCATAACCTATTTATATCAAAAAGCCTCAAATTGCTCAAGAACACAAACCCTAGATTCCTAAAAATTTTGAAGTTTTTGGCTTCAAATCATATTAAATAGCATCAATCTAGGTTATACATGCATAATATACTAACAATTTAACTCTAATTACACTAAAAATCAACAAAATCAAATTAGGTAAAATATTTGTAATTATCACAAAAACTAGGAAATAAGAGTTTAGGGGTGTAATTTTTACCTTCTTGCTAAAAAATCCAAACCTAGGCATGATTGTAGCGAAGTTTTGTGTGAAATTTGGTGAAATTTGGGTGAAAATTGGTGATTTGAAGAGTGTATGTGTGTATGTGTTCGTGTTTGTGTATGAGTGTGGAGTGAGACAGAAGCAGCGAGCTGCTCTTTTTTGTTTCTGACCAGATTTTTAACACCATGCGATCGCATGGTTCTCAAGACCAAACCCCATGCGATCGCATGGGGTCCTGGTTTTTTTTTATTTATTTTATTATTTTATAAAATCTTATACTTATAAAACAAAAATTAAATAAATTTAAAATTTTGTTTTCCTTGTTATTTAGGACGAGGGCGTTTCGGATCGTTGTCCTAGTCCGTCCCTCGACAAAATTTTAAAAATTTGTCATTTTAAAGCGTTGTTTTAAAAGCAAAGATTTTTGAGTTTTTTTTAATGTTTTTGGCATACTTTAATTCAATAAGATTAAAAATAATGATAATAAAATTTCTCGTCCCTCCCTTGGGTAGAGCAATTTCGGTTCAACGACCTAGTTTTCAACTCACGACGAATTTTTAGATATCAAATTTCTAACTTAATGAAATAAAGTAAATTTTTGTTTTTAAATTTACACCAAACTTAAATTTAAAATGCATAAAATTAAAAATCCATATTATTAAAATTAAAAATTCACACCAAATTTATATTATATTTTTATTTTTATACATAAAAACTTATATTAAAAATATTAATTTTTCAAATATTTACAAACTTAAATATATTGATTTTAAAAATTTTATATTATTAATTTAATATTTATATATTAACAAGGTAAAAATTAAAATAAAAATATAAAATCTTTTTGGTCTTTTATCACACTTTAATCAATCAAATATTATCAAAAATATACGCCCCTTTTTTCGGTAAAGTAATTTCGATTCCATAACCTAGTTTTACTCCTGGCGAATTTTTGAAATATTTTGGGTTGATTGATTAAAGATATTTATACCTTAAGAATAAACGGTAAATTTCGCAGTGATGTAATAAATTTTTTGTATGATATCAATAATTTCGGTTACGCATACCTAATTTTATTGAATACAAATTTAATACTTTATAGCGAACAATTCAGCGTTTATTATCAAAAGGTTAAAAGCAATAAATAAAAAATAAAAACTGTACATACTTACCTGTGAGATAGAATTCTCAGAGACCTGCTTTAGCTGACTCATAGGAGAGTCGTGTGATTTGATTTTCCATAGCTACGTAAGCGTAACCTCGATTCTTCAATAACTTTTCTTCTAAACATATAAACAGTCCTTCTCTGCATAGAGTAACAAATTCGGTATTTGAATATGTTTGATTATTTGAACATTTACCTTCGTGTGACCATTTTCCACATTTATGGTGCTCTTCTTTTTGTTGCGGATTTCAATTTTCCTTTACCAAAATGTATCTTATGATGATCTTTCCTGAGTTCTTTCCTTACTTCGTCACATCTGCTTCTTATTACTGACACCAGGTCACTCGGGAGTGTGTCATTATTACATTTAGTAATCAAAGCGTGTAGCATTAGACCATGGTTCAGATCAAAGGAATTCTTCATCTCGTAAAACCTAAAAAAATAAAAATTCAGGATGGAGGGAGAAGACTAGTTCTTTAGGGTCTGCTAGGGAAAGACCATTCGGATTCCATTCTCGAGAACTGCATGAAAACAGAATATCTAACTCTAACAGAAATATATATTACCCTAAAAAGATTCGAACCTTCCCACACTTAGTTAGCTGTAGTGTCGAAATTGTGATTAACTTCATCTTCAACTCCCATTGGATTATTCATGTAATGTTTAACTCTGTGACCATTAACTTTAAATTCAACTCCATTTGAATTTATTAATTCTACTGTTCCGTATGGGAAAACTCTTTTGACTATGAATGGTCCAGACCATCTTGATTTCAATTTTACAGGAAATAGCTTGAATCGTGAATTGAAAAGAAGAACTCTGTCTCCTTCTTTAAATTCTTTTGAACTTCTGATTCTTTTATCATGCCATTTCTTCGTTCTTTCCTTATAGATTAATGAATTTTCGTATGCTTCATGTCTTAATTCTTCTAATTCGTTTAGCTGACTTAACCGTAAACGTCCAGCTTCATGTAAATCAAGATTACATGTCTTCAAAGCCTAAAATGCTTTGTGTTCAATTTCTACTGGAAGGAGACATGCTTTTCCGTAAACGAGTCTAAAAGGTGTGGTTCCAATTGGAGTTTTGTAGGCTATTCTAAAAGCCCAGAGTGCATCCTCCAATTTCATGGACCATTCCTTCGGATTTAATCCTACGGTTTTCTCTAGAATATGTTTTAAAGCTCGGTTGGTATTTTCAACTTGTCCACTTGTTTGTGGATGATAAGCAGTGGAGATTTTATGAGTTACTCCATATCTTTTGAGAACTTTCTCAAGTTGATTATTACAAAAATGAGTACCCCGATCACTTATTAAAGCTTTCGATGTTCCAAACCTTGCAAAAAGATGTTTTAAAAAGTTGACTACAACTCGTGCATCGTTAGTTGGGAGAGCTTGTGCTTTCGCCCATTTAGATACATAATCAATGGCAACGAGAATGTAGAGATTATTATGAGATTTTGGAAATGGATCCATAAAGTCAATACCCCAAACATCAAATACTTTACATACTTGAATGACATTTTGTGGCATTTCATCACGTTGACTTATTTTTCCGGCCCTTTGACAAGCATCACAGGATTTGCAAAGAAGGTGTGCGTCTTTAAAAATTGTAGGCCAATAGAATCCAGCATCATAGACTTTTCTTACTGTAAGTTGAGGCCCATAATGCCCTCCTGTTGGTCCTGTGTGACAATGGTTTAAGATTTGACTGGCTTCATCCACAAATACACATCGGCGTATTATTCCACCTGGACAACTTGTAAACAAATGTGGATCTTCCCAGAAATAGTGTTTTATATCACTAAAGAATTTCTTTCCTTTTTGGTACGACAACTCTTTTTCAAGGAATCCACATACTAAGTAGTTTGCATACTCTGCAAACCATGGAATTTCAATATAATCTATCTTCAATAGATATTCATCAGGGAAGTTATCTTGTATGGCCGATTCATTTAGAACTTCTAATTCAGGATTTTCAAGATGAGAAAGATGATCAGCGGCGAGATTTTCTGCTCCCTTTTTGTCTCGAATTTCAATATCAAACTCTTGTAAGAGTAAGATCCAACGGATTAATCGTAGTTTAGCATCTTGTTTTGAAAATAGGTATCTAAGAGCTGAATGGTCGGTATAGACTACCGTTTTAGCTAGAACGAGATATGAACGAAATTTGTCAAAAGCAAAGACAATAGCAAGGAGTTCTTTTTCAGTAGTTGTGTAGTTTATTTGTGCTCCTTGTAACGTCTTACTAGCATAATAAATAGGTTGAAATCATTTTTCAATCCTTTGTCCTAAAACGGCTCCCATTGCAAAATCACTTGCATCGCACATTAGTTCAAACGGTAGATTCCAATTTGGAGTTATCATGATCGGCGCATTAGTGAGTTTTTCTTTAAGAATATTAAAAGATTTGATGCATTCATCTGAAAAGATGAATGGAGCATCCTTTTCTAGGAGTTTATTCATAGGAGTGGCAATTTTAGAAAAATCTTTTATGAAACGTCGGTAAAAACCGGCATGTCCTAGAAAACTCCTAACTCCTCTAACATTGGTGAGATGTGGAAGTTTAGCAATTACATCTACTTTAGCTCTATCCACTTCAATTCTTTCCTTTGAGATCTTATGACCAAGAACGATGCCTTCTTTAACCATGAAATGGCATTTCTCCCAATTAAGAACTAGATTTGATTGTTCGTATCTAATAAGCATTCGTTCAAGATTAACTAGACATGATTCAAATGTATCACAGAAAACTGAGAAGTCATCCATGAAAACTTTCATGCATTCTTCTATCATGTCTTGAAAAATCGCCATCATGCACCTTTGAAAGGTTGCAGGGGCATTGCAAAGTCCAAATAGCATGCGTTTGTAAGCAAAAGTACCATAAGGGCACGTGAATGTGGTTTTCTCTTGATCCTCGGGTGCTATTGGAATTTGAAAGTATCCGAAAAAACCGTCAAGAAAACAATAATAACTATTTCCGGCTAATCTTTTCAACATTTGATCAATGAAAGGTAAGGGAAAGTGATCTTTTCTTGTGGCGTCATTTAATTTTCTATAATCAATACAAACACGCCATCCTGTTACAGTCCTAGTAGGAATAAGCTCATTTTTCTCATCTGTGATGACAGTCATGTCACCCTTCTTAGGTACGCATTGAACTGGGCTTATCCATGGACTATCAGAGATTGGATAAATTAAACCTGCATCTAGCAGTTTAATAATTTCTTTCTTAACAACATCTTACATATTAGGATTTAGTCTTCGTTGGCGTTGCACATACGTTTTATGAACTTCTTCCATTAGGATTTTATGTGTGCAATACGAAGGACTTATTCCTTTAATATCATGAATTTTCCATGCAATAGATGGTTTATGAGCTTTTAACACAGAAATGAGTTGAGATTTTTCATTTTCAGTAAGAGAAGACGATATTATTACAGGTAGTTCAGATTCACCATGTAAATAAGCATATTTCAAATGGTTTGGAAGTGGCTTTAACTCTAATGTTGGTGGTTCTTCTATCAATAATTTTTATCGATATGTGTCTTCCTCTTTTAGCATTTGAATTTCTTCTGTTGTTGGTTCATATCCATTAGCCATGAGTGCGGCTAACATTTCAGCTTCATCAATTGGTTCAGTTCCTTCTCCTAAAGAACATTCTCCTGTTCCTTGTAATTCTGGAAATTCTTCTAACAATTCTGCATGTGAATCTATAGTTTGAATATAATAACATGTATCATCTGCAGATTGTGGTTGTTGCATGGCTCTATCAACAGAAAAGGTAACACTCTCGTCCTCTATACTTAGGGTCAGTTTCTTACCGAGCACGTCTATTATTGCTTTAGCCGTGTTTAAGAATGGTCTTCCTAATATGAGAGGAACTCGAGAATCTTCTTCCATTTCCAGAATAACAAAATCTACTGGAAATACTAAAGTACCAACTTTAACTAGCATGTTCTCCATTATCCCTCTAGCATATTTTACTGATCGATCAGCTAGTTGTATACTTATTCGTGTTGGTTTCAATTCTCCAAGGTCTAGTTTAGCGTATAGTGAATACGGCATTAAATTTATACTAGCACCTAAGTCTGCCAATGCTTCTATTGAACTAAGACTTCCCAGAAAACATGGAATCGTGAAACTTCCTGGATCTGATAATTTTTTTGGTATCTTATTCAATAGTACTGCAGAGTAATTGCATTCATTGTAACAGCCGAGAGTTCTTCCATTTTCTTTCTATTTGTGATTAGATCTTTCAGGAATTTAGCATATCTTGGCATTCCTGAAATTACATCAATGAAAGGAAGATTTACATTTATTTGTTTAAACATATCCAAGAATTTGGATTGCTCGGCTTCAAGTCTTTCTTTTCTCATTTTACTCGGGTAAGGAAGTGGTGGTTGGTATGGTTTAACATAAGGTTTAGCCTTAATTGTGTTATCTTCATTAACCTTTTCAACTACCGGTTCTGTTTCCTTATCTTGCTCAGATTGTGGTTCTTGTGGAGTAGGAATAGCATCATCAGAAATTACAGGTATTTCAGGTGGTTTAAGTGTAATACCACTTCTTGTGGTAATGGCTTTAGCTGTTTCATTCCGGGAGTTAGCATTTGTATCACTAGGTAGACTTCCCGGTTTTCTTTCACCTATCAACCTTGCTAGATTGCTTACTTCTTGTTCTAAATTTTGGATAGAAGCTTGTTGATTTCTAAATGCTTGAGCATTTTGTTCATTCGTTTGTTTCTGAGATGTGAAAAATTGCATTTGAGATTCAACTAGATTTGACATCATATCTTCAAAATTTGGCTTTTTATCATCGGTTTGTGGTAGTTTATTTTGAAAAATAGGTCTTTGCTGATTGTAAGTATTGTTGGATACTTGTTGATTACTAGAACCTTGTTGGTTGTTGTATGGAATATTTTGGTTATAATTCTGATTTTGATTATAGATTGGTCTTGGCGGTTGATAAATATTTTGATAATTATTTCCAGGCCTTTGGTTCATGTATGAAACATTCTCTCTTTGTTCCATTGTTTGTTCAATACTGAGACAATCTTTTGTCAAATGTGGTCCTCACACTGCTCACAACTAATTCGTATTGAGTGAATATCTTTAGTCATCTTTTCCATTCGTCTCTCAACAGCATCTATCTTTGCAGAAATGGAATCAAAGTCATGGCTAGAATCGGCTCTAGTTGCTTTAGATGATCTAACGATATCTTTTTCTTGGTGCCACTCATCTGAGTGGGAAGCAGTGTTATCAATAATTTTGTAAGCTTCAGTTACTGTTTTCTTCATAATGAAACCACCAGCTGCTATATCGATGTCTTTTCTTGTAGTGATGTCGTATCCTTGATAGAATATTTGTACTATTTGATAAGTGTCTAAACCATGTTGCGGACATCCTCTCAACAACTTTCCAAATCTTGTCCACGCTTCATATAGAGTTTCATTTGGCTTTTGTGTGAACGTAACAATTTCTCCTTGAAGTCTCACGGCTTTAGATGCCGGAAAGAATTGTTTAAGAAATTTTTCAACTAAAACATCCCATGTATCAATCGCCCCTTCAGGTAACGATTCTAACCAATCTTTGGCTTCTCCCTTTTAAGTCCAGGGAAATAACATGAGATAGATCTGTTCATCTTCCACTTCTCGGATTTTAAATAGAGAACAGATCCTATTAAAAGTTCTAAGACGTTCGTTTGGATCTTCCTTCGGCGCACCACTAAATTGGCATTGATTAGTTACCATGTGTAGGATTTGTCCTTTGATTTCATAATCTGGCGCATTAATGTCTGGTTGAGTAATTGCATGACCTTGGCCAGTGCGTTTAGCCCTCATTCGGTCTTCCATACTTAGAGGTTCCAGATTTTCTATGATTGAATTTGTTGAATCTGAATCACTAGAGGATTCTGATTTAATGGTTTGTTCCTCGACAATCTCTGGATGAGTGATTTGTGGTTCAGGAGGAATGATTAGTGGTTCAGGATCTCTGAATTGTCCCTGAATATCCTCCGGATTCTCAATTGTGAGGTCGGGTTCAAAAAAATGGATTATCGGAAATTTGAATTGGAGTACTTGGTCGACTGGATGATGATTCTAAAGAAAAATCAACGGCGACAATATTGGCTAGATGTCTTGATCTGGTTACAGGTGGTGAACTTATGAAAGGTGGTGAACGTATGAAAGGTGGTGAACGTTTTGCTCGGTGCATTCACTGAATATCCTATTAGTTATAAAAGATAAAAATTATATAAGTTATCAAATTAATAGACTTTTCTGATTTTGCCCACGTTTCGAATAGCCAATAGATGCAGCAGGTAGCCAGGACCCTTTAAATCGGAAGCCCACAACTCGCCACTAACAAGTCCAACTATTACTACGAACCAGAAAATTTTGGATGTCTATCAATTTAACCACTTAAAATAATTTTTCGTTGAAATTTAAAGAAATTTTAGAGAAGAAATATAAAATTCTATGTCCTAAAAACTAGAGCGTCGAAAAATAAGAAAGAAAAAGAGCGCGTCGGAAAACGTCGGAAAAAATAATAAAAAGAACGTAGCGCGTCGAAACTTAAAAGTCTAAAAACTAAAAATTAAAAGTTACGTCTAAAGGTATTAAAGCTTAAAGGAATTCTAAATCCAAAACGGCAATAACTTAAAAAGTACTAAAATCTTAAAACGGCGTCGCAAAATTCTAAAGCACCTATACCTTAGTCTAAAAAAAAGCACTTAAGGGATTTTACGACAAAGTCTAAAAACTTAGAAATAAAAATAACTATGGCAAAAACTATATCTTAAAACTAGTTACGAGTGATAAAAATACAAATTACGTACTAAATAATAAAAATATACAATTTATAAAAAGAGACAAAAAAATGATAAAATTACTAATTTTTATAAAAATATTATTTTTATATTATTTATTTTATAAAAGTATTAATTTATATAATTAATAAAACTAATTAAAACTTAAATTACAAATTAAAACTAAAAACTAAACTAATTAATTAAATAATTAACCCTAAATAGGGTTTATAATAATAATAATAATTAATACTCCGTAATTAATGCAGAACTAGGTCAAATATGGCGTGTCAGACAAGGCCATGCGATCGCATGGATATCGCGTTATATTTTCATGCGGTCGCATGGGTTAGGGTTCCAGGCCAGAATATGGGCTGCTACAGTACCAGGCCCGAAAATCTTTAATTTTTTAATTTTTCTATTTTTATAAAATATTTATATAAACAAATAAAAACTTATATTTTAAAAACTAAAATAAAAATAAAGAAACTTTATAATTATATATATATATATATATATTTAACAAACTCTTAAAAATATATATATTTTGTTTTTCTTTTTATATTTTTGTTTTTTTAAAACGTATTTTTACAAAAGTAAATTAAAAATCTTTATATATATATATATATATAGTGTTTCGCTTCCGGCGTTTAAGCAGTTCCCCGGCAGCGACGCCAAAAATACTTGATGTGCGTAGAGGTGTATACGAAATAGCTTATATTTTACTAGGAAATACTATTAAAAACGATACAATTTTACACAAGTTATTTATTTATTTATAAAGTGGATATACCTAAACCTTGCTACAATACTTATAGGCAGTGTACCTAATCGTATAGTAGTGTAGTTTTTAGTAAGTCCGGTTCGTTCCACACGGAGCTAGCCAAGTTTAACGCTATATTTTTTAAACTATATTTGTATATATATAAATATATATAAGTAGTATTATTATTATAAAAGGGGGGTTTTACCGTTTAATGACCGGTTTGTCGATTTTAAAACTTTAGTCGCAGTTAAAACCTAATGTAAAATATTAAAAATAAAACTTAATTTAAAGCGTAAAGTAAATGACAATAATTAAAGTGCGATAAATAAAAGTGCGATAAATAAAATGACAATAAATAAAATTGCGATAATTATAAAGTACGATAATTAAAAGCGAAATTAAATAAAATGACAGTAAATAAAAGTGTGATAAAATATGAAATAAAGGAATTATGCTTATTTAAACTTCCGTAATCATGATGTTTAACGTGTTGATTTTAGTTTATTACCATGGGTTAATTGTCCTTTGTCCTGGATTATTCAATATGTCCATCTGGTTTTTGTCCATAACAGTCCATCGGTCATAAATATAAAGTGCGAGTGTCCTCGTCAAATTATCCTTATATCCGAAGTCAAATATTCCAACTAATTGGTGACTTAAACTATAATTACACCAATTTTCCTTGTATGTAATTCACCCCTGTTTTAATAAGTCCATTAACTATTAATCTATTCCCGTGTCCGGTTAAATGAACGATTATTAGTACTTATAAATATCCCGCCCATCGTGTCCGATCGAGTGTATGTGGTTATTTATAATTACGTCCAATTGTAAATCTTTATATTAAATTAAGGAACTATCATTCAATTAAACAAATATAAAGCCCATTAATAGCCCATAGTCCAATTTCCACAAGTGTCGTTCTTTTGTCCAAACCCCAATTATGGTACAAAGCCCAATTACCCCGTCTTTAATATTTAGCCCAACATCATGATTACTTCGATTTAAATAAGCATAATAATAACTTAGCTACGAGACACTAATTTAAAAAGGATGAACATAACTTACAATGATTAATAATAGCGTAGCGTTACACGGACAGAATTTCGACTTACACACTTACAACATTCGCTAACATACCCTTATTATTATAAAATTAAAATTATATATATATATATATTACGTAGAGATTAAGAGATAGATTAGAAAAGGTGTATTATATTCGTCCAAAAATGCTGAAATTTATAGATGTGGCCAGGTATCTGCTGCCATGCAATCACATGGCATTTGTGCCTTCTGGCCATGCGATCGCATGGCCTTCTTTTACAGCTCACATGCTTTTGTTTGTTTATTTGCCAACGGTTTATATATATAATAAAATATATATATAATTTTAAGAATTATTTATATATTATATTATATTTATGTGCATAGTTGACTTGTAATTTTTAGTCCGTTGCGTCGAGCGTTGAGAGTTGACTCTGGTCCCGGTTCTGGATTTTCGAACGTCCTTTCGTACTATTTAATATCTTGTACTTTGCGTTTTGCGTATTGTACTCTTGTAATTTTGAGACGTTTCTTATCAATAATTTGAACCACTTTAATTGTACTTTGTACTTTTTAGATTTTTGGTCGTTTGCGTCTTCAAATCGTCGAATCTGTCTTTTGTCTTCACCTTTTATTATTTAAACGAATATCACTTGTAAATAGAACAATTGCAACTAAAAGCTTGTCTTTCTTGAGGGATAATGCTATGAAATATATGTTCATTTTTAGCATTATCAGCAATCCTAACAACAACTACAATAAACGTCCCAACAACAACAACAACAACTACAACAACCGTTTCAACAACAATAACAATCCCAACAACTGTAGTGACCCGAACTTTTCCATGTTTATATATATATATTAAATGAAATTGTTATTTACATGATTAAGTGTTTCCAACATGTTAAGCAATCAAACTTGTTAAGACTTGATTAATTGAAATAGGTTTCATATAGACAATTGACCACCCAAGTTGACCGGTGATTCACGAACGTTAAAACTTGTAAAAACTATACGATGACATATATATGGTTATATATATAGTTAACATGATTTTATTATAATTATGTATCTCATTAGGTATTTTAACAATGAGTTATATACATAAAAATGAGACTATTAATTTAAGAAACTCGAAAACGATATATATAACGATTATCGTTATAACAACGTCTTACTAGGTACATATGAATCATATTAAGATATTGATACACTTGGTTAATTATGTTAAATGATAAGTAAATATATTATTAAGTGTATTAACAATGAAATACATATGTAAAAATAAGACTACTAACTTAATGATTTCGAAACGAGACATATATGTAACGATTATCGTTGTAACGACATTTAACTGTATATATATCATACTAAGATATATTATATATCATAATATCATGATAATATAACAATTTAACATCTCATTTGTTATAATAAACAATGGGTTAACAACATTCAACAAGATCGTTAACCTAAAGGTTTCAAAACAACATTTACATGTAACGACTAACGATGACTTAACGACTCAGTTAAAATGTATATACATGTAGTGTTTTAATATGTATTCATACACTTTTGAAAGACTTCAATACACTTATCAAAATACTTCTACTTAACAAAAATGCTTACAATTACATCCTCGTTCAGTTTCATCAACAATTCTACTCGTATGCACCCGTATTCGTACTCGTACAAAACACAGCTTTTAGATGTATGTACTATTGGTATATACACTCCAATGATCAGCTCTTAGCAACCCATGTGAGTCACCTAACACATATGGGAACCATCATTTGGCAACTAGCATGAAATATCTCATAAAATTACAAAAAATATGAGTAATCATTCATGACTTATTTACATGAAAACAAAATTACATATCCTTTATATCTAATCCATACACCAACGACCAAAAACACATACAAACACTTTCATTCTTCAATTTTCTTCATCTAATTGATCTCTCTCAAGTTCTATCTTCAAGTTCTAAATGTTCTTCATAAATTCCAAAAGTTCTAGTTTCATAAAATCAAGAATACTTCCAAGATTGCAAGTTTACTTCCAAGTTTTCTAAATCCATTCCAAGTAATCATCCAAGATCAAGAAACCTTTGTTACTTACAGTAGGTTATCTTTCTAATACAAGGTAATAATCATATTCAAACTTTAATTCAATTTCTATAACTATAACAATCTTATTTCGAGTGGAAATCTTACTTGAAATTGTTTTCGTGTCATGATTCTTCTTCAAGAACTTTCAAGCCATCCAAGGATCCTTTGAAGCTAGATCTATTTTTCTCATTTCCAGTAGATTTATCCAAGGAACTTGAGGTAGTAATGATGTTCATAACATCATTCGATTCATACATATAAAGCTATCTTATTCGAAGGTTTAAACTTGTAATCACTAGAACATAGTTTAGTTAATTCTAAACTTGTTCGCAAATAAAAGTTAATCTTTCTAACTTGACTTTTAAAATCAACTAAACACATGTTATATATCTGTATGATATGCTAACTTAATGATTTAAAACCTGGAAACACGAAAAACACCGTAAAATAGGATTTACGCCGTCGTAGTAACACCGCGGGCTGTTTTGGGTTAGTTAATTAAAAACTATGATAAACTTTGATTTAAAAGTTGTTATTCTGGGAAAATTATTTTTATTATGAACATGAAACTATATCCAAAAATTATGGTTAAACTCAAAGTGGAAGTATGTTTTCTAAAATGGTCATCTAGACGTCATTCTTTCGACTGAAATGACTACCTTTACAAAAACGACTTGTAACTTACTTTTCCGACTATAAAACTAAACTTTTTCTAATTATATTCATAAAATAGAGTTCAATAAGAAACCATAGCAATTTGATTCACTCAAAACGGATTTAAAATGAAGAAGTTATGGGTAAAACAAGATTGGATAATTTTTCTCATTTTAGCTACGTGAAAATTGGTAACAAATCTATTCCAACCATAACTTAATCAACTTGTATTGTATATTATGTAATCTTGAGATACCATAGACACGTATACAATGTTTCGACCTATCATGTCAACACATCTATATATATCTCGGAACAACCATAGACACTCTATATGTGAATGTTGGAGTTAGCTATACAGGGTTGAGGTTGATTCCAAAATATATATAGTTTGAGTTGTGATCAATACTGAGATACGTATACACTGGGTCGTGGATTGATTCAAGATAATATTTATCAATTTATTTCTGTACGTCTAACTGTGGATAACTAGTTGTAGGTTGCTAACGAGGACAGCCGACTTAATAAACTTAAAACATCAAAATATATTAAAAGTATTGTAAATATATTTTGAACATACTTTGATATATATGTATATATTGTTATAGGTTCGTGAATCAACCAGTGGCCAAGTCTTACTTTCCAACGAAGTAAAAATCTGTAAAAGTGAGTTATAGTCCCACTTTTAAAATCTAATATTTTTGGGATGAGAATACATGCAGGTTTTATAAATGATTTACAAAATAGACACAAGTACGTGAAACTACATTCTATGGTTGAATTATCGAAATCGAATATGCCCCTTTTTATTAAGTCCGGTAATCTAAGAATTAGGGAACAGACACCCTAATTGACGTGAATCCTAAAGATAGATCTATTGGGCCTAACAAACCCCATCCAAAGTACTGGATGCTTTAGTACTTCGAAATTTATATCATATCCGAAGGGTGTCCCGAAATGATGGGGATATTCTTATATATGCATCTTGTTAATGTCGGTTACCAGGTGTTCACCATATGAATGATTTTTATCTCTATGTATGGGATGTATATTGAAATATGAAATCTTGTGGTCTATTGTTACGATTTGATATATATAGGTTAAACCAATAACTCACCAACATTTTTGTTGACGTTTAAAGCATGTTTATTCTCAGGTGAATATTAAGAGCTTCCGCTGTTGCATACTAAAATAAGGACAAGATTTGGAGTCCATGTTTGTATGATATTATGTAAAAACTGCATTCAAGAAACATATGTCGATGTAATATATTTCTATTGTAAACCATTATGTAATGGTTGTGTGTAAACAGTATATTTTAGATTATCATTATTTGATAATCTACGTAATGCTTTTGAAACCTTTATTGATAAAATAAAGGTTATGGTTGTTTTAAAAATGAATGCAGTCTTTGAAAAACGTCTCATATAGAGGTCAAAACCTCGCAACGAAATCAATTAATATGGAACGTTTATAATCAATATGAACGGGACATTTCAGTTGGTATCCGAGCGTTGGTCTTAGAGAACCAGAAAATTTGCATTAGTGTGTCTTATCGAGTTTGTTAGGATGCATTAGTGAGTCTGGACTTCGACCGTGTTTTCTTTAAAAATGATTGCTTAACATTTTTGTTGGAAACTATATATTATTAACATGTATATATTATGTGATATATTAATCTCTTAACATGTTTGATATTGTGTGATAGATGTCTACCTCTAGCACAAATCCCATTGACTCACCTAATAATAACGAAGAGTCGAATATATATTGGACTGATTCACAAGTTCCCGAAGAAGAACCGGAGGAAGAATCAGAACCGGAAGAAGAATCAGAACCGGAAGAGGGGGAACCGGAGGAGGAAATAGAACCGGTGGGGGAAATAATAAAACGGTTAAGTAAAAGAAAATCCTCAACCAACCGACCAAGGTTAATTATGGTCAATGGTGTTTCCGCCAAGGAAGCAAAATATTGGGAGGATTACCAATTCTCCGATGAATCGGATTCCGACGAGAATTCTGATGATGTTATAGAAATTAGCCCAACTGAATTTAAAAAGGCAAAAGAAAATAATAAGGGAAAGGGCATAAAAATAGAGAAATCTAATTCCAACCCCGATGAACTTTATATGTATCGTCAACCCCCGAAGCCCTTAAGTTGTAACAATGACCCGGGAACCTCTAAACCACCAGGTTTTTCTAAACCGTTGTGGAAAACGACAGCTCGTATTAGGGGAACATCATATATCCCTAGAAACTTGGTAAAATGAACCAAAACCGAAGAAGAAGAAATGAGCGAGTCGGAATAAGATAGTTGTATTCGTGTGGTGTAATATATGTAATATAGTGTGTTTATACTTTATGATATATGTAAAAATTGCTTGTATTAATAAGTATTTTTTTTTTATGAATCTAACTCTTGTCTATTTTACAGTATAAAAACACAAAATGGATAGACAACCCAATATTTTAAGAGACCTACCCGAAGACATGATTGATGAAATCTTGTCTGGAGTCGGTCAGAATTCTTCGGCACAACTATTTACGGCGAAATCAGTTTGTAAGACATTCGAAGAACGTTCCAAAAATGTCTTGGTTTATAAGAGACTTTCGTTTGAAAGATGGGGGATATCACATTGGGAAACCCATAAGTTACGATGTGTTTACTTTGACGCATATATTGCGGGGAACCCAAATGCTATTTTACGCAACGGGTTAAGAAATTATTTTGACTCAATGTATCCGAATATAGGACTTCATGATTTAGAAAAAGCGGCTAACATGCAACATAAAGAAGCATGCTATGCTTACGGGTTAGTAATGTTCGCTTCTCACCAAAGTGAGAAAAAGAACATCGGGCTACAACTATTAAACAAAACGTTCCCACAAGTGACGAAGTCGGTAATTGGGGTAAGAAATGAGATTTTTAGGTTATTAAGAGACTGTTGGTCATTACATAACCTTCATCCTTTTGATGACGTTACAACACATTGTCTTACTATCGGTCACAACGGTTATGTTCCACAAAACCAAGGATGGGAAGTGGTATTAGTAAAACCAGAATGCATGACTTGTTTCTGGACGTATGAATTACGTGTCTTTATTGCCTTTGCTGAACGCCTTATTTATTAACTAGAATTATCTTCGCAACTACTTTGTATCAAAGTTTTATGTGCTCTATTTCATGCTATACGTAAAAAAAAGCGGTATTGTAAGTTTGCAAGTTATTGTATAAAGGTTTGAATATGATATTTTTTTTTGTGATTAGTTTTTCATATAGAATTGTAGTAGTTGAAATGGTATGTTAGCTACTAAGTATGAACTTAACGGGTAGGTACTACCCGAATTAAAGAGTATAAAACGCTAATATGAAGAAAGAGCTTTTATAAATAAGTTCATATTACGCTACGAAATACTATTGACTACTCTTGATATTCTATATGATTAACTCGTTTCATTTGACTATTTTGAAGGAAATGGCACTGACTACTCGACACACCTTGAATATGAGCGAAGAGGAATTTCGTGCCTTTCTTGCTTCAAACATAGCCGCAGTACAGGATGTGCTACATACCAACAATAACTCCGAATCTAGCAATGCAGCTAACGGCGCAAGAAATCGTGTAGGATGCACCTACAAAGAATTCACTGCCTGCAAACCTTTGGAATTTGATGGAACCGAAGGACCGATCGGATTGAAACGGTGGACCGAGAAGGTCGAATCGGTGTTTGCCATAAGTAAGTGTACTGAAGAGGACAAAGTGAAGTACGCTACGCATACCTTCACAGGTACTGCGTTAACATGGTGGAATACCTATCTAGAGCAAGTGGGACAAGATGATGCGTACGCACTACCGTGGTCAGCATTCAAGCACTTGATGAACGAGAAGTACCGTCCCAGAACTGAGGTCAATAAGCTCAAGACAGAACTTAGAGGGTTACGAACCCAAGGATTTGATATTACCACGTACGAAAGACGATTCACAGAATTGTGCCTATTGTGTTCGGGAGCGTTCGAAGATGAGGAAGAGAAGATTGACGCGTTTGTGAAAGGATTACCGGAAAGAATCCAAGAAGATATAAGTTCACACGAGCCCGCTTCCATACAACAGGCATGTAGAATGGCTCACGAACTAGTGAACCAGATTGAGGAAAGAATTAAAGAACAGACGGCTGAAGAGGCCAATGTGAAGCAAGTCAAAAGAAAGTGGGAGGAAAACGGTGATAAGAATCACCAATACAACAACAACAGCAATTACAATAATAATCGCAACAATTATCCCAACAATCGCAACATCAATCGCAACTACAACAAACGGCCCAACAATAACAACAACAACAACAACAACAACAACAACAACAACACCAACAACAACAACAACAACAACAACTACAGTAACTACAACAATCATCCCGACAACAATAACAACTGCAACAACAACAACAATCAGAAGCAGCTATGCCAAAGGTGTGAAAAGTATCACTCGGGGTTCTGCACCAAATTTTGCAACAAGTGTAAAAGAAATGGTCATAGCGCGGCGAAGTGTGAGGTCAACGGACCAGGGGTTAACAGAACGAAAGGAACAAATGGTGTCGGAACGAGTAATGGCAGAGCAAGTAGTGTCGGAGCAAGTTATGCCAATGTAGTTTGTTATAAATGTGGAAAACCGGGCCACATTATTAGAAATTGCCCGAACCAGGAGAACACGAATGGACAAGGCCGCGGAAGAGTTTTCAATATTAATGCGGCAGAGGCACATGAAGACCCGGAGCTTGTTACGGGTACGTTTCTTATTGACAATAAATCTGCTTACGTTTTATTTGATTCGGGTGCGGATAGAAGCTATATGAGTAGAGATTTTTGTGCTAAATTAAGTTGTTCATTGATGCCGTTGGATAGTAAATTTTTACTTTAATTAGCAAACGGTAAATTAATTTCAGCAGATAATATATGCCGGAATCGAGAAATTAAACTGGGTAGTGAAATATTTAAGATTGATTTGATACCCGTAGATTTAGGGAGTTTTGATGTAATAGTTGGCATGGACTGGCTGAAGAAGGTGAAAGCAGAGATCGTATGTTATAAAAATGCAATTCACATTGTACGAGAAGAAGGAGAACCCTTAATGGTGTACGGAGAAAAGGGCAACATGAAGCTACATCTTATTAGTAATTTGAAGGCACAAAAACTAATAAGAAAAGGTTGCTATGCTGTTCTAGCACACGTCGAGAAAGTACAAACTGAAGAAAAGAGCATCAATGATGTTCCCGTCACAAAAGAATTTCCCGATGTATTTCCAAAATAATTACCGGGACTACCTCCACATTGATCTGTTGAATTTCAAATAGATCTTGTACCAGGAGCTGCACCAATAGCTCGTGCTCCTTATAGACTCGCACCCAGCGAGATGAAAGAACTGCAAAGCCAACTGCAAGAACTATTAGAACGTGGTTTCATTCGACCAAGCACATCACCATGGGGAGCTCCTATTTTGTTTGTCAAGAAGAAGGATGGTACATTTAGGTTGTGTATTGACTACAGAGAGTTGAACAAACTTACCGTCAAAAACCGTTATCCACTGCCGAGAATTGACGACTTATTTGATTAACTACAAGGCTCGTCGGTTTATTCGAAGATCGATTTACGTTCTGGATATCAACAAATGCGAGTAAAGGAGGATGATATTCCAAAAACTGCTTTAAGGACGCGTTATGGTCATTACGAGTTTATGGTTATGCCGTTTGGATTGACTAACGCACCAGCTGTGTTCATGGACCTTATGTGAAATGTCCCGTTCTTATTGATTAAAAACGTTCCATATTAATTGATTTCGTTGCGAGGTTTTGACCTCTATATGAGACGTTTTTCAAAGACTGCATTCATTTTTAAAACAAACCATAACCTTTATTTCATAAATAAAGGTTTAAAAAGCTTTACGTAGATTATAAAATAATGATAATCTAAAATATCCTGTTTACACACGACCATTACATAATGGTTTACAATACAAATATGTTACATCGAAATCAGTTTCTTGAATGCAGTTTTTACACAATATCATACAAACATGGACTCCAAATCTTGTCCTTATTTTAGTATGCAACAGCGGAAGCTCTTAATATTCACCTGAGAATAAACATGCTTTAAACGTCAACAAAAATGTTGGTGAGTTATAGGTTTAACCTATATATATCAAATCGTAACAATAGACCACAAGATTTCATATTTCAATACACATCCCATACATAGAGATAAAAATCATTCATATGGTGAACACCTGGTAACCGACAATAACAAGATGCATATATAAGAATATCCCCATCATTCCGGGACACCCTTCGGATATGATATAAATTTCGAAGTACTAAAGCATCCGGTACTTTGGATGGGGTTTGTTAGGCCCAATAGATCTATCTTTAGGATTCGCGTCAATTAGGGTGTCTGTTCCCTAATTCTTAGATTACCAGACTTAATAAAAAGGGGCATATTCGATTTCGATAATTCAACCATAGAATGTAGTTTCACGTACTT
This sequence comes from Rutidosis leptorrhynchoides, assembly GCF_046630445.1. NCBI lineage: Eukaryota > Viridiplantae > Streptophyta > Magnoliopsida > Asterales > Asteraceae > Rutidosis > Rutidosis leptorrhynchoides. The sequence continues at coordinate 95,265,364 of NC_092334.1, read as the reverse complement.
GTGTCTATTTTGTAAATCATTTATAAAACCTGCATGTATTCTCATCCCAAAAATATTAGATTTTAAAAGTGGGACTATAACTCACTTTCACAGATTTTTACTTCGTCGGGAAGTAAGACTTGGCCACTGTTGATTCACGAACCTATAACAATATATACATATATATTAAAGTATGTTCAAAATATATTTACAACACTTTTAATATATTTTGATGTTTTAAGTTTATTAAGTCAGCTGTCCTCGTTAGTAACCTATAACTAGTTGTCCACAGTTAGATGTACAGAAATAAATCGATAAATATTATCTTGAATCAATCCACGACCTAGTGTATACGTATCTCAGTATTGATCACAACTCAAACTATATATATTTTGGAATCAACCTCAACCCTGTATAGCTAACTCCAACATTCACATATAGAGTGTCTATGGTTGTTCCGAAATATATATAGATGTGTCGACATGATAGGTCGAAACATTGTATACGTGTCTATGGTATCTCAAGATTACATAATATACAATACAAGTTGATTAAGTTATGGTTGGAATAGATTTGTTACCAATTTTCACGTAGCTAAAATGAGAAAAATTATCCAATCTTGTTTTACCCATAACTTCTTCATTTTAAATCCGTTTTGAGTGAATCAAATTGCTATGATTTCATATTGAACTCTATTTTATGAATCTAAACAGAAAAAGTATAGGTTTATAGTCGGAAAAATAAGTTACAAGTCGTTTTTGTAAAGGTAGTCATTTCAGTCGAAAGAACGACGTCTAGATGACCATTTTAGAAAACATACTTCCACTTTGAGTTTAACCATAATTTTTGGATATAGTTTCATGTTCATAATAAAAATCATTTTCTCAGAATAACAACTTTTAAATCAAAGTTTATCATAGTTTTTAATTAACTAACCCAAAACAGCCCGCGGTGTTACTACGACGGCGTAAATCCGGTTTTACGGTGTTTTTTCGTGTTTCCAGGTTTTAAATCATTAAGTTAGCATATCATATAGATATAGAACATGTGTTTAGTTGATTTTAAAAGTCAAGTTAGAAGGATTAACTTTTGTTTGCGAACAAGTTTAGAATTAACTAAACTATGTTCTAGTGATTACAAGTTTAAACCTTCGAATAAGATAGCTTTATATGTATGAATCGAATGATGTTATGAACATCATTACTACCTTAATTTCCTTGGATAAACCTACTGGAAAAGAGAAAAATGGATCTAGCTTCAATGGATCCTTGGATGGCTCGAAGTTCTTGAAGCAGAATCATGACACGAAAACAAGTTCAAGTAAGATCATCACTTGAAATAAGATTGTTATAGTTATAGAAATTGAACCAAAGTTTGAATATGATTATTACCTTGTATTAGAATGATAACCTACTGTAAGAAACAAAGATTTCTTGAGGTTGGATGATCACCTTACAAGATTGGAAGTGAGCTAGCAAACTTGAAAGTATTCTTGATTTTATGAAACTAGAACTTTTGGAATTTATGAAGAACACTTAGAACTTGAAGATAGAACTTGAGAGAGATCAATTAGATGAAGAAAATTGAAGAATGAAAGTGTTTGTAGGTGTTTTTGGTCGTTGGTGTATGGATTAGATATAAAGGATATGTAATTTTGTTTTCATGTAAATAAGTCATGAATGATTACTCATATTTTTGTAATTTTATGAGATATTTCATGCTAGTTGCCAAATGATGGTTCCCACATGTGTTAGGTGACTCACATGGGCTGCTAAGAGCTGATCATTGGAGTGTATATACCAATAGTACATACATCTAAAAGCTGTGTATTGTACGAGTACGAATACGGGTGCATACGAGTAGAATTGTTGATGAAACTGAACGAGGATGTAATTGTAAGCATTTTTGTTAAGTAGAAGTATTTTGATAAGTGTATTGAAGTCTTTCAAAAGTGTATAAATACATATTAAAACACTACATGTATATACATTTTAACTGAGTCGTTAAGTCATCGTTAGTCGTTACATGTAAGTGTTGTTTTGAAACCTTTAGGTTAACGATCTTGTTAAATGTTGTTAACCCAATGTTTATAATATCAAATGAGATTTTAAATTATTATATTATCATGATATTATCATGTATGAATATCTCTTAATATGATATATATACATTAAATGTCTTTACAACGATAATCGTTACATATATGTCTCGTTTAAAAATCATTAAGTTAGTAGTCTTGTTTTTACATATGTAGTTCATTGTTAATATACTTTATGATATGTTTTCTTATCATAGTATCATGTTAACTATATATATATATATATCCATATATATGTCATCATATAGTTTTTACAAGTTTTAACGTTCGTGAATCACCGATCAACTTGGGTGGTCAATTGTCTATATGAAACATATTTCAATTAATCAAGTCTTAACAAGTTTGATTGCTTAACATGTTGGAAATATTTAATCATGTAAATATCAATCTCAATTAATATATATAAACATGGAAAAGTTCGGGTCACTACAGTACCTACCCGTTAAATAAATTTCGTCCCGAAATTTTAAGCTGTTGAAGGTGTTGACGAATCTTCTGGAAATAGATGCGGGTATTTCTTCTTCATCTGATCTTCACGCTCCCAGGTGAACTCGGGTCCTCTACGAGCATTCCATCGAACCTTAACAATTGGTATCTTGTTTTGCTTAAGTCTTTTAACCTCACGATCCATTATTTCGACGGGTTCTTCGATGAATTGAAGTTTTTCGTTGATTTGGATTTCATCTAACGGAATAGTGAGATCTTCTTTAGCAAAACATTTCTTTAAATTCGAGACGTGGAAAGTGTTATGTACAGCCGCGAGTTGTTGAGGTAACTCTAGTCGGTAAGCTACTGGTCCGACACGATCAATAATCTTGAATGGTCCAATATACCTTGGATTTAATTTCCCTCGTTTACCAAATCGAACAACGCCTTTCCAAGGTGCAACTTTAAGCATGACCATCTCTCCAATTTCAAATTCTATATCTTTTCTTTTAATGTCAGCGTAGCTCTTTTGTCGACTTTGGGCTGTTTTCAACCGTTGTTGAATTTGGATGATCTTCTCGGTAGTTTCTTGTATAATCTCCGGACCCGTAATCTGTCTATCCCCCACTTCACTCCAACAAATCGGAGACCTGCACTTTCTACCATAAAGTGCTTCAAACGGCACCATCTCAATGCTTGATTGGTAGCTGTTGTTGTAGGAAAATTCTGCTAACGGTAGATGTCGATCCCAACTGTTTCCGAAATCAATAACACATGCTCATAGCATGTCTTCAAGCATTTGTATCGTCCTTTCGCTCTGCCCATCAGTTTGTGGATGATAGGCAGTACTCATGTCTAGACGAGTTCCTAATGCTTGCTGTAATGTCTGCCAGAATCTTGAAATAAATCTTCCATCCCTATCAGAGATAATAGAGATTGGTATTCCATGTCTGGAGACGACTTCCTTCAAATACAGTCGTGCTAACTTCTCCATCTTGTCATCTTCTCTTATTGGTAGGAAGTGTGCTGATTTGGTGAGACGATCAACTATTACCCAAATAGTATCAAAACCACTTGCAGTCCTTGGCAATTTAGTGATGAAATCCATGGTAATATTTTCCCATTTCCATTCCGGGATTTCGGGTTGTTGAAGTAGACCTGATGGTTTCTGATGCTCAGCTTTGACCTTAGAACACGTCAAACATTCTCCTACGTATTTAGCAACATCGGCTTTCATACCCGGCCACCAAAAATGTTTCTTGAGATCCTTGTACATCTTCCCCGTTCCAGGATGTATTGAGTATCTGGTTTTATGAGCTTCTCTAAGTACCATTTCTCTCATATCTCCAAATTTTGGTACCCAAATCCTTTCAGCCCTATACCGGGTTCTGTCTTCCCGAATATTAAGATGCTTCTCCGATCCTTTGGGTATTTCATCCTTTAAATTTCCCTCTTTTAAAACTCCTTATTGCGCCTCCTTTATTTGAGTAGTAATGTTATTATGAATCATTATATTCATAGATTTTACTCGAATGGGTTCTCTGTCCTTCCTGCTCAAGGCATCGACTACCACATTTGCCTTCCCCGGGTGGTAACGAATCTCAAAGTCGTAATCATTCAATAATTCAATCCACCTACGCTGCCTCATATTCAGTTGTTTCTGATTAAATATGTGTTGAAGACTTTTGTGGTCGGTATATATAATACTTTTGACCCCATATAAGTAGTGCCTCCAAGTCTTTAATGCAAAAACAACCGCGCCTAATTCCAAATCATGCGTCGTATAATTTTGTTCGTGAATCTTCAATTGTCTAGATGCATAAGCAATCACCTTCGTTCGTTGCATTAATACACAACCGAGACCTTGCTTTGATGCATCACAATAAATCACAAAATCATCATTCCCTTCAGGCAATGACAATATAGGTGCCGTAGTTAGCTTTTTCTTTAATAACTGAAACGCTTTCTCTTGTTCATCATTCCATTCAAATTTCTTCCCTTTATGCGTTAATGCAGTCAAGGGTTTTGCTATTCTAGAAAAGTCTTGGATGAACCTTCTGTAGTAACCAGCTAGTCCTAAAAACTGGCGTATGTGTTTCGGAGCTTTCGGGGTTTCCCACTTTTCAACAGTTTCTATCTTTGCCGGATCCACCTTAATACCTTCTTTGTTCACTATGTGACCGAGGAATTGAACTTCTTCCAACCAAAATGCACACTTTGAAAACTTAGCGTACAATTCTTCCTTCCTCAATACTTCTAACACCTTTCTCAAATGTTCACCGTGTTCTTGGTCATTCTTTGAGTAAATAAGTATGTCATCAATGAAAACAATGACAAACTTGTCAAGGTATGGTCCACACACTCGGTTCATAAGGTCCATGAACACAGCTGGTGCATTAGTTAAACCAAACGGCATGACCATAAACTCGTAATGACCGTAACGTGTTCTGAAAGCAGTCTTTGGAATATCATCTTCTTTCACCCGCATTTGATGATACCCAGAACGTAAGTCAATCTTTGAATAAACAGACGAGCCTTGTAGTTGATCAAATAAGTCGTCGATTCTCGGTAGTGGGTAGCGGTTCTTGATGGTAAGTTTGTTCAACTCTCAGTAGTTGATACACAACCTGAATGTACCATCTTTCTTCTTGACAAACAAAACAGGAGCTCCCCACGGTGATGTGCTTGGTCGAATGAAACCACGCTCTAAAAGTTCTTGTAATTGGCTTTGCAGTTCTTTCATCTCGCTGGGTGCGAGTCTGTAAGGAGCACGAGCTATTGGTGCAGCTCCTGGTACAAGATCTATTTGAAATTCAACGGATCGATGTGGGGGTAATCCCGGTAATTCTTTCGGAAATACATCGGGAAATTCTTTTGCAATGGGAACATCATTGATGCTCTTTTCTTCAGTTTGTACTTTCTCGACGTGTGCTAGAACAGCATAGCAACCTTTTCTTATTAGTTTTTGTGCCTTCAAATTACTAATAAGATGTAGCTTCGTGTTGCCCTTTTCTCCGTACACCATTAAGGGTTTTCCTTTTTCTCGTATAATGCGAATTGCATTTTTGTAACAAACGATCTCCGCTTTCACTTCTTTCAACCAGTCCATACCGATTATCACATCAAAACTCCCTAACTCTACTGGTATCAAATCAATCTTAAATGTTTCGCTAACCAGTTTAATTTCTCGATTCCGACATATATTATCTGCTGAAATTAATTTACCATTTGCTAATTCGAGTAAAAATTTACTATCCAAAGGCGTCAATGGACAACTTAATTTAGCACAAAAATCTCTACTCATATAGCTTCTATCCGCACCCGAATCAAATAAAACGTAAGCAGATTTATTGTCAATAAGAAACGTACCCGTAACAAGCTCCGGGTCTTCCTGTGCCTCTACCGCATTAATATTGAAAACTCTTCCACGGCCTTGTCCATTCGTGTTCTCCTGGTTCGGGCAATTTCTAATAATGTGGCCTGGTTTTCCACATTTATAACAAACTACATTGGCATAACTTGCTCCGACACTACTTGCTCCGCCATTACTCGTTTCGACACCATTTGTTCCTTTCGTTCTATTAACCCCTGGTCCGTAGACCTCACACTTCGCCGCGCTATGACCATTTCTTTTACACTTGTTGCAAAATTTGGTGCAGAACCCCGAGTGATTCTTTACACACCTTTGGCATAGCTGCTTCTGATTGTTGTTGTTGTTGCGGTTATTATTGTTGTTGGGATGATTGTTGTAGTTGCTGTTGTTGTTGTTGTTGTTGTTGTTAGGCCGTTTGTTGTAGTTGCGATTTATGTTGCGATTGTTGGGATAATTGTTGCGATTATTGTTGTAATTGCTGTTGTTGTTGTATTGGTGATTCTTATCACCGTTTTCCTCCCACTTTCTTTTGACTTGCTTCACATTGGCCTCTTCAGCAGTCTGTTCTTTAATTCTTTCTTCAATCTGGTTCACTAGTTTGTGAGCCATTCTACATGCCTGTTGTATGGAGGCGGGCTCGTGTGAACTTATATCTTCTTGGATTCTTTCCGGTAATCCTTTCACAAACGCGTCGATCTTCTCTTCCTCATCTTCGAATGCTCCCGGACACAATAGGCACAATTCTGTGAATCATCTTTCGTACGTGGTAATATCAAATCCTTGGGTTCGTAACCCTCTAAGTTCTGTCTTGAGCTTATTGACCTCGGTTCTGGGACGGTACTTCTCGTTCATCAAGTGCTTGAATGCTGACCACGGTAGTGCGTACGCATCATCTTGTCCCACTTGCTCTAGATAGGTATTCCACCATGTTAACGCAGAACCTGTGAAGGTATGCGTAGCGTACTTCACTTTGTCCTCTTCAGTACACTTACTTATGGCAAACACCGATTCAACCTTCTCGGTCCACCGTTTCAATCCGATCGGTCCTTCGGTTCCATCAAATTCTAAAGGTTTGCAGGCAGTGAATTCTTTGTAGGTGCATCCTACACGATTTCCTGTACTGCTAGATCCAAGGTTATTGTTGGTATGTAGCGCAGCCTGTACTGCGGCTATATTTGAAGCTAGAAAAGTACGGAATTCCTCTTCATTCATATTCACGGTGTGTCGAGTAGTCGGTGCCATTTCCTTCAAAATAGTTAAATGGAACAAGTTAATCATACAGAATATTAAGAGTAGTTAATAGTATTTCGTAGCATAATATGAACTCATTTATAAAAGCTTTTTCTTCATATTAGCGTTTTATAAGTTTAAATTCGGGTAGTACCTACCCGTTAAGTTCATACTTAGTAGCTAATATACAATTCAACTACTACAATTCTATATGAAAAACTAATTGTAATAATATTTCGCGTTCAAACTTTTATACAATATTTTACAAACTTACAATACCGCTTATTTTACATAAAGCATGAAATATAGCACACAATAACTTTGATACAAGAGGGTTACGTAATGTCCAACAGTCCCGTAATAATCTAAAAACCTCATTTCTTACCCCAATTACCGACTCCGTCACTTGTGGAAACGTTTTGTTTAATAGTTGTAGCCCGATGTTCTTGTTCTCACTTTGGTGAGAAGCGAACATTACTAATCCGTAAGCATAACATGCTTCTTTATGTTGCATGTTAGCCGCTTTTTCTAAATCACGAAGTCCAATATTCGGATATATTGAGTCAAAATAATTTCTTAACCCGTTGCGTAAAATAGCATTTGGGTTCCCCGCAATATATGCGTCAAAGTAAACACATCGTAACTTATGGGTTTCCCAATGTGATATCCCCCATCTTTCAAACGAAAGTCTCTTATAAACCAAGACATTCTTGGAACGTTCTTCGAATATCTTACAAACTGATCTCGCCTTAAATAGTTGTGCCGAAGAATTCTGGCCGACTCTAGACAAGATTTCATCAATCATGTCTCCGGGTAGGTCTCTTAAAATATTGAGTTGTCTATCCATTTTGTGTTTTTAAACTGTAAAATAGACAAGAGTTAGTTTCATAAAAAAAATACTTATTAATACAAGCAATTTTTACATATATCATAAAGCATAAGAACACTATATTACATATATTACACCACACGAATACAACTATCTTATTCCGACTCGCTCGTTTCTTCTTCTTCGGTTTTGGTTCGTTTTGCCAAGTTTCTAGGGATATATGATGTTCCCCTAATACGAGCCGTCGTTGTCCACATTGGTTTAGAAAAACCTGGTGGTTTAGAGGTTCCCGGGTCATTGTTACAACTTAAGGACTTCGGGGGTTGACGATACATATAAAGTTCATCGGGGTTGGAATTAGATTTCTCTATTTTTATGCCCTTTCCCTTATTATTTTCTTTTGCCTTTTTAAATTCAGTTGGGGTAATTTCTATAACATCATCGGAATTCTCGTCGGAATCCGATTTATCGGAGAATTGGTAATCCTCCCAATATTTTGCTTCCTTGGCGGAAACACCATTGACCATAATTAACTTTGGTCGGTTGGTTGAGGATTTTCTTTTACTTAACCGTTTTATTATTTCCCCCACCGGTTCTATTTCTTCATCCGGTTTCGATTCTTCTTCCGGTTCCGATTCTTCTTCCGGTTCTGACTCTTCTTCCGGTTCCTCTTCGGGAACTTGTGAATCAGTCCACAAATCATTCCAATTTACATTTGACTCTTCATTATTATTAGGTGAGTCAATGGGACTTGTTCTAGAGGTAGACATCTATCACATAATATCAAACACGTTAAGAGATTAATATATCACATAATATTCATATGTTAAAAATATATAGTTTCCAACAAAAATGTTAAGCAATCATTTTTAAAGAAAACACGGTCGAAGTCCAGACTCACTAATGCATCCTAACAAACTCGATAAGACACACTAATGCAAATTTTCTGGTTCTCTAAGACCAACGCTCGGATACCAACTGAAATGTCCCGTTCTTATTGATTAAAAACGTTCCATATTAATTGATTTCGTTGCGAGGTTTTGACCTCTATATGAGACGTTTTTCAAAGACTGCATTCATTTTTAAAACAAACCATAACCTTTATTTTATAAATAAAGGTTTAAAAAGCTTTACGTAGATTATCAAATAATGATAATCTAAAATATCCTGTTTACACACGACCATTACATAATGGTTTACAATACAAATATGTTACATCGAAATCAGTTTCTTGAATGCAGTTTTTACACAATATCATACAAACATGGACTCCAAATCTTGTCCTTATTTTAGTATGCAACAGCGGAAGCTCTTAATATTCACCTGATAATAAACATGCTTTAAACGTCAACAAAAATGTTGGTGAGTTATAGGTTTAACCTATATATATCAAATTGTAACAATAGACCACAAGATTTCATATTTCAATACACATCCCATACATAGAGATAAAAATCATTCATATGGTGAACACCTGGTAACCGACAATAACAAGATGCATATATAAGAATATCCCCATCATTCCGGGACACCCTTCGGATATGATATAAATTTCGAAGTACTAAAGCATCCGGTACTTTGGATGGGGTTTGTTAGGCCTAATAGATCTATCTTTAGGATTCGCGTCAATTAGGGTGTCTGTTCCCTAATTCTTAGATTACCAGACTTAATAAAAAGGGGCATATTCGATTTCGATAATTCAACCATAGAATGTAGTTTCACGTACTTGTGTCTATTTTGTAAATCATTTATAAAACCTGGATGTATTCTCATCCCAAAAATATTAGATTTTAAAAGTGGGACTATAACTCACTTTCACAGATTTTTACTTCATCGGGAAGTAAGACTTGGCCACTGTTGATTCACGAACCTATAACAATATATACATATATATTAAAGTATGTTCAAAATATATTTACAACACTTTTAATATATTTTGATGTTTTAAGTTTATTAAGTCAGCTGTCCTCGTTAGTAACCTATAACTAGTTGTCCACAGTTAGATGTACAGAAATAAATCGATAAATATTATCTTGAATCAATTCACGACCCAGTGTATACGTATCTCAGTATTGATCACAACTCAAACTATATATATTTTGGAATCAACCTCAACCCTGTATAGCTAACTCCAACATTCACATATAGAGTGTCTATGGTTGTTCCGAAATATATATAGATGTGTCGACATGATAGGTCGAAACATTGTATACGTGTCTATGGTATCTCAAGATTACATAATATACAATACAATTTGATTAAGTTATGGTTGGAATAGATTTGTTACCAATTTTCACGTAGCTAAAATGAGAAAAATTATCCAATCTTGTTTTACCCATAACTTCTTCATTTTAAATCCGTTTTGAGTGAATCAAATTGCTATGATTTCATATTGAACTCTATTTTATGAATCTAAACAGAAAAAGTATAGGTTTATAGTCGGAAAAATAAGTTACAAGTCGTTTTTGTAAAGGTAGTCATTTCAGTCGAAAGAACGACGTCTAGATGACCATTTTAGAAAACATACTTCCACTTTGAGTTTAACCATAATTTTTGGATATAGTTTCATGTTCATAATAAAAATCATTTTCTCAGAATAACAACTTTTAAATCAAAGTTTATCATAGTTTTTAATTAACTAACCCAAAACAGCCCGCGGTGTTACTACGACGGCGTAAATCCGGTTTTACGGTGTTTTTTCGTGTTTCCAGGTTTTAAATCATTAAGTTAGCATATCATATAGATATAGAACATGTGTTTAGTTGATTTTAAAAGTCAAGTTAGAAGGATTAACTTTTGTTTGCGAACAAGTTTAGAATTAACTAAACTATGTTCTAGTGATTACAAGTTTAAACCTTCGAATAAGATAGCTTTATATGTATGAATCGAATGATGTTATGAACATCATTACTACCTTAATTTCCTTGGATAAACCTACTGGAAAAGAGAAAAATGGATCTAGCTTCAATGGATCCTTGGATGGCTCGAAGTTCTTGAAGCAGAATCATGACACGAAAACAAGTTCAAGTAAGATCATCACTTGAAATAAGATTGTTATAGTTATAGAAATTGAACCAAAGTTTGAATATGATTATTACCTTGTATTAGAATGATAACCTACTGTAAGAAACAAAGATTTCTTGAGGTTGGATGATCACCTTACAAGATTGGAAGTGAGCTAGCAAACTTGAAAGTATTCTTGATTTTATGAAACTAGAACTTTTGGAATTTATGAAGAACACTTAGAACTTGAAGATAGAACTTGAGAGAGATCAATTAGATGAAGAAAATTGAAGAATGAAAGTGTTTGTAGGTGTTTTTGGTCGTTGGTGTATGGATTAGATATAAAGGATATGTAATTTTGTTTTCATGTAAATAAGTCATGAATGATTACTCATATTTTTGTAATTTTATGAGATATTTCATGCTATTTGCCAAATGATGGTTCCCACATGTGTTAGGTGACTCACATGGGCTGCTAAGAGCTGATCATTGGAGTGTATATACCAATAGTACATACATCTAAAAGCTGTGTATTGTACGAGTACGAATACGGGTGCATACGAGTAGAATTGTGGATGAAACTGAACGAGGATGTAATTGTAAGCATTTTTGTTAAGTAGAAGTATTTTGATAAGTGTATTGAAGTCTTTCAAAAGTGTATAAATACATATTAAAACACTACATGTATATACATTTTAACTGAGTCGTTAAGTCATCGTTAGTCGTTACATGTAAGTGTTGTTTTGAAACCTTTAGGTTAACGATCTTGTTAAATGTTGTTAACCCAATGTTTATAATATCAAATGAGATTTTAAATTATTATATTATCATGATATTATCATGTATGAATATCTCTTAATATGATATATATACATTAAATGTCTTTACAACGATAATCGTTACATATATGTCTCGTTTAAAAATCATTAAGTTAGTAGTCTTGTTTTTACATATGTAGTTCATTGTTAATATACTTTATGATATGTTTTCTTATCATAGTATCATGTTAACTATATATATATATATATATCCATATATATGTCATCATATAGTTTTTACAAGTTTTAACGTTCGTGAATCACCGATCAACTTGGGTGGTCAATTGTCTATATGAAACATATTTCAATTAATCAAGTCTTAACAAGTTTGATTGCTTAACATGTTGGAAACATTTAATCATGTAAATATCAATCTCAATTAATATATATAAACATGGAAAAGTTCGGGTCACTACATTATGAACCGAGTGTGTGGGCCATATCTTGACAAGTTTGTCATTGTTTTCATCGATGACATACTTATTTACTCAAAGAATGATCAAGAGCACGAAGAACATTTGAGAAAAGTGCTAGAAGTATTGAGGAAAGAAAAACTGTACGCTAAGTTTTTAAAGTGTGCATTTTGGTTGGAAGAAGTTCAATTCCTCGGTCACATAGTGAACAAAGAAGGTATCCAGGTGGACCCGGCAAAGATCGAAACCGTTGAAAAGTGGGAAACCCCAAAAACTCCGAAGCATATACGTCAATTTTTAGGATTGGCTGGTTACTACAGAAGATTCATCCAAGATTTCTCCAAAATAGCAAAACCCTTGACTGCATTAATGCATAAAGGGAAGAAATTTGAATGGAAGGATGAACAAGAGAAGGCGTTTCAATTATTGAATAAAAAGCTAACTACGGCACCTATATTGTCATTGCCTGAAAGGAATGATGATTTTGTGATTTATTGTGACGCATCAAAGCAAGGTCTCGGTTGTGTATTAATGCAACGGACGAAGGTGATTGCTTATGCGTCTAGACAATTGAAGATTCACGAGCAAAATTATATGACGCATGATTTGGAATTAGGCGTGGTTGTTTTTGCATTAAAGACTTGGAGGCACTACTTATATGGGGTCAAAAGTATTATATATACCGACCACAAAAGTCTTCAACACATATTTAATCAGAAACAACTGAATATGAGGCAGTGTAGGTGGATTGAATTGTTGAATGATTACGACTTTGAGATTCGTTACCACCCAAGGAAGGCAAATGTGGTAGCCGATGCCTTGAGCAGAAAGGACAGAGAACCCATTCGAGTAAAATCTATGAATATAATAATTCACACTAACCTTACTACTCAAATAAAGGAGGCACAACAAGGAGTTTTAAAAGAGGGAAATTTAAAGGATGAAATACCCAAAGGATCAGAGAAGCATCTTAATATTCAGGAAGACGGAACCCGGTATAGGGCTGAAAGAATTTGGGTACCAAAATTTGGAGATATGAGAGAAATGGTACTTAGAGAAGCTCATAAAACCAGATACTCAATACATCCTGGAACGGGGAAGATGTACAAGGATCTTAAGAAACATTTTTGGTGGCCGGGTATGAAAGCCGATATTGCTAAATATGTAGGAGAATGTTTGACGTGTTCTAAGGTCAAAGCTGAACATCAGAAACCATCAGGTCTACTACAACAACCTGAAATCCCAGAATGGAAATGGGAAAACATTACCATGGATTTCATTACTAAATTGCCAAGGACTGCAAGTGGTTATGATACTATTTGGATAATAGTTGATCGTCTCACCAAGTCAGCACACTTCCTGCCAATAAGAGAAGATGACAAGATGGAGAAGTTAGCATGACTGTATTTGAAGGAAGTCGTCTCCAGACATGGAATACCAATCTCTATTATCTCTGATAGGGATGGCAGATTTATTTCAAGATTCTGGCAGACATTACAGCAAGCATTGGGAACTCGTCTAGACATGAGTACTGCCTATCATCCACAAACTGATGGGCAGAGCGAAAGGACGATACAAACGCTTGAAGACATGCTACGAGCTTGTGTTATTGATTTCGGAAACAGTTGGGATCGACATCTACCATTAGCAGAATTTTCCTACAACAACAGCTACCATTCAAGCATTGAGATGGCGCCGTTTGAAGCACTTTATGGTAGAAAGTGTAGGTCTCCGATTTGTTGGAGTGAAGTGGGGGATAGACAGATTACGGGTCCAGAGATAATACAAGAAACTACCGAGAAAATCATCCAAATTCAACAAAGATTGAAAACCGCCCAGAGTCGACAAAAGAGCTACGCGGACAGTAAAAGAAAAGATATAGAGTTTGAAATTGGAGAAATGGTCATGCTTAAGGTTTCACCTTGGAAAGGCGTTGTTCGATTTGGTAAATGGGGGAAACTAAATCCTAGGTACATTGGACCATTCAAGATTATAGATCGTGTCGGACCAGTAGCTTACCAACTGGAGCTACCTCAACAACTCGCGGCTGTACATAACACTTTTCATGTCTCAAATTTGAAGAAATGTTTTGCTAAAGAAGATCTCACTATTCCGTTGGACAAAATCCAAATCAATGAAAAACTTCAATTCATTGAAGAACCCGTCGAAATAATGGATCGTGAGGTTAAGAGACTTAAACAAAACAAGATACCGATTGTTAAGGTTCGATGGGATGCTCGTAGAGGACCCGAGTTCACCTGGGAGCGTGAAGATCAGATGAAGAAGAAATACCAGCATTTATTTCCAGAAGATACGTCAACACCTCCAACTGCTTAAAATTTCGGGACGAATTTATTTAACGGGTAGGTACTGTAGTGACCCGAACTTTTCCATGTTTATATATATATATATATATTAAATGAAATTGTTATTTACATGATTAAGTGTTTCCAACATGTTAAGAAATCAAACTTGTTAAGACTTGATTAATTGAAATAGGTTTCATATAGACAATTGACCACCCAAGTTGACCGGTGATTCACGAACGTTAAAACTTGTAAAAACTATACGATGACATATATATGGTTATATATATAGTTAACATGATTTTATTATAAGTATGTATCTCATTAGGTATTTTAACAATGAGTTATATACATAAAAATGAGACTATTAATTTAAGAAACTCGAAAACGATATATATAACGATTATTGTTATAACAACGTCTTACTAGGTACATATGAATCATATTAAGATATTGATACACTTGGTTAATTATGTTAAATGATAAGTAAATATATTATTAAGTGTATTAACAATGAAATACATATGTAAAAATAAGACTACTAACTTAATGATTTCGAAACGAGACATATATGTAACGATTATCATTGTAACGACATTTAACTGTATATATATCATACTAAGATATATTATATATCATAATATCATGATAATATAACAATTTAACATCTCATTTGTTATAATAAACAATGGGTTAATGATGAGGGTGAAACGTAACCTTTATTTTGAACGGATTTGAGTTGTTTTGTTACACGAATTGATTTATTGTATATGTGATATTTTATTGAATTCAGGTTGATTTCACACATATATAGGCAACTAGTCCTATCCGTGTAGTTTAGTTTGTCGGTAAATCCGATTCGTTCCACAGGGAGATGGAGTGTTTAATGGTTTTTAATAGTCTTTGATGTCAAACTTAATTAAAGGGGGTTTTGGATTAGGAATTTATAAAATAACAGTAAAAGAAAATAACTTAAACTAATTTACTAAATAAAATTACAAGATTACAATAATTAACTTAAAAAGGAACTAAATGAAATTATACTAATTATGATGCATTAATTATATTACTAAATGGTAATTAGTAAAATAGTAACTTTTAATAAAACTATATGTTTAGAATTTTGTTTTGAGCAATTATAATATAAACTTATTTAAATTAACTAAATGACATGTTTAAAAAGATTAATACAAATTAAAAGGAATTAAAATAATTAACTAATTGTAAACTAATTTCTAATTATAAAGTATTATAATTAACACTAATTATTAGGATTTAACATGTATTAAAGTATTTTATAAGAACTAAAATAAATTATATAGTAATAACCTAAATATAATAGTAAAAAGGCTAAAACCCTAATTTTAAACTAATTAAATAATTAAAACCCTAATTTTAACCCTACTGGTACTGTAGCCGGGTTTAAGGCTTACGCGTTTCGCGTATACATACGCGATTCGCGTATGTGTAATACGATGTGACAAAACTAACTGATACAGATTCGAGTATTTTTATGTATTTTTTTTTTATATTTTATACTAATAATTCGTAAATAGTGATAATAATAAGTTTACAAGAAATAATAATGGGATAAATGGGAGTGTTTACTTAAATGTGTCACCCCTAGGTCCATGGATTGTTTTGAGTTTTAAGCCCTATTAAAATGTTTTAGTAATAAACTTTATATTTTTCTTTCGAATAAATATAAGGTTACGACTAACTAAATAAAATCTAATTTTCATCGGATTCTTTTTTTTTAGATAGCTACTATTCCCTAAGTATTTAAATTGAGACCTAGCCTAGTTTTGACTTTCGCCAATACCCAAATCATAACGGTTTCCCTTTTTATAATTTCACTATCATATAATTATTGATATTACCCAAACCACCGAAGTTTATTTCTAAATTGGTGTTAATAACTTATCCATAAATTCGTCTAGATCATTTTAATGTTGAAGCTTAATTTATGTAAATAAAAACAACTTTCGTTATTTAAATTTAATAAATTAAGTGGCAAGGGTTAAATACCTAATTACACAATAATGGTTCTTTTAACTAGGCTCAATATTAAAAATACTAAAGTTACATTTTAACTTTTACAAATGATAACAATCCATTTCACTAGGGGCTCTACATCTAAGCAAACACTAAGGTAATTTAGCTATTCATTACACTAAGGTAAACATAAAAATATAGATATGCAAACATAATAACAACGATAATTTTAACAGAGTAAACTTACTAAAAATTCTTCACTTTCATTAACTTCAAATGGTAGAAAATTACAATAATAACACCCTTTTCACGCGTACAATAACACCCTTAATCACGAACAGTACACCTTTACTATTTGAAACTAATCCTAATATTTGAACTTTGAAACTGAAATGAAAATAATACAGATAATAATAATGACAATAGTATGTGTATAGTAATAATATGTTGTATGTGTTGTTGTACTCTCCCCCTGTACACTGACTGCTACTCCGTATTTAACATTGAGGATTAGTGATATTGTTGGTCAAAAAGCCATCCCATTTGCTGTAGCACTAGGAAAAAGAATAGTTTTTAATCTCAAAAGCAGCCGCCCCATTTCTGATCCATGATTAAACTCGGCCTAACATTACGCGTTTCGTGTAGAGGCTACACGATTCGTGTAAGAACAAATTACTACACATTTCGTGTAAACTCACACGATTCGCGTAGGAGTAAATGGCAGTTTTCATATTTTTTATTTTCTCGTTTGTTCTTTGTTGACCTCGTATCGACGTGTACTGACTTGGCACTTTCCATTTGAACTCTTTTCTTCATCTATCTTGTACTTTCATTCGGATAAACTTTTCTTGATATAAATTTGGTTAAAACTATCGTTTTATCGTCGTTTCTTCAAATAGCAAGCTCTTGTCCACTTTTGTCGTTTTTCTTGAATATTATACGTTGAATGTCTTTTTAAATGATAAAAGCTGATGAAATATAACTGATATTGCGTCGAATAATATGTATGTTTAGAGCAATATCAAAATACCCCACACTGGAACGTTGCTTGTCCTCAAGCAATTACATCTTTGAACAGAATTAGAACATTACATATTTTTCCTTATTGAACATTAGATCACACAACACACACTACAAGAAATGAAACACACGCTATATGGAATAAGTTTTGCACACTACACAATTTTTATTGAATCACACGCACACCACACGAAACGAAATTCTGACAACAGAAACAAACATGAAACTCGTGATTAAGGTTTAAAAATTTGGATCCTTAGGGAAAATTGGACCTTGTGAAAACGTTTTATGATTTTATAAAATGTCATGCTAGTTTTTACACTAGACACGTTTTCCAGTTTTAACCTTAAATTCCGGTTGAGGGTAACTGAAAACCGAAGTCTCAGTCGGCGATTAGCAAGCTATTCGCCCCCATGATTGTAGTATCGTGGAACTTGAAGCCGAATGTCCAAAAAATAGTTTTACACAATATAATTCATAAAATAGCATAAGTTTTAGAACAAAATTATATCGTGTCCAAATATCATCGGTGAACCATGAGTTTGTACACCTCAATTTGTTATGGCATATGTATGTTGACCGCGGTTAAACATAGATGCAGTTGATCTTTACGGAGATCATCCATCTGGGGATTAGATTCATTAGTCTTAAAAGCTAATTTGCATTGTGCCCCCCCATTGTACGAGACAGAGCCATCTCATGGTTAGGATAAGTCTGACCACCAAAAACCCTGTTTGATGCTGAGGTTAGGTGGATTTCCAGCCGATTTTAGGGATGACTTTTCAAGATTTTTCATCAACCTACAGCTGTTCTGGACTACATCTTCTAACATAAGTTACCAAGTGTGTCAATTTGGAAGACTTTACTTCCTTACGGGATGGACTTGATTCATCCTCTATTACTCGTAATTATGGAATATTCAGGTTTTTACATTCCGAAGCAATAATATCTGCAATAACTTGAAAGAAACATGTGATAAATGGTTCTCAACATAAGTATTTATAAATTCTTGTTATAAATGGTTTTTCTTTTATAGGTTTTAAACAAATAAACTTATGCGTTTTTAATGTATTGAGACAACAATTTCGGTTTTTGACACCTGATCTTTAATTGCTCGTAGTTACCTTAAAAATTTATTTGTTATATTTGTTTAAAGATTTTCAAATTTTCATAAAAATCAATAACTTATAAGTTCTCGAGAATTTATATATTCCCACCCCACACTTAAGATTATGTAATGCCCTCATTACATAAAATTAGATAATAATGTATAAATTGAGAGTACAAAAAGTGTGAAGTATTTGGAACTTCCTTTGTTAACCGTTTTGGATTTTCAAATTGTTTTACCTATGATTATATCCAATGTTTGTATCACAATGTAATTCGATGTTTCGTTTCGTCTAATTGCATTTTCTTCTGTACCTGTCAAAACCATGTTAAAAACATACAAAACATGGGGTTGTACTTCAATCGTACAAAACAATTTTACCCCACACTACTTTCTTGCTAATATATAATAAAACATAAGAAACATTAAAAGTATCAATACACACCATACTATTATGTTATTACAAACCATAAAAATAAAAATGTTTTAAAGAATAGAACTAGTTAAATGGATTCCAAAATGGGCCTCCCTGTTCGCCTTCTTCCTGTTGCTGTCGCTGCCGTTGTTCGTTTAGGCGTTGTTCCTCGTAGAAACGCCTATATGCATCCTAACTCGCGGCTATGGCGGCGTTATGGTCATATGGTGGAGGTAGAGGGTCATTGGGTGTCTGCCATTGGGGATATGAAGGATAGGCTGAGGGTGCGTAATTCTGCGGGTTAGACGCGTATAAATATGCCTGATGATGCGCCCACTCTAATTGTGCTCCCTGACCCCTCTGATCGTATCGGATGTTAGACAGAATATTATACTGATCTAGTTGGGTATGCCTAATATCCCCCAATTGCCGAGACAAAGCAGTATACTGGTCTTCTGATCTCACTCCCCAGTTTTGATATGAGTTACGTACATTTAAACTCAATGCGTTAAAAGAATTTTGGAGCATATCGAAATCAGAAGTACCTGTATGAGATGAGCTAGCCTGATCTGTCTCTCTGCGTCTCCTCCTAGCTTCCCTCGCGGGTTCATCATCCTCTTCCATAGGTGTGTGAGCAGCAACTTCCTGTTGCCTTAAACTACGTACCCCACCCCTCACACGTATAGCCTTAGCTGTCTTATACACCTCCAATCCTAAAGTACGAACCCGTTGATCTATCGGCTGGATTGGAGGATCTAATTCGTTCGGGTTGAGACCGAACCAGGCTTCCAAACACGTGACATAGTGACCTCCCGACATGTCACTGGATCCTCGAGCACCCTTACCTATATGGGCCAAAAAGTAGGCCACTCCATATGGTATACTAATAAATGTATCCCTATCTCTGATTGCATCCAAATACCAAAGGTCAACATAATTAATCTTATCTGTATTAAGGAATGCCCTTTGGTTAATTGTGTTCGCTATAAATTTATGAATTATTCGATAGCGAACATCAGTGATCTTAAGGTATGATTCTTGGCCTGCTACATATGTATTCTTTTGGGAAAAAGAACGCCAGACGCTCAAAGAATCATAATCTCCTGTATACCTAGCTCCTGTAAAAATATATTCCCAAAAACCTGGAGCATTTATCTCATTACCGTCGTAAATCCCTAAAGCCAAAGTCATGTCGCCTAGGGACATTACTCTATCTACCCCACCCAGTCGAAATTGTAGAAATCTAGTATCTTCGATATTTTCCGGGTTTATATTCATCCTAACGGTAGAGTAAAATTCCAAACACAATTCTCTATATACAGGAGAATTCAATCTAAACAATCTCTCAAAGTCATTATAATACCTAATTTCCCCAAATTCATTCGTGAAACTTTGGGTTAAAATTTCCCTTATCGGTGTATCTAAGTTGACTGGGTCTCCTAGGGGATCCCAATCAACAACGTAAACTGGAGAGATGGTTTGATTTACCAGAATGAGTAAATCCTTAACTTTTTGCACCCTTTGATGTAATTCGTTAGGAAATTGCAGGATCGGGTGTAGGTTCAAGAGTTGTTGTTCCATTTCGGGGGTAACTTGATCTTGTGCTTGTTGTTGGTTAAATGCCCTCATTCTAAATGGTCCCTGCATAACATTTTAAAACAAGAAAATCATCCCAATAGGATGTGTTAATGTTAGCAAAGAGTCTAAATTCAACCTACAAACTTGTTTTCAACACCACATGAATCAATTTATTTCAACAACTTTGGAAGTTTTAGTTCTATGATTCAAAACAAAACAGAAACAAACCAAAAATTATAAATCAAAAATCAAGTTTCATATGCAAAGTTTAATTCACAAGTGAAAACACGCAATTTATCTAAGTGTATCTAATTCAATTCAATCACATTGCGTGTATTTCAGCTTCTAAACAATCCTTAATAGCATTAAAGTTCATACTTGATTCATTAAAATGACAAAAACTATCAAAATCATACTAAAATTAAAAATTACAAAATCAAACAAACAAAATCATGTTCAAGAGTTATAACTACTGACAAAACACTTAAAAACATTTAATTACAACCAAAATAACACACCTCAGTAGCAATTTCACAATTATCCCCAATTTGTATAAACCCTAATTTTTTAATAACCAATTAAACATCAATTTTTCATGCTAATCGGGTTTAATATCATACTAACAACAATAATATAGCAATAATCAAGCAAAAATCAACAAGAACATGTATATACTTCGGATTAAAGCTATAAAGAAATATAATGAAAAATTGGAAGAACACTAGGTAAAATGGGTTTAGGACCCTTACCAATCTAGGCATGTTGAAAGATTGAAGAATTGGAGAAGATTGGAAGTGTTAATTTAAGTTTTGGGTGTGATTTTGGCGATTTTTGGGGTTTCCTCTCGTTTACAGCAGCCTAAATAATGAAAAGAGTGTGTAAAGAACAGACTGCTGCCCGTCTGTTATGTTCAGCTATTTTTGACCTTACCCGAATCGTGTAGGTCTACACGATTCGCGTAAGGTTTAAATATATATTTTTTTTTAACTTATAAACAATTGATTTTAAAATATCTTTTATAGATTTATATTTGTAACGGAAATTCGGTTTTTACACCTGTTCTTTATCCGTTTATAAATCTTAAAAATAAATTTATAAAATTAAACGTTTTATAAGGTATAGTTTTAAAATTTTTCAAAAACAAGTTTAAAAATAAAATAAACTTACTCTTTTTATTATTAAATCACTCTGTTTTTTTTTTGTGTTAAAAATATTAACATTTTTAAATTTAAAAACAAGTACATGAAAAATAAAAATTTACACAAGTTAAAATACACTCTATTTTTGTTTATATAACTTAAAATCAATTGAATTTTAAAATATCTTTTATTTATATTTGTAACAGAAATTCGGTTGTTACACCTGATCTTAATCCGTTTATAAATTTTTAATTTCAATTTATAAAATTCAATTCATTAAAAGTTCAGGTTTTAAAAGTTTTTCGAAAACAAATTAAAAATAAAAACACTCTATTTTTTTTTTTTTTTGTATACCCCTAAATCAACTAATTTTCAAACTTAAAACTTTGTTTCCTATCGATTAGGTAGAGATAAATTCGGTCGTCAAACCTATCATTATCCACGACAAAGATTTACAAGTTATATATTTTTACGGTTATTGATAAAAAGGTATATTTTGCAATCTACTGTAGACTTTTAGAATTTAACAAAAAATTTTGTGCAATTTGAAGAATGAAAATTCAGTTGTGACACCTAAACATTTTCATTTTCAAAGAAACAAGTTAAACTCAAGGCGTTTCACATTCAATTTAGTAGAAAGAATTTTTTTTTTAAATTTTTATTTTGTTTTCGTGGTTTACTATTTAACAGATATCTTATGAATCCAACAAGAAATTTCGTGCAATTTGAAAAACGATAATTCAGTTGTAACACTTAACATTTATCGTTTTCAATGAAAACATATTGAACTCAAGGTTCATCACTTTTAAATGGTAGACCGTTTTAATAGAACATACAACAAACAAAAACAAACCAAACACACCAAAACATTACACACAAAAATGCACAAACACACAATTGGCGAGAAAAAGATTTAAAGAGTGAAGCCTCGCTGGCTCGCCTCGTAGTGGAGTCGCATTATTTCGCTCCCCATTGCTTCGTAGGCGTAACCTCGCTGGTTTAAGAGGTTTTCTTCTGCACATTTTAAAGGCCCTTCTCGGCATAAGGTTACGTACTCGTAATTAGAGTCCGTTTGGTTCTTTGGGCAATCTCCGGAGTGAGTCGGTTTTCCACATTTCACACATTTACCCAAATGACGTGCTTGACGCCTTTTAGCTGATTTAGATTTTCCTCTTGCATAGTTTGTCTCATTTATTTTCTGTCTTTCTTCTTTCCTCGCCTTATCGCATCTTTTCTTAATATCTAACACCACATCCCTCGGTAAAATCTTATCGCACTTTAAAATGAAATGGTTGTAGATATACTGACTGCGCATCTTGAAATTACACAATAAAAACAAAAAGAAATTAAAAAGGTAGAATGGAGGGAGAAGACTAGTTCTTTAGGGTCTGCTAGGGAAAGACCAATCTAACCCCACTCTTAAAGATAAGAATAAAAATCGAGAATGGAGTTTAAAACCTTAGAGTTACCCTGAATTTATTTGTCCTTAGGGTATAAGGTGATTTCGTCTCTTTTCGTAGTATTGATTTCTTCAAAGTATAACTTGAGTCTGTGTCCGTTCACTTTGAAAGTTCCACCGTCTTTACCATACAACTCTGCATATCCAGATGAAAAAAACTGTTTTATTATATATGGCCCAGTCCATCGGGATCTAAGTTTACCAGGTGAAAACTTGAAACGTGATTGGAATACCAATACTTTATCCCCTTGTTCAAATTCTTTCTTTTTTAATCGTGCATCGTGCCATACTTTAGTTTTTTCTTTATATGTTTTAGAATTTTCGTAGGCATGTAATCTTAATTCATCTAGTTCGTTAAGTTGTAATAACCTATTTTCTCCGGCTTGTACAAGGTCAGTATTACATTCTCTCATAGCCCAGTATGCCTTGTGTTCAACTTCAACAGGTAGATGACACGCTTTACCGTATACAAGTCTAAATAGTGTGGTACCTATTGGTGTTTTATACGCAGTCCTAAAAGCCCACAACGCGTCATCTAACTTGCGTTGCCAGATTTTAGGGTTGTTATTAACCGTCTTCTCAAGTATGCGTTTTAAGGCACGATTTGTGTTCTCTACTTGACCACTTGTTTGCGGGTGGTACGGAGTAGAGAAACGATGAGTTACGCCATACTTCTTCAACACCTTTTCAAGAAGGTTGTTGGTAAAATGTGTTCCTCGGTCGGATATGAGCGCTTTTGGGATTCCGAAGCGTGAGAAGAGATTTTTCAAGAAGTTTACCACCACCCTAGCATCATTTGTAGGTAAAGCTTTTGCTTCAGCCCACTTGGATACATAGTCAACGGCTACTAGTATGTACTTGCACTTATGTGAACTTGGAAAGGGTCCCATGAAATCGATTCCCCAAATGTCAAAGATTTCACAAACTTGGATGCTGGTTTGAGGCATCTCATCCTTTTTTGTGATGTTACCCGTTCGTTGGCATGCGTTACAAGTCCGAACGAAATCATGGGCATCTTTAAAGATCGTGGGCCAATAAAAGCCCGATTCAAGGATTTTTCTTGCAGTGTGGTTTGGTCCGAAATGACCGCCGGTTGGCCCTTGATGGCAATGCTCAAGAATTTGTTGAGCTTCTTGTCCGTACACACAACGGCGAATTATTTGATCCGCACCAACACGAAATAGGTCTGGGTATTCCCAGAAATATGACTTCAAATCTGCAAAGAATTTCTTCTTTTGCTGATAAGTAAGTCCTTTTTGTAGAATGTCTGAAGCAAGATAGTTTGCAAAATGGGCAAACCATGGGATTTCAGATTCTTTTTCAACCCTCATTAGAGATTCGTCAGGAAATGTATCTTTGATGATTGTATCATCAAGTTTATCTAATTCGGGGTTTTCAAGTCGGGATAAATGATCGGCAGCTAGATTCTCAGCTCCTTTCTTGTCACGTATCTCAATGTCAAATTCTTGAAGTAAAAGAACCCAACGTATGAGACGATGTTTTGCATCTAGTTTCGAGAATAGGTATCTAAGTGCCGAATGGTCCGTGTAAACAATGGTCTTGGACAACACCAAATATGACCGAAATTTATCGAATGCATAAACAACCGCTAGGAGTTCTTTTTCCGTGGTGGTATAATTAATTTGGGCTCCCGTTAGAGTTTTACTTGCATAATAAATCGGAAGAAAATGATTATCGGGACGTTGTCCTAAAAGAGCACCTAAAGCATAGTCGCTTGCGTCACACATTAGCTCAAATGGCATACTCCAATCCGGAGATACCATAATTGGTGCTTGTGTGAGTTTTGACTTTAGAATCGAGAATGCATTCTCGCAATTAGAATCGAAGTCAAATGGAGCATCCTTTTCAAGAAGTTTGGTCAATGGGCGGGCGATTTTAGAAAAATCTTTGATAAATCGCCTATAGAATCCTGCGTGACCAAGAAAGCTTCTAATTGCTTTAACATTTGATGGTTTAGGTAGCTTAGAGATAACTTCAATTTTAGCTTTATCTACCTCTATTCCCGCACGAGATATTTTGTGACCAAGTACAATGCCCTCTTTCACCATGAAGTGGCATTTTTCCCAATTTAGGACCAAGTTTGCTTTCTCACATCGGATAAGCATACGTTCAAGGTTGAAAAGACACGATTCAAAGGAGTCTCCAAATACGGAAAAGTCATCCATGAAGACTTCCATACAATCCTCTACCATATCATCAAAGATTGCCATCATGCACCTTTAAAAGGTTCCGGGTGCATTGCATAAACCAAACGGCATGCGGCGATAGGCAAAGGTACCGAAAGGACAAGTGAATGTGGTCTTTTCTTGGTCGTTGGGATCAATTGGAATTTGGAAGTAACCGGAGAAACCATCTAGAAAGCAATAATATTCTTTTCCCGCTAATCGTTCAAGCATTTGATCAATAAAAGGTAACGGGAAATGATCCTTTCTAGTGGCATCATTTAGACGTCTATAATCAATACAGACTCTCCAGCCGGTAACTGTTCTAGTTGGGACGAGTTCGTCCTTTTCATTTAATATAACGGTTGTACCCCCCTTTTTGGGTACTACTTGTACTGGACTAACCCATGGACTATCGGAGATGGGGTAGATTAACCCGGCGTCAAGAAGCTTGACGACCTCCTTTTTAACAACCTCTTTCATGTTGGGATTTAGCCTGCGTTGTCTTTGTACTACGGGTTTGTAGTCATTCTCAAGGACAATTTTATGTGTACAATAAGACGGGTTTATTCCCGGAATGTCGGTTGTTTTCCAGGCTATAGCCTTTTTATGGGTTTTTAATACAGAAATTAGCTTATCCTTCTCATTATCTGAAAGATGTGAAGCAATAATTACTGGTAATTGAGATGTACCTTCGAGATAAGCATACTCCAAGTGTTTGGGTAGCTCTTTAAGCTCTAGTACGGGTGGTTCTTCTAAGGAATTTTTTATACGAAATCTATCTTCATTTTTGATTTCCTCAAACGATTCCTCTTCCATGGGAATTTCTTCTATTATGGTCTCGTCATCCGTGACCACCTTCATCAACTCATCAAAATCTTTATCAATATTGAAGTATTCATTCTCACTTACCGGGGCTAACCCCGGGATATCAATTTCAAGTAGCTCCTTCAATTCATTCTCGACACAAAGATCTATAACATCAATTTGAAAACAAGAGTCATAGGTAGAAGTGGGTCTTTTCATGGCTTTGTCAATGTGACAAATTATTCTCTCGTTTCCCACACCTAGACTCAATTGTTCTTTTTGGACATTAATGATAGCATCTGCAGTGTTTAGGAAAGGACGTCCTAAAATGATAGGAACTTTTGTGTCCTCTTGCATTTCTAGAATAACGAAGTCGACGGGAAAGATAAGTGAGCCAACTTTTACAAGTATATCCTCGGCTATACCTATAGGAGTATCAAATGATTGGTTTGCTAATCGAATACCCATTCGGGTTGGTTTTAAGTCTCCTAAGTCAAGTTTTAAATATAACGAGTAAGGCATTAAGTTAACACTTGCACCTAGGTCGGCTAGTGCATCGTACACTACCGAATCACCCATCATACATGGTATGATAAAACTACCAGGTTCTCCTAATTTTGGAGGTACATTTTGTTTCTTTAAGATGGCCGAACATTCCTCATGGAGGAATGTGGCAGAAACGTCATGGTATTTACCCTTCGAGGATATGAGATCCTTTAAAAACTTCCCGTAATTGGGCATATCCCTAAGAACCTCCGCGAGTGGCATGTTAATGCTAATTTGCTTAATCATGTCCGCAAATTTCTCATACCGCCTTGCGAGTCTGTCTTTCTTTAATGCTTTTGGGTATGGAATGGGTTCCTTATGCACCTTTACTGTTGGTTCTTCACTTTTCTTTGGTATGACCTCAGGTGGATCATCTTTCTCTTGTTCCTTGTCAACTTGCTCATTTTCATCAACCGGTATTTGTAAAACAGAAGGACATAAAGGAACTTCCGGGGACTTAAGAGTCTCCGGTTTAGTAGTTAAACCACTTCTAGTAGTTATAGCATTTACATGCTCGTTCCTTGTTTGGGGGTTGTTGGGATTCACTTGAGTATTTGAGGGGAGAGTACCTGGTGGTCTCTCTGATAGTAACTGTGATATCCTTCCAACATCCCTTTCTAAGTTTTGTATTGTGGCTTGTTGATTTCGGATTTGCTGAGTTTGGAGCTCTGCATTTTGCTCGTGCTTAACCATAAAATCTCTTAAGAGATCTTCTAAACCAGATTTCCTCTCAGGTTGAGGTTGCATAATTGCTAATGGTTGTGGTTGATTGTGTTGGAAATTATTTTGATAATTTCGTTGAGGTTGATTTCGGTTATTATAACCTGGTGGCGGATTTCTTTGATTTTGATTTGGGAAATTCCGGTTATTTTGGTAACCTGGATTTCCTCCTTGATAGTTATTATTATTTTGATAGTTATTATTATTTGATCCTGAAGGTCCTCCTACTTGATAGCTGTTTATAGGAGGATGTTTTGGTTGTTTGCTTCTATAGCTGGAAAATCACTGAAGTTCATTTCACATTTTCGTAAGTAACCTAAGAAATTTGCTTGCTCTTCCATTGTACTTTGATCACAATCTCTAGTAAGATGGGGACCTTGGCATAGTTCACATCCTACTTTGATAGCATGCATTTCCTTGGTTACTTTCTCGATTTGCCTTGCTTGATTTGCTATTTGAACTTTTAAAGAAGCAATTTCATCATTGCTTTCATCAGGAGAATGTTTGATGTGTTCTAAGGTCAAAGCTGAACATCAGAAACCATCAGGTCTACTACAACAACCTGAAATCCCAGAATGGAAATGGGAAAACATTACCATGGATTTCATTACTAAATTGCCAAGGACTGCAAGTGGTTATGATACTATTTGGATAATAGTTGATCGTCTCACCAAGTCAGCACACTTCCTGCCAATAAGAGAAGATGACAAGATGGAGAAGTTAGCACGACTGTATTTGAAGTAAGTCGTCTCCAGACATGGAATACCAATCTCTATTATCTCTGATAGGGATGGCAGATTTATTTCAAGATTCTGGCAGACATTACAGCAAGCATTGGGAACTCGTCTAGACATGAGTACTGCCTATCATCCACAAAATGATGGGCAGAGCGAAAGGACGATACAAACGCTTGAAGACATGCTACGAGCTTGTGTTATTGATTTCGGAAACAGTTGGGATCGACATCTACCATTAGCAGAATTTTCCTACAACAACAGCTACCATTCAAGCATTGAGATGGCGCCGTTTGAAGCACTTTATGGTAGAAAGTGTAGGTCTCCGATTTGTTGGAGTGAAGTGGGGGATAGACAGATTACGGGTCCGGAGATAATACAAGAAACTACCGAGAAAATCATCCAAATTCAACAAAGATTGAAAACCGCCCAGAGTCGACAAAAGAGCTACGCGGACAGTAAAAGAAAAGATATAGAGTTTGAAATTGGAGAAATGGTCATGCTTAAGGTTTCACCTTGGAAAGGCGTTGTTCGATTTGGTAAATGGGGGAAACTAAATCCTAGGTACATTGGACCATTCAAGATTATAGATCGTGTCGGACCAGTAGCTTACCAACTGGAGCTACCTCAACAACTCGCGGCTGTACATAACACTTTTCATGTCTCAAATTTGAAGAAATGTTTTGCTAAAGAAGATCTCACTATTCCGTTGGACAAAATCCAAATCAATGAAAAACTTCAATTCATTGAAGAACCCGTCGAAATAATGGATCGTGAGGTTAAGAGACTTAAACAAAACAAGATACCGATTGTTAAGGTTCGATGGGATGCTCGTAGAGGACCCGAGTTCACCTAGGAGTGTGAAGATCAGATGAAGAAGAAATACCCGCATTTATTTCCAGAAGATACGTCAACACCTCCAACTGCTTAAAATTTCGGGACGAATTTATTTAACGGGTAGGTACTGTAGTGACCCGAACTTTTCCATGTTTATATATATATATTAAATGAAATTGTTATTTACATGATTAAGTGTTTCCAACATGTTAAGAAATCAAACTTGTTAAGACTTGATTAATTGAAATAGGTTTCATATAGACAATTGACCACCCAAGTTGACCGGTGATTCACGAACGTTAAAACTTGTAAAAACTATACGATGACATATATATGGTTATATATATAGTTAACATGATTTTATTATAAGTATGTATCTCATTAGGTATTTTAACAATGAGTTATATACATAAAAATGAGACTATTAATTTAAGAAACTCGAAAACGATATATATAACGATTATTGTTATAACAACGTCTTACTAGGTACATATGAATCATATTAAGATATTGATACACTTGGTTAATTATGTTAAATGATAAGTAAATATATTATTAAGTGTATTAACAATGAAATACATATGTAAAAATAAGACTACTAACTTAATGATTTCGAAACGAGACATATATGTAACGATTATCATTGTAACGACATTTAACTGTATATATATCATACTAAGATATATTATATATCATAATATCATGATAATATAACAATTTAACATCTCATTTGTTATAATAAACAATGGGTTAATGATGAGGGTGAAACGTAACCTTTATTTTGAACGGATTTGAGTTGTTTTGTTACACGAATTGATTTATTGTATATGTGATAATTTATTGAATTCAGGTTGATTTCACACATATATAGGCAACTAGTCCTATCCGTGTAGTTTAGTTTGTCGGTAAATCCGATTCGTTCCACAGGGAGATGGAGTGTTTAATGGTTTTTAATAGTCTTTGATGTCAAACTTAATTAAAGGGGGTTTTGGATTAGGAATTTATAAAATAACAGTAAAAGAAAATAACTTAAACTAATTTACTAAATAAAATTACAAGATTACAATAATTAACTTAAAAAGGAACTAAATGAAATTATACTAATTATGATGCATTAATTATATTACTAAATGGTAATTAGTAAAATAGTAACTTTTAATAAAACTATATGTTTAGAATTTTGTTTTGAGCAATTATAATATAAACTTATTTAAATTAACTAAATGACATGTTTAAAAAGATTAATACAAATTAAAAGGAATTAAAATAATTAACTAATTGTAAACTAATTTCTAATTATAAAGTATTATAATTAACACTAATTATTAGGATTTAACATGTATTAAAGTATTTTATAAGAACTAAAATAAATTATATAGTAATAACCTAAATATAATAGTAAAAAGGCTAAAACCCTAATTTTAAACTAATTAAATAATTAAAACCCTAATTTTAACCCTACTGGTACTGTAGCCGGG
The DNA here is from genome assembly GCF_046630445.1 of Rutidosis leptorrhynchoides. Taxonomy (NCBI): domain Eukaryota; kingdom Viridiplantae; phylum Streptophyta; class Magnoliopsida; order Asterales; family Asteraceae; genus Rutidosis; species Rutidosis leptorrhynchoides. The sequence continues at coordinate 95,234,870 of NC_092334.1, read as the reverse complement.
TTTAAGGCTTACGCGTTTCGCGTATACATACGCGATTCGCGTATGTGTAATACGATGTGACAAAACTAACTGATACAGATTCGAGTATTTTTATGTATTTTTTTTATATTTTATACTAATAATTCGTAAATAATGATAATAATAAGTTTACAAGAAATAATAATGGGATAAATGGGAGTGTTTACTTAAATGTGTCACCCCTAGGTCCATGGATTGTTTTGAGTTTTAAGCCCTATTAAAATGTTTTAGTAATAAACTTTATATTTTTCTTTCGAATAAATATAAGGTTACGACTAACTAAATAAAATCTAATTTTCATCGGATTCTTTTTTTTTACATAGCTACTATTCCCTAAGTATTTAAATTGAGACCTAGCCTAGTTTTGACTTTCGCCAATACCCAAATCATAACGGTTTCCCTTTTTATAATTTCACTATCATATAATTATTGATATTACCCAAACCACCGAAGTTTATTTCTAAATTGGTGTTAATAACTTATCCATAAATTCGTCTAGATCATTTTAATATTGAAGCTTAATTTATGTAAATAAAAACAACTTTCGTTATTTAAATTTAATAAATTAAGTGGCAAGTGTTAAATACCTAATTACACAATAATGGTTCTTTTAACTAGGCTCAATATTAAAAATACTAAAGTTACATTTTAACTTTTACAAATGATAACAATCCATTTCACTAGGGGCTCTACATCTAAGCAAACACTAAGGTAATTTAGCTATTCATTACACTAAGGTAAACATAAAAATATATATATGCAAACATAATAACAACGATAATTTTAACAGAGTAAACTTACTAAAAATTCTTCACTTTCATTAACTTCAAATGGTAGAAAATTACAATAATAACACCCTTTTCACGCGTACAATAACACCCTTAATCACGAACAGTACACCTTTACTATTTGAAACTAATCCTAATATTTGAACTTTGAAACTGAAATGAAAATAATACAGATAATAATAATGACAATAGTATGTGTATAGTAATAATATGTTGTATGTGTTGTTGTACTCTCCCCCTGTACACTGACTGCTACTCCGTATTTAACATTGAGGATTAGTGATATAGTTGGTCAAAAAGCCATCCCATTTGCTGTAGCACTAGGAAAAAGAATAGTTTTTAATCTCAAAAGCAGCCGCCCCATTTCTGATCCATGATTAAACTCGGCCTAAAATTACGCGTTTCGTGTAGAGGCTACACGATTCGTGTAAGAACAAATTACTACGCGTTTCGTGTAAACTCACACGATTCGCGTAGGAGTAAATGGCAGTTTTCATATTTTTATTTTCTCGTTTGTTCTTTGTTGACCTCGTATCGACGTGTACTGACTTGGCACTTTCCATTTGAACTCTTTTCTTTATCTATCTTGTACTTTCATTCGGATAAATTTTTCTTGATATAAATTTGGTTAAAACTATCGTTTTATCGTCGTTTCTTCAAATAGCAAGCTCTTGTCTACTTTTGTCGTTTTTCTTGAATATTATACGTTGAATGTCTTTTTAAATGATAAAAGCTGATGAAATATAACTGATATTGCGTCGAATAATATGTATGTTTAGAGCAATATCAGTTAACAACATTCAACAAGATCGTTAACCTAAAGGTTTCAAAACAACATTTACATGTAACGACTAACGATGACTTAACGACTCAGTTAAAATGTATATACATGTAGTGTTTTAATATGTATTCATACACTTTTGAAAGACTTCAAGACACTTATCAAAATACTTCTACTTAACAAAAATGCTTACAATTACATCCTCGTTCAGTTTCATCAACAATTCTACTCGTATGCACCCGTATTCGTACTCGTACAATACACAGCTTTTAGATGTATGTACTATTGGTATATACACTCCAATGATTAGATATTAGCAGCCCATGTGAGTCACCTAACACATGTGGGAACCATCATTTGGTAACTAGCATGAAATATCTCATAAAATTACAAAAATATTAGTAATCATTCACGACTTATTTACATGTAAACAAAATTACACATCCTTTATATCTAATCCATATACCAACGACCAAAAACACCTACAAACACTTTCATTCTTCAATTTTCTTCATCTAATTGATCTCTCTCAAGTTCTATCTTCAAGTTCTAAGTGTTCTTCATAAATTCTATAAGTTCTAGTTTCATAAAATCAAGAATACTTCCAAGTTTGCTAGCTTACTTCCAAGTTCTCTAAATCCATTCCAAGTAATCATCCAAGATCAAGAAACCGTTGTTACTTACAGTAGGTTATCTTTCTAATACAAGGTAATAATCATATTCAAACTTTAATTCAATTTCTATAACTATAACAATCTTATTTCGAGTGGAAATCTTACTTGAAATTGTTTTCGTGTCATGATTCTGCTTCAAGAACTTTCAAGCCATCCAAGGATCCTTTGAAGCTAGATCTATTTTTCTCATTTCCATTAGGTTTATCCAAGGAACTTTAGGTAGTAATGATGTTCATAACATCATTCGATTCATACATATAAAGCTATCTTATTCGAAGGTTTAAACTTGTAATCACTAGAACATAGTTTAGTTAATTCTAAACTTGTTCGCAAATAAAAGTTAATCCTTCTAACTTGACTTTTAAAATCAACTAAACACATGTTCTATATCTATATGATATGCTAACTTAATGATTTAAAACCTGGAAACACGAAAAACACCGTAAAATCGGATTTACGCCGTCGTAGTAACACCACGGGCTGTTTTGGGTTAGTTAGTTAAAAACTATGATAAACTTTGATTTAAAAGTTGTTATTCTGGGAAAATAATTTTTATTATGAACATGAAACTATATCTAAAAATTATGGTTAAACTCAAAGTGGAAGTATGTTTTCTAAAATGGTCATCTAGACGTCGTTCTTTCGACTGAAATGACTACCTTTACAAAAATGACTTGTAACTTATTTTTCCGACTATAAACCTATACTTTTTCTGTTTAGATTCATAAAATATAGTTCAATATGAAACCATAGCAATTTGATTCACTCAAAACGGATTTAAAATGAAGAAGTTATGGGTAAAACAAGATTGGATAATTTTTCTCATTTTAGCTACGTGAAAATTGGTAACAAATCTATTCCAACCATAACTTAATCAACTTGTATTGTATATTATGTAATCTTGAGATACCATAGACACGTATACAATGTTTCGACCTATCATGTCGACACATCTATATATATCTCGGAACAACCATAGACACTCTATATGTTAATGTTGGAGTTAGCTATACAGGGTTGAGGTTGATTCCAAAATATATATAGTTTGAGTTGTGATCAATACTGAGATACATATACACTGGGTCGTGGATTGATTCAAGATAATATTTATCGATTTATTTCTGTACATCTAACTGTGGACAAGTAGTTGTAGGTTACTAACGAGGACAGCTGACTTAATAAACTTAAAACATCAAAATATATTAAAAGTATTGTAAATATATTTTGAACATACTTTGATATATATGTATATATTGTTATAGGTTCGTGAATCAACCAGTGGCCAAGTCTTACTTTCCGACAAAGTAAAAATCTGTGAAAGTGAGTTATAGTCCCACTTTTAAAATCTAATATTTTTGGGATGAGAATACATGCAGGTTTTATAAATGATTTACAAAATAGACACAAGTACGTGAAACTACATTCTATGGTTGAATTATCGAAATCGAATATGCCCCTTTTTATTAAGTCTGGTAATCTAAGAATTAAGGAACAGACACCCTAATTGACGCGAATCCTAAAGATAGATCTATTGGGCCTAACAAACCCCATCCAAAATACCGGATGCTTTAGTACTTCAAAATTTATATCATATCCGAAGGGTGTCCCGGAATGATGGGGATATTCTTATATATGCATCTTGTTAATGTCGGTTACCAGGTGTTCACCATATGAATGATTTTTATCTCTATGTATGGGATGTATATTGAAATATGAAATCTTGTGGTCTATTGTTACGATTTGATATATATAGGTTAAACCTATAACTCACCAACATTTTTGTTGACGTTTAAAGCATGTTTATTCTCAGGTGAATATTAAGAGCTTCCGCTGTTGCATACTAAAATAAGGACAAGATTTGGAGTCCATGTTTGTATGATATTATGTAAAAACTGCATTCAAGAAACATATGTCGATGTTATATATTTCTATTGTAAACCATTATGTAATGGTTGTGTGTAAACAGTATATTTTAGATTATCATTATTTGATAATCTACGTAATGCTTTTGAAACCTTTATTGATAAAATAAAGGTTATGGTTGTTTTAAAAATGAATGCAGTCTTTGAAAAACGTCTCATATAGAGGTCAAAACCTCGCAACGAAATCAATTAATATAGAACGTTTATAATCAATATGAACGGGACATTTCAACAACAACGTCAATAACAACAAACAACAGAAACAACCATGCTTCAGGTGTGCAGATTACCATCCGAATGTGTTTTGCACAACAGTTTGCACCAAGTGTAAGAGAAGTGGTCATGGCGCGGCAAAATGTGAGATTTACGCACCAAAGAACAACAAAAATAAAGAAACAAATAAGGTCGGAACAAATAATGCCGACATAATTTGTTATAAATGTGGAAAATTGGGCCACATTATTAGAAATTGCCCGAATCAGGGGAATACTAATGGGCAGGGCCGTGGAAGAGTTTTCAATATTAATGTGGCAGATGAAATGTCCCGTTCTTATTGATTAAAAACGTTCCATATTAATTGATTTCGTTGCGAGGTTTTGACCTCTATATGAGACGTTTTTCAAAGACTGCATTCATTTTTAAAACAAACCATAACCTTTATTTCATAGATAAAGGTTTTAAAAAGCTTTACGTAGATTATCAAATAATGATAATCTAAAATATCCTGTTTACACACGACCATTACATAATGGTTTACAATACAAATATGTTACAACAAAATAAGTTTCTTGAATGCAGTTTTTACACAATATCATACAAGCATGGACTCCAAATCTCGTCCTTATTTAAGTATGCGACAGCGGAAGCTCTTAATAATCACCTGAGAATAAACATGCTTAAAACGTCAACAAAAATGTTGGTGAGTTATAGGTTTAACCTATATATATCAAATCATAATAATAGACCACAAGATTTCATATTTCAATACACATCCCATACATAGAGATAAAAAATCATTCATATGGTGAACACCTGGTAACCGACATTAACAAGATGCATATATAAGAATATCCCCATCATTCCGAGACACCCTTCGGATATGATATAAATTTCGAAGTACTAAAGCATCCGGTACTTTGGATGGGGTTTGTTAGGCCCAATAGATCTATCTTTAGGATTCGCGTCAATTAGGGTGTCTGTTCCCTAATTCTTAGATTACCAGACTTAATAAAAAGGGGCATATTCGATTTCGATAATTCAACCATAGAATGTAGTTTCACGTACTTGTGTCTATTTTGTAAATCATTTATAAAACCTGCATGTATTCTCATCCCAAAAATATTAGATTTTAAAAGTGGGACTATAACTCACTTTCACAGATTTTTACTTCGTCGGGAAGTAAGACTTGGCCACTGGTTGATTCACGAACCTATAACAATATATACATATATATCAAAGTATGTTTAAAATATATTTACAACACTTTTAATATATTTTGATGTTTTATGTTTATTAAGTCAGCTGTCCTCGTTAGTAACCTACAACTAGTTGTCCACAGTTAGATGTACAGAAATAAATAGATAAATATTATCTTGAATCAATCCACGACCCAGTGTATACGTATCTCAGTATTGATCACAACTCAAACTATATATATTTTGGAATCAACCTCAACCCTGTATAGCTAACTCCAACATTCACATATAGAGTGTCTATGGTTGTTCCGAAATATATATAGATGTGTCGACATGATAGGTCGAAACATTGTATATGTGTCTATGGTATCTCAAGATTACATAATATACAATACAAGTTGATTAAGTTATGGTTGGAATAGATTTGTTACCAATTTTCACGTAGCTAAAATGAGAAAAATTATCCAATCTTGTTTTACCCATAACTTCTTCATTTTAAATCCGTTTTGAGTGAATCAAATTGCTATGGTTTCATATTGAACCCTATTTTATGAATCTAAACAGAAAAAGTATAGGTTTATAGTCGGAAAAATAAGTTACAAGTCGTTTTTGTAAAGGTAGTCATTTCAGTCGAAAGAACGACGTCTAGATGACCATTTTAGAAAACATACTTCCACTTTGAGTTTAACCATAATTTTTGGATATAGTTTCATGTTCATAATAAAAATCATTTTCTCAGAATAACAACTTTTAAATCAAAGTTTATCATAGTTTTTAATTAACTAACCCAAAACAGCCCGCGGTGTTACTACGACGGCGTAAATCCGGTTTTACGGTGTTTTTCGTGTTTCCAGGTTTTAAATCATTAAGTTAGCATATCATATAGATATAGAACATGTGTTTAGTTTATTTTAAAAGTCAAGTTAGAAGGATTAACTTTTGTTTGCGAACAAGTTTAGAATTAACTAAACTATGTTCTAGTGATTACAAGTTTAAACCTTCGAATAAGATAGCTTTATACGTATGAATCGAATGATGTTATGAACATCATTACTACCTTAAGTTCCTTGGATAAACCTACTGGAAAATAGAAAAATGGATCTAGCTTCATTGGATCCTTGGATGGCTCGAAGTTCTTGAAGCAGAATCATGACACGAAAACAAGTTCAAGTAAGATCATCACTTAAAATAAGATTGTTATAGTTATAGAAATTGAACCAAAGTTTGAATATGATTATTACCTTGTATTAGAATGATAACCTACTGTAAGAAACAAAGATTTCTTGAGGTTGGATGATCACCTTACAAGATTGGAAGTGAGCTAGCAAACTTGAAAGTATTCTTGATTTTATGAAACTAGAACTTTTGGAATTTATGAAGAACACTTAGAACTTGAGAGAGATCAATTAGATGAAGAAAATTGAAGAATGAAAGTGTTTGTAGGTGTTTTTGGTCGTTGGTGTATGGATTAGATATAAAGGATATGTTATTTTGTTTTCATGTAAATAAGTCATGAATGATTACTCATATTTTTGTAATTTTATGAGATATTTCATGCTAGTTGCCAAATGATGGTTCCCACATGTGTTAGGTGACTCACATGGGCTGCTAAGAGCTGATCATTGGAGTGTATATACCAATAGTACATACATCTAAAGGCTGTGTATTGTACGAGTACGAATACGGGTGCATACGAGTAGAATTGTTGATGAAACTGAACGAGGATGTAATTGTAAGCATTTTTGTTAAGTAGAAGTATTTTGATAAGTGTATTGAAGTCTTTCAAAAGTGTATAAATACATATTAAAACACTACATGTATATACATTTTAACTGAGTCGTTAAGTCATCGTTAGTCGTTACATGTAAGTGTTGTTTTGAAACCTTTAGGTTAACGATCTTGTTAAATGTTGTTAACCCAATGTTTATAATATCAAATGAGATTTTAAATTATTATATTATCATGATATTATCATGTATGAATATCTCTTAATATGATATATATACATTAAATGTCTTTACAACGATAATCGTTACATATATGTCTCGTTTAAAAATCATTAAGTTAGTAGTCTTGTTTTTACATATGTAGTTCATTGTTAATATACTTAATGATATGTTTACTTATCATAGTATCATGTTAACTATATATATATATATATATCCATATATATGTCATCATATATTTTTTACAAGTTTTAACGTTCGTGAATCACCGGTCAACTTGGGTGGTCAATTGTCTATATGAAACATATTTCAATTAATCAAGTCTTAACAAGTTTGATTGCTTAACATGTTGGAAACATTTAATCATGTAAATATCAATCTCAATTAATATATATAAACATGGAAAAGTTCGGGTCACTACAGTACCTACCCGTTAAATAAATTTCGTCCCGAAATTTTAAGCTGTTGAAGGTGTTGACTAATCTTCTGGAAATAGATGCGGGTATTTCTTCTTCATCTGATCTTCACGCTCCCAGGTGAACTCGGGTCCTCTACGAGCATTCCATCGAACCTTAACAATTGGTATCTTGTTTTGCTTAAGTCTTTTAACCTCACGATCCATTATTTCGACGGGTTCTTCGATGAATTGGAGTTTTTCGTTGATTTGGATTTCATCTAACAGAATAGTGAGATCTTCTTTAGCAAAACATTTCTTCAAATTCGAGACGTGGAAAGTGTTATGTACAGCCGCGAGTTGTTGAGGTAACTCAAGTCGGTAAGCTACTGGTCCGACACGATCAATAATCTTGAATGGTCCAATATACCTTGGATTTAATTTCCCTCGTTTACCAAATCGAACAACGCCTTTCCAAGGTGCAACTTTAAGCATGACCATCTCTCCAATTTCAAATTCTATATCTTTTCTTTTAATGTCAGCGTAGCTCTTTTGTCGACTTTGGGCGGTTTTCAACCGTTGTTGAATTTGGATGATCTTCTCGGTAGTTTCTTGTATAATCTCCGGACCCGTAATCTGTCTATCCCCCACTTCACTCCAACAAATCGGAGACCTGCACTTTCTACCATAAAGTGCTTCAAACGGCGCCATCTCAATGCTTGAATGGTAGCTGTTGTTGTAGGAAAATTCTGCTAACGGTAGATGTCGATCCCAACTGTTTCCAAAATCAATAACACATGCTCGTAGCATGTCTTCAAGCGTTTGTATCGTCCTTTCGCTCTGCCCATCAGTTTGTGGATGATAGGCAGTACTCATGTCTGGACGAGTTCCTAATGCTTGCTGTAATGTCTGCCAGAATCTTGAAATAAATCTACCATCCCTATCAGAGATAATAGAGATTGGTATTCCATGTCTGGAGACGACTTCCTTCAAATACAGTCGTGCTAACTTCTCCATCTTGTCATCTTCTCTTATTGGCAGGAAGTGTGCTAATTTGGTGAGACGATCAACTATTACCCAAATAGTATCAAAACCACTTGCAGTCCTTGGCAATTTAGTGATGAAATCCATGGTAATGTTTTCCCATTTCCATTCTGGGATTTCGGGTTGTTGAAGTAGACCTGATGGTTTCTAATGCTCAGCTTTGACCTTAGAACACGTCAAACATTCTCCTACGTATTTAGCAACATCGGCTTTCATACCCGGCCACCAAAAATGTTTCTTGAGATCCTTGTACATCTTCCCCGTTCCAGGATGTATTGAGTATCTGGTTTTATGAGCTTCTCTAAGTACCATTTCTCTCATATCTCCAAATTTTGGTACCCAAATCCTTTCAGCCCTATACCGGGTTCCGTCTTCCCGAATATTAAGATGCTTCTCCGATCCTTTGGGTATTTCATCCTTTAAATTTCCCTCTTTTAAAACTCCTTGTTGCGCCTCCTTTATTTGAGTAGTAAGGTTATTATGAATCATTATATTCATAGAGTTTACTCGAATGGGTTCTCTGTCCTTCCTGCTCAAGGCATCGGCTACCACATTTGCCTTCCCCGGGTGGTAACGAATCTCAAAGTCGTAATCATTCAACAATTCAATCCACCTACGCTGCCTCATATTCAGTTGTTTCTGATTAAATATGTGTTGAAGACTTTTGTGGTCGGTATATATAATACTTTTGACCCCATATAAGTAGTGCCTCCAAGTCTTTAATGCAAAAACAACCGCGCCTAATTCCAAATCATGCGTCGTATAATTTTGCTCGTGAATCTTCAATTGTCTAGACGCATAAGCAATCACCTTCGTTCGTTGCATTAATACACAACCGAGACCTTGCTTTGATGCGTCACAATAAATCACAAAATCATCATTCCCTTTAGGCAATGACAATATAGGTGCCGTAGTTAGCTTTTTCTTCAATAACTGAAACGCTTTCTCTTGTTCATCCTTCCATTCAAATTTCTTCCCTTTATGCGTTAATGCAGTCAAGGGTTTTGCTATTCTGGAAAAGTCTTGGATGAACCTTCTGTAGTAACCAGCTAATCCTAAAAACTGGCGTATGTGTTTCGGAGTTTTCGGGGTTTCCCACTTTTCAACAGTTTCTATCTTTGCCGGATCCACCTTAATACCTTCTTTGTTCACTATGTGACCGAGGAATTGAACTTCTTCCAACCAAAATGCACACTTTGAAAACTTAGCGTACAATTCTTCCTTCCTCAATACTTCTAACACCTTTCTCAAATGTTCACCATGTTCTTGTTCATTCTTTGAGTAAATAAGTATGTCATCAATGAAAACAATGACAAACTTGTCAAGGTATGGTCCACACACTCGGTTCATAAGGTCCATGAACACAGCTGGTGCATTAGTTAAACCAAACGGCATGACCATAAACTCGTAATGACCGTAACGTGTTCTGAAAGCAGTCTTTGGAATATCATCTTCTTTCACCCGCATTTGATGATACCCGGAACGTAAGTCAATCTTTGAATAAACAGACGAGCCTTGTAGTTGATCAAATAAGTCGTCGATTCTCGGTAGTGGGTAGCGGTTCTTGATGGTAAGTTTGTTCAACTCTCGGTAGTCGATACACAACCTGAATGTACCATCTTTCTTCTTGACAAACAAAACAGGAGCTCCCCACGGTGATGTGCTTGGTCGAATGAAACCACGCTCTAAAAGTTCTTGTAATTGGCTTTGCAGTTCTTTCATCTCGCTGGGTGCGAGTCTGTAAGGAGCACGAGCTATTGGTACAGCTCCTGGTACAAGATCTATTTGAAATTCTACGGATCGATGTGGGGGTAATCCCGGTAATTCTTTCGGAAATACATCAGGAAATTCTTTTGCAACGGGAACATCATTGATGCTCTTTTCTTCAGTTTGTACTTTCTCGACATGTGCTAGAACAGCATAGCAACCTTTTCTTATTAGTTTTTGTGCCTTTAAATTACTAATAAGATGTAGCTTCGTGTTGCCCTTTTCTCCGTACACCATTAAGGGTTTTCCTTTTTCTCGTATAATGCGAATTGCATTTTTGTAACAAACGATTTCCGCTTTCACTTCTTTCAACCAGTCCATACCGATTATCACATCAAAACTCCCTAACTCTACTGGTATCAAATCAATCTTAAATGTTTCGCTAACCAGTTTAATTTCTCGATTCCGACATATATTATCTGCTGAAATTAATTTACCATTTGCTAATTCTAGTAAAAATTTACTATCCAAAGGCGTCAATGGACAACTTAATTTAGCACAAAAATCTCTACTCATATAGCTTCTATCCGCACCCGAATCAAATAAAACGTAAGCAGATTTATTGTCAATAAGAAACGTACCCGTAACAAGCTCCGGGTCTTCCTGTGCCTCTGCCGCATTAATATTGAAAACTCTTCCGCGGCCTTGTCCATTCGTGTTCTCCTGGTTCGGGAAATTTCTAATAATGTGGCCCGGTTTTCCACATTTATAACAAACTACATTGGCATAACTTGCTCCGACACTACTTGCTCCACCATTACTCGTTCCGACACCATTTGTTCCTTTCGTTCTGTTAACCCCTGGTCCGTAGACCTCACACTTCGCCGCGCTATGACCATTTCTTTTACACTTGTTGCAAAATTTGGTGCAGAACCCCGAGTGATACTTTTCACACCTTTGGCATAGCTGCTTCTGATTATTGTTGTTGTTGCGGTTGTTATTGTTATTGGGATGATTGTTGTAGTTGTTGTTGTTGTTGTTATTGTTGTTGTTGTTGTTGGGCCATTTGTTGTAGTTGCGATTGATGTTGCGATTGTTGGGATAGTTGTTGCGATTATTGTTGTAATTGCTGTTGTTGTATTGGCGATTCTTATCACCATTTTCCTCCCACTTTCTTTTGACTTGCTTCACATTGGCCTCTTCAGCCGTCTGTTCTTTAATTCTTTCCTCAATCTGGTTCACTAGTTTGTGAGCCATTCTACATGCCTGTTGTATGGAGGCGGGCTCGTGAGAACTTATATCTTCTTGGATTCTTTCCGGTACTCCTTTCACAAACGCGTCGATCTTCTCTTCCTCATCTTCGAACGCTCCCGGACACAATAGGCACAATTCTGTGAATCGTCTTTCATACGTGGTAATATCAAATCCTTGGGTTCGTAACCCTCTAAGTTCTGTCTTGAGCTTATTGACCTCGGTTCTGGGACGGTACTTCTCGTTCATCAAGTGCTTGAATGCTGACCACGGTAGTGCGTACGCATCGTCTTGTCCCACTTGCTCTAGATAGGTATTCCACCATGTTAACGCAGAACCTGTGAAGGTATGCGTAGCGTACTTCACTTTATCCTCTTCAGTACACTTACTTATGGCAAACACCGATTCGACCTTCTCGGTCCACCGTTTCAATCCGATCGGTCCTTCGGTTCCATCAAATTCCAAAGGTTTGCAGGCAGTAAATTCTTTGTAGGTGCATCCTACACGATTTCCTGTACTGCTAGATCCAAGGTTATTGTTGGTATGTAGCGCAGCCTGTACTGCGGCTATGTTTGAAGCTAGAAAAGTACGGAATTCCTCTTCATTCATATTCACGGTGTGTCGAGTAGTCGGTGCCATTTCCTTCAAAATAGTCAAATGGAATAAGTTAATCATACAGAATATTAAGAGTAGTTAATAGTATTTCGTAGCATAATATGAACTCATTTATAAAAGCTTTTTCTTCATATTAGCGTTTTATAAGTTTAAATTCGGGTAGTACCTACCCGTTAAGTTCATACTTAGTAGCTAATATACAATTCAACTACTACAATTCTATATGAAAAACTGATTATAATAATATTTCGCGTTCAAACTTTTACACAATATTTTACAAACTTACAATACCGCTTATTTTACATATAGCATGAAATATAGCACACAATAAATTTGATACAAGATGGTTGTGAAGATAATTCTAGCTAGTACACAAGTCGTTCAGCAAAGGCAATAAAGACACGTAATTCATACGTCCAGAAACAAGTCATGCATTCTGGTTTTACTAGGATTACTTCCCATCCTTGGTCTTGTGGAACATAACCGTTATGGCCGTTGATAAGACAGCGTGTTGTAACGTCGTCAAAGGGACGAGGGTTACGTAATGACCAACAGTCTCGTAATAACCTAAAAACCTCATTTCTTACCCCAATTACCGACTCCGTCACTTGTGGGAACATTTTGTTTAATAGTTGTAGCCCGATGTTCTTGTTCTCACTTTGGTGAGAAGCGAACATTACTAACCCGTAAGCATAACATGCTTCTTTATGTTGCATGTTAGCCGCTTTTTCTAAATCACGAAGTCCTATATTCGGATATACTGAGTCAAAATAATTTCTTAACCCGTTGCGTAAAATAGCATTTGGGTTCCCCGCAATATATGCGTCAAAGTAAACACATCGTAACTTATGGATTTCCCAATGTGATATTCCCCATCTTCCGAACGAAAGCCTTTTATAAACCAAGGCATTCTTGGAACGTTCTTCGAATGTCTTACAAACTGATCTCGCCTTAAATAGTTGTGCCGAGGAATTCTGACCGACTCTAGACAAGATTTCATCAATCATGTCTCCGGGTAGGTCTCTTAAAATATTGGGTTGTCTATCCATTTTGTGTTTTTATACTGTAAAATAGACAAGAGTTAGATTCATAAAAAAAATACTTATTAATACAAGCAATTTTTACATACATCATAAAGCATAAGCACACTATATTACATATATTACACCACACGAATATAACTATCTTATTCCGACTCGCTCGTTTCTTCTTGTTCGGTTTTGGTTCGTTTTGCCAAGTTTCTAGGGATATATGATGTTCCCCTAATACGAGCCGTCGTTATCCACATTGGTTTAGAAAAACCTGGTGGTTTAGAGGTTCCCGGGTCATTGTTACAACTTAAGGACTTCGGGGGTTGACGATACATATAAAGTTCATCGGGGTTGGAATTAGATTTCTCTATTTTTATGCCCTTTCCCTTATTATTTTCTTTTGCCTTTTTAAATTCAGTTGGGGTAATTTCTATAACATCATCGGAATTCTCGTCGGAATCCGATTCATCGGAGAATTGGTAATCCTCCCAATATTTTGCTTCCTTGGCGGAAACACCATTGACCATAATTAACCTTGGTCGGTTGGTTGAGGATTCTCTTTTACTTAACCGTTTTATTATTTCCCCCACCGGTTCTATTTCTTCTTCCGGTTCCGATTCTTCTTCCGGTTCCGATTCTTCTTCCGGTTCCGACTCTTCTTCCGGTTCCTCTTCGGGAACTTGTGAATCAGTCCACGAATCATTCCAATTTACATTTGACTCTTCATTATTATTAGGTGAGTCAATGAGACTTGTTCTAGAGGTAGACATCTATCACATAATATCAAACATGATAAGAGATTAATATATCACATAATATTCATATGTTAAAAATATATAGTTTCCAACAAAAATGTTAAGCAATCATTTTTAAAGAAAACACGGTCGAAGTCCAGACTCACTAATGCATCCTAACAAACTCGATAAGACACACTAATGCAAATTTTCTGGTTCTCTAAGACCAACGCTCGGATACCAACTGAAATGTCTCGTTCTTATTGATTAAAAACGTTCCATATTAATTGATTTCGTTGCGAGGTTTTGACCTCTATATGAGACGTTTTTCAAAGACTGCATTCATTTTTAAAACAAACCATAACCTTTATTTCATAGATAAAGGTTTTAAAAAGCTTTACGTAGATTATCAAATAATGATAATCTAAAATATCCTGTTTACACACGACCATTACATAATGGTTTACAATACAAATATGTTACAACAAAATAAGTTTCTTGAATGCAGTTTTTACACAATATCATACAAGCATGGACTCCAAATCTCGTCCTTATTTAAGTATGTGACAGCGGAAGCTCTTAATAATCACCTAAGAATAAACATGCTTAAAACGTCAACAAAAATGTTGGTGAGTTATAGGTTTAACTTATATATATCAAATCATAATAATAGACCACAAGATTTCATATTTCAATACACATCCCATACATAGAGATAAAAAATCATTCATATGGTGAACACCTGGTAACCGACATTAACAAGATGCATATATAAGAATATCCCCATCATTCCGGGACACCCTTTGGATATGATATAAATTTCAAAGTACTAAAGCATCCGGTACTTTGGATGGGGTTTGTTAGGCCCAATAGATCTATCTTTAGGATTCGCGTCAATTAGGGTGTCTGTTCCCTAATTCTTAGATTACCAGACTTAATAAAAAGGGGCATATTCGATTTCGATAATTCAACCATAGAATGTAGTTTCACGTACTTGTGTCTATTTTGTAAATCATTTATAAAACCTGCATGTATTCTCATCCCAAAAATATTAGATTTTAAAAGTGGGACTATAACTCACTTTCACAGATTTTTACTTCGTCGGGAAGTAAGACTTGGCCACTGGTTGATTCACGAACCTATAACAATATATACATATATATCAAAGTATGTTTAAAATATATTTACAACACTTTTAATATATTTTGATGTTTTATGTTTATTAAGTCAGCTGTCCTCGTTAGTAACCTACAACTAGTTGTCCACAGTTAGATGTACAGAAATAAATAGATAAATATTATCTTGAATCAATCCACGACCCAGTGTACACGTATCTCAGTATTGATCACAACTCAAACTATATATATTTTGGAATCAACCTCAATCCTGTATAGCTAACTCCAACATTCACATATAGAGTGTCTATGGTTGTTCCGAAATATATATAGATGTGTCGACATGATAGGTCAAAACATTGTATACGTGTCTATGGTATCTCAAGATTACATAATATACAATACAAGTTGATTAAGTTATGGTTGGAATAGATTTGTTACCAATTTTCACGTAGCTAAAATGAGAAAAATTATCCAATCTTGTTTTACCCATAACTTCTTCATTTTAAATCCGTTTTGAGTGAATCAAATTGCTATGGTTTCATATTGAACCCTATTTTATGAATCTAAACAGAAAAAGTATAGGTTTATAGTCAGAAAAATAAGTTACAAGTCGTTTTTGTAAAGGTAGTCATTTCAGTCGAAAGAACGACGTCTAGATGACCATTTTAGAAAACATACTTCCACTTTGAGTTTAACCATAATTTTTGGATATAGTTTCATGTTCATAATAAAAATCATTTTCTCAGAATAACAACTTTTAAATCAAAGTTTATCATAGTTTTTAATTAACTAACCCAAAACAGCCCGCGGTGTTACTACGACGGCGTAAATCCGGTTTTACGGTGTTTTTCGTGTTTCCAGGTTTTAAATCATTAAGTTAGCATATCATATAGATATAGAACATGTGTTTAGTTTATTTTAAAAGTCAAGTTAGAAGGATTAACTTTTGTTTGCGAACAAGTTTAGAATTAACTAAACTATGTTCTAGTGATTACAAGTTTAAACCTTCGAATAAGATAGCTTTATATGTATGAATCGAATGATGTTATGAACATCATTACTACCTTAAGTTCCTTGGATAAACCTACTGGAAAAGAGAAAAATGGATCTAGCTTCAATGGATCCTTGGGTGGCTCGAAGTTCTTGAAGCAGAATCATGACACGAAAACAAGTTCAAGTAAGATCATCACTTAAAATAAGATTGTTATAGTTATAGAAATTGAACCAAAGTTTGAATATGATTATTACCTTGTATTAGAATGATAACCTACTGTAAGAAACAAAGATTTCTTGAGGTTGGATGATCACCTTACAAGATTGGAAGTGAGCTAGCAAACTTGAAAGTATTCTTGATTTTATGAAACTAGAACTTTTGGAATTTATGAAGAACACTTAGAACTTGAAGATAGAACTTGAGAGAGATCAATTAGATGAAGAAAATTGAAGAATGAAAGTGTTTGTAGGTGTTTTTGGTCGTTGGTGTATGGATTAGATATAAAGGATATGTTATTTTGTTTTCATGTAAATAAGTCATGAATGATTACTCATATTTTTGTAATTTTATGAGATATTTCATGCTAGTTGCCAAATGATGGTTCCTACATGTGTTAGGTGACTCACATGGGCTGCTAAGAGCTGATCATTGGAGTGTATATACCAATAGTACATACATCTAAAAGCTGTGTATTGTACGAGTACGAATACGGGTGCATACGAGTAGAATTGTTGATGAAACTGAACGAGGATGTAATTGTAAGCATTTTTGTTAAGTAGAAGTATTTTGATAAGTGTATTGAAGTCTTTCAAAAGTGTATAAATACATATTAAAACACTACATGTATATACATTTTAACTGAGTCGTTAAGTCATCGTTAGTCGTTACATGTAAGTGTTGTTTTGAAACCTTTAGGTTAACGATCTTGTTAAATGTTGTTAACCCAATGTTTATAATATCAAATGAGATTTTAAATTATTATATTATCATGATATTATCATGTATGAATATCTCTTAATATGATATATATACATTAAATGTCTTTACAACGATAATCGTTACATATATGTCTCGTTTAAAAATCATTAAGTTAGTAGTCTTGTTTTTACATATGTAGTTCATTGTTAATATACTTAATGATATGTTTACTTATCATAGTATCATGTTAACTATATATATATATATATCCATATATATGTCATCATATATTTTTTACAAGTTTTAACGTTCGTGAATCACCGGTCAACTTGGGTGGTCAATTGTCTATATGAAACATATTTCAATTAATCAAGTCTTAACAAGTTTGATTGCTTAACATGTTGGAAACATTTAATCATGTAAATATCAATCTCAATTAATATATATAAACATGAAAAAGTTCGGGTCACTACAGCAGAAGCACAGGAAGACCCGGAGCTTATTACGGGTACGTTTCTTATTGACGATAAATCTGCTTATGTTTTATTTGATTCGGGTGCGGATAGAAGCTATATGAGTAGAGAATTTTGTGCTAAATTAAATTGCCCATTGACGCCTTTGGATAGTAAATTTTTACTCGAATTAGCAAACGGTAAATTAATTTCAGCAGATAATATATGTCAGGATAGAGAAATTAAATTGGGGGATGAAACGTTTAAAATTGATTTAATACCAGTCGTGTTAGGGAGTTTTGATGTAATAATTGGCATGGACTGGTTGAAAAAGGTAAGAGCAGAGGTCGTTTGTTACAAAAATGCGATTCGCATTATGCGTGAAAAGGGAAAACCTTTAATGGTGTACGGAGAAAAGAACAATGCGAAATTAAATCTTATTAGTAGTTTGAAGGCGCAAAAACTAATAAGAAAAGGTTGTTACGTCATTCTAGCACACATCAAGGAAGTTAAACCTGAAGAAAAGAACATCAGTGATGTTCCCGTCGCAAAAGAATTTCCCGATGTATTTCCGAAAGAATTACCGGGATTAGCCCCACATCGATCCGTTGAATTTAAAATAGATCTTGTACCAGGAGCTGCACCAATAGCTCGTGCTCCATATAGACTCGCACCCAGCGAAATGAAAGAATTACAAAGTCAGTTACAAGAACTTTTAGAGCGTGGTTTCATTCGACCAAGTACATCACCATGTGGAGCTCCTGTTTTGTTTGTCAAGAATAAGGATGGTACATTTAGGTTGTGTATCGACTACCGAGAGTTGAACAAACTTACCATCAAGAACCGCTACCCACTACCGAGAATCGATGACTTATTTGATCAACTACAAGGCTCGTCTGTTTATTCGAAGATCGATTTACGTTCTGGATATCATCAAATGCGGGTGAAGGAGGATGATATTCCAAAGACTGCTTTTAGGACACGTTACGGTCATTAGGAGTTTATGGTTATGCCGTTTGGATTGACTAACGCACCAGCTGTGTTCATGGACCTCATGAACCGAGTGTGTGGACCATATCTTGACAAGTTTGTCATTGTTTTCATCGATGACATACTTATTTACTCGAAGAATGATCAAGAGCACTAAGAACATTTGAGAAAAGTGTAGTGACCCGAACTTTTCCATGTTTATATATATTAATTGAGATTGATGTTTACATGATTAAATGTTTCCAACATGTTAAGCAATCAAACTTGTTAAGACTTGATTAATTGAAATATGTTTCATATAGACAATTGACCACCCAAGTTGATCGGTGATTCACGAACGTTAAAACTTGTAAAAACTATATGATGACATATATATGGATATATATATATATATATATAGTTAACATGATACTATGATAAGAAAACATATCATAAAGTATATTAACAATGAACTACATATGTAAAAACAAGACTACTAACTTAATGATTTTTAAACGAGACATATATGTAACGATTATCGTTGTAAAGACATTTAATGTATATATATCATATTAAGAGATATTGATACATGATAATATCATGATAACATAATAATTTAAAATCTCATTTGATATTATAAACATTGGGTTAACAATATTTAACAAGATCGTTAACCTAAAGGTTTCAAAACAACACTTACATGTAACGACTAACGATGACTTAACGACTCAGTTAAAATGTATATACATGTAGTGTTTTAATATGTATTTATACACTTTTGAAAGACTTCAATACACTTATCAAAATACTTCTACTTAACAAAAATGCTTACAATTACATCCTCGTTCAGTTTCATCAACAATTCTACTCGTATGCACCCGTATTCGTACTCGTACAATACACAGCTTTTAGATGTATGTACTATTGGTATATACACTCCAATGATCAGCTCTTAGCAGCCCATGTGAGTCACCTAACACATGTGGGAACCATCATTTGGCAACTAGCATGAAATATCTCATAAAATTACAAAAATATGAGTAATCATTCATGACTTATTTACATGAAAACAAAATTACATATCCTTTATATCTAATCCATACACCAACGACCAAAAACACCTACAAACACTTTCATTCTTCAATTTTCTTCATCTAATTGATCTCTCTCAAGTTCTATCTTCAAGTTCTAAGTGTTCTTCATAAATTCCAAAAGTTCTAGTTTCATAAAATCAAGAATACTTTCAAGTTTGCTAGCTCACTTCCAATCTTGTAAGGTGATCATCCAACCTCAAGAAATCTTTGTTTCTTACAGTAGGTTATCATTCTAATACAAGGTAATAATCATATTCAAACTTTGGTTCAATTTCTATAACTATAACAATCTTATTTCAAGTGATGATCTTACTTGAACTTGTTTTCGTGTCATGATTCTGCTTCAAGAACTTCGAGCCATCCAAGGATCCATTGAAGCTAGATCCATTTTTATCTTTTCCAGTAGGTTTATCCAAGGAGCTTAAGGTAGTAATGATGTTCATAACATCATTCGATTCATACATATAAAGCTATCTTATTCGAAGGTTTAAACTTGTAATCACTAGAACATAGTTTAGTTAATTCTAAACTTGTTCGCAAACAAAAGTTAATCCTTCTAACTTGACTTTTAAAATCAACTAAACACATGTTCTATATCTATAAGATATGCTAACTTAATGATTTAAAACCTGGAAACACGAAAAACACCGTAAAACCGGATTTACGCCGTCGTAGTAACACCGCGGGCTGTTTTGGGTTAGTTAATTAAAAACTATGATAAACTTTGATTTAAAAGTTGTTATTCTGAGAAAATGATTTTTATTATGAACATGAAACTATATCCAAAAATTATGGTTAAACTCAAAGTGGAAGTATGTTTTCTAAAATGGTCATCTAGACGTCGTTCTTTCGACTGAAATGACTACCTTTACAAAAACGACTTGTAACTTATTTTTCCGACTATAAACCTATACTTTTTCTGTTTAGATTCATAAAATAGAGTTCAATATGAAACCATAGCAATTTGATTCACTCAAAACGGATTTAAAATGAAGAAGTTATGGGTAAAACAAGATTGGATAATTTTTCTCATTTTAGCTACGTGAAAATTGGTAACAAATCTATTCCAACCATAACTTAATCAACTTGTATTGTATATTATGTAATCTTGAGATACCATAGACACGTATACAATGTTTCGACCTATCATGTCGACACATCTATATATATTTCGGAACAACCATAGACACTCTATATGTGAATGTTGGAGTTAGCTATACAGGGTTGAGGTTGATTCCAAAATATATATAGTTTGAGTTGTGATCAATACTGAGATACGTATACACTGGGTCGTGGATTGATTCAAGATAATATTTATCGATTTATTTCTGTATATCTAACTGTGGACAACTAGTTATAGGTTACTAACGAGGACAGCTGACTTAATAAACTTAAAACATCAAAATATATTAAAAGTGTTGTAAATATATTTTGAACATACTTTAATATATATGTATATATTGTTATAGGTTCGTGAATCAACAGTGGCCAAGTCTTACTTCCCGACGAAGTAAAAATATGTGAAAGTGAGTTATAGTCCCACTTTTAAAATCTAATATTTTTGGGATGAGAATACATGCAGGTTTTATAAATGATTTACAAAATAGACACAAGTACGTGAAACTACATTCTATGGTTGAATTATCGAAATCGAATATGCCCCTTTTTATTAAGTCTGGTAATCTAAGAATTAGGGAACAGACACCCTAATTGACGCGAATCCTAAAGATAGATCTATTGGGCCTAACAAACCCCATCCAAAGTACCGGATGCTTTAGTACTTCGAAATTATATCATATCCGAAGGGTGTCCCGGAATGATGGGGATATTCTTATATATGCATCTTGTTATTGTCGGTTACCAGGTGTTCACCATATGAATGATTTTTATCTCTATGTATGGGATGTGTATTGAAATATGAAATCTTGTGGTCTATTGTTACGATTTGATATATATAGGTTAAACCTATAACTCACCAACATTTTTGTTGACGTTTTAAGCATGTTTATTTTCAGGTGATTATTAAGAGCTTCCGCTGTCGCATACTTAAATAAGGACAAGATTTGGAGTCCATGCTTGTATGATATTGTGTAAAAACTGCATTCAAGAAACTTATTTTGTTGTAACATATTTGTATTGTAAACCATTATGTAATGGTCGTGTGTAAACAGGATATTTTAGATTATCATTATTTGATAATCTACGTAAAGTTTTTTAAACCTTTATTGATGAAATAAAGGTTATGGTTTGTTTAAAAATGAATGCAGTCTTTGAAAAACGTCTCATATAGAGGTCAAAACCTCGCAACGAAATCAATTAATATGGAACGTTTTTAATCAATAAGAACGGGACATTTCAGTTGGTATCAGAGCGTTGGTCTTAGAGAACCAGAAAATTTGCATTAGTGTGTCTTATCGAGTTTGTTAGGATGCATTAGTGAGTCTGGACTTCGACCGTGTTTTCTTTAAAAATGATTGCTTAACATTTTTGTTGGAAACTATATATTTTTAACATATGAATATTATGTGATATATTAATCTCTTAACGTGTTTGATATTATGTGATAGATGTCTACCTCTAGAACAAGTCCCATTGACTCACCTAATAATAATGAAGAGTCAAATGTAAATTGGAATGATTTGTGGACTGATTCACAAGTTCCCGAAGAGGAACCGGAAGAAGAGTCGGAACCGGAAGAAGAATCGGAACCGGAAGAAGAATCGGAACCGGATGAAGAAATAGAACCGGTGGGGGAAATAATAAAACGGTTAAGTAAAAGAAAATCCTCAACCAATCGACCAAAGTTAATTATGGTCAATGGTGTTTCCGCCAAGGAAGCAAAATATTGGGAGGATTACCAATTCTCCGATGAATCGGATTCCGACGAGAATTCCGATGATGTTATAGAAATTACCCCAACTGAATTTAAAAAGGCAAAAGAAAATAATAAGGGAAAGGGCATAAAAATAGAGAAATCTAATTCCAACCCCGATGAACTTTATATGTATCGTCAACCCCCGAAGTCCTTAAGTTGTAACAATGACCCGGGAACCTCTAAACCACCAGGTTTTTCTAAACCAATGTGGACAACGACGGATCGTATTAGGGGAACATCATATATCCCTAGAAACTTGGCAAAACGAACCAAAACCGAAGAAGAAGAAACGAGCGAGTCGGAATAAGATAGTTGTATTCGTGTGGTGTAATATATGTAATATAGTGTTCTTATGCTTTATGATATATGTAAAAATTGCTTGTATTAATAAGTATTTTTTTTATGAATCTAACTCTTGTCTATTTTACAGTTTAAAAACACAAAATGGATAGACAACCCAATATTTTAAGAGACCTACCCGGAGACATGATTGATGAAATCTTGTCTAGAGTCGGCCAGAATTCTTCGGCACAACTATTTAAGGCGAGATCAGTTTGTAAGATATTCGAAGAACGTTCCAAGAATGTCTTGGTTTATAAGAGACTTTCGTTTGAAAGATGGGGGATATCACATTGGGAAACCCATAAGTTACGATGTGTTTACTTTGACGCATATATTGCGGGGAACCCAAATGCTATTTTACGCAACGGGTTAAGAAATTATTTTGACTCAATATATCCGAATATTGGACTTCGTGATTTAGAAAAAGCGGCTAACATGCAACATAAAGAAGCATGTTATGCTTACGGATTAGTAATGTTCGCTTCTCACCAAAGTGAGAACAAGAACATCGGGCTACAACTATTAAACAAAACGTTTCCACAAGTGACGGAGTCGGTAATTGGGGTAAGAAATGAGGTTTTTAGATTATTACGGGACTGTTGGACATTACGTAACCCTCGTCCCTTTGATGACGTTACAACACGCTGTCTTATCAACGGCCATAACGGTTATGTTGCACAAAACCAAGGATGGGAAGTAGTCCTAGTAAAACCAGAATGCATGACTTGTTTCTGGACGTATGAATTACGTGTCTTTATTGCCTTTGCTGAACGACTTGTGTACTAGCTAGAATTGTCTTCACAACTATCTTGTATCAAAGTTATTGTGTGCTATATTTCATGCTTTATGTAAAATAAGCGGTATTGTAAGTTTGTAAAATATTGTATAAAAGTTTGAACGCGAAATATTATTATAATCAGTTTTTCATATAGAATTGTAGTAGTTGAATTGTATATTAGCTACTAAGTATGAACTTAACGGGTAGGTACTACCCGAATTTAAACTTATAAAACGCTAATATGAAGAAAAAGCTTTTATAAATGAGTTCATATTATGCTACGAAATACTATTAACTACTCTTAATATTCTGTATGATTAACTTGTTCCATTTAACTATTTTGAAGGAAATGGCACCGACTACTCGACACACCGTGAATATGAATGAAGAGGAATTCCGTACTTTTCTAGCTTCAAACATAGCCGCAGTACAGGCTGCGCTACATACCAACAATAACCTTGGATCTAGCAGTACAGGAAATCGTGTAGGATGCACCTACAAAGAATTCACTGCCTGCAAACCTTTGGAATTTGATGGAACCGAAGGACCGATCGGATTGAAACGGTGGACCGAGAAGGTTGAATCGGTGTTTGCCATAAGTAAGTGTACTGAAGAGGACAAAGTGAAGTACGCTACGCATACCTTCACAGGTTCTGCGTTAACATGGTGGAATACCTATCTAGAGCAAGTGGGACAAGATGATGCGTACGCACTACCGTGGTCAGCATTCAAGCACTTGATGAACGAGAAGTACCGTCCCAGAACCGAGGTCAATAAGCTCAAGACAGAACTTAGAGGGTTACGAACCCAAGGATTTGATATTACCACGTATGAAAGACGATTCACAGAATTGTGTCTATTATGTCCGGGAGCATTCGAAGATGAGGAAGAGAAGATCGACGCATTTGTGAAAGGATTACCGGAAAGAATCCAAGAAGATATAAGTTCACACGAGCCCGCCTCCATACAACAGGCATGTAGAATGGCTCACAAACTAGTGAACCAGATTGAAGAAAGAATTAAAGAACAGACTGCTGAAGAGGCCAATGTGAAGCAAGTCAAAAGAAAGTGGGAGGAAAATGGTGATAAGAATCACCAATACAACAACAACAGCAATCGCAACAATTATCCCAACAATCGCAACATCAATCGCAACTACAACAAACGGCCCAACAACAACAACAACAACAACAACAACAGCAACTACAACAATCATCCCAACAACAATAATAACCGCAACAACAACAACAATCAGAAGCAGCTATGCCAAAGGTGTGAAAAGAATCACTCGGGGTTCTGCACCAAATTTTGCAACAAGTGTAAAAGAAATGGTCATAGCGCGGCGAAGTGTGAGGTCTACGGACCAGGGGTTAATAGAATGAAAGGAACAAATGGTGTCGGAACGAGTAATGGCGGAGCAAGTAGTGTCGGAGCAAGTTATGCCAATGTAGTTTGTTATAAATGTGGAAAACCAGGCCACATTATTAGAAATTGCCCGAACCAGGAGAACACGAATGGACAAGGCCGTGGAAGAGTTTTCAATATTAATGCGGCAGAGGCACAGGAAGACCCGGAGCTTGTTACGGGTACGTTTCTTATTGACAATAAATCTGCTTACGTTTTATTTGATTCGGGTGCGGATAGAAGCTATATGAGTAGAGATTTTTGTGCTAAATTAAGTTGTCCATTGACGCCTTTGGATAGTAAATTTTTACTCGAATTAGCAAATGGTAAATTAATTTCAGCAGATAATATATGTCGGAATCGAGAAATTAAACTGGTTAGCGAAACATTTAAGATTGATTTGATACCAGTAGAGTTAGGGAGTTTTGATGTGATAATCGGTATGGACTGGTTGAAAGAAGTGAAAGCGGAGATCGTTTGTTACAAAAATGCAATTCGCATTATACGAGAAAAAGGAAAACCCTTAATGGTGTACGGAGAAAAGGGCAACACGAAGCTACATCTTATTAGTAATTTGAAGGCACAAAAACTAATAAGAAAAGGTTGCTATGCTGTTCTAGCACACGTCGAGAAAGTACAAACTGAAGAAAAGAGCATCAATGATGTTCCCGTCGCAAAAGAATTTCCTGATGTATTTCCGAAAGAATTACCGGGATTACCCCCACATCGATCCGTTGAATTTCAAATAGATCTTGTACCAGGAGCTGCACCAATAGCTCGTGCTCCTTACAGACTCGCACCCAGCGAGATGAAAGAACTACAAAGCCAATTACAAGAACTTTTAGAGCGTGGTTTCATTCGACCAAGCACATCACCGTGGGGAGCTCCTGTTTTGTTTGTCAAGAAGAAAGATGGTACATTCAGGTTGTGTATCGACTACCGAGAGTTGAACAAACTTACCATCAAGAACCGCTACCCACTACCGAGAATCGACGACTTATTTGATCAACTACAAGGCTCGTCTGTTTATTCAAAGATTGACTTACGTTCCGGGTATCATCAAATGCGGGTGAAAGAAGATGATATTCCAAAGACTGCTTTCAGAACACGTTACGGTCATTACGAGTTTATGGTCATGCCGTTTGGTTTAACTAATGCACCAGCTGTGTTCATGGACCTTATGAACCGAGTGTGTGGACCATACCTTGACAAGTTTGTCATTGTTTTCATTGATGACATACTTATTTACTCAAAGAATGACCAAGAACACGGTGAACATTTGAGAAAGGTGTTAGAAGTATTGAGGAAGGAAGAATTGTACGCTAAGTTTTCAAAGTGTGCATTTTGGTTGGAAGAAGTTCAATTCCTCGGTCACATAGTGAACAAAGAAGGTATTAAGGTGGATCCGGCAAAGATAGAAACTGTTGAAAAGTGGGAAACCCCGAAAACTCCGAAACACATACGCCAGTTTTTAGGACTAGCTGGTTACTACAGAAGGTTCATCCAAGACTTTTCCAGAATAGCAAAACCCTTGACTGCATTAACGCATAAGGGAAGAAATTTGAATGGAATGATGAACAAGAGAAAGCGTTTCAGTTATTGAAGAAAAAGCTAACTACGGCACCTATATTGTCATTGCCTGAAGGGAATGATGATTTTGTGATTTATTGTGATGCATCAAAGCAAGGTCTCGGTTGTGTATTAATGCAACGAACGAAGGTGATTGCTTATGCGTCTAGACAATTGAAGATTCACGAACAAAATTATACGACGCATGATTTGGAATTAGGCGCGGTTGTTTTTGCATTAAAGACTTGGAGGCACTACTTATATGGAGTCAAAAGTATTATATATACCGACCACAAAAGTCTTCAACACATATTTAATCAGAAACAACTGAATATGAGGCAGCGTAGGTGGATTGAATTATTGAATGATTACGACTTTGAGATTCGTTACCACCCGGGGAAGGCAAATGTGGTAGCCGATGCCTTGAGCAGGAAGGACAGAGAACCCATTCGAGTAAAATCTATGAATATAATGATTCATAATAACCTTACTACTCAAATAAAGGAGGCGCAACAAGGAGTTTTAAAAGAGGGAAATTTAAAGGATGAAATACCCAAAGGATCGGAGAAGCATCTTAATATTCGGGAAGACGGAACCCGGTATAGGGCTGAAAGGATTTGGGTACCAAAATTTGGAGATATGAGAGAAATGGTACTTTGAGAAGCTCATAAAACCAGATACTCAATACATCCTGGAACGGGGAAGATGTACAAGGATCTCAAGAAACATTTTTGGTGGCCGGGTATGAAAGCCGATGTTGCTAAATACGTAGGAGAATGTTTGACGTGTTCTAAGGTCAAAGCTGAGCATCAGAAACCATCAGGTCTACTTCAACAACCCGAAATCCCAGAATGGAAATGGGAAAACATTACCATGGATTTCATCACTAAATTGCCAAGGACTGCAAGTAGTTTTGATACTATTTGGGTAATAGTTGATCGTCTCACCAAATCAGCACACTTCCTACCAATAAGAGAAGATGACAAGATGGAGAAGTTAGCACGACTGTATTTGAAGGAAGTCGTCTCCAGACATGGAATACCAATCTCTATTATCTCTGATAGGGATGGCAGATTTATTTCAAGATTCTGGCAGACATTACAGCAAGCATTAGGAACTCGTCTAGACATGAGTACTGCCTATCATCCACAAACTGATGGGCAGAGCGAAAGGACGATACAAACGCTTGAAGACATGCTACGAGCATGTGTTATTGATTTCGGAAACAGTTGGGATCGACATCTACCGTTAGCAGAATTTTCCTACAACAACAGCTACCATTCAAGCATTGAGATGGCGCCGTTTGAAGCACTTTATGGTAGAAAGTGCAGGTCTCCGATTTGTTGGAGTGAGGTGGGGGATAGACAGATTACGGGTCCGGAGATTATACAAGAAACTACCGAGAAGATCATCCAAATTCAACAACGGTTGAAAACCGCCCAAAGTCGACAAAAGAGCTACGCTGACATTAAAAGAAAAGACATAGAATTTGAAATTGGAGAGATGGTCATGCTTAAAGTTGCACCTTGGAAAGGCGTTGTTCGATTTGGTAAACGAGGGAAATTAAATCCAAGGTATATTGGACCATTCAAGATTATTGATCGTGTCGGACCAGTAGCTTACCGACTTGAGTTACCTCAACAACTCGCGGCTGTACATAACACTTTCCACGTCTCGAATTTGAAGAAATGTTTTGCTAAAGAAGATCTCACTATTCCGTTAGATGAAATCCAAATCAACGAAAAACTTCAATTCATCGAAGAACCCGTCGAAATAATGGATCGTGAGGTTAAAAGACTTAAGCAAAACAAGATACCAATTGTTAAGGTTCGATGGAATGCTCGTAGAGGACCTGAGTTCACCTGGGAGCGTGAAGATCAGATGAAGAAGAAATACCCGCATCTATTTCCAGAAGATTCGTCAACACCTTCAACAGCTTAAAATTTCGGGACGAAATTTATTTAACGGGTAGGTACTGTAGTGACCCGAACTTTTCCATGTTTATATATATTAATTGAGATTGATGTTTACATGATTAAATGTTTCCAACATGTTAAGCAATCAAACTTGTTAAGACTTGATTAATTGAAATATGTTTCATATAGACAATTGACCACCCAAGTTGATCGGTGATTCACAAACGTTAAAACTTGTAAAAACTATATGATGACATATATATGGATATATATATATATAGTTAACATGATACTATGATAAGAAAACATATCATAAAGTATATTAACAATGAACTACATATGTAAAAACAAGACTACTAACTTAATGATTTTTAAACGAGACATATATGTAACGATTATCGTTGTAAAGACATTTAATGTATATATATCATATTAAGAGATATTCATACATGATAATATCATGATAACATAATAATTTAAAATCTCATTTGATATTATAAACATTGGGTTAACAACATTTAACAAGATCGTTAACCTAAAGGTTTCAAAACAACACTTACATGTAACGACTAACGATGACTTAACGACTCAGTTAAAATGTATATACATGTAGTGTTTTAATATGTATTTATACACTTTTGAAAGACTTCAATACACTTATCAAAATACTTCTACTTAACAAAAATTCTTACAATTACATCCTCGTTCAGTTTCATCAACAATTCTACTCGTATGCACCCGTATTCGTACTCGTACAATACACAGCTTTTAGATGTATGTACTATTGGTATATACACTCCAATGATCAGCTCTTAGCAGCCCATGTGAGTCACCTAACACATGTGGGAACCATCATTTGGCAACTAGCATGAAATATCTCATAAAATTACAAAAATATGAGTAATCATTCATGACTTATTTACATGAAAACAAAATTACATATCCTTTATATCTAATCCATACACCAACGACCAAAAACACCTACAAACACTTTCATTCTTCAATTTTCTTCATCTAATTGATCTCTCTCAAGTTCTATCTTCAAGTTCTAAGTGTTCTTCATAAATTCCAAAAGTTCTAGTTTCATAAAATCAAGAATACTTTCAAGTTTGCTAGCTCACTTCCAATCTTGTAAGGTGATCATCCAACCTCAAGAAATCTTTGTTTCTTACAGTAGGTTATCATTCTAATACAAGGTAATAATCATATTCAAACTTTGGTTCAATTTCTATAACTATAACAATCTTATTTCAAGTGATGATCTTACTTGAACTTGTTTTCGTGTCATGATTCTGCTTCAAGAACTTCGAGCCATCCAAGGATCCATTGAAGCTAGATCCATTTTTCTCTTTTCCAGTAGGTTTATCCAAGGAGCTTAAGGTAGTAATGATGTTCATAACATCATTCGATTCATACATATAAAGCTATCTTATTCGAAGGTTTAAACTTGTAATCACTAGAACATAGTTTAGTTAATTCTAAACTTGTTCGCAAACAAAAGTTAATCCTTCTAACTTGACTTTTAAAATCAACTAAACACATGTTCTATATCTATAAGATATGCTAACTTAATGATTTAAAACCTGGAAACACGAAAAACACCGTAAAACCGGATTTACGCCGTCGTAGTAACACCGCGGGCTGTTTTGGGTTAGTTAATTAAAAACTATGATAAACTTTGATTTAAAAGTTGTTATTCTGAGAAAATGATTTTTATTATGAACATGAAACTATATCCAAAAATTATGGTTAAACTCAAAGTGGAAGTATGTTTTCTAAAATGGTCATCTAGACGTCGTTCTTTCGACTGAAATGACTACCTTTACAAAAACGACTTGTAACTTATTTTTCCGACTATAAACCTATACTTTTTCTGTTTAGATTCATAAAATAGAGTTCAATATGAAACCATAGCAATTTGATTCACTCAAAACGGATTTAAAATGAAGAAGTTATGGGTAAAACAAGATTGGATAATTTTTCTCATTTTAGCTACGTGAAAATTGGTAACAAATCTATTCCAACCATAACTTAATCAACTTGTATTGTATATTATGTAATCTTGAGATACCATAGACACGTATACAATGTTTCGACCTATCATGTCGACACATCTATATATATTTCGGAACAACCATAGACACTCTATATGTGAATGTTGGAGTTAGCTATACAGGGTTGAGGTTGATTCCAAAATATATATAGTTTGAGTTGTGATCAATACTGAGATACGTATACACTGGGTCGTGGATTGATTCAAGATAATATTTATCGATTTATTTCTGTATATCTAACTGTGGACAACTAGTTATAGGTTACTAACGAGGACAGCTGACTTAATAAACTTAAAACATCAAAATATATTAAAAGTGTTGTAAATATATTTTGAACATACTTTAATATATATGTATATATTGTTATAGGTTCGTGAATCAACAGTGGCCAAGTCTTACTTCCCGACGAAGTAAAAATCTGTGAAAGTGAGTTATAGTCCCACTTTTAAAATCTAATATTTTTGGGATGAGAATACATGCAGGTTTTATAAATGATTTACAAAATAGACACAAGTACGTGAAACTACATTCTATGGTTGAATTATCGAAATCGAATATGCCCCTTTTTATTAAGTCTGGTAATCTAAGAATTAGGGAACAGACACCCTAATTGACGCGAATCCTAAAGATAGATCTATTGGGCCTAACAAACCCCATCCAAAGTACCGGATGCTTTAGTACTTCGAAATTATATCATATCCGAAGGGTGTCCCGGAATGATGGGGATATTCTTATATATGCATCTTGTTATTGTCGGTTACCAGGTGTTCACCATATGAATGATTTTTATCTCTATGTATGGGATGTGTATTGAAATATGAAATCTTGTGGTCTATTGTTACGATTTGATATATATAGGTTAAACCTATAACTCACCAACATTTTTGTTGACGTTTTAAGCATGTTTATTCTCAGGTGATTATTAAGAGCTTCCGCTGTCGCATACTTAAATAAGGACAAGATTTGGAGTCCATGCTTGTATGATATTGTGTAAAAACTGCATTCAAGAAACTTATTTTGTTGTAACATATTTGTATTGTAAACCATTATGTAATGGTCGTGTGTAAACAGGATATTTTAGATTATCATTATTTGATAATCTACGTAAAGCTTTTTAAACCTTTATTGATGAAATAAAGGTTATGGTTTGTTTAAAAATGAATGCAGTCTTTGAAAAACGTCTCATATAGAGGTCAAAACCTCGCAACGAAATCAATTAATATGGAACGTTTTTAATCAATAAGAACGGGACATTTCAAAAAGTGCTAGAGTTGCTGAGAAAAGAAAAACTGTACGCTAAGTTTTCAAAGTGTGCATTTTGGTTGGAAGAAGTTCAATTCCTCGGTCACATAGTGAACAAAGAAGGTATTCAGGTGGATCCTGCAAAGATTGAAACCATTGAAAAGTGGGAAACCCCGAAAACTCCGAAACACATACGCCAGTTTTTAGGACTAGCTGGTTACTACAGAAGGTTCATCCAAGACTTTTCCATAATAGCAAAACCCTTGACTGCATTAACGTATAAAGGGAAGAAATTTGAATGGAAAGATGTACAAGAGAAAGCGTTTCAATTGTTAAAGAAAAAGTTAACTACGGCACCTATATTGTCATTACCTGAAGGGAATGATGATTTTGTGATATATTGTGATGCCTCAAAGCAAGGTCTCGGTTGTGTATTAATGCAACGAACGAAAGTAATTGCTTATGCGTCTAGACAATTGAAGATTCATGAACAGAATTATACGATGCATGATTTGGAATTAGGCGCAGTTGTTTTTGCATTAAAGACTTGGAGGCACTACTTATATGGGGTCAAAAGTATTATATATACCGACCACAAAAGTCTTCAACACATATTTAATCAGAAACAACTGAATATGAGGCAGCGTAGGTGGATTGAGTTGTTGAATGATTACGACTTTGAGATTCGTTACCACCCGGGGAAGGCAAATGTGGTAGTCGACGCCTTGAGCAGAAAGGACAGAGAACCTATTCGAGTAAAAGCTATGAATATAATGATTCACACTAACCTTACTACTCAAATAAAGAAGGCTCAACAAGGAGTTTTAAAAGAGGGAAACTTAAGGGGTGAAATACCCAAAGGATCGGAGAAGCATCTTAATATTCGGGAAGACGGAACCCGGTATAGGGCTGAAAGAATTTGGGTACCATAATTTGGAGATATGAGAGAAATGGTACTTAGAGAAGCTCATAAAACCAGATACTCAATACATCCTGGAACGGGAAAGATGTACAAGGATCTTAAGAAACATTTTTGGTGGCCAGGTATGAAAGCCGATGTTGCTAAATACGTAGGAGAATGTTTGATGTGTTCTAAGGTCAAAGCTAAGCATCAGAAACCATCAGGTCTACTTCAACAACCCGAAATCCCGGAATGGAAATGGGAAAACATTACCATGGATTTCATCACTAAATTGCCAAGGACTGCAAGTGGTTTTGATACTATTTGGGTAATAGTTGATCGTCTAACTAAATCAGCACACTTCCTGCCAATAAGAGAAGATGACAAGATGGAGAAGTTAGCACGACTGTATTTGAAGGAAGTCGTCTCCAGACATGGAATACCAATCTCTATTATCTCTGATAGGGATGACAGATTTATTTCAAGATTCTGGCAGACATTACAGCAAGCATTAGGAACTTGTCTAGACATGAGTATTGCCTATCATCTACAAACTGATGGGCAGAGCGAAAGGACGATACAAACGCTTGAATACATGCTACGAGCAGGTGTTATTGATTTCGGAAACAGTTGGAATCGACACCTTCCGTTAGCAGAATTTTCCTACAACAACAGCTACCATTCAAGCATTGAGATGGCACCGTTTGAAGCACTTTATGGTAGAAAGTGCAGGTCTCCTATTTGTTGGAGTGAAGTGGGGGATAGACAGATTACGGGTCCGGAGATAAAACAAGAAACTACCGAGAAGATCATCCAAATTCAACAACGGTTGAAAACCGCCCAAAGTCGACAAAAGAGCTACGCCGACATTAAAAGAAAAGATATAGAATTTGAATTTGGAGAGATGGTCATGCTTAAGGTTGCACCTTGAAAAGGCGTTGTTCGATTTGGTAAACGAGGGAAATTAAATCCAAGGTATATTGGACCATTCAAGATTATTGATCGTGTCGGACCAGTAGCTTACCGACTTGAGTTACCTCAATAACTCGCAGCTGTACATAACACTTTTCACGTCTCGAATTTGAAGAAATGTTTTGCTAAAGAAGATCTCACTATTCCGTTAGACGAAATCCAAATCAACGAAAAACTTCAATTCATCGAAGAACCCGTCGAAATAATGGATCGTGAGGTTAAAAGACTTAAACAAAACAAGATACCAATTGTTAAGGTTCAATGGAATGCTTGTAGAGGACCCGAGTTCACCTGGGAACGAGAAGATCAGATGAAGAAGAAATACCTACACTTATTTCCAGAAGATACGTCAACACCTCCAACTGCTTAAAATTTCGGGACAAAATTTATTTAACGGGTAGGTACTGTAGTGACCCGAACTTTTCCATGTTTATATTTATTAAATGAAATTGATATTTACATGATTAAGTGTTTCCAACATGTTAAGAAATCAAACTTGTTAAGACTTGATTAATTCAAATAGGTTTCATATAGACAATTGACCACCCAAGTTGACCGGTGATTCACGAACGTTAAAACTTGTAAAAACTATATGATGACATATATATGATTATATATATAGTTAACATGATATTATGATAAGTAAGTATCTCATTAGATATTTTAACAATGAGTTATATACATAAAATTGAGTATATTGAATTAAGAAACAGTAAAACGTATTAAAAATGTTGTAAATATATATTTTGAACATACTTTGATATATATATGTATATATTTGTTATAGGTTCATGAATCGACCAGTGGCCAAGTCTTACTTCTCGATGAAGTAAAAATCTGTGAAAGTGAGTTATAGTCCCACTTTTAAAAATCTAATATTTTGGGATGAGAATACATGCAATTTTATAAATGTTTTACAAAATAGACACAAGTAAATGAAACTACATTATATGGGTGAATGATCGAAGCCGAATATGCCCCTTTTTAGCTTGGTAGCCTAAGAATTTGAGAATAGACCCCCAAATTGACGCGAATCCTAAAGATAGATCTATCGGGCCCAACAAGCCTCATTCTGGAATTTGGAATGCTTTAGTACTTCAAAATTATCATGTCCGATGGGTGTCCCGGAATGATGGGGATATTCTATATGCATCTTGTTAATGTCGGTTACCAGGTGTTCACCGTATAAATGAATTTTATCTCTATGTATGGGATGTATTGAAATATGAAATCTTGTGGTCTATTATTATAATTTGATAATATATAGGTTAAACCTATAACTCACCAACATTTTTGTTGACGTTTTAAGCATGTTTATTCTCAGGTGATTATTAAGAGCTTCCACTGTTGCATACTAAAATAAGGACAAGATTTGGAGTCCATGCTTGTATGATATTATGTAAAAACTGCATTCAAGAAACTTATTTTTGATGTAATATATTCTTATTGTAAACCATTATGTAATGGTCGTGTGTAAACGGTATATTTTAGATTATCATTATTTGATAATCTACGTAATGCTTTTTAAACCTTTATAGATAAAATAAAGGTTATGGTTGTTTTAAAAATGAATACAGTCTTTGAAAAACGTTTCATATAGAGGTCAAAACCTCGCGACGAAATCAATTAATATGGAACGTTTATAATCAATATGAACGGGACATTTCATTACAAATATTGAATAGAAAGATATCCTATTATTCCATTTCAATATCATCCATAAACACATACGGAGTATTATTTTGGGTTCATAATATTAATCAAAGGTTGATTAATTATTAATTATTACTTAGGTTTGGACTAGCATCCATTGACGTTGTTTGAAGTGTAGTGTGGACTATCCAAAGAGACGGTCATACTTTTGATCGTAGGTTTCTCTCCGTTCTTCAAGAAAGTGTGGACTATCCAAAGAGATGGTCATACTTTTGATCGTAGGTTTCTCTCCGTTCTTCAAGAAAGGTATATCATTAACTCCTCTTTTATTTTATATTCATGACAATTATTATGGTGTAATTGGATGTTTGTGATCGTTAATCATGTGCATTTTTTATTAAATTTAAATATTTGAATATTTACTTTTGTAAATGGTTAATAAAATAATAATTGATTATTATTTTAACTATCTGCTGCGTTAATCTGATTTGGTAAAAGTACACACGATTTTCCATCATGAACCTCTTGCATTCAAAATTTAATGCCTCAGAGAATCAATCAAGCTCATATCTATTATTTAATTATGTCATTAGCAAAAGAGATTCTATTTTTAGCAGAATTAATTGTAAACTTCAATCCTTATTGAAGACTAAATTTGGTGTAAACATATTTTCAGCGAGTTTGGATAAATTCTAGTGAAAGTAACTTTCAATTGGTGAATTGAAGAGTCGATTAGGAAGGATTCGTTAATGTTCTTCCTAACTACTATAAATTCTTTTGTTTGTATCATTTACTTTCACACAAACCTTCAGAATTATCAAACACATTCAATATCCAGGTTATTACTTACACTTTGATTTGAAAATAGAAACAAAATCGAAAAACTTTTAACAAATACTAAGTAACTATTCACTTTTTCTCCCTTTATTTACTTACAAATCCTTTAAAGCTAGCATCCAAATCATCAATAAAACAGAAGATCATCGAAAACGTCAACAAAAGTCAAAATTTTGTAAAGTTTCTATTTGAGCTTTCAATTTAAGCACGATTTAGCAAAGGGATTGATGAGTTTAGATATCTCGCGCTCTGATATCAAATCGCTACAAGAAATGTCATCTTTCGAGGCGACATTTTTTGTCTTTTCCAGACAATTTGTCGTCCCAGAAGGCAATTCCGGAAGACATGTCGTCCCCAAGTCGTCCGGAATAGTTCGCCCCAGAAACTCTACCGGAACGAAAAGTTATTTTTTCTGACAAATGTCGGCCCTACTTTGACTTTTCTACGATAATAGAGGACGGCCTTACGGGACGGAATTTTCGAATGACATGTCACCCGGAAAGAAAGATAATAATAATATTAATCATGTAAATGATTAATAATAAACACCTTAATAGTAAATCTTTTCTCGATGACCATTTGGGAGACACGTCGTCCGGAATGAAAATATTGATATTTGATAGTTAGTAATAAATAAATTATTATTAATTTTTAAATATACTTTTGTGGACGACTTTTTTGGACGACTTTATAGGATGACATATCGTCCGGACAACCTAATGTGATTTGGTAGCAGTATAAAAATCTGCAATTTATCAGCCGTAAAAATGACACGTTACAAAACATCAAACTTGCTGTGTGATTACGATAAATTTCACAAACACCCCAATAACATTAATTAATAGTTTAAACCACAATTACACTAAATGTTCAAACACACAATATCAACACTTGTCTCCAAATCAAAGTTTAAACATCAAACATAAACAAATTGTCTATCAAACAAGCAACAACAAACTCCTTACCCTTATTCTTTGTCGTCACTTTCCCCATCTCGTTTAAATTGGGAATTGCGAACACATTTTGCAAATGCGGTGGGATAATCATAGAATTCATGGAAAAAACTTCGGATATCGCATTCATTTGATGGGGAGTAAAGTTTCGTTGTTCCGCTAGTGGTCTTCTACTTCGACTCGTTGATGATGAAAATGCGCAATTAGTAGCCGACATTGATAATTTCTTCCTAATTCACGAGTGTGCCCACATTGTTCTTCCAGAACTTCCAATATTGTGTCTTGCTCACTTCTTTCCGGCTCTCTATCTCTCTTATTTTTATCTCGTTCCACAAAGTTAATAAAAATATTAAAATTAGTATCATATATATATTACGACATCATTTAACCCATATTGACCCTAATTGAACCATTTGAACTCAACTGATTACATTTAACACCAATTAACCCCATTTAAACTTGATTGACTCAATTTGACCTCATTTGAACCCAACTGACTTCATTTGACCAAAATTGACCTCATTTAACTACAATTGACCCAATTTGATCACAATTGACCCCATTCTCAATATAACCAAATTTGAATTTAATTGACTTTGTTTGATCTCATTTGACCCAAATTGACCCCATTTGAACCCATTTGACTAAACATGACCCCATTTGACCATAGTTGACTCATTTGACCACATTTGACTCAATTTAACCTAACTGAATCCAATTGTCCCCATATAAACACATTTGACCCAGTTTGACCACAATTAACCCATTTGGCCCATTGTACCCTAACTGAATCCAACTGTCACTATTTAAACAAATTCAACCCCATTTGAATTCAATTGACTCCCTTTGACCCTATTTGACCTATTTGAACCCATATTGATCACAATTCTCCATTTTACCCCAACTAACCCAATTTGAACCCATAATGACTCCGCTTGACCCACTTTACCCCAATTGACCCAATTTGAACCCATAATAACCCTATTTAACCCATTTTATCCCAAGTGACCTCATTTTACCCCGTTTGATTAAAGATCCATTACTTACGTAGTTACTTTCTGAAATGTCTCCAATCCATGCACCAGTTTTCATGTGAGTGTACATACTCTTGTAGTTATTGATAACACAGAGGATTATCAACAGTCTACAAACACAACTTAAATAAATTGCATCTATATAAGTCAAATCAAATGTGAATAACAATTTATCAATTATATAGAACAATAAAAATACAACATTAATAATAAGAGGATTTAAGTAATTTACCAGATGGATAGCAATAGACCTGATACCATAGAATCGTCGACCTAGATTCTGATTCGACCAAGATGTTCGAATATCATCAACTTCATCACACTCACAATATATCATCATTTCGAATTCACTACAACAAAGATGGTGAGGTAGAGGTAATAAAAATGTTAATAATGGTGTTTAAATAGGTAGAAATGGCCGGGAAAAAAATATAGACTTTTTCCGGATGACATGTCATTCGAAAAAATTTGCACGCGAGAATTATTTACTTTTCGGAGCCAAAAATAATTTTCACAAGGGAAAATAAAAAAGGAAAACGTACAATACTTTTTACATACAAATTTTGCGGACAACATGTTGTCCGGAAAGGAAAGGTAGGTTGCGAAAATTTTTGCTTTTTGGAGTCGATTTTTTTCCCCGAAAGAAAATAAAAAATGAAAGTGGAAAATAGAAACTCGGATTTTTTAGCCATTGGTACCATTCGTACTATTCGAGCCTCGACTTCTTTGAAATTCATTTAAAGATTTTAAGTTGAATATCATTTAAAATTGTAAAGGTCATGCTAATACTAAGTGAATATTAACAAATTTAGTTTATGATGCAATTAACAATAATAATTAAACAAATAATAAAGATTGAAATAAACATTGAATGTAAATAGAAATACCTCAAATAATTAAAGAACAAAGTGTTAGGATAAAGAATCCTTAAAGACTTAAAAAGTAAATCCTAACTAATTTGAGAGAAAACTAAACTAAAAAGCAATTAAACTGAACTGAAAAGTGATATTCAACTTGATATGGCCAAAACGGATGGTTTTATTTATGCGATGTTGTTAGGTCGCAACACGTCAGAATCGGCTACCAAAAGAGAGCAAGGGTTTTATTATTTATTTTTAGCTGGAGTTTCCTAGCTATAACTCACCTACTTGTCTTCCTTTTAACTAGTAAGTGGTAAATATAACTCAGGTTCGTATTTTTGTATGTTTGCTCAGTAACGTGGGATAAAAGTGCCTAAATAGTTAACCCTAGTGACAAGAGGTGATAGATTAAGATTAACTAATAAAATAGTTATTTAACTTGTAAAGATAAAGATAGATAGGTATGATGGGGAATTATCACAAGAGTTCAACTTCCTAGAATAAACACTAAACCTTAATCAACTGGGCTATGAACCTAACTGATTTGTCACTAAGAGCTTAGGCTTTGAAAATTCTGGCTAAGACGGATATCCCTACTCCCAACGTTAACCTAAAAAGGTTTAAACGACCTTATGGATAGAATCCTAGGTACATGAACAAAGTGGTATACCCATAAAGGAAGGTCTCAGCTTTTCTTAATCCTAGTCGGTTTAACTAAATTGATATTCCACCACTTAATACTATGTTATGCCTTAACATTAACAGATGTGCAATCTTAGATATTCTAATGTACTACTAATTGGATTAGTGGTCTCTCCTTTGCGATCACTTATTCAACCCCAGATCATCTTATAACATCTCACGAACATTGCTTCTGACGCAAATCATGCTTCTAAGCAGACTAGTGTTCACTGAACTCTATTTTGTCTACTCTAATCACAACCTCTCTTCTTTGATGAATAAATGATTATTCATACGTAGGTACTATATTCCTATTGTGACATTAAGCACACATAACTACTTACCCGTACCCTAGGGTTGATCAAGTCCTAATACTAGGTTATAGTCACGTGAATAAGCGGAAAGGGTGATCCGTAAATTAAACTTCTAAACCGTCAAGGTTTTAGCATAACAATAGCATAAGCTTCAGATAAGGTATTCAACATATAATAAACATTTGCAACAGACAGATAGGCATGCAAGATGAAAGCAACTTAAGATAACAAGACAATTAAATTAAGGAAAGCGTTCACCGTTTACAGACGAGATCTGAACTATTACAAGTGCCGACATCCTCTAGACCGCTCCTATTACAATCTTCGGCATTTGCCTCCTGGTACTTAATTTCCCGCTTGGAGGTGAGAAGGCCTTGAAATCTCTAGTGAGAGAAAGTGTATTGTAGTAAGAGAGTGAAGAGAGGTGTGTTGAAATTGGATGACAAAAAGCCTTTAAATAGAATTGGATTTTGCATGCAAACGGCTGGCAGGCCATTTGGCAGGCCGTTTGGCTTGCCTGGTCAGCTGGTTTTTCTGGATCGTAACTTGATTTCTTGTCTTTCACCGTTTTCATTTTAGAATCTTTGTTTTAGCTCCGTTTCTCTTGATTCTTTTTTCATCACCTTCGTAATTACTTTACCTACAAATCTAACCGAAAAATCAATAATTTTTCCGACAAAGTTTTGAACTTTATGCTTTTGGAACTCAATATAGGGGGTAAAAACATGACTTTTTAGCCGATATCACAACTCTACAGAATGACCCTCTATTTATAGGGTAAAAACCCAGGGTCTTGAAACTCAATTGAGTCGGCAGCTGTTAGTGACAGTCGACGACTGTTCTTTAGTTTAGCCAATGGCTGGTAAGCTCAGCCGATGACGGTTTCCACCATCTAGAAATTCTTCAAATAGTGTCGATTGATTCCTAAATTGGCACGTCGAATGTGTAAGATCCTGTTTTCCAGTAGTGTGGGACGCCGTCCAGAAAGGTGGGACGCCGTCCTAATGTGAAGGACTGGACGCCGTCCTGAAATCTGGACGCCGTCCAGTTGAACTGACGGGCTAGCTGTATTCTTTTAGATATTAAATAGGGGTAGTTTGGTATTTTCACTTGTGGGACAAATCTAAGGCCACATGATCAATTCATGGAGTGCGATTACTCCATTTTCAACCACCACTTCATATCCACTTAAATTCTAGAGAGAGAGAGAGAGAGAGTGATTCTTGTGTGAGAAAGCTCAAATCGAGGAGGAAAAAGCTTGTTTTGGATCAAAGCGCGTGCTTTAAAGTTGTTCATCGAGTCCCTAGCTACATTTTGAGTGTGGGGGTAAGTCTTAACCTTGATTTCCTTATTTTAAATTGTTTAGGGGTTAGGGTTTGGGTTAGTGATGAACATAAAACCCATTTGTTAGTAGTTTGGGGGTTTTTTGGTAAGTTTGAGTCATAAGGACTCAAAGATGACTAACCTAGGGTTTTGAAATGTTAAATGTGTTTATGAACCTTAAATTGGTAAGTTAACTACAAGCACGCCTAGATGTTATGTAAGTGGGTGTTATTTGGCTATGTGGTGACCCGAATGGGCGTGTAAACCTCGAAATGGGTCAAGCTGGTCTTTGATGACCTAAGTTGTTAAATAAGTATGTTAACACACTAAACTTGTGATTATATGGGTATTAAGACCATAATTAGCTAGCGTTAGGGTTTTGTCGAAGTTGACCCAATTTTAGGGTTAAGTGTGCAAATGGGTCGAAATGACGCTAGGTTGGTGAGTGAGTTGGTTAACCAACTTGATTGTGTGTTTGATTATGTGCCTATGTAATAGGTACGTTACGTTAAAGGTTGAAAGTTCGGCTAACTTTCACAAAAGACTATAAGGTGAGTGGAGTAATTATACGTATGTGTATATGGCGTATTTATTTGTAAATGTTATGGTATGAACCATAGAGCCTGTAGTGCCATAACATGTATGTGACAAGTGTCAAAGGGTGAACCATCGAGCCGGTAGCACTATAAAATGAGGCGTGAACCATCGAGCCGGTAGCGCCGAAGTGTGAACCAAAGAGCTGGTAACACTATAAAATCATGATGTGAACCATCGAGCCTGTAGCATCAAGTGTGAACCATCGAGCAGGTAGCACTATAAAATGAGGCATGAACCATCGAGCCGGTAGCGCCGAAGTGTGAACCAAAGAGCCGGTAGCACTATAAAATCATGATGTGAACCATCGAGCCGGTAGCATCAAGTGTGAACCATCGAGCCAGTAGCACTATAAAACAAAGTGTGAACCACGAGCCGGTAGCACTATAAAAGAGTATGACTCAAATGCGTATGGTGTGAACCATCGAGCCGGTAGCACCATAGCGTTTATGGTTAACCATATGGGGGTTTGTTGATTATTTAGCATATTATATATATATTGTGTTGAGTATATGCTAATGCGGTTTTGTGATATTACACAACTTGTTAGTATTACGAGTATGATGACATGCTATTTGAGTTACAAGTTTGTATACGATATTGTGTAAGTGGTTGCAAGTAAGTAGGTTATATATGTATATGTATAACTATTGCACTCACTAAGCTTTAGCTTACCCTCTCATTGTTTACCTTTTTAGGCTCTGGCACGAATAAGGGCAAAGGTACTCGGTTGGATTAGTGACTCTTGGGGGATTAGCTTTTTGGAAGTTCGGCCAAGATTTGGGTAGTTTTACCCCAAACACCATGCTCTAGTGTCGTTTGGAAATTAAACTAGTGTGGTCGAAACTTGTATTTTTGAACGAAACTCGTAAAACAGCCGATGTGGGCTCGATGTTGTAAAACTCGATTTTATTGTGGAAATCTCTTAGTTTAACTTATATTGACATGTTGTAAAAAGGGTTTCGTTTAAAAGTGTCAGGAAGCGGGTTTTACGCTCATGTAAGTTGAGCACGGGGATCAGTTTCTGGTAGTTCATTGGGACGCCGTCCCAATTGGTTGGACGCCATCCAGGCCTTCAGATCTGGATGCCGTCCAGAATGCTGGACTCCGTCCAGATGTACTGCATCAGAATTTTTTTTAGCGTGTTTTTGAGTCAACGATGTCGGGTTGTTACAAGTGATATCAGAGCATGGTCTAAGGGATTTAGGCAACTTGAGATAGGTGCCTAGACTTAGACTTTATTGTGAATGCGCTTTATGCGGGATTTGTAGGAGACGGGTCGGACCGGGGATTTGTTAGTGCCTAGGATTAGGTTAACTAACTATGCGCTAATTGTTTTGTGTTGTGTTTTGCAATCATCAAGCGAGATAGACGTTGTACTAGTGAGTTAATGCGACGTGCTCGCGTAACAATGATTAGCTACCATTGTTACGGGTTCAAATTGTGTCAAACAAGCGATGTACGACGATTGTTGAGCAAGATGGGGCGGTGAGGTGAATATGTATTTGTGTCATGTCTTTTCATTCGTTGTTTAATATTTTTCATTTTATAGAATGAAGATGAGAAATGGACATGATACCAATGAGGGAGGCACGAGCGAGGACGTTGAACTCACGGCCAAGGTTGAGGCCATCTTTAAAAAGCTAAAAGCGGAATTTCTCGACAATGTTCGAAAGGTTTTCTAAGAATCGGTTGATGGGAAAGTAACCGAAATGATCAATGAGTGAATGAATGCCGCGATCGAAGAGGCATTAGAAGCTAGAAACATTCATCCTCGTGGTGAAGGGGGTGATGGTAATGATGGTTATGGAAGGCGAGACTTCCACTACAAAAATTTCAAGGATGCTCAACCTCCTATGTTCAATGGGGTACGAGATCCGTTGAAAAGCACATGTTGGATCTCCGACATCGAGGGGGCTTTCCGTACCGCGAAATGTCTACCCGAGAAAAAGACGAGATACGGTTCTAGCATGTTACGTGAAGAGGCCAAGTTATGGTGGAACGATAAAATTAAGTTTTATGGTGAAGAGCAATGCATGAGCTTGACGTGGGAAGAGTTTAAAAAGGAATTTTTCAAAGAATACCGAACTCCTTCCGACCTTGATAAAATCCGGGACGAGTTGCACAATTTGTGACAAGGTTCAATGGACTTGGTTACTCTTAAGTCGACCTTCTTGGCAAAGACTCGTTTTATCCGGAGTATGTTGGCGATGATCACAAGTTAATG
This sequence comes from Rutidosis leptorrhynchoides, assembly GCF_046630445.1. Lineage (NCBI taxonomy): Eukaryota > Viridiplantae > Streptophyta > Magnoliopsida > Asterales > Asteraceae > Rutidosis > Rutidosis leptorrhynchoides. Next base: position 95,190,476 of record NC_092334.1, on the reverse strand, counting down.
CTAGATTTTTATCGTACATTAAGCGATGAGTTAAAGCGAAAGATTAGTCGGGGAATGGCTAAGTCTTTTGAGGAATTGTTTGACTTAGCCCGGGGCTTCGAACCGGAATTCCCAAAGCAAAGCGATTTCTCTTTCTCTAAGAGAAAAGTTGAAGGTTCGAGTCATTCGAACTTTTCAAACAAAAAGTTTAAGAAAGGGTCCGAAAGTTTAATTGCGTGAAGAAAGGTGGTTCTTTGAGTTATGGACCCACGTGCTTCAATTGTAATCAAAGGGGGCACTTGGCCCTTGATTGTACCAAGGCGACGAGCAAACTTACTTGTTATAATTGTGGTAAAGAAGGGTACTGAAGGCCAGAGTGTCCCGATTTGAACACCAACCATGTTAAACGGTTAGAAAAGGCGGCGGGTACGGCTAGGGGACGCAATTATTTGATGACTAATGATGAGGCCAAGCAATCAAACGAAGTTGTCTCAGGTACTTTCATGGTTAACTCTAATCCGGCAAGGATTCTATTTGATAGCGGCGCTAATTTATCATTTGTTTCTCCAAAATTTGTGCCTAAACTTAATAAGCCACTAGCTAAGTTAAGTCATCCGGTAGAAGTTGAAATAGCGGATGGTAAGACGGTGCTAGGGGTTGATGTTTGTAATGATTGTGATGTTGTGTTCGGTTCCGAAGCATTTAAAATCGATCTCATTCCGATGACTTTGGGCGAGTTTGATGTTGTCGTTGGTATGGATTGGCTTGATCGTTATAGTGCCGATATTGCATGGGGCATGAAAAGTCTATTAGGGTAAAGACCCCAAGTAGGAGAGAACTAATTATTCATGGCGAGAGACGGAGAAGACTTGTGCCGATATGCACCCTTGCACGGGCACGTCGTTTTCTTGATAGTGGTGGTATGGCTTTTCTTGCCCATGTAATTGATACTCGTGAAGAGCCACCATCCATTCGTGAAATTCCGATGGTTAGTGAATTCGAAGACGTTTTTCCGGACGAATTACCGGGTGTTCCGGCGGAAAGACAAGTTGAATTTCGCATTGAGTTGATTCCGGGAGCTACTCCCATTGATAAGACTCCTTATCATTTAGCACCAACGGAAATGCAAGAGTTGTTAAATCAAACCCAAGAATTACTTGAAAAGGGTTTTATTCGACCGAGTGCTTCTCCATGGGGTGCTCCAGTTTTATTCGTGAAGAAGAAGGATGGTAGTATGCGGATATGCATCGATTATCGGGAGTTGGCGATAAAGAATCGTTATCCATTGCCTCAGATTGACGATTTGTTTGACCAACTCCAAGGTGCAACGTATTTCTCTAAGATTGACCTACGGTCCGGCTATCACCAAATGCGGGTCCATGAGGAATATATTGAGAAAACGGCTTTTCAAACGCGTTACGAGCATTTTGAGTTTGTAGTTATGCCCTTTGGTCTTACGAATGCACCGGCGGCATTCATGGATCTTATTAACCGAGTGTGCCAACCTATGTTGGACAAGTCGTTATTGTGTTCATTGACGACATACTTATCTATTCGAAGAGTATGAAGGAGCATGAACATCATTTGTGTGGTGTGTTGAAGACGTTGCGGAAGGAGAAGTTGTATGCAAAATTCTCCAAATGTGAATTTTGGCTAAGGGAAGTTCAATTCCTTGGCCATATTGTGAACAAAGATGGTATTCAAGTAGATCCGGGGAAGATTGAGACGGTGAAGAGTTGGGGACGACACTATGCCTACGGAAATCCGAAGTTTTTTCGGATTGGCCGGTTATTATCGTCGGTTTATCCAAGACTTTTCCAAAATCGCTTCTCCTTTGACAAAGTTAACGAGAAAGAACGCGAGATTTAATTGGGAAAACGAGCAAGAAATTGCTTTCCAATTGTTAAAAGAGAAGTTATGTCAAGCTCCGGTTTTAGTGTTGCTGGAAGGTGTAGAAGACATGACGGTTTATTGTGATGCTTCTTTAAATGTGATCGGTTGTGTTCTAATGCAACGAGGTAAAGTCATCGCGTATGCCTCTCAACAATTAAAGGAACACGAAATGAGATATCCGACTCATGATCTTGAGTTGGCGGCGGTTGTTCATGCGTTGAAAATTTGGCGCCATTACTTGTATGGTGTCAAATGTATGATTTATTCGAATCACAAGAGCTTAAAACATCTTTTTGATCAACGAGATTTGAATTATCGTCAACGTAGATGGATGGATGTGGTGAAAGACTATGATTGTGAAATACTTTATCATCCGGGTAAGGCGAATGTGGTCGCGAATGCGTTAAGTCGAAAGAGTCAACATCCGGCGATACGAGTAAGATCGTTACGCATGATTATTACTAACGATTTTCTTGTAAAGCTTGGCGAGACTCAAATCGAATCTTTTGTTAACAATAAGCATGAGGAACGAATCGTGGGACAAACAGAGTCTATTACTTTAGGTCCGCATGGTTTGTTGTCTTTTCAAGGACGAGTGTGGGTGCCTGGAATGGGAGATTTCCGACGAGTGCTACTTGATGAAGCACACAAGTCAAAGTATTTCATTCACTAAAGCGCGACAAAAATGTATCTTGATTTGAGGAAAGAGTATTGGTGGCCGGGCATGAAACATGATGTTGTTAAGTATGTTGAACAATGCGTCACGTGTTTGCAAGTTAAGGCTGAACACCAAAAGCTGTATGGTATGTTACAACCGTTAAAAATCCCGAAATGGAAATGGGAGCACATTACCATGGATTTCATTACAAAGTTACCAAAGACGGCGAGAACCCAATTTGATTCGATTTAGGTGATAGTTGATCGGTTGACGAAGAGTGCTTTGTTTCTTCCCATTCGGGAAGCGATATCATCGGAGACCTTGGCTAAGTTGTTTATCAAGGAGGTGATATCGAGACACGAGGTTCCTATATCAATTATTTCGGATCAGATACTCGTTTCACATCTCGGTTTTAGGAAAAGTTTCATGAAGATATGGGTACACAATTGAAATTGAGCACGGCGTACCATCCTCAAACGGACGGTCAAACCGAACGTACGAATCAAACATTGGAGGATATGTTACGGGCGTGTATTATTAATTTCGGTGGTAGTTGGGGTGAGCATTTACCCTTGGTGGAATTCTCGTACAATAATAGTTATCATACTAGTATCGGGATGCCACCTTACGAGATGCTTTATGGGCGTAGGTGTCGAACTACGATTTTTTGGGGTGAAGTGGGACAAAGAGAAATCGGGAGTACCGATTTGGTTTTAGAGACGAATAGCAAGATTGATATGATTCGGGATCATTTGAAAAAGGCTCAAGATAGACAAAAGTCGTATGCCGATAAACGTAGGCAACCGATTGAGTTCCAAGAAGGTGACATGGTGATGCTTAAAGTTTCGCCATGGAAGGGTGTTATTCGGTTTCGAAAGCGAGGAAAGTTAGCTCCTCGATTTATTGGCCCTTTTAAGATCTTGGACCGTGTTGGTGAGGTCGCGTATAGGCTAGAGTTACCCGAAGAGCTTGCAGGGATTCATAACACATTCCATGTTTCCCACCTCCGTAAGTGTCTTGCGGGTGACACGGCGTGGGTACCGTTGGACGAGATTTCCTTAAACAACAAATTAGAGTATGTTGAGGAACCAATGACAATTCTTAATGAAAAGGTGAAAATGTTGATAAATAAAGCGGTGAGAACTTTTAAAGTTCAATGGCGTCGTAGTAAGGGTTTCGAGTTTACATGGGAATCCGAGGAGTTTGTTTTGGTCTATCTTCCCGCTTGTCATGCGGCTTGGATTGCGAGGACGCAATCCGGTTCAAGTGGGGAAGAGTTGTAAGATCCTGTTTTCCAGTAGTGTGGGACGCCGTCCAAAAAGGTGGGACGCCGTCCAAAAAGGTGGGACGCCGTCCTAATGTGAAGGACTGGACGCCGTCCTGAAATTTGGACGCCGTCCAGTTGAACTGACGGGCCAGCTGTATTCTTTTAAATATTAAATGGGGGTAGTTTGATCTTTTCACTCGTGGGACGAATCTAAGGCCACAAGATCAGTTCATGGAGTGCCATTACTCCATTTTTAACCACCACTTCATATCCACTTAAATTCTAGAGAGAGAGAGAGAGAGAGAGAGTGATTCTTGTGTGAGAAAGCTCAAATCGAGGAGGAAAAAGCTTGTTTCGGATCAAAGCACGTGCTTTAAAGTTGTTCATCGAGTCCCTAGCTACATTTTGAGTGTGGGGGTAAGTCTTAACCTTGATTTCCTTATTTTAAATTGTTTAGAGGTTAGGGTTTGGGTTAGTGATGAACATAAAACCCATTTGTTAGTAGTTTGGGGGGTTTTTGGGTAAGTTTGAGTCATAAGGACTCAAATATGACTAACCTAGGGTTTTGAAATGTTAAATGTGTTCATGAACCTTAAATTGGTTAGTTAACTACAAGCACGCCTAGATGTTATGTAAGTGAGTGTTATTTAGCTATGTGGTGACCCGAATGGGCGTGTAAACCTCGAAATGGGTCAAGCTGGTCTTTGATGACCTAAGTTGTTAAATAAGTATGTTAACACACTAAACTTGTGATTATATGGGTATTAAGACCATAATTGGCTAGCGTTAGGGTTTTGTCGAAGTTGACCCAATTTTAGGGTTAAGTGTGCAAATGGGTCGGAATTGCACCAAGGGTCGAAATGATGCTAGGTTGGTGAGTGAGTTGGTTAACCAACTTGATTGTGTGTTTGATTATGTGCCTAATGTAATAGGTACGTTACGTTGAAGGTTGCAAGTTCGGCTAACTTTCACAAAAGACTATAAGGTGAGTGGAGTAATTATACGTATGTGTATATGGCGTATTTATTTGTGAATGTTATGGTATGAACCATAGAGCCTGTAGTGCCATAACATGTATGTGACAAGTGTCAAAGTGTGAACCATCGAGCCGGTAGCACTATAAAATGAGGCGTGAACCATCGAGCCGGTAGCACCGAAGTGTGAACCAAAGAGCCGGTAACACTATAAAATCATGATGTGAACCATCGAGCCTGTAGCATCAAGTGTGAACCATCGAGCAGGTAGCACTATAAAATGAGGCATGAACCATCGAGCCGATAGCACCGAAATGTGAACCAAAGAGCCGGTAGCACTATAAAATTATGATGTGAACCATCGAGCCGATAGCATCAAGTGTGAACCATCGAGCCGGTAGCACTATAAAACAAAGTGTGAACCACGAGCCGGTAGCACTATAAAAGAGTATGACTCAAATGTCTATGGTGTAAACCATCGAGCCGGTAGCACCATAGCGTTTATGATTAACCATATGGGGGTTTGTTGATTGTTTAGCATATTATATATATATATATATATATATATATATATATATATATATATATATATATATATATATATATATATATATATATATATATATATATATATTGTGTTGAGTATATGCTAATGCGGATTTGTGATATTGCACAACTTGTTAGTATTACGAGTATGATGACATGCTATTTGAGTTACAAGTTTGTATACGATATTGTGTAAGTGGTTGCAAGTGAGTAGGTTATATATGTATATGTTTAACTATTGCACTCACTAAGCTTTAGCTTACCCTCTCGTTGTTTACCTTTTTAGGCTCCGGCTTGGATAAGGTCAAAGGTATTCGGTTGGATTAGTGACTCTCGGGGGATTAGCTTTTTGGAAGTTCGGCCAAGATTTGGGTAGTTTAACCCCAAACACCATGCTCTAGTGTCGTTTGGAAATTAAACTAGTGTGGTTGAAACTTGTATTTTTGAACGAAACTCGTAAAATGGCTGATGTGGTCCCGATGTTGTAAAACTCGACTTTATTGTGGAAATCTCTTAGTTTAACTTATATTGACATGTTGTAAAAAGGGTTTCGTTTGAAAGTGTCGGGAAGGGGGTTTTTTGCTCATGTAAGTTGAGCACGGGGATCAGTTTTTGGTAGTTCATTGGGATGCCATCCCAATTAGCTGGACGCCGTCCAGGCCTTCAGATCTGGATGCCGTCCAGAATGCTGGTCGCCGTCCAGATGTACTGCATCAGAAAAAAAAATTTAGCGTGTTTTTGAGTCAACGATGTCGGGTTGTTACATAATGTAATTTTAACATTTTCGATCTTCATTCGTCTTCAACATTGAGTCGGCAGCTCTTCTGATAGCAGGTGGTTGTTTACGATTTTAGCTGGTGGCTTATTTAATAGCCCACAACTATTTCATGCAGATCTGGATTTTTTGACACTTTTTTAACAGTTTAGTTGGAGGCTGAATGGACAAATGGGGCAGTTTTTTTTTACTGTTTTCATATTCTATTCATTCATATTCCGTACATCATCTAACTTACAACCTCATGTCATTGCTAATTGTAGCTCCTTTTCTATCACTTTGCCTACACAAATCATACCAACTACTCCAAACACATAAAACGTTAGATGTTCACGAGAATAGGGCACAATTTAGCTTATATGGAGAGAATATCGCCTTAAATGATTTGTAAAGTAAGTGTAGTGTAGGCGATATCAGTTAATAGATCGAGATTAATGCTGCAAGGAGGATTTGAATAATGGAGATCAAATTCGAACCGTCTCATTGAAAATTAGGAACTTCTGATCGGTCAAACCATGAATAAAATCGGCTCCTGGGATGTTATCTTTGAAATGTTTCGAGCCAAACTAAACCCCCGGAAGGCGAAATTACTATCAATTGGTGTCAGACTTATTTTAACCAAATCGGTGTCGAGTAATTTACCATTATTTTTTTATGTCAATCTATAAAGCTTCAATGGCTGTGATTAATAAGTTGGGAAGAATTCGAATGGGATTATTATGGGGAACTAATGATAACTAATGATGCGCATAGTTGCACATCTATATGCGCTATATTAGATCAGCGTGCGTCACCCTACATAAGTCGCACTGGCTCGTATCTTAGATGGACTAGCGCGCAATCTCGCCACGCTTTAGCAGAAAATCTCACGAACGTTGATTGCGCATTTGAACACAGTGTCATATTAGGAAACGGATAAAGCTAGAAAGGTACTATGGCGACACAAAAGAAGAAAGGACACTTGTGGCTGCAGGGTATAAAGGGGACAGCACTAAGATAATAGCAGTACTTTTTTAGCTTTTTGGAATAAAAGGACAGAGACAATACGATGTGGCAACAACATATCCTCTTTGTCCCCTTACGTGGCACTAAGGGACAAAAGCCAACAAGTATAAATAGGCGTAACTAGAATGAATTAATCATCAGTTGGAAATTCATTCCACTCCACCTACAAAAAGTACTCTCAAGACATCCACCTTCGCTAACCCGCGCATCCGGCACATCGCCCTCAAACACTTAGCGATTTCAGGTAGCACATAATACGTAAATCCTAATACCTCCCTTGGGCCATCAACTCCGGTTAACCAGAATGATGGTGGGTTACGTTTAACCACCCTTTCATAGATCTTCATCTTGTATGAGGGTTATTCACGGTGCTCCGGACCGGAGAGTTAAACTCAAAAAACCCTTAAAAACCCCTTTTATTGTTGATCTCGCATGAACTGAACCCTTTGGACCATTTTATGCTTGATCAATAACCTATCCATAAATCGGATAAAATAGAATCAACTTTGAAAAGTAAAGCACTTGAAGGTCTCGAAATTGGTAGTCTTAAGGAAAAAAACCTTAGCTTACTCGCTAAATGTTGGTGGAGGCTAAAACATGAGAGACATGCCTTATGGGTTCATATAATCAACTCTATATCTGGCTTGTTTGGGGGTCTGAACTGCTCTCCGGGGAACCTTGTAACTCTTTATCGTTATGGTTCGCTATCAAAATATGTGGTCAGAGTATAGACAAGTATGGCATTCCCTTTTCTTCTTCAATTATATGCAACCTAGGTAATGAGATAAACGCAAACTTCTGGCATGATATTTGGATCCCAAACACATATTCTCCTCTCAAATCTAGATTATTCGATTTAGATTTCCAGCAATCAATCGACATGGCCAATCGTGTTTTAAATGATGATGTGGGGTTAAAAGACAACTCGGAATGGAGAAACAATATAAGAGGGCATAATCATATGTTGGCTTCAACTTACAAGCTAGCGAAAAACAAAGATGGATGGGTTTGGAAGTTACACAGGAAAGGTATTTCTAAGGTGAAACTTTTGCCATCTTTAATTGATAAGGAATTACTTGCTAGAGATATCCCCTTAAATGCTACTTCATAGTTATCGTGCCTCCCAAATAAGATCAACATATGTGTTTGGAGAGTAGCTTTCAATGGTCAATTTTTTTTTGAAGGGTAACTATGATTATATATATATATATATATATATATATATATATATATATATATATATATATATATATATATATATATATATATATATATATATATATATATATATATATACATATATATATATATATATATATAAAGAAAACATGATACAACACACGAAGCTCTTACACACAAGACAGTCTATGAGCAGCTTTCTATGAACTAACAGGATGTAATATACAACCTAATCTACTTAACTCGAGTTACAGAGGGCTTCGACTAAGATGCTGAGGAAGCATGAGAAGACATCACGTTTGGGTCAAATACACCTGCGGGTTCGAGAGCCAGCTGCACCACTCAATTTTTGGACCTTTTAGCCTTCTGGAAATCTAATCGAAACTAATAATTTGTATCTCGTTTAGGATGGAAGGACCACACATGCTTTTGTTCTTAAATATCTTACAATTACGGTTTTTCCACAATACATACCCACATGTCCACTCAACCGCCTGCCAGATTTTGGAACCAAGCTCTGAAGACAGGCAGTTTAAGTTTCCTGCGAACGATTCATTTATGCTTAGGTTTGAGTAATTACCTAGCCCCCACCACTTGTAAACTTGAGACCACACGTCGAAAGCGTTTTTGCAAAAGATCAAAGCATGGTCAATTGACTCCACATCGTCATCACAAATAGGGTATCGAACCGAGTGTAGATCAATTCCTCGTTTGTCTAGCTCAATTAAAACTGGAATCCTTTTCTTACGAACCCTCCAAATAAAGATCTCGACTCTCTTTGGAATTAGTGAGTTGCGAATAGTAGCAGGTTGACTTCTAACATTTATAAGCGACTTTTCAGTAATGATATTGTTGAGTTTCTTTGTCGTGAACGTACCGTTTGATGCCAAAACCCAGTTCCATGAATCTGTATCCCTGGAACCACAAACATAAGAATAAATTAAATTAGTTAAGTCCTGCAACTCATCCTTCACTCGGCCATACGGTGGCCTGCTCCATTGCCATGTGATCACGCATCCACCCTCACTCCAGCTTACTCGATCCATAACCCTTGCACCCGGATTTGACTCAAGCCGATACAGTCTGTTGTACTTATGCTCCAAGAAATCGCTCCCTATCCATAGTTCTTTCCAAAAGAGTGTTGTTGATCTGTTGCCGATTACTTTTTGAAAGGAGTTAGAGAAAGGAACGCCTATATCAGAGAGTGAAAGACCTGCACGTATAATATAACTCCACGTACTGCGAAAAGGTAAGTGAGTTAATGGACTGTTTTGGAGTAAACCACCAAGAGCCCCATAAATGCTTATGATGACTTTGGTCCATAGAGAGTTAGACTCAATATGAAGCCTCCACCACCACTTGCATAAAAGTGCCAAGTTTTTACAATGCAACGAACCCAAGTTGAGACCACCCTCCGAGTACGGAAGCATGATTTGTTCCCATTTAACCCAAGGTATTTTTTTACCCGACCCGGAAACCCCCCAAAAAAATCTCTCCTCACTCTCTCAAGTTCTTTAATCACATAAGACGGGGCACAGTAGATCGAAAAGTAATAGAATGGGACTCGGTTTTGGTGAAGGGTGGTATTATTCAGGCATCATCACTTTGTCCATTCTATGATGTTGTGTAAGAAGAAGTCGATCATCTTTTTGTTAACTACAGATTTGTGATCCCACTTTGTAGAACCATCATGGTTTAATTAAGTAACACTTCGACACCTGCTAATTATCAACCTGGATCAAGTAATTCAAGCAAAGTGTTTTTAGCCTTGAGATTTACACGTATTTGGACGTAGCGAAACAAACTTGTGCATTCTAATCTGAGCCGAGACAATCAATTCTATATGAAGATCTCATGGTATCCCTTAAGGCGTTGACACGTTTGTGGTTGGCTAATAGATCAAAAATGGTGCAAGGAGGCTTTGAAGAATGGAGATCAAATTCGAATGGTGTCATTGTTTAAAGAGATCTTGTTTGTAATCGTTTGATAACAATCTTATTTTAGCGTGTGTTGTTTATTGAGCAAATATGTTCATTTGCTTTTGTAAAAGTTATGTATTTTGCTGTCCGCATCTTGTGGGGTAAAAAAAAAAGTTGTAAAGAGTATTAATCATATGTTAATGTAGTCAAATATATATATATACTAGTGAAATGACCCGTGAAATCACGAGTTTGTTTAAAAGAAACAATTTAATGACATGTTTCAGGTATTAACTAAATGTAATGCTAAATTCATTTATTTTAATGACTTGTTCGACTAAGAAACTTGTTGTTGTTTTTACAAATATATAGAGACATGTACTTTCGCATACATATATAACGTAATTAATAGAATTCATATTTGAATATTAGTTATATAATAATTATAATTATAATTACTATAATAAAATTAAATAATAATAATAATAATAATAATAATAATAATAAAGTTTGCTCAAAGTTGAGTATTTATATTTTTAATAATACAATAATTATTAGTAATATTAAATGTCTTTTAAAAATTTTTTAGAAAATTAAAATACAATTATTATATAAAAGTTGTACAATTAACTTTAAAATTTGTAAATATGTTGGTGTTCTGTTGAAGATTAGTATTTTCTTTTATATAAGATTTCGTATTATTTTTTTAATTAAATCTATAGTTTCTATTAAAATCCTATAATGATTATGTCATTATTAGGCTAATTCATTTGTTAAGAAAAAATCAAAAAGAAAAAGAAAAAAATCTAAGCATGGTGGGTGATGTCATTAATCTAAATAATTTTGATTTAAAATTAAATCTTATTAATTAATTATTATTATTAAATCTTATTAATAATTTTTTTAAGTATTAAAATTAAATAATTTTAAATTATTTTAATTAATTATTTTGAATTGAGTACGAGAAGATATAAAAGTTAGGCAGAAGGAAACCAATTCAAAATTTATATTTTAATTTACACTTTTAAAATAAAATGACAAACAATATTATCTCTTATGATTAAATGTGGATTGTTTAATATGCAATTTAGATTTTTTGATGAAATGTTCAGATGACGAGTTTCTTAGTCGGACTCTGTGATTCCGCGGGTCATTAAACTAAATAACTTTAGCATTTACGTTCACTTAATACCTAAAACATATTATTAAACTGTTTCGTTTAAACAAACCCGTGGTTCCACGGGTCATTTCACTAGTTTAATATAAAATAATGACATCATCAAAGATGTTTAAAATTTTTCTTTTATATTTTGAATTATTTTTATTCTTAAAAAATGTTTATTTATGAAATCATCATTTTAGAGATTTAATATTAACTATATATATATATATATATATATATATATATATATATATATATATATATATATATATATATATATATATATATATATATATATAGTGGTAGGATTAAGAGGGAAGTAACCATTCGGGGGGAAGCAAAAACTTTTTTTTTCCATTTTTGAAAAAACTTTGTTCACGAACATTATAGATGAGATGAAAATATGAACATTTAGTAGAAACACTTTGTGATAAATGTTTTTATTTTGGCGGGAAAACGCTCGAAGAAGTAATATATAACAATTATCGTGTTTTTCGAGCATATGTTGAGGTTTTAGCTATTGGGGTTTAGATATTAGGGTTTAGATATTAGGGTTTATAGGGTTTAGATATTAGGGTTTAGAAATTTAGGGTTTAGGGTTTAGATTTAGGGTTTAGATTTAGGATTTAGATTGAGTTTTTAACACGAACGGTTTAGAGTTTAGGGTTTAGGGTTTAGGGTTTAGGGTTTAGAGTTTGGTGTTTTGGGTTTATGGAATAAACCCAAAACACCAAACCCTAAACCCTAAACTCTAAATCGGGCTAAATTTTACTTCACAAAACATGAAGAAAAAAAAGACGTTCATATTCTTCACGAACAATATTATCTTGAATGTTATTTTTGTCGATCGTTTTCCCGCCTAAATAATGACATTCATCACGAAGTGTCTCTTCTAAATGTTCATATTTTCGTGTGATCTTGATGCCGGAAAAAAAAATCCAAAAAAACGAAATTTTTTTTTTATTCCCCCCGCTTCCCCCCGATTGGTTACTTCCCCATTGATTCTGCCCCTATATATATATATATATATATATATATATATATATATATATATATATATATATATATATATATATACAGCGGCGGAACTTGAACCCGACTACAGAGGGGGCGAGTCTAAAAATTTAATAAATTTTTCATTGTCAGCAGGGGCGAACACTAAAAAAAAACCTTATTTTTTGGTTAAAAAAAAAAAAATTTAGTGTAAAATTTTTTTCCCGTTAAATCCAGGGGAGACGGATACCCCCTTTGGGTTGCTCTATGTTCCCCACTGTGTGTGTGTATATATATATATATATATATATATATATATATATATAATATGTCGAGCACCAATATAAAACCAAAATATAATCGAAAATTTCAAAATTTCTTTTATTACATTTTCATTTTCATATATACAGTACTGTAGATCGATTAAATAAATTGAACAATGTTTTCATGCTACCTTATGCTCAAACTTTGCTCGGAAACCGACCACCTCAACTAGTCCAGTTGTACATGCACGTATTATATACAGTATTTATTTTATTATTATATAATTAAATTTAAACTTAAATATAAAATCCGCCGCTCGCATGTTATAAGCGCAACATTAGTGGATGATTGAGAATTAGCATTTCTAATAGATTGAATACCTTAAAATTAAATTTAGAGCGGGTAAATACAATTTTTTTTATTACTTCGTAATAGTTAGTTATAGTAGTCAAGTATTTAATTTTCAGTTATGCTAATTTAAAAAATAACTTTCACAAAATGAGATAACATCATTCACCCACTACACCGATTTATCCAAATGACATAGGGAATGCGGAGTATATAATTTCTTGTAAATGCATTTCAAAATGATCGACAATACGATGACAATACAAAAATTGACACGACACAAATAAACAATGAGAGAAAAATAAAAACTGATTAAATATAGTTAAAAAGTTGGAAGTTTTGAACCTTTATAATAAACAGATGAATTAATCTAATATAGTTTGGGTGCTTAATCACCATCAGGTTGTTTTGTTTAGTCATTATTAATTATTATAATTATAATTAGTAACTATCATGATTGATCGATGAATTAAAAACCAACTAGAGTAGAATACGTCATTATCGTAATCAACAATAGCATGAGTTCAATCTAGCTTTTATGGTTCAAATTTCTCCATCAATCTTTCTGTTTCATTATTATAAGTAATCAAAGTTAAAATATACAGTTGTCTAATTAAACGAGAAAAAAGAAAAATTATGAAAACGAAATTATTTATTAAGGACCACAAATTATACAAAGAGAAAATTCAAAGGCTACCATCATCGATCAACTCCTACAAATTGGTATCTATACAGTTAGTTGGCTCAGCTCCTTAATTATCATCATGTGTTCAAGCTTCATATAAACTTATTATTCGAAGTAAAGATTCATTAATATCTTATAATAACACAGTAGGCCATAATGTTATTGTGTGTTTTCAGCATGAACATCATGTTTTTCTCTAGTGATTATGGTTGACGTTAAGTTAATTTGTATTTACAAATAACCACAATAGTTAAATACTCCTTGCATCACAATTTAATAGACTTGTTCCTTTTAAAAGATGTCTCAATTTAACAGTTTATTTCTAATAATAGATACGAATAATAATGTAATGTTTTTCTATACGTTTGTTTTATGTATGTAAAAAAAAAAAAAGTAGTTAAAAAGTAAAAGATAGAATAAGAAAGTGAACTAAAAAGTAAAAAGTAAAAAGTGATGATTACATTTTTAAACTGTATGTTTGTATATTTTTTGTCTTGAAATTATTAAATTGGGACCGAAAGATTCATGAATTTGTATATACCGTTAATGATAAGGATAATGTAATAGTTAGATAAGTATTCATTGTAAATAGAATAGTTTAATAGTTTCCTTATTACTCGTATGATTTGTATTGTACGATTATCTAACTCTAACTTTATCCATATCGTTAACATTTACAAATAACCTCGATAGGTAACTTCATGGTTGAAAGTTTTTGACAATATAGTGAAGATAAGTTCAATCGTGAGTTGTAACATTTGAGGCTGTCATTTCAAAAAAACATAATTCGCATTTACAAATTTTGACTTCAAATTAAGAATAAAATAAAATGATACGATAAGTAGAGATGTCAATGGTCACCCGATCCAGTGGATATCCACCCGATCCACCCGATTTTAATGGATATGGATGAACCTAAATGGATATGGATACGGATATGGATGAACCTAAATGGATATAGATATGGATATGGATGAAAAAGTATCATCCATGGATATATCTATTAAAACCCGAAATATATATATATTAATACATAAATATAGATATATGTATATACGTCTACTATTAAAAATGCATTTACTGTTACACATACATTTTGCTTGCAACCATATAATAAATTAACTATGATATTTTATAATAAAACTGTTATAATATATAAATATATATATATAAATGGATAGTCAATTATTGATACACAAAAGTAATATTATTGTATTACCTAAACTTGTGATATTTTTGCTATAAATAGCCATGAATGCAAGCATTAAACTTGCACCATTTTCTCACACTTACAAAGTGTTTCTTTCTTTCTCTCCATTATCATCTTTATTCTTACACTTCATTATTAGTATTCTTAATCAAGAATCAAATCACTAAAGGTAGTTATAAGCCTACTGAATTATAACATCAAGAATCAAACCACTAAAGGTAGTTATAAGCATACTGAATTATAACACGTTATCAGCACGCTAATCTTAATACTAATTATGGTTGGCTCTGCCACCTAAATGATATATGGTCGGTTATACCACCTGAATAATATATGATCGACACTGTCGTCTAATTATCATTTATGTTACTAACATTTATATTTCAATTATCTAACATTTATATGGCCGACACTGTCGCCTAATTATCATTTATGTTACTAACATTTATATTTCTATTATCTAACATTTATATGGCCGACACTGTCGCCTAATTATCATTTATGTTTACTAATATTTATATTTATGTTATATAACATTTATTAATGATTACTTACATATGGTCGACACTGTCACCTACTTATCATTTATGTTATATTAAATTTATGTTTAATGTTTATATACTTATGAATATAAAGTGACTATAATTTATCATGTTGTTTGTTTTAATAGAAAATGTCGAATCTGGAAAAGCTTAAATTTACTCCTTTAGAATCAACTGGAAACAACTACATGCCATGGGTTATAAAAGTAAAAATGCATCTTAAATCAATGGGCATTCTTGAAGCCATAAATGAAAACAACAATTGTTCTGAAAAAGAACAAGCAACGGCATGTTGCTTTATTCATCAACATATTGATGAATGCTTACAAAATAATTATGTGACTGTAGAAGATCCCCATGTTTTATGGGAAGGTCTCAAAAGCAGATTCAATAATCAAAGAGAAATTTTACTTCCAGCTGCTATGGAACAATGGAGAACATTAAGGTTCCAAGACTTTAAGAAAGTAAATGAATATAGCTCAGCTCTGTATAATACATGTTCACAACTTAAATTCTGTGGACATGAAATAAGTGATGCGGACATGATGGAGAAAACTTTCTCCACAATGAATGCTGCAAACATCACAGTGCAAAGAAATTTGAGAATGCTAAAGTTCAAAACATATCCTGAACTTAATTCATATCTCTTAGTTGCAGAGCAAAATGATGAGCTATTAATGAAAAATCAGCAATCCCGTCCTACTGGTACACTTGCAATCCCTGAAGCAAATACTGCAAATAATTATAAACAGGGACAAGGACGCGGGCAAGGTCGTGGTTATAATAACCATCACCATCATCATGCCAAAAGCCATAACTATGGTAGAAACCATCCTTATGGTAATGGTAATGGGCGAGGACGTGGTCGTGGTCGTGGCCGTGGTGGTCAAAGAAATAATAATCCACGAAAATATAAATATCAACCACAAAACAAGCCCACTAAACAAGATGTTGAAGAAAATTCTTCTAAAAATTCTGAAGAATCTTGCTACAGATGTGGTAGAATGGGCCACTGGGCTAATACTTGCCGAACATCTAAACATCTTGCTAAGATGTATCAGGATTCGCTGAAAGATAAAGAAAAGGAAGTAAACTTTGTGGATAACGTCGATCCAACAGTCACTGAGAAACCATCTGATTTATATGAAGATTTCTTGAATGTTTAAGTTGTGTGTCTTTCGAAAAATAAACGATTTAATATCGTCTGTCTTTGTCATTATGTTTGCTAAATGTTTCAGTACTATCTATTTGCATGTAAAATATTGTGTAATATTAATGTACTCACTATTTATTTCTTATATATGAAGTTCAATATGAATTTTGCTGGAATACAACATCAATCAAGTGGTGGAGATCTCTGTATAGCAGACAGTGGAACTACACATACTATACTTAAATCCGAGAAATATTTTATTGATCTAAAACTAACGGAAGGAACTATACATACAATATCAGGACCTGCTAACTTGATAAAAGGGATAGGAAAGGCAAATTTCATACTACCAAATGGTACAAAATTTTTAATAAATGATGCCTTATTTTCTCCCAAGTCAAGCAGAAATTTATTGAGTTTCTCCGACATATACCTTAACGGGTATGATTATCAGTCAGTGACAACAAAAAATGAGAAATATTTAAGTATCACTGACAAGAGTCATGTGGTTGAAAAACTGCCAAGACTTAGTTCTGGATTACATTATACACATATAAATGTACCAGAAATACATATGGTAGTTAACGAAAAATATATTGATCCTGGTGTATTCAGTTTATGGCATAACAGATTAGGCCATCCAGGATCAACAATGATGAAAAGGATTATTGAATGTACTCATGGACATCCACTAAAGGATAGAAAAATCCATCATGATACAATGGTTCCATGTACATCTTGCTCTCTTGGAAAATTGATAACTAGACCCTCACCACTTAAGGTTGAGAAAGAATCACCAATGTTTCTTGAAAGAATTCAAGGTGATATATGTGGACCAATTCATCCACCATGTGGACCATTTAGATATTTCATGGTTCTAATAGATGCATCTAGCAGATGGTCTCATGTTTGTCTGTTATCAAGCCGTAATGTGGCATTTGCAAAATTTCTTGCCCAAATTATTAAATTGAGAGCTCATTTTCCTGATTACACCATTAAAAGGGTGAGACTTGATAATGCTGGTGAATTTACATCTCAAGCATTTAATGACTATTGCATGTCTATAGGAATTGTTGTTGAACATTCTGTTGCTCATGTGCATACACAAAATGGTTTAGCCGAGTCATTGATTAAACGTTTACAGTTAATTGCTAGACCATTGATAATGAGAACAAAACTCCCTGTATCTATATGGGGTCATGCAATTTTACATGCTGCTGCATTGATTCGCATCAGACCAAGTGCAAGTCATAAATATTCCCCCCTACAACTTGCTTTTGGTCAAGAGCCAAATATTTCCCATCTTAGAACATTTGGTTGTGCAGTGTATGTTCCAATTGCGACACCACAACGTACAAAAATGGGTCCTCAAAGGAGGTTGGGAATATATGTTAGATATGAAACATCTTCAATATTAAGGTATATTGAACCTATGACAGGTGACGTTTTTACAGCACGTTTTGCTGATTGTCATTTTAATGAAACATTGTTCCCTAGATTAGAGGGAGAAATGAAAAATAAAGAAAATGATGTTTCATGGTGTGAACCTCAATTAAAGTATCTTGATCCTCGCACAAAAGAATGCGAGACAGAAGTTCAAAAGATAATGCATATACAAGAACTTGCAAATCAATTGCCTGATGCATTCACATATACAAAAAGGGTGACTAAATCATATATACCAGCAGTTAATACTCCAGCTCAAGTTGAGATTCCAAATCGAAAAACTGATAATGTAGTCATTCAAGAATCTATGCCACGTCTGAAACGTGGGAGACCAGTTGGTTCCAAAGATAAAAATCCTCGAAAAAGAAAATCAGCTGATAATAAGGTAAAAGAAAGTGTTCAAGAAGAACCACAAATCAGTACTCCTACTGCAGAGGAGATTGATGATGTCAATACAGAAATTGCAATCAATTATGCACATTCAAAAATATTATGGAATCGAAATGAAATGAAAAATCTTGATGAGAAATTTTCATTTAATGTTGCATATGACATCATGAATAATGATGATGATCCAGAACCAACATCTATGGTTGAATGTCAAAATAGACATGATTGGGCTCAATGGAAAGAAGCAATACGAGCTGAATTAGAATCACTCAATAAAAAAAAAGTTTTCGGATCCATCATTCTCACTCCTAAAGATGTGAAACCTGTAGGATACAGATGGATTTTTGTCCGAAGAAGAAATGAGAAAAATGAAGTTACAAGGTATAAAGCTAGAGTTGTAGCTCAAGGTTTTTCTCAAAGACCGGGAATTGATTATGAAGAAACTTATTCCCCTGTTATGGATGCAATTACTTTTAGATACTTAATCAGCCTGGCAGTTTCTAAAAATTTAGAAATGCATCTCATGGATGTTGTGACTGCTTATCTATATGGATCACTTGATAGTGATATATATATGAAGATACCTAAAGGATTTAAGGTACCAGAAGCATCAAATGCAAAACCCAAAGAAATGTATTCGATTAAATTACAAAGATCTTTATATGGGTTAAAACAATCGGGACGTATGTGGTATAACCGATTAAGTGATTACTTGATAAGCAAAGGGTATACAAATAACCTTACTTGCCCTTGTGTTTTCATTAAGAAAACAACATCCGGATATGTGATCATAGCTGTTTATGTTGATGATCTTAACATCATAGGTACAAATAAAGAGATCTATGAAGCCATTCAACTTCTAAAGAAAGAATTTGAAATGAAAGATCTCGGAAAAACCAAGTATTGCCTTGGTTTACAAATTGAGCATATGCCTAATGGTTTACTTGTACATCAAACAACATATACTGAAAAGATTTTGAAACGTTTCAATATGGACCAGGCAAAACCATTAAGTACTCCTATGGTTGTTAGATCACTCAATGTTGAAACTGATCCATTTCGTCCATGTGAAGATCATGAAGATATTCTTGGACCAGAAGTACCATATCTTAGTGCAATTGGAGCTCTTATGTATCTTACAAATTGTACAAGACCTGACATTTCTTTTGCAGTTAATTTGTTGGCAAGGTTCAGCTCTGCTCCTACCAAAAGACACTGGAATGGGATCAAACACATATTTCGATACCTTCGAGGAACTACTGATTTAGGATTATTTTATTCTAACGAATCAAAACAAGATTTGGTTGGTTATGCTGATGCAGGTTATTTATCCGATCCACATAAAGCTAAATCTCAAACTGGATATGTATTCCTAAATGGAGGTACTGCAATATCATGGCGTTCTCAAAAACAAACACTTGTTGCTACATCATCAAATCATGCCGAAGTGATTGCATTACATGAAGCTACTCGGGAATGTTTTTGGTTGAGATCAATGACACAAATCATTACTGATTCTTGTGGACTAGAACGCGATAAAAGTCCAACAATTATCTATGAAGATAATGCAGCTTGCATAGCACAGATGAAAGAAGGGTATATCAAAAGTGACCGAACCAAACACATACCTCCTAGATTCTTCTCATACACTCAAAATCTCATTAAGGACAACGAGATTGAAATGAGATATGTTCAATCCAGCAAAAACTCTGCTGATCTTTTCACGAAAGCACTTCCAACTGCTATTTTCAGAACACACGTTCATAACATTGGCATGAGACATGTTCAAAAGATGTAACAACCGAAGCGATGTCTACTTGAGGGGGAGTCAACTCCATGCTGCACTCTTTTTCCCTTAGCTAAAGTTTTTCCCACTGGGTTTTCTTTAGTAAGGTTTTTAACGAGGCAGTAACTTACAGTTGATCTTCAACAAACAAAATTGCTATCTAAGGGGAAGTGTTATAATATATAAATATATATATATAAATGGATAGTCAATTATTGATACACAAAAGTAATATTATTGTATTACCTAAACTTGTGATATTTTTGCTATAAATAGCCATGAATGCAAGCATTAAACTTGCACCATTTTTTCACACTTACAAAGTGTTTCTTTCTTTCTCTCCATTATCATCTTTATTCTTACACTTCATTATTAGTATTCTTAATCAAGAATCAAATCACTAAAGGTAGTTATAAGCCTACTGAATTATAACATCAAGAATCAAACCACTAAAGGTAGTTATAAGCCTACTGAATTATAACAAAAACACATATATCTAACAAGATAAACATACAAATTACACATTTAATTTGTCATAATCTATGTTTGTGTGACGACCCGAAAATTTCCGACCAAATTTAAACTTTAATCTTTATATTATTCCGACACGATAAGCAAAGTTTGTTAAGTTAAATCTCAAGAATTTTAAACTGTGTTCATACATTCATTATAACCTCGACCAAATTCCGACGATTCACGAACCGTTATATATAAATAGATATGTATATGTATATATATATTATAACTTGAGAATATTAATAAAGTATTAAACGTATAATACTTTACCCGAACGTATTTGTTTCAATATGATTTTTGATTAAATTAAAAAAATTATATTAAATGATTGAATTATCAGAAACATTGAATTATGATTACAAGTCTCTATTGAGAGGTCCACTATGATTTGAGAAAATCTATTCCTCTTAACGATATTCAGAATAATTTGTAAAGCTATTTATAAATAAAAACATAAAGTGTCATTTACGAAAGTTAGACAAAAGTTAGTAGAGAATTGGTTTCCATAATATTCTATTAATCTATTTTCAAACGTACAAAGACGTTTTCAATTTAAAAAGAACTTTATTATTAAAACGTATACAACTTTTATAAATATCTAGAATCACTTTTGACAACTCATTACTTAACCAGTATGATAAAGATAACGATATTTATATTTTATTTTATTAAATATATATAACGATTTAAATTAATATTATATATATTTATACGCGTATTATACATACATAGTTTTTATACTTTTACTATACTTTAACTTTACCTTTACTTTACTTTTACTTTACTTTAACTTTAATAATTCATACTTTAATAATTCACTTTAATAATTCATACTTTAATAATCTACTTTAATAATTCATACTTTAATAATTCACTTTAATAATTCACTTTAATAATTCATACTTTAATAATTCACTTTAATAATTCATACTTTAATAATTCACTTTAATAATTCACTTTAATAATTCATACTTTAATAATTTACTTTAATAATTCATACTTTAATAATTCACTTTAATAATTCAAAAATCTATTATAAATAGAATTCAATAGGTTTCATTTTTTTCATAGAAACTTGAAAATATATTTCTCTAAACTCTCTCAATCGAATTACATATATATATTTTCTTTGTATTATTTCAAGATATTATTAGTATACATAAAATACAACGACAGAGTTATACTCAGACGATTTCAAAATAAGTTTTCAAACGGGATAGAGCTAAGGAAATTATGGGTTATAGCTATGGAGGTTATGGGTATTAATCGAGGGTATTGCTCGTGAGGTCAACCTAACATTTATCATTTTCGTTGCGTCTACGTACTTTCCTGCAATATTGAATCACAATATTGATACGTTTGTGAATCCGAGACAAACCCTGCACTTGTTCAGTGCCGTCATATACATAATTGCTACGAAATACAGTATTGTGAGTTTCATTTGCTCCTTTTTTAATGCTTTTGCAATATATATTTTTGGGCTGAGAATACATGCGCTGTTTTATAAATGTTTTACGAAGTAGGCACAAGTACTAAAACTAATTCTATGTGGGTTTAAACCAGAAATATACCCTTAGCTTGGTAACATTAAACTACTTGTCTATGTACGGTAGGCGCGAATCCTAAAGATAGATCTATTGGGCCTGACAAACCCCATCCTGACTATAGGATGCTTTAGTACTTCGAGGTTATTTTAAACACACCTGATCTGGTGTACTTCAGAGGGTAAAACATGAACGTTAAGGCAATGTTTGTAAAATGTATCATATAGAGGTCAAATACCTCGCGATGTAATCAACTATTGTGAATCGTTTATAATGTATATGAACGGGTTATTTCAGTTGGTATCAGAGCGGTGGTCTTAGCGAACCAGGTCTTGCATTAGTGTGTCTAACTGATAGTTTATAAGATACATTAGTGAGTCTGGACTTCGACCGTGTCTGCATGTCAAAAGTTTTGTTTATCATTTTTAGTCGGAAATCATCTACTTACCATCCTTAGAAAATTACCTGCTTATCATTCTTAGTCTAGACACGTCTTGCTGCATTGATTGCATGAATAGTGTATAGACAAAATTCATATCTTAGCGTATCTGCTAAATCATATCTTATCGTATCTATTACCGTAAACTTTGCCTGACATATTCCGTAAATTCCTCCATAATCTACGAAACCTTTTGCTCTATATAATTAGAATACCACCCGATAGCCGGAAAATCATTTCATTTCGAAAAATCCTTTATCAAATCGTACGAAATGGAATTCGTCATCAGTTCAAGTTCCTCGGATTTCAAAATGGAATCCCACTCAAGTTCCGAAAGCAGTGTGACTGGAATGGATCAACCAATTAGTCATCATCTACTCTGGATGAATTGGGGATGGGTTCGTAGCCTCCTTAATCATTGGAGACAAGAAGAAGGTGATCCTTTCCATCCACCACATTGCCCTCTTGGCGAAGAACCTGAAGCACTTACCGGCGAACCTGTTCGAAACACCATTTTCTCTCTCATTTCCAGAGTATCTCGTCATGATTATATACTACACCAAATTCTAGATCTTATTTATCCGCTCGTCCGAACCGACAATCACCCCGGTGTAATAGAAGAAGTCAACGAGCTTCGCGCTCGGGTAGTGGCTTTGGAGAATATGGTGCAAAGGTTACAAACACCAGCAGCAGCACCAGCAACATAACCAGTACCACCATCAACAACATCAACAGTACCATTACCACCACCAACAACAACCGCATCGCAAACCTCAACTTCACAATCTATCCCATGAGCATCGACGTCATACGCCCTGTAGATACTAAGGAATACCACAACGATGAAGATTTCATAACTTCATTGGGAAAACATTCTACGACGATTATGTAATTTCTAAAGTTTAGAAATTATCTATCCTAGCCTTAACCATAAATCAAGTGAGTTTAATTTAATATTAACTCATTAAATCTATATTACATCTGAAGAAATATACACATATATTTCCATAAAGACTGTAATAAAATTCTTTTGTACAAAATATTAATTGTGATATTTTTTAACGGGTAGGTAATACCCGAGAGATATATAAATTCACAATTAATACATTACATTCTTCGAATCTGATTCAGCAAATCATCAACTATACTCTCCCTACTTTCACAACAATATTCATTCTTTCATATAAATCAAAACAATCATACTCATTTAAATTCAATTACATATTCTGATTTTGAAATCGCCGAATTCAATTCAAGTTATAACTGGTATCATCACTCTTATATTCCTATATCTTTCAAAGCTATACTTTAACTTCAAAACTGTGTTAGAACATCATATGTATTAACGATTACAATATGTGCTCAAACCCTTCGAAATACCTGAAGACACTTCAAATAATGAACAATTGAGATGATGATCCAACCACATGTTATTCACAGTTACGTACCTGAAAAACTCTTTGAAACCAAAGTCATAATTTAACATGTATCCATGTCAGACCTTTTGGCATTTACTAGCTAAAATAACTTTTCAATCCCTTCGAAAATAGACAGTTTTGTCACAGCTCCAGCAAACCAACTTCAATTGTTCATTCGAATAAGCCTTATTATAATAATTACCCCTTCATCATTATTACTGGGGAACCTTTCATATCTCGCCACATTAGCAGTAAACTTATTAACAACTTCATTGATCTTTGAATTTCCGAAAAATCTTTATATTTATCAAAACCCCATCATTTACTCATCTGCATCTTGTAACGAGAATTGCCATACGAATCATCGGAAATTAGCAATCAGTATTTTGAAGTCTCGCAGCATGTCTACGCCAACAATTATATGTGTCTATCTTCTGGACTTATATACTTTGAATGTGAAGTTTCTGAAAAACACCCTAAACTGCGAACCAGTTCTCGAAATTTTGAAAAATGCCGATGAAGCAGCAAAAACTGAAAATGACCTTAACAGTAAAAAGTTGGATGATAAAGGATAGTATATTGGCAAAGCTCAGAAAAAGAGAAGCTTTGGAACTGGAAAACGGATTGAGCAAAGTATGAAGGAGGCTGTGGATAAATCACAAAGGCTGAACCTGCCTTCAAAGAATCCAAATGATTCAGTACTTGCTGAAGTCATTAACGAATACCTTGCTCCTGACTCTAAACCCCTGCAGACAATATCCTTCATCATCCTCTGATATTAGACATTCTAAGATATCATCGTATCTTTCATTATAAATATCCTCCATATTTCTGAAGATATTTCCATAATTATTTTTAACTGAAATCATTTACCTCTTCGTGCTGTCTGTATTACATCATAAAAGAAACTATTTTAGTTTCTATATTCTGAAACTTTCGAATTTAAAAAAAGAATATTTTTGAAGTAGTGTTGGGAACTGAAGCATGAACTAGTATAATATAATGACACTTGATCAACGTGATTATATTACAGTAATTCATGCTGAGTTTCTAAATGGAACATGATGATTCACAGATCATAACGTCATCATGTGCTATGTTACACGACTCTTGTATTCTCTTTGATCTCTAAATATCAAGAAAATATTTCTTGATGATTCGGCCTTTTCCGAGGTATTCTGCTAATTTGACAAGTCAAGATCGTGCCATTACAATTTCCTTCCTACAACATTAACAATGTTCATTCCGAAATTTATATCTGCGAATTCTGGACCATTACAAGCGGTGCTTAATCGCAAGAAGAAGAAACGAAAGGACAAAGCTCCGAACTAGAAATGGGAGTATAAATCATAGCAAATAGAAGAGAGCATTAACTGTGGATGACAATGATTATAGAAGAAGCATGGACTTTGAAATACAAGGGAAGATATAAAACCCAACAACAACCCAGAAATCACAAACCGTATATATCAATGCATATAGCAATATAAAGACACGGAAGAACTAAAAATACTATAAAACCAAGAGTATAGTAGAAGTAAATAGATTCTTCCAGAGGCAGATGAAAAAGAAGAGCGACAGATATGAAAGTGAGGAGTATATCAAGAATCAGCACTGGATGAAGCGTATTGACAAATAATTTTAAAGTAAGAATTGAGGGAGAAAGAATAGAAGGTGTGAATTAAAAGGAAATGAAGGAGGTGGATTTATAGTGAAATATCCGACAGAAAAATCGAGATGAATCATCGCATTAAATCGAAGAGGATCATAATTTCCTTAATCACCGAAGAATCAAATCCTATATAAATTACAAAGATTTTCTTTAATCCGGAGATCAACCGTGATGATGTCAAAAGATAAGACGAATCCCTATTTTCTCATTTCACTCTTTTACGATAGCTTCACTCATACGTTTCGAGTAATCGAATTATTTTATCCATATTTCTCAATCATGATAAAACCCTATGAATCAACTTATATTCATCATAATAACATTCTTATTGTTAGCCATGACGACCTCGATCAAATTTCGGGACAAAATTTCTTTAACGGGTAGGTAATGTGACGACCCGAAAATTTCCGACCAAATTTAAACTTTAATCTTTATATTATTCCGACACGATAAGCAAAGTTTGTTAAGTTAAATCTCAAGAATTTTAAACTGTGTTCATACATTCATTATAACCTCGACCAAATTCCGACGATTCACGAACCGTTATATATAAATAGATATGTATATGTATATATATATTATAACTTGAGAATATTAATAAAGTATTAAACGTATAATACTTTACCCGAACGTATTTGTTTCAATATGATTTTTGATTAAATTAAAAAAAATATATTAAATGATTGAATTATCAGAAACATTGAATTATGATTACAAGTCTCTATTGAGAGGTCCACTATAATTTGAGAAAATCTATTCCTCTTAACGATATTCAGAATAATTTGTAAAGCTATTTATAAATAAAAACATAAAGTGTCATTTACGAAAGTTAGACAAAAGTTAGTGGAGAATTGGTTTCCATAATATTCTATTAATCTATTTTCAAACGTACAAAGACGTTTTCAATTTAAAAAGAACTTTATTATTAAAACGTATACAACTTTTATAAATATCTAGAATCACTTTTGACAACTCATTACTTAACCAGTATGATAAAGATAACGATATTTATATTTTATTTTATTAAATATATATAACGATTTAAATTAATATTATATATATTTATACGCGTATTATACATACATAGTTTTTATACTTTTACTATACTTTAACTTTACCTTTACTTTACTTTTACTTTACTTTAACTTTAATAATTCATACTTTAATAATTCACTTTAATAATTCATACTTTAATAATCTACTTTAATAATTCATACTTTAATAATTCACTTTAATAATTCACTTTAATAATTCATACTTTAATAATTCACTTTAATAATTCATACTTTAATAATTCACTTTAATAATTCACTTTAATAATTCATACTTTAATAATTTACTTTAATAATTCATACTTTAATAATTCACTTTAATAATTCAAAAATCTATTATAAATAGAATTCAATAGGTTTCATTTTTTTCATAGAAACTTGAAAATATATTTCTCTAAACTCTCTCAATCGAATTACATATATATATTTTCTGTGTATTATTTCAAGATATTATTAGTATACATAAAATACAACGACAGAGTTATACTCAGACGATTTCAAAATAAGTTTTCAAACGGGATAGAGCTAAGGAAATTATGGGTTATAGCTATGGAGGTTATGGGTATTAATCGAGGGTATTGCTCGTGAGGTCAACCTAACATTTATCATTTTCGTTGCGTCTACGTACTTTCCTGCAATATTGAATCACAATATTGATACGTTTGTGAATCCGAGACAAACCCTGCACTTGTTCAGTGCCGTCATATACATAATTGCTACGAAATACAGTATTGTGAGTTTCATTTGCTCCCTTTTTAATGCTTTTGCAATATATATTTTTGGGCTGAGAATACATGCGCTGTTTTATAAATGTTTTACGAAGTAGGCACAAGTACTAAAACTAATTCTATGTGGGTTTAAACCAGAAATATACCCTTAGCTTGGTAACATTAAACTACTTGTCTATGTACGGTAGGCACGAATCCTAAAGATAGATCTATTGGGCCTGACAAACCCCATCCTGACTATAGGATGCTTTAGTACTTCGAGGTTATTTTAAACACACCTGATCTGGTGTACTTCAGAGGGTAAAACATGAACGTTAAGGCTTGTTACCGGGTGCCTACAACTTATAGAATACTTTTAAACACTTGCGAGTGTATGGATATTTATGGAAACTGAAATCTTGTGGTCTATTACTATTACGGAAATGATTGATTATGATAAACTAATGAACTCACTAACCTTTTGGTTGACACTTTAAAGCATGTTTATTCTCAGGTATTAAAGAAATCTTCCGCTGTACATTAGCTCATTTTAAGGATATTACCTGGAGTCATTCATGACATACTTTGAAAGACGTTGCATTCGAGTCATTGAGTTCATCAAGATTAATATTAAGTCAATTATAGTTGGATGTAATATGAAATGGTATGCATGCCGTCAATTTTTGATGTAAAGAAAGTTTGTCTTTTGAAAACGAATGCAATGTTTGTAAAACGTATCATATAGAGGTCAAATACCTCGCGATGTAATCAACTATTGTGAATCGTTTATAATGTATATGAACGGGTCATTTCAGTTTGATGGTAAATTCAACAAATTGTGTTCTATTTTCGACAAAAAGTACACGTTTTTGTAGATATTCGGAAATATTATAACAGTTTTTGAATATCCAACGGATATCCATTAACCCGCTTAATCCGGTGGATATGGATATGAATGGATGAACTGAAATTAAATGGATATGGATATGGATATGGATGAACAAAAACTAAATGGATATGGATATGGATACGGCACCACCCGATCCATATCCGATCCATTGCCATTCCTAACGATAAGTAACTTATACGAACTAAATATTCACACAAATTTAACGACATAATAGGAAATAGTTTACGTCTATTCAGTCGACTATAATCCTTTGAAATTTTACTCCGTAGAATTTAGTATACACATATAACCTTCAACCTTGTGTTATAGCTTATGAGGTAGTGGTCTGCCTCTCTTAGCTAGAGGTTAGGAGTTCGACTCGCGTGGGGTGCAACATTGCACACAAGGTTGCCCCTAACATTTGAATTTCACCCAAATGTGCTTTCCGCATATCGCGTGGCGGGAGCAGTGGGGGAGGGGTGTTTTACCGCTCATGCCCTCGGATTGAAACGGGTTATGCAACAGTGATAGATGAACGCGTGAGTGATTTAGTCTCCCGGGTGATCCCGAACTTTTATGAAAAAAAGTTATCATTCATATGCTTAATTTAATACTCTAGTAGATCTAATTAATTTATCGATTCACTAATATGATCTAGCTTACAAAAATTATGAACCTGTAACATCAACAAAGTTTTCATCCCATTACGTTGCATTATGACGTGATGGTAGCATGATGAAAGTGAAAATGACCGTATCACCATGCGTTAAATATGGTGTAAATAGTTTTTGATTATTATGTTATAATAAATTTAATAATTATGTTAAAAGAATTATTTTCTATATGTAGAATATATAGATTATGGTATTATCTTGTAAATACTTTTTCAAAAAGAATTAAAAAGAAACTTTTGCAAGATACATACTATACAAACAAAAGTTAGACTGTATTATACTCTCTTCCTCCCAAATTAAGTGTCTAGTAGGAATATTTGTTGGATTTAAGATAGTTGTGATAAATGTCAGTTTTGTTCTTATATTAAAGGTAAGTTTAACTGAATTTATTTTTGATATTAGTGAAAGAGAGTAATAAATGAGGATAAATTTGAGTTTAATGATATTTAAAAGTTATTTTTTTTTATAAATAGATAATTATTTTGGGACAGATAAAAATAATAAGGTTGACACTTATTTTGAGACGGATTGAGTACATACGTAACTAAAATAATTTCATTTTTTCACAACTCAGGAAATCGAATGTCAGAATGATAAGCATATGACGTGATGGTAGCATGATGAAAGTGAAAATGACCGTATCACCTTGCGTTAAATATGGCGCAAATAGTTGTTGATTATTATGTTATAATAACTTTGATAACTATATATATATTAAGGAATTATTTTCTATATGTAGGATATATAGATTATGGTATTATCTTGTAAATGCTTTTTCAAAAAGAAATAAAAAGAAACTTTTGCAAGATGCATATTACACAAACAAAAAATAGACTGTATATATACATAGGTAACTAAAATAATTTCATTTGTTCACAACCCAGGAAACAGAATGTCAGAATGATAAGCATACATGTTATACTTGAAATTGTACTTTTTGATTCTATAAATTTACTATAAAATTGTAGATTAAATATTTACAGTATATTATGCAAGTACTTAATTTATTAATTATTATGATGAATTAATAAATTAATTAATACAGTAAAAACAATAGTTTTAAAAGTTTTATTGCTACATGTATAACTCTCATGGTGTTCATAGATTCGTGGGGGTGGTGCACATGCAGACATAACATGTAATCATATAAACCTTAATCACCAGTTAATCAAATCATGTGGTCAGATGGCAATGTCGTTATGTATTACTCCATATTTTTGTCTGTCTTTTCGAAACAGACAAAAAATATGTAAAACTATAATCATTGGTGAAATATATTAGACCTGACAATATTTTTCTATTAATACAAAATCAGATCAGATAACACTGAAAATGAACCAAAAAACTACTCCGTATTTGGTAAACTAAATACGTACACCTAGCTAGCAAATATATAAAACTACTTGAAATGAGTCAAGTACTCCCTAGTAGATAATCAAACTTTTGTGTGGTGCAAAACTAATCTTATCGTTATTTTAGTCAAAAAAAGAAGAAGAAAAAAAAACTTATCTTTCAATTTTTTTTATTTAAATTCAATTTTTTTCCTTTAAAAAAATAGTAGTGTAGTATTCGTGAAAGTACATGTTACCAACATCCTCCATGTTATGAAAGTTGACTAAATTCTTATTGTTAAACCTTATAATTTGATTAATTTTCACTGGCCTCCAATTTCATGTTTGACTTACGGATCGACATAAATTAAAGTTGATTTTTATTATCATGTTAAACTGTGAAAATTGGTCCAGAAAATATATCAGGCCAGCCTAAATATAGGTGTTAAAATTCGTCAATTTTTGGTACTTTATTAAAATTCTCAATTTTTGGTTTGATTTTGATGAAATATGGTAATAAAACATCCCTTATTTAACTTGGAAAGTAACAAGCATATCGTCAATATATATTAGCTATGGAGACATTCTAATTAAATTTACCATCATCTCTAACTTTATAAACCAGCCGGGGTTAATTAATTAGTCTTTAAAATATACTCCGTACGAGTATTTTCTAGAAATAAATAAACTAATTGAGTTGTAATCACGTGTGTTTGGATAATAAAGATATTTATATAAATAAAGAAGGAAAAAGTCTTCTGATTTAGATGCCACATATGTCATATATATCCAAGCTTGTATTCCATATGAACTCATGAAGGCAGTAGTGCAAGCCTGTATATATATATAAGGTAATTAATCAACACAAAACACATATACAATATAAACACAAACATAAACATATATATAATATATAACAATGGTTCAAAAGCAGAACATTAGTTTTGGAAAAATGGAGAAGGGAAGAGGAGGGAGGCTACTCTTGTTTGCAACACAAGCACTTTGTGCTTTATTTCTTCTTCATTTACTTTATATTGAATTCTTCACCTTTGAGACTACACCATCTCAACAAATGAAATGTAAGTTTAACATGTTCGTGTTTTTTTTTTTCATTTTTTTTTTTTAATGCATGCATTTTGATTAATTTTATTGCAGTTACAGGCAGACAAATATTGTCAGAATGGAAGGCTGATTTGAGCAGTGTTGTTGTTAAAAAGGATGATCAAAAACGATCTTTGGAGTATCTTTTAACAAGACTAGTTGGAGGTCTTTATTTCTATCTCGCTTAAACATTAATATATCATTTCATTAACATGAATATATCAGGATTAATGTTCATACAACATGTTTGACCATTAAAAATAATACAATGGCTTATATATAACTAATTACTCTGTATTAAGTTGCATTAGTTTCATAGTTATATATAACATATATTACTATTTTTTTATGAGTGTTGATCCGTACACAATCTTTTTCTTTTTTTTGCCATCGACAACCAAATTAATTATTTTGACTATTTTACCCCTTCTTCTCTTGAAGGAAAGGAAAGGTAAGTAAGTGAAGGAAGGGTAAATAGTTAAAATATTTATTTGGTTGCGTATTAAAAAAAAGGGTTGTGTACGGATCAACACTTTTTTTATATATCGGGTAGGACCTTATTAACTTCTTCATTTATGTACTATATATGCTCCTTTTTTAAGATGGTAATTTAAATTAGTTAAGTATAAGGAGGATTAAGCAAGAATATGAGCTCTTAAAAGCAAAAGTTAAATTCTTTCCTTCTAGTTCATCCATAAATATTCCAAATTATATAGAATAGGATCCAGCTATAGGAAATTAGGAATTACTTTTACTATTTTATGATTAATCTTATCTTCTATTTCTGAATGCCTAGATGATAAATCTTGATATGAATAAACAGATTACAGCTATAGACACACTACTAATAATTGTTAAATGTAAAGAAGTCAATATTATAAAGGTAGGTCACCTAAACAAAAATGTGAGATCCAGCACCTTGAGAATTCACTTTTTTCACGATATCTTAACTCACACACGCACACACCAAAAAGTTAATAATAATAAAAATAAATTAATTAATTAACAAAATAAAGGATGTACGTGGATGGACCACATATGGCCATCAGTTAGTCATTCCATCTTGGCCACTTTGTTAAACAGACCAACAAATATGTCATACATCACAAATAAATAATGTCGGCTAAATACTAATGGCATACTGGAAAGGTGAGTTAAAAACGATCACGAAATTATAATTTAGTTAGATTTCAAATATTTAAATAAAATTATGTTGTTTAGAATTTAATTAGGTGTCACCAAATCATACTACGTGCTTACAAATTACTACGGAGTAATGCTGGAAGACATGCTTGAATGTCAACAGAACGTCCCTTTTTTTTTGGCCCGCGTTATATGTAAACAGAACCATTTTTTGTTTATTTAATTATGCATGTTCGAAATGATTCATCCATAATTAGATATATTAAATACTGCAGGCAATCATAATTTTTAAAATTAAGTAAACACATGATACAAATATTCTCTGAATTATGATTTTGAACCATAGATCCTGGTTCACCATATCAACTAAATCTATGATAGCCATAGTAGTTTACTTAGTAAAGTGAACATTTTTTAAAAACAACCAACATTCACACATCCTAACTTCTTGAAATTTTTTTTTTTGTTGTTCTTGGTAAATTAAACAGGTGAAGATCGAACCAAGCTCGAATCAACAGGCTTTGCGTGCGATAATACTTCATGGTCGTTAGTCTGTGTCACAAATAAACCTGTCAAAATCGACACAAAGACGATGAAAATCCAAATCCAAAAACAATCATCAAATGAAAACACGACCACCATTGTTCGTCCATACGCAATGCAAGATAATCCCTACGTAATTAATGACATTACTCCAGTAACGATCACAACCACCGAATTATCAAAACCTACTTGCGATCATAACCATCAAGACCCCGTTGTGATCTTTTCGTCTGGTGGATACACTGGAAATATATTCCACGAATTTAACGAAAATCTCATACCTTTATTCATAACGTCTCGTTTCTTCAAATCTCGTGTACATTTCATCATTGTGGACTACAAACCTTCCTTCATTCGAAAATATAGACGTGTGTTTTCACGTCTATCGAATCACGAGATTATAAATCCGACCGTGAATTCAAGCGTGCATTGCTTTCCAGCAGCCATAACCGGTTTAAAATTTCACAAATTTTTAGGCATAAACACGTCCGAAATTCCACAAAGCAACTACTCAATGCCAGAATTTCGAGAATTCATTAGAAAAACGTATAGACTGAAAATAAAAAGTGTTTTCGATACACCTAATCCGCCTAAATTGCTTCTAATATCGCGCCAAACAACTAGAAAATTCCTAAACCAACACGAAATGATGAAGATGATGGAAAATTTAGGGTTTCAAGTGATCATTGCCAGCTCAGCTAAAGAAATGTCAAACGTGGAGAAATTTTCGCATGTGATAAACTCTTGTAGTGTTATGGTGGGGGCCCATGGGGCTGGTCTAGCTAATGAAATGTTTTTACCTAATGGGGCAGTTATGGTACAAGTGAGACCCTTAGGGTTTCAATGGGATGTTGATTCTTTTTATAGTGAACCCGGTCCAGGAATGGGTTTAAAATACTTGGAGTATATGATGCAACCCGAAGAGAGCTCGTTAGTCGATGTGTATGGTCTAGATCATCCGGTGCTTCAAAATACTGCGTCCGTGGCCCAAAAAGGAGGATACAATGCTGCGCGAAAAATGTATTTAGATGATCAAGATTTGAGATTAGATTTGAGCAGATTTAGAGAGACACTTGTTGAAGCGTTGAGACTTGTTGGACGTGATCCTATAGATGTTGCAAATGCTTAATTGATTTTGTTAATTATAATTAGTAAAGGGAAGAAAAACCCTATGAAATATAGGCTGAAAGGAGAATATATTTAACGTTACGTTATAGATTCTTTTTAAAGAGTCAGGATGATTCTAGTAAATAAAGATATGTTTATTTTGTAAGTAATAATATCTGAAATCTGAATAATACCTTTGTTTTGTGATCTTTGTAGTTACATATATAGATATATACATAGTATATATATTGTAGACGATTTTTCTAAGGATCTTAGGTCGCTTGAACTCTAAACTAGAGGCGGAATACACTAGAAAAGGGTTAAACCGAGATATGAGTCGTTTTGGGATCGAATTGGTCAAACCTAGAGCAAAACCTAGATTAGATCGACTCCTAGACGATATATTTCGGTGGTATATGATGTTAGGGTTCTCTGGAGACGAAAACCTACGACTTAGGGTGAATGGGACGAGTAACCTCATCAAAGAAGTCTAAACCCGTATATATAGTGAACACAGACACACTCGGTCGAGTGTCTGTGTCCACACGGTGGACTGACTGACACAGTCGGTCGAGTGTCTATACACACTCGGTCGACTGTGTACAGTTTAAACATATTGATCGCTTGATAAATTAAGTATGCATAAACACAAATATAATCAATTGTCTCAAGTAAACATTATTACATAACCGAAACGTGTTAAACATAAAAATGGATAACGGCTGGGGATTCATGCACCAACAAACTCCCCCTAAGACCTAGCCGTTACAATAAAGCATTCGGTTATCAATCCGTATAAGGATCTGTCACCCAGTTCTTCAGATAGCAAAGTTTAACAACTCTGCAATACTGTTCAGCTTGCACACGATTCTCTGGGCGATACAGCATCCAATTGTAGTAAAGGGTAAACATATCTTCTTCGCAGCAGTTTCTCAACCAAACTGGATCTAGAACCCTTATACTATCATTTTCATCTCCTCCATCCTTGTCTAACACAATCACCGCTTCCTCCGAGCGTTCATCATAATACCACCAACGAAAACGAGGACTGAAGTGCTGCGGCATCTTCCTCAGAGGAACCTTCCGCATATACCTCACAGGTTGATATTTTACTATCCTCCTTCTGACCCCTGTTTTCTTGTTCGTTCGATAAGAGATCTTCGGAAACTGAAGACGAAAACCTATGAAATTAGGTGACTGATATGATCTCCTTATCTTACGAACCAAAATATCAGGAACTCCACAATAATCCTGATACAACATCTTAAGCCTGGCTACCTGCATAAACTCAAAATAAGGTAACGTTTTGAACTCATATGGAGATTTGATATAATCCACTCCATGTTCTTTCTTGATCGTATATATATCAAATTCTTTAATATAAGCCCAGGCAATTATCTTTCCCTTAGCACGTAAACTCTCACAGTGCTCGATAAACTTCAAAAATTGCGGCTCCACCTTAGGCTTCTCGCTCTAGACGCTCCATCAATTCCTGCTCAGTTTCGGTGAGATCCGGAGGGATCTCCCCTTAGCGGGTTATCCTCCGTGTAGCCTTTTGCAACTTCAACAGCCCTGTCTTCCTCAGCTTCACCAAAAGTACCAAAAGGATCAGGTTCTCCATCTTCCTCTTCAACCACAACCTTTTTCTCCCATTCATTTAACCTCTCAGTCAATTCTTGATTTTGTGTCTGAAGAGTTAAAATTTCACCAGCTTGACTTCCCACATTTTTCTCTAGTTCATCAATCTTCAACTGTTGTCGATCAACTAACTTCCTCAACTCAGACATTTCAGTTTCTGTCTTCCTTTTGTCTTCGTCAGCAGCCTTTTGAAATTTAGCAAAATCAGCAGACAACTGAATCAATCTCCTGTTAACTATTCCCGACAAATCACCTGATGCAACCTCAGGACGTTGAGAATCTTGAACTTGCTGAGAAGATGTAGTTTGTTGTAGTTGAGTAGGTGGAGTTTGAGTAGAAACACCAGTAACATGAACAGTCGGAGAAACCTTTGGCTGAGATTTAGTTGTGGAAGATGAACTTCCGTCTTTAACCGAAATCTTCAAACGCTTTTGTCTCCCTCTTGTCGACACCTTGGGAGTTTCAGCTAGCTTCCTTTTAACCAAATCCACCTGACTCTCATCAAGTGCTGTAACATTCTCCTCATCAATTAATCAAGGACCAGTATGTCTTGGCGGTGGCTGATTCACCTCTTCTCCTCCTTCAATAGTAATATCTGTCTCATCCCCAGAAGTACTGTTCTCATGACGACAACTCAAACCTTCCGGACACACGTAATTTTCATTAATCAGATGATCGATTAATCCTTTCTTCGGAACCTCAACCCGAGTCTGCAAAAACCTGTTGAATGATTGATCATTTAAATGATTCTGTTTTAGCTCATCCTCAGGAATTTTCACTAACCCCTGAACTTGCTTCTCCACCATAATTTGAAGAAACCTTGGGAACACCAGATGAATCTTCCTCTTAACATTCAGAACCATTCCATCAAAAATCACTTGAGAAAAGTTAAACTCAGCGTTCAAAACCAACGCAACAAACATAGAGCTGTACTTAGCTGTCATCTCGTCAAAACCACCCTGCATCGGGCCCAAACATCTAAGAAGAACGTACGTAAAGTATCGATATTGCCTTGGAAGCTTCGTACGTTTAACAGCTTTGGTTATATCACCAGTATAACCACATCTCTTTAAGCACCTTCTAACTTTCAAAATCGGAAAATCAGTTGGCATGTCATCATTATCTGGGAACCCCAGATCTTCCCTGATAGTCTGTGCCGAAATACGAATAATTGTGTTATTGACAGAACTCAATATCACCTTTCTGTTATCTTCTGTAACAACTTGAGCAACCTCCCAGAATGTTCTCTGATGAGAATAATATGGAGTACACTCAGCAGTAATAGCTTTAAAGATCCTGGAACGCTTCAAAAATGCAATAATATGACCAAATCCTCCTCTTTGGGCCTCAGGACCCTTTTCGTCAACACATGCAAGTACGTTTGTATCTTCTCGACCAATCAGACCCGGTAACTCAGAAGATAAAGGAATTCATGGTTCACGTTCTTCATCAGACATCTGCTGTTACTCTTGAGACATTGTGAATATCTGAAAAACACTCAAAACAATATAACTAATAAGCATTTACCTCCATGTATCATGGGGTATCTAGTTAATCGTACGAATCAACTGATAAACAAACATAAAAAGTACATTAACTAATACCCACACATTTATATCATTCAGAGGTTATGTTTATTACACACCATAGTTCAAAGGCTAACATGCTAGCCCTATCAAATTACATAATAACCATAGTTAAACATAATCCCACTAAATCACAAACATAAGGATTATGCTTCAATAACATCCTCTGGTACTGGCTTCAATTTGTAATTCGTGTCCTCAAACAGATCAAGCTCATCAAACAAATGATTTAAAAGGACGGCATAGGGAAATGGTTTTTCCTCATTATCCATAGCATCCTTCATGATATTAATAACAATCTGACTAAAATTCACCTTGATACGTTCCATAAGACAGTACAACAGAACAGCCTCAGTACCAGATAACAAATCGTCAGATGGATCTCTAAACACCACATTTCTTTTGATAATCCTCAAGTTAGACACCAAATCATCTCTAACATCACTATCTCTGATCTCAATTCTATTGGAACCAATTACATATCCTGGCTTGGTAATGTTAGCAGCTACCCCACCCGCATCAAATTTGCTAGAGATCTTACTAATATCTTTACTAGGGCAATATATTTTGGCTCCCCAGTAATTAAATAGTAAGTGATCTGCGAAGTCATCTATTGTCCACTTATAGGCATTACCAAAGAAATTAGCATGAACATGTTTCTTTTCTATGGCCACACTAGAATAGAACTCTTGGATAAGCTTAGGACAGAAATGATTCCCTATCTGAAGAAATGTTATACAATCTAAACCTTTCCACATATCTTGAGTGAACTGGGTTGCAGCAACTTTGGTCTCTACACGGATAGGCCTGTGTTTGGCCAAAGCTCTCTTACGTTCAAGATCATATTCCCAAGTTCCACTTATCCTACTACTTGGTCCTGACATTCTTAAAGCAAAAACTACACAAAACATTCAGTATAACATGATATGAACTTAACAAAACAATCAAAAACAGCAAAATTCAAAAATTAGGGTTTCTATACACTCGGTCGAGTGTATATACACACACGGTCGTGTGTATCTTCGAACGGTCGAGTGTGTGAACTCACTCGGTCGAGTGTGTCACACACTCGCTCGAGCGTGTTCATCAGATCAGAGAACCCTAACTTTGCAAATCAATCAAATCTGTTGTTTTTGCTTCAAGATATGACCACAATAATCTCTAAACATGCCGATTAACATAATCAAACAACTAATTTTAACAGATTAAATCTAAAAAGCATTCGATTCGAGTTTTGCATTTCAAACACAAAATCAAAGATTATGAGCAAACGAAAACGAGTTATGATACCTTGTTAGTGGCGCTGTGATCACAAGAGAAAGATGTATCTAAAGCTAGCGATCAAAAACTCGTTCTTTAAACTTGAAAAACTTGGTAAAATTCGATCTCTAAATCACACAAGTATTCTGAGCCGTTTGAGACTCAGACCCTTTTTATACCCCCCAGACACACTCGGTCGAGTGTGTCGTCCACACGGCCGTGACTGAATGCTCACTCGGCCGAGTGTGTTTTAAACACATCATATAATTTTCACCTAGTCAGTCGGTCGTGCGAGTAGCTTACACGGTCGAGTGTTTTTACTCACTCGGTCGACTGTCTTTAGGGTTGAAAACATAGAAAATTTCGATTTCAATATCACAACACCTTCCTTGTCCACTGATAAGGCTAAAAAGGAACATATATTTCATAGCAATATCCCTCCTAAATAATAGGTTTTCATATGTAATTGTTTATATTTTCATTGTAATTGTTTAAATAAATAAGTGCGAAGACAAAAGGCGAAAACGAAGATTTGAAGACACAAACGTCCAAAAAGCTCAAATGTACAAGATACAATTCAAAAGGTTCAATTTATTGATGAAAAACGTCTAAAAATGACAAGAGTACAAGTTAAAAAACGCAAAGTACAAGATATTAAATTGTACGCAAGGACGTTCGAAAATCCGGAACCGGGACATGAGTCAACTATCAACGCCCGACGCAACGGACCAAAAATTACAAGTCAACTATGCACAAGAATATAATATAATATATAAATAATTATATTAATTATTTATATTTTATATTTATATATTTATTATGTCGACAAGCTAGGAGCCAAAAGTTTGTGAGCTGGATTTTCAAACTCCACGACTCGCGGAGTTTGAAGGCCAAAAACTCCACGACTCGCGGAGCTGCCAAATTCCAAAATGCCTATAAAAGGTCACGAATTCTGCGAGTAAAAATATAATAAACAATAATAATAATAATAATCTGTAATAAATAAACAAACAAATAAATATATATATAATATATATAGTATAGGGTAGTTTTATATTAGATTAGTTCGGGTTATGTAAAGGTTATTTTACGGGTTTTTAAAGTCGAAATTCTGTCCGTGTAACACTACGCGATAAATACTCAATGTAAGTTATGTTCTCCTTTTTAAATTAATGTCTCGTACTTAAGTTATTATTATGCTTATTTGAGCCAAAGTAATCATGATGTTGGACTAAATATTAAAGACGGGGTAATTGGGCTTTGTACCATAATTAGGGTTTGGACAAAAGAACGACACTTGTGGAAATTAGACTATGGGCTATTAATGGGCTTTATATTTGTTTAACTAAATGATAGTTTGTTAATTTTAATATAAAGATTTACAATTGAACGTACCTATAAATAACCATATACACTCGATCGGACACGATGGGCGGGATATTTATATGTACGAATAATCGTTCATTTAACCGGACACGGGAATGGATTAATAGTCTATGGAATTATTAAAACAGGGGTGAAATTATGTACAAGGACACTTGGCATAATTGATAACAAAGTATTAAAACCTTGGGTTACACGCAGTCGATATCCTGGTGTAATTATTAAACAAAGTATTAATAACTTGTTACAGTTTAAGTCCCCAATTAGTTGGAATATTTGACTTCGGGTATAAGGATAATTTGACGAGGACACTCGCACTTTAAATTTATGACCGATGGACTGTTATGGACAAAAACCAGACGGACATATTAAATAATCCAGGACAAAGGACAATTAACCCATGGGCATAAAACTAAAATCAACACGTCAACCATCATGGTTACGGAAGTTTAAATAAGCATAATATATTTTATTTCATATTTCCTCGTACTTTTATTTATTGTCATTTTAATTATTGTTATTTATTTTATATTGTTATTTAAATATCGTCATTTTTACTATACGCTTCGCTTAAAATATAAATCGACAAACCGGTCATTAAACGGTAAACCCCATTTTATATATTATTATATATAATTATATATATTTTGTACAAATATAGTTATTTAAATATAGTGTGCAATAAGCCCGCTCCCTGTGGAACGAACTGGACTTACTAAAAACTATACTACTCTACGATTAGGTACACTGTCTATAGTGTTGTAGCAAGGTTTAAGTATATCCCATCTGTAAATAAAATAATTAAAACTTGTGTAATTCGTAACATATTTCGTAGTAAAATATAGTATTATTTCGTATCCCCACGCTACGACATCAAGTTTTTGGCGCCGCTGCCGGGGAATCGGCGAAACGCTATATTTTTAATATATATTTGTATAAATATATTTTTAGAAAAACAATATAAAATTTAAAAAAAAAAAAAACGTTTTACATCCTCCGCGACTTGCGGAGTTTTAAGGCAAGTGGAACCGCGACTCGCGGAGCCGCCCTGTCTGACGCGCCTGAAACCCTAAACCAGCATTTATTATGATATATTATTATTTATTATTATTAATAAACCCTAAATTAGTTAATTAATTTATTAATTAGTTTTAGTTTTATTATTATTTTGTTTATTTAGTTTAATTAGTTTTATTAAATTAATAGTTTTATATAATAAATAATATAAAAATAATATTTTTATAAAAATTGTACTTTTTACGGATTTTAGTATATTTTTATATTTTGTCCCTTTTTATTTGTTTTTAGCGTAATATTTGTATGTTTTTCGCTCGTATTTAGTTTTAATCCATAGTTTTTGCCATAGTTATTTTTACTTCTAGATTTTTAGGCTTTGCCGTAAAATCCCTTAAGTGCTATTTCTTTAGACTAAGATTTAGGTGCTTTAGAATTTTGCGACGATTTTAAAATTTTAGTGCCTTTTAAGTCACGACGCGCTATTTTCTTATTTTTATTTTTCGACGTTTTTTGACGCGCATTCTTTTTCTTTCTTATTTCTCGACGCTTTAGTTTTTAGGACTTGGAAATTTTCTCTATTTCTTATCTAATATCTCAAACGGAAAGAAAAATTATTTAAGTGGTTAAATTAATGGACGTTGACAATTTTCTGCTTCGTAGTAATAGTTGGATTTGTTAGTGGCTGAGTTGTGAGCTTCCGATTTAAAGGGTTCTGGCTCCCTGCTGCATCTTTTGGCTATTCGAAACGTGGGCAAAAGCAGAAAAGTCTATTAATTGGACAACTTATATAAGTTTTTCTATTTTTATAACTAATAGGATAATTAGTAAATGCACCACATTGTAGCTAAAATTTGGCCATCGCAATAAAATGGAAAATTTTGAAAACAAGGCTATGGAAACCCTTTTTGATATCCAAAATCAATTAAATCAATACTCTCAAACGAGTGTTGATGACAATTCGTTCGGTCAATCTTGGATCACGAATGACGAAACAATAACTGGTTGTGAAATCTGTGGAGATTATCACTCAACATGGGAATGTTATTATTACGTTTCTATGGAAAATTACGCACCCACGGAACCTGAATGGAATGATTATGAAGAATACAATTCAAATTGGGATTATTCCCAAGAATATATCCAAACTCAACAACCAGTAGACGAGGAAAATTACGTGTCTGAAAATTTATTAGACAATATGAAAATCAAACTCGAAGAACTCAATGCTCAAAATGAACAAATGAGAGAGTTTGTAAAACGGCAAGCTGAAACTCTATCAGACTACACACCTGTTGATCTGAGGAG
The DNA here is from genome assembly GCF_046630445.1 of Rutidosis leptorrhynchoides. Classification (NCBI taxonomy): domain Eukaryota; kingdom Viridiplantae; phylum Streptophyta; class Magnoliopsida; order Asterales; family Asteraceae; genus Rutidosis; species Rutidosis leptorrhynchoides. The sequence goes on along the minus strand of NC_092334.1, from coordinate 95,147,977 downwards.
TATTGTGCAAGAAAATCTCATATCATCGAATTTTGATGAATTCGAGAGCTCCGAAATTACCAACTATCCTGATGATACTTTTTATTCAGTCTTACCAATTTCACAACATATCAACACATTAGCCTCTACCTACGAAATCATCGATCCATCAATGGATGAAGAAGAAGTAAGGGTGACAAATTGGTACTCATGGGAAAACGATAACGTTGAAAATTTTACCCCCGAGACCAAAATGGTGGGACCGATAAGAACCGTTAAAGAAGTAGAATTTGCTTCAATCCCGAAATTCACCATTCCACAACCTTCCAACCCAATATTCTCAATAGACGAGTCATCTACCGAAGATGAACTACGAGCTTTAATAGATAATGACACCTCGAATTTCACCCAATTGGGTAATAGAGGTGAAACCTTTGATCCCGAGAATGAACGGAAGGAAATGTTAGGAATTATCCACCCTATAGAAATATGTATGTCGATGTATATCGATCCATTTGACCAAGAACCAGAAAAGAGACATATTCATTTACTAAAAGCTACACTTAAAAAAGAATTAAGTAGTGACGATCGGGAGAGTCTAAACTTTAAACCCATTGATATATTATACACCACCCGAGATGTAAATAACTGGCTCACTATTCTAATTCGTGGAACTTATTCTACCGACTTCACATGTCGTCTGCTAAGTGTGGGGAAGTCTAACCCCACTTAACGTTAAATTAGGGGTTCGGGTTAGTGCATAACTCGTTAATAAACATGCATAATAAGTTAGGGTAAAAGACGCATTTTCAAAGATTAGCAAACAGTCCAGAAAAGCAACCGTTTTTGAAGAAAAACATGTGTGATAAAACAATAAAAGGAATGAACGATGAGGCGCGCCATCTATCATTCGACGAGCTTTGTAATTACAAACTGGGTATTTTCAATCATTTTTCTACACTAATCACCCTCATGAATTTATAATTAGAGTCTGATTTCATGCAAATGAGGGCATTGCATGATCTTAAGTGTGGGGAAGGGTTATAAATTCTCTCGGGTTTACACTTGGTCTTATTTGCCAAATTTTGTGAAAATTTTAAAAAAAAATTTCAACTAAATGAATTTAAAATCATGTTTATATATATTTATGAACGGTGAAAACTAGGTGTTAATACCGAAATTATTGTTACCTCGGAAAGGACATAAATTGAGAAACACCCTAAAACGATTGAATTCATTTAAAATGGAATAAAGGAGAATAAAAAGGCAAAGAAAGAAACTAAGTGTGGGGAGAATGTACCAAGTTATTCAATTAAAAACTATATATCACATGTTTCTGTAAAGTTATTGCAGGTGCTTTTGTTTTGGACTAAATTAACTATTTTACCCGATGAAAGAAAAGAAAAGATGGATCTACACGATGAATCAATTCCATCATTAAAAGGAAGTAAAGTCTTCCGAAAAAGACACGCGCTTCTTGATTTAGGTCAAGAAGTTGTCGTCCAGACCAGCTGTAGGTTGACGAAAAATCTAGAAAAGTCATCTCTAAAATCAGCAGGAAATCCACGGACCTCAGCATCAAACAGGGTCGCCAAGTGGTCAGATTTATCCTAACCATGAGAAGGATTTATCTCGTACAATGGGGGGCACCGTGCAAATTAGCTTGATAAGACTAATGAATCAGATCCCCAGAAAGGATAATCTCCTTAAAGATTAAAAATCAGCTTTTAAGCCTGATATTACTCAATCCTTGAGATTGACCTTAAAGATTGAGAATTACAAACTCATGGAATTCATTGATATCTAAACTCGAGCTTGAACGAGAAAATATTTTGATCAAAATTAAAACCGATTTGTTTTCTGAAAACCTATTTTCAATGCGTTCATTACCATTGAACGTAAAATCCTAGAAATTCACCTGGAATTCATTAGGTCACCTGAACCAAATCGGGTGTCAACCGTAAGAACGGTGGTTGCATAGCATGGTCGAAGACAGGACCTTGTGCCAGACCAAAAAATTATAAGGGTGAGCTTTACTATTGCTCCTACAAAGGATAGTAATTGCGTCCGACACGTTATAGACCATAATTAAAAGCATGTCAGGGGACATTGCCTTAATAAGTTGCTTGTTCAACGCTTTCCTTTACAACCGGACGGTAGTTTACCGAAAGGTAATATACGGAGCAAGTATACTGGACGTGTTGCTTTCCTAATACAAGGTTAGCAAGTGGGTGACACAAAACCATAAGTTTTGAGCCAAAATTTTCAAATCTGAAACCCACAAAACCCACAAAAATATTTTGCAACACCGGTGAAGGGTTATTCCGGAAAACTTATCTAGGGTAAAAGCTAGATTGAATTTTCAAAGATCAAATGTTTTCATAAAGATTCAATTTCCTTAAGGATCTACATTTTCATAGTCATGTGGGACTGTAAACCGCCTTTCAAATGTGCACTTTGCTTTGGAAACCGAAAGTAAATCGGCTATTTGATTGCAAGTGTCGTTGACCTAAACCCGAGGCAACTGTGGATGACACACCCACCTTTAACCATGGTTCTATCGTTACTATCATTGTTTATACCACCATATCAAAATCACTGATGTACAAAGTGTGATGAATAAAAAAGTGATTCATGTATGTTTTTATTTCAAGTTCTGTATTGCTTGAGGACAAGCAACGCTCAAGTGTGGGGATATTTGATAAGGCTAAAAAGGAACATATATTTCATAGCAATATCCCTCCTAAATAATAGGTTTTCATATGTAATTGTATTATATTTTCATTGTAATTGTTTAAATAAATAAGTGCGAAGACAAAAGGCGAAAACGAAGATTTGAAGACACAAACGTCCAAAAAGCTCAAATGTACAAGATACAATTCAAAAGGTTCAATTTATTGATGAAAAACGTCTAAAAATGACAAGAGTACAAGTTACAAAACGCAAAGTACAAGATATTAAATTGTACGCAAGGACGTTCGAAAATCCGGAACCGGGACATGAGTCAACTATCAACGCCCGACGCAACGGACCAAAAATTACAAGTCAACTATGCACAAGAATATAATATAATATATAAATAATTATATTAATTATTTATATTTTATATTTATATATTTATTATGTCGACAAGCTAGGAGCCAAAAGTTTGTGAGCTGGATTTTCAAACTCCACGACTCGCGGAGTTTGAAGGCCAAAAACTCGACGACTCGCGGAGCTGCCAAATTCCAAAATGCCTATAAAAGGTCACGAATTCTGCGAGTAAAAATATAATAAACAATAATAATAATAATACTCTGTAATAAATAAACAAATAAATAAATATATATATATATAATATATATAGTATAGGGTAGTTTTATATTAGATTAGTTCGGGTTATGTAAAGGTTATTTTACGGGTTTTTAAAGTCAAAATTCTGTCCGTGTAACACTACGCGATAAATACTCAATGTAAGTTATGTTCTCCTTTTTAAATTAATGTCTCGTACTTAAGTTATTATTATGCTTATTTGAGCCAAAGTAATCATGATGTTGGACTAAATATTAAAGACGGGGTAATTGGGCTTTGTACCATAATTGGGGTTTGGACAAAAGAACGACACTTGTGGAAATTAGACTATAGGCTATTAATGGGCTTTATATTTGTTTAACTAAATGATAGTTTGTTAATTTTAATATAAAGATTTACAATTGAACGTACCTATAAATAACCATATACACTCGATCGGACACGATGGGCGGGATATTTATATGTACGAATAATCGTTCATTTAACCGGACATGGGAATGGATTAATAGTCTATGGAATTATTAAAACAGGGGTGAAATTATGTACAAGGACACTTGGCATAATTGATAACAAAGTATTAAAACCTTGGGTTACACGCAGTCGATATCCTGGTGTAATTATTAAACAAAGTATTAAAAACTTGTTACAGTTTAAGTCCCCAATTAGTTGGAATATTTGACTTCGGGTATAAGGATAATTTGACGAGGATACTTGCACTTTAAATTTATGACCGATGGACTGTTATGGACAAAAACTAGACGGACATATTAAATAATCCAGGACAAAGGACAATTAACCCATGGGCATAAAACTAAAATCAACACGTCAACCATCATGGTTACGAAAGTTTAAATAAGCATAATATATTTTATTTCATATTTCCTCGTACTTTTATTTATTGTCATTTTAATTATTGTTATTTATTTTATATTGTTATTTAAATATCGTCATTTTTACTATACGCTTCGTTTAAAATATAAATCGACAAACCGGTCATTAAACGGTAAACCCCATTTTATATATTATTATATATAATTATATATATTTTGTACAAATATAGTTATTTAAATATAGTGTGCAATAAGCCCGCTCCCTGTGGAACGAACTGGACTTACTAAAAACTATACTACTCTACGATTAGGTACACTGCCTATAGTGTTGTAGCAAGGTTTAGGTATATCCCATCTGTAAATAAAATAATTAAAACTTGTGTAATTCGTAACATATTTCGTAGTAAAATATAGTATTATTTCGTATCCCCACGCTACGACATCATCCACTCCCCCTAGGACTGATCTCCACAGTATAAAAACAAAACCCACATTGTTCCTTTAAGCTCTAAACAATTTATTCTCTAATTTAACGAAAAACATAGGGTCCTTTCACAGTAAACCTTTTCGAGAACTGAGTTGTTTGGCTTAATACATAAACAGAAATGCACATGCAACTAATCTTATGAATGCAAACAATCTCAGGTATGCATGCACATGCAAATACACAAAGCAAAATACTGTACAAGATCCAGTGTGTCATGATTATCAGCAACAGTTAATCTTTTAGATAACATCAGCTTCATTAAACAATAGCATAATAAGAATATAAGATGTTATTAGCAAAGGAACAGATAAAACTGCATATCATGAATCACACCACAAGGAGAATAACACATCTTTTGTGAGTTGACATATTAAATTGATTATATCTTTTGACTCGGGGATCAGAACTGAACTATATTGACATGTTTCTCCACAATTCATTCATTAACTTATTAGATAAAGCATATACAGAACAACTTTCAGATATATCAGCAAACATTTATCAACTTTCATCCCAGACTTCGATGATCACGTTATATTAATTACTTTAACACATTTCAACGTTAGACTTTGATCACGAAGTCAGTCCTCATTTGAGATCGCACGATGTTTCAGGTAGAACAATTGAGCACAACATGTTGACGATGTCCTCTTATCACATCAATGTACTTTCAATTTGATTGAACAGAACCATCTCACGATGTTTCTAGCAACCCTGTCAGCCATGAGCTTCTACCTTAAACTCACACTTTTCGTTTCAGATAACCTTGTGAATCTCAAATGTATTGCATACTTTGTTAAAGACGCATACCGGCCACTATAAACCCCATACTTAAACGGAAATCGTATGATGTATGATGTTGGATGGATGGAAGTGATATATATATATATATATTGTGATGACCCGGAAATTTCTGACCAAATTTAAACTTAATCTTTAACGTTTCCGACACGATAAGCAAAGTCTATGAAGTTGAATCTCAAAATTTTAAACTATTCAAATACCCTTCGATTGTTCTCAAAGATTCGCGAACCATAATATGTAAATAGATACATATATATAATATAACTTGAAAACGTAACAAAGTTTTAATTGCATGATACCGTACATTAAACTTATTGGTTTATATATCTATTTGAATATATATGATTTCAAGTTATTTAGTAAACGATAGTAACATTCGTTTATTGATTCGATTGATATTTAGATAAGCTAACTAAAGCGTTTAAGATGAACCAGTAAAACACTAATTTGCTACAGTGTTTTCAAATTGCCACATTACTCAAAATGCTACAGTGTTTTCGAAAATCACTATTTGCTACAGTGAAATTGACTTTGCTACAGTGAATTGCTACAGTAAAAAATTGACTTTGCTACAGTAAAACACTATTTTAAAATGTATTTTAACAACTAACGAGACGATGATTTATAGAAGTAAATGACCAAAATACTCAAATGTATAAGTTATACCTCAAGTGGTATAGTTTATGGATGATTTAAGGCTATATTTTAACAAAGGTACGAGTCACGAAATGTAAAATGGAAGTTTTCTCAGCGTACGAAAGGACATTTGAGAAACCGGAACCGGGACATAAGTCGAGTGATGACGTACGACTTATCGGAACAAGAATTACAAATCAACTATGCATGTGAATTTAATATAATATATAATTAATTATTTAAATTATATATATTATATAATTATTTATTATGTCGACAAACAAAAATACAAAATTTTGTGAGCTGTAAAAGTGGGCCATGCGATCGCATGGCCATTGTGCCTCAGACCCATGCGATCGCATGGGAAGGCTGGGCAGGCAACATCTATAAATTCAGTCGATTTCTGTTTTTCTATCCATCTATCTCGCATCTATCTCTCTATATATATTATATTTATATTTATTATTATTATTATTATTATTATTATTATTATTATTATTATTATTATTATTAATATTATTATTAATCTTAAATATTATTATTAGTATACTTTTAGTAATATTATTACATAAAATATTACGACGGAGTACTGTCCAAGTAATTTTCAAAACAAGTTTCCGAGCAAGCTAGAGCTAAGGAAAATATGGGTTATTGCCAAGGAGGTTATGGGTAATATTCGGGGGTATTTTTGTGAATCAAACCTAGTGCTTATTATCTCCGATGCGTCTACGTGCTTTCCTGCAATATTGTATATCAATATTAACTGTGAGTTTCATAAGATCCCTTTTACTCTCTACATTTTTGGGCTGAGAATACATGCAAATGCTTTATTAACCGATATACAATATTTATATGCGTGAGTTTCATTTGCTCCCATTTTAATTGCTTTTGCAATATATATTTTTGGGCTGAGAATACATGCGCAGTTTTATAAACTGTTTTACTAAATGGATACAAATACTAAAACTGATTTTGTGTGAGTTTCATAAGATCCCTTTTACTCTCTACATTTTTGGGCTGAGAATACATGCAAATGCTTTATTAACCGATATACAATATTTATATGCGTGAGTTTCATTTGCTCCCTTTTTAATTGCTTTTGCAATCTATATTTTTGGGCTGAGAATACATGCACTTTATTTTAAACACAATGGATACAAGTACATACTAAATTCTACACCGAGTTTGAACCAAAAATCCCTTAGCTTTGGTAACTAGTAACTGCCGGTTATAAGAACTGGTGGGCGCGAGTAGTTATATATGGATCCATAGGGCTTGATATCCCCGTCCGAGCTAGAGCACTAGCCTTTTAACGGACGTATGCTATTTGAGAAGCGTACACGTTGGTTTACGTGTATTATTAAGATGATTATACAAAGGGTACGAATTATATATACGTTAAGTTTAGTTACCAGGGTGCTCAAAATTTTGTAGAATATTTTGATAAACGTTTCTGGATGAAACAACTGAAATCTTGTGGTCCACCTTTTATTTAAAACATATTGATAAACGTTTTGAATGAAACAACTGAAATCTTGTGGTCCACCTTTTATTTAAAACATATTGATAAACGTTTTGAATGAAACAACTGAACTTTTGTAATCCACATTGATATACGGATTATGTGTAATATTAAAACTATGAACTCACCAACCTTTGTGTTGACACTTGAAGCATGTTTATTCTCAGGTTTCTAGAAGTCTTCCGCTGTTTGCTGATACGTGATACAAGTTATGTGCTTGGAGTCATACATGCTATATACAAGAAACTTGCATTCACCAAACCATTACCATGTACCTTATTTTGACTGTATTGTCAACAGATGTATTATTATAAACCATTTAAATGGTAATTGTCTATACGTAGGAATCATCAGATGTTAAAAACCTAGAATTTATATATTCATTTATGAAATACCTTTTCAAACGAATGCAATGTTACGAAACGTATCACATAGAGGTCAAATACCTCGCAATGAAATCAATGAATGACGTGTTCGTCCATATGGATTTGGACCGATCGTCACAGTTGGTATCAGAGCGTTGGTCTTAGCGAACCAGAATTTGCATTAGTGTGTCTAACCGGTTATTGTTAGGATACATTAGTGAGTTTGGACTTCGACCATGTCTGCATGATAAAAGTTGTTGCTTATAATTTCTTGTTAGAAATTACCTGCTTATCATTTCTTGTGTGGAAAATTACCTGCTTATCATTTGTAGTCTAGACACACCTTATTGCATGGATTGCATGACTAGTGTATAGACAAAATGAATATCTTAGCGTATCTGTTACTGTTACCTTTATTTGACAGTTTTCGAAAGTTTCTCCGTAATTTGTGGAACCTTTGTACTATATATAGGTATTCTATGTAATTAGAATATCATCCGATATCCGAAAATCATTTCACATCGAAAATTCTTTATCTAACCGTGTAAGATGAATTCTGCAAGTAATTCGAGTTCTTCGGATTCCGATATGGATTTCCACCTGAGTTCCGAAAGCAGTGTAACCGGAATGAATCAACCAATCAGTCATCACCAATTCTGGATGAATTGGGGATGGGTTCGTAATCAACTTAATCAATGGAGACAAGAGGAAGGCGATCCTTTCCACCAACCGAATTCACCTCTTGGTGAGGAACCTGAGGCACTTACCGGCGAACCCGTTCGAAACACTATCTTCACCCTCATTTCCAGGATATCTCGCAACGATTATATGATAACCAGAATTTTAAACTTTATCCATCCTCTCGTACCAACCGCCAATCATCCCGGAATAATAGAAGAAGTTAACGAGCTTCGCGCTCGAGTTGTGGCTTTGGAGAATATGATACACAATTTGCAGGCATCACAGGCAGCACCGGTAGCACCACCAGAACCAGCGGCACAACCAACAACAGTACCAGTACCACCAACAACAACATCCGCACCGTAAACCTTAACCTCACAATCTGTCCCACGAGTATCAACCTCATACGCACCGTAGGCACCGAAGAATACTAATAACCATAAACGATGAAGTATTGATTTATAATTTCATTAGAAATATCCTGCGACGATTATGTAATCTCCAATATAGAAGAGATTATTCATTTCTAGTTCCAACCGAAAACCAAATGAGTTTAATAACTCATTAAATCTATATTACATCTGAAGGAAATATACATACATATATTTTCATAAAGATTGTAATTGAAAATCCTTTTGTACAAACTGTTAATGATGAGAATATTTTAACGGGTAGGTAATACCCTAGAAATATATAAATTTCACATTAATGTGTTATACTATACATTCTTCAATTCCGATTCAGCAATCATTAACTATACTGTTCAAACCTACAAGATATACGTATCCATTCACCTAAGAACAACCGTTTCCATACGAACTCGATTACATATTCTGATTTTGACAAATCAGAATCCAAGTCAAGATTGAACGAAAAGACGAACCAACTACACGAAGAAAGATTTATACTTATAATCATACATCTGGAAAGCTCTCGAAACCTAAGTGAAACTTTAACACGTATCTGTGATAAATCCTTCGGCATTCTTATTATTGAAAATAACCTTATAATTCCTTTTCAAGTATCCAGTCTTGTCACAACTTCAGCAAGTCAACTTCATAAGCCTTAATTAAACCTTGACATATACGATTACCCTTTCTATTGTTGTTACCGGGGAAACTTTTATATCTCACCATATTAGCAGTAAATGTACCAGCGACTCCGTCACTCTGCAATTTGAATCTCTCCGAAATCACTATATATATAACGCCTATCTTCTGGACTTATGAGATTAATCCTGAACTTATGAAAAGCACCCTAACCTACGAATCTGTTCTTCGAATTTGAAAAAAACTGATGAAGCAGCAAAAACTGTAAACGACCTTAACAGTCAAAAGTTTGATGATAAAGAATAGTATGGTGGTAAAGTTGAGAAAAAGAGAAGGTTTGGAACTGGAAAACGGATTGAGCAAACCATGAAGGAGGCTGTGGACAAATCACAAAGACTAAACCTGCCATCAAAGAATCCAAATGATTCAGTATCTGCTGAAGCCATTAACGAATACCTTGCTCCTGATACTAAACCCCTACGAACAATATTCTTCATCATCCTCTGATATTAGAAATTCTAAGATATCATCGTATCTTTTATTATAAATATCCTCAATATTTCTAGAGATATCTTCATACCTATTCTTATCGGAAATCATTCATCTCTTCGCACTACCTGTGTTACATCATAAAAGAAACTATTTTAGTTTCTAAAATCTGAAAAATTCGAGAAAAAAAAAATGGATGTTTTGAAGTAATGTTGGGAACTGAAGCATGAGTTATTATAATATAATGACACTTGATCAACGTGATTATATTACAGTAAGTCATGTTGAGTTTCTAATGGAACGTGATAAAGGTTCACAGATCCCACCCTCATCATGAACCATGTTACATAACTCTTTTATTCTATTTAAACTCTAAACATATCAAGAAAATATTTTCTTGATGATTCGGTCTTTTTCGAATATTCTGGTAATTTGACAAATCAAGATCGTGCCATTATGATTACCTTCTCGGAACATTAACTATGTTCATCCAAAACTCCATACCTACGAATTCTGAACCATTACAAACGGTGCTTAATCGCAAGAAGAAGAAACGAAGGGACAAAAACTCCGAAATAGAATCTGGGGTATAAATCACAGCAAATAAAAGAGAGCATTAACTGTGAATGATAATGGTTATAGAAGACAGAAGTAGGGACGTTGAAATATAACGGAGAATAAAAAGCCCGATAAAAACACATAAATTTACAAATCGTGTATATCAATGCGTATAGCAATATAAAGACACGGGAGAATGATAAATACAACAATCCCTAGAGCATAATAGAAATAAACAGATTCTTCTGGTGGGAGCTAGAAAAGAAGGATGATTGTAGCAAACGTCAATATTAGGTCAAGAACCAGAACTGGATTGAGCATTTTCACAATCTTTTGAATGTATTAATTGGGAAAGAAAGTAGGAGTGGTGAAAATAATGAGACGGAAGAGGTCAATTTATAGCGAAATATCAGACATAGCAATCGAGGCAGATTACACATTTAATCAAAGAAAATCTTAATTTCCGCAAATTCCGAAGAATTAAATCTTATTTAGATTATGAAGATCTTCTATTCCTTAAATTCCGGAAATCAATCGTTACTACATCAAGAGATAAAACGAATCTCTATTTTCCATTTCACTCTATTACGATAACTTCTCTCATACCTTCGAGTAATCGGATTGTTTTATCCGTATTATTCAACGATGATAAAATTCTATTTATCAACTCATATTCGTCATGAAAATATTTTTATTGTTAGCCATGATGACCTCACTCAAATTTCGGGACGAAATTTCTTTAACGGGTAGGTACTGTGATGACCCGGAAATTTCTGACCAAATTTAAACTTAATCTTTAACGTTTCCGACACGATAAGCAAAGTCTATGAAGTTGAATCTCAAAATTTTAAACTATTCAAATACCCTTCGATTGTTCTCAAAGATTCGCGAACCATAATATGTAAATAGATACATATATATAATATAACTTGAAAACATAACAAAGTTTTAATTGCATGATACCGTACATTAAACTTATTGGTTTATATATCTATTTGAATATATATGATTTCAAGTTATTTAGTAAACGATAGTAACATTCGTTTATTGATTCGATTGATATTTAGATAAGCTAACTAAAGCGTTTAAGATGAACCAGTAAAACACTAATTTGCTACAGTGTTTTCAAATTGCCACATTACTCAAAATGCTACAGTGTTTTCGAAAATCACTATTTGCTACAGTGAAATTGACTTTGCTACAGTGAATTGCTACAGTAAAAAATTGACTTTGCTACAGTAAAACACTATTTTAAAATGTATTTTAACAACTAACGAGACGATGATTTATAGAAGTAAATGACCAAAATACTCAAATGTATAAGTTATACCTCAAGTGGTATAGTTTATGGATGATTTAAGGCTATATTTTAACAAAGGTACGAGTCACGAAATGTAAAATGGAAGTTTTCTCAGCGTACGAAAGGACATTTGAGAAACCGGAACCGGGACATAAGTCGAGTGATGACGTACGACTTATCGGAACAAGAATTACAAATCAACTATGCATGTGAATTTAATATAATATATAATTAATTATTTAAATTATATATATTATATAATTATTTATTATGTCGACAAACAAAAATACAAAATTTTGTGAGCTGTAAAAGTGGGCCATGCGATCGCATGGCCATTGTGCCTCAGACCCATGCGATCGCATGGGAAGGCTGGGCAGGCAACATCTATAAATTCAGTCGATTTCTGTTTTTCTATCCATCTATCTCGCATCTATCTCTCTATATATATTATATTTATATTTATTATTATTATTATTATTATTATTATTATTATTATTATTATTATTATTATTATTATTATTATTAAGATTAATATTATTATTAATCTTAAATATTATTATTAGTATACTTTTAGTAATATTATTACATAAAATATTACGACGGAGTACTGTCCAAGTAATTTTCAAAACAAGTTTCCGAGCAAGCTAGAGCTAAGGAAAATATGGGTTATTGCCAAGGAGGTTATGGGTAATATTCGGGGGTATTTTTGTGAATCAAACCTAGTGCTTATTATCTCCGATGCGTCTACGTGCTTTCCTGCAATATTGTATATCAATATTAACTGTGAGTTTCATAAGATCCCTTTTACTCTCTACATTTTTGGGCTGAGAATACATGCAAATGCTTTATTAACCGATATACAATATTTATATGCGTGAGTTTCATTTGCTCCCATTTTAATTGCTTTTGCAATATATATTTTTGGGCTGAGAATACATGCGCAGTTTTATAAACTGTTTTACTAAATGGATACAAATACTAAAACTGATTTTGTGTGAGTTTCATAAGATCCCTTTTACTCTCTACATTTTTGGGCTGAGAATACATGCAAATGCTTTATTAACCGATATACAATATTTATATGCGTGAGTTTCATTTGCTCCCTTTTTAATTGCTTTTGCAATCTATATTTTTGGGCTGAGAATACATGCACTTTATTTTAAACACAATGGATACAAGTACATACTAAATTCTACACCGAGTTTGAACCAAAAATCCCTTAGCTTTGGTAACTAGTAACTGCCGGTTATAAGAACTGGTGGGCGCGAGTAGTTATATATGGATCCATAGGGCTTGATATCCCCGTCCGAGCTAGAGCACTAGCCTTTTAACGGACGTATGCTATTTGAGAAGCGTACACGTTGGTTTACGTGTATTATTAAGATGATTATACAAAGGGTACGAATTATATATACGTTAAGTTTAGTTACCAGGGTGCTCAAAATTTTGTAGAATATTTTGATAAACGTTTCTGGATGAAACAACTGAAATCTTGTGGTCCACCTTTTATTTAAAACATATTGATAAACGTTTTGAATGAAACAACTGAAATCTTGTGGTCCACCTTTTATTTAAAACATATTGATAAACGTTTTGAATGAAACAACTGAACTTTTGTAATCCACATTGATATACGGATTATGTGTAATATTAAAACTATGAACTCACCAACCTTTGTGTTGACACTTGAAGCATGTTTATTCTCAGGTTTCTAGAAGTCTTCTGCTGTTTGCTGATACGTGATACAAGTTATGTGCTTGGAGTCATACATGCTATATACAAGAAACTTGCATTCACCAAACCATTACCATGTACCTTATTTTGACTGTATTGTCAACAGATGTATTATTGTAAACCATTTAAATGGTAATTGTCTATACGTAGGAATCATCAGATGTTAAAAACCTAGAATTTATATATTCATTTATGAAATATCTTTTCAAACGAATGCAATGTTACAAAACGTATCACATAGAGGTCAAATACCTCGCAATGAAATCAATGAATGACGTGTTCGTCCATATGGATTTGGACCGATCGTCACATATATATATATATATATATATATATATATATATATATATATATATATATATATATATATATATATATATATATATATATATTTGAGTGATGGAACGCTAAGATATCCTCCAGAAGATATTCCCTCTATCCAGGTCAATAGGTACAATCCCATACCACAGACAAAAGATGTAAAGTCCACCAAAAATGATGTGAACTGAATGATTTAAGTTCTCTATATCTGATGATCTGATAAATTTCTCCCCCTCGGATGTAGATAACTAAATCTTCCAAATAAATCTCCGATGGTATTATCTCTGAAGTTGTGTTCAATTCTTGATCCATGATTCTCTGACAGTAATGTGATGCATCATTTTATTTACAACGTGGAATAAAGAAACATCAACATAACAATTTTTTTTTTTTTTTTTGATTTTCTGATGTTGCCTTTTCTCCATAAAACAAACAAAATAAATAAGTAAATACAACTATACATGATGATGATGCACTACTGTCTTTGACTTTAGTAGAAACTGCACAGAAAACCAATCTTCTGATGTTGAAATCTAGAAACGGATGATGTTGCAAAATATAAATCATTCTGTGTCTGTGACACAAGACTGCACTTCTCAACCCTTTTAGAGAAAGCACCTCCCTTCGGGTACCCGATATGTATGTTGTTGAATTTCGGTCCAAGTAATAAAGGTAAATAGAAACAAGTATGCATCCTAAACAAAGTATGCTCACCTTGGGGACTCACAAAATTATCCTTTTGCTACCGAGTATAAATCGTAGTAGGGGAGACCTCAACCGTCTGTTGAGTTTCTGAACAACCATTTCTCAGTACATATTCTGTGATAAGTAGGTGACTACCCTCAACCGCTGTAAATCTTTTCATAATTTCCTCATCATGATATTTACGCTTGGTTAATGTGATCATCTCTATCTAGAGTTAGGCCAATAAAGTCCACTAACACATTATCAATCATCCTGTATTACTTGTTTTTCACAACTTACATGTCAGTTCAGCATTGCAATCACTTCCCCACAACATAGAATAAGCAACTCATTTTCAGGTTTTTCAATTTTTATGGAATTTTCATTTTTCAATTTTTATTTGCTTTTCTGGTTTTTCTGATTTTTATGGCTTTTTAGTTTTCTCTGTACAAATGCATAAAACTATCTAAAAACATAAGCAAACATGCAGAAAATCATCAAAAACTAATCAATCATGCAAATGGAAAGTAAACATGCAGATGATCTACAAACTACCATGCAAACCTACACAAATGATACAAGCAGTTGCAAGACCTTCACAACTCAGTCTCTTGGTTAGGTTCCTCTGTGTCAGGAACCTCAGTTTCAGGAACCACGTCAGTAAGCAATTTAATACCTATTTCCTTCAACAGAAAATCAAAGCGTGGTTTATCAAAAGCTTTTGTGAAGAGATCAGCCCTTTGGACTATAGTGTCTATCTGCACTACATCTATCAGCTTTTTCTAATAGCAATCTCTAATGAAATGGTACTTAATCCCTATATGTTTCGTTTTAGAATGATTTACAGGATTTTTAGTGACAGCTATGGCAGCAGTATTATCAACATAAATAGGAGTGTTAGAAATTTGCAAACCGTAGTCACGTAGTTGCTGTTGAATCCAGATGACCTGAGATGTACAGCTGGCCGCGACAATGTATTCTGCTTCACAAGTGGACTGAGCCACAGCTGTCTGCTTCTTACACTGCCAGGTAACAAGTTTGCTTCCCAGAAATTGACAACCTCCTGATGTTGACTTAAAATCTTTCTTACATCCTCCATAGTCTGAATCACTATACGCTGTGAGATCAAAACCATCCTCACACGGATACCATAACCCTAAGCTCGGTGTATCTTTCAAATACCTCAGAATCTTCTTAACCACTAACATATGATGAACATTAGGATTTACCTGATAACGAGCACACAGACAAACCACAAACATGATATCTGGTCGAGAAGCGGTAAGATACATTAGAGAACTGATGATTGCCCTGTATAACGTTTGGTCCACTGAAGCACCCTCACAATCAGGAGATATCCCATGATTTACAGACAACGGAGTCTTAGCGGGTCTTTCTGCTTCCATTTGAAACCTCTTCAGAATATCAGCAATATACTTGGTTTGATGCCAAAAGATACCTTTATCCGTCTGAGCTACTTGTAGACCTAGGAAAAACTTTATCGTTCCCATCGAACTCATCTTGAACTTCTTCTGCATAACTTTCTCAAACTCATCAACCATTCCCTGATCTGTTAACCCGAAGATAAGATCATCAACATAAACCTGCACTAACATAAGATGTTGTCCCTTCTTATTGATGAAAAGTGTCTGATCAATGACACCTCTCCTGAAACCGTTTTCAATCATGTAGTTTTACATTGTTGCATACCATGCTCTAGGAGCTTGGTGAAGACCATAATGTGCCTTTTCAAGTCGATAAACCTTTTCTGGGAAATGCGGGTCTTCGAAACCAGGTGGTTGTTCAACAAACACTCTTTCATTGATCTCGCCGTACAAAAATGCGCTTTTGACATCCATCTGAAAAACTTTAAAACCCATGAAGGATGCAAAGGCCAAGAAAATCCTAATTGCTTCCAGTCGTGCAACCGGAGCAAAAACCTCATCATAGTCAATTTCAGGGATCTGTTGATATCCCTTTACCACCAGTCTAGCTTTGTTTCTGATAACAATACCCTGTTCATCTTTCTTATTTTTCAAAACCCATCGAAGACCATATGGTACACAACCATGTGGTGGATTGACTAGCTTCTAAACCTTTAAATGTTTGAATTGTAATAGCTCCTCTTGCATTGCACTAACCCACTCGTCAAACTTCAATGCCTCATAAGCATCTTTAGGTTCAATTTGACACACATAACATGAGTGAGCATGCACAAATATTCTTCCTGTCTTATTCAACGTTGAATAAAAAGCTGTTACCACATTCGCACTCGCTGTCTGAACATCTTCCGCTACTGTTGAACTTACACTAGTCACGGGAACCTCTGATGTAGTCGGAACTTCAGATGTAGAGGCTTCATTAGACTTCCCTAGAGGAATACTAATGTAAGGAATGCCTCTTGAATCCACATAATAATCATCAAGTCGTTTAGGTGCAGAATCACACGATTGGATCTACGTACACCTCCTGCTTCAGTTGGCGGTTCAGTAACTGTTACAGTTGGTGGTTGATTATATAGAGGATTAAGATGTTCCTCAGTCAGTTTCGTTCGACTAACTTCCTCGTCATCTTCAAGCTCACTATCTTCATCTGTATATACTACCCCGTCCTCATTTGAATCAAAATCACCTCTAACACTCTTCGGACTTGGTTGCAAGCTTGAAACCGGATTCTGAACCTGCACTGGAGTAGTGATAACATTTTCAGAAGTGTTTTGAGAATCAAACAATATCTGAGTTAGAACTTCTTCATCTGTAGCATCTGGAGGAAGATTGAAGGAATTGAATAACTTATCATATTCAAACTGCCATGCGAATCCTTTACTGACACGAGTTAGAGCATTGCGTTGAATATCAACCTCATAACGTTATTCCACACACTTGGACTCAGTATTATACACCCGTTTGTTCGGATTCCCATATCCCAAGAAGATACCACAGATCACCTTTGAATTAAATTTTCCTCCAGCGTCTCGTACCAGAATAGTACAAGGTGCACCAAAGGGTTCAAAATGTTTAATGTTTGGCTTTCCCTTGTGTAACAGTTCATAACATGTTTTACCATGTCTCTTCACCACTAGAACTCTGTTCATCACGTAGCATGCAGTACTCACGGCTTCACCCTAGAAAACAATTGGAAGACATGAATCTGCTAGCATTGTTCTTGCGGTTTCAATTAGAGTCCTGTTCTTTCTTTCAGCAACACCGTTTGATTGAGGTGTATAAGCAGGACTGAACTGTTGTTGTTTCCCCTTCTCATTACAGAACAGCAGCATCTGATTGTTCTTAAATTCCGTACCATTATCAGTACGAATCTTTCTAACCTTCAACTTATACAAACTTTCGAGCTTCAGAATCAAAACTTTAATATGATCGAAAGTATCTGTCTTGTGTTTCAACATCATAACCCACGAGAACCGGGAATATTCATCTGTAACCACCAAGCAGTAAGACTCTCCGGTGAGAGTTTTACAGTTAACTGAACCAAAGAGGTCCATGTGCAGCAATTCCAAAGGAATATTAACTGAATGATGCTTCTTGGCAGTATGTGACTTCTTAGTCTGTTTCCCTTGCTTACACGGAAGACAACCTTCAGGAATATGAAAACTCTTAACATTCACACCTTCAACCAATTCATTTTGGACTAGATTATTCATCTTCCTTAGACTCAGATGACCCATACGCTTATGCCAGATAATCGACTCCTGTTTAGTAGCCTTAGAAACAAATGCCTGATGGCCTGTAGCTGCTTTAACATGAGCCTTACGCATATCAAGGATATAGAGATCCTTGCACCTTGGAGCCGTCATCAGAATCATGTCTTCCGGAATTACAAACTCTTTTCTCAAAATATAACAAAACTTATCATCAAAAGCAATGGTATACTTTTTGTCAGCAACTTGTGAAACTGAAAGCAGATTGTTCGACATCTACTCTACATAATTAACTTTATCAAAGCTGACGTTCTCATTAGCAATAACACCCCGAGTAGTAACAAATCCTCCTTCACTACCTGCAAAAGAAACTGGTCCTCCATCCACTGTTTTCACATTAGACAGCAAAGACAAGTTCCCTGTCATGTGCCTGGACGCCCCACTATCAACAATCCAAGTACTGCAGCGTATATTGTAGGCGACCTGCACATTAAAATAAAAGAATTAGTTAGAAAGGGCCACCCATGCCCTAATGGCAGTGGGTTTCCCATCAACACCAACAACTGGCAACTCCACCCATTGTCCTTTAGATCCAGAAGGACCTTCATGATTTTGAACACCCTTTACTTCTGATTTAGGTTTCCAAACTGTGTTATTCGGTAATGGTTTTCTATAGCAATCATTAGTTTGAAAAACCTTTTTATCATTTGATTTCACAGAAGAAGAATTAAACACTGTTGAAGGTGATCTCCTATTAAAGAAACGAGTTGGACTAAGATCAACCTTCCTTCTGGGTGTCTGTCGAATGGGTCTACAATTCATAGCCCTGTGTCCCAACCTCCCACAATTGAAACAGTTAATGTTATCAACATCATGAGAGTTAAAAAAATTGCGTCTAATTGGTGAAAACTGTCTCCTAGGTGGTTCAATACGTTGTATAGTCGTAGGGGGTGACGAGACTTGTTGCTTAACAGTCTGTCAACGACCAGGAGGAACATACTTGGACACACTACCAGATTTGGAACTTGCACCTGTTGGTGGTTGTTCTACCTTAGGACCTGTGACGTCTATCCTTCCTTTACTGACAAACTTAGGTGACACTCCTTGAGTATCCTTCTTATTATTCTGTTTGGGAGTCACAGTGCTTTTAGACTTAGCCTTTTGACTTTCAGTCATCTTACTAGCATTAGCAGGATTTTTTAGAATGGTAACAGGTTTAGTGACAAGCTTAAAAGGTTTGCTGTCTTTCTCAGTGTCGATATCAGTATCTGACTCTGTTTCATAGACAACATCTAAAGGCTTCTTCGACTCAACTATCTTAACAGAACTCTCAACAGGTGTTTCTTTAGGCTTACCATATTCTAGTTCTACAACTGGACCCTTACTTTTTTCAACTGGTTTGTTAATATACTCACCTAGAAGTGGCGGGGCAACCTGGTTGTAACCTAAACCCTACTGTTTAGGAGGATTCAAAGTCTGTTTTACATAAGACATCCTCTGCCAATTGTCGATCCTAGCTTTTTCAGACTCGTATTTCAACTTAAATGAATCCCTTTCTTCCTTAAGAGTCTCTATCTGTCCCAAATACATAGTAATCACTTTTCCATCATCTATAATCGTTGATTTTAAGTGACCCACCTGATTTTATAAAGACTTAATCACATCAACATAGTCTTTCTGTTTATTAAGGTAGAAAAGCGCATCATCATAGTTCTTTTTATTAGTCTTATTCTCCAAACTTAAATTCTTAAGGTCAATTCTAAGCTTAGGACAAGTCTCACATGTAACAGATATCTCATTAAACTTTGCGATAACACATTCAAGCCTCTCAATTTCCTTTTCATAACCAATGCATTTAGAACAATTAGAAACTGAGTCAATACATACCTTATCATTTCCGGGCGTGCTGGCCATGAATGCATAGTCATTTCTTCCAACCTGAGAATCTGCATCTGATTCTGACTCGGACTCTGAGCTCGTACTATCCGAGTAATTAGCCTCATAACCTCCTTTACCCTCACCTTGATCTCCACAAACTGGACTCTGAACAGTAACAATCTTCTCATCACCACTCTTAAGATCACAGTTGAGCAAATGTTCCAGCTCCTTTCTGAACCAAGTACCAACATGACAACTCATCCCTTCTTCTTCATCAGACGAGTCAGTAGTAAACTCAAGATCTGATAAGTCCTGAGCTTTGCGAAACTTATCATACAACCTATCCTTAATCCTCTTTCTGAAGCAAAATTTCATCAGCTCTTCTGCTCTCTTCAACCTAGCATCACATTTGCACACATAGCATGTGCAATTCGGATTATCCTTACCCGTACAACCTGCATTTTTCCGAACAATTCTTTCCTCTTCAATTTCTGCTTCGCTTTTACCTACAAATACAACATTAGCTTTTTGCGTATCTACCGAGATGGACCAGTCACATACTTCATCCGCATACATTGTAGTCAAAGCCTTGGATTGAACAGAACCCGAAGATTCTTTCTCTAAAATTACATGTTATTGTGTAACTGAGATGGTTGTCTGGTGAAAAGGATCATGAAAACCAGGCTTGGGTGGTCTCGTGCAAGTCTTCTTAAAATGACCATATTCATCATAATTGTAGCACCTAACCTTTGACATATCAAAACCAAATTTTGAATCTCGATTCAAACTCAACGATCTTTGTCCTGTTCTCTTCAAGTACTTTCTAGCACGTCTCACAATGCTACCCATACAGTAGAGTATATCCATTCTCTCAAGCTCGTCCTCATCAATCTGATCATAGTCTTCATTCTCAAGATGACTATTAAGCACCTGTCCACCAATCATATCGTTGTATGAGTTAACAACAATAGCTGCCAATGCCATATCTTCCTGAATAGATTCGCGAGATCTCTTCTTGATATTATCAGTTTGAAACACAGGAGTTTGAGTCTGAGTCTGAGTCTGAGTCTGTTGAATCGGAGAATCCTCAATCATCTTAATTGTAGAATTTTGAGCTTGTAATTTAGCATTAAAGTAGCCGGACTGAGACGATGGTGCAGACATTTGTGAAGCATTGGCTGATATGTATGATGTCTGTAGTGGAGCATGAGTACCAGAAGATGAAGCTAAAGATGATGCAGCAGCAGCTACAGAACCAAGTCTCTTTCTCTTTGCTTCATCTTGAATGTCCTTCTCCATCAACTTCGACGTAAAAGTTGTTAGTGTCAACGGACGACCTGATGAGCTGTACCTATTCTGAATCTTTTCAATCTTATGATCCCACTTTTCTGGAAGACCATCTTTCAACACCCTTACTGCCTTTTCATCAGGCACCTCAATCCCATAATCTGCCATCTCTGCAACCAATAATCGATATCTTTCCAAAGTCTATCCTAGAGATTCTGATGGAAGAGCTGCAAACACCCTCCATTCATCCTTCAAAACCTTACCTTTAGTCGCACGATAAGTAGCAGTACCTTCTGTTGCAGATTGAAGAGCTAACCAGATAGTATACGAGGTTTTGTTTCGGTTCTTAAATTGCTGAAAGATTTCCTTTGACAAAGCTTGGGTTAGCTGAGCATAACATCTATACTCAAGATTGTACTCTTCATGCTCTGTAGGACTGAACTGTGAAGTTTCTTTGGGTTCACCATCTGCTCCACATGGCCATACATACGGATTCTCAATACATTCCCAAAGTCTAGAATCAACACCATTTAAGTAAATAACAAACCTAACTTTCCAGTCCAAGAAGTTATTAAGATTGTCAAGTCTAGGCACTTTATTCGAAGAACCAGATTCACTTTCATTCAGTAATAGTTTTTGTAGTCCAGGTGCGATAACTAATGCACTGTATTCATTCATCACTTGTTCGTTTGTGTCAGACATTTCAATTGATTAAGTGTTAAATTTAAAGTTAATTAAGAGTTGTTTTAAAGTCACACGGTCGATTGTCTTTGACACACTGTCGATTGATTGAGACACACGATCGATTGATTGAGACACACGGTTGAGTGTATGACTTACACGGTCGATTGTCTGACCAAATTTTGGCAGCACTTCGTTACAAAATGAGCCTTGGGTATTACAAACTCACACGGCCGATTGTCTATCTCCCACGGTCGGTTCACAATCTCACACAGTCGAGTGAAAAACTAACACGGCCGACTGACCTTTTGAAACTAACATGGCTCAGGTAAAACTCACACGGTCGATTGAAATACTTCCCCGGTCGATATAACAACTCACTCGGTCGGTTGTCAGTACACACACGGCCGAGTGTGTTCTTGACAGTAGCAGGTCGACAATTAAGGTTTTCTAGGCAAAAATCGATTTTGCAATCGATTATGGATGAAAAACACAAAACTAACACGTAGAAAACAATAGTGATGACTCCAGAAACACCTATTGACAATAAAACTACCAACAATAACGTTGAAAAACCAATTAATTGATTAAAAACCCAAAAACACCAAAAACACCAAATTTTGACTCACAAACGATTTGATCAAGCAAAACCAGAGAACCTGGCTCTGATACCACTTTGTAGAAGAATTTTCTAAGGATCTTAGGTCGCTTGAACTCTAAACTAGTGGCGGAATACACTAGAAAAGGGTTAAACCGAGATATGGGTCATTTTGGGATCGAATTGGTCAAACCTAGAGCAAAACCTAGATTAGATCGACTCCTAGACGATATATTTCGGTGGTATATGATGTTAGGGTTCTCTGGAGACGAAAACCTACGACTTAGGGTGAATGGGACGAGTAACCTCATCAAAGAAGTCTAAACCCGTATATATAGTGAACACAGACACACTCGGTCGAGTGTCTGTGTCCACACGGTCGACTGACTGACACAGTCGGTCGAGTGTCTATACACACTCGGTCGACTGTGTACAGTTTAATATTGATCACTTGATAAATTAAGTATGCACAAACACAAATATAATCAATTGTCTCAAGTAAACATTATTACATAACCGATACGTGTTAAATACAAAAACGGATAACGGCTGGGGATTCATGCACCAACATATATCTTTGGTCAGGTAGATATAAACTTTGCTTGTCACCAAAACATTAACATTAACAAGATAAATCCAATAAAGTGATTGTTAATAACTGATTGTGATTTAATTATTTGAGTATGTTCGAACCATTAGAAGATCTGTACATAGTAAAAAAAAAATTTCTTTTTTTTTGGGCAAACAACTATAACTTTTATAGAAATTCGAGCTTCATCAAAAAAAGAAGACTCGCAACAATGATACAAAGAGAGGCACCAAGGCCCGAACACAACAAACACCACAAACAAACTAAAGACTACGAAACGAACACGATCAACCTAATTATATAAACAAAACGAAATAAACGAAATAAAAAAGCAACACAAACCATCAAACGTTGACCTACAAAAGCAACATGATCAACATAGTCATTTATTAGTCATACATTAGTAAACGTATAAACGTGCTTTAAAGCGTTGTACTACATATAACACTTTAATGTACATTTAATAATGTATGATTAAAATGTGATTGTGTTTCTTTAAAATAATTTATCTGTGCAAATTGCAATTCCTTTCAAACCAAAAAACTTTATTTTGCTACATAATTTTCTTATAGTATAACAATATCTTATTATATAAAATATCTGACATCTGACAATCACATGAAAGTACAATGTTATGTCCTTTAACGTCCCTTTCATACCTACATATCAAGAGTAAAATCTTCCATTTATTAAAAGGGATGATTCTAACACACCCTTTTTTGATCCTCACACACCTATTTTAACTTTTTGCTCTTCTAATAATACTCCATTTCTTTAAATTGGTGTGTGAGGATCAAAAAAGTGTGTGAGAATCATCCCCCTTTATTGAATATTCAGTGCATCTAAATTTCTCCATTATTTTATTTTGTGGAATCAAGCAATGTGATCAACCATAAAATATAAATGTACACAATTGGTTTGGGTTGGGCCTGGGTTTTATGAACTGTATTAGGTATAGTAACCCGGAATAATGGTGATTCTCACACACCACTTTTTGATTCATGTACACTTTTGTTTCATAAAATTACAGTTATGCCCAAGGTTGGAAAAGACGTGGGACGGGGCCGAAACGTTAGCGACCTCAAAATGTCGCAACGGAAAAAACGGGGTCGAAACGGATGTTGACTAACGTTGACTTATAAATAAATATATAAAAATATATATATTTATATACATATAAATATAAAGTTGACTGTTTTTTCCGTTTTTGACCCTTTTTTCCGTTTTTTTCCGTCTTTGACCGTTTTTCCCCTTTTTTAGCGTTGTTGACCGTTTTTTAAGCGTTGACCGTCTTTTTTGCCGTTTCAAGGCCCGTTGCAACGATACTAAGGCAAATCCGTTGCGGCGCCCGTTTCGGCCGTCTTTTACAACACTGGTTATGCTCCTAGAGAGTTGAACTTATATTATTATTTTAAGTATAATTATTGTAAGTATAATTAAGAGTAAAATAAGTAATTAGGTGTACATGGATCAAAAAGTGGTGTGTGAGGATCACCTCACTTTATATTTTACTCTTCCATTTGCAATATGGTATAAAGTATTGTTTAACATTTTGTGATACAATTGTTGATGGATTAATAAAAATATACGACTGTCGAACTAATCGAATTCACTTCTTTCGGTATGTACATGAATGTCGATTCAATCTAATTCCATCTTATAAACTTTCTTGGTTTGGAGTACGTATTTGATGTGTTCAGAATCGTCGAACCTTGCATAATACTGTATAAATTACATCATGTTCAATCTGAAAGTTTATATAACACCGATCATAAGTTAGTACATATATGCAAGAAACATATTAGAAATTTATAATGTAAATATGGTCCGGCCAGATTACATGTATGAGTTTGGTCTATTAAGGTTTTAGCATTAGGGTTTTACCATTTGTACTCTAAATATTGTATCAATAATACATAATATCCTACGGGTTGTATCAATAATACATAATATCCTAATGAACCGAATTCATACATATAATCGGGTCGGACCATATTTACATTCAAATAAAACATACTTCGTACTTAATTAGTAAAAACTATAGTCTCTTTTAAAGAAATATACGGAGTAATAAAATCAACCAGAATTCAAGCAGTGACGGATCTTGAACCAATTACTTGAGGGGGGCCGACATGTTTCGAAACATAAAACATAGTTATACTAAAAGCTTCTTTAGTAAAAGATATTGTTAGTATTCCTAACAATACATAAGTAGTTTAAATAAATGAAATAAATAGAAGGACTGGAATGTAATATTATACATTATTAGAGGTTAATAGTAAAAAAAAAAAAGTACAAGTTGAGCGGTACATTTGGTCTGCCTTCTTCCTTATTACTACTCAGTACCTCTCTCATCTTCCTTACACCTCAATTGAAGAATTTTCATCCATTAAAACTGTAACATAATTTTCGTTTTTTCTAACTAACTGAATGAAATTATACATCACTTATTTAGAATGTTGGAGGGGCCGACACCCCTCCCCGCCCCTCCGAAAATCCGCCCCTGAATCCAAGCAAATTCCATGTGATGTGTACTTTTCCTAATTATATCATACGTACATATGCACATATAAATAAATGCACATATCATTTAATTATTTTAGAATAGTAACTCATGGTTCACATGTTCATATGCCAATGAAGATTGTAAAATCTTGATAAGGTAGAAACGAGCTACCACAAGATTTAAACCTGCCATCACATGTTTGCAATCAACATACGTTAAAAAGAGTGAAAAACTATAGTTTCTCTTAAAAGAAATATAATAAAGTCAACCGGAATCCAAGCAAACTTCATGTGATATATGTGTACTTCTTAATTTTATCACACGCACATATTCACATATAAACTAATGCACAAATCATTTAAGTATTTAAGAATTGTAACTCATGATTCACATGAATGTAGATTGTAAATTGACATTTATTAGATGTTGATAACGAGCGACCACAAGATTTAAATCTACGACCACAAGTTTGCAAGCAACATACGTTAAAAAGAGTAAAAAACTATAAGCTCTCTAAATAGTTAGAATGTTTGGAAGCAACATGTTTCTAACACTATTTTTTTATATTTGACAAATTCACCACATGTCCATTAATAGTTGTATGATACAACTTGTATGTACAACTTAAAGCAGACATGTGACGAATTTATCAAAAGTGATAGTGGAATTATCAAAGCCCGACTAGAATATAGCCAGAAATGCGAAAAAATACATTTAAGTTGAATGGTTTTCTGATTAATATTTATAGCTTGTTACCAATTCGTTTGAAAGAGTTAGATAGATTATAGTAAAATGAAGATATGTTTATTTTACAAATAATGGATTTTAGTCCTAAAAGCTATGCTTAAGAAAAAAATATTGGTGCATGATTAATAGTACAAAAAAGTTAGGAAGTTGGTTATTAGCAAGTTAGTGGAATAATTTTCAACTAAGTACAACTATTTAGAAAAATCCTTAAATAATAAATAATATTCAATGTGTTATAATTCAGTAGGCTTATAACTACCTTTAGTGGTTCTTGACTGTAGAAGGTATATAGAGATAGAGATACTGTAAAACGGAGAAAACAAAGGTTGAACAAAAGGTATGAGTAATTGGTTTTTTATTTATAGAAAAATGTACAATGAGAGTTTGGTGGCATTTGGAATCTAGAGAGAGAGTGTTTTTGTTAACCAAAAACACATACATTAAACTCTAACTCAACACACCTATTTATACTCAAAAAAAATATACTATGCAATATCTATAATAATAATAAAATTATCATCCAATTATTACTTTTATAACACTCCCCCTTGGATGATAATTTTATTAGTGAATAACTAGTACTGCCTCGTTAAAAACCTTGCTAAAGAAAACCCTTTGGGATAAAACTTTAGCTAAGGGAAAAAGAGTGCAGCATAGAATTGACTCCCCCTCAAGTAGGCAACGCCTGAGTTGTTACATCTTCTGAACATGCCTCATGCCAATATTATGAACGTGTGTTCTGAAAATAGCAGTTGGAAGTGCTTTGGTGAAAAGGTCAGCAGAGTTTTTGCTGGACTGAACATATCTCATTTCAATCTGGTTGTCCTTAATGAGATTTTGAATGTATGAGAAGAATCTAGGGGGTATGTGTTTTGTTCGGTCACTTTTGATATACCCTTCTTTCATCTGTGTTATGCAAGCTACATTATCTTCATAGATAGTTGTTGAACTTTTATTGCGTTCTAGTCCACAAGAATCAGTAATGATTTGTGTCATTGATCTCAACCAAAAACATTCCCGACTGGCTTCATGTAATGCAATTACTTCGGCATGATTTGATGATGTTGCAACAAGTGTTTGTTTTTGAGAACGCCATGATATTGCGATACCTCCATTTAGGAATACATATCTATTTTGAGATTTAGCTTTATGTGGATCAGATAAATAACCTGCATCTGCATAACCAACCAAATCTTGTTTTGATTCGTTAGAATAAAATAATCCTAAATCAGTAGTTCCTCGAAGGTATCGAAATATGTGTTTGATCCCATTCCAGTGTCTTTTGGTAGGAGCTGAGCTGAACCTTGCCAACAAATTAACTGCAAAAGAAATGTCAGGTCTTGTACAATTTGTAAGATACATAAGAGCTCCAATTGCACTAAGATATGGTACTTCTGGTCCCAGGATATCTTCATGATCTTCACAGGGACGAAATGGATCAGTGTCAACATTAAGTGATCTAACAACCATAGGAGTACTTAATGGTTTTGCCTTGTCCATATTAAAGCGTTTTAAAATCTTTTCAGTATATGTTGTTTGATGTACAAGTAAACCATTAGGCATATGTTCAATTTGTAAACCAAGGCAATACTTGGTTTTTCCGAGATCTTTCATTTCAAATTCTTTCTTTAGAAGTTGAATGGCTTCATGGATCTCTTTATTTGTACCTATGATATTAAGATCATCAACATAAACAGCTATGATCACATATCCGGATGTTGTTTTCTTAATGAAAACACATGGGCAAATAAGATTATTGGTATACCCTTTGCTTATCAAGTAATCACTTAATCGTTTATACCACATGCGACCCGATTGTTTCAACCCATATAAAGACCTTTGTAACTTGATTGAGTACATTTCTTTGGGTTTTGCATTGGTTGCTTCTGATACCTTAAATCCTTCAGGTATCTTCATATATATATCACTATCAAGTGATCCATAAAGATAAGCAGTCACAACATCCATGAGATGCATTTCTAAATTTTCAGAAACTGCCAGGCTGATTAAGTATCTAAAAGTAATTGCATCCATAACAGGAGAATAAGTTTCTTCATAATCAATTCCCGGTCTTTGAGAAAAACCTTGAGCTACAAGTCTAGCTTTATACCTTGTAACTTCATTTTTCTCATTTCTTTTTCGCACAAAAACCCATCTATATCCCACAGGTTTCACATCTTTAGGTGTGAGAATGATAGATCCGAAAACTTTTCTTTTATTGAGTGATTCAAATTCAGCTCGTATTGCTCCTTTCCAATGATCCCAATCATGTCTATTTTGACATTCCATGACAGATTTTGGTTCTGGATCATCATCATCATTCATGATGTCATATGCAACATTATATGAAAATATCTCATCAAGATTTTTCATTTCATTTTGGTTCCATAATATTTTTGAATGTGCGTAATTGATTGAAAATTCCGTATTGACATCATCAATCTCCTCTGCAGAAGGAGTATTGATTTGTAGTTCTTCTTGAACACTTTCTTTTACCTCATTATCAGCTGATTTTCTTTTCCGAGGATTTTTATCTTTGTAACCAATTGGTCTCCCACGTTTCTGGCGTGGCAAAGACTCAAGAATAACATTATTGCCAGTTTTTGGAATTTCAATTCGAGCTGGAGCATTTGCTGCTGGTATATATGATTTAGTCACTCTTTTTGTATCTGTAAATGCATCAGGCAATTTATTTGCAAGTTCTTGCATATGCATTATTTTTTGAACTTCGATCTCGCATTCTTTTGTGCGAGGATCAAGATACATTAGTTGAGGTTCACACCATGAAACATCATTTTCTTTATTTTTTATTTCTCCCCCTAATCTAGGGAATAATGTTTCATTAAAGTGACAATCAGCAAAACGTGCTGTAAAAATATCACCCGTCATGGGTTCAATATATCTTATTATTGAAGATGTTTCATATCCAACATATATTCCCATCCTTCTTTGAGGACCCATTTTAGTGCGTTGTGGTGGTGCGATAGGGACATAAACCGCACAACCAAATGTTCTAAGGTGGGAAATATTTGGCTGATGACCAAAAGCAAGTTGCAAAGGAGAATATGTATGACTTGCGCTTGGTCTAATGCGAATCAATGATGCAGCATGCAAAATTGCATGGCCCCATACAGATACTGGGAGTTTTGTTCGCATTATCAATGGTCTAGCTATTAGCTGCAATCGTTTAATTAATGATTCAGCTAAACCATTTTGTGTATGCACATGGGCAACGGGATGTTCAACAATAATCCCAATAGACATGCAAAAGTTATTAAATGCTTGAGACGTAAACTCACCGGCATTATCTAGTCTCACCCTTTTAATAGTATAATCAGGGAAATGTGCTCTCAATTTAATAATTTGAGCAAGAAATTTTGCAAATGCCATATTTCGACTTGATAATAGACAAACATGAGACCATCTACTAGATGCATCTATTAGAACCATAAAATATCTAAATGGTCCACATGGTGGATGAATTGGTCCACATATATCACCTTGAATTCTTTCAAGAAACATTGGTGATTCTTTTTCAACCTTAAGAGGTGATGGTCTTATTATCAACTTTCCAAGTGAGCATGATGTACATGGGATAAGTGCATCATGAGGGATCCTTTGATCCGCCAATGGATGTCCATGTGTATTTTGTATTATTCTTTTCATCATTGTTGATCCTGGGTGTGATGACCCGGAAATTTCTGATCAAATTTAAACTTAATCTTTGTATGATTAACATTTCTGACACGATAAGCAAAGTCTGTAAAACTGAATCTCAAAATTTTTGAACTATTCAAATACCTTTCGGTTATTCTCAACGATTCGCGAACCATTATATGTAAATAGATACATATATATACTATAACTTGAAAATGTAACAAAGTTTTAATTGCATGATACCGTACATTAAACTTATTGGTTTATATATCTATTTGAATATATATGATTTCAAGTTATTTAGTAAACGATAATAACATTCGATTATTGATTCGATTGATATTTAGATAAGTTAACTAAAACGTTTAAGATGAACCAGTAAAACACTAATTTGCTACAGTGTTTTCAAATTGCCACATTACTCAAAATGCTACAGTGTTTTCGAAAATCACTATTTGCTACAGTGAAATTGACTTTGCTACAGTGAATTGCTACAGTAAAAAATGACTTTGCTACAGTAACTTTGCTACAGTAAAACACTATTTTAAAATGTATTTTAACAAATAGCGAGACAATGATTTATAGAAGTAAATGACCAAAACACTCAAATGTATAAGTTATAATTTGAGTGATATAATTTAGGGATAATTTAAGTTATATTGTGACAAAGGTACGAGTCACAAAACGAAAAGTACTAGTTTTCTAAGCGTACAAAAATGCGTTCGAGAAACCGGAACCGGGACATAAGTCGAGTGATGACGTACGACTTATCGGAACGAAAATTACAAATCAACTATGCACGTGAATTTAATATAATATATAATTAATTATATATATTATATATATTATATTAATATTTAATTATGTCGACGAACTACAAAACAAATCAAATGTGAGCTGTCATTTAAGCTCATGCAATCGCATGAGCATACCAAAGAAACTCCATGCGATCGCATGGAGGCTGGATCCAGAAAACATCTATAAATTCAGTCGAATTCGTTCCATTTTTTTTTCACATATATTACTCCGTATAATATTTATTATTATTATTATTATTATTATTATTATTATTATTATTATTATTATTATTATTATTATTATTATTATTATTATTATTATTATTATTATTATTATTATTAAGATTATTATTAATCTTATTATTTTTATTATTAGTGTTATTATTTTTGCGATACAAAAATAATAACGTACATAAAATATTACGACGGAGTGCTGTCCAAGTAATTTTCAAAACGAGTTCCAAGCGAGCTAGAGCTAAGGAAAATATGGGTTATTACCAAGGAGGTTATGGGTAATGTTCGGGGGTATTTTTGTGAAGCAAATCTCGTGTTTATCATCTCCGATGCGTCTACGTGCTTTTCTACAATATTGTATATCAATATTAAACAGTGAGTTTCATATGATCCCTTTTACTCAATATATTTTTGGGCTGAGAATACATGCACTTTATTTTAAACGCAATGGATACAAGTACATACTAAATTCTACACCGAGTTTGAACCGAAAATCCCTTAGCTTTGGTAACTAGTAACTGCCGGTTATAAGAACTGGTGGGCGCGAGTAGTTATATATGGATCCATAGGGCTTGATATCCCCGTCCGAGCTAGAGCACTAGCCTTTTAACGGATGTATACTATTTGAGAAGCGTACACGTTGGTTTGCGTGTATTATTAAGATGATTATACAAAGGGTATAAATTATATATACGTTAAGTTTAGTTACCAGGGTGCTCAATTTCGTAGAATATTTTGATAAACGTTTCTGGATGAAACAACTGAAATCTTGTAATCCACTTTTATATACAGATTATGCGAAACACTAAAACTATGAACTCACCAACCTTTGTGTTGACACTTGTTAGCATGTTTATTCTCAGGTTCCCTAGAAGTCTTCCGCTGTTTGCTTACATGTTATACAAGCTATGTGCATGGAGTCTTGCATGCTTTATTCAAGAAAACGTTGCATTCACAAAACCATCATCATGTATCTATTTTGACTGCATTGTCAACGGAAGTATTATTGTAAACTATTATTTACGGTGGTTGTCTATATGTAGAAATCATCAGATGTCGAAAACCTTGGAATTAAATATTCATTTATGGTATGCCTTTTCAAAAGAATGCAATGTTTACAAAACGTATCATATAGAGGTCAAATACCTCGCAATGGAATCAATGAATGACGTGTTCGTCCATATGGATTTGGAGCGATCGTCACACTGGGTGACCTAATCTCTCATGCCACAAACTGATCATTACAGGATCACATAATTTTTCTTTAACTACCACATTTACTTCAGGTACATTTATATGTGTATAATGTAAACCAGAATGAAGTCTTGGTAGTTTTTCAATTACACGATTCTTATCAGTGATACTTAAATATTTTTCATTTTCTGTTGTCACTGACTGATAATCATATCCATTTTGGTATATGTCAGAGAAACTTAACAAATTTCTCTTTGACATGGGAGAAAATAAGGCATTATTTATCAGAAAATTCGTACCATTTGGTAACATGAATTTTGCTTTTTCCATTCCTTTTATTAAGTCCACAGGACCTGATATAGTATGTATAGTTCCTTCCGTTGCTTTCAAGTCTGTGAAATATTTTTTAGATTTGAGTATGGTGTGAGTGGCACCACTGTCTGCAATACAAATATCTCCACCATTTGACTGATTTTTTACTCCAGCAGTATACGTCATGAACTTCAAAAAAATATGAGAAACAAATAATGAGTATATAATTCATCAATATATTACATTCAAAACATGTTACAAACGATAGCACATAATAAGGAAATATGTAGTAAACTAGATATGGTGTAGATTGAAAATCTACAACCATTTATTTAACGAGAACATATAATAGGATATCTATATATATATATAGATATTAGAAATTTATTCATTAAAGTAGTCACAAGTTGGCTCAGTGATTTTTGTATCAAGGTCATCCACAAGATTTGCTTCTTTTCCTTTTCCCTTTAGGGATTCTTGATACCGATTAACAGAATGCTGATTTGTTCGGCAGTTTTTAGACCAGTGGCCAATTTTACCACATCGGTAACAAGAATCTTCAACATTCTTTGAAGAGCCTTCTTCAACATTGTGATTTGTGGGATTGTATGGTGTTTGGATTTTATAATTTTGTGGATTATTATTTCTTTGTCCACGACCACGACCACCACGACCACCACGACCACGACCACCACCACGACCATTACCATAAGGATGATTTCGAACATAGTTATGATTTTTATTATTGTTATGGTAATTTCCATGATGATGGTTTTGGACAATATGGCTACGACCTCTTCCACGCCCTCGTCCATGTGCATTTCTTCTTTTATTATTATTATTATTGTTAATAGCATTAGCTTCAGGAAATGCTAGCGCACCGGTAGGACGAGATTCTTGATTTTTCATCAGTAATTCTTTATTAACTTCTGCAACTAAGAGATAAGTTTGAAGTTTGGAAAAAGTTTTATAATTCTGCAATCTTAAATTTTCTTGCACAGTTATATTTGCAGAATGCATTGTGGAGAAAGTTTTTTCCATCATATCAGCATCACTTATTTCTTGACCACAGAATTGAAGCTTTGAACGGATCTTGAACATGGCCGAGCTGTATTCACTTACCTTTTTGAAATCTTGGAACCTTAGATTTCTCCATTCTTCCCTCGCAGCTGGAAGTAATATTTTCTTTTGATTATCGAATCTACTCTTGATACTTTCCCATAAAACATGTGGATCTTTGATAGTGAGAAACATATGTTTTAAGGTGGTATCAATATGTTTGCGAATAAAAGCAATTGATTTTAATTTATCTTGATCGGAACAAGTATTATTTTCTTTTAAAGTTTCTAGAATACCCAATGATCCAAGATTTATTTCTACGTCCATAACCCATGATGTGTAGTTTGTTCCCGATACGTCTAAGGCATCAAACTCAAGCTTTGATAAGTTTGACATTTTCTATTTTCAGAAAGATGAACAACATAAATCATAATCATAATCATAATCATAATCATAATATTATTTTTTTCGTAGATAAATAACAACATGCAATTAGTTTAGATTCATAAGTAGTAAACAAAGGAATAATGGTATGATTACAAATAATAAAATCATAAGGGAATATAGGTTCATATTATATTATATTATTAATGATATTATTATAATATATATTAAGTTATAATATATATTATTATAATATATTTTTCTTATTTTAACCTTTAAGATTTACTTTTAATAAAAATAAAACTACTTTTCTTATTTTAACTTTTAAGATTTACTTTTAATAAAAATACAAACTACTTTTTTTATTTTAACTTTTAAGATTTACTTTTAATAAAAATACAAACTATTTTTTCTATTTTAACTTTTAAGATTTACTTTTAATAAAAATACAAACTACTTTTTTTATTTTAACTTTTAAGATTTACTTTTAATAAAAATACAAACTACTTTTTCTATTTTAACTTTTAAGATTTACTTTTAATAAAAATACAAACTACTTTTTTATTTTAACTTTTAAGATTTACTTTTAATAAAAATACAAACTACTTTTTTTGTTTTAACTTTTAAGATTATAAATTTAAGAATAAACATTAGTATGCATGAAATAAATAATGATTAATTGCATAAGTAATCATAAATGTTGGATAACATATAAAGACCCCATCGTATTCGTATTGATCGGAATTAATCTCGACCCATGGTACCGTGTTGTCAAATGACGTGTTGCGTACATAAAGTACCGTGTTGTCAAATGACGTGTTGCGTACAATCATGAGGTCTTATTAACATAAATATAAATGTTAGTGAAGTTAATAAGAGTTAGATTACATAAAATATAATTCAGGTGGTATAACCGACCATATATAACTTAAATAACATAAATATAAATGTTAGTGAACATAACTGTAAATGTTAGTATACATAAATAAATGTTAGATAACATAAATGTAAATGTTAGTATACATAAATAAATGTTAGATAACATAAATGTAAATTAGGTGACAGTGTCGACCATATATCATTTAGGTGGTATAACCGACCATATATTAGTTAGGTGGCAGAGCCAACCATATTTAGTATAAATGTTGAGATAATCGTGCTGATAACGTGTTATAATTCAGTAGGCTTATAACTACCTTTAGTGGTTCTTGACTGTAGAAGGTATATAGAGATAGAGATACTGTAAAACGGAGAAAACAAAGGTTGAACAAAAGGTATGAGTAATTGGTTTTTTATTTATAGAAAAATGTACAATGAGAGTTTGGTGGCATTTGGAATCTAGAGAGAGAGAGTGTTTTTGTTAACCAAAAACACATACATTAAACTCTAACTCAACACACCTATTTATACTCAAAAAAAATATACTATGCAATATCTATAATAATAATAAAATTATCATTCAATTATTACTTTTATAACACAATGCATCTAAATCTCTCCATTACTGTAGAATATTCAGTAAGTGTCACTATTAATCGAGTCATCAATAAACGTCAATTTATTGGCGACTTAACTGTCGCTAAAGCCAAAATTGAACTTCAAACAGGTTTAAAACCCATGGAAATTTGATTCTACCATTTTCACGGCGTCTTACAGTTTCTTTTGTTTAACCTACTTATTGGCCGGAGGTCCATTCGGAAGTAATCCCTCTATCCATAGAACATTGAGAGGGAGGAGTTTATCTACTCTTGGGGTGTTTAACTCTGGATAGAGAAATGACTTCTCTTAATTCTATGAAAGGAAAAAGATTGTGTACATCTTACCTCTCACATACTTCACTTTTGTATTTGTTATTGTTGTTGATTCAGTAACTTATTAGAATCAAGTGATGTGATCAACCCTACAAAATAAAATCTATCACAATTGGTTTGGGTTGGGCCTAGGTTATATGGACTAGTATAGTGAGCCCAGCCTGATTACCCATAATTGTACACTTTAGGTTATATGGACTAGTATAGTGAGCCCAGCCTGATTACCCACAATTGTACACTATGTATGTAACTAGTTTTCGAACCCTCGCTTCGCGCCGGGGGTTCGGTTTTCAATGTATTTTATTGCTTTTAGTTTGTAAAATTATTTCGTGGCTAACGATGATGTTGTTGAAGTGCAACTCGAATCGAACTAAAAGGTATAATCCGTGAAAGATTTAAATGTTATTTTAAATTAACAATATATGTGCATCTCCGCGCTTCCCTATGGAATTGTCGACTTTTAAAAATTTAACGCAAAATCTACGTGTATGAAAAGTACCTCAAATATTTAGCGTTTTTTAAAAAGTGTCCGTTTTGCGTATAGTTAGTGACATTGTGTTCCTAAAATTATTTCGAGTTTAACGATGATGTCGGAAAAATTTAACTCGTTGCGAGCGAGAAGATATGACCCGTTGAATATTTGGGTGGAGGTTATTTAAGATTTTTTATGAAAATGGTTATGTGACACTTTACCCCCTGGTTGGGGGGTCGATTTTAATTATTCAACAAAGTTGGAGGGTTTTTTTTGAAATAAAAAAAGGTGAAAGAAAAAAAGGGTGAAATGACGAAGTTGCCCCCGATTACTATTCATCATTTTTGTCTAATAGTTAATATGATAATTTTTCTGAAGAGCAACGCCTCAAAGCGTAGCTAGTGATGATTGAGACGATGTATATCATAATCATAATCAATTACTAATAATTCTTATTCTTATCTTTAATCTGAATAAAGGTTACAAATAATTGCTATTTTGCAATTTGTTTTCACGAATTGTATGAGCATTCTTTTCTGGTATCATCTTACAAGTAAACCTCTTCCATATGCATTATGAAATAACATTTTCTGATACAGTTGTTGATGGATGAATAAAAATCTACGGCAATCGAACCAATGGCATTCACTTCTTTACGTATATACATGAATGCCGATTCAATCTGATTTCGTCTCATAAACTTTCTTGGTTTGGAGCAAGTGTTTGATGTGTTCCGAATCATCAAACCTTTTAACATAATAATGAAGTCTATCTATCATTAACCCGATAAACAAACAAAAGCCTGCATCATTCAAATTACATCATTTTTAATCAGAAAGTTTATACAATAACACCGATCATAAGTTACCACATAAATAGAAGAATTAAAGTACCCATAAGTGATGCGTCGAGAATATGATTAGCCAAAAGAACCTGATCCGTCGGATTCACAGCTCCAGTCTCCATCGAACGTTTTTGGATCCTCATTATACTATACAAACACGATAACAAGACTGCTAACAATGTTGATCCAACGGTTGACATTATGGGACCTCGGCCCTCTTTTAAACGATCCAATACAAACATCGCTAGTTTCCTTATAGGTGTCTTAAACAAGAGGATCATGATCACATTTATTTCGACTATTAACAGCATACACAAAAGTGGGGTCATTTTCTTGGTTTTCAATATTTTTCGTAGCAAAATGGGATTTCGAAATAATTATAGAAAATAGGGACTAATATAAGAATGAACAAACTTTAACATTTGTTGCAAAGTTTTAGTTTGGAATTACTTGTGGATTAACAATTTCTCATATGCGTATACTTCAATGAAAGAATCATATTCTACCCTCTAGATTAAAGTTTCCATCTTGTAAGTTGCTTTGAAGATTAACAACAGATTAAATACAATAAGTAAAATGAATACAAAGATTAGTGTTAAATACATGTCTGACATTTGAAGCCAAACAAAGGTGACCAGAGACGAAACGGGTGCACAAATGTACCTCGTGACAACAGCCCATTTGTTTGAATGACCGTTGATTAAACGTTATGGTCTCATGGGCTCGATTATCTGTGGGCTAGCTAAGTTTCAAACTCTCAAAATGCGGGTTAATTTGTAAACTTGAGCGGTTCTACTTGGTAATGGTACTTCTAAACAGTTACGCACACCATCAACTCTGCAACAGAGAACATTAAACAAAACAAAATCAATGGTAGTTAATTAGCTAAACAGATTTTAAGAATGCAAAATCGAAACTTTTAACAATAAGAAACATGCAATTGGTGTACCTTCTACTTATGGTCTTTCGTACATACTGATCCTGTGCTATTGATCCTTGACCACTGTACTTCTTTTCATCCGTATTCAGGATCACCTGTGCAAGACATGAACTAAAGAAATCACGAAGAAAAAAAAAAAAAAAAAAGAGTGAGAGAAAAGTATGTATACCTGATACTCTCCAGCTTCTTCGACGCCTACATTATATCTGTCATATGTATTTGTGGGATGGAAGTTGAAAATAAAGAGAAACGGGCCTCGTAGATATGATATCACCTGTGCCAACATAGTTAAATAGTTTAATATATTATTAGCTAATAAAAGTTGAAACTATTCGAACATAAACATAACCTCCCCACCATATTAGGGTCGTTGATATGATGGATATTTGGAAGCCATCTCGAAATTACTCTTTCAGTTTTATCCAGGTTCATCATGTCCTGCAAAAGCATCAAAAAAATCATTTTGGCAGAGGTGACAAAATGGGTGACAATTAATACATGTCAAAATGGGTAGTGTCAGGCCAACCCATAAACACTTTTTGTCATCTCTTTTCTTGAACTTTATATACTTTATATACGGTTTATTTGTAAAACGGGCAGGATTTAAAACCCATGAAAATTTGATTCTACCATTTTCATGGCGTCTCAATTTTATTTTACTATTTTTTTAAAAAAAATTTCCTACTTATTGGCCGGAGGTCCACTTGGAAGCAATCTCTTTATCCATTATCCATCGAATAGAGAGAGGGATGATTTTCTCTACTTTTGAGAGTATTTCACTCTGAGTGAAGAAATGACTTGTTTTTATTCTCGGTAGGGGACGGATTGTCTACATCTCACCTCCCCATACACCACTCATGTGGTATTGGGTTTTGTTGTTGTTGTTTATACAGTTATTGTCTCCTATATGGTTAAGATATTATATCATCAAATTGATGATCTTATTTTTGAAATAAAACGAACTACAAGTTTTTATACCTTGTGTGCTCAACTGCAGGACCCATTTTCCTTTTAGCTACTTCACATTTTTACCCATTAGAGGCAAAGCACAATGCAAACTGATGTATTTACCAATGTAATGATTGAGATCCGACAACTCTAAATTTGGGTACAACTTAAAGCCGTGTGTGGTTAAAGATAATAAGTACCTTATCAAAGGAAAGCAGATCTTGATGAACCCCTTCTTTAGTGAGAAGATCCCAATCCCGGTTAGCGAGCGAGAACGAAAAATCGTTACTCGACATGGGAAATTCGACCCGCTGCCAAACATCATGATTAGCATCATTACATGCATTTTCTTGGGCGATAAAAGAAAAAAATGATTAAACAATCTAACCTTCGGATGCCCAAATTCGTTGCCCATAAAGTTTAGGTAAGCACGGCCACCGATTGTGTACGTGATTAACCTGATCATCTATATACCCACATATGTGAGTACTAATAAAATCACACCATATTTATTGCGTTATACTAGTAAATAAAAGTGGCAATTTCAGGCCATTTACTTATGAACGGCAACAGAAGCATAACGGGGTTAATTGGAATTTTAGCAAAATGGGTCATATAACAAAACATAGCCCTGCCAGAACAAAAGTTGCCCAATGTCTATTTTATTGAATACAGCCTCCTATATCTGAATTGTCAATGTACCAACATTGTTTTTTTCAAGAACTGATTATATCTATAAAGAGATTTAGATGTGGACAAATAAAATGTTGGTGGGTCAACCTGATATGGACCCCTAGAAATATTTACTAAAAGGACCCGCTTTAATCCGAATCTTTATTCATAGTTACCCAACAGCCCAACCCGCCCATCTTGCCTCCTCTACACTACCGTTTCTAGTTCTTAAACCAACCTTATGTAGAGAAGAACCTCTAAGCAACGAGTCATTCATAACTGATGATTGATCCAACGCTTGACCATATAATATTTCTGCAAAAGATCGCCCTCCAGATATGGACTGCCAATAGGTTCATACGTTTATACAAAATACATAACGATTGAAAGTGGTGCTGAAGAAACTCGATATTTACCTGGTTGTGGTTTTCAGGGTATAAAAGCATTTTATCAGAACTTCTACTGATTCCCACAAGTGTGTCCACGATCTGAAAATATGTATTAAAAATATAACAGAGTTAAAGTTAATAGAAAGAACAAAGGTAACAAATTTGACCCATTTACTTATGAATGAGTAGATTCAGGCTTAGTTTTATTACTATATCTGTAATGGGTCAAATAGGTAAAAAGAAAGGCTTACAAGGTGTAGTTTAACCATAGAACCTCATAAATCATGTTTTATTAAATAGATTATTACCATACTAATATGACAGTTGTCATCAATGTTACCAACTATTTATTCCATAAATTAAACATTCGAACAAAAAAGATTTGAACTTGGTCATTCCCAACCATGTGTTATTTGTTAACTAACCCGCCCATGTTGACACAATGAACAAGGCAGAAGTTATAACGGTAAGTAGTGCAAACCTTACTCATGCTCCAACCAGAATCTTCGACATTTTCAAGAAACCATAACCACATTTCTGACGCAAGGGTGTTTACAAAGTAATCAAAACCTAACCCACCTTGAGACGTTGGTTCACATAATCCAGGGTAAAGTGTGGCCTGGTAGATCAATCCAAATTAGATGTCGTTTTCAAGATTTATAAAGCAGCAAGATTTTCAATTGATTAAATTACTTAGTTGGTCCTTATGGTTGTATTGAAATTACTTATTTAATCGTTTAAAGTTTTCTAAATATGTCGATAGTCCTTACTTAAAAACTTGTTACCTAGGTAGTCCTTTAATCTAATTAATGTTAATAACTTAAATGTTGGTAATTTAGATTAAAAGACTATTTGGGCAACATGTTTTTATATAAATGACTAACTAGGCAATAAGTTTTCAAATAAAGGATTATCAACATAATTAAAAAGTTTAAAGGACCAAATCAATAGTCAATAGTTATGATATAACTATAACTCTATAAGGACCAATAAAGTAATTTACTCTTTTCAATTTCTTACATACTTACATCTTCTGCAATGGTTATTATATTAGGATGAAGAGAATGCAATATCTCGTTCGCTAATATGAGGTATAGTAACGCGGCTCGGTCAACGTACTGATTGTAAAACCTGAATCAATCAGAAACAGAAGATTAGCCAAGCTTTCTGATTATTGCACTTATTATTTAATGTAACATACATGTTCAACGTGACCTTTAACTGTAAGTTGTTCGATTCTATCAAATTATTTGCAAGATTAAACGTTTTCATAGTAAAAATTAAGGATTTTGCTAGTGCAACAAATGGTTGTACACGGAAGTTAAACATTAA
Source organism: Rutidosis leptorrhynchoides (assembly GCF_046630445.1). Taxonomy (NCBI): domain Eukaryota; kingdom Viridiplantae; phylum Streptophyta; class Magnoliopsida; order Asterales; family Asteraceae; genus Rutidosis; species Rutidosis leptorrhynchoides. Next base: position 95,106,261 of record NC_092334.1, on the reverse strand, counting down.
CTTTATATTGGCGGTTACTAAAATGTACAATAGTCTGAAGCGCCTTAACGATAGCCCTTAGGTTTGTCATTAGCAAAATCCAAAAATTAATTTCAAAGGATGAGGCTTTTTATCGAATGTTTATGGGAATTTTCTAGGATAAATTATGGTTACTACACATAGAAATTGAAGCCAAACTTGTCACCTTATTATGCATACAACTTTTTAATCGATTGTATTGTTTCAAAAGCACAAAATAATAGTTATGAAGATGCCTTACTCCTCCATATCACCGGTAAAAGAGGCAAATCCGTTGTGCGTATACATCATCGACGCAAGAGAATGAAAATTGAAACCGTCAACATGATACTCCACGACCCACCTATAAAACGAGAAATATTGTGTAGATAGAATATTGCATTATATCGTTGTCAAAATGAGAAACGTGTCATTGTAAACATTCGAGCATTTTTACCAATTTAAATTCGAGAGCAAATAATGGAGAACGTCAAGATCTTCATATTTGAACATTCTTGTACCCCAAAACTTATGGTGTCCTCTCTTACCTATAAAACATATAGGGTCACACCATTAAGTGACAAAATGAAAACTAATGCATGAATGAAACTTAATAGTAGTAATACCAGTATGAAAATAGCAGTCGTTTGATCCATCAAATAATGCTAATCCAACCATCTCATCAGAAGCCGAGTAAGAATGAACGATGTCCATGAAGACAAGCAATCCAAGTCCTGACTCACATAAACGAAAATAAAATCAAAAAAGAAAATATTAATAATAACATAATTTGCACCCAAGTTAACGCATCAGTTAATATTCCAAATGATCACCATGTGCTTCATCAACTAAACGCTTGAAATCTTCAGGTGTCCCAAATCGACTGCTGACTGCAAACATATTGGTTACCTGCATTAACACCATTTTTAGATTATAAGTAACCCAAATTGACCCATTTATAAATAACCCAAATTGACCCATTTATAAAACTCACTCTGTAACCAACGGTGAAATAATCTTTGTGTTCGACAACCCCGATCAATTGTATCGCATTGTATCCAGCTTCTTTTATACGAGGCAGAACCTATTATTATAATTTATTCATATGCTGTCACATATTCTAAGAAAAGGAAGAAAACAATAGATAAAATGAGTCAGTAACTATATTAACCTTCTCGGTGAACTCATTGAATGAAGCGATCTTTGGTTCGGGCCCACTAATACCAACATGTGCTTCATATATACGCAAAGATTTCGGAACTTTTGGATTCTTATATTTCCATGTATGTGCATTTTCAGGAGGAGGCTCCCAATGAATTGCATATCCTTGATTTCCATCAGCCTCTAATTAAACAAAAAAAAAATTATCAAAAAAAGGTGGCAATTTTGACCCGTTTACTGAGAAATGGGTTCACCATGTTTTTCTTGTTGCATACAACCTCCTAAATCATTACTATGCACATGTTGTTATATTAATTATATATATAATATATAGTAATCAGACAAAATAGTACGATAACATATAAAGAATATACTACCTGGATTTACGTAAGTGGCCCAAGCTGGAATCCGTTCTAAAGGCCCGTTAGGGGTGTTAAGATACACCCTATACTTGCTTCCATGTGGAATAGCGGGTACGTACTTTTTTAACCATGCTTTCCTTCCTTTACAGGTCTCGAACCAATACGCAATAGGCGGCTTTTTAGCACGAAACTTAGCCCGTGAAACAGGATCATCAATAACATTAAAAACATCATACTCTTTTCCACTATCAAGAACATGTAAATTACTTTCAGGATCATCTTTATTTTCTTCCTTCCACTTTTTAAACTGTGTCTTAACATCTGGCATATCTTCTAATTCCTCTTCGGTTTGAGGCCCGTTTGGTCCAAAAATTTGTTCATATAACTTAGCAATGATTTCGAAACGGGATTTTACAAACCGATCTTCTCCAGGTTCCCAATACTCATCATTTGCTTTCTTGAATACTTCGTCAGCTGTTATACCACTATCACCTTTATCAAAATCATCAATATAATTGTACTGTTGAAAGTAAAGCTCATCTGGTTCTTCTCCGTCTCTTAATTTGTCTTCGAGAATGATGAACCAATACCCGTAATCATCATGCCCAAAATGACCCTCTCTTGCAGCATTTTCAGTTGGAGACCAGTTGTTAAAATCTCCAACAATTGCACAGTATCGCGCACCTGATTTAGTTTATAAAGTTAAATATAGAAACTTGGAAGAGTTATTTGAATCACTTTTTTGATCTGATGTCAAACCTGGTGCCCATTCCATGAAATCAACTCGGTGTTGCACGTTTCGGTGCATTCCTAACAATTCAAACCTGGTACAAATAACACATAACATATAACATATTAAATAAAAGAACAACATAAAGTGAAGATGTTGGAGTGTGCATTTTATAAATGGTTATTTGCTTATTGCCACATTAACATTAACAATCAGTATCAAAATTAAAATAAAATTTGATGATTAGTTTTGCTGCAGTTATTAGGCTAATACATTATATCATTCTGATCTTTCAAAAAATAATATTTGACACTATATGATTGAGCAATATATCAATGTATAAACGTCTTCAATATACGATGATCACCTTAAAAACACACATCCATTCACTACGTCGAAAACTAAACAACAAAGAAGATATAAGATATAATATAACACTAACCCAGAAGCCATGTCCCTGAAATCAATATGGCGCTTCAAAATTTCATCTTTCAAGTCTTTCAAGGACTTATATCTGTAATAAGCCACAAATTAATTAGAATATTAGTAGTAATAACCCCAAAAAACACTCAAAATATACCCAAATAAGAAAAATATATAAAAAGTCTTGCATAAATTACTCCCTGTAAAACATACAAGATACTTGCTTTACGCTTTATAACCAAAAACCCAACTTGAGAAACATACGAAAATCGATAAAAGAGCTTAAATTCAGATAACCCTGTAAAACTTACAAGAAAATGAAAATAAAAATTGTATATTTATTCGTATAATACCTTTCACGAAGGTAAAGAGCAAAACCCTTGTGTGAAATTCCGGATTTTGATAAAAACCCAACTGGGTCTATTCCTTTTTCGTCGGATTCTGAGTCTTTTAACTGACGCTGCCGTTGGTTCGGCGGAGGCTGTTGACCGGGAGTAACAGAACACCGCCATTTATTGGTGGGGAAAACGACAGTTCGCCGGAAAATGATTCTCCGGCTAGTAACGGAGCAATCGGTTTTTGGAGCGAAAGGAATTGAAGTGAGCAGTGAGAGTGATGAAGTCATTGTTAGATAAGAACTGGGAATGGGAATGGGAATTGGGGTTTTGGGTTTAACAAATTTAGTCCAGGCGTCTCTGTCTTTTTTTTTTTTTTTTTTTTTTTTTTTTTTTGACGTATTTGATTCTTGTATTTTAAAGATGTTGCGTGGTTAGTCCCTCTCACTAACTTATGCTAAAAAGGATAGTTAACTCTTGATACGTGCATTGTGTGAGGGTAAATTCGTCTATTTGTACTTTCTCTCCACTTTTATTATCTAATTTCATCATCTATCTTCAACATCCCAAATCAAAAACACTATTTAAAGTTTAAACTCTAAACAAAAACCATGATAAAATCTAACAACGAACCCATAACCATATCATATATAAATCAATATCTGAAAACTTGTAACCCATTATAACCCACGATTTGTTCACATTGGAGGTCGTAGAAAACTTTCGTATGTTAAAAGCTACAATCTCATGCACATATACACAAATTCATCGGTACAGAGTTATGCAAACAAAAACACACCTACAATTCATCTCGATTACCTTCCATGACTATAATCACCACTAATCCCAACTTATGAACCCATTAAATTCCTATAATTAAAATCTAATCTTAGCAAATCACCACCAATGAGGAGTCGATGAAGAACAATGAGGCAGTGTGGACGTTGGAGCTGCGGCGATGAGAAACTTAAATCCCTTTCGTTCTCCACCTTTAAATTTACTTTTTCATAGCATCCTATTTTTACTATCCTTGAATTCCGAAGCACTCCGTTTCCAGCGATGAAGAAGTGCCACCATCACCAATCTGAGTAAGAAGCCTCAACTTTAATTTTAATTTGATCAAGGTAAGTGGTGGCGAGTTCATTGGAGGTGTGATTGGCAAAACTAAAAGCCCCGATCTTAGTTTTATGAGGTGCTGAATTGAAAGCATTTATTAGGCTATAAAACTGAATTAATTGACAAAATTAGTTATTAAAGGAAGATACCGACTTACGAGACGAAGGTCCTTTTGATTTTTATGTTATTTTATTATTTATTCTTCAATTTCAGAGTTATGAACACGATAGAATTTTGGATCTAAATGATTTTAGTTAACGGTTTCAGAACATGAATGTTTCGGCTTCTTGATTTTTACAGAAAATTATAGTGATGGCTTTGTGTTAGCGGTGATTTGGAGGTTGTGATAGTGTTCATATTTTCAGAATTAGGATTTGTGAATTTGAATATGAATATATTTATGAATCTAAGTTTGTGTTATGAATCTAAAGATGTCGTTGAGTTTTTATTTGGTTCTAAATTTTGGTTTTTAGTGAAGAAGATGAAGTTGAAGACGAAGATGAATGGTAAAAAAATAAATTTACCCCCACATTCAATGCACATGTCAAGAATTATCGGACTCACTAAACGTCAGTTTGACAAAGAGACCATCAGAGTATCATTTTTAAAATACATGAATCAAGTACGTAAAAAGAAGATAGGGACACGCACAAAAAATGGGCTAAACTTTAGGGATCAACACAGCAAAAAAAGCCCCATTTATTTATTGTGTGTTTTTTTTTTTTTTTTTTTGGTTAGATAATACATACGTTTGTTTTTATTTTTGTTTTTTGATGTTAAAACATGTGTAGAAGTTTCTAGCAGTAAAGGGTGTTTTACAAGACATAACATGTTTATAGCCGACCAATTTTCAAGGGAACTAAACCTTCAAATCTGAATAAAGCAAAGATTGAACAACAAATGTACGCTAGTTTAACTTATCTAATTTTACGCCCAAAATATCGGTCATATGTGATTAATTGCCACATTCGTCCTTAATAATTAAATTAAGCAAAAAGCATTAAAGATTATACCATGCTGCAAAGTAGAATCAAGCCATGAAAACAAACAACACCAAAAAGTATCAAAAATGAGCAAATTGGCTCAAGCTCGTACACAAAGATATCACATAACATCATTATACATTTTTTTTGTTAAGGGAAATCTTGAAAACCACAGCTTTAAATAATTAGTATAAGTATGAAATAACAACAATTTTTCGTGTTGACCGTGACAAACACGGTCATTATTAATAACACATATGCACGAAATAATCAACGATCATATCAAATGAAGATCGACTAATAATAATATTACGCTCATTAGTTAAGCGTAGTTGCAAAGACCGTATATACAATAACCACCAGGCATACACTTATTGCCACACGATCCACAATGCCTTTTATCATAAGCCAAATTCACACATTCTGCATTGCAACACGAGCTCGTAAACTTGCACTTGTTCTTGCATGCTCCACAATTATGTTTATCTTCATATAAATCCATGCACTTGTTATTACAACAAGTTGAGTTTTTTCCTTCCAAAATGTAACAAATTTCGTCGTCTTTCTTGCAGTGATCAGCAGCTCTAGGGTTTGGTTGTTTTTCGGCTAGGAAACGACTGATAGGTCTTGTTGGAAAGGGTTTCGCGGTCACTTGAGAAGTTGTTGTGGTGGATGAAATTGAACTTATGGTGAGGGTGATGGCCATGGTGATGGTGAAGGTGATGGTTATCATGAAGATTATTTGCATAATCTTCATGATGATATGATTGATGGTGCAAAAGGGTGACCTCAAAATGGTTGATTTAATGAGATTATATATATAAATGATTAGGGTTAATTTGTTTGAATTGGAGATTTGTTGAGCGAGATTGAGATGATGGAATTGAAGTTTTATAAGGTGACTAAAGGAGGATTTGACTTCTTGCCATGCACTCTTCACAATATAATAATTGTTGATTAGGGCACACTTTAGTTATATGTCAACTAAATATCTTAATCACCATCTGTGATGTGGTTTTGTTAAGCATGTGAATAAACAAATGAATAAATAAATAATGTATGATTACATGTAATGTGTTAGATAATTTAGATCCACAAAACTAGTACCTCTCTCAAAACTATGACATACTTTTTCATCATAAGTAACTTCAGATCAACACTTCATCATTAAAACTAAATCATGACTAAATTATTCATAACCATAATATAATTCTTCTTAAAAACTGAAATTCACTATATTATTTAATTAAACAAGTTACAAGCATTAAAGCTAATAGTTCAAGTAAAAAAACACACTTCGTTCTCAAATGTGTTGAGAACCACGAAATGCAGGCGTAATGGGGTGAGGGCTATGTTGGCTAGAGCAGGCCTAGGGCCACAAGAAAAATGTTCATTTGTAACGATCTTTTGGCGACGACTTATTATTTGGTTACTAATAATGCTATTTAATTACCAATAAAAAGGCGTCACTAAATTTTGATCACTATACGACATTAGTGACCAAATAAATGGTCGCTATAATGATCAACTTTAGCATTATGGTCTCTAATAATGTTTATGACGGATCTATAGTGACGAGAAGTGACCACCCTATTTTGATCACTAACTCAATTTAGTGTTATTACTTATTAGTGACCAATAGTTTTCGTCACTAAAGCTCATTTTTCTTGTAGTGAGGAATGCCATCAACTTCCACGCGAGTGCTAATGAGGATTGATTCCGCGGATTCATTTTACGTTATTCTGGATTTTCTTGACTGTAACGACCCGACTTTTTCGACTTATATTTTTGTGCTCTATACTTTCACGAAACTGCGTATTTGTGTGTATTGAGCTAGTTTATGCTCTGGGATCTTTATTCATGATTAATTACTTTCGTTAATGTCTTAAAACTTGCTATTAAGTGTTTAATCACTTAACTTGATCCCCGAATGCTTTTATGACCGTTAGTGTCACTTGTCGTTTTGAACGAGCTACGTACTTGGTACACGTTTAACTTTTGTCGTAATTGGAATATTACGACTACGTAATACTAATTGTTATTTCCTAATAACAATTACTTGGGTTTTTGGTTGCTTAATTAAGCTTAGTAATTTGCTTATGCTCATTAGTTAGTCTTGTTGAACTTTATACCTTGTTGGACTTTAGCCCACCCTACTCTAGCTAATGGACCATTTAATTAGCCCAATTTTAAATGGATTATGACCTATTAAGATGTAGGACAAAAACCCATTTATAAGAGCTAACATACTAGCATTTTTGTTAACCATTATCACAAATGTTGCATGAGATCCTAACAATAAGCACCACCTTTAGACCACCACTAACCAAAAAGCAAAAAGGTGTCCCCCTTGTCCCCCCATACAACCTACGACCACCATCCCTCCTCACCACTATAAATACCAAGCTTATTCACCCATTTCACACTAGATCTCATTCACATTTTACACACAATTACTCTCTAATTTTCTCTCTAGTCTTTCTCACTCTAAAAATTGTAAGTTTTAAATTTTCTTCTTCTTCTTCTTCTTCTTCTCTAAATCACGACATCATCATCATCTTTATAAGATCAAGCTTGTTAGCTTTTTGATCTTGTTATATCTTGTAGATTCAAAATTTGATTTGAATCCTTCAAGAATATTAAATGTGACACCGCTAATTTTTTTTATATTTTATACGTGGCGGAAGCATTATATTAATTAAATACGATATCAACATTTGTACAAACCGATGTCACGTGTCATTAAAACAAATTACATATTTAACTTGAAAAGACGTAATTACATTCTGTTTTCAAAAATGCACGGTTCATATCCTAAAGGACCACATCAGAGTTAACTCTGTCAAACATAACATCACCATGCCCGTCTTCTCCCCAAAATGCGACACTTACAAAAGCCAACAACCCGCAGGGAGGAGATGGAGGGGAATTAGCACGAAGCTAAGTGAGTACAACTAACTTCAGGCAATAGTATACAGAACTGTTATACTAATCATGTCACATAGGCTAACATACAAACATCACCCAAGTGCCGTCTACAGAGACTCTGGCGACTCGGCCAAACCATTAACCACCAGCTGATCGGACTGGGGCTTACCAGAAGTTCCTCCACCACCGTGTGTATATATATAATCCACACGTGACGGACGCGTCATTCACATATATATACACCTCGATTGTCTAGGCTACCACATGAGGAACCCAACCCGCGGGTTGATCTCTCCTACCGAGGCTACCACACAATAGGGACGCACTGGGCTCCAGCAGACAAGCATCAACTAACATGCAGTCATCACAACGTACTAACTAACCATAACAGTAAGTATATCTAGCAAGCATGGCAATCATAATATAACATGCTACTCTATACTATGTTCTCCAGTTAGTCCCACTCACCAATTATCAGCAACCAGCTCAGATAATCTACTACTGAGCAGCTTCTTTATCCTTATCACCTGAACATAAGGCAAATCAAGTTAGTTACTGTCCATTAACATCAAATAACACAGTACAGAAATTTTTTGTATCAAAAAGCGTCCGCTAAAAATCTTTGCTTAGCACTTATGCACTTTCAAAATTTACATCCTGAACATCAAAATACAAACGGGCAGCATAACGGCTAAAAATCAACACTTAGTAAAAATTTTCATTGCCAAAGACACTCGGTCGACTGTCATAGACAGTCGACCGACTGTCTACACTCACTCGGCCGAGTGTCTAGTCACTCGGTCGAGGGTCTTTCACAGACACACTCGGCCGTGGGTCATACACACTCGGTCGATGGTCGAGTCGGTCGGTCGAGTGTCAGGAGACACTCGGCCGACTGTGTTTATCTGCAGAAGCTGAAGAACAAAGTGACAGGTTTCACCTAAAATCGACCAATTCTTGCTCCAGAGCTCGATTATGACCTCAAAACTGACCAAATCGAAGACACTAAACATGTAGAAACATAAACCCACAAGATTTGGACTCAAACAACATCAAATCTAACCACTTTGACCCAAATTACTCACTTTGTAAAACTTTACACAAAAACCCAAATTTCTCAAAGAAAAAAGCATGAAAACTTATGATTCTTACCTTGTTAGAATCAGTAAATCACAAAGAACACATAGATGTAAAAGATTTGAGCTCAAGAACAAGGATTCAAGATTAGGGTTTTGGTAGTTGGAAGAGATGAAGAACGAAGTGTTTGTGTGTGTGTGTGTGTGTGAATATTCTGGAAACCAAATCCAAAGAAGGCAGTCACTACATACTTAAGTGGGGTTATTTTCCACACTGTGCAACGCACAGGTATTTATCAGTTATCTGATATCTTTCGTACATCATTTGGCAACCCAAACGAAGTCCAATTTAAATAAACAAGCCTGTTCTGTGACCCTTGTCACAAACTGGTCCTAACCACATCATTAAATAATAATAAACATTAAATAAAAATAAAAGCATATAATAACACAATACTAATTTAAGGGCAATATAGTATTCTTACAGCTAGGCCCGATTGAGGATGTTACATAAAAAATTCAAGCTTTCTAGCTTTGAATCTTTATTACTTTGATGGATCTAAGCTTTATAGCTTAAGATCACTTTATTTTTGTTAAAAGATCAAAACTTGGTTTATGATCTTCATGAAACTTGAAGATCTAGCTTCATGCTTTAAGGATCTTCAAGAACATTCAAGATTCAAGCTTTCTAGCTTTGAATCTTCATTACTTTTGTTGGATCTAAGTTTTCTAACTTATAATCTCTTTTGTTTTGTTGAAAGATCAAAACTTGTGTTTATGATCTTCATGGAACTTGGAGATCTAGCCTTTTGCTTTCAAGATCTTCAAGAACATAAAAGATTCAAGCTTTTTAGCTTTGAAATCTCATAACTTTTGTTAAAAGGATCCAAGCTCTCTAGCTTAGGGTTCCATTACTTTGTTTGATCAAATTTATGTTCTTACTTGTTTGATTGAATGAAAGTTTGTAGCTTTAGTTGTAGATAGAACTTATATTTGTGCTAAGACTAAGAACATGATGTAACCTTGGTTCATCATCCTTCTAAAATTCTTAAGTGAGTTGTATTCTTGCTTAGTCTTGACATTGTGTGTTGATGGTTGAAACTTGGTCAAATTGATGCTAAAACATCAAAGAGTTGTACACTTGAAGCTTACACGCATCAAGGATGAGAACCGTGATGAGCATCAAGCACCAAGAAACCCACCGGAGCACATGTTTACTATTTTTCGGGGTCTGATCAGACACCTGGGACTTCTGGAAAATTGATTTTCAGATAGTTCGTTTCGATTATATGACTTTTCGTTTAGGACTCGCCTAAATCCGATATACGGTTTAGGATTTATAGCCTTCTGAAAATCACTACGCCTTTGTAACGACGTGCTGAAAATTCTGACCTACTCGCGCTTGAACTGTCGCCACGGTCAAGCGACATCGATTTAGGATCTGAAAATTGGATAGCGGTTAGAGGACTCACATACGGAGCCTTGGCCACTGACCATGCATCTTTTTGTTTTGTATAAAGGTCGTAACAGCTGTCCAAAGTCAGCCTTTTGTTTCGATCTCTATTCTTGTTGAAAACTTACTTTATCTTTTACGAATGATGATGATGATGATGATGATGATACTTAAGACTTAAATTATTCACTTTTAAAATTTTGGGGACATTATACTGACCTAGTGACCTTTGACTTAGATTGAGGACCTTTCGGACCGACTTACTACTTGCATACTTTTCATATCGACATTTACTGCATCTATCACTGTGAGTTATAGCTCCCTTTTACTTTAACTATCTTTGGGACTGAGAATACATGCGCTTTTTATGTTTTACATACTAGCCACGAGTACTTAAACTTTATATATGTGTGGGTGACATAACGGCACAAAGATTTCCCTTAGCTCGGTAACGTTTAGTCATTGGTTTATGAACCGATGAACGCGAATCTTAGATATAGATCCATAGGGTTTGACATCCCCACTCGGGCTAGTCGCGCTAGCATTCAACGGGTGTTTAATACTTCGTAAACATACGCACTTTCCAGGTGTACTTTTAGGGGGTGATATATTACTTGTTAGGTTAGTTATCGGGTGCCCACGTATAAGCATATACTTTATCATACTGATTTGAAATACTGATTTGAAACGCTGGTTGAAGCACTGAAATCTCGTGGTCTACATTACATTACTGATTACAAACAAACTATAGCTCACCAACATTCGTGTTGACTTTTTAAGCATATATTTCTCAGGTGCTTAGACGTTATTACTTCCGCTGTTAGACTTGCTGTTATAGTCTTGGTGCTATAGACTTGCTGTTACAAAATTGCCGTGTTAGACTTCCGCTGCATTGTTTAGAGATGTCTCAATCATGGAACTTTTACTTTGCATTCACAACTTATGTTACATTTGAACAATGGCTTGTAATGACCTTTGTGTCACGTACTTATGTTAATGTTTTTTATTCGTAGAAGCACTTTACCTTTTGTAAAACATTTGACGTTAGTAAAAACGTTACCTTTTCATGAATGCAAAACTTGTTTTAAAACAGCATATAGTATTATACCGTGTAATGGACATGTTGTTGATGATCCGTACATGACGGTTTTGTACGGGGCGTCACATTTGGTATCAGAGCATTGGTTGTTGGGAATTAGGTTGCATTAGTGTGTCTTGACCGAGTCGAGTAGGATTCACTAATAGGACTAATCTACTACTTGCTCGTTTACTTGTTTATGCGGAACTGCTGCATGCTACTGCTTACTTTTACTGCCATATGAACTTGCTGTATACTACTGCTTATTCTCGCTACTGCATGCTACTATCTGCTTTTTGCATGAAACTTCCGTTTGATACTCTTATTATTGCCATGCTATGTACTGCTGTAGACGATCTAGGCTGCTGTAGTTATTATGCCTGGTTACGTTCTTACTACATGTCTGCTATTCGCTGTACCGACTTGGAAAATTTATTTTTCCTAGTTCAGATATTTTTCTGAACCCTTTTCCCACTCGTCTAATCCTAAGGACTAGTATTGTAGTCCACCTGCTACAACCGTTCCACCGTTCCAGAGATCGAAACGTTACTTCACACAATCTAGGGAGAGTACCCCTCGGATTACACGCCCACTAAAGTTGATCCTCGGAGAAGGAGATATGTGAGGACTTGTCGGAGTAACCGCACCCTAATTAGCCACGTATAATGTATGAACATTAGAAGGTTGTTCAGTTGACTCGTATCTCGTACGCTTTCATGACCGTCACTTATCTCTTTCATCCTTCACCACTACTCGACGATCTAACGACACTTCTGGACTTAGGTCCCTAACACTCTTAGGAATTGGAGAAGTCGGGAAGGCATCTCCTTTCACGAGGTCAGAGTGCCTTCTACTGATGCTCAGCCATACCCAAAGACTTGGGAGTCACCTCAAGACATATCGTAGTACTACTTGCTACACGTACAACTCGACACAAGACCCAGATTGAATTTCTAGAAAGGGACCTAACGACATTACCTGAACCCGAACATTGTGAAGAAATTTTGGGACATTTAGGCATTGATGCATGACCTACGGAATCTACGCACCCGCATCGAGAAGCCGTGAGATTAATTATATAGATTTTTTTTTGAGATAGCATAGATAAAGCACTGTTAGATGAAATTGAATAAAACTTGAAGGGATCACGTTACATTGAACATATGGAGTGATATTGGAATGAACGTACGATTTAGTACAATATAATGACACCAGGACAGCATGATTATATTGAAGTAAGTCATGTAGAAGTTCCAATGTTACTACGTAAGGAATATGAAGTGATTCAAAGAAAATTTTGGTAGGAACCACTTGAGTATACGCATTATGGTCTGTTAGAGGTAGGGAAAGAATAACCACGTAGCCCAGGTACTGTACAAGAAGGGCCTTGATTGCAGAATTGATAACCCGAAATTTGTTATATATATAGACACCCCGGACACTTAAGCAAAAAGTTCTCAAATAGAAAAAACTTTGGACTTACTTGCGATAGAGCAATCATTATCTTAGCTATGGAGACTCGCATGGATCCTGATTATAGTTAGGGTACGATTCGTCACAACGTTTTATTGTCTCGAAGTTGTTTAATACTAGAGCGATAGAAACCTTATATCTAAGGACCCTAGTGTTATGACTAATAAGACTTTAACAACCATGAGAGTTAAGTATTCTATAGGACAAGCTAATGGTAAGCTGGCAGAGATAGAGGAATAATTTAAGGTAGTACCTTAAAATTAACATGTGGGTCATTTGGAGATGACCTCATGTCAACAAAACTTGGAAGTTTTAAAGTAGTAGTGGAAAGGATTAGTTACCTACACACAAGCAGATGTTATTTGGGAAGATTGATAGAATTTTTCACAGTAGTATAATAAGATTTGGTTGGAATGAACCTTAAGATTAACCTAACACCCATCAATTTGGGAAGCTTGATGTAAAAGTTGGAATAGACTTTAGGATTAACCTAATACTCATCGAGTTAGGAAGCTTTGATGAAATAGTTGGGAACAGACTGGCTTTCAAGGATGAAAGCGAAAGTTATTTATAGTGAGAAGATTTTTCATATACCTCGCAAGAATGGTGAACCATTAATAGTTTACGGGAAGAGAAGTAGCCCGAAGCTGAACCGTATTAGTTACATGAAGGCACAAAAGGTCATGAAAAAAGGACATTGCTACTTATGTTGGGAAGTGTCTGACTTGTTCCAAGGTCAAAGCCGAACACCAAAAGCCATCTGGGTTACTTCAACAGCCTGAAATCTCACAATGAAAATGGGAAGGAATAACAATGGATTTCATCACAAAGCTACTGAAAATGGTAGGCGGTTATGACACTATCTGGGTTATTGTTGACCATCTCAATTAATCAGCTCACTTTCTAGCCATGAAAGAAACCGATACAATGGAAAAACTTGCACAACGATACATAAAGGAAATTGTATCCCATCACTTCAGCGATTTAAATTCTATATTAAAGACTACCCAAGAATCTTATTTGATACTCGTTCTTACGCGACCCTAAATCCTTACTTATTCCGAGAGATTTCTTATTTGATGATAATCACACCATCATCCTTCTTACTTCGATATTAGTCATACCAGTTCAAAATTTTCCAAAATCAATGGGTGGTTAGTTCTCATCCTCATACTCTCCCATTCGTATCTTACTTATAAGCAACAGCTTCACACTTAAGCATTTTTGGTCGAAGGACTTATGCCCTACTAATAGTCATCAACCATGTTGGTTGAATGTGGGTTAATACACTAAACAATAAACTTAAGTATAATTAACCAAAGTGTAATCAACCAAAGAATATGTTCTGATGATGACACACACATACGCATAAGTGATGACTGACATCTTAACATAAAACACGCAAGGTCACTAATCCATACTTTATCATGCAAACGACCAAGTCAAACATAGGTTAAAGAATGAAATTAAAAGTTCAGGTAAACACACGGTCGAGGTACGGTCGACCGCATAGTCAACCGTGAAACCTCAAACTGAATTGCAACGCAGTTTTGTGAAAACAAGTTGCACGGTCGCCACCACGGTCAACCGCAGTGCGACCGCAGTTTCTTCTGTCACCGTTTTTAACCAAATAAAGTTTGACTACTTCCCGACATCTATAATTCATGAAACCTTTCTCAACATGCTTAGAATAGATGCCTTCTCCATACTCAATTGAGTTTTGTTCATAAAAACACTAATTGTGATTAATTACGCCTAATGACATCTTAATGACAAATTAACCAAGATTAGGCATAACACATAAGTGTTAATCAACAACTTGTGATCTTAATTCTTATCTAGATATCCTTACTATGATCATCAAGTACCAACACACTTAAGCCAATATCACTAGAACAATAATTGATATTAGAAATGACTTAATGATTAATTAAGGCTAAATGAAGAACAATGCTCTCAAGGTTAAACTAGAAATGACTTGTAATCCTAAAACACACTTAGATACATTTAGGATGGTCACCAAGTCCCAACTAGAGATTGCTCTTCCCTTGTGCATGTGTTGGACATTAATGTGTGCTTACACATTAATCATGTAATGTGTTATATTGCACATTAAACTTATTAAGTGCTTGAATTATAAGTTGTGCAAGTTTCTATATGATTGATCCTAGAATAACTATCTCTTGCTATACGAGTATTACTTGCTAATAATGGTTAATACTCATAAACTTGTCAACTTGATTAATATGTTTGCCATGTGCTCATTAGTTAGGATTCAAGTAACTAACCTACTCCAATAGATTAAGTGTAAAATGGTTCACAATAAAACTATAGTCAATTGTCTATTTGGTCTAGTCTAAGTAACTAAGTGTGATTGCTTGTTCAAGAATAACTTAACCTTAATGTCTCTACATACTTCATGATTATCTTATAGAGACATTATTCAATTAATCCCTAACTAAACTCAAATGAAACATGACTTGTGATTAATTAGAACTAGGAAGTTAATGATATAGTGACTAGCCTTTAGAATTGAACCAAGAGCATTAATGTGACTAACTAAGTCTTGACCAAACTGAAATTTCCCTAAATATCAATCAAGACACTTCTCCAAGAATGTTGGGTTTGCCACTTTTGGAATGATTAGTCACTTTCATGCAATAAGACCAAATCTCACACACTTAATGCATATAGTACTTGTATAGGATGTTTGGTTTCTTTTGTAGGTGCTAGAAGGAGTAAAGGTGCCAAAATGTGGTGTTCAAATCTGAGTCAAACGGCTATACAACGGATACCAATTTTGGACTGGAGCACGCACGGTCGCACCACGGTCGACCGCGCAGGCAACCGTGTGTCAACGGCTATTTTTTGAATCTCACTATAAAAGGCAAACATTTAAGAGCATTTGAAGCTGACCCTCTTGCACATTTCAAAGGCTTATCTCCAGTGATCATAAGTGCATCAACTACTACTCAAATGTGATTAAGCAAGAGAAGATTCTATGATCTTATAGATATAGAATTGGGTTGTTGTAAACTTACTAATCAAAATCATTTATCTTGTGAGTTTACTTAATGTAATGTGTGTCCTAATATTGTGTTAGGATCATCATTGCAGAGTGTATAAGTCTTGTAACTTCAATTAGTGGAAGCATAGGCTAGCTTAGTGATCTAGTTCCTTAAAGGGACTTAGGAATTTGATTAATCTTATTTGGAGATTAATACTTGTCCAAGGTGAAGACAAGTTGATCTAGGTTGGAGTTGATCTTTCAAAGGGATAGAAAGATTAGATTTGTTGTCTACTAAAGAAGATTGAAGACTTGTAAATCGGATCTCCACCGGGTTTGGAGAAAAGTGCTTAGTGAAGCAACAAATCCCGATTAGTGTAATCGGGGAGTGGATTAAGGTGGATTAGTTAACATCCACCTGAACCACTATAAATTCTTGTGTCTATGTTCTTTACATTACTTCATTTATCATTTTAAACATATACACTACACACATCAAGTTTGAGTTGAGTTGGTTGATCAAAGTAAAATCGAATTTGGTGATCAATCAAAAAATTGTTAAGAACGTATTAAGTAACTATTCACCCCCCTCTAGTTACTTATAATTGGTATCAGATCGGTTGCTCAAATCATTGTGCTACAAACGATCGCGAAAGCGTCAAAATTCGTTTTGTGCAAAAACTTGAGTCAACGATTCTCGGATCAACTCAAACTATGGGATATTTGGAAGAATTGGTGAAAGAAGCATCAATCTTTGATAAGATGAATATTGATGTGTGGAAATCAAGATTTGAGTCTTGTCTCAAATCCAAGGATTACTACTTGTGGAGAATAATCAAAGTAGGAGACTTTGTACCACAAGCTAGTTCAAGACTAATGAAGTCAACTTTTCAAAACAATGATGTTTTGAAACAATTTGATGCAATTTTACTACTTCATGGAATTCTTCCTAGTGAAGAAAGATTAAAGATAATCTCATGTGAAAGTGCAAAAGAATGTTGGGACTCACTATGTTCTCAAGAAGATTTAAACTCTAGGAGTTTAAAGGGTAGAGGAATAGAGAAGGGTTTGAAAAAGGTTAGTGATTTTCAAGCAAAAGGGTTGAATGAAGATGAAGACTTTTGCCTCATGAGTTCTTGGAATGATATGGATCAAGATGATCAAAGAGAAGAAGAGGTTGAATCTCCATTCAAATAAGATGATGTCTCAAGCATGGATTGCAATGAGGTACATGTACTCTATCCTTCTAATTATGAAGAATTGTTAGATGATTACAAGACTATTAAATTTGTGTATGATAGTAGTCGTGACAAAGTAAAATTTTTGGAGAAAGAATTACACAAAGTTAGACAACTTAACAAAGTTTTAATTGATGAAAATAACTCTTTGAAAATAAAACTTGAAAGGATAACTATTTGTGATTCATCAAGAGGTAAACATGAAATGAATGTATGTCACGACTCTAGCAAACACAAATCTTGTAATCAAAGTCCATTGTCTATTATTAGGAAAATTGAAAACATGAGAAAAATGGACCAAGCTAGAAATTCCATGGCAGGGATAAGTCAAGAATTGGGTAATCTTAAAATCAATTAAAATCAATGATCAAATTGATAATGAGAATAACCTTCTCAAAATACCTTGTATAAAAGAAAGGTTTTTCTTACAAATGCAAATTGTTTTTGAAAAATGATTTTAAAAGATCAAGTGTAGGAAGCTTACTTGCCTTAGGATTGTGTGTTTATGTGAAAACATGTATTGCATGCTAAATACTAGATTGATGCATTTTGTGTATATTATGTGTGATTGAATATAAATATATATACATATAGATATAGTATATTACGTGTCATTGATGATTAAACATCGGGAGGATGTAATCATTCAATGTTAGGAAAAGAAAACTTGTCCTTAAGTATTCTATAGAACCTAAGAATCGTCAAAACGCGTTCGAAGAAAGAAGAAGTGAAGAAACGAGTGATCAGAAGGATCCACGGCAGCACCACGGCCGACCGTATACTCGACCGCAGATTCCTGTCCTGTACGTGGAAAAATATCTGCACGGCTAACACCACGGTCGTGCTTCGACCGTGCATGGTCTGATTCTGTTTTAAATTAAATTAATCCCTCACTTTTATTTATTTTCAATCCACTTCAAAACACACACACCTACACATGGCTGAGGAGATCGACCGCACGGAGAAGAACGCTCATTCCCTCAATTTCAATTCCTACTTTCGGTATGATTAATCCTTGCTTTCCTAACATTGAATTGTGTTTGTATGATGAATTAGGATTATGAAGAAACCCTAATTAGAATGAATCAAAACCTAAATTGATGCAAACAATTGAAATTGTTCTTGAAGAAAAATTTAGAAACGATTGTAGTAATGATTATTGTATGCATTGATTTAACTTTGGATAATTCTAGGGTTCATTATACATCTAGGTTAGATTTTTATAGAAGCATTGTTCATATGATATGAATGACATTGTTGCAAATTGAGTGTAATAATGTTGAATGTCAAAACATGTGTTGATGATAATTTCAAAAGTCTAAGAACACATATGAACTTTGTGAAAATCTTAATCTAGTTGCAAACTCACTGACACTAATTAAGAGTGAAAATGTGAAGAACATTAACATCAAAACGTCTAAGTATTGATGATAATTAAAGTTTGTAAAACTTGTTGCCTACAATTGAATTATGCACTTTGAATTAATTAAAAGTGTCAATATGCAGAAAATGGCAAATCGAGGAGAAAGCTCATCTAACTTTCGCCCACACCATGTAGTGACCCGAACTTTTCCATGTTTATATATATATTAAATGAAATTATTATTTACATGATTAAGTGTTTCCAACATGTTAAGCAATCAAACTTGTTAAGACTTGATTAATTAAAATAGGTTTCATATAGACAATTGACCACCCAAGTTGACCGGTGATTCACGAACGTTAAAACTTGTAAAAACTATATGATGACATATATATGGATATATATATAGTTAACATGATATTATGATAAGTAAACATATCATTAAGTATATTAACAATGAACTACATATGTAAAAGCAAGACTGCTAACTTAATGATTTTGAAACGAGACATATATGTAACGATTATCGTTGTAACGACATTTAATGTATATATATCATATTAAGAGATATTCATACATCATAATATCATGATAATATAATAATTTAAAATCTCATTTGATATTATAAACATTGGGTTAACAACAATTAACAAGATCGTTAACCTAAAGGTTTCAAAACAACACTTACATGTAACGACTAACGATGACTTAACGACTCAGTTAAAATGTATATACATGTAGTGTTTTAATATGTATTCATACACTTTTGAAAGACTTCAAGAAACTTATCAAAATACTTCTACTTAACAAAAATGCTTACAATTACATCCTCGTTCAGTTTCATCAACAACTCTACTCGTATGCACCCGTATTCATACTCGTACAATACACAGCTTTTAGATGTATGTACTATTGGTATATACACTCCAATGATTAGCTCTTATCAGCCCATGTGAGTCACCTAACACATGTGGGAACCATCATTTGGCAACTAGCATGAAATATCTCATAAAATTACAAAAATATGAGTAATCATTCATGACTTATTTACATGAAAACAAAATTACATATCCTTTATATCTAATCCATACACCAATGACCAAAAACACCTACAAACACTTTTATTCTTCAATTTTCTTCATCTAATTGATCTCTCTCAAGTTCTATCTTCAAGTTCTAGGTGTTATTCATAAATTTTACAAGTTCTAGTTTCATAAAATCAAGAATACTTCCAAGTTTGCTAGCTTACTTCCAATCTTGTAGAGTGATCATCCAACCTCAAGAAATCTTTTTTATTTACAGTAAGATATCTTTCTAATATAAGGTAATACTCATATTTAAACTTTGATTCAATTTCTATAACTATAACAATCTTATTTCGAGTGGAAATCTTACTTGAACTTGTTTTCGTGTCATGATTCTACTTCAAGAACTTTCAAGCCATCCAAGATCCTTTGAAGCTAGATCTATTTGTCTCTTTTCTAGTAGGTTTATCCACAAAACTTGAGGTAGTAATGATGTTCATAACATCATTCAATTCATACATATAAAGCTATCTTATTCGAAGGTTTAAACTTGAAATCACTAGAACATAGTTTAGTTAATTCTAAACTTGTTCGCAAACAAAAGTTAAGCCTTCTAACTTGACTTTTAAAATCAACTAAACACATGTTCTATATCTATATGATATGCTAACTTAATGATTTAAAACCTGGAAACACGAAAAACACCGTAAAACTGGACATACGCCGTCGTAGTAACACCGCGGGCTGTTTTGGGTTTGATAATTAAAAACTATGATAAACTTTGATTTAAAAGTTGTTCTTCTGGGAAAATGATTTTTCTTATGAACATGAAACTATATCCAAAAATCATGGTTAAACTCAAAGTGGAAGTATGTTTTTCAAAATGGTCATCAAGACGTCGTTCTTTCGACTGAAATGACTACCTCTTACAAAAATGACTTGTAACTTATATTTCTGACAATAAACCTATACTTTTTCTGTTTAGATTCATAAAATAGAGTTCAATATGAAACCATAGCAATTTGATTCACTCAAAACGGATTTAAAATGAAGAAGTTATGGGTAAAACAAGATTGGATATTTTTTGATTTTTGTAGCTACGGGAAATATTAACAATTCTATACAAATCATATCCTAGCTAACTTATATTGTATTATACATGTATTCTAATATATTATGTAATCTTGGGATACCATAGACACGTATGCAAATGTTTTGACATATCATATCGACCCATGTATATATATTATTTGGAACAACCATAGACACTCTATATGCAGTAATGTTGGAGTTAGCTATACAGGGTTGAGGTTGATTCCAAAAATATATATACTTTGAGTTGTGATCTAGCCTGAGACGTGTATACACTGGGTCGTGGATTGATTCAAGATAATATATATCGATTTATTTCTGTACATCTAACTGTGGACAACTAGTTGTAGGTTACTAACGAGGACAGCTGACTTAATAAACTTAAAACATCATAATGTATTAAAAGTGTTGTAAATATATTTTGAACATACTTTGATATATATGTACATATTTGTTATAGGTTCGTGAATCGACCAGTGGCCAAGTCTTACTTCCCGACGAAGTAAAAAATCTATGAAAGTGAGTTATAGTCCCACTTTTAAAATCTAATATTTTTGGGATGAGAATACATGCAGGTTTTATAAATGATTTACAAAATAGACACAAGTACGTGAAACTACATTCTATGGTTGAATTATCGAAATCGAATATGCCCCTTTTTATTAAGTCTGGTAATCTAAGAATTAGGAAACAGATACCCTAATTGACGCGAATCCTAAAGATAGATCTATTGGGCCTAACAAACCCCATCCAAAGTACCGAATGCTTTAGTACTTCGAAATTTATATCATATCCGAAGGGTGTCCCGGAATGATGGGGATATTCTTATATATGCATCTTGTTAATGTCGATTACCAGGTGTTCACCATATGAATGATTTTTATCTCTATGTATGGATTGTGTATTGAAATATGAAATCTTGTGGTCTATTGTTACGATTTGATATATATAGGTTAAACCTATAACTCACAAACATTTTTGTTGACGTTTAAAGCATGTTTATTCTCAGGTGAATATTAAGAGCTTCCGCTGTTGCATACTAAAATAAGGACAAGATTTGGTGTCCATGTTTGTATGATATTTTGTAAAAACTGAATTCAAGAAACATATGTCGATGTAATATATTTCTATTGTAAACCATTATGTAATGGTCGTGTGTAAACAGTATATTTTAGATTATCATTATTTGATAATCTACGTAATTTTTTTTAAACCTTTATTGATAAAATAAAGGTTATGGTTGTTTTAAAAATGAATGCAGTCTTTGAAAAACGTCTCATATAGAGGTCAAAACCTCGCAACGAAATCAATTAATATGGAACGTTTATAATCAATATGAACGGGACATTTCAGTTGGTATCCGAGCGTTGGTCTTAGAGAACCAGAATTTTGCATTAGTGTGTCTTATCTAGTTTGTTAGGATGCATTAGTGAGTCTGGACTTCGACCGTGTTTACTTGAAAAATGATTGCTTAACAAATTTTGTTGGATACTATATATTTTTAACATATGAATATTATGTGATATATTAATCTCTTAACGTGTTTGATATTATGTGATAGATGTCTACCTCTAGAACAAGTCCCATTGACTCACCTAATAATAATGAAGAGTCAAATGTAAATTGGAATGATTCGTGGACTGATTCACAAGTTCCCGAAGAGGAACCGGAAGAAGAGTCGCAACCGGAAGAAGAATCGGAACCGGAAGAAGAATCGAAACCGGAAGAAGAAATAGAACCAGTGGGGGAAATAATAAAATGATTAAGTAGAAGAAAATCCTCAACCAACCGACCAAAGTTAATTATGGTCAATGGTGTTTCCGCCAAGGAAGCAAAGTATTGGGAGGATTACCAATTCTAAGATGAATCGGATCCCGACAAGGATTCTGATGATGTTATAGAAATTACCCCAACACAATTTAATAAGGCAAAATAGAACAATAAGGGAAATGGCATAAAAATAGAGAAATTTGGTTCCAAACTCGATGAACTTTATATGTATCGTCAACACCCGTATTTCTTAAGTTGTGACAATAACCCGGGAACCTCTAAACTACCAGGTTTTTCTAAACCAATGTGGAAAACGACGGCTCGTATTAGGGGAACATCATATATCCCTAGAAACTTGGCAAAACGAACCAAAACCGAAGAAGAAGAAACGAGCGAGTCGGAATAAGATAGTTGTATTCGTGTGGTGTAATATATGTAATATAGTGTGCTTATGCTTTATGATATATGTAAAAATTGCTTGTATTAATAAGTATTTTTTTTATGAATCTAACTCTTGTCTATTTTACAGTATAAAAACACAAAATGGATAGACAACCCAATATTTTAAGAGACCTACCCGGAGACATGATTGATGAAATCTTGTCTAGAGTCGGTCAGAATTCCTCGGCACAACTATTTAAGGCGAGATCAGTTTGTAAGACATTCGAAGAACGTTCCAAGAATGCCTTGGTTTATAAAAGGCTTTCGTTCGAAAGATGGGGGATATCACATTGGGAAATCCATAAGTTACGATGTGTTTACTTTGACGCATACATTGCGGGGAACCCAAATGCTATTTTACGCAACGGGTTAAGAAATTATTTTGACTCAATATATCCGAATATAGGACTTCGTGATTTAGAAAAAGTGGCTAACATGCAACATAAAGAAGCATGTTATGCTTACGGGTTAGTAATGTTCGCTTCTCACCAAAGTGAGAATAAGAACATCGGGCTACAACTATTAAACAAAACGTTACCACAAGTGACGGAGTCAGTAATTGGGGTAAGAAATGAGGTTTTTAGGTTATTACGAGACTGTTGGTCATTACGAAACCCTCGTCCTTTTGACGACATTACAACATGCTGCCTAGCTTATGGTCATAACGGTTATTTTCCACAAGACCAAGGATGTGAAGTCATCTTAGTAAAACCAGAATGCATGACTTGTTTCCGGACTTATGAATTACGTGTCTTTATTTCCTTTGCTGAACAACTTGCGTATTAACTAGATTTATCTTCAAAACTGTCATGTATCATAGTGTACTATATTTCATGTTATATGTAATATAGCGAAGTTGTAAGTTTGAAGAATATTTGTATGTGATATATTATTATAATCAGTTTTTCATATGGAATTGTAGTAGTTGAATTGTATATTAGCTTCTAAGTATGAACTTAACGGGTAGGTAGTGAAATGTCCCGTTCTTATTGATTAAAAACGTTCCATATTAATTGATTTCATTGCGAGGTTTTGACCTCTATATGAGACGTTTTTTCAAAGACTGCATTCATTTTTAAAACAAACCATAACCTTTATTTCATAAATAAAGGTTTAAAAAGCTTTACGTAGATTATCAAATAATGATAATCTAAAATATCATGTTTACACACGACCATTACATAATGGTTTACAATACAAATATGTTACATCGAAATCAGTTTCTTGAATGCAGTTTTTACACAATATCATACAAACATGGACTCCAAATCTTGTCCTTATTTTAGTATGCAACAGCGGAAGCTCTTAGTATTCACCTGAGAATAAACATGCTTTAAACATCAACAAAAATGTTGGTGAGTTATAGGTTTAACCTATATATATCAAATCGTAATAATAGACCACAAGATTTCATATTTCAATACACATCCCATACATAGAGATAAAAATCATTCATATGGTGAACACCTGGTAACCGACATTAACAAGATGCATATATAAGAATATCCCCATCATTCTGGGACACCCTTCGGATATGATATAAATTTCGAAGTACTAAAGCATCCGGTACTTTGGATGGGGTTTGTTAGGCCCAATAGATCTATCTTTAGGATTCGCGTCAATTAGGTCTGTTCCCTAATTCTTAGATTACCAGACTTAATAAAAAGGGGCATATTCGATTTCGATAATTCAACCATAGAATGTAGTTTCAAGTACTTGTGTCTATTTTGTAAATCATTTATAAAACCTGCATGTATTCTCATCACAAAAATATTAGATTTTAAAAGTGGGACTATAACTCACTTTCACAGATTTTTATTTCGTCGGGAAGTAAGACTTGGCCACTGGTTGATTCACGAACCTATAACAATATATACATATATATCAAAGTATGTTCAAAATATATTTACAATACTTTTAATACATTTTGATGTTTTAAGTTTATTAAGTCAGCTGTCCTCGTTAGTAACCTACAACTAGTTGTCCACAGTTAGATGTACAGAAATAAATCGATAAATATTATCTTGAATCAATCCATGACCCAGTGTATATGTATCTCAGTATTGATCACAACTCAAACTATATATATATATATTTTGGAATCAACCTCAACCCTGTATAGCTAACTCCAACATTCACATATAGAGTGTCTATGGTTGTTCCGCAATATATATATATATAGATGGGTCGACATGATAGGTCGAAATATTGTATACGTGTCTATGGTATCTCAAGATTATATAATATACAATATAAGTTGATTAGGTTATGGTTGGAATAGATTTATTACTAACTTTCACGTAGGTAAAATGAGTAGTTTTTATCAATCTTGTTTTACTCGCCATTTCTTCGTTTCTAATCCGTTTTGAGTGATTCCAGTGGCCACGGTTTCGTATTGAACTTAACTTTATGAATCTAAATAGAAAAAGTATAAGTTTATAATTGGAAATACAAGTTACAAGTCATTTTTGAAAGAGGTAGTCATTTCCGTCTAAAGAACGACATCTTGATGACCATTTTGAAAAACATACTTTCACTTTGAGTTTAACCATGATTTTTGGATATAGTTTCATGTTCATAAGAAAAATCATTTTTCCAGAAGTATAGCTTTTAAATCAAAGTTCTTCTTAGCTTTTAATTATCCCAACCAAAACAGCCCCGGTTTTACTACGACGGCGTATATCCAGTTTTATGGTATTTATCGTGTTTCCGGGTTTTAAATCATTAAGTTAGCATATCATATAGATATAGAACATGTGTTTAGTTGATTTTAAAAGTCTAGTTAGAAGGATTAACTTTTTTTGTGAACAAGTTTAGAATTAACTAAACTATGTTCTAGTGATTACAAGTTTATAACGTTGAATAAGACAACTTTTTATGTATGAATCGAATGATATTATGAACATCATTACTACCTCAAGTTCCTTGGATAAACCTACTGGAAATGAGAAAAATGGATCTAGCTTCAAAGGATCCTTGGATGGCTTGAAAGTTCTTGAAGTAGAATCATGACACGAAAACAATTTCAAGTAAGATTTCCACTCGAAATAAGATTGTTATAGTTATAGAAATTGAATTAAAGTTTGAATATGATTATTACCTTGTATTAGAAAGATAACCTACTGTAAGTAACAAAGGTTTATTGATCTTGGATGATTACTTGGAATGGATTT
Source organism: Rutidosis leptorrhynchoides (assembly GCF_046630445.1). NCBI lineage: Eukaryota > Viridiplantae > Streptophyta > Magnoliopsida > Asterales > Asteraceae > Rutidosis > Rutidosis leptorrhynchoides. The sequence goes on along the minus strand of NC_092334.1, from coordinate 95,080,037 downwards.
AGAAAACTTGGAAGTAAACTTGCAATCTTGAAAGTATTCTTGATTTTATGAAACTAGAACTTTTGGAATTTATGAAGAACACTTAGAACTTGAAGATAGAACTTGAGAGAGATCAATTAGATGAAGAAAATTGAAGAATGAAAGTGTTTGTAGGTGTTTTTGGTCGTTGGTGTATGGATTAGATATAAAGGATATGTAATTTTGTTTTCATGTAAATAAGTCATGAATGATTACTCATATTTTTGTAATTTTATGAGATATTTCATGCTAGTTGCCAAATTATGGTTCCCACATGTGTTAGGTGACTCACATGGGCTGCTAAGATCTGATCATTGGAGTGTATATACCAATAGTACTTACATCTAAAAGCTGTGTATTGTACGAGTACGAATACGGGTGCATACGAGTAGATTTGTTGATGAAACTGAATGAGGATGTAATTGTAAGCATTTTTGTTAAGTAGAAGTATTTTGATAAGTGTCTTGAAGTCTTTCAAAAGTTTATGAATACATATTAAAACACTACATGTATATACATTTTAACTGAGTCGTTAAGTCATCGTTAGTCGTTACATGTAAATGTTGTTTTGAAACCTTTAGGTTAACGATCTTGTTAAATGTTGTTAACCCAATGTTTATAATATCAAATGAGATTTTAAATTATTATATTATCATGATATTATGATGTACAAATATCTCTTAATATGATCTATATACATTAAATGTCGTTACAACGATAATCGTTACATATATGTCTCGTTTCAAAATCATTAAGTTAGTAGTCTTATTTTTACATATGTAGTTCATTGTTAATACACTTAATGATATATTTAATTATCATTTAATATAATTAACCAAGTGTATCAATATCTTAATATGATTCATATGTACCTAGTAAGACGTTATAACGATAATCGTTATATATATCATTTTCGAGTTTCTTAATTTAATAGTCTCATTTTTATGTATATAACGCATTGTTAAAATATCTAATGAGATACATACTTATAATAAAATCATGTTAACTATATATATAACCATATATATGTCATCGTATAGTTTTTACAAGTTTTAACGTTCGTGAATCACCGGTCAACTTGGGTGGTCATTTGTCTATATGAAACCTATTCCAATTAATCAAGTCTTAATAAGTTTGATTGCTTAACATGTTGGAAACACTTAATCATGTAAATATCAATTTCATTTAATATATATAAACATGGAAAAGTTCGGGTCACTACAGTACCTACCCGTTAAATAAATTTCGTCCTGAAATTTTAAGCTGTTGAAAGTGTTGACGAATCTTCTAGAAATAGATGCGGGTATTTCTTCTTCATCTGATCTTCACGCTCCCAGGTGAACTCGGGTCCTCTACGAGCATTCCATCGAACCTTAACAATCGGTATCTTGTTTTGTTTAAGTCTCTTAACCTCACGATCCATTATTTCGACGGGTTCTTCAATGAATTGAAGTTTTTCATTGATTTGGATTTCGTCCAACGAAATAGTGAGATCTTCTTTAGCAAAACATTTCTTCAAATTTGTGACGTGGAAAGTGTTATGTACAGCTGCGAGTTGTTGAGGTAGCTCCAGTTGGTAAGCTACTAGTCCGACACGATCTATAATCTTGAATGGTCCAATGTGCCTTGGATTTAGTTTCCCCCGTTTACCAAATCGAACAACGCCTTTCCAAGGTGAAACCTTAAGCATGACCATTTCTTCAATTTCAAACTCTATATCTTTTCTTTTACTGTCCGCGTAGCTCTTTTGTCGACTCTGGGCGGTTTTCAATCTTTGTTGAATTTGGATGATTTTCTCGGTAGTTTCTTGTATTATCTCCGGACCCGTAATCTGTCTATCCCCCACTTCATTCCAACAAATCGGAGACCTGCACTTTCTACCATAAAGTGCCTCAAATGGCGCCATCTCAATACTAGAATGATAACTATTGTTGTAGGAAAATTCTGCTAACGGTAGGTGTCGATCCCAACTGTTTCCGAAATCAATAACACATGCTCGCAGCATGTCTTCAAGCGTTTGTATCGTCCTTTCGCTCTGCCCATCAGTTTGTGGATGATAGGTAGTACTCATGTCTAGACGAGTTCCTAATGCTTGCTGTAATGTCTGCCAGAATCTTGAAATAAATCTGCCATCCCTATCAGAGATAATAGAGATTGGTATTCCATGTCTGGAGAAGACTTCCTTCAAATACAGTCGTGCTAACTTATCCATCTTGTCATCTTCTCTTATTGGTAGGAAGTGTGCTGATTTGGTGAGACGATCAACTATTACCCAAATAGTATCAAAACCACTTGCAGTCCTTGAAAATTTAGTGATGAAATCTATGGTAATGTTTTCCCATTTCCATTCCGGGATTTCGGGTTGTTGAAGTAGACCCGATGGTTTCTGATGCTTAGCTTTGACCTTAGAACACGTCAAACATTCTCCTACGTATTTAGCAACATCGGCTTTCATACCCGGCCACCAAAAATGTTTCTTGAGATCCTTGTACATCTTCCCCGTTCCAGGATGTATTGAGTATCTGGTTTTATGAGCTTCTCTAAGTACGATTTCTCTCATATCTCCAAATTTTGGTACCCAAATCCTTTCAGCCCTATACCGGGTTCCGTCTTTCCGAATATTAAGATGCTTCTCCGATCCTTTGGGTATTTCATCCTTTAAATTTCCCTCTTTTAAAACTCCTTGTTGCGCCTCCTTTATTTGAGTAGTAAGGTTATTGTGAATCATTATATTTATAGATTTTACTCGAATGGGTTCTCTGTCCTTCTTGCTCAAGGCGTCGGCTACCACATTTGCCTTCCCTGGGTGGTAACGAATCTCAAAGTCGTAATCATTCAACAATTCAATCCACCTACGCTGCCTCATATTCAGTTGTTTCTGATTAAATATGTGTTGAAGACTTTTGTGGTCGGTATATATAATACTTTTGACCCCATATAAGTAGTGCTTCCAAGTCTTTAATGCAAAAACAACCGCGCCTAATTCCAAATCATGCATCGTATAATTTTGTTCGTGAATCTTCAATTGTCTAGGCGCATAAGCAATCACCTTCGTTCGTTGCATTAATACACAACCGAGACCTTGCTTTGATGCGTCACAATAAATCACAAAATCATCATTCCCTTCAGGCAATGACAATATAGGTGCCGTAGTTAGCTTTTTCTTCAATAACTGAAACGCTTTCTCTTGTTCATCCTTCCATTCAAATTTCTTCCCTTTATGCGTTAATGTAGTCAAGGGTTTTGCTTTTCTGGAAAAGTCTTGGATGAACCTTCTGTAGTAACCAGCTAGTCCTAAAAACTGGCGTATGTGTTTCGGAGTTTTCGGGGTTTCCCACTTTTCAACAGTTTCTATCTTTGCCGGATCCACCTTAATACCTTCTTTGTTCACTATGTGACCGAGGAATTGAACTTTTTCCAACCAAAATGCACACTTTGAAAATTTAGCGTACAATTCTTCCTTCCTCAATACTTCTAACACCTTTCTCAAATGTTCACCGTGTTCTTGGTCATTCTTTGAGTAAATAAGTATGTCATCAATGAAAACAATGACAAACTTGTCAAGGTATGGTCCACACACTCGGTTCATAAGGTCCATGAACACAGCTGGTGCATTAGTTAAACCAAACGGCATGACCATAAACTCGTAATGACCGTAACGTGTTCTGAAAGCAGTCTTTGGAATATCATCTTCTTTCACCCGCATTTGATGATACCCGAAACGTAGGTCAATCTTTGAATAAACAGACGAGCCTTGTAGTTGATCAAATAAGTCGTCGATTCTCGGTAGTGGGTAGCGGTTCTTGATGGTAAGTTTGTTCAACTCTCGGTAGTCAATACACAACCTGAATGTACCATCTTTCTTCTTGACAAACAAAACAGGAGCTCCCCACGGTGATGTGCTTGGTCGAATGAAACCACGCTCTAAAAGTTCTTGTAATTGGCTTTGCAGTTCTTTCATCTCTCTGGGTGCGAGTCTGTAAGGAGCACGAGCTATTGGTGCAGCTCCTGGTACAAGATCTATTTGAAATTCAACGGATCGATGTGGGGGTAATCCCGGTAATTCTTTCGGAAATACATCGGGAAATTCTTTTGCGACGGGAACATCATTGATGCTCTTTTCTTCAGTTTGTACTTTCTCGACGTGTGCTAGAACAGCATAGCAACCTTTTCTTATTAATTTTTGTGCCTTCAAATTACTAATAAGATGTAGCTTCGTGTTGCCCTTTTCTCCGTACACCATTAAGGGTTTTCCCTTTTCTCGTATAATGCGAATTGCATTTTTGTAACAAACGATCTCTGCTTTCACTTCTTTCAACCAGTCCATACCGATTATCACATCAAAACTTCCTAACTCTACTGGTATCAAGTCAATCTTAAATGTTTCGCTAACCAGTTTAATTTCTCGATTCTGACATATATTATCTGCTGAAATTAATTTACCATTTGCTAATTCGAGTAAAAATTTACTATCCAAAGGCGTCAATGGACAACTTAATTTAGCACAAAAATCTCTACTCATATAGCTTCTATTCGCACCCGAATCAAATAAAACGTAAGCAGATTTATTGTCAATAAGAAACGTACCCGTAACAAGCTCCGGGTCTTCCTGTGCCTCTGCCGCATTAATATTGAAAACTCTTCTGCGGCCTTGTCCATTCGTGTTCTCCTGGTTCGGACAATTTCTAATAATGTGGCCCGATTTTCCACATTTATAACAAACTACATTGGCATAACTTGCTCCGACACTACTTGCTCCGCCATTACTCTCTCCGACACCATTTGTTCCTTTCGTTCTGTTAACCCCTGGTCCGTAGACCTCACACTTCGCCGTGCTATGACCATTTCTTTTACACTTGTTGCAAAATTTGGTGCAGAACCCCGAGTGATACTTTTCACACCTTTGGCATAGCTGCTTCTGATTGTTGTTGTTGTTGCGGTTATTATTGTTGTTAAGATGATTGTTGTAGTTGTTGTTGCTGTTGTTGTTGTTGTTGTTGTTGTTGTTGTTGTTGTTGTTGTTGTTGTTGTTGTTGTTGTTGTTGTTGTTGTTGTTGTTGTTGTTGTTGTTGTTGTTGTTGTTGTTATTGTTGGGCCGTTTGTTGTAGTTGCGATTGATGTTGCGATTGTTAGGATAGTTGTTGCGATTATTGTTGTAATTGCTGTTGTTGTTGTATTGGTGATTCTTATCACCGTTTTCCTCCCACTTTCTTTTGACTTGCTTCACATTGGCCTCTTCAGCAGTCTGTTCTTTAATTCTTTCTTCAATCTGGTTCACTAGTTTGTGAGCCATTCTACATGCCTGTTGTATGGAGGCGGGCTCGTATGAACTTATATCTTCTTGGATTCTTTCCGGTAATCCTTTCACAAACGCGTCGATCTTCTCTTCCTCATCTTCGAACGCTCCCGGACATAATAGGCATAATTCTGTGAATCGTCTTTCGTACGTGGTAATATCAAATCCTTGGGTTCGTAACCCTCTAAGTTCTGTCTTGAGCTTATTGACCTCGGTTCTGGGAAGGTACTTCCCGTTCATCAAGTGCTTGAATGCTGACCACGGCAGTGCGTAAGCATCATCTTGTCCCACTTGCTCTAGATAGGTATTCCACCATGTTAACGCAGAACCTGTGAAGGTATGCGTAGCGTACTTCACTTTGTCCTCTTCAGTACACTTACTTATGGCAAACACCGATTCGACCTTCTCGGTCCACCGTTTCAATCCGATCGGTCCTTCGATTCCATCAAATTCCAAAGGTTTGCAGGCAGTGAATTCTTTGTAGGTGCATCCTACACGATTTCCTGTACTGCTAGATCCAAGGTTATTGTTGGTATGTAGCGCGGCCTGTACTGCGGCTATGTTTGAAGCAAGAAAGGCACGAAATTCCTCTTCACTCATATTCAAGGTGTGTCAAGTAGTCGGTGCCATTTCCTTCAAAATAGTCAAATGAAACGAGTTAATCATATAGAATATCAAGAGTAGTCAATAGTATTTCGTAGCGTAATATGAACTTATTTATAAAAGCTCTTTCTTCATATTAGTGTTTTATACTCTTTAATTCGGGTAGTACCTACCCGTTAAGTTCATACTTAGTAGCTAACATACCATTTCAACTACTACAATTCTATATGAAAAACTAATCACAAAAAAATATATATCATATTCAAACCTTTATACAATAACTTGCAAACTTACAATACCGCTATTTTACATATAGCATGAAATATAGCACATAAAACTTTGATACAAAGTAGTTGCGAAGATAATTCTAGTTAATAAATAAGGCGTTCAGCAAAGGCAACAAAGACACGTAATTCATACGTCCAGAAACAAGTCATGCATTCTGGTTTTACTAATACCACTTCCCATCCTTGGTCTTGTGGAACGTAACCGTTGTGACCGATAGTATGACAACGTTTTGTAACGTCGTCAAAAGGACGAAGGTTACATAATGACCAACAGTCTCGTAATAACCTAAAAACCTCATTTCTTACCCCAATTACCGCACTCCGTCACTTGTGGGAACGTTTTGTTTAATAGTTGTAGCCCGATGTTCTTTTTCTCACTTTGGTGAGAAGCGAACATTACTAACCCGTAAGCATAACATGCTTCTTTATGTTGCATGTTAGCCGCTTTTTATAAATCATGAAGTCCTATATTCGGATACATTGAGTCAAAATAATTTCTTAACCCGTTGCGTAAAATAGCATTTGGGTTCCCCGCAATATATGCGTCAAAGTAAACACAACGTAACTTATGGGTTTCCCAATGTGATATCCCTCATCTTTCAAACGAAAGCCTTTTATAAACCAAGACATTCTTGGAACGTTCTTCGAATGTCTTACAAACTGATTTTGCCATAAATAGTTGTGCCGAGGAATTCTGACCGACTCTAGACAAGATTTCATCAATCATGTCTCCGGGTAAGTCTTCTAAAATATTGGGTTGTCTATCCATTTTGTGTTTTTATACTGTAAAATAGACAAGAGTTAGATTCATAAAAGATACTTATTAATACAAACAATTTTTACGTATATCGTAAAGCATAAGCACACTATATTACATATATTACACCGCACAAATACAACTATCCTATTCCGACTCACTCGTTTCTTCTTTTTCGAACTTGGTTCTTTTTGCTAAATTTTTAGGGATATATGATGTTCCCCTAATACGAGCCGTCGTTTTCCACATTGGTCTAGAAAAACCTGGTGGTTTAGAGGTTCCCGGGTTATTGTTACAACTTAAGAAATACAGGTGTTGACGATACATATAAAGTTCATCAGGGTTGGAATCAGATTTCTCTATTTTTATGCCCTTTCCCTTATTGTTCTCTTTTACCTTTTTAAATTCAGTTGAGGTAATTTCTATAATATCATCGGAATTCTCGTCGGGATCCGATTCATCGGAGAATTGGTAATCCTCCCAATATTTTGCTTCCTTGGCGGAAACACCGTTGACCATAATTAACTTTGGTCGGTTGGTTGAGGATTTTCTTTTACTTAACCGTTTTATTATTTTCCCCACCGATTCTATTTCTTCTTCCGGTTCCTCCTCCTCCGGTTCCGATTCTTCTTTCGGTTCCTCTTCGGGAACTTGTGAATCAGTCCACGAATCATTCCAAATTACATTTGACTCTTCATTATTATTAGGTGAGTCAATGGGACTTGTATTAGAGGTACACATCTATCACATAATATCAAACACGTTAAGAGATTAATATATCACATAATATTCACATGTTAAAAATATATAGTTTCCAACAAAATTTGTTAAGCAATCATTTTTCAAGTAAACACGGTCGAAGTCCAGACTCACTAATGCATCCTAACAAACTCGATAAGACACACTAATGCAAAATTCTGGTTCTCTAAGACCAACGCTCGGATACCAACTGAAATGTCCCGTTCTTATTGATTAAAAACGTTCCATATTAATTGATTTCATTACGAGGTTTTGACCTCTATATGAGACGTTTTTTCAAAGACTCCATTCATTTTTAAAACAAACCATAACCTTTATTTCATAAATAAAGGTTTAAAAAGCTTTACGTAGATTATCAAATAATGATAATCTAAAATATCCTGTTTACACACGACCATTACATAATGGTTTACAATATAAATATGTTACATCGAAATCAGTTTCTTGAATGCAGTTTTTACATAATATCATACAAACATGGACTCCAAATCTTGTCCTTATTTTAGTATGCAACAGCGGAAGCTCTTAGTATTCACCTGAGAATAAACATGCTTTAAACGTCAACAAAAATGTTGGTGAGTTATAGGTTTAACCTATATATATCAAATCGTAACAATAGACCACAAGATTTCATATTTCAATACACATCCCATACATAGAGATAAAAATCATTCATATGGTGAACACCTGGTAACCGACATTAACAATATGCATATATAAGAATATCCCCATCATTCCGAGACACCCTTCGGATATGATATAAATTTCGAAGTACTAAAGCATCCGGTACTTTGGATGGGGTTTGTTAGGCCCAATAGATCTATCTTTAGGATTCGCGTCAATTAGGGTGTCTGTTCCCTAATTCTTAGATTACCAGACTTAATAAAAAGGGGCATATTCGATTTCGATAATTCAACCATAGAATGCAGTTTCACGTACTTGTGTCTATTTTGTAAATCATTTATAAAACCTGCATGTATTCTTATCCTAAAAATATTACATATGTTTTAAGTTTATTAAGTCAGCTGTCCTCGTTAGTAACCTACAACTAGTTGTCCACAGTTAGATGTACAGAAATAAATCTATAAATATTATCTTGAATCAATCCACGACCCAGTGTATATGTATCTCAGTATTGATCACAACTCAAACTATATATATATTTTGGAATCAACCTCAACCCTGTATAGCTAACTCCAACATTCACATATAGAGTGTCTATGGTTGTTCCGCAATATATATATAGATGGGTTGACATGATAGGTTGAAACATTGTATACGTGTCTATGGTATCTCAAGATTATATAATATACAATATAAGTTGATTAGGTTATGGTTGGAATAGATTTATTACTAACTTTCACGTAGGTAAAATTTGTAGTTTTTATCAATTTGTTTTACTCGCCATTTCTTCGTTTCTAATCCATTTTGAGTGATTTCAGTGGCCACGGTTTCATATTGAACTTAAATTTATGAATCTAAATATAAAAAGTATAAGTTTATAGTCGGAAATACAAGTTACAAGTCATTTTTAAAAGAGGTAGTCATTTCCGTCGAAAGAACGACATCTTGATGACCATTTTGAAAAACATACTTTCACTTTGAGTTTAACCATGATTTTTGGATATAGTTTCATGTTCATAAGAAAAATCATTTTTCCAGAAGTATAGCTTTTAAATCAAAGTTCTTCTTAGCTTTTAATTATCCCAACCAAAACAGCCCCCGGTTTTACTACGATGGCGTATATCCAATTTTATGGTATTTATCGTGTTTCTGGGTTTTAAATCATTAAGTTAGCATATCATATAGATATAGAACATGTGTTTAGTTGATTTTAAAAGTCTAGTTAGAAGGATTAACTTTATTTGTGAACAAGTTTAGAATTAACTAAACTATGTTCTAGTGATTACAAGTTTATAACGTTGAATAAGACAGCTTTTTATGTATGAATCGAATGATGTTATGAACATCATTACTACCTCAAGTTCCTTGAATAAACCTACTGGAAATGAGAAAAATGGATCTAGCTTCAAAGGATCCTTGGATGGCTTGAAAGTTCTTGAAGCAGAATCATGACACGAAAACAATTTCAAGTAAGATTTCCACTCGAAATAAGATTGTTATAGTTATAGAAATTGAATTAAAGTTTGAATATGATTATTACCTTGTATTAGAAAGATAACCTACTGTAATTAACAAAGGTTTCTTGATCTTGGATGATTACTTGGAATGGATTTAGAAAACTTGGAAGTAAACTTGCAATCTTGGAAGTATTCTTGATTTTATGAAACTAGAACTTTTGGAATTTATGAAGAACATTTAGAACTTGAGAGAGATCAATTAGATGAAGAAAATTGAAGAATGAAAGTGTTTGTAGGTTTTTTTGGTCTTTGGTGTATGGATTAGATATAAAGGATATGTAATTTTGTTTTCATGTAAATAAGTCATGAATGATTACTCATATTTTTGTAATTTTATGAGATATTTCATACTAGTTGCCAAATAATGGTTCTCACATGTGTTAGGTGACTCACATGGGCTGCTAAGAGCTGATCATTGGAGTGTATATACCAATAGTACATACATCTAAAAGTTGTGTATTGTACGAGTACGAATACGGGTGCATACGAGTAGATTTGTTGATGAAACTGAACGAGGATGTAATTGTAAGCATTTTTTTTAAGTAGAAGTATTTTGATAAGTGTCTTGAAGTCTTTAAAAAGTGTATGAATACATATTAAAACACTACATGTATATACATTTTAACTGAGTCGTTAAGTCATCGTTAGTCGTTACATGTAAATGTTGTTTTGAAACCTTTAGGTTAACGATCTTGTTAAATGTTGTTAACCCAATGTTTATAATATCAAATGAGATTTTAAATTATTATATTATCATGATATTATGATGTACGAATATCTCTTAATATAATCTATATACATTAAATGTCGTTACAACGATAATCGTTACATATATGTCTCGTTTCAAAATAATTAAGTTAGTAGTCTTATTTTTACATATGTAGTTCATTGTTAATACACTTAATGATATATTTACTTATCATTTAACATAATTAACCAAGTGTATCAATATCTTAATATGATTCATATGTACCTAGTAATACGTTATAACGATAATCGTTATATATATCGTTTTCGAGTTTCTTAATTTAATAGCCTCATTTTTATGTATATAACTCATTGTTAAAATACCTAATGAGATACATACTTATAATAAAATCATGTTAACTCTATATATAACCATATATATGTCATCGTATAGTTTTTACAAGTTTTAACGTTCGTGAATCACCGGTCAACTTGGGTGGTCATTTGTCTATATGAAACCTATTCCAATTAATCAAGTCTTAATAAGTTTGATTGCTTAACATGTTGGAAACACTTAATCATGTAAATATCAATTTCATTTAATATATATAAACATGGAAAAGTTCAGGTCACTACAGGTAGTACCCGAATTTAAACTTATAAAACGCTAATATGAAGAAAAAGCTTTTATAAATGAGTTCATATTATGCTACGAGATACTATTGACTACTCTTAATATTCTGTATGATTAAATTGTTTCATTTGACTATTTTGAAGGAAATGGTACCGACTACTCGACACACCTTGAATATGAGCGAAGAGGAATTTCGTGCCTTTCTTGCTTCAAACATAGCCGCAGTACAGTCCGCGCTACATACCAACAATAACTCTGAATCTAGCAATACAGCTAACTGCGCAAGAAATCGTGTAGGATGCTCCTACAAGGAATTCACTAACTGTAAACCTTCAGAATTTGATGGGACCGAAGGACCAATTAGATTGAAACGGTGGACCGAGAAAGTTGAATCGGTGTTTGCCATAAGTAAGTGTGCTGAAGGAGACAAAGTGAAGTACGCTACGCATACCTTCACAGGTAGTGCGTTAACATGGTGAAATACCTATCTAGAGCAAGTGGGACAAGATGCTGCTTACGCGCTACCGTGGTCAGCATTCAAGCACTTGATGAACGAGAAGTACCGTCCCAGAACCGAGGTCAATAAGCTCAAGTCAGAACTTAGAGGGTTACGAACACAGGGATTCGATATTACTTCGTACGAAAGACGATTCACAGAATTGTGCCTATTGTGTCCGAGAGCGTTCGAAGATGAGGAAGAGAAGATCGACGCATTTGTGAAAGGGTAACCGGAGAGAGTCCAAGAAGATATAAGTTCACACGAGCCTGCCTCCATACAAAAGGCATGTAGAATGGCTCACAAACTAGTGAACCAGAATGAGGGAAGAATTAAAGAACAGGCAGCCGAAGAGGCCAACGTGAAGTTAGTCAAAGGAAAGTGGGAGGAAAACGGTGATAAGAGTCACCAAAACAACAACAACTATCCCAACAATCGCAACATCAATCGCAACTACAATAAACGGCACAACAACAACAACTACTACAACAATCATCCCAACAACAATAACAACCGCAACAACAACAACAATCAGTAGCAGCTATGCCAAAGGTGTGAAAAGTATCACTCGGGGTTCTGCACCAAATTTTGCAACAAGTGTAAAAGAAATGGTCATAGCGCGGTGAAGTGTGAGGTCTACGGACCAGGGGTTAACAGAACGAAAGGAACAAACGGTGTCGGAACGAGTAATGCCAGAGCAAGTAGTGTCGTTATGCCAATGTAGTTTGTTATAAATGTGGAAAATCAGGCCACATTATTAGAAATTACCCGAACCAGGAGAACACGAATGGACAAGGCTGCGGAAGAGTTTTCAATATTAATGCGGCAGAGGCACAGGAAGACCCGGAGCTTGTTACGGGTACGTTTCTTATTGACGATAAATCTGCTTATGTTTTATTTGATTCGGGTGCGGATAGAAGCTATATGAGTAGAGAATTTTGTGCTAAATTAAGTTGCCCATTGACGCCTTTGGATAGTAAATTTTTACTCGAATTAGCAAATGGTAAATTAATTTCAGCAGATAATATATGTCGAAATCGAGATATTAAACTGGTTAGCGAAACATTTAAGATTGACTTGATACCAGTAGAGTTAGGGAGTTTTGATGTGATAATTGGTATGGACTGGTTGAAAGAAGTGAAAGCAGAGATCGTTTGTTACAAAAATGCAATTCGCATTATACGAGAAAAAGGAAAACCCTTAATGGTGTACGGAGAAAAGAGCAACTCAAAGTTAAATCTTAATAGTAACCTGAAGGCACAAAAACTAATAAGAAAAGGTTGCTATGCTGTGCTAGCACACGTCGAGAAAGTCAATTCCAAAAAAAAGTACATCAATGATATTTCCGTCTCAAAAGAGTTTCTCGATGTATTTCCGAAAGAATTACCAGGACTACCTCCACACCGATCCATTGAATTTCAAATAGACCTTGTACCGGGAGCTGCACCAATAGCTCGTGCTCCATACAGACTCGCACCTAGCGAAATGAAGGAACTTCAGAGCCAATTACAAGAACTTTTAGAGCGTGGTTTCATTCGACCAAGCACATCACCGTGGGGAGCTCCTGTTTTGTTTGTCAAGAAGAAAGATGGTACATTCAGGTTGTGTATCGACTACCGAGAGTTAAACAAACTTACCATCAAGAACCGCTACCCACTACCGAGAATCGACAACTTATTTGATCAACTACAAGGCTCGTCTGTTTATTCAAAGATTGACTTACGTTCCAGGTATCATCAAATGCGGGTGAAAGAAGATGATATTCCAAAGACTGCTTTCAGAACATGTTACGGTCATTACGAGTTTATGGTCTTGCCATTTGGTTTAACTAATGCACCAGATGTGTTCATGGACCTTATGAACCGAGTGTGTGGACCATACCTTGACAAGTTTGTCATTGTTTTCATTGATGACATACTTATTTACTCAAAGAATGACCAAGAACACGGTGAACATTTGAGAAAGGTGTTAGAAGTATTGAGGAAGGAAGAATTGTATGCTAGGTTTTCAAAGTGTGCATTTTGGTTGAAAGAAGTTCAATTCCTCGGTCACATAGTGAACAAAGAAGGTATTAAGGTGGATCCGGCAAAGATAGAAACTGTTGAAAAGTGGGAAACCCCGAAAACTCCGAAACACATACGCCAGTTTTTAGGACTAGCTGGTTACTACAGAAGGTTCATCCAAGACTTTTCCAGAATAGCAAAACCCTTGACTGCATTAACGCATAAAGGGAAGAAATTTGAATGGAAGGATGAACAAGAGAAATTGTTTCAGTTATTGAAGAAAAAGTTAACTACGGCACCTATATTGTCATTACCTGAAGGGAATGATGATTTTGTGATATATTGTGATGCCTCAAAGCAAGGTCTCGATTGTGTATTAATGCAACGAACGAAAGTAATTGCTTATGCGTCTAGACAATTGAAGATTCATGAACAAAATTATACGTCGCATGATTTGGAATTAGGCGTGGTTGTTTTTGCATTAAAGACTTGGAGGCACTACTTATATGGGGTCAAAAGTATTATATATACCGACCACAAAAGTCTTCAACACATATTTAATCAGAAACAACTGAATATGAGGCAGCGTAGGTGGATTGAATTATTGAATGATTACGACTTTGAGATTCGTTACCACCCGGGGAAGGCAAATGTGGTAGCCGACGCCTTGAGCAGGAAGGACAGAGAACCCATTCGAGTAAAATCTATGAATATAATGATTCACAATAACCTTACTACTCAAATAAAGGAGGCGCAACAAGGAGTTTTAAAAGAAGGAAATTTAAAGGATGAAATACTCAAAGGATCGGAGAAGCATCTTAATATTCGGGAAGACGGAACCCGGTATAGGGCTGAAAGGATTTGGGTACCAAAATTTGGAGATATGAGAGAAATGGTACTTAGAGAAGCTCATAAAACCAGATACTCAATACATCCTGGAACGGGGAAGATGTACAAGGATCTCAAGAAACATTTTTGGTGGCCGGGTATGAAAGCCGATGTTGCTAAATACGTAGGTGAATGTTTGACATGTTCTAAGGTCAAAGCTGAGCATCAGAAACCATCAGGTCTACTTCAACAACCCAAAATCCCGGAATGGAAATGGGAAAACATTACCATAGATTTCATCACTAAATTGCCAAGGACTGCAAGTGGTTTTGATACTATTTGGGTAATAGTTGATCGTCTCACCAAATCAGCACACTTCCTGCCAATAAGAGAAGATGACAAGATGGAGAAGTTAGCACGACTGTATTTGAAGGAAGTCGTCTCCAGACATGGAATACCAATCTCTATTATCTCTGATAGGGATGGCAGATTTATTTCAAGATTCTGGCAGACATTGCAGCAAGCATTAGGAACTCGTCTAGACATGAGTACTGCCTATCATCCACAAACTGATGGGCAGAGTGAAAGGACGATACAAACACTTGAATACATGCTACGAGCATGTGTTATTGATTTCGGAAACAGTTGGGATCGACATCTACCGTTAGCAGAATTTTCCTACAACAACAGCTACCATTCAAGCATTGAGATGGCGCCGTTTGAAGCACTTTATGGTAGAAAGTGCAGGTCTCCGATTTGTTGGAGTGAGGTGGGGGATAGACAGATTACGGGTCCGGAGATAATACAAGAAACTACCGAGAAGATGATCCAAATTCATCAACGGTTGAAAACCGCTCAAAGTCTACAAAAGAGCTACGCTGACATTAAAAGAAAAGATATAGAATTTGAAATTGGAGAGATGGTCATGCTTAAAGTTGCACCTTGGAAAGGCGTTGCTCGATTTGGTAAATGAGGGAAATTAAATCCTAGGTATATTGGACCATTCAAGATTATTGATCGTGTCAGACCAGTAGCTTACCGACTTGAGTTACCTCAACAACTCGCAGCTATACATAACACTTTCCACGTCTCGAATTTGGAGAAATATTTTGCTAAAGAAGATCTCACTATTCTGTTAGATGAAATCCAAATCAACGAAAAACTTCAATTCATCGAAGAACCCGTCGAAATAATGGATCGTGAGGTTAAAGACTTAAGCAAAACAAGATACCAATTGTTAAGGTTTGATGGAATGCTCGTAGAGGACCCGAGTTCACCTGGGAATGAGAAGATCAGATGAAGAAAAAATACCCGCATTTATTTCTAGAAGATACGTCAACACCTCCAACTGCTTAAAATTTCGGGACGAAATTGATTTAACGGGTAGGTACTGTAGTGACCCGAACTTTTTCATGTTTATATATATATTAAATGAAATTGTTATTTACATGATTAAGTGTTTCCAACATGTTAAGCAATCAAACTTGTTAAGACTTGATTAATTGAAATAGGTTTCATATAGACAATTGACCACCCAAGTTGACCGGTGATTCACGAACGTTAAAACATGTAAAAACTATATGATGACATATATATGGATATATATATATATATATAGTTAACATGATATTATGATAAGTAAACATATCATTAAGTATATTAACAAAGAACTACATATGTAAAAGCAAGACTACTAACTTAATGATTTTGAAACGAGACATATATGTAACGATTATCGTTGTAACGACATTTAATGTATATATATCATATTAAGAGATATTCATACATCATAATATCATGATAATATAATAATTTAAAATCTCATTTGATATTATAAACATTGGGTTAACAACATTTAACAAGATCGTTAACCTAAAGGTTTCAAAACAACACTTACATGTAACGACTAACGATGACTTAACGACTCAGTTAAAATGTATATACATGTAGTGTTTTAATATGTATTCATACACTTTTGAAAGACTTCAAGACACTTATCAAAATACTTCTACTTAACAAAAATGCTTACAATTACATCCTCGTTCAGTTTCATCAACAATTCTACTCGTATGCACCCGTATTCGTAGTCGTACAATACACAGCTTTTATATGTATGTACTATTGGTATATATACTCCAATGATCAGCTTTTAGCAGCCCGTGTGAGTCACCTAACACATGTGGGAACCATCATTTGGCAACTAGCATGAAATATCTCATAAAATTACAAAAATATGAGTAATCATTAATGACTTATTTACATGAAAACAAAATTACATATCCTTTATATCTAATCCATACACCAATGAACAAAAACACCTACAAACACTTTAATTCTTCAATTTTCTTCATCTAATTGATCTCTCTTAAGTTCTATCTTCAAGTTCTAGGTGTTCTTCATAAATTCTACAAGTTCTAGTTTCATAAAATCAAGAATACTTCCAAGTTTGCTAGCTTACTTCCAATCTTGTAGAGTGATCATCCAACCTCAAGAAATCTTTCTTATTTACAGTAAGATATCTTTCTAATATAAGGTAATACTCATATTTAAACTTTGATTCAATTTCTATAACTATAACAATCTTATTTCGAGTGAAAATCTTACTTGAACTTGTTTTCGTGTCATGATTCTACTTCAAGAACTTTCAAGCCATCCAAGATCCTTTGAAGCTAGATCCATTTGTCTCTTTTCTAGTAGGTTTATCCACAAAAATTGAGGTAGTAATGATGTTCATAACATCATTCGATTCATACATATAAAGGTATCTTATTCGAAGGTTTAAACTTGAAATCACTAGAACATAGTTTAGTTAATTCTAAACTTGTTCGCAAACAAAAGTTAATCCTTCTAACTTGACTTTTAAAATCAACTAAACACATGTTCTATATCTATATGATATGCTAACTTAATGATTTAAAACCTGGAAACACGAAAAACACCGTAAAACTGGACATACGCCGTCGTAGTAACACCGCGGGCTGTTTTGGGTTTGATAATTAAAAACTATGATAAACTTTGATTTAAAAGTTGTTCTTCTGAGAAAATGATTTTTCTTATGAACATGAAACTATATCCAAAAATCATGGTTAAACTCAAAGTGGAAGTATATTTTTCAAAATGGTCATCAAGACGTCGTTCTTTCGACTGAAATGACTACCTCTTACAAAAACGACTTGTAACTTATATTTTTGACAATAAACCTATACTTTTTCTGTTTAGATTCATAAAATAGAGTTCAATATGAAACCATATCAATTTGATTCACTCAAAACGGATTTAAAATGAAGAAGTTATGGGTAAAACAAGATTGGATATTTTTTGATTTTTGTAGCTACGGGAAATATTAACAATTCTATATAAATCAGATCCTAGCTAACTTATATTGTATTATACATGTATTCTAATATATTATATAATCTTGGGATACCATAGACACGTATGCAAATGTTTTTACATATCATATCGACCCATGTATATATATTATTTGGAACAACCATAGACACTCTATATGCAGTAATGTTGGAGTTAGCTATACAGGGTTGAGGTTGATTCCAAAAATATATATACTTTGAGTTGTGATCTAGCCTGAGACGTGTATACACTGGGTCGTGGATTGATTCAAGATAATATATATCGATTTATTTCTGTACATCTAACTGTGGACAACTAGTTGTAGGTTACTAACGAGGACAGCTGACTTAATAAACTTAAAACATCATAATGTATTAAAAGTGTTGTAAATATATTTTGAACATACTTTGATATATATGTACATATTTGTTATAGGTTCGTGAATCGGCCAGTGGCCAAGTCTTACTTCCCGACGAAGTAAAAAATCTGTGAAAGTGAGTTATAGTCCCACTTTTAAAATCTAATATTTTTGGGATGAGAATACATGCAGGTTTTATAAATGATTTACAAAATAGACACAAGTACGTGAAACTACATTCTATGGTTGAATTATCGAAATCGAATATGCCCCTTTTTATTAAGTCTGGTAATCTAAGAATTAGGGAACAGACACCCTAATTGACGCGAATCCTAAAGATAGATCTATTGGGCCTAACAAACCCCATCCAAAGTACCGGATGCTTTAGTACTTCAAAATTTATATCATATCCGAAGGGTGTCCCAGAATGATGGGGATATTCTTATATATGCATCTTGTTAATGTCGGTTACCAGGTGTTCACCATATGAATGATTTTTATCTCTATGTATGGGATGTGTATTGAAATATGAAATCTTGTGGTTTATTGTTACGATTGATATATATAGGTTAAACCTATAACTCACCAACATTTTTGTTGACGTTTAAAGCATGTTTATTCTCAGGTGAATATTAAGAGCTTCCGCTGTTGCATACTAAAATAAGGACAAGATTTGGAGTCCATGTTTGTATGATATTGTGTAAAAACTGCATTCAAGAAACATATGTTGATGTAATATATTTCTATTGTAAACCATTATGTAATGGTCGTGTGTAAACAGTATATTTTAGATTATCATTATTTGATAATCTACGTAAATTTTTTTTAAACCTTTATTGATAAAATAAAGGTTATGGTTGTTTTAAAAATGAATGCAGTCTTTGAAAAACGTCTCATATAGAGGTCCAAACCTCGCAACGAAATCAATTAATATGGAACGTTTATAATTAATATGAACGGGACATTTCACACCAATCAACACTTAACAGAGAAAGAGTGAAAGATCGAACAATAGCAGAAGGAAGGAGAATTGAAGCAAAAGATTTTCCTGAAATGGTGGCAGCTTTCTCAGATGTAAACTGGAATGTATTTCTTGATCTAGATGGACCAATTTATCCATCACTCGTTCGAGACTTTTACTCTAGCTTCGTCTATACCAACGGTTCAGTTACCTTTAGGCTAAAAGCTTCAAGAACTACAGTAACACTGCAAGATTTTGGAAAACTTCTAGATGTTCCAGCAAATGGAGAAAGGTTCTTAGACACAGGACACAGTCTGACCTATCTTCCTGATTTCATCAATAAAGATGATGCTATTCAAACATTGTGTAAAGACAATGCTCCGAAAGGAGAAATTCTCAATCGAGGAGTGTTGAGCAAACACCTGCGAAAGAAGTTCCGAATATGGAACATAGTGATCGACTACAATGTGTACTGTAGAATGGGAAATCGCTTACATATTCATGCTGTTCAGATGGCTCTTCTTTGGTGCCTAGAAATGCAAATTCCAGTAAACATGGCATACTTTATGGCCATACGAATGAGCAATGTGCCAAAGGACTCAACAAGAGCTCTTCCTTATGGAATGCATCTTATGAAGTTATTTGTCAAATTAAAGGCAACAGATGACATTCGCATAAATCCAACCTATCAAATATTTAATCATCATACATTAACATTGATGGGGTGGGATGATAAAGATGACTCTGATGAGATTGAAAGGGTTATGAAGCCATGACCAACTCTCAAATCAACTTGGAAGATATATCTGATAGTGATGAAGAACAGTTTTCGGATGAAGCAAATGATCCTTTTTATGGCTTGGATCGTGATTCAAAAGCTGAACGAATCTACTTAAATCAAGCTAAGATAAAGAAGTATCAATCCAAGATCAGCCGGCTACTAAAGAAAGCGAAAAAGGCGTTTTCATGTCGAAGTAGTAGTGATGTTAGAATTGGAAGGTGAAGAAAGTGAGAGAGGTTAAAATGTTGGTTGAATAACTTGTTTGTAATAATTGAATGTGTGACTATTTGAATATTTCTTGGTTAGAACCTGTTTAAATTAAGTTAGTTAATTTATGCTTCTAACAGTTCTCACACGGCCAACTACACGGTCGACCGTAGCATCGACCGTGTATGTGTCTGACACTTCTTCTTCTCTCTCCTGGAAAAATAAATGCACATTGAACCTCTCAAAACTAATTGGATCTGGTTTCAAAGTATCATTCACAAATTGGCATACTTGAATATGATCAAAATTCTCAAAAGATTCAATTACTCCAAAAGGGAATGAAAGATTAATTGAAGGTTCATCTTTTTCCCTTTAAATTGAGAAGATTATGATGCAAAACTCACTACACCATCTCACTCAAAATGAGTCAAGCAAACAACTCTCCTAACAATCCTTTTGTAATTGACTTGTCATCTTCAGTTTTCGACTCCTTTGACAATCACTGATGTGTAATTTCGTACTCTAAATTATTAGCTAAATACCTATCGATTATCACACAATACAGGCAACTATAACCAGTTCATGTAGTAATTAAACAAGTATTTGACCAATTCGTTCCACAGAGAGCAGGTAATTGAAAACTTGAACTATTAATTATTCTAAGATTTAAAAGGGGAATTTTGTTGTAAAACTGATTAAACGCGAAAGTAAATTAAACTTAACTCAATAAGAAACAAAGGTATCCACTTAGCTACAATTCCCTAGGCTAGGATTGCTCGGTTAAACTCGTTAAGTAAACAATTACAACATTTTAAGACTAGCAACCTAAGTATAAGACTAGCAACCTAAGTATAACTGTCGTTAACCAAGAATTACTAACCAATTCACAATGATATTACTCAAGATTATAATCTAACTTAGGTTGGTTTGGTGTCCCTTACAACTTCATAATTATTGCAACTAATTTCAAGCTCAACCACTATACGATTAATTTTATTATCGGTGTCCCTCATAAAATCTCACGTATTCCTAAATTATTCACGTTCAATAATCTAGTAAAAGCTATTAATCAATTTAACTGTCATTAGTTGATCAATAACTTCCGTGATCTAACAATCAATAAGCTTTAATAACGGTGGATCTTAGCTAGACATAAAATTGTGTAATTTAAATTAATTGTCGTTAACCAAAAGATCGCAATCCATCACCTAGGTTCATGTATCTAAGTGAATACTAAATATTTAGCTACTCATGGTAAAGCAAATAACAAATAAATGAGAAGAACAAATAAGCATGAACATTGAATTGAATAAAGAACAAAATAATAAAAGTAATAAAAGTTAATTTAGAGATTAAACTAACCAAACTTGATGTACTAAGTTAAACCCTTGCAAAATAATGTAGAAAAGCTATAAAATTCGAAATAGTAGCTGCTGTGAAAGAAAATTCGTAAATAAAACTGCATGCCCTAAATTGGGGTAAAATTCGTCTATTTATAGAAGCTGGGAAAACAGCTGAAACCGACCCATGTCGCGATCTGCGATAACCCATCGCGTAACGCGATGCACCAGGACGCGGTATAACAGCCTGAAACGCGACAGAATGGTCAGATTGCCCTTTTTCCATGTCGTGTTCTAATGCACTTCATCACGTATCACGATGACCAAAACGCGATAAACCTCATCCTGAAGCGATGGAAACTGATTTTTTCACCCGAGGCACGTTTATCTTCAACTCTAACTTCGTTTTGGCTATATCTTCAATAAAAATCAACATTAATGAGCCAACGAACCATATCTTGACACTTTCTTCATTTTGAACTCAAATAACTCGATATCTTAATCAAAGTCTTCAAAATACCAGCAAATGGAACAAGATAACGCCCAAAATATATGTATGAAAATGGCGTTATCAAAATCCCCTACACTTGAACCTTGCTTGTCCTCAAGCAAGTCAATCTCGAACCAATAACTGTACATATAATCTTCAACAAAATTTCGCAAGATTCAAGCCTTCAAGTCAATCCTCCACAAGCTCTCGTACTCTTCATCTTTTCACGATTAAGCTTATTTCCTCACAAACAATTCCTCACATTCCTGTCACTTATAAAACAACATACAAACCATCAAACGCACCCCCCTTCTTCCCCCCATTTTCATTCAAACACATTTCAAAAACAATATCCTAAGTGGCCATTATCGCAAACAAATTTTCATAAAACATTTTTTCCTAGGTCATGAATTGAGATGTAAAGACAATTGGGTTAAGAACTCAAACCTCACAAATTTCCACAACTTTTAATTCTCACTACAAACCTTTCATTCTCAAAGCTTAAATTCTTTTCACTTAGCTTCCCCTAAAAATCACATTACTAGGCTTTCAATATCCTTCTTTTCTTCGCATCAATCAACCCTTAAGACTTAACTTTCCAACCTCAATAACTAATCACCAATAAACATTCAAATTCCTACACATCGTGTCAAAAGAAACACACATTTTTGGGTTGTTTCTACAACTGTGTTTGTTTAATGAGGTAGATATAACTCGGATAACAATTGGTGTAAAATGATTACAAATGGTAAAAACAATCTTACGTTATAAGGTTTAGTATTTGTAATCATGACCCTTATTCGCATCAAGATAGCCTACTAACAATATTTAAGGCGCTATTGCAAATACCAATACTTCACAATTTAATCAAAGATCCAGTTATAAATAGATTCATACCTGTGTTTATGTAGGGAAATCCGTTTAACTTTTTAACTCTCTTGATTCCATTTCATGCTGATAATTTCTGAATATGCAAGCTATCCACATACTGGTCACATCTCTCTTATCCAACGTACCCCGCAAAGGTAACTCTCTCCAAGGTCTAGCCTTACTAGGTATTTCCCACATCATGAGCCAAAGATGATCACTGCTGCATAGGTATGAGACGAGTACTTACAACCAAAACTACCTAAAGATGATCACCTTGCCTTGAGATAGTAACGTCCTTGACCCGTGTAGCGAACCTTCAACCAACCGATCCCAAACCGGAAAAAGGTCTTAGGTGGTTAGGTGATCTAGCACCCCAAAGGATCTATCGGCTCGAGTCTTAGAAACTACTACTTAAGCTCAGATCTCATAAGCATTTTTTTTTTTAACAGTAATACTCTCTTTGAATGTCTTCCTCGTCTTCGATTTGTGACTTTGTAGAACCCGCAATGTATGATGTAGCGGATGGATAATGATGTGATCGATGATGATGAATGATTTATTGTAGGAAGTCTTTAACTCATGACAATAAGCAATACCATTCACACCATAGTCAGCAACAGTCACCCCTTAAAGGGTCCATTGGAGTTAGAGATTTGTGATTTTTCCTCTTCAAACTTGCATACCTAGCACTTATGAGTATAACACTTCTTTAAGAGAGTCAAAAAGCCATAAACACAAAATATGAAAGCCATTTATATCCTAATCTCTAATTTAACCATTTTTCTCGCATTTTACCCTAAAGCCCTAAATACCGTTATTCTTCATTTCTTGACACAAATAAGTTGCATTATCATTTTTGAAACAAATACTAAACTAAATAAAATAAGATTGAATTTTTAACATTTTTAACCAAATTTATCCAACATTTATCACTCTCAACTTTCACCTTTCATTAATTGTCTTTCCCCAAGCACTTATATACTCAAAATTCCTAAGTCATGGTCAAAAAGGTCCATTCATAATTAACAAACCACTAACAATTTGCTTAAAACTAATAAACCTCACCGGCATAAAACCAAAAATTCCAAGTCAACCCCTAATCATTACGGGTGCTCTCATGGGTAAACATCTCAATTATAACCTTAAAAAGTTTAAAAATTTTGACCACTAGGCAATTAAAACATGCAAACATTTCAAAATCCACGAGAATTTATCTCTCCCCCCACACTTAAGATCATGTAATGCCCTCATTTACATGAAATCAGATAAACAAAAATAAATTCGAGAGGACAAAATAGTGAAAAAGGGAAAAGAAAAGAAAAGAAAAACCCGGATTTTTAGATCCGTAGATCGCGGAAACACGGTGCACGATGGCGCTGAACTTACTGCCAGCATAAGAACATCGGCATCCACTCGATCACCAAAACATCATAATCAAGTAAGGTGCTGAACTTAATGCCAGACTTTGAAAAATAATAAAGCACAACCACCGTGGAACCTGAAACGAAAACATACATACCACAAACCATAACTAATGGGGTGGTACCACCACGGTACCGAAACGCCCCATTTAAAATCCAAAGTATTAAGTTGTACGACTAACAATTACAATCATCCTAATTAAGATTACCGTCATCTAAAATAAAAACTAAAAAAAATGAAATTAAAAAGTTTTGTTTTTCTTGTCACCACACGATCACCACCGCATCCAATCACCAAGGGTTATACCGTCCATAAGATCCATCATACTGCCCACGATAAGGACCTCCACCACCTGACTGATCTCCCTGGTTACCTGCATCATACTGAGAACTAGAACCTGCTCCCCTTTGTCGGACCATATCCTCCCAAACTGCCTGAGCTGCTGTACGATCATACACACGATAAGGACCTGTCAACTCCGGAGTCCATGGAATACGAGTGCCATAAGGAGTAAAGATGGTATTAGGAGAAACAAGCTCCATGTTGTGTCGATGCCAATCGTGATGATACGCACTTTCACTAATGCCATATGCAATCTGACTCTCCGAGCGTGCTCGGGTCTCCTCATTATAAAGCTGCATAGTTCGCATTTGTTCCATTAAATCCCGGTTTGTAAAACGTTGACCCCCTACACCTTGACCCGCATCTTGACCACCCTCGGCCATCTCTTCATCCTCCTTCTGTGCCCCCTGCGCATCTCGGGGATGACGACGTCGAACCCTGTATGGAATAACCTAGCCATGCTCAATAGATATTACTCTTGCTCCTCGAAAAACATTTTCCCCTAACACAGCTGCTTCAGTAATAATTCGCTCCATATTCGATCTATCAATTTCAAAAATCGACGCAATCCTCGTGATAAAGTGACCACCTCGAATCGAGATTCCCGCAGAACGAAGTCCACTACCCTGATGTTTTAGAAAATAAGCCACTCCATAAGCAACCGAAGTAGGTGTCTTGGTTCGGAATTGGTTCACATACCAAAGGTCCGGTAAAGAGACCTTCTCGTTCCCACTTCTTCGATGTGTAATAGTATGCGAAACCATTCGTTGAATTGCACGAAGAGCTAGATCCATGATGTTAACACAAGGAGAGTTACTCGGGCTCCATTCAGAATCGGAAGCAATCTCCCCCCAAACTCTTGTTGCATCAAATTCACGAGGATCAATCATATCAATCACCCTTTCAGCACCCCAAAGATAATCTCGAAAACTAACTCGTGTGCGTTCTTCATCGGTATAAATTCCCAAACAAGTAGCCAACTGAAATAATGACATAGAGCGGGTTAACCCCACCCAATCAAAAAGTCATAAACATTGGATCATCAACGTTTTCAGGGTAAAGGTTCATCACATATGTAGCATAAAATTCAATAACTAACTCCCGGTAAACTACTTCATGAATACCAAAGAAAGCAACCCAATCATTATACATAGCACTTCTCCATTCCAACTGCAAATATTCCATAACCGTAGCATGTAAACCACCTCGGTGTAAAACATTCCAATCGACCACCCGATGCGGTTCAAATTCTTTCCGAATCAATTCTTGAACATCCACCTTTCTTTGCTTAATAACCTCCGATCGACCATTAAACCTTAAATTCACATGTAACTCTGTTTGAGGAATTGGAGGTTGCGGTTGAACCTCCTGAGCTGCACCGGCTGCAGTACCGGAACTTGAAGCATCCCTAGCATTACCACGTCCTCCTGTCTGAAAAACAAACACCATGACAAATAAAAAGATATATCCCAAAGGACATGTTAGCGTTAGCTATAACCTGCATTCAAAAATATACCTAAGGCACATAATGTCAATTGTCACTTAAAAATATTCCAAGAGCATAAATCATATATAACTCCAACAACTATCATGCACTTATAACAAATTCCCAAGTAACATCATTAATCATCATGAAAATCCTCACAGTTATAAACAATTCAAAGCATGGATGTTAAATCGAGTCAATCATAAATCAATTCAAGAACCTCATCTTCTCAACAATATATGTAACTTTAACCAAATAAATTAACAAGCAAAACATGTAGTCAAAGCATACATATCATCAGCACATGTTAAACACAATCTAAAAGTCAAACTGAGTCAAACCTAGTCAACCAAGTCAAAATCCTCAATTACACATGAACCCTAGAAATCAGAATCAAAATCTAGACAATTTAAGCATGCATTCATGGTATTTATACTCAACTAATAATCTTACAACATTCAAAACATATCAATTTAACTCACAAATTCAAAAAACCCCCAAATTAATCATACCTAAGAACCCTAGAAATCAAAGACTGAAATTATAGAACAATAGGCATGAAAATCGAAGTAATAACATGTTAAGCATACATAATCTTCAATATAAATCGAACAATAACACATAAACACACCCCCACACTTGTTTCTCTCATAAACCCTAATGAAATTCGAGATTAAGCATGAGAAATAAAGAAAAACAAGCAAGAAGATGATAATTCATACCCTAGCCATGTTGTTAGTGTTGATTAGATGAAGATTCGTGAGTAAATCGAAGGTTTAATTGATGGGTTATGGTGTATTGAGAGCAGAAAAATTGAGAGAAATGAAAAGAAATTAAGTGGTGATGATGAAAAAGGCTGTAACAGCGTATAAATCACAACCTGCTGGAACGCGTCGCGTTTCGCGACAAGTTGTCGCGTTCCGTGACAAACTGGATTCCAACGCGACAAATAAGCTTCAAACGCGACAACATATGGGGTCCCAAACTGATCAATCTGTCGCATTTTGAGGGGGTACGTCGCGGTCCGTGACAAAAAATTTTTTTTTCTGATTTTATATTGTTTTTGGATTTTTCATCATATCAATCAAACAAATAAAAAAAAATTCACACGAATACCTACAAAAACAAATAAAAATACAAAACTCTACATGAATTGATTTTTTAACGAGTCTTTTTCTCGACTCATCCCCATGCTCATGTGTCTTTCGGGTAAAGGGTGAGGTCCTCCCTCTCCGTGTTATCGAATGCCTCGTGATACAATTTTAACCTATGACCATTCACCTTAAAGCTTCTACCCTCGTTATCTAACAATTCCATGTGCCCGGTCGGAAAAGCTTTCTTTACCACGAATGGACCGGACCATCGTGACCTAAGCTTTCCGGCGGATAATTTGAACTTAGATTGAAATAACAAAACTTTATCGCCCGGTTCAAATTCTTTTCTCATCTTCAAACGTGCATCATGCCATAACTTCGTTTTCTCCTTATAAAAGCGCGAATTCTCATAAGCATGATTTCGCAATTCCTCAAGTTCATGAATTTGCAAAAACCGATGTTCTCCCGCTTCATTAAGGTCGGTATTACACTGTTTAAGTGCCCAATACGCCTTATGCTCCACTTCAACCGGCAAATGACACGCTTTTCCATAAACGAGACGTAATGGTGTGGTACCAATGGGTGTTTTATACGCAGTTCGAAATGCCCATAGCGCGTCATTCAACTTCCGATTCCAAATCTTAGGATTGTTTTTCACCATTCTTTCAAGAATGCGTTTTAGTGCGCGCTTAACTTGGCCACTCGTTTGAGGGTGGTAAGCCGTGGAGAAATGGTGGATTACTCCATACTTCTTGAGCACCTTCTCGAGTAGTTGATTTGCAAAGTGCGTACCGCGATCACTAATCAAGGCCTTTGGAAGCCCGAAACGCGAAAAGAGATTTTTAAGGAAGTCAACGACGACTCTTGCGTCATTAGTAGGCAAAGCTTTGGCCTCCGCATACTTTGACACGTAGTCAACCGCCACAAGGATGTATTTGCATTTGTTGGATGCGGGAAAAGGTCCCATGAAGTCTATCCCCCAAATGTCAAATATCTCACAAACTTGAATACTCGTTTAGGGCATCTCATCTCTTTTGGAGACGTTTCCTACCCTTTGGCAAGCGTCACAAGTTTTGACAAAGGCACTAGCATCTTTGAAAATGGTAGGCCAATAGAATCCCGAATCGAAGATTTTCTTAGCCGTACAATTAGCTCCAAGTTGCCCACCTGTGGGTCCTTGGTGACAATGCTATAGAATTTGTTGAGCTTCCTTCCCATAAACACAACGACGAATCACTTGATCCGCCCCAATTCAAAAAAGATGTGGGGCATCCCAAAAGTAAAACTTAATATCCGCAAAGAATTTCTTCTTTTGTTGGTAAGTTAAACCTTTGGAAAGAATGCCCGCGGCTAGATAATTAGCAATATCGGTAACCAAGGAGTTTCGGATTCAATTTCAATACCCATAAGAGACTCATCTGGGAATGTATCATGAATGTCCGATTCATTGAGTTCCTCTAGGTTTGGATTTTCAAGACGAGATAAATGATCCGGGCTAAATTTTCGGCACCCTTTTTATCCTTGATCTCAATGTCAAATTCTTGGAGAAGAAGAATCCAACGAATGAGTCTAGGCTTAGCATCTTGTTTGGAGAACAAGTACTTAAGGGCCGAATGATCGGTGTAAATGACCATTTTAGACAACACCAAATATGACCTAAATTTATCAAACGCAAAGACGACCGCAAGGAGCTCCTTTTCCGTGGTGGTATAGTTCAATTGAGCCCCCGTAAGTGTCTTACTCGCGTAGTAAATAGGTTTAAAGTGATTAACATGGCGTTGACCTAAAACCGCGCCTAGCGCGAAATTACTAGCATCACACATAAGCTCGAAAGGATGAGACCAATCGGGAGATACCATGATAGGAGCGTGTGTGAGCTTCTCTTTTAAGAAGTTGAAAGCGTTCTCGCATTTGATATTAAAGTCAAAAGGAACGTCCTTCTCAAGGAGTTTGGTCAATGGTCGGGCAATCTTAGAAAAGTCCTTAATGAACCGTCTATAGAATCCCGCATGACCAAGAAAACTACGAATGGCTTTAACGTTTGTAGATTTGGGAAGGCCTAAAATAACATCAATTTTGGCCTTATCAACCTCAATACCTGCACGAGAGATTTTGTGCCCTAAGACAATGCCTTCCTTCACCATGAAGTGGCATTTCTCCCAATTAAGAACAAGGTTTGATTCCTCGCACCTTTTGAGCACTTTTTCAAGATTAGCAAGACACGAATCGAAAGAGTCTCCAAAGACAGAAAAATCGTCCATGAAAACTTCCATGAAGTCTTCGATCATGTCATGAAAGATGGCGACCATACACCTTTGGAAGGTGCTCGGGGCATTGCATAGCCCGAATGGCATTTGCCGATAAGCAAAGGTACCGAAAGGACAAGTAAATGTGGTTTTATCTTGGTCCTTCGGATCAATGGGGATTTGGAAGTAGCCTGAAAATCCATCTAGGAAACAATAGAACTCCCTCCCCGCTAAACGCTTAAGCATTTGATCGATAAATGGAAGCTGGAAGTGGTCCTTCCTAGTGGCGTCGTTCAAACGACGATAATCTATACAAACTCTCCATCCCGTGACAGTATGAGTAGGGACAAGTTCGTCCTTCTCGTTGAGAACAACAGTCGTGCCCCCCTTTTTGGGCACAACTTGAACAGGGCTTACCCACGGGCTGTCCGAGATGGGATAAATTAACCCGGCATCGAGCAATTTAATCACCTCTTTTTTAACGACCTCTTTCATATTGGGGTTTAGACGACGTTGCCTTTATACTATGGGTTTAAAATCATCTTCCATTAGGATTCGATGAGTATAAAAGGCCGGATTGATGCCCGGTATGTCCGAGGTTTTCCAAGCTATTGCCCTTTTGTGGGATTTAAGAACGGAAACCAACCGACCCTTTTGGTCGCCGGTAAGTGTCGAAGAAATAATAACCGGTAATTGGGACGTACCTTGAAGATAAGCATATTCCATGTGAGGTGGAAGCTCCTTAAGCTCCAAGGTGGGCGGTTCTTCGAGAGATGTTTTGATACGGAATTCATTTTTCAACCGGATAGTTTCAAATGATTCCGATTCTTTAAGCTCATCCTCTTTAAGCAATTCCGCCAACTCAACTTTTGGGTCAAAGTCACCGTTGACTTCACCCATCATGATTACATCCGACGTGTCTACACTTAACAATTCCTGCAAATCATGCTCAACACAATCGTCAATAACATCAATAGCAAAACATTCATCATCGGTTGAAATAGGGTGTCTCATGGCTTTATTAATGTGACAAATCACCCTCTCATTCCCAACACCTAAGCTAAGTTGTTCTTTTTGAACGTGGATGATAGCATCCATGGTGTTAAAGAATGGTCGACCTAGAATAATGGGCACCTTAGTGTCCTCTCTCATCTCTAAGATCAAGAAATCAACTAGGAATACAAGTGACTCAACCTTTACCAATATGTCCTCGGCTATTCCAATGGGGGTATCAAAAGAGTGGTTTGCTAAGCGAATCCCCATTCTTGTAGGTTTCAAGTCTCCTAGGCCAAATTTAAGATATAACGAATATGGCATAAGGTTAACACTAGCACCTAAGTCAGCAAGTGCATCGTACACTTCCGAATTACCCATAACACAAGGGATAAGAAAACCACCCGGGTCTCCCAATTTTGGAGGCATCTTGCTCTTTTTCAAGATGGCCGAACATTCCTTATGGAGGAATGCGGCGGATACTTCATGGTACTTACCTTTTTTGGAGATTAGATCTTTGAGAAACTTCCCATAGTTAGGCATCCCCTGGAGTACTTCCGCGAGTGGCATGTTCACGCTAATCTGTTTAATCATGTTTGCAAATTTCTGATATTGACTAGCGAGTTTATCCTTTTTTAATGCTTTCGGGTAAGGAATTGGTGCTTTGTATTCCTTCAACGGCGGTGATTTAGTTATGATCTCCGGCGGATCATCTTCCTTTTTCTCTTCGTCAGGCGACTTTTCTAACTCGGGCTCTTCCTCCTTTTGTTCCTCATTAATAGGTACCTGCAAAACATTAGAAGAAATAATAGGAGAAAACTTCGGAGTCTCCTTGTTAATCACCAAACCACTTCGAGTGGTTATATCATTCACGTGCTCATTCCTAGCAGGCACTTTGTTGTTGGGATTGGATTGCGTATTAGCTGGGAGAGCACCCAGTGGTCTCTTCGATAAAGATTGAGCAATACGCCCCACATCCCGTTCCAAGTTCTGAATCGAAGCCTGCTGATTTCTAACTTGCTGTTTTGTAGATTCCCTATCTTGCCTCAAAGCAGTGATACTTTCGTCCGTTTTCATAATAAAACCCCGTAGAAATTCCTCTAAAGGAGGCATCTTATTCTCTGGCTGCTGAACTGGTGGCATAGGCTGCTGGAAATTCCTAGGTGGTGCTTGCTGATTTCTGTTATTAAACCCAGGCGGCATGTACGGATATACCTTCTGATTACCCTGATAACCCTGATTACCTTGATAAACTTGATTACCACTCTGATAATTGTTACCACCCATGTTATTCGCCTGATTGAAAAAACTGTCTTCCACCCGGAAATTCACTAAGGGCAAAATCACCCTTCTTAACATAACCCAGATAATTAGCCTGTTCCTCCATTAATGCTTGATCACAATCTTTGGTCAGATGCGGTCCTTGGCAAAATTCACAACCCACTTTCATAGCGTGCATCTCTTTAGTCATTGACTCCATTTGTCTCTTAAAAGTCGCAAGTTGAGCCTTAACTGCAGCAAGCTCGTCACTAGTTTCGGTACTAGCAACATAAGAAGAGCGAGAAAGATCTAATTCTTGATGCCAATCATACGAATGCGTGGCAGTATCTGAGATGATTTCATAAGCATCTTCCGGAGTCTTTTTCATCAAAGAACCATCTGCAGCAATATCAAGTTCTTTCCTCGTCGGCACATTAATCCCCTTGTAGAAAATTTGGACCTTATTGAAGTTGTTCAACCCATGTTGAGGACAATTACGTAACATTTTTCCGAACCGTGTCCAAGCATCATAAAGTGTCTCATGTGGCTTCTGAACAAAGTGATTAATGTTGCTCTGCAGTTGAGCGGCCTTTGTAGCTGGAAAGAAACGTTGTAAAAACTTATCTTCCATTGTAGTCCAACTATCAATTTCACCCTCAGGCAATGAGTCTAACCAATCCTTGGCGTCATCTTTCAAAGACCAAGGAAAAACCCTTAAATATATAACCGTGTCCGCGATATTTGCAATCTTGAACAAGTTGCAAATGCTTTTGAAGGAACAGAGATGCTCGAATGCATCCTCTTTCGGTGTACCTCTGAATTGGCATTGGTGAGTTATCATATTAAGAATCTGTCCTTTGACCTCAAAATCTGTGGTGACTGGTGGCTGCCTGATGGCGTGTCCGTTACCAGCCCTTGTGGCTTTCATCAATGCTTCTATAGTCTGTCCTGCTGCTCCTTCAGCCATGTTAACTTCTTCCTTAATATACTCAAAATCCGGAATATAAAAAGGTAACTCAGCAAAATCCTCGGCGATTTCCTGTTCCTCTTTAGCTTTACAGCGTGTGTAGTAAACTCTAGACGGTTCCAGAGTTATTAGTACCTAACCTGCGATCACACCACAACAAAACCGCGTGTAAAATCAAACAAAAATAACAGAAAAGGAACTTTTGCAAGAATTGCTTCTCACAAAAGGATCGAATAATCAAAAGCTTAACCAAATTTCCAATAATTACACCGCTCCCCGGCAGCGGCACCAAAAAGTTGATGTGTAATTTCGTACTCTAAATTATTAGCTAAATACCTATCGATTATCACACAATACAGGCAACTATAACCAATTCGTGTAGTAATTAAACAAGTATTTGACCAATTCGTTCCACAGAGAGCAGGTAATTGAAAACTTGAACTATTAATTATTCTAAGATTTAAAAGGGGAGTTTTGTTGTAAAACTGATTAAACGCGAAAGTAAATTAAACTTAACTCAATAAGAAACAAAGGTATCCACTTAGCTACAATTCTCTAGGCTAGGATTGCTCGGTTAAACTCGTTAAGTAAACAATTACAATGATGCGACACTATATTTATCTGTCGATTCCTACAGTTTAAGACTAGCAACCCAAGTATAACTATCGTTAACCTAGAATTACTAACCAACTCACAATGATATTACTCAAGATTATAATCTAACTTAGGTTGGTTTGGTGTCCCTTACAACTTCATAATTATTGCAACTAATTTCAAGCTCAACCACTCTACGATTAATTTTATTATCGGTGTCCCTCATAAAATCTCATGTATTCCTAAATTATTCACGTTCAATAATCTAGTAAAAGCTATTAATCAATTTAACTGTCATTAGTTGATCAATAACTTCCGTGATCTAACAATCAATAAGCTTTAATAACGGTGGATCTTAGCTAGACATAAAATTGTGTAATTTAAATTAATTGTCGTTAACCAAAAGATCGCAATCCATCACCTAGGTTCATGTAACTAAGTGAATACTAAATATTTAGCTACTCATGGTAAAGCAAATAACAAATAAATGAGAAGAACAAATAAGCATGAACATTGAATTGAATAAAGAACAAAATAATAAAAGTTAATTTAGAGATTAAACTAACCAAACTTGATGTACTAAGTTAAACCCTTGCAAAATAATGTAGAAAAGCTATAAAATTCAAAATAGTAGCTGCCGTGAAAGAAAATTCGTAAATAAAATTGCATGCCCTAAATTTGGGTAAAATTCGTCTATTTATAGGAGCTGGGAAAACAGCTGAAACCGACCCATGTCGCGATCCGTGACAACCCATCGCGTAACGCGATGCACCAGGATGCGGTATAACAGCCTGAAACGCGACAGAATGGTCAGATTGCCCTTTTTCCATGTCGTGTTCTAATGCACTTCATCACGTATCACGATGACCAAAACGCAATAAACCTCATCCTGAAGCGATGGAAACTGATTTTTTCACCCGAGGCACGTTTATCTTCAACTCTAACTTCGTTTTGGCTATATCTTCAATAAAAATCAACATTAATGAGCCAACGAACCATATCTTGACACTTTCTTCATTTTAAACTCAAATAACTTGATATCTTAATCAAAGTCTTCAAAATACCAGCAAATGGAACAAGATAACGCCCAAAATATATGTATGAAAATGGCGTTATCAATCACTTTCCTAACTCCCAAGAAGAATGAGATGTGATCAACAGCAACCGACAAATGGTTAGCACTAGACCAATTGCCAAAGGTTGTATGGTCACTATTGAGCATTTTTTGAAAGAGCTTCTCGAAAATTTTGCTTACATAAAATGGGATTCATTCTTAACCTTAAAAGGTCCCATTCACTCCACTCTTGTTAGTGAATTCTACGCTAACTATGAATTCACTCCCCCAAATAACGTCAAATTTCGGTTGTTTGACAAAGGGTTTTCCATGTCTCTTAAGGACTTTGGAAGATTCATGCATGTTCCCGATGAAGGCGTGGAATGTTTCTCCTATAGTCCATATCTCCTCTGTCTTCCCAAATTTGTCACAAAATGTGACATCATCAACACCTTTTGTCAAAGGCCAATCAATCACATTGAAATCCAAAGTGATGGTCTTAAGGCAAATCATCTTGCGCCTAAGTTTGACCTTTAGCTCAAAGTCATAAGTCACAATATCTACTGCAAGGGGGAAACACTATCCAAAAACGTTCATGCCTGTGAAGCCTCACTACTCTGGTGTCTCCAACACCGAATTCAAGTCAACATGGCACTATTCATGGCAAAGAGGATGAATTGATTGGTGTACAATGAATCTCTCTGTCTTCTCTATGGAGCACACTTAAGGAAGCTCTTCACACAACTGTGTGTTCGTACCGTACATCCTGTTGGTCTAACCTCCCTCCCAATCAACTACGATTTGGTTCAACCTTTTAATGAAGAAACAGAAGGAGAGAACACACCTGCCTGGAGTGTTATGGGATCTGATGATAGTGTGGAAGATGACCAATTCATTGCACTATTATCCTCCACTCAAATGTCCATCCTTCATCGTCAGAATCGTCGAACTCACAAGATCCTGTGACGCTTTCTAAACAATCTTGTTTGTGGAAAATGCTCATCTCACCCAAGCACATCTCATCCCATGTAGAACAAACTTAGGATTGATCCACGGTACCCTTCATGCATATTTTCATATATGCATCACTATGTTTCGTGCTTGCTTTGAATAAAATGTGTGCTTGTTATGTTTTAATATATGTTTTTCCAACGTGCACATTTTAAGGGGGAGTTTTGTTCTAAGAGCGAGCTTAGTTCTAGGGGGAGCTAACCTTTTTGCATCGACAAAAGGGGTAGAAAGATGGATACAAATGATTGTTAACACTTGCGTATTTATAGCAAAATGTCCCTCATCACTTGTATGTTTGTCATCATCAAAAAGGGGGAGAATGTTGGTTGAATGTGGGTTAATACATTAAACAATAAACTTAAGTATAATTAACCAAAGTGTAATCAACCAAAGAATATGTTTTGATGATGACACGCACATACGCATAAGTGATGACTGACATCTTAACATAATACACGCAAGGTCACTAATCCATACTTTATCTTGCAAATGACCTAGTCAAACATAGGTTAAAGAATGAAATTAAAAGTTCAGGTAAACACAAGGTCGAGGTACGGTCGACCGCATAGTCAACCGTGAAACCCCAAACTGAATTACAACGCAGTTTTGTGAAAACAAGTTGCACGGTCGCCACCACGGTCAACCGCAGTGCGACCGCAGTTTCTTCTATCACCGTTTTTGACCAAATAAAGTTTGACAAGTTC
This sequence comes from Rutidosis leptorrhynchoides, assembly GCF_046630445.1. NCBI lineage: Eukaryota > Viridiplantae > Streptophyta > Magnoliopsida > Asterales > Asteraceae > Rutidosis > Rutidosis leptorrhynchoides. Next base: position 95,043,997 of record NC_092334.1, on the reverse strand, counting down.
CCGACATCTATAATTCATGAAACATTTCTCAACATGCTTAGAATAGATGCCTTCTCCATACTCAATTGAATTTTGGTCATAAAAACACTAATTGTGATTAATTACGCCTAATGACATCTTAATGACAAATTAACCAAGATTAGGCATAACACATAAGTGTTAATCAACAACTTGTGATCTTAATTCTTATCTAGATATCCTTAGTATGATCATCAAGTACCAACACACTTAAGCCAATATCACTAGAACAATAATTGCTATTAGAAATGACTTAGTGATTAATTAAGGCTAAATGAAGAACAATGCTCTCAAGGTTAAACTAGAAATGACTTGTAATCCTAAAACACACTTAGATACATTTAGGATGGTCACCAAGTCCCAACTAGAGATTGCTCTTCCCTTGTGCATGTGTTGGACATTAATGCGTGCTTACACATTAATCATCTAATGTGTTATATTGCACATTAAACTTATTAAGTGCTTGAATTATAAGTTGTGCAAGTTTCTATATGATTGATCCTAGAATAACTATCTCTTGCTATACGAGTATTATTAAGTGCTTGAATTATCTAATGTGTTATTTTTAAAATGAATCTATATATAAATATATTCGATTTCTATGAATAATTAATATTAGATGTATATTGTAATATACATAAAAATAAATAAAAATAAATAAAAATAGATAATCAATATATATATTATTAGATATATTAGATAGTTAATGAATAGTACATAAATAGTAATATGTAATATCATTCTATTAAACCCACTTACAAATTAAAATATAATATTATTTCAAATATTAACAATAACATCAGTATTAATAATATTATTATATATATAATATATAGATATAAAGTTTGATACATTTAAATTGTTAATAAAATTATTGTTATCTTTATTAATATCATTATTATTATTATATGTTATTATCATTAATATAACCCCTAGAAATATTAATAAGGTTATTAATATTATTAATACTAAGATTATTAGAATTAATATAATTATTGTTATAATACAATTTATATAATTATTACTAGTAATATGATTATTAGTCTTATTAATAATTAATAATGGTAATTTATTTATATTTAATAATTATCAAAAAATTATGAACAGATATATATAAATGGTTAAATAAATACATATATATATATATATATATATATATATATATATATATATATATATATATATATATGTATATATATCTATATATATATATATATATATGTTTAGAAACACAGATATATACATATAAGTATTTATACAGATAATATACAGCTAAATACGTACTTCTGTTTTCCTTCACTATCAAAACTGTTTATGATTTTGTCTTCTGCTCCTTATTCGATTACAAATCGATTTAGCAATCCAGGGCCACTCCAAATTAAGTTAGCTATCACTATCCCCTTTTATATTTTCTAATATATATTGTGTACTTAGGGAATATATTGGTGTCGACAAATCATAACAGCAAAACGAATGATAATTGAGTAATTGAGCTGTAATTATATTTATAAATCTTTATATAATCCTCTGAAATTGCAAACGGGCTTAAAACAGAAGAAAAATCAAAAATTCATACGAAGAAAATAGTTTAAGCTCTGTTCGTGGTTAAATTTTTCAAAAACATAATTTTTCAATGCAATTCAAAAAGTATTAATGCCATCTTGTTAGGATATGTCCACTTAATCTTTCTGCAAAATCCCAATCTTCAATTCTTTAAAATGATTTCGAATTCATGAAGTCAAAGTATTTTATTAAAAAGTCAAACTGTTGTTCATCATCAAATTCGAATTCAAATCGATATTTCTGATTCAATTAAGGTTACAGTTAGATTCTAGCAAGGAATTGAAACATCTTTTGTGTTTTGATCTTTTCCTAAAACATCCTAAAAAATGGATTTTGCAATTTGAGTTCATAGGTGCCGACGGGACTGTTTTGGCTACAGATAGTTCCTCTTGATTTTTTTTCTTTCGATCAATAGCACCACTTTCTAGTCGTTTATATTTCATTTGAAATTCCAAAAACCAAGACAACACCCACAGCTAAGACTGGTAATGCTTTGGGGCCTGTTTGATGTCGTGAAGATGAAGAGACAGGAACTTGAGTTAAATAAAATTAAGTCAATAGATAAATCAGAAAGACAATACTGGATCGATGGTTAAGAGGAGTGTCGGGTTAGCTAGTGGTCATGGGTTCGAGTCCAGGGGCTGTCACATTTTTTTTGGAACCAATTTTACTTGAGGTAGTTATTTAATCTTCATTATTTCCTTTATTATTATTATTATTATCATCATTATTATTTTGATCATTATTATTATTATTGTTATTGTTCTTATTAGTATTTTAATTATTGTTATAAGTATCATAATTGTCGATATTATTATTATCATAATTATAATTATTATTAAGGTCATTAGTATTAACATTAAGATTATTATTATTTTTACTACAAAAATCATTATAAGTATTATTATTATTATCATTTAGGATTAGTATTAGGATCATTATCAAAATTATTATTATTACAAGATTATTACTGTTTACCATCGCTATTATTACTATAAGTATTATTACGAATAGTATTATTTTTATTATTGCTAGTATGAAAATAATACAAACTATTATAATTATCTTTATCATGAGTACAATTACAGTTATGGTTATTATTATTATTATTATTATTGTTATTACTAATATTATTATTAAAACTACACCAGCATTATAAAAATTATTATTTTAGTTATTATTATTATCAGTAGTATTATTATCAATATTATTAAGATTATTATTATTATCAAAGTTTTTCATTAATAAGTAGGATTGTTATATTAAAAGTATCATTTTATTTGATATTATCAGTTCCAACTTCATTAAAAATCTATCAACTTTGAAATTTGCATTTGATTTAAAACTAACATTTTCATTAATATTATTAATATTACTAATGTCATTATTTTAGTATTATCATTAACTTAACAAACAAACGATATTATATATAAAATATATTTAATACACATAACTTAACTATATAAATAATTATATATATATATATATGAAATGAATACATTTAATGAAATAAATAAGTTATTAAAATAAAAATTATATCACTAATAATAAAATATATATTTATTCGATTACAATTATATATATTAACGAATACACAAATGATATAGGTTCGTGAATCCGAGGCCAACCCTATACTTGTTCATTGTCGTTCTATGTATTTTTGCTACAAAATACATTAGGTGAGTTTCATTTGCTTTTTTAGCCTTTATATTTTTGGGCTGAGAATACATGCGAAATTTTTATAAATATTTTACGAAATAGACACAAATAATTGAAACTACATTATATGGTTGAATGATAGAAGCCGATTATGCCCCTTTTTGCTTGGTAGCCTAAGAATTAGGGAACATCACTAATTTTGAGAATTAGTGCACGCCTAATTGACGCGAATTCTAAAGATAGATCTATTGGGCCTAACGAACCCCATCCAAAGTACCGGATGCTTTAGTATTTCGATGTTGTTTTTATCATGACCGAAGGATTTCCCGAAATGATAGGGGATATTCTTATATGTATCTTGTTAATGTCGGTCACCAGGTGTTCTTCATATGAAAGATATTTTTTTGTGCAGTTGGAATGGGACTTCTGCACGTTTTATAATATTTAAAAATCTTGTGGTCTATTAAAATGATGAAAATGAAATGATTACTATAAACTGATGAACTCACCAACTTTTTGGTTGACACTTGAAAGCATGTTTATTCTCAGGTTTGAAAGAAATCTTCCGTTGTGCATTAGCTCATTTTAAGGATATCACTGGGAGTCATTCATGGCATATTTCAAAAGACGTTGCATTCGAGTTGTTGAAGTTCATTAGAGATTATTATTAAGTAAATGACAGATTGGGTCATTTATAGTTTGGATATTATGAAATGGTATGCATACCTGTCAACTTTCAATGAAATGAAAGATTGTCTTTTAAAAACGAATGCAATGTTTATAAAATGTATCATTTAGAGGTCAAGTACCTTGCGATATAATCAACTATTATGAATCGTTTATAATCAATATGGACTTCGTCCGGATGGATTAGGACGGGGCGTTTCAGTTGGTATCAGAGCGGTGGTCTTAGCGAACCAAGTCTGCATTAGTGTGTCTAACAGGTAGTTGTTAGGATGCATTAATGAGTCTGCATTAGTGTGTCTAACAGGTAGTTGTTAGGATGCATTAGTGAGTCTGCATTATTATGACTAACAGCTAGTTGTTAGGATGCATTAGTGAAGTCTGGACTTCGACCTAGTAGTTGTTAGGTTATATTATTAAGTCTGGACTTTAACCTGGTCCGCATGTCAAAAGTTTTGCTTATCATTTCGTGTCAAAAATTACCTGCTTATCATTCTTAGTCTAGACACATCTTACTGCATTGATTGCATGAATAGTGTATAGACAAAATTCATATCTTAGCGTATCTACTAAATCATATCTTGGCGTATCTGTTACTGTAGACTTTATCTGACACATTTCCTTAATTCTCTTCGTAATCTACGGAATCTTCTGTACTATGTACAGGTATTCTATGTAATTAGAATATCATCCGATATCCGAAAATCATTTCATATCGGAAAAAAAAAATCCTTTATTCAATTGTACGCAATGGAACTCACAACTAGTTCAAGTCCCTCGGATTCCGATATGGAGTCCCACTTCAGCTCCGAAAGAAGCGTCACCAGAATGAATCAATCAATCAGCTATCCCTAATTCATCTGATGAGTCCGTAGCCTACTTAATCATTGGTGGCAAGAAGAAGGTGATCCTTTCCATCAACCGAATTCACCTCTTGACGATGAACCTGGAGCACTTACAGGCAAACCTGTTCGAAATACCATTTTCACTCACATTTCCAAAGTATCTCGCCACGATTATATTCTATCTAAAATTCTAAACCTTATTCACTCGCTCGTTCCTACCAACAATCATCCCGGAGTAATAAGTCAACGAGCTTCACACCCGAGTTGTAGCCTTGAAAAATATGGTGCAAACTGTACCAACTTCAGCAACATTACCGGCACCAACAGTACCACCAATAACAACATCCGCATCCCAAACCTCAATTTCACAATCTGTCCCACGAACATCAACATCATACGCACCATGGATGCCAAGGAGTACCAACAGCAATTAACAATGAAGTATTGATCCATAACTTCATTAATATTTTGCGAAGAATATGTGGATCCTAATAATTAACGATGAAGTATTGATCCATAACTTCATCAATATTCTGCGAAGAATATGTGGATCCTGATAGTTTTAGAGATTACTTATTCTAGCTCAAATCAAAAATCAAACGAGTTTAATATTATATTGACTCATTAAATCTATGATTACATCTGAAGAAAATATATATGTATATATATTTTCATAAAGATTGTGATTAAAAATTCTTTCGTACAAACTGTTATTGATGAAAATATTTTAACGGGTAGGTAATACCCGAGGAATATTAAAATTTTACATTAATAAGTTACATTGTACATTCTTCAAATCTGATTCAATAGTCATTTCCTATCCTACTTACATCCACAGATATATGGATCCGTTCACCACAGAATAACCATTTCCATTCAAATTTCATATTTGGATTTTGACCTATCAGAATCCAACAAGTGGCATAATGAAGAAAACATTTAACGGAATACAATTTGTTAGAAACAAACAAATTAACTATGAGAAATTTTGTTAAGAATCCATGCTAACAAAATCCTAGCTAACTGTTCCTAGCTAACTGTGGACTAATCAATTGAGGACTACCAACAGTGGACAATTAAACTGAATTAAAATATTGATTATAACATACGACACTAAACAATACTTCAAGTTTGCCACTTGATTTCATCTTAAACCTCAGTTGTATCTTGACAATTACAATCTGTGTTCAAACCTTTCATAATTCTTGAAAACACCTCAATCGAGAGGATGAACCAACCACAACTTCATCTACGAAAGAAAAGATTTATGCATATAGATATGCACCTGAAAAACTCACTGAAACTAAGTAAACGTTTAACGCGTAGCTGTGCTAATTTCCTTTAGCATTGTTATCACTGAAAATAACTTTTCAATCCCTTTTCAAATTAGCCAATTTTGTCACAGCTCCAGCAAGTTAACTTTGAATTTTCGTTCGAAACAACCTTATTATAACCTTGATATATATATATATATGTGTGTGTGTGTGTGTGTGTGTGTGCTCTCTTATCATTAACAGAGAACCTTTTATATTCCACCATATTACCATCAGCGTTTAATCATCTAAAAACACAATTCATTTGAAGCCACCTCGGATTGACAACCGACGATTCAGTTATGGTAGCATTTAATGCAGAGGAAACAGCAAAATTGTAGATGGTCTAAACGGCCAAAACTTTGATAAAAAGGAATGGAAGGTTGGAAAAACTCAATAGAAAATTTAATACCGAAAAGAGGATTATGCGAAACTAGGAAGGAAGCCGTGGACAAATCACAAAGACTAAACCTGCCCTCAAAGAATCCAAATGATTCAGTACCTGCTGAAGTTATTAACGAATACCTTGCTTCTTAATCGCTCTAAATCATCGCGAATAAATTTCTTCATCACAATTTAATTCTGAAATCCTAAGATATCATCGTACCTTTCTTTATTAATATCCTCAATATTTCTGAAGATATCTTCATAAATATTCTCGTTCGATATTAATTATCTCTCTGTGCTATCCGTATTATATCATAAAAGGAAACTGTTTTAGTTTCTATATTCTGCGAACCTTCGAATTTAAAATATGAATGTTTTTTTTTTGAAGTAGTGTTGGAAACTGATGCATGAGTTAGTATAATATAATGACACTTGATCGACGTGATTATATTACAGTAATTCATGCTGAGTTTTTAATGGAACGTGATGATTCACAGAACATACCGTCATCATGTGCCATTTACACGACTCTTGCATTCTACTCAATCTCTAAACATATTAAGAACATATCTTCTTGATAGTTCTATCTTTCCGGATATTCTAGTAAATTACCAAATCAAGATCGTGCCGTTACGACTTCTTTCTTAGAACATTAACTATGTTCATTTCAAAATCCATACCTACGAATTCCGGACCATTATTCGCTTGATACAAGGACGGGAAGAGAAAACAAAAGCATGAAGCTCTAAAATATAATGGAGAATATAAAAACCCTAAAATAACACATAAATTACAAACCGTGTATATCAATGTTTATTGTAACATAAAGACACGGGAGAATTAAAAACATTATAACCCCAAGGGCGAAATAGAAGAAAATAGATTTCTCCGGTGATAGTTGGAAAAGGAGAAGGATTGTTGCGATAGTAAGGATAAGGACAAGAATCAGAACTGGATTAAGCATTTTCAAAATCTCTTGAATTTGGGAATTTAGTATGGGAGTGGTGAAAACTAATGGAACGGAAAAGGTAAATTTATAATGGAAATATGAGACGTAGTAATCGAGACAGATCATCGCATTTAATTAAAGAGATCTTAACTTTCCTCAAATCTCGAAGAATCAAATCTAATAGATTTCCAAGATTTCTTTAAGTCCCTTGAGTTCCGGAATTCATCCAAGACAACGTCAAAAGTTATGATGAAACTTGTCTTTTCTCATTTCACTATTTAGTGATAGCTTCATTCGTACTCTTCGAATAATCGAATTGTTTTATCTGTATCACTCAATAATAATAAAACTCTATTTATCAACTCATATTCGTTATGAAAACATTCTAATAGTTAGCCATGACACCCTCGATCAAATTTCAGGACGAAATTTCTTTTAACGGGTAGGTACTGTGATGACCCGGAAATTTCCGATCAAATTTAAACTTTAATCTTTATATGATTCAGACACGATAAGCAAAATTTGTAATGTTGAAGTCTCATGAACTTTGAACTGTGTTCATGCATACATTTGACCTTTAAACTATTTATATGGATTCAGTGAACCTTTGACCATGCCCGACGATTCACGAACAATTGTTTAGATATATATAAATATATGTATGTATATATAATAATTAAGGATATTAAAATATAATTGAAACATTAGAATCAAATAGGTAAAATAAAACACATAATATTTATGTTGTAATTTAAAATGAATCTATATATAAATATATTCGATTTCTATGAATAATTAATATTAGATGTATATTGTAATATACATAAAAATAAATAAAAATAAATAATCAATATATATATATTATTAGATATATTAGATAGTTAATGAATAGTACATAAATAGTAATATGTAATATCATTCTATTAAACCCACTTACAAATTAAAATATAATATTATTTCAAATATTAACAATAACATCAGTATTAATAATATTATTATAGATATAATATATAGATATAAAGTTTGATACATTTAAATTGTTAATAAAATTATTGTTATCTTTATTAATATCATTATTATTATTATATGTTATTATCATTAATATAACCCCTAGAAATATTAATAAGGTTATTAATATTATTAATACTAAGATTATTAGAATTAATATAATTGTTGTTATAATACAATTTATATAATTATTAGTAGTAATATGATTATTAGTCTTATTAATAATTAATAATGGTAATTTATTTATATTTAATAATTATCAAAAATTTATGAACAGATATATATAAATGGTTAAATAAATACAGGTATATATATATATATATATATATATATATATATATATATATATGTTTAGAAACACAGATATATACATATAAGTATTTATACAGATAATATACAGCTAAATACGTACTTCTGTTTTCCTTCACTATCAAAACTGTTTATGATTTTGTCTTCTGCTCCTTATTCGATTACAAATCGATTCAGCAATCTAGGGCCACTCCAAATTAAGTTAGCTATCACTATCCCCTTTTATATTTTCTAAGATATATTATGTACTTAGGGAATATATTGGTGTCGATAAATCATAACAGCAAAACAAATGATAATTGAGTAATTGAGCTGTAATTATATTTATAAATCTTTATATAATCCTCTGAAATTGCAAACGGGTTTAAAACAAAAGAAAAATCAAAAGTTCATATGAAGAAAATAGTTTAAGCTCTGTTCGTGGTTAAATTTTTCAAAAACATAATTTTTCAATACAATTCAAAAAGTATTAATGCCATTTTGTTAGGCTATGTCCACTTAATCTTTCTGCAAAATCCCAATCTTCAATTCTTTAAAATGATTTCGAATTCATGAAGTCAAAGTATTTTATTAAAAAGTCAAACTGTTGTTCATCATCAAATTCGAATTCAAATCGATGTTTCTGATTCAATTAAGGTTACAGTTAGATTCTAGGAAGGAATTGAAACATCTTTTGTGCTTTGATCTTTTCCTAAAACATCCTAAAAAATGGATTTTGCAATTTGAGTTCATAGGTGCCGACGGGACTGTTTTGGCTACAGATAGTTCCTCTTGATTTTTTTTTCTTTTGATCAATAGCACCACTTTCTATTCGTTTATATTTCATTTGAAATTCCAAAAACCAAGACAACACCCACAGCTGCGACTGGTAATGCTTTGGGGCCTGTTTGATGTCGTGAAGATGAAGAGACAGGAACTTGAGTTAAATAAAATTAAGTCAATAGATAAATCAGAAAGACAATACTGGATCGATGGTTAAGAGGAGTGTCGGGTTAGCTAGTGGTCACGGGTTCGAGTCCAGGGGCTGTCACATTTTTTTTGGAGCCAATTTTACTTGAGGTAGTTATTTAATCTTCATTATTTCCTTTATTATTATTTTTATTATTATTCTTATTATTATTCTTATTATTATTATCATCATTATTATTTTGATCATTATTATTATTATTGTTATTGTTCTTATTAGTATTTTAATTATTGTTATAAGTATCATAATTGTTGATATTATTATTATCATAATTATAATTATTATTAAGGTCATTAGTATTAACATTAAGATTATTATTATTTTTACTACAAAAAATCATTATAAGTATTATTATTATTATCATTTAGGATTAGTATTAGGATCATTATCAAAATTATTATTATTACAAGATTTTTACTGTTTACCATCGCTATTATTACTATAAGTATTATTACGAATAGTATTATTTTTATTATTGCGAGTATGAAAATAATACAAACTATTATAATTATCTTTATCATGAGTACAATTACAGTTATGGTTATTATTATTATTATTATTATTATTATTATTATTGTTATTACTAATATTATTATCAAAACTACACCAGCATTATAAAAATTATTATTTTAGTTATTATTATTATCAGTAGTATTATTTTAGTATTATTATCAATATTATTAAGATTATTATTATTATCAAAGTTTTCATTAATAAGTAGGATTGTTATATTAAAAGTATCATTTTATTTGATATTATCAGTTCCAACTTCATTAAAAATCTATCAACTTTGAAATTTGCATTTGATTTAAAACTAACATTTTCATTAATATTATTAATATTACTAATGTCATTATTTTAGTATTATCATTAACTTAACAAACAAACGATATTATATATAAAATATATTTAATACACATAACTTAACTATATAAATAATTATATATATATATATATATATATATATATATATATATATATATATATATATATATATATATATATATATATATATATATATATGAAATGAATGCATTTAATGAAATAAATAAGTTATTAAAATAAAAATTATATCACTAATAATAAAATATATATTTATTCGATTACGATTATATATATTAACGAATACACAAATGATATATGTTCGTGAATCCGAGGCCAAACCTATACTTGTTCAATGTCGTTCTATGTATTTTTGCTACAAAATACATTAGTTGAGTTTCATTTGCTTTTTTAGCCTTTATATTTTTGGGCTGAGAATACATGCGAAATTTTTATAAATGTTTTACGAAATAGACACAAATAATCGAAACTACATTATATGGTTGAATGATAGAAGCCGAATATGCCCCTTTTTGCTTGGTAGCCTAAGAATTAGGGAACATCACTAATTTTGAGAATTAGTGCAAGCCTAATTGACGCGAATCCTAAAGATAGATCTATTGGGCCTAACGAACCCCATCCAAAGTACCGGATGCTTTAGTATTTCGATGTTGTTTTTATCATGTCCGAAGGATTTCCCGAAATGATAGGGGATATTCTTATATGTATCTTGTTAATGTCGGTCACCAGGTGTTCTTCATATGAAAGATATTTTTTTGTGCAGTTGGAATGGGACTTCTGCACGTTTTATAATATTTAAAAATCTTGTGGTCTATTAAAATGATGAAAATGAAATGATTACTATAAACTGATGAACTCACCAACCTTTTGGTTGACACTTGAAAGCATGTTTATTCTCACGTTTGAAAGAAATCTTCCGCTGTGCATTAGCTCATTTTAAGGATATTACTGGGAGTCATTCATGACATATTTCAAAAGACGTTGCGTTCGAGTCGTTGAAGTTCATTAGAGATTATTATTAAGTAAATGACAGATTAGGTCATTTATAGTTTGGATATTATGAAATGGTATGCATACATGTCAACTTTCAATGAAATGAAATATTGTCTTTTAAAAATGAATGCAATGTTTATAAAATGTATCATTTAGAGGTCAAGTACCTCGCGATGTAATCAACTATTATGAATCGTTTATAATCAATATGGACTTCGTCCGGATGGATTAGGACGGGGCGTTTCAAAGACAAGTTGATCTAGGTTGGAGTTGATCTTTCAAAGGGATAGAAAGATTAGGTTTGTTGTCTACTAAAGAAGATTGAAGTCTTGTAAATCGAATCTCCACCGGGTTTGGAGAAAAGTGCTTAGTGAAGCAACAAATCCTGATTAGTGTAATCGGGGAGTGGATTAAGGTGGATTAGTTAACATCCACCCGAACCACTATAAATCCTTATGTCTATGTTCTTTACATTACTTCATTTATCATTTTAAACATATACACTACACACATCAAGTTTGAGTTGAGTTGGTTGATCAAAGTAAAATCGAATTTGGTGATCAATCAAAAAATTGTTAAAAACGTATTAAGTAACTATTCACCCCCCCCCCTCTCTAGTTACTTACAAACCACATTTAAGTTCAATAGTTTTCATTACCTCGTGACATTGTTGCTCAAATATCATCCGAAATTTTCAAAAATCTTTTACTCGATCCTCATCAATCTTTTTCCAACTTGTAACCTCCAAAATATGAAAATTTTGTTTGCCAAAATTTTACACACACTATTTTACTGTGCGATCCTCTCAAAGTTTTATAAAAATAAATTTATTTTAATGTCATTCGTACAAATTTTAGAAATCGTATATGTTATATATAATAAAGTAAATAATTACTTATTTTTGACTAGTACATATGAAATTTTACTTTCACTTTTACAAATCAATTCTTTTATTCAAAAGGTATTTTACTTAGAATAGTACATGTTTACTAAGAACTTCGTTTCTTTTCTTACATTGTCACCTTAAACGATTTCTATAAAATTTTCGTTGCTTGTTATATAAAATTTTTCGTGTTATTCGTATCCAAGTTATCGTGAAGACTTTACAACCGTCGAAATCGAGAGATTCATGTGTGTGTGTCTGTGATAAAGGCACTTACTGCCATGTCATACAGAGCCTTTGGGTATTTTGCAAAGTCAAGAAGCGATTAACTTCTCATCCTCATGCTCTATCCTTCATACCTCACTTTTTAGCAACGGCTTCGCACGTGAACATTTTTGGCCCAAAGACTTATGTCCTGATAATTATTAAAACTACATTTAATTCATTAACTTTCATTACTTGGTAACATGTCACCCGATGATTCAAATATTTTTCACTCGATCTTTTTCAACTCGTAACCTCTGAAATACGAAAAACTATGTTTATCAAAATTTTTGCACGTTGTTTATTTGTGCGGTCCTCACAAGATTTATGGACAAATGAAATTAATAAAAATTTTAGTCACTTATACGATTTATAAAATCATATATGTATGTATATAATTAAGTTAATAAATTTACCTTTACTTATTATGGTTGGTACATACTAAGTTATACCTTCAAATTATTTAAAAATCACTCCTTTATTGAATTTTTTTAACTTAAGTCAAATAGTTTTGTGCAAAATGGTACACGTTGTACACACTTCTAAATTTACTAAGAACTTCGTTCCGTTTATGTTATCGCATCAAACGTTTAAAGATTTTTCAAAACTTCCTTGGTTAATTTTATTAAAGGTTTTCGTATTAGTCTACACCATGTATGGATCACACTTCCTCTCGTCCTCCGTTTAGGGATAAATCTTACGATTAAGATCTTTGTTAAAAACTCTAGAGCCACTTTGGATGGCAGTTTTATAAAATTTGTTAGGAGGTCTTTGCGCTCATAAAATGTTTCTTTTAAGGTTAGACATGGCAAAAACGCGGGCCGATAAATCAGTTTTCTGAGGTACACTCAGGGGTCACCCTATTGTAGGAAAGGCACTAGGTGGGATTCTACTCTCAATATTTCACGGCTAATCGCAACACCCTCGTAAACATCATCTCTAAGATTCAGTATGTTGAGATACAAGAAATCATTTTTGAGATTCTTTTCACTTGGAGTAAATAATTCTTTATGACCAAGGGTTCACTTATCTTCTCATCCGTGCATCCCCTTAAGTATAAGGATAAATTCAGATCAACCCGCTCGTTGTACGAAGAGTTCACTCTCGTTCAAAGATCACATCTTTCGTGCGATTCTCTTTCGAAAATGTAATGTAAATTACTTTAAAGATCTATGAATCTTGTTATCCTCTTGGAAGGGACTTTTTAAAACATCTATAACACTGATGTGGGTACTCTATATATTTCTTCCTTCGTTGGTTGCAACTATATGTTGTTCTAGTCGATGTTAACCCTAACTTCAGCATGTAACTGAAAGCATATAGTTACATTATGGAACTGTGCTTTCATTCCATCCCAGGATAAGTTCACCTGCAGTATGTTAAACTGGGTGATATCTTTCATTGTTCGTTCAGACTGTCCTGAAGACACTATAAATAATTATGGCTTGCATTGCATGTAAGTCTAATTAGTCACTCTCAACTAAAATTTCAATTCATTTATTCAATTCAAACGTTTCTTAAATATCGGGTTCTTCATATGGTCTCCTTCCGAAGTTAAGGGGTTATAAAATCTGCGGCTAACACTATCCAGACATCAAATCGCATAGTTGTGATCACCATGTTTTCCATTCTACCTGTCAGCTTTGTATTGCGACATAAGCGCTCAATGTTTTAGATAAGTTGGTAACATTCATGATGCATTTCATGCATCCAGCCTATTGAAGATGCCTGTAAGGCTAAAAACATCATCTTTCCTTTTGTGGGTATATATTCAGATAACATAATCATGTTAACAAGAAACGAAATAGATTTGTTGATCTTAAGGTCAAGAGACTTAATTAATGGCCTATTCTTACTTTTATGCGCCCAAGTACCTTTCAAGGTAAATCGCTCACTTCTGAGCTGTAACGACCCATCAAAATCGCTATTGACGCGGTACGTTATTCATTGATTTCACAGTGAGGTTTTGACCTCTATATGATACATTTTGTAAACATTGCATTCTTTTGAAAAGGCGCACCATAAATGAATATATATAAATCCAAGGTTTTTGACATCTGATAATTTCTACGTATAGACAATCACCGCAAATAATAGTTTACAATATTACATCCGTTGACAATGCAGTCAAAATAAGATACATGGTGATGATTTTGTGAATGCAAAGTTTTCTCGAATAAAGCATGTATGACTCCATGCACATAGCTTGTATAACGTATAAGTAAACAGCGGAAGACTTCTAGAGACCTGAGAATAAACATGCTTTAAAGTGTCAACACAAAGGTTGGTGAGTTCATAGTTTTAATGTTGCGCATAATCTGTATATAAAGGTGGATCACAAGATTTCAGTTATTTCATCCAGAAACGTTTATCAAAATATTCTACAAGATTGAGCACCCTGGTAACTAAACTTAACGTATATATAATAAGTACCCCTGTTTTAACATACATGCAACCAACATGTACAATACACGCAAACCAGCGTGTACTAAACTCAAATAGCATACATCCACTTTATAGTTCAGGCTAGGGTCTCTATACCTGGACCGGACGGGGATGTCAAGCCCTAAGGATCTATATACAACTATTCACGCCCACCAGTTCTTATAACTGACAGTTACTAGTTACCAAAGCTAAGGGATTTTTGGTTCAAACTCAGTGTAGAATTTAGTATGTACTTGTATCCATTGCATTTAAAATAAAGTGCATGTATTTTCAGCCCAAAAATATAGATTGTAAAAGCAAATAAAAAGGGATCTATAAACTCACTGTTCAATATTGAGGTTCAATATTGTAGGTAAATTGCGTAGACGTAATGATAGTAGACGATGGTACGGTTGGGCTTGGATTCACGAACAATACCCAATATTTTCTTTGCTATAATCCGTTTTGAAAATCACCCGAGCATAACCTCGTTATAGTATTTTATGTATAATACTAATAATAATTGATAATATTAAAACTAATAATGATAATAAGAGTAATAATAACTACGGAATATATATATATATATATATATATATATATATATATATATATATATATATATATATATATATATATATCGATACAGATAAGTTGCGTGTGTGTTGTGTTTTTAATATTCTGCAAACCCAAGTTCCTACGTTCATATATATATATATATATATATATATATATATATATATATATATATATATATATATATATATATATATATATATATATATATATATAAAATAATAATATAATATAATATAATAATAATAATAATAATAAAAATGTGTAAATTAAGAATAATAAAAAAAACGCCACATCCATCATCAATTTGGATGTTTCTTGTGTCGACATCATTTTTAATTAATTTTTATGTGACGACCCGAAATTTTCTGACCAAATTTAAACTTAATCTTTATATGTTTCCGACACGATAAGCAAAGCCAGTAATGTTGAAATCTCAAAAACTTTAAACTGTGTTCATGTATTCATTTACCCTTCGACTGCTCTCGACAATTCACGAACAACTAATTGTAAATAGATATATATAATTTTATTTGAAATATTATTTGAAATAATATATGATTTAACTGTTTTAAATAAATATATAAAATAATATCAGTATATTTAATATTATTAATTTAATATATAATATATAGATATGCATATAATTAAATATATATATATATATATATATATGTATATTATAAAAAGAAATGTTATATATTGTAATTGTTATAATCAATGTTGAAAGATAAAAATAATATATAATAATTATTATTTAATGAGTATATATATATATATATAAATAAAGTATATAGAATATATATTTTGTGATTTTGAAGTTATTTAATAAACGACGGTAACGCTTAATTGTCATTCGATAGATAGTAAACGAGTTAAAAAGGAACTTATGTGATTTTAAAATAAACGGTGACTCGAAAATGGGTTTTATAAATTATAGGCTTAGTAAAAATATATTTAGGAACTATTTATTTAATTTTAAAACTTTATATATTTTACTTGGGAGTGGGAGTGAATAATTAATGTAATCTTTATTTAATAATTAATGATCGAATTTTATACCATAATGACCAAAATAATTAAATATAGTTAATTTAAAATTTTGAGATTTTTAGGAACACTTTTTATACGTTAACTGTTTAGTAATAGACACGATATAACCATCCGGGACAAACTGTCGGTAGAGTAAGTTAAATGAAACAACTGCTCCACTATTTGTGTGATACTGTTTTGGTTTTTTTGTGATCATCTTCTTCTATCTATATTTATATTATATCTATATACATAATACATATGTATACTCTTATATGAGGAAACAAAACCTTTTCCAATTCTATTTCTTTCTTCTTTGCCGAGCACCATACCATACAACCGCCTTCATTGATCACCATGAATTGTCACCAAGATCAACCACCATCATCAACTATCTTTCTAATATTTTTTTTCGAACCAACAAACAAGAATCGCCACTACCATCCTACAACCACCATCACTAACTACCTGCGTATTTATTTTGCTACTACTATGGTGTTTTTATATCCTTGATCAAAGACCCAACAAAAACTGTCACGCTTGTTTCCACCTTTCTGTCAAACAGATCAAGTAATAACCATCACAACACACTATAGTTTTCTGTTGTCACTACCACTTCGTGACATGCTACTACTATCTGTATTTTTTTTTACAACCAAAATAAACTGCTACCGTGCTTGGTTTTCTGTTATCTGTAACCGTAACCAACACCCTATAAACTGTCACCTTCAAAACCCATTTAACATCACCACTTTGAAGCCTCCAACACCATCATCAATCAACCTTTATTATCACTATTTCTACTACTGCAAGATTGTCGATCAACCCAAGAATAATCGGCCACCACCATCAACAAACAACCTTTTGTCTCGTTGCAGCTCATGTTTCATGCTTCTGTTTTGATTCGAACCACCACCCTAATAATCGCCCAACGTCACTATATATGGTCATCACCAACAAACCCACACGTCATTTGTCTTCCTCTTAACCTTCAACCCTTCCATTGCCACCTATATCATCAACCTTGTGTATTTTTTTCTGTTAACGGTCCACTACTTCATCTTCACTGTCGCCATAACAATGAGCTCTATTGTTTTCAATACAACGGATCCACTCGTCATCAAAAACCACTGGTTCGTTCAGTTCACTGTTCGTGTTGCCATTAATAATTTTAAGAATTGAGTAGTTAAAAATTGTTGACATTGACATTGGTGGTATCTCTCAACTTGATATATAAAGAAGGCAATAATATTTTTTTTTATTTGATGATGATTGTGGTATGGGACTAGAAAGCAACAGGCTCGATAATTTTTTTTATTATTGATATCATACCCCACTTGCAATCCTACAAACACATATCCATACAGTTGTTTATATAATTAGAAAACTGGATCGATTACTTTATTTTTGGGCTTGCTAGACAAATTCGTAATACTCTTGGACTTGTGAAAATTGAATTTGGGATAACTACTTTTGAGCCGTAAGAATTGGGCTTCTTTTAAATATCAATGGGCCAAATTCCTTTTAATCCATGGTTGGGCCTGGTGGATGGGTTTATTAAGCTGAAGAAGAAAAAGGAAGAAGAAGGATACAGAAGTAAAGGTTAAAAACAATTTAAGTTGGGTGTTATTTCAGAATCGAACCACATAGCGTAATGGTTAAGGATGTTATCAGGTTAGTGGGACGTCGTGGGTTCAAACCCGGACTTGGGCATTTTTTTTGAGGATTACTTTTTTGAGGTAGAATTTCCTACTTACTTATTATTATTATTACTTTATTATTATTATTATTATTATTATTATTATTATTATTATTATTATTATTATTATTATTATTGATATTATTATTATTACTATTATTATTATCATTATTATTATTAACATTATTATTATTAATATCATTATCATGATTTATAAATATACATGATTATTATCATTATTTTGATTATCATTAATAATATTATTATTATCATGGTTATTATTACTATAATTATTTTATTAATAAAGTATTATTACTATTATTATTATTATTATAAGATAATACAACTTTTATTTATTATTATTTTACCAAATAACAATTAGTTACATAAAACTATAATTAATACATATAACATATAATTTAACAAGTATATCATTAATAATATATATATTCGTTAGATTAAAATTCTATGTGTTAATATACATATAAATAATATAGGTTCTTGAATCCGAGGCCAACCCTGCATTGTTCAGTTGTCAATGCCGTCATATGTATTTTTACTACAAAATACAGTATTGTGAGTTCATTTGATTCCCTTTTACTCTTTACATTTTTGGGACTGAGAATACATGCGCTATTTTTACAACTGCTTTATTAAATGCTTTTGAAATATATTTTGAACTGCGAATGCATGAAATGCTTTTATAAATGTTTAACGAGATAGACACAAGTACTTAAAAACATTCTACGAATGAGTTATTATGAGTACACCGGATATCACCCCTTTTAGTCTGGTAATCTGAGAATTTGGAAACCGATCTCCAAATTGATGCGAATCCTAAAGATAGATCTATGGGCACTAACAAGCCCTAGTCAGAGAATTTAAACTTCTTTAGTACTTCAAAATAGGTATACAACCGCCAGCTTTAAAAGATATGATCTGTTTGTGAGGTGTACACAATCATCATATTTAAAAGAGTGGCCTGTTTGTATGCTTATGCATGACCGTGCGGAATGCCCGTATGCGGGGGATATTTTATATGCATTTTGTTAAGCTCGATTACCAGGTGTTTATAGTTCGTATGAATGACTTTTATCTCTATGCCGTGAGAAATGCCTGACATGAGATTATGTTTATGAAAGATATTAAAAATTGCGAGGTAACCTATGGGGAGAAAAGGATACGAACCTACTCTGCTAAGCATTATGAAATATGGTTTTGTACACGAGATAGGTGTACTGTATTTAAATCTTGTGGTCTATTAAAATGATAAATTTTATTGCTTACGATAAACCTATGAACTCACCAACCTTTTGGTTGACACTTTATAGCATGTTTATTCTCAGGTTTGAAAGAAATCTTCCGCTGTGCATTAGCTCATTTTAAGGATATTAATTGGAGTCATTCATGGCATATTTCGAAAGACTTTGCATTCGAGTCGTTGAGTTCATCAAGATTATTATTAAGTCAATTATAGTTTGATGTATTATGAAATGGTATGCATACTGTCAACTTTCGATGTAAAGAAAGTTTGTCTTTTAAAAACAAATGCAATGTTTGTAAAATATATCATATAGAGGTCAAATACCTCGCGATGAAATCAACTATTGTGAATCATTTATATTGTATATGAACGTGTCCTTTCATTTTACCCCATGTTTTCACGAACTGGTATTTCGTACTCTGTTGCTAATAATTGACGGGTAAAAGTATGAGTAAAAATTCCACTTTTTATATTTGAATATATATATATATATATGTATGTGTGTGTGTATGTATGTGTGTGTGTGTGTATGTGTGTGTGTGTGTGTGTTTTGGTCTTATGCTTTATAAAACTAGTTGTAAAAAGGTTCGTAATATAGAGTTTGTACGCGTAATATGTGTTTTCCTAGTTTTTGACTGGACAACAAAATATATAATATAATAATATAAATATAATAGGATAATTATAATAAAATAATATAATTCGTAAATCGAATATTAAAATTTTAAAAAGTCATATTTATTAAATACTTCAGGGGTATTCTATGTAACTTATAATTAATAATTTCTATCATGTCGCTTTCATGTGAATAGTAAATTCATTAATTTCGTTTCATTTACTATTCACATGAATAGTAAATAAATTAATTTCAATTCAAATATTTAAGTTACGTTGTTGTACGTTGTGCTTTACAACTTGTACATCTTTCATTTAACTGCGTTTCTTTTTATAATTTAAAAAAATTACATCATAAAAATTAAACGATTATATACGTAAAATTTTTAATTTAAAATTGCATCATTCAATAGTAAATCTTTATCATATCGTATATAAATATTATTCGCATGTTTCCGTATATGTATATATATATATATATATATATATATATATATATATACACCCAATTATATAATTATCACAAGTTATGACGTTCGTGAATCGTCGGACAAACAGGGTGGTCAACCGTTATATTAAAACTCATTTTCAAAAGTTTTAAAACTTGTCAAAATTCATTGCTTATCATGATGAAAATATTAGATCATATAGAGAATTGGTTTAAATAAGTTGAAATTTTCCGAGTCATCAAAGTACCTACCCGTTTAAGAAATTTCGTCCCGAAATTTGATTGAGATCGTCATGGCTGACAATAAGTATGTTTTCATGACGAATACGAGTTGAAGATTTGAGTTTTATCATCAGTGAGTAGTATGGATAAAACAATTCGTTTATGTGAAGAGTACGAGTGACGCTATTATAAAAGAGTGAAATGAGTAAATGCAGATTCGTCTTAACCGGTGACGTAATCACGTTTGATTTCCGAAATTCAAGGAAATTAAAGAAAATCTTCGAAATATAAATAAGATTTGATTCTTCGGTGATTAAGGAAATTATGATTTTCTTTGATTAATTGTGTAATCTGCCTCGATTGCTATGTCCGTTATTTCGCTATAAATCGACCTCTTCCGTTCCATTATTTTCATCACTCCAACATCTTCTTCCTCATTTCATATTTTCAAAAGATTGTGAAAATGCTTCATCCAGTTCTGATCCTTGATCTCATTCTGACTATCACCACAATCATCCTTCTATTTCAACTTCTACCGGAGGAATCTGTTTACTTCTACTTCGCTCTTGGGGTAGTGGTTTTCATAATCCTTCCTTGCATTTGTCTTTCCATAATTATTGACATCTACGGTTAATGATTGTAGTGACCCGAACTTTTCCATGTTTATATATATTAATTGAGATTGATATTTACATGATTAAATATTTCCAACATGTTAAGCAATCAAACTTGTTAAGACTTGATTAATTGAAATATGTTTCATATAGACAATTGACCACCCAAGTTGACCGGTGATTCACGAACGTTAAAACTTGTAAAAACTATATGATGACATATATATGGATATATATATAGTTAACATGATACTATGATAAGTAAACATATCATTAAATATATTAACAATGAACTACATATGTAAAAACAAGACTACTAACTTAATGATTTTTAAACGAGACATATATGTAACGATTATCGTTGTAAAGACATTTAATGTATATATATCATATTAAGAGATATTCATACATGATAATATCATGATAATATAATAATTTAAAATCTCATTTGATATTATAAACATTGGGTTAACAACATTTAACAAGATCGTTAACCTAAAGGTTTCAAAATAACACTTACATGTAACGACTAACGATGACTTAACGACTCAGTTAAAATGTATATACATGTAGTGTTTTAATATGTATTTATACACTTTTGAAAGACTTCAATACACTTATCAAAATACTTCTACTTAACAAAAATGCTTACAATTACATCCTCGTTCAGTTTCATCAACAATTCTACTCGTATGCACCCGTATTCGTACTCGTACAATACACAGCTTTTAGATGTATGTACTATTGGTATATACACTCCAATGATCAGCTCTTAGCAGCCCATGTGAGTCACCTAACACATGTGGGAACCATCATTTGGCAACTAGCATGAAATATCTCATAAAATTACAAAAATATGAGTAATCATTCATGACTTATTTACATGAAAACAAAATTACATATCCTTTATATCTAATCCATATACCAACGACTAAAAACACCTACAAACACTTTCATTCTTCAGTTTTCTTCATCTAATTGATCTCTCTCAAGTTCTATCTTCAAGTTCTAAGTGTTCTTCATAAATTCTACAAGTTCTAGTTACATAAAATCAAGAATACTTTCAAGTTTGCTAGCTCACTTCCAATCTTGTAAGGTGATCATCCAACCTCAAGAAATATTTGTTTCTTACAGTAGGTTATCATTCTAATACAAGGTAATAATCATATTCAAACTTTGGTTCAATTTCTATAACTATAACATTCTTATTTCAAGTGATGATCTTACTTGAACTTGTTTTCGTGTCATGATTCTGCTTCAAGAACTTCGAGCCATCCAAGGATCCGTTGAAGCTAGATCCATTTTTCCCTTTTCCAGTAGGTTTATCCAAGGAACTTAAGGTAGTAATTATGTTCATAACATCATTCGATTCATACATATAAAGCTATCTTATTCGAAGGTTTAAACTTGTAATCACTAGAACATAGTTTAGTTAATTCTAAACTTGTTCGCAAATAAAAGTTAATCCTTCTAACTTGACTTTTAAAATCAACTAAACACATTTTCTATATCTATATGATATGCTAACTTAATGATTTAAAACCTGGAAACACGAAAAACACCGTAAAACCGGATTTACGCCGTCGTAGTAACACCGCGGGCTGTTTTGGGTTAGTTAATTAAAAACTATGATAAACTTTGATTTAAAAGTTGTTATTCTGAGAAAATGATTTTTATTATGAACATGAAACTATATCCAAAAATTATGGTTAAACTCAAAGTGGAAGTATGTTTTCTAAAATGGTCATCTAGACGTTGTTCTTTCGACTGAAATGACTACCTTTAAGAAAATGACTTGTAACTTATTTTTCTGACTATAAACCTATACTTTTTCTTTTTAGATTCATAAAATAGAGTTCAATATGAAACCATAGCAATTTAATTCACTCAAAACGGATTTAAAATGAAGAAGTTATGAGTAAAACAAGATTGGATAATTTTTCTCATTTTAGTTACGTGAAAATTGGTAACAAATCTATTCCAACCATAACTTAATCAACTTGTATTGTATATTATGTAATCTTGAGATACCATAGACACGTATACAATGTTTTGACCTATCATGTCGACACATCTATATATATTTCGGAACAACCATAGACACTCTATATGTGAATGTTGGAGTTAGCTATACAGGGTTGAGGTTGATTCCAAAATATATATAGTTTGAGTTGTGATCAATACTGAGATACGTATACACTGGGTCGTGGATTGATTCAAGATAATATTTATCGATTTATTTCTGTACATCTAACTGTGGACAACTAGTTGTAGGTTACTAACGAGGACAGCTGACTTAAAAAAACTTAAAACATCAAAATATATTAAAAGTGTTGTAAATATATTTTGAACATACTTTGATATATATGTATATATTATTATAGGTTCGTGAATCAACCAGTGGCCAAGTCTTACTTCCCGACGAAGTAAAAATCTGTGAAAGTGAGTTATAGTCCCACTTTTAAAATCTAATATTTTTGGGATGATAATACATGCAGGTTTTATAAATGATTTACAAAATAGACACAAGTACGTGAAACTACATTCTATGGTTGAATTATCGAAATCGAATATGCCCCTTTTTTATTAAGTCTGGTAATCTAAGAATTAGGGAACAGACACCCTAATTGACGCGAATCCTAAAGATAGATCTATTGGGCCTAACAAACCCCATCCAAAGTACCGGATGCTTTAGTACTTCAAAATTTATATCATATCCGAAGGGTGTCCCGGAATGATGGGGATATTCTTATATATGCATCTTGTTAATGTCGGTTACCAGGTGTTCACCATATGAATGATTTTTATCTCTATGTATGGGATGTGTATTGAAATATGAAATCTTGTGGTCTATTGTTACGATTTGATATATATAGGTTAAACATATAACTCACCAACATTTATGTTGACGTTTAAAGCATGTTTATTCTCAGGTGAATACTAAGAGCTTCCACTGTCGCATACTTAAATAAGGACGAGATTTGGAGTCCATGCTTGTATGATATTGTGTAAAAATTGCATTCAAGAAACTTATTTTGTTGTAACATATTTGTATTGTAAACCATTATGTAATGGTCGTGTGTAAACAGGATATTTTAGATTATCATTATTTGATAATCTACGTAAAGCTTTTTAAACCTTTATTGATGAAATAAAGGTTATGGTTTGTTTTAAAATGAATGCAGTCTTTGAAAAACGTCTCATATAGAGGTCAAAACCTCGCAACAAAATCAATTAATATGGAACGTTTTTAATCAATAAGAACGGGACATTTCAGTTGGTATCCGAGCGTTGGTCTTAGAGAACCAGAAAATTTGCATTAGTGTGTCTTATCGAGTTTGTTAGGATGCATTAGTGAGTCTGGACTTCGACCGTGTTTTCTTTAAAAATGATTGCTTAACATTTTTGTTGGAAACTATATATTATTAACATGTATATATTATGTGATATATTAATCTCTTAACATGTTTGATATTGTGTGATAGATGTCTACCTCTAGAACAAGTCCCATTGACTCACCTAATAATAATGAAGAGTCAAATGTAAATTGGAATGATTCGTGGTCTGATTCACAAGTTCCCGAAGAGGAACCGGAAGAAGAGTCGGAACCGGAAGAAGAATCGGAATCGGAAGAAGAATCGGAACCGGATGAAGAAATAGAACCGGTGGGGGAAATAATAAAGCGGATAAGTAAAAGAAAATCCTCAACCAACCGACCAAGGTTAATTATGGTCAATGGTGTTTCCGCCAAGGAAGCAAAATATTGGGAGGATTACCAATTCTCCGATGAATCGGATTCCGACGAGAATTCTGATGATGTTATAGAAATTACCCCAACTGAATTTAAAAAGGCAAAAGAAAATAATAAGGGAAAGGGCATAAAAATAGAGAAATCTAATTCCAACCCCGATGAACTTTATATGTATCGTCAACCCCCGAAGTCCTTAAGTTGTAACAATGACCCGGGAACCTCTAAACCACCAGGTTTTTCTAAACCAATGTGGAAAAAGACGGCTTGTATTAGGGGAACATCATATATCCCTAGAAACTTGGCAAAACGAACCAAAACCGAAGAAGAATAAGAAACAAGCGAGTCGGAATAAGATAGTTGTATTCGTGTGGTGTAATATATGTAATATAGTGTGCTTATGCTTTATGATATATGTAAAAATTGCTTGTATTAATAAGTATTTTTTTTATGAATCTAACTCTTGTCTATTTTACAGTATAAAAACACAAAATGGATAGACAACCCAATATTTTAAGAGACCTACCCGGAGACATGATTGATGAAATCTTGTCTAGAGTCGGTCAGAATTCTTCGGCACAACTATTTAAGGCGAGATCAGTTTGTAAGACATTCGAAGAACGTTCCAAGAATGCCTTGGTTTATAAAAGGCTTTCGTTCGAAAGATGGGGGATATCACATTGGGAAATCCATAAGTTACGATGTGTTTACTTTGACGCATATATTGCGGGGAACCCAAATGCTATTTTACGCAATGGGTTAAGAAATTATTTTGACTCAATATATTCGAATATTGGACTTCGTGATTTAGAAAAAGCGGCTAACATGCAACATAAAGAAGCATGTTATGCTTATAGATTAGTAATGTTCGCTTCTCACCAAAGTGAGAACAAGAACATCGGGCTACAACTATTAAACAAAACGTTCCCACAAGTGACGGAGTCAGTAATTGGGGTAAGAAATGAGGTTTTTAGATTGTTACGGGACTGTTGGACATTACGTAACCCTCGTCCCTTTGACGACGTTACAACACGCTGTCTTATCAACGGCCATAACGGTTATGTTCCACAAGACCAAGGATGGGAAGTAATCCTAGTAAAACCAGAATGCATGACTTGTTTCTGGACGTATGAATTACGTGTCTTTATTGCCTTTGCTGAACGACTTGTGTACTAGCTAGAATTATCTTCACAACCATCTTGTATCAAATTTATTGTGTCCTATATTTCATGCTATATGTAAAATAAGCGGTATTGTAAGTTTGTAAAATATTGTATAAAAGTTTGAACGCGAAATATTATTATAATCAGTTTTTCATATAGAATTGTAGTAGTTGAATTGTATATTAGCTACTAAGTATGAACTTAACGGGTAGGTACTACCCGAATTTAAACTTATAAAACGCTAATAGGAAGAAAAAGCTTTTATAAATGAGTTCATATTATGCTACGAAATACTATTAACTACTCTTAATATTCTGTATGATTAACTTGTTCCATTTGACTATTTTGAAGGAAATGGCACCGACTACTCGACACACCGTGAATATGAATGAAGAGGAATTCCGTACTTTTCTAGCTTCAAACATAGCCGCAGTACAGGCTGCGCTACATACCAACAATAACCTTGGATCTAGCAGTACAGGAAATCGTGTAGGATGCACCTACAAAGAAATCACTGCCTGTAAACCTTTGGAATTTGATGGAACTGAAGGACCGATCGGATTGAAACGGTGGACCGAGAAGGTCGAATCGGTGTTTGCCATAAGTAAGTGTACTGAAGAGGACAAAGTGAAGTACGCTACGCATACCTTCACAGGTTCTGCGTTAACATGGTAGAATACCTATCTAGAGCAAGTGGGACAAGACGATGCGTATGCACTACCGTGGTCAGCATTCAAGCACTTGATGAACGAGAAGTACCGTCCCAGAACCGAGGTCAATAAGCTCAAGACAGAACTTAGAGGGTTACGAACCCAAGGATTTGATATTACCACGTACGAAAGACGATTCACAGAATTGTCCCTATTATGTCCGGGAGCATTCGAAGATGAGGAAGAGAAGATCGACGCGTTTGTGAAAGGATTATCGGAAAGAATCCAAGAAGATATAAGTTCACACGAGCCCGCCTCCATACAACAGGCATGTAGAATGGCTCATAAACTAGTAAACCAGATTGAAGAAAGAATTAAAGAACAGACTGCTGAAGAGGCCAATGTGAAGCAAGTCAAAAGAAAGTGGGAGGAAAACGGTGATAAGAATCACCAATACAACAACAACAACAATTACAACAATAATCGCAACAATTATCCCAACAATCGCAACATCAATCGCAACTACAACAAACGGCCCAACAACAACAACAACAATAACAGAAACTACAACAATCATTCCAACAACAATAATAATCGCAACAACAACAACAACAATCAGAAGCAGCTATGCCAAAGGTGTGAAAAGTATCACTCGGGGTTCTGCACCAAATTTTGCAACAAGTGTAAAAGAAATGGTCATAGCGCGGCGAAGTGTGAGGTCTACGGACCAGGGGTTAATAGAACGAAAGGAACAAATGGTGTCAGAACGAGTAATGGCGGAGCAAGTAGTGTTGGAGCAAGTTATGCCAATGTAGTTTGTTATAAATGTGGAAAACCATGCCACATTATTAAAAATTGCCCGAACCAGGAGAACACGAATGGACAAGGCCGCAGAAGAGTTTTTAATATTAATGCGGCAGAGGCACAGGAAGACCCGGAGCTTGTTACGGGTACATTTCTTATTGACAATAAATCTGCTTACGTTTTATTTGATTCGGGTGCGGATAGAAGCTATATGAGTAGAGATTTTTGTGCTAAATTAAGTTGTCCATTGACGCCTTTGGATAGTAAATTTTTACTCGAATTAGCAAATGGTAAATTAATTTCAGCAGATAATATATGTCGGAATCGAGAAATTAAACTGGTTAGCGAAACATTTAAGATTGATTTGATACCAGTAGAGTTAGGGAGTTTTGATGTGATAATCGGTATGGACTGGTTGAAAGAAGTGAAAGCAGAGATCGTTTGTTACAAAAATGCAATTCGCATTATACGAGAAAAAGGAAAACCCTTAATGGTGTACGGAGAAAAGGGCAACACGAAGCTACATCTTATTAGTAATTTGAAGGCACAAAAACTAATAAGAAAAGGTTGCTATGCTGTTCTAGCACACGTCGAGAAAGTACAAACTGAAGAAAAGAGCATCAATGATGTTCCCATTGTAAAAGAATTTCCCGATGTATTTCTGAAAGAATTACCGGGATTACCCCACATCGATCCGTTGAATTTCAAATAGATCTTGTACCAGGAGCTGCACCAATAGCTCGTGCTCCTTACAGACTCGCACCCAGCGAGATGAAAGAACTGCAAAGCCAATTACAAGAACTTTTAGAGCGTGGTTTCATTCGACCAAGCACATCACCGTGGGGAGCTCCTGTTTTGTTTGTTAAGAAGAAAGATGGTACATTGAAGTTGTGTATCGACTACCGAGAGTTGAACAAACTTACCATCAAGAACCGCTACCCACTACCGAGAATCGATGACTTATTTGATCAACTACAAGGCTCATCTGTTTATTCAAAGATTAACTTACGTTCCGGGTATCATCAAATGCGGGTGAAAGAAGATGATATTCCAAAGACTGCTTTCAGAATACGTTACGGTCATTACGAGTTTATGGTCATGCCGTTTGGTTTAACTAATGCACCAGCTGTGTTCATGGACCTTATGAACCGAGTGTGTGGACCATACCTTGACAAGTTTGTCATTGTTTTCATTGATGACATACTTATTTACTCAAAGAATGACCAAGAACACGGTGAACATTTGAGAAAGGTGTTAGAAGTATTGAGGAAGGAAGAATTGTACGATAAGTTTTCAAAGTGTGCATTTTGGTTGGAAGAAGTTCAATTCCTCGGTCACATAGTGAACAAATAAGGTATTAAGGTGGATCCGGCAAAGATAGAAACTGTTGAAAAGTGGGAAACCCCGAAAACTCCGAAACACATACGCCAGTTTTTAGGACTAGCTGGTTACTACAGAAGGTTCATCCAAGACTTTTCCAGAATAGCAAAACCCTTGACTGCATTAACGCATAAAGGGAAGAAATTTGAATGGAATGATGAACAAGAGAAAGCGTTTCAGTTATTGAAGAAAAAGCTAACTACGGCACCTATATTGTCATTGCCTGAAGGGAATGATGATTTTGTGATTTATTGTGACGTATCAAAGCAAGGTCTCGGTTGTGTATTAATGCAACGAACGAAGGTGATTGCTTATGCGTCTAGACAATTGAAGATTCACGAACAAATTATACGACGCATGATTTGGAATTAGGCGCGGTTGTTTTTGCATTATAGACTTGGAGGCACTACTTATATGGGGTCAAAAGTATTATATATACCGACCACAAAAGTCTTCAACACATATTTAATCAGAAACAACTGAATATGAGGCAGCGTAGGTGGATTGAATTATTGAATGATTACGACTTTGAGATTCGTTACCTCCCGGGGAAGGCAAATGTGGTAGCCGATGCCTTGAGCAGGAAGGACAGAGAACCCATTCGAGTAAAATCTATGAATATAATGATTCATAATAACCTTACTACTCAAATAAAGGAGGCGCAACAAGGAGTTTTAAAAGAGGGAAATTTAAAGGATGAAATACCCAAAGGATCGGAGAAGCATCTTAATATTTGGGAAGACGGAACCCGGTATAGGGCTGAAAGGATTTGGGTACCAAAATTTGGAGATATGAGAGAAATGGTACTTAGAGAAGCTCATAAAACCAGATACTCAATACATCCTGGAACGGGGAAGATGTACAAGGATCTCAAGAAATATTTTTGGTGGCTGGGTATGAAAGCCGATGTTGCTAAATACATAGGAGAATGTTTGACGTGTTTTAAGGTCAAAGCTGAGCATCAGAAACCATCAGGTCTACTTCAACAACCCGAAATCCTGGAATGGAAATGGGAAAACATTACCATGGATTTCATCACTAAATTGCCAAGGACTGCAAGTGGTTTTGATACTATTTGGGTAATAGTTGATCGTCTCACCAAATCAGCACACTTCCTGCCAATAAGAGAAGATGACAAGATGGAGAAGTTAGCACGACTGTATTTGAAGGAAGTCGTCTCCAGACATGGAATACCAATCTCTATTATCTCTGATAGGGATGGCAGATTTATTTCAAGATTCTGGCAGACATTACAGCAAGCATTAGGAACTCGTCTAGACATGAGTACTGCCTATCATCCACAAACTGATGGGCAGAGCGAAAGTACAATACAAACGCTTGAAGACATGCTACGAGCATGTGTTATTGATTTCGGAAACAGTTGGGATCGACATCTACCGTTAGCAGAATTTTCCTACAACAACAGCTACCATTCAAGCATTGAGATGGCGCTGTTTGAAGCACTTTATGGTAGAAAGTGCAGGTCTCCGATTTGTTGGAGTGAAGTGGGGGATAGACAGATTACGGGTCCGGAGATTATACAAGAAACTACCGAGAAAATCATCCAAATTCAACAAAGATTGAAAACCGTCCAGAGTCGACAAAAGAGCTACGCGGATAGTAAAAGAAAAGATATAGAGTTTGAAATTAGAGAAATGGTCATTCTTAAGGTTTCACCTTGGAAAGGCGTTGTTCGATTTGGTAAACGGGGAAAACTAAATCCAAGGTACATTGGACCATTCAAGATTATAGATCGTGTCGGACCAGTAGCTTACCAACTAGAGCTACCTCAACAACTCGCGGCTGTACATAACACTTTTCACGTCTCAAATTTGAAGAAATGTTTTGCTAAAGAAGATCTCACTATTCCGTTGGACGAAATCCAAATCAATGAAAAACTTCAATTCATTGAAGAACCCGTCGAAATAATGGATCATGAGGTTAAGAGACTTAAACAAAACAAGATACCGATTGTTAAGGTTTGATGGAATGCTCGTAGAGGGCCCGAGTTCACCTGGGAGCGTGAAGATCAGATGAAGAAGAAATACCCGCATCTATTTCCAGAAGATTCGTCAACACCTTCAACAGCTTAAAATTTCGGGACGAAATTTATTTAACGGGTAGGTACTGTAGTGACCCGAACTTTTCCATGTTTATATATATTAATTGAGATTGATATTTACATGATTAAATGTTTCCAACATGTTAAGCAATCAAACTTGTTAAGACTTGATTAATTGAAATATGTTTCATATAGACAATTGACCACTCAAGTTGACCGGAGATTCACGAACGTTAAAACTTGTAAAAACTATATGATGACATATATATGGATATATATATATATAGTTAACATGATACTATGATAAGTAAACATATCATTAAGTATATTAACAATGAACTACATATGTAAAAACAAGACTACTAACTTAATGATTTTTAAACGAGACATATATGTAACGATTATCGTTGTAAAGACATTTAATGTATATATATCATATTAAGAGATATTCATACATGATAATATCATGATAATATAATAATTTAAAATCTCATTTGATATTATAAACATTGGGTTAACAACATTTAACAAGATCGTTAACCTAAAGGTTTCAAAACAACACTTACATGTAACGACTAACGATGACTTAACGACTCAGTTAAAATGTATATACATGTAGTGTTTTAATATGTATTTATACACTTTTGAAAGACTTCAATACACTTATCAAAATACTTCTACTTAACAAAAATGCTTACAATTACATCCTCGTTCAGTTTCATCAACAATTCTACTCGTATGCACCCGTATTCGTACTCGTACAATACACAGCTTTTAGATTTATGTACTATTGGTATATACACTCCAATGATCAACTCTTAGCAGCCCATGTCACCTAACACATGTGGGAACCATCATTTGACAACTAGCATGAAATATCTCATAAAATTACAAAAATATGAGTAATCATTCATGACTTATTTACATGAAAACAAAATTACATATCCTTTATATCTAATCCATACACCAACGACCAAAAACACCTACAAACACTTTCATTCTTCAATTTTCTTCATCTAATTGATCTCTCTCAAGTTCTATCTTCAAGTTCTAAGTGTTCTTCATAAATTCTACAAGTTCTAGTTACATAAAATCAAGAATACTTTCAAGTTTGCTAGCTCACTTCCAATCTTGTAAGGTGATCATCCAACCTCAAGAAATCTTTGTTTCTTACAGTAGGTTATCATTCTAATACAAGGTAATAATCATATTCAAACTTTAGTTCAATTTCTATAACTATAACAATCTTATTTCAAATGATGATCTTACTTGAACTTATTTTCGTGTCATGATTCTGCTTCAAGAACTTCGAGCCATCCAAGGATCCGTTGAAGCTAGATCCATTTTTTCCTTTTCCAGTAGGTTTATCCAAGGAACTTAAGGTAGTAATGATGTTCATAACATCATTCGATTCATACATATAAAGCTATCTTATTCGAAGGTTTAAACTTGTAATCACTAGAACATAGTTTAGTTAATTCTAAACTTGTTCGCAAACAAAAGTTAATCCTTCTAACTTGACTTTTAAAATCAACTAAACACATGTTCTATATCTATTTGATATGCTAACTTAATGATTTAAAACCTGGAAACACGAAAAACACCGTAAAACCGGATTTACGCCGTCGTAGTAACACCGCGGGCTGTTTTGGGTTAGTTAATTAAAAACTATGATAAACTTTGATTTAAAAGTTGTTATTCTGAGAAAATGATTTTTATTATGAACATGAAACTATATCCAAAAATTATGGTTAAACTCAAAGTGAAAGTATGTTTTCTAAAATGGTCATCTAGACGTCGTTCTTTCGACTGAAATGACTACCTTTACAAAAATAACTTGTAACTTATTTTTCTGACTATAAACCTATACTTTTTCTGTTTAGATTCATAAAATAGAGTTCAATATGAAACCATAGCAATTTTATTCACTCAAAACGGATTTAAAATGAAGAAGTTATGGGTAAAACAAGATTGGATAATTTTTCTCATTTTAGCTACGTGAAAATTGGTAACAAATCTATTCCAACCATAACTTAATCAACTTGTATTGTATATTATGTAATCTTGAGATACCATAGACATGTATACAATGTTTCGACCTATCATGTCGACACATCTATATATATTTCGGAACAACCATAGACACTCTATATGTGAATGTTGGAGTTAGCTATACAGGGTTGAGGTTGATTCCAAAATATATATAGTTTGAGTTGTGATCAATACTGAGATACGTATACACTGGGTCGTGGATTGATTCAAGATAATATTTATCGATTTATTTCTGTACATCTAACTGTGAACAACTAGTTGTAGGTTACTAACGAGGACAGCTGACTTAAAAAAACTTAAAACATCAAAATATATTAAAAGTGTTGTAAATATATTTTGAACATACTTTGATATATATGTATATATTGTTATAGGTTCGTGAATCAACCAGTGGCCAAGTCTTACTTCCCGACGAAGTAAAAATCTGTGAAAGTGAGTTATAGTCCCACTTTTAAAATCTAATATTTTTGGGATGATAATACATGCAGGTTTTATAAATGATTTACAAAATAGACACAAGTACGTGAAACTACATTCTATGGTTGAATTATCGAAATCGAATATGCCCCTTTTTTATTAAGTCTGGTAATCTAAGAATTAGGGAACAGACACCCTAATTGACGCGAATCCTAAAGATAGATCTATTGGGCCTAACAAACCCCATCCAAAGTACTGGATGCTTTAGTACTTCGAAATTTATATCATATCCGAAGGGTGTCCCGGAATGATGGGGATATTCTTATATATGCATCTTGTTAATGTCGGTTACCAGGTGTTCACCATATGAATGATTTTTATCTCTATGTATGGGATGTGTATTGAAATATGAAATCTTGTGGTCTATTGTTACGATTTGATATATATAGGTTAAACCTATAACTCACCAACATTTTTGTTGACGTTTAAAGCATGTTTATTCTCAGGTGAATACTAAGAGCTTCCGCTGTCGCATACTTAAATAAGGACGAGATTTAGAGTCCATGCTTGTATGATATTGTGTAAAAACTGCATTCAAGAAACTTATTTTGTTGTAACATATTTGTATTGTAAACCATTATTGAATGGTCGTGTGTAAACATGATATTTTAGATTATCATTATTTGATAATCTACGTAAAGCTTTTTAAACCTTTATTGATGAAATAAAGGTTATGGTTTGTTTTAAAATGAATGCAGTCTTTGAAAAACGTCTCATATAGAGGTCAAAACCTCGCAACGAAATCAATTAATATGGAACGTTTTTAATCAATAAGAACGGGACATTTCAATGATCCCTTCTGTTTGCTGTGATTTATACTCCTATATTTCGAAGCTTTGTGCTATTGTTTTCTTTTCTCAACTTTGTGTGAAGCAAGTAATGGTCCAGAATTCGTAAGTATGAAGTTTCGGATGAACATAACTAATCTTCTAAGAAAGAAATGGTAATAGCACGATCTGATTTGTTAAATTACCATAAAATCACGAAAAAGACCGAATCATCAAGAAAAATATTTTCTTGATATGTTTAGAGGTTAAATAGAATGAAAGAGTTATGTAACATGGTTCATGATTAGGGTGTGATCTGTGACTCATCACGTTCCATTAGAAATTCAGCATGACTTACTGTAATATAACCACGTTGGTCAGGCGTCATTATATTATACTAACTCATGCTTTAATTTCCATCACTTCTCCAGAAAACATTCATAATTTAAACTCGAATTTTACAGAATATAGAAACTAAAATAGTTTCTTTTGTGATGTAATACAGGTAGCACGAGGAGATAAGTGATTTCAGACAAGAATAATTATGAAGGTATCTTCAGAAATATTGAGGATATTTATACTTAAAGATACAATGATATCTTAGAATTTCTAAGATTGAAGGATAATGAAGAAGATTTGTCCGCAAAGGTTTAGAGTGAGGAGCAAGATATTTGCTAAAGATTTCAGCAGATACTGAATCATCTGGATTCTTTGAAGGCAGGTTTAGTATTTGTGATTTGTCCATAGCCTCCTTCATGGTTTGCTCAATCCGTTTTTCAGTACCAAATTTTCTCATTTTCTGAACTTTTTCAACACACTACTCTTTATCATCAAACTTTCGACTGTTAAGGTCATTTACAGTTTTTGCTGCTTCATTAGCTTTTTCAAAATTCCGAGAACTGATTCTTAAATTGAGGTGCTTTTCAGAAATTCACAATTGAAGTACGTAAGCCTAGGAGGTAGAAGTTATATGTATATATATATATAACTGTTGGCGTAGAAACATTGCGAAATTCGAGAATAATGATTGAAGCTTTTTGGTAAGCCAACTACCGTTACAAGATGCAGATGAGTACATGATAGGGTTTCAATGAATAATTATAGTGACTTTTCGGAGAGACTTAAGTCACAGATTAATGAAGTTGCTGGTACGTTTACTGTTAATGTGGTGGAATATAAAAGGTTTCCCGGTAATAAAAATGTATATATCAAGGTTATAATAAGGTTAATCTGAAAAGTTGAAGTTGACTGATTAGAAGTGTGGTAAAACTGGATACTTTGAAAAGGGATTGCAAGGTTATTTTAGGTAATAACAATGCTAAAGGATCTTGCACAGTTTTGAAGTCAAAGTATAGCTTTGAAAGATGTAGAGATCTAAGAATGATGTCACATGTTAAATCTTGACTTAGATTCTATTCTGTCAAAATCATAATATGTAATTGAATTTGTATAAAATAATTGTGTATCACTGTGAAGGTAGTGAGTATAGTTAATGATTTTTGAAACAAGATTGAAGAATGTACAGTGTAACATATTAATTGTGAACTTATATATTTTCCGGGTATTTCCTACCCGTTAAAAAAAAGTTCACAAATAATATTTTGCACAATGAATTTTCATTACAGTCTTTATGAAAATATATGTATGTATATTTTCTTCAGATGTAATACAGATTTAATGAGTTAATATAATATTAAGCTCATTTGATTTTCGGCTGGAACTAGAAAGGAATAATCTCTAAAACATTTAGAGATTACATAATCTTTGCGGATTATTTTACTTATGTAATCAATACTTCATTATTTATTCTTATTGATATTCCTCGGTGAAGGATGCTGATGCTCGTGGAATTCTTGTGAACTTCGCAAGGTACGAATGATGTTTTCTAGAAAGTTTCGAGTACATCGAAAATGAAAGTGTAAAATCAAACATGTAATTGAATAATACACTTGGTTTATTATGAAATGGAATTCATTGAGTTAAAACAGAGATTGTAGTTAACGATGGTTAAGTCGTTAACGAAGGATGTACATCATAGCACATTAGTAGTATGAATTAACCGAGTAGTATTTACCCCTTAAAATACTTAATAGCTTTAGTACGAAAAGATATATTATAGTTTCCAAATATATATATGTATATATATATATATAAATTCTTTGGACACGGAGTTAATACTTCATAACTCGTTATTTCAATATACCCATTGGTGATTGTGGTGTCAATATCGTCGGTGGTTATGGAGCTGGTGGAGCTTGTGGTGATACAGATGTTGCTGGTGTTGGTGATACTGATGGTGATGCTGGTGGTACTTCTGGTGGCGCTCGTATAACAAGTCTAACTTGTAAATCACGCACCATTCTTGTCAGGGTTTCCTCTATCATCTCTATCCATCTACTCATCTGATTTACGGTTAGAACTAGAATAAGTAATCTCTAAAACTTTTAGAAACTACATATTCTCTGCAGAATATTTCTTTAATGAAGTGATGAATCAATACTTTATCATTTGTTGTTGCTGGTACTCCTTGGTATTTAAGGTGCGTATGACGTTGATGCTCGTGAGACAGATTGTGATGTTGAGGCTTGCAATGCGGATGTTGTTGGTGGTGGTACTGGTGCTGTTGGTGTTGATGCTGGTGGTGCTTGTGATGCCTACAAGTTGCGCATCATACTCTCCGAAGCCACTACTAGAGCGCGAAGCTCGTTGACTTCTTCTATTACACCGGGATGATTGGCGGTTGGGACGAGCGGATGAATAAGATTTAAAATAGTAGATATTACGTAATCGTTGCTGGCTGTTCTGGAAATGAGTGTGTAAATGGTGTTTCGGACTGGTTCGCCGGCAAGTGCTTCAGGTTCTTCGCCAAGAGGGAAATTTGGTGGGTGGAAGGGATCACCTTCTTCTTCTCTCCAATGATTAAGTAGGCTACGAACCCATCCCCAATTAATCCAGAATAGATGATGGCTAATTGATTGATCCATTCCGGTTACACTGCTTTCGGAGCTCAGGTGGATATCCATATCGGAATAGCTGTCAGAATCTGAGGAACTCGAACTAGAAGCTGAATCCATCTTGTACAGAGCAGGGAAATGATTTTTGATATGAAGTAACTTATAGGACTTAGTTTGGTATTCCTCAATACATAACTTACATATGTATATATAATACCAAAATTCTATAGGTTACGGAGGAATTTACGGAAGATATCAGGCAAAGTTTACTGTAATAGACATGCTAAGATATGAATTTTATCTACACACTATCTATGCAATTAATGCAGTAAGACGTGTCTAGAATAAAATGATAAGCAGGTAATTTTTGACAAGAAATGATAAGCAAAAATCGGTAAAAACAGATACGGTCATAGTCCAGACTCACTAATGCATCCTAACAATTACCAGTTAAACACACTAATGCAAATTCTGGTTCCCTATGACCTCAAGCTCGGATACCAACTGTAATGACCCATCAAAATCGCTATTGACGCGGTACGTTATTCATTGATTTCAAAATGAGGTTTTGACCTCTATATGATACGTTTTATAAACATTGCATTCTTTTGAAAAGGCACACCATAAATGAATATATATAAATCCAAGGTTTTTGACATCTGATAATTTCTACGTATAGACAATCACCACAAATAATAGTTTACAATATTACATCCGTTGACAATGCAGTTAAAATAAGATACTTGGTGATGATTTTGTGAATGCAAAGTTTTCTCAAATAAAGCATGTATGACTCCATGCACATAGCTTGTATAACGTATAAGCAAATAGCAGAAGACTTCTAGAGACCTGAGAATAAACATGCTTTAAAGTGTCAACACAAAGGTTGGTGAGTTCATAGTTTTAATGTTGCGCATAATCTGTATATAAAGGTGGATCACAAGATTTCAGTTGTTTCATCCAGAAACGTTTATCAAAATATTCTACAAGATTGAGCACCCTGGTAACTAAACTTAACGTATTTATAATAAGTACCCCTGTTTTAACATACATGCAACCAACATGTACAATACACACAAACCAGCGTGTACTAAACTCAAATAGCATACGTCCGCTTTATAGTTCAGGCTAGGGTCTCTATACCTAGAATAGACGGGGATGTCAAACCCTATGGATCCATATACAACTATTCACGCCCACCAGTTCTTATAACTGGAAGTTACTAGTTACCAAAGCTAAGGAATTTTCGGTTCAAACTCAGTGTAGAATTTATTATGTACTTGTATCCATTGCGTTTAAAATAAAGTGCATGTATTCTCAGTACAAAAATATAGATTGCAAAAGCAAATAAAAAGGGACCTATAAACACACTGTTCAATATTGAGGTTCAATATTGTAGGTAAATTGCGTAGACGTAATGCTAGTAGACGACGGTACGGTTGGCCTTGGATTCACGAACAATACCCAATATTTTCTTAGCTATAATCCGTTTGAAAATCCGTTTTGAAATTCACCCGAGCATAACCCCGTCGTAGTATTTTATGTATAATACTAATAATAATTGATAATATTAAAACTAATAATGATAATAAGAGTAATAATAACTACGGATTATATATATATATATATATATATATATATATATATATATATATATATATATATACAGATAAGTTGTGTGTGTTGTGTTTTTAATATTCTGCAAACCCAAGTTCCTACGTTCATATATATATATATATATATATATATAATATAATATAATAATAATAATAATAAAAATGTGTAAATTAAAAATAATAAAAAAAAATGCCACATCCATCATCAATTTGGATGTTTCTTGTGTCGACATCATTTTTAATTAATTTTTACCCCGTGTTTTCAAGAACTGGTATTTCGTACTCTGTTGCTAATAATTGACGGGTAAAAGTATGAGTAAAAATTCCACTTTTATATTTGAATATATATATATATATATATATATATATATATATATATATATATATATATGTTTTGGTCTTAAGCTTTATAAAACTAGTTGTAAAAAAGGTTCGTAATATAGAGTTTGTACGCGTAATATGTGTTTTCTTAGTTTTTAACTGGATAAAAAAATATATAATATAATAATTATAATAAAATAATATAATTCGTAAATTGAATATTAAAATTTTAAAAAGTCATATTTATTAAATACTTCAGGAGTATTCTATGTAACTTATAATTAATAATTTCTATCATGTCGTTTTCATGTGAATAGTAAATTAATTAATTTCGTTTATTTACTATTCACATGAATAGTAAATGAATTAATTTCAATTCAACTATTTAAGTTACGTTATTGTACGTTGTGCTTTACAACTTGTACATCTTTGATTTAACTGCGTTTCTTTTTATAATTTAAAAAAATTACATCATAAAAATTAAACGATTATATACGTAAAATTTTTAATTTGAAATTGTATCATTCAATAGTAAATCTTTGTCATATCGTATATAAATATTATTCGCATGTTTCCATATATATATATATATATATATATATATATATATATATATATATATATCACAAGTTATGACGTTCGTGAATCGTCGGACAAACAGGGTGGTCAACCGTTATATAAAAACTCATTTTTAAAAGTTTTAAAACTTGTCAAAATTCATTGCTTATCATGACGAAAATATTAAATCATATAGAGAATTGGTTTAAATAAGTCAAAATTTTCCGGGTCATCACATGAGCCCACGAGTCTCTCGAAACTTTGATACGCTTCTTCTTCTTCAAATTCGGTACCGTTATTGGTCACTCCTCAAAATTTCGGGACGAAATTTTCTTTAACATGTGGGTAATGTAACGACCCGACTTTTTCGACTTATATTTTTGTGCTCTATACTTTCACGAAACTGCGTATTTGTGCGTACTGAGCTAGTTTATGCTCTGGGATCTTTATTCATGATTAATTACTTTCGTTAATGTCTTAAAACATGCTATTAAGTGTTTAATCACTTAACTTGATCCCCGAATGCTTTTATGACCGTTAGTGTCACTTGTCGTTTTGAACGAGCTACGTACTTGGTACACGTTTAACTTTTGTCATAATTGGAATATTACGACTACGTAACACTAATTGTTATTTCCTAATAACAATTACTTGGGTTTTTGGTTGCTTAATTACGCTTAGTAATTTACTTATGCTCACTAGTTAGTCTTGTTGGACTTTCTACCTTGTTAGACTTTAGCCCACCCTACTCTAGCTAATGGACCATTTAATTAGCCCAATTTTAAATGGATTATGACCCATTAAGATGTAGGACAAAAACCCATTTATAAGAGCCAACATACTAGCATTCTTGTTAACCATTATCACAAATTTTGCATGTGATCCTAACAATAAGCACCACCTTTAGACCACCACTAACCAAAAAGCAAAAAGGTATCCCCCTTGTCCCCCCCATACAACCTACGACCACCACTATAAATACCAAGCTTATTCACCCATTTCACACTTGATCTCATTCACATTTTACACACACTTACTCTCTAATTTTTCTCTCTAGTCTTTCTTACTCTAAAAATTGTAAGTTTTAAATTTTCTTCTTCTTCTTCTTCTCTAAATCACGACATCATCATCATCTTTATAAGATCAAGCTTGTTAGCTTTTTGATCTTGTTATATCTTGTAGATTCAAACTTTGATTTGAATCCTTCAAGAACATTAAAGATTCAAGCTTTCTAGCTTTGAATCTTCATTACTTTGATGGATCTAAGCTTTATAGCTTAGGATCACTTTATTTTTGTTAAAAGATCAAAACTTGTGTTTATGATCTTCATGAAACTTGAAGATCTAGCTTCATGCTTTAAGGATCTTCAAGAACATTCAAGATTCAAGCTTTCTAGCTTTAAATCTTCATTAGTTTTGTTGGATCTAAGTTTTCTAACTTATGATCTCTTTTGTTTTGTTGAAAGATCAAAACTTGTGTTTATGGCCTTTTGCTTTCAAGATCTTCAAGAACATAAAAGATTCAAGCTTTTTAGCTTTGAAATCTCATAACTTTTGTTAAAAGGATCCAAGCTCTCTAGCTTAGGGTTCCATTACTTTGTTTGATCAAATTTATGTTCTTACTTGTTTGATTGAATGACAGTTTGTAGCTTTAGTTGTAGATAGAACTTGTATTTGTGCTAAGACTAAGAACATGATGTAACCTTGGTTCATCATCCTTCTAAAACTCTTAAGTGAGTTGTATTCTTGCTTAGTCTTGACATTGTGTGTTGATGGTTGAAACTTGGTCAAAGTGATGCTAAAACATCAAAGAGTTGTACACTTGAAGCTTACACGCATCAAGGATGAGAACCGTGATGAGCATCAAGCACCAAGAAACCCACCGGAGCACTTGTTTACTGTTTTTCGGGGTCTGATCAAACATCTGGGACTTCTGGAAAATTAATTTTCAGATAGTTCGTTTCGAGTAGATGACTTTTCGTTTAGGACTCGCCTAAATCTGATATACGGTTTAGGATTTATAGCCTTCCGAAAATCACTACGTCTTTGTAACGATGTGCTAAAAATTCTGACCTACTCGCGCTTGAACCATCGCCACGGTCAAGCGACATCGATTTAAGATCTGAGCCCCTTGATCTTCTTGATTTTTTGAGTGGACGAGACAAAACATCATCACCGAATAGAGCCTCATTTGGTTTTCTTTTGATTATTTCATTTTATTCATGGTTCAAGTCAAACACATCAGGTACTCGATCATCACCGCCGTTTTTGGCTTCAATCACAGGTTCACATCGGGCGTTTCGCCTACCAACAACCCGATCGATACTTTATCATCACCACTGTTTATACTAGTCCTTCGTTTTCATATTAATAGTGTTAATAAAATACACAGTCTAAGAAATCTCGTTATTATAGTGTACTTTTTCTTTACTTCACAGTTTTACCCCTTACTTATTGTCTTATACTTCGTATGCAAAAGTTAACTGCATAAATGAACTTTACCTTATTATTATTATTATTATTATTATTATTATTATTATTATTATTACTATTATTATTATTATTATCTATTATGGAAGTGAACTAATAATTTGGGACATCTTAAAATAAAATACTCCGTAGTAGGATAGCAATATGGGATGAAGAGAGTATTATATTATTAATGTACATCTTTGATGTCGTTTTGAGGTTGTCATGCCGTTTGCTACTGTTTAACAGCATGAGATAAATCGTCATTTGATCTTTTTTATTAGAAAACATGCCATTTTCTTTAGTCTCCTTTTTTTTAAACCTTTTTATATTTTTCTCGTTTTTTAAAAATGAAATTCGTTTCACCTTTGTTTATAAAGTAAGGTAGAGTATATATGTATTTTTTTTCATACAATAAAATGTCTA
Source organism: Rutidosis leptorrhynchoides (assembly GCF_046630445.1). Taxonomy (NCBI): domain Eukaryota; kingdom Viridiplantae; phylum Streptophyta; class Magnoliopsida; order Asterales; family Asteraceae; genus Rutidosis; species Rutidosis leptorrhynchoides. The sequence goes on along the minus strand of NC_092334.1, from coordinate 95,000,972 downwards.
TATCAGTCGGCGATGTACGGATTCTATATATAAAAGTATAGAACAAAATCATTTTTCGCAACAATACGCTGACCATTTCTTTGCTCGTTAACTATCGATAAGCGCATACAAACTTAATTATCGTCTGGATAGATGGAATTACAATAAACGGAGGCAAAAGGAAAGGGTTTTTCTGTTGAGTTTAATTTACTTGGAGAGTCCAAGTATTTCTTACTTATATATGTATTTAAATTTACCGGATTATCTCGCAATCATTTTTTATTATTTTTTGACCACTCATGACGTGTTACCATTGAGATTTAAACTTTTAGAATGATTTCAAGATGTCAACTAATATGTCATGATAGAGATTTTATTAGTTGTATCATATGCATATGTATACTGTATCATTTATCTAGCCCATTAGTTATATACTTTGTATTGGTCCCATTTAAATGATACAGTATACATATGCATATGATACAACTAATAGATTTTTGAACAGATGTAGAAATATATGATCTGTTCTTTCAAGAAACTTTAACATATATAAAGTAATATTGTCTATAGTATTAGTAGCATTTTACTACTATACTCTCAAAACTATATTAAGGACAGACTGAAATAAATTGCGCAACTAGACTTTACTAGCTCCGCCGGTGATATTCATATGACTCTCTTCGCCCCTTTGTAATTAAACTGTATAATATTGCAAAAGTTTCGTCAACCAATATCGTTGTGAATTGTCAACAAAATTTATATAAATGAATATATAATTAATCAATATATCAATCAATGTTGTATATAATATAATAAAAAGAGTTAAATTGACACTATTTTTTTTAATTAATCTGAGTATCCAATTTTTTTAAACTAACTAATTAATGACGATTACGCACTTGCAAGCAGCTTGGAGTTATTGGAGGTGAAGTCACAATATGAAGCAAAGGTGGCGACTGTCATTATTGTATGAAGCCAACTAGTCCACAAGGACCACAAGTCCACAACTATCAATATCATAATTGTTGCCCGATTTATTTATTACAGTATTAGTTAGGAAGGAATGTGATTAGTAGTTTAGTACCGTATATAGCACGGAGTAACAATAACTCAATAAGGACACGTCAATTGGGTTACTAGAAAAATTCTAAGTTTCTAATATTATTCTGTAAAATCAAACTAGATCAAATAATTATATACACTTATCTGGTGCAACTAAATTAATAAATGGCAAGTCCATGAATCATCATTTCATCATCATCATTATCATCATCATTCATCATTTCATCATTATCATTTCATCATTATCATTTCATCATCATTATCATCATCATCATCATCATTATCATCATTTCATCATCATTTCATCATTATCATTCATCATCATCATCATTATTTTATTACATCATATAAATCGTGAAAATAAATCTTACATGGCATCATTAGCTTAATCCTAATCCTAAATGCTGACATGTCAATCACATACTAATTATCATTAGCAATAATCTATGCCACTGTGGACAATCAAAAGATAAAAAAAAAAAAAGGAAAAAAAAAAAAAAAAACCCTTAAACAGCATTCTCTTTCCTTCTTCTCTGTTCAACCCACGAAAAAAAAAATCCCTCCCTTCGACTACTGAAACCCTAAATCGCTATGTTCATCGTCTCTTTCATCCATTGGATACTATTCTCAATTGAAATTCGTCAAAATCATCATCATATCATCAAATCCTCAATTATATAAGAGATATGGTAATATCCTCAATCATATAAGAGATATGGTAATGAATCCGGGCAGCATAATGATGAAGAACGGATAAATAATTTTAGGGTTCAATAATAGAACGGTCCAACAATGATGATGAAGAACGACGATTTAGCGATTTTCTCCTGATTAAGGTGAGTTCCTTTGATTTAGTTTACTTTTTCCTTAATTGACAATGATGCAGTTTTATTTTATTCATATACTTGCAGGTATTTTTTTTTTTTTTTGATACAATAATCTATTCTTCTTCTTTTTGATTTCGAGTAATTTTTTTTTTTTTTTTTTTGTATTCAATTATAGTGGTTTTTTATTTTATCATTTTTAGTTGGTTTTTATAATCAGTGTGTGTGTGTGTGTGTGTATAGATTGGTATTTGTATGTATAAATTTTGATTAGTTGATATTTTTATAATCAATTTTAGTTGATTTTTATTTGTATGTATAGACATGTGTGTGTACAATTGTAGTTTTCAATTTGTGTGTGTGTGTGTATAGATTGCAATTTGTTAACCAATTAAGACAATGTTCTGTTTAGTATTCATCAAAAATGTGGTAAACATGATTAATTGTTGAAGGAAATTACGAGTATTAATTTGCAGGTATATATCAATTAGAACTTGTATTAGAACTTGGTTTTAATGCATTTTTCTAAAGGTATAACAAAGCCGGATGGGAGGAAATTATTGACTGCGTCGAGCAAAATGTGATAGTAAGTCTTTCTATAAATAATCACTTGTGGAAATATTGACCCATTATTTATCAATGGGTTGGCTTAGATTATGTTTTTATCTTAAAGACGTCAAATGTAAGTGATAAATAACAAAAAGAGGCGAATTAGTATTGTAATGGTTTGTTCTGAATATCTTATTTATCTTAGAAGCTTAAAATGGATAAATAAAGTGTTTGTGGGACATCCTTTGTTTATATCATGCTAAGATGAGCTGTTTTTAGTGCAAATCCATTGATACCCATTATCAAAGAAGTAATGATAAATAAATTATGAGTATTTGTTGGTGCAGCCCGATGTTGTCTTAAGTTTAGTGTAGAAAGTTTAAAGCTTTATTTCTTTTAAGGTTTTTTAACATCTTCTTTTTATTATATATATGTAGCCAGATGTATTGATCTTCTATCTTAGAGGAGTCAGTCGGTCACCACCAACCTCAAAATGAAGATCAATGTAGTTCTCACCTACATGTATCCAGGTTTGTGGTATGTGATATTCGGAAAATTATATACCCTCTTTTTACTATTTCTATTTGTTATATATAAATCATGAAATAATGATGTCCTTGAGGTGGCAAGATAAGTAGGTTAGTTGGGGGTCAAAATGTGTAACTTTTAGTCTGGATGGATAGGATTGGTCAAAATATGTATTTTAGTGGGGTGAAAAGGTAGCAGGTCTAACCACACAAAACGAGCACTAATTATAAATATAAATTGAGATGAAGTGTATGTATACTCCAAGAATTTGAAGCTGTAGGAATTAGTATCTACAGCTTCATTGAAGAAGGTTTGGTATCATTCTGTTTTATTTGTTTGCTTCTCTGGTTTTAGATGTTAAAATTTGTTTGTGCAAAATTGTGAATATTTGTCTTTTAACTTCGGAAAGCTGGTGCAAGTTAGGTGGTTTTGTAAGAGCAGGAATTAAGTTACTAACGAAATCAGCTAACTACCTGGAAAGTTGTTTCATGTTTTTTAGATTCTTTTTTGCTCTGATTGATTAGATACTATTTGGTTGTTGTATAAATTTATTTATCTGCTACATAATTTGTATGTGGAAGTACAGGTAGGATGTATTCATATATATGTATGGTCTGGTCAATTAGGTGTCCTTGAATTTATTCATTTTTAAAAACTCAATATTTATCTCAGTTTTGCTATATTGTAAGTAATTTTCTAAAATTATTGTATACGGTACATTTATGTCCATGAATATGATACAATAAAGGCATATAACACATGATCTTTTATGGTATCTTTCTTATTATGAATTTGATAAAGTTGCTTTTCAAGATGTGTGCTTGGAATGGGTCTGTATACTGATTAAACTGTTGTGGGAATGCAGAATGTGGGATATTGTTGTATATATTTTTTAAGAGTTATTTATGATTGTTTGATTTCCCATTTGTTAAATTTTTCAGTCTTTATTTGAGCCCAGGCTCCTCCCTTATCGGGCGTATCTGCAAACCAAAAATTTTGGGACTTCCAAAACCCCTACGCAGCCCCAACAGATGACGATGTAACTGATTTTGCAATGGCCAAATCTGAATCCATTTCCTTATAAGGTAAGTTCTATTGCTAACTGTCACTACCATCTTTCACTAAATGCTATTATGCAAACTGGAATAACACAATTTTGTAACCATCAAGTCATTTATTAAATGAAAAACTTAATAAAAAAAAATTTTGTCGTACCTTTTAATATAGCTGAAAACAACTTATATGTGACTTTCACCTGACCTTCAAGCTTACTTTTACTAGCATCCTTACAATACATTAACGACAACGACAACAAAACTCAATACCACATAAGTGGTGTATGGGGGAGGTGAGATGTAGACAATCCTTCCCCTATCCGAGAATAAAGACAAGTCATTTCTTCACCCAGAGTGAAACCTCTCTCTATTCGACGGATAAAGAGATTGCTTCCGAGAGGACCTCCGGCCTTTAAGTAGGAAAAGTTTAAAAAGAAATAAAAATAATAAAATAAAAATAATTAGACGCCATGAAAATGGTAGAATCAAATTTCCATGGGTTTTAACTCCTGCCTGGAATTTAATTTAGGCTCTAAGAGTCAGTCAAGTCGCCAATAAATTGACAATTGTTGTCGACTCAATAGAGCCGTACCTTACAATACATTAACGACCCTTAAATATTAATTGCTTTGCAACACCAAGATTTGAAGTTTTGAACCCTTTGCTTTGATAACCATCTTTAACTGTATAGGGTGACAAAATGGATATATGTTTATATATTTGAGTGTTATTGTGTGAACTGAGACAAAACAAATTTACCACCATCAACTAATTTGCTGCATTAAAATTCTACAGGTATTTTTTTTTACCTTAACCCATTTCAAATTCTGCAGGTATTTTTGATTTTGTGTTAAAGAAACTTGCTTCTCAAATTGCCAACAAGAGACATTATTGTCCATGAGTTGTATTCAAAATATTAATTTACATTACCACATACCCATATAGTATAGTTTTTTGTTTAAAGTTGATGCATTATTTAATTTAATTAATATTGAAATGGTTTATCGAAATTCAGATGTTTTGAAGCAAAAACAATCTACTCAGAGTTTAGAGAGATGTTGAGGATCATCACGAGCCCATGTCAATCGAAACAACGGAACCTCGAAAAGATCATATGGTATTTATTGATCTTCTTCATGTATTTTGTCCGTAAATGACTTGATCTTTTTGGTCATCAGTTTGACAACACAACAACAACAGACCCAATCCCACATGTGAATGTTGATTAGAAAAACTTACGGTGAATGTTGATTGTACATTGCAAGATTTGGTAAAAAGATTGAAGCTCGATGTTATAGTTAAATTAATTGTTCATAATCCATACCAGGTGGGTTCTTTTAGAACTTTGGGTTCAGCAAATGGCTTAGTGGATGTGCATAATGGGAATATGAAAGCAAAAGTGTGATGGTATGCAACTAATAATTGTTTACGGGTATAGATTAATTATTACTTCTGAGAATGAGTTGTTCAAGTTATGTTTGATTTAACGGGTGGAATTGTTAAAAGTTGTCGCTAAAAGAGAATGTGTCAAAGTGGGTCGAAAGTCCTCCAAAATGTACATTTCATGCATACAACATAAATCATTATTATTAGAGCTTACACTTCATTTGTTAATCACTAAATAATTTTTCAACAAAAAGTGCTATGGTGCATGTGGTCCCAACTGAACAAAATATTACACATCTTGAGCTCAATTCATATAACTTGCTACCCAATCCGTTCATTTTTCCTTAAATCTCATGCATCATTGTACAGTTATATATGTGAATCACATCACTGAAGTATGTTAGGGACAAGAAATCATGTTTACGTCAATTCGTAACTTTATGTTGTGCAATCAATCTATGTATGAATTATAAATTATCAAAGTTTTACTAATGTGTGTTGTTTACAAAAACATATTTTACTAATTCAACCACAACAGTACTTTTGACACTTTTCCTATAATATCGTTATTTCATATAGACGTGTAAAAATCAATAATGTTTACGGATGAGTCTCCGTGCAACGCACGGGCTCATAAATCTAGTCTTATATATAAACTGTAAACTGGAAATTGGCATTGGAAATTCATAATTAAATTAACAAGCAAAGCTTGATCGAGTATTAATTAGATGTTAGAATATTGTTATTTAAGTTAAGTGATTCTTTAAATTTATAGTTACAGTTCCTGTTAAATGACGCCACTACAAACCGTGTCCTCAACCGATAATAATTCTTAAAAATCAAACTTGCATTTTGAGCCAACAAATGAACGCTGTGGCATTAAATTCCCAAGACCGGGGAATTGGGATCTTGGAAGTCAAACCGTTGACCAAATGTATTACGGAGTATGTTTTTCTACTCTTAAAACAAAGGCTTTATGTCTATGAATGGGTATATATATTTTTTTATAATTTTATTTTAAATTGTTTGTTTTTCCAAAAGTAAAAGATAAAATAACATCTTATTTGATATGCAATTTCGCAGTACTAAAAATATGTGCACAACAACAACAACAAAACTCAACCCCACATATATAGAGTATGAGGGAGGTGAGACGTAGACAATCCTTATTAAAAATATGTGCGTGTTCATGTATTTGAGTTCATTTTATCATTTTTTCGAAAACGTTTTCTATTTTTATAAGTCTTCGTCATTTTTACGAAAAAAAATAGAAATATGTGCTACAGAAAAAAATATAAAACACAAATAAACTTTTATTACCAATAATAATAATAACAATAATAATATATTATTACCTTCATATTTTTATTGTTATGCTTATAATTTCTTAGATATTAAATTTATTATTATGTGTATACAATTTATAATATATCTTGAGACAGTAAAAAAAAAAGACCACGAGATAATCTGATTATTCCACATATATCTTAGTAATGTAAGCACCTCCTGAAGTAGCCTGAAGAGGGAAACATCAATGTATTTATAATTGAAAATTTTAGTATTATCAATAATCATTTTGGTTAGTTGAATTTACAGAAAGAAAAGAGTTATTGAATTATATACAATAATGAGTTTGAAGAGTTCGGACTGCAAATTGCTTGAGATTACTCGATATTGTGTTGCGAAATGTCGGGACCAAGGAGTACACCCATTGAAACAGATTTATAACCACCAATCGGGTAAATAACTGCCAAGCGGTTAAATAACAAGCATTTCTACAAGTTGTAACCGAAAGGGTAAAACTGTCATATTTGAAATATTGATTTTTCGTAAGAATGTTGTATCCTTTCACTTCGCATCCTTTTGTTTTTTGTGTGTGAGTGTGTGTGTGAAAGCGCACGCGCTTACATAAGATCATACGAAAAGTCTATAAAAACTCATGATATTTTGCTTTGTAGTTTTATTGTCATAATAATTTTGCAATATGCTGATTTGTTGAATTCTATAGTTTAGTTCATTACGGGTTTTGGTTCATTCGATATATTTCAAACCGTGATCTTTCAAGCCACCACAGTTGTAGTGCTCAAAGTAGACAGATAATGTAGACAAGTGACAATGATTTAGTAGTGTGATATGCTTCGATATATTACAAGCCATCTTTCGGCTTGGTCTTAGTAGAAGAACAAAGCAACTTATGATCCATCACGCCACAGTGAGCTGTTAGTTTCGCAGGCCTCGAGATAGCATTAGTGAATAGCTTTGGGTTCTCAGTTACTTAAAAACAAGTACTACTTTGTAAAACAATAATAAATATACTTAGTATGAAATGAATGTACAACTATAGATATGATAATAAAGAGTAGCACCAAAGTTAACATTGTTGTGCAGGCATCAGATTCTGTTTTATGGTTAAGTTTTGCTGTATGCTTTTGTTCTTTTCTTTTGTCCAACCACAATTCTGAACTGTTATTCACACATAGATGATGATTAATTATTTTTTAAGAGTGAAGATTCAAAATTCAAAGGTAAAAAGTGTATGATCTGGGGTGGATGGATAGATCTCTGCGTATTAATTAATAAGAGATTGGTGTAAAGGGGTGAAATCGGTATGCAGAAAGTGTATCTGTAGAAATGACTGGCATTTGCTTGCTGATTAAACTTTCAAATAATCAAAATCCAATACTTATAATGTCAATAATAATAATAATAATAATATAATAATAAATCTCTATCTCTATTACACTAATGAATGGAAAACGGTTATGAAGAAGGTGAGGAAATTTGCAAGAAGCATCCAGAAAATGAAAGCACCATCAAGAAAGAAACCAAAACCCCTATGTAGTAAATATCTATGGGAATAAAACGAGGAAAATACCCCTAGTGAGTGGTCTAATAAGACGAAACTAGTTTTCGACCCTCACTTCGTGCAGGGGGTTCAGTTTTCAATGTATACTATTGCGTTTAGTTTATAAAATTATTTCGTGGCTAACGATGATGTCGTTGCAGCGCAACTCGAGTCGAACTAAAAGGTATAACCCGTGAAAGATTTAAATGTTATTTTAAATTAACAATATATGTGTATCTCCGCGTTTCGCTATGGAATTGTCGATTTTTAAAAATTTAACGCAAAATCAACGTGTATGAAAAGTACCCAAAATATTTAGCCTTTTTTAAAAAGAATCCGTTTTGAGTATAGTTAGTGACGTTGTGTTCGTAAAATTATTTCGAGTTTAACGATGATGCCGGAAAAATTTAACTCGTTGCGAGCGAGAAGATATGACCTGTTGAATACTTGGGTGGAGTTTATTTAAGAATTTTTATGAAAATGTTGATTTGACACTTTACCCCCTGTTTGGGGGGCCGGTTTTAATGTTTGAACAAAGCGTGAGGGGTTTTTTTGGCAAAGTGGAAGTTGGTAAAAAAAAAAAAAAAAGACGAAATGACAAAAATACAACTGATACTATTTATCATTTTTGTTTAATAGTTAATATGATAATTACCGTGATGTGACAATATCTAGAGTGAATGGTCATTGCTTATTTTTTTTTTAACCTGTGTATCTAAACGGTCAACTTGACTAATCCCAGGGCGACTACTCGCTACGCGAGCAGCCCGGAGTCATTGCAGGCGAACCTCCGTGGCCATGAGTGGATAACTGTGGGTGCCTGGAATCGAACCCATGACCTCCACTATGGAAGGCGAGGGTCATAACCATTCAACCATCACACTCATGGTTATGGTCATTGCTTATTGATATATAGATTAATATATATCATAAAAGCATATGCGTTGATCACCTACATTAGGGTTGTTTGGCATATCAATTTTCGATTTCATCAATTTATTTGGCTCAGTTTATTTAGTTTTTAAATTTTGAGAAAATAACTGGATTTTGATTTTAATTTTGAAACCATAATTAAACCGAAACCGAATCAGAATATTTTACATTCGTACAATACATTGAAATAAGATACTCCGTACATAAAAAAGGTTTTGCTAACATGTGTCCAATGACACACGATAAGTTGCATTTAATGAAAGCAAAATTTTCTAAAATATTAATATTTTTATTTAATACCCATTGATCTAATCTGAAATTACTATTAAGTTTTTTCATGTGCAATGCATGTGAGGGGTATTTTTGTCCTTTCGTCTATCTTTTTTACTACTTAATTTTTTTTATCATTCACTCAAGCTTTTTCCCCCATTAAAAATCCCAATAAACATCCGAATTAAATACCCTTTCCACTTTCTTATCTTCAATTATAATTATAACTTGTATTAAAAATGTTTTTGAACAATTAAACACACTTCTTTTTGTTCAGTCATGCGAAGTTGTCGCGATGAATCCACCATCAACTGAAGCTAGCTCCATCGTCAGCCACCTGCAACAACCGTCGTCACCATCTTAGATCTCGAGTTTAGAGGAATTGACAAAAACGAAGATGGTGGATACCATAATCGAACCTTTGTTTTTTGAAGTTTGTGTTTTTAGATTTGCAGTTCTTTAAAAATTAATTGGGTTTTAATTTTTTAAAAGTTTGTGTTTTTATGTTTAGTGCATTTAGTTGAAGATGGGATGACGATTATTTTCACCGGACCAAATGAAAACCCAAATCGATGTAAGAACCAAGTTCGAATGGTACATAATTGTGTATACAATAAAAAGCTGGCGGCTTCTGTTTCAGCATGGGGCCGCGGCGCGGCCCTTTAGGTCGCGGCGCCGCTGGCGTCAGGTGGAAACTCCTTGTTTATTTAAATTGAAGAAGGGCATTTTGGTATTTTCACTTGGGGAACGAATTTAAGCCCACAAGATCAGTTTAGGAGGATCATTTACTCCTCTCACACCAACCTTATCTCTCTTATTCAATTTTAGAGAGATATTGAGTTTTAGAGTGAGAGAGCTCACTTTGGGGAAGAAGAAGGCCAAATCTCGCCCAAGTACAAGTATTAAAGTTGTTCACTACATCTCTAGCTATGATTTGATAGTAGTGGTAAGTGTTAATTCCAAGTTTTAACTCTTAATTGTTTTATGACTAGTGATTTGGTTATGTGTTTTATTTTAAGACCCATTTTAGGGTTAAATGGGCGATTTTGGGGTGAACGTGATGAATGGAAACCCTAAGGTTTGAAATCTAGGGTTTAGCCATGAAATTTGAAGTTGTAGGGTTATTTGTGTTGTTGAATCACTAGCACACTTAGATGTTAGTGAAAGATTTGTTATTTTGGGTCATAAATGCATTAGTGAGGTTAGTTGGTAAATAGTCCAACTTGTTATGTGTATTAATTGGGCATTAATTGTATTAGGTGACTTGCTTTGAATGTTGCAAGTTTATTGTTGGAATCTCACGAGGACGATAAGGTTAGTGGAATATTTATGTATGAATGTATATGATTTATTTGCCCGTATTAATTGTGAACATAGCCGTTTTGTGCACATGGTTGTGAGTAATAGCCGTTATTAGGTGATGCCATAGCCGTTTTGGAACACTTTGGGGTAATACCTTAGCCATTTTGGGATACCTCGGGGTTAGCATACCATAGCCATTTTGGACGCTAACCGAATAGTCGGTTCTTACTCACACGTAATCAAGTGATGCCATAGCTGTTTTAGAACACGTGGAGGTGATGCCATAGCCGTTTCGGGGGTTAGCATACCATAGCTGTTTTTGGGCGCTAACGGTTGTTATGAACACCGATGACTTGTTCGCGAGGTCATTCCCTTGCGATTATTGGTTAACCATGGTTTATACTTGTTGTTGTTTAGCATTTCATTACTATTATGATTATTATGCTAATGATGTTACTAGTTGCACGAACTGACGATACTAGCTTTTGTTATGAGATGATTTACGTTTTGATGCATTGTATGATGTTGTGGATGCGAGTAGGTAAATTGTATATGCATGTATATATTTATTCTACTCACTAAGCGTTTTCCTTACCCCTCTCGTTGTTTACATTTTTAGGCTCCGGCGTGGATAGAGGCAAGGGTATTTGCTTGGACTAGCGGGCTCCTTAATGTATATGCTAGTGTATTGCTTTTGAAGTTCGACCTAGGTTTGGGTAGTTTAACCCCAAACGCCATGCTCGGGTTTTGTTTGGTAATTAAATTTGTCGGTCGAAACTTATACTTGATGTGTAAGTGAGCGTATGGAGCTCGGTGGTCAAATACTCGATTTGTGGTTGTTAAAACATGTAAATTTTATTTACTAATGCGGCGAAAGCCATTGTGTTGATAAATGTCGATTACTTCGAAATATGGTGTTGTATAATTTTTGTACAAGTCAGAATCAGGTCCAGGGTTGTGCCGTGCCGCGACCCCTTTGGGGCGCGCCGCGAACTTGAACGTACTTTGGTATCAGCTTTTTGATGGTCTCTGACATTCAGTTTTCATTGTGGGTCGCGCCGAGGCCAGATGAACCGCGTCTTGGTAATTGCCTGACAGGCTTGGCCTGTCCACTTAAAAAAAATGTTTTGCTATGTTTAACGGGTTGGGTTGTTACAAGTGGTATCAGAGCATTGTCTAAGGGTTTTAGGTGACTTGAGATAGGCGCCTAGACTTAGACTTTTTGTGTTGCTATTTTATATGCAGGACTTGTAGGACTGCGGGTCGGTACGGGTTTTGTTTAGTGCCTTAGCGAATAGGTGGACTAACTATGCTAATGTTATGTCGTTACTAATCATGTGTTATTGTTTTGAACATCGAGCAAGATGGTTGTGATACGTTTGAGCTGGGCATGGTGTGTGAGCGTAATAGTGATTCGCGACCACTATTACGGTTGCAAGTCAAGTCAAGCAAGAACGTGTGACAAGTATTAAGCTAGGTGTGATGTGTGTGCTGTAATATGCATATGTATATATATGTATATGTATTGTTTTGTTGATGATATCTAATCCGTTTCGATTCTTAGAATGAAGATGAGAAATGGAACGGAGACAAACAACGGTGGTGGTCCTCCACATGAGGAAGCGGATGAAATGACCACCAAAATAGAGGCCGCTCTAGAAAACTACGTTTCGGTTTTCTCCCAAAAAGTTAAGCAAATACTTGAAGAGTCAGTTTCGAAACATGTGGTTGATTTGATTCGAGAACAAATGGCCGATGCCGTGAAAGAAGAAGTTGAAAGGAGGTTTCCTAGACCTCAACATGGGGGAGAGATGGTGTTTAGCTATAAAAACTTTATGGGCCTCCTCACTTTTCCGGGGATCCCGACCCCATGAAAAGTACGCCTTGGATTTTCGATGTTGAAGGTTGTTTTCTCACTAGCGAGTGCCCACCAGAAAAGAAGACAAGGCTTACCACTAGTTTGTTGAGGGGCCATGCTAAAGATTGGCTTAATGGTAAGATTGACATGGTGGTGACGCGGCTTTTGTAGGGTTGTCTTGGGAAGAGTTCAAGAAAGAGTTTTTCCTTGAGTATCGTACGCAAGCGGATCTTTCTAAATTACGCAACGAGTTAAGAAACATGCGGCAAGGGTCTTTGGACCTAAACACTCTTAAAACCAACTTTCTAGCCAAAACTCGTTTTTGCCCCGAGTATGTGGGGAATAACCAATTGTTGATGGAAGATTTTCATGCGACCCTTAGAGATGATTTGAAGGGTAAGATTGGTATTGGTCATGTCGAGACTTTTGCTAAGCTCTTGGCGGTGGCGAAAGGATTTGAAGCGCAAGCTCCGAATCCGGTTGGTTATGGGTCGAGAAAAAGAAAATTTGAAGCATCTAGTTACTCCAACAAGAAAAGCAAGGGTGTGTCCGAAAGCGTCGAAAGTGTGAGAAAAAGTGGTTCGAGTACTTTTACACCTACGTGTTATAGTTGCGGGAAGAAGGGTCATTTCTCCCATGATTGTTTGAGCAATACGGTCACGTGCTTTAATTGTTAAAAGTGGGGCACCGGAAGTCGGAATGTCCCGAATTGTTAGGTGACCAAGTGAAGAAGCTAGAGAAGGCGGCGGGTAAGGCTAGGGGACGAAATTATTTAATGACTAATGATGAAGCCAAACGATCCAACGAAGTTGTCTCAGGTACTTTCATGGTTAACTCTAATCCGGCAAGAATACTATTTGATAGTGGTGTTAATTTATCGTTTGTGTCTCCACGATTTGTGTCTAAGCTTAATAAACCACTAGCTAAGTTAAGTCATCCGGTAGAAGTTAAAATAGCGGATGGTAAGACGGTGCTAGGGGTTGATGTGTGTAAAGATTGTGATGTTGTGTTTGGAGCCGAAACCTTTAAAATCGATCTTATCCCGATGACTTTGGGTGAGTTTGATATTGTTGTGGGTATGGATTGGCTCGATCGTTATAGAGCCGATATTGCATGCCATGAAAAGTTTATTCGTGTAAAGACCCCAAGTGGGGGAGAGTTAATTATTCATGGCGATAAACGAAGGAGACTCGTACCATTATGCACTTATGCACGAGCGCGTCATTTCCTTAATAGTGGTGGTATGGTTTTTCTTGCCCATGTTGTTGATACTAGCGAAGAGCTACCATCTATTCGTGAAATTCTGGTGGTTAGCGAATTTGAAGATGTGTTTCGGGATGAACTACTGAGTGTTCCGGCAGAAAGACAAGTTGAATTTCGCATTGAGTTGGTTCCGGGAGCTAATCCCATTGCTAAGACGCCTTATCGTTTAGTACCAATGGAAATGCAAGAATTGATGAACCAAACCCAAGAGTTGCTTGAAAATGGTTTTATTCGACCGAGTGCTTCGCCATGGGGTGCTCCGGTTTTGTTCGTGAAAAATAAAGATGGTAGTATGCGGATGTGCATCGACTATAGGGAGTTGTACAAAGTGACGATCAAAAATCGTTATCCATTGCCTAGGATTGACGATTTGTTTGACCAACTTCAAGGTGCGACTTGCTCTTCTAAAATTGACTTACAGTCCGGTTATCACCAAATGCGGGTCCGTGAGGAAGATATTGAGAAAACGGCCTTTCGAACTCGTTACGGGCATTTTGAATTTGTGGTTATACTCTTCGGTCTTACGAATGCACCGGCAGCATTCATGGATCTTATGAACTGAGTATGCCAACCTATGTTGGACAAGTCGGTAATTGTGTTCATTGACGACATACTTGTCTATTCGAAGAGTATGAAGGAACATAAACATCATTTGAGCGGAGTGTTGAAAACGTTGCGGGGGGAGAAGTTGTATGCTAAATTCTCCAAATGCAAATTTTGGGTAAGAGAAGTTCAATTCCTTGGTCATATTGTGAATAAGGAAGGTATTTAAGTAGATCTGGGGAAGATAGAGACGATGAAGAGTTGGGGACAACCGACTACACCTACGGAGATTCGAAGTTTTCTCGGATTGACCGGTTATTATCGTCAGTTTATCCAAGACTTTTCTAAGATCGCCTCTCCATTGACAAGGTTGACAAGGAAGAACACAAGGTTTAGTAGGGAAAATGAGCAAGAGATTGCTTTTCAATTGTTGAAAGAGAAATTGTGTCAAGCTCTGGTTTTGGTATTGCCAGAAGGTGTAGAAGATATGACGGTTTATTGTGATGCCTCATTAAATGGGATCGGGTGTGTTCTAATGCAATGGGGTAAAGTGATCGCTTAAGCCTCTAGACAATTAAAGGAACATGAAAAGAATTACCCGACGCATGATCTCGAATTAGTGGCGGTGGTCCATGCATTGAAAATTTGGCACCACTACTTGTATGGTGTCAAGTGTACGATTTATTCGGATAACAAGAGTTTCAAACATCTTTTTGATCAACGGGATTTGAATTATCGACAACGTAGATGGATGGATGTGGTGAAGGATTATGATTGTGAGATACTTTACCATCCGGGTAAGGCGAATGTGGTCGCGGGCGCGTTGAACCGAAAGAGTCAACATCCGGCGATACGAGTAGGATCGATACGCATGACAATTACTAACGATTTTCTTGTAAAGCTCGGTGAGATTCAAATTGAAGATTTTGTTAATAACAAACACGAAGAAAGAATCATGGGACAAATGGAGTCTATTCAATTAGGCTCTCACGGGTTGTTGTCCTTTCAAAATAGGGTGTCGGTACCAAAGATGGGGGATTACCGAAAGGTGCTTCTTGATGAAGCGCACAAGTCAAAGTATTCCATTCATCCGGGTTCAACGAAAATGTACCTCGATTTGAAGAAAGAGTATTGGTGGCCCGGAATGAAACGTGATGTGGTTAAATATGTTGAACAATGTGTTACGTGTTTGCAAGTAAAAGCCGAACATCAAAAACCTTATGGTAAATTGCAACCTTTCGATATCCCGAAGTGGAAGTGGGAGCATATTACCATGGACTTTATCACAAAGTTGCCAAAGATGGCGAGGACCCAACATGATACTATTTGGGTGATTGTCGATCGATTGAAGAAAAGTGCTTTGTTCCTTCCGATTCATGAAGCGATTACGTCGGAGGCACTTTCAACGTTGTTCCTTAGGGAAGTGGTAGCGATACATGGGGTTCTCGTGTCTATTGTTTCGGATCGAGACACCCGTTTTACATCTCGATTTTGAAAAAAGTTTCATGAAGACATGGGTACAAGGTTCAACATGATCACGACATATCATCCTCGAACGGATGGTCAAACCGAACGTACTAATCAAACCTTGGAAGACATTTTAAGGGCGTGCGTGATTGATTTTGGAGGTAGTTGGGATGAACATTTACCTTTGGTGGAATTCTCGTACAATAATAGTTTTCATACTAGTATTGGAATGCCACCATACGAGATGTTGTATGGTAGAAGGTGTCGAAGCCCGATTTGTTGGGGTGAAGTGGGTTAAAAGGAAGTCGGGAGCATCGACTTGGTATTAGAGACTAATGGTAAAATTGAAATGATTCGAACTCGATTAAAGGCGGCGCAAGATAGACAAAAATCTTATGCCGATAAACGAAGGTGACCGATTGAGTTCCAAGAGGGCGACATGGTGATGCTTAAGGTTTCGCCGTGGAAGGGTATTATACGGTTCGGAAAGCGGGGGAAGTTAGCTCCTTGATTTATTGGTCCTTTCAAGATCTTGGATCGTGTCGGTGAGGTTGCTTATAGATTAGAGTTGCACGAAGAGCTTGCGGGGATTCATAACACATTCCATGTTTCCCATCTCCGTAAGTGTCTTGCGGATGACTCGACGTGGGTACCGTTGGATGAGATTTCATTGAATAACAAATTAGAGTATGTGGAGGAACCGATTTTCATTCTTGATGAGAAGATCAAAATGTTGCGTAATAAGGAGGTGAGGACTTTTAAAGTCCAATGGCGTCATCGAAAGGGTTCCGAGTTCACATGGGAATCCGAAGAGTTTGTTTTGGGGTATCTTCCTGCTTGTCATGCGGCTTGGATTGTGAGGACGCAATCCGAGTCAAGTGGGGGAGAGTTGTAAGACCCAAGTCCGAATGGTACATAATTGTGTATATAATTAAAAGCTGGCGGCTTCTGTTTCAGCATGGGGCTGCGGCGCGGCCCTTTAGGTCTCGGCGCCGCTGGCATCAGGTGGAAACTCCTTGTTTATTTAAATTGAAGAAGGGAATTTTGGTATTTTCATTTGGGGAATGAATTTAAGGCCACAAGATCAGTTTAGGAGGATCATTTACTCCTCTCACACCAACCTTATCTCTTCTTATTCAATTGTAGAGAAAGATTGAGTTTTAGAGTGAGAGAGCTCACTTTGGGGAAGAAGAAGGCCAAATCTCGCCCGAGTCCAAGTATTAAAGTTGTTCACTATGTCTCTAGATACGATTTGATAGTAGTGGTAAGTGTTAATTCCAAGTTTTAACTCTTAATTTTTTTATGACTAGCGATTTGGTTATGGGTTTTGTTGTAAGACCCATTTTAGGGTTAAATGGGCGATTTTGGGGTGAACTTGATGAATGGAAATCCTAAGGTTTGAAATCTAGGGTTTAGCCATGAAATTTGAAGTTGTAGGGTTATTTGTGTGGTTAAATCACTAGCACACTTAGATGTTAGTGAAAGATTTGTTATTTTGGGTCATAAATGCACTAGAAAAGTTAGTTGGTAAATAGTCCAACTTGTTATGTGTATTAATTGGGCATTAATTGTATTAGGTGACTTGCTTTGAAGGTTGCAAGTTTATTGTTGGAATCTCACGAGGACGATAAGGTGAGTGGAATATTTATGTATGAATGTATATGATTTATTTGCCCGTATTAATTGTGCACATAGCCGTTTTGTGCACATGGTTGTGAGTAATAGCCGTTATTAAGTGATGCCATAGCCGTTTTGGAACACTTTGGGGTAATACCATAGCCATTTTGGGATACCTCGGGGTTAGCATACCATAACTGTTTTGGGCGCTAACCGAATAGCCGGTTCTTACTCACACGTGATCAAGTGATGCCATAGCCATTTTGGAACACTTGGAGGTGATGCCATAGACGTTTTTGGAACACCTCGGGGGTTAGCATACCATAGCCGTTTTTGGGCGCTAACGGTTGTTATGAACACCGATGACTTGTTCGCGAGGTCATTCCCTTGCTATTATTGGTTAACCATGGTTTATACTTGTTGTTGTTTAGCATTTCATTACTATTATGATTATTATGCTAATGATGTTGCTAGTTGTACGAACTGATGATACTAGCTTTTGTTATGAGATGATTTACGTTTTGATGCATTGTATGATTTGTGGATGTGAGTAGGTAAATTGTATATGCATGTATATATTTATTCTACTCACTAAGTGTTTTCCTTACCCCTCTCGTTGTTTATATTTTTAGGCTCCGGTGTGGATAGAGGCAAGGGTATTTGTTTGGACTAGCGGGCTCCTTAATGTATATGCTAGTGTATTGCTTTTGAAGTTCGACCTAGGTTTGGGTAGTTTAACCCCAAACGCCATGCTCGGGTTTTGTTTGGTAATTAAACTTGTCGGTCGAAACTTATACTTGATGTGTAAGTGAGCGTATGGAGCTCGGTGGTCAAATACTCGATTTGTGGTTGTTAAAACATGTAAATTTTATTTACTAATGCGGCGGGAAGCCATTGTGTTGATAAATGTCGATTACTTCGAAATTTGGTGTTGTATAATTTTTGTACAAATCAGAATCGGGTCCAGGGTTGTACCGCGTCGCAAACCCTTTGGGGCACGCCGCGAGCTTGAACGTACTTTGATATCAGCTTTTTGATGGTCTCTGACCTTCAGTTTCCATTGTGGCCGCGCGGCGGCCAGATGAATCGCGCCGCATAATTTCCTGACAGGCTTGACCTGTCCACTTAAAAAAAAATGTTTTACGATGTTTTACGGGTTGGGTCGTTACAATCGATTCATTATCTTTGTTTAAAATTGTTAATTTTTCATATTTGTGTATTACATATAGATTTTTGACCGCGTTGCGGTGATTGTAATTGAATATACGTTGTTTGGTACATGTTTATAGTATCAGACGATACTTGTGTATAAAATGCCTATACATGTTTATGCAACTAATATTATGAGAATAAGTCCGCAAAATAACAATGTGTATAGACATAGCTTGTGTTATCTAGTCTATCGTCAACTAGTTATTACATACATACCTAATGTTGTACATTTTCAATTTCTGAAAGTAACATTCTTTTTCATTGAATCCTTCTCTTCTTTATTTCTATCAAAATCAAATACTGATACCATGATGCATTATAGTGTTTTCTTTAACTCCTCTTAAAAGAAACAAATATACCTAATAGCCCGCGCATTGCGGTGAAACATTTTAACTTTTTTTTATGAAATTAATGTTGAGCGAGAACTGAGAAAAAATTTCTAACAAAAAGAAAAAAAAAGAGGCAGGAGGACTCGAACTTGGATCTTTTCTCTTACCAACTCATATATATATATATATATATATATATATATATATATATATATATATATATATATATATATATATATATATAAACAAAATTTTTCCCTTTAATAAAAAAATCTCTGTTGCGAATAAAATTAGTTACATTTTATTGGTAAAATTATTTCGAGTTGAATGATCATTACGGAGTAATCTAACTCACGGTAGAAAAAAAAAGAAAAAAGAAAGATCAATCCGGTCAAAAAATAAGATGAATTTTATTTAATGGGTATTATATTAAATTGAAAAGTTACATTTACCTCCCTCCCCTTTCCAGTTACCGTTCATACCCCTGAATGGTTACAATATCAACCTCTTAATTAAACCCCATTTGACCTAAATCTTTCTGAGGACAACCACCACCACCTTAAACGACCAAATTTTTTGTGGCTATTAATATATAAGGAAATTACATGTGATGTCATTAGTGGGAAGATGATTTTATGAAGCTGCAACAGAAGCTTAAGAAGGTGAAGGTTAATTGATCTGAGTTTCTTTAAAATATGTTAATCGTTATAAATTTTTGAATATGGATGAACTTTTGTTGAAGAAGATGTTTATCACATCACAAAAATAGAAAGGAGGAAATGTGTAGCACGTGAGTTTGGGGTAAATAATTTATGGTTATTAATCTGGGTTTTAATGAGGAAGAAAGTGAGATGATGAACACGAATGGAAAAAAGCTTGAGTGATTGAAAAAGTGAAAAGGTAAAGAAGATAGGCGAAATGATAGAAATACCCTTCACATGCATCATACATCACATAACTTAACGGACATTTTTAACGGCTTTACTAACAGGACCACCTACACTCAATTTGTAAATCGCGGGGACCAACCACCTTAAAAAACTTACTGAGACCAACTACTTCATATAAAGTAAACTACACAGACCAACCGCGAAATTTTTTCTCAAATAAATGATTTATAAAAGATACTAGAAAAGGTGTAACACGTGACCCAATAATACAAAATGATTACCTACTAGCCTCAAATCGAAAAATGTGCAACTATTGAGACAAATTTAAGGCACTATTCCTTCAACCTGAATCGTCCTCACGACATCTTTTTCTGGGGAACGAGTGGAATTGAAGTCACCTAGCCCGCACATTGGTCTGGGTCAATGAAGAGATAGTTGCGTGATTTGATTCCATACGATACATTTACTTGATTTTTGTTGAGGAGTGTAAACCTTGATGATAAAAACTTTGATTTTATTTGGGAGGCACACTAGTACCGTAGTTATCCAATGTTGGTCCAGATAGAGATCGATTAGATTGAAATAATTAGCTCTCCATATCGAAAGTATGTCCCAAGATCGACCATTTGAGCTGTTTTGAATGCCCATATACATGTTATGTTTCCACATTTCGTTCATAACAGACAAAATTACACGGATAGTCGAAACTTGATTTTTCAAATGGATAGACAGAAGTTTGCACGTGTTGTGTGGATAGTCAAGTTTCATCACACCCGTTAAATTTTTCGATTAACCCCAAACATGTGCAAGGCATATAAGGGTATTTTTGTCATTTTAGATATCCATTCTCTAACTTCTTCATCTCCATCTTTATCTTTTACCCAAATAGCAAACCTCGATTTATATTTCCCCATTTCTTTATCTTCATTGTTATCTTCTTCCACTAAATCAAATCAAATCAAATCAAATCCAAATCCAAATTCACATAATAAATATTCCTAGGATATGAGGTTACGCACCAGCTTCATTCTTTCTCTAAAAACATAAATAAAACCCCTTTTTTCTCCTGAATTTTTTTCTTCAAGAAGTGAGATGTTGAGTTGTTAAAAATTGAGACACTTGAAACAAAATCACAATTCAATCATCAAGAACAACACTCACAATCAGATCTATCATCTCATAAAACGTTTTTAATTACTAAATTCGTTTTTGATGTGTAATTTCGTACTCTAAAAATAACTAGTAAACATACCTAACAATTATCACAAATACAAGCAACTAATCCCGTTCGCGTAGTAATTAATAAGTAGAATTGACTAGTTCGTCCACAGAGAGCAGTTTTATTAGAAACTTTAACTAATAATTATCCTAATTAAAATTGGGGGAGTGTGTTTGTTTTTACACTAAATTAAAATGAAAATGGTAAAAGAAGTAAACCATAAGAGAATAGCAGTGTTCACTCAAATGATTCACCCAACATGTGGATTGTTCTCTACAATTAAATTCGATTTCAGTTTGATAGATATATGATCTTATGTTTATTCGTCAATATTCACAAAATCCCAACCAATTAAGTCAATTAACTCACGTAGATTTCCCTAAAGGTTGAACTATATCCGATTGAATTAATGAGACTCGATAAAACAAAACTCACGTAAAAACCTAACTATAACAATCACTTGAAATAGTTACACGATTATGATAGTTCAAAACCATTCAATTACCAATTAAACTTATGCAACAATCACTTGAAAGCTTAATTGTCTAATTCACCTAAGTGTTAAAGTATATATTGCAATACTTAAAACTCACATTAAAAGCATTAACAATATATATAATTGAATTAAGATCAAAAACCATGCATAACAATGGATCTTGCAATCAAACACGATTAAATCAATCTTTCAAATAATCAAATCCTTAAGGTTGAACAATCCAACATACAAGGTTTCACATTCAAACAAACACTTAATGAATTTAGCCAACCATGTTACAAGATTGATCGCAAATAGTAATAAAAACAATGGAGTTCATAACTAAAAAGATAAAACAAGAGTTACCGAATGTAATAATGATAAACTAAAAGTAAAACTTGAACTTTAATGTTGCACTAGCTTGAAGATGATGAAAAACTGATGTAAAACCCTAAAAATCGCTCAAAATTGCTCCAGAATTCGTATGTTATGAAAGTTGGGGTTTAACATCGTTTATATAGAAGTTACCAAAAATTGTCCAGAACCGCCAGTCCTCATGATCGCGAGGCCCCTCTTTTTTTATTTCTTCGCGATCCCGAGGGTCTATTATTCGTGTGTCGAGTTCGCATTTTTAAATTTCGGTTCACGTAGAAAGCTCGGGACCATGCTCGCGATCGCGAGCTTAGTTACACTATGATTCTCGCGTTAGCGAGGCTGGAAGTTTCAGTTTCACCCCTCGATCTTCCTTATAAGTTGCATAGCAGGTCTTGTCTTAGATCTTGACTTGTAAAAACACATTTTTCTGCCTAAATTGACTCTAAAACATCCAAAACCCTTTAATTATCATTCACGAACCAAAAACTTCAATCTGTAACAAATATCGTCATGAAATCTTCAACTTGGAACCGAAAAACATCAATTTAGAACCGAAAAGCATCAATTTCGAACCGATATTGGCAATAAAATATGCATAAATGAAGCAATATCAGTCTTCGTTATACTTAATTGATAACACACATCGTGACTCATGAACTCACCTCCGCTTCTAAGCATCATCTCATTTGCAGATGACATCTGCCCACTTCGACATAGCTGACCACCGTCGTAGATGCTGACCAACGCTAATGATAATGAGTGTCATTGCTACCCAGTATTTGACGATATTTCTTTGGTAAACAGTGCCACCCACCACCGTAACACCGAATCTGGTACAAAATCGACAAGTTTGTTGTGTTCCTATGATTAACGCCACTACCATTACTAATTGCGTTTTCAAGAGGTTTTCGAGACGTTTTTGGTATACAACAAATTCCGTTTCAGATCTGTTTTAGATGCAACTGAGACCTTCACTCTGATTTTGAAATGTAAGTTACATTGTAGGTAAACTGCACTCCGAATTTTGATACTTAATTTTTTTTTAATTTCTTCATTATTGATAAAGAGAAGAAAAGTAGAAAAATTTTTTTATTGATGTTTAGTTTTTGGAATTTTGTTTTTTAATGTTAGCTTTGGAAGATATGGTTTCTAATTTTGAATGAAGATAAATGAAAAAAGTAAAGTAAAATATGAGAAAAATAAGGACTATATAAAATAACAAAAATACCCTCATATGTTTGGCATGTGGACCAACTAACAATAAAAGTTAACAGATATGACGTATAACACCCCCGCCAAATTCCATTTAACGGCGTGTTGATCATCGGGTCCCACGACAACGGTTACGCCCTCTATATGAGATGTTTTTCAAAAGCATTCGTATTTAATATCTTTGATAAATAGTTTGACTTAATTGAAATCAAAGTACCGTAGCAACATAAGTAATGTTAATTAATAAATGACACTAAAGTTTAATAACCGTTTAATTAGTGCGAATAAAATAATATCTTTATGAAACATGCTCGACTCCAGCTAGCATGTAATACACCTTCTAGTAACAGTGGAAGCTAATCGGTTATGGACCTGATAATAAACATGCAAAAGACGGTAACATAATGTTGGTGAATCTACAGGTGTTAGCAATCAAATACCAGTATGTTTCAGAAATCGATTTTTAGAAATCAGTTATCAGAAATCATTTATTGAAAAATCAGTTATCAGAATTCAGTTATCAGTAATTAGTTATCCGTATTAGACCACAAGATTTCATACAACCCAGTTGTAAAAGCATATACACTAACATGAGCACTGGAATACAAAGCTTAACCCCGTGCAGTATTCTACACGGTTTCCTTTACCCTATACTTTTGTATACACTTGCCTTAGTGTACATTATACGAAGTAATAAGCACTGCAGTATCTAGGGTGAAGCTGTCAAACCTAACAGATCTGTTCTTACGATTCGCGCTTACCAAGTAACTAAAGTATTCAAGCTAAGGGATTTTTTGGCATCAACTCATGTGTATAAAGATTTAGTACTCGTGTCTAAAGCGTAAGACATTTTAGAAATCCGCATGTATTCTCATCCCAAAAATAAAGTAAAATGGGACTGAAGATTCACCTTTGAATGCTCAGTAATGAAATAATCACACGTAAGTACACTGGATGGTAATTACCGTGATATGCAACCTAAACATTTAGATTGGATAAATAAGTTATATTGCCACACTAGATCATCCATAGTTTATACGTTGTCCTAATGCTCAAGTCCGACTCGAAATACGGTAAAAGTCAAGCAATAGTCAACACAAGTCAAAGCAAGTCAAGCGAAGTCAAAGTCGATCAATATGGTCAGTGGGTTATGCTATATTGACACATTAGTGAGTTATGATATCTTGGTAAATAAGTCAAACTGGGTTCAATTGACCACTTTCAGATTTCAGTTTCAAAGTTTTAACGTTTTCCGGTTATTAGTCGTACAATCAGTTAATCGGTGATAAATTATAATCCCATAAAACACAAAGCAAGTAATGTATGCATATGGTGCTTTACATGTCAGTATGTATACATTATAACCTTCTAGAACCTTGGCTATATTGTTAACACATTTACAGAAACGCATTTATAGTCCGCATTGCACGTATCAGTTTTCAGCATGCGCACCAGTTTTGTAAATTCTATAATTAATTTTAGAAAAATGAAAATCATACAAGGCCAGTGGGAGGTGGTTATGAACATCCCAAAGTATAATCTTTAAAAAGAGCTAAGAATTTTGTGTGGCCAATTCGTACAGGTTTACAACAGAAGTCTGGTGTATTGATTTGGTCAGATTCTAGAGTTATCATGTTGTGACCCTTATAGCTCCTAATTGATCATATACATATACAGAGGCATGTATATGCATATTTTAAGTGCAAAAGGCAATGCAAATGCAAGTGCAAACAGAATCGCGCAAACAAATAACAACTACGTACTGCGCTAATTAGATTGCGAAATCTCACATAAACTCAACATTGCGAAAGTGTCCCGCATAAACACCGCGGATCAATAAAGTATGCGCAAATATTGCGTCCGCGAAGATTCCAAACCTATAAATAGGGAGCTTGGCCTCTCATTTTAGGTTGTTGATTCTGTGCAATTGCTCTGGCATTTGTGATTCACTCGTGACTTTGCCCGAGGAGTTATCATAATTGAACTAAGGTAATTCAATCAAGAGTGGAACATGGTGATTGATCACTTGATTCTAAGTGAAAGACGATCATAAGGTCCCAAAAATATTATCAACACCACCCTCCACCCCTCATTGCACTCAATTCCTTGATTATATCTTGCATCTAATCTAGGATTGATCAATTGGCGCCATCCGTGGGACACGAATTAGAATTGAATTCGATAAATTTACTTCGCAAAATCGAATAATTTAATTCGAAATTCAATTTTAATCTTGTTCTTGTTTCATGAATTTCAGGTTCATACATCTACAGTACTTGATCCCTGAGCAAGTTTTGAATTCAATTAGGAATGAAAAAGCATTGTAACAATGCAGTTGCTAAGAAAACTGCAAAAATGTTAAAGTTTCAATATCAGCGAAATAACAAGTCAAAACATAACCCAAAAGTTAAAGATTTAACAAATTTAAAGCGAAAATGGTCAGCAAAATCAAATTCACGCAATGATGAGCTAAATTGTGTAAGTGTGCAAAAGATGCCAAATGTAAGCATAACGGCGCAAAAAAAACAAAAATCTATTGCGACTAAAAGTCTTTCTAATATGAAAAAACACGCGCAAGAAGCATAGATAATAGGCATGGTACATAAGTGTGAAAAACCTCCCAAGGAAAAAGCCGCAGAAATGCTAGAATAATGGCAGCTTGCGCAAATAACATTTCCGCCAATGCAAAATTATGGCATGATTGATGTGCCAGTAATTATATCCTGTAAGATAGCAAACACGGGGATAACAATCATGAAAGTGTATGTGGACACTGGAAGTAGCGCGGACATCATATATGAACAGTGTTTCCGCAAATTGCCAGAAAGCATCAAGGCAGAGTTAATGCCTATTGCGGTTTCGTTATCTGGATTTACAGGAGAATCCGTGATCGAACATAAATATGTAGCTGGAGCAAGAAGTATGATCGAATGCAAGAGAGGGGTTTTAGATGTCAGCGGCGTTAACACTCCGGTCATCGGTTATCGTGGATAACCTTTATTGAGATGAAGATCTATGAAAGGGAGGTTATAGCTGAGGCCGAAGTAACTGTCTGCGAGGGAAAAACCCTATACGAGGTGTAGGTAAAACCCTAGATGAGGGGCTTCAGGCCGTACCTCATAAATTGTGGAAGATCATTAAATCGTTATGATCTTATTCCTTAGAGGATTGTTGAATGTGATTGTTAAATCGTTATCACATGTTGTGTATGAATGAATGAATGAGGTTAGGGTTATATTTATAGTGAAACCCTAACCCTAAAAGCCCCTTAATTCATTCTAGATCCTTCCCAAATAATTGCCATAAATAAAGGAATTATGGTTAGGAAAGGATCCAGTTAATTAAGGATAAGATTGTTTCTTGTGCACCAAGTAAAGCTGTGTGCACCCTTTGGTCATCTGGTGCACCCATTCTAATTGCCTGGGTGCAACCCGTCTGGGCGCACGACACACTCCTTTCTGTGCGCACCCCTTTCAGGGTGCACCTTCGTCTGTGCGCACCCTGTCTGTGCGCACCTCATCTGGGTGCACCATCGTATGGGCGCACCCTAGGGTTAGTGCAGGACTTTAATTAGTAAGCGTGTGTAAGCACGTGATACGCATGAGCACCTAATGCAGAAATAGGCATATCATCAAGTCCCCCAAGTTCGGTATGATAGATTGCAAAGATATCATATCGAACTTTTGCATATGCCACCGCACGTAACCCTAAAGAGAAGTAACATCCTAATAGTAAGTCACCATACAATGGCGCTATTTGCAATTCAGTAAAATGAAACGCGATAACGCGCCAAGTAATCACGCAATACGTAATATGGCCATGCACACCTTATGATAAGCAGAATCATTGTGCGTGTCTTATGTGCAAAGCATAGATGTGTAATACACCTTTTGTGCAAAAAAATGATGCGTAATGAGTATTTCATGCGCTATGTGATGACACGTAATGCGCTTGATCATCACGAAGACTGAATTCATGTTGATTGCAGTGAATGAGCATTTAAGGACTCTACGAATTTAACTCTCCCGTACGGATACCGTGAGTAACCCTCATTGAGATGATGATCTCGATAGGGTGGTTAAATAAGTCCACCATCATTGGCTTGACTGTAACGATGACCGATGGTATTCGTAGGGTTTATGTTCAAAGAACAAACCTGTTACTGTAATTAGTTTTCTGGATGCAATCAGTAATCGAGTAATACAGAAAACGTTGTCTTAGTTTGTAATGGTAGTTCAGGATTTAGTCGGTCTTCGAGTATCCTAAAAAAGATCTTTACCATATGCACAAAACAAAGATGCTACATGCACTTTTTCAGAAAGACAATATACTAGTATAGTATACTACCACTCCCCCAGTTCAGCATGACATTGTAAAATATGTCGTGTTGAACTATTGCAAGAATGACCATGAGCTTGGACTTAGTAAGAGGTGCCATGGGAAATACGTGACCATGGACTTAGTGAAGAGTGGGCCATAGCACACAGCCATGGTCTACTCAGAAATCGTACTCTCGTAAAGTGAGGCTTTCAGGAAGCAAACAGTGTTCGAAATTCTTAATTTGTGTTCAAGACATCTCGCTAGTGACTTTGAGTTCCAAATCTCAAGGCCACGTTGAGGCATTTCCAGCTATACGTGTTGGAGGCATCTTGAAGCAACAATACGATAAATTGGAGATCGTAGTTGCATTCAAGGCATATATGACTCGCGAGCTCCGTACTCGATCATAATGAGGAATCCTTGCTATAACGCGAAGGTAATCGTATATGCGTGCACCATCCACAGGTGCATCACACAGGCAAGTCAATGCCTGTCCATTTATACTCAAGATCTATGTAAACGTATTCACGTACTGCTGCGGAACGTTTTTAATAGCAAACCAATGCTTATTGCATCAAGAGTCATCTAAGTCACTTCAATGCTTAGGACAATCAAACCAATGCCCGGTTCTTTATAGTCGACTTGCAGTCTTCTAGTCTGCGAGAGTGTGTTGGTATAGACAAACTAATGTCTGTTACCCACCCTAAAATCTAGCCTTGTAACCAATCAGGATTCTGCCATGCGGGAGCTAGAGATCATCCCTTAAAAGGCAGGAGCACGTAACAATGTGCGTCGAAGTGTAACCAAACACCTCTATTCATTACGAATCTCATACAAGGTGGATCATTCCCCTATGAGCGTAATAGTTGCGTTGTTATATCCATGAGCTTTATCGTAAAGGAGAAATGTCTCGTAAAAAATCCCAAACCGCAAAAGGGTATTACGGCGAGCGACTGTTCATTAAAAAAGGAAAATATTTCTTCATACTAGTTACACTCATATCATGGTTAAGCATCAAGTTAACACCATCGTACATGGCAATGAAAATAACATTTGCAGCCACATATGTGCAGCCATGAACTTACGCAAGCTGTCATGGTCTCGTGAAATGCGACTTAGGTACACATGAGGTGCAACTGTTAGATAAAGTTGTGACAACCCAGAAATTTCCGACCAAATCTAAACTTGATCTTTATATGTTTCTGACACGATAAGCAAAGTCTGTAATGTTGAAATCTCAAAAACTTTGAACTGTGTTCATGTATTCATTTACTCATCGACTGCTCTTGACGATTCACGAACAATTATGTGTAAAATGACCCAAATTTTTTCGTTAATATATATGAGATTAATATTTACACAATTAAATGTTTCCAACATGTTAAGCAATCAAACTTGTTAAGACTTGATTAATTGAAACGGAATTTATGTAAACGTTTGACCACCCTTTTATTCTTACGATTCACGAACATCATAACTTGTATTATATATATATATATATATATATATATATATATATATATATATATATATATATATATATATATATATATATATATATATATATATGTGTGTGTGTGTGTGTGTGTGTGTGTGTGTGTGTGTATATAGATTTAACTTGAAAATATGATAATTAAATATCTCATTAAGTATATTAACAAAGTATTATATATATATTTTCATACTACTAATTTAAAGAGTTTTTGAACAATATATATGTTACTATTTAAGCGACGTAATTAACTTATGTTATAATGTATTTACATATAAAGTATTACGAGTGTAAATACATCCTTACAAGTATTAAATACACTTTATAATATACCAATACATATAAAGGATAGCTATACTCGTATTTTCGTTCAATTTCGTCAAGAATTCTACTCGCATTCATACGGTATTTTTACCCGCATTATACACAGCTTCTAGAAGTATTTACTATTGGTATATACCAATAGAAATCTGCAATTATTTGTGTAATATGTCATTCATGACCTAATAAATTTAATATGTCATTCATGACTTAATACATTTTAACTTATCTTAGATATTTTCACTAAAAACCAAATTTTCAAGCCTATAAATAAGCACCATTTCTAACTCATTTTTACACATTCATTTTCCAAATTTTACTTCCAATTTTCACACACACTTGCAAGAACTCTCTCAATTTTTATTCTACTACTTATTTCCAGCAACTTTACATTCTAAACTTGTGGTAAAAACTCTACTTCAACTCTTGTTCAATTCATATGTTTATAGCTATCTATATAAGAGTTTATAAACTAGAACATAGTTTAGTTGATTCTAAACTTGTTTGAAGAACTAATCTAATCTTTCTAACTTAACTCTAATAACACTTATTTATATTTATTATGATTTTATATTAAGTTAATATAAGAACTTATAACTTGTACATATGAAGAACACTTTGAAACTTAACATATATTGTTTAATCTCCATTCGGTAAAAAGCGCGCTGTTTTGGGTTGGGAATTAAAAACCTATCTTAGACTTTGAGTTCGAGGCTAAGACTTTTTAAATATGTTAATATATGTAAATAAGACTTCCAATATTTTTTTTTCATGATTTTAGACAAAGTGGAAGTATTTTATCAAAAATCATATATTGAGTGGGTGCCGGGATTCTTCCAAATCCGTCCACTGGCACAAAAAGAGGGTAAAACTCTACATGGGCTGAACTTTTCGATTTTTTTTGAAAAATTAACTTCTTAAGGAATCCCTAGCAATTTGATTCAATTTAAACGGAGTTGTAATGAATATTTGGCGAGCAAAACAAAATCTGCTAAAATTAACGTTGTATGGACGAAATTTATATTGTAAAAACTATATTAACCATATCCTTGCTAACTTTTCCTATATCCTATATATATTTGGACATGTTATCATTAGTATAACAAAATATTATAATCTTAGTTAATTCCGAGATTGTATATACATATAATAATCTTGGTACATTCCATGACAATAAGTATACAATACGTTTTGATAAATCCTAAGACAATAAGTATACAATACGTTTTGATAAATTCTAAGACAATACGTATAAAATACTTCTCTGGGTTGATGCAAAGATAATACGTATACAATACGTCGTGGGGTAATTCTAAGATTATATATATACCGATTATTGGACTGTTGGACATTTCAGACTATTTTGGACTACTAACATAAAAATATTAAAAATTAATATATAAGTATTCCACGAACTTATTTTATTTTATTCACATGTCGTATTATTTTCTGAAACATTATTATTGTTATAGGTTCGTGAATCCAAGGACGACGACCATATTTTTAATAAGTTGAAAACTTATTATTAATATACTTTTACTACTGTGAGTATATAGTCCCATTTTTAAACTCTAAAAATATTTTGGGATGAGAATACATGCATTTTATGTTTTACACCATGGACACAAGTACTTAAAATATATTCTACGTTGAGTTGTACCACCTTGCATATCTTCCCTAATAGCTTGGTAACTAATATTTACATGCTGTAAGAACATGTAAGCACGAATCCTATTGATAGATCTATCGGGTTTGACAACCCCATGTGCGTGTTGTTTAAATACACTTTATAATATACCAATACATATAAAGGATAGCTATACTCGTATTTTCGTTCAATTTTCTCAAGAATTCTACTCGCATTCATACGGTATTTTTACCAGTATTATACACAGCTTCTAGAAGTATTTACTATTGGTATATACCAATAGAAATCTGCAATTATTTGTGTAATATGTCATCCATGACCTAATCAATTTAATATGTCATCCATGACTTAATACATTTTAACTTATCTTAGATATTTTCACTAAAAACCAAATTTTCAAGCCTATAAATAAGCACCATTTCTAACTCATTTTTACACATTCATTTTCCAAATTTTACTTCCAATTTTCACATACACTTGCAAGAACTCTCTCAAGTTTTATTCTACTACTTATTTCCAGCAACTTTACATTCTAAACTTGAGGTAAAAACTCTACTTCAACTCTTGTTCAATTCATATGTTTATAGCTATCTATATAAGAGTTTATAAACTAGAACATAGTTTAGTTGATTCTAAACTTGTTTGAAGAACTAATCTAATCTTTCTAACTTAAATCTAATAACACTTATTTATATGTATTATGATGTTATATTAAGTTAATATAAGAACTTATAACTTGTACATATGAAGAACACCTTGAAACTTAACATATATTGTTTAATCTCCATTCGGTAAAAAGCGGGCTGTTTTGGGTTGGGAATTAAAAACCTATCTTAGACTTTGAGTTCGAGGCTAAGACTTTGGGAATATGTTAATATATGTAAATAAGACTTCCAGTATTTTTTTTCATGATTTTAGACAAAGTGGAAGTATTTTATCAAAAATCATATATTGGGTGGGTGCCGGGATTCTTCCAAATCTGTCCACCGGCACAAAAAGAGGGTAAAACTCTGAATATTAATACATGGGCTGAACTTTTTGAATTGTTTTTGAAAAATTAACTTCTTAAGGAATCCCGGGCAATTTGATTCACTTTAAACGGAGTTGTAATGAATATTTGGCGAGCAAAACAAAATCTGCTAAAATTAACGTTGTATGGACGAAATTTATATTGTAAAAACTATATTAACCATATCCTTGCTAACTTTTCCTATATCCTCTATATATTTGGACATGTTATCATTAGTATAATAAAATATTATAATCTTATTTAATTTCGAGATTGTATATATATATATATATATATATATATATATATAATAATAATAATAATAATAATAATA
Source organism: Rutidosis leptorrhynchoides (assembly GCF_046630445.1). Lineage (NCBI taxonomy): Eukaryota > Viridiplantae > Streptophyta > Magnoliopsida > Asterales > Asteraceae > Rutidosis > Rutidosis leptorrhynchoides. The sequence continues at coordinate 94,968,655 of NC_092334.1, read as the reverse complement.
ATAATAATAATAATAATAATAATAATAATAATAATAATAATAATAATCTTGGTACATTCCATGACAATAAGTATACAATACGTTTTGATAAATCCTAAGACAATAAGTATACAATATGTTTTAATAAATTCTAAGACAATACGTATACAATACGTCTCTGGGTTGATGCAAAGACAATACGTATACAATATGTCGTGGGGTAATTCTTACATTATATATATACCAATTATTGGATTGTTGGACATTTCGGACTATTTTGGACTACTAACAATGGACTACCAACATAAAAATGTTAAAAATTAATATATATATATATATATATATATATATATATATATATATATATATATATATATATATATATATATATATATATATATATATATATAAGTATTCCATGAACTTGTTTTATTTTATTCACATGTCGTATTATTTTCAGAAACATTATTATTGTTATAGGTTCGTGAATCCAAGGACGACGACCATATTTTTAATAAGTTGAAAACTTATTATTAATATACTTTTACTACTGTGAGTATATAGTCCTATTTTTAAACTCTAAAAATATTTTGGGATGAGAATACATGCATTTTATATTTTACGCCATGGATACAAGTACTTAAAATATATTCTACGTTGAGTTGTACCACCTTGCATATCTTCCCTAATAGCTTGGTAACTAATATTTACATGCTGTAAGAATATGTAAGCGCGAATCCTATTGATAGATCTATCGGGTTTGACAACCCCAACCGGGCTAGTCGCTCTAGTATCGTAAATGGTTGCATAGTACTTCGTTTTTACTACACTTGGTATAGTGTAGGGAGATTTCATAATAAAGGGAATATGCCACATTAATGGTTAAGTATGGTTACCAAAGCGCTCAACAACTTATAGAATACTTTTATACACTTGCGAGTGTACATATATTTATAATTATGAAATCTTGTGGTCTATATTTATATCGATGCTAAACCTATATATCTCACCAACCTTTGTGTTGACTGTTTAAGCATGTTTATTCTCAGGTCCTTAAGAAAGTCTTCTGCTGTTGCATAATCTGAGCAAGCTGTGCACGGAGTCTCATGCTTTTAATTAAATAAAGTGTTGCATTCAATAAAACCTATGTCATGTATTATATTTGACTGTTATGTCAAGTGTGTAGTATTTGAAAATCGATGTATTATGGGGATTATTCCTTAAATAATCGCCCAATTGTTTAAAACATGCATTATGTATAATAATGGTGTTTTTTTTATGAAACGAATGCAATATTTTCTAAAACGTATCATATAGAGGTCAAATACCTCGCTATGGGACCAATGAATAACGTACTGCGTTTATAGTAATATGGACCGGTCGTTTCAAAAGTACTTTGTACAAAGTGTTCATAAAATGCGATCATGGGCTTACAGTCGTATGCCATGAATTTCGGAATTGTGCTCGAAGCTCATATACGATGTGTCAATGGGCTTATAGTCATATGCCATTGATTTAGACAATTTATGCTTAACGTGGTAATGTGAAAGCAAAATGCATGTCCATGGGCTTACAGTCGTACGCCATGGATCTAAGCGATGTGCATGTAGCATAATAATACGTTCATATATTGTGGGGCCATGGGCTTACAGTCGTATGCCATGGGTTTTAAGCAACGTACACGAAACATAAAAGTGCACACAACTAATGCATGTCCATGAGCTTATAGTCATATGCCATGGACTCTTGAAATTTGCGAAGCAGTTGTAAATGTCACCATGGGCTTACAGTCATATGCCATGGATTCAAGCAATAAACGTGAAAGATTAATAAAGTGCGGCCATGGGTTACAACCGTACACCATGGACTTAAGCGATATTTGCAGAACGATAATGAAATGTGGCCATGGGCTTACAGCCGTACCCCATGGACTTTAAACAACACGCACACAACGCAACGGTGCGCACAAATAATGTATGTATCCATGGACTTACAGTCATACGCCATGGACTTAAAGAAAAGTGTGCGCAACTGAATGGACGCATAAATAATGTTTGTCCATGGTCTTACAGTCATATGCCATGGACTTAAAGCAAAGTGTGTGCAACAGAATGAGCGCATAAATAATGTTTGTCCATAGTCTTACAGTCATATGCCATGGACTTAAAGCAAACTGTGTGCAAGAGAATGAGTGCACAAATAATGTTTGTCCATGGTCTTACAGTCATATGTCATTGACTTAAAGCAAAGTGTGCGCAACAGAATGAGTGCACAAATAATGTTTGTCCATGGTCTTACAGTCATATGTCATGGACTTAGGAATTGATCGCGAAGAAGTAATAGTGCATGTCATGGACTTAAGCAATAAGCGCGAAGCGATTGTTAATGCATCCATGGACTTACAGTCGTATGCCATGGACTTAAACAACAAGCGTGAAGCGATGCGGCCATGGGCTTACAGTGCATGCCATGGACTTAAGCAAAAGTTTCAAGACAATCGTTAAATGTGGCCATGGGCTTACAATTGTACGCCATGGACTTTAAACAACACGCACAAAAGGCAACAGGGCACACAAATAATGTGTGTGTCCATGGACTTATAGTCATATGCCATGGACATAAAGAAAAGTGCGCGCAACAGAATGGACGCACAAATAATGTGTGTCGCCCATGGACTTAAGAAATAGTACCTGAAGCGATGCGACCATGGGCTTACAGTACACGCCATGGACTTAAGCAATAAAATGAAGCACAAATAAGTTGGGGATTGCACAGATGGTAATATCGTGGCGTGAACTTGTAGGTAATCGTTGTCACATTTCTAAGAATGATGCACGCAACCAACTTGTAAAGAGGTTTTTCTGTACGTGGTCGCTCACGATTAAAGAAATATGACTTTTCTACCAGTTATACCCTAGTACCATGCTAGCCCCTATTTCAATACATCTAAAATATTTAGTTGTGTTAAAATTTGTTCAATATATATGAAACGACTCATCCATATTACTATAAACGCGGTACGTTATTCATTGGTCCCATAGCGAGGTATTTGACCTCTATATGATACATTTTAGAAAATATTGCATTCGTTTCATAAAAAGACACACCCTTATTATACATAATGCATGTTTTAAACAAGTGGGCGATTATTTAAGAAATAATCCCCATAATACATCGGTTTCCAAATACTACACACGTGACATAACAGTCGAATATAATACATGACAAAGGTTTTATTGAATGCAACATTTCATTAAACAAAAGCATGAGACTCCATGCACAGCTTGCTCAGATAAAGCAACAGCGGAAGACTTTCTTAAGGACCTGAGAATAAACATGCTTAAACAGTCAACACAAAGGTTGGTAAGATATATAGGTTTAAAGCTAGCATCGATATAAATATAGACCACAAGATTTCATAGTTATAAATATTTCAATAAAGATATTCTATAAGTTGTTGAGCGCTTCGGTAACCATATTTAACCATAAATGTAGCATATTCCCTTTGTTATGAAATCTCCCTACACTGTACCAAGTGTAGTAAAAATGAAGTATTATACAACCATTTACGATACTAGAGTAACTAGCCCGGTTGGGGTTGTCAAACCCGATAGATCTATCAATAGGATTCGCGCTTACATGTTCTTACAACATGTAAATATTAGTTACCAAGCTATTAGGGAAGATATGCAATGTGGTACAACTCAACGTAGAATATATTTTAAGTACTTGCGTCCATGGCGTAAAACATAAAATGCATGTATTCTCATCCCAAAATATTTTTAGAGTTTAAAAATGGGACTATATACTCACGGTAGTAAAAGTATATTAATAATAAGTTTTCAGCTTATTAAAAATATGCATGTCGTCCTTGGATTCACGAACCTATAACAATAATAATGATTCAGATAATAATACGACATGTGAATAAAATAAAACAAGTTCATAGAATACTTATATGTTAATTTTTAACATTTTTATGTTAGTAGTCCTTTGTTAGTAGTCCAAAATAGTCCGAAATGTCCAACAGTCCAATAATCGGTATATATATAATCTTAGAATTACCCCACGACGTATTGTATATGTATTGTCTTTGCATCAACCCAGAGACGTATTGTATACGTATTGTCTTAGAATTTATCAAAACATATTGTATACTTATTGTCTTAGGATTTATCAAAACGTATTGTATACTTATTGTCATGGAATGTACCAAGATTATTATTATATATATATACAATCTCGGAATTAACTAAGATTATAATATTTTGTTATACTAATGATAACATATCCAAATATATATATGAAAAGTTAGCAAGGATATGGTTAGTATAGTTTTTACAATATAAATTTCGTCCATACAACGTTAATTTTAGCAGATTTTGTATTGCTCGCCAAATATTCATTACAACTCCGTTTAAAGTGAATCAAATTGCTATGGTTTCATAATGAACTGTAGTATTTAGAACTAAACTGAAAAAGTAGTGGTTTATAGTCGGAGTTACAGGTTACAAGTCATATTTGAAAGAGGTAGTCATTTCCGTCGAAAAACGACATCTTGATGACCATTTTGAAAAACATACTTCCACTTTGAGTTTAACCATGATTTTTGGATATAGTTTCATGTTCATAAGAAATATCATTTTCTCAGAAGAACAACTTTTAAATCAAAGTTTATCATAGTTTTTAATTATCCAACCCAAAACAGCCCCTGATTTTACTACGACGACGTATGTCCGGTTTTACGGTGTTCTTCGTGTTTACAGGTTTTAAATCATTAAGTTAGTATATCATATAGATATAGAATATGTGTTTAGTGGATTTTAAAAGTTATGTTAGAAGGATTAACTTTGTTTGCGAACAAGTTTAGAATTAACAAAACTATGTTCTAGTGATTACAAGTTTAAATCTTCGAATAAGATATTTATATATATATATATATATATATGAATCGAATGATGTTATGAACATCATTACTACCTCAAGTATAGTAGGTAAACCTACTGGAAATGATGAGAAAATAACTTGAGCTTCAAAGTATCTTTGATGGCTTGGAAGTTCTTGAAGCATAGTCATGACACGAAAACAAGTTCAAGTAAGATTACTACTTGATTTAAGGTAGTTATGTTTATAGGAATTAAACCAAAGCTTGGATATGATTATTACATTGATTAAGAATGAAAAGTTACTGAGATTAGATGGAAGTTCTTGATCTTTGATGAGTTGTTGGATTGGATTAAAAAGATTGGAAGTAATCTTGCAACTTCTTGATTCTAGGTTGTTTTTATGATGATTAAAGAATGTAATTGAAGCTAAATGACGGGAAAAATACTTAGAGATGATCAAGTATAAAGTTAGGAGTATTTTGAGAGAGAATTGGGAGTGTGAGTATGAGAAAATGGAATGAAGAAATGGTGTGTATGCATAAAAACGTTTTTAGTTTATAAAGAAAGAAAAGATTCCTAATTTTGTTTTCTTGCTAAATAATTCATGCTAGTTGACAAATGGTTGGTTCCACTTGTTCCTTAATCATTTAAGGCTGTTAAGGAGTAGATTTTTATTGGTATATACCAATAGTAAATACATCTAGAAGCTGGGTATAATACAAGTGCAAATACCGAGCGAATACTAGTAGAATTCTTGATGAAAACAAATGGGAATACAATTGTGATTATTTTTGTTAAGTAATAGTGTTTTGATATATGTATTGAAGTCCTTCAAATGTGTATTAACACATCTTAATACACTATATATATATATATATATATATATATATACATTTTAACTGAGTCGTTAAATCATCGTTAGTCGTTACATGTAATTGTTGTTTCGAAACCTTTAAGTTAACGACCTTGTTAAATGTAATTAATCCCATTGTTATTATATCTAATGGGATGTTAAATTGTTATATTATCATGATAACATAGTGTGTTAATATATCTTAATACGATATATAAATATTAAGACGTTATTACAACGATAATCGTTACGTATATATATCGTTTCGAAATCCTTAAGTTAGTAGTCTCATTTTATGTATATAGTTCATTGTTAATATACTTAATGAGATACTTAATTATAATTTCATCATGTTAAATATATATATATAAGTTCATATATATATTATCATGTTATTTACAAGTTATAACGTTCGTGAATCATCGGACAAGTTGGGTGGTCACACGTTTACATAAAATTCGTTTCAATTAATCAAGTCTTAAAAAGTTTGATTGCTTAATATGTTGGAAACATTTAATCATGTAAATATTAATATTGTTCAATATATAATCATGGAAAAATCCGGGTCATGACAGTACCTACCCGTTAAAGAAATTTCGTCCCGAAATTTGAAGTAATACCTATTCAATGGGCGGTGTTTGTAAACAGCTGTGGATATTTCTGTTTCATATGGTCCTCTCTTTCCCAAGTGAACTCAGGACCTCTTCGAGCATTCCAACGAACCCTAACTATAGGTATGTTGCTTTGCTTGAGCCGTTTGACTTCACGATCCATGATTTCGATAGGCTCTTCTATAAAATGCAGTTTCTCGTCGATTTGGATTTCTTCAAGAGGAACAGTGAGGTCTTATTTTGCAAGGCATTTCCTTAGGTTCGAGACGTGAAAGGTATTGTGTACTCCAGCAAGTTGTTGTGGTAGCTTAAGTCGATAAGCCACCGGTCCAATACGTTCGATGATCTTGAATGGTCCTGCGTATCTTGGGTTCAATTTACCCCTCTTACCAAAGAGTATCACACCTTTCCAAGGTGACACCTTTAACATAACCATGTCATCAACCTGAAATTCTAACGTCTTCCTTCGAACATTAGCATAGCTCTTTTGACGACTTTAGGCGGTCTTCAATCTCTCCTTGATTTGTACAATCTTTTCAGTAGTCTCCTGTATGATTTCGGGACCAGTCAGTTTTCTGTCACCTACTTCGTTCCAACAGATAGGGGATCTACACTTTCTTCCATAAAGTGCTTCGAATGGTGCAGCATTAATACTCGTATGATAACTGTTGTTATACGAGAATTCTGCCAATGGTAAATATTTATCCCATCCGTTTCCGAAATTGATCACACATGCTCTAAGCATGTCTTCAAGAGTCTGAACGGTCCTTTCACTTTGCCCATCGGTCCGAGGATGATATGCAGTGCTCATATCCAGACGAGTCCCTAGAGCTTCATGTAGTGATTGCCAAAACCTTGACGTAAATCTACTGTCGCGATCAGATATAATGGAAATAGGTACTCCATGTCTTGAAACAACTTCCTTCATGTATAATCGTACTAATTTCTCCATCTTGTCCATTTCCTTCATAGGTAGGAAATGTGCAGATTTGGTGAGACGATCGACAATTACCCAAATGGTGTCATAACCCCATGCAGTCTTTGGTAGCTTCGTGATGAAATCCATAGTAATACATTCCCATTTCCATTCAGGGATTTCTGGTTGTTGAAGCAAACCTGATGGTTTCTGATGTTTCGCCTTGACTTTGGAGCAAGTCAAACATTCTCCAATGTATGTTGCAATATCAGCTTTCAAATTTGGCCAACAAAAGTGTGCCTTAAGATCTTGATACATCTTTCCAGCTCCGGGATGTATCGAGTATCTCGTCTTATGTGCCTCATCCAAAACCAATTTTCTTAACCCTTTAAACTTTGGTACCCAAATACGTCCATTAAAATACGAGGTTCCGTCTTCTCGTATCTCAAGTTGCTTGACTAAACCCTTGAGCATCTCATTTCCAAAGTTTTCTTCAGTAAGAGCTCCTCGTTGAGCCTCCTTTATTTGTGTAGTTAGGTTTGTATGAATCTTCATATTCATTGCCCGTACTCGAATCGGCTCTTTCTCCTTCCTGCTTAAAGTATCTGCTACTACATTTGTTTCCCGGGATAATAGCGAATTTCACAATCATAGTCGTTTATCAGCTCGACCCACCTATGTTGCCTCATGTTCAGTTGTTTTTGGTTGAAGATATGTTGAAGGCTTTTATGGTCGGTATACACAGTACATTTAACCACGTACAAGTAGTGTCTCCAAATCTTTAATGTAAACACCACTGCTCCCAATTCTAGATCATGAGTCGTATAATTTTGTTCATGAATCTTCAGTTGTCGGGATGCATATGCAATAACCTTCTTTCGTTGCATGAGGACACAACCAAAACCTTATCGCGAAGCGTCACAATAAATTACAAAATCATCGTTTCCTTCAGGTAAAGATAGAATAGGCGCTGTAGTAAACTTCTTCTTCAATAATTGAAATGCGGCTTCCTGCTCAGAAGTCCATTCGTACTTCTTCCCTTTATGTGTTAATGCTGTCAATGGTTTGGCTATCCGGGAAAAATCTTGAATAAACCTTCTGTAATAGCCAGCAAGACCCAAAAATTGGCGTATTTGCGTCGGAGTCTTTGGGGTTTCCCATTTTTCAATGGCTTCAACCTTCGCAGGATCGACCTAAATTCCTTGACTGCTCACGATGTGACCAAGGAATTGTACTTCCTTTAACCAAAAGGCGCACTTAGAAAACTTTGCGTATAACTGTTCTTTCTTCAACAGTTCCAGCACCAACCTTAAATGTTGCTCATGTTCTTGTTTATTTTTGGAATAAATAAGAATATCATCAATAAAGATGATAACAAACTTATCCAAATACAGACTGCATACCCGATTCATGAGGTCCATGAATACAGCTGGTGCGTTTGTCAACCTGAACGGCATGACTAAAAATTCATAATGACCGTAGTGTGTCTGAAATGCGGTTTTCGGAATATCTTCTTCTTTGACACGCAACTGATGATAACCCGATCTTAGATTGATTTTGGAGTAAACACGTGATCCTTGCAGCTGATCAAACAAGTCATCAATTCTCGGTAATGGGTACCGATTCTTGATAGTTAACTTGTTTAATTCGCGGTAATCTATACACATTCGGAAGGATCCATCTTTCTTCTTGACAAATAAAATCGGAGCTCCCCACGGTGAAGTGCTCGGTCGAATGAATCCACGGTCCAGTAATTCTTGTAACTGGCTTTGTAACTCTTTCATCTCAGATGGTACAAGTCTGTATGGAGCACAAGCCACTGGTGCAGCTCCTGGTACTAGATCTATTTGAAATTCTACAGATCTAAATGGAGGTAATCCCGGCAACTCTTCCGAAAAGACTTCAGGAAAATCTCTTGCCACAGGTACGTCGTTGATGCTCTTCTCTTTTTCCTTTGTTTTGACTTTATTAACATGTGATAGGATAGCATAGCACCCTTTCTTCAAGCACTTTTGGACTTTCAAGCAGCTAATGAGTTTTAGCTTTGAGTTACCCTTCTCTCCATAAATCATTACTGCCATTTTATCCTTACGGGGAATACGAATTGCCTTCTTGGCACACACAACTTCAGCTCCTATTTTGGACATCTAGTCCATGCGGACTATTACATCAAAACTTTCTAATTCTACAGGTATCAAATCAATTTTAAACGTCTCTCCGGCTAAATTTATTTTATAATCACGGCAAATTTTATCGGCTTTAATTAGTTTACCATTAGCTAACTCAATCATGTACTTAGCATCTAGAGGTAATGATGAACAATTCAATTTAGCATAAATGTCTCTACGCATGTAACTTCTATCGGCATCAGTATCAAATATAATAGATCCTGATAAGTCATTAATGGTAAACGTACCCGTAACAAGCTCCGGGTCTTCACACGCCTCTCTAGCATTAATAACAAATGCTTTTCCCCGTGCAGGTCCGTTATTCTTCTCTGGATTTGGGCACTGGCTCTTAATATGACCCTGTTTCCTACAACCGTAACAAGTAACAGTAGCCAGGGCAGTTCTATTTGCATTGGTGGCAGGAGTCTTGGTGCCATTTGTATTTGTAACAGGAACCCAACAATCTTCAGCAAGATGACCCCTTTGATTACATTTGTTGCACACCACATTGCAAAAACCAGTGTGATGTTTGTGGCATCTGTTACATAAGAGATTACGCCCTTTGTAACCCGAGCTTGAACCACTACCCGCACCTTGCGTGGTTTCCTGTTTCTTGAGAGATTGTTGCTGGTGACCTCGATCACGGTTTCCATCCCACTTTCTTTTGTTATCCGTTACCTTGGCATCGGTATTTGATGCATTCTTATCCAGGATGATCTGATCCATTAGCTCGTTTGCCATGGTGATAGCTTCATGAATTGTCTTGGGTTTGGATGCTGTAACATTGGCCTTGATGTTCTTTGGCAGACCATCTTTGTACAATTCAATCTTTCGCTCTTCCGTTGGTACCAATTCAAGACATAACAAGGCTAATTCCATGAATCGCCTGTCATAGTTGGTAAGTTCCGTTCCGACAACTTTCAGATTTCGTAACTCGGCTTCCATTTTTCTAACCTCGTTCCTTGGGCAGTATTCATTGATTAGCATATTTTTCAACTCTTCCCAAGGAGTATCATATGCTCCATCGCCCCCTACAGCTTTTACATAGTTTTTCCACCATGTAAGTGCACCATCCTGTAATGTGCATGAAGCATACTTCATCCTATCCCCTTACGCACAACCACTAATTTTAAATACGGACTCCAATTTTTCGAACCATCGGGTTAAACCGACTGGTCCTTCTGTTCCGCTGAATGATGAAGGTTTGCAACCTTGAAATGCTTTAAATGAGCATCCAACATGAGGGTTTGTGTTGTTTGCTGCTGCTCTTGCCGCTTCGACCCAAAGCATTCATTCATTTATGCGTTGGTTGATAAGCTCCTCAATTTCTTGTTCCGTCATTCGATTTAATCGAGCCATGTTTCTTCAATAAACATATAAGATAATTAATCACATAGAATATTATAGATGTAGCAAGTAATTAATGGTACATCGTGGCATATTAATAATATGAACCAATTATTATAAAAGCATTTTCTTCTTATTAGCGTTTTATAATTATAGCTCGGGTAGTACCTACCCGTTAAAGTTCATACTTAATAGCTAGTACACAAATTAACTACTACAATCATGATAATATTCTATCATGAAAAACTTAATGCATTAATCCTTCACGCTTATTCTTTTGGTACAATATTTTACAATAATTCAATACCACTATTTACATAAAACATATGTAAGATGAAATATAGCACATGATATATTATTATATAAGGCGTGAAGTCGAATAGTTGCAAAAACAGATTAGAAACGACGAGGCTTCCTTGGGAATTCAAAGAAATCTGGGAAATCATAGAATTTTCGCTTCCCTACTGTCAGAGTGCGTATTTCAGCGGTAAGTCTAGATTTTGGTTGGGGTTCAGTGGATGATATTTCTGTAGTATTGGTAAGACATGGTTGACTAGGTGTGGTAGTATCGGGAGCACTTGGTACAATAATTGTTTTATTAGTTTCTGCTTTCGGAATTTCTGGGTTGTCGATTATAGGTTCCTCTTCTGGTTCCTCTGGGAATTGTGAGTCTTCCAAAAATGCATCCGACTCCAGGCCATTATCGTCATCAGTTATATAGATGATTGATACACCTTCCTTCGGGTCATCGTCGTTATCAGATAAGTCGATGATTAGTACTTTTGCTGGAGATTCAACTTCGGAGTCGCTGACTGTGATAATGAGATTGGTGCTAGAAGTAGACATCTATCACACATTAACTACCACATTAGTAATATACCACATAATATTTACATGTTATAATATTTAATTTCCGATCAAAAATGATAAGTAATGGTTTTCAAAAACAAGTTCGGTCAAAGTCCAGACTCACAATGCATCCTAACAAATACCGATCAGACACACTAATGCAATTTCTGGTTCGCTAAGACCTCTGCTCTGATGCCAACTGAAACGAATCGTCCATATTACTATAAATGCAGGACGTTATTCATTGGTCCCATAGCGAGGTATTTGACCTCTATATGATACATTTTAGAAAATATTGCATTCGTTTCATAAAAAGACACACCCTTATTATACATAATGCATGTTTTAAACAAGTGGGCGATTATTTAAGAAATAATCCTCATAATACATCGGTTTCCAAATACTACACACGTGACATAACAGTCGAATATAATACATGACAAAGGTTTTATTGAATGCAACACTTCATTTAAACAAAAGCATGAGACCCCATGCACAGCTTGCTCAGATAATGCAATAGCGGAAGACTTTCTTAAGGATCTAAGAATAAACATGCTTAAACAGTCAACACAAAGGTTGGTGAGATATATAGGTTTAAAGCTAGCATCGATATAAATATAGACCACAAGATTTCATAGTTATAAATATTTCAATAAAGATATTCTATAAGTTGCTGAGCGCTTCGGTAACCATACTTAACCATAAATGTAGCGTATTCCCTTTGTTATGAAATCTCCCTACACTGTACCAAGTGTAATAAAAACGAAGTACTATATAACCATTTACGATACTAGAGCGACTAGCCCGGTTGGGGTTGTTAAACCCGATAGATCTATCAATAGGATTCGCGCTTACATGTTCTTAAAACATGTAAATATTAGTTACCAAGCTATTAGGGAAGATATGCAATGTGGTACAACTCAACGTAGAATATATTTTAAGTACTTGCGTCCATGGCGTAAAACATAAAATGCATGTATTCTCATCCTAAAATATTTTTAGAGTTTAAAAATGGGACTATATACTCACGGTAGTAAAAGTATATTAATAATAAGTTTTCAGCTTATTAAAAATATGGCCGTCGTCCTTGGATTCACTAACCTATAACAATAATACGACATGTGAATAAAATAAAACAAGTTCATAGAATACTTATATATTAATTTTTAACATTTTTATGTTAGTAGTCCTTTGTTAGTAGTCCAAAATAGTCTGAAATGTCCAACAGTCCAATAATCGGTATATATAATCTTAGAATTACCCCACTACGTATTGTATACGTATTGTCTTTGCATCAACCCAGAGACGTATTGTATACGTATTGTCTTAGAATTTATCAAAACGTATTGTATACTTATTGTCTTAGGATTTATCAAAACGTATTGTATACTTATTGTCAAGGAATGTACCAAGATTATTATATATATATATATATATATATATATATATATATATATATATACAATCTCGGAATTAACTAAGATTATAATATTTTGTTATACTAATGATAACATATCCAAATATATATAGGAAAAGTTAGCAAGGATATGGTTAATATAGTTTTTACAATATAAATTTCGTCCATACAACGTTAATTTTAGCAGATTTTGTTTTGCTCGCCAAATATTTATTACAACTCCATTTAAATTGAATCAAATTGCTAGGGATTCCTTAAGAAGTTAATTTTTCAAAAACAATTCGAAAAGTTCAGCCCATGTATTAATATTCAGAGTTTTACCCTCTTTTTGTGCCAGTGGATAGATTTGGAAGAATCCCGGCACCCACCCAAGTATTTAGAACTAAACTGAAAAAGTAGTGGTTTATAGTCGGAGTTACAGGTTACGAGTCATATTTGAAAGAGGTAGTTATTTCCGTCGAAAAACGACATCTTGATGACCATTTTGAAAAACATACTTCCACTTTGAGTTTAACCATGATTTTTGGATATAGTTTCATGTTCATAAGAAATATCATTTTCTAAGAAGAACAAATATTAAATCAAAGTTTATCATAGTTTTTAATTATCCAACCCAAAACAGCCCCCGGTTTTACTACGACGGCGTATGTCCGGTTTTACGGTGTTCTTCGTGTTTACAGGTTTTAAATCATTAAGTTAGCATATCATATAGATATAGAACATGTGTTTAGTGGATTTTAAAAGTTATTTTAGAAGGATTAACTTTGTTTGCGAACAAGTTTAGAATTAACTAAATTATGTTATAGTGATTACAAGTTTAAATCTTCGAATAAGATAGTTATATATATATATATATATATATATATATATATATATATATATATATATATATATATATATATATATGAATCGAATGATGTTATGAACATCATTACTACCTCAAGTATAGTAGGTAAACCTACTGGAAATGATGAGAAAATAACTTGAGCTTCAAAGGATCTTTGATGGCTTGGAAGTTCTTGAAGAATAATCATGACACGAAAAGAAGTTCAACTAAGATTACTACTTGATTTAAGGTAGTTATGTTTATAGGAATTAAACCAAAGCTTGGATATGATTATTACCTTGATTAAGAATGAAAAGTTACTGAGATTAGATGGAAGTTCTTGATCTTTGATGAGTTGTTAGATTGGATTAAAAAGATTGGAAGTAATTTTGCAACTTCTTGATTCTAGGTTGTTTTTATGATAATTAAAGCTTGTAATTGAAGCTAAATGATGGGGAAAATACTTGGAGATGATCAAGTATGAAGTTAGGAGTATTTTGAGAGAGAATTGGGAGTGTAAGTATGAGAAAATGGAATGAAGAAATGGTGTGTATGCATAAAAACGTTTTTAGTTTATAAAGAAAGAAAAGATTCCTAATTTTGTTTTCTTGCTAAATAATTCATGCTACTTAACAAATGGTTGGTTCCACATGTTCCTTAATCATTTAAGGCTGCTAAGGAGCAGATTTTTATTGGTATATAGCAATAGTAAATACATCTAGAAGCTGGGTATAATACGAGTGCAAATATCGAGCGAATACGAGTAGAATTCTTGATGAAAACAAATGGGAATACAATTGTGATTATTTTTGTTAAGTACGAGTGTTTTGATATATGTATTGAAGTCCTTCAAATGTGTATTAATACATCTTAATAGATATATATATATATATATATATATATATATATATACACATTTTAACTGAGTCGTTAAATCATCGTTAGTCGTTACATGTAAGTGTTGTTTCGAAACCTTTAAGTTAACGACCTTGTTAAATGTAATTAATCCCATTGTTATTATATCTAATGGGATGTTAAATTGTTATATTATCATGATAACATAGTGTATTAATATATCTTAATACGATATATAAATATTAAGACGTTATTACAACGATAATCGTTACGTATATATATCGTTTCGAAATCCTTAAGTTAGTAGTCTCATTTTATGTATATACTTCATTGTTAATATACTTAATGAGATACTTAATTATCATTTCATCATGTTAAATATATATATATAAGTTCATATATATATTATCATGTTATTTACAAGTTATAACGTTCGTGAATCATCGGACAAGTTGGGTGGTCACACGTTTACATAAAATTCGTTTCAATTAATCAAGTCTTAAAAAGTTTGATTGCTTAATATGTTGGAAACATTTAATCATGTAAATATTAATATTGTTCAATATATAATTGATAATGCTAAAAACGAACATATATTTCATAGCATTATTCCTCAAAAAAGACAAGCTTTTAGTTGCAATTGTTCTATTTACAAGTGATATTCGTTTAAATAATAAAAGGTGAAGACAAAAGACAGATTCGACAAATTGAAGACAAAAAGGTCCAAAGAGCTAAAAAGTACAAGATACAACTAAAAAGGTTCAAAATATTGATGAGGAACGTCTCAAAATGACAAGAGTACAAGTTGCGGAACACAAAGTACGCGATTTAAAATAATACGCGAGGACGTCCGAAAATCCGGAACCGGGACCTGAGCCAAGAAGAAACGCCCGACGCAACGGACCAAAAATATCTAGTCTACTATGCACAAGAATATAATATAATATATATATAATTATATATAATTATATATTATATATATTATTATTATTATATTACGTCGACAAAGAAGAAAACAAAAGCAGTTGGCTGAATCCAGGGTGGCCATGCGACTCGCATGGCCAGAGGCACAAAACCATGCGAGTCGCATGGTGTGAGATTGCTGGTCAGGTCCTATATAAAGCCAGTTTTGTGCCGAGTTATGATCATCCTTTTTCTCTTCCTCTTCAACGTAAATATATTTATATTTATAATTTATATTTTAATTTTAATTATAATTCTAATAATAAGGGTATGTTAGCGAATGTTGTAAAGGTGTAAGTCGAAATTCTGTCCGTGTAACGCTACGCTATTTTTAATCATTGTAAGTTATGTTCAACCTTTTTATATTAATGTCTCGTAGCTAAGTTATTATTATGCTTATTTAAAACGAAGTAATCATGATGTTGGGCTAATTACTAAAATTGGGTAATTGGGCTTTGTACCATAATTGGGGTTTGGACAAAAGAACGACACTTGTGGAAACTAGGCTATGGGCTATTAATGGGCTTTATATTTGTTTAACTAAATGAAAGTTTGTTAATGTTAATATAAAGATTTACAATTGGGCGTCCCTATAAATTACCATATACACTCGATCGGACACGATGGGCGGGGTATTTATATGTACGAATAATCGTTCATTTAACCGGACACGGGAATGGATTAATAGCCACTAGAATAATTGAAACAGGGGTGAAATTACATTCAAGGGTAATTGGTGTAATTGTTAACAAAGTAGTAAAACCTTGGTTTACACGCAGTAGATAACCTGGTGTATTCATTAAACAAAGTATTAAAACCTTGTTACAATTCGAATCCCCAATTAGTTGGAATATTTATCTTCGGGTATAATAATAATTTGACAAGGACACTTGCAATTTATATTTATGACTGATGGACTGTTATGGACAAAAACCAGACGGACATATTGAATAATCCAGGACAAATGACAATTAACCCATGGGCATAAAACTAAAATCAACACGTCAAACATCATGATTACGGAAGTTTAAATAAGCATAATTCTTTTATATCATATTTAATTTCCTTTATTTTATATTTAATTGCACTTCTAATTATCGCACTTTTATTTATTGTTATTTTATCGCACTTTTATTTATCGTACTTTTAATTATCGCAATTTAATTTTATCGCATTTTTATTATTCGCAATTTCATTATCGTTATTTACTTTATGCTTTAATTTAAAGTCTTGTATTTATTTTATATTTTACATTAGGTTTTAACTGCGACTAAAGTTTTAAAATCGACAAACCGGTCATTAAACGGTAAAAACCCCCCTTTATAATAATAATATTACTTATATATATATTTGTATTTTTATAAAATTAAATTAAACTAATATAGCGTTGAGCTTTGTTTAAAGATTTCCCTGTGGAACGAACCGGACTTACTAAAAACTACACTACTGTACGATTAGGTACACTGCCTATAAGTGTTGTAGCAAGGTTTAAGTATATCCATTCTATAAATAAATAAATATCTTGTGTAAAATTGTATCGTATTTAATAGTATTTTCCTAGTAAAATAATAACTATTTTATATACACCTCGCGAAACATCAAGTATTTTTGGCGCCGCTGCCGGGGAATGCTCGCCGAAGCAAAACGCCATATTTTTAATTTTTAAGTTATAATTAGTTTTTGTAAAATTTATATTTTTGTTTAAAAATTAAAAAACATATAAAAAAAAAAAAAAGTATTTTAAGTATATTTTTAAGTTTTTCTTTTATTTTTACAAAATTATAAAGTATTTTAAGTTTATTTTTAAGTTTTTATTCTAATTATATATATATATTTTATTTAAATTTAAAACAGAAAATAAAAGAAATTAAATATAAAATAATACGTGACCCGCCATTTGAACCAGTCCAGTTGAACTGGTCCAGTTCAGTCATGCGACTCGCATGACCCCCCCCCTAAAACCATGCGACTCGCATGAAGGGTCTGACAGGGCCACATCCAACCCTAATTTCGCATTTATTACGGAGTATATTATATTATTATTATAACTAAACCCTAATTCTATTATTATTATTATAATTAAGTTTAATTTATTTAGTTATTTTTACTTTTATTTAGTTTTATTATTTATTTACTTAATACTTTTATTATAAAATATGAAAATAATATTTTTATAAAATCTAATATTTTTATAACTTTTTATAACTTTTAATATTTTGTCCTTTTTTAATCGTTGTAGCGTAATATTTGTATTTTTAGCTCATAATTAATTTTAAACTTAGTTTTTGCTATAGTCATTTTTACTCCTAGATTTTTAGGCTTTGCCGTAGAATTCCTTAAGTGCTTTTTCTTTAGACTAAGATTTAGATGCTTTAGAATTTTGCGACGCCTTTTTAAGTTTTAGTTTCTTTTTAAGTTATTTCCATTTGGGATTTAGTTTTTCCTGTAAGCTTTAATATTTTTAGACACCTTTTACTATGTATCAATTATCATTCCAATTAGTAATTTCAATTTGCGATTATAATTTTAAGTTAATTGTAGTAATAAGGTTAAATTAGTTAAGTATTTTTAAGTTTTTATAAGTTTCTTTTATTTTTCCGTTACCTTTTATTTTTCAATCATTTTTTCTTTTTCGACCTTTTTCGACGAACTCTTTTTCTCTCTTATTTCTCGTTATTCTAGTTTTTAGGACTTAGAATTTTTTTTTCTACTTCTTCTCTAAATTTCTTAAAATTACGAAAATTTATTTTAAGTGGTTAAATTGATAGACATCAAAATTTTCTGGTTCGTAGTAATAGTTGGATTTGTACGTGGACCGGGTTATTGGAGCCAAACAGTCCTCAATTATATTGAGACCAAACGAATCCTGCCCCTCTGCTGCATCTTTTGGCTATTCGAAACGTGGGCAAAATCAGAAAAGTCTATTGATTGGATAACTTATTATAATTTTTCTTTCCTTTTAAAAACTAATAGGATATTCAGTGAATGCACCGAGCAAGACGTTCACCACCTTTTGTACGTTCACCACCTGTAACTCGATCAAGACATCGTTTAACAAATATAACCGCCGTTGATTTTTCTTTAGAATCGTCATCCAGTCGACCAAGTACTTCAGTTCAAAATACCGATAATCCATTTTTTGAACCCAACCTCACAATTGAGAATCCAGAAAATATTCAGGAACGGTTCATAGATCCTGAACCACTAAACTTTCCTCCGGAACCACCAATCATTCAAACAGAGATTGTTGAGGAACGAACCATTAAATCTGAAGCATCTAGTGATACCGATTCAACAAATTCAATTATGGAGAATCTGGAACCTTTAAGTATGGAAGACCGAATGAGAGCTAAACGCACTGGCCAAGGTCACGCAATTACTCATCCAGACATTAATGCGCCAGATAATGAAATCAAAGGACAAATTTTACACATGGTGACTAATCAATGCCAATTTAGTGGTGCGCCGAAGGAAGATCCAAATGAACATCTACGTACCTTTAATAGGATCTGCACACTATTTAAAATACGAGAAGTGGAGGATGAACAGATATATCTCATGTTATTTCCCTGGACTTTAAAGGGAGAAGCCAAAGATTGGTTGGAATCGTTACCTGAAGGGGCGATCGATACATGGGATGTTTTAGTTGATAAATTTCTTAAACAATTCTTTCCTGCATCTAAAGCAGTAAGACTTCAAGCAGAAATTGTTACGTTCACACAAAAGCCAAATGAAACTCTATATGAGGCGTGGACAAGATATGGAAAGTTATTAAGAGGATGTCCGCAACATGGTTTAGACACCTGTCAAATAGTACAAATATTCTACCGAGGATGCGACATCACTACAAGAAAAGACATAGATATAGCAGCTGGTGGTTCTATTATGAAGAAAACCGAAACTGATGCTTACAAAATTATTGATAACACTGCCTCCCACTCACATGAGTGGCACCAAGAAAAAGATATCATTAGATCATCTAAAGCAGCTAGAGCCGATTCTAGCCATGACTTAGATTCCATTTCCGCAAAGATAGATGCTGTGGAGAGACGAATGGAAAAGATGACTAAGGATATTCACTCAATACGAATTAGTTGTGAGCAGTGTGGAGGACCACATTTGACAAAAGATTGTCTAAGTATTGAATTAACAATGGAACAAAGAGAGAATATTTCATACATAAACCAAAGGCCTGGAAATAATTATCAGAATAATTATCAACCGCCAAGACCGATTTACAATCAAAACCAGAATTATAACCGAAATATTCCATACAATAACCAACAAGGTCCTAGCAATCAACAAGTATCCAACAATACTTATAATCAGCAAAGACCGAATTTTCAAAACAAACCACCACAACAAACCGATGATAAAAAGCCAAATTTAGAAGATATGATGACGAAGCTAGTTGAAACTCAAACGCAGTTTTTCACATCTCAAAAACAAACCAATGAACAAAATGCTCAAGCATTTAGAAATCAACAAGCTTCTATTCAAAATCTGGAACAAGAAGTAAGTAACCTAGCAAGGTTAATAGGTGAAAGAAAACCGGGAAGTCTACCAAGCGATACAAATGCTAACCCCCGGAATGAAACAGCTAAAGCCATTACCACAAGAAGTGGTACAACACTTAACCCACCTGAAATACCTGTAACTTCTGATGAAACTATTCCTACTACACAAGAACCACAACCTGATCAAGATAAGGAAAAAGAACCGGTAGTTGAAAAGGTTAATGAAGATAACACAGTTAAGGATAAACCTTATGTTAAACCATACCAACCACCACTTCCTTATCCGAGTAAAATGAAGAAAGAAAAACTTGAAGCCGAGCAATCCAAATTCTTGGATATGTTTAAACAGATAAATGTAAATCTTCCTTTCATTGATGTGATTTCAGGAATGCCAAGGTATGCTAAATTCTTGAAAGATCTAATCACGAATAGAAAGAAAATGGAAGAACTCTCGGCTGTTACTATGAATGCTAATTGTTCAGCAGTGCTGTTGAATAAGATACCAGAAAAACTATCTGATCCAGGAAGTTTCACAATTCCATGTTTTCTGGGTAGTCTTAGTTCAATAGAAGCATTGGCTGATTTAGGTGCTAGTATAAATCTAATGCCGTATTCACTATACGCTAAACTAGACCTTGGAGAATTGAAACCAACCAGAATAAGCATACAACTAGCCGATAGATCAATAAAATATCCTAGAGGGATAATGGAGAACATGCTAGTTAAAGTTGGTACTTTAGTATTTCCAGTAGATTTTGTTGTTTTAGACATGGAAGAAGACTCTCAAGTTCCTCTCATATTAGGAAGACCATTCTTAAACACGGCTAAAGCAATGATAGACGTGTTCGGTAAGAAACTGACCCTAAGTATAGAGGATGAGAGTGTTACCTTTTCAGTTGATAGAGCAATGCAACAACCACAATCTGCAGATGATACATGTTATTATATTCAAACTATAGATGCACATGCAGAATTATTAGAAGAATTTCCAGAATTACAAGGAACAGGAGAATGTTCTTTAGGAGAAGGAAATGAACCAATTGATGAAGCTGAAATGTTAGCTACACTTATAGCTAATGGATATGAACCAACAACAGAAGAAATTCAAATGCTAAAAGAAGAAGAAAGATATCGATATAAATCATCGATAGAAGAACCTCCGAAATTAGAGTTAAAGCCACTTCCAAACCATTTGGAATACGCTTATTTACATGGTGAATCTGAATTACCTGTAATAATATCGTCTTCTCTTACTGAAAATGAGAAATCACAACTCATTTCTGTGTTGAAAGCTCATAAACCAGCCATTGCATGGAAGATTCATGATATTAAAGGAATAAGTCCTTCGTATTGCACACATAAAATCCTTATGGAAGAAGGTCATAAAACGTATGTGCAACGCCAACGAAGACTAAATCCTAATATGCAAGATGTAGTTAAGAAAGAGATTATTAAGCTGCTAGATGCAGGTTTGATATATCCAATTTCTGATAGTCCATGGGTAAGCCCAGTTCAATGCGTACCTAAGAAGGGTGGTATGACTGTCATTACAAATGAGAAAAATGAGCTTATTCCTACTAGGACTGTAACAGGATGGCGTGTATGTATTGATTATAGAAAATTAAATGACGCCACCAGAAAAGATCACTTTCCCTTACCTTTCATAGATCAAATGTTGGAAAGATTAGCCGGAAATAGTTACTATTGTTTTCTAGATGGATTTTCCGGATATTTTCAAATTCCAATAGCACCCGAGGACCAAGAGAAAACCACATTCACGTGCCCTTATGGTACTTTTGCTTACAAACGCATGCCATTTGGACTTTGTAACGCCCCTGCAACCTTTCAAAGGTGTATGATGGCGATTTTTCACGACATGATAGAAGAATGCATGGAAGTATTCATGGATGACTTTTCAGTCTTCGGGGATACATTTAAATCATGTCTAGTTAATCTGGAACGAATGCTAATTAGATGCGAAAAATCAAATCTAGTACTTAATTGGGAGAAATGCCATTTCATGGTTAAAGAAGGCATCGTTCTTGGACATAAAATTTCAAAAGAAGGAATTGAAGTGGATAGAGCTAAAGTAGATGTAATTGCTAAACTTCCACATCCCACCAATGTTAGAGGAGTTAGGAGTTTTCTAGGGCATGCCGGTTTTTACCGACGTTTTATAAAAGATTTTTCTAAAATTGCCACTCCTATGAATAAACTCCTAGAAAAGGATGCGCCATTCATCTTTTCAGATGAATGTATCAAATCTTTTAATATTCTTAAAGAAAAACTCACTAATGCACCGATCATGATAACACCAAATTGGAATCTACCATTTGAACTAATGTGCGATGCAAGTGATTTTGCAATGGGAGCCGTTTTAGGACAAAGGATTGAAAAACGATTTCAACCTATATATTATGCTAGTAAGACATTACAAGGAGCTCAAACGAACTATACAACTACTGAAAAAGAACTCCTTGCTATTGTCTTTGCTTTTGACAAATTTCGATCATATCTCGTTCTAGCAAAAACGGTGGTCTATACCGACCATTCTGCTCTTAGATACCTATTTTCAAAACAAGATGCTAAACCAAGATTAATCCGTTGGATCTTACTCTTACAAGAGTTTGATATTGAAATCCGAGATAAAAAAGGAGCAGAAAATCTCGCCGCTGATCATCTTTCTCGTCTTGAAAATCCCGAATTAGAAGTTCTGAATGAATCAGCCATACAAGACAACTTTCCTGATGAATATCTATTGAAGATAGATTATAAAGAAATCCCATGGTTTGCAGACTATGCAAACTACTTAGTTTGTGGATTCCTTGAAAAAGGATTATCGTACCAAAGACGAAAGAAATTCTTCAGTGATATAAAACACTATTTCTGGGAAGATCCACATCTGTTTAAAAGTTGTCCCGATGGAATAATACGCCGATGTGTATTTGGAGATGAAGCTAGTAAAATTTTAAACCATTGTCACACAGGACCAACAGGAGGGCATTATGGGCCTCAACTAACAGCAAGAAAAGTTTATGAAGCTGGATTCTATTGGCCTACAATTTACAAAGACGCACACCTTCTTTGCAAATCCTGTGATGCATGTCAAAGGGCCGGAAAAATAAGTCAACGTGATGAAATGCCACAAAATGTCATCCAAGTATGTGAAGTATTTGACATTTGGGGTATTGACTTTATGGGTCCATTTCCAAAATCTCATAATAATCTATATATACTCGTAGCCATTGATTATGTATCTAAATGGGCGGAAGCACAAGCTCTCCCAACTAACGATGCACGAGTTGTAGTAAATTTTTTAAAACGTCTTTTTGCAAGGTTTGGAACACCGAAAGCTTTAATAAGTGATCGGGGTACTCATTTCTGTAATAATCAACTTGAGAAAGTTCTTAAAAGATATGGAGTAACTCATAAAATCTCCACCGCATATCATCCACAAACAAGTGGACAAGTTGAAAATACCAACCGAGCTTTAAAACGTATTCTAGAGAAAACCGTAGGATCAAATCCGAAGGAATGGTCCATTAAATTGGAGGATGCACTCTGGGCTTTTAGAACAGCCTACAAAACTCCAATTGGAACCACACCTTTTAGACTTGTTTATGGAAAAGCATGTCATCTTCCAGTAGAAATTGAACACAAAGCATTTTGGGCTTTGAAGACATGTAATCTTGATTTACATGAAGCCGGACGTCTACGATTAAGTCAACTAAACGAATTAGAAGAATTAAGACATGAAGCATACGAAAATTCGTTAATCTATAAAGAAAGAACGAAGAAATGGCATGATAAAAGAATCAGAAA
Source organism: Rutidosis leptorrhynchoides (assembly GCF_046630445.1). Lineage (NCBI taxonomy): Eukaryota > Viridiplantae > Streptophyta > Magnoliopsida > Asterales > Asteraceae > Rutidosis > Rutidosis leptorrhynchoides. The sequence continues at coordinate 94,944,646 of NC_092334.1, read as the reverse complement.
TTCAAAAGAATTTAAAGAAGGAGACAGAGTTCTTCTTTTCAATTCACGATTCAAGCTATTTCCTGGAAAATTGAAATCAAGATGGTCTGGACCATTCATAGTCAAAAGAGTTTTCCCATACGGAACGATAGAATTGATAAATTCAAATGGGATTGAATTTAAAGTTAATGGTCACAGAGTTAAACATTACATACAGGGTCCGATGGAAGTCGACAACGAAGTTAATCACAATTTCGACACCACAGCTAACTAAGTGTGGGGAGAATCAAGTCTTTAAAGGATAATATGTATTTCTGTTAGAGTTAGATTGTCTGTTTTCGTGTAGTTCTCGAAAATGGAACACGTATGGTCTTTCCCTAGCAGACCCTAAAGAACTAGTCTTCTCCCCCCATTCTGAATTTTTATTTTTTTAGGTTTTTACAAAATGAAGACTGCCTGTGAACTAAACCATGGTCTAATGCTACACGCTTTGATCACTAAAAGAAATAATGACATACTACCGAGTGAATTAGTATCAGTAATCAGAGAAAGAATGGACGGAGTTAGAAAAGGATCCAGATGCGAAGATAATAAGTTACAATTTGGTAAAGGAAAATCAAAATCCGCAGCGAAAAGAAGAGCACGACACCTAGAAAAATGTCACAAATGCGGAAAATGGTCACATGGAGGTAAATGTTCAAATAATCAAACCTATTCAAATACCGAATTTGTTACTTTATGCAGAGACGGACCGTTCATATGTTTGGAAGAAAAGACAATGAATGCTAGAGGTTACGCCTATGCAGCCATGGAAGACCAATTAAACCGACTATCTTATGAATATAATAGATCATATAACTAAGAAATCTATTTCACAGGTAAGTCTGTACAGTTTTTATTTTTTATTTATTTTTATTTTTAACCTTTTGATAATAAACGCTAATTTGTTCGCTAAAAAGTATTAAATTGGTATTGAATAAAATTAGGTTTGGCGACCGAAATTATTGATATCGTTCAAAAATTTATTACATCACTGCGAAATTTAACGTTTATTCTTAAGGTATAAATATCTTTAATCAATCAACCCAAAATATTTCAAAAATTCGTCATGAGTTAAATTAGGTCTTGGAACCGAAATTACTTTACCGAAAAGAGGGGCGCATATTTTTGATAATATTTGATTGATTAAAGTGGGATAAAAAGACAAAAAGATTTTTAATTTTATTATGTTTTTAATCTTAATATTTAAACCTTAAATTAATATTGTAAACTTTATAAAAACAATATATTTAAAATTGTAAATATTTGAAAAATTAATATAAGTTTGATATGAATTTATAAATTTTTAAATTAAGTTTGGTGTGAATTTTTAATTTTTAAAATATTAATTTTTAATTTTATGCATTTCAAATTTTAAGTTTGGTGTGAATTTTTAATATTAATTTTGAATTCTATATTTAAGTTGTGTGAATTTAAAAACAAAAATTTACTTTATCTCATTAAGTTAAGAATATGATTTTTAAAATTCGTCGTAAGTTGAAGACTAGGTCTTTGAACCGAAATTGCTTTACCCGAGGGAGGGACGAGAACTTTTATTATCATTATTTTTAATCTTATTGATTTAAAGTATGCCAAAAACATTAAAAAACCCAAAAATCTTAGCTTTTAAAACAATCGCTACAAAAAGACAAATTTTAAAATTTTGTCGAGGGACGGACTAGGGCATAGTCCCGAAACGACCTCGTCTTAAAAAGAAACAAAATTTTTAAAATTTTATTAAATTTTATGTTCTAAAAAGTTTAAGGTTTATATATAAAAAAAAAAAAAAAAAAAAAAAAAAAATACCTGGGAATTGACCCCCATGCGAGTCGCATGGGGATGGGCAGAAGGCCATGCGACTCGCATGGCCATAAAATACTGGACAGGATCAAAACTTCCAGCGAGCTGCTCTGTCTCTCACATTACACACACATATACACGAACCATCTCCAAAACCCTCTCAATTTTTCACCAATTTTCACCAAATTTCTTGCAAAACTTCACAATAATCATGCCTAGATTCAGTAGTCTCAACCCCTTCAGGAGAAAGGTAAAGATTTCACCCCTAATCTCTTAAAATTCGAATTTTTGTGTTCTTGAGCTAGAAAATTTATATTTTGATTTTGTTAAATTTAGGTGTAATTAGAGCTAAATTGTTGTTATATTATGCATGTATATCCTAGATAGAAGCTATTTAACATGAATTGAAGCTAAAAACTTCAATTTTTTTTAGAATCTAGGGTTTGTGTTCTTGAGCAATTTGGGGCTTTTTGATATAAACAGGTTATGGCCGATTTTTGTCATGAATTGTTGCTAAATTAAGTAGTGTAACATGTTTAGGTAGTTAATTGATCCAAACTTTGAGCCTAAACATGTTTTTGAGAATTAAAGTAGACTTTTTAAGTCTAAAAATTCATGAACTTGGATAATTTGATATAAAGGCCATTTGAAACTTGTTTCATTGCTAGTAGTGATTATTTTGGCATGTTATTTGAGATAAATGCTTATGAACTTGATGTACATTTTTCGTATATGCTTATTTGACAAAGTGTAGACTTGACAAAAATATGAAAATGAGCACTAGTTTGATTTGAATGCCATGTAACAAGTGTTTAATTGCTATAATGATTATTGTTGACATATTTAAGAGTTTAAATGTGATAAAACATTGTACACATTTTCGTATGTAAAAGTGTAGAATTGTTATTGTTAAGAAAATGTGTATAAAATGTGTTATGAATTGAACATGTCATCATAATTGTTTCAAGTTATTATTTTGCTAACACTAATGCATATTTGGATGCAAAAATTTTGTGTTTAATGTGTTTTGCAGAAAGCCGATACTGGAGGTTCAGGAGCATCATCATCCAGGCAACCAGAGCCCGAACCGGAAATGTTTCATGAACAAGAACAGCATATGCAACAAGAAGAAGAAGAACAGGAGGAGCAACATATTCCATATCACGATCAAGATCAATTATTCGTGAATCAGTTTCGTCAATTCGCTCCACATCAAAGGATTCTGAGCTTAGACATTAATGAAGATCAGTTACACCCAAATCTGAGATTTGATCGATGTTGGATAGAGTATCCAGATTATCAAAAGAACATGCACATTCTCTACTTTAAGGTTGTTGAAATGCCAAGGGCAATTGACTGGGTACCTTTGGAAACAGTTGACCTTGCCGAACCGATTCGGGAATTATTGGTGCAAAGGTATGGTAATTCTCAGTTTAACGATTGGATGCGCCTATTTTCCATTCGTAGAACCATATATAGGGAATGGTGTATAGAATTACTTAGTACTATTAAGTTAAACAATGATGTTAGAAGGATAGATGATAGAAGCTTTATTAGATTTCTGTTAGGTGGACGCATGTACAGAATGTCCATGATAGATTTAGCCAGGGCCTTACAGATTTACACCCCTGCTGAACTTTTGAGCCCCGACTGTAATAGCCTGATTGCCCAAGGAGAAAGGGTAGATAGGGAATTTGATGTTAACGCTGTCTGGAGGCGTATGTCCCACTTTAATGAATTTCACGCCAGTGGAAATCATACATACTTAGATATAGACAGAGCTGAACTCCGGGTGATTCATAGATTCTTAGCAAACACAATTACACAAAGGGGTAGGAATAAGGAGAAATTGACCGTAAACGATTTGTTCTACCTCAAGTGTATTAGAGACCCGAGGAGTTTCGTTAACATTCCCTATTGTGTTGGTTATTATCTCGCTAATGTAGTTTCGGGGATGAAATCGGGGAGTATTATAGGTGGTGGTATTTTCATTACTCTCATTGGAGAGTATTTAGGTGTAGATAAGCACCAAGGGGGTCCAATGAACGAAATAGAGGACGGAGGTGAAACTATAAGTTCAAACCTTTATCACGGTGCAAGGGTATTATTGATGAGACGTGGTCGGGTACATCGATACGAGGGACCTCAGCGACAGGTAGAGAGAGGTTCGGATGACGAGATGGAGGAGGCGAACAACATTATAGGAGTTGTTCGGGAGACTGCTCTTGATTTAGGCATTCGTATGGAGGATGAATACATGACGAACTATGATAGGCATATGCAGTACGAGGCATGGCAACGCCGGAATGACTACGAGCATTCCCGGCAACGAGAGCATGGCCGATGGGATTATCATCAGCGCCAAATTATAAGCCAGTTGCAGCCTGGCGAGATGTATTATCCGACCCGACCCGCATATTATCCCGCACATCAGCCAGAGATGAGACCACCCTATGATTCATATGATTATGACGCAGCATACCAGTACACCTATAATCAGCCATGGAATCCGGACGCGAACATGAATTGGGATCCATATCCTAATTATCCTCCTAACCCACCTCCTGATCAGTAGAGATGAGATAAGTTGGTAATTTTTATTTTTATTATTTTAAACACTTAACATTTTATTATGTTTATGTAATGTTGGATATTTTATTATTATTGTGTACTAATATTTTTCTTATAGTTTGAAAGTGGGATGCCAAAGTTCCATTTCAAATTGCATGTATGATTATATTTGTATTGTATGTATTCTCTTTTATGCACAAAACAGGGTTAAACAACGCGTTTTCAAAGACTGGCATTAAGTTCAGCAAAAGCAAGTAATTTTGACGACAATGATGCAAAATATATGTGAAATAACAACAAGACGGAATGAACAAATGACGTGCACCATTTATCATTCAGCAAACAAACGCCAATATATTTGGAAACTTTGGTAAAAATTTAATCATTTTCACACAAATCACCCTCAATAATTTAAATTGTTACTGATTTCTTGCAAATGAGGGCATTGCAAGATCTTAAGTGTGGGAAGGGGTTAAATTCTTTCGGATTTTAAAATTTTTATATTAAACACTTGGTTACCATTAAAAATACTAGTAAAGCAGTAGTTGTATTAGAATCTAGTGCTCTCTGATAAAAAAAGAACAGCCCTAGTCTTATATACTAACTACCCAATTCTAGTAAATTTTCCAAAATTTTCAATTAAATGAACTAAAAATCATGTTTATACATATTTATGAACGATAAAACTAGGTTTTAACACCGAAATTATTGTTACCTCAAAAAGGACATAAATTGAGAAACAAACTAAAATGTCAAAATTCATTTAAAATGGAATAGAGGACGATAAAAAGAAAAATAAAAAGCCAAAGTGTGGGAAAATTTACCAAGTTATTTTAAACATATGTCACATATATCTGTAACAAATAACTGAAAATACTTTTGCTTTGGACTAAACTAAACTGTTTTACCCGATGAAAGAAAAGAAGAGATGGATCTACACGATGAATCAATTCCATCATTAAAAGGAAGTAAAGTCTTCCGAAAAAGACACGCGCTTCTTGATTTAGGTCATGAAGTTGTCGTTCAGACCAGCTGTAGGTTGACGAAAAATCTAGAAAAGTCATCACTAAAATCAGCAGGAAATCCACGGACCTCAGCATTAAACAGGGTCGCCAAGTGGTCAGATTTATCCTAACCATGAGAAGGATTTATCAAGTACAATGGGGGGGCACCATGCAAATTAGCTGGATAAGACTAATGAATCAGATCCCCAGAAAGGATAATCTCCTTAAAGATTAAAAATCAGCTTTTAAGACTGATATTACTCAATCCTAGAGATTGACCTTAAAGATTGAGAATTCAAACTCATGGAATTCGATGATATCTAAACTCGAGCTTGAACGAGAAAATATTTTGATCAAAAATACAAACCGATTTGTTTTCTGAAAACCCTATTTTCAATGCGTTCATTACCATTGAACGTAAAATCCTAGGAATTCACCTGGAATTCATTAGGTCACCTGAACTAAATCGGGTGTCAACCGTAAGAACGGTGGTTGCATAACATGGTCAAAGACAGGACTTTGTGCCAAACCAACAAATTATAAGGGTGAGCTTTACTATTGCTCCTACCAAGGATAGTAATTGCGTCCGACACGTTATAGACCATAATCAAAAGCATGTCACGGGACATTGCCTTAAACAGTTGCTTATTCAACGCTTTCCTTTACAACCGGACGGTAGTTTGCCGAAAGGTAATATACGGGACAAGTAAACTGGACGTGTTGCTTTCCAAATACAAGGTTAGCAAGTGGGTGACACAAAACCGCAAGTTTTGAGCTAAAATTTTCAAAACTGAAACCCACCAAACCCACAAAAATATTTTGCAAACACCGGTAAAGGGTTATTCCGGAAAACTTATCTAGGGTAAAAACTAGATTTAATTTTCAAAAGATCAAATGTTTTCATAAAGATCCAATTTCATTAATGGATCTAAATTTTTATAGTCATATGGGACTGTAAACCATATCGTTACTACCATTGTTTATACCGCCGTATAGAAATCACTGATGTACAAAGTGTGAAGAATAAAAAAATGATTCTAGTATTTCAAAACAATATTGCTTGAGGACAAGCAACGCTCAAGTGTGGGAATATTTGATAATGCTAAAAACGAACATATATTTCATAGCATTATTCCTCAAAAAAGACAAGCTTTTAGTTGCAATTGTTCTATTTACAAGTGATATTCGTTTAAATAATAAAAGGTGAAGACAAAAGACAGATTCGACAAATTGAAGACAAAAAGGTCCAAAGAGCTAAAAAGTACAAGATACAACTAAAAAGGTTCAAAATATTGATGAGGAACGTCTCAAAATGACAAGAGTACAAGTTGCGGAACACAAAGTACGCGATTTAAAATAATACGCGAGGACGTCCGAAAATCCGGAACCGGGACCTGAGCCAAGAAGAAACGCCCGACGCAACGGACCAAAAATATCTAGTCTACTATGCACAAGAATATAATATAATATATATATAATTATATATAATTATATATTATATATATTATTATTATTATATTACGTCGACAAAGAAGAAAACAAAAGCAGTTGGCTGAATCCAGGGTGGCCATGCGACTCGCATGGCCAGAGGCACAAAACCATGCGAGTCGCATGGTGTGAGATTGCTGGTCAGGTCCTATATAAAGCCAGTTTTGTGCCGAGTTATGATCATCCTTTTTCTCTTCCTCTTCAACGTAAATATATTTATATTTATAATTTATATTTTAATTTTAATTATAATTCTAATAATAAGGGTATGTTAGCGAATGTTGTAAAGGTGTAAGTCGAAATTCTGTCCGTGTAACGCTACGCTATTTTTAATCATTGTAAGTTATGTTCAACCTTTTTATATTAATGTCTCGTAGCTAAGTTATTATTATGCTTATTTAAAACGAAGTAATCATGATGTTGGGCTAATTACTAAAATTGGGTAATTGGGCTTTGTACCATAATTGGGGTTTGGACAAAAGAACGACACTTGTGGAAACTAGGCTATGGGCTATTAATGGGCTTTATATTTGTTTAACTAAATGAAAGTTTGTTAATGTTAATATAAAGATTTACAATTGGGCGTCCCTATAAATTACCATATACACTCGATCGGACACGATGGGCGGGGTATTTATATGTACGAATAATCGTTCATTTAACCGGACACGGGAATGGATTAATAGCCACTAGAATAATTGAAACAGGGGTGAAATTACATTCAAGGGTAATTGGTGTAATTGTTAACAAAGTAGTAAAACCTTGGTTTACACGCAGTAGATAACCTGGTGTATTCATTAAACAAAGTATTAAAACCTTGTTACAATTCGAATCCCCAATTAGTTGGAATATTTATCTTCGGGTATAATAATAATTTGACAAGGACACTTGCAATTTATATTTATGACTGATGGACTGTTATGGACAAAAACCAGACGGACATATTGAATAATCCAGGACAAAGGACAATTAACCCATGGGCATAAAACTAAAATCAACACGTCAAACATCATGATTACGGAAGTTTAAATAAGCATAATTCTTTTATATCATATTTAATTTCCTTTATTTTATATTTAATTGCACTTCTAATTATCGCACTTTTATTTATTGTTATTTTATCGCACTTTTATTTATCGTACTTTTAATTATCGCAATTTAATTTTATCGCATTTTTATTATTCGCAATTTCATTATCGTTATTTACTTTATGCTTTAATTTAAAGTCTTGTATTTATTTTATATTTTACATTAGGTTTTAACTGCGACTAAAGTTTTAAAATCGACAAACCGGTCATTAAACGGTAAAAACCCCCCTTTATAATAATAATATTACTTATATATATATTTGTATTTTTATAAAATTAAATTAAACTAATATAGCGTTGAGCTTTGTTTAAAGATTTCCCTGTGGAACGAACCGGACTTACTAAAAACTACACTACTGTACGATTAGGTACACTGCCTATAAGTGTTGTAGCAAGGTTTAAGTATATCCATTCTATAAATAAATAAATATCTTGTGTAAAATTGTATCGTATTTAATAGTATTTTCCTAGTAAAATAATAACTATTTTATATACACCTCGCGAAACATCAATAATCATGGAAAAATCCGGATCATGACAATATATTACAGTATTACACCAAGGGATTGCGCTAAATACACTTTCTATGCGAAAATTAAACTTCGCCAATATGCTTCGTGAAATAGCATCTGATAATAAGCTTTACGGTTCAAGCTTATACGCCAAGGCGAAAATATTTACTTACAAAATGAAATCGTCTGTTAATGGAAACAAAATCACTTGGTGATCTTTCTATTGCAACAAGTAATATGGGATATTAACAAAATCCGTACATTATTTAGTTACCAAATTTATTGTGGGTAACCAAAACTGTTATGAGTATACGCCAAAAGAATTTGGCTATCTTCACCGTACGTTTCTATCGCTTAATCGAGCCATCGTGTAAATCATAACTAATTATTGTTTCTTGTTACGACCAATCAACACCCATCAACATATACGGCGACAAAACAACCCACGTTTCATTAATTCTGAGATATTCTAGTTTCAATTTAATTGTTCGGTCATCTTTATGCAAAATATGTTAATCTCTCAAAATCAATTTGTAAAGCTCTAATTTTAATACTTACACAACCTCAAGTATTACTTATTCTAGGCACTGCGTAACAAATTGATACTTTAACGTTTTGCAACAGCAAACATAGAGATCACCATGCTATAAATTTCGTAATAAACAATACGTAGAATTCAATTCATTCAAATCGTAACGAAAACTTACAGATGCGAGATCATACTGAAACGCTTAATTCCCTTGTCGATAGGATGGACACATGTTGACAGGTCCCACCGGGTGTGCCCGAAGGCGTCGAGGTCTGCCTGTAGGCATCGAGATCAGCCCGAAGGCCTTGAGTCCAGCCCGAAGGCATCGAGATCAGCCCGAAGGCGTCGAGATCGAGTTCGAAATCATTCGTTAACATACTATAGTCGTGTATGTAGATGGGATGTGGGACTGCAAATAAACTAATGCTAGTTTCCAGAAACCACTCGCTAACGTACTAGCAATTGCTTAAGTTTATTTCACTGCAACCCAGCAGATTTTCGTTATCATACCGAGCCAATTAATTGTTCATAAAAGTCATCGTTCGGCGGCGGATAAATAACTTATTCAACCGTACGTAATCTGTTTTTCTTTCCCATTCGTCAGTTAATCAAAAGGTTGACGTGCAATTAAGATATGACTTATATAAACAACCTTTAATACGAGATTAGAACTGATGACGAATTCGTTATTTTAAAAATATTGATGTATTTTTGCAGTGAAACATATTTGTAAGTTGTTAATGACAGCCGCCATAACTTAAAATTATTAACATCAGATTTTTGAAAATTACCTTCTTGGTCAGATTCTTGAGTTTACAAATTTCAACAATCAAACCATTACATACGGAGTGTTTAATCCATGCGTACACATCTAGGTGTGTTACGGTTGATTTTCAAAAACGAACCGAACCAAACCAAAACAATACTCCGTATCACCGTATGTATTTTTTCTAGATTTGAAACATAATAAAATAAATATCAACTTACAGCCCTTTATCAGTAGAACCACGAAAGAGGATGCTTGTTGCTAATGTCCCACGGATGACGCCATTTGATCGAACATAAATCTGTAGCCGGAACAAGAAGTATGATCGAGTGCAAGAGAGGGCTTTTAGATGTCAGCGGCATTAACACTCCGGTCATCGGTTACCGTGGATAACCCTTATTGAGATGAAGATCTACGAAAGGGCGGTTATGGCCGAGGCCGGAGTAACCGTCGGCGAGGGAAAAACCCTACACGAGGTGTAGGTAAAACCTCAGGTGAAGGGCTTCAGGTAGTACCTCATAAATTGTGGAAGATCGTTAAATCGTTATGATCTTATTCCCTAGACGATTGTTGAATGTGATTGTTAAATCGTTATCACATGTTGTGTATGAATGAATGAATGAGGTTAGGGTTATATTTATAGTGAAACCCTAACCCTAAAAGCCCCTTAATTCATTCTAGATCCTTCCCAAATAATTGCCATAAATAAAGGAATTATAGTTAGGAAATGATCCAGTTAATTAAGGATAAGATTGTTTCTTGTGCACCAAGTAAAGCTGTGTGCACCCCTTTGGTCGTCTGGTGCACCCATTCTAATTGCCTGGGTGCACCCTGTCTGGGCGCATGACGCACTCCTTTCTGGGCGCACCCCTTTCAGGGCGCACCTTTGTCTGTGCGCACCCTGTCTGTGCGCACCCTGTCTGCGCGCACCCTGTCTGTGCGCACCTCATCTGGGCGCACCATCGTCTGGGCGCACCCTAGGGTTAGTGCAAGACTTTAATTAGTAAGCGTGTGCAAGCACGTGATACGCATGAGCGCTTAATGCGGAAATAGGTGTATCATCAATCCGCATGGCCCGTTGGGCAGTTATCGTGAAATATGGAGCTTATCGATGATACAGACGCAAAGCTAATGCGCCAAGCATGGCTGTATTTATATGTTATGCGATATGCTTCTCGCAATAACATGTTGCTGTGGCGCTATGCGCTATCTAAGCTTGGCATCATTTCTTCGACAATACATGGAATGATAAAGTTAAGAACATGAAAAGGCATTGCAACAATGAATTCTGCAGTAATACAACCAATTTGCGTGATTGTTAATGAACAAGGCGCAGTAATAGAGAACGCAGGCGCAGAAGATTATATGGTTGTAATGAATCGCGCATATCCATAACAAACAATTAAAAATGGTAGCAATGTAAATGCAGATGTCAAGAAACAGTTAGTGCAATTGCTTATAACAAATATGGATGTCTTCGCGTGGTGTGAGCAAGACATGACTGGTGTTCAGCGAAAAATTGCAGAACATAAGCTTAATGCAAATTCTGCGTTAAAACCAATAATTCAAAAACGCAGAGGCATGGCTCAAGGCCGAATGAAATGGTTAGGCGTTGAAGTAACTAAACTTGTTAAGGCAGGCATTTTGCGCTAAGTGAAATACCAAACATGGGTTGCAAACCCAGTGCTTGTTAAAAAACCTGATGGATCGTGGCGGATGTGCATTGATTTTAAAGATATCAATAAAGCTTGCCTTAAAGATAACTATCCGCTGCCAGAAATCGATTGGAAAGTTAAATCACTGCATGCATATCCTTTTAAGTGCTTTCTGGACGCTTATATGGGGTACCATCAAATTCCAATGGCGGAAGAGGATGAAGATAAAATTGCGTTTCACACGAGCAAAGGCATATATTGCTATATCAAGATGCCTTTTGGACTTAAGAACGCTGGCGCAACATATCAACGCTTGATAGATGGCGCATTCGAAAGTTAAATTGGGCGCAATCTTGAAGCATATGTGGATGACTTGGTCGTCAAAAGTAAAACGCAAGATCAAATTCTGCGAGATGTTGCAGAGACATTCGAGAATCTGCGAAGAATTAACATGAATTTAAATCCATCAAAGTGCAGTTTTGGAGAAAAAGAAGGAAAGTTTTTGGGATACTATGTTACTGAGCAAGGCATTAAGGCTAATCCCAAAAAGATAGTCGCAATTGATAACATGATTGTGCCAAAAACAATAAAGGAAGTGCAAAGTTTAACAGGAAAGTTAGCGGCTCTGACCAGATTCTTGTCAAAGGTTACGGAAAGACAATTGCCTTTCTTTAAAACGCTAAAAGGATGTTCGAATCAGAAAAATTTTGTGTAGACTGATGAAGAGGAAAGTGCATTCCAAGAAATGAAGCAGTTACTCGCGACGCTGCCTACACTTACTGCGCCTATAAAGGGCAAAATTTTGTATCTCTATGTCTCAATTGAAAATGTGGCTTTTGGGTTAGTTTTGGTTGCAGAACGCGACAAAATGCAGAAACCAATTTATGTTGTCAGTAAGGCACTCGCAGGAAGTGAAATTAATTATGCGCCAATGGAGAAATTTGTGTACGCGTAACTTTTAACTTCAAGAAGATTGCGGAGGTATTTTCAAGGGCATCCTATTCATGTTTTAACTGATTTTCCGGTTAAACAAGTTTTAAATAAGCTTGAAATATCTGGAAGGCTTGTCAAATGGGTAATTGAGTTAGGATCCTATGAAATAACTTACCTACCGCGAACTTCTGTGAAGGGGCAACTTCTTGCGGATTATGTCGCAGAAATTATTGGAGTTAGAGGTAATTCATGAAAGAACAGAGTTGAAACCCGCATAAGGTGAAACTTGGGATCTATTTACTGATGGTGCACCATGCATAGAAGGTGCGGGTGCAAGATTAATTTTAACAAGCCTAAGTGTTGAAGAACATATATGCACATTGCGTTTTAATTTTGATGTTACAAATAATGAGGCCGAATACAAGGCATTGCTGGCTGGATTGAACATTGCGCATAAAATGAATATCACAAAATTACGCGCATATATTGATTGGCAGTTGGTTTCAAATCAGTTTAATGGCTCATTTGATGTGCACGAACTTTCAATGCAGAAGTACTTGCACCTGTTAAAGGAGGTTGCCGAAAAGTTTGAGCATTTTGAGCTTGCGCCACGCATTAAGCAAATTGGTAGCTTTAACTTTTTCGCATGTTCAAAAGCAAGTTTGGGTGGAAGAATTGCCCAACAAAGCAATTGATGGCGGATTAGTTGTTGCGGCTATTGAAGAAATGCAGCCAAATTGGATGGATCCTATCATTAATAATCTGCGCAATAATTAATTACCCGAAGATAAAAATGAAGCTCGATTAGTGCGCATCAGACCGCCTATGTATATCATTGAAAATGATGTTTTATATCGCAAATCCTATTATGGACCATTAATGCGGTGCGTAGGACCAGCAGAGGCAGAAATGCTTATTGAAGAAGTAGATAGCGGTTCTTGCGCGCTTCGTTCGGGTTACAAAACCATTGCGTCAAAGATCATGCGAATGGGTTACTTTTGGCTAACATTGTATCGCGATGTAGCAAAAATAGTAAAAAGATGCAAAAGTTGCCTAAGACATGCACCGCAGAATAGAAAGTCAAGGCATGTCATGATTCCAGTTAATTTGTCATGGCCATTTTACGAGTGGGCCATTGATATTGTGGGGCCATTTCCTGCGGGAGCAGGAAATGTAAAATTCTTAATTGTGGCAATTGATTATTTCACCAAGTGGGTGGAAGCAAAAGCACTACGCACAATTACAGGAGTGCAATTGCGAGATTTTGTGTGGGATATTTCATTTGCAGATTTGGTATTCCCCGTGAAATGGTAAACGACAATGGTGCACAGATAGCGAAAGATCCTTTTAAAATTTGGCGCGAAGAAATGAATATTATTCAAAAATTTACTTCAGTTTCACACCCGCAAGCTAATGGGTCGTGTGAAGTTACTAACCACAACATTGTTAGGGGCATAAAAAAGCGCTTAAATGAAAAATGCACTGGATGGGTTGATGAACTCTCTAATGTGCTATGGGCACATCGCACAACTTTTAAAAAGAGTACTAGCGAAATACCCTTCAGTCTTGTGTATGGTTCAGAGGCAATGATTCTCGCTGAAATCCTCGTGTCAACGCATAGGATTGCCAATTTTGATGACACTGCGAACAATGAAGCTTTGTGCGAAAATTTAAATTTTGTTGAAGAACGCAGATTGATGGCTGCGAACAGAGAAGCGAATAACAAACAACAGATTGCGAAGTATTACAACAAAAAGGTGCGTGCTTTTAGCCTTTGATGTTTGAGAGTGAGTTTTGCAAAATAATGAAGCAAGCCTCGTGTAACGACCCAAAAATTTGGTATTTGGAATGTCGAGAGGTTGATGTGCAAAAGTATGGTGTATGTTGCGAGGTTATGCGCGCGTTCACCGTTTGGGCCATAACTTCCTTATACGAACTCGGATTGAGGTGAATCAAAAGCCCAGACGACCGTAATTCGAGCCGGACATTTTTAATTTCAATTTGTGGGCTCCAGGAGCGCCGCTCTAAGGCTAGGAGCGCCGCTTTTGACGCTGATCAGGTGCTGTTTGAATTTTTGGACTTTTAATGAAGGGCACTTTGGTATTTTTACACATGGGACGGATATAAGGCATGAGATCAGATCTAAAACTCATTCTTATCCTCTTTTCTACCAACCAAACTCTAGAGAGAGAGGAGTTTCTAGAGAGAGGAAGCTTGAGTTGGTGATGAAGATGGTGATTTTTACCCAAATTGGAAGCGGGTTTTGGTTCTCCTTGATGTTTCTTGTTACTAGCTCAGTTTTGGAGTTGAGTTAAACCCTAGATTCAATTTAATTACTTTGATTTTGATTTGGGGTTAGGGTTTGTGCTAGTTAGAGTTATAAACCCCATTTCTTGTGATTTTGCGAGTTTTTGGGTAAGATTCATGTAAGTAACCCGAATTGGTGACTTAGGGTTTTAAATGTTGAAATTGTAAGTTTGGATCTTGCATGTGTTGGTTTAAACCTTAGAAAACTTGTGTACTAGTGATTTTGGTGTTGTGTTGACTTGATTTTGGGTGTAAACCCTAATTTAGGTCAAAATGGGTTTTGTGTTGAAATGGGTCAAGTATTCGTGATTTTTGGCGAATTAAGTATGTAAAAACTTGGTTTAGGTGTTAATTAGTGTTTTGGAAATATAATCACTAGCCGTTAGTGATTATGGGTGTTTTTATGAATTGTGTCAAAATGGGTTGACTTTGATCGGGTCGAATTTGGTAATGACACTAATTTTGGATTAGATGGATGTTAAACACTTTTGTTAAGTGTTAAATGACGTTTTTGAATGAAAGTAATAGTGGGAAGTGATTTTGGGTCAAAATGGTATTTTAACATAAGTCAAACTTAGTCAAACGCAATATGGGTCAATATTGCACGTGTTGTGATTTTTGTGTAAATGGCGGTTTGAAATGATCACTACCTAAGTGGTAATCTAGTGTCGGGACCTAGGTTGGTCTAATTGGTGTAAAGTATAATTTGGGTTAAATTGTACTTTGTAGAGTGGATTTGAATTACCACCCAAAGTGGTAATTGGTTTGTGTCCATTAGGTGTTAAATGGGCGGGTTTTGGCGAGTAATGCGTGATCCCTCGGCTAGGGGATGTGAGTTTCGGATTCTCTTTTAGAGAATTGTGATTTATGGGTGTATTGTGCCTATGTGTGATATAGGTGGTTACTTGCTCGGATTTGAGGACGGAGATCATGTTATACATGGCTCGTGCGGACATTCCAAGGTGAATGGAATAATTATGCATGTATGTATATGGTGTATTTATTTGCGTGCTATGGCATGATCCACGGAGCGGGTAGTGTCATAGTATGTGCGGGTGTGCTATGATGCGAACCACAGAGTCGGAAGCATCATGGTAGGAGTATTGTAGTGCGATCCACGGAGCCGGTAGCACTACACAAGGAGTTGTTGAGGTATAACCACGGAGCCGGTAAAGCCTTGGCGTGAGTATGACTCAAGTTGTGATGTGAACCACGGAGCCGGAACATCATGACAATTGCGTATGGTGCGAACCACGGAGCTGGTGGCACCATAGTGCATGTATGGTTAACCATATGGTTTGTGTATGTGTTGTAGCGTAGCATAATATATTGTTTCGAGTATATGCTATTAGTTATGCTAGTTGCGATATTGGAGGTTATTAGCTTTATACTTGGAGATAGTATGCTAATTAAAATTGCTAGCTCGTATGCGGTATTTGTGTAAGTGTATGCAAGTAAGTAGATTATATATGTATATGTATAATTATTGCATTTACTAAGCTTTATGCTTACCCCTCTCGTTGTTTACTTTTTTATAGGTATCGTTGATCTGGAGTTACCTAGTTGTTAGACTAGGGTTGATAGGCGTTGCTTAAGCTTGGAGGATTAGCTTTTGGATAGTTGGACGCAGATTGGGGATTTGGTAGTCCCCGGGATTATGCTCTTGGTATCGGGTTGGGATGTCGAGTCTTAATCCTTGTTTTGGTGTAATTGGGTCGAAATTGTCACCTTATTTGTAACGGGTCATTTTGTTGCAACTAACAATTGGTCATGGTTATGTAATACTAAAATGCGTTAACGGTGGTATTTTGTGTCACAATGAACTTGTGTTGGCGTCTTGGAGTGCAAACTTATGTTTGGGTAATTGGGTTGGGATGACACTTAGTCAAATTTCGAATCTGCAACATTCAGGTGCAGGAGCGCCGCTTTTAGGGGCAAAAGCGCCTTTCCTGGTCAGCATCTGGTAGTCTTTTTGATCAGTCGTCAGAAGCGCCGCTTTGGTAACAAAAGCGCCGCTCCTTAGTCACAAAAGCGCCGCATCTGTGGTGAGGTGCGCCGCCCCTGCTTTAAAAAAAAATTAGTCGGTTTTTAATTAAACGGTTTGGAGTCGTTTCACCTCGCAGAAAATGTTAGTAAATTGGGACCTAACTGGGAAGGTCCTTACTAAATAATAGCAATAAACGTGGTTGGTTCTTATAAGCTCAAAGACGTTGAAGGAAAAATCATTCCTAATGCATGGCACGCTACGCTATTCAAAAGATATTACGCATAGTTGTTAATTGCGCAATGATGTCCGCGCAGACAAATTAAAAGAAATATTGTAATTCTGTAATGAGAAACGAATATGCAATTTTTGTAACTAAATGATATGTATTGTATTTGCGGTTTAACTCTGATATATGCAAAATGGTTAAAGACCATACAAAAGACTAAACATGCAGTACTTTTAATGACGAAGGAAAAGCCCGCTATAATGGATCCCAAATTATTGTTAAGTGTTAGCGAAATGATAGAACTTATACATATTATTTTCCTAAGATTGTGAATTTGCCCAACTTAGATGCTTTGCATTAACACACTTGGCGTATTTTAACGCATTTTTGCCTAAGGATCGTTTCGGAGGACTTAGAAGATTTATAATGTATAATAATTATACGATAACAGATTGTTTCGCAATAGTAAATATTTGTTATGTGCACAATAATGAATATTGAAATTGCAAAGGACAAGTCTAGAAATTATGAATATAAATTGAAACAAAGCGCTATAAAAATAAACAATTGCAATTGAATAGAAGGGAACTTTATTTAATAAAACAAACGCAGAGAAAGCTGCGCAACTTGTTACAAAATATATGTGCTACTAATTGCACTTACATTCTAGGCCCTAATCTAAACTATTTAAGTCGAGATTAATAATATCCTCGACTGTTGCTTCTTTATTCTCGCTGATTGCGAGAACCTTCGGGATGGGGATTTCGTTGATATCCGCCTTCGCTTGTTCAAAAATGTCCTGCGCCTCTTGAGGACTGCAAACCAGATCTGCCATGTCATCTGGTAGCGGCTCTGGTATCTCGCAAACTTCTAAAAGGCGAGACAAAAAATTGACACGTTCACGTTGCTGAAGTGCAGCAACGTACATATCAAAACGATCAGAAACGGGGCGTGAGTCCATAACTTTTTGCCCAAAGAAGGGCAAGTGTTGGCGCAGCAGTGAAAATTGTAATTGTGCAGCTACTTTAGCGGACACTGCTTCATTGCGCTGCGTGGTGAGCTTGGCAAGCTCCTCTTTCAGGGATGCGTTAGCTGCTGTTAAAGTTTTTTCTTCAATTGCCTTTTTTAGACAATTGTTTCTTCAAATCCTCTGCAGCTTCATTGGCAGTTTGAAGATCTGTGGAGAGGGAGGAGCATTGCTTCTGGGCTTGGGCTGCTTTCGCGCGCTCCTTTTCAGTTTTGAGCCTTTCGCTCTTTAACATACCATAAAATTGCTCCTGGCGAGCAATCATGTCGAAGGCCTAATTAAAGGCCATATAAAAATTATGCACGAAGCATTTATGGGCGTCAACAGAGTTGAGTTTTGAAAACTCATGACGCAAATCATCTGGGATCGCCAGCTTCATCTGCTGGTATTGCTCCGCTGCAGCAGATGAAGTGGCGTAAAAATACCCAGGAAGACCGTCAATCTTCAATGAGCTGATTGAATTTGGGGGAGTGCGAAACATCTCCTCATATTTGGTGAGTATACGAGGATTTGGCTCAGGAGGTGTGCTAGCTTGATTAGCTGCAAAACACGCACAAAATACAAATAATTAGATTAGCATTGAAATACGCAATAATGTGATGCAATTAATACATCGTGAAATTGCTAATGGAATGTTCATGCGAAAGCATAGTTACTAGTTTTAGCTTCAGCATTATAATCTGAAACTATGGGATTCTCAACCAAATCCTTGGTATTGGACCTGGTCCTTTTCTTTTGAAAAGGAGTAGGAGTAACAAGCTTGCGCTTGTTTCGTTCCGCTTGCTCCGCAGTTGATGAAACCACATCCTTTTTGGATGATGAGGAGGGGGTTTTCGCTTCGAGGCTTTTAAGCCGAGTAGCGATGACGTTCTTACAATTTTCCTTTTTTGTCGATATCTTGGATCTTCCTTTTTATGAGTGAAAGAATTTGGAAATTGTAAATTGAAGATTGATATATTATGAATGTAGAAGAAAGGGAAATAGCAAGGTGAGTTTCGGTAAATTAAATTCGCTGATATATATAGGTGGATTGGGAATGTAACCGTTCAAATTAACGGCTATAAAACGCATCGCAATGCTTCAGGAATAGATATAGTCGTTATTCTGCTGAAGTATAATGGTAACATAATTGTTGCGATAATTCACATTGCGGGTTTATTCTTGCGGATCATTTAAAAGGCATCCTTAACTACATTTTTTAGAGTTTATTATGTTATATTTTATGCGTAAATATAACACAATAAACTGGGGGGACTTGATCATATACATAGGCATGTATATGCATATTTTAAGTGCAAAAAGCAATGTAAATGCAAGTGCAAACAGAACTGTGCAAACAAATAACTACGTACTACGCTAATTAGATTGTGGAAGCCCACATAAACTCAACATTGCAAAAGTGTCCCGCATAAGCGCTGCGAATCAATAAAGTATGCGCAAATATTGCGTCCACGAAGATTCCAAACCTATAAATAGGGAGCTTGGCCTCTCATTTTAGATTGTTGATTCTGTGCAATTGCTCTGGCCTTTGTGATTCACTCGTGACTTTGCCCGAGAAGTTATCAAAATTGAGCTAAGGTAATGCAATCAAGACCGGGACATGGTGTTTGATCACTTGATTCTAAGTGAAAGACGATCATAAGGTCCCAAAAACATTATCAACACCACGATCCACCCCTCATTGCACTCAATTCCTTGATTAGATCTTGCATCTAATCTAGGATTGATCACTAATGCAACAAGTTTCACATGTTGACATACAATGACCATAAGTTCTGATATGGCCGAAACGAATGGTTTTATTTGTGGGGTGTCGTTAGGTCGCAACACATCAGAATTAACTACCAAGAGAGGGGGGGTACTGTTTTAAATTTATATTTAGCGGGGCCTAAATCGTACTACTCCTTATTATGAGTAAGCAAAGTATGATCTAGAGTCGTATTTTTAAGATATCAGTAGAATCAAACCTATATTAAAGCTTAGGATAGTTATGAAGGAGTAGTGGTTACCTAATTTTGGGCTTTTCTAGTTTATAAGATAGATAAAGTAAATGCGATAAAATTCGTAATTCAGATAAGGTTAAAACAAGTGCATACTATGATTTCATCAGTTATTCTGTCGAGATTATGGAATGCTGGCTCATGAATAGGCAGACACCTTGTATTCATTACACTGGTCCTAAATGCCCCTGTCGTAAGACATGTCACTGGGTAATGCGATAGGCTTGAAGATTCTGAATAGACAGCAATGTCCCTTACCCCCAACGCCCGTGCAGTCTGACTACAGGCATACACGTTCAGACGGCTCATCCAATTGAGCGACTCGGTTGGGTGACGTATTAACATTCCACAAAGGTCTAAACTTTCTTAAGCATAATAGAATATAGGGTTTACCATATTCGAGAGACGTGATGTGTTTCAATGTATTCATTAATGATTAGTTTTAAAAGATAGTTACGCCCTTAAAAAGAGTTCAACCACAAAGAACACCATGGCCAAGTCAGGTTGACTTCCATGAACACATTCGGTTATCCTAACGGTCCAATCCTTTATATGTTTAAACAAACAGTTCCTTAATTAACTAAGAATCCCTAAAGCGGGGTGCAATGCTTGAGACCGTGTTATGGTGCAGCGTACTAATCAACACTGACCGTGTTCCATAACCTTACTTAGCAGAGGTACAGCTTACAACAACCGTTGTGCTTCAGCATGCACGTACGAAGTTTATATCTTGGTGACTAAACTAGCATGGTCTGGGACCGACAATGTACTAAGGGTCTAGTCAGATGTTTCACTACGAAAGAGTCCTCAGTCGGAATCTAAAGCTTGATAGACTTACTACAACCGGTGTGCCTCAGTCGATCTTACGTTGTATCGGATAGACTTCTCTTACCAAGGGGTGACACAGATAGTGTACTCTGAATCGGTGTTCACGACTTCCCAATAACAGAGCCAATAACTACGTTCTATTAGTTGGAATAGCGATTGAGTTTAAAGCATAATCGGAAAGCATTTCAACAACATACACAAACCATACCATTATTTCGGCATTATAACTGCTTACATCACAGCATACACTAAAGATAACTACTCGCTAATCATGGAAACAACATCACAGAACATAATGATAGAAGGCATTATATAAAGATAAAGGATAGAAGTACCAGTAGATTAAACGAGTTCCGAATACAAAAGTGACAACTTCAAAATCCAGACCGCTCCTAATACAATCTTCGGCGTTCTTCTCCGGGTACTAGGTTTCCCGCACGGAGTCGAAGACCTTGAAAGTATGACTAATATTGTACAAGAGAGAGAAAAAAGTGAATTGAAGTGTGTGTTGGAATGAATAACAAAGACCCTTTAAATAAGCACGAATTTTTCCTGCAAACGGTTGGCAAGCCGTTTGGCAGGCTGTTTGCAGGGGCCATTTGCCAGACCAAGCCGCTTGCAGGGGCTGTTTAACTTGGGCGTGTGGCAGGCCATTTGTGAGCCAGGCAGGCCGTTTGGCAATTCGTTTGGCTTGCTGATTCCCTGGATCGTAACTTGATTTCTTGTCTTTCACCGTTTTCGCTCTAGAATCTTCATTTTAGCTCCGATTCTCTTGATTCTTTTTGCACCATCTTCGTAATTACTTATTCTTCAATTCTAACCGACGAAGTGGGTATTTTGCCGATAAAGTTCGAATCTTTCTTGTTTTTAGGCCTTAATACCTGGGTGAAAACGTGACTTTTTAGCCGATATCAAATATCCCACACTTAGACTTTGCTTGTCCTCAAGCAAACTCTCATCTTACCTTAAGAAATCTTTTCGGAGTTTCTTTTCTAATAGCCTAAGAGGTTTGTCTTTTATTATAAGAGCGAAAGATAAGGTGAGTCATCTATGTTATGATTGAAACTATCTCTGCAAGCATGCGAGGAGGTTATATGACACCGGCTAGCTTTCACGGGTCACTCAAATCACACAAGTGTTTAGGGTTTCCTATATATCTAAGATATAAATTCACTCATAGCCAGTCATGTTGCACCCATCGTCATAGGTTTGATAAAGACTCAAATCCTTGCTACTAATGTGAGAACGGTGGTAATCTTAGCTTCTAGGTCATTTGTCAATGATGGAAAGGAATTTTGGAGTGGTAATGAAGCTTTTTTTGAGGGGTGAAAGAAAAAAGTGTAATACAGTCTTTAGGCAGACTTTTATTCGGATAGATAGGAGTGCTGAAATTTTGAGAAGCGCTTTTGAACTTTTTTTAATTTGATAATCATTTTCGGTCAAGTTTTCTTCGGCGTTTCTCTTTTATAACTTCTGCTCCTTTTTTCAGAACTTTGATTTTTTTTTTTGGAGATTTCATCTTAAGAAATTTTTTGCTGGTAAACTTTTTCAAGACCTTTGCCATGATACTTGAGAGGTTTATAACATCGAGTTTTCGGAAGGAATCTCATTTTCTGGATTTTCGGGTGATAGTAAAGATGATGTGAGTGTGGTGGTGAAGTGAAGTAGAAGTAGTGGAGGTGCGAAAGGATTTTTTTGACAAATGGCTAGCTCTTTTGATTATAACCAAATCACGTTTTGCTGATTTAGAAATGTAGATCTAAAGTAAGTTCTGATTCCGAGCACAGACATCGGCACTCTCAACGGAAAACAGTGAAGCATTAAAGATGAATGCTGGTCTTATTTGGGTGCTTCACCATAATCAATTTAGGTCGATAATGCCTTAGTCATGCAATGCTCTATTAGAGATTTGGTTCAACCTAATAAGATTTCCACCCTACTTAAGCCTTACTTTTATTTGCAAACGTTTCAGGTTTTCAAAAATACTTTTTCAGAAAGGCTTTCTCTTTTTATAAATTTTGAAATTTGACTTAAGAACTTGGGATCTTCGTAATGGGTTATTTTAATACAACATAAAAAGATTATACCACATCTCACACTTAGACGAACATTGTCCTCAATGTTCCTAGTGTATCCCACACTTAGGAGTTTTAGTTGAAGATTTGGGAATATTTGTCTAGTGTTTAATTGGGTTGGGATCTCACACTTAGTGATAAGCTAGGATGTGGCATAATTTAAATTTGAGCTAGTAGCGGGAAGAAAGAAGTACCCCTAGTAGATGTTGCTTGTGACGATACTGGTTGACTTTCAATCCTTGCATCCTTTATTGATCGGCTCATTTGTGATCCTTTATTCTTCTACTCTACTTTATTGCACGGGTTACCTCCCGAGAAGCGCTTTTTTTTAAGGTCGTTGGCTCGACCGTAGTGATGCCTTAGAAAGCAAACATTCCTCGCTGATGGTTTTAATCTTGGTCTTCTCGAGGGAATGTGAGTCTTGGTGGGTAAATCCTGAGAAAGTGTCGGACCAATAGTGGTAGAAGATCCGGTACTTCTGTTGAAGACCTTCTGAAAGATAAGTAGTGCGCAGTTTTGGCTCGTGATAAATCTTGAAGTCCGATGAGAATATGATCCACGGCTCTACTGGTTGACCCATGAATGTCAATCATAGAAGCAGTGCTGGTGGTGATTATCTCTCTGATGGGATGCTCATTTCGGAGGTCTTCAAACAATGTTAAAAACTTTATCTTTAGTATCTCGAAATCTTCGGAATGGTGATCTCTACAGTAAGAGTCTGTAGCTTTGCACAGATTAGTTAAAATATGAAGCTAAAAAGAAGTGAACATTAATCCTGACCCGAGCATCAACGTCACCGTCTTTGAGTATATCTCCCAACATCCAGCTTTAAATGTGAAACTTGGATCTGTAGATTCGTGGAAGATACTTCGTAACGTAGGTTGTGATGTTGACTCGATCTGGTTCAAGATGAGAGAATGGATTGTTACGCCTTACTTTCTCTGTAACAGCGTCTCGTAACTCTTTGATAATCAGATCAGCATGGTGATCAATTGTTACATAAATCACTAGCCTGTCTGGTGTGCTTTCGAAATTATCTCTTTCCAAGAGAGCGAAAAATCTGTGAATATCCTCGATCATTTGCAAATCAGAGTGATAAGTCGGGCTTCCAGTGGAAAGATTCATGCGCTTCCGGATGAGAGTCAGTAGTGCTCGTTGGTTTACTGAGAACGAAAGTGCAGATCCAGCTAAGGCATTGTAAAACTTAGAGTAAATGATCTTCTAATCTCGACAGAATCTTGTCTCAATAATAGTGCGAACCACTGTATTGTGCTCTCGTTGCCTTTCTTCGTGGTAGATATGATCATGAAGAGTATTGATAAAGTCTTGAATGCGTTCTTCTAGGATTTCAACATCACTGTCTTCTCTCTGTAGATAGAGGTTGTATTTTTCTTGGATAGCCATAATTTGTTCTATTAAGCGTAGCGTGAAATCAATTGTTGATTTACGGATGGCTTCGAGAATATCTTCAAATTTGTAATGACCCGGAATTTTCCGACCAAATTATACTTATGAGATTAATATTTACATAAATTAAACCATACCAACATGATAAGCAATCCAAATTGTTGAGACTTGTGTTTTTGAAAAGAGTTTTACACAACGTTTGACCGTCCAATATGACCGATGATATCACGAACTATATAACATACGATAATTATACGTTTGTGTATATATATGTATTTATATATATTTAACATGATTTAAGGATGGTTTAACATCTCATTGTGTACTAATGACAATGAGTTATAAGTATATTTTGAAACTACTAACTTAAGTTTTCAAAACAATAACTATACGTAACATTATTTGATATATATACTTATAATCTATAATGCTTATACATGTATCGTATATATAATGTATTTAATCACTTTTTAAGGACTTAAATACATAAAACAATATAAGTATATTCACAAAATATAGCTATATTTGAATTCTCGTTCCGTTTCCTCAAGATTTCTATACGTATATCTAGGGTATATGTACCCGTATCATACCCAGCTTCTATACGTATTTACTATTGGTATATACACATCAAATCAATATCCTAATCAATATTATTACTGCCCTAGATATGAGGTAACTAGGATTTGTCAAGTAGTATGAATTATTAGCAAGAAAACAAAATTAGGAATCCTTTTCTTTCTTTATAAACTAAAAACGTTTTTATAAATGAACACCATTTCTTCACTCCATTTTCTCATATCTACACCCTCATTTATCTCTCAAAATACTCCTAACTTCATACTTGATCATCTCCAAGCATTTTCCCCATCATTTAGCTTCAATTACAAGCCTTAAACACCATAAGAAAACTCTTTCAAAAACATATCAAAATAACAACCCATTTGAAGAAGTTTACTTCCAACCTTTTGATCTAACTCCACCACTCTATGATTCCAAGATTATTTCTTATCTTTTGCAGTAACTTTGTCCAAGTAACTTAAGGTAGTAACCTTGTTCATAATCTTATTAAATTCATATTCATATAGCTATCATATTTTGTGGTATAAAATTTTAACAACAAGAACATAGTTTGAATGATTTCAAACTTGTTCGCAAACTAAATAGATCCTTCTAACTTTACTTTTAAAATACTTCAAGACCTGTAATATATCATAATGATATGCTAACCTAACAAGATATAACTTGGTTTTACAAAGAACATCTTAAAAACCGAATCTACGTCGTCGGAGTGCAACCGGGGGCTGTTTTGGGTTGGATAATTAAAAACCATCTTGAACTTTTAATTGGAAGTTCATGTTCTGGAAAAATGATATTTCTTATGAATATGTTAACACATAAAAATTTCATGGTTTAACTCAAAGTGTAAGTATTTTTAGAAAAATGATCATTAAATATTATTTTTATGATGGAAAATGATCACTTTCATAAGTTTCACCAAATTTTGACCTATAACCTATGATTTCGAATACAAACTAAGGTATTTTCAGTTCATATTCTTAAAATTTGACTCGATCCAAGGAAGTGGCAAGTTGAACCAACAAAAACGGAGTTGTAATAAAGAAACTACGACTAAAACAAGATTGGGTATCCGAAGCTAGTTTAGCTACGAAAATATTTGGAGAAAAAGTAAATTAATCATATCTTTTCTAATTAATATGATATTTTATATATAATTACTTATGATTTGATTTTATATATTTCAGGACCACCCGTAAACAACACGAGAAGATTAATCATAAGACCTCATGATTGTACGCAACACGTCATTTGACAACACGGTACTTTATGTACGCAACACGTCATTTGACAACATGGTACCATGGGTCGAGATTAATTCTGATCAATACGAATATGATGGGGTCTTTATTTATTTTATTTAAGCAATTAATTGTGGACCACTAACATCGGACTGCTAACTACGGACTAAGAAAATATTAAAAGTATTAAAAGTATATATATATATATATATGTAACGATTACTTAAAAAGAAAATATGTTGATATATTATATATATGGTTAGGTTCGTGATATCTATCGGAGACCAAGTCGAATTAAATACCTTCAAGGCAAAAGTGAGTTTCATTTGCTCTCTTTTTAATTGCTTTTGCAATATATATTTTTGGGCTAAGAATACATGCGCTGCTTTTATAAATGTTTACAAAATAGACACAAGTACTTAAAAATATATTCTACGTTGAGTTGTACCACTGGCATATTTCCCTGTAGCTTGGTAACTACTATTTACATGGGTATTGTAAAGGCGAATCCTGTTGATAGATCTATCGGGCCTGACAACCCCAACCGGACTGGACGACCAGTATACAACGGTTGCACAGTACTTCGTTTTGGAGACTATACTTGGTACGGTGTAGTGAGATTTCATAATAAAGGGAATATGCGACGTTGATTAAATGTTAAGTATGGTTACCAAGTGCTCAACCACTTAGAATGCTTTACATACACTTACGAGTGTATTATGTTTATGATTATGAAATCTTGTGGCCTATTAACATATTGAAATGATTGTTATGATAAACCTATGAACTCACCAACCTTTTGGTTGACAATTTAAAGCATGTTTATTCTCAGGTACGAATTAAGTCTTCCGCTGTGCATTTGCTCAATATAAGGACATTACTTGGAGCCGATCATCGCAATGGGACCAAATGTTGATGACTTCGTCCAGGTGGATTAGGACGGGTCCTTTCAGTTGGTATCAGAGCGATGGTCGTAGCGAACTAGGTCTTGCATTAGTGTGTCTAAATAGTAGTTGTTAGGATGCATTAATGAGTCTGGACTTCGACCGTGTCTACTTGTCAAAAGTTTTGCTTATCATTTCTAGTCGAAAATCATCTGCTTATCATCCTTAGGAAATTACCTGCTTATCATTCATAAGTCTAGACACGTTTTACTGCATTGATAGTGTATAGACGAAATCTTATCTTAGCATATCTGTTATTGCGAACTTTGACTGATATCTTTTCAAAGATTCTCCGTAATTTACGGGATTTTGGTATTATATATACATATGTAAATTATGTATTGAAGAGTACCAAATCTAACTCCTATAATCTATTCCATACCAAAAATTCATTTTTCTCATTATACAAGATGGATTCCGCATCTAGTTCGAATTCTTCAGATTCTGACAGTTATGCCGATATGGATTTTCATTCGGGCTCCGAAAGCAGCGTCACCGGAATGGATCAACCAATTTCCCATCATCTATTCTGGATGAATTGGGGATGGGTTCGTAATATACTAAATCACTGGAGACAAGAAGAAGGTGATCCATTCCATCCACCAAATTGCCCTCTTGGCGATGAACCTGAAGCACTTACCGGCGAACCTATTCGAAACACCATTTTCTCTCTCATTTCTAGAGTATCTCATCACGATTATATACTATCCCATATTACAAATCTTGTTCATTCGCTCGCTCCAACCGCCAATCATCCCGGTGTACTAACCGAAGTTAACGAACTTAGCGCTCGCGTGACGGCTTTGGAGAACATGGTGCGAAGGTTGCAAACACCAGCAGCAGCACCAGCAGCATAATCAGCACCACCATCAATAACATCAACAATACCATCATCATCACCACTAACAAACAACATCCGCATCACACGTCTCGACATCATAATCTATCCCACAAACATCAACATCAACATCATACGCACCATAGATACCAAGGAGTACCAACAATAATGAACGATGAAGTATTGATCCATAACTTCATTGATATTCTGCGAAGAATATGTGGTTTCAAAAAGTTTTAGAGATTTCTTATTCTAGCTCAAACCGAAAAGCAAATGAGATTAATATCATATTAACTCATTAAAATCATGATTTCATCTGAAGAAAATATATATGTATATATGTTTTCATAAAGATTATAATTAAAAGTTCTTTTGTACAAAATATTAATGGTGAAATTTTTTTTAACGGGTAGGTAATACCCGAGGAATAATTAGATTTTATCTTAATAAGTTACATTGTACATTCGTCGAAGCTGATTCAACAGTCATTTACTATCCTACTTACAACCACCGATATACATATTCGTTCAACGCAGAATAACCATTTCCATTCAATTTCATATTTGGATTTTAACTTCCCAGAATCCAACAAGTGGCATATGAAGAAAACATATGACAAAATAAAATCTGTTAGAAATAAACAAATTAACTATGAAAAATTTTGTTAAGAATCCACGCTAACTGTTCCAGCTAACTGTTCCTAGCTAACTGATTACATTTTATTTATCGCAGTTTATTTATCGCAATTTAATTATCGCACTTTTATTTATTGTCATTTAATTTCTGTAATTATTTTACGCACTTTAAATATCGGGACACGTATACAATGTTTTGACATATCATATCGACGCATCTATATATATTATTTGGAATCACCATAGACACTCTATATGCAGTAATGATCGAGTTCTCTATACAGGGTTGAGGTTGATTCTACAATAATATATATAGTTTGAGTTGTGATCGAGTCTGAGACATATACGGGTCACGACACGTATTAATTAATTCGTATATTATATATTAAACTATATGAATTATTGGACTGTTACTGTGGACTAATGACATTGGACAATTAAAATGAATTAAAATATTGATTATAACATATGAAACTAAACATTTCTTCAAGATTGCCACTTGATTTCATCTTAAACCACATTGTATCTCGACGATTACAATCAGCGTTCAAATCTATCATGATTCTTAAAAACACCTCAATCGAGAGGATAAACCAACCGCACTTCATCTACGGAAGAAAAGATTGATGCATATAGTTATGCACCTGAAAAACCCTCGGAAACTGAGTAAACGTTTGACACGTATCTGTTCTAGTTCCTTTGACATTGTTATTACCGAAGATCGTTTTGCAATCCCTTTCCAAAGTAGCTAATTTTGTCACAGCTCCAGCAAGTCAACTCCGACTTTTCATCCGAAACAACTTTATTATAACCGCGATATATATGCGTACTCTTTATTGTTACTGGGGAACCTTTTATATTCCACAATATTACCATCAGCGATTAATCATTCTAAAAACACAATTCTCCTGAAACTACCTCGGTTTGATAACCGATGACCCAGATCAGTTAACTTTAAAAATGCTGACGAAGCAGCATGTTGTAGATGATCTTAATGGCCAAAAGTTTGATGATAAAGAAAGGAGTGTTAGAAACGCTCGATAGAAAATTTAGTACCGAAAAGCGGATTATGCGAAACTATGAAGAAAGCCGTAGACAAATCACAAAGAATAAGTTTGCCTTCAAAGAATCCAAATGATTCTGTGCCTACTGAAATCGTTAGCAAACATCTTATTTCGCATTCTAAACCTTCACAGACAAATCTTCTTCATCATCCATTGATATTAGAAATTCTAAGATATTCTCGTATGTTCTATTATAAATATCCTCCATATTTCTGGCGATATTTTCACAACTATTCTTATCTGAGATCATTTATCTCTCCGTAATATCTGCAACATAAAAGAAACTGTGTTAGTTTCTAAATTCTGAAACCTTCGAGTTTAAAATATGAATGTTTTGAAGTAGTGTTGGGAACTGAAGCATGGATTAGTATAATATAATGACACTTGATCAACGTCATTATATTACAGTAAGTCATGCTGAGTTTCTAATAAAGCATGATGATTCACAGTACCATCATCATGTGCCATTTACACGACTCTTACATTCTATCTAATCTCTAAACATATCAAGAGAATACTTTTCTGGATGACTCGGTCATCTCCAGGGTATTCTGGTAATTTAACAAATCAAAATCGTTCTAATACCATTTTCTTCTTAGAGCATTAGCTATGTTCATTCTGAATTTCATATCTACGAATTCCGGACCATTACTCGCTTGACTCGAAGTCGGGAAGAGAAAACGAAAGCATGAAGCTCCGAAAAATAAGGAAGAATATAAACTCCGATAATAACCCCGAAATTACAAACCGTGTATATCGATGCAGATAGCAATATAGAGACACGGGAGAATTAGAAACACTATAAACACAAGAGTATAGTAGAAGTTAATAGATTCTTCTGGTGGTAGATAAAAAAGAAGAATGACAGATATAAAAGTTAGGAGTATATCAAGAATCAGGACTGGATGGAGCATATTGATGAATGCTTTAAAGTAAGAATCAAGGGAGAAAGAATAGAAGGTGTGAGTCGTGGAAAATAAGGAAACGAAGGGGTGAATTTATAGTGAAATATCCGACAGAGCAATCAAAACAGATTATTGCATATAATCAAAGAAGATCCTGATTTCCTTAATCACCAAAGAACCAAATCTTATTACGTAAGATTTTCTTTAAATCCCTTAAATCCCGGAAATCAATCATAACTACGTCATCGGTTAAGACGAATATATTTTACTCATCTCACTCTTTTACGATAGTCTCATTTATATTCTTCGCATAATCGAATCGTTTTATCTACATTACTCAATGATGATAAAACTCCATTATCACCTTATATTTGTCATGAAAACCTTCTTATTGTTATCCATAACAACCTCTATCAAATTTCGGGGACGAAATTTCTTTAACGGGTAGGTACTGTAATGACCCGGAATTTTCCGACCAAATTATACTTATGAGATTAATATTTACATAAATTAAACCATACCAACATGATAAGCAATCCAAATTGTTGAGACTTGTGTTTTTGAAAAGAGTTTTACACAACGTTTGACCGTCCAATATGACCGATGATATCACGAACTATATAACATACGATAATTATACGTTTGTGTATATATATGTATTTATATATATTTAACATGATTTAAGGATGGTTTAACATCTCATTGTGTACTAATGACAATGAGTTATAAGTATATTTTGAAACTACTAACTTAAGTTTTCAAAACAATAACTATTACGTAACATTCTTTGATATATATACTTATAATCTATAATGCTTATACATGTATCGTATATATAATGTATTTAATCACTTTTTAAGGACTTAAATACATAAAACAATATAAGTATATTCACAAAAGATAGCTATATTTGAATTCTCGTTCCGTTTCCTCAAGATTTCTATACGTATATCTAGGGTATATGTACCCGTATCATACCCAGCTTCTATACGTATTTACTATTGGTATATACACATCAAATCAATATCCTAATCAACATTATTACTGCCCTAGATATGAGGTAACTAGGATTTGTCAAGTAGTATGAATTATTAGCAAGAAAACAAAATTAGGAATCCTTTTCTTTCTTTATAAACTAAAAACGTTTTTATAAATGAACACCATTTCTTCACTCCATTTTCTCATATCTACACCCTCATTTATCTCTCAAAATACTCCTAACTTCATACTTGATCATCTCCAAGCATTTTCCCCATCATTTAGCTTCAATTACAAGCCTTAAACATCATAAGAAAACTCTTTCAAAAACATATCAAAATAACCACCCATTTGAAGAAGTTTACTTCCAACCTTTTGATCTAACTCCACCACTCTTTGATTCCAAGATTATTTATTATATTTTGCAGTAACTTTGTCCAAGTAACTTAAGGTAGTAACCTTGTTCATAATCTTATTCAATTCATATTCATATAGCTATCTTATTTTGTGGTATAAAATTTTAACAACAAGAACATAGTTTGAATGATTTCAAACTTGTTCGCAAACTAAATAGATCCTTCTAACTTGACTTTTAAAATACTTCAAGACCTATAATATATCATAATGATATGCTAACCTAACAAGATATAACTTGGTTTTACAAAGAACATCTTAAAAACTGAATCTACGTCATCGGAGTGCAACCGGGGGCTGTTTTGGGTTGGATAATTAAAAACCATCTTGAACTTTGAATTGGAAGTTCATGTTCTGGAAAAATGATATTTCTTATGAATATGTTAACACATAAAAATTTCATGGTTTAACTCAAAGTGTAAGTATTTTTAGAAAAATGATCATTAAATATTGTTTTTATGATGGAAAATGATCACTTTCATAAGTTTCACCAAAGTTTGACCTATAACCTATGATTTCGAATACAAACTAAGGTATTTTCAGTTCATATTCTTAAAATTTGACTCGATCCAAGGAAGTGGCAAGTTGAACCAACAAAAACGGAGTTGTAATAAAGAAACTACGACTAAAACAAGATTGGGTATCCGAAGCTAGTTTAGCTACGAAAATATTTGGAGAAAAAGTAAATTAATCATATCTTTTCTAATTAATATGATATTTTATATATAATTACTTATGATTTGATTTTATATATTTCAGGACCACCCGTAAACAACACGAGAAGATTAATCATAAGACCTCATGATTGTACGCAACACGTCATTTGACAACACGGTACTTTATGTACGCAACACGTCATTTGACAACATGGTACCATGGGTCGAGATTAATTCTGATCAATACGAATATGATGGGGTCTTTATTTATTTTATTTAAGCAACTAATTGTGGACCACTAACATCGGACTGCTAACTACGGACTAAGAAAATATTAAAAGTATATATATATATATATATATATATATATATATATATATATATATATATATATATATATATATATATATATATATATATATATATATATATATATATATATATATATATATATATATGTAACGATTACTTAAAAAGAAAATATGTTGATATATTATATATATGGTTAGGTTCGTGATATCTATCGGAGACCAAGTCGAATTAAATACCTTCAGGGCAAAAGTGAGTTTCATTTGCTCTCTTTTTAATTGCTTTTGCAATATATATTTTTGGGCTGAGAATACATGCGCTGCTTTTATAAATGTTTACAAAATAGACACAAGTACTTAAAAATATATTCTACGTTGAGTTGTACCACTGGCATATTTTCCTGTAGCTTGGTAACTACTATTTACATGGGTATTGTAAACGCGAATCCTATTGATAGATCTATCGGGCCTGACAACCCCAACCGGACTGGACGACCAGTATACAACGGTTGCACAGTACTTCGTTTTGGTGACTACACTTGGTACGGTGTAGTGAGATTTCATAATAAAGGGAATATGCTACGTTGATTAAATGTTAAGTATGGTTACCAAGTGCTCAACCACTTAGAATGCTTTACATACACTTGCGAGTGTATTATGTTTATGATTATGAAATCTTATGGTCTATTAACATATTGAAATGATTGTTATGATAAACCTATGAACTCACCAACCTTTTGGTTGACAATTTAAAGCATGTTTATTCTCAGGTACGAATTAAGTCTTCCGCTGTGCATTTGCTCAATATAAGGACATTACTTAGAGCCGATCATCGCAATGGGACCAAATGTTGATGACTTCGTCCAGGTGGATTAGGACGGGTCCTTTCAAAATTCATCGGTATCATTGATGAAGGTTATCATGTCTGCGTGTGTAGATATGACCAGAATCCGATCTGAAGATGAGTCCGGCTCCTCTAGATCTGGTTCGGTTGGAGAGTGTGAATTATCCAGAATGTCTTCATGTTGCTGTTCCTCATCATCATCGGTATAATGTTCTTCTGGGGATTCGTCTGATGAACGGGTTTCTTCAGTATTCTGATTCTCCACTTTGATACTTGCAGGGTCAATTTCTATATCCTTAACCTCAACCATGTCAGTCTTTTTGTTGAAACGAATGATTAAACTGTGATGACGCTTATTGCTTAGAGAGGGTATTATCGTAGTTTCTTTTACGTCTTCCATTTCCTCTTCCTCTTCAGATTCCTCCTCTTCCTCTATTTCTTCGCTGGGATCCTCTTCTTCCATTTCTAGGTCATCTGCCGACTGTGATTCGACACCCATCTCGATATCATTGGCTGGTGGTGAAGACTTGTCATCAGAAGTGATCCATCTGGTGGAAATAGCAAACATCTCTGCCTGTCCAGAAAGATCGGTAGGACGGTCAATTTTGAAGGTAACGCTCTCCCCATGTGATCGCAAGATTAAGGTTTGATTGTACACATCAATGACAGTCCTAGCTGTATTCATGAAAGGTCTTCCTAACACTACTGGTGTGTGTGTAGGTCTTCCTTAATGCCCATTACTACGAAAACCGTAGGATACAAGAATTTGTCGACTTTCACCATGACGTTCTCAACTATGCCCTTAGGATATTGAATTATGTGATCGGCAAGTCAGATTGTCAATTTAGTTGGTGACAAGTCTCCTAACTCTAATCTCTTGTAGAGAGAGTAGGGGATTAGGTTGATACTTGCTCCTAAATTTGCTAGCGCATGAATGGTTCCAGATTGGTAGATTGAACTCGGGAAAATGAATCGGCCCGTATCTCCTAGCTTTGGTGGTAGAGAGTTTCTGAGTAATGCTGAGCATTCTTCATTCAGTGGAATTTATTAGAATCTGGTAT
Source organism: Rutidosis leptorrhynchoides (assembly GCF_046630445.1). Lineage (NCBI taxonomy): Eukaryota > Viridiplantae > Streptophyta > Magnoliopsida > Asterales > Asteraceae > Rutidosis > Rutidosis leptorrhynchoides. The sequence goes on along the minus strand of NC_092334.1, from coordinate 94,909,958 downwards.
CCTCTTCTTTTTAGAAAGAATCCTTCGGATGTATCTCTTCTGGTTGGGGACTTTGGACATGGTGTCCAGGAATCTTCCATCGAGTTTGAAAGAATCAAGCTTGGATGGTTCCTCCTGTAGCCTTCCAGGATAGGGTACACGAACTGGAGTTGTAGGGGTCAGCTTCTGAGTATATGTCGATTTGTTATTGAGCCTAGCTGACCTTCTCCGTGGTTCTTCCTCTGGGATTACGGAATCCATTACTAGGTAACCTTCCCTGTGGTCGTATTTCAAGGCATTGTGATAACTGTTCGAGCTGCGTCTCTAGACTTTTGAGTAGAGCCAATTGATTTCTCATTAGTATCTCCGTCTGATATTGTCTGGCTGTAGTTCTCTGATTTAGTTGTTGTTGTCCTTGAATGAACCGAGTCAACTGATCATCGGCTCCAAGAGTGGGGTTAGTTAATTTTGTAATCTGGGTGGTAGGGGAATTTTCCTCGGCTGGTGGACCAGTGAGTGGAAGTGGTTGATCGTAGGACAATTGAGATTGTTGGGCTAGATAAAATGGGTAGCGATAGCGAAAAGGCTGGTTGCTTCGTTGAAATTGATTAACCCTAGGTTGTTGATTTAATCCGGGATTTGGTGGACGAGCTGGGTATTGAACGTAACAGATTGAACCGTCAGGGTTTTCGTACTCAACTTGATATTCTTCAGTGGGTTGCGGGTTGGTACAATTAACACAAGCCTGAGCTTGGTTGACCTGCTGCGGCTGTGTCTTCAATTCTCCGAGTTGTTTAGCGAGAGATTCCATCTTATCCGTGAGGGATTTGATGGCCTCCGTTTGATTGTTAAGTGTAGAGAGTGGGGTAGATGATGAAGTTGTTTCACCACTGTTCCAGTCATGATGATGCATTGTCATATTCTCGAGTAATTCCCATGCTTCGTCTGTGGTTTAGTTCATCAGATTTCTTTGAGCTGCTACACCGATCATTGTCCTATGATTTACCGTAAGACCATTGTAGAAGGTACAGATTTGAGTTGACCGTTCTAGCTGGTGATTAGGGCACTTCTTCAGCAGGGTTTTGAATCGTTCCCATGCAGTGTCATCATAACTTTGTTTGAAATTAATGATGTCATTCTTTAGTTTGGTTTGTTTAGAAGGAGGGAAATATTTGGTTAGGAATTTAGTAGCCATCTTCGTCCATGACGTGATGGAATCTTTTTCCAGTCCTTCGAACCATGTTTGAGCATGATGAGTGAGAGAATAGGGAAATAAGTATAGCCGGACTATATCTTGTCCTATCCCTGGCTGTTTGTAGGAGTTCGAAAGAGATATGACTTTATCAAGGTGAGAATTAGGATCGTCATTCGGTAATCCATGAAACTGACAGCTATTTTGGATGAGCTGGATGATGTGATGTTTTAATTCAAACGAGTGTCCTTGAATCTCTGAAAATCTGATTGGTCCTCCTCGACCTTCAATCGAGGGTTTGGTATTTTCTGCTAAAGTAACGCGTAACGCCATTTGATTTCTGATTCGTGCTTCCTTGCGTGCTTTAGAGATTATTGCGTCTGGATCAGGTACGAATAACAACGGCCCTGGTCTAGATCAGGTTTGGGTCATACACTGAGTATACCTTTTGTTTTTAATTTTAAGCAGATAAACTAAACTTCTAAGGTAATCTAAGGTAATTCTAAGGTAATATTAATCTAAGGTAGTCTAAAGTAATCTAATTTAGTCTAAGATAAACTAACTATCCTAAGGTTGAATATGTTTTTAGTTCTGGCTACTGATTCCCTGGTATTTTCATAACAAAGCTTCACACGAACTATTCAACAAACCAAGTGGCCAGGCCGACTACGGAGAGGCAGGATCCTTTTGGTGCCAATATAATTGGAGACTGTTCGGAAAATCCAACAACCAAGTCTATGTATAATTGTCTTTCTTAGACACCACTAAATGCTTGTGAATAAGTTTGATAGAGAGTAGTATTGTCTGATACCAGTTCCTCGGCAGCGGCGCCAAAAACTAGTTTCCCTCTTGATATGGCCGAAACGGACGGTTTTATTTGTGCGGTGTCGTTAGGTCGCAACACGTCATAATCAACCACCAAGAAGGGGGGGGGGGGTACTGTTTTAAATTTATATTTAGCGGGCCTAAATCGTACTACTCCTTATTATGAGTAAGGGAAGTATGACCTAGAGTCGTATTTTTAAGATATCAGTAGAATCGAACCTATATTAAAGCTTAAGATAGTTATGAAGGAGTAGTGGTTACCAAATTTTGGGCTTTTCTAGTTTATAAGATAGATAAAGTAAATACGATAAAATTCGTAATTCAGATAAGGTTAAAACAAGTACATACTATGATTTCATCAGTTATTCTGCCGAGATTATGGAATCCTGGCTCATGAATAGGCAGAGGCCTTGTATTCATTACACTGGTCCTAAACGCCCCTGTCGTAAGACATGTCACTGGGTAATGCTATAGGATTGAAGATTCTAAATAGATAGCAAAGTCCCTTACCCTCGATGCCCGTGCAGTCTGACTACAGGCATACACGTTCAGACGGCTCAACTAATTGAGCGACTTGGTTGGGTGACGTATTAACATTCCACAAAGGTCTAAACTTTCTTAAGCATAATAGAATACAGGGTTTACCATATCTGTGAGACGTGATGTGTTTCAATGCTTTCGTTAATGATTGGTTTTAAAAGATAGTTAGGCCCTTAAAAAGAGTTCAACCACAAAGAACACCATGGCCAAGTCAGGTTGACTTCCATGAACACGTTCGGTTATCCTAACGGTCCAATCCTTTATGTGTTTAAACAAAGAGTTCCTTAATTAACTAAGAATCCCTCAACTGTGGTGCAATACTTGAGGCCGCGTTATGGTGCAGTGTACTAATCAACACTAACCGTATTCCATGGCCTTACTTAGCAGAGGTACAGCTTACAACAAACGTTGTGCTTCAGCATCCACGTACGAAGTTTATATGCTTAGTGACTACACTAGCATGGTCTGGGACCGACAATGTACTAAGGGTCTAGTCAGATGTTTCACTACGAAAGAGTCCTCAGTCGGAATCCAAAGCTTGATAGACTTACTACAACCGGTGTGCCTCAGTCAATCTTACATTGTATCCGATAGACTTCTCTTACCAAGGGGTGATACAGATAGTGTACTCTAAATCGGGGTTCGTGACTTCCCAATAACAGAGCCAATAACTACGTTCTATTAGTTGGAAAAGCGATTGAGTTTAAAGCATAATCGGAAAGCATTTTAACAACATACACAAACCATAACATTATTTCGGCATTATAACTGCTTACATCATAGCATACACTAAAGATAACTACTCGCTAATCATGGCAACAACATCACAGAACATAATGATAGAAGGCATTATATAAAGATAAAGGATAGAAATACCAGTAGATTAAACGAGTTCCGAATACAAAAGCGACAACTTCAAACTCTCCCGCTCCCAATACAATCTTCGGCGTTCTTCTCCGGGTACTAGGTTTCCCGCACGGAGTCGAAGACCTTGAAAGTATGACTAATATTGTACAAGAGAGAGAAAGAAGTGAATTGAAGTGTGTGTTGGAATGAATGACAAAGACCCTTTAAATAAGCAAGAATTTTGCCTGGAAACGGCTGGCAAGCCGTTTGGCAGGCCGTTTGCAGGGGCCGTTTTGCCAGACCAAGCCGTTTGCAGGGGCCGCTTAACTTGGGTGTGTGGCAGGCCATTTGTGAGCCAGGCAGGCCATTTGGCAGGCCGTTTAGCAAGCCGTTTGGCTTGCTGATTCCCTGGATCGTAACTTGATTTCTTGTCTTTCACCGTTTTCGCTCTAGAATCTTCGTTTTAGCTCCGATTCTCTTGATTCTTTTTGTACCGTCTTCGTAATTACTTGTTCTTCATTTCTAACCGACAAAGTGGGTATTTTTCCAATAAAGTTCGAATCTTTCTTGTTTTTGGGCATTAATACCGGGGTGAAAACGTGACTTTTTAACCGATATCATGTTCCTATACATATAATTCACCATTTTCCAAAAGTGCAAGCCTTGTGTCAACATACAATTCACTTTATGACATTATATGTAGACTCGGGTCATATTCGGCTCAATTTCAGGTGTTCGTTTTCGCATGCAATTATCTCATAAAGAATAAATTTATTTAACACATATACTTCATGCAAAGTTATGTACAAAACATGAATTTTTTAGATTTTAAGTGCTTATGTTCCATAAGTCATTTCAAATTGCCAATTGGACCTGTTTTAAGTAGCATTCGACATACAATGACCAAGTGATTCATGTATCCAATTAGGGAAATATCTAGGTTCAATTTGCATATTTTTTCATAAGATATATGTTTATGAGCATTTCTCATTCCATAATACAAGTCAATTAATCCAGAAATCTGTTATACACATCACACAAGTCGAAAACTTTAATTAAGCATACCGAGCAAACCGTTTATCGAAATTAAGTGATTCCTAAACGTAAACTTAATAGGTTTTCATTGAAGCCGCCATTTTGTTACTGAAGTCGCCGGCTTGGTCTACACAGATACACATGCTTTTTTGCTTGAGGATTATGTTTAGCTTGAAGAAGGAGTAACCGCCATAGGGAAGCCGTCGGCTTGGCCACCGTTTCTGTACCTTATAAATAGAGGCCTTCTGTTACAATATTCAACACCATTTTTTAGGGTTTCTTTGGCCAGTTCGAAAAATCAAGTAGATTTGGGTTTTATTCAAGTTTTCAAATTGTAATTCAGGTACGATCTTTCAAAGTATCAATTTAATTCAATTTTTATCTTCATACTACCTTTAAGGTACATGCCTATCTTATTTTATTGTTAGTCTCTTATTTTGTTTACTGTTTTTAAATACTGTTCGTCTATCATTATGAACTAAACGTTCTTAGTGGTTATGTGAACAAAAACTAAATTTGTCTGGAAATCAGATGAAGTCATCGGCTTTCTCAGCCCAAGCCACCGGCTTGGCTGAGCCTAGCCTCCCGCTTCGTGCTTCGTATTCTGTAGTTCTTGGTTTTTTCAGATCTGTATAATTGGGTTTCTGTGATGATTATTTAAACTGTTTTGAATCTGCTATGCTTTAATAAACTTGTTTGTCATGCTTAATGATTAAATAACATGATTATAGGTTTGATTAACACTTAATCCAACGATCTATTATTCGATTGATCTAGTCAATCAAACTTTGTAATTGGATTGCATGCAACTAGGTCAAACAACATTGGTATTAATGAAGTTGTTGAATATGAAACACACTTATATAATATAATTGAATATTGTCAGGCTTAATCAAAAATCCTTTGTTTGGATGTGTTTAGTTAATGATTGCATGAGAACTTGGTAAATATTGGCTTTCAGCTAGTAACTTGAGTTGATCTAATTGAGTTTTATAGTATATTTATTTGTTAATCTATTTGCATATTAATTAATCCCCATCATAAGATTAAATTGAGATGTGTCATGCGATTAAATTGATTACTAAGAATTAAGATAATAGTTTTGAACATCACTTAGCTAATATATGCTTTAAGTCCTACCTATTGAATAATATGCAACGTTTAGCTTAGCTTTTAGGGATAATAATTGGTCTATGATTATTATTTTTCTTTGTGTTAATATAAGTTATGAAACTTATTTAAGATGATTCTCTCATAAGTTATTTGTTCATGTAACTACTTTTCTTTTATAATTGTTTATTTCATCTTAATATTTATTCTATCATTCTTAAGTAGTTTAATAAAAGTTTTTAAGAACATATCTTTGATTATCTTTTTCCTGAGAGATAATATTCCAAATCTAAAACAACAACCGAAAACAAAAAAATCTATCTCTAGTTCTTTAATAAGAGCTAGACTACATAATAAACCAACTTAAAACCGCATCTACGCTTTCTTGAGACGATAACCTGAAATACTACATCTGATCATGTCTTGTTGCTCGTTAGAGTGTTAAAAGTGAATTAAAAGGTTATATAAATTTAAAAGTTTAAAAAGGCAAATTAAGCACTGCACACTTACATCAGGTTGTTACATGACGATTTTGGACTATCTGTACAAAACGTCCAAACTTTTGGATTTTTTCAATTGCAAAAATCAAGGTTGGACTATCCGTGCAATATTGAGCAAACTACAAAGACTATCCGTGTAATTCTTTGTTCATAACATGAATTCAGACTTCATTTACTTCTATTTCTTGCAATGTAATAAACTTGAAAACGTGCGGACATCTCGCCTAACATCTGGACTCTATCTTTATTTCCTAAACTTCAAATGTTGCAAGAAGCTAACCTCATTGCTTCTTAGGATAGGAAGGAGGTTCAACATATTCATTCATTCCGCAAAAAGATAAAACAATATTGACTTAATGCAGCTTAACGTGTGTTCTAGGAACACACGTTAGCAGATCTCATATAAAAAATGAAAAAAAATATTTAAGCTTGATTTAAGTGTTCATCATTTTGAGGCATATCATATTGAAGTATTTGGTCACGGTGTGACCTAGCCCTTAAGGGTAGTGTTTATCAATTAAGTATATTACATAAAGCTATCATACCACATCACATTGTTTTACAATTAAATATTTCAGACAATCTTGTATTTCTCAAACTTACAAAAAATTCAATCGAGAGCTTACAACAATGCAACTAACTTTTATAACAGCGGTTCGAGAGTCATTGAAGGAGCTCACCAAAGTGGAGCCACTCACTCGATCATATACGTGCCACGTGTATGGAGGAAATTACGGGACCCACACCCAGATGGTAACGCGACTAATTGGGGAAACCCCCTGTGAGGTTCGAACGCAAGACGTTACGCAACGTAAATATACCATTGAGTTTAGCAAATAAGTAGCATATTTTTTGTCTACGACGGGACTCGAACTCATAAGAACTCATAACCTCAAAGTTACTGAACTTTATTAATTTCTCTGGGTCAGATGCCCTTTGGTTGCATTATAACAATGCAACCAATTATATATATAGTATAATACAGAGTACTATTTGTTTGCATTTATTTTACCGCTGATAATAGTAAGTAATCCACAAATTAACAAATACATTCAAATTAAAGTTATGCCTTTTAAAAAAAAATGATCTCTATCTCTACTATATATAATAAGAAACACAAAAATAGATCATCTCAATTTTGAACTTCTAATCCATTTATAAGTTATCATTAGATCTAAACCATTAAAACTCATGTAATGATTATGACCTCATAATTTTTAAGATTAGGAATAATGAGAATAAAATACCCTTACAATTAAAAAAAAAAACACGAGATGAAATATAGAAAACATGGGTTCTCCCATTAGGGCTGTATCTCTAATTACGCCTCTTCTATAATCATCATCTTCAAAAATCAAAGGCAATAATCACTATAGAACAAGGTTAGCGGGTTGATTTCCATCATATGAATCGTTATTGTAGCATAATTAGTATCGAAAATCAGTCGTTAACATTCCTATTAACGAAAAAATTGCAAACCCTAGCTTCAATTCGCAATTCTTCCTCGAGGATGGATGACGGTACCTTAGCTTTGAATTGCATCAAAAAAATAGAATCGTCTGTGATTTCGTACCCCTATTGGCTGATACGTCACTTATTCAGGTACACTATATCATTAGGTGTATTTTAACAACTAATATGTTTTAAATTAATGAATAATCCTATCCTATGTTTAATTTGTCGGATACATGAATTTACTGGCTTTATTTAATTTAATTTGTCAAATACATGATTTAAACATATTTGTTTATATCAATGATTAAACAGTTTGTCACCATTTAGTAAAAAAAAAACAGCCTCTACTGAAGGAGTGGCAGTTGAATGTTACCATTGCGTTTCGTGCCTTTATAGTGGAAAAAGGTGGCTACAACCTATGGACGTCATAGAACCCTAAATGCAATAACTTTTTTACAGTGTATTATGTTGTTGCTCTTTATTTTACCAGCTTTATATATGGAACCCTATATGTATAAATACATTTGGACTTGAAAGCCTTTGTTACCTCATAGTTTAATTATAAATTGTTTTGCAGTATGTTGCGTTATGACTTTGTGGAAGAAATGCCATTTGTGGATAAATCTAAAGGCGGCAATATAGGCGGAGTTGTTAATTTAAAGTCAAACTGCACATCATCAGTTATGTCATCAACTACAAATTCTGGCTTATTCTTCTTCAAACTAATGACATCACTCCTATCACAAGAGGTATATACAAATCCATCTTATTTCACATTCTTAAGTGGGTATTAAAGGGTGGCAATTCTAACCCATTTTATTTACGAATGGCTTAGAAGTTTTACCAAATCAGATATATGAGCAACACCACTTATGATCACAAACTTGATTTTTGACGTTTAATGAGCTGCTAAAATTTGACAAGCTTCAATCCACATTGATGTTAATTTGTTATTTGAGCAACACACTGATCATCACTAGAATTTGGCTTGGTGATCAACTCCGTGTACCAATTGTTCAGGTGAGTTACATTTTATATTGTTCTTTCTTCTCGGTATTTGTTTAAAAGACATTGCCTTTGGTACAATGTAAATCTCCTCTTTTTGAAACTCACGTTCTCTAATTAAGTAGCACAAAAACTATTACAGTGATTAGAGTTGAGAAATGGTAAGACGTGCGACTAAGTAGGTTGGGTTAAACGGGCCATTTTTATAACCGTTCGACAGGAGCTGGTCTTGATTGGGTCGGGCCAAAGTGTAATTTTTACGTGTTGTTTTAGGTTTTGTATTATATCATGAATCAGTCCTGTAAAGTTGTGGGTAATAGTGGGTCGAAGCTTTAATTTTTCATGCACTGTGTGCAAATGACGAAAACTTTGTTACCTGAATTCGATGCTTCCATAATGTGTGCTCCACGTGTATTTGATATTTTGTCTTACTGATGAAAGTTGTGAATTATTTCAAGAATTGAATTGTTAAACAGTTTTGCCATATTATATGTGCTTATATTTATGTTTCTATGAAAAATTTAGATGATGATGTGCTTTATTTGTTTTACTGGTAATGTAATTATGCATATATAGTTGTTATGGTTTTAAGTTTATAGATGTGTTCATAGACGTGTTATGGTCTAAAGTGTTTGATTACGATGTTGATGAAGCGGTATTTGATTCTGAATCTATCAAAATTTATGATTATATTTGGTTTCTTCTTATTTATTGTTAAAGAAGCAAAAATGATTTAAAGTTCGATATGTAGTATTGATTGTTCTTAGATGAGGCTAACTTGGTGGACTTAACATGAGTCTGCTTAGATGAGGCTAATTTGGTGGACCAAGTCATTAAATCCTATATTTAGAGTTAGATATGCATTGGTAAGTTTGTTTAAGTAACACACAATATGCTTATAAACTTATATGTTGCAAGTGTCATTAACTCTATCTTTAAAAATACAACCTTTTGCAAGTGTCATTAACTCTAATTTAAGCGCTGCTTAAAAGTTCAAAGTAAGATAACTTCACTAGATTTTAAGTCACATTTATTAAAATTGAGTATCGATTTAGTCTTTTAGTCAATTTTGTAAAGCATTCAATGCTAATCATCATTTTAATGTGCTAAAATGGGTCGGGTTGATAGTTGACTTAAAACCAATAAGGAAAAAAGATATCTTTTGGTGTATCAAAATGGGTTGGGTTGACTTAAAACCAATAATGAAAAAGATGTCTTTTGGTGTACCAAAATGGGTTGGGTTGACCCAAAATAGTAGAGTATTAGGTTCTATTTACTATGTATTTAATGTTTGTTTTTTTTAATGCCTGCTTTTTATTTATGCAAATGCAACCTATTTTTGAGACTTAATAAAGTTGTTTCTTATTATTTACTTAATGTTGAGCAGTTTGGGGTAGCATAAGAATCTTCAAGATAATAATAAAAAAAAGTAAAATATCGATACATTCTTTAATACTAACAAATTAGAAACATAGAAATCAGTTGGCACTGTTGTAGTTGACCCGTTCAGAATTAAGTGTTTTAGGTTGATTTGGGTAGAAATCTAAAGCATGTATCTGCTTCATATTTCTTGTCATGAAAATGATGGTGCTTCACATTTCTAAACAATTTGCTTTAATGTTGCGTTATGGGAAGAAACTTGCAATTTAAAATAATATTTATAATTTATAGTTATAATTTATAATTATAATTTCTCCTATACAATTTTGTAACACCCCGTTCTTCTGTTACATGTTATTCTGAACGTTGTTTGAGTTACAAAGTGTGTAACGTATCTTTTCAACCCCAAATAAAGTTTGAGTTGATGTTTCAAAACCTTACCATTAGAAAGTAGACCATATTATGTTTCTAAAGATATTTGATTCATCGAAAACGGAGTTACGGTCGAAATGTTATGGCCAAAACAAGTTGCTGATTCTGATTTTGCTCGGCCTCCATTTTGTGTAGAATGGAGCAGCACTCCACCATTTGGAGAGGCGCGCCGATTTCCCCTGATGCATTTTTCAGCCTTTTAAAGGGTTTAAATGAGGGGTATTATAGTCCTTTCGCATATGGACGGGTTGGGGACCTCAAAACTGATCCAAAACCTTATCCTAACTCATTTTCTTCCTTCTCCTTCACACTCACACTTATCAAACCCTAGAGAGAGATAGAGGGTTTCTAGAGAGAGAATTGGAGATTTGAGGAAGAAGAAGGGTGATTTGGGTCGGGTATCAAGAGTTAAAGTTGTTCTCCTCGTTCACGGCTACATTGTGATAGTGTTTGTATGTTCTAACTCCGAATTTCATTTGTGAGATTTGATTTCAAAGTTAGGGTTTGAACTTAAGTTGTTGAGAAACCCATTTAAACTCATGAAGTGAGTTTATTGATGTTAGTAATCGGGTTTTATATTTTCGTTGGTGGATTTTGGGTTGGTTGATGTTTTGGTCAAGTTTAAGGCTTGCAAAATGAGTTTAAACACTAGGTTTAGTGATTATGGAAGTATTGAAACACATTTGAGTGTATTTTGGTTGACTAATTTTGAATTGGGTCAAAATTAGGGTTTATGTGTCGAATTGGGTAAGTTAAGTTTTTAACACTTATGATTTAGTTTAATTGGTGTATTAGGACCATTTTCACTTGTGTTAAGTGATTATTGGTTGGTTTGGGCGTCGTTCATGCTTGGAAGTGCATTTGGGTCGAAATTGCACTAAGTGTCAATTTGAGTCGGTTTGTAATCTACCCTAATTGTGTTATGTGTATTGTGATAAATGGAATAGGTACATTCCATTGGCGAGTTGCGGGTTATTCGGTTGCATTCATCAAGGCGCTAAGGTGAGTGGAATATTTATACATGTATGTATATAATTTGATTGTTTGCGTGCAACGTGCAAGTGTTATCCGGTAGGATACGCTTTTCGTGGGCCACAATTGGGTTGGGAAAATATAGTGAGTGATATCCGTATGGATAGCTCTTCGTTGGCTATATTTGGTTTGCGTTAGGTGGTGAGTGATATCAGGAAGGATCAAGGTTTAAAAAAACGGAAACGCGCCTCGAGGCGTTTCCCCTTTGTGAGGCGAGGCGTATGCCTCGAGGCGAACCGAGGCGTACGTTCGAGGCGGAGTTAAAAATATATATTTTCTAATATATGTATGTATAAATATCAAGTTTATTCAAGTTATTTTAGTTTTGTTAAACTTCAGGGACTATTATTGTTATTTGACAGAAGTAAAAAGAAATTAAGCTAGCTGTAAATAATAAATAATGATAAATAAATAATAAATAATACGGGTAGACTCCAGATTTGAGCAACATGAGCATATTTTTCTCTCTCCAACTTATCTTCTTCTCAACTTAAAAACCCTAAAAGAAATTAAAAAACTACAGCCGCTATCCTTCCTCTCTCATCTTTTTTTCTCTTTTCACGTCTCTTACGGCGAGATCTGCACAATTGACCGTCGTTGACTGCCATATTTTGCTAAACAACATGAGGCGCACGCTTTTCAGTCACCTGTGAGGCGTACAAAAATCGAACCGCCTCTCCAAATTAGGCGTACGTTTTTAGTTGGCCTTTGAGGCGTACGTTCCTAAACGGGTAATTCGAAAATCGTACTGAGGCGCGCCTCGAGGCGTACGCCTCGACCGTTTTTTTAAACCATGGGAAGGATTGACTCTTTGAGACCACAATTGGGAATGGGGGCATGTGGTGAGCGGTTAACGTTTGACCTATCGTTCTTCGTCGGCCACATGTGTGAGTTAGGGTAAGTGGTGAGTGTTAATCGTGAGGATTCTCTCTTCGTTGGCCACTTATCGTAGGATGGTAAGCGGTTTCGCTTTTCGTCGGCCATCCTTGTGAATGAGGTAAGTGCTAACGGTTCGGTTGCACTTTTCGTCGGCCTCATGGTGCTTAGTGGTGAGTGGTTAATGTATTTGACCTACCGCTCTTCGTCGGCCACGTACGCGTTGCGATGGGTGGTGAGTGGTTAACGTATATGACCTACCGCTCTTCATCGGCCACCATCGAGTCGAATGTCGACATTGTGTATATTGGGTTGTGTGAGTTTATTTATCATTGCACGTTTGATTATTCACTTATTGTGTTTTGCTAATGATATGCGTTGTTTGTGTAGGTGTATGCAAGTGATTGATTTATGTATGTATGCGTATAGGTATTGCATTCACTAAGCAATTAGCTTACCCTCTCGTTGTTTACATTTTTAGGTTCGGAGGCGGACGTGGCAAGGGTATGCTTGGGATTTAGATGATTTCCCCTTTTGTTGCTTGCTTGGATTACTTTTGGATTCGACCTAGGATTGGGTAGTTTATCCCCAAACATCATGCTCGTAGTTTGTTAGGAAATTAAACTCATTTGGGTCGAAATCGCTACTTTTAAAATGTAAATGGGTCAATGTGGGCTCGGGGTTTCGTAAACTTATTTTATTGTCCCGAAAACTTGAAAAGTATGAATTTGTGTTGTTGTAATGATTTAAAAAAGTGTCGGGTTATGGGAACGTGCTTGGGTGAATTTGGGTAAAAAGTCTCTAGACAAAAATGCGAAAAACAGCTGAAACAGCTATCTGCGCGTCGCGCAGATAGTGGCGCGTCGCGCCATTTGTCTGATTTCGAATATCAGATTGCTGAGCTGAGCTCGGGATTCATTTCACGTGTTACCGCGCGCCACGCAGCCCAGAGGCGCGCCGCGCCAACTTACTGAGATTGAATCTGTTTTAAAAAAAAATGTACGTTAACGGTTGGTTATCGGGTTGAGTCGTTACAAATTTCAATATCAGGATTGTTTTAATTGTTTTTGAATTGATTTTTATTTAGGTTAGGTTTACCTCTTTGATTTCGACATAGGAATGAATGTATTTTACAGGGATGAGAATAAGGAGAAGGTTTTTACAAGGATAAAAGGAACCAAAGGTAATGTTGGGGTAACTAACAAAGAAACCCTAATTTTATTTCATTTTAGTCTATATAAAAGTGTAAACACTTGATCGATATTTTAACTTGAAATTGAATTGAATGGGAAACATGTGTTGGTTCAGAGAAGCCTAATGTGTGACTGAATTAGTATTTTGGGTTTATAGTTACAAAATTGTACGCAACTTTATATGGTTTACTATTGTTTAGATTCAATATTTGACACTCCCCATCTGGATCCTGCAGCATTTGCGGGTGCGGGTTATGTTTAGAACAAGCTTAAAGTGAGGGATCGCATTGTTATCGTTGCTGAAAGGTTTATCACATTCTGTTGGTGTCTTTCCCGAAGGATTTCACTATAGGAAAAGGTACATATCATCTACATTTAAATGAAAGATCTTCGTATCAAAACTCACAAGATTACATTAGTTTATTTAAAAAGCTAACAAGTTTTATATGCTCTAAATTTACAAATATAGTTATATAGTATTTAATATTATCAAAATACATTGAAGGTGAGGCCTTAATAACTACTCAATATTTTTTGATTTTCACTGGGTATATATGCGTAGGTACTAGAGGCTTTGGAACAGTCTACAAACTGCCAATGAGTGATGTTTAAGGAAGCTTACATAAATGCCTAACTTGGTGATTGCTGGTGTGTTTTTTATCTTCTGTATGCTTCAATGATATTATCTATTCGTTTTTAATTAAATTTCACATATCATCACTCATGCAATGGGATGCTGTGACAACCCGGAAATTTCTAACCAAATTTAAACTTTAATCTTTATATATATTCCCGACACGATAAGCAAAGTTTGTAAGTTGAATCTCTAAGAATTTTAAACTGTGTTCATACACTCATTTAACCTCGATCAAATTCCAATGATTCACGATCCATTATATGAATGAACATGATTATATATGTATATGTGTATATATTATAACTTGAAAACATTAACAAAGTATTAGACGTATAATACTTTATATAAACGTAATTGTTTCAAAATATATTCTAATAGTTATCAATAGAATTAAAAGATGATATCAAATGATTGAATTATTAGTTACATTGAATTATAATTACGGGTCTCTGTTAAGAGGTCCACTATGATTTGAGAAATTTATTCTTTTTAACGGTATTCGGAATAATTGGTAAAGTGATTTATTAGAAGGAACAAAAGTGTCAATTAACGGGAACTAGACAAGGGTTAGTGGAGATTTCCGTTTGATTTTCAATTTATACTTTACAATAATTGTCTCGTGACTTTTGATAAGATAAACTATTAAACTTGTATATTAATTAACGTGGAAGTAAAATTGTAGAATATAGATAACTTAGAAGTTGGATATCGACAAGTTAAGTAAATTAACGTTTTACATTAAAATGATTTTATATGTTTATCTAACCTTTAGACGTTATATCACGTTGCACCAACAAACGTTAAGAACTTGAAACCTATGAAAAGTATATTTAATTTTATTTTTCTAAAATGTTTTACGATATAACAACCTCTACTAATATAACTTTTTAGTAAAATGATTCTTAAAAATACTTAGTTTTGGAAAATAAAGTTTTCATATTTATTTAATATTATTTCAAACGTACAAAAACAATTTTTAAAGAACTTTATTAGTGAAACGTTTTATAAGATAATTTGTTCATAAATTTTAAGGAACTAATTAAAGCTTGTATTATAAATTACTTATATATATATATATATATATATATATATATATATATATATATATATATATATATATATATATATATATATATATATATATTGTTTCAAAAACGTAAAACGTGATACGACATGATATTTTCTATTACTTAAACGTTTTGAACTTCGAAATATAATTAGATAGATATTTCAATTATATATAAGATATACAAAATTATATTTTGAAGTAAGAATATATATATATTTTACAAATGCGTTAATGTATAATTTAAAACGTTTCGATATTATTAAACGTATTTTAAATAAACAGCGAGCCCCTGATTTATAGAAGCAAATGACCACAACGCTCAAATATATAAGTTACATTTATTATAATATGATTCACCGACGTTAAAGTCTAATTTTTGTAAAAGGTACACGTCGCGTAACGAAAAGTGTTAGTTATCTAAGCATACGAATATGCGTTCGAGAAACCGGAAATGGGACATTAGTCGTGTAACAAGGTACGAGTCATTGGAACTAAATTTATAAGTTAACTATGAATATAATTATAATATAATATATAATTAATTAGATAAATTAAATATATTATATATATATTATTAATAAAAACCGTCGGCACAAAGAAACAAACGATTGTGGGTTGGCAACAAGAGCCATGCGATCGCATGGGAGGTCTGGACAATTCAGGTTCTATAAAACGCAAAGTCTGGTGCCGAATTCATTCATATTTCATCAATCTCTCTCTCTCTCGTATATATATGTATATATATATATATATATATATATATATATATATATATATATATATATATATATATATATTTATATTATTATTATTATTATTATTATTATTATTATTATTATTATTATTATTATTATGAGTAATAATAATATTATTATTAGTAGTGATAGGATTATTATTAGTATTATACATAAAATACTACGACAAGGTTCTGCCCGCGTGATTTCAAAATGAGTTTTTCAAGTAGGATATGGCTAAGAAAATTATGGGTTATAGCTATGGAGGTGATGGGTATGGTTCATGGGTATGCTCGTGAGGATAATCTAGTATTTATTGTCTCCGTTGCGTCTATGTACCTTTCCTGTAATATCGAATCTCAATATTGATACGTAAGCGCTCATAATTTAATTTTTACATACTAATAGTGTATCCCTGACTAGTGCTCGAGTATATAGGATTATGCATGCTTGTACTTGTGATATTGCCTTTAGTTAGGTTATGTTGAATTCTGAATTAGTTACATATGCGGTTGAGATAAGGTATAAGATATGCATGTCGTTGGAAAGCTAACGAAAAATTAAGAACTTTTCATTTAGATATCGAATGGTTTCGATGAACAGATTTGGAGTTATAGTCAATTGAAATTGGTATTATTATTAAAAATGATTATTATTATCGTCGTTATTATCGTCGTTCTAGTTTTATCTTATTGTTATTATTATTATCTTTATCAATAAAAGGAATTATCATTAAAAATTGTTATTTTTTTTTATTATTACTATCGTTATTATCGTTAAAGTTATAATTAGTATTATTATTATTATTATCTAATTATTATTATTATTATTATTATTATTATTATTATTATTATTA
Organism: Rutidosis leptorrhynchoides; assembly: GCF_046630445.1. Lineage (NCBI taxonomy): Eukaryota > Viridiplantae > Streptophyta > Magnoliopsida > Asterales > Asteraceae > Rutidosis > Rutidosis leptorrhynchoides. The sequence goes on along the minus strand of NC_092334.1, from coordinate 94,893,262 downwards.
TTATTATTATTATTATTATTATTATTATCATCATTATTAATATATATATATCATTATTTAAAAGTGGTTATTGTTATTATTATTATTATTATTATTATTATTATTATTATCATTATATTATCATTAAAATAATTATTAGTATTATCGTTAATAATGTCATAGTAATTATCAATATTAGTATTATTGTAATTAAAACTAATATTAGTAACACCTAATTATTTTGATTACTATTATTATCATTATTATGAAAACGATATAAAAGACGATTAAAAACTATTAAACGAAACGATTAGGAAATAATGAGTATGAGTATCATGACGAAATTAAAATTTTATAAGATATTGATTTAGATAAAATTATCGTTCTTATTATTTTTTTTATCATTAATATTATTATTAAAAGTATCGTTAGTATTAAAACTATCAATTTAACAAAAATTATCATTTTAATAGAAATGTCATTATTATTATAAAATATCATTATTATTATCATTTTAAATAGAATTATTATTTTAAAGTTAATATTAAAAAGTATCGTAAATATTAAAGTTATCATAATTAGAATTATCATTTTATCATAATATCATTTTTAGTAATTATAAATATTGATATTTTATTAATAGAATAATAATAATTATTATTACAAAATAATACAACTTTTACTTATTATTATGAACAATGTTATTGTTATCAAATAAATATGTAATACAGATAATATAATTACCTTAACCTATCATAATATTTTATGAACTTGATTACTTAAGATATATAAAAGTATATCTTTGTATAAAATTTTATTTATTAATAAATGAATTATATTATTTACTCTAGTATATCTTTTAAAATATTTAAAAATATAAAATGACGATATTTAAACTATATATTAATCATGTATAGATTTTTGGTAATTATTTTGAGTCAAATTGACTTTTGTTTACTTTTGCATATTAGTCTCGAGCATTAAGATTGTGGTACACTATGACTTGACCTAATTTGTTAGTCAAATATTGACCAACATACAAATATATATATTTAATTTAGGTTCGTGAATCCGAGGCCAACCTTGCACTTATTCAATGACGTTAAATGTATTTTTACTACGAAATACAGTATGGTGAGTTTCATTTGCCTTTTTACCCTTTATATTTTTGGGTTGAGAATACATGCGCAATTTTTATAAATGTTTTAAGAAATAGACACAAGTAATCGATACTACATTATATGGTTGAATGATCGAAGCCGAATATGCCCCTTTTTGCTTGGTAGCCTAAGAATTAGGGAACATCACTAATTTTGAGAATTAGTGCACGCCTAATTGACGCGAATCCTAAAGATAGATCTATTGGGCCTAACGAACCCCATCCAAAGTACCGGATGCTTTAGTACTTCGATGTTGTTTTATCATGTCCGAAGAATTTCCCGGAATGATAGGGGATATTCTTATATGCATCTTGTTAATGTCGGTTACCAGGTGTTCAATCCATATGAATGATTTTTGTCTCTATGCATGAGACGTATATTTATGAGAAATGGAAATGAAATTCTTGTGGTCTATTAAAATGATGAAAATGATCGATTATGATAAACTAATGAACTCACCAACCTTTTGGTTGACACTTTAAAGCATGTTTATTCTCAGGTATTAAAGAAATCTTCCGCTGTGCATTTGCTCATTTTAAAGATATTACTTGGAGTCTTTCATGGCATATTTCGAAGAACGTTGCATTAGAGTCATTGAGTTCAACAAAGATTATTATTAAGTCAATTTATAGTTGGATAGTGGATATTATGAAATGGTATGCATGCCTGTCAATTTTTGATGTAAAGAAAGTTTGTCTTTTAAAAACGAATGCAATGTTTCTAAAATGTATCATATAGAGGTCAAATACCTCGCGATGTAATCAACTATTGTGAATCGTTTATAATGTATATGAATGGGTCCTTTCAGTTGGTATCAGCGCAGTGGTCTTAACGAACCAGGTCTGCATTAGTGTGTCTAACTGATAAGTCGTTAGGATGCATTAGTAAGTCTGGACTTCGACCGTGTCTGCATGTCAAAAGTTTTGCTTATCATTTCTAGTCGGATATCATCATCCTTAGGAAATTACCTGTTATCATTATTAGTCTAGACACATCTTGCTACATTAATTGCATGAGTAGTGTATAGAACAAAATTCATATCTTAGCGTATCTGCTAAATCATATCTTATCGTATCTGTTACTTTAAACTTTGTCTGACATATCCCGCAAATTCCTCCGAAATCTATGAAATCTTTTGATCTATATATATAGATATCCTATGTAAATAGAATACCACCCGATAGCCGGAAAATCATTTTATATCAAAAAATCCTTTATCCAATCGTACGAAATGGAATTTGTCATCTGTTCAAGTCACTCGGATTCCGAAATGGAATCCCATTCAAGCTCCGAAAGCAGTGTGACCGGAATGGATCAACCAATCAGTCATCATCTATTCTGGATGAATTGGGGATGGGTTCGTAGCCTCCTCAATCATTGGAGACAAGAAGAAGGCGATCCTTTCCATCCACCACATTGCCCTCTTAACGAAGAACCTGAAGCACTTACCGACGAACCTGTCTGAAACACCATTTTGTCTCTCATTTCCAGAGTATCTCGTCAAAATTATATATTACATCAAATTTTAGATTTTATTTATCCACTCGTCCGAACCGACAATCACCCTGGTGTAATAGAAGAAGTTAACGAGCTTCGCGCTCGGGTAGTGGCTTTGGAGAATATGGTGCAGAGATTACAAACACCAGCAACAGCACCAGCAGCATAACCAGTACCACCATCATCAACGCCAACAGTACCATTACCACCTCCAACCACAACCGCGTCGTAAACCTTAACTTCACAATCTGTCCCACGAGCATCAACGTCATACGCACCATAGATACCAAGGAGTACCAACAACAATAACTGACGAAGTATTAATTCATAACTTTATTGGAGAAACATTCCGCGGCAATTATGTAATCTCTAAAGTCTTATAGATTATCAAATCTAGCCCTAACCATAAATCAGTTAAGCGAACCAAAATGATAGAAGGAAGAGTAGAAACCCTGAAAAAAATGGTGTGTGGTTAACAAGCTAAACTTGTTTTACCAACAGCATCATTAGTACCGTCAGCGTCACCAGCATCGTCAGTGCAGTCAGCATCAGAACCAACAACACCTATAACATCACAAACTCCGTCAGTTCAAGAATCACTGTGGACATCATTACGAATCAATAACGCGTATATTGTATCAACGAGTTATGAAGAATTAACTCATTCCCTCTGAAGAAATTATATGTATATTTTATATATATATATTTTGTAATAAAATAAATCTTTCCGTGCTAAGCTGTTGTGTGTGAACCTTAACTACTCGGTTAATTCATATTACAAATATGCTATAATGTACGTCCTTCGCCCGCAACTTAACCATCATTAACTACAATCTCTGTCTCAATTCAACAAATTCCAATTCATAATAAATCAAGTATATATTTGATTGCCCGAAACTTTTCAGATAACATCATTCGTACTTTGCGAAGTTCACAAGAATTTAACAAAAACCAACATCACACCTCAACAAATAACGAAGTATTGGTTCATAATTTTAATATTATTGAAGAAATACTTATGTAATCTCTAAAGCCTTCAAGGGATTATTCAATTATAGTTCCAATTGTAAATCGAATGAGTTTAATTTAGTATTAACTCATTAAAATCTATGTTACATCTGAAGAGAATATATACACATATATTTTCATAAATACTGTAATAAAAATTCTTTTGTACAAAATATTAATTGTGAAATTTTTTAACGGGTAGGTAATACCCGAGAGATATATATATATGTATATATATTCACAATTAATATGTTACATTCTTCGAATTTGATTAAGCAAATTATCAACTATACTTCCTACTTTCACAATAATATACATTCTTTCATAAAAATCAAAACAACCATACTCATTCAAAACCAATTACATATTCCGATTTTGAAACCTCAAAATTCTATTCGAGATATACCCGGTACCATCACTTTTAGATTCCTACATCTTTCAAAGCTATACTTTGACTTCAAAACTGTGTTAGAACATCTAATGTATATTAACGATTACAATATGTGTTCAAACCCTTTGATTATTTCTAAAGACACTTCAAATAATGAGCAATCGAGATGATGATCCCACCACATATTACCCAGAGTTATGTATTTAAAAAGCTCTCGAAACCAAAGTCATAATTCAACACATATATGTGTCAGATCCTTTGGCATTTATTAGCAAAAATAACTTTTTAATTCCTATGCAAAGTAGCAAATTCTATCACAGCTCCAGCAAGACAACTTCGATTTTTCATTTGGAGTAGCCTTATCATAATCTTGATATATATGATTACCCTTTTGTTACCGGAGAACCTTTCATGTTCCACCACATTAACAATAAACTTATTCACAACTTCACTAATCTTTGACCTTCCGGAGAATCATTATATTTACTGAAACCCCATCATTTACTCATTCGCATCTTGTAACAAGAATTGCCATACGAATCATCGGGAATTAGCAATCATTATTTTCAAATCTCGCATGTCTACGCCAACAGTTATATGTGTACGTACAACGTCTATCTCCTGGACTTACATACTTTGAATGTGAAGATTCTGAAAAACACCTTGAACTGCGAACTAGTTCTTGAAATGCTGACGAAGCAGCAACAACTGTAAACGATTTTAACAGTAAAAAGTTTGATAATAAAGAATAGTGTATTGGCAAAGCTCAGAAAAAGAGAAGTTTTGGAACTTGAAACCGGATTGAGTAAAGTATGAAAGAGGCTGTGGACAAATCACAAAGAGTGAACCTGACTTCAAAGAATCCAAATGATTCAGTATCTGCTGAAGTCATTAACGAATACCTTGATCCTGACTCTAAACCCCTGCAAACAATACCCTTCATCATCCTCTGATATTAGAAATTCTAAGATATCATCGTATCTTTCATTATAAATATCCTCCATATTTCTGAAGATATTTCCATAATTATTCTTATCTGAAATCATTTATCCTCTCGCGTTATCTGTATCACATCATAAAGGAAACTGTTTTAGTTTCTAAATTTTGAAACCTTCAAGTTTAAAATAAGAATGTTTTGAAGTAGTGTTGGGAACTGAAGCATGAATTAGTATAATATAATGACACTTGATCAACGTGATTATATTACAGTAATTTATGCTGAGTTTCTAAATGGAACGTGATGATTCACAGATCATAACGTCATCATGTGTCATGTTACACGACTCTTATATTCTCATTAACCTCTAAAATATCAAGAAAATATTTCTTGATGATTCGGTCTTTTTCGAGGTATTCTAGTAATTTGACAAGTCAAGATCGTGCCATTACAATTTCCTTCTTAGAACATTAACAATGTTCATTCCGAAATTCATATCTGCGAATTATGGACCATTATAAGTGGAACTTACTCGCAAGAAGACGAAACGAAAGGACAAAGCTCCGAAACAGAAATTGGGATATAAATCGCAGGAAATAAAAGAAAGCATTAACTGGGAATGACAATGATCATAGAAGACAGAAGCAGGGACATCGAAGTATAAGGGAAGATATAAAACCCAACAACAATGTAGAAATTACAAACCATATATACCGATGCATATAGCAATATAAAGACACGGGAGAACTAAAAACACTATAAACCCAAGGGAATAGTAAAAGTAAATAGATTCTTCTGGCGGCAGATGAAAAAGAAGAATGACAGATATGAAGGTAAGGAGTATATCAAGAATCAGAACTGGATGGTGAAATGTCCCGTTCATATTGATTATAAACGTTCCATATTAATTGATTTCTTTGCGAGGTTTTGACCTCTATATGAGATGTTTTTCAAAGACTGCATTCGTTTTTAAAACAAACCATAACCTTTATTTTATCGACAAGGTTAAAAAGTCACCATCTAGATTATCCAGAAATGATAATCCAAAAATATCACACTTACACACTACCAATACATATTGGTTTACAATATTAATATGTTACAACAAAGTAAATCTCGAATGCAGTTTTAAACAATATTATACAAGCATGCTGACACCAAATCTTGTCCATATTTTAGCATGCAATAGCGCAAGCTCTTAATAATCACCTAAGAATAAACATGCTTTAAACGTCAATAAAAATGTTGGTGAGTTATAGGTTTAACTGTGATGACCCAGAAATTTCTGACCAAATTTAAACTTTATCTTTAAATGATTTAATGTTTTCGACACGATAAGCAAAGTCTGTAATGTTGAGTCTCAAAGTTTTGGAACTATATTCATGGAATCAATTATTCTTTGACTGTTCTCGAAGTTTCACGAACAATATATATATATATATATATATATATATATATATATATATATATATATATATATATATATATATATATATATATATATATATATATATATATATAACTTAATGTGCATATATATATATATGATTTCAAGTTATTTAGTAAACGATATTAACATTTGATTATTGATTCGATTAATATTTAGATAAGTTAACTAAAACGTTTAAGATGAACCAGTAAAACACTAATTTGCTACAGTATTTTCGAATTGCTACAGTACCCGAAAAGCTACAGTGTTTTCGAAAATCACTATTTGCTACAGTAAAAAACTTTGCTACAGTAAAACACTATTTCAAAATGAAAATGTATATATTATATATATATTAACAAATAGCGAGACGATGATTTATAGAAGTAAATGACTAAAACACTCAAAAGTTTAAGATATACTTTGAGTGGTATAGTTTATGGATAACTTAAGGCTATATTTTGACAAAGCTACGTGACACGAAACGTAAAATGCAAGTTTTCTAAATGTACGAAAGAACGTTCGAAAAACCGGAACCGGGACATAAGTCGAGTGATGACGTACGACTTATCGGAACGAAAATTACATGACACCTATACACGAGAATATAATATAATATATAATTAATTAATTTAAATTATATATATTATATTAATAATTAAATACGTCGACAAGCAAAACAACAAACAAGATGTGAGCTGGAAAATGATGCCATGCGATCGCATGGCAAAATGCCCATAAGCCCATGTGATCGCATGGGCAGGTGGGACAGGTCTGGTCCTATAATTATTGAATGTTTCTGTTTTTTTTGTATCAATCTATCTCGCATCTATCTCTCAATATATATTATATTTATATATTATTATTATTATTATTATTATTATTATTATTATTATTATTATTATTATTATTATTATTATTATTATTATTATTATTATTATTATTATTATTATTATTATTATTATTATTATTATTATTATTATTATTATTATTATTATTATTAAGATTAATATTATTCTTAATCTTAATATTATTAGTAGTATTATTATTAATTAGTATTATACATAAAATACTACGACGAGGTCATGAGCGTGTCACTTTCAAAATATGTTTTCGAGCGGGATAGAGCTAAGGAAATTATAGGTTATTGCCAAAGAGGTTATGGGTAATGTTCGGGGGTATATTTGTGAATCAAATCTAGTGTTTATCATCTCCGTTAAGTCTACGTACTTTCCTACAATATTGAATCTCAATATTTATACGTAAGCACTAATATTTTATCTTTTATATATTAATTGTGTATCCATGTCTAGTGCTCGAGTATATATATATTTATATATGCTTGTATGCTAAATTTCGTCGTTAAACATTTATAATGAATCACAAATTAAATACATATATTACTGGTAAAAGGTATATGATATACATGTTTTTAGAAAGCTGGCGAAAAATCAATAACTTTTCATTTAGATATCGAATAATTTCAATGAACGGATTAAAAGATATGATCAACTGAATTATGATTGACGTTAATTGAAATTGCTTTTGAATCTACAATTAAGATTTAAACAACTTGTTTACGAGATTGATAATTTGTATTTTTGAATATTACCAACCGAGTAAATGAATCCTTATATAAGGTACGTCTCGTTTTGTTAAACAACTGTCAAAATTGACTTTTTGAAACGACTTTGGATAACTTTTGTATGTCGATCTCGAGCATTAGGATTGTGATACACTATGACCTGACCTAGCTTGATAAACAATTATTGACTAACATATGTTCTCTAGGTTGAGATCTACGGTTATTTGGTAATCCGAGTTTCGGTCACATTTTGGTGAACGACTTTATATGTAGCTAAGGTGAGTTTCATTGCTTCCTTTTTAATTGCTTTTGCAATATATATTTTTGGGCTGAGAATACATGCACTTTATTTTAAACGCAATGGATACAAGTACATACTAAATTCTACACCGAGTTTGAACCGAAAATCCCTTAGCTTTGGTAACTAGTAACTGCCGGTTATAAGAACTGGTGGGCGCGAGTAGTAGTATATGGATCCATAGGGCTTGATATCCCCGTCCGAGCTAGAGCACTAGCCTTTTAACGGACGTATGCTATTTGAGAAACGTACACGTTGGTTTGCATGTATTATTAAGATGATTATACAAAGGGTACAAATTATATATACGTTAAGTTTAGTTACCAGGGTGCTCAATTTCGTATAATATTTTGATAAACGTTTCTGGATGAAACAACTGAAATCTTGTGATCCACCTTTATATACAGATTATACGAAACACTAAAACTATGAACTCACCAACTTTTGTGTTGACACTTGTTAGCATGTTTATTCTCAGGTTTCCTAGAAGTCTTCCGCTGTTTGCTTATATGTTAGACAAGCTATGTGCATGGAGTCGTACATGGCATATTTTTCAAGGAAACGTTGCATTCACCAAATCATCACCATGTATCTTATTTTGACTGCATTGTCAATGGAAGTACTATTGTAAACTATTATTTACGGTGATTGTCTATATGTAGAAATCATCAGATGTCGAAAACCTTTGATTTAAATATTCATTTATGGTGTGCCTTTTGATAGTGCTCCAAATGAACATATATTTAGTAGCAATATCCTCCCAATATGTAAATTATTTAGTTGTAATTGTCCTATTTTAAGTTGTAATCGTTTATATTAAATAAGTGCGAAGACAAAAGGCGAAAACGACGATTTGAAGACGCAAATGACCAAAAAGCTCAAATGTACAAGATACAATCCAAGTGGTTCAAATTATTGATGAAGAACGTCTAAAAAAAGATAAGAGTACAAGTTACAAAACGCAAAGTACAAGATATTAAATTGTACGCAAGGACGTTCGAAAATTCGGAACCAGGACATGAGTCAACTATCAACGCCCGACGCAACGGACTAAAAATTACAAGTCTACTATGCACAAGAATATAATATAATATATAAATAATTATATTAATTATTTATATTTTATATTTATATATATAAAACGTCGGCAAAGAAGATCCAAAGGGGTGTGAGCTGTATTCCATATCCCCGCGACTCGCGGAGTTCTCAGGCACAAAGTGCCGCGACTCGCGGAGCACAGAAATTTCAGAATCCCTATAAAAGGTCGCGAATTCTGCCGAGTTTAATAACATAATAATAATAATACTCCTTAGTATAATATAAATAAATATATATATGTATATATAGTATAGATTAGTGTTATATTAGATTAGTTTGGGTTATGTAAAGGTTATTTTTACGGGTTTTTAAAGTCGGAGCTCTGTCCGTGTAACACTACGCGATAAATAATCAATGTAAGCTATGTTCTCCTTTTTAAATTAATGTCTCGTACTTAAGTTATTATTATGCTTATTTGAGCCAAAGTAATCATGAGGTTGGACTAAATATTAAAGACGGGGTAATTGGGTTTTGTACCATAATTGGGGTTTGGACAAAAGAACGACACTTGTGGAAATTAGACTATGAACTATTAATGGGCTTTATATTAAATTAACGATACCTCGTTAATTTAATATAAAGGTTATGATTTGAAGTATCTATATATAACCACATACGCTTAATCGGACACGATGGGCGGGATATTTATAAGTACGAATTATTGTTCATTTGACCGGACACGGGGATGGATTAATAGTCAATGGACTCATTAAAACAGGGGTGGATTACATTCAAGGGTAATTGGTGTAATTGTTAACAAAGTATTAAAACCTTGGTTTACACACAGTCGATAACCTGGTGTATTCATTAAGCAAAGTATTATGACCTTGTTACAGTTCGAATCCCCAGTTAGTTGGAATATTTGACTTCGGGTATAAGGTTAAATTTGCCGAGCAGTTTATAATTATGACCGATGAACTATTATGGACAAAAACCAGATAGGTTTCAAATACATCCAGGACAAAGGACAATTAGCCCAGGACAATAGATTAAAATCAAAACGTCAACATCATGGTTACGGAAGTTTAAATAAGCATAATATATTTTATTTCATTTTCCTCGTACTTTTATTTATTGTCATTTTAATTATTGTTATTTATTTTACATTGTTATTTAAATATCGTCATTTACTATACGCTTCGCTTAAAATGTAAATCGACAAACCGGTCATTAAACGGTAAACCCCCTTTTATATATTATTATATATAATTATATATATTTTGTACAAATATAGTTGTTTAAAAATATAGTGTGCAATAAGCCCGCTCCCTGTGGAACGAACCGGACTTACTAAAAACTATACTACTCTACGATTAGGTACACTGCCTATAGTGTTGTAGCAAGGTTTAGGTATATCCATTTTGTAAATAATTAAAACTTGTGTAAATTGTGTCGTAATTCGTAGTAAATATAAGTGTATTTCGTACCCCCCGCTACGACATCAAGTTTTTGGCGCCGCTGCCGGGGAACTTGGCGAAACGCTATATTTTTAATATATATTTGTATAAATATATTTTTAGAAAAACAATATCAAATTTAAAAAAAAAAAAACCGAAAAAAATAAAATAAAATATATATATAAATCTAGTTTTACAATTTTTATTTATAAAATTATAAAGTAGTTCTATTTTTATTTTAGTTTTTAAAAATAAGTTTTTATTATATAAATATTTAGATTTAAAAAAAAAAAAAATGTCGAATTTCAAACTGTACCAGAGTTGAATTCTGGAACCCCGCGACTCGCGGGGTTTGCAGCTTCGGGAACCGCGACTCGCGGAGCCGTCTGACACGAACCTGGTCCAGCAATTAATACGATTTAGGTTTTAATTATTTATTATTATTATTATTAAACCTAATTAGGTTTTATATATAATATTATTTAGTTTAAGTTTTTAATTAATTTGTAATATTAAGTTTTAATTAGTTTTATTTATATATAAAAATTAATACTATTATAAAAAAAAATATTTTTATAAAAATTGTATTTTTTACAACTTTTTGTATATTTTTATATTTTGTCCCTTTTTATTTGTTTTTAGCGTAATATTTGTATGTTTTTCGCTCGTATTTAGTTTTAAGACATAGTTTTTGCCGTAGCTTATTTTTATTTCTAGATTTTTAGGCTTTGCCGTAAAATCCCTTAAGTGCTTTTTCTTTAGACTAAGATTTAGGTGCTTTAGAATTTTGCGACGCCGTTTTTTGTGCTACTTTCTTATTTTTATTTTTCGACGCCTATTTTTCTACCTTTTTATTTTTCGACGTTTTTCGACATGCAATCTATTTCTTTCTTATTTCTCGACGCTCTAGTTTTTAGGACTTAGAATTCTCTCTATTTCTTATCTAATATCTCAAACGGAAAGAAAAATTATTTAAGCGGTTAAATTAATGGACGTTGATATTTTTCTGCTTCGTAGTAATAGTTGGATTTGTTAGTGGCTGAGTTGTGGCTTTTCCGATTTAAAGGTGCCTGGCTCCCTGCTACATCTTTTGGCTATTCGAAACGTGGGCAAAAGCAGAAAAGTCTATTAATTGGACAACTTATATAAGTTTTTCTATTTTTATAACTAATAGGATAATTAGTGAACGCACCACATTGTAGCTAAAAATTTGTCCATCGCAATAAAATGGAAAATTTTGAAAACAGGGCCTTGGAAACTCTTTTTGAACTCCAAAATCAATTAAATCAATACCCTCAAACGAGTGTTGATAACAATTCATTCGGTCAATCTTGGATCGCGAACGACGAAACAATAACTGGTTGTGAAATCTGTGGAGATTATCACTCAACATGGGAATGTTACTATTACGTTCCTATGGAAAATTACGCACCCACGGAACCTGAATGGAACGATTACGAAGAACACAATTCAAATTGGGATTATTCCCAAGAATATATCCAAAGTCAACAACGAAAAGACGAGGAAAATTACGTGTCCGAAAATTCTTTAAACATTATAAAAATCAAACTCGAAGAACTCGATGCTCAAAATGAACAAATGAGAGAGTTTGTAAACCGGCAAACTGAAACTCTATCAAATTACACACCTGTTGATCTGAGGAGACATGTTCAAAAAAATCCCATATCATCGAATTTTGATGAATTCGAGAGCTCCGAAATCACCAACTACCCCGATGATACTTTTTATTCAGTCTTACCAAATTCACAACATATCGACACATTAGCCTCTACAGACAAAATCATCGATCCATCAATGGATAAAGAAGAAGTAAGGGTGACAAATTGGTACTCTTGGGAAAACGATAACGTTGAAAATTTTACCCCCGAGACCAAAATGGTGGGACCAATAAGTACCGTTAATGAAGAAGAATCTACTCCAATCCCGAAATTCACCATTCCACAACCTTCCAACCCAATATTCTCAATAGACGAGTCATCTAGCGAAGATGAACTACGAGCTTTAATAGATAATGACACCTTGAATTTCACCCAATTGGGTAATAGAGGTGAAACCTTTGATCCCGAGAATGAACGGAAGGAAATGTTAGGAATTATCCACCCTATAGAAATATGTATGTCAATGTATATCGATCCATTTGACCAAGAACCAGAAAAGAGACATATCCATTTACTAAAAGCTACACTTAAAAAAGAATTAAGTAGTGACAATCGGGCGAGTCTAAACTTTAAACCCATTGATATATTATACACCACCCGAGATGTAAATAACTGGCTCACTACTCTAATTCGTGGAACTTATTCTACCGACTTCACATGTCGTCAGCTAAGAGTGGGGAAGTTTAACCCCACTTAACGTTAAATTAGGGGTTCGGGTTATTGCATAACTCGTTAATAAAAATGCACGATTAGGGTAAAAGACGCATTTTCATATATTAGCAAACAGTTCAGAAAAGCAACCGTTTTTGAAGAAAAAACATGTGTGATAAAACAAGAAGGAATGAACGATGAGGCGCGCCATCTATCATTCGATGAGCTTTGTAATTACAAAATGGGTATTTTTTATCACTTTTCTACACTAATCACCCTCATGAATTTATAATTATAGTCTGATTTCATGCAAATGAGGGCATTGCATGATCTCAAGTGTGGGGAAGGGTTATAAATTCTCTCGGGTTTATACTTGGCTTATTTGCCAAATTTTATGAAAATTTAAAAAATTTTAAGGTAAATGAATTCAAAATCATGTTTATACATATTTATGAACGATAAAACTAGGTGTTAATGCCGAAATTATCGTTACCTCGGAAAGGACATAAATTGAGAAACAACCCAAAACGCTTGAATTCATTTAAAATGGAATAGAAGAGAATAAAAAGGCAAAGAAAGAAACTAAGTGTGGGGAGAATATACCAAGTTATTCAATTAAAAACTGTCTATCACATGTTTCTGTAAAGTTATTGCAGGTGCTTTTGTTTTGGACTAAATTAACTATTTTACCCGGTAAATTGTAATAAAGATGAAAGAAAGATGGATCTACACGATGAATCAATTCCATCATTAAAAGGAAGTAAAGTCTTCCGAAAAAGACACGCGCTTCTTGATTTAGGTCAGGAAGTTGTCGTCCAGACCAGCTGTAGGTTGACGAAAAATCTAGAAAAGTCATCTCTAAAATCAGCAGGAAATCCACGAACCTCAGCATCAAACAGGGTCGCCAAGTGGTCGGACTTATCTTAACCATGAGAGGATCTGTCTCGTAAAATGGGGAGGGCGCCGTGCAAATTAGCTTGATAAGACTAATGAATCAGACCCCCAGAAAGGATAATCTCCTCAAAGATTAAAAATCAGCTTTTAAGCCTGATATTACTCAATCCTTGAGATTGACTTTAAAGATTGAGAATTACAACTCATGGAATTCGATGATATCTAAACTCGAGCTTGAACGAGAAAATATTTTGATCAAAAATAAAACCGATTTGTTTTCTGAAAACCCATTTTCAATGCGTTCATTGAACGTAAAATCCTAGGAATTCACCTGGAATTCATTAGGTCACCTGAACCAAATCGGGTGTCAACCGTAAGAACGGTGGTTGCATATTGGTCGAAGACAGGACCTTTTGCCAAGACCGAAAAACTATAGGGTGATGTTTACTATTGCTCCTACAAAGGATAGTATTGCATCCGACACGTTAAAGACCATAATCAAAAGCATGTCACGGGACATTGCCTTAACAGTTGCTTGTTCATCGCTTTCCTTTACAACCGGACGGTAGTTTACCGAAAGTAATATACGGGACAAGTAAACTGGACGTGTTGCTTTCCTAATACAAGGTTAGCAAGTGGGTGACACAAAACCATAAGTTTTGAGCTAAAATTTTCAAATCTAAAACCCACCAACCCACAAAAATATTTTGCAAACACCGGTGAAGGGTTATTCCGGAAAACCTGTCTAGGGTAAAATCTAGCATGAATTTTCAAAAGATCAAATGTTTTTATAAAGATCCAATTTCCTAACGGATCTAAATTTTCATAGTCATGTGGGACTGTAAACCACAAATGCTACTATCATTGTTTATACCGCCGTATCAAAATCACTGATGTACAAAGTGTGAAGAATAAAGAAGTGATTCTAGTGTGTTTTATTTCAAGACTGTATTGCTTGAGGACAAGCAACGTTCAAGTGTGGGGATATTTGATAGTGCTCCAAATGAACATATATTTAGTATCAATATCCCTCCGATATGTAAAGATTTCAGTTGCAATTGTTCCATTTTCATGTAATATTCATTTATATTAAATAAGTGCGAAGACAAAAGGCGAAAACAACGAATTGAAGACGCAAAGGTCCAAAAAGCTCAAAAGTACAAGATACAATTAAAAAGGTTCAATTTATTGATAAGGAACGTCTAAAAATGACAAGAGTACAAGTTACGAAACGCAAAGTACAAAATATCTCAGCGTACGCAAGGACGTTCGAAAATCCGGAACCGGTACATGAACCAACTCTCAACGCTCGACGCAACGGAAAAAAAAAATTACGAGTCTACTATGTATATAAATATAATATAATATATAAATAATTATAAAAATTATTTATATATTATATATATTTAAATAAAAACCGTCGGCAGCCTTGGATCTTGAACTTGTGGGCTGGTTTTGGAACCTCCGCGACTTGCGGAGCTGGAAGGCCAAAATGGCCGCGACTCGCGGAGCAGTGAATTTCAGTTCTGGCTATAAAAGCTCTCGAGTTCTGCATGTAAAATATAAAAAAAAACATAATAATAATAATACTCCTTAGTATAATATAAATAAATATATATATGTATATATAGTATAGATTAGTGTTATATTAGATTAGTTTGGGTTATGTAAAGGTTATTTTTACGGGTTTTTAAAGTCGGAGCTCTGTCCGTGTAACACTACGCGATAAATAATCAATGTAAGCTATGTTCTCCTTTTTAAATTAATGTCTCGTACTTAAGTTATTATTATGCTTATTTGAGCCAAAGTAATCATGATGTTGGACTAAATATTAAAGACAGGGTAATTGGGTTTTGTACCATAATTGGGGTTTGGACAAAAGAACGACACTTGTGGAAATTAGACTATGGGCTATTAATGGTCTTTATATTAAATTAACGATACCTCGTTAATTTAATATAAAGGTTATGATTTGAAGTATCTATATATAACCACATACGTTTAATCGGACACGATGGGCGGGATATTTATAAGTACGAATTATTGTTCATTTGACCGGACACGGAGATGGATTAATAGTCAATGGACTCATTAAAACAGGGGTGGATTACATTCAAGGGTAATTGGTGTAATTGTTAACAAAGTATTAAAACCTTGGTTTACACACAGTCGATAACCTGGTGTATTCATTAAGCAAAGTATTAAGACCTTGTTACAGTTCGAATCCTCAGTTAGTTGGAATATTTGACTTCGGGTATCAGGTTAAATTTGCCGAGCAGTTTATAATTATGACCGATGAACTATTATGGACAAAAACCAGATAGGTTTCAAATACATCCAGGACAAAGGAAAATTAGCCCAGGACAATAAATTAAAATCAAAACGTCAAACATCATGGTTACGGAAGTTTAAATAAGCATAATATATTTTATTTCATTTTTTCTCGTACTTTTATTTATTGTCATTTCAATTATTGTTATTTATTTTATATTGTTATTTAAATATCGTCATTTACTATACGCTTCGCTTAAAATATAAATCGACAAACCGGTCATTAAACGGTAAACCCCCTTTTATATATTATTATATATAATTATATATATTTTGTACAAATATAGTTGTTTAAAAATATAGTGTGCAATAAGCCCGCTCCCTGTGGAACGAACCGGACTTACTAAAAACTATACTACTCTACGATTAGGTACACTGCCTATAGTGTTGTAGCAAGGTTTAGGTATATCCCATTTGTAAATAAATAATTAAAACTTGTGTAATTTTTAATAGTATTTCTTGTAAAATTAATAGTATTTTATATACACCTCGCACGACATCAAGTTTTTGGCGCCGCTGCCGGGGAACGAAATCATCCAAAATCAAGGCTATGGAAACTCTTTTTGGATATCCAAAATCAATTAAATCAATACTTTCAAACGGGTGTTGATGACAATTTGTTCGGTCAATCTTGGATCACGAATGACGAAACAATAACTGGTTGCGAAATCTGTGGAGATTATCACTCAACATGGGAATGTTATTATTACGTTCCTATGGAAAATTACGCACCCACGGAACCTGAATGGAATGATTATGAAGAATACAATTCAAATTGGGATTATTCCCAAGAATATTTCCAAACTCAACAACCAGTAGACGAGGAAAATTACGTGTCTGAAAATTCTTTAGACAATATGAAAATCAAACTCGAAGAACTCGATGCTCAAAATGAACAAATGAGAGAGTTTGTAAATAGGCAAGCTGAAACTCTATCAGATTACACACCTGTTGATCTGAGGAGTATTGTGCAAGAAAATTTCATTTCATCGAATTTTGATGAATTCGAGAGCTCCGAAATCACCAATTATCCCGATGATACTTTTTATTCAGTCTTACCAATTTCACAACATATCGACACATTAGCCTCTACCGACGAAATCATCAATCCATCAATGGATGATGAACAAGAAATAAGGGTAACAAATTGGTACTCTTGGGAAAACAATAACATTGAAAATTTTACCCCCGAGACCAAACCAAACTTCACCATTCCACAACCTTCCAACCCAATATTCTCAATAGACGAGTCATCCACCGGAAATGAACTACGAGCTGTAATAGATAATGACACCTCGAATTTCACCCAATTAGGTAATAGAGGTGAAAACTTTGATCCTGAGAATAAAAGGAAGGAAATATTAGGAATTGTCCACCCTATAGAAATAAGTATGTCGGTGTATATCGATCCATTTGACCAAAAACCAGAAAAGAGACATATCCATTTACTAAAAACTACACTTAAAAAAGAATTAAGTAGTGACGATCGGGTGGGTCTTAACTTTAAACCCATTGATATATTATACACCACCCGAGATGTAAATAACTGGCTCACTATTTTAATTCGTGGAACTTATTCTACTGACTTCACATGTCGTCAGCTAAGTGTGGGGAAGTTTAACCCCACTTAACGTTAAATTAGGGGTTCGGGTTAGTGCATAACTCGTTAATAAACATGCATAATAAATTAGGGTAAAAGACGCATTTTTAAAGATTAGCAAACAGTTCAGAAAAGCAACCGTTTTTGAAGAAAAATATGTGTGATAAAACAAGAAGGAATGAACGATGAGCCGCGCCATCTATCATTCGACGAGCTTTGTAATTACAAACTGGGTATTTTCAATCACTTTTCTACACTAATCACCCTCATGAATTTATAATTAGAGTCTGATTTCATGCAAATGAGGGCATTGCATGATCTCAAGTGTGGGGAAGGGTTATAAATTCTCTCGGATTTACACTTGGTTTATTTGCCAAATTTTGTGAAAATTTGAAAAATTTTCAACTAAATGAAGTCAAAATCATGTTTATACATATTTATGAACGATGAAAACTAGGTGTTAATACCGAAATTATCGATACCTCGAAAAGGACATAAATTGAGAAACAACCCAAAATGCTTGAATTCATTTAAAATGGAATAAAGGAGAATAAAAAGGCAAAGAAAGAAACTAAGTGTGGGGAGAATGTACCAAGTTATTCAATTAAAAAATATCTATCACATGTTTCTGTAAAGTTTATTGCAGGTGCTTTTGTTTGGACTAAATTAACTGTTTTACCCTATTTACTGTAACATACTTGAAAGAAAGATGGATCTACACGATGAATCAATTCCATCATTAAAAGGAAGTAAAGTCTTCCGAAAAAGACACGCGCTTCTTGATTTAGGTCAAGAAGTTGTCGTCCAGACCAGCTGTAGGTTGACGAAAAATCTAGAAAAGTCATCTCTAAAATCAGCAGGAAATCCACGGACCTCAGCATCAAACAGGGTCGCCAAGTGGTCAGACTTATCCTAACCATGAGAGGATCTGTCTCGTAAAATGGGGAGGGCATCGTGCAAATTAGCTTGATAAGACTAATGAATCAGACTCCCAGAAAGGATAATATCCTTAAAGATCAAAAATCAGCTTTTAAGCCTGATATTACTCAATCCTTGAGATTGACCTTAAAGATTGAGAATTACAAACTCATGGAATTCAATGATATCTAAACTCGAGCTTGAACGAGAAAATATTTTGATCAAATTATAAACCGATTTGTTTTCTGAAAACCCATTTTCAATGCGTTCATTACCATTGAACGTAAAATCCTAGGAATTCACCTGGAATTCATTAGGTCACCTGAACCAAATCGGGTGTCAACCGTAAGAACGGTGGTTGCATAGCATGGTCGAAGACAGGACCTTGTGCCAGACCGAAAAATTATAAGGGTGAGCTTTACTATTGCTCCTACAAAGGATAGTAATTGCGTCCAACACGTTATAGACCATAATTAAAAGCATGTCAGGGGACATTGCCTTAACAGTTGCTTGTTCAACGCTTTCCTTTACAACCGGGCGGTAGTTTACCGAAAGGTAATATACGGAGCAAGTAAACTGGACGTGTTGCTTTCCTAATACAAGGTTAGCAAGTGGGTGACACAAAACCATAAGTTTTGAGCTAAAATTTTCAAATCTGAAACCCACAAAACCCACAAAAATATTTTGCAAACACCGGTGAAGGGTTATTCCGGAAAACTTATCTAGGGTAAAAGCTAGATTGAATTTTCAAAAGATCAAATGTTTTCATAAAGATCCAATTTCCTTAAGGATCTACATTTTCATAGTCATGTGGGACTGCAAACCGCCTTTCAAATGTGCACTTTGCTTTGGAAACCGAAAGTAAATCGGCTATTTGATTGCAAGTGTCGTTGACCTAAACCCGAGGCAACTGTGGATGACACACCCACCTTTAACCATGGTTCTATCGTTACTATCATTGTTTATACCACCATATCAAAATCACTAATGTACAAAGTGTGATGAATAAAAAAGTAATTCATGTATGTTTTTATTTCAAGTTCTGTATTGCTTGAGGACAAGCAACGTTCAAGTGTGGGGATATTTGATAGTGCTCCAAATGAACATATATTTAGTAGCAATATCCTCCCAATATGTAAATTATTTAGTTGTAATTGTCCTATTTTAAGTTGTAATCGTTTATATTAAATAAGTGCGAAGACAAAAGGCGAAAACGACGATTTGAAGACGCAAATGACCAAAAAGCTCAAATGTACAAGATACAATCCAAGTGGTTCAAATTATTGATGAAGAACGTCTAAAAAAAGATAAGAGTACAAGTTACAAAACGCAAAGTACAAGATATTAAATTGTACGCAAGGACGTTCGAAAATTCGGAACCAGGACATGAGTCAACTATCAACGCCCGACGCAACGGACTAAAAATTACAAGTCTACTATGCACAAGAATATAATATAATATATAAATAATTATATTAATTATTTATATTTTATATTTATATATATAAAACGTCGGCAAAGAAGATCCAAAGGGGTGTGAGCTGTATTCCATATCCCCGAGACTCGCGGAGTTCTCAGGCACAAAGTGCCGCGACTCGCGGAGCACAGAAATTTCAGAATCCCTATAAAAGGTCGCGAATTCTGCCGAGTTTAATAACATAATAATAATAATACTCCTTAGTATAATATAAATAAATATATATATGTATATATAGTATAGATTAGTGTTATATTAGATTAGTTTGGGTTATGTAAAGGTTATTTTTACGGGTTTTTAAAGTCGGAGCTCTGTCCGTGTAACACTACGCGATAAATAATCAATGTAAGCTATGTTCTCCTTTTTAAATTAATGTCTCGTACTTAAGTTATTATTATGCTTATTTGAGCCAAAGTAATCATGATGTTGGACTAAATATTAAAGACGGGGTAATTGGGTTTTGTACCATAATTGGGGTTTGGACAAAAGAACGACACTTGTGGAAATTAGACTATGAACTATTAATGGGCTTTATATTAAATTAACGATACCTCGTTAATTTAATATAAAGGTTATGATTTGAAGTATCTATATATAACCACATACGCTTAATCGGACACGATGGGCGGGATATTTATAAGTACGAATTATTGTTCATTTGACCGGACACGGGGATGGATTAATAGTCAATGGACTCATTAAAACCGGGGTGGATTACATTCAAGGGTAATTGGTGTAATTGTTAACAAAGTATTAAAACCTTGGTTTACACACAGTCGATAACCTGGTGTATTCATTAAGCAAAGTATTATGACCTTGTTACAGTTCGAATCCCCAGTTAGTTGGAATATTTGACTTCCAGTATAAGGTTAAATTTGCCGAGCAGTTTATAATTATGACCGATGAACTATTATGGACAAAAACCAGATAGGTTTCAAATACATCCAGGACAAAGGACAATTAGCCCAGGACAATAGATTAAAATCAAAACGTCAACATCATGGTTACGGAAGTTTAAATAAGCATAATATATTTTATTTCATTTTCCTCGTACTTTTATTTATTGTCATTTTAATTATTGTTATTTATTTTACATTGTTATTTAAATATCGTCATTTACTATACGCTTCGCTTAAAATATAAATCGACAAACCGGTCATTAAACGGTAAACCCCCTTTTATATATTATTATATATAATTATATATATTTTGTACAAATATAGTTGTTTAAAAATATAGTGTGCAATAAGCCCGCTCCCTGTGGAACGAACCGGACTTACTAAAAACTATACTACTCTACGATTAGGTACACTGCCTATAGTGTTGTAGCAAGGTTTAGGTATATCCATTTTGTAAATAATTAAAACTTGTGTAAATTGTGTCGTAATTCGTAGTAAATATAAGTGTATTTCGTACCCCCCGCTACACACATCACCTTTTCAAAAGAATGCAATGTTTACAAAACGTATCATAGAGAGGTCAAATACCTCGCAATGAAATCGATGAATGACGTGTTCGTCCATATGGATTTGGAGCGATCGTCACAGTTGGTATCAGAGCTTTGGTCCTAGCGATCCAGTTCTTGCATGAGTGTGTCTAACTGATAGTTGTTAAGATGCATTAGTAAGTCTGGACTTCGACCGTGTCTGCATGTTAAAAGTTTTGCTTATCATTTCTTGTCAGAAATTACATGCTTATCATTCTTAAGTGTAGACACGTTTTCCTGCATTTATTGCATAAATAGTGTATGGACAAAAATTCATATCTTAGCGTATCTATTACTGTAAACTTTTCCTGACACCTTCCGAAAATTTCTCCGTGATTTATGGAATTTGATATTATATATACATATGTAAATTATGTATTGAAGAATACCAAACTAAATTCAATAATCTAATTCATATCAAAAATCATCTCCCTAATTATACAAGATGGATCCCGTATCTAGTTCAAATTCCTTAAACTCCGAAAGCTATTCCGATATGGATATTCACCTGAATTCCGAAGACAGTGTAACCGGAATGGATCAACCAATTAGCCATCATCTATTCTGGATGAAATGGGGATGGGTTCGTAGTCTACTTAATCATTGGAGACAAGAAGAAGGTGATCCCTTCCATCCACCACATTGCCCTCTTGGCGAAGAACCTGAAGCACTTACCGGCGAACCTGTTCGAGACACCATTTTCTCTCTCATTTCCAGAGTATCTCTTCACGATAATATACTATCTCAAATTCTGGATCTTATTCATCCGCTCGTCCGAACCGCCAATCATCCCGGTGTAGTAGAAGAAGTCAACGAGCTTCACGCTCGGGTAGTGGCTTTGGAGAATATGGTGCAATGGTTACAAGCACCACCAGCATCACCGGTATCAACAGTACCACCGACAACAACACCAACAGTACCATTACCACCACCAACAACATCCGCACCGCAAGCCTCAACATCACAATATGTACCTTGAACATCAACGTCATACGCATCGTAGTTACCAAGAAATACCAGCAACAATAACCGATGAAGTATTAACTCATTTCCCCTGAAGAAATTTTATGTATATTTAATATATATGAATTTTGAAATCAAAATAAATCTTTTCGTACTAAGCTATTACGTGTGAAACTTAACTGGTAGGTACTACTCGGTTAGTTCATATTACTAATATGCAATGATGTACATCCTTCCTTAACAACTTAACCATTGTTAACTACAATCTCTGTTTCAACTTAATGAATTCCATTTCATAATAAACCAAGTGTATTATTCAATTACATAATTGATTTTACATTTTCATTTTCGATGTACTCGAAACTTTCCAAAAAACATCATCTGTGCCTTGTAAGGTTCACAAAAATTCCACGAGCATCAACATCCTTCACCGAGGAATAAGAATAAATAATGAAGTATCGATTACATTAGCGAAATACTCCGCAAAGATTATGTAATCTTTAATGTTTTAGAGATTAATCATTTCTAAGTCAAGCCGAAAATTAAATGAGCTTAATATGATATTAACTCATTAAATCTGTGTTACTTCTGAAGAAAATATACATACATATATTTTCATAAAGACGGTAATAAAAATTCTTTTGTACAAAGTATTAATTGTGAAATCTTTAACGGGTAGGTAATACCGGGAAATATATAAGTTCGCAATTAATATGTTACACTGTACATTCTACAACTTTGATTCAAAAATTATTAACAATGCTCACAACGATATACAATCATTTTCATACAAATTCAATTACATATTCTGATATTGACGGATTAGAATCCAAGTCATAACTCTGAACCAGTGACATCATTCTTAGATCTCTACATCTTTCAAAGCTATACTTTGACTTCAAAAATGTGAAAGATCCTTTAGCATTGTTTTTACCGAAAATAACCTTGTAATTCCTTTTCAAAAGTATCCAGTATTATCAACCGTTCAACCAGTCAACGACAACCTTTCAGACTTGTAACTTTGGTATATACGTTTTTGTTACTGGGGAACCTTTCATGTTCCACCACATTAACAGTAAATGTACCAGCAAATTCATTAATCTGTGACTTAAAGTCTCTCCGAAAAACCATTATAATTGTTCATTGAAACCCTATCATGTACTCATCCACATCTTGTAACGGTAATTACCATACCAACTACTGGAAATTAGCAATCAGTATTTTGAATTTCGCAGAAATTCTACGCCAACAGTTATATATATACATATAATGTCTATCTCCTAGACTTATTTACTTCGAAGGTGAAGTTTCTGAAAAACACCCCAAAACTACGAAACTAGTTCTCCGAATTTTGAAAAAATACTGATGAAGCAGCAAACACTGTAAACGACCTTAACAGTCAAAAGTTTAATAATAAAGAATAGTATGGTGGTAAAGCTGAGAAAAAGAGAAGGTTTGGAACTGGAAAACGGATTGAGCAGACCATGAAGGAGGCTGTGGACAAATCACAAAAACGAAATCTACCTTCAAAGAATACAAATGATTCAGTGTCTGTTGAAATCCTTAGCAAATACCTTGCTTCCGAATCAAAACTCTTGCGGACAATATTCTTCATCATCCTCTGATATAAGAAATTCTAAGATATCATCGTATCTTTCATTATAAATATCCTCCATATTTCTGGAGATAATTCCATAACCATTCTTATCGGAAATCAATTTTCTCCTTGCGATATCTGTGTTACATCATAAAAGAAACTATTTTAGTTTCTAATTTCTGAAAATTTCGAAAAATGGATGTTTTTGAAGTAGTGTTGGGAATTGAAGCATGAGTTAGTATAATATAATGACACTTAATCAACGTGATTATATTACAGTAAGTCATGCTGAGTTTCTAATGGAACGTGATAAAGGTTCACAGATCCCACCCTCATCATGAGCCATGTTACATAACTCTTTCATTTTATATAATCTCTAAATATATCAAGAAAATATATTTCTTGATGATTCGGTCTTTTCCGGATATTCTGGTAATTTGATAAATCAAGATCGTGCCATTACAATTCCCTTCTTAGAACATTAACTATGTTCATTTCAAAATCCCTACCTACAAATTCTAGACCATTATTCGCTTGACTTAAATCGGAAGAGAAAACGAAAGCATGAAGCTCCGAAATATAATGGAAAATATAAAGCCTGAAAACAACTCCGAAATTACAAAACGTGTATATCAATGCGTATAGCAATATAAAGACACGGGAGAATGAAAAACAATATAACCCCAAGGTAATAGTAGAAGAAAATAACTTCCTCTAGTGGCAGATGAAAAAGAAGAATGAATGATATGATTGCCAAGAAAATATTAAGAATCAAAACTGGATGAAGCATTTTCACAAATCTTTTGTAAGTATGAAATAAGAAAGAAGATTATAGGAGTGGTGAAAATAAATGAAACGGAAGAGGTCAATTTATAGCAAAATATCAGACATAGCAATCGAGGCAGATTACGCATTTAATCAAAGGAAATCCTAATTTCCTTAAATTCTGAAGAATCGAATCTTATTTAAATTATGAAGATTTTTGAAATGTCCCGTTCTTATTGATTAAAAACGTTCCATATTAATTGATTTCGTTGCGAGGTTTTGACCTCTATATGAGACGTTTTTCAAAGACTGCATTCATTTTAAAACAAACCATAACCTTTATTTCATCAATAAAGGTTTAAAAAGCTTTACGTAGATTATCAAATAATGATAATCTAAAATATCCTGTTTACACACGACCATTACATAATGGTTTACAATACAAATATGTTACAACAAAATAAGTTTCTTGAATGCAGTTTTTACACAATATCATACAAGCATGGACTCCAAATCTAGTCCTTATTTAAGTATGCGACAGCGGAAGCTCTTAATAATCACCTGAGAATAAACATGCTTAAAACGTCAACAAAAATGTTGGTGAGTTATAGGTTTAACCTATATATATCAAATCATAATAATAGACCACAAGATTTCATATTTCAATACACATCCCATACATAGAGATAAAAATCATTCATATGGTGAACACCTGGTAACCGACATTAACAAGATGCATATATAAGAATATCCCCATCACTCCGGGACACCCTTCGGATATGATATAAATTTCGAAGTACTAAAGCATCCGGTACTTTGGATGGGGTTTGTTAGGCCCAATAGATCTATCTTTAGGATTCGCGTCAATTAGGGTGTCTGTTCCCTAATTCTTAGATTACCAGACTTAATAAAAAGGGGCATATTTGATTTCGATAATTCAACCATAGAATGTAGTTTCACATACTTGTGTCTATTTTGTAAATCATTTATAAAACATGCATGTATTCTCATCCCAAAAATATTAGATTTTAAAAGTAAGACTATAACTCACTTTCACAGATTTTTACTTCGTCGGGAAGTAAGACTTGGCCACTGGTTGATTCACGAACCTATAACAATATATACATATATATCAAAGTATGTTCAAAATATATTTACAACACTTTTAATATATTTTGATGTTTTAAGTTTATTAAGTCAGCTGTCCTCGTTAGTAACCTACAACTAGTTGTCCACAGTTAGATGTACAGAAATAAATCGATAAATATTATCTTGAATCAATCCACGACCCAGTGTATACGTATCTCAGTATTGATCACAACTCAAACTATATATATTTTGGAATCAACCTCAACCCTGTATAGCTAACTCCAACATTCACATATAGAGTGTCTATGGTTGTTCCGAAATATATATAGATGTGTCGACATGATAGGTCGAAACATTGTATACGTGTCTATGGTATCTCAAGATTACATAATATACAATACAAGTTGATTAAGTTATGGTTGGAATAGATTTGTTACCAATTTTCACGTAGCTAAAATGAGAAAAATTATCCAATCTTGTTTTACCCATAACTTCTTCATTTTAAATCCGTTTTGAGTGAATCAAATTGCTATGGTTTCATATTGAACTCTATTTTATGAATCTAAACAGAAAATGTATAGGTTTATAGTCGGAAAAATAAGTTACAAGTCGTTTTTGTAAAGGTAGTCATTTCAGTCGAAAGAGCGACGTCTAGATGACCATTTTAGAAAACATACTTCCACTTTGAGTTTAACCATAATTTTTGGATATAGTTTCATGTTCATAATAAAAATCATTTTCTCAGAATAACAACTTTTAAATCAAAGTTTATCATAGTTTTTAATTAACTAACCCAAAACAGCCCGCGGTGTTACTACGACGGCGTAAATCCGGTTTTACGGTGTTTTTCGTGTTTCCAGGTTTTAAATCATTAAGTTAGCATATCATATAGATATAGAACATGTGTTTAGTTGATTTTAAAAGTCAAGTTATAAGGATTAACTTTTGTTTGCGAACAAGTTTAGAATTAACTAAACTATGTTCTAGTGATTACAAGTTTAAACCTTCGAATAAGATAGCTTTATATGTATGAATCGAATGATGTTATGAACATCATTACTAACTTAAGTTCCTTGGATAAACCTACTGGAAAAGAGAAAAATTGATCTAGCTTCAACGGATCCTTGGATGGTTCGAAGTTCTTGAAGCAGAATCATGACACGAAAACAAGTTCAAGTAAGATCATCACTTGAAATAAGATTGTTATAGTTATAGAAATTGAACCAAAGTTTGAATATGATTATTACCTTGTATTAGAATGATAACCTACTGTAAGAAACAAAGATTTCTTGAGGTTGGATGATCACCTTACAAGATTGAAAGTGAGCTAGCAAACTTGAAAGTATTCTTGATTTTATGTAACTAGAACTTGTAGAATTTATGAAGAACACTTAGAACTTGAAGATAGAACTTGAGAGAGATCAATTAGATGAATAAAATTGAAGAATGAAAGTGTTTGTAGGTGTTTTTGATCGTTGGTGTATGGATTAGATATAAAGGATATGTAATTTTGTTTTCATGTAAATAAGTCATGAATGATTACTCATATTTTTGTAATTTTATGAGATATTTCATGCTAGTTGCCAAATGATGGTTCCCACATGTGTTAGGTGACTCACATGGGCTGCTAAGAGCTGATCATTGGAGTGTATATACCAATAGTACATACATCTAAAAGCTGTGTATTGTACGAGTACGAATACGGGTGCATACGAGTAGAATTGTTGATGAAACTGAACGAGGATGTAATTGTAAGCATTTTTGTTAAGTAGAAGTATTTTGATAAGTGTATTGAAGTCTTTCAAAAGTGTATAAATACATATTAAAACACTACATGTATATACATTTTAACTGAGTCGTTAAGTCATCGTTAGTCGTTACATGTAAGTGTTGTTTTGAAACCTTTAGGTTAACGATCTTGTTAAATGTTGTTAACCCAATGTTTATAATATCAAATGAGATTTTAAATTATTATATTATCATGATATTATCATGTATGAATATCTCTTAATATGATATATATACATTAAATGTCTTTACAACGATAATCGTTACATATATGTCTCGTTTAAAAATCATTAAGTTAGTAGTCTTGTTTTTACATATGTAGTTCATTGTTAATATACTTAATGATATGTTTACTTATCATAGTATCATGTTAACTATATATATATATCCATATATATGTCATCATATAGTTTTTACAAGTTTTAACGTTCGTGAATCACCGGTCAACTTGGGTGGTCAATTGTCTATATGAAACATATTTCAATTAATCAAGTCTTAACAAGTTTGATTGCTTAACATGTTGGAAACATTTAATCATCTAAATATCAATCTCAATTATCTTTTCTTTTAAAGTCAGCGTAGCTCTTTTGTCGACTTTGGGCGGTTTTCAACCGTTGTTGAATTTGGATGATCTTCTCGGTAGTTTCTTGTATAATCTCCGGACCCGTAATCTGTCTATCCCCCACTTCATTCCAACAAATCGGAGACCTGCACTTTCTACCATAAAATGCTTCAAACGGCGCCATCTCAATGCTTGAATGGTAGCTGTTGTTGTAGGAAAATTCTGCTAACGGTAGATGTCGATCCCAACTGTTTCTGAAATCAATAACATATGCTCGTAGCATGTCTTCAAGCGTTTGTATCGTCCTTTCGCTCTGCCCATCAGTTTGTGGATGATAGGCAGTACTCATGTCTAGACGAGTTCCTAATGCTTGCTGTAATGTCTGCCAGAATCTTGAAATAAATCTGCCATCCCTATCAGAGATAATAGATATTGGTATTCCATGTCTGGAGACGACTTCCTTCAAATACAGTCGTGCTAACTTCTCCATCTTGTCATCTTCTCTTATTGGCAGGAAGTGTGCTGATTTGGTGAGACGATCAACTATTACCCAAATAGTATCAAAACCACTTGCAGTCCTTGGCAATTTAGTGATGAAATCCATGGTAATGTTTTCCTATTTCCATTCCGGGATTTCGAGTTGTTGAAGTAGACCTGATGGTTTCTGATGCTCAGCTTTGACCTTAGAACACGTCAAACATTCTCCTACGTATTTAGCAACATCGGCTTTCATACCCGGCCACCAAAAATGTTTCTTGAGATCCTTGTACATCTTCCCCGTTCCAGGATGTATTGAGTATCTGGTTTTATGAGCTTCTCTAAGTACCATTTCTCTCATATCTCCAAATTTTGGTACCCAAATCCTTTCAGCCCTATACCGGGTTCCGTCTTCCCGAATATTAAGATGCTTCTCCGATCCTTTGGGTATTTCATCCTTTAAATTTCCCTCTTTTAAAACTCCTTGTTGCGCCTCCTTTATTTGAGTAGTAAGGTTATTATGAATCATTATATTCATAGATTTTACTCGAATGGGTTCTCTGTCCTTCCTGCTCAAGGCATCGGCTACCACATTTGCCTTCCCCGGGTGGTAACGAATCTCAAAGTCGTAATCATTCAATAATTCAATCCACCTACGCTGCCTCATATTCAGTTGTTTCTGATTAAATATGTGTTGAAGACTTTTGTGGTCGGTATATATAATACTTTTGACCCCATATAAGTAGTGCTTTAATGCAAAAACAACCGCGCCTAATTCCAAATCATGCGTCGTATAATTTTGTTCGTGAATCTTCAATTGTCTAGACGCACAAGCAATCACCTTCGTTCGTTGCATTAATACACAACCGAGACCTTGCTTTGATGCGTCACAATAAATCACAAAATCATCATTCCCTTCAGGCAATGACAATATAGGTGCCGTAGTTAGCTTTTTCTTCAATAACTGAAACGCTTTCTCTTGTTCATCATTCCATTCAAATTTCTTCCCTTTATGCGTTAATGCAGTCAAGGGTTTTGCTATTCTGGAAAAATCTTGGATGAACCTTCTGTAGTAACCAGCTAGTCCTAAAAACTGGCGTATGTGTTTCGGAGTTTTCGGGGTTTCCCACTTTTCAACAGTTTCTATCTTTGCCGGATCCACCTTAATACCTTCTTTGTTCACTATGTGACCGAGGAATTGAACTTCTTCCAACCAAAATGCACACTTTGAAAACTTAGCGTACAATTCTTCCTTCCTCAATACTTCTAACACCTTTCTCAAATGTTCACCGTGTTCTTGGTCATTCGTTGAGTAAATAAGTATGTCATCAATGAAAACAATGACAAACTTGTCAAGGTATGGTCCACACACTCAGTTCATAAGGTCCATGAACACAGCTGGTGCATTAGTTAAACCAAACGGCATGACCATAAACTCGTAATGACCGTAACGTGTTCTGAAAGCAGTCTTTGGAATATCATCTTCTTTCACCCACATTTGATGATACCCGGAACGTAAGTCAATCTTTGAATAAACAGACGAGCCTTGTAGTTGATCAAATAAGTCATCGATTCTCGGTAGTGGGTAGCGGTTCTTGATGGTAAGTTTGTTCAACTCTCGGTAGTCGATACACAACCTGAATGTACCATCTTTCTTCTTGACAAACACAACAGGAGCTCCCCATGGTGATGTGCTTGGTCGAATGAAACCACGCTCTAAAAGTTCTTGTAATTGGCTTTGCAGTTCTTTCATCTCGCTGGGTGCGAGTCTGTAAGGAGCATGAGCTATTGGTGCAGCTCCTGGTACAAGATCTATTTGAAATTCAACGGATCGATGTGGGGGTAATCCCGGTAATTCTTTCAGAAATACATCGGGAAATTCTTTTGCAATGGGAACATCATTGATGCTCTTTTCTTCAGTTTGTACTTTCTCGACGTGTGCTAGAACAGCATAGCAACCTTTTCTTATTAGTTTTTGTGCCTTAAAATTACTAATAAGATGTAGCTTCGTGTTGCCCTTTTCTCCGTACACCATTAAGGGTTTTCCTTTTTCTCGTATAATGTGAATTGCATTTTTGTAACAAACGATCTCTGCTTTCACTTCTTTCAACCAGTCCATACCGATTATCACATCAAAACTCCCTAACTCTACTGGTATCAAATCAATCTTAAATGTTTCGCTAACCAGTTTAATTTCTCGATTCCGACATATATTATCTGCTGAAATTAATTTACCATTTGCTAATTCGAGTAAAAATTTACTATCCAAAGGCGTCAATGGACAACTTAATTTAGCACAAAAATCTCTACTCATATAGCTTCTATCCGCACCCGAATCAAATAAAACGTAAGCAGATTTATTGTCAATAAGAAACGTACCCGTAACAAGCTCTGGGTCTTCCTGTGCCTCTGCCGCATTAATATTGAAAACTCTTCCGCGGCCTTGTCCATTCGTGTTCTCCTGGTTCGGGCAATTTCTAATAATGTGGCCCGGTTTTCCACATTTATAACAAACTACATTGGCATAACTTGCTCCGACACTACTTGCTCCGCCATTACTCGTTCCGACACCATTTGTTCCTTTCGTTCTATTAACCCCTGGTCCGTAGACCTCACACTTCGCCGCGCTATGACCATTTCTTTTACACTTGTTGCAAAATTTGGTGCAGAACCCCGAGTGATACTTTTCACACCTTTGGCATAGCTGCTTCTGATTGTTGTTGTTGTTGCGGTTATTATTGTTGTTGGGATGATTGTTGTAGTTGCTGTTGTTGTTGTTGTTGTTGTTGTTGTTGTTGTTGTTGTTGTTGTTGTTGGGCCGTTTGTTGTAGTTGCGATTGATGTTGCGATTGTTGGGATAATTGTTGCGATTATTGTTGTAATTGCTGTTGTTGTTGTATTGGTGATTTTTATCACCGTTTTCCTCCCACTTTCTTTTGACTTGCTTCACATTGGCCTCTTCAGCAGTCTATTCTTTAATTCTTTCTTCAATCTGGTTCACTAGTTTGTGAGCCATTCTACATGCCTGTTGTATGGAGGCGGCTCGTGTGAACTTATATCTTCTTGGATTCTTTCCGGTAATCCTTTCACAAACGCGTCGATCTTCTCTTCCTCATCTTCGAATGCTCCCGGACACAATAGGCACAATTCTGTGAATCGTCTTTCGTACGTGGTAATATCAAATCCTTGGGTTCGTAACCCTCGGTTCTGGGACGGTACTTCTCGTTCATCAAGTGCTTGAATGCTGACCACGGTAGTGCGTACACATCGTCTTGTCCCACTTGCTCTAGATAGGTATTCCACCATGTTAACGCAGAACCTGTAAAGGTATGCGTAGCGTACTTCACTTTGTCCTCTTCAGTACACTTACTTATGGCAAACACCGATTCGACCTTCTCGGTCCACCATTTCAATCCGATTGGTCCTTCGG
The DNA here is from genome assembly GCF_046630445.1 of Rutidosis leptorrhynchoides. Lineage (NCBI taxonomy): Eukaryota > Viridiplantae > Streptophyta > Magnoliopsida > Asterales > Asteraceae > Rutidosis > Rutidosis leptorrhynchoides. The sequence continues at coordinate 94,860,776 of NC_092334.1, read as the reverse complement.
TTCCATCAAATTCCAAAGGTTTGCAGGCAGTGAATTCTTTGTAGGTGCATCCTACACGATTTCCTGTACTGCTAGATCCAAGGTTATTGTTGGTATGTAGCACAGCCTGTACTGCGGCTATGTTTGAAGGTAGAAAAGTACGGAATTCCTCTTCATTCATATTCACGGTGTGTCGAGTAGTCGGTGCCATTTCCTTCAAAATAGTCAAATGGAACAAGTTAATCATACAGAATATTAAGAGTAGTTAATAGTATTTCGTAGCATAATATGAACTCATTTATAAAAGCTTTTTCTTCATATTAGCGTTTTATAAGTTTAAATTCGGGTAGTACCTACCCGTTAAGTTCATACTTAGTAGCTAATATACAATTCAACTACTACAATTCTATATGAAAAACTGATTATAATAATATTTCGCATTCAAACTTTTACACAATATTTTACAAACTTACAATACCGCTTATTTTACATATAGCATGAAATATAGCACACAATAAATTTGATACAAGATGGTTGTGAAGATAATTCTAGCTAGTACACAAGTCGTTCAGCAAAGGCAATAAAGACACGTAATTCATACGTCCAGAAACAAGTTATGCATTCTGGTTTTACTAGGATTACTTCCCATCCTTGGTCTTGTGGAACATAACCGTTATGGCCGTTGATAAGACAGCGTGTTGTAACGTCGTCAAAGGGACGAGGGTTACGTAATGTCCAACAGTCCCGTAACAATCTAAAAACCTCATTTCTTACCCTAATTACCGACTCCGTCACTTGTGGGAATGTTTTGTTTAATAGTTGTAGCCCGATGTTCTTGTTCTCACTTTGGTGAGAAGCGAACATTACTAATCCGTAAGCATAACATGCTTCTTTATGTTGCATGTTAGCCGCTTTTTCTAAATCACGAAGTCCAATATTCGGATATATTGAGTCAAAATAATTTCTTAACCCATTGCGTAAAATAGCATTTGGGTTCCCCGCAATATATGCGTCAAAGTAAACACATCGTAACTTATGGATTTCCCAATGTGATATCCCCCGTCTTTCGAACGAAAGCCTTTTATAAACCAAGGCATTCTTGGAACGTTCTTCGAATGTCTTACAAACTGATCTCGCCTTAAATAGTTGTGCCGAAGAATTCTGACCGACTCTAGACAAGATTTCATCAATCATGTCTCCGGCTAGGTCTCTTAAAATATTGGGTTGTCTATCCATTTTGTGTTTTTATACTGTAAAATAGACAAGAGTTAGATTCATAAAAAAAATACTTATTAATACAAGCAATTTTTACATATATCATAAAGCATAAGCACACTATATTACATATATTACACCACACGAATACAACTATCTTATTCCGACTCGCTTATTTCTTCTTCTTTGGTTTTGGTTCGTTTTGCCAAGTTTCTAGGGATATATGATGTTCCCCTAATACGAGCCGTCGTTTTCCACATTGGTTTAGAAAAACCTGGTGGTTTAGAGGTTCCCGGGTCATTATTACAACTTAAGGACTTCGGGGGTTGAAGATACATATAAAGTTCATCGGGGTTGGAATTAGATTTCTCTATTTTTATGCCCTTTCCCTTATTATTTTCTTTTGCCTTTTTAAATTCAGTTGGGGTAATTTCTATAACATCATCGGAATTCTCGTCGGAATCCGATTCATCGGAGAATTGGTAATCCTCCCAATATTTTGCTTCCTTGGCGGAAACACCATTGACCATAATTAACCTTGGTCGGTTGGTTTAGGATTTTCTTTTACTTAACCGTTTTATTATTTCCCCCACCGGTTCTATTTCTTCATCCGGTTCCGATTCTTCTTCCGATTCCGATTCTTCTTCCGGTTCCGACTCTTCTTCCGGTTCCTCTTCGGGAACTTGTGAATCAGTCCACGAATCATTCCAATTTACATTTGACTCTTCATTATTATTAGGTGAGTCAATGGGACTTGTTCTAGAGGTAGACATCTATCACATAATATCAAACGCGTTAAGAGATTAATATATCACATAATATTCACATGTTAAAAATATATAGTTTCCAACAAAATTTGTTAAGCAATCATTTTTCAAGTAAACACGGTCGAAGTCCAGACTCACTAATGCATCCTAACAAACTCGATAAGACACACTAATGCAAAATTCTGGTTCTCTAAGACCAACGCTCGGATACCAACTGAAATGTCCCGTTCTTATTGATTAAAAATGTTCCATATTAATTGATTTCGTTGCGAGGTTTTGACCTCTATATGAGACGTTTTTCAAAGACTGCATTCATTTTAAAACAAACCATAACCTTTATTTCATCAATAAAGGTTTAAAAAGCTTTACGTAGATTATCAAATAATGATAATCTAAAATATCCTGTTTACACACGACCATTACATAATGGTTTACAATACAAATATGTTACAACAAAATAAGTTTCTTGAATGCAGTTTTTACACAATATCATACAAGCATGGACTCCAAATCTAGTCCTTATTTAAGTATGCGACAGCGGAAGCTCTTAATAATCACCTGAGAATAAACATGCTTAAAACGTCAACAAAAATGTTGGTGAGTTATAGGTTTAACCTATATATATCAAATCATAATAATAGACCACAAGATTTCATATTTCAATACACATCCCATACATAGAGATAAAAATCATTCATATGGTGAACACCTGGTAACCAACATTAACAAGATGCATATATAAGAATATCCCCATCATTCCGGGACACCCTTCGGATATGATATAAATTTTGAAGTACTAAAGCATCCGGTACTTTCGATGGGGTTTGTTAGGCCCAATAGATCTATCTTTAGGATTCGCGTCAATTAGGGTGTCTGTTCCCTAATTCTTAGATTACCAGACTTAATAAAAAGGGGCATATTCGATTTCGATAATTCAACCATAGAATGTAGTTTCACATACTTGTGTCTATTTTGTAAATCATTTATAAAACCTGCATGTATTCTCATCCCAAAAATATTAGATTTTAAAAGTGGGACTATAACTCACTTTCACAGATTTTTACTTCGTCGGGAAGTAAGACTTGGCCACTGGTTGATTCACAAACCTATAACAATATATACATATATATCAAAGTATGTTCAAAATATATTTACAACACTTTTAATATATTTTGATGTTTTAAGTTTATTAAGTCAGCTGTCCTTGTTAGTAACCTACAACTAGTTGTCCACAGTTAGATGTACAGAAATAAATCGATAAATATTATCTTGAATCAATCCACGACCCAGTGTATACGTATCTCAGTATTGATCACAACTCAAACTATATATATTTTGGAATCAACCTCAACCCTGTATAGCTAACTCCAACATTCACATATAGAGTGTCTATGGTTGTTCCGAAATATATATAGATGTGTCGACATGATAGGTCAAAACATTGTATACGTGTCTATGGTATCTCAAGATTACATAATATACAATACAAGTTGATTAAGTTATGGTTGGAATAGATTTGTTACCAATTTTCACGTAGCTAAAATGAGAAAAATTATCCAATCTTGGTTTACCCATAACTTCTTCATTTTAAATCCGTTTTGAGTGAATCAATTTGCTATGGTTTCATATTGAACTCTATTTTATAAATCTAAACAGAAAATGTATAGGTTTATAGTCGGAAAAATAAGTTACAAGTCATTTTTGTAAAGGTAGTCATTTCAGTCGAAAGAACGACGTCTAGATGACCATTTTAGAAAACATACTTCCACTTTGAGTTTAACCATAATTTTTGGATATAGTTTCATGTTCATAATAAAAATCATTTTCTCAGAATAACAACTTTTAAATCAAAGTTTATCGTAGTTTTTAATTAACTAACCCAAAACAGCCCGCGGTGTTACTACGACGGCGTAAATCCGGTTTTACGGTGTTTTTCGTGTTTCCAGGTTTTAAATCATTAAGTTAGCATATCATATAGATATAGAACATGTGTTTAGTTGATTTTAAAATTCAAGTTAGAAGGATTAACTTTTGTTTGCGAACAAGTTTAGAATTAACTAAACTATGTTCTAGTGATTACAAGTTTAAACCTTCGAATAAGATAGCTTTATATGTATGAATCGAATGATGTTATGAACATCATTACTACCTTAAGTTCCTTGGATAAACCTACTGGAAAGGAGAAAAATGGATCTAGCTTCAACGGATCCTTGGATGGCTCGAAGTTCTTGAAGCAGAATCATGACACGAAAACAAGTTCAAGTAAGATCATCACTTGAAATAAGATTGTTATAGTTATAGAAATTGAACCAAAGTTTGAATATGATTATTACCTTGTATTAGAATGATAACCTACTGTAAGAAACAAAGATTTCTTGAGGTTGGATGATCACCTTACAAGATTGAAAGTGAGCTAGCAAACTTGAAAGTATTCTTGATTTTATGTAACTAGAACTTGTAGAATTTATGAAGAACACTTAGAACTTGAAGATAGAACTTGAGAGAGATCAATTAGATGAATAAAATTGAAGAATGAAAGTGTTTGTAGGTGTTTTTGATCGTTGGTGTATGGATTAGATATAAAGGATATGTAATTTTGTTTTCATGTAAATAAGTCATGAATGATTACTCATATTTTTGTAATTTTATGAGATATTTCATGCTAGTTGCCAAATGATGGTTCCCACATGTGTTAGGTGACTCACATGGGCTGCTAAGAGCTGATCATTGGAGTGTATATACCAATAGTACATACATCTAAAAGCTGTGTATTGTACGAGTACGAATACGGGTGCATACGAGTAGAATTGTTGATGAAACTGAACGAGGATGTAATTGTAAGCATTTTTGTTAAGTAGAAGTATTTTGATAAGTGTATTGAAGTCTTTCAAAAGTGTATAAATACATATTAAAACACTACATGTATATACATTTTAACTGAGTCGTTAAGTCATCGTTAGTCGTTACATGTAAGTGTTGTTTTGAAACCTTTAGGTTAACGATCTTGTTAAATGTTGTTAACCCAATGTTTATAATATCAAATGAGATTTTAAATTATTATATTATCATGATATTATCATGTATGAATATCTCTTAATATGATATATATACATTAAATGTCTTTACAACGATAATCGTTACATATATGTCTCGTTTAAAAATCATTAAGTTAGTAGTCTTGTTTTTACATATGTAGTTCATTGTTAATATACTTAATGATATGTTTACTTATCATAGTATCATGTTAACTATATATATATATATCCATATATATGTCATCATATAGTTTTTACAAGTTTTAACGTTCGTGAATCACCGGTCAACTTGGATGGTCAATTGTCTATATGAAACATATTTCAATTAATCAAGTCTTAACAAGTTTGATTGCTTAACATGTTGGAAACAAGTTTGATCGCATGGGCTCCTTTTCCAGCTCACAAAACTTTTGTATTTTTGTTTGTCGACATAATAAATAAATATATAATATATATAATTTAAATAATTAATTATATATTATATTAAATTCACATGCATAGTTGATTTGTAATTTTAGTTCCAATAAGTCGTACGTCATCACTCGACTTATGTCCCGGTTCCGGTTTTTCGAACGTATTTTCGTACGTTTAGAAAACTTGCATTTTACGTTTCGTGACACGTACCTTTGTCAAAATATAGACTTAAACTATCCATAAACTATGTCACTCAAAGTGTATCTTATACGTTTGAGTGTTTTGGTCATTTACTTCTATAAATCGTCGTTTCACTATTTGTTAAAATACATTTTTACTATAGCAATTCACTGTAGCAAAGTCAATTTTACTGTAGCAAATAGTGATTTTCGAAAACACTGTAGCATTTTGGGTACTGTAGCAATTTGAAAATACTTTAGCAAATTAGTGTTTTACTGGTTCATCTTAAACGTTTTAGTTAACTTATCTAAATATCAATTGAATCAATAATCGAATGTTATTATCGTTTACTAAATAACTTGAGATCATATATATTCAAATAGATATATAAACCAATAAGTTTAATGTACGGTATCATTTTCATAACACTTTGTTACGTTTTCAAGTTATAGCATATGTATCTATTTACATATAATTGTTCGCGAATCGTTGAGAACAACCGAAGGGTATTTGAATAGTTCAAAATTTTGAGATTCAACTTCATAGGCTTTGCTTATCGTGTCGAAATCATTAATCATTTAAGATTAAGTTTAAATTTAGTCAGAATTTTTCGGGTCATCACAATATATCCATATATATGTCATCATATAGTTTTTACAAGTTTTAACGTTCGTGAATCACCGGTCAACTTGGGTGGTCAATTGTCTATATGAAACATATTTCAATTAATCATGTCTTAACAAGTTTGATTGCTTAACATGTTGGAAACATTTAATCATCTAAATATCAATCTCAATTAATATATATAAACATGGAAAAGTTCGGGTCACTACAATTTTCTATTCCTTTAAATCCGGAAATCAATCGTTACTACGTCAAAAGTTAAGACGAATCTCTATTCTTTCATTTCACTCTTTTACGATAACTTCTCTCATACGTTTCGAGAAATCGGATTGTTTTATCCATATTATTCAACGGTGATAAAATTCTATTTATCAACTCATATTCATCATGAAAACATTTTTATTGTTAGCCATGACGACCTCACTTAAATTTCGAGACGAAATTTCTTTAACGGGTAGATACTGTGATGACCCGGAAATTTCTGACCAAATTTAAACTTTATCTTTAAATGATTTAATATTTTCGACACGATAAGCAAAGTCTGTAATGTTGAGTCTCAAAGTTTTAGAACTATATTCATGGAATCAATTATTCTTTGACTGTTCTCGAAGATTCACGAACAATATATATATATATATATATATATATATATATATATATATATATATATATATATATATATATATATATATATCTATATATATATATATATATATATATATATATATATATATATATATATATGTATCTATATATGCATATGTATATATATATATGCATATGTATATGTATATGTATATGTATATGTATATATATATATATATATATATATATATATATATATATATATATATATATATACAGTATTTTTGAATTGCTACAGTACCCGAAAAGCTACTGTGTTTTTGAAAATCACTATTTGCTACAGTAAAAAAAACTTTGCTACAGTAAAACACTATTTCAAAATGAAAATGTATATATATTATATATATATTAATAAATAGCGAGACGATGATTTATAGAATTAAATGACCAAAACACTCGAAAGTTTAAGATATACTTTGAGTGGTATAGTTTATGGATAAGTTAAGGCTATATTTTGACAAAGGTACGTGACACGAAACGTAAAATGCAAGTTTTCTAAATGTACGAAAGAACGTTCGAAAAACCGGAACCGGGACATAAGTCGAGTGATGACGCACGACTTATCGGAACGAAAATTACATGACACCTATACATGAGAATGTAATATAATATATAATTAATTAATTTAAATTATATATATTATAATAATAATTAAATACGTCGACAAGCAAAACAACAAACAAGATGTGAGCTGGAAAATGATGCCATGCGATCGCATGGCAAAATGCCCATAAGCCCATGCGATCGCATGGGCAGGTGGGACAGGTCTGGTCCTATAAATATTGAACGTTTCTGTTTTTCTGTATCCATCTATCTCTCAATATATATTATATTTATATTTATTATTATTATTATTATTATTATTATTATTATTATTATTATTATTATTATTATTATTATTATTATTATTATTATTATTATTATTATTATTATTATTATTATTATTATTATTAAGATTAATATTATTATTAATCTTAATATTATTAGTAGTATTATTATTAATTAGTATTATACATAAAATACTACGACGAGGTCATGAGCGTGTCACTTTCAAAATATGTTTTCGAGCGGGATAGAGCTAAGGAAATTATGGGTTATTGCCAAAGAGATTATGGGTAATGTTCAGGGGTATATTTGTGAATCAAATCTAGTGTTTATCATCTCCGTTAAGTCTACGTACTTTCCTACAATATTGAATCTCAATATTTATACGTAAGCACTCATATTTTATCTTTTATATATTAATTGTGTATCCATGTCTAGTGCACGAGTATATATATATTTATATATGCTTGTATGCTAAATTTCGTCGTTAAATAGTTATAATGAATCACAAATTAAATGCATATATTATTGGTAAAAGGTATATGATATACATGTTTTTGGAAAGCTGGCAAAAAATCAATAACTTTTCATTTAGATATCGAATAATTTCGATGAACGGATTAAAAGATATGATCAACTGAATTATGATTGACGTTAATTGAAATTGCTTTTGAATCTACAATTGAGATTTAAACAACTTGTTTACGAGATTGATAATTTGGATTTTTGAATATTACCAACCGAGTAAATGAATCCTTATATAAGGTACGTCTCGTTAACTGTCAAAATTGGCTTTTTGAAACGACTTTGGATAACTTTTGTATGTCGATCTCGAGCATTAGGATTGTGATACACTATGACCTGACCTAGCTTGATAAACAATTATTGACCAACATATGTTTTCTAGGTTGAGATCTACGGTTATTTGGTAATCCGAGTTTCGGTCACATTTTGGTGAACGACTTTATATGTGACTAAGGTGAGTTTCATTGCTCCCTTTTTAATTACTTTTGCAATATATATTTTTAGGCTGAGAATACATGCACTTTATTTTAAACGCAATGGATACAAGTACATACTAAATTCTACACCGAGTTTGAACCGAAAATCCCTTAGCTTTGGTAACTAGTAACTGTCGGTTATAAGAACTGGTGGGCGCGAGTAGTAGTAATGGATCCATAGGGCTCGATATCCCCGTCCGAGCTAGAGCACTTGCCTTTTAACAGACGTATGCTATTTGAGAAACGTACACGTTGGTTTGCGTGTATTATTAAGATGATTATACAAAGGGTACAAATTATATATACGTTAAGTTTAGTTACCAGGGTGCTCAATTTCGTAGAATATTTTGATAAACGTTTCTGGATGAAACAACTGAAATCTTGTGATCCACCTTTATATACAGATTATGCGAAACACTAAAACTATGAACTCACCAACCTTTGTGTTGACACTTGTTAGCATGTTTATTCTCAGGTTTCCTAGAAGTCTTCCGCGGTTTGCTTATATGTTAGACAAGCTATATGCATGGAGTCGTACATGGCATATTTTTCAAGGAAATGTTGCATTCACCAAATCATCACCATGTATCTTATTTTGACTGCATTGTCAATGGAAGTACTATTGTAAACTATTATTTACGGTGATTGTCTATATGTAGAAATCATCAGATGTCGAAAACCTTTGATTTAAATATTCATTTATGGTGTGCCTTTTCAAAAGAATGCAATGTTTACAAAACGTATCATATAGAGGTCAAATACCTCACAATGAAATCGATGAATGACGTGTTCGTCCATATGGAATTGGAGCGATCGTCACATTAACCTATATATTTATCAAATCGTAATAATAGACCACAAGATTTCATATTTCAATATACATCCCATACATAGAGATAAAAATTATTCATATGGCGAACACCTGGTAACCGACATTAACAAGATGCATATAAGAATATCCCCTATCATTCCGGGAAATCCTTCGAACATGATAAAAATGAATTCGAAGTACTAAAGCATCCGGTACTTTGGATGGGGTTCGGGTTAGGCCCAATAGATCTATCTTTAGGATTCGCGTCAATTAGTAGATCGGTTTACTAATTCTTAGGTTACCAAGCAAAAAGGGGCATATTCGGCTTCGATCATTCACCCGTATAATGTAGTTTCATTTACTTGTGTCTATTTCGTAAAACATTTATAAAACTGCATGTATTCTCATCCTAAAATACTAGATTTTAAAAGTGGGACTATAACTCACTTTCATAGATTTTTACTTCGTCGGGAAGTAAGACTTGGCCAATGGTCAATTCACGAACCTATAACAAATATGTACATATATATCAAAGTATGATCAAAATATATTTAAAACATTTTTAATACATTTTACTGTTTTAAGTTTATTAAGTCAGCTGTCCTCGTTAGTAACCTACAACTAGTTGTCCACAGTTAGATGTACATAAATAAATCGATATATATTATCTTGAATCAATCCACGACCCAGTGTATACACGTCTCAGGCTAGATCACAACTCAAAGTATATATATATTTTTGAAATCAACCTCAACCCTGTATAGCTAACTCAAATATTACTGCATATAGAGTGTATATGGTTGTTTCAAATAATATATATACATGGGTCGATATGATATGTCAAAACATTTGTATACGTGTCTATGGTATCCCAAGATTACATAATATATTAGAATACATGTATAATACAATATGAGTTAGCTAGGATATGATTAATATAGATTTGTTACCAATTTTCACGTAGCTACAACAAGCAAAATTATCCAATCTTGTTTTACCCATAACTTCTTCGTTTTAAATCCGTTTTGAGTGATTCAAGTTTCTATGGTTTCATATTGAACTTAAGTTTATGAATCTAAACAGAAAAAAAATTATAAGTTTATAGTCAGAAATATAGGTTACAATTCGTTTTTGTAAAGGTAGTCATTTCAGTCGAAAGAACGACGTCTAGATGACCATTTTGGAAAACATACTTCCACTTTGAGTTTAACCATGATTTTCGGATATAGTTTCATGTTCATAAGAAAAATCATTTTCCCATAAGAACAACTTTTAAATATAAGTTTATCATTGTTTTTAATTAACTTACCCAAAACAGCCCGCGATGTTACTACGACGGCGTATATCCGGTTTTACGATGTTTTTCGTGTTTTCAGGTTTTAAATCATTAAGTTAGCATATCATATAGATATAGAACATGTGTTTAGTTGATTTTAAAAGTCAAGTTAGAAGGATTAACTTTTGTTTGCGAACAAGTTTAGAATTAACTAAACTATGTTCTAGTGATTACAAGTTTAAACCTTCGAATAAGGTAGTTATATATATATGAATCGAATGATGTTATGAACATCATTACTACCTCAGGTTTTGTGGATAAACCTACTGTAAATGAGAAAAATAGATCTAGCTTCAAAGGATCCTTGGATGGCTTTAAAGTTCTTGAAGTAGAATCATGACACGAAAACAAGTTCAAGTAAGATTTCCACTCGAAATAAGATTGTTAAAGTTATAGAAATTGAATCAAAGTTTGAATATGAGTATTACCTTGTATTATAAAGATATCTTACTATAAATAAGAAAGATTTCTTGAGGTTAGATGATCACTCAAAGTGGATTTACAAGATTGGAAGTAAGCTAGCAAACTTGGAAGTGTTGTTGGTGTGTTCTTGAGTAGTTGTTTTATAACTTGGTTTATGTATGGATTTATGAACTAGATTGAGCTAGATTTTGATGAAGATGATGAAGAACACTTAGAACAATGGAAGAACACTTGAGAGAGAGTAGTTTAATGCATGTAAGTTGTAAAATGAAAGTGTGTATGTGTGTGTTCATTCACGTGAATATGGTGTCACCATATAGGCTCCATTAGTTTGTAATTTTGTGTAATCATTCATGCTAGTTGCCAAATGATGGTTCCCACATGGTTAGGTGACTCACATGGGCTGCTAATAGCTGATCATTAGAGTGTATATACCAATAGTACATACATCTAGAAGCTGTGTATTGTACGAGTACGAATGCGGGTGTATACGAGTAAAATTGTTGATGAAAACGAATGAGGATGTAATTGTAAGCATTTTTGCTAAGTAGAAGTACTTTGATATGTGTCTTGAAGTCTTTCAAAAGTGTTTAAATACATTTAAATATACTACATGTATATACATTTTAACGGAGTCGTTAAGTCATCGTTAGTCGTTACATGTAAGTGTTGTTTTGAAACCTTTAAGTTAACGATCTTGTTAGATTTAACTAATCCATTGTTATTATACCTAAATGAGATGTTAAATTGTTATGTTAACATAAAAACATGGTGTAAAAATATATCTTAACATCATTTATATGTTAAAATACTATTACAACGATAATCGTTACATATATGTCTCGTTTCGAAATTCTTAAGTTAGTAGTCTTGTTTTACATATGTAGTTCATTGTTATCATACTTAATGATATATAAAATTATCATTTTATCATGTTAATGTAGTGCAACCATATCTTAATATGATACATATGTATTTAGTAAGACGCTGTTATAACGATAATCGTTATATATATCGTTTCGAGTTTCTTAACTTAGTAATCTCATTTTTATGTATATAACTCGTTGTTAATATACCTAGTGAGATATTTACTTATCATAATATCATGTTATATATATATATATATATATATATATATATATATATATATATATATATATATATATATATATATATATATATATACACATTGTAGTGACCCGAACTTTTCCATGTTTATATATATTAAATGAAATTGTTATTTACATGATTAAGTGTTTCCAACATGTTAAGCAATCAAACTTGTTAAGACTTGATTAATTGAAATAGGTTTCACATAGACAATTGACCACCCAAGTTGACCGGTGATTCACGAACGATTAAAACTTGTAAAAACTATATGATGACATATATATATATATATATATATATATATATATATATATATATATATATATATATATATATATATATATATATATATATGATTATATATATAGTTAACATGATATTATAATAAGTAAGTATCTCATTAGGTATTTTAACAATGAGTTATATACATAAAATTGAGTTTATTGAATTAAGAAACTCGAAACGATATATATAACGATTATCGTTATAACAACGTCTTACTAAATACATATGAATCATATTAAGATATTGATACACTATGTTTAATCATGATAAATTATAAGTAAACATGTCATTAAGTGTATTAACAATGAACTACATATGTAAAAACAAGACTACTAACTTAATGATTTCGAAACGAGACATATATGTAACGATTATTGTTGTAACAACATTTAATTGTATATATATCATACTAAGATATATTATGTGACAGCCCAGAAATTTCCAACCAAATTTAAACTTTAATCATTATATGTTTCCGACACGATAAGCAATATATGTTAAGTTAAATTTCAAGAATTTTAAACTATGTTCATACATTCATTCAACCTCGACCAAGTTCCAACGATTCATGAACCATTAAACGAATATGATTATATATGTATATGTGTATATATATTATAACTTGAAACGTAAACAAAATATTAGATTAAATACTTTATATGATTGTATCTGTTTCAAAATGATTATCAATGGAATTAGAAGATTAGATCAAATGATTGAATTATCAGATATATTGAATTATGATTACAAGTCTCTGTTGAAAGGCCCAAGTTGATTTTAGAAATCTTTCCATTTTAACAATATTCGGAAAATGGTAAAGTGATTTATAAACAAGAACAAATTGTCAATCATTGAGAACTAGACAAAGGATAGTGGAAAATTGAATCTCATAAAGACTCGATTGATCTATTTAGTTTCAAACGTACAAAAACGTTTTCAGTTTAAAAAGAACTTTATTATTAAAACGTATATAACTTTTATAAATATCTAGAACCACTTTTGACAACTCATTACTTAACTAGTATGATAAAGATAACGATATTTATATTTTATTTTATTAAATATATATAACGATTTAAATTAATATTATATATATTTATACGCGTATTATACGTACATAGTTTTATACTTTTACTATACTTAAACTTTACCTTTACTTTATTTTTACTTTACTTTAACTTTAATAATTCACTTTAATAATTCATACTTTAATAATTCACTTTAATAATTCATACTTTAATAATTCACTTTAATAATTCATACTTTAATAATTCATACTTTAATAATTCACTTTAATAATTCAAAAATCTATTATAAATAGAATTCAATAGGTTTCATTATTTCATAGAAACTTGAAAATATTTTTCTCTAAACTCTCTCAATCGATTTACATATATATATTTACTCCGTATTATTTCAATATATTATTAGTATACATAAAATATTACGACGGAGTGCTGTCCGAGTGGTTTCGAAATTGTTTTTCGAGTAGGATAGGATTAAGAAAATTATGAGTTATAGCTATGGAGGTGATTGAGTATGGTTCATGGGTATGCTCATGAGGTTAATATAGTGTTTATCATTTCCGTTGCGTCTACGTACCTTTCCTGCAATATTGAATCTCAATATTGATACGTGAGTACTCATAATTTAACTTTTATATACTAATAGTGTATCCCTGACTAGTGCTCAAGTATTTAGGATTATGCATGCTTGTACTTTTGATATTGCCCTTAGACAGGTTAGGTTGAATCTTGAATTAGTTACACTTGCGGTTGAGATAAGGTATAAGATATGCATGTCCTTGGAAAGCTAGCGAAAAATTAAGAACTTTTCCTTTAGATATCGAATGGTTTCGATGAACGGATTAGAAGTTATAATCAATTGAATTTTCGATATTTTTATTAAAAATGATTATTATTATCGTCATTTTTATCGTCGTTCTAGTTTTATCTTATTATTATGATTATTATTATCTTTATCAATAAAAGGGATTTATCATTAAAAATTGTTATTTTTTTTTATTATTACTATCGTTATTATCGTTAAAGTTATAATTAGTATTATTATTATTATCCAATTATTATTATTATTATTATTATTATTATTATTATTATTATTATTATTATTATTATTATTATTATTATTATTATTATTATTATTATTATTATTATTATTATTATTATTATTATTATTATTAGTATTATTATTATTATTATCATTATTAATATATATATCATTATTTAAAAATGGTTATTGTTATTGTTATTATTATTATTACTATATTATCATTAAGATAATTATTAGTATTATCGTTAATAATGTTATAGTAACTATCATTATTAGTATTAGTGTAATTAAAATAAATATTTGTAACACCTAATTATTTTGATTACTATTATTATCATTATTATGAACACGATATAAAAGACGATTAAAAGCTATTAAACCAAACGATTAGGAAATAATGAGTAAGAGTATCATGATGAAATTAAAATATTATAAGATATTGATTTAGATAAAATTATCGTTCTTATTATTTTGATCATTACTATTATTATTAAAAGTATCGTTAGTATTAAAACTATCATTTTAACAAAAATTATCATTTTAATAGAAATGTCATTGTTACTATAAAATATCATTATTATTATTATTATTATTTTAAATAGAATTATTATTTTAAAGATAATATTAAAAATTATCGTAAATATTAAAGTTATCATAATTAGAATTATCGTTTTATCATAATATCATCTTAGTAATTATAAATATTGATATTTTTATAATAATAATTATTATTACAAAATAATACAACTTTTACTTACTATCATTATAGATATTATTTTATCAAATAAATATGTGATACAAACATATTTTACTACGTGTAATAACTTACTTTAATAATACCTATCATATTATCTTTATGATATTAAATGAACCCTATAAATTTTATTACTTAATATATATAAAAGTATATTTTATTATATAAATTTAATATAAAATTTTATTTATTAATAAATAAATGATATTATTTACTCTAATAAATCTTTTAAAAATATTTAAAAATATAAAACGACGATATTTAAACTATATATTAATCATGTATAGATTTTTGGAAATTATTTTGAGTCAAATTTACTTTTGTTGACTTTTGCATATTAGTCTCGAGCATTAGGATTGTGGTACACTATGACTTGACCTAATTTGTTAGACAAATATTGACCAACACATAAATATATATAATTAATTTAGGTTCGTGAATCCGAGGCCAACCTTGCACTTGTTCAATGACGTTATATGTATTTTTACTACGAAATACAGTATGGTGAGTTTCATTTACCTTTTTGCCCTTTATATTTATGGGACTGAGAATACATGCGCTTTTATAAATGTTTGAGAAAATAGACACAAGTAATTGAAACTACATTCTATGGTTGAATTATCGAAATCAAATATGCCCCTTTTTATTAAAGTCTGGTAATCTAAGAATTAGGGAACAGACACCCTAATTGACGCGAATCCTAAAGATAGATCTATTGGGCCTAACAAACCCCATCCAAAGTACCGGATGCTTTAGTACTTCGAAATTTATATCATGTCCGAAGGAGGATCCCGGAATGATAGGGGATATTCTTATATGTATCTAGTTAATGTCGGTTACCAGGTGTTCACCATATGAATGATTATTTTTGTCTCTATGCATGGGATGTATGTTTATGAGAACTGGAAATAAAATTCTTGTGGTCTATTAAAATGATGGAAATACATGATTATGATAAACTAATGAACTCACCAACCTTTTGGTTGACATTTTAAAGCATGTTTATTCTCAAGTGTTAAAGAAATCTTCCGCTGTGCATTTTCTCATTTTAAAGATATTACTTGGAGTCTTTCATAGCATATTTCGAAGAACGTTACATTCGAGTCATTGAGTTCATCAAAGATTATTATTAAATCAATTTATAGTTGGATAGTGGATATTATGAAATGGTATGCATGCCTGTCAATTTTCGATGTAAAGAAAGTTTGTCTTTTAAAAACGAATGCAATGTTTGTAAAATGTATCATATAGAGGTCAAATACCTCGCAATGTAATCAACTATTGTGAATCGTTTATAATGTATATGAACGGGTCCTTTCAGTTGGTATCAGAGCGGTGGTCTTAGCGAACCAGGTCTGCATTAGTGTGTCTAACTGATAAGTCGATAGGATGCATTAGTGAGTCTGGACTTCGACCGTGTCTGCATGTCAAAAGTTTTGCTTATCATTTTGTGTCGAAAAGTAACTACTTATCATCCTCAAGAAATTACCTGCTTATCATTTTTAGTCTAAGACACGTCTTGCTGCATTGATTGCATGAATAGTGTATAGACAAAAATTCATATCTTAGCATATCTGCTAAATTATATCTTATCGTATCCGTTACTTTAAACTTTGCCTGACATATCCCGCAAAGTCCTCCGTAATCTACGAAATCTTTTGATATATATATATATATATATATATATATATATATATATATATTCTCTATGTAATTAGAATACCATCCGTTAGCCAAAATCATTTCATATCGAGAAAAAAAAATCCTTTATCCAATCGTACGAAATGAAATTCGTCATCAGTTCAAGTCACTCAAATTCCGAAATGGAATCCCATTCAAGCTCCGAAAGCAGTGTGACCGGAATAGATCAACCAATCAGTCATCACCTATTCTGGATGAATTGGGGATGGGTTCGTAGCCTCCTCAATCATTGGAGACAAGAAGAAGGTGATCCCTTCCATCCACCACATTGCCCTCTTGACGAAGAACCCGAAGCACTTACCGGCGAACCTGTCCGAAACACCACTTTCTCGCTCATTTCCAGAGTATCTCATCACGATTATATATTACATCAAATTTTAGATTTTATTTATCCGCTCGTCCGAACCGACAATCACCCCAGTGTAATAGAAGAAGTCAACGAGCTTCGCGCTCGGGTAGTGGCTTTGGAGAATATGGTGCAGAGATTACAAACACCAGCAGCATCAGCAGCATAACCAGTACCACCATCATCAATGCCAACAGTACCATTACCACCTCCAACCACAACCGCGTCGTAAACCTCAACTTCACAATCTGTCCCACGAGCATCAACGTCATACGCACCATAGATACCAAGGAGTACCAACAACAATAACTGACGAAGTATTAATTCATAACTTCATTGGAGAAACATTCCGCGGCCATTATGTAATCTCTAAAGTCTTAGAGATTATCTAATCTAGCCCTAACCATAAATCAGTTAAGCGAACCAAAATGATAGAAGGAAGAGTAGAAACCCTGACAAAAATGGTGTGTGATTAACAAGCTAAACTTGCTTTACCAACAACATCAACAGTACCGTCAGCGTTACCAGCATCGTCAGTACAGTCAACATCCGAATCAACAACGCAGATAACATCACAAACTCCGTCAGTTCAAGAATCACTGTGGACATCATTACGAATCAATAACGTGTATATTGTATCAACGAGTTATGAAGAATTAACTCATTCCCTCTGAAGAAATTATATGTATATATATATATATATATATATATATATATATATATATTGAAATAAATCTTTCTGTGCTAAGCTATTGTGTGTGAATCTTAACTACTCGGTTAATTCATATTACAAATATGCAATAATGTACGTCCTTCGGCCGCAACTTAACCAGCGTTAACTACAATCTCTGTCGCAATCCAACAAATTCCAATTCATAATAAATCAAGTATATATTTGATTTTACACTTTCATCATCGATGTACCCGAAACTTTTCAGATAACATCATTCGTACTTTGCGAAATTCACAAGAATTCCACGAACCGAACATCATACATCAACAAATAACGAAGTATTGATTCATAATTTCAATGTCATTAAAGAAATACTGCGTAAAAGTTATGTACTTTTTAAAGCCTTTAGGGATTATTCAATTCTAGTTTCAACTGTAAATCAAATGAGTTTAATTTAACATTAACTCATTAAATCTATGTTACATCTGAAGAAAATTTACATATATATATATATATATATATATATATATATATATATATATATATATATATATATATATATATATATATATATATATATATATATATATATATAT
Source organism: Rutidosis leptorrhynchoides (assembly GCF_046630445.1). Lineage (NCBI taxonomy): Eukaryota > Viridiplantae > Streptophyta > Magnoliopsida > Asterales > Asteraceae > Rutidosis > Rutidosis leptorrhynchoides. Next base: position 94,841,986 of record NC_092334.1, on the reverse strand, counting down.
TTTCATAAAGACTGTAATAAAATTCTTTTGTACAAAATATTAATTGTGAAATTTTTTTTAACGGGTAGGTAATACCCGAGAGATATATAAATTCACAATTAATATGTTACATTCTTCGAATCTGATTCAGCAAATCATCCATTATACTCCCTACTTTCACAACAATATACATTCTTTTATAGAAATCAAAACAACCATACTCATTCAAAATTTAATTACATATTCTGATTTTGAAATCTCAAAATTCAACTTGAGATATGACCAAAATCATCACTCTTAGATCCTTACATCTTTCACAAGCTATATTTTGACTTCAAAATTGTGTTAGAACATCAAATGTATGTTAACAATTACAATCTGTGTTCAAACCCTTCGAAAATTTCTGAAGACACTTCGAATGATGAGCAATCGAGATGATGATCCAACCACATGTTACCCACAGTTATGTACTCGAAAAACTCTTGAAACCAAAGTAAAAGTTTAAACAACGTATCCGCTTCAGATTCTTTGGCATTTATTAGTAAAAATAACTTTGCGACTCCTATTCAAAGTAGCCAGTTTTGTCACAGCTCCAGCAAGTCAACTTCGACTTTTTAGTCAGACTAACCTTATTATAACCTTGAGATATACACCATCGTTACCAAGGAACCTTTTACATTCCACCACATTATTAGCAGATGTACCAACAACTTCATTACCCTTTGACTTTAGCCTCTCCAAAAAGTCATTATAATTATTCATTGAAACCCCATCATTTACTCATTCGCATCTTGTAATGAGAATTGCCATACGAATCATTGGGAATTAGCAATCAGTATTTTGAAATCTCGCAGCATGACTACGCCAACAGTTATATGTGTATATATAACGTCTATCTTCTGGACTTAATTTGAATGTGAAGTTTCTGAAAAACACTCCGAACTACGAATTGGTTCTCCAAAAAAAAAATGCTGATGAAGCAGCAAAAACTATAAATGACTTTAAACGGTAAAAGCTGGATGATAATGATGAAGTGTGCTGGCAAAGCGCAGAAAAAGAGAAGTTTTGGAACTGGAAAATGGATTGAGCAAAGTAGGAAGGAGGCTGTGGACAAATTACAAAGACTGAACCTGACTTCAAAGGATCCAAATGATTCAGTACCTGCTGAAGTCATTAACGAATACCTTGCTCCTGACTCTAAACCCCTGCGGACAATATTCTTCATCATCCTCTTATATTAGAAATTCTAAAATATCATCATATCTTTCATTATAAATATCCTCCATATTTCTGAAGATATTTTCTTAATTTTTCTTATTTGAAATCATTTACCACTTCGCGCTATCTGTATTACATCATAAAAGAAACTATTTTAGTTTCTAAATTCTGAAACATTCAAGTTTAAAATAGGAATATTTTGAAGTAGTGTTGGGAACTGAAGCATGAATTAGTATAATATAATGACACTTGATCAATGTGATTATATTACAGTAAGTCATGCTGAGTTTCTAAATGGAACGTGATGATTCACAGATCATAACATCATCATGTGCCATGTTATACGACTCTTGTATTCTATTTAACCTCTAAAATATCAAGAAAATATTTCTTGATAATTCGGCCTTTTCCAAGGTATTCTAGTAATTTGACAAGTCAAGATCGTGCCATCACAATTTCTTTCCTAGAACATTAACAATGTTCATTCCGAAATTCATATCTGTGAATTCTGGACCATTACAAGCGGTGCTTAATCGCAAGAAGAAGAAACAAAAGGACAAAACTCCGAAATAGAAATTGGGGTATAAATTACAGCAAATAAAAGAGAGCATTAATTGTGAATGATAATGATTATAGAAGACAGAAGCAGAGACTTTGAAATATAAGGGAACATATAAAGCCCAACGACAAACCAGAAATTATAAACCATATATATCGATGCATATAGCAATATAAAGACACGGGAGAACTAGAAACACTATAAACCCAAGAGTATAGTAGAAGTAAATAAATTCTTCTGGCGGTAGATGAAAAAGAAGAATGACCGATATGAAAGTTAGAAGTATATCGAGAATTAGAACTGGATGGAGCATATTGATGAATACTTTAAAATATGAGTTGAGGGGGAAAGAATAGAAGGTGATGAAACATGACTAGGAACTTAGAAATCAACAGATTTAACTCACACAATGGCAGAATAAGTGAATCAAACCCTCTAGTGAGTAGGTTAAGTTTTTTTTTTTGATTAATTAAGTCAAACCACAACTAAATCAAGTGTGATTAGATCAACACCTAGAGCTATTATTCACCACCTGGGTGATTTGGACTGAGAGAGAATCGAAGGAGCTCACTAGATCTGAGTGTGTGTAACAAATGAGAGGCTTAACCTAAAATGAAGAACATAAGACTTTATATACCCCTGCTGTTGACTCACCCATATGATTCATTCATCACACGTACAAGTTGGCTTCATCAGCCGTACGGGTGATCACTCACTCGTGTCTTCTCATTTAGGTTGTAATTGTGACTTAGCTCAGCATCAACCGTGCGTATGAGCCTGTCATCCGTACTAGTGAGGCTTCACTCGTACGTCTGACTAAGTCTAACATAGTCAAACATCTAAATCTCATTCCTGCAGTTCCTGTAACCACATACAAACACGGATAGGATAATAACGAGCAATCATGGTGGCCTGTAAATTGTTGTACCTGCAATGGACGTGGGTAGATGTCTAGGGACTTGCATAAAATGCATCAACAGAAGGTGTGAGTTGTAAGGAAACGAAGGAGGTGAATTTATAAGAAAATCTCCGACAGAACAATTAAAATGGACGATCGCATTTAAAGCGGATCCTAATTCCCTTGATTACCGGATAGTCAAATCTTATTAAGAAGATTTTCTTCAAATCCCTTGAAATATGGGAATCAATCATATCTACGTCAAATGATAAGATGAATCTACACTTACTCATTTCACTCTTCTATGTTAGCTTCATTCGTACTCTTCATATAAATGAATTGTTTATCCAAATTATTCGCTGATGATAAAACTCTAATTTTCAGCCCGTATGCATCATGAAAACATACTTATTATCATTCACGACCTTTTCACTCAAATTTCGGGACGAAATTTCTTTAACGGGTAGGTACTGTGACAACCCGAAAATTTCCAACCAAATTTAAACTTTAATCTTTATATGTTTCCGACACGATAAGCAATATATGTTAAGCTAAATTTCAAGAATTTTAAACTATGTTCATACATTCATTCAACATCGACCAAGTTCCAATGATTCACGAACCATTAAACGAATATGATTATATATGTATATGTGTATATATATTATAACTTGAAACGTAAACAAAATATTAGATTAAATACTTTATATGATTGTATCTGTTTCAAAATGATTATCAATGGAATTAGAAGATTAGATCAAATGATTGAATTATCAGATATATTGAATTATGATTACAAGTCTCCGTTGAAAGGCCCACGTTGATTTTAGAAATCTTTCCATTTTAACAATATTCGGAAAATGGTAAAGTGATTTATAAACAAGAACAAATTGTCAATCATTGAGAACTAGACAAAGGATAGTGGAAGATTGAATCTCATAAAGACTCGATTGATCTATTTAGTTTCAAACGTACAAAAACGTTTTCAGTTTAAAAAGAACTTTATTATTAAAACGTATATAACTTTTATAAATATCTAGAACCACTTTTGACAACTCATTACTTAACTAGTATGATAAAGATAACGATATTTATATTTTATTTTATTAAATATATATAACGATTTAAATTAATATTATATATATTTATACGCGTATTATACGTACATAGTTTTATACTTTTACTATACTTAAACTTTACCTTTACTTTATTTTTACTTTACTTTAACTTTAATAATTCACTTTAATAATTCATACTTTAATAATTTACTTTAATAATTCATACTTTAATAATTCACTTTAATAATTCATACTTTAATAATTTACTTTAATAATTCATACTTTAATAATTCACTTTAATAATTCAAAAATCTATTATAAATAGAATTCAATAGGTTTCATTATTTCATAGAAACTTGAAAATATTTTTCTCTAAGCTCTCTCAATCGATTTACATATATATATTTACTCCGTATTATTTCAAGATATTATTAGTATACATAAAATATTACGACGGAGTGCTGTCCGAGTGGTTTCGAAATTGTTTTTCGAGTAGGATAGGATTAAGGAAATTATAGGTTATAGCTATGGAGGTGATTGAGTATGGTTCATGGGTATGCTCATGAGGTCAATATAGTGTTTATCATTTCCGTTGCGTCTACGTACCTTTCCTGCAATATTGAATCTCAATATTGATACGTGAGTACTCATAATTTAACTTTTATATACTAATAGTGTATCTCTGACTAGTGCTCGAGTATTTAGGATTATGCATGCTTGTACTTTTGATATTGCCCTTAGACAGGTTAGGTTGAATCTTGAATTAGTTACACTTGCGGTTGAGATAAGGTATAAGATATGCATGTCCTTGGAAAGCTAGCGAAAATTAAGAACTTTTCCTTTAGATATCGAATGGTTTCGATGAACGGATTAGAAGTTATAATCAATTGAATTTTCGATATTTTTTATTAAAAATGATTATTATTATCGTCGTTTTTATCGTCGTTCTAGTTTTATCTTATTATTATGATTATTATTATCTTTATCAATAAAAGGGATTTATCATTAAAAATTGTTATTTTTTTTATTATTACTATCGTTATTATCGTTAAAGTTATAATTAGTATTATTATTATTATCCAATTGTTATTATTATTATTATTATTATTATTATTATTATTATTATTATTATTATTATTATTATTATTAGTATTATTATTATTATTATCATTATTAATATATATATCATTATTTAAAAATGGTTATTGTTATTGTTATTATTATTATTACTATATTATCATTAAGATAATTATTAGTATTATCGTTAATAATGTTATAGTAACTATCATTATTAATATTAGTGTAATTAAAACAAATATTTGTAACACCTAATTATTTTGATTACTATTATTATCATTATTATGAACACGATATAAAAGACGATTAAAAGCTATTAAACCAAACGATTAGGAAATAATGAGTAAGAGTATCATGATGAAATTAAAATATTATAAGATATTGATTTAGATAAAATTATCGTTCTTATTATTTTGATCATTACTATTATTATTAAAAGTATCGTTAGTATTAAAACTATCATTTTAACAAAAATTATCATTTTAATAGAAATGTCATTGTTACTATAAAATATCATTATTATTATTATTTTAAATAGAATTATTATTTTAAAGATAATATTAAAAATTATCGTAAATATTAAAGTTATCATAATTAGAATTATTGTTTTATCATAATATCATCTTAGTAATTATAAATATTGATATTTTTATAATAATAATTATTATTACAAAATAATACAACTTTTACTTACTATCATTATAGATATTATTTTATCAAATAAATATGTGATACAAACATATTTTACTACGTGTAATAACTTACTTTAATAATACCTATCATATTATCTTTATGATATTAAATGAACCCTATAAATTTTATTACTTAATATATATAAAAGTATATTTTATTATATAAATTTAATATAAAATTTTATTTATTAATAAATAAATGATATTATTTACTCTAATAAATCTTTTAAAAATATTTAAAAATATAAAACGATGATATTTAAACTATATATTAATCATGTATAGATTTTTGAAAATTATTTTGAGTCAAATTTACTTTTGTTGACTTTTGCATATTAGTCTCGAGCATTAGGATTGTGGTACACTATGACTTGACCTAATTTGTTAGACAAATATTGACCAACACATAAATATATATAATTAATTTAGGTTCGTGAATCTGAGACCAACCTTGCACTTGTTCAATGACGTTATATGTATTTTTACTACGAAATACAGTATGGTGAGTTTCATTTACCTTTTTACCCTTTATATTTTTGGGACTGAGAATACATGCGCTTTTATAAATGTTTGACAAAATAGACACAAGTAATTGAAACTACATTCTATGGTTGAATTATCGAAATCGAATATGCCCCTTTTTATTAAAGTCTGGTAATCTAAGAATTAGGGAACAGACACCCTAATTGACGCGAATCCTAAAGATAGATCTATTGGGCCTAACAAACCCCATCCAAAGTACCGGATGCTTTAGTACTTCGAAATTTATATCATGTCCGAAGGAGGATCCCGGAATGATAGGGGATATTCTTATATGTATCTAGTTAATGTCGGTTACCAGGTGTTCACCATATGAATGATTATTTTTGTCTCTATGCATGGGACGTATATTTATGAGAACTGGAAATAAAATTCTTGTGGTCTATTAAAATGATGGAAATACATGATTATGATAAACTAATGAACTCACCAACCTTTTGGTTGACATTTTAAAGCATGTTTATTCTCAGGTGTTAAAGAATTCTTTCGCTGTGCATTTGCTCATTTTAAAGATATTACTTGGAGTCTTTCATAGCATATTTCGAAGAACGTTACATTCGAGTCATTGAGTTCATCAAAGATTATTATTAAATCAATTTATAGTTGGATAGTGGATATTATGAAATGGTATGCATGCCTGTCAATTTTTGATGTAAAGAAAGTTTGTCTTTTAAAAACGAATGCAATGTTTGTAAAATGTATCATATAGAGGTCAAATACCTCGCAATGTAATCAACTATTGTGAATCGTTTATAATGTATATGAACGGGTCCTTTCAGTTTAATATATCATAATATCATGATAATGTAATAATTTAACATCTCTTTAAATATAATAAACAATTGGTTAACAACATTTAACAAGATCGTTAACCTAAAGGTTTCAAAACAACATTTACATCTAACGACTAACGATGACTTAACGACTCAGTTAAAATGTATATACATGTAGTGTTTTAATATGTATTCATACACTTTTGAAAGTCTTCAAGACACTTATCAAAATACTTCTACTTAACAAAAATGCTTACAATTAAATCCTCGTTCAGTTTCATCAACAATTCTACTCGTATGCACCCGTATTCGTACTCGTACAATACACAGCTTTTAGATGTATGTACTATTGGTATATACACTTCAATGATCAGCTCTTAGCATCCCATGTGAGTCACCTAACACATGTAGGAACCATCATTTGGCAACTAGCATGAAATATCTCATAAAATTACAAAAATATTAGTAATCATTCACGACTTATTTACATGTAAAAAAAATTACACATCCTTTATATATAATCCATATACCAACGACCAAAAACACCTACAAACACTTTCATTCTTCAATTTTATTCATCTAATTGATCTCTCTTAAGTTCTATCTTCAAGTTCTAAGTGTTCTTCATAAATTCTATAAGTTCTAGTTTCATAAAATCAAGAATACTTCCAAGTTTGCTAGCTTACTTTAACAACCCGTCCTAATCCTCCCGGACGAATTCTTCAACAGTTGGTCCCATTGCGATGATCGACTCCAACTAATATCCTTAGTATGAGCTAATGCACAGCGGAAGACTTAATTCGTACCTGAGAATAACATGCTTTAAAAGTCAACATAAAGTTGGTGAGATATATAGGTTTGATGCTAGCAGCGTTATAACTATGGACCACAAGATTTCATATTTATACGTAATACACTCCTCGTGTATAGAAAAGCAGTTGAGCACTTGGTAACCATACTTAACTAAAAGTCATCGCAGCATATTCTTAAATAAACCCTACACCGTACCAAGTGTAGTAACGAGAACGAAGTACTGTGCAACCGTTAAATGCTGGTCGTCCAGCCCGGTTGGGGATGTCAGCCCGATAGATCTATTAACAGGATTCGCGTTTACGCTCCTCGCGTAATTAGCAGTTACCAAGTATAAAGAGATATGCCATGGTACAACTCAACCGAGAATTTAGTTTTATCACTTGTGTCCATAACGTAAATCATTTATAAAAACAGCGCATGTATTCTCAGCCCAAAATATTTAGAGTTTAAAAGGGACTATATACTCACCATACTGTATTTTGTAGTAAAAATACATATAACATCATTGAACAAATGTAGGGTTGGCCTCGGATTCACGAACCTATATCATTTGTATATATATTAATACACATAATCATATTCGAACAAGTTTATATATTATAACTTGAATTATACCTTATACTTATTTAGTTTGTGTATATATTTAAAATGTTTAATATCTATATATTTGGTTATATCAATATATCTTTTGAATAAAATATTCTTAATTTGATATATACAAGTATTTATATAAATAATGTTATTATGATTAATATGTGATATATAAACTTATTAATTTAATTATAAAATTTGTATTAAGTATATTTTAGATACAAAATATTTATTTGTAAAGAAAATAATAGTTTTGGTAATAATGATTTACTAATAATAATAACTTTCTTAATATTGTTAATTTTATTATATTCCTTAAAATGATAATAATAATATTAATAATAATAATAATAATAATAATAATAATAATAATAATAATAATAATAATAATAATAATCCTAATACTTAATAATAATGCTAATACTAAGTAATTTTAATTGCTTTAGTAATAACAACAATTATAACAACAATAATTAGTGCTAAATATAATAAAAATAATAATATTGATAATAATAATAATAATAACTATAAACTATAAACTAATAATTTATAACAATAAAAATAACAATAATAATGATTTTTAAAAAAATAAAATAAAATTACCTTAAAAGTCCTTAAAAAAATAGTTGTCCAAAGCAGGGATTGAACCCGCGACCACTAGCTAACCCGCTGACACCCTAACCATTGCTCCGTGACTGTCTTTCTAATATAAACTCATTTGAATTAATTATAACTGTTTTCTATTATCATCTTCTCCATCGAGTTACACAATTTACCAGAGATCGATCCTCTTTTAAACATCAGTTAATTATTGTTTTAGGATTACAATATCAAACAGAACACGACCCAAAATACTTGCTGGAACCAATTAAATCAAATAATCAAAAAAATGTTTGCTGCAACAGACTCGTAACCCACGTTTTTAAACTTGAAATCACAATCGGGTTTTTATTGTATTTCAACCTACGATTAAAACATGAGAAATGTTTCTAATCCCTTCTGGAAACTAACTGAATCTACAATTTCACTCAAAGCCTCAAATTGAAATTGAATTTCATGATGAACTATATGTTTAACTTTTTGATATAAATCTTTGATTTCAAAAATTTGTAATGAATATAAAGAATTGGATAATAAGAACTTTACAGACAGATTAAATGATGAATTCCTAACACGAATGCATTCTTAATTTTTGAGGATTGCTTCAGGTTCGATCTACAGACCAAATTGTGACGCGAATAGAGATACCGAGACAGTTTTCTGTGATTTTGGTTTAATTCAACACATATCAGCAGCTACTAGTATTCTGTATTTAATATTGTTAATGGACGTTTGGATTCTTTCTTCCAATAATTCATGAGATGTCAAGTGTTATATATTGATGTTTTGGCTCGACACCATATCACGAGGGAGCAGAAAAAAAAAACAGGAAAGAAATTACGCTGATAATGATATATCGTGTAATTTAACAGTATTTATTTTTATATCACTTTTTAATTAATCTAAATGTCTATATATATCAGTATTTGATATTTATTTATAATTAATAATTAATGACTAATAATAATAATAATAATAATAATAATAATAATACTAATATTATTAAAAATATCAATAATAATTATATTTGTAATACTTATAAGATTAATAATTAATATTAATGACATTAACTTTGAAAATAATAATAATTATATCATCCATGATACTAATTTATATTATTTATAATAATAATGATATTTATAAATAATTATTCTTAGTGTTAATTTTAATAACACTCATAATAATAATTATAATTTTTCTTTTAATTATCTAGTAATGATATTAATAATGATAATGATACAATAAATTAGATGTATCAAATTTTATATTTAGATGTTATATAATAATATTATCAATACTGATATTAATATTTATTTTTAATCATAATAAGGTATTAATAATAATATTAATAACTATGTTTTAATTTGTAACTAATGTTACAGGTTATTACTTATGCAATATATATAAGTGAATATTTATACACTAAATATTATATATACATATCTATATACACACAAACGTTCGTGAATCATCAGGCATGATCTAAGGGAAACTGATTATCCGAATATAGATTTCAAACTTTCTAGACTCAATATTACATATTTTGCTTATCGTGTCGGAAACATATAAAGCTTAAGGTTTAAATTTGGTCGGAAATTTCCGGGTCGTTACAGTACCCACCCGTTAAAGAAATTTCGTCCCCGAAATTTAATAGAGATTGTCATAAATAACACTAGGAATGTTTTCATGACGAATATGAGGTAATAATAGAGTTTTATCATTATCGAAGAATATGGATAAAATGATTCGATCATGTGAAGCGCACAAGTGAAGCTATCACAAAAGAATGAAATGAGTGAATATGGAATTGTTTTAACCGATGACGTGACTAGAATTGATTTCCAGAATCTAAGAGATTTAAAGAAGATCTTATGTAATAAGATTTGATTTTTCGGCGATCAGGATCTTCTTTGATTTTCATGTGACAAATCTGTTGTGCTTTCTTTGTCGGATATTTCGCTTATAAAACTACCCCCTTCGTTCCCTTATTTCCATATCCCATATCTTCTACTCTTTCTTCTTAATTCTTACTTAAAGATATTTGCCAATATGCTCCATACTTTTCTAATCCTTGATATATATATATATATATATATATATATATATATATATATATTTTTTTTTTTTTCACATCAGTCATCTACCACCAGAAGAATCTATTTACTTTTACTATTCTCTTGTGTTTATAATGTTTCTAGTTCTCCCGTGTCTTTATATTGTTATCTGCATCGATATACACGGTCTGTAAGTTCTGGGTGGTTGTTAGGTTTTATATATTCCTTTATACTTCGATGTTCCTGCTTCTTTTTTTTTCTATAATCATTGTCATCCACAGTTAATATCTCCTCCTATTTGCTGTGATTTTTACCCCAATTTCTACTGCGGGACTTTGTTCCTTTGTTTCTTCTTTCCGTCCTTAAGCCAAGCGAGCAATGATCCAGAATTCGTAGGTATGAGTTTCGAAATGAACGTAGCTAATATTCTCAGAAAGGAATGGTAATGGCACGATTTTGATTTGTCAAATTACCAGAATATCTTGGGAAAGATAGAACTATCAAGGTGGTATGTTCCTAATATGTTTGGAAATTGGATATAATGTAAGAGCCGTGTAACATGATACATGATAATGGTACTGTGAATCATCACATTTCATTAGAAACTTAACATGGCTTACTATAATATAATGAAGTTGATCAAGTTTCATTATATTATACTAATTCACGCATCAGTTCCCAACACTGCTTTAAAACATTCATATTTTAAACTTGAAGATTTCAGAATTTAGAACTAACACAGTTTCTTTTATGTTGTAACGCAGATATTACGGGGAGATAGATGATTGCAGATAGGAATAGTTGTGAAAATATCTTTAGAAATATGGAGAATATGTATAGCGGAAAATATGAAGATATCTTATAATATCTAAGATAAGATGATGATGAATAATATCATCTGAAAAAGTTTAGAATAAGGAGTAGGGTTCATACTGACGGTTTCAACAGACACTGAATCATTTGCATTATTTGAAGGCAGGTTCATTCCTTGTATTTGTTCTTTGTTTCCTTCACGGTTAGCTCAATCCATTTTTCAGCACTAAATTTTCTATCGAGCGTTCCTAACATTCCCTTCTTTATCATCAAACTTTTGGCCATTTAGGCCATCTAAAATTTTACTGTTTCCTCTGCATTTAATGCAGTCATATCTGAATCGTCGATTATCAATCCGAGGTGTTTTTGGGCGAATTGTGTTTTTAGATGATTAAATGCTGATGATAACATAGCGGAGTATGAAAGGTTCCCCGGTAACGATGAGGAAAACCAATCGTATATATCAAAGTTATAATAAGACTTATTCGAATGAAAGGTCGAAGTTGTTCTGCTGAAGCTGTGACAAAATTGGCTACTTTGAAAAGGACTCGCAAGGTTGTTTTTGCTAATAAATGCTAAAGAATTCGTCGCGGTACGTGTTAAACTATGACTTTGGGTTCAAGAGTTTTTCAGGTGCATAAATCTTTTCTTCCATAGATGAAGTGAAGCTGGTTCATCCTTCCGATCGAGGTGTTTTCAGGTATCATGAAGGCTTCGAACGCAGATTGGAATCGTCAAGATACAAATGAGGTTTTAAGATGAAATCAAGTGGCAAACTTGAAGAATTGTTTAGTTTCATATGTTATAATCCATATTTTAATTCATTTTAATTGTCCAAAGTTAGCAGTCCAATAACCCAATTGTCCAATCGTCCAATATATTCATATATAAATTAATATATAATATTCGAATTAATTAATATGTATCGTAACCCGTGTACCAGTCTCAGTGTCGATCACAACTCAAAGTATATATATTATTTGAGAATCAACCTCAACCCTGTATAGCTAACTCCCGCATTACTGCATATAGAGTGTCTATGGTTATTCCAAATAATATATACAGATGCGTCGATATGATATGTCAAAACCTTGTATACGTGTCCCGATATTTAAAGGGCGTAAAATAAATAACAGAAATTAAATGACGATAAATTAAATGCGTAAAGTAAATAACAGAAATTAAATGACGATAAATAAAATTGCGATAAATAAAATGTAATCAGTTAGCTAGGAACAGTTAGCTGGAACAGTTAGCGTAGATTCTTAACAAAATTTCAATTAGTTAATTCGTTTGTTTCTAACAAATTTTATTTTGTCCAATGTTTTCTTCATTATGCCACTTGTTGGATTCTGATAGGTCAAAATCCAAATATGAAATTGAACGAAAATGGATTATGTGGTGAACAGATACGTATATCTATGGATACAAGTAGGATAGTGACTGACTGTTGAATCAGAGTCGAAGAATGTACCGTGTAGCTGATTAATGTGAAATCTAAATATTCCTCGGGTATTACCTACCCGTTAAAATATTTTCACCATTAACAGTTTGTACAAAAGAATTTTAATTACAATCTTTATGAAAATATACTTGCATATATATTTTCTTCAGATGTAATCATGGATTTAATGAGTCAATAAGATATTAAACTCATTTGATTTACCGTTAATACTAGATTACATAATCTCTAAAACTTTAGAAATTACATAATCGCCATGTCGAGCGAAGATAATCGATGTAGAACGATTCGTAGAACGATGATTATACTCGAGGTGTAGAATGAGATGGTGAGGCATGGATTGTTGAAACTTGGGTTATTGGTGGTACTGGTACCGTTGGTGCTGAAGCTGGTGATGTTACTGGTGTTGGTGATACTGCTGGTGCTTGCAAATTGTGTACCGTGCTCTCTAAAATTAACACTCGAGCTCGGAGTTCTTTAACTTCTTCTACTAACCCTGGTTGGTTATCAGTGTGAGGTAAAGGTCGGATATCTTCTCTAGTTCCGTTAATGGTAGCCTCAAGACGAAAAATTCTTGCAAAAAGGGTATAAACGGTGTTGCGAACAGGTTCGCCGGTGAGCGGGTCGAGCACTTCGACGTTAGGTGGTAAGTTCGGCTCGTGATATGGAGTACCTTCTTCATTTCTCCATAGGGTAAGTATTTCGCGAACCCATCCCCACTTTCTAAAGAAATCACGGTAGTTGATCGGTTGGTGCGCTCCCGTCACGCTATCTTCGGAGTCAGAAGAACTTGGTCGATTCGTAGAGGCCATCGTACGCGATCACAGAAAAGATTTTTGGTATGAAAAGCTTAGTGACAGCAAATAATAGTTGGATGGTATTCTCAATGCATAATATGCATAGATATATATAGTACCAGGATCCCTTAAATTACGGAGAAATTTACGGAAGATATTAAGCAAAGTCTATCGTAATAGATACGCTAAGATATAAATTTGTCTATACACTATCTATGCAATAAAGGCAGTAAGGCATGTCTAGACTTAGGAATGATTAGCAGGATATTTTTCCACTAGGAATGATATACAATACTTATAATATGCAGCTAAGGTCGAAGTCCAGACTCGCTAATGCATCCTGACAACTATCAGTTAGACACACTAATGCAAGACCTGGTTCGCTTGGACCAACGCTCTGATACCAACTTTAACAACCCGTCCTAATCCTCCCGGACGAATTCTTCAACAGTTGGTCCCATTGAGATGATCGACTCCAAGTAATATCCTTAGTATGAGCTAATGCACAGCGGAAGACTTAATTCGTACCTGAGAATAACATGCTTTAAAAGTCAACATAAAGTTGGTGAGATATATAGGTTTGATGCTAGCAGTGTTATAACTATGGACCACAAGATTTCATATTTATACGTAATACACTCCTCGTGTATAGAAAAGCAGTTGAGCACTTGGTAACCATACTTAACTAAAAGTCATCGCAGCATATTCTTAAATAAACCCTACACCGTACCAAGTGTAGTAACGAGAACGAAGTACTGTGCAACCGTTAAATGCTGGTCGTCCAGCCCGGTTGGGGATGTCAGCCCGATAGATCTATCAACAGGATTCGCGTTTACGCTCCTCGCGTAATTAGCAGTTACCAAGTATAAAGAGATATGCCATGGTACAACTCAACCGAGAATTTAGTTTTATCACTTGTGTCCATAACGTAAATCATTTATAAAAACAGCGCATGTATTCTCAGCCCAAAATATTTAGAGTTTAAAAGGGACTATATACTCACCATACTGTATTTTGTAGTAAAAATACATATAACATCATTGAACAAATGTAGGGTTGGCCTCGGATTCACGAACCTATATCATTTGTATATATATTAATACACATAATCATATTCGAACAAGTTTATATATTATAACTTGAATTATACCTTATACTTATTTAGTTTGTGTATATATTTAAAATGTTTAATATCTATATATTTGGTTATATCAATATATCTTTTGAATAAAATATTCTTAATTTGATATATACAAGTATTTATATAAATAATGTTATTATGATTAATATGTGATATATAAACTTATTAATTTAATTATAAAATTTGTATTAAGTATATTTTAGATACAAAATATTTATTTGTAAAGAAAATAATAGTTTTGGTAATAATGATTTACTAATAATAATAACTTTCTTAATATTGTTAATTTTATTATATTCCTTAAAATGATAATAATAATAATAATATTAATAATAATAATAATAATAATAATAATAATAATAATAATAATAATAATAATAATAATAATAATAATAATAATAATAATAATAATAATAATAATAATAATAATAATAATAATAATAATAATCCTAATACTTAATAATAATGCTAATACTAAGTAATTTTAATTGCTTTAGTAATAACAACAATTATAACAACAATAATTAGTGCTAAATATAATAAAAATAATAATATTGATAATAATAATAATAATAACTATAAACTATAAACTAATAATTTATAACAATAAAAATAACAATAATAACAATAATAACGATTTTTAAAAAAAAAAAAAAATTACCTTAAAAGTCCTTAAAAAAAATAGTTGTCCAAAGCAGGGATTGAACCCGCGACCACTAGCTAACCCGCTGACACCCTAACCATTGCTCCGTGACTGTCTTTCTAATATAAACTCATTTGAATTAATTATAACTGTTTTCTATTATCATCTTCTCCATCGAGTTACACAATTTACCAGAGATCGATCCTCTTTTAAACATCAGTTAATTATTGTTTTAGGATTACAATATCAAACAGAACACGACCCAAAATACTTGCTGGAACCAATTAAATCAAATAATCAAAAAAATGTTTGCTGCAACAGACTCGTAACCCACGTTTTTAAACTTGAAATCACAATCGGGTTTTTATTGTATTTCAACCTACGATTAAAACATGAGAAATGTTTCTAATCCCTTCTGGAAACTAACTGAATCTACAATTTCACTCAAAGCCTCAAATTGAAATTGAATTTCATGATTAACTATATGTTTAACTTTTTGATATAAATCTTTGATTTCAAAAATTTGTAATGAATATAAAGAATTGGATAATAAGAACTTTACAGACAGATTAAATGATGAATTCCTAACACGAATGCATTCTTAATTTTTGAGGATTGCTTCAGGTTTGATCTACAGACCAAATTGTGACGCGAATAGAGATACCGAGACAGTTTTCTGTGATTTTGGTTTAATTCAACACATATCAGCAGCTACTAGTATTCTGTATTTAATATTGTTAATGGACGTTTGGATTCTTTCTTCCAATAATTCATGAGATGTCAAGTGTTATATATTGATGTTTTGGCTCGACACCATATCACGAGGGAGCAGAAAAAAAAACAGGAAAGAAATTACGCTGATAATGATATATCGTGTAATTTAACAGTATTTATTTTTATATCACTTTTTAATTAATCTAAATGTCTATATATATCAGTATTTGATATTTATTTATAATTAATAATTAATGACTAATAATAATAATAATAATAATAATACTAATATTATTAAAAATATCAATAATAATTATATTTGTAATACTTATAAGATTAATAATTAATATTAATGACATTAACTTTGAAAATAATAATAATTATATCATCCATGATACTAATTTATATTATTTATAATAATAATGATATTTATAAATAATTATTCTTAGTGTTAATTTTAATAACACTCATAATAATAATTATAATTTTTCTTTTAATTATCTAGTAATGATATTAATAATGATAATGATACAATAAATTAGATGTATCAAATTTTATATTTAGATGTTATATAATAATATTATCAATACTGATATTAATATTTATTTTTAATCATAATAAGGTATTAATAATAATATTAATAACTATGTTTTAATTTGTAACTAATGTTACAGGTTATTACATATGCAATATATATAAGTGAATATTTATACACTAAATATTATATATACATATATATATACACACAAACGTTCGTGAATCATCAGGCATGATCTAAGGGAAACTGATTATCCGAATATAGATTTCAAACTTTCTAGACTCAATATTACATATTTTGCTTATCGTGTCGGAAACATATAAAGCTTAAGGTTTAAATTTGGTCGGAAATTTCCGGGTCGTTACACTTACTTCCAATCTTGTAAAGTGATCATCCATCCTCAAGAAATCTTTCTTATTTACAGTAAGATATCTTTCTAATACAAGGTAATACTCATATTCAAACTTTGATTCAATTTCTGTAACTATAACAATCTTATTTCGAGTGGAAATCTTACTTGAACTTATTTTCGTGTTATGATTCTGCTTCAAGAACTTTCAAGCCATCCAAGGATCCTTTGAAGCTAGATCTATTTTTCTCATTTCTAGTAGGTTTATCCACAAAACCTGAGGTAGTAATGATGTTCATAACATCATTCAATTCATATATATAAAACTACTTTATTCGAAGGTTTAAACTTGAAATCACTAGAACATAGTTTAGTTAATTCTAAACTTGTTCGCAAATAAAAGTTAATCATTCTAACTTGATTTTTAAAATCAACTAAAAACATGTTCTATATCTATATGATATGCTAACTTAATGATTTAAAACCTGAAAACACGAAAAACACCGTAAAACCGGACTTACGCCGTCGCAGTAACACCGCGGGCTATTTTGGGTTTGATAATTAAAAACTATGATAAACTTTGATTTAAAAGTTTTTCTTCTGAGAAAATAATTTTTCTTATGAACATGAAACTATATCCAAAAATCATGGTTAAACTCAAAGTGGAAGTATGTTTTTCAAAATGGTCATCAAGACGTCGTTCTTTCGACTGAAATGACTACCTCTTACAAAAATGACTTGTAACTTATATTTCCGACTATAAACCTATACTTTTCTATTTAGATTCATAAAATAGAGTTCAATATTAAACCATAGCAATTTGATTCACTCAAAACGGATTTAAAACGAAGAAGTTATGGGTAAAACAAGATTGGATATTTTTTTTATTGTTGTAGCTACGGGAAATATTGTAACAATTCTATACAAATCATATCCTAGCTAACTTATATTGTATTATACATGTATTCTAATATATTACGTAATCTTGAGATACCATAGACACGTATGCAAATGTTTTGACATATCATATCGACCCATGTATATATATTATTTGGAACAACCATAGACACTCTATATGCAGTAATGTTTGAGTTAGCTATACAGGGTTGAGGTTGATTCCAAAAATATATATACTTTGAGTTGTGATCTAGCCTGAGACGTGTATACACTGGGTCGTGGATTGATTCAAGATAATATATATCAATTTATTTCTGTACATCTAACTATGGACAACTAGTTGTAGGTTACTAACGAGGACAGCTGACTTAATAAACTTAAAACATCAAAATGCATTAAAAATGTTGTAAATATATTTTGAACATAATTTGATATATATATATATGTATATATTTGTTATAGGTTCGTGAATCGACCAGTGGCCAAGTCTTACTCCCGACGAAGTAAAAATCTATGAAAGTGAGTTATAGTCCCACTTTTAAAATCTAATATTTTGGGATGAGAATACATGCAGTTTTATAAATGTTTTATGAAATAGACACAAGTAATTGAAACTACATTATATGGGTGAATGATCGAAGCCGAATATGCCCCTTTTGCTTGCTAACCTAAGAATTAGTAAACCGATCAACTAATTGACGCGAATCCTAAAGATAGATCTATTGGGCCTAACGAACCCCATCCAAAGTACCGAATGCTTTAGTACTTCGAATTCGTTTTTATCATGTTCGAAGGATTTCCCGGAATGATAGGGGATATTCTTATATGCATCTTGTTAATGTCGGTTACCAGGTTTTCACCATATGAATGAATTTTATCTCTATGTATGAGATGTATATTGGAATATGAAATCTTGTGGTCTATTATTATGATTTGATAATATATAGGTTAAACCTATAGCTCACCAACATTTTTGTTGACGTTTTAAACATGTTTATTCTCAGGTGATTATTAAGAGCTTCCGCTGTTGCATACTAAAATAAGGACAAGATTTGGAGTCCATGCTTGTATGATATTATGTAAAAACTCCATTCAAGAAACTTATTTTTGATGTAATATATTCTTATTGTAAACCATTATGTAATGGTCGTGTGTAAACGGTATATTTTAGATTATCATTATTTGATAATCTACGTAATGCTTTTTAAACCTTTATAGATAAAATAAAGGTTATGGTTGTTTTAAAAATGAATGCAGTCTTTGAAAAATGTCTCATATAGAGGTTAAAAACTCACGACGAAATCAATTAATATGGAACGTTTATAATCAATATGAACGGGACATTTCAGTTGGTATCCGAGCGTTGGTCTTAGAGAACCAGAAATTTGCATTAGTGTGTCTTATCGAGTTTGTTAGGATACATTAGTGAGTCTGGACTTCGAACGTGTTTTCTTTAAAAATGATTGCTTAACACTTTTGTTGGAAACTATATATTATTAACATGTAAATATTATGTGATATATTAACCTCTTAATGTGTTTGATATTGTGTGATAGATGTCTACCACTAGTACAAATCCCATCGATTCACCTAATAATAATGAAGAGTCGAATATATTTAGGGAAAAGTCACAAATTCCCGAAGAGGAACCGGAAGAAGAGGAACCGGAAGAAGAGGAACCGGAAGAGGAGGAACCGGAAGAGGAGGAACCAGAAGAGGAGGAACCAGAAGAAGAGGAACCGGAAGAGGAGGAACCAGAAGAGGAGGAACCGGAAGAAGAAGAGGTTCCGGAGGAAGAAATATTGATACCTATAGTAAATCGATTAAATAAAAGAAAATCCTCAACCAACGGACCAAAGTTAATAATGGCCAATGGTGTTTCCGCCGAGGAAGCAAAATAATGGGAAGATTACCAATTTTCCAATGAATCGGATCCCGATGAGGATTCCGATGATGTTATAGAAATTACCTCGACCCAATTTAATAAAGCGAAAGAAAATAATAAGGGAAAAGGTATAAAAATAGAGAAACCCGATTCCAACCCCGATGAACTTTATATGTTTCGGCAACATCCGTATTTCCTAAAATGTAACAATGACCCGGGAACCTCTAAACCACCAGGTTTTTCTAAACCATTGTGGAAAACGACGGCTCGTATTAAAGGAACACCATATATTCCTAGAAAATTAGGAAAACGAACCAAGTCCGAAGAAGAAGAAACCGGTAATTCAGATTAGAGGGTTGTAATCATGTTGTGTATTATATGTATTGTAGTGTGCTTGTACTTTTATGTTCTATGTAAAAATTGCTTGTATTGTTTGTTAATTATCTTTTACGAATCTAATCCTTGTCTATTTTACAGTATAAAAACAAAATGGACGTTAAGGGTAGACAACCGAATATTTTAGAAGATCTACCAGAGGATATAATTGAGGAAATCTTGTCTAGAGTCGGTCAGAATTCATCAGCACAATTAATTATGGCAAAATTAACTTGTCAAACATTTGAAAGACTTTCCAAAAATGCCTTAGTTTATAAAAGGCTTTCCTCTGATAGGTGGGGTATATCACATTGGGGAGACCGTAAGTTATGCCGTGTTTTCTTTAAAGCGTTAAATGCGGGGAACCCAAATGCAATTTTACGCTACGGGTTAAGAACCTATTTTGACTCAACATATCCCAACATAGGATTTCGTGAATTAGAAAGAGCTTATAACATGCAACATAAAGAAGCATGTTATGCTTACGGGTTAGTGATGTTCGCTTCTTACCAAAGTGAGAAAAAGAACATCGGATTGCAACTTTTAAATAAAATCTTCCCACAAGTGACGGATTCAGTAGTTGGGGTGAGAAACAAGGTTTTTAGATTATTACGGGGCTGATAGACATTACGAAACCCTCGTCCTTTTGACGACATTACAACATGCTGCCTAGCCGATGGTCATAACGGTTATTTTCCACAAGACCAAGGATGGGAAGTCGTCTTAGTAAAAGCAGAATGCATGACTTATTTCTGGACTTATGAATTACGTGTCTTTATTTCCTTTGCTGAACAACTTGCGTGTTAACTAGATTTATCTTCAAAACTGTCCTGTATCAAAGTGTACTATATTTCATGTTATATGTAATATAGCGATGTTGTAAGTTTGAAGAATATTTATATGTGATATATTATTATAATCAGTTTTTGATATGGAATTGTAGTAGTTGAATTGTATATTAGCTACTAAGTATGAACTTAACGGGTAGGTAGTACCCGAATTTAAACTTATAAAACGCTAATATGAAGAAAAAGCTTTTATAAATGAGTTCATATTATGCTACAAAATACTATTGACTACTCTTAATATTCTGTATGATTAACTCGATTCAGTTGGCTATTTTGAAGGAAATGGCACCGACTACTCGACACACCATAAATATGAGCGAAGAGGAATTTCGTACCTTTCTTGCTACATGAAATGTCCCGTTCTTATTGATTAAAAACGTTCCATATTAATTGATTTCGTTGCGAGGTTTTGACCTCTATATGAGACGTTTTTCAAAGACTGCATTCATTTTAAAACAAACCATAACCTTTATTTCATCAATAAAGGTTTAAAAAGCTTTACGTAGATTATCGAATAATGATAATCTAAAATATCCTGTTTACACACGACCATTACATAATGGTTTACAATACAAATATGTTACAACAAAATAAGTTTCTTGAATGCAGTTTTTACACAATATCATACAAGCATGGACTCCAAATCTCGTCCTTATTTAAGTATGCGACAGCGGAACCTCTTAATAATCACCTGAGAATAAACATGCTTAAAACGTCAACAAAAATGTTGGTGAGTTATAGGTTTAACCTATATATATCAAATCATAATAATAGACCACAAGATTTCATATTTCAATACACATCCCATACATAGAGATAAAAATCATTCATATGGTGAACACCTGGTAACCGACATTAACAAGATGCATATATAAGAATATCCCCATCATTCCGGGACACCCTTCGGATATGATATAAATTTCGAAGTACTAAAGCATCCGGTTCTTTGGATGGGGTTTGGTAGGCCCAATAGATCTATCTTTAGGATTCGCGTCAATTAGGGTGTCTGTTCCCTAATTCTTAGATTACCAGACTTAATAAAAAGGGGCATATTCGATTTCGATAATTCAACCATAGAATGTAGTTTCACGTACTTGTGTCTAATTTGTAAATCATTTATAAAACCTGCATGTATTCTCATCCCAAAAATATTAGATTTTAAAAGTGGGACTATAACTCACTTTCACAGATTTTTACTTCGTCGGGAAGTAAGACTTGACCACCGGTTGATTCACGAACCTATAACAATATATACATATATATCAAAGTATGTTTAAAATATATTTACAACACTTTTAATATATTTTGATGTTTTAAGTTTATTAAGTCAGCTGTCCTCGTTAGTAACCTACAACTAGTTGTCCACAGTTAGATGTACAGAAATAAATCGATAAATATTATCTTGAATCAATCCACGACCCAGTGTATACGTATCTCAGTATTGATCACAACTCAAACTATATATATTTTGGAATCAACCTCAACCCTGTATAGCTAACTCCAACATTCACATATAGAGTGTCTATGGTTGTTCCGAAATATATATAGATGTGTCGACATGATAGGTCGAAACATTGTATACGTGTCTATGGTATCTCAAGATTACATAATATACAATACAAGTTGATTAAGTTATTGTTGGAATAGATTTGTTACCAATTTTCACGTAGCTAAAATGAGAAAAATTATCCAATCTTGTTTTACCCATAACTTCTTCATTTTAAATCCATTTTGAGTGAATCAAATTGCTATGGTTTCATATTGAACTCTATTTTATGAATCTAAACAGAAAAGTATAGGTTTATAGTCGGAGAAATAAGTTACAAGTCATTTTTGTAAAGGTAGTCATTTCAGTCGAAAGAACGACGTCTAGATGACCATTTTAGAAAACATACTTCCACTTTGAGTTTAACCATAATTTTTGGATATAGTTTCATGTTCATAATAAAAATCATTTTCTCAGAATAACAACTTTTAAATCAAAGTTTATCATAGTTTTTAATTAACTAACCCAAAACAGCCCGCGGTGTTACTACGACGGCGTAAATCCGGTTTTACGGTGTTTTTCGTGTTTTCAGGTTTTAAATCATTAAGTTAGCATATCATATAGATATAGAACATGTGTTTAGTTGATTTTAAAAGTCAAGTTAGAAGGATTAACTTTTGTTTGCGAACAAGTTTAGAATTAACTAAACTATGTTCTAGTGATTACAAGTTTAAACCTTCGAATAAGATAGCTTTATATGTATGAATCGAATGATGTTATGAACATCATTACTACCTTAAGTTCCTTGGATAAACCTACTGGAAAAGAGAAAAATGGATCTAGCTTCAACGGATCCTTGGATGGCTCGAAGTTCTTGAAGCAGAATCATGACACGAAAACAAGTTCAAGTAAGATCATCACTTGAAATAAGATTGTTATAGTTATAGAAATTGAACCAAAGTTTGAATATGATTATTACCTTGTATTAGAATGATAACCTACTGTAAGAAACAAAGATTTCTTGAGGTTGGATGATCACCTTACAAGATTGGAAGTGAGCTAGCAAACTTGAAAGTATTCTTGATTTTATGAAACTAGAACTTTTGGAATTTATGAAGAACACTTAGAACTTGAAGATAGAACTTGAGAGAGATCAATTAGATGAAGAAAATTGAAGAATGAAAGTGTTTGTAGGTGTTTTTGGTCGTTGGTGTATGGATTAGATATAAAGGATATGTAATTTTGTTTTCATGTAAATAAGTCATGAATGATTACTCATATTTTTGTAATTTTATGAGATATTTCATGCTAGTTGCCAAATGATGGTTCCCACATGTGTTAGGTGACTCACATGGGCTGCTAAGAGCTGATCATTGGAGTGTATATACCAATAGTACATACATCTAAAAGCTGTGTATTGTACGAGTACGAATACGGGTGCATACGAGTAGAATTGTTGATGAAACTGAACGAGGATGTAATTGTAAGCATTTTTGTTAAGTAGAAGTATTTTGATAAGTGTCTTGAATTCTTTCAAAAGTGTATGAATACATATTAAAACACTACATGTATATACATTTTAACTGAGTCGTTAAGTCATCGTTAGTCGTTACATGTAAATGTTGTTTTGAAACCTTTAGGTTAACGATCTTGTTAAATGTTGTTAACCCAATGTTTATAATATCAAAAGAGATTTTAAATTATTATATTATCATGATATTATGATGTACAAATATCTCTTAATATGATATATATACATTAAATGTCGTTACAACGATAATCGTTACATATATGTCTCGTTTCAAAATCATTAAGTTAGTAGTCTTGTTTTTACATATGTAGTTCATTGTTAATATACTTAATGATATGTTTACTTATCATAATATCATGTTAACTATATATATAACCATATATATGTCATCATATAGTTTTTACAAGTTTTAACGTTCGTGAATCACCGGTCAACTTGGGTAGTCAATTGTCTATATGAAACCTATTTCAATTAATCAAGTCTTAACAAGTTTGATTGCTTAATATGTTGGAAACATATAATCATGTAAATATCAATCTCAATTAATATATATAAACATGGAAAAGTTCGGGTCACTACAGTACCTACCCGTTAAATAAATTTCGTCCCGAAATTTTAAGCTGTTGAAGGTGTTGACGAATCTTCTGGAAAGAGATGCGGGTATTTCTTCTTCATCTGATCTTCACGCTCCCAGGTGAACTCGGGTCCTCTACGAGCATTCCATCGAACCTTAACAATTGGTATCTTGTTTTGCTTAAGTCTTTTAACCTCACGATCCATTATTTCGACGGGTTCTTCGATGAATTGAAGTTTTTCGTTGATTTGGATTTCATCTAACGGAATAGTGAGATCTTCTTTAGCAAAACATTTCTTCAAATTCGAGACGTGGAAAGTGTTATGTACAGCCGCGAGTTGTTGAGGTAACTCAAGTCGGTAAGCTACTGGTCCGACACGATCAATAATCTTGAATGGTCCAATATACCTTGGATTTAATTTCCCTCGTTTACCAAATCGAACAACGCCTTTCCAAGGTGCAACTTTAAGCATGACCATCTCTCCAATTTCAAATTCTATATCTTTTCTTTTAAGGTCAGCGTAGCTCTTTTGTCGACTTTGGGCAGTTTTCAACCGTTGTTGAATTTGGATGATCTTCTCGGTAGTTTCTTGTATAATCTCCGGACCCGTAATCTGTCTATCCCCCACTTCACTCCAACAAATCGGAGACCTGCACTTTCTACCATAAAGTGCTTCAAACGGCGCCATCTCAATGCTTGAATGGTAGCTGTTGTTGTAGGAAAATTCTGCTAACGGTAGATGTCGATCCCAACTGTTTCCGAAATCAATAACACATGCTCGTAGCATGTCTTCAAGCGTTTGTATCGTCCTTTCGCTCTGCCCATCGGTTTGTGGATGATAGGCGGTACTCATGTCTAGACGAGTTCCTAATGCTTGCTGTAATGTCTGCCAGAATCTTGAAATAAATCTGCCATCCCTATCAGAGATAATAGAGATTGGTATTCCATGTCTGGAGATGACTTCCTTCAAATACAGTCGTGCTAACTTCTCCATCTTGTCATCTTCTCTTATTGGCAGGAAGTGTGCTGATTTGGTGAGACGATCAACTATTACCCAAATAGTATCAAAACCACTTGCAGTCCTTGGCAATTTAGTGATGAAATCCATGGTAATGTTTTCCCATTTCCATTCCGGGATTTCGGGTTGTTGAAGTAGACCTGATGGTTTCTGATGCTCAGCTTTGACCTTAGAACACGTCAAACATTCTCCTACATATTTAGCAACATCGGCTTTCATACCCGGCCACCAAAAATGTTTCTTGAGATCCTTGTACATCTTCCCCGTTCCAGGATGTATTGAGTATCTGGTTTTATGAGCTTCTCTAAGTACCATTTCTCTCATATCTCCAAATTTTGGTACCCAAATCCTTTCAGCCCTATACCGGGTTCCGTCTTCCCGAATATTAAGATGCTTCTCCGATCCTTTGGGTATTTCATCCTTTAAATTTTCCTCTTTTAAAACTCCTTGTTGTGCCTCCTTTATTTGAGTAGTAAGGTTATTATGAATCATTATATTCATAGATTTTACTCGAATGGGTTCTCTGTCCTTCCTGCTCAAGGCATCGGCTACCACATTTGCCTTCCCCGGGTGGTAACGAATCTCAAAGTCGTAATCATTCAATAATTCAATCCACCTACGCTGCCTCATATTCAGTTGTTTCTGATTAAATATGTGTTGAAGACTTTTGTGGTCGGTATATATAATACTTTTGACCCCATATAAGTAGTGCCTCCAAGTCTTTAATGCAAAAACAACCGCGCCTAATTCCAAATCATGCGTCGTATAATTTTGTTCGTGAATCTTCAATTGTCTAGACGCATAAGCAATCACCTTCGTTCGTTGCATTAATACACAACCGAGACCTTGCTTTGATGCGTCACAATAAATCACAAAATCATCATTCCCTTCAGGCAATGACAATATAGGTGCCGTAGTTAGCTTTTTCTTCAATAACTGAAACGCTTTCTCTTGTTCATCATTCCATTCAAATTTCTTCCCTTTATGCGTTAATGCAGTCAAGGGTTTTGCTATTCTGGAAAAGTCTTGGATGAACCTTCTGTAGTAACCAGCTAGTCCTAAAAACTGGCGTACGTGTTTCGGAGTTTTCGGGGTTTCCCACTTTTCAACAGTTTCTATCTTTGCTGGATCCACCTTAATACCTTCTTTGTTCACTATGTGACCGAGGAATTGAACTTCTTCCAACCAAAATGCACACTTTGAAAACTTAGCATACAATTCTTCCTTCCTCAATACTTCTAACACCTTTCTCAAATGTTCACCGTGTTCTTGGTCATTCTTTGAGTAAATAAGTATGTCATCAATGAAAACAATGACAAACTTGTCAAGGTATGGTCCACACACTCGGTTCATAAGGTCCATGAACACAGCTGGTGCATTAGTTAAACCAAACGACATGACCATAAACTCGTAATGACCGTAACGTGTTCTGAAAGCAGTCTTTGGAATATCATCTTCTTTCACCCGCATTTGATGATACCCGGAACGTAAGTCAATCTTTGAATAAACAGACGAGCCTTGTAGTTGATCAAATAAGTCGTCGATTCTCGGTAGTGGGTAGCGGTTCTTGATGGTAAGTTTGTTCAACTCTCGGTAGTCGATACACAACCTGAATGTACCATCTTTCTTCTTGACAAACAAAACAGGAGCTCCCCACGGTGATGTGCTTGGTCGAATGAAACCACGCTCTAAAAGTTCTTGTAATTGGCTTTGCAGTTCTTTCATCTCGCTGGGTGCAAGTCTGTAAGGAGCACGAGCTATTGGTGCAGCTCCTGGTACAAGATCTATTTGAAATTTAACGGATCGATGTGGGGGTAATCCCGGTAATTCTTTCGGAAATACATCGGGAAATTCTTTTGCAATGGGAACATCATTGATGCTCTTTTCTTCAGTTTATACTTTCTCGACGTGTGCTAGAACAGCATAGCAACCTTTTCTTATTAGTTTTTGTGCCTTCAAATTACTAATAAGATGTAGCTTCGTGTTGCCCTTTTCTCCGTACACCATTAAGGGTTTTCCTTTTTCTCGTATAATGCGAATTACATTTTTGTAACAAATGATCTCCGCTTTCACTTCTTTCAACCAGTCCATACCGATTATCACATCAAAACTCCCTAACTCTACTGGTATCAAATCAATCTTAAATGTTTCGCTAACCAGTTTAATTTCTCGATTCCGACATATATTATCTGCTGAAATTAATTTACCATTTGCTAATTCGAGTAAAAATTTACTATCCAAAGGCGTCAATGGACAATTTAATTTAGCACAAAAATCTCTACTCATATAGCTTCTATCCGCACCCGAATCAAATAATACGTAAGCATATTTATTGTCAATAAGAAACGTACCCGTAACAAGCTCCGGGTCTTCCTGTGCCTCTGCCGCATTAATATTGAAAACTCTTCCACGGCCTTGTCCATTCGTGTTCTCCTGGTTCGGGAAATTTCTAATAATGTGGCCCGGTTTTCCACATTTATAACAAACTACATTGGCATAACTTGCTCCGACACTACTTGCTCCGCCATTACTCGTTCCGACACCATTTGTTCCTTTCGTTCTATTAACCCCTGGTCCGTAGACCTCACACTTCGCCGCGCTATGACCATTTCTTTTACACTTGTTGCAAAATTTGGTGCAGAACCCCGAGTGATTCTTTTCACACCTTTGGCATAGCTGCTTCTGATTGTTGTTGTTGTTGCGGTTATTATTGTTGTTGGGATGATTGTTGTAGTTGTTGTTGTTGTTGTTGTTGTTGTTGTTGTTGTTGTTGGGCCGTTTGTTGTAGTTGCGATTGATGTTGCGATTGTTGGGATAATTGTTGCGATTATTGTTGCAATTGCTGCTGTTGTTGTATTGGTGATTCTTATCACCGTTTTCCTCCCACTTTCTTTTGACTTGCTTCACATTGGCCTCTTCAGCAGTCTGTTCTTTAATTCTTTCTTCAATCTGGTTCACGAGTTTGTGAGCCATTCTACATGCCTGTTGTATGGAGGCGGGCTCGTGTGAACTTATATCTTCTTGGATTCTTTCCGGTAATCCTTTCACAAACGCGTCGATCTTCTCTTCCTCATCTTCGAATGCTCCCGGACACAATAGGCACAATTCTGTGAATCGTCTTTCGTACGTGGTAATATCAAATCCTTGGGTTCGTAACCCTCTAAGTTCTGTCTTGAGCTTATTGACCTCGGTTCTGGGACGGTACTTCTCGTTCATCAAGTGCTTGAATGCTGACCACGGTAGTGCGTACGCATCATCTTGTCCCACTTGCTCTAGATAGGTATTCCACCATGTTAACGCAGAACCTGTGAAGGTATGAGTAGCGTACTTCACTTTGTCCTCTTCAGTACACTTACTTATGGCAAACACCGATTCGACCTTCTCGGTCCACCGTTTCAATCCGATCGGTCCTTCGGTTCCATCAAATTCCAAAGGTTTGCAGGCAGTGAATTCTTTGTAGGTGCATCCTACACGATTTCCTGTACTGCTAGATCCAAGGTTATTGTTGGTATGTAGCGCAGCCTGTACTGCGGCTATGTTTGAAGCTAGAAAAGTACGGAATTCCTCTTCATTCATATTCACGGTGTGTCGAGTAGTCGGTGCCATTTCCTTCAAAATAGTCAAATGAAACAAGTTAATCATACAGAATATTAAGAGTAGTTAATAGTATTTCGTAGCATAATATGAACTCATTTATAAAAGCTTTTTCTTCATATTAGCGTTTTATAAGTTTAAATTCGGGTAGTACCTACCCGTTAAGTTCATACTTAGTAGCTAATATACAATTCAACTACTACAATTCTATATGAAAAACTGATTATAATAATATTTCGCGTTCAAACTTTTATACAATATTTTACAAACTTACAATACCGCTTATTTTACATAAAGCATGAAATATAGCACACAATAACTTTGATACAAGATAGTTGTGAAGATAATTCTAGCTAGTACACAAGTCGTTCAGCAAAGACAATAAAGACACGTAATTCATACGTCCAGAAACAAGTCATGCATTCTGGTTTTACTAGGATTACTTCCCATCCTTGGTCTTGTGGAACATAACCGTTATGGCCGTTGATAAGACAGCGTGTTGTAACATCGTCAAAAGGACGAGGGTTACGTAATGTCCAACAGTCCCGTAACAATCTAAAAACCTCATTTCTTACCCCAATTACCGACTCCGTCACTTGTGGAAACGTTTTGTTTAATAGTTGTAGCCCGATGTTCTTGTTCTCACTTTGGTGAGAAGCGAACATTACTAATCCGTAAGCATAACATGCTTCTTTATGTTGCATGTTAGCCGCTTTTTCTAAATCACGAAGTCCAATATTCGGATATATTGAGTCAAAATAATTTCTTAACCCGTTGCGTAAAATAGCATTTGGGTTCCCCGCAATATATGCGTCAAAGTAAACACATCGTAACTTATGGGTTTCCCAATGTGCTATCCCCCATCTTTCAAACGAAAGTCTCTTATAAACCAAGACATTCTTGGAACGTTCTTCGAATGTCTTACAAACTGATCTCGCCTTAAATAGTTGTGCCGAGGAATTCTGGCCGACTCTAGACAAGATTTCATCAATCATGTCTCCGGGTAGGTCTCTTAAAATATTGGGTTGTCTATCCATTTTGTGTTTTTAAACTGTAAAATAGACAAGAGTTAGATTCATAAAAAAATACTTATTAATACAAGCAATTTTTACAAATATCATAAAGCATAAGAACACTATATTACATATATTACACCACACGAATACAACTATCTTATTCCGACTCGCTCGTTTCTTCTTCTTCGGTTTTGGTTCGTTTTGCCAAGTTTCTAGGGATATATGATGTAACACCCGCATTTTGGGCATAGATGAAATGACCATTGTACCCTGGGGTATGGCGTAATTAGTGATTTTAATAATTATATGTTTATAATTATTTGGTTGTTTAGTTGAGACCAGTTTGTGCCAAGAGTTGCAGAACAGGTTCGTTTGAATAAATTGGGCTTCGTTAGGACTACCTAATATAAACATTGTGTTCTAAATAACAAAAATGTTTATTAATTAACAAGTTTAGGTCACATGTTATAAAGAAACATGAGTGACTTAATTATAGTTTAAATTGTTTTATGGAGTCCGTACTTAAAGTTGCAATATAATGATATAGATATTTAAATGAACATGTGGCATACAAGCCTCCACATGATTGGTAACAAAGAAATGGTTATGATATTGCCACGTATAAAACCTATGAAGTATAAATTAGACTAGTGACTAGTAGGTTAAAAATACATATGGTTATAAGCATGATGCCACGTTGATTTTGATTATATATTTATTCACTAGAGTGACACGTATGTAGTTGTGTATGCATGAAAACAAAGATAAATTCTAGATGATATGACAAGGCTACTAGTATTTGCTAACCACGTTTTCTTGTTTGCTAAGGATCAACAAGTAATTGCCACGTCTAATACCTATAGTTTAGATTTAATGATTACTTGCAAGTTTTTAGTATAAATAGCATTCTTACTCCTTCAATTTCAAATCGTCCATTTCACTTCTATACTACTTACATACACTGCAATTCTAAGTAAGGAGCGTGATCTAGGGTTACTACCATCATTTTTAGAAAATATCTCAAAGTAAGTACTCTCATGTTATTTAATTTAATAAAACTAATATATATACTATTATTGTGTTAATTGCTATTTGATTGGATACGAGCTATGTACATTTTTTTATGAGATATTATTTTGATTATAATGGTAAATTATTGGGATAGTGGATAGAGGCTAATTACATAGATCACTAATATTATTATTATTATTATTTTTAATAGTAATATGAAACTTACGTATTTGTTATTTTACCCATACGTGTGACAAAGTCACACGCGTGTAGGTTTTTACACGTGTGTGATTGATAACTCTCACGTGTTCGAGGTTTAGTTGGTTTCATCTGTGTTCTATGTTTGATTAATATTATTATTTACTGGGATTGTGTCTGACTGGAAGTATCCTATTCTCAGGTGATAAAGTGGATGTGAAGACTCAGTGACATTAGACTACTGAGTTTTGCTGGTAAATTGGTGAGTGGGATTATCTTTATGGATGTGATTATACAGTGACAAGTATAGTGATCTGTGTCATGCTTAAGTAGACTGTGTAATGAGTATGTGACCAGTGCAGTGACTATATGTGATTATGTGCGCACCCAGTAAACGTCGAGGTGTTTTGTGCGACGTGCGTCGAGGTGTTTTGTGCGACGTAAGAGGTCAATGCTATTTACCTTGGTGTCGGGTAGTAGTATTGGGTCCAGACGTTACTGATTGGTGGTATAGTGTGAATGACGAGTACGTCACGTCTGGAAGACTATACCAGTGATTCAGTAATGAGGACTATCGGTATATTCCAGCTTGATCAGCTATGGGTTGCCGGTCCTCTTGTGTATGGCTTTAAGTGATTAGTGACCAGTGCCTTTAAGCTGTGCTTGATGCTTGTAGTGATGTCCATCTAGATATTTTCATTCACTTAGCGTTATGCTAATTCCCCCACAGTGTTTTGCCCTGCAGGTGTGTATTAGCAGCTTTAGGTGGGTTTTGCAAGGCAAATCAAGATGTTTGACACAGTGTATAACTCTGATGTTTTGTAATAAATAATATATATTTGAAACGGTCTGTATTAATAACGTAACACCAGTGAATCGTTTAATCATATTACCATGTAGTAAGATACGATGTGTAAATTATGAAGTCTTCCGCTGTGAGTGTCTTTTAAAAAAAAAAAATGTGTATGTAAAAAGTACGGTGTTACAATTTGGTATCAGAGCGTAGGTTTGGCAGTATGTGCACTGTGTACGTGACCTACTCCCAAACTTATGAATGTGTTGTGTCAAACATCCGAGTGGGGAATAGGTGAATGTAGGGATATGTGCCTAGGTGATTGTGCTTAGTGATAGGTGCTAACGGGTTATCAACTAAGCTTTTGTGAGATGATGTGTTTGCAGACAGGTATGGCTAATCAGACCAGAAATAACGATGCCCCTTTGACTCCCGGACCCGGAATATTTAGAGCGCCGTCAGTAGAGCATAGTCCGGAACGTGATCCAGATGAGTATGTTTTACAGTTAGAAAGCCATCTACAGGAAACTCGAGAAAAGGTAAAGGAATTGGAAGCCCATATTAGGCATTCAACTGTGGTGTCTGAAGCAAGTGATCCACCGATACCTCCAGGGTTTACTGGTACTCAGTATACATCTGACCCATCGGGTAGTGCTTCTCAACCATTCCAGTCTCAACCTCAAATTATACCTCAAGTGCCATATCAATCTTCTCAACAATACCAGTACCCTCTTCAATATCAGTATGCGACAACGAATCCATTTCAAACTCCTATGTTTCAGCAAGTGGTAAAGGAGAAGAAAAAGTGTACGTTCAAACAGTTTATGGACTGCAAGACCTCTGAGTATTCGGGTCATCGCGATCCGATTGTGACAATGAATTGGCTAAGGGAAGTTGAACGGGCGTTGAAAGCCTGTCAATGTGAACCAGAATTGCGGGTAACTTATGCCAGCCGACTGTTAAAGAATCGAGCTATGGTTTGGTGGGATACAATTACTGCTCCGTTGACCGAAGAGCAACTCAATCAGGTCACGTGGGAACAATTTTCTGCAAAGGTCCAGGAGCAGTACTGCACCGCATTTGATATCAATCGATTGAAGCAAGAGTTCATGCAAATGACGATGACTGAAGAAATGACAGTCGATGAAGCGTTTGAGCAGTTTATGGACAAGTTAAGGTTTGTGCATCAGTAGATACCTGACGAACAGTCCAGAGTGCAAAGGTTTGTAGAAATTTTGCGACCTGAGTATCGCACGATTGCAAGACTTGCTACTACTTTGTCACAAGCGCATATGTTAGCAAAGGTAACTGAAAGTGACATTAAGTCGGCCAAAAGTGTGAAAACTGAAAGTGTGTCGCAAGTGAAACCAGCGGCAAGTCAGTCTAGCCAGCAATCAAAGAAATCAAGTCGGTTTAAGCCAAAAGGGCAATCTAGCCAGGGTGGATCAATGTCAAGCAGTCAGAAGACATGGTGTAGGATGTGTAAGTCTTCGCATAGTGGGCAGTGTACAACCTTGACGAAACGTTGTTTGCATTGTGGTACAGTGGGACATGAGCCTCAAGATTGTTCATTTAAGAATAATGTGTGTTGGAATTGTCAAAAAGAGGGTCACAGATCTGCAGAGTGTCCAGCTGTAAGAAAGAGTTATTCCGGGGTGGGGTCCGGGTCAGGGGTACGTGCTGTGTCAGCTGGGGGATCATCTGCTTCCTTTGTGGGGCAGAAGCGCAAGAATCCTCCACAACCTGAAGCTAGAGCCTTTCAGATGTCAGTAGACGCTGCCACAGCTACAGATGATGCAATCACCGGTATGTTCTTAGTAAATTCTGTGCCGGCTCGTGTACTATTTGACTGTGGAGCAAATTGCTCGTTTGTGTCAACTACATTTTGTGCTAAGTTAAATGTGCCCGTTAGTGTAATAAATGAACCTTTAAGTGTCGAGGTGGGTGATGGTAGGACAGTTCCAGTCACAAAGTTTGTGTCTGGAATTACTATTGACATAGAGGGTAGTCTTTTCCCTGTGACTTGTTTAGTGATGCCTATACCAAGCTTTGATGTAGTACTAGGCATGAATTGGCTTAGTGACCACAAGGCCAGTATTAAGTGCGATAGGAAAGTTATTTCTTTTCCGGTGGATGGTGGAAAACGGGTAGTGGCTCGTGGTGATCGTGGTGGGTTCCGTTGTCCATTGTTGTCGATGATGAAAGCTCAAAAATCTTTGTCCAAGGGATGTGATTCTTTCTTAGCTTATGTGATCGATGTAAAGAAGGAAAAGAAAGTAGTGTCCGATATTCCTGTGGTGTCTGAATATCCAGAAGTGTTCCCAGATGAATTGCCAGGCTTACCGCCGATCAGAGAAGTTGAATATAAGATCGAGTTAATGCCAGGGGCTACGCCAGTTGCTAAAGCTCAGTATAGATTAGCTCCTTCAGAAATTCGTGAAATGATGTCTCAAATTCAAGAATTGTTGGACCGCGGGTTCATTCGTCCGAGTTCTTCGCCGTGGGGTGCACCAGTGTTATTCGTGAAAAAGAAAGATGGTACGCTTCGAATGTGTATAGATTATCGTGAATTAAATAAAAGAACAGTGAAGAATAAGTATCCGCTTCCTAGGATAGATGACTTATTCGATCAGCTTCAAGGAGCTTCGGTCTTTTCGAAAATAGATCTACGTTCGGGATATCACCAGGTTCGTGTTGCTGAATCTGACATTAGAAAATTCAAATCCTGAGTTTAATAAGGATGATGTGGCACCAACTCCACTAGACACTACCACCCCTATTCCCGCTATTCCTATTCATTCTATCCCGGCATCCAGTTCCTCAGTCCCACAGCCAAAATATAGGCAGACAGCCAGGATAAGCGTTAAGCGATTCTCTGAACCTAAACGTCCTAGAAAATAGACCAAACGATGCGCTGCCGTATTAAACCATGGGATCATATAATGTTTTGTATAATATTATCAGTGTGGTTTGCTTAATGTTCGATGTAAGATAAGCATATGTAAAAATAGTGAAGTGTGAAATGCAATAATTTTCCATGGTTAAGTATTATTTAGATGGTAGTAATTGATTCTGTACTAAGCTATTAAGTATGGACATTAACGGGTAGGTACTACCCTAGATATAATTATAAAACGCTAATAAGAAGAAAAGGCTTTTATAATAATACCTGGTTCATATTATTAATAAGCTATAATGTACTGTGAATATACACTACATCTATAATATTTCATGTGAATAATTATTTTCTTTTCATTCTTATAGAAGAATATGGCGCGATTGAACCGAATGACGGAACAAGAAATCCAGGAACTCATCAATCAGCGAGTGAACGACAGAATGTTATGGGTCGAGGCTGCAAGAGGTGCTGCAGTTAACCCAAATCTTCGTGTGGGGTGCACTTACAAAACTTTTCAAGCTTGCAAGCCCTCATCATTCAGTGGAACAGAAGGACCGATCGGTTTAACCCGATGGATAGAAAAGATGGAAACTGTGTTCAAAATCAGTGGTTGTGTTGAAAAGGACATGACCAAATACGCATCGTGCACTTTGCAAGATAGTGCACTCACGTGGTGGAAAAATTATGTGAAGGCTGTAGGAGGAGATGTAGCTTATGATACTCCGTGGGAAGAATTCAAAACAATGTTAATCAATGAATATTGTCCAAGGAACGAGGTTAGGAAGTTGGAAGATGAGTTACGAAGTCTGAAGGTTATTGGTACTGAAATCACCAACTACAATCAGCGATTCATGGAATTAGTTTTGCTATGTCCTGAATTGGTTCCAACCGAAGAACGGAAGATTGAAATGTACAAAGATGGTTTGCCCAAAAAGGTCAAGGCAAATGTTACAGCATCGAAACCTAAGACAATTCATGAAGCTATAACCATGGCAAACGAGCTAATGGATCAGGTCATCATGGATAAGAAAGTATCCAATACTGATGTGAAGGTATCAGGTAACAAAAGAAAGTGGAATGGAAATTATGATCGAGGTAACCAACAACAATCTTTTAAGAAACAAGAAAACACGCAAGGTACGGGTAGTGGTTTAAGCTTTGGTTATAAAGGACAAAATCCTTTATGCAACCGATGCCACAAACATCACTCTGGTTACTGTAATGTGGTATGCAACAAATGTAATCGAAAGGGTCATCTTGCTGAAGATTGTAGGGCTCTCGTTACAAATACAAATGGTACCAAGACTCCTGCCACCAATGCAAATAGAACTGCTTTGGCTACCATTACTTGTTTTGGGTGTGGAAAACAAGGTCACTATAAGAGCCAGTGCCCGAATCCAGAGAAGAATATCGGACCTGCACGTGGGAGAGCATTTGTTATTAATGCTAGAGAGGCATGTGAAGACCCGGAGCTTGTTACGGGTACGTTTACCATTAATAACTTATCCGCATCTATTATATTTGATACTGGTGCTGATAGAAGTTACGTGTGTAGAGACTTTCACGCTAAATTGAATTGTTCATCATTACCTCTCGATGCTAAGTACATGATTGAGTTAGCTAATGGTAAACTAATTAAAGCCGATAAAATTTGCCGTGATTGTAAAATAAATTTAGCCGGAGAAACGTTTAAAATTGACTTGATACCCGTAGAATTAGGAAGTTTTGATGTAATAGTCGGCATGGACTGGATGTCCAAAATAGGAGCTGAAGTTGTGTGCGCCAAGAAGGCAATTCGCATTCCTCGTAAGGATAAAACGCCAGTAATGATTTATGGAGAGAAGGGTAACTCAAAGCTAAAACTCATTAGTTATTTGAAAGCTCAAAAGTGCTTGAAGAAAGGGTGCTATGCTATCTTAGCACATGTTAATAAACTCGAAACAAAGGAAAAAGTGAAGAGCATCAATGACGTGCCTGTGGCAAGAGATTTTCCTGAAGTCTTTCCGGAAAAGTTGCCGGGATTACCTCCATTTAGATCTGTAGAATTTCAAATAGATTTAGTACCAGGAGCTGCACCAGTGGCTCGTGCTCCATATAGACTTGCACCGTCCGAGTTAAAAGAACTTCAGAGTCAGTTAAAAGAATTACTGGATCATGGATTCATACGACCAAGTACTTCACCGTGGGGAGCTCCGATTCTATTTGTTAAAAAGAAAGATGGATCTTTTAGGATGTGTATAGATTATCGTGAATTAAATAAGTTAACTATCAAGAATCGGTATCCACTACCGAGAATTGACGACTTATTTGATCAACTCCAAGGATCATGTGTGTACTCAAAAATTGACTTAAGGTCGGGCTATCATCAATTACGTGTCAAAGAAGAGGACATTCCGAAAACTGCTTTTCGGACACGTTATGGTCATTACGAATTTTTGGTCATGCCGTTTGGGTTGACAAATGCGCCAGCTGTATTCATGGACCTCATGAATCGAGTTTGTAGTCCATATTTAGATAAGTTTGTTATCGTTTTCATTGATGATATTCTTATCTATTCCAAGAGTGAGCAAGAGCATGAGCAGCATTTAAGGTTGATATTAGAGTTGTTGAGAAAA
This sequence comes from Rutidosis leptorrhynchoides, assembly GCF_046630445.1. NCBI lineage: Eukaryota > Viridiplantae > Streptophyta > Magnoliopsida > Asterales > Asteraceae > Rutidosis > Rutidosis leptorrhynchoides. The sequence continues at coordinate 94,803,936 of NC_092334.1, read as the reverse complement.
GAACAGCTATATGCTAAATTTTCTAAATGTGCTTTCTGGTTGAAAGAAGTGCAATTTCTTGGCCACGTTGTTAGTAGCAAAGGAATTCAGGTTGATCCAGCAAAAATTGAAGCCATTAAAAAATGGGAGACTCCTAAGACACCAATGCAGATACGCCAATTTTTGGGTTTAGCCGGTTATTATAGAAGGTTTATTCAAGATTTTTCCCGAATAGCTAAGCCGTTGACAGCGTTAACGCAAAAAGGGAGGAAATATGAATGGACTTCTGAGCAGGAGAGTGCATTTCAGTTACTGAAAAAGAAGTTGACTACGGCGCCTATTTTATCGTTACCAGAAGGGAACGATGATTTTGAAATATATTGTGACGCTTCGCGACAAGGTTTTGGTTGCGTTCTTATGCAACGAAAGAAAGTTATTGCATACGCATCCCGACAATTGAAGATTCACGAGCGGAATTATACGACGCATGATCTAGAACTGGGAGCAGTCGTGTTTGCATTGAAGATATGGAGACACTACTTGTATGGGGTTAAATGCACTGTGTTTACTGATCATAAAAGCCTTCAACATATTTTTGATCAGAAACAGCTGAACATGAGACAACGTAGGTGGGTCGAGTTAATAAACGACTATGATTGTGAAATTCGTTATCATCCCGGGAAAGCGAACGTGGTGGCCGACGCTCTAAGCAGAAAGGAACGAGAACCAATTCGAGTACGAGCGATGAACATAAAAATTCGCATGAATCTCAACTCACAAATCAAAGAAGTTCAACGAGAAGCACTTACTAAAGAAAATATAGGAAATGAAATAATGAAGAAGTATGAGAAGCAACTCGTTATACGGGAAGATGGAATTCGATATTTTGCAAACCGTATTTGGGTACCGAAGTTGGGTGGATTAAGGAAGTTGATATTGAACGAGGCACATAAGACAAGATACTCGATACATCCTGGAGTTGGAAAGATGTATCAAGATCTTAAGACACATTATTGGTGGCCTAACTTAAAGACAGACGTTGCAACATATGTTGGGGAGTGTTTAACTTGTTCCAAGGTCAAGGCAGAACACCAGAAACCATCAGGGTTACTTCAACAACCAGAAATCCCAGAATGGAAATGGGATGGTATTACCATGGATTTCATCACGAAGTTACCAAAGACTGCCTGGGGATACGACACCATTTGGGTGATTGTTGATCGTCTTACCAAATCTGCCCATTTCTTGCCTATAAAGGAAACGGATAGAATGGAGAAACTATTACGATTGTATATAAAGGAAGTTGTTTCAAGGCATGGAATACCTATTTCCATTATATCCGATCGTGATAGTAGATTTACATCAAAGTTCTGGCAATCACTACAGGAGGCCCTAGGAACTCGTTTGGATATGAGTACCGCGTATCATCCGCAAACCGACGGGCAGAGTGAAAGAACGATTCAGACTCTTGAAGACATGCTCAGGGCATGTGTGATCGATTTTGGAAACGGATGGGATAAATATCTACCATTAGCAGAATTCTCGTATAATAATAGTTATCATGCGAGCATTAAAGCTGCGCCATTCGAAGCATTGTACGGAAGGAAGTGTAGATCTCCTATTTGTTGGAATGAAGTAGGAGATCGACAATTAACTGGTCCCGAGATCATACACGAAACGACTGAGAAGATAGTACAAATCAAGGAGAGATTGAAAACAGCCCGTAGTCGCCAAAAGAGCTACGCCGATGTTCGAAGGAAACCATTAGAGTTTCAGATCGGTGACATGGTTATGTTAAAGGTGTCACCGTGGAAAGGTGTAATACGCTTCGGAAAAAGGGGTAAACTGAACCCAAGATATGTAGGCCCGTTCAAGATTATCGAACGCATTGGACCGGTAGCTTATCGACTCGAGTTACCACAACAACTCGCCGGAGTACATAATACCTTTCACGTCTCAAACCTTAAGAAGTGTCTTGCAAAGGAAGACCTCACCATTCCTCTTGAAGAAATCCATGTCGACGAGAAACTACAATTCATCGAAGAACCAATCGAAATCATGGATCGTGAAGTTAAACGGCTCAAGCAGAGCAACATACCGATCGTTAAGGTTCGTTGGAATGCTCGAAGGGGTCCCGAGTTTACTTGGGAACGAGAGGATCAAATGAAACAAAAATATCCACACTTGTTTTCCGATGACGCAAAATAGGTACAATTTTAAAATTTCGGGACGAAATTTATTTAACGGGTAGGTACTGTAATGACCCGCACTTTTTCGATCGTTCTATACTTATAAGATTAATATTTATATAAATTAAACCTTACCAACATGATAAGCAATCCAAATTGTTAAGATTTATGTTTTTGAAAAGAGTTTTACACAACGTTTGACCGTCTAGTTTGACCGATGATATCACGAACTATACAATATATGATAATTATACATACATATTTAACATGATCTAAGGATGTTTTAATATCTCATTTTGTATTAATAACAAAAAGTCATAAGTATATTTTGAAACTACTAACTTAAGTTTTCAAAACAATAACTATACGTAACGTTATTTGACATAAATACTGATGATTTATAATGTTTATACATATATCGTATAAGTAATGTATTTAATCATTTTTAAAGGGCTTTTATACATAAAACAATATAAGTATATTTACAAAAGATAGTTATATTTGAATTCTCGTTCCGTTTCCTCAATAATCCTATACGTATATCTAGGGTACTATACACAGCTTCTAGAAGTATTTACTATTGGTATATACCAATAGAAATCTTCAATTATTGGAATAATATGTCATTCATGACATAATAAATTTTAACTTATCTTAGATATTTTCACTAAAAACCAAATTTTCAAGCCTATAAATAAGCACCATTTCTAACTCATTTTTACACATTCATTTTCCAAATTTTACTTCCAATTTTCACACACACTTGCAAGAACTCTCTCAACTTTTATTTTACTACTTCTTTCCAGCAACTTTACATTTTAAACTTGAGGTAAAAACTCTACTTCAACTCTTTTTCAATTCATATATTTATAGCTATATATATAAGAGTTTATAAACTAGAACATAGTTTGAATGATTTCAAACTTGTTCGCAAACTAAATAGATCCTTCTAACTTAACTTTTAAAATACTTCAAGACCTGTAATATAACTTAAAAATATGCTAATTTAACAAGGTATAACTTGGTTTTTCAAAGAACACCTTAAAAACTGTTTTTATGACGTCGGAGTGCAACCGGGGGCTGTTTTGGGTTGGATAATTAAAAACCATCTTAAACTTTGAATTGGAGGTTTATTTTCTGGAAAAATGATTTTTACTATGAATATGATAACACATAAAAATTTCATGATTTAACTCAAAGTATAAGTATTTTTAGAAAAATAATCATTTAAGGTTGTTTACATGATGGAAAATGATTAACTTCATAAGTTTCACTAAAGTTTGACCTATGACCTGTGATTTCGAATACAAACTAAGGTATTTACAGTTCATAGTCTTAAAGAGGGACTCGATCCAAGGAAGTGGCAAGTTGAATCAAAGAAAACGAAGTTGTAACGAAGAAACTATGACCAAAACGAGATCGGATATCTAAGACTAGTTTGGCTACGAAAATAATTGGAGAAAATTAAATAAATCACATCTTTTTAAAATAACATGATATTTTATATATATGTACTCATAATTTAATTTTATATGGTTCAGGATCACCCGTAAACAATACGAGAAGATTAATCATAAGATCCCATGATTGTACGCAACACGTCATTTGACAACACTGGTACTTTATGTACGCAACACGTCATTTGACAACACCGGTACCATGGGTCAAGATTAATCTCGACCAATACATATACGATGGGGGTTTTTATTTATTTCATTGGGGGTTTATTAAACACCTAAAAATGAACCATTAAAATTGAATTACTAACATCGGACTGCTAACTACGGACTAAGAAATTATTAAAACTATTAAAAGTATAAAAAGTATATATATGTGACGATTGTTTAAAATAGAAATATATTGATAAACTATATATGGATAGGTTCGTGATATCAATCGGAGACCAAGTCGAAATTACATATCTTCAAGACGAAAGTGAGTATATAGTCCCACTTTTAAACTCTAAATATTTCGGGATGAGAATACATGTATTTTATGTTTTACGTTATGGACACAAGTAACTGAAAAATATATTCTATGTTGAGTTGTACCACTGGCATACTTCCCTGTAGCTTGGTAACTGTTATTTACAGCGGTATTGTAAACGCGAATCCTGTTGATAGATCTATCGGGCCTGACAACCCCAACCGGACTGGACGACCAGTATTCAACGGTTGCACAGTACTTCGTTTCGTGACTACACTTGGTACGGTGTAGTAAGATTTCATAATAAAGGGAATATGCGACGTGATTAAATGTTAAGTATGGTTACCAAGTGCTCAACCACTTAGAATATTTTATTAAACTGTTTATATATGAAATCTTGTGGTCTATATATATATTGCTGCCGGCACTAAACCTATATCTCACCAACTTTATGTTGAAGTTTTAAACATGTTTATTCTCAGGTGATAATTAGAAGTTTCCGCTGCATTATGTTGAATTTGAGCAGGATCTTGCGTACGCATATTTGTGTCAAAAATAAGACTGCATATCCAAGAACTTGTGTTGTAAAATATGCTAGAAATCGTGTTGTTATCATCATTTGTAAAGTTTGTAAGTCGAAGATTATCGCTAAACGATAATCATCTTTATTTTGTCCAAAGCTTGTATCAAAAATAAGAATCATGGTTTGTAATGTATAATATATGCAGTTTTTCTTTTAAAAATGTCGCATATAGAGGTCAATACCTCGCAATGAAATCATACGTTATCTAACACGTTCTTACGGTTAAGGACGGGTTATGACATGTGGTATCAGAGCGGTGGTCTTAGCGAACCAGGTTTGCATTAGTGTGTCTAACTGATAAGTCGTTAGGATACATTAGTAAGTCTGGACTTTGACCGGGTCTGATTTATAAACCATTGCTTATCATTGTTGGTTAAAATTTATATGTAAATATTATGTAGTACTAATGGGTTAGTTGTTGTGTGATAGATGTCGGGCTCAAAACTTGTTATCACATTCAGCGACTCCGAACCAGAATCTTCAGATGGTGTTCCAGTCATTAACCTATCCGATGACGAAAATAATATCTTTGGGGAAGACTCACAAATTCCGGATGAACCTACTATAGAGAACCCGGAAAGTGAACCCGAGGAGGAAAGTGAACCCGAGGAGAAAAGTGAACCCGAGGAGGAAAGTGAACCCGAGGAAGAAATACAGGAAATTACAAAAGAAGAGTTCGAACTAGGAAAGAAACGAAAGGCTAATGAATTAGAAAATTCAAATCCTGAGTTTAATAAGGATGATGTGGCACCAACTCCACTAGACACTACCACCCCTATTCCCGCTATTCCTATTCATTCTATCCCGGCATCCAGTTCCTCAGTCCCACAGCCAAAATATAGGCAGACAGCCAGGATAAGCGTTAAGCGATTCTCTGAACCTAAACGTCCTAGAAAATAGACCAAACGATGCGCTGCCGTATTAAACCATGGGATCATATAATGTTTTGTATAATATTATCAGTGTGGTTTGCTTAATGTTCGATGTAAGATAAGCATATGTAAAAATAGTGAAGTGTGAAATGCAATAATTTTCCATGGTTAAGTATTATTTAGATGGTAGTAATTGATTCTGTACTAAGCTATTAAGTATGGACATTAACGGGTAGGTACTACCCTAGATATAATTATAAAACGCTAATAAGAAGAAAAGGCTTTTATAATAATACCTGGTTCATATTATTAATAAGCTATAATGTACTGTGAATATACACTACATCTATAATATTTCATGTGAATAATTATTTTCTTTTCATTCTTATAGAAGAATATGGCGCGATTGAACCGAATGACGGAACAAGAAATCCAGGAACTCATCAATCAGCGAGTGAACGACAGAATGTTATGGGTCGAGGCTGCAAGAGGTGCTGCAGTTAACCCAAATCTTCGTGTGGGGTGCACTTACAAAACTTTTCAAGCTTGCAAGCCCTCATCATTCAGTGGAACAGAAGGACCGATCGGTTTAACCCGATGGATAGAAAAGATGGAAACTGTGTTCAAAATCAGTGGTTGTGTTGAAAAGGACATGACCAAATACGCATCGTGCACTTTGCAAGATAGTGCACTCACGTGGTGGAAAAATTATGTGAAGGCTGTAGGAGGAGATGTAGCTTATGATACTCCGTGGGAAGAATTCAAAACAATGTTAATCAATGAATATTGTCCAAGGAACGAGGTTAGGAAGTTGGAAGATGAGTTACGAAGTCTGAAGGTTATTGGTACTGAAATCACCAACTACAATCAGCGATTCATGGAATTAGTTTTGCTATGTCCTGAATTGGTTCCAACCGAAGAACGGAAGATTGAAATGTACAAAGATGGTTTGCCCAAAAAGGTCAAGGCAAATGTTACAGCATCGAAACCTAAGACAATTCATGAAGCTATAACCATGGCAAACGAGCTAATGGATCAGGTCATCATGGATAAGAAAGTATCCAATACTGACGTGAAGGTATCAGGTAACAAAAGAAAGTGGAATGGAAATTATGATCGAGGTAACCAACAACAATCTTTTAAGAAACAAGAAAACACGAAAGGTACGGGTAGTGGTTTAAGCTTTGGTTATAAAGGACAAAATCCTTTATGCAACCGATGCCACAAACATCACTCTGGTTACTGTAATGTGGTATGCAACAAATGTAATCGAAAGGGTCATCTTGCTGAAGATTGTAGGGCTCTCGTTACAAATACAAATGGTACCAAGACTCCTGCCACCAATGCAAATAGAACTGCTTTGGCTACCATTACTTGTTTTGGGTGTGGAAAACAAGGTCACTATAAGAGCCAGTGCCCGAATCCAGAGAAGAATATCGGACCTGCACGTGGGAGAGCATTTGTTATTAATGCTAGAGAGGCATGTGAAGACCCGGAGCTTGTTACGGGTACGTTTACCATTAATAACTTATCCGCATCTATTATATTTGATACTGGTGCTGATAGAAGTTACGTGTGTAGAGACTTTCACGCTAAATTGAATTGTTCATCATTACCTCTCGATGCTAAGTACATGATTGAGTTAGCTAATGGTAAACTAATTAAAGCCGATAAAATTTGCCGTGATTGTAAAATAAATTTAGCCGGAGAAACGTTTAAAATTGACTTGATACCCGTAGAATTAGGAAGTTTTGATGTAATAGTCGGCATGGACTGGATGTCCAAAATAGGAGCTGAAGTTGTGTGCGCCAAGAAGGCAATTCGCATTCCTCGTAAGGATAAAACGCCAGTAATGATTTATGGAGAGAAGGGTAACTCAAAGCTAAAACTCATTAGTTATTTGAAAGCTCAAAAGTTCTTGAAGAAAGGGTGCTATGCTATCTTAGCACATGTTAATAAACTCGAAACAAAGGAAAAAGTGAAGAGCATCAATGACGTGCCTGTGGCAAGAGATTTTCCTGAAGTCTTTCCGGAAAAGTTGCCGGGATTACCTCCATTTAGATCTGTAGAATTTCAAATAGATTTAGTACCAGGAGCTGCACCAGTGGCTCGTGCTCCATATAGACTTGCACCGTCCGAGTTAAAAGAACTTCAGAGTCAGTTAAAAGAATTACTGGATCATGGATTCATACGACCAAGTACTTCACCGTGGGGAGCTCCGATTCTATTTGTTAAAAAGAAAGATGGATCTTTTAGGATGTGTATAGATTATCGTGAATTAAATAAGTTAACTATCAAGAATCGGTATCCACTACCGAGAATTGACGACTTATTTGATCAACTCCAAGGATCATGTGTGTACTCAAAAATTGACTTAAGGTCGGGCTATCATCAATTACGTGTCAAAGAAGAGGACATTCCGAAAACTGCTTTTCGGACACGTTATGGTCATTACGAATTTTTGGTCATGCCGTTTGGGTTGACAAATGCGCCAGCTGTATTCATGGACCTCATGAATCGAGTTTGTAGTCCATATTTAGATAAGTTTGTTATCGTTTTCATTGATGATATTCTTATCTATTCCAAGAGTGAGCAAGAGCATGAGCAGCATTTAAGGTTGATATTAGAGTTGTTGAGAAAAGAACAGCTATATGCTAAATTTTCTAAATGTGCTTTCTGGTTGAAAGAAGTGCAATTTCTTGGCCACGTTGTTAGTAGCAAAGGAATTCAGGTTGATCCAGCAAAAATTGAAGCCATTAAAAAATGGGAGACTCCTAAGACACCAATGCAGATACGCCAATTTTTGGGTTTAGCCGGTTATTATAGAAGGTTTATTCAAGATTTTTCCCGAATAGCTAAGCCGTTGACAGCGTTAACGCAAAAAGGGAGGAAATATGAATGGACTTCTGAGCAGGAGAGTGCATTTCAGTTACTGAAAAAGAAGTTGACTACGGCGCCTATTTTATCGTTACCAGAAGGGAACGATGATTTTGAAATATATTGTGACGCTTCGCGACAAGGTTTTGGTTGCGTTCTTATGCAACGAAAGAAAGTTATTGCATACGCATCCCGACAATTGAAGATTCACGAGCGGAATTATACGACGCATGATCTAGAACTGGGAGCAGTCGTGTTTGCATTGAAGATATGGAGACACTACTTGTATGGGGTTAAATGCACTGTGTTTACTGATCATAAAAGCCTTCAACATATTTTTGATCAGAAACAGCTGAACATGAGACAACGTAGGTGGGTCGAGTTAATAAACGACTATGATTGTGAAATTCGTTATCATCCCGGGAAAGCGAACGTGGTGGCCGACGCTCTAAGCAGAAAGGAACGAGAACCAATTCGAGTACGAGCGATGAACATAAAAATTCGCATGAATCTCAACTCACAAATCAAAGAAGTTCAACGAGAAGCACTTACTAAAGAAAATATAGGAAATGAAATAATGAAGAAGTATGAGAAGCAACTCGTTATACGGGAAGATGGAATTCGATATTTTGCAAACCGTATTTGGGTACCGAAGTTGGGTGGATTAAGGAAGTTGATATTGAACGAGGCACATAAGACAAGATACTCGATACATCCTGGAGTTGGAAAGATGTATCAAGATCTTAAGACACATTATTGGTGGCCTAACTTAAAGACAGACGTTGCAACATATGTTGGGGAGTGTTTAACTTGTTCCAAGGTCAAGGCAGAACACCAGAAACCATCAGGGTTACTTCAACAACCAGAAATCCCAGAATGGAAATGGGATGGTATTACCATGGATTTCATCACGAAGTTACCAAAGACTGCCTGGGGATACGACACCATTTGGGTGATTGTTGATCGTCTTACCAAATCTGCCCATTTCTTGCCTATAAAGGAAACGGATAGAATGGAGAAACTATTACGATTGTATATAAAGGAAGTTGTTTCAAGGCATGGAATACCTATTTCCATTATATCCGATCGTGATAGTAGATTTACATCAAAGTTCTGGCAATCACTACAGGAGGCCCTAGGAACTCGTTTGGATATGAGTACCGCGTATCATCCGCAAACCGACGGGCAGAGTGAAAGAACGATTCAGACTCTTGAAGACATGCTCAGGGCATGTGTGATCGATTTTGGAAACGGATGGGATAAATATCTACCATTAGCAGAATTCTCGTATAATAATAGTTATCATGCGAGCATTAAAGCTGTGCCATTCGAAGCATTGTACGGAAGGAAGTGTAGATCTCCTATTTGTTGGAATGAAGTAGGAGATCGACAATTAACTGGTCCCGAGATCATACACGAAACGACTGAGAAGATAGTACAAATCAAGGAGAGATTGAAAACAGCCCGTAGTCGCCAAAAGAGCTACGCCGATGTTCGAAGGAAACCATTAGAGTTTCAGATCGGTGACATGGTTATGTTAAAGGTGTCACCGTGGAAAGGTGTAATACGCTTCGGAAAAAGGGGTAAACTGAACCCAAGATATGTAGGCCCGTTCAAGATTATCGAACGCATTGGACCGGTAGCTTATCGACTCGAGTTACCACAACAACTCGCCGGAGTACATAATACCTTTCACGTCTCAAACCTTAAGAAGTGTCTTGCAAAGGAAGACCTCACCATTCCTCTTGAAGAAATCCATGTCGACGAGAAACTACAATTCATCGAAGAACCAATCGAAATCATGGATCGTGAAGTTAAACGGCTCAAGCAGAGCAACATACCGATCGTTAAGGTTCGTTGGAATGCTCGAAGGGGTCCCGAGTTTACTTGGGAACGAGAGGATCAAATGAAACAAAAATATCCACACTTGTTTTCCGATGACGCAAAATAGGTACAATTTTAAAATTTCGGGACGAAATTTATTTAACGGGTAGGTACTGTAATGACCCGCACTTTTTCGATCGTTCTATACTTATAAGATTAATATTTATATAAATTAAACCTTACCAACATGATAAGCAATCCAAATTGTTAAGATTTATGTTTTTGAAAAGAGTTTTACACAACGTTTGACCGTCTAGTTTGACCGATGATATCACGAACTATACAATATATGATAATTATACATACATATTTAACATGATCTAAGGATGTTTTAATATCTCATTTTGTATTAATAACAAAAAGTCATAAGTATATTTTGAAACTACTAACTTAAGTTTTCAAAACAATAACCATACGTAACGTTATTTGACATAAATACTGATGATTTATAATGTTTATACATATATCGTATAAGTAATGTATTTAATCATTTTTAAAGGGCTTTTATACATAAAACAATATAAGTATATTTACAAAAGATAGTTATATTTGAATTCTCGTTCCGTTTCCTCAATAATCCTATACGTATATCTAGGGTACTATACACAGCTTCTAGAAGTATTTACTATTGGTATATACCAATAGAAATCTTCAATTATTGGAATAATATGTCATTCATGACATAATAAATTTTAACTTATCTTAGATATTTTCACTAAAAACCAAATTTTCAAGCCTATAAATAAGCACCATTTCTAACTCATTTTTACACATTCATTTTCCAAATTTTACTTCCAATTTTCACACACACTTGCAAGAACTCTCTCAACTTTTATTTTACTACTTCTTTCCAGCAACTTTACATTTTAAACTTGAGGTAAAAACTCTACTTCAACTCTTTTTCAATTCATATATTTATAGCTATATATATAAGAGTTTATAAACTAGAACATAGTTTGAATGATTTCAAACTTGTTCGCAAACTAAATAGATCCTTCTAACTTAACTTTTAAAATACTTCAAGACCTGTAATATAACTTAAAAATATGCTAATTTAACAAGGTATAACTTGGTTTTTCAAAGAACACCTTAAAAACTGTTTTTATGACGTCGGAGTGCAACCGGGGGCTGTTTTGGGTTGGATAATTAAAAACCATCTTAAACTTTGAATTGGAGGTTTATTTTCTGGAAAAATGATTTTTACTATGAATATGATAACACATAAAAATTTCATGATTTAACTCAAAGTATAAGTATTTTTAGAAAAATAATCATTTAAGGTTGTTTACATGATGGAAAATGATTAACTTCATAAGTTTCACTAAAGTTTGACCTATGACCTGTGATTTCGAATACAAACTAAGGTATTTACAGTTCATAGTCTTAAAGAGGGACTCGATCCAAGGAAGTGGCAAGTTGAATCAAAGAAAACGGAGTTGTAACGAAGAAACTATGACCAAAACGAGATCGGATATCTAAGACTAGTTTGGCTACGAAAATAATTGGAGAAAATTAAATAAATCACATCTTTTTAAAATAACATGATATTTTATATATATGTACTCATAATTTAATTTTATATGGTTCAGGATCACCCGTAAACAATACGAGAAGATTAATCATAAGATCCCATGATTGTACGCAACACGTCATTTGACAACACCGGTACTTTATGTACGCAACACGTCATTTGACAACACCGGTACCATGGGTCAAGATTAATCCCGACCAATACATATACGATGGGGGTTTTTATTTATTTCATTGGGGGTTTATTAAACACCTAAAAATGAACCATTAAAATTGAATTACTAACATCGGACTGCTAACTACGGACTAAGAAATTATTAAAACTATTAAAAGTATAAAAAGTATATATATGTGACGATTGTTTAAAATAGAAATATATTGATAAACTATATATGGATAGGTTCGTGATATCAATCGGAGACCAAGTCGAAATTACATATCTTCAAGACGAAAGTGAGTATATAGTCCCACTTTTAAACTCTAAATATTTCGGGATGAGAATACATGTATTTTATGTTTTACGTTATGGACACAAGTAACTGAAAAATATATTCTACGTTGAGTTGTACCACTGGCATACTTCCCTGTAGCTTGGTAACTGTTATTTACAGCGGTATTGTAAACGCGAATCCTGTTGATAGATCTATCGGGCCTGACAACCCCAACCGGACTGGACGACCAGTATTCAACGGTTGCACAGTACTTCGTTTCGTGACTACACTTGGTACGGTGTAGTAAGATTTCATAATAAAGGGAATATGCGACGTGATTAAATGTTAAGTATGGTTACCAAGTGCTCAACCACTTAGAATATTTTATTAAACTGTTTATATATGAAATCTTGTGGTCTATATATATATTGCTGCCGGCACTAAACCTATATCTCACCAACTTTATGTTGACGTTTTAAACATGTTTATTCTCAGGTGATAATTAGAAGTTTCCGCTGCATTATGTTGAATTTGAGCAGGATCTTGCGTACGCATATTTGTGTCAAAAATAAGACTGCATATCCAAGAACTTGTGTTGTAAAATATGCTAGAAATCGTGTTGTTATCATCATTTGTAAAGTTTGTAAGTCGAAGATTATCGCTAAACGATAATCATCTTTATTTTGTCCAAAGCTTGTATCAAAAATAAGAATCATGGTTTGTAATGTATAATATATGCAGTTTTTCTTTTAAAAATGTCGCATATAGAGGTCAATACCTCGCAATGAAATCATACGTTATCTAACACGTTCTTACGGTTAAGGACGGGTTATGACACGTTGTCTATTGTGTCAGATAGAGATTCCCGATTTGTGTCTAGTTTCTGGAACAGTCTACAAGAAAATTTGGGTACTCGTGTCAACCTAAGTACAGCTTATCATCCTCAGACTGACGGTCAAAGTGAACGAACTATTCAGACCTTAGAGGATATGTTAAGCGCTTGTGTTTTAGAGTATGGTGGATCGTGGGATTATCATCTGCCATTGATCGAATTTGCTTACAACAACTCCTATCATTCAAGCATTGGCATGCCGCCGTATGAAATGTTGTATGGTAGAAAGTGTCGAACTCCATCGTGTTGGTTGGAGGCAGGTGAGAAACAGTTTGCGGGTCCAGAAATTGTGCAGCAGACTGCGGAAAAAGTGGCTATCGCACGTGAAAAGCTGAAAGCTGCTAGAGATCGACAAAAGATGTATGCAGATCCTCGTCGACAACCAATGACGTTTACTGTAGGTGAACGTGTGTATTTAAAAGTGTCACCGTGGAAGGGTGTAATTCGATTCGGTAAACGAGGAAAACTAGCTCCGAGATACATTGGTCCTTTTAGAATTCGTCAAGTGCTAAACGATCAAACTGTAGTGTTAGATCTTCCTCCAGAGTTGGCTGGTATTCATGACACGTTCAACATCTGCTATATTCGTAAGTGTAAAGTGGACGATGAAAATCAAATTCTTCCACTCCAAGATCTGAAAGTAGATTCAAGTAAGAAATTGGTGGAAGAACCAGTGAGGATCGTCGACAGAAAAGTGACTGAGTTACGTAAAAAGCAGATTCCTATGGTGCGTGTGGAATGGAAGCATAGTTTAGGCACCAATCTAACATGGGAGACCGAGGAGTTGATGATCTCTAAATACCCTCATCTGTTTAACCGTGATCAGATTCTGAGGATGGAATCTTCTTAAGGGGGGTAGATTTGTAACACCCGCATTTTGGGCATAGATGAAATGACCATTGTACCCTGGGGTATGGCGTAATTAGTGATTTTAATAATTATATGTTTATAATTATTTGGTTGTTTAGTTGAGACCAGTTTGTGCCAAGAGTTGCAGAACAGGTTCGTTTGAATAAATTGGGCTTCGTTAGGACTACCTAATATAAACATTGTGTTCTAAATAACAAAAATGTTTATTAATTAACAAGTTTAGGTCACATGTTATAAAGAAACATGAGTGACTTAATTATAGTTTAAATTGTTTTATGGAGTCCGTACTTAAAGTTGCAATATAATGATATAGATATTTAAATGAACATGTGGCATACAAGCCTCCACATGATTGGTAACAAAGAAATGGTTATGATATTGCCACGTATAAAACCTATGAAGTATAAATTAGACTAGTGACTAGTAGGTTAAAAATACATATGGTTATAAGCATGATGCCACGTTGATTTTGATTATATATTTATTCACTAGAGTGACACGTATGTAGTTGTGTATGCATGAAAACAAAGATAAATTCTAGATGATATGACAAGGCTACTAGTATTTGCTAACCACGTTTTCTTGTTTGCTAAGGATCAACAAGTAATTGCCACGTCTAATACCTATAGTTTAGATTTAATGATTACTTGCAAGTTTTTAGTATAAATAGCATTCTTACTCCTTCAATTTCAAATCGTCCATTTCACTTCTATACTACTTACATACACTGCAATTCTAAGTAAGGAGCGTGATCTAGGGTTACTACCATCATTTTTAGAAAATATCTCAAAGTAAGTACTCTCATGTTATTTAATTTAATAAAACTAATATATATACTATTATTGTGTTAATTGCTATTTGATTGGATACGAGCTATGTACATTTTTTTATGAGATATTATTTTGATTATAATGGTAAATTATTGGGATAGTGGATAGAGGCTAATTACATAGATCACTAATATTATTATTATTATTATTTTTAATAGTAATATGAAACTTACGTATTTGTTATTTTACCCATACGTGTGACAAAGTCACACGCGTGTAGGTTTTTACACGTGTGTGATTGATAACTCTCACGTGTTCGAGGTTTAGTTGATTTCATCTGTGTTCTATGTTTGATTAATATTATTATTTACTGGGATTGTGTCTGACTGGAAGTATCCTATTCTCAGGTGATAAAGTGGATGTGAAGACTCAGTGACATTAGACTACTGAGTTTTGCTGGTAAATGGGTGAGTGGGATTATCTTTATGGATGTGATTATACAGTGACAAGTATAGTGATCTGTGTCATGCTTAAGTAGACTGTGTAATGAGTATGTGACCAGTGCAGTGACTATATGTGATTATGTGCGCACCCAGTAAACGTCGAGGTGTTTTGTGCGACGTGCGTCGAGGTGTTTTGTGCGACGTAAGAGGTCAATGCTATTTACCTTGGTGTCGGGTAGTAGTATTGGGTCCAGACGTTACTGATTGGTGGTATAGTGTGAATGACGAGTACGTCACGTCTGGAAGACTATACCAGTGATTCAGTAATGAGGACTATCGGTATATTCCAGCTTGATCAGCTATGGGTTGCCGGTCCTCTTGTGTATGGCTTTAAGTGATTAGTGACCAGTGCCTTTAAGCTGTGCTTGATGCTTGTAGTGATGTCCATCTAGATATTTTCATTCACTTAGCGTTATGCTAATTCCCCCACAGTGTTTTGCCCTGCAGGTGTGTATTAGCAGCTTTAGGTGGGTTTTGCAAGGCAAATCAAGATGTTTGACACAGTGTATAACTCTGATGTTTTGTAATAAATAATATATATTTGAAACGGTCTGTATTAATAACGTAACACCAGTGAATCGTTTAATCATATTACCATGTAGTAAGATACGATGTGTAAATTATGAAGTCTTCCGCTGTGAGTGTCTTTTAAAAAAAAAAAAAATGTGTATGTAAAAAGTACGGTGTTACATATGATGTTCCCCTAATACGAGCCGTCGTGATCCACATTGGTTTAGAAAAACCTGGTGATTTAGATGTTCCCGGGTCATTGTTACAACTTAAGGACTTCGGGGGTTGACGATACATATAAAGTTCATCGGGGTTGGAATTAGATTTCTCTATTTTTATGCCCTTTCCCTTATTATTTTCTTTTGCCTTTTTAAATTCAGTTGGGGTAATTTCTACAACATCATCGGAATTCTCGTCGGAATCCGATTCATCGGAGAATTGGTAATCCTCCCAATATTTTGCTTCCTTGGCGGAAACACCATTGACCATAATTAACCTTGGTCGGTTGGTTGAGGATTCTCTTTTACTTAACCGTTTTATTATTTCCCCCACCTGTTCCGATTCTTCTTCCGGTTCCGATTCTTCTTCCGGTTCCGATTCTTCTTCCGGTTCCGACTCTTCTTCCGGTTCCTCTTCGGGAACTTGTGAATCAGTCCACGAATCATTCCAATTTACATTTGACTCTTCATTATTATTAGGTGAGTCAATGGGACTTGTTCTAGAGGTAGACATCTATCACATAATATCAAACACGTTAAGAGATTAATATATCACATAATATTCATATGTTAAAAATATATAGTTTCCAACAAAAATGTTAAGCAATCATTTTTAAAGAAAACACGGTCGAAGTCCAGAATCACTAATGCATCCTAACAAACTCGATAAGACACACTAATGCAAATTTTCTGGTTCTCTAAGACCAACGCTCGGATACCAACTGAAATGTCCCGTTCTTATTGATTAAAAACGTTCCATATTAATTGATTTCGTTGCGAGGTTTTGACCTCTATATGGGACGTTTTTCAAAGACTGCATTCATTTTAAAACAAACCATAACCTTTATTTCATCAATAAAGGTTTAAAAAGCTTTACGTAGATTATCAAATAATGATAATCTAAAATATCCTGTTTACACACGACCATTACATAATGGTTTACAATACAAATATGTTACAACAAAATAAGTTTCTTGAATGCAGTTTTTACACAATATCATACAAGCATGGACTCCAAATCTCGTCCTTATTTAAGTATGCAACAGCGGAAGCTCTTAATAATCACCTGAGAATAAACATGCTTAAAACGTCAACAAAAATGTTGGTGAGTTATAGGTTTAACCTATATATATCAAATCATAATAATAGACCACAAGATTTCATATTTCAATACACATCCAATACATAGAGATAAAAATCATTCATATGGTGAACACCTGGTAACCGACATTAACAAGATGCATATATAAGAATATCCCCATCATTCCGGGACACCCTTCGAATATGATATAAATTTCGAAGTACTAAAGCATCCGGTTCTTTGGATGGGGTTTGTTAGGCCCAATAGATCTATCTTTAGGATTCGCGTCAATTAGGGTGTCTGTTCCCTAATTCTTAGATTACCAGACTTAATAAAAAGGGGCATATTCGATTTCGATAATTCAACCATAGAATGTAGTTTCACGTACTTGTGTCTACTTTGTAAATCATTTATAAAACCTGCATGTATTCTCATCCCAAAAATATTAGATTTTAAAAGTGGGACTATAACTCACTTTCACAGATTTTTACTTCGTCGAGAAGTAAGACTTGACCACCGGTTGATTCACGAACCTATAACAATATATACATATATATCAAAGTATGTTTAAAATATATTTACAACACTTTTAATATATTTTGATGTTTTAAGTTTATTAAGTCAGCTGTCCTCGTTAGTAACCTACAACTAGTTGTCCACAGTTAGATGTACAGAAATAAATCGATAAATATTATCTTGAATCAATCCACGACCCAGTGTATACGTATCTCAGTATTGATCACAACTCAAACTATATATATTTTGGAATCAACCTCAACCCTGTATAGCTAACTCCAACATTCACATATAGAGTGTCTATGGTTGTTCCGAAATATATATAGATGTGTCGACATGATAGGTCGAAACATTGTATACGTGTCTATGGTATCTCAAGATTACATAATATACAATACAAGTTGATTAAGTTATTGTTGGAATAGATTTGTTACCAATTTTCACGTAGCTAAAATGAGAAGAATTATCCAATCTTGTTTTACCCATAACTTCTTCATTTTAAATCCATTTTGAGTGAATCAAATTGCTATGGTTTCATATTGAACTCTATTTTATGAATCTAAACAGAAAAGTATAGGTTTATAGTCGGAGAAATAAGTTACAAGTCATTTTTGTAAAGGTAGTCATTTCAGTCGAAAGAACGACGTCTAGATGACCATTTTAGAAAACATACTTCCACTTTGAGTTTAACCATAATTTTTGGATATAGTTTCATGTTCATAATAAAAATCATTTTCTCAGAATAACAACTTTTAAATCAAAGTTTATCATAGTTTTTAATTAACTAACCCAAAACAGCCCGCGGTGTTACTACGACGGCGTAAATCCGGTTTTACGGTGTTTTTCGTGTTTTCAGGTTTTAAATCATTAAGTTAGCATATCATATAGATATAGAACATGTGTTTAGTTGATTTTAAAAGTCAAGTTAGAAGGATTAACTTTTGTTTGCGAACAAGTTTAGAATTAACTAAACTATGTTCTAGTGATTACAAGTTTAAACCTTCGAATAAGATAGCTTTATATGTATGAATCGAATGATGTTATGAACATCATTACTACCTTAAGTTCCTTGGATAAACCTACTGGAAAAGAAAAAAATGGATCTAGCTTCAACGGATCCTTGGATGGCTCGAAGTTCTTGAAGCAGAATCATGACACGAAAACAAGTTCAAGTAAGATCATCACTTGAAATAAGATTGTTATAGTTATAGAAATTGAACCAAAGTTTGAATATGATTATTACCTTGTATTAGAATGATAACCTACTGTAAGAAACAAAGATTTCTTGAGGTTGGATGATCATCTTACAAGATTGGAAGTGAGCTAGCAAACTTGAAAGTATTCTTGATTTTATGAAACTAGAACTTTTGGAATTTATGAAGAACACTTAGAACTTGAAGATAGAACTTGAGAGGGATCAATTAGATGAAGAAAATTGAAGAATGAAAGTGTTTGTAGGTGTTTTTGGTCGTTGGTGTATGGATTAGATATAAAGGATATGTAATTTTGTTTTCATGTAAATAAGTCATGAATGATTACTCATATTTTTGTAATTTTATGAGATATTTCATGCTAGTTGCCAAATGATGGTTCCCACATGTGTTAGGTGACTCACATGGGCTGCTAAGAGCTGATCATTGGAGTGTATATACCAATAGTACATACATCTAAAAGCTGTGTATTGTACGAGTACGAATACGGGTGCATACGAGTAGACTTGTTGATGAAACTGAACGAGGATGTAATTGTAAGCATTTTTGTTAAGTAGAAGTATTTTGATAAGTGTCTTGAAGTCTTTCAAAAGTGTATGAATACATATTAAAACACTACATGTATATACATTTTAACTGAGTCGTTAAGTCATCGTTAGTCGTTACATGTAAATGTTGTTTTGAAACCTTTAGGTTAACGATCTTGTTAAATGTTGTTAACCCAATGTTTATAATATCAAAAGAGATTTTAAATTATTATATTATCATGATATTATGATGTACAAATATCTCTTAATATGATATATATACATTAAATGTCGTTACAACGATAATCGTTACATATATGTCTCGTTTCAAAATCATTAAGTTAGTAGTCTTGTTTTTACATATGTAGTTCATTGTTAATATACTTAATGATATGTTTACTTATCATAATATCATGTTAACTATATATATAACCATATATATGTCATCATATAGTTTTTACAAGTTTTAACGTTCGTGAATCACCGGTCAACTTGGGTAGTCAATTGTCTATATGAAACCTATTTCAATTAATCAAGTCTTAACAAGTTTGATTGCTTAATATGTTGGAAACATTTAATCATGTAAATATCAATCTCAATTAATATATATAAACATGGAAAAGTTCGGGTCACTACACTACAAACATAGCCGCAGTACAGGATGCGCTACATACCAACACTAACTTTGAATCTAGCAATGCAGCTAACGGCGCAAGAAATCGTGTAGGATGCTCCTACAAAGAATTCACTACCTGCAAATCTTTGGAATTTGATGGAACCGAAGGACCAATTGGATTGAAACAGTGGACCGAGAAAGTCGAATCGGTGTTTGCCATAAGTAAGTGTACTGAAGAGGACAAAGTTAAGTACACTACGCATACCTTCACAGGTACTGCGTTAACATGGTGGAACACCTATCTTGAAAAGGTATTACAAAATGCTGTTTACGCACTACCGTGGTTGGCATTCAAGCAATTGATGAACGAGCAGTACCGTCCTAGAAACGAAGTCAATAAGCTCAAGGTAGAGCTTAGAGAGTTACGAACACAAGGGTTCGGCATTACCACGTATGAACGACGATTCACAGAGTTGTGCCTATTGTGTCCGGGAGCGTTCGAAAATGAAGAAGAGAAGATCGACGCATTTGTAAAAGGGTTACCAGTAAGGATTCAAGAAGATATGAGTTCACACGAGCCCGCTTCCATACAAAAGGCAAGTCGAATGGCTCATAAACTCATAAATCAGATTGAGGGAAGAATTAAAGAGCAGGCGGCCGAAGAAGCCAACACGAAACAACTCAAGAGGAAGTGGGAGGAAAACGATGACAAGAGTCACCAGTACAACAACAATAACAATTACAACCACAATCGCAACAACTATCCCAACAACCGCAACAACAATCGCAACAATAATCGCAATCCTAACAATAACTACAACAAACATCCCAACAACAACAACAACAACTACAACAACCGTTTCAACAACAATAACAATCCCAACAACAACCTCAATAACAACAACGGCAACAAAAACCAAAAACAGCCATGTCATAGGTGTGAAGAAAATCATCAGGGGTTTTGCACGACATTTTGCAACAGGTGTAAAAGAAATGGTCATAGCGCGACAAAATGTGAGGTCTATGGACCAAAGTTTAACAGAACTAAAGGAACAAATAGTATCGGAACAAGTAATGCCGGAACGAATAGTGTCGGAGTAAGTAATACCAACACTGTTTGTTATAAATATGGAAAACCAGGCTACATTATTAGAAATTGCCCGAATCAGGGGAATACTAATGGGCAGGGCCGTGGAAGAGTTTTCAATATTAATGCGGCAGAAGCACAGGAAGACCCGGAGCTTGTTACGGGTACGTTTCTTATTGACGATAAATCTGCTTATGTTTTATTTGATTCGGGTGCGGATAGAAGCTATATGAGTAGAGAATTTTGTGCTAAATTAAGTTGCCCATTGACGCCTTTGGATAATAAATTTTTACTCGAATTAGCAAATGGTAAATTAATTTCAGCAGATAATATATGTCGGGATAGAGAAATTAAACTGGGTGATGAAACGTTTAAGATTGATTTAATACCAGTCGAGTTATGGATTTTTGATGTAATAATTGGCATGGACTGGTTGAAGAAGGTAAGAGCAGAGGTCGTTTGTTACAAAAATGCGATTCGCATTATGCATGAAAAAGGTAAATCTTTAATGGTGTACGGAGAAAAGAACAACGCGAAGTTAAATCTTATTAGTAGTTTGAAGCCGTAAAAACTAATAAAAAAAGGTTGTTACGTCATTCTAGCACACATCGAGGAAGTTAAACCTAAAGAAAAGAACATCAGTGATGTTCCCGTCGCAAAAGAATTTTCTGATGTATTTTCGAAAGAATTACCGGGATTACCCCCAAATCGATCCGTTGAATTTCAAATAGACCTTGTACCAGGAGCTACACCAATAGCTCGTGCTCCATATAGACTCGCACCCAGCGAAATGAAAGAATTACAAAGTCAGTTACAGGAACTTTTAGAGCGTGGTTTCATTCGACCAAGTACATCACCATGGGGAGCTCCTGTTCTGTTTGTCAAGAAGAAAGATGGTACATTCAGGTTGTGTATCGACTACCGAGAGTTGAACAAACTTACCATCAAGAACCGTTACCCATTACCGAGAATCGACGACTTATTTGATCAACTACAAGGCTCGTCGATTTATTCGAAGATCGATTTACGTTCTGGATATCACCAAATGCGGGTGAAAGAGGACGACATTCCGAAGACTGCTTTTAGGATGCGTTACGGTCATTACGAGTTTATGGTTATGCCGTTTGGATTGACTAACGCACCAGCTGTATTCATGAACCACATGAACCGAGTGTGTGGGCCATATCTTGACAAGTTTGTCATTGTTTTCATCGATGACATACTTATTTACTCGAAGAATGATCAAGAGAACGAAGAACATTTGAGAAAAGTGCTAGAGTTGCTGAGAAAAGAAAAACTGTACGCTAAGTTTTCAGAGTGTGCATTTTGGTTGGAAGAAGTTCAATTCCTCGGTCATATAGTGAACAAAGAAGGTATTCAGGTGGATCCAGCAAAGATTGAAACCGTTGAAAAGTGGGAAACCCCAAAAACTCCGAAACACATACGCCAATTTTTAGGGTTAGCTGGTTATTATAGGAGATTCATCCAAGATTTTTTCCAAAATAGAAAAACCCTTGACTGCATTCACGCATAAAGGGAGGAAATTTGAATTGAAAGATGAACAAGAAAAAGCGTTTCAATTGTTGAAGAAAAAGTTAACTACGACACCTATATTGTCATTACCTGAAGGGAATGATGATTTTGTGATATATTGTGACGCCTCAAAGCAAGGTCTCAGTTGTGTATTAATGCAACGAACGCAAGTAATTGCTTATGCGTCTAGACAATTGAAGATTCACGAGAAGAATTATACGACGCATGATTTAGAATTAGGCGCGGTTGTTTTTGCATTAAAGACTTGGAGGCACTACTTATATGGGGTTAAAAGTATTATATATACCGCCCACAAAAGTCTTCAACACATATTTAATCAGAAACAACTGAACATGAGGCAGCGCAGATGGATTGAATTGTTGAATGATTACGACTTTGAGATTCGTTATTACCCGGGGAAGGCAAATGTGCTAGCCGACGCCTTGAGCAGAAAGGACAGAGAACCCATTCGAGTAAAAGCTATGAATATAATGATTCACACTAACCTTACTGCTCAAATAAAGGAGGCGCAACAAGGAGTTTTAAAAGAGGGAAATTTAAAGGATGAAATACCCAAAGGATCGGAGAAGCATCTTAATATTCGGGAAGACGGAACCCGGTATAGGGCTGAAAGGATTTGGGTACCAAAATTTGGTGATATGAGAGAAATGGTACTTAGAGAAGCTCATAAAACCAGATACTCAATACATCCTGGAACGGGGAAGATGTACAAGGATCTCAAGAAATATTTTTGGTGGCCGGGTATGAAAGCCGATGTTGCTAAATATGTAGGAGAATGTTTGACGTGTTCTAAGGTCAAAGCTGAGCATCAGAAACCATCAGGTCTACTTCAACAACCCGAAATCCCGGAATGGAAATGGGAAAATATTACCATGGATTTCATCACTAAATTGCCAAGGACTGCAAGTGGTTTTGATACTATTTGGGTAATAGTTGATCGTCTCACCAAATCAGCACACTTCCTGCCAATAAGAGAAGATAACAAGATGGAGAAATTAGCATGACTGTATTTGAAGGAAGTCATCTCCAGACATGGAATACCAATCTCTATTATCTCTGATAGGGATGGCAGATTTATTTCAAGATTCTGGCAGACATTACAGCAAGCATTAGGAACTCGTCTAGACATGAGTACTACCTATCATCCACAAACTGATGGGCAGAGCGAAAGGACGATACAAACACTTGAAGACATGCTACGAGCATGTGTTATTGATTTTGGAAACAGTTGGGATCGACATCTACCATTAACAGAATTTTCCTACAACAACAGCTACCATTCAAGCATTGAGATGGCGCCGTTTAAAGCACTTTATGGTAGAAAGTGCAGGTCTCCGATTTATGGAAGTGAAGTGGGGGATAGACAGATTACGGGTCCGGAGATAATACAAGAAACTACCGAGACGATCATCCAAATTCAACAACGGTTGAAAACAGCCCAAAGTCGACAAAAGAGCTACGCCGATATTAAAAGAAAAGATATAGAATTTGAAATTGGAGAGATGGTCATGCTTAAGGTTGCACCTTGGAAAGGCGTTGTTCGATTTGGTAAACGAGAGAAATTAAATCCAAGGTATATAGGACCATTCAAGATTATTGATCGTGTCGAACCAGTAGCTTACTGACTTGAATTACCACAACAACTCACGGCTGTACATAACACTTTCCACGTCTCAAATTTGAAGAAATGTTTTGCTAAAGAAGATCTCACTATTCCGTTAGATGAAATTCAAATCAACGAAAAACTTCAATTCGTCGAAGAACCCGTCGAAATAATGGATCGTGAGGTTAAAAGACTTAAGCAAAACAAGATACCAATTGTTAAAGTTCGATGGAATGCTCGTAGTGGACCCAAGTTCACCTGGGAACGAGAAGATCAGATGAAGAAGAAATACCCGCACTTATTTCCAGAAGATACGTCAACACCTCCAACTGCTTAAAATTTCGGGACGAAATTTATTTAACGGGTAGGTACTGTAGTGACCCGAACTTTTCCATATTTATATATATTAAATGAAATTGTTATTTACATGATTAAGTGTTTCCAACATGTTAATCAATCGAACTTATTAATACTTGATTAATTGAAATAGGTTTCATATAGACAATTGACCACTCAAGTTGACCGGTGATTCACGAACGATTAAAACTTGTAAAAACTATATGATGACATATATATGATTATATATATAGTTAACATGATATTATGATAAGTAAGTATCTCATTAGGTATTTTAACAATGAGTTATATACATAAAATTGAGTTTATTGAATTAAGAAACTCGAAACGATATATATAACGATTATCGTTATAACAACGTCTTACTAAATACATATGAATCATATTAAGATATTGATACACTATGTTTAATCATGATAAATTATAAGTAAACATGTCATTAAGTGTATTAACAATGAACTACATATGTAAAAACAAGACTACTAACTTAGTGATTTCGAAACGAGACTTATATGTAACGATTATCGTTGTAACAACATTTAACTGTATATATATCATACTAAGATATATTAATATATCATAATATCATGATAATGTAATAATTAAACATCTCTTTAGATATAATAAACAATGGGTTAACAACATTTAACAAGATCGTTAACCTAAAGGTTTCAAAACAACATTTACATCTAACGACTAACGATGACTTAACGACTCAGTTAAAATGTATATACATGTAGTGTTTTAATATGTACTCATACACTTTTGAAAGACTTCAAGACACTTATCAAAATACTTCTACTTAACAAAAATGCTTACAATTACATCCTCATTCAGTTTCATCAACAATTCTACTCGTATGCACCCGTATTCGTACTCGTACAATACACAGCTTTTAGATGTATATACTATTGGTATATACACTCCAATGATCAGCTCTTAGCAGCCCATGTGAGTCACCTAACACATGTAGGAACCATCATTTGGCAACTAGCATGAAATATCTCATAAAATTACAAAAATATTAGTAATCATTCACTACTTATTTACATGTAAACAAAATTACACATCCTTTATATCTAATCCATATACCAATGACCAAAAACACCTAAAAACACTTTAATTCTTCAATTTTCTTCATCTAATTGATCTCTCTCAAGTTCTATCTTCAAGTTCTAAGTGTTCTTCATAAATTCTATAAGTTCTAGTTTCGTAAAATCAAGAATACTTCCAAGTTTGCTAGCTTACTTCCAATCTTGTAAAGTGATCATCCAACCTCAAGAAATCTTTCTTATTTATAGTAAGATATCTTTCTAATACAATGTAATACTCATATTCAAACTTTGATTCAATTTCTATAACTATAACAATCTTATTTCGAGTGGAAATCTTACTTGAACTTGTTTTCGTGTCATGATTATGCTTCAAGAACTTTCAACCCATCCAAGGATCCTTTGAAGCAAGATCTATTTTTCTCATTTTTAGTAGGTTTATCAACAAAACCTGAGGTAGTAATGATGTTCATAACATCATTCGATTCATACATATAAAGTTATCTTATTCGAAGGTTTAAACTTGTAATCACTAGAACATAGTTTAGTTAATTCTAAACTTGTTCGCAAACAAAAGTTAATCCTTCTAACTTGACTTTTAAAATAAACTAAAAATATGTTCTATATCTATATTATATGCTAACTTAATGATTTAAAACCTGGAAACACGAAAAACACCGTAAAATCGGACATACGCCGTCGTAGTAACACCGCAGGCTATTTTGGTTTTGGTAATTAAAAACTATGATAAACTTTGATTTAAAAGTTTTTCTTCTGAGAAAACAATTTTTCTTATGAACATGAAACTATATCCAAAAATCATGGTTAAACTCAAAGTGAAAGTATGTTTTTCAAAATGGTCATCAAGACGTCATTCTTTCGACTGAAATGACTACCTCTTACAAAAATGACTTGTAACATATATTTCCGACTATAAACCTATAATTTTTCTGTTTAGATTCATAAAGTAGAGTTCAATATGAAACCATAGCAATTTGATTCACTCAAAACGGATTTAAAACGAAGAAGTTATGGGTAAAACAAGATTGGATATTTTTTGATTGTTGTACCTACGGGAAATATTGTAACAATTCTATACACGTATGCAATCTTGGGATACCATAGACACGTATGCAACAGCGGAAGCTCTTAGTATTCACCTGAGAATAAACATGCTTTAGTTTGCAACAGCGGAAGCTCTTAGATTTGTTAAACATTTCCCTTAGCTAAAAAGATCAAAAATATCCAATCTTGTTTTACCCATAACTTCTTCATTTTTAAATCCGTTTTGAGTGAATCAAATTGCTATGGTTTCATATTGAACTCTAATTTAAGAATCCAAATAGAAAAAGTATAGGTTTATAGTCGGAAATTTAAGTTACATGTCAATTACTAAAGAGGTAGTCATTTTCGTCGAAAGAACGACATCTTGATGACCATTTTGAAAAACATACTTTCACTTTGAGTTTAACCAAGATTTTTGGATATAGTTTCATGTTCATATGAAAAATAATTTTCCCAGAAGAAAAACTTTTAAATCAAAGTTTATCATAGTTTCTAATTATCCAAACCAAAACAGCCCCCGGTTTCACTACGACGGCGTATAACCGATTTTATGGTGTTCATCGTGTTTCTAGGTTTTAAATCATTAAGTTAGCATATCATATAGATATATAACATGCTTTAGTTTGCAACAGCGGAAGCTCTTAGATTTGTTAAACATTTCCCGTAGCTAAAAAGATCAAAAATATCCAATCTTGTTTTACCCATAACTTCTTCATTTTTAAATCCGTTTTGAGTGAATCAAATTGCTATGGTTTCATATTGAACTCTAATTTAAGAATCCAAATAGAAAAAGTATAGGTTTATAGTCGGAAATTTAAGTTACATGTCAATTACTAAAGAGGTAGTCATTTTCGTCGAAAGAACGACATCTTGATGACCATTTTGAAAAACATACTTTCACTTTGAGTTTAACCAAGATTTTTGGATATAGTTTCATGTTCATATGAAAAATAATTTTCCCAGAAGAAAAACTTTTAAATCAAAGTTTATCATAGTTTCTAATTATCCAAACCAAAACAGCCCCCGGTTTCACTACGACGGCGTATAACCGATTTTATGGTGTTCATCGTGTTTCTAGGTTTTAAATCATTAAGTTAGCATATCATATAGATATATAACATGTGTTTAGTTGATTTTAAAAGTCAAGTTAGAAGGATTAACTTTTGTTTACGAACAAGTTTAGAATTAACTAAACTATGTTCTAGTGATTACAAGTTTAAACCTTCGAATAAGATAACTTTATATGTATGAATCGAATGATGTTATGAACATCATTACTACCTCAAGTCTTCTGGATAAAACTACTAGAAATGAGAAAAATAGATCTAGCTTCAAAGGATCCTTGGATGGCTTGAAAGTTCTTGAAGTAGAATCATGACACGAAAACAGTTCAAGTAAGATTTTCACTCAAAATAAGATTGTTATAGTTGTAGAAATTGAATAAAAGTTTGAATATGAATATTACCTTGAATTAGAAAGATAACCTACTGTAAATAACAAAGGTTCCTTGATCTTAGATGATTACTTGGAATGGATTAGAAAGCTTGGAAGTAGACTTGCAAACTTGGAAGTATTCTTGATTTTTATGAAACTATACTTATGGAATTTATGAAGAACACTTAGAACCTGAAGATGGAACTTGAGAGAGATCAATTAGATGAAGAAAATTGAAGAATGAAAGTGTTTGTAGGTGTTTTTGGTCGTTGGTATATGGATTAGATATAAAGGATATGTGTAGCGACCCCGACAGATCGTCAAATGACGGCGTCATCTACGTATGGTCCCATTACATGGTCGTAAGTCTTTATAACGAAGTTTGACCGAAAAGTATGTCGCATTCATTTCATAAATAAGGGTGTTTCAAAGTTTACAAAAGTAGTTTCCATAACAAGTACATAACAATGTTTAAAGTTTGTATGAAACACGTGCGACACGATTAAAAGTAGTCAAAAAGACGTTCCACGTAAGCAAGTATACTCGACATCCAATGCAAGTATCAAATAGTATGAGCGGAAGCATGTATCACCTAAGTTCAAGGACCTGAGAAAAACATAGAGAATCTGTCAACGAAAACGTTGGTGAAATCATAGGTTTAAATAAGTAAATGAGTAATAGTAAGTTGAACCACAAGATTTGCAACATCGATAAAGCCATAGTACATTCTAAAAGTTAATATTCACGAGCACCCAATTATCAAAGCTTAACGTTCCGTCCGTTGAATACCCCATCAATTAGTGCTAGAACAACACTGTTCCCGAAAATATATTTCATTCGTAAACGGTAGCGAACCGTTTGAATGAGGGTTTGTCAAACCCATATGGCCATATAACATAAGTTCTCGCTTACACCATCTGATGTAACTAATGATAATCGGATTGGGGATTTTCGTTCTAAACTCGTATGTAGAATGTTTGTTTTCCCGTTCTTGTGTTCACTTAGTTCAAAAGTATCGTTTATGTTTTCTCATCCCAAAAGTAAGTTAAAAGAGTAAAAGTGGGACTATGATCTCACCTTGTATGCACGAACCAAAAAGTACTTCGACAAGTAACGTGTGCAAAGAACAATGCTAGTCTTGACCTAAACAAATAGGTTGTATTAATAACGATAGTCACGAAGGGTCAAAGATGTTCAATTAGTCCTATGGCTCAATACGACTCGATTAATATAGCATGTGAATCAAATCATCAAGTTTTATGCAAGACACAAGTATAAAAGCATGTTAGAAAGATTGCATAATTAATTGATTAAGTTTGACAAAAAGTCAAACTTGGTCGGTCAAAGTCAACGAAAAAGTCAACACGTTCGGGTCGTGTCCCGAACTATTTTTCTGAGGTTTTTAATCATGTATGAGCATGTTAGGACAAGTTACATGTGAATCGGAGGTGCGTAGCATAGCAAACATTATTCAAAAATTGACCAAGTTGGACAGAATTCTGGCCAGGCCATTTGGCGCGCCGCGCGGGGTATGGTGCGCGCCGCGCGACCTGTAGTTCAGCTATTTTTCTGTTTTGTAAAACTATGCACGAGCCAAAATCAATTTTAACACAAAACTTGACCCGCAAACACTTATAACGCCTATCATACATCGTTGGAAAGGTATTTTGACGAGGAATGCAACTAAACACATATCATCAATCAAACTTGCACTTAAAACAACCAAAAACCGCAATTAATGTTCCATAATCAATGCATACAAGTCAAAATTGCAATTTAATGATTTGGCAACCAAATTACCTGAACGATATGCCGTTTCGAAGGTAATTAAGCATACAACACAACCTAACACTTACAATTAACATTATCAAGCATTTAATGCATCAAGATTCAATTTACTTCTATCAAACCCTAACTCAAAATCACAAATTCAACAATCATGATTATGACACTAATCCATGTCAACCTACATACCAATTTGAAGCTAGTGATGTTAGGAACACAATTTAAACATGAACTTTCATCATCAAACAACATATGATCATCCAAAATTCAAGAACAACACACCAAAATTCAAGTTCATGCTAGTTACAATAAAACAACGAGATCGAGCATATAAATCATATATTCATGTTAGACTTGAGCCATAGACACTAATTAACACTTTTATAAGTTAAAAACATCAAGAACACAAAATCTAGTGATTTTAGAAAGTTACCCAAATGAGATGAAGTTGGTATGGAATCGAAGAGGAGATCACGAGGAGTTCAAATATGTAATTTGTTTGGCAAGACGACCGCTAGCTCGATTTTGGATGATGAATCTTTGTATGGAAGTTGAGAGAAAGTTGAAGTAGTAAGAGTGAAAGAGATGGGATTGAATGGATGAGAATGAGGGTTGACTCTTTGACCTAGTCAAAAGTTTCAACCCTTGGCAAGTTTGGTCCCTCAACTTTAAACCGGGTGCGGAAATTACCTAAACGAGATAATTCAACGCATATTAACGGGATGTGTTATAAACCTATAACGGAACTTAAATAGTTAAACGGAAAAGTAAACGGAAAAAGGCGGGATGTTACAATATGTAATTTTGTTTTCATGTAAATAAGTCATGAATGATTACTAATATTTTTGTAATTTTATGAGATATTTCATGCTAGTTGCCAAATGATGGTTCCCACATGTGTTAGGTGACTCACATGGGCTGCTAAGAGCTGATCATTGGAGTGTATATACCAATAGTACATACATCTAAAAGTTGTGTATTGTACGAGTACGAATACGGGTGCATACGAGTAGAATTGTTGATGAAACTGAACGAGGATGTAATTGTAAGCATTTTTGTTAAGTAGAAGTACTTTGATATGTGTCTTGAAGTCTTTAATAATTTTAAGAATACATATCAAAACAAAACATGTATATACATTCTAATGGAGTCGTTAAGTCTTCGTTAGTCGTTACATGTAAGTGTTGTTTTGAAACCTTTAAGTTAACGATCTCAATTAATGTTGTTAACCCAATGTTTATTATATCAAATTAGATGTTAAATTATTATGTTATCATGATATTATGATGTATGAATATCTCTTAATATGATATATACATTAAAATATCGTTACAACGATAATCGTTACATATAAGTCTCGTTTCGTAATTCTTGAGTTAGTATTCTTGTTTTTACATATGTAGTTCATTGTTAACACACTTAATGATATATTTAAATATCATTTTATCATGTTAAATATAGTGTATCAATATCTTAATATGATACATATGTATTTAGTAGACATTATCATAACGATAATCGTTATATATATCATTTCGAGTTTCTTAACTTAGTAATCTCATTTCTTATGTATATCACACATTGTTAATATACTTAGTGAGATACTTACTCATCATAATATCATGTCAACCATATATATATATATATATATATATATATATATATATATATATATATATATATATATATATATATATATATATATATATATATATGTCTATATATACCACACCATGTAGTTTTTACAAATTTGTAACGTTCGTGAATCGCCGGTCAACTTGGGTGATCAATTGTCTATATGAAACTTATTTCATTTAATCAAGTCTTAACAAGTTTGATTGCTTAACACGTTGGAAACATTTAGTCATATAAATATCAATCTCAATTAATATATATAAACATGGAAAAGTTCGGATCACTACAGAAGGCGGCGGGTACGGCTAGGGGTCGAAATTATTTGATGACCAATGAGGGGGCCAAGCAATCCAACGAAGTCGTTTCAGGTACTTTCATGGTTAACTCTAATCCAGAACGAATCCTATTTGATAGTGGTGCCAATTTATCGTTTGTTTCTCCAAGATTCGTGCCTAAGTTAAATAAACCGCTAGTTAAGTTAAGTCATCCGGTAGAAGTTGAAATAGCGGATGGCAAGATGACGCTAGTGGTTGATGTGTGTAAAACTTGTAATGTTGTGTTTGCTGTCGAAAATTTTAAAATCTATCTCATTCCGATGACTTTGGGTGATTTTGATATCGTTGTTGGCATGGATTGGCTCGATCATAATAGAGCCGATATTGCATACCATGATAAGTTTATTCGGGTAAAGACCCCAAGTGGGGGAGAGTTAATTATTCACGGTGATAAACGAAGAAGACTTGTGCCGATATGCACTTTTGCACGGGCACGGCGTTTCCTTGTTAGTGGTGGCATGGCTTTTCTTGCCCATGTTGTTGATACTCGAGATGAGCCACCATCCATTCGTGAAATCCCGGTGGTGAATGAATTTGAAGACGTTTTTCCGGATGAGTTACCGGGTGTTCCGGCGGAAAGACAAGTTAAATTTCGCATTGAGTTGGTTCTGGGGGCTACCCCCATTGCTAAAACTCCTTATCGTTTAGCGCCGACGGAAATGCAAGAGTTGTTAAATCAAACCCAAGAGCTACTTGAAAAGGGTTTTATCCGACCGAGTGCCTCGCCATGGGGCGCTCCGGTTTTATTCGTGAAGAAGAAGGATGGTAGTATGCGGATGTGCATCGATTATCGGGAGTTGAACAAAGTGACGATCAAGAATCGTTATCCATTGCCTAGGATTGATGATTTGTTCGACCAACTCCAAGGTGCAACGTATTTCTCTAAAATCGACCTACGGTCCGGCTATCACCAAATGCGAGTCTGTGAGGAAGGCATCAAGAAAACGGCTTTTCAAACGCGTTATGGGCATTTTGAATTCGTAGTTATGCCTTTTGGTCTTACGAATGCACCGGCGGCATTAATGGATCTTATGAACCGAGTGTGCCAACCTATGTTGGACAAGTCGGTAATTGTGTTCATTGATGACATACTTGTCTATTCAAAGAGTATGAGAGAACATGAACTTCGTTTGCGGTGTGTGTTAAAGACGTTGCGGAAGGAGAAGTTGTATGCTAAATTCTCCAAATGTGAATTTTGGCTAAGGGAAGTTCAATTCCTTGGCCATATTGTGAATGAAAATGGTATTCAAGTAGATCCGGGGAAGATAGAGACGGTGAAGAGTTGGAGACGACCGACTACGCCTACGGAAATCCGAAGTTTTCTCGGATTGGCCGGTTATTATCGTTGGTTTATCCAAGACTTTTCAAAGATCACTCCTTCGTTGACAAAATTGACGAGGAAGAACGCGAGGTTTATTTGGGAGAACGAGCAAGAAATTGCTTTTCAATTGCTAAAAGAGAAATTGTGTCAAGCTCCGGTGTTAGTGTTGCCGGAAGGTGTGGAAGACATGACGGTGTATTGTGATGCCTCTCTAAATGGGCTCGGGTGTGTTCTAATGCAAAGAGGTAAAGTCATTGCTAACGCCTCTCGACAATTAAAGGAGCACGAAACGAGATATCCAACTCATGATCTTGAGTTGGCGGCAGTTGTGCATGCGTTGAAAATTTGGCGCCATTACTTGTATGGTGTCAAGAGTACGATTTATTCGGATCATAAGAGTTTGAAACATCTCTTTAATCAACGAGATTTGAATTATCGTCAACGTAGGTGGATGGATGTGGTAAAACACTATGATTGTGAGATACTTTATCATCCAGGCAAGGCGAATGTGGTCGCGGATGTGTTAAGTCGAAAGAGTCATCACCCGGCGTTACGATTAGGATTGTTACGTATGATTATCACTAACGATTTTCTTGAAAAACTTGGTGTGATACAAATAGAGGCTTACGTTCACAACAAGCATGCGGAATGAATTATGGGGTAATCGGAATTCATTACTATGGGTTCGCGTGGTTTGTTATCTTTTCAAGGAAGAGTATGGGTGCCTAAGATGGGTGATTATCGACAAGTACTACTCGATGAAGCACATAAGTCAAAGTATTCCATTCATCCGGGAGCGACGAAAATGTATCGTGACTTAAGGAAAGATTATTGGTGGCCGGGCATGAAACGTGATGTTGTAAGCAATGCGTCATATGTTTGCAAGTTAAGGCCAAGCACCAAAAGCCGTATGGTAAGTTACAATCGTTAGAAATCCCGAAGTGGAAATGGGAGCATATTACCATGGATTTCATCACAAAGTTACCTAAAACGGCGAGAACCCAATTTGATTCAATTTGGGTGATAGTTGACCGATTGACAAAAAGTGCTTTGTTTCTTCTAATTCGGGAAGCGATATCGTTGGAGACCTTGGCTAAATTGTTTATCAAGGAAGTAGTCGCTCGACATGGGGTTCATATATATATTATTTTGGATCGAGATACCCGTTTTACATCTCGGTTTCGGGAAAAGTTTCATGACGATATGGGTACACAATTAAAATTAAGCACGGCGTATCATCCTCAAATGGACGGGCAAACCGAACGTACGAATCAAACATTATAGGATATGTTACGGGCGTGTATTATTGATTTCGGTGGTAGTTGGGACGAGCACTTGCCTTTGGTGGAATTCTCGTACAATAATAGTCATCATACTAGTATCGGGATGCCACCTTACGAGATGCTTTATGGGCGGAGGTGTCGAACTCCGATTTGTTGGGGTGAGATTGGTCAAAAATAAATCGGGAGTACCGATTTGGTTTTAGAGATGAATAGCAAGATTGATATGATTCGGGCTCATTTGAAAAAGGCTCAAGATAGACAAAAGTCGCATGCCGACAAACGTAGGCGAATGATCGAATTTCAAGAAGGTGACATGGTGATGCTTAAGGTTTCGCCATGGAAGGGTATTATTCGGTTTCGAAAGTGGGAAAAGTTAGCTCCTCGGTTTATTGGCCCATTTAAAGTTTTAGCTCGTGTTGGCGAAGTTACATATCGTTTGGAATTACCCGAAGAACTTGCGAGGATCCATAATACATTCCATGTTTCCCATCTCCTTAAGTTTCTTGCGGATGATTCATCATGGGTACCATTAGACGAGATTGAGCTAAATAATAAGTTGGAGTATGTTGAGGAGCTAATTGCTATACTCGACGAGAAGGTCAAAAGGTTGAGAAATAAAGTGATAAGGACTTTTAAAGTTCAATGGCATCGTAGTAAAGGTTCCGAGTTTACTTGGGAACCCGAAGAGTTTGTTTTAGTATATCTTCCTGATTGTCATGTGGCTTGGATTGCGAGGTCGCAAGTCGGTTCAAGTGGGGGAGAGTTGTAAGAACCAATTTTTCCCTGTTATGTTGGATGCCGTCCAACAGGGTGGGACGCCGTCCCAGATTGAAGGGCTAGACGCCGTCTAAAATTCTGGACGCCGTCCAGATTGCCTGTCGAGCCTGCTTTTGTGTTTTTAGATATTTAAAGTGGGTATTTTAGTAATTTCACTTGGGCGCCGAATTTAAAGCCCTAGATCAGTTTTTGGAGCTTCATTTACTCCATTTACAACCACCAAAATTCATCCAATTCAATTCTAGAGAGAGAGAGTGTGTTTCAAGTGTAGAAAGCTCAAATAGAAGAGGAAGAAGCTTGTTTCGGGTTAGAGCTCGAGCATTAAAGTTGTTCATCTCCTCACTAGCTACGTTTTGATTGTAGTGGTAAGTCTTAACCTTGATTTATCGTTTAAGGGTTAACGTTTGGATTAGTGATGTGTATAAAACCCATTTGTTAGTGATTTGGGGATTTTGGGTAAGTTTGAGTCATGAAGACTCAAAGGGTGACTAACCTAGGGTTTTGAAATGATAAATGAGTTTATGAGTCTTAAATTGGTTAGTTAACCACTAACACGCCTAGATGTTATGTAAATGGGTGCTATTTGGGCATGTGGTGGCCCGAATGGTGTGGAAACCTCGAATGGGTAAAACGGTTCTTTGATGACCTAAGTTGTCTTGTTAGTGTGAAAATGAGTTAACATCGTGATTATATGTGTGTTAAGACCAAAAATGGCTAGGGTTAGGGTTTTTGGCGAAGTTGACCCAATATTAGGGTTAAGTGTGCAAATGGGTTAAAATTGCATCATGGGCCAAAACGACACTAGAATGGTAAGTGAGTTGGTTGACCAACTTGATCTTGTGATTGATTATGTGCATAATATAATAGGTACTTTACATTGAAGTTTGCAAGCTCGGTTATCCTTCACAAAAGACTTCGAGGTGAGTGGAATGATTATATGCATATGTATGTAATGTATTTATTTGTATGCTATGCTATGAACCAAAGAGCCGGTAGTGCCATAGTATGTGCGAGCGTGCTATGATGTGAACCAAAGAGCCGGTAGCATCATAGTACATGTGTTATAGTGTGAACCAAAGAGCCGGTAGCGCTATAGCACGATTTGTTAGGGTGTGAACCAAAGAGCCGGTAGCACCTTAGCATTGTTAGAGTGTGAAACAAAGAGCCAGTAGCACTCTAGCGTGAGTATGACTCGAGTTATGATGTGAACCAAAGAGCCGGTAGCATTATGACAAATGCATATGGTGTGAACCAAAGAGCCGATTGCACCATGACGCGAGAATGGTTAACCATGGTTGTGTATTGTTTTGTAGCATA
Organism: Rutidosis leptorrhynchoides; assembly: GCF_046630445.1. Taxonomy (NCBI): domain Eukaryota; kingdom Viridiplantae; phylum Streptophyta; class Magnoliopsida; order Asterales; family Asteraceae; genus Rutidosis; species Rutidosis leptorrhynchoides. The sequence goes on along the minus strand of NC_092334.1, from coordinate 94,767,346 downwards.
TTATATTATGTCGATTATATGTTATTGATTATGCTAGTAGCGGTCTGTTGGAGATTATTAGCTTTGTACTTGAGATGGTATGCTAATTGTATTGCTAGCGTGTATGCGGTAAATGTGTAAGTGATTGCAAGTAGGTATATTATATATATATGGGTATAATTATTGCATTCACTAAGCGTTTGGCTTACCCTCTCGTTGTTTATCTTTTTATAGACTCCGGCGTTGATAAGGGTAAGGGCATTCGATCGGATTAGAGATCCCGCTTGTTGTTTAGGGGACGCTTTTGGGATTTGATAGCTTTTGGAGTTTGACCGAGACTTGGGTAGTTTAACCCCCAAACACCATGCTCATAGTGTCGTTTGATAATTAAACTAATGTGGTCGAAACTCATGATTTGTACGAAACTCGTAAAACGGCCGTTGTGGGCCCCATTTTGTAAAACTCGTTTCGATGTTGGAAATCTATTAGCTTTACTTATTTTGATATGTTGTGATAATTGGGTTCGTTGGAAATTGTCAGGAAATGGGTTTTTCGTTCAAGCGTAAGGGAAAACTGATCAGAACTTTTTAGCCTAATTGGACGCCGTCCAAAAAGGCAATCTGGACGCCGTCCAGTTGTATAGGCCCAGAAATTTTTTTTTTTGGGTCGTGTTTTTGTTATAACGAGGGTTGGGTCGTTACAATTTTATACAAATATAGTTGTTAAAAATATAGTACATATCACTAGCTCCCTGTGGAACGAACCGGACTTACTTAAAACTACACTACTCTACGATTAGGTACACTGCCTATAAGTGTTGTAGCAAGGTTTAGGTATATCCCATTCAATAAATAAATAAATAACTTGTGTAAAATTTTATCGTATTTAATAGTATTTCGCAATAAAAATATAACTATTTCGTACCCCTCTGCTTTAACATCAAGTTTTTGGCGCCGCTGTCGGGGAACCATCGAAACGCTATATTTTTAATCTATATTTGTAAAAATATTATTATATATAAGTTTGAAAAAATATTAAAATAAAAAAAATAGATTTTTAAGATTTTGTTTATAAAATTAAAAAGTGTTTTTATTTTTATTTTAGTTTGTAAAATATAAGTTTATTTTTATTTTATATCTATTATTTTGTAGAAAAAAAATTCAAATAAATAAAAATATTAGAAATTGGGCTGAAACTGATTTAAGTCCGAAATCATTTCTGGTTTGCTGGGCCATGCGATCGCATGAGCCCAACACCTTAGCACCATGCGATCGCATGGTGTGACTGGACAGGTCTGATCCTCGGACTAATTAATACGCTATGGTTTAATAATAATAATAATTTTTAATTTAATTAGGGTTTAATTATTTAACTTATTAATTTAGTTTTAATATATAATATGTATTTAGTTTAAGTATTATTATTAATTATATAGTTTAATATTTTTATAAAATAATAATATAAAAATAATATTTTTATAAAATTTGTATTTTTATCATTTTAGTTATAATTTGTATTTTTATCGTTTATTTCGTAATATTTATCGTTCGCTATATAATTTTAAGTTTAGTATTTTTCTGTAGTTATTTTTATATTTCTAGTTTTTAGGTTTTGCCGTAAAATCCCTTAAGTGCTTTTTCTTTAGATTAAGATTTAGGTACTTTAGAATTTTGCGACGCCGTTTTAAGATTTTAGTACTTTTTAAGTTATTGCCGTTTTAGATATAGAATTCCTTTTAAGCTTTAATACATTTGGACGCAACTTTTAATATTTAGTTTTTAGACTTTTAAGTTTCGACATTTTTCTTTCTTATTTTTATTTTTTCGACCTTTTATTTTTCAACGTTTTTCGACGCGCTCTTTTTCTTTCTTATTTCTCGACGCTCTAGTTTTTAGGACATAGAATTTTCTATTTCTTCTCTAAAATTTGAAAACGAAAAATTATTTTATGCAGTTAAATTGATACACATCCAATTTTTTCTGGTTCGTAGTAATAGTTGAATTTGTTAGTGGCGAGTTGTGGGCCTCCGATTTAATGGGTCCTGGCTACCTGCTGCATCTATTGGCTATTCGAAACGTGGGCAAAATCAGAAAAGTCTATTAATTTGATAACTTATATAATTTTTATATTTTATAACTAATAGGATATTCAGTGAATGCACCGAGCAAAACGTTCACCACCTTTCATACGTTCACCACATGTAACTCGATCAAGACATCTAGCCAATATTGTCGTTGATTTTTCTTTAGAATCGTCATCTAGTCGACCAAGTACTCCAATTCAAATTTCCGATAAACCATTTTTTGAACCCGACTTCACTACCGAGAACCCGGAGGATATTCAAGGACAATTCCAAGATCCTGAACGACTAATCATTCCTCCTGAACCATAAACTATTAAATCAGAATCCTCTAGTGATTTGTATTCAACAATTTCAATTATGGAAGTAACAGAACCTCTAAGTATGGAAGATCGAATGAGAGCCACACGTACGGGCCAAGGTCACGCCATTATTAAGCCAGACATTAATGTGCCAGATTATGAAATTAAAGGACAAATCCTACACATGGTAACTAATCAATGCCAATATAGTGGTACGCCGAAGGAAGATCCAAACGAACATCTTCGAACCTTTAATAGGATCTGTACTCTATTTAAAATCCGAGAAGTGGAGGATGAACAAATCTATCTCATGTTATTTCCCTGGACTTTAAAGTGAGAAGCCAAAGATTGGTTAGAATCGTTACCTGAAGGGGCGATTGATACATGGGATGTTTTAGTTGAAAATTTTCTTAAACAATTCTTTCCGGCAACTAAAGCTGTGAGACTTCAAGGAGAAATTGTTACATTCACACAAAAGCCAAATGAAACTCTATATGAGGCATGGACAAGATTTGGAAAGTTGTTAAGAGGATGTCCGCAACATGGTTTAGATACTTATCAAATAGTACAAATATTCTACCAAGGTGTCGATATTACTACACGAAAAGACATCGACATAGCAGCTGGTGGTTCCATTATGAAGAAAACCGTAACCGAAGCTCACAAAATTATTGATAACACAGCCTCCCACTCACATGAGTGGCATCAGGAAAAAGATATTTTTCGTTCATCTAAAGCGGCTAGAGCCGATTTTAGCCATGACTTTGATTCCGTTTCCGCAAAAATAGATGCTTTCAAGAGACGAATGGAAAAGATGACTAAAGATATTCACGCAATACGAATCAGTTGTGAGCAATGCGGTGGACCACACTTAACAAAAGATTGTCACATCGAGCAAACGATGGAACAACGAGAGAATGTTTCCTACATGAACCAAAGGCCGGGAAATAATTATCAAAATAATTATCAACCTCCAAGGCCAAACTTCAATCGAAATCAAAATATTCTTTACAATTCAAATGGACCCAACAATAGCTCGTACAACCAACAAGGTCCGAATAACCAACCAACTCAAAACAACACTTTCAATTAACAAAGACCTGGCTTGTATAAACCACCACAACAAACCGAAGAGAAAAAGTCAAATCTAGAAGAAATGATGGCAAAGCTAATGGAATCTCAAACACAATTTATTACATCTCAAACCCAAACAAATGAGAGGTTTGATCAGTCATTAAGAACTCAACAAGCTTCCATTTTGAATCTAGAAGAATATGTAGGTACTCTTGCCAGCATAATGAGTGAGAGGGAACAAGGAAAGCTACCAAGTAATACTGAAGTAAATCCTCGGAATGAGAATGTTAATATGGTATCAACGAATTCTGAAAAACCAGCATCCGAAGATGGGAAGGTTTTAGATGTGAGTAACAATGAAGAAGTTACAACACCACCACCCCCCGAGTATGTAAAGCCAGTGGTGGCACCATACAGACCACCCATCCCATTTCCAAGAAAAGAACTTGAATATGAGTAAGTAATAGGTAATAAAGTTTGTGATACCTCTGGAAAGAAGAAGAATAAGAAATTACAAGAAATAAAAACCGTAAAAGTAAACCCGGTGAAGACAGTCCCACCGAAACCTCCACCCAGGGTGGGTGATCCGGGTGAATTTATTGTTCCTTGTCTACTTAGTGATTGTGTCATGTATGATGCACTAGCAGATTTAGGTGCGAGTGTGAGTGTTATGCCTCTTTCATTATATAAGAGATTAGGAGTAGGTGAGTTAAGTCCAACGGAAATGAGTGTTCGACTCTTTGATCAAACCATTAGGCACCCAGTTGGAATTGCTGACAACCTACCCGTTCAAGTAGGTAATTTAACCTTTCTAATCGAAATCATTGTCATTGACATAGAAGAGGACTCAAACATTCCTCTAATTTTTGGTCGACCATTCTTAGCATCCACCAGGGCGTTATTTGATGTAAGAGAGGGTAGAATGACACTTAGTAATGATGAAAAATCGATCACCTTTGTGAGTCGAAAGTCAAAATCTCCACCAACAAAAACCGTTGAACCAACAAAAACGATTGGTAAGAACCATGTTGTTTTACCAACTCCAACGGTTGTGCTTAACAATAATGAAACGTCAAAGTGTGGGGAAGATGAAGTAACACTTAACGATGACCTGATAACAAAGAACCCCGTTGTTGATACGAAATTAAACGACCCCGTTATTAATAGTTCAATGAAGAAACTTATTAAATGGATTCGCGATGCTAGAACCAAGGGGAACTTTAAGTTATGTAACCGGTTAGTATCCAATCTATCGCCTAAAGAAAAGGCGAAACTAGTTGAATTTGTGGAAATTACACAGGAATCCGACCAATGGCTTAAAGCAAAAGTCACAGATATGCAAGTTGATTATGGTCCAAAAGAAATTGATGATGAAGTTAATCACAATTTCGACACCACAGCTACCTAAGTGTGGGGAGACTCAGATGTGCTAAAAAAATGTTGTCTAGAGTTAGTTGTTCTGTTCTCGTGTAGTTCCGAGAATGGAATCCGATTGGTCTTTTCCACTAGCAGACACTAAAGAACTAGTTTTCTCCCCCCATTCTGAATTTTTGTTTTATAGGTTTTGTATGAAATTAATATGCATTTTTAAATTTAAGTTTTGTGTGAATTTAAAAATAAAATTTACTTTATTTCATTACGTTTAAGAAAATGATTTCTAAAATTCGTCGTAAGTTAAAGACTAGGTCATGGAACCGAAATTGCTTTACCCGAGGGTGGGGCGAAAATTTTTTTATCATTATTTTTAATATTATTGATCTAAAGTATACCAAAAAAAAAATTAAAAAAACTCAAAAATCTTTGCTTTTAAAACAATCGCTTTAAAAACGACAAATTTTAAATTTTGTCGAGGGACGGACTATGTAAACATACCGAAACTACCTAAAGTAAAAGGAAACAAAATTTTTAAAAAATTATTCATTTAAATTGTTCTAATAAATAAAGGTTTTTATAAAATATATATATATATATATATATATATATATATATATATATATATATATATATATATATATATATATATATGTTTGTAGTTTATCTTATGTACAAAACAGGGTAAAACAGCGCATTTTCAAAGACTGACATTAAAGTTCAGCAAAAGCTACTAATTTTGACGATAAGACGCAAAACATATGTGAAATTATAACAAAAGGAATGAACGATGAGGCGCGCCATCTATCATTCGACGAGCTTAAAAATTTCAAACTGGGTATTTTTAATCACTTTTCTACACTAATCACCCTCATGAATTTATAATTATAGTCTGATTTCATGCAAATGAGGGCATTGCATGATCTCAAGTGTGGGGAAGGGTTATAAATTCTCTCGGGTTTACACTTAGTATAATTGCCAAATTTTGTGAAAATTTGAAAAAATTTCAACTAAATGAATTCAAAATCATGTTTATACATATTTATGAACGATAAAACTAGGTGTTAATGCCGAAATTATTGTTACCTCGGAGAGAACATAAAAGGAGAAACAACCCAAAACGTTAGAATTCATTTAAAATGGAATAGAGGAGAATAAAAAGGCAAAGAAAAGAATAAATAAAAGCTAAGTGTGGGAAGAATTTACCAATTTCTTTAAAACACATATCACATATTTGGTACAGATTATTGCAGGTACTTTTGCTTTGTACTAAATTAATCAGTTTTACCTAATTTACTGTAATATATTTAAAAGAAAGATGGATCTGAACGATGAATCAATTCCATCATTAAAAGGAAGTAAAGTCTTCCGAAAAAGACACGCGCTTCTTGATTTAGGTCAGGAAGTTGTCGTCCAGACCAGCTGTAGGTTGACAAAAAATCTAGAAAAGTCATCTCTAAAATCAGCAGGAAATCCACGGACCTCAACATCAAATAGGGTCGCCAAGTGGTCAGACTTATCCTAACCATGAGAGGATCTGTCTCGTAAAATGGGGAGGGCGCCGTGTAAATTAGCTTGATAAGACTAATGAATCAGACCCCTAGAAAGGATAATCTCCTTAAAGATTAAAAATCAGTTTTTAAGCCTGATATTACTCAATCCTTGAGATTGACTTTAAAGATTGAGAATTACAAACTCATGGAATTCGATGATATCTGAACTCGAGCTTGAATGAGAAAATATTTTGATCAAATTACAAACCGATTTATTTTCTGAAAAACCATTTTCAATGCGTTCATTACCATTGAACGTAAAATCCTAGGAATTCACCTGGAATTCATTAGGTCGCCTGAATCAAATCGGGTGTCAACCGTAATAACGGTAGTTGCATAGCATGGTCGAAGACAGGACCTTGTGCCAGACCAAAAAATTATAGGGTGATCTTTACTATTTCTCCTACAAAGGATAGTAATTGCATCCGACACGTTTTAGACCATGAACATCTGCATATCATTAGACATTGCCTTAACAGCTGCTTGTTCAACACTTTCCTTTACAACCGGACGGTAGTTTATCGAAGGTAATATACGGAGCAAGTATACTGGACGTGTGCTTTCCTAATACAAGGATTAGCAAGTGGGTGACACAAAACCACAAGTTTTTGAACTAAAATTTTCAAAACTGAAACCCACAAAACCCACAAAAATAATTTGCAAACACCGGTGAAGGGTTATTCCGGAAAACTTATCTAGGGTAAAAGCTAGAATGAATTTTCAAAAGATCAAATGTTTTCATAAAAATCCAATTTCCATAAAGGATCTAAATTTTTAATAGTCATGTGGGACTGTAAACCACATCGTTACTACCATTGTTCATACCGCCGTATTAAAATCACTGATGTATAAAGTGTGAGAATAAAAAAAAGTGATTCGAGTGAATTGTGATTTTATTTTAAGTTCTGTATTGCTTGAGGACAAGCAACGCTCAAGTGTGGGGATATTTGATAGTGCTCCAAATGAACATATATTTAGGCACAATATCCTTCCAATATGTAAAGCTTTTAGTTGCAATTGTTCTATTTTTATGTAATATTCGTTTAAATAAATAAGTGCGAAGACAAAAGAAGAAAACGACGATTTGAAGAAGAAAATGACCAAAAAGCTCAAATGTGCAAGATATAATTCAAGTGGTTCAATTTATTGATGAGAAACGTCTCAAAATTACAAGAGTACGAGCCGCAAAACGCAAAATACAATATATTAAATTGTACGCAAGGACGTTCGAAAATTCGAAACCGGGACATGAACCAATTATCAACGCGCGACGCAACGGAGCTAAAATTACAAGTCAACAATGCACATAAATATAATATAATATATAAATAATTCTTAAAATTATATATATTATATTATATAATAAAACGTCAGCAAAACTAGAAAACAAAAGTAGGTGACTGATCCAACTGGCTATGCGATCGCATGGCCAGGAAGACCATTTTTCACGCGATCGCATGAAGCCAGATTCCTAGCCAGGTCCTATAAATTCAGCATTTTTCGACGAGTAAAACACACCTTTTTCTTTTCCTTCATATGTAACGTAAATATATATATATATATATATATATATATATATATATATATATATATATATATATATATATATATATATATATATATATATATATATATATATATATATATATAAGTTTAATTTTAAGTTAATAATAATAAAGTTATGTTAAGAATGTTTTACGGGTTTTAAGTCGAAATTCTGTCCGTACAACGCTACGCGATTAATCACCACTGTAAGATTTGTTCTTCCTTTTTAAATTAATGTCTCGTAACTAAGTTATTATTATGCTTATTTGAGCCAAAGTAATCGTGATGTTAGATTAAATATTAAGACGGGGTTATTAGATTTTGTACCATAATTAAGGTTTGGACAAAAGATCGACACTTGTGGACATTGGACTATTGACTATTAATAGATAGGGGGTATTGTCTAATCGAATGACAACTCATTAGAATCTGTCGAACCTATCTTCAAATTAGTTAATCTAATAATTATTAAAATGATTATGTATGTTCTATTTAGTGACGTTTATACGACATCTTTTACGATCATTTAATTAAATATTCGGGTTGGGTAATTGATTATTCATTCTGATCAAGTGGGTAAATTAATATTCATATCTCATTAAAATAGGGGTGGATTACATACAAGGATAATTGATGTAATTGTTAACAAAGTATTAAAACCTTGGATTACACGCAGTCGATAACCTGGTGTAATTATTAACAAAGTATTAAAACCTTGTTACAGTTTGAATCCCTAATTAGTTGGAATATCTGACTTCGGGAATAAGGTTAATTTGATGAGCATTTTATAATTATGACCGATGGACTATTATGGACAAAAACTAAATAGGTATCAAATAATCCAGGACAAAGGACAATTAACCCGGGTAACAATTAATTAAAATCAAAACATCAAACATCATGATTACGGAAGTTTAAATAAGCATAATATTTTTATTTCATATTTCATCGTACCTTTATTTACTGTCATTTTAATTACTGCAATTTACTTTATCGCAATTTAAATTCTGTCATTTATATTATCGTCATTTATCTTTACGCTTTATTTAAAATCGACAAACCGGTCATTAAACGGTAAAAACCCCATTTTATAATAATATTACTATATATAATTATATATATATATATTATACAAATATACTTGTTAAAAATATATTACGTATCACTAGCTCCCTGTGGAACGAACCGGACTTACTAAAAACTACACTACTCTACGATTAGGTACACCACCTATAAGTGTTGTAGCAAGGTTTAGGTATATCCCATTCAATAAATAAATAAATAACTTGTGTAAAATTGTACCGTATTTAATAGTATTTCGCAATAAAAATATAACTATTTCGTACCCCTCTGCTTTAACATCAACCCTTAACGTCCATTTTGTGTTTTTATACTGTAAAATAGACAAGGATTAGATTCGTAAAAGATAATTAACAAACAATACAAGCAATTTTTACATAGAACATAAATGTAACAGTACACTACAATACATATAATAACAACATGATTACAACCCTCTAATCTGAATCACTAGTTTCTTCTTCTTCGGACTTGGTTCGTTTTCCTAATTTTCTAGGGATATATGGTGTTCCTCTAATACGAGCCATCGTTTTCCACAATGGTTTAGAAAAACTTGGTGGTTTAGAGGTTCCCGGGTTATTGTTATATTTTAGGAAATACGGATGTTGCCGATACATATAAAGTTCATCGGGGTTGGAATCAGGTTTCTCTATTTTTATACCTTTTCCCTTATTATTTTCTTTTGATTTATTAAATTGGGTCGAGGTAATTTCTATAACATCATCGGAATCCTCATCGGGATCCGATTCATCGAAAAATTGGTAATCTTCCCAATATTTTGCTTCCTCGGCGGAAACACCATTGACCATTATTGACTTTGGTCCGTTGGTTGAGGATTTTTTTTATTTAACCGATTTACTGTAGGTATTAATATTTCTTCCTCCGGAACCTCTTCTTCTTCCGGTTCTTCCTCTTTCGGTTCCTCTTTTTCCGGTTCCTCTTCTTCCGGTTCCTCCTCTTCCGGTTCTTCTTCGGGAATTTGTGAATCTTCCCAAAATATATTCGACTATTCATTATTATTAGGTGAGTCGATGGGATTTATACTAGTGGTAGACATCTATCACACAATATCAAACACATTAAGAGGTTAATATATCACATAATATTTACATGTATATAATATATAGTTTCCAACAAAAGTGTTAAGCAAAAGTTTTTAAAGAAAACATGGTCGAAGTCCATACTCACTAATGGATCCTAACAAACTCGATAAGACACACTAATGCAAATTTCTGGTTCTCTAAGACCAACGCTCGGATACCAACTGAAATGTCCCGTTCATATTGATTATAAACGTTCCATGTTAATTGATTTCATTGCGAGGTTTTGACCTCTATATGAGACGTTTTTCAAAGACTGCATTCGTTTTTAAAACAAACCATAACCTTTATTTTATCGACAAGGTTAAAAAGTCACCATCTAGATTATCCAGAAATGATAATCTAAAAATATCACACTTACACACTACCAATACATATTGGTTTAAAATATTAATATGTTACAACAAAGTAAATCTCGGATGCAGTTTTGAACAATATTATACAAGCATGCTAACACCAAATCTTGTCCATATTTTAGCATGCAACAGCGAAAGCTCTTAATAATCACTTGAAAATAAACATGCTTTAAACGTCAACAAAAATGTTGGTGAGTTATAGGTTTAACCTATATATTTATCAAATCGTAATAATAGACCACAAGATTTCATATTTCAATATACATCTCATACATAGAGATAAAAATCATTCATATGATGAACACCTGGTAACCGACATTAACAAGATGCATATAAGAATATCCCCTATCATTCCGAGAAATCCTTCGGACATTATAAAAACGAATTCGAAGTACTAAAGCATCTAGTACTTTGGATGGGGTTCGTTAGGCCCAATAGATCTATCTTTAGGATTCACGTCAATTAGTAGATCGGTTTACTAATTCTTAGGCTACCAAGCAAAAAGGGGCATATTCGGCTTCGGTCATTCACCCTATAATGTAGTTTCATTTACTTGTGTCTATTTCATAAATATTTATAAAACTGCATGTATTCTCATCCCAAAATATTAGATTTTAAAAGTGGAACTATAACTCACTTTCATAGATTTTTACTTCGTCGGGAAGTAAGACTTGGCCACTGGTCGATTCACGAACCTATAACAAATATGTACATATATATCAAAGTATGATCAAAATATATTTACAACATTTTTAATACGTTTTACTATTTTAAGTTTATTAACTCAGCTGTCCTCGTTAGTAACCTACAACTAGTTGTCCACAGTTAGATGTACAGAAATAAATCGATATATATTATCTTGAATCAATCCAAGACCCAGTGTATACACATCTCTGGCTAGATCTCAACTCAAAGTATATATATTTTTGGAATCAAGCTCAACCCTGTATAGCTAACTCAAACATTACTGCATATAGAGTGTCTATGGTTGTTCCAAATAATATATATACATGGGTCGATATGATATGTCAAAACATTTGTATACGTGTCTATGGTATCCCAAGATTACATAATATATTATAATACATGTAAAATACAATATGAGTTAGCTAGAATATGATTAATATAGATTTGTTACCAATTTTCACGTAGCTACAACAAGCAAAATTATCCAATCTTGTTTTACCCATAACTTCTTCGTTTTAAATCTGTTTTGAGTGATTCAAGTTGCTATGGTTTCATATTGAACTTAAGTTTATGAATATAAATAGAAAAAGTATAAGTTTATAGTCAGAAATATAGGTTACAAGTCATTTTTGTAAAGGTGGTCATTTGAGTCGAAAGAACGACGTCTAGATGACCATTTTGGAAAACATACTTCCACTTTGAGTTTAACCATGATTTTTGGATATAGTTTCATGTTCATAAGAAAAATAATTTTCCCAGAAGAACAACTTTTAAATCAAAGTTTATCATAGTTTTTAATTAACTAACCCAAAACAGCCCGCGGTGTTACTACGACGGCGTATATCCGGTTTTAAGGTATTTTTCGTGTTTTCAGGTTTTAAATCATTAAGTTAGCATATCATATAGATATAGAACATGTGTTTAGTTGATTTTAAAAGTCAAGTTAGAAGGATTAACTTTTGTTTGCGAACAAGTTTAGAATTAACTAAACTATGTTCTAGTGATTACAAGTTTAAACCTTCGAATAAGGTAGTTTTATATATATGAATCGAATGATGTTATGAACATCATTACTACCTCAGATTTTGTGGATAAACCTACTGGAAATGAAAAAAATAGATCTAGCTTCAAAGGATCTTTGGATGGCTTGAAAGTTCTTGAAGTAAAATCATGACACGAAAACAAGTTCAAGTAAGATTTCCACTCAAAATAAGATTGTTAAAGTTATAGAAATTAAATCAAAGTTTGAATATGAGTATTACCTTGTATTAGAAAGATATCTTACTATAAATAAGAAAGATTTCTTGAGGTTGGATGATCACTCAAAGTGGATTTGCAAGATTGGAAGTAAGCTAGCAAACTTGGAAGTGTTGTTGGTGTGTTCTTGAGTAGTTGTTTTATAACTTGGTTTATGTATGGATTTATGAACTAGATTGAGCTAGATTTTGATGAAGATGATGAAGAACACTTAGAACAATGGAAGAACACTTGAGAGAGAGTAGTTTGATGCATGTAAGTTGCAAAATGAAAGTGTGTATGTGTGTGTTCATTCACGTGAATATGGTGTCACCATATAGGCTCCATTAGTTTGTAATTTTGTGTAATCATTCATGCTAGTTGCTAAATGATGGTTCCCACATAGTTAGGTGACTCACATGGGCTGCTAAGAGCTGATCATTGGAGTGTATATACCAATAGTACATACATCTAGAAGCTGTGTATTGTACGAGTATGAATACGGGTGTATACGAGTAAAATTGTTGATGAAAACGAATGAGGATGTAATTGTAAGCATTTTTGCTAAGTAGAAGTACTTTGATATGTGTCTTGAAGTCTTTCAAAAGTGTTTAAATACATTTAAATATACTACATGTATATACATTTTCACGGAGTCGTTAAGTCATCGTTAGTCGTTACATGTAAGTGTTGTTTTGAAACCTTTAAGTTAACGATTTTGTTAGATGTAACTAATCCATTGTTATTATACCTAAATGAGATGTTAAATTGTTATGTTAACATAACAACATGGTGTAAAAATATATCTTAACATCATTTATATGTTAAAATACTATTACAACGATAATCGTTACATATATGTCTCGTTTCGAAATTCTTAAGTTAGTAGTCTTGTTTTACATATGTAGTTCATTGTTATCATACTTAATGATATATATAAAATTATCATTTTATCATGTTAATGTAGTGCAACCATATCTTAATATGATACATATGTATTTAGTAAGACGTTGTTATAACGATAATCGTTATATATATCGTTTCTAGCTTCTTAACTTAGTAATCTCATTTTTATGTATATAACTCGTTGTTAATATACCTAGTGAGATATTTACTTATCATAATATCATGTTAACTATATATATATATATATATATATATATATATATATATATATATATATATATATATATATATATATATATACACACATATACATATATCAACATGGCATTTTTACAAGTTTTATCGATCGTGAATTGCCGGTCAATTTGGGTGGTCAATTGTCTATATGAAACCTATTTCATTTAATCAAGTCTTAACAAGTTTGATTGCTTAACATGTTGGAAACACTTAATCATGTAAATATCAATTTTCATTTATTATATGTAAACATGGAAAAGTTCGGGTCACTACAGATGGAGCATATTGACAAATACTTTAAAGCGTGAGCTGAGGGAGAAAGAAGAGAAGGTGTGAGTTGTAAGGAAATGAAAGGAGTGGATTTATAGTAAAATATCCGACAGAGCAATCAAAATGGATGATCGCATTTAAAACGGATCCTAAATTTCCTTAAATCAAATCTTATTACTAAGATCTTCTCCATATCTCTTGAACTTCGGAAATCAACCTGTCTACGTCAAACGATATGACGAAACTTTACATTTCTCATTTCACTCTTTTGGTAATAGCTTCACTCGTACTCTTCACACAAAAAAATCAAATGGTTTTATCCATATTACTCAATGATGATAAAACCCTAATCTTCAGCTTATATGCCTCATGAAAACATACTTATTGTTAGCCATGACCATCCCAATCAAATTTCGGGACGAAATTTCTTTAACGGGTAGGTAGTGTGGCAACCCGGAAATTTCCGACCAAATTTAAACTTTAAGCTTTATATATATTCCCGACACGATAAGCAAAGTTTGTAAGTTGAATCTCAAGAATTTTAAACTGTGTTCATACACTCATTTAACCTCGACCAAATTCCAACAATTCACGAACCATTATATGAACGAACATGATTATATATCTATATGTGTATATATTATAACTTGAAAACATTAACAAAGTATTAGATGTATAATACTTTATATAAACGTAATTGTTTCAAAATATATTCTAATAGTTATCAATGGAATTAAAAGATGATATCAAATGATTGAATTATTAGTTACATTGAATTATAATTACGAGTCTCTGTTAAAAGGTCCACTATGATTTGAGAAATCTATTCTTTTTAACGGTATTCGGAATAATTGGTAAAGTAATTTATTAGATGGAACAAAAGTGTCAATTAAAGGGAACTAGACAAGGGTTAGTGGAGATTTCTGTTTGATTTTCAATTTATGCTTTACAATAATTGTCTCGTGACTTTTGATAAGATAAACTATTAAACTTGTATATTAATTAACGTGGAAGTAAAATTGTAGAATATAGATAACTTAGAAGTTGGATATCGACAAGTTAAGTAAATTAACGTTTTACATTAAAATGATTTTATATGTTTATCTAACCTTTAGACGTTATACCACGTTGCACCAACAAACGTTAAGAACTTGAAACCTATGAAAAGTATATTTAATTTTATTTCTCTAAAATGTTTTACGATATAACAACCTCTACTAATATAACTTTTTAGTAAAATGATTCTTAAAAATACTTAGTTTTGGAAAATAAAGTTTTCATATTTATTTAATATTATTTCAAACGTACAAAAATAATTTTTAAAGAACTTTATTAGTGAAACGTTTTATAAGATAATTTGTTCATAAGTTTTAAGGAACTAATTAAAGCTTGTATTATATATATATATATATATATATATATATATATATATATATATATATATATATATATATATATATATATATATATATATATATACATACATATATATTGTTTCAAAAACGTAAAACGTGATATGACATGATATTTTCTATTACTTAAACATTTTGAACTTTGAAATATAATTAGATAGATATTTCAATTATATATAAGATATACAAAATTATATTTTGAAGTAAATATATATATATATATATATATTACAAATGCGTTAATGTATAATTTAAAACGTTTTGATATTATTAAACGTATTTTAAATAAACAGCGAGCCCCTGATTTATAGAAGCAAATGACCACAACACTCAAATATATAAGTTACATTTATTATAATATGATTCACCGACGTTAAAGTCTAATTTTTGTAAAAGGTACACGTCCCGTAACGAAAAGTGTTAGTTATCTAAGCGTATGAATATGCGTTCGAGAAACCGAAAATGAGACATTAGTGGTGTAACAAGGTACGAGTCATTGGAACTAAATTTATAAGTTAACTATGAATATAAATATAATATAATATATAATTAATTAATTAGATAAATTAAATATATTATATATATATATTATTAATAAAAACCGTCAGCACAAAGAAACAAGCGATTGTAGGCTGGCAACAAGAGCCATGCGATCGCATGGCTATGTGCCTTAAGTCCCATGTGATCGCATGGGAGGTCTGGACAATCCAGGTTCTATAAAACGCAAAGTCTGGTGCCGAATTCATTCATATTTCATCAATCTATCTCTCTCGCATCTATATATATATATATATATATATATATATATATATATATATATATATATATATATATATATATATATATATATATATATATATATATATATATATAATAATAATAATAGTATTATTATTATTATTATTATTATTTTGAGTAATAATAATATTTTTATTAGTAGTGATAGGATTATTATTAGTATTATACATAAAATACTACGACAAGGTTCTGCCAGCGTGATTTCAAAATGAGTTTTTCGAGTAGGATAGGGCTAAGGAAATTATGGGTTATAGCTATGGAGGTGATGGGTATGGTTCATGGGTATGCTCGTGAGGTCAATCTAGTGTTTATCGTCTCCGTTGCGTCTATGTACCTTTCTTATAATATCGAATCTCAATATTAAAATAGTGTATCCCTAACTAGTGCTCGAGTATATAGGATTATGCATGCTTGTACTTGTGATATTGCCTTTAGTTAGGTTATGTAGAATCCTGAATTATTTATATATGCGGTTGAGATAAGGTATAAGATATGCATGTCGTTGGAAAGCTAGCGAAAAATTAAGAACTTTTCATTTAGATATCGAATGGTTTCGATGAACAGATTTGGAGTTATAGTCAATTGAAATTGGTATTATTATTAAAAATGATTATTATTATCGTCGTTATTATCGTCGTTCTAGTTTTATCTTATTGTTATTATTATTATTATCTTTATCAATAAAAGGAATTATCATTAAAAATTGTTATTTTTATTATTATTAATATCTTTATTATCGTTAAAGTTATAATTAGTATCATTATTATTATTATCTAATTATTATTATTATTATTATTATTATTATTATTATTATTATTATTATTATTATTATTATCATTAATATATATATCATTATTTAAAAGTGGTTATTGTTATTATTATTATTATTGTATTATCATTAAAATAATTATTAGTATTATCGTTAATAATGTCATAGTAATTATCAATATTAGTATTATTTTAATTAAAACTAATATTAGTAACACCTAATTATTTTGATTACTATTATTATCATTATTATGAAAACGATATAAAAGACGATTAAAAACTATTAAACGAAACGATTAGGAAATAATGAGTATGAGTATCATGACGAAATTAAAAAATTATAAGATATTGATTTAGATAAAATTATCGTTCTTATTATTTTTTTATCATTAATATTATTATTAAAAGTATCGTTAGTATTAAAACTATCAATTTAACAAAAATTGTCATTTTAATAGAAATGTCATTATTATTATAAAATATCATTATTATTATCATTTTAAATAGAATTATTATTTTAAAGTTAATATTAAAAAGTATCGTAAATATTAAAGTTATCATAATTAGAATTATCATTTTATCATAATATCATTTTTAGTAATTATAAATGTTGATATTTTATTAATAGAATAATAATAATTATTGTTACAAAATAATATAACTTTTACTTATTATTATGAACAATGTTATTGTTATCAAATAAATATGTAATACAGATAATATAATTACCTTAACCTATCATAATATTTTATGAACTTGATTAATTAAGATATATAAAAGTATATCTTTGTATAAAATTTTATTTATTAATAAATGAATTATATTATTTACCCTAGTATATCTTTTAAAATATTTAAAAATATAAAATGACGATATTTAAACTATATATTAATCATGTATAGATTTTTGGTAATTATTTTGAGTCAAATTGACTTTTGTTGACTTTTGTATATTAGTCTCGAGCATTAGGATTGTGGTACACTATGACTTGACCTAATTTGTTAGACAAATATTGACCAACATACAAATATATATATTTAATTTAGGTTCTTGAATCCGAGGCTATCCTTGCACTTATTCAATGACGTTAAATGTATTTTTACTACAAAATACAGTATGGTGAGTTTCATTTGCCTTTTTACCCTTTATATTTTTGGGCTGAGAATACATGCGCAATTTTTATAAATGTTTTACGAAATAGACACAAGTAATCGAAACTACATTATATGGTTAAATGATCGAAGCCGAATATGCCCCTTTTTGCTTGGTAGCCTAAGAATTAGGGAACATCACTAATTTTGAGAATTAGTGCACGCCTAATTGACGCGAATCCTAAAGATAGATCTATTGGGCCTAACGAACCCCCATCCAAAGTACCGGATGCTTTAGTACTTTGATGTTTTTTTATCATGTCCGAAGGATTTTCCAGAATGATAGGGGATATTCTTATATGCATCTTGTTAATCTCGGTTACCAGGTGTTCAATCCATATGAATGTTTTTTGTCTCTATGCATGGGACGTATATTTATGAGAAATGGAAATGAAATTTTTGTGGTCAATTAAAATGATGAAAATGATCGATTATGATAAACTAATGAACTCACCAACCTTTTGGTTGACACTTTAAAGCATGTTTATTCTCAGGTATTAAAGAAATCTTCCGCTGTGCATTTGCTCATTTTAAAGATATTACTTGGAGTCTTTCATGGCATATTTTGAAGAACGTTGCATTCGAGTCATTGAGTTCATCAAAGATTATTATTAAGTCAATTTATAGTTGGATAGTGGATATTATGAAATGGTATGCATGCCTGTCAATTTTCGATGTAAAGAAAGTTTGTCTTTTAAAAACGAATGCAATGTTTGTAAAATGTATCATATAGAGGTCAAATACCTCGCGATGTAATCAACTATTGTGAATCGTTTATAATGTATATGAACGGGTCCTTTCAGATGCCGATTCAGTTATGCAATCACTTATTTTGTTGAGTGTCACTTTCTTTTTAAAAAGTATAAACAGATTATATAGCAGATTCTTCTCCATTGTGCTGAGGGAGCTCCGAATAATGTTGCACCATGAGATGCTGTGTATATGGTTAATGACCTTGGTATTAAAACAATGTTGATACGAGTCTACTCTTGCAAATGGGTGTGTTAATAATATCATAACATCTCAAAAGCTAATGAAACAACATCTGCTTATGGTTATCTACTAACATTAGCTATCTTTACATCATTTTCTAAGACTTTTAGTACTTTTTATTCCATTAAGTCACATATGGATATAGATGACAGAATGGATAATAAAAGGCTATATGCATCAAGTAGAGAATAAAAACTATTGTTTAATTTAATGATGTACAGATAACCTGAATGGGAATAAATTACCCTTTTAACCTTGTAAGAATACAATACAAAATTTTCAAGAATACGTGAAAACCATTTGCTACCACCGTCAGTTATAAACCATGAATAATATCTTCACACACAATAATCAAGTTCCCAAATTTCATATGCGTAAATCTCCACCGTCATTAAATTTTGTACATGTAGCCCCAAATTTTAGACTCTTCGTATAAACAAATATATATACTCCGCAATATCTTCATACACAAAGCCTCAAATTTCATATCTCCACAAATCAATTGAAATTCCATAAACCATTTACAAGTTTTCTCCAAGATCGCATGTGTTCATGAATATTCTATCTTAGGGGTATGTATCATCTTGCAGAATTAACTTGTTTGTGTCTCACGAGCACGTCGTAGCTTCTAATTTCGACGTAACTTGTTTTTTGAATTTTGTAAATATTCGAAAAACAGTATGAATGATCCAGTTCTATATGTAACTGCAATGTGAGATGCATTTCTAATCTCTTAAACATACGAATATTCGGAAAACAATGTGAATGATCTAGTTCTATTTGTAACTGCAATGTGAGTTGCATTTCAATGTGAGATGCAATGTGAATGATCCAGTTCTATATCTAATATTCGAAAAACAGTATGAATGATCCAGTTCTATATGTCATCTTATATCTAGGCCCGATCCGAGGATGTTACATTTGGTTTTACTTTGGTTCTCTAAGTTCGCTCCTATCGAAAAAATTCATTCCGAATCCTGTCTCACACACACACACACACACACATACACACACACACACACACACACATATATATATATATATATATATATATATATATATATATGGAGAGGATCCAGTGAGAACTTTTTTAGTGTGAGAACTCTAGGAACTCAAAAATACACTGAAATTCGAGCAAAAAAAGTGGCGGGCGAGCAAAAAACAAGAAATTTGAGCAAAAAACACGAAATTCGAGCAAAAAAACACGGACGAACAATTTTTTTTGTTCGAATTACAAAAATGTAGAACACATTTTTGTTCCAATTTCATTTTTTTTGTTCGACTATCACGTGTTCTACATTTTTTTGTACGAATTTCAAAAATGTAGAACACAAAATTTGTTCGAATTTCATTTTTTTGTTCGAATTTCACATTTTTGTTCGTCCGCCCTTTTTTTGTTCGAATATCACGTTTTTTGTTCGCCCGCCCACTTTTTTGTTCGAATTTCCCTTTTTTATTCGAATTTCCCATTATTTCTTGGGTGACCAAGTCGTTGATGCCAAGTACTAGAAGTGGTGAGTAGAGGGTATGGAGTTGTAGCTGATGCCGGAGCTGTGAAAGGGTAGAGTTCCCGGTGCTATCACATCGGAGGAGGAGGCGGCGAGTCAAGTAATCCTTCACAGAAAAACCAAACTCATCAAAACTGACTAAAACTTTATTATCACGAGTAAAACGACGAACAGATATGAGATTTTTAATAATATTAGGCATGACAAGAACATTATTTAGATAAGAGGTCGGTGAATATTTGGCAAAACGCTTTGGCCAGTGTTTACAGAATGGGATTCCCATCGCTAAGGACAACTGACGGATACATGCAATGATTAAAAATGGTACTTAGATTATTAATGCTAGATGTAAGGTAAGTCAACGCACCTGTGTCCATGGTCCAACCCGAGTTACCATAGTCGGGAAGAGTGTTTGCGGTAAATGCTTGAGGAATTAAAGTTTCTTGACTGGGACCCTGCTGAAAATTGAGTGGGTAGTAGGCCTAATTGTTGTGGCCGTGAGACTGAACTAGGCTGCTGCCCAGAATTGATTGCCCAGAATAATTGGGCTGCTGAGATGAGTGCCCATGATAAGTGGCCTGCTTAGAGGACTGCCCATTAGAAGTGGGCTGATAATTGGGCTGAGATGCAGCAGTTGTCAAGGCAGCATAATGGGCCTGAAGAGCCGGCTGTAAAAAACCATGTGGTCCTGTAGTTTGAACCAGGGGTGTTCGTGGGCCAAAAGGAGGAATAAAAGACATGTTGGGCATGCTTAAATTTTGTTGAATGTACTGTTGTTGGGCCGTAATTATTCCAAGCAATTGGGCTTGAGTATTACCTTGGGCTTGTGAGTTTTGTTGCAACCTAGACTCTGAACCAGAACTGCTGCGATTAGAAGAATGGAGATATCGACATTTTTCTCCAAACCTGCAATTGCCACGCTGATAATTTCGACACACTTGTGTAGTCGCTGATGGAGGTCGGGTGTGGCTCGATGGTCCAGCGGTTTATGCGATAAGTACCGATGGTGCAGAAGGGGTACCCGACGACTGTAAAGTGTGGGATGCATTAATTTGTTTGATTAAATTGCAATTCCTCCATTGTTAACATTGACCTAACAGTCTTAAAATTTGGAAAAGGTTCACGATGAAGAATAATATGAGCAGCATGAGGGTATTTACCGTTAAGGCCGTTGACAGCGTAGGTGATGAGGTCTGGATCGTTGACAGTCGAACCGAGATTCTTGAGTTAAGTAGCGAGTTTATCAATGTTAAGAAAGTATTCCTCTATCGTTCAATCACCGATTGCGATTTCCTGTAACTCAGCGGTAAGTTCAATTGTCCGGGAGCGTTTATTGTCTTGAAATATCTTTTGTAGAAAGGACCATGCTTCGAAGGCATTGGTTGGTTCGGCATTAAGAACGTGTTCCAGGAGCGACTCGAAAATAGTGGAGAAAATCCAGGTTTGAACCACATCATCAGCTTTCTTCCATGATTCGGAGGCTTGTTCTTCGGCAGTTGGAGAAGCTTTGAGGAATTTACCGACTTCAAAACCTTCACAATGGATAATTTAGTTTGCTCGAGTGAGGGTAATTTAGTTTGTTGATGTCGAGTTTTATGGGAATCAGATGGGATATTGAAGTGATATTGAAGTAACTGTATACACTTTTTCATATGTTGCCATTGTGTGTGCGTTAGAGAAAAAAAACGCGCAGGAGAAGTTGATTAAGATAAACATATAGGTGGCTTGTGCAGCCGTATGAAAGAAAAGAAGTAGGGTTTAGGGTAGAAGAAAGGCTCTGATTTCCATGTTAATTATGGACATGATACGTGAACATGATACGCAAATAATAATTGTGATTTGATTAGCACTCAATGAATCGATACAATGATTAGCCGTGGAATTATATAGCTAGAAAACCTAACCCTAGAGTGCTTTCCAAGACTGATGGACTAACATAAACGGGCCCTTATAGATCGGGCTTACATAATAGATATAAATGTATAAATACAAATGAGTCCATCTAACATTTTTAAGTTCTCAGGGTTCTCAGGGTCAAAAAGTGTATATATATATATATATATATATATATATATATATATATACATATATACATATATACATATATATACATATATATATACATATATATATATATATATATATATATGTATATATATATACACATATATATATATACACATATATATATACATATATATACATATATATAAATATATATACATATATATATGTATATATATATATATATATATGTATATATATATATACACACATAAATCATTTCCCTGATAGGAACTATTTCATTCATACCGCTCCTCTAGAGAAAATCCCACACGACGAATCTATACGGGCATCATGTGTGTTAAAACCCCCTCGGGTGAGGCTCAAACGCATAGATGTACGAAACCTCCGAGACCCATGATGTGGATGGGTAACTACAAGAGAATATTTATTGCACTATGTGGAAGTCGAATCGCTGACCTCCCTTATGAAAATCAGATCACCAACAATGTACCAACAACACCTTGTGGTTAAAAAACATTTATTAATTACCTTTACTTTTTTTTTGGCAAAAAACAAAATTAAATATATGAATTTTTCATAAAAAAGTGAAAAATCAAACATTACATGAATATATGGACTGGATTTACAAAAAGACTTATCCATCCAACTTGCCAAACTCCATATTGAAACAAATGAAGGTAACCACAAACACTAGCAATACATATAAAGAAAACAAATGAAGAAAACTCCATCAAAGAAGACACCAACATCCTTCCAGGTCCTTGAAAAATTCCTCAATCCCTTGAACTTACAAAACTACTGACCAGAAGAGCATTGAGACTAAAAAAACATAATTAACAATCCATGACTAAGAGTACATGAGATACTCCTCTTTTACTCGTAATGAATCCTTTTCTTTGACGAAACAAGCCACTAGAATACTTTCATTAAAATACCTGTAACTAAAGTAACCAACCGGTATGTACTCCATCAAACACCACTATGTTCCTTGCAATCCAAATCTACCATTTGGAAGACGGCCCAATAAAATTCCAAAACGAACCCGCTTAAAACCTCTAGTGATCTACGTTGATAACCTCATTGTTTATTTTTGTTCGGTCGCTCACTACTATCAAACATGCCTTCAATAAAATTCTCCCATTTTCCCCCACTATTGTCATCATTTGAGTTTTTCTTTGGTTTTGAATTTTACCGTAAACTTTGATCGGCTTACTGGGAAAAGTGTTCGACTGATCAGCCTCTTCAGAGTTAACATCCAATTCGTCCTCTAAATCGTCTGATCTTTCAATTGACTCTGCTTCCACTACATCATTTAAAATTCTCTTGCCTTTTGCTTTTTTCTTTTATGCCCTTTTGAAGGGTTACGATGTGAACATGCACTTACTTCTTTTTTGGAGAGATGAAGCTTATCTTAGTCGCTTTAATTTGTTTAACAACTTCTTGTCCTTAGTTTGGAACCTTCTTATTTACTTCTTCATCTCGATCAACGTCTTTGTTAATGTATGATTAATGTGCAAGGTACAACATATAACTATATGGCCAACATCATTTGAGCCTTCGGGGTCACACACATATACATCGAGACGTCAAATAAAATATATATATGATGTATATATATTACTCAAGTAACAAAATAGTAAATCGAAATTAATTCATTTACTATTCATATGAATAGTAAATGAATCGAAATTAATTAATTTACTATTTACATGAAAACGACATGATAGAAATTATTAATTATAAGTTACATAACATACCTCTGAAGTATTTGTGAAACGACTCGTCCATATTACTATAAATGCAGTACGTTATTCATTGGTCCCATAGCGAGGTATTTGACCTCTATATGATACGTTTTAGAAAAATATTGCATTCATTTTATAAAAAGCACATCATTATTATACATAATGCATGTTTTAAATAAGTGGACGATTATTTAAGAAATAATCCCCATGATACATCGGTTTCCAAATACTACACACGTGACATAACAATCGAATATAATACATGACAAAGGTTTTATTGAATGCAACACTTCATTTAAACAAAAGCATGAGACTCCATGCACAGCTTGCTCAGATAATGCAACAGCGGAAGACTTTCTTAAGGACCTGAGAATAAACATGCTTAAACAGTCAACACAAAGGTTAGTGAGATATATAAGTTTAGCATCTATATAAATATAGACCACACGATTTTCATAGTTATAAATATATGTACACTCGCAAGTGTATAAAAGTATTCTATAAGTTGTTGAGCGCTTCGGTAACCATACTTAACCATTAATGTGGCATATTCCCTTTATTATGAAATCTCCCTACACTGTACCAAGTGTAGTAAAAATGAAGTACTATGCAACCGTTTACGATACTAGAGCGACTAGCCCGGTTGGGGTTGTCAAACCCGATAGATATATCAATAGGATTCACGCTTACATGTTCTTACAACATGTAAATATTAGTTACCAAGCTATTAGGGAAGATATGCAAGGTGGTACAACTCAACGTAGAATATATTTTAAGTACTTGTGTCCATGGCATAAAACATAAAATGCATGTATTCTCATCCCAAAATAATTGTAGAGTTTAAAAATGGGACTATATACTCACGGTAGTAAAAGTATATTAATAATAAGTTTTCCGCTTAGTAAAAATATGGCCGTCGTCCTTGGATTCACGAACCTATAACAATAATAACGATTCAGATAATAATACGACATATGAATAAAATAAAGCAAGTTCATAGAATACTTATATAATAATTTTTAACATTTTATGTTAGTAGTCCATTGTTAGTAGTCCTTTGTTAGTAGTCTAAAATAGTTCGAAAAGTCCAACGGTCCAATAATTGGTATATATATATATATATATATAATCTTAGAATTACACCACGATGTATTGTATGCGTATTGTCTTTGTATCAACCCAGAGATGTATTGTATACGTATTGTCTTAGAATTAACTAAGATGTATTGTGTACGTATTGTCTTAGGATTTATCAAAACGTATTGTATACTTATTGTATTAGGACGTACCAAGAATATTATTATACATATATACAATCACAGAATTAACCAAGATTATAATATTTTGTTATACTACTGATAACATGTCCAAATATATATAGGATATAGGAAAAGTTAACAAAGATATGGTTAATATAGTTTTTATAATATAAATTTTGTCCATACAACGTTAATTTTAGCAGATTTTGTTTTGCTCGCCAAATATTCATTACAACTCCGTTTAAAGTAAATCAAATTGCTAAGGATTCCTTAAGAAGTTAATTTTACAAAACCAATTCTAAAAGTTCATCCCAAGTAGTAATTTTTAGAGTTTTACCCTCTTTTTGTGTCGGTGGACAGATTTGGAAAAGTCCCAGCATCCACCCAATATATGATTTTTGATAAAATAATTCCACTTTGTCTAAAATCATGTAAAAAATACTGAAAGTCTTATTTACATATATTAACATATTTCCAAAGTCTTAGCCTCAAACTCAAAGTTTAAGATAGGTTTTTAATTCCCAACCCAAAACAGCCCGCTTTTTACTGAATGGAGATTAAAGGATATATGTTAAGTTTCAAGGTGTTCTTCATATGTACAAGTTATAAGTTCTTATATTAACTTAATACAATATCATAATACATATAAATAAGTGTTATTAGAGTTAAGTTAGAAATATTAGATTAGTTTTTCAAACAAGTTTAGAATCAACTAAACTATGTTCTAGTTTATAAACTCTTATATAGATAGCTATAAACATATGACTTGAACAAGAGTTGAAGTATAGTTTTTACCTCAAATTTAGAATGTAAAGTTGCTAGAAAGAAGTAGTAGAACAAAACTTGAGAGAGTTCTTGCAAGTGTGTGTGAAAATTGGAAGTAGAATTTGGAAAATGAATGTGTAAAAATGAGTTAGAAATGGTGCTTATTTATAGGCTTGAAAATTTGGTTTTTAGTGAAAATATCTAAGATAAATTAAAATGTATTATGTCATGGATGACATATTAAATTGATTAGGTCATGGATGACATATTACACAAACAATTGCAGATTTCTATTGGTATTTACCAATAGTAAATACTTCTAGAAGCTGTGTATAATACGGGTAAAAATATCGTATGAATGCGAGTAGAATTCTTGAGAAAATTGAACAGAAATACGAGTATAGCTATCATTTATATGTATTGGTGTATTATAAAGTGTATTCAATACTTGTAAGTATTTATTTACACTCGTAATACATTATATGTAAATACATTTTAACATAAGTTAATTACGTCGTTTAAATAGTAACATATATATTGTTCAAAAACTCTTTAAGTTAGTAGTATGAAAATATATATACAATACTTTGTTAATATACTTAATGAGATATTTAATTATCATATTTTCAAGTTATATATATATAAATCCATATATATACACACAATAATTAAACAATTAAACAATTAAATCAAGTTATGACGTTCGTGAATCGTCGAAATAAAAAGGTGACCAAAAGCTTGTGTAAAACTCTTTCCGGAGATTCAAGATTTATTAAAATTCATTGCTTATTAAGTCGGAATTATATAAAAATTAAATTTAAATTTAAATTTGGTCAGAAATTTCCGGGTCGTCACAGTACCTACCCGTTAAAGAAATTTCGTCCCGAAATTTGATCGAGGTCATCATGGCTAACAATAAGAATGTTATTATGATGAATATAAATTCATTCATAGGGTTTTATCATGATTGATAAATATAGATAAAATAATTCGATTACTCGAAACGTATGAGTGAAGCTATCGTAAAAGAGTGAAATGAGAAAATAGGGATTCGTCTTATCTTTTGACATCATCACGGTTGATCTCCGGGTTAAAGAAAATATTTGTAATCTATATAAGATTTGATTCTTCGACGATTAAGGAAATTATGATCCTCTTCGATTTAATGCAATAATCTGTCTCGATTTCTCTGTCGGATATTTTACTATAAATCAACCTCCTACGTTTCCTTATTTCCATATCTCCCATCTTTTATACTTTCTTCCTTTCTTCGTACTTCCAAAACATTCGTCAATATACTCCATCCAGTTTTAATTCTTAATATATTCTTGACTATCATATCTGTCATTCTTCTTTTTCATCTTTCACCGGAGGAATCCGTTAATTTCTACTATGCTCTTGGGTTTATAGTGTTCTTAGTTTTTCCGTGTCTTTATATTGCTATACGTATCGATATACACGGTTTGTAATTACTGCGTTGTCTTCGTGCTTATATTTTTCCTTATATTTTGGAGTTTCATGCTTCCGTCTTCTTTTCCTGACTTCAAGTTAAGCGAATAATGGTCTAGAATTCATAGATATGAAAGTCGGAATGAACATAGCTAATGCTCTAAGAGAGAAATTGTAATAGCACAATTTGACTTGTGAAATTACCAGAATTCAAAGGAAAAGATAGAACTATCAATAGAATATGTTCTTGATATGTTTAGAGATTAGATTGAATGTAAGAGTCATGTAACATGCACATGATGACGTTATGGTCTGTG
The DNA here is from genome assembly GCF_046630445.1 of Rutidosis leptorrhynchoides. NCBI lineage: Eukaryota > Viridiplantae > Streptophyta > Magnoliopsida > Asterales > Asteraceae > Rutidosis > Rutidosis leptorrhynchoides. Next base: position 94,739,377 of record NC_092334.1, on the reverse strand, counting down.
AATCATTGCGTTCCATTTAGAAACTCATCATGACTTACTGTAATATAATCACGTTGATCATGTGTTATTATATTATACTAACTCATGCTTCAGTTCCTAACACTACTTCAAAACATTCATATTTTAAACTCGAAGGTTCCAGAATTTAGAAACTAAAATAGTTTCTTTTATGTTGTAACATAGATAGCGCGAAAAGATGAATTATTTCAGATAAGAATAGTTATGAAAATATCTTCAAAAATATGGAGGATATTTATAACGAAAGATACGATGATATTTTAGAATATCTAAGATCAGAGGATGATGAAGAATATTGTCCACAAGGGTTTAGAGTAAGGAGCAAGGTATTTGCTAAAGACTTCAGCAGATACTGAATCATTTGGATTCTTTGAAGGCAGGTTTAGTATTTGTGATTTGTCCACAGCCTCCTTCATGATTTGCTTAATCCATTTTCCAGTTCCAACATTTCTGAGCTTTGCCAACATACTATTCTTTATCATCAAACTTTTTACTGTTAATGTCATTTACAGTTTTTGCTACTTCATCAGTATTTTTCAAAAACTCGGAGAACTAATTCGTGGTTTGGGGTGCTTTTCAGAAACTTCACATTCAAAGTATATAAGTCCAGAAGATAGACACATATAATTGTTGGCGTAGACATGCTGCGAGATTTCAAAATACTGATTGCTAATTCCCGATGATTCGTATGGAAATTCTCGTTACAAGATGCAGATGAGTAAATGATGGGGTTTTGATAAATATAAAGATTTTTCGAAAAGTCAAAGATCAATGAAGTTGTTAATAAGTTTACTGCTAATGTGGCGAGATATGAAAGGTTCCCCGGTAATAATGATGAAGGGGTAATTATTATAATAAGGCTTATTCGAATGAATAATTGAAGTTGGTTTGCTGGATCTGTGACAAAACCGTCTATTTTTAGAAGGGATTGAAAAGTTATTTTAGCTAGTAAATGCCAAAAGGTCTGACATGGATACGTGTTAAATTATGACTTTAGTTTCAAGAGTTTTTCAGGTACGTAATTGTGGATAACATGTGGTTGGATCATCATCTCGATTGTTCATTATTTGAAGTGTCTTCGGGTATTTCGAAGGGCTTGAACACAGATTATAATCGTTAATATACATACGATGTTCTAACACAGTTTTGAAGTCAAAGTATAGCTTTGAAAGATGTAAGAATCTAAGAGTGATGATACCGGTTATATCTTGAATTGAATTCGGCGATTTCAAAATCAGAATATGTAATTAGATTTTTGAATGAGTATGGTTGTTTTGATTTTTATAAAAGAATGTATATTGTTGTGAAAGTAGGGAGTATAATGGATGATTTGCTGAATCAGATTCGAAGAATGTAACATATTAATTGTGAATTTATATATGTCTCGGGTATTACCTACCCGTAAAAAAATGTCACAATTAATATTTTGTACAAAAAAATTTTATTACAGTCTTTATGGAAATATATGTGTATATTTCTTCAGATGTAATATAGATTTAATGAGTTAATATTAAATTAAACTCATTTGATTTATGGTTAAGGCTAGGATAGATAATTTCTAAACTTTAGAAATTACATAATCGTCGTAGAATGTTTTCCCAATGAAGTTATGAATCAATACTTCATCGTTGTGGTATTCCTTAGTATCTACATGGCATATGATGTCGATGCTCATGGGACAGATTGTGAAGTTGAGGTTTGCGATGCGGTTGTTGTTGGTGGTGGTAATGGTACTGTTGATGTTGTTAATGGTGGTACTGGTTATGTTGCTGGTGCTGCTGCTGGTGTTTGTAACCTTTGCACCATATTCTCCAAAGCCACTACCCGAGCGCGAAGCTCGTTGACTTCTTCTATTACACCAGGGTGATTGTCGGTTCAGACGAGCGGATAAATAAGATCTAGAATTTGGTGTAGTATATAATCGTGACGAGATACTCTGGAAATGAGAGAGAAAATGGTGTTTCAGACAGGTTCGCAGGTAAGTGCTTCAGGTTCTTCGCCAAGAGGGCAATGTGGTGGATGGAAAGGATCGCCTTCTTCTTGTCTCCAATGATTAAGGAGGCTAAGAACCCATCCCCAATTCATCCAGAATAGATGATGGCTGATTGGTTGATCCATTCCAGTCACACTGCTTTCGGAGCTTGAGTGAGATTCCATTTCGGAATCCGAGGAACTTGAACTGATGACGAATTCCATTTCGTACGATTTGATAAAGGATTTTTCGATACTAAATGATTTTTCGGCTATCGGGTGGTATTCTAACTACATAGAATATCTATATATATAGATCAAAAGATTTCATAGATTACGGAGGAATTTACGGAATATGTCAGGCAAAGTTTACGGTAATAGATACGATAAGATATGATTTAGCAGATACGCCTAAGATATGAATTTTGTCTATACACTATTCATGCAATCAATACAGCAAGACGTGTCTAGACTAAGAATGATAAGCAGGTAATTTCCTAAGGTTGATAAGTAGGTAATTTTCGACACAAATGATAAGCAAAACTTTTGACATGCAGACACGGTCGAAGTCCAGACTCACTAATGCATCCTAACGACTTATCAGTTAGACACACGAATGCAGAACTGGTTCGCTAAGACCACCGCTGTGATACCAACTGAAACGACCCATCCATATTACTATAAACGCAGTACGTTATTCATTGGTCCCATAGCGAGGTATTTGACCTCTATATGATACGTTTAAGAAAAATATTGCATTCATTTCATAAAAAGCACATCATTATTATACATAATGCATGTTTTAAACAAGTGGGCGATTATTTAAGAAATAATCCCCATGATACATCGGTTTCCAAATACTACACACGTGACATAACAATCGAATATAATACATGACAAAGGTTTTATTGAATGCAACACTTTATTTAAACAAAAGCATGAGACTCCATGCACAGCTTGCTCAGATAATGCAACAGCGAAAGACTTTCTTAAGGACCTGAGAATAAACATGCTTAAACAGTCAACACAAAGGTTGGTGAGATATATAGGTTTAGCATCGATATAAATATAGACCACAAGATTTTCATAGTTATAAATATATGTACACTCGCAAGTGTATAAAAGTATTATATAAGTTGTTGAGCGCTTCGGTAACCATACTTAACCCTTAATGTGGCATATTCCCTTTATTATGAAATCTCCCTACACTGTACCAAGTGTAGTAAAAACGAAGTACTATGCAACCGTTTAGGATACTAGAGTGACTAGCCCGGTTGGGGTTGTCAAACCCGATAGATCTATCAATAGGATTAACGCTTACATGTTCTTACCACATGTAAATATTAGTTACCAAGGTATTAGGGAAGATATGCAAGGTGGTACAACTCAACGTAGAATATATTTTAAGTACTTGTGTCCATAGCGTAAAACATAAAATGCATATATTCTCATCCCAAAATATTTGTAGAGTTTAAAAATGGGACTATATACTCACGGTAGTAAAAGTATATTAATAATAAGTTTTCCGCTTATTAAAAATATGGCCGTCGTCCTTGGATTCACGAACCTATAACAATAATAACGATTCAGATAATAATACGACATATGAATAAAATAAAGCAAGTTCATAGAATACTTATATAATAATTTTTAACATTTTATGTTAGTAGTCCATTGTTAGTAGTCCTTTGTTAGTAGTCCAAAATAGTCCGAAAAGTCCAACGGTCCAATAATCGGTATATATATATATATATATATATATATATATATATATATATATATATATATATATATATATATATATATATATATATATATATATAATCTTAGAATTACCCCCACGACGTATTGTATACGTATTGTCTTTGCATCAACCCAGAGACGTATTGTATACGTATTGTCTTAGAATTAACTAAGACGTATTGTGTACGTATTGTCTTAGGATTTATCAAAACGTATTGTATACTTATTGTGTTAGGACGTACCAAGAATATTATTATACATATATACAATCACAGAATTAACCAAGATTATAATATTTTGTTATACTACTAATAACATGTCCAAATATATATAGGATATAGAAAAAGTTAACAAGGATATGGTTAATATAGTTTTTATAATATAAATTTCGTCCATACAACGTTAATTTTTAGCAGATTTTGTTTTGCTCGCCAAATATTCATTACAACTCCGTTTAAAGTGAATCAAATTGCTATGGATTCCTTAAGAAGTTAATTTTACAAAACCAATTCTAAAAGTTCATCCTAAGTAGTAATTTTTAGAGTTTTACCCTCTTTTTGTGTCGGTGGACAGATTTGGAAAAGTCCAGCATCCACCCAATATATGATTTTTGATAAAATACTTCCACTTTGTCTAAAATCATGTAAAAAATACTGGAAGTCTTATTTACATATATTAACATATTTCCAAAGTCTTAGACTCGAACTCAAAGTCTAAGATAGGTTTTTAATTCCCAACCCAAAACAGCCCGCTTTTTACTGAATGGAGATTAAAGGATATATGTTAAGTTTCAAGGTGTTCTTCATATGTACAAGTTATAAGTTCTTATATTAACTTAATATAATATCATAATACATATAAATAAGTGTTATTAGAGTTAAGTTAGAAAGATTAGATTAGTTTTTCAAACAAGTTTAGAATCAACTAAACTATGTTCTAGTTTATAAACTCTTATATAGATAGCTATAAACATATGACTTGAACAAGAGTTGAAGTAGAGTTTTTACCTCAAATTTAGAATGTAAAGTTGCTGGAAAAAAGTAGTTAACAAAACTTGAGAGAGTTCTTGTAAGTGTGTGTGAAAATTGGAAGTAGAATTTGGAAAATGAATGTGTAAAAATGAGTTAGAAATGGTGCTTATTTATAGACTTAAAAATTTGGTTTTTAGTGAAAATATCTAAGATAAGTTAAAATGTATTATGTCATGGATGACATATTAAATTGATTAGGTCATGGATGACATATTAAACAAATAATTGCAGATTTCTATTGGTATATATCAATATTAAATACTTCTAGAAGCTGTGTATAATACGGGTAAAAATACCGTATGAATGTGAGTAGAATTCTTGAGAAAATTGAACAGAAATACGAGTATAGCTATCCTTTATATGTATTGGTATATTATAAAGTGTATTCAATACTTGTAAGTATGTATTTACACTCGTAATACATTATATGTAAATACATTTTAACATAAGTTAATTACGTCGTTTAAATAGTAACATATATATTGTTCAAAAACTCTTTAAATTAGTAGTATGAAAATATATATACAATACTTTGTTAATATACTTAATGAGATATTTAATTATCATATTTTCAAGTTATATATATATAAATCCATATATATATACACACAATAATTAAACAATTAAACAATTAAATCAAGTTATGACGTTCGTGAATCGTCGGAATAAAAGGGTGACCAAAAGCTTGTGTAAAACTCTTTCCGGAGATTCAAGATTTATTAAAATTCATTGCTTATCAAGTCGGAATTATATAAAGATTAAGTTTAAATTTGGTCGGAAATTTCCGGGTCGTCACAATTTGATAAATACGACTTTATGATACATATATTTCGTAATTTGAATTCATGGGTAGGTTCACGAGTGAAATATTAGAATAAAATATCTATATATATTGTACCATATTACGGAGTAATTTATCTCTCATTCTTCTTTCGATGAACTAAAAAATTTTGATTTCATAATATTAACCAAAGGTTGATTAATATTACTTGGGTTTGGACTAGCATCCATTGACGGTCGTTTGAAGTGTAGTGTGGACTATCCAAAGAGACGGTCATACTTTTGATCGTAAGTTTCTCTCCGTCTCATCAATTTCTCCAAGAAAGGTATATCGTCAACTCCTCTTTTGTTTTATATTCATGACAATTATTATGGTGTAACTGGATCATTGGGAAAGATTAATCGTGTGCATGTTTCATTAAATAAGTGAAAATTTAATCTTGTTAAATTTTGTTCATAAAATAATAAAAGATTATTATTTTAACTATCCGCTGCGTTAATCTGTTTTGGTAAAAGTACACACAATTTTCCATCAATGGTATCCGAGCCGCTTTTACACCATCTTAATTGTCGCGTGATTTTTTTTAGATTTAGCTTTGTGGTGAATTGGTAACAGTCAAAACCTTTATGGTTTTGAAAGTCAACTTTGTTGATTACCTCATGACGCACGAATAAGATCTGGAAAAAAAATCACTGTTATAAATTTTGAATTTATTTGTTATGGCTTGAATATTTATTATAATTGTTGATTGTTTTATTTCATGGTTATACACATGCATTGTAACCATGGACAAGCAATATTTAAGTTTTAATAATGTAGTTATTAAAATTGTGATTGCACACATAGCCCATAATGCCCCGACCTATGTATGATTGTTGTGATTGTTGATTACGGCAATATTATGTCATGTTGATTATTTGTATTATTAGAAAGGCCATTTTGAAGCCAAAGTTGTATTATATTTATTTTTCATTTTCATAGTATTGTATTTAAGTTTATTTCAATTTGTAAAAGTATTAGTTTAGTTGTATTTTCAAATTTAAATAAATTGTAACGACCCGGAAAATTTCGACTAATTCTAAACCAAACTCTCGATACGATTTCGTAGTCTTGACACGATAAGAGAAATCTGTTAGGTTGAGTCCCAAAAATTTTGAATTGTTTCATTTATTTAGTTGACCTTTGACTAATTCCGATGATTCACGAACAACTAATTGTAAATAGATATGTATATATATATATATATTTATATTTATATAATAAGTTAAAAAGTTATAAATTTTTTTTTTGTATAAAACTATTGTTATAAATAATTTCTGTACATAATAACATAGTAATTTATGAATAATAGATATAGAAGATCCTTTTATGTAAATAATCAAGTATAAATATTAATTTGTTATATTAATACTATTATATTGTTAACAATATTATTAATAAATATTAGTATCATTGTATTCAATATTTATCATCATCATTATAATTATTATTATTAATATTAACAGTATTATTATTAATATATTTAGTAAATATAGATATTAGATATATTATGTATATAGATAGTTAGGTGAATATAGGTTTTTATGTATCAATTTCACGTTTGTTTTCTTGTTCCAAATTCCTATCCGTGAATCAATTAGTCATTGATTGGAGATACTGTTTCTGTCTTCTTACTCTCACAATTTAAGCCACACAGGGTATATATCTATTTACATACTTGCTAGTTAAGAGAAAAATATAATCACCTAAATTTTCATTCACCACTTCACCTCTTCTTCTATCTAATTCTCTGTTTTTCTTCTCCAACGATCAAGACCCACTTCCACCATCTCCAACCAAAATCCACAAACCAACACACCATGGCATCTTCTACAGATTTTTGTTTAGAATTCGACAATACCACTCCAGCAAACCACCCGTCGGTTTATTCACCACCATATTTCACTTACTCCATATATATATAAACACACATACAATACAAACTCATGGTCACCACCACCATGAACACACCACTTTGAAACCACCTTCTATCTCTCTCTCCTCCCTCTCTCATCATAAAACCGTCACCCTCATCAACCATGAAGCTATCATCATCACCAAACCAAACACAAATTTCTTTTATACAACTACTACAGCTCCAAATTTCTGGTTCTATTCGAAGACTGCTCAACCCCAATCATCAAACAAAACTTGCTGCTACTCTTGGATTCGGTCAGACCCAGGTTACATGTAACCATAATCATATCGGGCTGTTAACGACTCAAACACCTTAGATTTTGCTACTACAATCGCCACTCAACACAACCATAAACCACCATTAACAACTTTTATATTTTTCTGTTTTGAATTCAACAACCACTAACCCCATTACAATCGAAAACCTGCTGCAAGTATTCATTGTTACTACTGCACTTTTACCTTTCTGTTTCAGCTTTCATTCGAACCAAAAACACCACCACTTGTAACCCACAAACAACCATCACAAATCCACAACCTCAACCACCCTTTCTTGCTCGAAATAAATCCAACCCATATCTCTCGATCAACCTAACATATCACCATCTTCACCTTAATTGAACTATCATCTCCTATCTCTCTCTTTCTTGTTTCAATTCGTGAAACCACCATATCAAAACAACCTAATAAATAACGTACGAAGGCTTCCATCTGGATTTCTATTTTAATTAAACACCTCACGAAACCCTAAATATAACAGGTGCCTGTTTTCTTCTGTTTATTCCTCTGTACGAACTCAACCCTTAGAACCAAACCGTTACCACTAGAGCTCCCTATCATCACCACACTTTCACCACACCCAACAGGTTTCTGTTTTCCTGCTTTCTTTCTTTTTCTGATCGAACATCAATACCGTCATATCACCTTTGTGAACCCATCGAGATTATTAATGCACCTTTTAAACTGCACGCGTTCTTTCTTTTTCTGTGGACGACAACTGTTAAAGAAAGGAGAATATCAACTCATTAAAGAATTGTGCAAGTTGTTAAACACAAATAGAAAGTCACAGGCCAAAATACATGTCACGATCCACTATCAAATTACGCGAGTATAATGGAAGATGATGTGGTGATGATGATTAAATGACGGGATAATAATAATAACTGTTAATACCGAGTTGCGGTTTAATACTCTGACGATAAAAACCCTATAAAATATCGATTGAATACTTGCTTTAGTGATTGGGCCAGTTTTGACTGTTGGGCCTCAAGTATGGAGAAAGGCTAAGTGGGCTAGTGAAAAACTGTTATTAGATAGCCATGATTATACTTGTTGGGCCGTTGCAATAGCAAATGTAACTAGGCTGCTGCTCGAAATCCTGGTTCCAGCATTCCTATCGATCCACAAACATGAATTAAACATTTCTCTTAATCCATGATAGTGATGATGATGATGTTAAGATGATGATGATGATGATGATGAAGTAAATGATTAGATTATGATGATAAATATCATATGACGATGATAATGATATGTTATGTTAGATAATAAGGATGATGATGAATATTTGATTATTGATGATAAAATTACGATGGGTTATAAACTATTAAGCTTATAAATAAATTAGAAAGGAAGCGGAAGAATGGTTGGGCGCTTGACTGGGTTAAACAAGAGGTCACGGGTTCAAGTCCCGGCTCAGGCGGTTTATTATTTTTAAGACTTTAAAGGTAGTTTTTTTTATAATTATTATTATTATTATCATGATCATTATTATTCAAATTAATACTTTTCTTACCATTAATTATCATTATTATTAAAATTAATATTTTTATTAAAATTAATATTTTTTTAAAAATCATTATTATTATTTTATCATTATTGTTATTAGTATTAACATTATTATTAATATTATTTTAATATTATTACTATCATTATTATTACTTTGACTGTTATTATTATTATTACAATTATATTATTATTATTATTACTATTAATATTATTATTACAATAAGAGTTACTTATATAAAAATATACTTGATAGAACTATATTTTATAAATTATTTATTTAAAGTATATCAAATAAATATATTTAAGTTAATAATGAAATACATGAATTACTAAAATAACAATTATATTAATACATAAACTTATTCAACTTCAATTATATGTTTTAATATATATATATATATGAATAATATAGGTTCGTGAATTCGAGGCCAACCCTATACTTGTTCAATATCGTCCTATGTATTTTTACTACAAAATACATTAGGTGAGTTTCATTTGCTCCCTTTTTAATTGCTTTTGCAATATATATTTTTGGGCTGAGAATACATGCACTGCTTTTATAAATGTTTACAAAATAGACACAAGTACTTAAAAATATATTCTACGTTGAGTTGTACCACTGGCATATTTTCCTGTAGCTTGGTAACTACTATTTACATGGGTATTGTAAACGCGAATCCTGTTGATAGATCTATCGGGCCTGACAACCCCAACCGGACTGGACGACCAGTATTCAACGGTTGCACAGTACTTCGTTTCGGTAACTACACTTGGTACGGTGTAGTGAGATTTCATAATAAAGGGAATATGCGACGTGATTAAATGTTAAGTATGGTTACCAAGTGCTCAACCACTTAGAATGCTTTACATACACTTGCGAGTGTATTATGTTTATAAATAATGAAATCTTGTGGTCTATTAATATATTGAAAAGATTGTTATGATAAACCTATGAACTCACCAACCTTTTGGTTGACACTTTTAAGTATGTTTATTCTCAGGTACGAATTAAGTCTTCCGCTGTGCATTTGCTCATTTTAAGGACATTACTTGGAGTCGATCATCGCAATGGGACCAAATGTTGTGACTTCGTCCAGGTGGATAAGGACGGGTCGTTACAGGTGGTATCAGAGCGTTGGTCCTAGCGAACCAGGTCTTGCATTAGTGTGTCTAACTGATAGTTGTTAGGATGCATTAGCGAGTCTGGACTTCGACCTTAGCTGCATATTATAAGTATTGTATATCATTCCTAGTGGAAAATTTCCCGCTAATCATTCTTAAGTCTAGACATGCCTTACTGCCTTTATTGCATAGATAGTGTATAGACAAATTTATATCTTAGCGTATCTATTACGGTAAACTTTGCCTGATATCTTCCGTAAATTTCTCCGTAATTTAAGGGATCCTGGTACTATATATAACTAGGCATATTATGCATTGAGAATACCATCCAACTATCATTTGCTATCACTAAGCTTTTCATACCAAAAATCTTTTCTGTGATCGTGTACGATGGCCTCTACGAATCGACCAAGTTCTTCTGACTCCGAAGATAGCGTGACGGGAGCGCACCAACCGATCAACTACCGTGATTTCTTTAGAAAGTGGGGATGGGTTCGCAAAATACTTACCCTATGGAGAAATGAAGAAGGTACTCCATATCACGAGCCGAACTTACCACCTAACGTCGGAGTGCTCGACCCGATCACCGGCGAACCTGTTCGCAACACCGTTTATACCCTTTTTGCAAGAATTTTTCGTCTTGAGGCTACCATTAACGGAACTAGAGAAGATATCCGACTTCTACCTCACACTGATAACCAACCAGGGTTAGTAGAAGAAGTTAAAGAACTCCGAGCTCGAGTGTTAACTTTAGAGAGCACGGTACACAATTTGCAAGCACTAGCAGTATCATCAACACCAGTAACATCACCAGCCTCAGCACCAACTGCACTAGTACCACCAAGAACAACTTTCGCGTCACCAGCTTCGACACCTCGAGTATAATCATCGTTCTACATGACGTTCTACATCATTTATCTTATTTCGACATAGTGATTATGTAATCTCTAATGTTTTAGAGATTATATATTCTTGTTCTAACGGTAAATCAGATGAGTTAATATCATATTAACTCATAAAATCCATGATTACATCTGAAGAAAATATATATATGTATGTATATTTTCATAAAGATTGTAATTAAAAATTCTTTTGTACAAACTGTTAACGATGAGAATATTTTAACGGGTAGGTAATACCCGAGGAATATTTAGATTTCACATTAATAAGTTACACTGTACATTCTTCGAATCTGATTCAACAGTCATTTACTATCCTACTTACATCCACAGATATACGTATCCGTTCACCGCAGAACAACCATTTTCATTCAATTTCATATTTGGATTTTGACCTATCAGAATCCAACAAGTGGCATAATGAAGAAAACATTGGACAAAATAAAATTTGTTAGAAACAAACGAATTAACTAATTGAAATTTTGTTAAGAATCCACGCTAACTGTTCCTAGCTAACTGTTCCTAGCTAACTGGTTACATTTTATTTATCGCAATTTAATTATCGCAATTTACATTCTCGCAATTTACATTCTCGCAATTTACATTCTCGCAATTTACATTCTCGCAATTTTATTTATCGTCATTTAATTTCTGCATTTATTTTACGCACTTTAAATAACGGGACACGTATACAAGGTTTCGACATATCATATTGACCCATCTATATATTTATCTTGGAACAACCATAGACACTCTATATGCAAATGACGGAGTTAGCTATACAGGGTTGAGGTTGATTCCAAAATATATATATAGTTTGAGTTGTGATCAATACTGAGACCGGTACATGGGTCACGATACGTATTAATTAATTTGAATGTTATATATTAAACTATATATGAACTATTGGACTATTGGACTATTGGACTACTAACTTTGGACAATTAAAATGAATTAAAATATTGATTATAATATATGAAACTAAATAATTCTTTAAGTTTGCCACTTGATTTCATCTTAAACCTCATTTTAATCTTGACGATCCCAATCCATGTTCAAATCTTTCATGATTCTTGAAAACACCTCGATCGAGAGGATGAACCAGCCGCACTTCATCTACGGAAGAAAAGATTTATGCATATAGTTATGCACCTGAAAAACTCTTGGAACCTGAGTAAAGGTTTAACACGTATATGCGCTATCTCCTTTGGCGATGTTACTACCGAAAATCACTTTGCAATCCTTTTCCAAATTAGCCAAATTTTGTCACAGCTCCAGCAAGTTGATTTCGATTTTTCGTTCAAAACAACCTTATTATAACCTCGGAATATATGCATACTCTTTTATTGTTATCGGAGAACCTTTTACACTCCACTATATCACCATCAGCGTTTAATCAGCTAAAAACACAATTCTCCTGAAACCACCTCGGTTTAATAACCGATGACCCAGATCCGTTAACTTTGAAAATGCCGACGAAGCGGCATGTTGTAGATGGTCTTAATGGCCAAGAGTTGATGATAAAGAAAGAAGTGTTAGGAACGCTCGATAGAAAATTTGGTACTGAAAAACAGATTGAGCTAACCATGAAGGAGACCAAGGACAAATACAAGGACCAAGTCTTATATTTAAAGAATTCAGGTAATTCTGGATCCGATGAAACCTTCAACGAATATCTTGCTCCGTACTCATGATTAAAATCTTGCGAAAAATCTTTTTCCATCAACCTTCAAACTTAGAAATTCCAAAATATCATCATAAATATCTTCGATATTTCTGAGGATATTTTCATAAATGTTTTCGTCCGAAATTATATACCTCTTCGTGTTTTCTGTATTCCATTATATTGGAAACTTCTGTAAAATCTAAGTATAAATTAGGAATGAATTTTGGAGAAGTGTAGGGAATTGAAACATGAGTTAGTATAATATAATTACACTTGGCCAACGTGATTATATTAAAGTAAGTCATGTTGAGTTTCTAATGGAACGTGATGATTCACAGACCCTACCGTCATCATGTGTCATGTTACACGACTCTTTCATTCTACTTAACTTCTAAGAATATCACGGAAATATTTCCATCATATTTCTGTTCTTCCGTAATTTCAATAGTTGTTAATAAATCGTGTTATTACATTTTCTTTCTGATTAGAAGATTTCCTTAAATTCCTTGAATTTCGGGAATCCACCATGACTACATCAAAAGTTAAGACAAAATTTTTCACTCTTTTGTGGTAGCTTCACTCGTACGCTTCGTATGATCAAATTGTTTTATCTATATTACTCAATGATGATAAAACTTCATTATCACCTCTTATTCGTCATAAAAAAAAACAATTTTATTGTTAGCCATGACGACCTCACTCAAATTTCGGGGACGAAATTTCTTTAACGGGTGGGTACTGTAACGACCCGGAAAATTTCGACTAATTCTAAACCAAACTCTCGATACGATTTCGTAGTCTTGACACGATAAGAGAAATCTGTTAGGTTGAGTCCCAAAAATTTTGAATTGTTTCATTTATTTAGTTGACCTTTGACTAATTCCGATGATTCACGAACAACTAATTGTAAATAGATATGTATATATATATATATTTATATTTATATAATAAGTTAAAAAGTTATAAAAAAATTTTTTTGTATAAAACTGTTGTTATAAATAATTTCTGTACATAATAACATAGTAATTTATGAATAATAGATATAGAAGATCCTTTTATGTAAATAATCAAGTATAAATATTAATTTGTTATATTAATACTATTATATTGTTAACAATATTATTAATAAATATTAGTATCATTGTATTCAATATTTATCATCATCATTATAATTATTATTATTAATATTAACAGTATTATTATTAATATATTTAGTAAATATAGATATTAGATATATTATGTATATAGATAGTTAGGTGAATATAGGTTGTTATGTATCAATTTCACGTTTGTTTTCTTGTTCCAAATTCCTATCCGTGAATCAATTAGTCATTGATTGGAGATACTGTTTCTGTCTTCTTACTCTCACAATTTAAGCCACACAGGGTATATATCTATTTACATACTTGCTAGTTAAGAGAAAAATATAATCACCTAAATTTTCATTCACCACTTCACCTCTTCTTCTATCTAATTCTCTGTTTTTCTTCTCCAACGATCAAGACCCACTTCCACCATCTCCAACCAAAATCCACAAACCAACACACCATGGCATCTTCTACAGATTTTTGTTTAGAATTCGACAATACCACTCCAGCAAACCACCCGTCGGTTTATTCACCACCATATTTCACTTACTCCATATATATATAAACACACATACAATACAAACTCATGGTCACCACCACCATGAACACACCACTTTGAAACCACCTTCTATCTCTCTCTCCTCCCTCTCTCATCATAAAACCGTCACCCTCATCAACCATGAAGCTATCATCATCACCAAACCAAACACAAATTTCTTTTATACAACTACTACAGCTCCAAATTTCTGGTTCTATTCGAAGACTGCTCAACCCCAATCATCAAACAAAACTTGCTGCTACTCTTGGATTCGGTCAGACCCAGGTTACATGTAACCATAATCATATCGGGCTGTTAACGACTCAAACACCTTAGATTTTGCTACTACAATCGCCACTCAACACAACCATAAACCACCATTAACAACTTTTATATTTTTCTGTTTTGAATTCAACAACCACTAACCCCATTACAATCGAAAACCTGCTGCAAGTATTCATTGTTACTACTGCACTTTTACCTTTCTGTTTCAGCTTTCATTCGAACCAAAAACACCACCACTTGTAACCCACAAACAACCATCACAAATCCACAACCTCAACCACCCTTTCTTGCTCGAAATAAATCCAACCCATATCTCTCGATCAACCTAACATATCACCATCTTCACCTTAATTGAACTATCGTCTCCTATCTCTCTCTTTCTTGTTTCAATTCGTGAAACCACCATATCAAAACAACCTAATAAATAACGTACGAAGGCTTCCATCTGGATTTCTATTTTAATTAAACACCTCACGAAACCCTAAATATAACAGGTGCCTGTTTTCTTCTGTTTATTCCTCTGTACGAACTCAACCCTTAGAACCAAACCGTTACCACTAGAGCTCCCTATCATCACCACACTTTCACCACACCCAACAGGTTTCTGTTTTCCTGCTTTCTTTCTTTTTCTGATCGAACATCAATACCGTCATATCACCTTTGTGAACCCATCGAGATTATTAATGCACCTTTTAAACTGCACGCGTTCTTTCTTTTTCTGTGGACGACAACTGTTAAAGAAAGGAGAATATCAACTCATTAAAGAATTGTGCAAGTTGTTAAACACAAATAGAAAGTCACAGGCCAAAATACATGTCACGATCCACTATCAAATTACGCGAGTATAATGGAAGATGATGTGGTGATGATGATTAAATGACGGGATAATAATAATAACTGTTAATACCGAGTTGCGGTTTAATACTCTGACGATAAAAACCCTATAAAATATCGATTGAATACTTGCTTTAGTGATTGGGCCAGTTTTGACTGTTGGGCCTCAAGTATGGAGAAAGGCTAAGTGGGCTAGTGAAAAACTGTTATTAGATAGCCATGATTATACTTGTTGGGCCGTTGCAATAGCAAATGTAACTAGGCTGCTGCTCGAAATCCTGGTTCCAGCATTCCTATCGATCCACAAACATGAATTAAACATTTCTCTTAATCCATGATAGTGATGATGATGATGTTAAGATGATGATGATGATGATGAAGTAAATGATTAGATTATGATGATAAATATCATATGACGATGATAATGATATGTTATGTTAGATAATAAGGATGATGATGAATATTTGATTATTGATGATAAAATTACGATGGGTTATAAACTATTAAGCTTATAAATAAATTAGAAAGGAAGCGGAAGAATGGTTGGGCGCTTGACTGGGTTAAACAAGAGGTCACGGGTTCAAGTCCCGGCTCAGGCGGTTTATTATTTTTAAGACTTTAAAGGTAGTTTTTTTTATAATTATTATTATTATTATCATGATCATTATTATTCAAATTAATACTTTTCTTACCATTAATTATCATTATTATTAAAATTAATATTTTTATTAAAATTAATATTTTTTTAAAAATCATTATTATTATTTTATCATTATTGTTATTAGTATTAACATTATTATTAATATTATTTTAATATTATTTTAATATTATTACTATCATTATTATTACTTTGACTGTTATTATTATTATTACAATTATATTATTATTATTATTACTATTAATATTATTATTACAATAAGAGTTACTTATATAAAAATATACTTGATAGAACTATATTTTATAAATTATTTATTTAAAGTATATCAAATAAATATATTTAAGTTAATAATGAAATACATGAATTACTAAAATAACAATTATATTAATACATAAACTTATTCAACTTCAATTATATGTTTTAATATATATATATATATATATATATATATATATATATATATATATATATATATATATATATATGAATAATATAGGTTCGTGAATTCGAGGCCAACCCTATACTTGTTCAATATCGTCCTATGTATTTTTACTACAAAATACATTAGGTGAGTTTCATTTGCTCCCTTTTTAATTGCTTTTGCAATATATATTTTTGGGCTGAGAATACATGCACTGCTTTTATAAATGTTTACAAAATAGACACAAGTACTTAAAAATATATTCTACGTTGAGTTGTACCACTGGCATATTTTCCTGTAGCTTGGTAACTACTATTTACATGGGTATTGTAAACGCGAATCCTGTTGATAGATCTATCGGGCCTGACAACCCCAACCGGACTGGACGACCAGTATTCAACGGTTGCACAGTACTTCGTTTCGGTAACTACACTTGGTACGGTGTAGTGAGATTTCATAATAAAGGGAATATGCGACGTGATTAAATGTTAAGTATGGTTACCAAGTGCTCAACCACTTAGAATGCTTTACATACACTTGCGAGTGTATTATGTTTATAAATAATGAAATCTTGTGGTCTATTAATATATTGAAAAGATTGTTATGATAAACCTATGAACTCACCAACCTTTTGGTTGACACTTTTAAGTATGTTTATTCTCAGGTACGAATTAAGTCTTCCGCTGTGCATTTGCTCATTTTAAGGACATTACTTGGAGTCGATCATCGCAATGGGACCAAATGTTGTGACTTCGTCCAGGTGGATAAGGACGGGTCGTTACATAAATATAACAAGATGAAGATTGAAGATAAAATACAACATGCTTTTGGCTTAGAAGATGCAGAACAGGTCAAGTTGATAACAATGGCGTTTGTCAAGTTTTCACTTGATTCTTGAATCAAGTGGGAGCTACGATATTACCCTTAGTTTGACCTCTTGATCCCATGTCGGCTCATGAGATCAAGCATAGGATTTTTGGGCTAGGCTATGTGTGTGTGATGCATGGTATGGTTGTGTTTTATTTTTCTGCATTTATATTTAATTGTTGATTATAATATATGCTAAATGTTTTTGATGAAAACATCAAATAAAACTAGTAACGAGTTTCAAATGTTAAAATTGATGATTTAAAAAAAAAAAAAGTTAAACTCTAACGAGTTTAAAGTTAAATATTTTTTTTTTGAAACTCAAATAATATATATGAGTGACATCTTTTAAAAATGTTTTAAAATGATACACAATGTGTATTTGTTATTTTTCATATAAAATAAAATAACAAACTAGACGCATAAACACGATCGACATATATAAAATTGGTTAGAATGATTTTTAACAAAAAGTGTAGTGAATCTTGTGTGCATGCATTATTCGTTAACACAAACTTTTTCAAAATACCCGTCAAATTTAAGTCATGCCATCCAATGAGCTTGCAAACACTCCTCGTTATTTTTTGATTACGGTGAGACCTAATCGAATTATAGCCACGAGGTGGATTTTCAGTTACGAGTGAGACTAGGCTGAATTTCCACTGTTTCCAAATTGGACGACTTAATCGTATTCACGATGAGATCTGATTTCGAGGCAAGGATAGGACAAACATGCCAATAGATAATAGTGGTTTGTTAGACTACACATATCTCAAGGTTCCATAAAGATCTAAGAGTTGCACCTGTGATGCAATTGGTACTCGCTACCTACCAGTAGACTCTATAACTGCTAGCTGATCAACAGATGTAGTTATGGAACCTCTATGTGGATCTTAGACTTTAGTAAATTAATTGTTTTTAAATATATTAAAACTTGGGTAATTAATTTATTAAAGTATTATATCAAAAATACTAAAATTGAACCTTGTTCTTTTGTAGATGTCAAACAATCAAAACGTAAACCAAAACACCCTCCGTTCTTTGTTGGAGAAGGAGAAACTCAATGGTTCAAACTTCCCCAATTGGTACCGCAACCTGAGAATTGTTCTCAAATATGAAGGGAAGTTGAACAAAATTGAAGAACCCTTACCCGAAGCTCTTCCTGAGACAGCTACTGCTGCTCAAAAGAATGCTTATCAGAAGTTGTTTGATGAGCAAGAGAAGATAGCTTTCATCATGCTTGCTAGTATAACTTCTGACCTCCAAAAGGAAATGGAAGATCGTACAGCATATGATATGATGACTGAGCTGAAAAATATGTTTCAGAAACAGGCTAGTCAAGAGTTATCTAAAACTTATAAGCTTCTTTAAACATGTAAAATGGAGGAGGGTCAATCAGTGAGCTCTCATGTCTTGAAAATGAAAAGCTACATTGACCGATTGGAAAAACTTGAAACTACCTTGCCGCCTAACTTGGCTGTGAACACGGTTTTGGTTTCACTACCAAAATCGTATCACCAATTTGTAATGAATTACAATATGCAAGGTTGGGAGAAATCTCTGGCAGAGGTGCACTCGATGCTCAAAACTGCTGAACAGGATATTCCATATAAGGTTTCCAATCCAGGTGTCCTGATGATTAGGATGGTAAGGTTTGAAAGAATAAGCCGAAAACTTGGGGAAAAGGAAAAGGCAAGTCAATTGCTAAGAAAAAGATTCCACCACCTCCCAAGAAAGAAAACTCAGCGAAAGACGCCGAATGTTTCCACTGTGGAAAAGTTGGCCACTGGAGGAGTAACTGTCCTTCCTACCTATCTGAGTTGAGAAAAGGCAAAGCTGGCCAGACCAGCAAATCAGGTATATTTCATATACAATTATATACTTTTTCTAGTGATTCCTGGATTTTTGATACTGGTTGTGGAACTCACATCTGTAACAATATGAAGGAATGAGAAGAAGTAAGAGACTGAAGAGCAACACACTAGACTTAAGAGTGGGGAATGGGGCTCGAGCTGCTGTCGAAGCTATTGGCACCTATGAGCTTACGAGCAATGTAATTTCAGTTTCTCTTTTGAAAAATGTTGGTTTTGAACTTACATTTACGCACTTTGGTATTTCAGTTTCTAAGAATAATGTATTTTATTTTAATGCTATTCCACATGATGGTATTTTTGAAATTGATATGCATGGTGTAATTTCAAATAATAATTCTGTATATACATGTACTGCCAAACGAGTCAAGAAAGACTTGAATAATACCTATCTATGGCATTGTCGTCTTGGTCATTTAAATAAACAACACATTTCAAAACTCCAATCTGATGGGCTTTTGGAATTAACTGGCTCTGAGTCATTTGATGTATGCGAGTCATGTTTATGTGGAAAGATGACAAAGGCTCCTTTCTCCCGTTTAGGTGAAAGAGCTAAAGATCTTTTAGGACTAATACATACTGATGTATGTGGCCCTTTTAGAACTATGTCTAGAAATGGTGAATCATACTTCGTTACATTTACTGATGATTATAGTAGATATGGTTATGCTTACTTGCTGAAACATAAACATGAAGTTTTTGAAACATTCAAAATCTTCCAAAATGAAGTAGGGAATCAACTTGGAAAGACCATTAAAGCCCTTCGCTCTGATCGGGGAGGGGAATATATGAGTCAAGAGTTTTTGGACCACCTGAAGAATTGTGGGATTGTCTCACAGTTCACTCCACCTTATACACCACAGCACAATGGTGTGTCGGAACGGAGAAATCGAACTTTACTTGATATGGTTTGATCTATGATGAGTCTAACTACTCTGCCGATGTCTTTTTAGGGTTATGCATTAGAGTCTGCTGCATGCATACTCAATATGGTTCCAACCAAGAAGGTAGAAAAGACACCATATGAATTATGGTATGGAAAGAGTCCTAAGTTGTCTTATTTGAAAGTCTGGGGTTGTGAAGCGTATGTGAAACGTAACACTTCAAACAAGTTAGAAACCAGAGATATCAAATGTCACTTTGTGGGATACCCAAAGGAAACAATGGGTTACTATTTTTACTACCAAGCTGAAAACAAAGTGTTTACTGCTCGGTTTGCTGAATTCTTTGAAAGAGATCTTCTCTTATAAGAAGTCAGTGGGAGTAAAGTGAATCTTGAGGAAATTCAAGAATCACAAAGTGACACACCTTCTAAAGGCACTAGCCAACCGCACATTGAAGCTGGACACACTGTTGGTGAGCCAGAACGTGTTGCACCTATACTTCGTAGATCTAGTAGAACTCTTCATCAACCTGAGAGGTTAAATCTTCTTATTAATTCAGATGAACCTCATCTAGGGGATTATGATGAACCTTTTAGCTATGGTGAAGCCATGTCAGATCCACAATCTGACAAATGGGGAGATGCTATGAAGGCAGAGATGCAGTCCATGAAAGATAATCAAGTATGGGACTTGATAGATCTTCCACCCAATTGCAAGACAGTGGGCAGTAAATGGGTCTTCAAGAAGAAGGCTGACATGGATGGTAATGTAAACTCTTTTAAGGCTCGATTGGTGGCAAAATGTTATACTCAAACTCAAGGAATTGATTATGAGGAAACTTTTTCACCAGTCGCGAGCATTAAATCAATTAGGATACTTATTGCCATAGCTGCTTTTCATGATTATGAAATATGGCAAATGGATGTCAAAACTGCTTTCCTAAATGGCGACCTAAGCGAGGACATATATATGGTTCAGCCGGAAGGGTTTGTGAATCCTAAGCATCCTACTAAAGTATGCAAGCTTCTAAAATCTATTTATGAATTAAAGCAAGCATCCAAGAGCTGGAATCTTAAGTTTGATCAGAAAATCAAAGAGTTTGGTTTTTCTCAAAACCAAGATGAGCCCTGTGTTTACATTAGAGCTAGTGGGAGCAAAGTTGTCTTCTTGATCTTGTATGTTGATGACATACTACTTATTGGAAATGACATTCCAACTTTGCAAGATGTCAAATCTTGGCTTGGAAAATGTTTTGCCATGAAAGATCTTGGAGAAGCTAAGTATATTCTTGGAATCAGGATCTATAGAAATAGATCCAAAAGGCTTATTGGTTTGAGTCAAAGTACATACATTGACAAAATCTTGCAAAGATTTAACATGCAAAACTCCAAGCGCGGAGCATTGCCCATGCAAAAGGGCATAACCTTGAGCAAGTCTCAAAGTCCTATCACACCTGATGAGATAAGACGAATGAAATGTGTTCCGTATGCTTCAGCTATAGGATCCATTATGTATGCCATGTTATGTACTAGACCTGATGTCTCGTTAGCTTTGAGTTTGACGAGTCGTTATCAACAGAATCCATGTGAAGAACATTGGATTGCTGTTAAGAGCATTCTTAAATATTTGCGGAGAACTAAAGATATGTTCTTGGTTTATGGTGGTTTGGAAAAAGAGTTGAGTATTAGATGTTATACAGATGCTAGTTTCCAAACTGATCGAGATGATTCTCGATCCCAGTCAGGGTATGTCTTTGTCATGAATGGCGGGACAGTTGATTGGAGAAGCTCAAAGCAGAGCACAGTTGCACAGTCTACAACGGAAGCAGAATACATTGCTGCCTCAGAAGCTGCTCAAGAAGCTGTCTGGATTAGGAAGTTTATTGCTGAACTCGGAGTAGTTCCCAGCATTGAATCCCCTATGGAAATGTACTGTGATAATTCAAGTGCTAATATACTTGCAAAAGAATCACGTGTACGTAAAGGTAGCAGACACATTCTTCGAAAGTTTGACTACATTCAAGAAGTCGTTGAGAGGAATGATATTAGTATTCTTAAGATTCATACAGATGATAATGTGGCTGACCCGTTCACGAAGCCCATGACACACAACAAGCATGATGATCATGCTAATAGTATTGGACTTCGTTATGCTGCTGATCTTTTTAATTTGTAATTTAGTATTTGGATATTTTTGGAACATTAAGCAGTTTTATCTTAATGAATTGATATATAGTTGGTATGATCAGTTTCATTTATATCACTGTGTTCTATATTAGCATGTTTAATCCATGAATAATTGTTGATTATTCAAAATCTTCATAATCGGTTATGTTATGGGAATAACATGAATTAAGATTAATATGAAGTTTTGATTATATTTATTGATGATAAATAGTTAACTTGTTGAAATCAAAATTCATATGTATTCATTGATGATGAATGTTGGAATGACCCATCCGAGATGTCACTACATGGATCATTGTCAGTAGTGAATCTTTTAGTGATTATGTCTTTATGTCCTTAGACTTGAGATGCACGCAAGTTTTGATGTGTGGAACATTGTACTTTGATATGGTTAAACGCTGTCCTGAATAAGGCTGTTATAAAGGCCATTATTGGGTATAATGTAAAGCTCGTGATAGACACGTGTATGCAATATAGGATTTGTTCCTCTAAAATGTTTGGAGTTAGATACTTTTTGAGCTCCTCGATGAATGAATAAGATATTTGTGTGGCCGCACCCAGATGTAATTAAGATGATACTTAATTAATTTGGTGATCTAATTCAGTTCTAAGATCGAGAAACAAAATTGTTAAACAAATGAGAATGACCGACGATCCATATCTCAAGTTTAACTAAAGTATCTGAAACAAAAGGACGAATGACATTTAAAACTTACCATAAACAGTTTCGAGAAACTACCCTCACATGAATTTGGGTACAATGACGTGTTGCTAGAAGCTTACCATTGTTTGTATAGTTACTTGATGTTGTGTCATGCACAAGTGGGAGTCTGTAGGATTAATGTGCAAGGTACAACATATAACTATATGACCAACATCATTTGAGTCTTCGGGGTCACACACATATACACCGAGACGTCAAATAAAATATATATATGATGTATATATATTACTCAAGTAACAAAATAGTAAATCGAAATTAATTCATTTAATATTCATATGAATAGTAAATGAATCGAAATTAATTAATTTACTAATCACATGAAAGTGACATGATAGAAATTATTAATTATAAGTTACATAACATACCCCTGAAGTATTTGATAAATACGACTTTATGATACATATATTTTGTAATTTGAATTCACGGGTAGGTTCACGGGTGAAATATTAAAATAAAATAACTATATATATTGTACCATATTACGGAGTAATTTATCTCTCATTCTTCTTTCGATGAACTAAAAAATTTTGATTTCATAATATTAACCAAAGGTTGATTAATATTACTTGGGTTTGGACTAGCATCCATTGACGGTCGTTTGAAGTGTAGTGTGGACTATTCAAAGAGACGGTCATACTTTTGTTTGTAAGTTTCTCTCCGTCTCATCAATTTCTCCAAGAAAGGTATATCGTCAACTCTTTTGTTTTATATTCATGACAATTATTATGGTGTAACTGGATCATTGAGAAAGATTAATCGTGTGCATGTTTCATTAAATAAGTGAAAATTTAATCTTGTTAAATTTTGTTCATAAAATAATAAAATATTATTATTTTAACTATCCGCTGCATTAATCTGTTTTGTTAAAAGTACACACGATTTTCCATCAGTTAACCCATTACAATCCAACAAAGTCAACTAATATATGTATTAGTATTTTCTAACAAATATGAACATCATACTCCGTATTAAATATTAAATAGTATATGAAATATTAATACTCCGTATTATATTTTAGTAAAGTAAAGTTAAATTAATAAATAAAAACTGTAAGCTGAGTCAATGGTTTTGTAAACAATCATACTTCAGGCTTAATTTATTGAAAACGTTTTTTGTAGCATATCTTAAATGGCTTTTTAATAACTTTAGACCATACTTAGTTATTAGTTACGAGTACAAATTTGTATGATCAACCTCGAAGCTTTCATTTATTTTATTTATTTATTTTAAGCATTCACATTATTAACCAAGATCATATAATTTTTTCCCCTGTTACTTATGTGTGCTCTAATAGCATATAATTATTATTATCCATTTTGGCATAGTATGGTTATGAAGCAGTATATAGTTTTAGTTTCTAGAAAAGTTTAGCTTTGACTAAAGCAATTACCATGATGCAATTTATTATTTTGAAATATAATATGATACAGTGTACAATTTTGGACTAAGAAAAGTGTTACATGTCCTTCTGTAGTTAAAAAAGGACATGAAATTGAATTAATTTATAAATTGATTACCAACTTTCAACAACAAATGCATCACATTGTAGACTCATTCATTCCCATCTTAGGCTGACCACAGCAGACCAAACTTTCATGGGAAAAAAATTCTTTGTTTCGCTTTTGAAAAAATGATAGTTTCAAACTAACCCGACACAAATACAGGGGGATCGATCGACACCCCACAAGGCATACACCCACATAACCAGGCACAACACCAAACCTCCATAATTTGTGATTTTAGGCTGGGGCAGGCAGACCCAAAGAGTTGCAACTTAAATTTTTCTATCTTGTTTAAAAATTCACAAGCACTTGCAGCTAGGTCCACCCACTTTGGGTCAGTTTTGCTCACACAAATTAGCAATCAGAAATTTGGCTTATAAGAAACCAAGATCGTGATATATGTGCGTGCACTTCACGTATGTACCAACTCTTAAACAACACAACTACAGGTTTTAGGAGAATGTAAATAAAAGGACATATGTAAAGACAAATACTATCATTAACTTTTTATATGGAGCAATTCAAAGTTGGAACTGGTTCCCGAAAAACTATATTCAATACTAAGAATTAGGTTTCGGGTCAGTCAAGAATTCATCTTATCAGACCTGAACATGACACAACTAAAAAAAGAAGAAGCGATCACAAAAAGTAGTCGCTCATTTAAACAGTACAGATAGACAAAAACAGGAACAAATGCAATGTCTGCCCACAAAACGTATCAAACACAGACTCAAAATCAGGTATATAGTTCTGAATCCAGGTAATGGTTTTTAAGACCAAACCTCAAGCCTTCATCTTCACCATTGGCATCAAACTTAAGTTCCATGCCAGGCAACACTTCTTTGACCAATAAATCTTTGACCATCGACGTTACCGAATTACCGACTTCAGGCCACGAGACGCACAAACTTCCCTTTATATTCTTCATTTGACAGTAACTCAATAAAGCAGCACCCAACCCTTCAATAACACTTCCTGATGGAAAATAAGTCAAATTTTTCAACAAAGGCACACTTTTTCTTTCACTTGATGTTTCCAGTTTCATTGCAAACGTATCGTCCGTTGAGATCCTACCACGAAAGTTACGGGCTTGAATAGAATCAAGAATCAAAACCCTTTCGGGGATAATTTGGTTACCGATTAGGGTTTTTGCGATCAAATGGGCTCGTTCTGAAGAAACAGAGTATTGAAAGTTGGCAATAATTATGGATTCGGTAGGATGATCGATGGTGTAAAAATTGCATGATTTGTCTTTAAGAGAAGGGTTGATGGAGTTACCTGAGGGTGATATTTCGGGTAGAATTAGGGTTCCGATAAGTGTTTTTGAAGATAAGTTGTGTAGTAAGTATAGAGACGGGGTGGAAAGTGCAATTATGAGAAGATTGGGTCGAATTGGTAATTTTGAATTTAGAGATGAGAGTAATACGAATGGTGATGGGAGGGGATTTGAGGGTGGAGTGAAGTTGTTTAGATCTTCGAGGAAAAACCGTGAGGGAGGTGGTAATTCGGTTAACACATCTTCCATTTTTGTTCTTGATTATTACCTTCAAAATTCAAGCACGATAACCATACATAAAATGATAAAATGAAAACGTGCTAATTTACCTCAATAAGAAATAAAACTGTTAAACAAACTACAAATGCTAGTACATCGCCAATACAAAAAATTTGGTTTAAAGTTTCATGTCCCTATACTACAGAAGTGTATACTAAAATGTTGAAGCACCAAGTTCAACATCACAATGTTACTTTGTTCATCTGTTCCCTGTGCACATGTGCATCTACAACTTTTCAACTTACACATGGACGATGTACTTATATGTACACATGAGATACAAAAAATTCAATTTTATAAATATTACTCCGTATAACATCTAGTTACATGATTCAGATTCAGAACTTTTGATATTGCTCTTAATACTAACATACATGTATAATGATTACTGATATTCAATATAAGGCAGTATCAAACCTTTATTGGATGAAAAGACCAAATTAGTTAAGTCAAAGAACATATTCAGATGAACTATAGTCGAACAATTGTTAAACCCTAACGGTTCAATCAAAACAATAAGATACAAATATATTACAATAGTTAGAAGAGAAAACTTATACTTTCAGCCTGAACTCATCAATTACCTGCCCTATTTACAATTAATTTATAACGTACTTGGTCAAGCCAGACAAAACTACAATTAACAGCTAATTTACACATTTCTTGAGCAGAAAGAAACACGTAATTCTGCGTTAAACACATAAAAATTACATTCTGAGCATAAGATTACCAGCGGATACTGCTCAAAATTGGGGCAATTTGTGTCGGCTGAAGATCTGATTTAGCTACTGAAATTTGATTTCCCTGTTCGACTTCAATTCTTTTTGTGCTCTTTTATGATGATGATTATGATTTTTGTTTCTTTTGATCCTAAAGTGGCATGCGCGATATCGCGGGACCTTTGGGGTGTGTTTTCATAGTTAACGAATCGTTATTTATTTACAGAAATAAAAACGTTTTGTCACGGGTGTTTTTAGATACACGTAGTTAGTATCCAGTGTACCTAATGGCTTATGTGTTTTTAACGGCAGGAAGATTGTGTAAAAGAAAAAAAAAAGGAAACAAAATTATCGATATGATGTAGTTAGTTTGAAGAGTTTATTATACATGTGTGTATGTATTGAATATAGTCCGACGTACTTAGATTTTTTTTAGAAGTGTCCATTTCGCGTATAGTTAGTCCCGTTGTGTTCGTTATTTTTTTTTTGAGTTCAACGGTGGGTTCGAAAAAATTTAACGCTGAGGCGAGCGGGAAGATATGTCCCGTTGAGTATTGAATATAGTCCGAGGTATTTAGCGTTTTTTTAGAAGTGTCCATTTCGCGTGTAGTTAGTCCCGCTGTGTTCGCTAGATTTTTTTGAGTTGAACTGTGGGTTCGAAAAAATTTAACGCGAGGCGAGCGGAAAGATATGTCCCGTTGAAAATATGGGTGAAGTTTAATTAAGATTTTTAAATAAAATATTAATTTTACACTTTATACCCTTAATTTAAGGGTCTGTGGTGTAATTTGGAGCATTTTTTAGGAGCTGATTTGTTTTTTTTTTCCCCTTTTGGTCCTCTTGTCGTTTTGACAAACAATTGGGTGGGGTGGGGTAAAACGACCAAAAATTTAGTGCCCATTAGTATATATGGTTAAGTCCTCTTGTCGTTTTGACAAACAATTGGGTGGGGTGGGGTAAAACGACCAAAAATTTAGTGCCCATTAGTATATATGGTTAATGGTTAATAATAATTAATTAATTAATAATAAGAGTAATATTACATCTAAAATTAATTCTTACATATAATTCCTTCAATTCTACCTTCATCTTATCATATTTAATAATTCAAATTTAGAGGCAAATATGAAAAATTATGAAAAATAAAATATTGAAATATTATAGATTATTGTTGGTATCTAAATCTTACATGTAATAATGATCTAATCATACGACATATGACACTTATTAAATATTTCCCTTAGACTGCTAGCATCGGTCCGCTGTTGGGAGCCGTCGTTGGGCCGCCCTTGAAGGCTGCCGATACTAGCAAACCGTGATTGACTCTGTGATGCTATCCTCGTACTCCACCAAGTCGTTTCCAAGCAAAATCAAGGGCGGAAGGTTTGGTGAAATTTTTGAACGTTGCATGCTTTTTCAAAGAAAATTGCAGGTTTACGTTTGAGTTATCAGTGTGCAACGGATAAAATTTTAAAACTCCAATTCTCACCTATATATATATATATATATATACTGATGTTAACATAAACATACACACTACACAAACACAAACACAAACACAAACATACTGATCTACAATCTCATTTACAAACATAAACACACGATGGCGCGTTTAAATTGTTCGATGGATGTATGGTACGGGGGACAACTAAGCGAAGATTGGAAGATGTATCTGGACGGGCAGTGAAAGTCGTTCGAGTCACTAGATATCACCTACTGGGACACGGGGCATTTGTTCGACTACATACGCGAACATGTTGACTTCGAGGCTTCGGATTTTGCTTGGTGTGATCAAGAAACCGATAAGTTTGAATTTATCACGACCGAAAAAGAATGGCATGAAACTGTCGGGAGAGCCTTACTCAAATGCAACCGAATCGAGTTGTATTGTATTGGTATTTGGACCCGACAATTCAACACCCAACCTCATCCTCACTACCCGCACAACAGTAGCAATGAGGGTTATGTGAGTGACGACACGATCGGGTCGTATTAAAGTTGTTTTTTATTTTATTTTTAGGACTTTGTAATCGTTTTCTTTTATTTTAGGACTTTGTAATGTTTTTATTTTTATTTTTAGGACTTTGTAATGTTTTTTTTTTTTTTTTTTTTAGGAATTGTAATGGTTTTATTTTTATTTTTAGAAATTTGTAATGTTTTTTTTATTAATAAAACTTTTATTTTTAGAATTTTAATTGTTATATATAAGTCAATAATATAAAAGTTTAATATAAAAAATAGAGATGGGACCAAGTGATGGATACGTCATAGATGTTAGCAGTTTAGTGGTTGGTTAGTGATGAGAAGAAGGTGCTGATTTGGTAATGATGTGGCAGTTAGTGATCCCATGACAGACCGTCATGGTTAAGAGTGGTCTTACGAAAAAGGGTAATATTAACTTAACTTGCAATGTTAACTAACTGCTTGCCTTTTCATTTAACTTAAAAAAACATGTTATTTGATTTGTCATATGACGAGTATTTGGTATAGCAAGAATAAAATCGACACACTATAATGAAAAATTTTGCGCGAAAGAATTGTACTCGTAACATTGTAACAACATACGAGTTTCGTTTGGCATTTAAAGGTCAAAGATCCGTTCATGATTTAACGCTTTTACCAAAAGATGGATAAGTGACTTGAAATTATACTATCCACAAATAGTTTTTATTAGGATAGTACTTAATATATCGTGTGTTTGATCAAATTGAGTGCAATATAAAGAAATACCATGCTTTATATATTTTCATTTAATATTAAAAAAGGAAAAACTCAGTATAAGACTGTCTACAAACAAAAGTTGTGTGCAACTTGACCAGAACTTATGCGAAAGAATCCATAGTTTTCCTTTGTGTCACTACTAAGGTTTTCATACCTAATTTGAGTGTAGTTATGAGTAAAGGAGGTTAGATGATTTTTTTCTTTTTCATTTATGTTTATTTATAATTATGAAATGCAAGTGATCAAAGATATATTTACGATAAGAGAAATATCACATTGGATATGTTTGACCAAACTGGACGGTATGTGTTAGCTTATAGCTGGTAGCTGTTAAATTTTTATATGTATTTAATTAAGTTTTTGATAAAATAGCTAAAACTGTTAAAATAAATAGTAAAATAGCAAAAACTAAGAGCTTTTTCCCAAACGATAGTTTAATTAACTTTTAGCTTTTTTTACGTTTAAAAGTTTTAAGTTTTTTCAACCAATAAAATGTTTTTTTTATTAGATAGAAGTTTTTTCATAAAAGTTAAAAGCTAAAATTTTAAAAAAACTTTCAACCAAACATGCTCGTTGACTCGAAATAAATGAGATTTAAAAACAACAAAATTGGCTATCCTATTTGGTTATCAAAAATAACCCTAGCCAAGATGAAAACGTCAAAATGGTAAGCAAACGTTACTTTCATCTTTGGATGTCGAGGACCATTCAGGTTTCGTAGACGTAATGTATGAGAACACTAACCTGAAAATCGTAAGGAGTTCATTCTATCGAGTATCGATACAAGGAAAAAAGAATAATGTTTACAATCAATTTTGTCGAATCACTCGGGAGTTTTGTCGCGGAATAGGTGTCGTGGTGGTGCTACGAGATGACGATTTATCATATAAAAGAATGGATGCGGATTTATTGATTGACCATAAAGCGAATCGATTGACCGCTACTTAAAAGAAGATAAGTAGTTCTTCTATCGCTCACGAACAAGGGGTGAACATATATAAATTCGTGTAGTTAATTTGTCAGAGTAATCAGAATACCAGGGAAAATTACAATTTTAACAAACAACTAAAAGAAATATATTGATGTCAAAAAAGTTAAAAGAAATAGATTAACTCATTAATACACATATATAACAACAAAGTGGTGATTTTGTCGTTTTGAGCTTAAATTTTTCGTTTAACATTATTGTTTTTATCTTTAGTTGATAAAGGATTTGGGGTGCTCAGGAGCTGCGTTTTTGTGACTCAGGAGCGACGCTTTTGTTGCCCAAAAGCGGCGCTTCTGTCGACTGTTCGAAAAGACCAACAGTTACTGACCAGGGTCGGTGCTTTCACCCTTAAAAGCGGCGCTTTTGTGACTAAGCGGTGCTTCTGTCGACTGTTCGAAAAGACCACCAGTTATTGACCAGGGTCGGCGCTTTCACCCTTAAAAGCGGCGCTTCTGACACTGAAATAGTGAATGTTCGAATTTTACTAAGTGTTAAACCAACCCATTAAGCCCCAATCACAAGTCTTACAGTACAGGGACCTAATACAAGTTTATTCTGATCCAAAACACTCCCGTTCACATTTTTAAGCACCACATGACCATAATAATTTATTAATTGCAACAAAACGACCCGATACAATTAAGGCGACAATTTCAACCCAATTACACCAAAATAAATGATTAAGACTTGACATCCCAACCCAATACCATGAGCATGATCCCGAGGATTTTACCAAACCCCCAACCCACATCCAAAGCCAATTCTACTCCGCCAAGCCAACTTCTAGCAACCTAGCCAAGCAACTAGAATCCTCCAATACATCAAACGGTACCTATACAAAAAGGTAAGCAACAAGGGAGTAAGCAAAGCTTAGTGAATGTAATAATTATACATATACATATATAATCTACTTATTTGCAAACACTTACACAAATACCGCATACGAGCTAGCAATTCAACAACCATGCAATCACAATGCAAAACTAAATATCCGTAATTCACAATAAGCTAGCATCGCCAACATCAAATACTTCACAATTTAATATGCTAATACAAAACTCACACAACCATGGTTAACCATACTCGCGTCATGGTGCTACCGGCTCTTTGGTTCACACCATACGCATTTTTCATGATGCTACCGGCTCTTTGGTTCACATCATAACTTGAGTCATACTCACGCTAAAGTACTACCGGCTCTTTGGTTCACATTCTAACAATCTCACGCTAAGGTGCTACTGGCTCTTTGGTTCACACCCTAACAACTCATGCTATAGTGCTACCGACTCTTTGGTTCACACTACAACACAACACACATGCCATGATGCTATCGGCTCTTTGGTTCACATCATAGCAGATTCGCACATGCTATGGCACTACCGGCTCTTTGGTTCATACCATAGCACACAAATAAATGCACTATATACATACACGCGCGTATAATTATTCCACTCACCTTGAAATGCCCGCACAAGTCATGTACAACATGATCTCCGTCCTCAAATTCGAGCAAGTAATCACCTATATCACACATAGGTACAATATGCACATAAATAACCATTCTCTAAAAGAGAACCCGACACAAACGTCCCTTAGCCGAGGGATCACACCTTGCTCGCCAAAACCCGCCCGTTTAATCACCTAAATGGATATAACCAAATTACAACTACGGGTGGTAATCCAAACCCACACCAATAGGCACAATTCAACCCAAATAGACCAACTAGGTCTCAACACTAGATCACTAGTTAGGTAGTGATCATACAAACATCACTTGCCCAAATCACCCAACTTAGGCAATAACGACCCATATTGCCCTTGACCACCTTTGACTTAAGTCAAATTCACTCAATATTGTGATGACCCGGGAATTTCCGACCAAATTTAAACTAAATTCTTATATAATTTTGACACGATAAGCAAAGTCTGTAATGTTGAGTCTCAAAATTTTGAACTGTGTTCATGTATTCAATTACCCTTTGACTATTCTCGACGATTCACGAACAATTGTTTTTAAAGAATTAAATGTATATAAACGTGTATATGTATATGTATATATATTTTGTAATATATAAAACTGATAAATAGTAAACATTCAAGATATGTTATTACATAATATATAATTAGTAAAGATGATTAACAAGTTGTAGTATTATGATATTAAATATAATTATGAGTTAAAAATATGGTGTTAAAGTAATATTATTATTACTTTCATTAACATTAATATTAATATTTGTATTATTACTATTATTATATAAAGTGTGATAGTTACTAATATTATTATCATTAAAAAACAATATTAGTATTATTATTATCATAATTATAATTGTAATAAATTTTATAATTATCAATATCATTAATAATGATATCATTATTACTATAGTTATAAATATTTTTTTTAATTAATTATTATGTATAAATACAGGTACATACATAAATTATATAAATATTGATATACATATATACATAAAGACAGACATATACATACAAATATACTAATATATACATAAAATCAGTATTTATATTGCATTAGTAATTAATAATAAAATTATATGTATTTTTTTTTTTACAGCTAATGAGTCCAATTTCAGTTTTACATCCTTATCAACTTTATCAAAGTTTTGTTTTTGTGTCTGTAATCTGTTTCCAATCTATATCAATTTATGAATCAAACAAACTCAGGTTAGAAAGTCCTACCCACTCGTTTTTTTTTATTTTTCTTCTTTATTTTTCTGTTATTAAACGTTGTCAATCAATTACACTATAAATCAGTCGAATGGTTCTGGGTTATCAGTTAATTCCCTCAATTCACACTTTACCATTATCATGTATCAAATAAGAGTCTCTGTATCAAATTAATTTTTAAACATAAAAAAAAATAAAAATAAAAAATAAACAAGAACAGACGTATCCCTGCTCTTGATACATTTTCACAAAATTTTGATTTCGCAATTAATTTAAAAATATATAAATGTAGTTTTGTTAGAAATCGTTTACTTTAACTACCTGCAAAGATTCAATTTCCAATTCCTCTTAATGAATTCAAATTTTCGAGTCAAACCTTGTTTTTAAAAAGTCAAAGGATTCGTTCTTCATAAAATTCGAACTTCAGTGGAAGTTTTTGATGCAATTGATGATTGAGAAAGTTTCTAGGAGTGTTTTGAAATATAATTCGTGTTATAATTTTTGTCTAATATTTCCTAAAATTTGAAATTTAGATTTGAGTTCTTCAAATATTTTTACGAGCAAAACAGTGGCTGTTCTTCATTTTTTTTTTTTTTCGTGTCTGTTAACTGATATCACAAGTAGTAGTTGTATACGTTTTTTCCATCCCAAATCCTAAATCAAAATATTAACTAGCTGTTGAAGTGGTTTGGATTATCTGATCGTTCATGGTTGAAGAAGAGGGAGGATAACAGAAAACGTTTAAATAAAAATGAATGAACAATAAATCAGGAAAAGTATGAATGGTAGATTGGTTAAGGATTGTGTTAAAGAACGAGAGGTCACGGGTTCAAACCTGGTTCATGGCGTTTTTTTTTTTTAAAAAGCTTTTAAGGTAGTTACTTATTATTATTATTATTATTATTATTATTATTATTATTATTATTATTATTATTATTATTATTATTATTATTATCATTGCTATTATAAATTATATTGTTATTGTTGTTATGATTATCATTATTATTAATGTTATTATTGGTATTATAATTATTATTATTAGTATTATCATAATTATAAGTATTATAGCCATTATAATTAGACTTATAAGTATTATTAAAATAGTTATTATTGTTAATTGTATCACTTAAGTATTATTACTACTACTATTATTATGATTATTATTATTATTAATGTTATTATTACATTTTTCTTTTTTGTTATTTTTATTATTATCATTAAGTAATAAAATCTTTATTAGTATTAATATTATTAATAAATATTATGAATATTTGTTATTATTGTTATTACCGCTAATATAAGTAGTAGTTATCAACTATTATTATCGTTATCATAACTCTAGTTACAATTATAATTATTGTTATTTTTATTGTTATTACTAATATTATTATCAGAATAGGTATTATTATTAAAAAGTATGATTATTAATATTATCATTATTAATCTCAAAAACTATCTTTTTAAGCAGATAAATATTTTTACAGAAAATATACTTATTATGTATACCATAACTATGTTAAAATTTTACATAACTATATATATATATATAAAACTTACTAATATTATTTATATAAATACTTACAAATAACAAACTATCGATTTTAAATATAACATTAAACAATTATGTATATAAATATGGATATTCTAATATAACTATATAAATATTAACCATTATGAATATATACACAAACTAAACATACATAATATATAAATTAAAGATATAATAAATAAATTTGTTCAATTACGATTATATTCTTAATATATATACAAATGTTATAGGTTCGTGAATCCGAGGCCAATCCTGCGTTGTTCAATATAGTCATATGTATTTTTACTACAAAATACATTAGGTGAGTTTCATTTGCTCCCCTTTTACTCTTTACATTTTTGGGGCTGAGAATACATGCAAATGCTTTATTAACCGTTTTACAATAATTATATGCGTGAGTTTCATTACTCCCTTTTTAAATGCTTTTGCAATATATATTTTTGTGACTGCGAATACATGCGCTGCTTTTATAAATGTTTTACGAAATAGACACAAGTAATCGAAACTACATTATATGGTTGAATTATCGAAATCGAATATGCCCTTTTTATTAAGTCTGGTAATCTAAGAATTAGGGAACAGACACCCTAATTGACGCGAATCCTAAAGATAGATCTATCGAGCCCAACAAGCCCCATCCAAAGTACTGGATGCTTTAGTACTTCGAAATTTATATCATGTCTGAAGGAGGATCCCGGAATGATGGGGATATTCTTATATGTATATTGTGAATGTCGGTTACCAGGTGTTCAATCCATATGAATGATATTTTATCTCTATGCATGGGACGTATGTTTATGAGAAATGAAAATATGAAATCTTGTGGTCTATTAAAATGATGGAAATGATTATTTATGTTAATCTAATGAACTCACCAACCTTTTGGTTGACACTTGAAAGCATGTTTATTCTCAGGTACGAAAGAAATCTTCCGCTGTGTAATTGCTCATTTTAAAGATATTACTTGGAGTCATTCATGACATATTTCAAAAGACGTTGCATTCGAGTCGTTGTGATCATCAAGATTATTATTAAATCAATTATAGTTAGATATATTATAAAATGGTATTCATACCGTCAACTTTCGATGTATTGAAATATTGTCTTTTCAAAAACGAATGCAATGTTTGTAAAATGTATCATATAGAGGTCAAGTACCTCGCGATGTAATCAACTGTTGTGAATCATTTATAATCGATATGGATTTTGTCCGGATGGATTAGGACGGGTCTTGACAGTTGGTATCAGAGCGGTGGTCTTAGCGAATCAGGTCTGCATTAGTGTGTCTAACTGATAAGTCGTTAGGATACATTAGTAAGTCTGGACTTCGACCGTGTCTGCATGTCAAAAGTTTTTCTTATCATTTCTAGTCAGAAATCATCTGCTTATCATCCTTAGAAAATTACCTGCTTTTCATTCTTAGTCTAGACATGTCTTACTGCCTCTATTGCATAGACAATGTATAGATAAATTCATATCTTAGCGTATCTGTTATTGTTACCTTTGTCTGACAGCTTCCGTAGATTCCTCCGTAACTTATAGGATTTTATTATTATATATGCATATGTAATTATGTATTACAGGGTACTAATCTACATCCTATAATCTATTTGTTATCGAAAATCCTTCATCTGATCATACGAGCTGAATCCCTCAACTAGTTCGAGTCCTTCAGATTCCGATAGCTATTCCGATAGTTATTCCGACAGCTATTCCGACACGAATGTTCACTTAAGATCTGAAAGCAGCATCACCAGAATGAATCAACCAATCAGCCATCCTCAATTCATCTGATGGGTTCGTAGCCTACTTAATCATTGGATGCAAGAAGAAGGTGATCCCTTCCATCCACCACATTGCCCTCTTGATGATGAACCTGAAGCACTTACCAGCGAACCCATTCGAAACACCATTTTCACACTCATTTACAGAGTATCTTGCCAGGATTATATTCTATCTAAAATTTTAAACCTTATTCATCCGCTCGTTCCGACCGACAATCATCCCGGAGTAATACAAAAAGTCAACAAACTTCGCGCACGAGTAATCAATTTGGAGAATATGGTACAAAACGTACCAGCTTCAGCAACATCACTGGCATCAACAGTACCACCAACAACACAAGTTTCAACACCACATGTCCCAAGATCTCATTCTGTATCTCGAGTATAATCATCGTTCTACGTATCATTCTACATCATTTATCTTCGTTCGACATGGCAATTATGTAATCTCTAAAGTTTTAGAGATTATATATTCTTGTTCTAACGGTAAATCAAATGAGCTTAATATCATATTAGCTCATTAAATCTATGATTATATCTGAAGAAAATATATATGTATATATGTTTTCATAAAGATTGTAATTAAAAATTCTCTTGTACAAACTGTTAATGGTGAAAATATTTTAACAGGTAGGTATTACTCGAGTAATATTTAGATCTCACGTTAATAAGTTACACTGTACATTCTTCAATTCAGATTCAGCAGTCATTAACAACACTGCTCAAATTCACACATATACGTATCCATTCACCAAAGAACAACTATTGTCATCCAAGTTCAATTTCATATTTGGATTTTGACCTATCAGAATCCAACAAGTGGCATAATGAAGAAAACATTTGACAAAATAAAATTTGTTAGAAACAGACTATTTAACTATGAGAAATTTTGTTAAGAATTCACGCTAACTGTTTCCAGCTAACTGTTCCTAGCTAACTGATTACATTTTATTTATCGCAGTTTATTTATCGCAATTTAATTATAGCAATTTATTTATCGTCATTTAATTTCTGTTATTTACTTTACGCATTTAATTTATCGTCATTTAATTTCTGTTATTTATTTTACGCACTTTAAATATCGGGACACGTATACAAGGTTTTTACATATCATATCGACGCATCTATATATATTATTTGGAATCACCATAGACACTCTATATGCAGTAATGATCAAGTTCTCTATACAGGGTTGAGGTTGATTCTACAATAATATATATACTTTGAGTTGTGATCGAGTCTGAGACATGTACACGGGTCACGATACTTATTAATTAATTCGAATATTATATATTAAACTATAAATGAATTGTTGAACTACAAATTGTGAACTGCTAACTGTGGACTGTCAATATTGGATAATTAAAATGAATTAAAATATTGATTATAACATATGAAACTAAACAATTCTTCAAGTTTGCCACTTGATTTCATCTTAAAACCTCGCTTGTATCTTGATGATTACAATCTGCGTTCAAACCTTTCATGATTCTTGAAAACACCTCAATCGATAGGATGCACCAACCGCACTTCATCTACGAAAGAAAAGATTGATGCATATAGTAATGCACTTGAAAAACTCTCGAAAACTGAGTAAACGTTTAACACATGACTGTGCTAATTTCTTTAGTGTTATTATTACCCAAAATAACTTTTCAGTTCTTCTTTAAAATAGCCAATTTTGTCACAGCTCCAGCAAGACAACTTCGACTTTTCGTACGAAACAACCTTATTATAACGTTGATATATACGCGTGCTCTTTTATTGTTACCAGGGAACCTTTTATATTCCACCATATTACCATCAGCGTTTAATCATCTAAAAACACAATTCTCCTGAAACCACCTCGGATTAATAACCGATGATTCAGATATCATAGCATTAAATGCAGAGGAAACAGAAAAATGGTATATGGTCTAAACGGCCAAAAGTTTGATGATAAAGAAATGAGTGTTAGGAACGCTCGATAGAAAATTGGGTATTGAAGAACAGATTGAGCTACCCATGAAGGAGACCAAGGACAAATACAAGGACCAAACCCTATATTCAAGGGATTCAGGTAATTCTGGATCCGTTGAAATCTTTAGAGAACATCTCGCTCCGAAGTCATGTTAAAATCTTGTGGAAAATCTTTCTCCATCAACCATCGAACTTAGAAATTCCAAAATATCATCATCAATATCTTCGATATTTCTGAGGATATTTTCATAAATATTCTTGTCCGAAATTATATACCTCTTCGTGCTTCCTGTGTATCATTATATTGGAAGCATTCAATAGAAAATTTAGTACCGAAAAGCAGATTATGCGAAACTATGAAGAAAGCTGTGGACAAATCACAAAGAATAAGTTTGACTTCAAAGAATCCAAATGATTCAATGTCTGCTAAAGTCTTTAGTAAATATCTTGCTCCTTACTCTAAACCCTTGCGGACAATAGTTTCTATCATCCTCTGATCTTAGATATTCTGAGATATTATCGTATCTTTCATTATAAATATCCTTGATATTTCTGAAGATATTTTTATAATTATTCTTATTTGAAATTATTAATCTCTCCGTGCTATCAGTATTACATCATATAGAAACTGTTAGTTTCTATATTCTGTAAACTTCGAGCTTAAAATATGAATGTTACTGAAGTAATGTTGGAAATTGATGCATGAGTTAGTATAATATAATGACACTTGATCAACGTGATTATATTACAGTAAGTCATGCTAAATTTCTAATGGGACATGATGATTCACAGATTTTAACGTCATCATGTGCCATGTTACATAACTCTTTCATTCTACTTAACTTCTGAACATATCAAGAAAATATATTCTTGATAATTCTATTCTCAGTTATTCAGGTAATTTGGCAAAACAAATCGTGCTACTACCTTTCCTTTCTACCTTGTATATTATGATAATTCGAAACTCTATACCAATGAGTTCTGGACCGTTACTTGCAAAAAGTAAACAAACAAACATGAAGCTCCGAAATAGAAAGGGAGTATAAATCACAGCAAATGAGAGAGCGCATTAACTGTGGATGACAATAATTATAGGAGACAGAAGCAGGGACATTGAAATAAAAGGGAAGATATAAAACCCAATAACAACACAGGAGTTACAAACCGTGAATATTAATACGAATAGCAATATAAAGACATGGTATAATTAAGAATAGTATCCCCCCAAGGCAATATTAGAAGTAAACAGATTTTCGGGTGGAATATTGAAAAGAAGGATGACAGAAACATAGATAGGAAAATATCAAGAATCAGAATGGGATGGAGCATATTGACGAATGTTTTAGAATATGAATTGAGGAGAAAGAATAGAAGGTGTGAGTTGTGGAAAATAAAGAAACGAAGGGGGTAGATTTATAGTGAAATGTCCGACAAAGCAATCGAGACAGATAATCGCATTTAATTATAGAAATCTTAACTTCCATAAATCTCGATGGGTCAAATCTTTTAGATTTCGAAGATTTTCTTTAAATCCCTTGAATTCCGGAATTCAACCAAGTAAACGTCAAAAGCTAAGACGCACCTTATTTTCTAAATTCAACCCTGACCACGTCAAAAGTTAAG
The DNA here is from genome assembly GCF_046630445.1 of Rutidosis leptorrhynchoides. Lineage (NCBI taxonomy): Eukaryota > Viridiplantae > Streptophyta > Magnoliopsida > Asterales > Asteraceae > Rutidosis > Rutidosis leptorrhynchoides. The sequence continues at coordinate 94,698,958 of NC_092334.1, read as the reverse complement.
GCGAATCTTATTTTCCTCATTTCAATCTTTTGTGATAGCTTCATTCGTGCTCTTCAAATAATCGAATTATTTTATCTGTATTATTCAATAATGATAAAACTCTATTTATCAGCTCATACTCGTCAGGGAAACATATTTATTGTTAGCCATGATGACCTCACTCAAATTTCGGGACTAAATTTCTTTAACGGGTAGGTACTGTGATGACCCGGGAATTTCCGACCAAATTTAAACTAAATTCTTATATAATTTCGACACGATAAGCAAAGTCTGTAATGTTGAGTCTCAAAATTTTGAACTGTGTTCATGTATTCAATTACCCTTTGACTATTCTCGACGATTCACGAACAATTGTTTGTAAAGAATTAAATGTATATAAATGTGTATATGTATATGTATATATATTTTGTAATATATAAAACTGATAAATAGTAAACATTCAAGATATGTTATTACATAATATATAATTAGTAAAGATGATTAACAAGTTGTAGTATTATGATATTAAATATAATTATGAGTTAAAAATATAGTGTTAAAGTAATATTATTATTACTTTCATTAACATTAATATTAATATTTGTATTATTACTATTATTATATAAAGTGTGATAGTCACTAATATTATTATCATTAAAAAAAATATTAGTATTATTATTATTATCATAATTATAATTGTAATAAATTTTATAATTATCAATATCATTAATAATGATATCATTTTACTATAGTTATAAATATTTTATTAATTAATTATTATGTATAAATACAGGTACATACATAAATTATATAAATATTGATATACATATATACATAAAGACAGACATATACATACAAATATACTAATATATACATAAAATCAGTATTTATATTGCATTAGTAATTAATAATAAAATTATATGTATTTGTTTTTTTTTTTACAGCTAATGAGTCCAATTTCAGTTTTACATCCTTATCAACTTTATCAAAGTTTTGTTTTTGTGTCTGGATTGACTTATGTCAAGGGCTGGTAAGTCTAACGGGGTCCTCAAACGAAAACGTAATCTGTTTCCAATCTATATCAATTTATGAATCAAACAAACTCAGGTTAGAAAGTCCTACCCACTCGTTTTTTTTATTTTTCTTATTTATTTTTCTGTTATTAAACGTTGTCAATCAATTACACTATAAATCAGTCGAATAGTTCTGGGTTATCAGTTAATTCCCTCAATTCACACTTTACCATTATCATGTATCAAATAAGAGTCTCTGTATCAAATTAATTTTTAAACATAAAAAAATAAAAATAAACAAGCACAGACGTATCCCTGCTCTTGATACATTTTCACAAAATTTTGATTTCGCAATTAATTTAAAAATATATAAATGTAGTTTTGTTAGAAATCGTTTACTTTAACTACCTGCAAAGATTCAATTTCCAATTCCTCTTAATGAATTCAAATTTTCGAGTCAAACCTTATTTTCAAAAAGTCAAAGGATTCGTTCTTCATAAAATTCGAACTCCAGTGGAAGTTTTTGATGCAATTGACGATTGAGAAAGTTTCTAGGAGTGTTTTGAAATATAATTCGTGTTATAATTTTGTCTAATATTTCCTAAAATTTGAAATTTAGATTTGAGTTCTTCAAATATTTTTACGAGCAAAATAGTGGTTGTTCTTCATTTTTTTTTTTGTTTTTCGTGTCTGTTAACTGATATCACAAGTAGTAGTTGTATACATTTTTTCCATCCCAAATCCTAAATCAAAATATTAACTAGCTGTTGAAGTGGTTTGGATTATCTGATCGTTCATGGTTGAAGAAGAGGGAGGATAACAGAAAATGTTTAAATAAAAATGAATGGACAATAAATCAGGAAAAGTATGAATGGTAGATTGGTTAAGGATTGTGTTAAAGAACGAGAGGTCTCGGGTTCAAACCTGGTTCATGGCGTTTTTTTTAAAAAAAAAAGCTTTTAAGGTAGTTACTTATTATTATTATTATTATTATTATTATTATTATTATTATTATTATTATTATTATTATTATTATTATCATCATCATCATTGCTATTATAAATTATATTGTTATTGTTGTTATGATTATCATTATTATTAATGTTATTATTGGTATTATAATTATTATTATTATTAGTATTATCATAATTATAAGTATTATAGCCATTATAATTAGACTTATAAGTATTATTAAAATAGTTATTATTGTTAATTGTATCACTTAAGTATTATTACTACTACTATTATTATGATTATTATTATTATTAATGTTATTATTACATTTATCTTTTTTGTTATTTTTATTATTATCATTAAGTAATAAAATCTTTATTAGTATTAATATTATTAATAAATATTATGAATATTTGTTATTATTGTTATTACCGCTAATATAAGTAGTAGTTATCAACTATTATTATCGTTATCATAACTCTAGTTACAATTATAATTATTGTTATTTTTATTGTTATTACTAATATTATTATCAGAATAGGTATTATTATTAAAAAGTATGATTATTAATATTATCATTATTAATCTCAAAAACTATCTTTTTAAGCAGATAAATATTTTTACAGAAAATATACTTATTATGTATACCATAACTATATTAAAATTTTACATAACTATATATATATAAAACTTACTAATATTATTTATATAAATACTTACAAATAACAAACTATCGATTTTAAATATAACATTAAACAATTATGTATATAAATATGGATATTCTAATATAACTATATAAATATTAACCATTATGAATATATACACAAACTAAACATACATAATATATAAATTAAAGATATAATAAATAAATTTGTTCAATTACGATTATATTCTTAATATATATACAAATGTTATAGGTTCGTGAATCCGAGGCCGATCGTGCGTTGTTCAATATAGTCATATGTATTTTCACTACAAAATACATTAGGTGAGTTTCATTTGCTCCCCTTTTACTCTTTACATTTTTGGGGCTGAGAATACATGCAAATGCTTTATTAACTGTTTTACAATAATTATATGCGTGAGTTTCATTACTCCCTTTTTAAATGCTTTTGCAATATATATTTTTGGGACTGAGATTACATGCGCTGCTTTTATAAATGTTTTACGAAATAGACACAAATAATCGAAACTACATTATATGGTTGAATTGTCGAAATCGAATATGCCCTTTTTATTAAGTCTGGTAATCTAAGAATTAGGGAACAGACACCCTAATTGACGCGAATCCTAAAGATAGATCTATCGGGCCCAACAAGCTCCATCCAAAGTACCGGATGCTTTAGTACTTCAAAATTTATATCATGTCCGAAGGAGGATCCCGGAATGATGGGGATATTCTTATATGTATATTGTGAATGTCGGTTACCAGGTGTTCAATCCATATGAATGATATTTTGTCTCTATGCATGGGACATATGTTTATGAGAAATGAAAATATGAAATCTTGTGGTCTATTAAAATGATGGAAATGATTATTTATGTTAATCTAATGAACTTACCAACCTTTTGGTTGACACTTGAAAGCATGTTTATTCTCAGGTACGAAAGAAATCTTCCGCTGTGTAATTGCTCATTTTAAAGAAATTACTTGAAGTCATTCATGACATATTTCAAAACACGTTGCATTCGAGTCGTTGTGATCATCAAGATTATTATTAAATCAATTATAGTTAGATATATTATAAAATGGTATTCATACCGTCAACTTTCGATGTATTGAAATATTGTCTTTTCAAAAACGAATGCAATGTTTGTAAAATGTATCATATAGAGGTCAAGTACCTCGCGATGTAATCAACTGTTGTGAATCGTTTATAATCGATATGGATTTCGTCCGGATGGATTAGGACGGGTCTTGACAAATATCACCCAATGCCAATAATGACTGTTGATTAATGTAACATCCTCAATCGGGCCTAGCTGTAAGATTACTAATTTGCCCTTAAGTTAGTATTGTGTTATTATATGCTTTTATTTTTTATTTAATATTTACTATTAAATAATGATGTGGTTAGGACCAGTTTGTGACAAGGGTCACAGAACAAGTTTGTTTATTTAATTTGGACTTCGTTTGGGTTGCCAAATATCATACGAAAGATACCTGATAACTGATAAATACCCGTGTATCGCACAGTGTGGGAATTAACCTAAATTAAGTGAATAGGGAGCTGTGTTCTTACCATTTCTAGAAAATTCACCAAACACCTCGTTCTTCATCTTTCACCTACATCAAAACCCTAAGTTTTAATCCTTGTTCTAGAGCTCAAATCGTTCATATCTTTGTGTTCTCTGCGATTTACTGATTCCTTTAAGGTAAGATTTGTAACATTTCGTGATTTAATCTTTGAGAAATTAAGAATTTTGTGTTAGTTTTTATAAAAGTGTAAATTGGGTCAAAATGGGTTGATTTAGTTTTGTTTATGTCAAAACATTGTGGGTTTGTATTTCTAAATGATCATTGTATCAGATTTGGTAAGTTTTGTGATTAATAACGAGCTCCAGATCGAGAATTGGTGAGTTTGGTGTGAAACCCGTCACTTTGGTATGTGACGACCCGGAAATTTTCGACCAAATTTAAACTTAGTCTTTATATGATCTCGACATGATAAGCAAAGCCTATTTAATCGAACCTCAAATTTTAGAACTGTTTAATGAAATCATTTGACCTTTGACTATACCCGACAATTCACGAACAATTGTGTGTAAATAAAAATGTATATATATATATATATATATATATATATATATATATATATATATATATATATATATATATATATATATATATATATATATATATAAATATAAGTGTATATGAAATATTTTTGAATAAATAAAAAATACACTTTAAATGTAAAATAATAAACAAAATAATTAAGTATTATCAAAATGAATATATATAAATATATATATGATATTAGTCTAAATATGTATATATGATTTTTATTAATAATTATTATTATTATATGGTAGTAAAAAAATGTATAAAAAGAATTTTCTGATATAATATATATTATATAGTCATATTACCTATTACAAAATAATGTATAAAAAGAATTTTTTGATATAATCTATAATAATGTATTACCAATATATTAAATAAAGTTGTTATGTTGTTATTACTTTTACTACCAATAATTGTATTATTAATATTATTATTAACATTATATGGTAGTATAAAAAAAATGTATAAAAAGAATTTTCTGATATAATCTATAATAATGTAATACCAATATATTAAATAAAGTTGTTATGTTGTTATTACTTTTAATACCAATACTTGTATTATTTATATTATTATTAACATTATATGGTAGTATAAAAAATGTATAAAAAGAATTTTCAGTATACTACCATATAATATATTATATGGTAGTACAAAAAAAATGTATAAAAAGAATTTTTTGATATAATCTATAATAATGTAATACCAATATATTAAATAAAGTTGTTATGTTGTTATTACTTTTAATACCAATACTTGTATTATTAACATTATTATTAACATTAATATAATTATTATTATAATTATCATTAATAAAATTATTATTATCAGATTCACTAAAATTATTATTGTTATTATTATTATTATTATTATTATTATTATTATTATTATTATTATTACTAATTACATTATTATTACTAAAAATTAATATTAATGTTTATATAATTATTATTGTTATGTTTCTTATATAATTAATATACAAGTATATATACATTTTCGATATATAAAAGTACAGATATAAATACATGCATAATTACATATACATATATACTGATATATACATATATGCAGCCACATTATATAAAGCAGTACTATTATTATTATTAATTTTTGATTAATTAAATATTGAATTAGACAAAATACATGATCAATTTCATTCTTCATATCACTCTCACACTGTATTAGATTGAAGATTCTGTCCATAATTCAGTACAATCACGATCTCAACTCTCACAATACCAACAAAATTCATTTTCCATCTCTATCTGCTTTTTATTATTTTTTATTTTTTTATTTCACTGCCAAATTGAACAAGGCTGTCGATCAAGTATTATACATATAAATCACTTGACTTATGTTATCTGGGAGGAATTACTCGAGCTTCCATTATCATTATCTAACATCAATTACAACAAATTCAAATTGTTGAATTTAACAGAAAATATAAATATGAAATCGGTTCTACCTCTGTTCTTGTTCTATTTTTCAAAAGCTCGAATTCGTTTTGTTTTTCAAAATCTGTAAATGTGGTTTTGTTAGGAATCGTATATGTAATCTTTCTGCAAAGTCTCGAGTTCCAATTCCTCAAAACCATTTCGAATTTTTGAGTCAAACTTTGTAATTCAAAAGTCAAACAGATTGTTCAATGTAAAATTCGAGTTCTTTGTTATATTTTAAGTTAAATTGAGAATGGAGAAAGTTTTTAGGAGTGATTTGAAACTTGTTTTGTATTGTAACCTTGATCTATAACATTCTCATTTTCAAAATCAATAAAAAAAAATTAAACCGTCGCTACAGCAACAGCAGGCTGTTTTTAATTTTAATTTTTTTTTTTGTTTTGATTTGTTGAGTCTGCTAAATTAAACCCAATTTTATCAAACATTTTCTGTTTCATTTACGAATTCAAAACCACATCATGGCTTTCTGTTGTGATGGTTATAGCCATAGTCGATTGATTTAGGCATGATAAAGAAGAAGTTGAATAACAGAAATAGTATATAGTTAATTTAGGATAGTATAATATCAGAAAAGCTGGAACAGACGGATGGTTAAGTATGGGTTCGGGTATTCGAGAGGTCTTAGGTTCGATCCCTGTTGGTGGCATTCTTTTTCTATTTAAAGCCTACCTATATGAGGCAGTTTTTCTATTATTGTTATTATTATTATTTTTGTTACTATTATTATTATTATTATTATTATTATTATTATTATTATTATTATTATTATTATTATTATTATTATTAGTATTGTTGTTATGATTATTATTATTATTGATATTATTACACTCATCATTATTGTTATTACTATTATTATCATGAAATATTAGAATTACTATTATTAATTAGTATTATTAATAATTAGTATTATTATTAAATGTAATTATTATTATCATTATATTAAATATTATCATTTACTTAGTTATTATTAATAGAATAAGTACTATTATTATTATGATTACGAATAAGAATTATTGTTATTATATATTCATTAATATTATTATAATATTGTTATCTATATCAAAATCAATACATTGTATTTTTATTAAAAAATCTTATAATTGTTAGTACTATCAATATAGGTAGTACTATTATCAATATGATTATGATTATTATTATTATTATGAGAATGATACAAATTATTATTATCTTCATTAATAATAATATTAATACTAGTATCAGTTTTGTAATCATTAGTATTATCATTATTATTATTAAACTAAGTATCATTATTGATAAAATTATTATTATTATTAGTATTTTCATTATTAATAAAGTTGTTATTATTAGTAACTTATTATTATCAAAACTATTTTTTTAAAACAAATAAATATTAGTTTCGTAAAAGATGCTTATTACATATACTATAATTAAAACAATATCTCATATAATAACATATCAAACAGGCTAACATTTGAAATACTTATACAATATTGATTTTTAAATATAATACTAAATGTGTATCTAAAGATATATAAATATTAATATAACTAAAAGTATAGATATTTAATATTGTAATGATATATATATATATATATATATATATATATATATATATATAAAATAAATATATATAACATATAAGTTAAGATATGATATACATAAATAAAGAATAAATTCCAAATAACTACAAATATATATAAATATTATGTAACTAATAAATGAAACTATGTGATTTCCAATATACGTTTTAATACATATATGAATGATATAGGTTCGTGAATCCATGGCCAACCTTGCATTGTTCAGTATCGTCATATGTATTTTTACTATAAAAAAGAGTATTGTGAGTTTCATTTGCTCCCTTTTACTCTTTATATTTTTGGAACTGAGAATACATGCGTTGCTTTTATAAATGTTTTACGAAATAGACACAAGTAATCGAAACTACATTCTATGGTTGAATTGTTATACCGAATATCGCCCTTGTTGAACTTGGTAGCCTAAGAATTGGTGTTTATTATAATTGCCACCAATTGACGCGAATCCTAAAGATAGATCTATGGGCTTTGACACGCCCCAGTCAGAGAATTTGAACTACTTTAGTACTTCGATGTTTATATGTTTGGGGATATTCTAGATGCATTTTGTTAATATCAGTTACCAGGTGTTCAATCCATATGAATGAATTTTTAACACTTACGAGTGTATGATTGTTGAATAAATGAAATCTTGTGGTCTATTAAAATTATAGAAATGATTGATTACGATAAACCTATGAACTCACCAAGCTTTTGGTTGACACTTTAAAGCATGTTTATTCTCAGGTATGAAAGAAATCTTCCGCTGTGCATTTGCTCATTTTAGAGATATTACTTGGAGTCATTCTTAGCATATTTCAAAAGACGTTGCATTCGAGTCGTTGAGATCATCAAGATTATTATTAAGTCAATTATAGTTGAATATATTATGAACTAGTATGCATGCCGTCAACTTTCGATGTAAAGAAAGTTTATCTTTTAAAAACGAATGCAATGTTTGTAAAATGTATCATATAGAGGTCAAGTACCTCGCGATGTAACCAAATGTAATGTATTCGTCCAGATGGATTAGGATGGGTTGTTAAAGTTGGTATTAGTGTGTCTAACTGATAGTTGTTTAGATGCATTAGTGAGTCTGGACTTCGACCGTGTCTGCATGTCAAAAGTTTTGCTTATCATTCGTGTCGAAAATCATCTACTAATTATCCTTAGGAAATTACCTGCTTATCATTCCTAGTCTAGATACATCTTACTGCATTGATTGCATGAATAGTGTATAGACGAAATTCATATCTTAGCGTATCTGTTATTGTTACCTTTGCCTGACAGCTTCCATAGATTCCTCCGTAACTTATGGGATTTTAGTATGATATATGCATATGTAAATTATGTATTGCAGGGTACTAATCTACATCCTATAATCTATTTCTTATAGAAAATCCTTCATCTGATCGTACGAGATGAATCCCTCAACCAGTTCGAGTCCCTCAGATTCCGATAGCTATTCCAATATGGATTTCCACTCGAGCTCCGAAAGCAGTGTAACTGGAATGGATCAACCAATCAGTCATCACCAATTCTGGATGAATTGGGGATGGGTTCGTAGCCTACTTAATCATTGGAGACAAGAAGAAGGTGATCCCTTCCATCCACCATATTGCCCACTTGGCGAAGAACCTGAAGCACTTACCGGCGAACCTGTACGAAATACCATTTTCTCTCTTATTTCCAGAGTATCTCGTCACGATCATATACTATCCCAAATTCTGGATCTTATTTACCCGCTCGTCCGAACCGACAATCATTTCGGTGTAATAGAAGAAATCAACGAGCTTCGCGCTCGAGTATTGGCTTTAGAGAATATGGTGCAAAGGTTACAAGCACCAGCAACATCACCGGCACCAACAGTACCATCAGTAAAAGCACCCGTACCATTAACAATCCATGCCTCAACATCTCATTCTGTACCTCGAGTATAATCATTGTTCAACGTATCGTTCTACATCAATTATCTTCGTTCTTCATGGCGATTATGTAATCTCTAATGTTTTAGAGATTATGTATTCTAGTTCTAACGGTAAATCAAATGAGATTAATATTATATTAACTCATTAAATCTATGATTACATCTGAAGAAAATATATATGTAACTATATTTTCACAAAGATTGTAATTAAAAATTCTTTCGTACAAACCGTTAATGGTGAAAATATTTTAACGGGTAGGTAATACTCGAGGAATATTTAGATTTCACATTAATAAGTTACACTGTACATTCTTCCAATCTGATACAACAGTCATTTACTATCCTATTTACATCCACCAATATACGAATCCGTTCACCACAGAATAACCATTTTCATCCAATTTCATATTTGGATTTTGATTTATCAGAATCCAACAAGTGGCATAATAAAGAAAAACATTGGACAAAATAAAATTTGTTAGAAACAAACGAATTAACTATGAGAAATTTTTTGTTAAGAATCCACGCTAACTATTTCCAGCTAACTGTTCCTAGCTAACTGATTACATTTTATTTATCTCAGTTTATTTATCGCAATTTAATTATCGCAATTTTATTTATCGTCATTTAATTTCTGTTATTTACTTTACGCACTTTATTTATCATCATTTAATTTCTGTTATTTATTTTACGCACTTTAAATATCGGGACACGTATACAAGGTTTTGACATATCATATCGACGCATCTATATATATTATTTGGAATAACCATAGACACTCTATATGCAGTAATGCTTGAGTTAGCTATACAGGGTTGAGGTTGATTCTACAATAATATATATATTTTGAGTTGTGATCGAGTCTGAGACATGTATATAACAGGTCACGACACATATTAATTAATTCGAATATTATATGTCAACCTATATATGAATTGTTGAACTATTAATTGTGGACTGCTAACTGTGGACTAATAACATTGAACTGTTAAAATGAATTAAAATATTGATTATAACATATGAAACTGAACATTTCTTCAAGTTTGCAACTTGATTTCATCTTAAACCTTATTTGTATCTTGACGATTACAAATTGCGTTCAAACCTTTCATGATTCTTGAAAACACCTCAATCGAGAGGATGAACCAGCCGCACTTCATTTACAGAAGGAAAGATTTAAGCATATAGCTATACACCTGAAAAACTCTCGAAAACTGAGTAAACGTTTAACACATATTTTTGCTAGCTCTTTCGGCGTTGCTATTACCGAAAATAACTTTACAATCTCTCTCCGAATTTGCCAATTTTGTCACAGCTCCAACAAGTCAATTCTGACTTTTCATTCGAATTAGCCTTTTATAACCTCGATATATAAGTTTGCCTTTCGTCATCGTTACCAGGGAACCGTTTATATTCCACCACATTAGCAGTAAATTATCAGCAACTTCATTACTCATTGGCTTAAGTCTCTCCGAAAAACCATAATAATTGTTCATTAAAACCCTATCATATACTCAACCGCATATTGTAACGAGAATTGCCATACCAATTACCGAGAATTAGCAAATAGTATTTTGAATCTCGCAATGTTTCTGCATCAATAGTTATATGTATACATATAACCTTTATCTCTTAGAATTATAATCTTCCATTCTGAAATTCTGAAAAACACCTAGTCTGCGAATTAATACTCGGAATGTTGAAAAGCTGAATGAAGCAGCAGAAACTGTAGACAACCGTAAACGACCTAAATCGTCGGAAGTTGATTATAAATAATAGTATGTTGGCAAAGCTCAAAAAAAGGGAAGGTTTGAAACTAGAAAACGAATTGAGCAAACCATGAAGGAGGCTATGGACAAATCACAAAGACTGAATCTGCCTTCAAAGGATCCTGATGATTCTGTTTCTGATGAAATCTCTAGCGAATACCTTACTTCTTAATTGCTTTAAATCATTGTGAATGAATTTCTTCATCACACTATGATTCTAAAATTCTAAGATATTATCGTATCGTTCATTATGAATATCCTCGATATTCCTAAAGATACTTTCATAACTATTCTTATCTAAAATCATTTATCTCTTCGCGATATCAGCGTTACATCAGAATGGAAACTGTTTTAGTTTCTAAATTCTAAAATATTCGAACTTAAAATATGAATGATATTGAAGTAGTGTTAGGAACTGAAGCATGAGTTAGTAAAATATAATGATACTTGATCAACGTGATTATATTACAGTAAGTCATGCTGAGTTTCTAATGGAACGTGGTGATTCACATATCGTAACGTCATCATGTGCCATGTTACACGACTTTTACATTCTATCTAAATCTATAAACATATCAAGAACATATTTTCTTGATAGTTGTAACGACCCGCACTTTTTCGATCGTTCTATACTTATAAGATTAATATTTACATAAATTAAACCTTGCCAACTTGATAAGCAATCCAAATTATCGAGACTTATATTTCCGAAAAGAGTTTTACACAACGTTTGACCGTCTAGTTTGACCGATGATATCACGAACTATACAATATATGATAATTATACGTATATATACATATTTAACATGATTAAAGAATGTTTTAATACCTCATTTTATATTAATAACAACAAGTTATATGTGTATTTTGAAACTACTAACTTAAATTTTCAAAACGATAACTATACGTAACGTTATTTGACATAAATACTTAAGACATATAATGTTTATACATATATTGTATAAGTAATGTATTTAATCACTTTTAAAGACTTAAATACATAAAACCATATAAGTGTATTCACAAAAGATAGCTATATTTGAATTCTCATTCCATTTTTCACAAAATTTCTATACGTATACCTAGAGTATTTATACTCGTATCATACCTAGCTTCTATACGTATTTACTAATAGTAAATACACATCAAATCACCACCAAACCTACTCTTGTTACTGCCCTTAGAGCTAGGTAATTGAACTTGGACACAAATAAGGCTAGATACATGAAATCATAACTTGAAATTTTTGTCCTTGTCCCCCCATTCCCACGTTTTTAAGGAGTATGAGTACTCCATCATTTTGATTCATTTTATCTCAAATTCTCTAGCAAAACACACACATACTTTGAAGCCTTAAAACCCTTAATCAATTCAGCAAAGTTTCCAAGAAGATCTAGCTTCAAAAACCATACTAAAACACCATAAGAAAACCATACAAAAACACTTCAAGAAAACCCTCCAAGAACACCAACTTACTTCCAATCTTTCATCCACTTCTATCACCCTTTTGATTCTAGCTTCTTACATCTCTTTTACAGCAACTTTATCCAAGGAACTTGAGGTAGAATCTATGTTCATAACCTTGTTCGATTCATATATATATAGCTATCTTATTTTGTGGTACAAAAGTTTAACAACAAGAACATAGTTTGAATGTTTTCAAACTTGTTTGCAAACTAAATAGATCCTTCTAACTTAACTTTTAAAATACTTCAAGACATGTAACATAACTTATTTATATGTTAATTTAACAAGGTAAAACTTGGTTTTTCAAAGTATAAGTATTTTTGGAAAAATGGTCATTAAATGATTTTGTTGTAACAAAATGTTTAACTTCATATGTTTCACTAATGTTTCACTTATGCCGTATGATTTTGAATACAAACCAAGGTATTTACAGTTCATAGTCTTAAAGAAGAACTCGATCCAAGAAGATGGCAATTTGAATCAACGAAAACGGATTTGTAACGAAGAAACTATGACCGAAACAAAATTGGTTATCCTAGATCATTTCAACTACGGGATCAATTGGAAAAAAATGATATAAATCACATATTTCTAAAATAACATGATATTTTATATATATGTACTTATAATTCAATTTTATATGGTTCAGGATCACCCGTAAACAACACGAGAAGATTAATCATAAGATCCCATGATTGTACGCAACACGTCATTTGACAACACCGGTACTTTATGTACGCAACACGTCATTTGACAACACCGGTACCATGGGTCAAGATTAATCTCGACCAACACATATACGATGGGGTTTTATTGATTTCGTTGGGGGTTTTTTTTATTTCATTGCGGGTATATTAAACATCTAAAAATGAACCATTAAAATTGAATTACTAACATCGGACTGCTAACTACGGACTAAGGAATTATTCAAAGTATTAAAAGTATAACAAGTATATATTTATAACGTTTGTTTAAAAATGAAAACATATTGATATATTATATATGGATAGGTTCGTGATATCAACCGGAAGACCGAGTCAAAATATATATATCATCAAGACAAGGGTGAGTATATAGTCCCACTTTTAAACTCTAAATATTTCGGGATGAGAATACATGTATTTTATGTTTTACAATATGGACACAAGTAACTGAAAAATATATTCTACGTTGAGTTGTACCACTGGCATACTTCCCTGTAGCTTGGTAACTAATATTTACAGCGGTATTGTAAACGCGAATCCTGTTGATAGATCTATCGGGCGTGACAACCCCAACCGGACTGGACGACCAGTATTCAACGGTTGCACAGTACTTCGTTTTGTGACTACACTTGGTACGGTGTAGTAAGATTTCATATTAAAGGGAATATGCGACGTGAAAATGTTAAGTATGGTTACCAAGTGCTCAACCACTTAGAATACTTTTATTAAACTATTTATATACGAAATCTTGTGGTCTATATATATATTGCTGCCGGCATTAAACCTATATCTCACCAACTTTATGTTGACCTTTTTAAAACATGTCTATTCTCAGGTGATTTCTAAAGCTTCCGCTGCATCATGTTGGATCTAACCAGGATCTTGCGTACGCATGTTTGTGTCAAAAATAAAACTGCATATCCGAGATGTTGTATTGTAAAATATGCTAGAAACCGTGTTGTTGTCATCATTTGTAAAGTTTGTAAGTCGAAGATTATCGCTAAACGTTAATCTTCTTTTTATTGTCTTAAGCTTGTAACAAAAATAATGATTGTGGTTTGTAATGTATAATATATGCAGTTTTTCTTTTAAAAATGTCTCATATAGAGGTCAATACCTCGCAATGAAATCATACGTTATCTAACGCGTTCTTATGGTTAAGGACGGGTTATGACATGTGGTATCAGAGCGTTGGTCTTAGCGAACCAGGTTTGCATTAGTGTGTCTAACCGAGAAGTCGTTAGGATACATTAGTAAAGTCTGGACTTTGACCGGGTCTGATTTTAAAAACCATTGCTTATCACTGTTGGTTAAAATTTATGTGTAAATATTATGTAAGTACTAATGGGTTAGTTGTTGTGTGATAGATGTCGGGCTCGAAACTTATTATCACATTCAGCGACTCCGAATCAGAACCTTCAGATTGTGTTTCAGTCATTAACATATCCGATGACGAAAGTGGTATTTTTGGAGAAGACTCACAATTTCCGGATGAACCAACTATAGAAATATCGGAAAGTGAGCCCGAGGAGGAAAGTGAACCCGAAGAGGAAAGTGAACCCGAGGAAATTACGAAAGAAAAATATGACCAAGGAAAGAAACGAAAAGCTAGTGAATTAGAAAATCCAAAACCCGAGTTTAATGAGAATGAAGTGGCACCAATTCCACTAAACACTACCACCCCTATCCCCGCTATTCCTATTAGTGCTATCCCGGCATCTAGTTCTTCGGCTCCTCAGCCAAAACGTAGGGAGACAGCTAGGATTCGCGTTGGGGGATTCCCTGGACATAAATGTTTTGGGAAATAGACCAAACGATGCGCTGCCGAATTAAACCATGGAATCATATAATGTTTTGTATAATATTATTAGTGTGGTTTATTTAAAGTTTGATGTAAGCATATGTAAAATAGCGAAGTATGAAATGCAATAATTTTCCATGGTTAAGTATTATTTAGATTGTAGTAATTGGTTCTGTACTAAGCTATTAAGTATGAACATTAACGGGTAGGTACTACCCAAGATATAATTATAAAACGCTAATAAGAAGAAAAGGCTTTTATAATAATACCTGGTTCATATTATTAACAAGCTATAAATGTACTATAAATACACACTACATCTATAATATTCCATGTGAATAATTATTTTCTTTCATTAGGAAATGGCGCGATTGAATCGAATGACGGAACAAGAACTAGAGGAACTCATCAACCAGCGAGTGAACGACAGAATGTTATGGGTTGAGGCTGCAAGAGCTGCTGCAGTTAATCCAAATCCTCGTGTAGGATGCTCCTACAAGACGTTTCAAGCTTGCAAGCCCTCATCATTCAGTGGAACGGAAGGACCGATCGGTTTAACCCGATGGATAGAAAAGATGGAGACGGTGTTTAAAATCAGTGGTTGTGATGAAAAAGACATGACCAAGTTTGCATCGTGCACTTTACAAGATAGTGCACTCACATGGTGGAAGAATTATGTGAAGGCGGTAGGAGGAGATGTAGCTTATGATACTCCATGGGAAGAATTCAAAGCAATGATAATCACCGAGTATTGTCCAAGGAATGAGGTTATTAAGTTAGAAGATGAGTTACGAAGTTTGAAGGTGGTTGGTACTGAAATCACCAACTACAATCAGCGATTCATGGAATTGGTTTTACTATGTCCTGAATTGGTTCCAACCGAAGCACGGAAGATTGAAATGTACAAAGGTGGTTTGCCCAAAAAGGTCAAGGCAAATGTTACGGCGTCGAAACCTAAGACAATTCATGAAGCTATAACCATGGCGAACGAGTTAATGGATCAGGTCATTCTGGATAAGAAAGCATTCACTACTGAGGTGAAGGTATCGAGTAACAAAAGGAAGTGGAACGGAAATTATGATCGAGGTTACCAACAGCAATCTTTTAAGAAACCAGAAACCCCGAAAGGTGCGGGTAGCGGTTCAGGCTTTGGTTACAAAGGACAAAGTCCTTTATGCAACCGTTGTCACAAACATCACTTTGGTTACTGTAGTGTGTTGTGCACCAAATGCAATCGACAGGGACATCTTGCTGAAGATTGTAAGGCTCTCGTTACAAATGCAAATGGTAACAAGACTCCTGCCACCAACGCAAATAGAACTGCTTTGGCTAACATTACTTGTTTTGGGTGTGGAAAACAAGGTCATTATAAGAGCCAGTGCCCGAATCAGAATGGCGGACCTGCACGTGGAAGAGCGTTTGTTATTAATGCTAGAGAGGCACGAGAAGACCCGGAGCTTGTTACGGGTACGTTTACCATTAATAACTTATCAGCATCTATTTTATTTGATACTGGCGCCGATAGAAGTTATGTGTGTAAAAATTTTTACATTAAATTGAATTGTTCATCATTACCTCTAGATGCTAAGTACTTGATTGAGTTAGCTAATGGTAAACTAATTAAAGCCGATAAAATTTGTCGTGGTTGTGAAATAAATCTAGCCGGAGAAACGTTTAAAATCGACTTAATACCCGTAGAATTAGGAGGTTTTGATGTAATAGTCGGCATGGACTGGATGTCCAAAAAAAGGAGCGGAAGTTGTTTGTGCTAAGAAGGCAATTCGTATTCCTGGTAAGGATAAAATACCGGTGATGATTTATGGAGAGAAGGGTAATTCAAAGCTAAAACTCATTAGCTGTTTGAAAGCCAAGAAGTGTTTAGAAAAGGGATGTTACGCTATTTTAGCACATGTTAATAAAGTCGAAAAGAAAGAAAAGTGCATCAACGACGTGCCTGTGGCAAGAGATTTTCCTGAAGTTTTTCCGGAAGAATTTCCGGGATTACCTCCATTTAGATCGGTAGAATTTCAAATAGATTTAGTACCAGGAGCTGCACCAGTGGCTCGTGCTCCATATAGACTTGCACCGTCCGAGTTAAAAGAACTTCAAAGTCAGTTAAAAGAATTACTGGACCGTGGATTCATACGACCGAGTACTTCACCGTGGGGAGCTCCAATTTTGTTTGTTAAGAAGAAAGATGGATCTTTCAGGATGTGTATAGACTATCGTGAATTAAATAAGTTAACTATCAAGAATCGGTATCTACTACCGAGAATTGATGACTTATTTGATCAATTGCAAGGATCATGTGTGTATTCGAAAATCGACTTAAGATCGGGCTATCATCAACTACGCGTCAAAGAAGAGGACATTCCGAAAACTGCTTTTCGGACACGTTATGGTCATTACGAATTTTTGGTTATGCCGTTTGGATTGACGAATGCGCCAGCTGTATTCATGGACCTCATGAATCGAGTTTGTAGTCCGTATTTAGATAAGTTTGTTATCGTTTTCATTGATGATATTCTTATCTATTCCAAGAGTGAGCAAGAGCATGAAGAGCATTTAAGGTTGATATTGGAGTTGTTAAGAAAAGAACAGCTATATGCTAAATTTTCTAAGTGTGCTTTTTGGTTGAAAGAAGTGCAATTTCTTGGCCATGTTGTTAATAGCGAAGGAATTCAGGTTGATCCAGCAAAAACTGAAGCCATTGAAAAATGGGAGACTCCTAAGACACCAACACAGATACGCCAATTTTTGGGTTTAGCTGGTTATTATAGAAGGTTTATTCAAGATTTTTCCCGAATAGCTAAGCCGTTGACAGCGTTAACGCAAAAAGGGAAGAAATATGAATGGACCTCGGAGCAGGAGAACGCATTTCAAATACTAAAGAAGAAGTTAACTACAGCGCCTATTTTATCGTTACCAGAAGGGAACGATGATTTTGAAATATATTGTGACGCTTCGCGACAAGGTTTTGGTTGTGTTCTTATGCAACGAAAGAAAATAATTGCATTTGCATCCCGACAATTGAAGATTCACGAGCGGAATTATACGACGCACGATCTAGAACTGGGAGCAGTCGTGTTTGCATTGAAGATGTGGAGACATTACTTGTATGGGGTTAAATTCACTGTATTTACTGATCATAAAAGCCTTCAACATATTTTTGATCAGAAACAATTGAACATGAGGCAACGTAGGTGGGTCGAGTTAATAAACGACTATGATTGTGAAATTCGTTATCATCCCGGAAAGGCGAACGTGGTGGCCGATGCTTTAAGCAGAAAGGAACGAGAACCAATTCGAGTTCGAGCAATGAATATAAAAATTCGCATGAATCTCAACTCACAAATCAAAGAAGTTCAACAAGAAGCACTCAATAAAGAAAACATAAAGAATGAAATAATGAAGAAGTATGAGAAGCAACTCGTTATACGGGAAGACGGAATTAGATATTTTGCAAATCGTATTTGGGTACCGAAGTTGGGTGGATTAAGGAAGTTGATATTGAACGAGGCACATAAGACAAGATACTCGATACATCCTGGAGTTGGAAAGATGTATCAAGATCTTAAGACACGTTATTGGTGGCCTAACTTAAAGACCGACGTTGCAACATATGTTGGGGAATGTTTGACTTGTTCCAAAGTCAAAGCAGAACATCAAAAGCCGTCAGGGTTACTTCAACAACCAGAAATCCCAGAATGGAAATGGGATGGTATTACCATGGATTTCATCACGAAGTTACCAAAGACTGCCTGGGGATACGACACCATTTGGGTGATTGTTGATCGTCTCACCAAGTCTGCACATTTCTTGCCTATAAAGGAAACAGATAGAATGGAGAAACTATTACGATTGTATATAAAGGAAGTTGTTTCAAGGCATGGAATACCTATTTCCATTATATCCGATCGTGATAGTAGATTTACCTCAAAGTTTTGGCAATCACTACAGGAGGCACTAGGAACTCGTTTGGATATGAGTACCGCATATCATCCGCAGACCGACGGGCAGAGTGAAAGAACAATTCAGACTCTTGAAGACATGCTTAGGGCATGTGTGATCGATTTTGGAAACGGATGGGATAAATATCTACCGTTAGCAGAATTCTCGTATAATAATAGTTATCATGCGAGCATTGGAGCTGCGCCATTCGAAGCATTGTATGGAAGGAAGTGTAGATCTCCTATCTGTTGGAATGAAGTAGGAGATCGACAATTAACTGGTCCCGAGATCATACATGAAACGACTGAGAAGATAGTGCAAATCAAGGAGAGATTAAAAACAGCCCGCAGTCGCCAAAAGAGCTACGCCGATGTCCGAAGGAAACCATTAGAGTTTCAGGTCGGGGACATGGTTATGCTAAAGGTGTCACCTTGGAAAGGTGTGATACGTTTTGGAAAAAGGGGTAAACTGAACCCAAGGTACGTAGGCCCGTTCAAAATCATCGAACGCATTGGACCGGTAGCTTATCGACTCGAGTTACCGCAACAACTCGCCGGAGTACATAATACCTTTCACGTCTCAAACCTTAAGAAGTGTCTTGCAAAGGAAGACCTCACCATTCCTCTTGAAGAAATCCATGTCGACGAGAAACTACAATTCGTCGAAGAACCAATCGAAATCATGGACCGTGAAGTTAAACAGCTCAAACAGAGCAATATACCGATTGTTAAGGTTCGTTGGAATGCTAGAAGAGGTCCCGAGTTTACTTGGGAACGAGAGGATCAGATGAAACGAAAGTATCCGCACTTGTTTCTCGATGACGCAAAATAGGTACAATTTTAAAATTTCGGGACGAAATTTATTTAACGGGGAGGTAATGTAACGACCCGCACTTTTTCGATCGTTCTATACTTATAAGATTAATATTTACATAAATTAAACCTTGCCAACTTGATAAGCAATCCAAATTATCGAGACTTATATTTCCGAAAAGAGTTTTACACAACGTTTGACCGTCTAGTTTGACCGATGATATCACGAACTATACAATATATGATAATTATACGTATATATACATATTTAACATGATTAAAGAATGTTTTAATACCTCATTTTATATTAATAACAACAAGTTATATGTGTATTTTGAAACTACTAACTTAAGTTTTCAAAACGATAACTATACGTAACGTTATTTGACATAAATACTTAAGACATATAATGTTTATACATATATTGTATAAGTAATGTATTTAATCACTTTTAAAGACTTAAATACATAAAACCATATAAGTGTATTCACAAAAGATAGCTATATTTGAATTCTCATTCCATTTTTCACAAAATTTCTATACGTATACCTAGAGTATTTATACTCGTATCATACCTAGCTTCTATACGTATTTACTAATAGTAAATACACATCAAATCACCACCAAACCTACTCTTGTTACTGCCCTTAGAGCTAGGTAATTGAACTTGGACACAAATAAGGCTAGATACATGAAATCATAACTTGAAATTTTTGTCCTTGTCCCCCCATTCCCACGTTTTTAAGGAGTATGAGTACTCCATCATTTTGATTCATTTTATCTCAAATTCTCTAGCAAAACACACACATACTTTGAAGCCTTAAAACCCTTAATCAATTCAGCAAAGTTTCCAAGAAGATCTAGCTTCAAAAACCATACTAAAACACCATAAGAAAACCATACAAAAACACTTCAAGAAAACCCTCCAAGAACACCAACTTACTTCCAATCTTTCATCCACTTATATCACCCTTTTGATTCTAGCTTCTTACATCTCTTTTACAGCAACTTTATCCAAGGAACTTGAGGTAGAATCTATGTTCATAACCTTGTTCGATTCATATATATATAGCTATCTTATTTTGTGGTACAAAAGTTTAACAACAAGAACATAGTTTGAATGTTTTCAAACTTGTTTGCAAACTAAATAGATCCTTCTAACTTAACTTTTAAAATACTTCAAGACATGTAACATAACTTATTTATATGTTAATTTAACAAGGTAAAACTTGGTTTTTCAAAGTATAAGTATTTTTGGAAAAATGGTCATTAAATGATTTTGTTGTAACAAAATGTTTAACTTCATATGTTTCACTAATGTTTCACTTATGCCGTATGATTTTGAATACAAACCAAGGTATTTACAGTTCATAGTCTTAAAGAAGAACTCGATCCAAGAAGATGGCAATTTGAATCAACGAAAACGGATTTGTAACGAAGAAACTATGACCGAAACAAAATTGGTTATCCTAGATCATTTCAACTACGGGATCAATTGGAAAAAAATGATATAAATCACATATTTCTAAAATAACATGATATTTTATATATATGTACTTATAATTCAATTTTATATGGTTCAGGATCACCCGTAAACAACACGAGAAGATTAATCATAAGATCCCATGATTGTACGCAACACGTCATTTGACAACACCGGTACTTTATGTACGCAACACGTCATTTGACAACACCGGTACCATGGGTCAAGATTAATCTCGACCAACACATATACGATGGGGTTTTATTGATTTCGTTGGGGGTTTTTTTTATTTCATTGCGGGTATATTAAACATCTAAAAATGAACCATTAAAATTGAATTACTAACATCGGACTGCTAACTACGGACTAAGGAATTATTCAAAGTATTAAAAGTATAACAAGTATATATTTATAACGTTTGTTTAAAAATGAAAACATATTGATATATTATATATGGATAGGTTCGTGATATCAACCGGAAGACCGAGTCAAAATATATATATCATCAAGACAAGGGTGAGTATATAGTCCCACTTTTAAACTCTAAATATTTCGGGATGAGAATACATGTATTTTATGTTTTACAATATGGACACAAGTAACTGAAAAATATATTCTACGTTGAGTTGTACCACTGGCATACTTCCCTGTAGCTTGGTAACTAATATTTACAGCGGTATTGTAAACGCGAATCCTGTTGATAGATCTATCGGGCGTGACAACCCCAACCGGACTGGACGACCAGTATTCAACGGTTGCACAGTACTTCGTTTTGTGACTACACTTGGTACGGTGTAGTAAGATTTCATATTAAAGGGAATATGCGACGTGAAAATGTTAAGTATGGTTACCAAGTGCTCAACCACTTAGAATACTTTTATTAAACTATTTATATACGAAATCTTGTGGTCTATATATATATTGCTGCTGGCATTAAACCTATATCTCACCAACTTTATGTTGACCTTTTTAAAACATGTCTATTCTCAGGTGATTTCTAAAGCTTCCGCTGCATCATGTTGGATCTAACCAGGATCTTGCGTACGCATGTTTGTGTCAAAAATAAAACTGCATATCCGAGATGTTGTATTGTAAAATATGCTAGAAACCGTGTTGTTGTCATCATTTGTAAAGTTTGTAAGTCGAAGATTATCGCTAAACGTTAATCTTCTTTTTATTGTCTTAAGCTTGTAACAAAAATAATGATTGTGGTTTGTAATGTATAATATATGCAGTTTTTCTTTTAAAAATGTCTCATATAGAGGTCAATACCTCGCAATGAAATCATACGTTATCTAACGCGTTCTTATGGTTAAGGACGGGTTATGACAATAGTTCTATCTTTTCTCTTGAATTCTGGTAATTTCACAAGTCAAATTGTGCTATCACAATTTCTTTCTTAGAGCATTAGCTATGTTCATTTAGAATTTCATATCTATGAATTCTGGATCATTATTCGCTTAACTTAAATTCGGGAAGAGAAAACAAAAGTATGGAACTCCAAAATATAAAGGAAATGAAGAGGGTGGATTCATAGTGAAATATCCGACAGAGAAATCGAAACAGATTACCACATTTAATTAAGGAGATCCTAGTCTCTTTAATCACCGAAGAATCAAATCTTAATTAGATCACGAAGATTTTCGGTAAATCCCTTGAATTTCGGAGAATCCACCGTGACTACGTCAAAAGTTAAATCTCTATCTCAATCTTTTATGATAACTTCACTCGTACGCTTTAAATAATCGAATTGTTTTATCTCCACTACTGAGTAATGATAAAACTCTATTTATCAACTCATATTCGTCATGAAAACATTTTTATTGTTAACCATGACGACCTCTTTCAAATTTCGGGACGAAATTTCTTTAACGGGTAGGTACTGTGACGACCCGGAAATTTCCGACCAAATTTAAACTTAGTCTTTATATGATCTCGACATGATAAGCAAAGTCTATTTAATCGAACCTCAAATTTTAAAACTGTTTAATGAAATCATTTGACCTTTGACTATACCCGACGATTCACGAACAATTGTGTGTAAATAAAAATGTAAATATATATATATATATATATATATATATATATATATATATATATATATATATATATATATATATATATATATATATATATATATATATATATATATATATATAAGTGTATATGTAATATTTTTGAATAAATAAAAAATACACTTTAAATGTAAAGTAATAAACAAAATAATTAAGTATTATCAAAATGAATATATATAAATATATATATATATATATATATATATATGATATTAGTCTATATATGTATATATGATTCTTATTAATAATTATCATTATATGGTAGTATAAAAAAATGTATAAAAAGAATTTTCTGATATAATATATATTATATAGTCATATTACCTATTACCTAATCTATAATAATGTAATACCAATATATTAAATAAAGTTGTTATGTTGTTATTACTTTTAATACCAATACTTGTATTATTAACATTATTATTATTATTAACATTAATATAATTATTATTATAATTATCATTAATAAAATTATTATTATCAGATTCACTAAAATTATTATTGTTATTATTATTATTATTATTACTAATTACATTATTATTACTAAAAATTAATATTAATGTTTATATAATTATTATTGTTATGTTTCTTATATAATTAATGTACAAGTATATATACATTTTCGATATATAAAAGTACAGATATAAATACATGCATAATTACATATACATATATACTGATATATACATATATGCAGCCACATTATATAAAGCAGTACTATTATTATTAATTTTTGATTAATTAAATATTGAATTAGACAAAACACATGATCAATTTCATTCTTCATATCACTCTCACACTGTATTAGATTGAAGATTCTGTCCATAATTCAGTACAATCACGATCTCAACTCTCACAATACCAACAAAATTCATTTTCCATCTCTATCTGCTTTTTATTATTTTTTATTTTTTTATTTCACTGCCAAATTGAACAAGGCTGTCGATCAAGTATTATACATATAAATCACTTGACTTATGTTATCTGGGAGGAATTACTCGAGCTTCCATTATCATTATCCAACATCAATTACAACAAATTCAAATTGTTGAATTTAACAGAAAATATAAATATGAAACCGGTTCTACCTCTGTTCTTGTTCTATTTTTCAAAAGCTCGAATTCGTTTTGTTTTTCAAAATCTATAAATGTGGTTTTGTTAGGAATCGTATATGTAATCTTTCTGCAAAGTCTCGAGTTCCAATTCCTCAAAACCATTTCGAATTTTTGAGTCAAACTTTGTAATTCAAAAGTCAAACAGACTGTTCAATGTAAAATTCGAGTTCTTTGTTATATTTTAAGTTAAATTGAAAATGGAGAAAGTTTTTAGGAGTGATTTGAAACTTGTTTCGTATTGTAACCTTGATCTATAACGTTCTCGTTTTCAAAATCAATAAAAAAAAATTTAAACCGTCGCTACAGCAACAGCAGGCTGTTTTTAAATTTTTTGTTTTTGTTTTGATTTGTTGAGTATGCTAAATTAAACCCACTTTTATCAAACATTTTCTGTTTCATTTAAGAATTCAAAACCACATCATAGCTTTATGTTATGATGGTTATAGCCATAGTCGATTGATTTAGGCATGATGAAGAAGAAGATGAATAACATAAATAGTATATAGTTAATTTAGGATAGTATAATATCAGAAAAACTGGAACAGACTGATGGTTAAGTATGGGTTCGGGTATTCTAGAGGTCTTAGGTTCGATCCCTGCTGGTGGCATTCTTTTTCTATTTAAAACCTACCTATATGAGGTAGTTTTTCTATTATTATTATTATTATTATTATTATTATTATTATTATTATTATTATTATTATTATTATTATTATTATTATTATTATTATTATTATTATTATTATTATTATTATTATTATTATTATTATTATTATTATTATATTTGTTATTATTATTATTATTAGTATTATTAGTATTATTATTATTATTATTATTATTATTATTATTATTATTATTATTATTATTATTGTTGTTGTTGTTATTATGATTATTATTATTATTGATATTATTACACTTATCGTTATTGTTATTACTATTATTATCATGAAACATTAGAATTACTATTATTAATTAGTATTATTAATAATTAGTATTATTATTAAATGTAATTATTATTATCATTATCTTAAATATTATCATTTACTTAGTTATTATTAATAGAATAAGTATTATTATTATTATTATGATTACGAATAAGGATTATTGTTATTATATATTCATTAATATTATTATTATTATTGTTATCTATATCAAAATCAATACATTGTAGTTTTATTTAAAAATCTTATAATTGTTAGTACTATCAATGTAGGTAGTACTATTATCAATATGATTATGATGATGATGATTATTATTATTATTATTATTATTATTATTATTATTATTATTATTATTATTATTATTATTATTATTATTATTATTATTATGAGAATGATACAAATTATTATTATTTTCATTAATATTAGTACTAGTATCAGTTTTGTAATCATTAGTATTATCATATTATTATTAAACTAAGTATCATTATTGACAAAATTATTATTATTATTATTAGTATTTTCATTATTAATAAAGTTGTTATTATTAGTAACTTATTATTATCAAAATTATTTTTTTTAAAACAAATAAATATTAGTTTCGTAAAAGATGCTTATTACATATACTATAATTAAAACAATATCTCATATAATAACATATCAAACAGGCTAACATTTAAAATACTTATACAATATTGATTTTTAAATATAATACTAAATGTGTATCTAAAGATATATAAATATTAATATGACTAAAAGTATAGATATTAAATGTTGTAATGATATATATATATATAAAATAAATATATATAACATATAAGTTAAGATATGATATACATAAATAAAGAATAAATTCCAAATAACTACAAATATATATAAATATTATGTAACTAATAAATGAAACTAAGTGATTTCCAATATACGTTTTAATACATATATGAATGATATAGGTTCGTGAATACAAGGCCAACCTTGCATTGTTCAGTATCGTCATATGTATTTTTACTATAAAATACAGTATTGTGAGTTTCATTTGCTCCCTTTTACTCTTTATATTTTTGGGACTGAGAATACATGCGTTGCTTTTATAAATATTTTACGAAATAGACACAAGTAATCGAAACTACATTCTATGGTTAAATTGTTATACCGGATATCGCCCTTGTTGAACTTGGTAGCCTAAGAATTGGTGTTTATTATAATTGCCACCAATTGACGCGAATCCTAAAGATAGATCTATGGGCTTTGACACGCCCCAGTCAGAGAATTTGAACTGCTTTAGTACTTCGATGTTTATATGTTTGGGGATATTCTAGATGCATTTTGTTAATGTCGGTTACCAGGTGTTCAATCCATATGAATGAATTTTTAACACTTACGAGTGTATGATTGTTGAATAAATGAAATCTTGTGGTCTATTAAAATTATGGAAATGATTGATTACGATAAACCTATGAACTCACTAACCTTTTGGTTGACACTTTAAAGCATGTTTATTCTGAGGTATGAAAGAAATCTTCCGATGTGCATTTGCTCATTTTAGAGATATTACTTGGAGTCATTCTTAGCATATTTCAAAAGATGTTGCATTCTAGTTGTTGAGATCATCAAGATTATTATTAAGTCAATTATAGTTGAATATATTATGAAATGGTATGCATGCCGTCAACTTTCGATGTAAAGAAAGTTTGTCTTTTAAAAATGAATGCAATGTTTGTAAAATGTATCATATAGAGGTCAAGTACCTCGCGATGTAACCAAATATAATGTATTCGTCCAGATGGATTAGGACGAGTCGTTAAATGGTAGCTGTTGCTGCAGATGAACTACCCTCGGCCGATGGTCCCTGACCATCGACCGATGGTGTATGTCAATCGGCCGATGGACAAGACCGTTGACCGATGGTGTGAGTCCTTCGACCAACGGTTGTAATTTTACCGATCGACCGATAGTGAAGTCCATCGACCGATGGTGTGGTGACGATCGGCCGACCATCTCTGACGATCGACCGATGGTCTTTGGTAGTGAAATATTTTGCTAAGTGTTGATTTTTAACCGTTATGCTGCCCGTTTGTATTTTGATGATCAGGATGTAAATTTTGAAAATGCATAAGTGTTAAGCAAAAAAATTTAGCGGATGTTTTTTGATACAAAAATTTCTGTACTGTGGTTTGATGTTAACGGACAGCAACTAACTTGATTTGCCTTATGTTCAGGTGATAAGGAAAAGGAAGCCGCTCAGTAGTAGATTATCTGAGCTGGTTGCTAGTATTTGGTGAGTGGGACTAACTGGAGAACATAGTATAGAGTAGCATGTTATATTATGATTGCCATGCTTGTTAGATATACTTACTGTTGTGTTAGTTAGTACGTTGTGATGACTGCATGTTAGTTGATGCTTGTCTGCTGGAGCCCAGTGCATCCCTATTGTGTGGTAGCCTCGGTAGGAGAGATCAACCTGCGGGTTGGGTTCCTCATGTGGTAGCCTAGACAATCGAGGTGTATATATATATGTGAATGACACGTCCGTCGCGTGTGGATTATATATATACACACGGTGGTGGAGGAACTTCTGGTAAGCCCCAGTTCTATCAGCTGGTGGTTAATGGTTTGGCCGAGCCGCCAGAGTCTCTGTAGATGGCACTTGGGTGATGTTTGTGTGTTATCCTTTGTGACATGATTAGTATGACGGTTCCTGTATACTATTGCATGTAGTTAGTTTTACTCACTTAGCTTCGTGCTAATTCCCCTCTATCTCCTCCCTGCAGGTTATTAGCTTTTGTAAGTGTTGCATTTTGGGGAGAAGACGGCATGGTGATGTTATGTTTGACAGGAGTCAACTCTGATGTTGTCTTGATTTGTTTAAACAGTGATATTTTGTAAACGTATTGTAAATACGTCTTCTCTATATAAACATGTATTTTGTTGAAATGACACGTGACACTAGTTGTACTGATTGATCAATATTTAAAGTGTGTTCTGTAATTAATTAATAAATGCTTCTGCCACATTTTTTTTTTTTAAATTAGCAGTGTCACAATTAAGTTTCCAAAACACCAATTATCCTAATTAATTAAATACTCATGTATCCATTTCACAAAACTTGACCAAATTCTTAGTTTGACACCAATTCCAAGTCAACACTCAATTTTGACCAAAATCAAACTCTTAAACACACCCAGATCACCACCATACTACCAATTGATTAACAACACTATCAAAGGTTAGCTTTAGATCAAAAACCTAGATATCAACAACAACTTCACCTCTTTGAAGCATTTCATCAAACACCTTGGAGCATAACTTCAAACTTGTTCTTATGAACATCAAAATCACCAATACACATCCATTCTAGTGACTATCATTTAAATCCAAGACAAATACACCTAAATTCATCATCAAACCCTAAACCCACCATATTAGGGTTCATAATCACAAGGTTGCACCAAAACCCCCAAATTTCATAAGAAATGGGTTCTATAACTCAAAATCAACTCAAACCCTAACCCAAACAAGAATCAAATAATCAAAATCGGAGTTAGGACTTACCATTACCATCAAAATGTAGCTAGAAGGATGATGAACAATATTAACTCTTGCACAATGAGAAGATTCAAGCTCCATCTTCATAATCTTGAGCTTTCTCACTCTAGAATCTCTTTCACTCTCTAGGTTGAAGTTTGGTAGGTGAAGAATGAGATGAAATGAGGAATCTGAACGCATCACTAGAATTATAGAATCATTATTGGTGAATCGGATATTTAAAGAGATGGTAACTTCTAATAAATTTACATGTTTTGAAGTTACAATATGCTTAAATGAATGAAGATAATTTATATGTATCAAGATGGTGGTTCATTACTATTAGCTTCAAAAAAATAGTTCGTATGATGGCAACAGCAACATTATGCACTATAGACTAGAAAGTTGTGATGGGCATATGCTGCATGTTACCGCGGACATCTTATCTAATATCTCCGTAGGGAATACTTGCTTTTACACCCGTGTATATTCACGGGTCATTATAAAAGATACAAAGTAATAGTATTTGAACATATTTGAAAATAATTGCAAGTTAATATTTTAAAGTGATTTTATAGTTATACATAAAAATTTTATAACTTAAACTGAAATTATGAGACTATTCATGGAAGGGGTTACATGTGAACAGTTAATTTATATTATATAATTCTTTTTTATCTTAAGGGTCGATGACTATGTACAAAAAATAATATAGTATGTTATATTGATTTTTCTAAAATTAAAATAAGTAATTAAATACATTATTTAAGATGTTTGATTTTAATAATATTTATATGAATCTAGATCTGTTTTTAGCCTAAAATCCGTCCACATGCAAAAAGACCAAAGTGTCCTTCATTTAAATCTCCAAAAATACAAACAACACCCAATCAGGCACAAAAGCGGCGCTCCTAGCCCTAAAAGCAGCGCCTTTGGAGCCTCCCAGATCAAAACTTGAAATTAAAAACGTCCGCGTTCGAATTACGGTCGTCTGGGCTTTTGATTCGCCTCAATTCGAGTTCGTATGAGGAAGTTATGGCCCAAAAGGTGAGCTCGCGCATAACCTCGCAACATACACTAAACTTTTGCACATCAAACTCTCGACATTCCAAATACCAAATTTTGGGTCGTTGCACCAATTTTTGACACCTTAACAACCTACATGCACTAATGTACTTACAAATAAAAATAAATATAATGTGTCTATTTCAGAGCAACGGTGGTGCACTACTTAACGAAAACCAGCTTCACCTTTTTCTCACCAGCTGCAGACTAATTGTAAACCAATGTTGCTCTATATTGGTGAAAGAAATGGGAATTGACAATGCACTATAGCACCAGCTATCACAACCATTGAAGGAACACAACACATCTTCTAATTCTATAATCAAGGGTCCAACAGTATAATTTCAGAGTTCATAATAGATGAAATTTAGAGCATTACACTCCCCAAAAAGAAACAACGGATGGAGAAACCAAGTTCACCGACAGAGATAGGATACACTATTATTACAACACAACTATTTAACTATCAAGTGAGAAAAAAAAATCATATACAGGTTACACATAGTTGGACACCACACCTCCACCCGAGCTAACAATCGACCTACCAAATTCAGGTGAAATACAACCACAAAAGAACGCAAAAAGGTTTGATTACTTATATTTCGAACTGAAACTTACAAGTTTGATTTACATGAGCTAACACTTGGTAAATTTCAATTTCTTTTCATGTTTCATTGACTTTTCAAATGTATATGAGATCATGATATTAGACCTTTAAGAAATTTTGCAAGAAAAATGAATTTGGTACAGTTTGACTTTGTACAATCAAATTGAGCATAGTTTGTAGCAACAGTCATTATGAATTAGTTAAACTCAAGTGAAATAGGGTTGCCATTGTGCGTTTGTTTAGTATATGCAACAGTTTCTAAGTACTTGGTCTTAGCCCAGCGAAGCCGGCATTCACCAATTTCTAGTTTTATATAATAATAGATGAAAGATTTATGTATTACAAAAAGTGATTATGCATACGAAAAAAAAACATCATTTTATAATAGTATATACACTATGATAAGATTATATATGTATATTTGTAGGTGTAAGGTGATTTTCATATATTAACCAGTAAGTCCTTTTAACTAATGTTAATTAACGAGGGATAAAAACTCGAGCTTCGTTGCTGGGTGGTTGGGTTCGATATGGGGTGGTCAGGTCCATGAATTAAACGTAAATGAATAAACAGTAAAAAAAAGGTTTAAAGAAAGATCTTGAAGTAAAAAAAGGGAAGGAAAAAAAACGTTAAAAGTAAATAAAAATAAAAATGCATAATGACCAAAATATTCATGTGAATATAACATAATTAGTTACCGTTCACAAAGATAAGATGATAAAATACCTTCACCTCTTTTAGTATATATAATAATAATAATAATATTAATAATAATAATAATAATAATAATAATAATAATAATAATAATAATAATAATAATAATAATAATTTGGGATATATTAAAGTATTTTTGAAATTTTGATTTATTCAATAATATATTTAATTTATTATTTAATAAATTAATCAAATAAAAATTACTAAATATATTAAAATGTTTTAAAAATTATTAAAAATATAATTTAGGTTTGAAAAAAGATTATATTGATGATCATTAACGTAATAATTAATATGTGTTATTTTATTAATTTATTTTTGAAAGGCAAACACACAATTCATTTTTTTTTTAAATGGGACTTTTACTCAAAGGTCAAAACCTCAAGATTAATAAGTTCGCTTAATACCGTATTAATGTCTTGAAAGTATAAGGACTGAAATTGATATTCGGCAAAACTTATAGTACAAGGACTCATTTGTATTTTATCTTTGTACAGGGTGGTCTTATGTAATTTATGTAATAAGCTATTAGAAGTTTGTTAATCACTGTTAGGGTGACTAAAATAGGTTAGATCGATTCAGTTGTAATTAAGTGTGTGAAATGAATGAAATCATAGTGTGTGTTTCATCGTTTAATTCTCTATCGTGTCAATCACTATTTATGGTATCAAGGTATAACGATTGAGATCTGTGTGTTAATAAGTTCATCTTTCATTCGTCTCCTTTCAATCGAATTTCTGTGAAATTCGAGTGTTTGTTGTGATAATCCGTGTTGCTATTTTGTTTATTTGCTTCAGCGTAACGCTTTCATGATTCTGTGTTCAAATCATAATGGCTCAATCTAAATTTTAAAGTCTACTGTATCTTCATCCCTGTGATGGACGTTCTTCATTGGCGATATAGGAGAAGTTATGTGGTGCTCAAAATTGCAGGTCCTGGAGATGATCAATGGAGATTACGTTGTTTAGGAAACGCAAAATTGATTTTGATACTGGTACTATTACTCCATTTGTTGCAAATCAAATTGACGTTGAACTATGGGACACGTGTAACAATATGGTGATCGGCTGGATCATGAGTTATGTTTTTGATCAAATTGCTAAATCTATTATGTTCATTGACACTGATGCTGAGATATGGAGTCAATAGGAAAAAAGGTTTTCTCTAAGTAATGGTTCAAGAAAGTACAAGGTTACACAAGGAAACATATTCTATTGAGCAACAAGGTATGTCTATCAATGAGTATTATACTAAGGTCAATCTCTATAAGCTTATATTAGCTAATAAAAATTCTACAGAGTTAAAAGCATATTATGATTCAGATTGGGCAAGTTGTCCAGTTTCTAGCTAGAAGGTCCACAACTGGTTATTATATTCTTATGGGTGACTCTCCTATTTCATGGAAATCAAAGAAATAGAATGTGGTGTCAAGGTCATCTGTAGAGGCTGAATATAGGGCCATGGCACTCACGTGTTGTGAAATAACTTGGCTGGTCACTTTGTTAAAGGATTTATGTAGTGACCCGATAAAATCGTCATTGACGGCGCCGTTAACTTAGGTCCCGTTACGTGGTCATAGTCCCTAAATGATACGCGTTTGACCAAAATTATGTCGCATTCATTTGAAACGTATGACTTGCAAAGTTTTAAGTTACCAAACGGTTCGACAACAAGTTAAGTTTACAAAAGTTGTAAAGTATAAATGAAATAACTTGCGACATAATTTGTTAAAAATCACGGTTGATATAAATAGCGTAAGTATGTATGTATGCTTGACTCCAAGCAAGTAATCAGAGCGTATGCATGTATGCTTGACCCCAAGCAAGTATAAGTGTACGTGGAAGCATGTATCAAATAGCCATTCATGAACCTGAGAAACATATAGAAAACTGTCAACAAAAAACGTTGGGGAAATCATAGGTGTTTGTAAACGTTGTTTTTGAACCACAAGATATTGTATAGTTGATTATCCAAATCGTTTGTATTCCAAAATAAGTTCGCGAGCACCCAATTATCAAGACTTAACTGTTTTGCACCCTATTACGTAGTGTTAGAACATACACTAAACCCGAAAATATATTTCATCCGCTAACGGTAGCGAACCGTCCGAATGAGGCTCGTCAAGCCCATGTGATCACATAATATAAGTTCTCGCTTACACCCTGCAAGTGTAACTAATGATAATTGAATTGAGGCTTTTTGTTCTAGCTCACTGTGGAATGTTTGTTTTCGTGGTTGTGTTCAAAGTATCAAGTATGTAGTATAAAACCGTATATGTTTCTCATCCCATGATTTAAAAGTATAAAAGTTTTTGAAAAGATGGGACTATGATCTCACCTCGAGTACACGAGTATAAATGTACTTCACAAAGTAAATGTGTGCATGAAAGTTGCTTAGCCTTAACCTAAACAATTATGTTGTATCAATTAACCGGTTACGACACAAGGTCAGGCGAAATGTGTTCAATTAGTCATATGGCTCGTTATGACTCGATTATATATAGCATGTGAATCACGTTGTCGAGTTTCATGCAAGAATCAAATATAAAATAAGATTAGAACGATTGCATAAGTGTTTGGTTAAGTTTGGACAAAAGTCAACTTTGGTCAAGTCAAAGTCAATGAAAAAGTCAACACGTTCGGGTCGGGTCCCGAACTATTTTTCTGAAGTTTTTAATCATATATAAGCATGTTAGAACAAGTTACATGTGAATCGGAGGTGCGTAGCATAGCAAACATTTTTCGTAAAATGACAAGGTTGATCAGTCCCTGAACACGGCCATTGCCGCGCCGCGACAAATGAGGGCCGCGCTGCGACAATCAACATGAACTGGTGCCTGGTCAGTTTCAATTGTTCAAGTCTCAACCAAAACTTCAATTAAGTACAATTCACAACTCGTAAACACTTAAAACGCATACCATACATCGTTGGAAAGGTAATTTGACGAGGAATACAACTAGACACATTTCATAAATCAAATCCATCATTAACAACAATTAAAACCTCAATAAATGATCGTTAAATGTTCATAATCAAAGTTTCAAGTTCATAAAACGCATTTCTTGACTCGGGAATCCAATTGACACATACGATACGCCGTTTTGAAGATAATGAAACATACAATACAACTAAACACTTACTAACAACATTTCATAGCATTCAATACATCAAAAGTTCATTTTAAAAGCTATCAAACCCTAACCAAGAATCACAAAATCAATAGTGATGTTTTCCAAGTCAACCTACACATCAAATTGAAGCTAATGATGCTAGTAACACATTTAATACATGAACTTTAACATTTAAACAACATTTAATCAACCAAAATCAAGGATTAAGCACACCCATTTCAAGTTCATGCTAGTTTATGCAAAATAACAAGATCGAGCAATTAAATCTTATATTCATGCTAGACACGAGCCATAGATACTAACTAACACCATTTCAAGTCAAAAACACGAATTAGAGAAATATAGAGTTTTAGAAATGTTACCCAAATGAGATGAAAATGGTACCAAAATGTAGAGGATGATGAGAGGATCACAAATATGTAATTTGCTTTGATGTTTGCTTGCTTGAATTGATTTAGATG
This sequence comes from Rutidosis leptorrhynchoides, assembly GCF_046630445.1. Classification (NCBI taxonomy): domain Eukaryota; kingdom Viridiplantae; phylum Streptophyta; class Magnoliopsida; order Asterales; family Asteraceae; genus Rutidosis; species Rutidosis leptorrhynchoides. The sequence goes on along the minus strand of NC_092334.1, from coordinate 94,663,666 downwards.
ATGATTCTTTGAAGGTGTTAAAAATGGGTTCTTGAGCTAGAGAGAAAAAAGAAGGAGGGAGGTGGAAGTATAAATGAATGGATGAGATGGTGTAACGACCCGACTTTTTCGACTTGCTTTTGTGCCTTGTATTTTAGCGAAACTGCGTATTTATGCGTACTGCGTTACTTTATACTCTGGAAACTTGATATACGTGGTTTACTTCCAATTATATGTTAAAACGTGCCTTAGAGTACGTAGGATACTTAACTTGTTCACCGGATGCTTTTATAACCGTTAGTGTTATTTAACGTTTCGAATAAACCACGAACTGCGCGCACGTTTGACTTTTGTCGTAATCGGAATATTATGACTGCGAAATATTAATTATTATTTTATAATAATAATTACCTGGGCTTTTGGATGCTTAATTTTATTTATTTAATTGCAAGAGCCCAATAATTAGTCTTGTTGGACTTTCTACCTTGTTGGGCTCAAGCCCACCCTACTCTAGCTAGTGACCCAATTAATTAGCCCAAGTATTATTACTAGTGACCCATAATAATAAATAAATAAATAAATAAATAATTAATGAGTCATACTAGCATAATGGATAAGGATTATCAACTTTGTCACATGGGATTCTAGCATAAGTACATGCTTTAGACAACCATTATCCATAAAGCAACATTTTGTCCCCTCCCCTCCCCCATGAAAATCACGGCCTAATGGCCCTTCTAAGTCATCAATCCTTGTCAAATTTTTCTTATAAATACTAGCCATTTACCTCTCACTTGCTCATTTGATTTTCACACACACTTGTTCTTTCTTTCTTTCCTTTCTAGTATCACTTGTAAGTTTTCTTTTTCTTCCTCTTTTCCTTATCATTTTCGTGTACCATCATCATCATTATATGAAGATCAAGTTCCATTTAGCTTTGATCTTGGTTACTTCTTGTTGATTCAAGCATGAATCCTTCAAGAACATTGAAGATTCAAGCTTTCTAGCTTTGAATCTTCACCAACTTTGTAGATTCATATTTTTTTTACTTTAATCTTGTTATTTTGTGATAAAGATTCAAACTTTTGTTTGTAATCTTCATGCATCTTCAAGATCCAAGCTTTATGCTTCAAGATCTTCAAGAACAATTAAGATGCAAGCTTTCTAGCTTGAATCTTCATTTCTTTTTGTCAGATCTAAGTTCTTTTTGCTTTGATCATGTTGTTTTGTGAAAAAGATTCAAACTTTTGTTTGTAATCTTCATGTATCTTCAAGATCCAAGCTTTATGCTTCAAGATCTTCAAGAACACTTAAAGGTTCAAGCTTTCTAGCTTTACAACCTTGTAACTTGTGTGAAATGGATCCAAGCTCTCTAGCTTAGGGTTTCATCACCTCTTTTGACTTGGATTGTGCTTATACTTGTTGAATTGATGTAAAGTTTGTAACTTTGTTGTAAATAGGACTTGTAATTGTGTTAAGACTAAGGATATGATGTAACTTTGGTTCATCATCCATCTAAGACTCTTAAATGAGTTGTGTTACCACTTGGTCTTAATATATTGTGTATTGATGGTAGGATCTTGGTCAAAAGTGATGCTAAACCATCAACGAGTTGTACAATTGAAGCTACAAGCATCAAGGATGAGAACCGTGATGAGCATCAAGCACCAAGAACCCCACCGAAGTACTTGTCCACTGATTTTCGTATCTGATCAGACCACCTGGGCTACTGGAAAGTTGATTTTCAGATAGTTCGGTTCGAGTAGATGATTTTCCGTTTAGGCCTCGTCTTAATCCGAGTTACGGTTTAAGATTTATGGCCCTCCGAGAGTCACTACACCCTATTAACGTTGTGCTGAAATTTCTGACCTACTCGCACTTAAACCGTTGCCACGGTCAAACGAAGACAAGTTAGATTCTGAAAATCGGTCAGCTGTTAGGGGACTCATATATGGAGCCATAGCCACTGACTATACGTCTTTTCGATTTACGTAAAGGTCGTAGCAGCTGACAGAAGTCAGCCTATTGTTTCGATCTCTATTCTTGTCGAACTTACTTAGCTTTTATGTTAATGAACGATGATGATGATGACACTTAAACTTATTTTATGCACTATTAGAATTTATAAAGACAACCTAGTGACCTAGTAACCTTTGATTTAGATTGACGACCTTTCGGACCGACTTACTACTTGCGTACTTTCATTACCGACTTTACCGCTTTTATCACTGTGAGTTATAGCATCCCTTTTTACTTTAACTATTTTGGGACTGAGAATACATGCGCTTTTTACGTTTTACATACTAGGCACGAGTACTTAAACTTTATATGTGCGTGGGTTATACAATGGCATAAACATTCCCCTTAGCACGGTAACGTTTAGTCATTGGTTTTTGAACCGGTGAACACGAATCTTAGATATGGATCCATAGGGTTTGACATCCCCACTCGGGCTAGTCGCGCTAGCATTTAACGAGTGTTTAATACTTCGTGAACATACGCACTCGCCAAGTGTACTTTCAGGGGGTTATAAACGTTAATTCTAGTTACCGGGTGCCCACGGTTATATATATACTTTTCATACTGTTTGTTACACGGAAATCTCGTGGCCTATCTTACGTTACTGTTACAACTTAAACTATAGCTCACCAACATTCGTGTTGACTTTTAAGCGTGTATTTCTCAGGTGCCTAGAGGTTTATTGCTTCCGCTATTAGAATTGCTGTCTTGCTGTTAAGGACCTGCAGTATTAGTTATCCGCTGCATTACTAGAGATGTCTCATTCATGGAACTTTTCTGTTGCATTCGTAGTTTATGTTAATTTCAAACAATGGCTTTGTTACGACCTTAGGGTCAAATAATTATGTTTATGTTCCTATTCGTAGGATGCGCGCTATCTTTTGTAAAACGTTATCTTTATATGAATGCAAATCGGTTTTCAAACAGCATATAGTGTTTGACCATGTAATGATCCTGTTGATTGATGATCCGTACACGATAGTTTTGTACGGGGCGTCACATTTGGTATCAGAGCATTGGTTGTAAGGAATTAGGTTGCATTAGTGAGTCTAGACCGACCCGAGTAGGATTCACTAATAGGACTAATCTACAACTTGCTAGTTTACTTGTTTCTGCGAAACTTACTACATGCTTTTGTCTACATTTTCAGCTGTATGATCTTACTGCATGCTATTGCTTATCTTTACTGCCATGCGAACTTGCTGTATGCTTACTTCCACTAATGCATGTTACTATCTGTATCCGCATGTTATTTCTGTTTAGCACTGTTATTATTACTGCCATGCTAGGTTGCTGTAGTGCCTAATACGTGCTTGCTTTATGACTTACTGACATGGAAAAGTTATATTTCCTTGTTCAGATGTCGGATATTCCACCTGTCATCATTTTGGGCAGCGATTCAGACTCGTCAGCCACTTCATCTACTGCTGCTACCGACACACAGGTCCCGTTAACCAGTGACCCCGGCGCTTCATCCTCTGGAACCAGCAGCCGTACACCTGCCCCAGTGGTTACCTAATGCGGAGCCCAGGACCCCCCGGAGATTCTAGCTCTACTTGCCCCAGGACCCTTGGAGCCACAGCCCCGCTCCGGTGGTGTCGTGATTCCCGGGGAATACGGGGATGTTCCATTCCGTAATGAGCATAACCATTGGTGCCGACGCCTTCCTGATGGACGTGTTATACCGATCCCACCCTTTAGATACCGGATCATGACTACCGGTCGCCGATCGCCGCCACCTCCAGCTGTTTTCGACGATTCATCATCAGACGACTCATCCACAGACGACACTAGTGACGATGACTCTGAAGAGGAGGACCCTGATGATGCACCTGTACATCCACCCTCCACCCCACCGAAGAAGCGGTACCGTTTTGATGGCACCGTTATTCCGGGGATCAACGGAGGTCGAGCGTTCACTAACGCACATGGTCAGCGTCGTAGGGTTACCGCCCGTAAGCGGGTTGTGCCTTACCCTGCTGATCCTTTCGTGCTTAAGCCTTACCGCTTTGCAGCCTCTACTTCTGGAGCCGAATCATCTGCACCACCGGCACCACCTCACCAGCAGCACCGCCTGCTCTGCCAGCCCCTCCCTCTGTCGAGGAACTGGCGAGGAAAGTGGAACTCCTCCATGCTCGGGTAACTAAGCTCGAGGACCAGATGTCCCACGTAATGGACATCCTTTACCCACCATCACCATAGGGCTTTGTAGTAGGTTTCATTATGTAATCTCGTTTGTAGTTTCATGTTTTACTTATGTATTGTACGAACCTAAGCGAATGTATGCAACTCTTTATTAATGAATGGAAATTTGTATTGTTTAATTCTTGTGCAGTGTTCTATTTACGTTACTGTATGTTGGTTTTGCGGTATTTGTACCTGGTTGCGTTACTTAATTGGCATGCGTTATGTTGTTCCCCTGTTTACCATATACTGTATTATTATATATATTAAATGCTGGATTTTGAATTAAGTCAAAATTTCTGTTTAGAAGAGCAATGGAAAACGGACGAGCAGCACCCACAGCAGCACAGATCGAGGAAATGATTGCAGAACGAGTAGCCGCAGCCATAGCAAATGTCATTCCCCCAGCCCCACCGGTTAACTAGAACATTCAGAACGGTTATACTTACAAAGAGTTTCAAAGCTGCAAGCCTCACAACTTTAGCGGCACTGAGGGGCCAGTTGGTTTGACTAGGTGGTTTGAGAAATTGGAAGCTGTGTTCTGCGTCAGCAACTACTCAGAGGCAAACAAAACCAAGTATGCCTCATGTACGCTGTCAGACGGTGCCCTAACCTGGTGGAACACACTGGCTCAAGCTAAGGGTATTGATGAGGCTTATGCCATCCCGTGGGAAGAATTCAAGGGGGCCATGATCGAAGAGTACTGCCCCAGGACAGAGATACAGAAAATGGAGGCTGAGTTCTGGGAGTTAAAGGTTGTGGGCAACGATCTTGATGGTTACAACCGTAGGTATCTGGAATTAGCACTGATGTGTCCCACGATGGTCACCCCGGAATTTAAAAGAATGGAACGCTACTTGTGAGGACTTCCCAAGTCCATTCAGGGGAATGTCACCTCTTCTAATCCACCCAACGTCCCGGCAGCTATGCGAATGGTGCATACCCTTATGAACCAAATTATTAGCAAAGAACCGGAGAAGGGAAAATCCGAATCAGGAGCCAGTGGTGAGAAGCGTAAGTGGGACTACAACAATAAGGGGAGAACCTATGATCAAACCCCCACTAAGAGGCCTAACGACGGAAGGAACCCCAACCCAAATACCAGATCGAACCCCAACTACGAGGGTACTTTACCGCAGTGCAAGAGGTGCTACAAGCACCATACCGGATACTGTAATGCGGTCTGTGAGAAATGCAATAAAATCGGGCACGTTGGCAAGAACTTTAAGATTCCCATTCCAGCTGTAAGGACAAACCAAAATGGGCCAAGGAAATGCTATGAGTGTAGACAGCAGGGCCACTTTAGGAATGATTGCCCCAATAAAAAGAAGGACGGCGGACCACCGCGTGGTAGAGCTTTCAACGTTAATGCAAGGGATGCACGTGAGAACCCCGACTTGGTTATAGGTATATTCACTATTAACAATCTATTAGCCTCTGTCCTATTTGATACTGGTGCCGATAGAAGCTATGTCTGTAGAAACTTTGCTCTAAGATAGATTGGTCATTAGTGCCTTTAGAGGAGAATATGCTAGTTGAGGTAGCCAATGGGAAACTTGAGAAGGTTGACCAAATTAGCCGAGGAGCTATTATTAACATAGCTGGCATGGATTTCAAAATTGACATGATACCCATCAAATTGGGAAGCTTTGACGTGATTGTCGGCATGGATTGGTTGACTAAAGTAAGGGCCGATATTATCTGTGGAGATAAAACTCTTCGTATACCACAGGGAGACGGTGAGCCATCGACTATTTACGGAGAGAGATGTAGTTCGAAGCTAAACCTCATTAGTTGTATGAAAGCACAGAAGATCATGAAGAAAGGACGTCTTGCTGTTTTAGCACACGTGAAGGCTTTAGAAACAGAAGAGAAGAGCGTGAATGATGTGCGAATCGTGAATGAATTCCCCGACGTCTTTTCGGAAGAACTGCCTGGATTACCTCCACCAAGAGCAGTGGAGTTCCAGATCGATCTAGTGCCGGGAGCTGCACCCGTAGCTCGCGCACCTTATCGACTAGCACCTTTCGAACTGCAAGAGTTGCAGAGTCAACTTCAGGAATTACTCGACTGAGGGTTTATCCTGAAATGTCCCGTTCTTATTGATTAAAAACGTTCCATATTAATTGATTTCGTTGCGAGGTTTTGACCTCTATATGAGACGTTTTTTTTTTAAAGACTGCATTCATTTTTAAAACAAACCATAACCTTTATTTCATAAATAAAGGTTTAAAAAGCTTTACGTAGATTATCAAATAATGATAATCTAAAATATCCTATTTACACACGACCATTACATAATGGTTTACAATACAAATATGTTACATCGAAATCAGTTTCTTGAATGCAGTTTTTACACAATATCATACAAACATGGACTCCAAATCTTGTCCTTATTTTAGTATGCAACAGCGGAAGCTCTTAATATTCACCTAAGAATAAACATGCTTTAAACGTCAACAAAAATGTTGGTGAGTTATAGGTTTAACCTATATATATCAAATCGTAACAATAGACCACAAGATTTCATATTTCAATACACATCCCATACATAGAGATAAAAATCATTCATATGGTGAACACCTGGTAACCGACATTAACAAGATGCATATATAAGAATATCCCCATCATTCCGGGACACCCTTCGGATATGATATAAATTTCGAAGTACTAAAGCATCCGGTACTTTGGATGGGGTTTGTTAGGCCCAATAGATCTATCTTTAGGATTCGCGTCAATTAGGGTGTCTGTTCCCTAATTCTTAGATTACCAGACTTAATAAAAAGGGGCATATTCAATTTCGATAATTCAACCATAGAATGTAGTTTCACGTACTTGTGTCTATTTTGTAAATCATTTATAAAACCTGCATGTATTCTCATCCCAAAAATATTAGATTTTAAAAGTGGGACTATAACTCACTTTCACAGATTTTTACTTCGTCGAGAAGTAAGACTTGGCCACTGTTGATTCACGAACCTATAACAATATATACATATATATTAAAGTATGTTCAAAATATATTTACAACACTTTTAATATATTTTGATGTTTTAAGTTTATTAAGTCAGCTGTCCTCGTTAGTAACCTACAACTAGTTGTCCACAGTTAGATGTACAGAAATAAATCGATAATTATTATCTTGAATCAATCCACGACCCAGTGTATACGTATCTCAGTATTGATCACAACTCAAACTATATATATTTTGGAATCAACCTCAACCCTGTATAGCTAACTCCAACATTCACATATAGAGTGTCTATGGTTGTTCCGAAATATATATAGATGTGTCGACATGATAGGTCGAAACATTGTATACGTGTCTATGGTATCTCAAGATTACATAATATACAATACAAGTTGATTAAGTTATGGTTGGAATAGATTTGTTACCAATTTTCACGTAGCTAAAATGAGAAAAATTATCCAATCTTGTTTTACCCATAACTTCTTCATTTTAAATCCGTTTTGAGTGAATCAAATTGCTATGGTTTTATATTGAACTCTATTTTATGAATATAAATAGAAAAGTATAGGTTTATAGTCAGAAAAATAAGTTACAAGTCGTTTTTGTAAAGGTAGTCATTTCAGTCGAAAGAACGACGTCTAGATGACCATTTTAGAAAACATACTTCCACTTTGAGTTTAACTATAATTTTTGGATATAGTTTCATGTTCATAATAAAAATCATTTTCTCAGAATAACAACTTTTAAATCAAAGTTTATCATAGTTTTTAATTAACTAACCCAAAACAGCCCGCGGTGTTACTACGACGGCGTATATCCGGTTTTACGGTGTTTTTCGTGTTTCCAGGTTTTAAATCATTAAGTTAGCATATCATATAGATATAGAACATGTGTTTAGTTAATTTTAAAAGTCAAGTTAGAAGGATTAACTTTTGTTTGCGAACAAGTTTAGAATTAACTAAACTATGTTCTAGTGATTACGAGTTTAAACCTTCGAATAAGATAGTTTTATATATATGAATCGAATGATGTTATGAACATCATTACTTCCTCAAGTTTAGTAGGTAAACCTACTGGAAGTGACAAGAAATGATCTAGCTTCAAAGGATCTTGGATGGCTTGAAAGTTCTTGAAGTAGGATCATGACACAAAAACAAGTTCAAGTAAGATTTTTACTCGAATTAAGATAGTTTATAGTTATAGAAATTGAATCAAAGTTTGAATATGAATATTACCTTGAATAATAAAGATAACCTACTGTATATAACAAAGGTTTCTTGATCTTAGATGATTACTTGGAATGGATTAGAAAGCTTGGAAGTAAATTAGTAAACTTGAAGGGATTTTTGAAGTGTTCTTGAAGTGTTCTTCCTATGATGATTATAGCTTGATTCTTGAAGTGATTTTTGATGAAGATGATGATTAAATACTATAAAAATACGTTCATAATAGTGTGGGTGTATTGAGAGAGAATTAGAAAGAGAATTGGAAGTGAAATGGAGTGAATGATGAGTGGTAATTGGTGAGTGGTGAGTGGGGTTAAAAGGAGTTCTAGTTAGTTGACTAGCTCATGGTAGAAGTTAAAATTGATTAGTAATACATGACATAATCAAGAGTGGAATCCCATGCTAGTTCCTATTGGTATATAACCATAGTAAGTACGTTTTGAAGCTGTGTATAATACGGGTAAGAATACGACTAGAATTCTTGATGAAAGAAAAGAATGGGAAAGTAACTGTAACCATTTTCGTTAAGTATGAGTGTTTTGATATATGTCTTGAAGTCTTCCAAAAGTATTTTAATACATCTAAATACACTACATGTATATACATTTTAACTGAGTCGTTAAGTCATCGTTAGTCGTTACATGTAAGTGTTGTTTTGAAACCTTTAAGTTAACGATCTCAATTAATGTTGTTAACCCATTGTTTATTATATCTAATGAGATGTTAAATTATTATATTATCATGATATTATGATATATTAATATATCTTAATATGATATATATATACATTTAAATGTCGTTACAACGATAATCGTTACATATATGTCTCGTTTCGAAATCCTTAAGTTAGTAGTCTTGTTTATATGTATATAACTCATTGTTAATATACTTATGGAGATACTTACTTATCATAATCTCATGTTAACCATATGTATATCCATATATATATCGTCATGTCGTTTTTACAAGTTTTAACGTTCGTGAATCGCCGGTCAACTTGGGTGGTCAATTGTCTATATGAAACATATATCAATTAATCAAGTCTTAACAAGTTTGATTGCTTAACATGTTGGAAACATTTAATCATGTAAATATCAATCTCAATTAATATATATAAACATGGAAAAGTTCGGGTCACTACAGTACCTACCCGTTAAATAAATTTCGTCCCGAAATTTTAAGCTGTTGAAGGTGTTGACGAATCTTCTGGAAATAGATGTGGGTATTTCTTCTTCATCTGATCTTCACGCTCCCAGGTGAACTCGGGTCCTCTACGAGCATTCCATCGAACCTTAACAATTGGTATCTTGTTTTGCTTAAGTCTTTTAACCTCACGATCCATTATTTCGACGGGTTCTTCGATGAATTGGAGTTTTTCGTTGATTTGGATTTCATCTAACGAAAGAGTGAGATCTTCTTTAGCAAAACATTTCTTCAAATTCGAGACGTGGAAAGTGTTATGTACAGCCGCGAGTTGTTGAGGTAACTCAAGTCGGTAAGCTACTGGTCCGACACGATCAATAATCTTGAATGGTCCAATATACCTTGGATTTAATTTCCCTCGTTTACCAAATCGAACAACGCCTTTCCAAGGTGCAACTTTAAGCATGACCATCTCTCCAATTTCAAATTCTATATCTTTTCTTTAATGTCAGCGTAGCTCTTTTGTCGACTTTGGGCGGTTTTCAACCGTTGTTGAATTTGGATGATCTTCTCGGTAGTTTCTTGTATAATCTCCGGACCCGTAATCTGTCTATCCCCCACTTCACTCCAACAAATCGGAGACCTGCACTTTCTACCATAAAGTGCTTCAAATGGCGCCATCTCAATGCTTAAATGGTAGCTGTTGTTGTAGGAAAATTCTGCTAACGGTAGATGTCGATCCCAACTGTTTCCGAAATCAATAACACATGCTCGTAGCATGTCTTCAAGTGTTTGTATCGTCCTTTCGCTCTGCCCATCAGTTTGTGGATGATAGGCAGTACTCATGTCTAGACGAGTTCCTAATGCTTGCTGTAATGTCTGTCAGAATCTTGAAATAAATCTGCCATCCCTATCAGAGATAATAGAGATTGGTATTCCATGTCTGGAGACGACTTCCTTCAAATACAGTCATGCTAACTTCTCCATCTTGTCATCTTCTCTTATTGGCAGGAAGTGTGCTGATTTGGTGAGACGATCAACTATTACCCAAATAGTATCAAAACCACTTGCAGTCCTTGGCAATTTAGTGATGAAATCCATGGTAATGTTTTCCCATTTCCATTCTGGGATTTCGGGTTGTTGAAGTAGACCTGATGGTTTCTGATGCTCAGCTTTGACCTTAGAACACGTCAAACATTCTCCTATGTATTTAGCAACATCGGCTTTCATACCCGGCCACCAAAAATGTTTCTTGAGATCCTTGTACATCTTCCCCGTTCCAGGATGTATTGAGTATCTGGTTTTATGAGCTTCTCTAAGTACCATTTCTCTCATATCTCCAAATTTTGGTACCCCAATCCTTTCAGCCCTATACCGGGTTCCGTCTTCCCGAATATTAAGATGCTGCTCCGATCCTTAGGGTATTTCATCCTTAAAATTTCCTTCTTTTAAAACTCCTTGTTGCGCCTCCTTTATTTGAGTAGTAAGGTTATTATGAATCATTATATTCATAGATTTTACTCGAATGGGTTCTCTGTCCTTCCTGCTCAAGGCATCGGCTACCACATTTGCCTTCCCCGGGTGGTAACGAATCTCAAAGTCGTAATCATTCAACAATTCAATCCACCTACGCTGCCTCATATTCAGTTGTTTCTGATTAAATATGTGTTGAAGACTTTTGTGGTCGGTATATATAATACTTTTGACCCCATATAAGTAGTGCCTCCAAGTCTTTAATGCAAAAACAACCGCGCCTAATTCCAAATCATGCGTCGTATAATTTTGCTCGTGAATCTTCAATTGTCTAGACGCATAAGCAATCACCTTCGTTCGTTGCATTAATACACAACCGAGACCTTGCTTTGATGCGTCACAATAAATCACAAAATTATCATTTCCTTCAGGCAATGACAATATAGGTGCCGTAGTTAGCTTTTTCTTCAATAACTGAAACGCTTTCTCTTGTTCATCCTTCCATTCAAATTTCTTCCCTTTATGCGTTAATGCAGTCAAGGGTTTTGCTATTCTGGAAAAGTCTTGGATGAACCTTCTGTAGTAACCAGCTAGTCCTAAAAACTGGCGTATGTGTTTCGGAGTTTTCGGGGTTTCCCACTTTTCAACAGTTTCTATCTTTGCCGGATCCACCTTAATACCTTCTTTGTTCACTATGTGACCGAGGAATTGAACTTCTTCCAACCAAAATGCACACTTTGAAAACTTAGCGTACAATTCTTCCTTCCTCAATACTTCTAACACTTTTCTCAAATGTTCACCGTGTTCTTGGTCATTCTTTGAGTAAATAAGTATGTCATCAATGAAAACAATGACAAACTTGTCAAGGTATGGTCCACACACTCGGTTCATAAGGTCCATGAACACAGCTGGTGCATTAGTTAAACCAAACGGCATGACCATAAACTCGTAATGACCGTAACGTGTTCTGAAAGCAGTCTTTGAAATATCATCTTCCTTCACCCGCATTTGATGATACCCGGAATGTAAGTCAATCTTTGAATAAACAGACGAGCCTTGTAGTTGATCAAATAAGTCGTCGATTCTCGGTAGTGGGTAGCGGTTCTTGATGGTAAGTTTGTTCAACTCTCGGTAGTCGATACACAACCTGAATGTACCATCTTTCTTCTTGACAAACAAAACTGGAGCTCCCCACGGTGATGTGCTTGGTAGAATGAAACCACGCTCTAAAAGTTCTTGTAATTGGCTTTGCAGTTCTTTCATCTCGCTGGGTGCGAGTCTGTAAGGAGCACGAGCTATTGGTGCAGCTCCTGGTACAAGATCTATTTGAAATTCAACGGATCGATGTGGGGGTAATCCCGGTAATTCTTTCGAAAATACATCGGGAAATTCTTTTGCGACGGGAACATCATTGATGCTCTTTTCTTCAGTTTGTACTTTCTCGACGTGTGCTAGAACAGCATAGCAACCTTTTCTTATTAGTTTTTGTGCCTTCAAATTACTAATAAGATGTAGCTTCGTGTTGCCCTTTTCTCCGTACACCATTAAGGGTTTTTCTTTTTCTCGTATAATGCGAATTGCATTTTTGTAACAAACGATCTCTGCTTTCACTTCTTTCAACCAGTCCATACCGATTATCACATCAAAACTCCCTAACTCTACTGGTATCAAATCAATCTTAAATGTTTCGCTAACCAGTTGAATTTCTCGATTCCGACATATATTATCTGCTGAAATTAATTTACCATTTGCTAATTCGAGTAAAATTTTACTATCCAAAGGCATCAATGGACAACTTAATTTAGCACAAAAATCTCGACTCATATAGCTTCTATCCGCACCCGAATCAAATAAAACGTAAGCAGATTTATTGTCAATAAGAAACGTACCCGTAACAAGCTCCGAGTCTTCCTGTGCCTCTGCCGCATTAATATTGAAAACTCTTCCACGGCCTTGTCCATTCGTGTTCTCCTGGTTCGGGCAATTTCTAATAATGTGGCCCGGTTTTCCACATTTATAACAAACTACATTGGCATAACTTGCTCCGACACTACTTGCTCCGCCATTACTCGTTCCGACACCATTTGTTCCTTTCGTTCTATTTACCCCTGGTCCGTAGACCTCACACTTCACCGCGCTATGACCATTTCTTTTACACTTGTTGCAAAATTTGGTGCAGAACCCCGAGTGATACTTTTCACACCATTGGCATAGCTGCTTCTGATTGTTGTTGTTGTTGCGGTTATTATTGTTGTTGGGATGATTGTTATAGTTGTTGTTGTAGTTGTTGTTGTTGTTGGGCCATTTGTTGTAGTTGCGATTGATGTTGCGATTGTTGGGATAATTGTTGCGATTATTGTTGTAATTGCTGTTGTTGTTGTATTGGTGATTCTTATCACCGTTTTCCTCCCACTTTCTTTTGACTTGCTTCACATTGGCCTCTTCAGCAGTCTGTTCTTTAATTCTTTCTTCAATCTGGTTCACTAGTTTGTGAGCCATTCTACATGCCTGTTGTATGGAGGCGGGCTCGTGTGAACTTATATCTTCTTGGATTCTTTCCGGTAATCCTTTCACAAACGCGTCGATCTTCTCTTCCTCTTCTTCGAATGCTCCCGGACACAATAGGCACAATTCTGTGAATCGTCTTTCGTACGTGGTAATATCAAATCCTTGGGTTCGTAACCCTCTAAGTTCTGTCTTGAGCTTATTGACCTCGGTTCTGGGACGGTACTTCTCGTTCATCAAGTTCTTGAATGCTGACCACGGTAGTGCGTACGCATCGTCTTGTCCCACTTGCTCTAGATAGGTATTCCACCATGTTAACGCAGAACCTATGAAGGTATGCGTAGCGTACTTCACTTTGTCCTCTTCAGTACACTTACTTATGCCAAACACCGATTCGACCTTCTCGGTCCACCGTTTCAATCCGATGGGTCCTTCGGTTCCATCAAATTCCAAAGGTTTGCAGGCAGTGAATTCTTTGTAGGTGCATCCTACACGATTTCCTGTACTGCTAGATCCAAGGTTATTGTTGGTATGTAGCGCAGCCTGTACTGCGGCTATGTTTGAAGCTAGAAAAGTACGGAATTCCTCTTCATTCATATTCACGGTGTGTCGAGTAGTCGGTGCCATTTCCTTCAAAATAGTCAAATGGAACAAGTTAATCATACAGAATATTAAGAGTAGTTAATAGTACTTCGTAGCATAATATGAACTCATTTATAAAAGCTTTTTCTTCATATTAGCGTTTTATAAGTTTAAATTCGGGTAGTACCTACCCGTTAAGTTCATACTTAGTAGCTAATATACAATTCAACTACTACAGTTCTATATGAAAAACTGAATATAATAATATTTCGCGTTCAAACTTTTATACAATATTTTACAAACTTACAATACCGCTTATTTTACATAAAGCATGAAATATAGCACACAATAACTTTGATACAAGATAGTTGTGAAGATAATTCTAGCTAGTACACAAGTCGTTCAGCAAAGGCAATAAAGACACGTAATTCATACGTCCAGAAACAAGTCATGCATTCTGGTTTTACTAGGATTACTTCCCATCCTTGGTCTTGTGGAACATAACCGTTATGGCCGTTGATAAGACAGCGTGTTGTAACGTCGTCAAAGGGACGAGGGTTACGTAATGTCCAACAGTCCCGTAACAATCTAAAAACCTCATTTCTTACCCCAATTACCGACTCCGTCACTTGTGGGAACGTTTTGTTTAATAGTTGTAGGCCGATGTTCTTGTTCTCACTTTGGTGAGAAGCGAACATTACTAATCCGTAAGCATAACATGCTTCTTTATGTTGCATGTTAGCCGCTTTTTATAAATCACGAAGTCCAATATTCGGATATATTGAGTCAAAATAATTTCTTAACCCATTGCGTAAAATAGCATTTGGGTTCCCCGCAATATATGCGTCAAAGTAAACACATCGTAACTTATGGATTTCCCAATGTGATATCCCCCATCTTTCGAACGAAAGCCTTTTATAAACCAAGGCATTCTTGAAACATTCTTCGAATGTCTTACAAACTGATCTCGCCTTAAATAGTTGTGCCGAAGAATTCTGACCGACTCTAGACAAGATTTCATCAATCATGTCTCCGGGTAGGTCTCTTAAAATATTGGGTTGTCTATCCATTTTGTGTTTTTATACTGTAAAATAGACAAGAGTTAGATTCATAAAAAAATATACTTATTAATACAAGCAATTTTTACATATATCATAAAGCATAAGCACACTATATTACATATATTACACCACACGAATACAACTATCTTATTCCGACTCGCTTGTTTCTTCTTCTTCGGTTTTGGTTCGTTTTGCCAAGTTTCTAGGGATATATGATGTTCCCCTAATACGAGCCGTCGTTATCGATATTGGTTTAGAAAAACCTGGTGGTTTAGAGGTTCCCGGGTCATTATTACGACTTAAGGACTTCGGGAGTTGACGATACATATAAAGTTCATCGGGGTTGGAATTAGATTTCTCTATTTTTATACCCTTTTCCTTATTATTTTCTTTTGCCTTTTTAAATTCAGTTGGGGTAATTTCTATAACATCATCGGAATTCTCGTCGGAATCCGATTCATCGGAGTATTGGTAATCCTCCCAATATTTTGCTTCCTTGGCGGAAACACCATTGACCATAATTAACCTTGGTCGGTTGGTTGAGGATTTTCTTTTACTTAACCGTTTTATTATTTCCCCCACCGGTTCCGATTCTTCATCCGGTTTCGATTCTTCTTCCGGTTCCGATTCTTCTTCCGGTTCCGACTCTTCTTCCGGTTCGTCTTCGGGAACTTGTGAATCAGTCCACGAATCATTCCAATTTACATTTGACTCTTCATTATTATTAGGTGAGTCAATAGGACTTGTTCTAGAGGTAGACATCTATCACATAATATCAAACGCGTTAAGAGATTAATATATCACATAATATTCACATGTTAAAAATATATAGTTTCCAACAAAATTTGTTAAGCAATCATTTTTCAAGTAAACACGGTCGAAGTCCAGACTCACTAATGCATCCTAACAAACTCGATAAGACACACTAATGCAAAATTCTGGTTCTCTAAGACCAACGCTCTGATACCAACTGAAATGTCACGTTCTTATTGATTAAAAACATTCCATATTAATTGATTTCGTTGCGAGGTTTTGACCTCTATATGAGACGTTTTTTTTAAAGACTGCATTCATTTTTAAAACAAACCATAACCTTTATTTCATAAATAAAGGTTTAAAAAGCTTTACGTAGATTATCAAATAATGATAATCTAAAATATCCTATTTACACACGACCATTACATAATGGTTTACAATACAAATATGTTACATCGAAATCAGTTTCTTGAATGCAGTTTTTACACAATATCATACAAACATGGACTCCAAATCTTGTCCTTATTTTAGTATGCAACAGCGGAAGCTCTTAATATTCACCTGAGAATAAACATGCTTTAAACGTCAACAAAAATGTTGGTGAGTTATAGGTTTAACCTATATATATCAAATTGTAACAATAGACCACAAGATTTCATATTTCAATACACATCCCATACATAGAGATAAAAATCATTCATATGGTGAACACCTGGTAACCGACATTAACAAGATGCATATATAAGAATATCCCCATCATTCCGGGACACCCTTCGGATATGATATAAATTTCGAAGTACTAAAGCATCCGGTACTTTGGATGGGGTTTGTTAGGCCCAATAGATCTATCTTTAGGATTCGCGTCAATTAGGGTGTCTGTTCCCTAATTCTTTGATTACCAGACTTAATAAAAAGGGGCATATTCGATTTCGATAATTCAACCATAGAATGTAGTTTCACGTACTTGTGTCTATTTTGTAAATCATTTATAAAACCTGCATGTATTCTCATCCCAAAAATATTAGATTTTAAAAGTGGGACTATAACTCACTTTCACAGATTTTTACTTCGTCGAGAAGTAAGACTTGGCCACTGTTGATTCACGAACCTATAACAATATATACATATATATTAAAGTATGTTCAAAATATATTTACAACACTTTTAATATATTTTGATGTTTTAAGTTTATTAAGTCAGCTGTCCTCGTTAGTAACCTACAACTAGTTGTCCACAGTTAGATGTACAGAAATAAATCGATAATTATTATCTTGAATCAATCCACGACCCAGTGTATATGTATCTCAGTATTGATCACAACTCAAACTATATATATTTTGGAATCAACCTCAACCCTGTATAGCTAACTCCAACATTCACATATAGAGTGTCTATGGTTGTTCCGAAATATATATAGATGTGTCGACATGATAGGTCGAAACATTGTATACGTGTCTATGGTTGATTACATAATATATAATACAAGTTGATTAAGTTATGGTTGGAATAGATTTGTTACCAATTTTCACGTAGCTAAAATGAGAAAAATTATCCAATCTTGTTTTACCCATAACTTCTTCATTTTAAATCCGTTTTGAGTGAATCAAATTGCTATGGTTTTATATTGAACTCTATTTTATGAATCTAAACAGAAAAAGTATAGGTTTATAGTCAGAAAAATAAGTTACAAGTCGTTTTTGTAAAGGTAGTCATTTCAGTCGAAAGAACGACGTCTAGATGACCATTTTAGAAAACATACTTCCACTTTGAGTTTAACCATAATTTTTGGATATAGTTTCATGTTCATAATAAAAATCATTTTCTCAGAATAACAAATTTTAAATCAAAGTTTATCATAGTTTTTAATTAACTAACCCAAAACAGCCCGCGGTGTTACTACGACGGCGTAAATTCGGTTTTACGGTGTTTTTCGTGTTTCCAGGTTTTAAATCATTAAGTTAGCATATCATATAGATATAGAACATGTGTTTAGTTAATTTTAAAAGTCAAGTTAGAAGGATTAACTTTTGTTTAAGAACAAGTTTAGAATTAACTAAACTATGTTCTAGTGATTACGAGTTTAAACCTTCGAATAAGATAGTTTTATATATATGAATCGAATGATGTTATGAACATCATTACTACCTCAAGTTTAGTAGGTAAACCTAATGGAAGTGACAAGAAATGATCTAGCTTCAAAGGATCTTGGATGGCTTGAAAGTTCTTGAAGTAGGATCATGACACAAAAACAAGTTCAAGTATGATTTTTACTCGAATAAAGATAGCTTATAGTTATAGAAATTGAATCAAAGTTTGAATATGAATATTACCTTGAA
Organism: Rutidosis leptorrhynchoides; assembly: GCF_046630445.1. Lineage (NCBI taxonomy): Eukaryota > Viridiplantae > Streptophyta > Magnoliopsida > Asterales > Asteraceae > Rutidosis > Rutidosis leptorrhynchoides. The sequence continues at coordinate 94,645,431 of NC_092334.1, read as the reverse complement.
TAAGAAAGATAACCTACTGTATATAACAAAGGTTTCTTGATCTTAGATGATTACTTGGAATGGATTAGAAAGCTTGGAAGTAAATTAGTAAACTTGAAGGGATTTTTGAAGTGTTCTTGAAGTGTTCTTCCTATGATGATTATAGCTTGATTCTTGAAGTGATTTTTGATGAAGATGATGATTAACTACTGGAAAAATATGTTCATAATAGTGTGGGTGTGTTGAGAGAGAATTAGAAAGAGAATTGGAAGTGAAATGGAGTGAATGATGAGTGGTAATTGGTGAGTGGTGAGTGGGGTTAAAAGGAGTTCTAGTTAGTTGACTAGCTCATGGTAGAAGTTAAAATTGATTAGTCATACATGACATAATCAAGAGTGGAATCCCATGCTAGTTCCTATTGGTATATACCCATAGTAAGTACGTTTTGAAGCTGTGTATAATACGGGTAAGAATACGACTAGAATTCTTGATGAAAGAAAAGAATGGGAAAGTAACTGTAACCATTTTCGTTAAGTATGAGTGTTTTGATATATGTCTTGAAGTCTTCCAAAAGTATTTTAATACATCTAAATACGCTACATGTATATACATTTTAACTGAGTCGTTAAGTCATCATTAGTCGTTACATGTAAGTGTTGTTTTGAAACCTTTAAGTTAACGATCTCAATTAATGTTGTTAACCCATTGTTTATTATATCTAATGAGATGTTAAATTATTATATTATCATGATATTATGATATATTAATATATCTTAATATGATATATATACATTTAAATGTCGTTACAACGATAATCGTTACATACATGTCTCGTTTCGAAATCCTTAAGTTAGTAGTCTTGTTTATATGTATATAACTCATTGTTAATATACTTATGGAGATACTTACTTATCATAATCTCATGTTAACCATATGTATATCCATATATATATCGTCATGTCGTTTTTACAAGTTTTAACGTTCGTGAATCGCCGGTCAACTTGGGTGGTCAATTGTCTATATGAAACATATTTCAATTAATCAAGTCTTAACAAGTTTGATTGCTTAACATGTTGGAAACATTTAATCATGTAAATATCAATCTCAATTAATATATATAAACATGGAAAAGTTCGGGTCACTACATATCCAACCGAGCTCGTCGCCTTGGGGCACGCCCGTTTTATTCGTGAAGAAGAAGGATGGATCCTTCTGCATGTGTATCGACTGCCGCGAACTCAACAAATTGACGATCAAGAACCGATATCCTCTTCCCAGAATTGACGATCTTTTTGATCAGCTGCAAGGATCAAGCGTGTACTCTAAGATCGATTTGTGATCCGGTTATCACCAGTTGAGAGTGAAAGAGAGTGATGTGATGAAGACTGCGTTTAGAACCCGCTATGGTCATTACGAGTTTCTCGTGATGCCGTTCAGATTAACCAATGCACCAGCCGTGTTCATGGACCTCATGAATCGTGTCTGCAAGCCTTATCTGGATAAATTCGTTATAGTCTTCATAGTTGATATCCTCATCTACTCCAAGAGCGAAGAAGAACATGAGCAACATCTTCGGTTAGTGCTTGAACTCTTGAGACGAGAGCAGCTTTATGCCAAATTCTCCAAGTGTGAATTTTGGCTGAAGGAAGTCCAATTTCTGGGTCATATTGTGAGTGATCAAGGTATCAAAGTTGACCTCGCCAAGATTGAACCTATCAGCAAGTGGGAGACACCCACTACTCCGACCCACATCCGCCAATTTCTAGGTCTTGCCGGTTACTACAGAAGGTTTATTGAAGGTTTTTCATTGATTTCTCATCCTTTGACCGCACTGACTCATAAAGGAAAGAAGTTCGTTTGGGAAACCGAACAAGAAGCAGCATTTCAAACCCTGAAATAGAAGTTAACCACTGCACCTATCTTATCTCTTCCCGAAGGCAGTGACGACTTTGTTGTGTACTGCGATGCTTCGAAGAATGGTTTTGGTTGTGTATTGATGCAAAGAATGAAGGTCATTGCTTATGCATCTCGTCAGCTGAAGATTCATGAGCGAAACTACACTACTCACGATCTCGAACTTGGAGCCATTGTCTTCGCATTGAAGCTGTGGAGACACTATCTCTATGGAACAAAGAGTACCATATTCACCGATCACAAAAGCCTCCAGCACATCTTTGATCAGAAGCAGCTGAACATGAGACAACGATGATGGATTGAGACGCTGAACGACTATAATTGTGAACTTCGTTACCATCCTGGTAAGGCCAATGTTGTAGCCGACGCTTTAAGTCAAAAGGATAGAATGGTACCTCTTCGTGTTCGGGCTCTGAACATCACCATCCATTCGAACCTCCATAGCCAGATCCGAGTAGCCCAAGAAGAGGCTCTCAAGGAGGAGAACATATCTCATGAATACCTGAACATCCTGGTCTCTAAATTCGAGGTTAATGAGTCTGGACTCCGATGTTATGCCGGAAGAATTTGGGTACCTCGTTATGGAGATTTACGAAGCCTTTTACTTGATAAAGCCCACAAGTCGAGATATTCGATTCATCCAGGAGCCGGAAAAATGTACCACAATCTCAAGGAACAGTATTGGTGGCCAAATCTTAAGAAGGATGTTGTAACTTGTGTTGGGAGGTGTTTGACTTGTTCAAAGGTTAAGGCTGAACATCAGAGGCCATCTGGATTACTCCAATAACTAGAAATCCCACAATGGAAATGGGAAGCAATTACGATGGATTTCATCACGAAGCTACCAAAAACGGTGGGCGGATACGGTACAATCTGGGTTATCGTTGACTGTCTTACCAAATCTGCTCATTTCCTAGCAATGAAGGAAACAGATACAATGGAGATACTTGCTCAACTATACATCAAAGAGGTTGTATCTCGTCATGGTGTGCCTCTATCAATTATCTCATATCGCGATCCCCGTTTTTCTTCCAGATTCTGGCGTTCCTTGCAAGAAGCCTTGGGAACTCGTCTCGACATGAGCACCGCTTATCACCCACAGACCGACGGTCAGAGTGAACGAACGATTCAGACATTGGAGGACATGTTGCGTGCCTGTGTTATTGACTTTGGAAAGTCTTGGGAAAGGCATCTGCCACTAGCCGAATTCTCTTACAACAACAGTTATCATTCGAGTATTAAAGCCGCGCCTTTTGAAGCGTTGTATGGTCGCAAGTGCCGTTCTCCTATTTGTTGGGCCGAGTTAGGTGAAGTGCAAATCATCGGACCCGAGATAGTCCATGAAACAACGGAGAAGATTTCTCAGATTCAAGCGAGACTTAAGATGGCCCGCGATCACCAGAAGAGTTATGCTGATCTTAAACGTAAAGATTTTGAATTCAACGTAGGTGACCGAGTAATGTTGAAGGTCACACCCTGGAAAGGTGTAATTCGTTTTGGAAAGCGCGGAAAGTTAAACTCGCGATACATTGGTCCTTTTGAAATTTTGGAACGTGTTGGACCCATTGCTTATCGGCTGGATCTTCCAACTCAATTGAGTGCTGTTCATCCTACCTTCCATGTATCGAATTTGAAGAAGTGCCTTGCTCCACCGGAACTTGTCATACCATTGGACGAACTTACGATTGATGACAAACTCCACTTCATGGAAGAGCCTGCCGAAATTATGGACCGTGAGGTCAAAACTTTGAAACTCAATAAGATTCCAATTGTCCGAGTTCGATGAAATGCCAAGCGTGGACCTGAGTTTACCTGGGAACGAGAGGATCAAATGATGCAGAAGTATCCTCACCTTTTCCCGACTCCAACACCTGCCTCAGCTTAAATTTCGGGACGAAATTTCCAATAACAGGTGGGTAATGTAACGACCCAACTTTTTCGACTTGCTTTTGTGCCTTGTATTTTAGCGAAACTGCGTATTTGTGCGTACTGCGTTACTTTATACTCTGGAAACTTGATATACGTGGTTTACTTCCAATTATATGTTAAAAGGTGCCTTAGAGTACGTAGGATACTTAACTTGTTCACCGGATGCTTTTATAACCGTTAATGTTATTTAACGTTTCGAATAAACCACGAACTGCGCGCACGTTTGACTTTTGTCGTAATCGGAATATTATGACTGCGAAATATTAATTATTATTTTATAATAATAATTATCTGGGCTTTTGGATGCTTAATTTTATTTATTAATTTTATTTATTTAATTGCAAGAGCCCAATAATTAGTCTTGTTGGACTTTCTACCTTGTTGGGCTCAAGCCCACCCTACTCTAGCTAGTGACCCAATTAATTAGCTCAAGTATTATTACTAGTGACCCATAATAATAAATAAATAAATAATTAATTAATGAGTCATACTAGCATAATGGATAAGGATTATCAACTTTGTCACATGGGATTCTAGCATAAGTACATGCTTTAGACAACCATTATCCATAAAGCAACATTTTGTCCCCTCCCCTCCCCCATGAAAATCACGGCCTAATGGCCCTTCCAAGTCATCAATCCTTGTCAAATTTTGCTTATAAATACTAGCCATTTACCTCTCACTTGCTCATTTGATTTTCACACACACTTGTTCTTTCTTTCTTTCCTTTCTAGTATCACTTGTAAGTTTTCTTTTTCTTCCTCTTTTCCTTATCATTTTCGTGTACCATCATCATCATTATATGAAGATCAAGTTCCATTTAGCTTTGATCTTGGTTACATCTTGTTGATTCAACCATGAATCCTTCAAGAACATTGAAGATTCAAGCTTTCTAGCTTTGAATCTTCACCAACTTTGTAGATTCATCTTTCTTTTACTTTAATCTTGTTATTTTGTGATAAAGATTCAAACTTTTGTTTGTAATCTTCATGCATCTTCAAGATCTTCAAGAACAATTAAGATGCAAGCTTTCTAGCTTGAATCTTCATATCTTTTTGTTAGATCTAAGTTCTTTTTGCTTTGATCATGTTGTTTTGTGAAAAAGATTCAAACTTTTGTTTGTAATCTTCATGTATCTTCAAGATCCAAGCTTTATGCTTCAAGATCTTCAAGAACACTTAAAGGTTCAAGCTTTCTAGCTTTGCAACCTTGTAACTTTTGTGAAATGGATCCAAGCTATCTAGCTTAGGGTTCCATCACCTCTTTTGACTTGGATTGTGCTTATACTTGTTGAATTGATGTAAAGTTTGTAACTTTGTTGTAAATAGGACTTGTAATTGTGTTAAGACTAAGGATATGATGTAACTTTGGTTCATCATCCATCTAAGACTCTTAAATGAGTTGTGTTACCACTTGGTCTTAATATATTGTGTATTGATGGTAGGATCTTGGTCAAAAGTGATGCTAAACCATCAATGAGTTGTACACTTGAAGCTACAAGCATCAAGGATGAGAACCGTGATGAGAATCAAGCACCAAGAACCCCACCGGAGTACTTGTCTCCTGATTTTCGTATCTGATCAGACCACCTGGGCTACTGAAAAGTTGATTTTCAGATATTTTGGTTCGAGTAGATTATTTTCCGTTTAGGCCTCTTCTTAATCCGAGTTACGGTTTAGGATTTATGGCCCTCCGAGAGTCACTACACCCTATTAACGTTGTGCTGAAATTTATGGCCTACTCGCACTTAAACCGTCGCCACGGTCAAACTGTAGTGACCCGAACTTTTCCATGTTTATATATATTAATTGAGATTGATGTTTACATGATTAAATGTTTCCAACATGTTAAGCAATCAAACTTGTTAAGACTTGATTAATTGAAATAGGTTTCATATAGACAATTGACCACCCAAGTTGACCGGTGATTCACGAACGTTAAAACTTGTAAAAAAAAACTATATGATGACATATATATGGTTATATATATAGTTAACATGATATTATGATAAGTAAACATATCATTAATTATATTAACAATGAACTACATATGTAAAAACAAGACTACTAACTTAATGATTTTGAAACGAGACATATATGTAACGTTTATCGTTGTAACGACATTTAATGTATATATATCATATTAAGAGATATTCGTAAATCATAATATCATGATAATATAATAATTTAAAATCTCTTTTGATATTATAAACATTGGGTTAACAACATTTAACAAGATCGTTAACCTAAAGGTTTCAAAACAACACTTACATGTAACGACTAACGATGACTTAACGACTCAGTTAAAATGTATATACATGTAGTGTTTTAATATGTATTTATACACTTTTGAAAGACTTCAATACACTTATCAAAATACTTCTACTTAACAAAAATGCTTACAATTACATTCTCGTTCAGTTTCATCAACAATTCTACTCGTATGCACCCGTATTCGTACTCGTACAATACACAGCTTTTAGATGTATGTACTATTGGTATATACACTCCAATGATCAGCTCTTAGCAGCCCATGTGAGTCACCTAACACATGTGGGAACCATCATTTGGCAACTAGCATGAAATATCTCATAAGATTACAAAAATATGAGTAATCATTCATGACTTATTTACATGAAAACAAAATTACATATCCTTTATATCTAATCCATACACCAACGACCAAAAACACCTACAAACACTTTCATTCTTCAATTTTCTTCATCTAATTGAACTCTCTCAAGTTCTATCTTCAAGTTCTAAGTGTTCTTCATAAATTCCAAAAGTTCTAGTTTCATAAAATCAAGAATACTTTCAAGTTTGCTAGCTCACTTCCAATCTTGTAAGGTGATCATCCAACCTCAAGAAATCTTTGTTTCTTACAGTAGGTTATCATTCTAATACAAGGTAATAATCATATTCAAACTTTGGTTCAATTTCTATAACTATAACAATCTTATTTCAAGTGATGATCTTACTTGAACTTGTTTTCGTGTCATGATTTTGCTTCAAGAACTTTGAGCCATCCAAGGATCCATTGAAGCTAGATCCATTTTTCTCTTTTCCAGTAGGTTCATCCAAGGAACTTAAGGTAGTAATGATGTTCATAACATCATTCGATTCATACATATAAAGCTATCTTATTCGAAGGTTTAAACTTGTAATCACTAGAACATAGTTTAGTTAATTCTAAACTTGTTCGCAAACAAAAGTTAATCCTTCTAACTTGACTTTTAAAATCAACTAAACACATGTTCTATATCTATATGATATGCTAACTTAATGATTTAAAACCTGGAAACACGAAAAACACCGTAAAACCGGATTTACGCCGTCGTAGTAACACCGCGGGCTGTTTTGGGTTAGTTAATTAAAAACTATGATAAACTTTGATTTAAAAGTTGTTAATCTGAGAAAATTATTTTTATTATGAACATGAAACTATATCCAAAAATTATGGTTAAACTCAAAGTGGAAGTATGTTTTCTAAAATGGTCATCTAGACGTCGTTCTTTCGACTGAAATGACTACCTTTACAAAAACGACTTGTAACTTATTTTTCCGACTATAAACCTATATTTTTTTGGTTTAGATTCATAAAATAGAGTTCAATATGAAACCATAGCAATTTGATTCACTCAAAACGGATTTAAAATGAAGAAGTTATGGGTAAAACAAGATTGGATAATTTTTCTCATTTTAGCTACGTGAAAATTGGTAACAAATCTATTCCAACCATAACTTAATCAACTTGTATTATATATTATGTAATCTTGAGATACCATAGACACGTATACAATGTTTCGACCTATCATGTCGACACATCTATATATATTTCGGAACAACCATAGACACTCTATATGTGAATGTTGGAGTTAGCTATACAGGGTTGAGGTTGATTCCAAAATATATATAGTTTGAGTTGTGATCAATACTGAGATACGTATACACTGGGTCGTGGATTGATTCAAGATAATATTTATCGATTTATTTCTGTACATCTAACTGTGGACAACTAGTTGTAGGTTACTAACGAGGACAGCTGACTTAATAAACTTAAAACATCAAAATATATTAAAAGTGTTGTAAATATATTTTGAACATACTTTGATATATATGTATATATTGTTATAGGTTCGTGAATCAACCAGTGGCCAAGTCTTACTTCCCGACGAAGTAAAAATCTGTGAAAGTGAGTTATAGTCCCACTTTTAAAATCTAATATTTTTGGGATGAGAATACATGCAGGTTTTATAAATGATTTACAAAATAGACACAAGTACGTGAAACTACATTCTATGGTTGAATTATCGAAATCGAATATGCCCCTTTTTATTAAGTCTGGTAATCTAAGAATTAGGGAACAGACACCCTAATTGACGCGAATCCTAAAGATAGATCTATTGGGCCTAACAAACCCCATCCAAAGTACCGGATGCTTTAGTACTTCGAAATTTATATCATATCCGAAGGGTGTCCCGGAATGATGGGGATATTCTTATATATGCATCTTGTTATTGTCGGTTACCAGGTGTTCACCATATGAATGATTTTTATCTCTATGTATGGGATGTGTATTGAAATATGAAATCTTGTGGTCTATTGTTACGATTTGATATATATAGGTTAAACCTATAACTCACCAACATTTTTGTTGACGTTTTAAGCATGTTTATTCTCAGGTGATTATTAAGAGCTTCCGCTGTCGCATACTTAAATAAGGACAAGATTTGGAGTCCATGCTTGTATGATATTATGTAAAAACTGCATTCAAGAAACTTATTTTGTTGTAACATATTTGTATTGTAAACCATTATGTAATGGTCGTGTGTAAACAGGATATTTTAGATTATCATTATTTGATAATCTACGTAAAGCTTTTTAAACCTTTATTGATGAAATAAAGGTTATGGTTTGTTTAAAAATGAATGCAGTCTTTGAAAAACGTCTCATATAGAGGTCAAAACCTCGCAACGAAATCAATTAATATGGAACGTTTTTAATCAATAAGAACGGGACATTTCAGTTGGTATCCGAGCGTTGGTCTTAGAGAACCAGAAAATTTGCATTAGTGTGTCTTATCGAGTTTGTTAGGATGCATTAGTGAGTCTGGACTTCGACCGTGTTTTCTTTAAAAATGATTGCTTAACATTTTTGTTGGAAACTATATATTTTTAACATATGAATATTATGTGATATATTAATCTCTTAACGTGTTTGATATTATGTGATAGATGTCTACCTCTAGAACAAGTCCCATTGACTCACCTAATAATAATGAAGAGTCAAATGTAAATTGGAATGATTTGTGGACTGATTCACAAGTTCCCGAAGAGGAACCGGAAGAAGAGTCGGAACCGGAAGAAGAATCGGAACCGGAAGAAGAATCGGAACCGGATGAAGAAATAGAACCGGTGGGGGAAATAATAAAACGGTTAAGTAAAAGAAAATCCTCAACCAACCGACCAAAGTTAATTATGGTCAATGGTGTTTCCGCCAAGGAAGCAAAATATTGGGAGGATTACCAATTCTCCGATGAATCGGATTCCGACGAGAATTCCGATGATGTTATAGAAATTACCCCAACTGAATTTAAAAAGGCAAAAGAAAATAATAAGGGAAAGGGCATAAAAATAGAGAAATCTAATTCCAACCCCGATGAACTTTATATGTATCATCAACCCCCGAAGTCCTTAAGTTGTAACAATGACCCGGGAACCTCTAAACCACCAGGTTTTTCTAAACCAATGTGGACAACGACGGCTCGTATTAGGGGAACATCATATATCCCTAGAAACTTGGCAAAACGAACCAAAACCGAAGAAGAAGAAACGAGCGAGTCGGAATAAGATAGTTGTATTCGTGTGGTGTAATATATGGAATATAGTGTTCTTATGCTTTATGATATATGTAAAAATTGCTTGTATTAATAAGTATTTTTTTTACGAATCTAACTCTTGTCTATTTTACAGTTTAAAAACACAAAATGGATAGACAACCCAATATTTTAAGAGACCTACCCGGAGACATGATTGATGAAATCTTGTCTAGAGTCGGCCAGAATTCTTCTGCACAACTATTTAAGGCGAGATCAGTTTGTAAGACATTCGAAGAACGTTCCAAGAATGTCTTGGTTTATAAGAGACTTTCGTTTGAAAGATGGGGGATATCACATTGGGAAACCCATAAGTTACGATGTGTTTACTTTGACGCATATATTGCGGGGAACCCAAATGCTATTTTACGCAACGGGTTAAGAAATTATTTTGACTCAATATATCCGAATATTGGACTTCGTGAATTAGAAAAAGCGGCTAACATGCAACATAAAGAAGCATGTTATGCTTACGGATTAGTAATGTTCGCTTCTCACCAAAGTGAGAACAAGAACATCGGGCTACAACTATTAAACAAAACGTTTCCACAAGTGACGGAGTCGGTAATTGGGGTAAGAAATGAGGTTTTTAGATTATTACGAGACTGTTGGACATTACGTAACCCTCGTCCCTTTGATGACGTTACAACACGCTGTCTTATCAACGGCCATAACGGTTATGTTGCACAAGACCAAGGATGGGAAGTAGTCCTAGTAAAACCAGAATGCATGACTTGTTTCTGGACGTATGAATTACGTGTCTTTATTGCCTTTGCTGAACGACTTGTGTACTAGCTAGAATTGTCTTCACAACTATCTTGTATCAAAGTTATTGTGTGCTATATTTCATGCTTTATGTAAAATAAGCGGTATTGTAAGTTTGTAAAATATTGTATAAAAGTTTGAACGCGAAATATTATTATAATCAGTTTTTCATATAGAATTGTAGTAGTTGAATTGTATATTAGCTACTAAGTATGAACTTAACGGGTAGGTACTACCCGAATTTAAACTTATAAAACGCTAATATGAAGAAAAAGCTTTTATAAATGAGTTCATATTATGCTACGAAATACTATTAACTACTCTTAATATTCTGTATGATTAACTTGTTCCATTTAACTATTTTGAAGGAAATGGCACCGACTACTCGACACACCGTGAATATGAATGAAGAGGAATTCCGTACTTTTCTAGCTTCAAACATAGCCGCAGTACAGGCTGCGCTACATACCAACAATAACCTTGGATCTAGCAGTACAGGAAATCGTGTAGGATGCACCTACAAAGAATTCACTGCCTGCAAACCTTTGGAATTTGATGGAACCGAAGGACCGATCGGATTGAAACGGTGGACCGAGAAGGTTGAATCGGTGTTTGCCATAAGTAAGTGTACTGAAGAGGACAAAGTGAAGTACGCTACGCATACCTTTACAGGTTCTGCGTTAACATGGTGGAATACCTATCTAGAGCAAGTGGGACAAGATGATGCGTACGCACTACCGTGGTCAGCATTCAAGCACTTGATGAACGAGAAGTACCGTCCCAGAACCGAGGTCAATAAGCTCAAGACAGAACTTAGAGGGTTACGAACCCAAGGATTTGATATTACCACGTACGAAAGACGATTCACAGAATTGTGCCTATTGTGTCCGGGAGCATTCGAAGATGAGGAAGAGAAGATCGACGCGTTTGTGAAAGGATTACCGGAAAGAATCCAAGAAGATATAAGTTCACACGAGCCCGCCTCCATACAACAGGCATGTAGAATGGCTCACAAACTAGTGAACCAGATTGAAGAAAGAATTAAAGAACAGACTGCTGAAGAGGCCAATGTGAAGCAAGTCAAAAGAAAGTGGGAGGAAAACGGTGATAAGAATCACCAATACAACAACAACAGCAATTACAACAATAATCGCAACAATTATCCCAACAATCGCAACATCAATCGCAACTACAACAAACGGCCCAACAACAACAACAACAACAACAACAGCAACTACAACAATCATCCCAACAACAATAATAACCGCAACAACAACAACAATCAGAAGAAACTATGCCAAAGGTGTGAAAAGAATCACTCGGGGTTCTGCACCAAATTTTGCAACAAGTGTAAAAGAAATGGTCATAGCGCGGCGAAGTGTGAGGTCTACGGACCAGGGGTTAATAGAACGAAAGGAACAAATGGTGTCGGAACGAGTAATGGCGGAGCAAGTAGTGTCGGAGCAAGTTATGCCAATGTAGTTTGTTATAAATGTGGAAAACCAGGCCACATTATTAGAAATTGCCCGAACCAGGAGAACACGAATGGACAAGGCCGTGGAAGAGTTTTCAATATTAATGCGGTAGAGGCACAGGAAGACCCGGAGCTTGTTACGGGTACGTTTCTTATTGACAATAAATCTGCTTACGTTTTATTTGATTCGGGTGCGGATAGAAGCTATATGAGTAGAGATTTTTGTGCTAAATTAAGTTGTCCATTGACGCCTTTGGATAGTAAATTTTTACTCGAATTAGCAAATGGTAAATTAATTTCAGCAGATAATATATGTCGGAATCGAGAAATTAAACTGGTTAGCGAAACATTTAAGATTGATTTGATACCAGTAGAGTTAGGGAGTTTTGATGTGATAATCGGTATGGACTGGTTGAAAGAAGTGAAAGCGGAGATCGTTTGTTACAAAAATGCAATTCGCATTATACGAGAAAAAGGAAAACCCTTAATGGTGTACGGAGAAAAGGGCAACACGAAGCTACATCTTATTAGTAATTTGAAGGCACAAAAACTAATAAGAAAAGGTTGCTATGCTGTTCTAGCACACGTCGAGAAAGTACAAACTGAAGAAAAGAGCATCAATGATGTTCCCATTGCAAAAGAATTTCCCGATGTATTTCCGAAAGAATTACCGGGATTACCCCCACATCGATCCGTTGAATTTCAAATAGATCTTGTACCAGGAGCTGCACCAATAGCTCGTGCTCCTTACAGACTCGCACCCAGCGAGATGAAAGAACTGCAAAGCCAATTACAAGAACTTTTAGAGCGTGGTTTCATTCGACCAAGCACATCACCGTGGGGAGCTCCTGTTTTGTTTGTCAAGAAGAAAGATGGTACATTCAGGTTGTGTATCGACTACCGAGAGTTGAACAAACTTACCATCAAGAACCGCTACCCACTACCGAGAATCGACGACTTATTTGATCAACTACAAGGCTCGTCTGTTTATTCAAAGATTGACTTACGTTCCGGGTATCATCAAATGCGGGTGAAAGAAGATGATATTCCAAAGACTGCTTTCAGAACACGTTACGGTCATTACGAGTTTATGGTCATGCCGTTTGGTTTAACTAATGCACCAGCTGTGTTCATGGACCTTATGAACCGAGTGTGTGGACCATACCTTGACAAGTTTGTCATTGTTTTCATTGATGACATACTTATTTACTCAAAGAATGACCAAGAACACGGTGAACATTTGAGAAAGGTGTTAGAAGTATTGAGGAAGGAAGAATTGTACGCTAAGTTTTCAAAGTGTGCATTTTGGTTGGAAGAAGTTCAATTCCTCGGTCACATAGTGAACAAAGAAGGTATTAAGGTGGATCCGGCAAAGATAGAAACTGTTGAAAAGTGGGAAACCCCGAAAACTCCGAAACACATACGCCAGTTTTTAGGACTAGCTGGTTACTACAGAAGGTTCATCCAAGACTTTTCCAGAATAGCAAAACCCTTGACTGCATTAACGCATAAAGGGAAGAAATTTGAATGGAATGATGAACAAGAGAAAGCGTTTCAGTTATTGAAGAAAAAGCTAACTACGGCACCTATATTGTCATTGCCTGAAGGGAATGATGATTTTGTGATTTATTGTGACGCATCAAAGCAAGGTCTCGGTTGTGTATTAATGCAACGAACGAAGGTGATTGCTTATGCGTCTAGACAATTGAAGATTCACGAACAAAATTATACGACGCATGATTTGGAATTAGGCGCGGTTGTTTTTGCATTAAAGACTTGGAGGCACTACTTATATGGGGTCAAAAGTATTATATATACCGACCACAAAAGTCTTCAACACATATTTAATCAGAAACAACTGAATATGAGGCAGCGTAGGTGGATTGAATTATTGAATGATTACGATTTTGAGATTCGTTACCACCCGGGGAAGGCAAATGTGGTAGCCGATGCCTTGAGCAGGAAGGATAGAGAACCCATTCGAGTAAAATCTATGAATATAATGATTCATAATAACATTACTACTCAAATAAAGGAGGCGCAACAAGGAGTTTTAAAAGAGGGAAATTTAAAGGATGAAATACCCAAAGGATCGGAGAAGCATCTTAATATTCGGGAAGACGGAACCCGGTATAGGGCTGAAAGGATTTGGGTACCAAAATTTGGAGATATGAGAGAAATGGTACTTAGAGAAGCTCATAAAACCAGATACTCAATACATCCTGGAACGGGGAAGATGTACAAGGATCTCAAGAAACATTTTTGGTGGCCGGGTATGAAAGCCGATGTTGCTAAATACGTAGGAGAATGTTTGACGTGTTCTAAGGTCAAAGCTGAGCATCAGAAACCATCAGGTCTACTTCAACAACCCGAAATCCCGGAATGGAAATGGGAAAACATTACCATGGATTTCATCACTAAATTGCCAAGGACTGCAAGTGGTTTTGATACTATTTGGGTAATAGTTGATCGTCTCACCAAATCAGCACACTTCCTACCAATAAGAGAAGATGACAAGATGGAGAAGTTAGCACGACTGTATTTGAAGGAAGTCGTCTCCAGACATGGAATACCAATCTCTATTATCTCTGATAGGGATGGCAGATTTATTTCAAGATTCTGGCAGACATTACAGCAAGCATTAGGAACTCGTCTAGACATGAGTACTGCCTATCATCCACAAACTGATGGGCAGAGCGAAAGGACGATACAAACGCTTGAAGACATGCTACGAGCATGTGTTATTGATTTCGGAAACAGTTGGGATCGACATCTACCGTTAGCAGAATTTTCCTACAACAACAGCTACCATTCAAGCATTGAGATGGCGCCGTTTGAAGCACTTTATGGTAGAAAGTGCAGGTCTCCGATTTGTTGGAGTGAGGTGGGGGATAGACAGATTACGGGTCCGGAGATTATACAAGAAACTACCGAGAAGATCATCCAAATTCAACAACGGTTGAAAACCGCCCAAAGTCGACAAAAGAGCTACGCTGACATTAAAAGAAAAGATATAGAATTTGAAATTGGAGAGATGGTCATGCTTAAAGTTTCACCTTGGAAAGGCGTTGTTCGATTTGGTAAACGAGGGAAATTAAATCCAAGGTATATTGGACCATTCAAGATTATTGATCGTGTCGGACCAGTAGCTTACCGACTTGAGTTACCTCAACAACTCGCGGCTGTACATAACACTTTCCACGTCTCGAATTTGAAGAAATGTTTTGCTAAAGAAGATCTCACTATTCCGTTAGATGAAATCCAAATCAACGAAAAACTCCAATTCATCGAAGAACCCGTCGAAATAATGGATCGTGAGGTTAAAAGACTTAAGCAAAACAAGATACCAATTGTTAAGGTTCGATGGAATGCTCGTAGAGGACCCGAGTTCACCTGGGAGCGTGAAGATCAGATGAAGAAGAAATACCCGCATCTATTTCCAGAAGATTCGTCAACACCTTCAACAGCTTAAAATTTCGGGACGAAATTTATTTAACGGGTAGGTACTGTAGTGACCCGAACTTTTCCATGTTTATATATATTAATTGAGATTGATGTTTACATGATTAAATGTTTCCAACATGTTAAGCAATCAAACTTGTTAAGACTTGATTAATTGAAATAGGTTTCATATAGACAATTGACCACCCAAGTTGACCGGTGATTCACGAACGTTAAAACTTGTAAAAAAAAACTATATGATGACATATATATGGTTATATATATAGTTAACATGATATTATGATAAGTAAACATATCATTAATTATATTAACAATGAACTACATATGTAAAAACAAGACTACTAACTTAATGATTTTGAAACGAGACATATATGTAACGTTTATCGTTGTAACGACATTTAATGTATATATATCATATTAAGAGATATTCGTAAATCATAATATCATGATAATATAATAATTTAAAATCTCTTTTGATATTATAAACATTGGGTTAACAACATTTAACAAGATCGTTAACCTAAAGGTTTCAAAACAACACTTACATGTAACGACTAACGATGACTTAACGACTCAGTTAAAATGTATATACATGTAGTGTTTTAATATGTATTTATACACTTTTGAAAGACTTCAATACACTTATCAAAATACTTCTACTTAACAAAAATGCTTACAATTACATTCTCGTTCAGTTTCATCAACAATTCTACTCGTATGCACCCGTATTCGTACTCGTACAATACACAGCTTTTAGATGTATGTACTATTGGTATATACACTCCAATGATCAGCTCTTAGCAGCCCATGTGAGTCACCTAACACATGTGGGAACCATCATTTGGCAACTAGCATGAAATATCTCATAAGATTACAAAAATATGAGTAATCATTCATGACTTATTTACATGAAAACAAAATTACATATCCTTTATATCTAATCCATACACCAACGACCAAAAACACCTACAAACACTTTCATTCTTCAATTTTCTTCATCTAATTGAACTCTCTCAAGTTCTATCTTCAAGTTCTAAGTGTTCTTCATAAATTCCAAAAGTTCTAGTTTCATAAAATCAAGAATACTTTCAAGTTTGCTAGCTCACTTCCAATCTTGTAAGGTGATCATCCAACCTCAAGAAATCTTTGTTTCTTACAGTAGGTTATCATTCTAATACAAGGTAATAATCATATTCAAACTTTGGTTCAATTTCTATAACTATAACAATCTTATTTCAAGTGATGATCTTACTTGAACTTGTTTTCGTGTCATGATTTTGCTTCAAGAACTTTGAGCCATCCAAGGATCCATTGAAGCTAGATCCATTTTTCTCTTTTCCAGTAGGTTCATCCAAGGAACTTAAGGTAGTAATGATGTTCATAACATCATTCGATTCATACATATAAAGCTATCTTATTCGAAGGTTTAAACTTGTAATCACTAGAACATAGTTTAGTTAATTCTAAACTTGTTCGCAAACAAAAGTTAATCCTTCTAACTTGACTTTTAAAATCAACTAAACACATGTTCTATATCTATATGATATGCTAACTTAATGATTTAAAACCTGGAAACACGAAAAACACCGTAAAACCGGATTTACGCCGTCGTAGTAACACCGCGGGCTGTTTTGGGTTAGTTAATTAAAAACTATGATAAACTTTGATTTAAAAGTTGTTAATCTGAGAAAATTATTTTTATTATGAACATGAAACTATATCCAAAAATTATGGTTAAACTCAAAGTGGAAGTATGTTTTCTAAAATGGTCATCTAGACGTCGTTCTTTCGACTGAAATGACTACCTTTACAAAAACGACTTGTAACTTATTTTTCCGACTATAAACCTATACTTTTTTGGTTTAGATTCATAAAATAGAGTTCAATATGAAACCATAGCAATTTGATTCACTCAAAACGGATTTAAAATGAAGAAGTTATGGGTAAAACAAGATTGGATAATTTTTCTCATTTTAGCTACGTGAAAATTGGTAACAAATCTATTCCAACCATAACTTAATCAACTTGTATTATATATTATGTAATCTTGAGATACCATAGACACGTATACAATGTTTCGACCTATCATGTCGACACATCTATATATATTTCGGAACAACCATAGACACTCTATATGTGAATGTTGGAGTTAGCTATACAGGGTTGAGGTTGATTCCAAAATATATATAGTTTGAGTTGTGATCAATACTGAGATACGTATACACTGGGTCGTGGATTGATTCAAGATAATATTTATCGATTTATTTCTGTACATCTAACTGTGGACAACTAGTTGTAGGTTACTAACGAGGACAGCTGACTTAATAAACTTAAAACATCAAAATATATTAAAAGTGTTGTAAATATATTTTGAACATACTTTGATATATATGTATATATTGTTATAGGTTCGTGAATCAACCAGTGGCCAAGTCTTACTTCCCGACGAAGTAAAAATCTGTGAAAGTGAGTTATAGTCCCACTTTTAAAATCTAATATTTTTGGGATGAGAATACATGCAGGTTTTATAAATGATTTACAAAATAGACACAAGTACGTGAAACTACATTCTATGGTTGAATTATCGAAATCGAATATGCCCCTTTTTATTAAGTCTGGTAATCTAAGAATTAGGGAACAGACACCCTAATTGACGCGAATCCTAAAGATAGATCTATTGGGCCTAACAAACCCCATCCAAAGTACCGGATGCTTTAGTACTTCGAAATTTATATCATATCCGAAGGGTGTCCCGGAATGATGGGGATATTCTTATATATGCATCTTGTTATTGTCGGTTACCAGGTGTTCACCATATGAATGATTTTTATCTCTATGTATGGGATGTGTATTGAAATATGAAATCTTGTGGTCTATTGTTACGATTTGATATATATAGGTTAAACCTATAACTCACCAACATTTTTGTTGACGTTTTAAGCATGTTTATTCTCAGGTGATTATTAAGAGCTTCCGCTGTCGCATACTTAAATAAGGACAAGATTTGGAGTCCATGCTTGTATGATATTATGTAAAAACTGCATTCAAGAAACTTATTTTGTTGTAACATATTTGTATTGTAAACCATTATGTAATGGTCGTGTGTAAACAGGATATTTTAGATTATCATTATTTGATAATCTACGTAAAGCTTTTTAAACCTTTATTGATGAAATAAAGGTTATGGTTTGTTTAAAAATGAATGCAGTCTTTGAAAAACGTCTCATATAGAGGTCAAAACCTCGCAACGAAATCAATTAATATGGAACGTTTTTAATCAATAAGAACGGGACATTTCACAAACGAAGATGAGTTAGGTTCTTAAAATTGGTCAGCTGTTAGGGGACTCATATACGGAGCCATAGCCACTGACTATACGTCTTTTCGATTTACGTAGAGGTCGTAGCAGCTGACCGAAGTCAGCCTATTGTTTCGATCTCTATTCTTGTCGAACTTACTTAGCTTTTATGTTAATGAACGATGATGATAACACTTAAACTTATTTTATGTACTATTAGAATTTATAAAGACAACCTACTGACCTAGTAACCTTTGATTTAGGTTGACGACCTTTCGGACCGACTTACTACTTGCGTACTTTCATTACCGACTTTACCGCTTTTATCACTGTGAGTTATAGCATCCCTTTTTACTTTAACTATTTTGGGACTGAGAATACATGCGCTTTTTACGTTTTACATACTAGGCACGAGTACTTAAACTTTATATGTGCGTGGGTTATACAACGGCATAAACATTCCCCTTAGCACGGTAACGTTTAGTCATTGGTTTTTGAACCGGTGAACGCGAATCTTAGATATGGATCCATAGGGTTTGACATCCCCACTCGGGCTAGTCGCGCTAGCATTTAACGGGTGTTTAATACTTCGTGAACATACGCACTCGCCAAGTGTACTTTCAGGGGGTTATAAACGTTAAGTCTAGTTACCGGGTGCCCACGGTTATACATATACTTTTCATACTGTTTATTACACTGAAATCTCGTGGCCTATCTTACGTTACTGTTACAACTTAAACTATAGCTCACCAACATTCGTGTTGACTTTTAAGCGTGTATTTCTCAGATGCCTAGAGGTTTATTGCTTCCGCTGTTAGAATTGCTGTCTTGCTGTTAAGGACCTGCAGTATTAGTTATCCGCTGCATTACTAGAGATGTCTCATTCATGGAACTTTTCTGTTGCATTCGTAGTTTATGTTAATTTCAAACAATGGCTTTGTAACGACCTTAGGGTCAAATAATTATGTTTATGCTCCTATTCGTAGGATGCGCGCTATCTTTTGTAAAACGTTATCTTTATATGAATGCAAATCGGTTTTCAAACAGCATATAGTGTTTGACCATGTAATGATCCTGTTGATTGATGATCCGTACACGATGGTTTTGTACGGGATGTCACAGATGGGGTTGACTAGTTGACCTAGTCAACTAGTTTGGCCCCTTGGCAACTTCGGTGTAGCGACCCGACCAAATCATGTTTGACGGCGCCGTCTACTTAGGTCCCGTTACGTGGTCATAAGTCTTTAAAACAATGTTTGACCAAAAGATATGTCGCATTCATTTCAAATGTAAAGATTTTTCAAAGTTTACAAGAATAGTTCCACCACAAGTTACGTTACAAAGTTATAAGTACAAGTGAAACTTATGCGACACAATTTAAAAGTAGCCAAAAGACGCTCCATGCATGCATATATATACTCGACATCTAATGCAAGTATCAAAATAATGAGCGGAAGCATGTATCATGTATCGTTCAAGGACCTGAGAAAAACATAGAAATCTGTCAACGAAAACGTTGGTGAAATCATAGGTTTAAGTAAGTAAGTACAAGTGAACCACAAGATTTGCATCAATGAAATAATAGTAATACATTCCAAAAGTTTGTTTCACGAGCACCCAATTATCAATGCTTAACATTTCTCCCATTGAACCCCATCACTTAGTGCTAGAACATACACTGTTTCTCGAAAATATATTTCATTCGTAAACGGTAGCGAACCGTTTGAATGAGGGTTTGTCAAACCCATATGGATCCATACAACATAAGTTCTCGCTTACACCCGGCAAGTGTAACTAATGATAATCGAATTGAGGATTTTGTTCTAAACTCGTATGTAGAATGTTTGTTTTCCTGTACTTGTGTTCACTTAGTAAAGAAATGTTTATGTTTTCTCATCCCAAATGTAAGTTCAAAAAGAGTAAAAGTGGGACTATGATCTCACCTTGAGTGCACGAGTAGTAAAGTACTTTAACAAGTAAACGTGTGCAAAGAACAATGCTAGTCTTGACCTAAACAATAGGTTGTATCAATAACGGTAAGCACGATAGGTCAAAGATGTTCAATTAGTCCTATGGCTCGTTAAGACTCGATCATAATAGCATGTGAATCAAATTGTCATGTTTCATGCAAGGTACAAGTATAAAAACATGTTAGAACGATTGCACAATTATTTGGTTAAGTTTGATTAAAAGTCAACTTGGTTGGGTCAAAGTCAACGGAAAAGTCAACGGGGTCGGGTTGGGTATCCGACAATTTTTCTAAGTTATATAATCATATATGAGCATGTTGGCCAAGTTTCATGTTAATCGGAGGTCCGTAGCATAGCAAACATTTTTATGTCAAATGACCAAAGCAAACAGCCAGTTTTAGTACAATGGGACGGCGTCCCAAATGGCTAGACGGCGTCCCACAATGAAGGGTGGGACGGCGTCCTGATATCCTAGACAGCGTCTAGGTTCAAAAGGTGGGACGGCGTCCCCAGTATCTGGACGGCGTCCTGATCGGTTTCCAGGCCCTGTTTGCTGTATTCCTCAAATGGACGAACCAAAACACAAACAATCACATTTTATGATCCGCAAACAATTAGAACATGTATTTTATATCATCGGAAAGCTCTTTCGACAAGGAACGCAACTAAGCACTTTTCATCAAGCAAAAACATCATATACTATAACCGAAATCCTGCCAAGTGATCAATAGAGGTTTATTTTCAAGTTTCAAGTTTATCAATTGCAATTTAAGTTTCGGGAATCCAATTTATACATATGATATGCCGTTTTGAAGGTAATGAAACATGTAATACAACTAAACACTTATCAATAACATTAACAAGCATTCAACGCATCAAAAGTTCGTTTTAAGAGTTGTCAACCCTAACCAAAAGTTCACAAAATCAATAATCGCGTTTATGAAGTTTCTTTAATCAATCTATACATCAAAATGAAGCTAATGATACTAGTAACACTTTTAAAACATGCACATTAACAATCTAATAACATTTGATCATCCAAAATCAAGGATTTAGCAAGTAATTTTCATAATGAACTAGTTACACCAAAAACAACAAATCGAGCATACAAATTACATACACGACATCACAATGAGCCATAGACACTAATTAACATACTTTTAAGTCAAGAACACAAATTTAAAGAAAACTAGTGTTTTAGAAATGTTACCCAAACGAGATGAAGTTGGTACCAAAATGAAGAGGATGAAGAGAGGATCACGAATATGTAATTTATTTTGTTGTAAGCATCCTAGATCGAATTTAGATGATGATTGAATGAATTTGGAAATTGGGTGTGTTCTTGCTAGAGAGAAAGAGAGAGAGAGAGAGATGGTTGAATGGTGGTGATTGGGGTGGACTAGGTGACCTAGTCAACTAGTTTGCCCCGTGTCAATTTTAGTCCCTCGAGTTTGTAGTCGGGTGCGGAAAATACCTAAACGGAATATTTTAAAACGCGTATTAACGGGAGATGTTATAAACATATAACGGAGTTTAAATTAGTATAACGGAAAAGAAAACGGAAAAAGACGGGATGTTACATTCGGTCCCTTGAGTTTGAAAGTAGGTGAGTGAATTAACCGAACGAATATTTTAAAAATGCTAGAGTAACCGGGAGATGTTATAACCAAATAACAGAAATATTTAGAATGTTAGTCAACGAAAGGTACGAATTTAGATAACAGAAGATATTATCTATAAAAAAAAGACGGGCGTTAAAATAATTTAACAGAAAAATGCGGGATGTTACATTACCTACACCTTAAAAGAAATTTCGTCCCAAAATTTAGTTGGAAGTAGTAGTCGTTGTTTCTCCCTCGAGATCTTGTGTTGCCAATTCTACGGATAAGTGAAGGTACTTCCTTGGGTATTTCAACAAACTTCAAAAATTGGGGTTTTACTTTGTTTCAAAAATTTGGTTTCACGATTCATAGTTTTACTTCGAAAACTGGTCCTCCTAGGAAGTGAAGTTTATGATCGATAGTAAGTTTATCGAAGAGGATAACAAGTTCTTATTACGCAAGACACGTCTTTAAGTTTGATACACAGAATGTAGGGTGAACGGAATTTGTTTGAATTGGGAATTCGAAACGGTAAGTAACGGGTCCAATACGCCCCAAGATTTCAAAAGGATTAATGTATCGCGGATTTAGCTTCCTACGTTTCCTGAAACGGATTACACCTCCTCAAGGTGCGACTTTTAACATTACACGGTTTCCCACTTGGAATTCGATAGGTTTACGTCTAACATTTTCATGGCTCTTTTGGCGACTACGGATCGTCTTGGGCCTCTCTTGGATTTGAATGATCTTAACGGCTACTTCATGAATGAGTTCGAGTCCGGTGATTTGATTGTTGCCTACGTCAGCCCAACAAATTGTAAAACGATAACTGCGGTCATATAAAGTTTCGAAAAGGTGCGGCGTTAATACACGAAAGAAAATTATTGTAGTACTAGAATTCGGCTAAAGGCAAATACTTTTCTCAAGTAAATCTGAAATTGATAATACAAATTCGTATTACGGTTTCCGAGGTTTGAATCGTATGTTTGTTTGGTCTTTCGGTTTGTGGTTGATGTGTTGTACTCATGTCTAAACGTGGTCCCGAGGCTTTTTGTAAGGCACTCCGAAATCTAGAAGTTGAACGAGGATCTCGATCCGAAATGACGTACATTTCTGTAAGGTATATTTGAACAAGTTTTCTTTTCTCAAGAATTTCGCGCCGCGGAAGATTTATCGGTTTTCAAAAACGTTTGTTAGAGCAAGTTTCTTATCGGGTTCTGAAAAACGTTCCTTAGGACTATTCACCCTCATGGCGAATACTAGCATAACGTGAAGAGTCTCTCTCTCTCCATTGAAATTAGATAAAAGATTTCCTTATACGGAAGTACGAGTGTAATGCGAGAGAAGTTTCCGCCTCGATGTGAGCATAACAAGCATATTGTAGTTCATCGATAAAACTGTACAAAGACGAGATAGTTTACACGTGTAACATATGTTTGAAGTTGAAAGAATTTGTCATCCATTCGGAAGCATAAATATGGTTCGACAATAATCAAAGGTGTGTCCCTGGTATAGTTGTTATCAATATTCTCGGAGTTTTCGGATGTCCAACAAGAAAAATGAAGTCATGTACATGGCACATGGTGGTGATTAGGTTGATCGAGTCAAATCACCATCACATGTCATTAGAACTTTGGTATGACTTACTATAATATAACCACGTTGATTGAGTGTCGTTATATTATACCAACTCATACCTCCATTCCCACATCACTCCATAAATTCAAGTTCGTGAAATCCTGAAAATTTAAAATGAACAAAGTATAGCGTCATCACTAACGTGACTCGTATTTAATCAAAAGAATTTGTGCAACTCTGAAGAAGCGTCTCCCGAGGGAAGTGTATAAATGATTGTTCACGTCAATGCGGTTCAAGTTAAACAATAACGTCTTTAGGCACGAAAAGAGTAACGAATTATGATAACGAGTAGTACGTAACCGTAGTGATAAGTAGTGATGACGATACTCATCTAAAGTAGTGGTGGTAACTTTACAACACTTGTGGATAGTAAGCCGGGACGGTGACGAATAACAACCGAGGAGACAGAGTTCCCGAACTAGTGTAACTAATGAAGTCGTCGTCATCCTTATGCGTATGAATCTTGAATTTACGTGTGTTACCAGAAAGTGGCAGAGTACTAGTTCGTATGAATGAAAATTTGGTACCATTTAGGAGTTCACCTAAGGAGATTCAAGTATATATGCACAAGTAGTCAAGTAAGTGCTATCTATAGCAAATGTATGTCAGAATACAATGGCTAACAATCAGTGGCGAAGCCAGGATTTCCGATAGATGGTGTCAACAATGTTTAGTGTTCTTAGCACGCTTTAAACGGTTATACATTCATGTAACTACCATCCTTAAATTAATTCGTAAATGCTATGTATAACTATTTAAAACACGTCAACGACTATCGTTATCAAAATCTTATTATCATTATTATACAGCTAAAAAATATCTACTACTTCCCAATAGCAACGGTTTGTTTTAATACCTAGTACTATATTAAATAATAAATAATGGACCTGATACTAATACGAATAAATAATTTGGGCTTTGTTTTTTATCTACTTCGATTTTCAAACCTATTTTCAACCACTAAAAGAACATCGCAGTAAATAATAGAGAGTGTCTTAATGATATTTTTTATTTAATTAGAAAAGGGCTGGGGTCAAAGTTTCACAAAATTAAAACTTCAAGCGTATCATCAAATATAAAACTACAGGCCCTATAAATTTCAATGGTGTCAACTGACCCCACTAAAGTACATGTGGCTCCGCCACTGCTAACAATCTGGTTGTAGTCTAGATTCACTAATGCGTCCTAACGACTCTGTCAGACACACTAATGCATATCCTAGTTCCCTACAACCAACGCTCTGATACCATCTGTAGCGACCCGACAAAATCGTCATTGACGGCGCCGTTAACTTAGGTCCCGTTACGTGGTCATAGTCCCTAAATGAGACGCGTTTGACCAAAAGTATGTCGCATTCATTTGAAACGTATGACTTGCAAATTTTTAATTTACCAAACGGTTCGACAACAAGTTTAAGTTTACAAAAGTTGTAAAGTATAAATGAAATAACTTACGACATAATTTGTTAAAAATCACGGTTGCTATAAATAGCGTAAGTATGTATGTATGCTTGACTCCAAGCAAGTAATCAAAGTGTATGCATGTATGCTTGACCCCAAGCAAGTATAAGTGTACGCGGAAGCATGTATCAAATAGCCATTCATGAACCTGAGAAACATATAGAAAACTGTCAACAAAAAACGTTGGTGAAATCATAGGTGTTTGTAAACGTTGTTTTTGAACTACAAGATTTCGTATAGTTGATTATCCAAATCATTTATATTCCAAAATAAGTTCGCGAGCACCCAATTATCAAGACTTAACTATTTTGCACCCTGTTACGTAGTGTTAGAACATACACTAAACTCGAAAATATATTTCATTCGCTAACGGTAGCGAACCGTCCGAATGAGGCTCGTCAAGCCCATGTGATCACATAATATAAGTTCTCGCTTACACCCTGCAAGTGTAACTAATGATAATTGAATTGAGGCTTTTTGTTCTAACTCACTGTGGAATGTTTATTTTCGTACTTGTGTTCAAAGTATAAAATATGTAGTATAAAACCGTATATGTTTCTCATCCCATGATTTAAAAGTATAAAAGTTGTTGAAAAGATGGGATTATGATCTCACCTCGAGTGCACGAGTATAAATGTACTTCACAAAGTAAACGTGTGCATGAAAGTTGTTTAGCCTTGACCTAAACAAGTACGTTGTATCAATTAACCGGTTATGACACAAGGTAGGGCGAAATGTGTTCAATTAGTCATATGGCTCGTTATGACTCGATTATATATAGCATGTGAATCACGTTGTCAAGTTTCATGCAAGAATCAAGTATAAAATAAGATTAGAACGATTGCATAAGTGTTTGGTTAAGTTTGGACAAAAGTCAACTTTGGTCAAGTCAAAGTCAACGAAAAAGTCAACACGCTCGGGTCGGGTCCCGAACTATTTTTCTGAAGTTTTTAATCATATATAAGCATGTTAGAACAAGTTACATGTGAATCGGAGGTGCGTAGCATAGCAAACCTTTTTCGTAAAATGACAAGGTTGATCAGTCCCTGAACACGGCCATTACCGCGCCGCGACAAATGAGGGCCGCGCCGCAACAATCAACGTGAACCGGTGCCTGGTCAGTTTCAATTGTTCAAGTCTCAACCAAAACTTCAATTAAGCACAATTCACAACCCGTAAACAATTAAAACGCATACCATATATCATTGGAAAGGTAATTTGACGAGCAATACAACTAAACACATTTCATAAATCAAATCCATCATTAACAACAATGAAAACCTCAATAAATGATCGTTAAATGTTCATAATCAAAGTTTCAAGTTCATAAAACGCATTTCTTGACTCGGGAATCCAATTTACACATACGATACGCCGTTTTGATGGTAATGAAACATACAATACAACTAAACACTTACTAACAACATTTCATAGCATTCAATGCATCAAAAGTTCATTTTAAAAGCTATCAAACCCTAACCAAGAATCACAAAATCAATAGTGATGTTTTCCAAGTCAACCTACACATCAAATTGAAGCTAATAATGCTAGTAACACATTTAATACATGAACTTTAACATTTAAACAACATTTAATCAACCAAAATTAAGGATTAAGCACACCCATTTCAAGTTCATGCTAGTTTATGCAAAACAACAAGATCGAGCAATTAAATCTTATATTCATGCTAGACACGAGCCATAGACACTAACTAACACCATTTCAAGTCAAAAACACGAATTAGAGAAATCTAGAGTTTTAGAAATGTTACTCAAACGAGATGAAATTGGTACTAAAATGTAGAGGATGATGAGAGGATCACGAATATGTAATTTGCTTTGATGTTTGCTTGCTTGAATTGATTTAGATGATGATTCTTTGAAGGTGTTAAAAATGGGTTCTTGAGCTAGAGAGGAAAAAGAAGGAGGGAGGTGGAAGTATGAATGAATGGATGAGATGGGGTTGACTAGTTGACCTAGTCAACTAGTTTGGCCCCTTGGCAACTTCGGTCCCTCGAGTTTGAAAGTGGGTGCGTGAATTAACCGAACGAATATTTTAAAAACGCTAGAGTAACCGGGAGATGTTATAACCAAATAAAGAAAATATTTAGAACGTTAGTCAACGAAAGGTATGAATTTAGATAACGGAAGATATTATCTAAAAAAAAAGACGGGCGTTAAAATAATTTAACGAAAAAATGCGGGATGTTACAATTTAAGGCTAAATGATCTTGGTCATGTATAACTATTTTGTGATAATCAATATGCTCTGCACATTGCATCCAATCATGTTTTCCATGCTAGACCAAAACATATTGAAGTGGATTATCACTATGTTAGAGATCAACTGATGTTTGGGGATGTTAAGACTCAATATGTTTCCACAAAGTCACAACTTGCAGATGTATTCACCAATGTTGTTCCTACTGAACATCATTAAGTTTTACTACACAAGTTAGGAGTTTAAGATTCATTGCACTCCTAACTTGAGGGAAGTATTAATGTCATTGATGTGTGCGAGGTGTACTAGGAAATAGTATTATATTTTTGATACGAAAAGCGATACAGATTACACAAGTTTTAATTATTTATTTACAAATGGGATATACCTAAACCTTGCTACAACACTATAGGCGGTGTACCTAATCGTAGAGTAGTATAGTTTTTAGTAAGTCCGGTTCGTTCCACAGGGAGCTGGCTTATTTCACACTATATTTTAAACAATTATATTCGTACAAAATATATTATATTAATAATATATAAAAGGGGGTTTTACCGTTTAATGACCGGTTTGTCGATTTTATATTTTAAGCAAAGCGTAAAGTAAATGACAATATTTAACTAACAATATAAAATAAATAACAATAATTAAAATGACAATAAATAAAAGTACGAGGAAAAATGAAATAAAATATATTATGCTTATTTAAACTTCCGTAATCATGATGTTTGACGTGTTGATTTTAGTTTTATGCCCATGGGTTAATTGTCCTTTGTCCTGGATTATTTAATATGTCCGTCTGGTTTTTGTCCATAACAATCCATCGGTCATAAATTTAAAGTGCGAGTGTCCTCGTCAAATTATCCTTATACCCGAAGTCAAATATTCCAACTAATTGGGGACTTAAACTGTAACAAGGTTTTAATACTTTGTTTAATAATTACACCAGGTTATCGACTGCGTGTAACCCAAGGTTTTAATACTTTGTTATCAATTATGCCAAGTGTCCTTGTACATAATTTCACCCCTGTTTTAATAATTCCATAGACTATTAATCCATTCCCGTATCCGGTTAAATGAACGATTATTCGTACATATAAATATCCCGCCCATCGTGTCCGATCGAGTGTATGTGGTTATTTATAGGTACGTCCAATTGTAAATCTTTATATTAAAATTAACAAACTATCATTTAGTTAAACAAATATAAAGCCCATAAATAGCGAATAATAAAAAATGCGATAAAATAAACTTGCGATAATTAAAAAGTACGATAATTAAAAGTGCAATTAAATACAATAACAATAAAAATGCGATAATTAGAAGTGCAATTAAATATAAAATAAAGGAAATTAAATATGAAATAAAAGAATTATGCTTATTTAAACTTCCGTAATCATGATGTTTGACGTGTTGATTTTAGTTTTATGCCCATGGGTTAATTGTCCTTTGTCCTAGATTATTTAATATGTCCATACGGATTTTGTCCATAATAGTCCATCAGTCATAAATATAAAGTGCGAGTGTCCTCGTCAAATTATTCTTATTCCCGAAGTCAAATATTCCAACTAATTGGGGATTCGAATTGTAACAAGGTTTTAATACTTTGTTTAATGAATACACCAGGTTATCGACTGCGTGTAAACCAAGGTTTTACTACTTTGTTAGCAATTACACCAATTACCCTTAAATGTAATTCACCCCTGTTTCAACAAGTCTATTAACTATTAATCCAGTTCCGTATCCAGTAAAATGAATAATTATTGGTATTTATAGATATCCTGCCCGCCGTACCCAGTCAAGCGTATGTGGTTATATATAAATACGTTGAATTATAAGTTTGTATATTAAATTAACAAGGTATTGTTTAATTAATATAAAACCCATTAATAACCCATAGTCTAATTTCCACAAGTGTCGTTCTTTTATCCAAACCCCAATTATGGTACAAAGCCCAATTACCCAATTCTAGTAATTAGCCCAACATCATGATTACTTCGGATTAAATAAGCATAATAATAACTTAGCTACGAGACATTAAATTAAAAAGGTTGAACATAACTTACAATGATTAAAAATAGCGTAGCGTTACACGGACAGAATTTCGACTTATACCCTTACAACATTCGCTAACATACCCTTATTATTAAGATTAAAATTAAAATTAAAATTAAAATTAAAATATAAATATAAATATATACGATATAGATAGAGAGATGGATATATGATGATTAAAAATGCTCAGAATTCGGTTGCTTTTATACGGAGTTTCAAATTTTGGGGCTCCGCGACTCGCGGCCCTTTTGGCCTTCAAACTCCGCGAGTCGCGGAGATTGAAATTACAGCTCAGTCCCTTTTGGAGTCTTTCTTGCCGACGGTTTTAAATATTAATATAATATATATATATATATATAATTTTTAAGAATTATTTATATATTATATTATATTTATGTGCATAGTTGACTTGTAATTTTTAGTCCGTTGCGTCGAGCGTTGAGAGTTGACTCTGGTCCCGGTTCCGGATTTTCGAACGTCCTTGCGTACAATTTAATATTTTGTACTTTGCGTTTTGAATCTTCTACTCTTGTAATTTCGAGACGTTTCTTATCAATAATTGGAACCTCTTTGATTGTATTTTGTACTTTTGAGCTTTTTGGTCGTTTGCGTCTTCAATTCGTCGAATCTGTCTTTTGTCTTCACCTTTTATTATTTAAACGAATATTACTTGTAAATAGAACAATTGCAACTAAAAGCTTGTCTTTCTTGAGGAATAATGCTATGAAATATATGTTCGTTTTTAGCATTATCAAATATTTCCACACTTGAGCGTTGCTTGTCCTCAAGCAATATCGTCTTGAAATACTAGAATCACTTCTTTATTCTTCACACTTTGTACATCAGTGATTTCTATACGGCGGTATAAACAATGGTAGTAACGATATGGTTTACAGTCCCACATGACTATAAAAATTTAGATCCATTAAGGAAATTGGATCTTTATGAAAACATTTGATCTTTTGAAAATTAAATCTAGTTTTTACCCTAGATAAGTTTTCCGGAATAACCCTTTACCGGTGTTTGCAAAATATTTTTGTGGGTTTGGTGGGTTTCAGATTTAAAAATTTTAGCTCAAAACTTATGGTTTTGTGTCACCCACTTGCTAACCTTGTATTTGGAAAGCAACACATCCAGTTTACTTGTCCCGTATATTACCTTTCGGTAAACTACCGTCCGGTTGTAAAGGAAAGCGTTGAACAAGCAACTGTTAAGGCAATGTCCCCTGACATGCTTTTAATTATGGTCTATAATGTGTCGGACGCAATTACTATCCTTGGTAGGAGCAATAGTAAAGCTCACCCTTATGATTTTTCAGTCTGGCACAAGGTTCTGTCTTTGACCATGCTATGCAACCACCGTTCTTACGGTTGACACCCGATTTAGTTCAAGTGACCTAATGAATTCCAGGTGAATTCCTAGGATTTTACGTTCAATGGTAATGAACGCATTGAAAATGGGTTTTTAGAAAACAAATCGGTTTGGAATTTTGATCAAAATATTTTCTCGTTTAAGCTCGAGTTTAGATATCATTGAATTCCATGAGTTTGTAATTCTCAATCTTTAAGGTCAATCTCAAGGATTGAGTAATATCAGGCTTAAAAGCTGATTTTTGATCTTTTAAGGAGATTATCCTTTCTGGGGATCTGATTCATTAGTCTTATCCAGCTAATTTGCATGGTGCCCCCCCATTGTACGAGATAAATCCTTCTCATGGTTAGGATAAATCTGACCACTTGGCGACCCTGTTTAATGCTGAGGTCCGTGGATTTCCTGCTGATTTTAGTGATGACTTTTCTAGATTTTTCGTCAACCTACAGCTGGTCTGGACGACAACTTCATGACCTAAATCAAGAAGCGCGTTTCTTTTTCGGAAGACTTTACTTCCTTTTAATGATGGAATTGATTCATCGTGTAGATCCATCTTTCTTTTCTTTCATCGGGTAAAACAGTTTAGTTTAGTCCAAAGCAAAAGTATTTTCAGTTATTTGTTACCGAAATATGTGACATATGTTTAAGATAACTTGGTAAATTTTCCCACACTTAGCTTTTATTTTCCTTTTTATCGTCCTCTATTCCATTTTAAATGAATTTTAACATTTTGGTTTGTTTCTCAATTTATGTCCTTTTCGAGGTTACAATAATTTCGGTGTTAAAACCTAGTTTTATCGTTCATAAATATGTATAAACATGATTTTGAGTTCATTTAATTGAAAATTTTGTAAAATTTTACTAGAATTGGGTAGTCAGTATATAAGACTAGGGCTGTTCTTTATTATCAGAGAGCACTAGATTCTAATACAACTACTGCTTTACTAGTATTTCTAATGGAAACCAAGTGTATAAAGTAAAAATTTTAAAATCCGAAAGAATTTAACCTCTTCCCACACTTAAGATCTTGCAATGCCCTCATTTGCAAGAAATCAGTAACAATTTAAATTATTGAGGGTGATTTGTGTGAAAATGATTAAATTTTTACCAAAGTTTCCAAATATATTGGCGTTTGTTTGCTGAATGATAAATGGTGCACATCATTTGTTCATTCCGTCTTGTTGTTATTTCACATATATTTTGCATCTTGTCGTCAAAATTAGTTGCTTTTGCTGAACTTAATGCCAGTCTTTGAAAATGCGTTGTTTTACCCTGTTGTGTACATAAGATAAACTGCAAACATATATACATATTTTTGAAGTTTGGTATATTACCCCACATTCAAAAATTATTAAAATCTAAGAATAAAAGTTAGAAAATTATAAAAACTATTACAATATTAACATAAGTATTAAACGTATCAACATTACAAATTACAAAATAAATAAAACTAAGTATATATACGTAAAGCCTGAGCCATGTCTAGTAAAGATATGTAGCGCATCGAACCTCCTAACAAAAATCTAATAAAAGATCGATCGGTTAAACTAGCTACCCGATCATTCAACTCTATACTACACAACAATTCTTCACACCATACTTTATATACAGGTCTACGCATGGTGAATAAACGTACCCAGTCATTAAAAGTAGAATTACCATACCTCTGTACAAGTAATTCTCTAATTGGCCCGGCCAATTCTACAGCTTCTAAGGGTCCCCATTCTATGACCCTAGGTACCTCAACAACTTTAGAATGAAGAGTATGCAAACCCCTTTGGTATTTTGGATAATCTATCCAAAGTCTGTCAAATCTCAGGTTCGGGTGCAACTCTTCCAAGTGCATATCAGAAAATGTCATGACTGGATGAGGTATATCCTGCTTGTAGTAGTTATCCACCTCCTGTTGTTCCGCATTCTCAGCAGGAGCATTGCGGGCTTGGGATGAAGATTCACCCCTTTCAGTCTGCAAAACACATCAAACACAATTTTTGTGCATCCAAATATGCATTAGTGTCAGCAAAATCATCAATCAAAATAATTACAATGACATGATCAATTTATATCAAACTTAAGCTCATTTTCACATTTTTATCAAATCTACACTTTTTCAAATAAGCATATACGAAAATGTTCGCCAAGTTCATAAGCATTCAACTCGAATAACATGTCAAAATAATCATTACTAGCAATTAAACAAGTCTCAAATGGCATTATCTTTCAAAAATCAAGTTCATGAATTTTAGACTTGAAAAAGTCCACTTTAATTCTCAAAATCATGTTTAGGCTCAAAGTTTGGATCATTTAACTACCTAAACATGTTACACTACTTAATTTAGCAACAATTCATGACAAAAATCGGCCATAACCTATTTATATCAAAAAGCCCCAAATTTGCTCAAGAACACAAACCCTAGATTACTCAAAATTTGAAGTTTAAGGCTTCTAATCTTGTTAAATAGCATCAATCTAGGTTATACAAGCATAATACATAAACAATTTAAGCCTAATTACACTAAAAAGCATCAAAATCAAATTGGGGAAAAAAATTGCTCAAGAACACTAATTTCGGATTAAATGGTGTTTAGGTGTAGAAATTTACCGTTTTTCTTGAGTAATTCCTTGATAGCATCCTTCTCAACATGATTTTAGTAAAAGATTTGATGATTAACGGTTAAAAATTGTGATTTTGGGGGTGTATTTTTGCAGTTTTTCGTAGTATTTTCGCTGTGTTTTGTGTTGTGGGTTGGACTGATCTGTTTTTTTACATTTTATTTTTTTTTCTGTGTTTTGGTCCCTCCGCGACTCGCGGTGAATTACCCTTCAAACTCCGCGTGTCGTGGAGTTTGCTTTTTTTTTTATATATAAAATCATTAACTTATAAAACAATTAATTTTTAAAATTTTGTTTTCCTTGTTATTTAGGACGAGGTCGTTTCGGATCGATGTCCTAGTCCGTCCTTCGACAAAATTTTAAAATTTGTCTTTTTGTAGCGATTGTTTTAAAAGCTAAGATTTTTGGGTTTTTTAATTTTTTTGGCATACTTTAATTCAATAAGATTAAAAATAATGATAATAAAAGTTCTCGTCCCTCCCTCGGGTAAAGCAATTTCGGTTCAAAGACCTAGTCTTCAACTTACGATGAATTTTAAAAATCATATTTTTAACTTAATGAGATAAAGTAAATTTTTGTTTTTAAATTCACACAATTTAAATATAAAATTCAAAATTAATATTAAGAATTCACACCAAACTTAAAATTTGAAATGCATAAAATTAAAAATTCATATTTTAAAAATTAAAAATTCACACCAATCTTAATTTAAAAATTCATATTATAAATTCACACCAAACTTATATTAATTTTTTAAAATATTTACAATTTTAAATATATTGATTTTACAAAGTTTACAATATTAATTTACATGGTAAAAATAAAATTAAAAATCTTTTTGGCTTTTTATCCCACTTTAATCAATCAAATATTATCAAAAATATGCGCCCCTCTTTTCGGTAAAGTAATTTCGGTTCCAAGACCTAATTTAACTCATGACGAATTTTTGAAATATTTTGGGTTGATTGATTAAAGATATTTATACCTTAAGAATAAACGTTAAATTTTGCAGTGATGTAATAAATTTTTTGAATGATATCAATAATTTCGGTCGCCAAACCTAATTTTATTCAATACCAATTTAATACTTTATAGCGAACAAATTAGCGTTTATTATCAAAAGGTTAAAAATAAAAATAAATAAAATAAAAACTGTACAAACATACCTGTGAAATAGATTTCTTAGTTATATGATCTATCCCATTCATAAGATAGTCGGTTTAATTGGTTTTCCATGGCTACATAGGCGTAACCTCGAGCATTCAGCGTCTTTTCTTCTAAACATATGAACGGTCCGTCTCTGCATAAAGTAACAAATTCGGTATTTGAATAGGTTTGATTATTTGAACATTTACCTCCATGTGACCATTTTCCGCATTTGTGACATCTTTCTAGGTGTCGTGCTCTTCTTTTCGCTGCGGATTTTGATTTTCCTTTACCAAATTGTAACTTATTATCTTCGCATCTGGATTCTTTTCTAACTCCGTCCATTCTTTCTCTGATTACTGATACTATTTCACTCGGTAGTATGTCATTATTACGTTTAGTGATCAAAGCGTGTAGCATTAGACCATGGTTTAGTTCACAGGCAGTCTTCATTTTGTAAAAACCTAAAAAAAATAAAAATTCAGAATGGGGGGAGAAGACTAGTTCTTTAGGGTCTGCTAGGGAAAGACCATTCGGGTTCCATTTTCGAGAACTACACGAAAACAGACAATCTAACTCTAACAGAAATACATATTATCCTTTAAAGACTTGATTCTCCCCACACTTAGTTAGCTGTGGTGTCGAAATTGTGATTAACTTCGTTGTCGACTTCCATCGGACCATGTATGTAATGTTTAACTCTGTGACCATTAACTTTAAATTCAATCCCATTTGAATTTATTAATTTTATCGTTCCGTATGGGAAAACTCTTTTGACTATGAATGGTCCAGACCATCTTGATTTCAATTTTCCAGGAAATAGCTTGAATCGTGAATTGAAAAGAAGAACTCTGTCTCCTTCTTTAAATTCTTTTGAACTTCTGATTCTTTTATCATGCCATTTCTTCGTTCTTTCTTTATAGATTAACGAATTTTCGTATGCTTCATGTCTTAATTCTTCTAATTCGTTTAGTTGACTTAATCGTAGACGTCCGGCTTCATGTAAATCAAGATTACATGTCTTCAAAGCCCAAAATGCTTTGTGTTCAATTTCTACTGGAAGATGACATGCTTTTCCATAAACAAGTCTAAAAGGTGTGGTTCCAATTGGAGATTTGTAGGCTGTTCTAAAAGCCCAGAGTGCATCCTCCAATTTAATGGACCATTCCTTCGGATTTGATCCTACGGTTTTCTCTAGAATACGTTTTAAAGCTCGGTTGGTATTTTCAACTTGTCCACTTGTTTGTGGATGATATGCGGTGGAGATTTTATGAGTTACTCCATATCTTTTAAGAACTTTCTCAAGTTGATTATTACAGAAATGAGTACCCCGATCACTTATTAAAGCTTTCGGTGTTCCAAACCTTGCAAAAAGACGTTTTAAAAAGTTGACTACAACTCGTGCATCGTTAGTTGGGAGAGCTTGTGCTTCCACCCATTTAGATACATAATCAATGGCTACGAGTATATATAGATTATTATGAGATTTTGGAAATGGACCCATAAAGTCAATACCCCAAATGTCAAATATTTCACATACTTGAATGACATTTTGTGGCATTTCATCACGTTGACTTATTTTTCCGGCCCTTTGACATGCATCACAGGATTTGCAAAGAAGGTGTGCGTCTTTGTAAATTGTAGGCCAATAGAATCCAGCATCATAAACTTTTCTTGCTGTTAGTTGAGGCCCATAATGCCCTCCTGTTGGTCCTGCGTGACAATGGTTTAATATTTTACTAGCTTCATCTCCAAATACACATCGGCGTATTATTCCATCTGGACAACTTTTAAACAGATGTGGATCTTCCCAAAAATAGTGTTTTATATCACTGAAGAATTTTTTTCGTCTTTGGTACGATAATCCTTTTTCAAGGAATCCACTTACTAAGTAGTTTGCATAGTCTGCAAACCATGGAATTTCTTTATAATCTATCTTCAATAGATATTCATCAGGAAAGTTGTCTTGTATGGCCGATTCATTTAGAACTTCTAATTCGGGATTTTCAAGACGAGAAAGATGATCAGCGGCGAGATTTTCTGCTCCTCTTTTATCTCGGATTTCAATATCAAACTCTTGTAAGAGTAAGATCCAACGGATTAATCTTGGTTTAGCATCTTGTTTCGAAAATAGGTATCTAAGAGCAGAATGGTCGGTATAGACCACCGTTTTTGCTAGAACGAGATATGATCGAAATTTGTCAAAAGCAAAGACAATAGCAAGGAGTTCTTTTTCAGTAGTTGTATAGTTCGTTTGTGCTCCTTGTAACGTCTTACTAGCATAATATATAGGTTGAAATCGTTTTTCAATCCTTTGTCCTAAAACGGCTCCAATTGCAAAATCACTTGCATCGCACATTAGTTCAAATGGTAGATTCCAATTTGGTGTTATCATGATCGGCGCATTAGTGAGTTTTTCTTTAAGAATATTAAAAGATTTGATACACTCATCTAAAAAGATGAATGGAGCATCCTTTTCTAGGAGTTTATTCATAGGAGTGGCAATTTTAGAAAAACCTTTTATGAAACGTCGGTAAAAACCGGCATGCCCTAGAAAACTCCTAACTCCTCTAACATTGGTGGGATGTGGAAGTTTAGCAATTACATCTACTTTAGCTCTATCCACTTCAATTCCTTCTTTTGAAATTTTATGACCAAGAACGATGCCTTCTTTAACCATGAAATGGCATTTCTCCCAATTAAGAACTAGATTTGATTGTTCGCATCTAATAAGCATTCGTTCAAGATTAACTAGACATGATTCAAATGTATCACCGAAGACTGAAAAGTCATCCATGAAAACTTCCATGCATTCTTCTATCATGTCATGAAAAATCGCCATCATGCACCTTTGAAAGGTTGCAGGGGCGTTGCAAAGTCCAAATGGCATGCGTTTGTAAGCAAAAGTACCATAAGGGCACGTGAATGTGGTTTTCTCTTGATCCTCGGGTGCTATTGGAATTTGAAAATATCCGGAAAACAATAGTAACTATTTCCGGCTAATCTTTCCAACATTTGATCTATAAAAGGTAAAGGAAAGTGATCTTTTCTGGTGGCGTCATTTAATTTTCTATAATCAATACATACACGCCATCCTGTTACGGTTCTAGTAGGAATAAGCTCATTTTTCTCATTTGAAATGACAGTCATGCCACCCTTCTTAGGCACGCATTGAACTGGGCTTACCCATGGACTATCAGAGATTGGATAAATTAAACCTGTATCTAGCAGTTTAATAATCTCTTTCTTAACTACATCTTGCATATTAGGATTTAGTCTTCGTTGGCGTTGCACATACATTTTATGACCTTCTTCCATAAGGATTTTATGTGTGCAATACGAAGGACTTATTCCTTTAATATCATGAATCTTCCATGCAATGGCTGGTTTATGAGCTTTCAACACAGAAATGAGTTGTGATTTCTCATTTTCAGTAAGAGAAGACGATATTATTACAGGTAATTCAGATTCACCATGTAAATAAGCGTATTCCAAATGGTTTGGAAGTGGCTTTAACTCTAATTTCAGAGGTTCTTCTATCGATGATTTATATCGATATCTGTCTTCTTCTTTTAGCATTTGAATTTATGCTGTTGTTGGCTCATATCCATTAGCTATAAGTGTATCTAACATTTCAGCTTCATCAATTGGTTCATTACCTTCTCCTAAAGAACATTCTCCCGTTCCTTGTAATTCTGGGAATTCTTCTAATAATTCTGCATGTGCATCTATAGTTTGAATATAATAACATGTATCATCTGCAGATTGTGGTTGTTGCATTGCTCTATCAACTGAAAAGGTAACACTCTCATCCTCTATACTTAGGGTCAATTTCTTACCGAACACGTCTATCATTGCTTTAGCCGTGTTTAAGAATGGTCTTCCTAATATGAGAGGAACTTGAGAATCTTCTTCCATGTCCAGAACAACAAAATCTACTGGAAATACTAAAGTACCAACTTTAACTAGGATGTTCTCCATTATCCCTCTAGGATATTTTATTGATCTATCGGCTAGTTGTATGCCTATTCTGGTTGGTTTCAATTCTCCAAGGTCTAGTTTAGCGTATAGTGAATACGGCATTAAATTTATACTAGCACCTAAATCTGCCAATGCTTCTATTGAACTAAGACTACCCAGAAAACATGGAATTGTGAAACTTCCTGGATCAGATAGTTTTTCTGGTATCTTATTCAACAGCACTGCTGAACAATTAGCATTCATAGTAACAGCCGAGAGTTCTTCCATTTTCTTTCTATTTGAGATTAGATCTTTCAAGAATTTAGCATATCTAGGCATTCCTGAAATCACATCAATGAAAGGAAGATTTACATTTATCTGTTTAAACATATCCAAGAATTTGGATTGCTCGGCTTCAAGTTTCTCTTTCTTCATTTTACTCGGGTAAGGAAGTGGTGGTTGGTATGGTTTAACATAAGGTTTAGCCTTAACTTTGTTATCTTCATTAACCTTTTCAACTACCGGTTCTTTTTCCTTATCTTGATCAGGTTGTGGTTCTTGTTGAGTAGGAATAGCTTCATCAGAAGTTACAGGTATTTCAGGTGGTTTAAGTGTTGTACCATTTCTTGTGGTAATGGCTTTAGCTGTTTCATTCCGGGGGTTAGTATTTGTATCACTAGGTAGAATTCCCGGTTTTCTTTCACCTATTAACCTTGCTAGGTTACTTACTTCTTGTTCCAGATTTTGAATAGAAGCTTGTTGATTTCTAAATGCTTGAGCATTTTGTTCATTGGTTTGTTTCTGAGATGTGAAAAACTGCGTTTGAGTTTCAACTAGCTTCGTCATCATATCTTCTAAATTTGGCTTTTTATCATCGGTTTATTGTGGTGGTTTGTTTTGAAAATTAGGTCTTTGCTGGTTGTAAGTATTATTGGATACTTATTGATTGCTAGGACCTTGTTGGTTGTTGTATGGAATATTTCTGTTATAATTCTGGTTTTGATTGTAAATTGGTCTTGGCGGTTGATAATTATTCTGATAATTATTTCCAGGCCTTTGGTTTATATATGAAATATTCTCTCTTTGTTCCATTGTTAATTCAATACTGAGACAATCTTTTGTCAAATGTGGTCCTCCACACTGCTCACAACTAATTCGTATTGAGTGAATATCTTTAGTCATCTTTTCCATTCGTCTCTCCACAGCATCTATCTTTGCGGAAATGGAATCTAAGTCATGGCTAGAATCGGCTCTAGCTGCTTTAGATGATCTAACGATATCTTTTTCTTGGTGCCACTCATGTGAGTGGGAAGCAGTGTTATCAATAATTTTGTAAGCATCAGTTTCGGTTTTCTTCATAATAGAACCACCAGCTGCTATATCTATGTCTTTCCTTGTAGTGATGTCGCATCCTTGGTAGAATATTTGTACTATTTGACATGTGTCTAAACCATGTTGCAGACATCCTCTTAACAACTTTCCATATCTTGTCCACGCCTCATATAGAGTTTCATTTGGCTTCTGTGTGAACGTAACAATTTCTGCTTGAAGTCTTACGGCTTTAGATGCCGAAAAGAATTGTTTAAGAAATTTTTCAACTAAAACGTCCCATGTATCAATCGCCCCTTCAGGTAACGACTCCAACCAATCTTTGGCTTCTCCCTTTAAAGTCCAGGGAAATAACATGAGATATATCTGTTCATCCTCCACTTCTCGGATTTTAAATTGTGTGCAGATCCTATTAAAGGTACGTAGATGTTTATTTGGATCTTCCTTCGGCGCACCACTAAATTAGCATTGATTAGTCACCATGTGTAGAATTTGTCCTTTGATTTCATAATCTGGAGCATTAATGTCTGGATGAGTAATTGCGTGACCTTGGCCAGTGCGTTTAGCTCTCATTCGGTCTTCCATACTTAAAGGTTTCAGATTCTCCATAATTGAATTTGTTGAATCGGAATCACTAGAGGATTCTGATTTAATGGTTCGTTCCTCAACAATCTCTGTTTGAATGATTGGTGGTTCCGGAGGAAAATTTAATGGTTCAGGATCTACGAATCGTTCCTGAATATTCTCCGGATTCTCAATTGTGAGGTCGGGTTCAAAAAATGGATTATCGGAAATTTGAACTGAAGTACTTGGTCGACTGTATGACGATTCTAAATAAAAATCAACGGTGGTAATATTTGCTAAATGTCTTGATCTAGTTACAGGTGGTGAACGTATAAAAGGTGGTGAACGTCTTGCTCGGTGCATTCACTGAATATCCTATTAGTTTTTAAAAGGAAAGAAAAATTATAATAAGTTATCCAATCAATAGACTTTTCTGATTTTGCCCACGTTTCGAATAGCCAAAAGATGCAGCAGAGGGGCAGGATTCGTTTGGTCTCAATATAATTGAGGACTGTTTGGCTCCAATAACCCGGTCCACATACAAATCCAACTATTACTACGAACCAGAAAATTTTGATGTCTATCAATTTAACCACTTAAAATAAATTTTCGTAATTTTAAGAAATTTAGATAAGAAGTAGAATAAAAATCTATGTCCTAAAACTAGAATAGCGAGAAATAAGAAAGAAAAAGAGCTCGTCGAAAAAGGTCGAAAAAGAAAAATAGTTGAAAAATAAAAGGTGACGGAAAAATAAAAGAAACTTATAAAACTTAAAAATACTTGACTAACCTAACCTTATAACTACAACTGACTTAAAATTATAATCGCAAATTGAGATTACTAATTGGAATGATAATTGATACATAGGTAAAAGTCGTCTAAAAATATTAAAGCTTACAGGAAAAACTATATCCCAAAATAACTTAAAAAGAAACTAAACTTAAAAAGGCGTCGCAAAATTCTAAAGCACATAAATCTTAGTCTAAAGAAAAAGCACTTAAGGAATTCTACGGCAAAGCCTAAAAATCTAGAAGTAAAAATAACTATGGTAAAAACTAAGTTTAAAACTAAATATGAGCTAAAAATACAAATATTACGCTAAAACGATTAAAAAGGGACAAAATATAAAAATATACAAAAAGTTGTAAAAAGTACAATTTTTATAAAAATATTGTTTTTATATTATTTATTTATTAAAACTATTAATTTTACAATTTAATTAAACTAATTTAACTAAATAAAACAAATTAAATAAAAAGTAACTAAACTAATTAATAAATAAATAAAACCTATTTAGGGTTTTTAATTAAATAATAATAATAATAATAATAATTACACCGTAATTAATGCCTGATTAGGGCTTCTGTCGCGTGTCAGAGTATCTCCGCGACTTGCGGTATTCAAAGCATCAAACCCCGCTAGTCGCGGGGTTCAAATTTCAACTCTGGTACAGTTTTAATTTTTACGCGTTTTTTTATTATTATTATTTTTTTAATTTTCTGTTTTATATTTTATGTTTTTATATAAATAAAAGATATTCAAATAAAACTTATATTTTTATAAACTAAAATAAAAATAAAGAAACTTATAAAACTTTTAACAAACTCTTAAAAATATATAAATTTTTGTTTTTCTTTTTATATTTTTGAATATTTAAAACGTACTTTTATAAAAACGAATTTTAATAAAAGTAAAATAAAAATCTTTTTTTTTTATGAAGCGTTGCGCTTTCGGCTTTTAAGAGGTCCCCGGCAGCGGCGCCAAAAATAACTTGATGTTTGCAGCGGGGTATACGAAATAGCTATTAATTTTAGCAGGAAATACTATTAAATACGATACAATTTTACACAAGATATTTATTTATTTATTTATAGAATGGATATACTTAAACCTTGCTACAACACTTATAGGCAGTGTACCTAATCGTACAGTAGTGTAGTTTTTAGTAAGTCCGGTTCGTTCCACAGGGAAATCTTTAAACAAAGCTTAACGCTATATTAATTTACTTTAATAAAAATAAAAATATATATATAAGTAATATTATTATTATAAAGGGGGGTTTTTACCGTTTAATGACCGGTTTGTCGATTTTAAAACTTTAGTCACAGTTAAAACCAATTAAAAATAAATACAAGACTTAAATTAAAGCGTAAAGTAAATAACGATAATGAAATTGCGAATAATAAAAAATGCGATAAAATAAACTTGCGATAATTAAAAAGTACGATAATTAAAAGTGCAATTAAATACAATAACAATAAAAATGCGATAATTAGAAGTGCAATTAAATATAAAATAAAGGAAATTAAATATGAAATAAAAGAATTATGCTTATTTAAACTTCCGTAATCATGATGTTTGACGTGTTGATTTTAGTTTTATGCCCATGGGTTAATTGTCCTTTGTCCTGGATTATTTAATATGTCCATACGGATTTTGTCCATAATAGTCCATCAGTCATAAATATAAAGTGCGAGTGTCCTCGTCAAATTATTCTTATTCCCGAAGTCAAATATTCCAACTAATTGGGGATTCGAATTGTAACAAGGTTTTAATACTTTGTTTAATGAATACACCAGGTTATCGACTGCGTGTAAACCAAGGTTTTACTACTTTGTTAACAATTACACCAATTACCCTTGAATGTAATTCACCCCTGTTTCAACAAGTCTATTAACTATTAATCCAGTTCCGTATCCGGTAAAATGAATAATTATTGGTATTTATAGATATCCCGCCCACCGTACCCAGTCAAGCGTATGTGGTTATATATAAATACGTCGAATTATAAGTTTGTATATTAAATTAACAAGGTATTGTTTAATTAATATAAAACCCATTAATAACCCATAGTCTAATTTCCACAAGTGTCGTTCTTTTATCCAAACCCCAATTATGGTACAAAGCCCAATTACCCAATTTTAGTAATTAGCCCAACATCATGATTACTTCGGATTAAATAAGCATAATAATAACTTAGCTACGAGACATTAAATTAAAAAGGTTGAACATAACTTACAATGATTAAAAATAGCGTAGCGTTACACGGACAGAATTTCGACTTATACCCTTACAACATTCGCTAACATACCCTTATTATTAAGATTAAAATTAAAATTAAAATTAAAATTAAAATATAATTATAAATATATACGATATAGATAGAGAGATGGATATATGATGATTAAAAATGCTCAGAATTCGGTTGCTTTTATAGGGAGTTTCAAATTTTGGGGCTCCGCGACTCGCGGCCCTTTTGGCCTTCAAACCCCGCGAGTCGCGGAGATTGAAATTACAGCTCAGTCCCTTTTGGAGTCTTTCTTGCCGACGGTTTTAAATATTAATATAATATATATATAATTTTTAAGAATTATTTATATATTATATTATATTTATGTGCATAGTTGACTTGTAATTTTTAGTCCGTTGCGTCGAGCGTTGAGAGTTGACTCTGGTCCCGGTTCCGGATTTTCGAACGTCCTTGCATACAATTTAATATCTTGTACTTTGCATTTTGAATCTTGTACTCTTGTAATTTCGAGACGTTTCTTATCAATAATTGGAACCTCTTTGATTGTATTTTGTACTTTTGAGCTTTTTGGTCGTTTGCGTCTTCAATTCGTCGAATCTGTCTTTTGTCTTCACCTTTTATTATTTAAATGAATATTACTTGTAAATATAACAATTGCAACTAAAAGCTTGTCTTTCTTGAGGAATAATGCTATGAAATATGAAAGGATCCGAAACTAATCATCCGGACGATGTCCATATTGA
The DNA here is from genome assembly GCF_046630445.1 of Rutidosis leptorrhynchoides. Taxonomy (NCBI): domain Eukaryota; kingdom Viridiplantae; phylum Streptophyta; class Magnoliopsida; order Asterales; family Asteraceae; genus Rutidosis; species Rutidosis leptorrhynchoides. The sequence continues at coordinate 94,601,034 of NC_092334.1, read as the reverse complement.
TTACAAACGAATTACAACAGTTGATAACATCGCGAGGTACTTGACCTCTATATGATACATTTTACAAACGTTGCATTTATTCTTAAAAGGCAATCTATCTTTACATAAAAAAAATTAATAAACTCGTCAAACATTTCTCGATATCCAAATGACCTAAACTGTCATTTACTTAATAAATGTCTTTAATGATCTTCAATGACTCGAATGCAACGTTCTTGTATCATGGCTTAAATGGTCCCAACTAGTATCCTTAATATGAGCTAACGCACAGCGGAAGTCTTAATTCATACCTGAGAATAACATGCTTTAAAACGTCAACATAAAGTTGGTGAGATATATAGGTTTGATGCTAGCAGCGATATAACGATGGACCACAAGATTTCATATATAAACATTTTAATAAAAATATTCTAAGTGGTTGAGCACTTGGTAACCATACTTAACAATTAATCACGTCGCATATTCCCTTTAATATGAAATCTTACTACACTGTACCAAGTGTAGTCACGAAACGAAGTACTGTGCAACCGTTGAATACTGGTCGTCCAGTCCGGTTGGGGTTGTCAGGCCCGATAGATCTATCAACAGGATTCGCGTTTACAATACCGCTGTAAATATTAGTTACCAAGCTACAGGGAAGTATGCCAGTGGTACAACTCAACGTAGAATATATTTTTCAGTTACTTGTGTCCATAATGTAAAACATAAAATACATGTATTCTCATCCCGAAATATTTAGAGTTTAAAAGTGGGACTATATACTCACTTTCGTCTTGAAGATATATATATAATTTGACTTGGTCTCCGGTTGATATCACGAACCTATCCATATATAATATATCAATACCTTTTCTTTTTTAAACAAACGTCACATATATATACTTGTTATACTTTTAATACTTTGAATAATTCCTTAGTCCGTAGTTAGCAGTTCGTTGTTAGTAATTCAATTTTAATGGTTCATATTTAGATGTTTAATAAACTCCCAATGAAATAAATAAAACCCTCATCGTATATGTATTGGTCGAGATTAATCTTGACCCACGGTACCGGTGTTGTCAAATGACGTGTTGCGTACATAAAGTACCGGTGTTGTCAAATGACGTGTTGCGTACAATCATGGGATCTTATGATTAATCTTCTCGTATTGTTTACGGGTGATCCTGAACCATATAAAATTGAATTATGAGTACATATATATAAAATATCATGTTATTTTAGAAAGATGTGATTTTATTTAATTTTTCCCAATTAATCCCGAAGTTAAACAAGTCTTGGATAACCAATTTTGTTTCGGTCATAGTTTCTTCGTTACAAATCCGTTTTCGTTGATTCAACTTGCCATCTCCTTGGATCGAGTCCCTCTTTAAGACTATGAACTGAAAATACCTTGGTTTGTATTCAAAATCACACGGCATAGGTGAAACTTTAGTGAAACTTATGAAGTTAAACATTTTCCTTTATTTAAACAACCTTAAATAATTATTTTTCTAAAAATACTTATACTTTGAATTAAATAATGAAATTTTTATGTGTTATCATATTCATAGTAAAAATCATTTTTCCAGAAAATAAACCTCCAACTCAAAGTTTAAGATAGTTTTTAATTATCCAACCCAAAACAGTCCCCGGTGGCACTCCGACGTCGTAAAAACAGTTTTTAAGATATTCTTTGAAAAACCAAATTATACCTTGTTAAATTAGCATATATTTAAGTTATATTACAGGTCTTGAAGTATTTTAAAAGTTAAGTTAGAAGGATCTATTTAGTTTGCAAACAAGTTTGAAAACATTCAAACTATGTTCTTGTTGTTAAACTTTTATACCACAAAATAAGATAGCTATATATATATGAATCGAATAAGGTTATGAACATAGATACTACCTCAAGTTCCTTGGACAAGGTTGCTGTAAAATAGGAGTAAGAAGCTAGAATCAAAAGGGTGATGGAAGTGGATGAAAGATTGGAAGTAAGTTTGTGTTCTTGGAAGGATTTCTTGAAGTGTTTTTGTATGGTTTTCTTATGGTGTTTAAGTAAGGTTTTTGAAGCTAGATCTTCATGGAACTTTGCTGAATGTTTATGGAGTTTAATGTTCTTGAGAGTGTGGGTGTTTTTAGCTAGAGAATGGAAGTAAAAATGAAACAAAATGAGGATACATATATACTCCTAAAAAAATGTTTATGTAGTAGACATGGACAAATTTTTAGTTTGTATTTTTGTAATTAGTCTTACAATCATTCAAAAGTAATTACCTTATACATAAGGCATGAACAAGGGCTGGTTAGGTGGTGATTTGATGTGTATATACCAATAGTAAATACGTATAGAAGCTAGGTATGATACGAGTACAAATACTCTAGATATACGTATAGAAATTTTGTGAAAAATGGAATGAGGATTCAAATATAGCTATCTTTTGTGAATACACTTATATGATTTTATGTATTTAAGTCTTTAAAAGTGATTAAATACATTACTTATACGATATATGTATAAACATTATAAGTCTTAAGTATTTATGTCAAATAACGTTACGTATAGTTATCGTTTTGAAAACTTAAGTTAGTAGTTTCAAAATATACTTATAACTTATTGTTATTAATACAAAATAAGATATTAAAACATTCATTAATCATGTTAAATATGTATATATACATATATATACATAAACGTATAATTATCATATATTGTATAGTTCGTGATATCATCGGTCAAACTAGACGGTCAAACGTTGTGTAAAACTCTTTTCGGAAACATAAATCTCAACAATTTGGATTGCTTATCATGTTGGTAAGGTTTAATTTATGTAAATATTAATCTTATAAGTATAGAATGATCGAAAAAGTGCGGGTCAACTTTAGGGTTTTTGCTTATCGTGTCGGAACCATATAGAGATTAGAGTTTAAATTTGGGCGGAAATTTCCGGGTCGTTACAGTACCCATCCGTTAAAGAAATTTCGTCCTCGAAATTTGGTAGAGGTTGTCATAAACAACAATAGGAATGTTTTCATGACGAATATGGGGTAATAATGAAATTTTATCATTATTGAAAGATTTAGATAAAACGATTTGGTTATGTGAGACGCACGAGCGAAGCTATCACAAAAGAGTGAAATGAGTAAATATAGAATTGTTGTAACCGATGACGTGATTATGATCGATTTCCGGGATTTAAGGGTTTTAAAGAAAATCTTATGTAATAAGATTTAGTTTTGCGGCGATCAGGATCTTCTTTGATTTAACGCGGCAATCTGTTTTGATTTCTTTGTCGAATATTTCACTATAAATTTACCTCCTTCCCTTTCTTTCTTCCCACATCTTCTATTCTTTCTCTTTAGTTCCTACTTTAAGACATTCGCTAATATGCTCCATCCCATTCTAACCCTTGTTATATTTCTAACTTTCATATCTTTCATTCTTCTTTTTCATCTATCACCAGAAGAATCTATTCTCTTTTATCCTTTCCTTGGAATTATAATGTTTTTAATTCTCCCGTGCCTTTACGTTGCAATACGTATTGATATGCACGGTTTGTAGTTTCGGGGTTGTTGTTAGGCTTTATACCTTCCCTTATATTTCGATGTTCCTACTCCCGTCCCTTAAAATCATTGTCATCCACAGTTAATGCTCTCTCTTATTTGCTGTGGTTTATGTTCCTATTTCTATTCTGAAGTTTTGTCCCTTCATTTCTTCTTCCCGTCCTCGAGCCAAGCGAACAATGGTCCGAAATTCGTAGGTAGGAAATTTGGAATGAACCTTGCTATTGGTTTTAGAATGAAATTGTAATGGCACGATCTTGATTCGTTAAATTACTCGAATATTCCGGAAAAAAAAATAGAACTATCAAGGTGATACGTTCTAATATGTTTGAAGACTTGATAGAATGTAAGAGCCGTGTAACATGGCACATGATGACGGTACTGTGAATCATCACATTCCATTAGAAACTTAACATGACTTACTGTAATATAATGAAGTTGATCAAGTTTCATTATATTATACTAATTCATGTATCAGTTCCCAACACTACTTCAAAACATTCATATTTTTAAACTTAGAGATTTCAGAATTTAGAAACTAACACAGTTTCTTTTATATTGTAGCGCAGATGTTACGGAGAGTTAAATGATCGCAGATAGGAATAGTTGTAAAAATATCTCCAGAAATATGAAAAATATGTATAACGAATGAAGATATCTTATAATATCTAAGATAAAATGATGGTGAAGAATATCATCTTGAAAAGTTTAGAATAAGGAGCAGTGTTCTTACTAACGGTTTCAGCAGGCACTGGATCATTTGGATCCTTTGAAGGCAGGTTCTGTTTTCATGATTTGTTCACGGCCTCCTTCATACTTTGCTCAATCCGTTTTCCAGTTCCAAACCTTCTCTTTTTCTCAGCTTTACCACCATACCATTCTTTATCATCAATCTTTTGATTGTTAAAGTCGTTTACAGTTTTTGCTGCTTCATCAGCATTTCAAGAGCTACTTCATAGTTCAGGGTGTTTTCAGAAATCATGAAAGGATTTGAATGCGAATTGTAATCGTCAAGTTACGAATGAGGTTTAAGATAAAATCAAGTGGCAAACTTGAAGAATTGTTTAGTTTCATATGTTACAATCAACATTTTAATTCATTTTAATTGTCCAATGTTTTCTTCTTTATGCCACTTGTTGGATTCTGGTAGGTCAAAATCCGAATATGAAATTTGATTGAAAATGGTTATTCTGGGGTGAGCGGATACGAATATCGGTGGTTGTAAGTAAGATAATAGATAACCGTTGAATCAGATTCAAGAATGTACAATATAACTTATTAATGTGAATTCTAAATATTCCTCGGGTACTACCCACCCGTTAAAATATTTTCATCATTAATAGTTTGTACGAAGGAATTTTTAATTACTATCTTTATGAAAATATACTTGCATATATATTTTCTTCAGAGATAATCATAGATTTAATGAGTCAATAAGATATTAAACTCATTTGATTTATTGTTAATTCTAGATTACATAATCTCTAAGACTTTAGAAATTACATAATCGTCATACGATACGTAAAGCGGAGATAATCGATGTAGAACGATATATAGAACGAAGATCATACTCGAAGTACAGATATTGAGTCGTGTGATGTTGATATTCGAGATACAGATTGTGATGTTGAGATTGTGATTGGGGTGATAAAGGTACTGTTGGCGTTGACGATGGTAGTACGGATTATGCTGCTGGTGCTGCTGTTGGTGTTTGTAACCTTCGCACCATATTCTCCAAAACCACTACCCGAGCACGGAGTTCGTTGACTTCTTCTATTATACCGGGATGATTGACGGTTGGAACGAGCGAATGAACAAGATTTGAAATATGGGATAGTATGTAATCATGACGAGATACTCTAGAAATGAGCGAGAAAATGGTGTTTCGAATGGGTTCGCCGGTAAGTGCTTCAGGTTCATCGTTAAGAGGGCAATTTGGTGGATGAAATGGATCACCTTCTTCTTGCCTCCAGAAATTTAGTATATTACGAACCCATCCCAGTTCATCCAGAATAGATGATGGGAAATTGGTTGATCCATTCCGGTGACGCTGTTCTCGGAGCTCGAATGGAAATCCATGTCGGCGTAGCTATCGAAGTCGGAGGAATTCGAACTGGATGAAGAATTCATCTTGTATAGTTGGAGAAATGAATTTTTTTGGTTTGGAATAGATTATAGGAGTTGGGTTTGGTACTCTTCAATACATAATTTTCATATGTATATATAATACCGAAATCCCGTGAATTACGGAGAATCTTTGAAATTCGTCGGGCAATGTTTATAGTAATAGATACGCTAGGATATGAATTTTGTCTATACACTATCGATGCACTAGATGCAGTAAGACGTGTCTAGACTAAAGAATGATAAGCAGGCAACTCCCTAAGGATGATAAGCAGATGGTTTCCGACTAGAAATGATAAGCAAAACTTTTTAGCAGGTAGATACGGTCAAAGTCCAGACTCACTAATGTATCCTAACAACTACCAGTTAGACACACTAATGCAAGGCCTGGTTCGCTAAGACCAACGCTCTGATACCAACTGAAAGGATCCGAAACTAATCATCCGGACGATGTCCATATTGATTACAAACGAATTACAACAGTTGATAACATCGCGAGGTACTTGACCTCTATATGATACATTTTACAAACGTTGCATTTATTCTTAAAAGGCAATCTATCTTTACATAAAAAAAATTAATAAACTCGTCAAACATTTCTCGATATCCAAATGACCTAAACTGTCATTTACTTAATAAATGTCTTTAATGATCTTCAATGACTCGAATGCAACGTTCTTGTATCATGGCTTAAATGGTCCCAACTAGTATCCTTAATATGAGCTAACGCACAGCGGAAGTCTTAATTCATACCTGAGAATAACATGCTTTAAAACGTCAACATAAAGTTGGTGAGATATATAGGTTTGATGCTAGCAGCGATATAACGATGGACCACAAGATTTCATATATAAACATTTTAATAAAAATATTCTAAGTGGTTGAGCACTTGGTAACCATACTTAACAATTAATCACGTCGCATATTCCCTTTAATATGAAATCTTACTACACTGTACCAAGTGTAGTCACGAAACGAAGTACTGTGCAACCGTTGAATACTGGTCGTCCAGTCCGGTTGGGGTTGTCAGGCCCGATAGATCTATCAACAGGATTCGCGTTTACAATACCGCTGTAAATATTAGTTACCAAGCTACAGGGAAGTATGCCAGTGGTACAACTCAACGTAGAATATATTTTTCAGTTACTTGTGTCCATAATGTAAAACATAAAATACATGTATTCTCATCCCGAAATATTTAGAGTTTAAAAGTGGGACTATATACTCACTTTCGTCTTGAAGATATATATATAATTTGACTTGGTCTCCGGTTGATATCACGAACCTATCCATATATAATATATCAATACCTTTTCTTTTTTAAACAAACGTCACATATATATACTTGTTATACTTTTAATACTTTGAATAATTCCTTAGTCCGTAGTTAGCAGTTCGTTGTTAGTAATTCAATTTTAATGGTTCATATTTAGATGTTTAATAAACTCCCAATGAAATAAATAAAACCCTCATCGTATATGTATTGGTCGAGATTAATCTTGACCCACGGTACCGGTGTTGTCAAATGACGTGTTGCGTACATAAAGTACCGGTGTTGTCAAATGACGTGTTGCGTACAATCATGGGATCTTATGATTAATCTTCTCGTATTGTTTACGGGTGATCCTGAACCATATAAAATTGAATTATGAGTACATATATATAAAATATCATGTTATTTTAGAAAGATGTGATTTTATTTAATTTTTCCCAATTAATCCCGAAGTTAAACAAGTCTTGGATAACCAATTTTGTTTCGGTCATAGTTTCTTCGTTACAAATCCGTTTTCGTTGATTCAACTTGCCATCTCCTTGGATCGAGTCCCTCTTTAAGACTATGAACTGAAAATACCTTGGTTTGTATTCAAAATCACACGGCATAGGTGAAACTTTAGTGAAACTTATGAAGTTAAACATTTTCCTTTATTTAAACAACCTTAAATAATTATTTTTCTAAAAATACTTATACTTTGAATTAAATAATGAAATTTTTATGTGTTATCATATTCATAGTAAAAATCATTTTTCCAGAAAATAAACCTCCAACTCAAAGTTTAAGATAGTTTTTAATTATCCAACCCAAAACAGTCCCCGGTGGCACTCCGACGTCGTAAAAACAGTTTTTAAGATATTCTTTGAAAAACCAAATTATACCTTGTTAAATTAGCATATATTTAAGTTATATTACAGGTCTTGAAGTATTTTAAAAGTTAAGTTAGAAGGATCTATTTAGTTTGCAAACAAGTTTGAAAACATTCAAACTATGTTCTTGTTGTTAAACTTTTATACCACAAAATAAGATAGCTATATATATATGAATCGAATAAGGTTATGAACATAGATACTACCTCAAGTTCCTTGGACAAGGTTGCTGTAAAATAGGAGTAAGAAGCTAGAATCAAAAGGGTGATGGAAGTGGATGAAAGATTGGAAGTAAGTTTGTGTTCTTGGAAGGATTTCTTGAAGTGTTTTTGTATGGTTTTCTTATGGTGTTTAAGTAAGGTTTTTGAAGCTAGATCTTCATGGAACTTTGCTGAATGTTTATGGAGTTTAATGTTCTTGAGAGTGTGGGTGTTTTTAGCTAGAGAATGGAAGTAAAAATGAAACAAAATGAGGATACATATATACTCCTAAAAAAATGTTTATGTAGTAGACATGGACAAATTTTTAGTTTGTATTTTTGTAATTAGTCTTACAATCATTCAAAAGTAATTACCTTATACATAAGGCATGAACAAGGGCTGGTTAGGTGGTGATTTGATGTGTATATACCAATAGTAAATACGTATAGAAGCTAGGTATGATACGAGTACAAATACTCTAGATATACGTATAGAAATTTTGTGAAAAATGGAATGAGGATTCAAATATAGCTATCTTTTGTGAATACACTTATATGATTTTATGTATTTAAGTCTTTAAAAGTGATTAAATACATTACTTATACGATATATGTATAAACATTATAAGTCTTAAGTATTTATGTCAAATAACGTTACGTATAGTTATCGTTTTGAAAACTTAAGTTAGTAGTTTCAAAATATACTTATAACTTATTGTTATTAATACAAAATAAGATATTAAAACATTCATTAATCATGTTAAATATGTATATATACATATATATACATAAACGTATAATTATCATATATTGTATAGTTCGTGATATCATCGGTCAAACTAGACGGTCAAACGTTGTGTAAAACTCTTTTCGGAAACATAAATCTCAACAATTTGGATTGCTTATCATGTTGGTAAGGTTTAATTTATGTAAATATTAATCTTATAAGTATAGAATGATCGAAAAAGTGCGGGTCAACTTTAGGGTTTTTGCTTATCGTGTCGGAACCATATAGAGATTAGAGTTTAAATTTGGGCGGAAATTTCCGGGTCGTTACAAAATATATGTTCGTTTTTAGCATTATCAATGTGATAGATAGTTTTTAATTGAATAACTTGGTACATTCTCCCCACACTTGGCTTTTTTCATGCGTCTTTTTATATCTTAATAAATAAATTCAAGCGTTTTAGTTGTTTCTCAATTTATGTCCTCTTTTTAGGGTAACGATAATTTCGAAATGAACACCTAGTTTTATCATTCATAAATATGTATAAACATGATTTTGAATTCATTTAGTTGAAAATTTTTCTTTCAAATTTTCATAAAATTTAGAAAATAAACCAAGTATAAACCCGAGAGAATTTATAACCCTTCCCCATACTTGAGATCAGGCAATGCCCTCATTTGCATGAAATCAGACTATAATTATAAATTCATGAGGGTGATTAGTGTAGAAAAATAATTAAAAATACCCAGTTTGTAATTTCAAAGCTCATTGAATGATAGATGGCACGCCTCATCGTTCATTCCTTCTTGTTTTATCACAAATGTTTTTCTTCAAAAACGGTTGCTTTTCTGAACTGTTTGTTAATATTTGAAAAAGCGTCTTTTACCCTTACTTATTATGCATGTTTATTTAACGAGTTATGCACTAACTCGAACCCCTAATTTAACGTTAAGTGGGGTTAGACTTCCCCATACTTAGCTGACGACATGTGAAGTCGGTAGAATAAGTTCCACGAATTAAAATAGTGAGCCAGTTATTTACATCTCGAGTGGTATAAAATATATCAATGGGTTTAAAGTTTAGACCCACCCGAATATCACTACTTAATTCTTTTTTAAGTGTAGCTTTTAGTAAATGGATATGTCTCTTTTCTGGTTCTTGGTCAAATGGATCGATATACACCGACATACATATTATAGGGTGGACAATTTCTAATGTTTCCTTCCTTTTATTCTCGGGATTAAAGGTTTCACCTCTATTACCCAATTGGGTGAAATCCGAGGTGTCATTATCTATTACAGCTCGTAGTTCATTTCCGGTGGATGACTCGTCTATTGAGAATATTGGGTTGGAAGGTTGTGGAATGGTGAAGTTCGGTTTGGCCTCGGGGGTAAAATTTTCAACGTTATCGTATTCCCAAGAGTACCAATTTGTTACCCTTACTTCTTCTTTATCCATTGATGGATCGATGATTTTGTCGGTAGAGGCTAATGTGTCGATATGTTGTGAAATTGGTAAGACTGAATAAAAAGTATCATCGGGATAGTTGGTGATTTCGGAGCTCTCGAATTCATCAAAATTCGATGATATGAGATTTTCTTGCACACGACTCCTCAGATCAACAGGTGTGTAGTCTGATAGAGTTTCAGCTTGCCGGTTTACAAACTCTCTCATTTGTTCATTTTGAGCATTGAGTTCTTCGAGTTTGATTTTCATATTGTCTAATAAATTTTCAGACACGTAATTTTCCTCGTCTACTGGTTGTTGAGTTTGGAAATATTCTTGGGAATAATCCCAATTTGAATTGTATTCTTCATAATCATACCATTCAGGTTCCGTGAGTGCGTAATTTTCCATAGGAACGTAATAATAACATTCCCATGTTGAGTGATAATCTCCACAGATTTCACAACCAGTTATTGTTTCGTCATTCGTGATCCAAGATTGACCGAACGAATTGTCATCAACACCCGTTTGAGAGTATTGATTTAATTGATTTTGGATATGAAAAAGAGTTTCCATAGCCTTGTTTTCAAAATTTTCCATTTTATTGCGATGGCCAATTTTTAGCTACAATGTGGTGCATTTACTAATTATCCTATTAGTTATAAAAATAGAAAAACTTAAATAAGTTGTCCAATTAATAGACTTTTCTGCTTTTGCCCACGTTTCGAATAGCCAAAAGATGCAGCAGGGAGCCAGAACCCTTTAAATCGGAAGCTCACAACTCAGCCACTAACAAATCCAACTATTACTACGAAGCAGAAAATTGTCAACGTCCATTAATTTAACCACTTAAATAATTTTTCTTTCCGTTTGAGATATTAGATAAGAAATAGAGAAAATTTCTAAGTCCTAAAAACTAAAGCGTCGAGAAATAAGAAAGAAAAAGAGTGCGCGTCGAAAAACGTCGAAAAATAAAAATAAGAAAGAAAAACGTCGAAACTTAAAAGTCTAAAAATTATATCTAAAAAGTTGCGCCTAAAGGTCTAAAGGTAAATGCAATTTTATTCAGAAAACGGCAATTACTTAAAGGCACTAAAATCTATTTAAAACTAAAGCGAAAAACGGCGTCGCAAAATTCTAAAGCACCTAAATCTTAGTCTAAAGAAAAAGCACTTAAGGGATTTTACGGCAAAGCCTAAAAATCTAGAAGTAAAAATAACTATGGCAAAAACTATGGATTAAAACTAAATACGAGCGAAAAACATACAAATATTACGCTAAAAACAAATAAAAAGGGACAAAATATAAAAATATACTAAAATCCGTAAAAAGTACAATTTTTATAAAAATATTATTTTATATTATTTATTTAATAAAACTATTAATTTTATAATTTAATAAAACTAATTAAACTAAATAAACAAAATAATAATAAAACTAAAACTAATTAAAAAATTAATTAACTAATTTAGGGTTTATTAATAATAATAAATAATAATATACCGTAATAAATGCTGGTTTAGGGTTTCAGCCGCGTCAGACAGGGCGACTCCGCGAGTCGCGGTACCACTTGCCTTAAAACTCCGCAAGTCGCGGAAGATGTAAAACGTTTTTTTTTTGTTTTTTTTTTTAAATTTTATATTGTTTTTCTAAAAATATATGTATACAAATATATATTAAAAATCTAGCGTTTCGCCAAGTTCCCCGGCAGCGGTGCCAAAAACTTGATGTGTGCGAGGTGTACTAGGAAATAGTATTATATTTTTGATACGAAAAGCGATACAGATTACACAAGTTTTAATTATTTATTTACAAATGGGATATACCTAAACCTTGCTACAACACTATAGGCAGTGTACCTAATCGTAGAGTAGTATAGTTTTTAGTAAGTCCGGTTCGTTCCACAGGGAGCTGGCTTATTTCACACTATATTTTAAACAATTATATTCGTACAAAATATATTATATTAATAATATATAAAAGGGGGTTTTACCGTTTAATGACCGGTTTGTCGATTTTATATTTTAAACGAAGTGTAAAGTAAATGACGATATTTAACTAACAATATAAAATAAATAACAATAATTAAAATGACAATAAATAAAAGTACGAGGAAAAATGAAATAAAATATATTATGCTTATTTAAACTTCCGTAATCATGATGTTTGACGTGTTGATTTTAGTTTTATGCTCATGGGTTAATTGTCCTTTGTCCTGGATTATTTAATATGTCCGTCTGGTTTTTGTCCATAACAGTCCATCGGTCATAAATTTAAAGTGCGAGTGTCCTCGTCAAATTATCCTTATACCCGAAGTCAAATATTCCAACTAATTCGGGACTTAAACTGTAACAAGGTTTTAATACTTTGTTTAATAATTACACCAGGTTATCGACTGCGTGTAACCCAAGGTTTTAATACTTTGTTATCAATTATGCCAAGTGTCCTTGTACATAATTTCACCCCTGTTTTAATAATTCCATAGACTATTAATCCATTCCCGTATCCGGTTAAATGAACGATTATTCGTACATATAAATATCCCGCCCATCGTGTCCGATCGAGTGTATGTGGTTATTTATAGGTACGTCCAATTGTAAATCTTTATATTAAAATTAACAAACTATCATTTAGTTAAACAAATATAAAGCCCATTAATAGCCCATAGTCTAATTTCCACAAGTGTCGTTCTTTTGTCCAAACCCCAATTATGGTACAAAGCCCAATTACCCCGTCTTTAATATTTAGTCCAACATCATGATTACTTTGGCTCAAATAAGCATAATAATAACTTAAGTACGAGACATTAATTTAAAAAGGAGAACATAACTTACATTGAGTATTTATCGCGTAGTGTTACACGGACAGAATTTCGACTTCAAAAACCCGTAAAAATAACTTTTACATAACCCGAACTAATCTAATATAAAACTACCCTATACTATATACATTATATATTTATTTATTTATTTATTTATTACAGAGTATTATTATTATTATTTATATTTTATACTCGGCAGAATTCGCGACCTTTTATAGGCATTCTGAAATTTCTGTGCTCCGCGAGTCGCGGCACTTTGTGCCTGAGAACTCCGCGAGTCGCGGGGAAATGGGATACAGCTCACACCCTTTTGGATCTTCTTTGCCGACGTTTTATATATATAAATATAAAATATAAATAATTAATATAATTATTTATATATTATATTATATTCTTGTGCATAGTAGACTTGTAATTTTTAGTCCGTTGCGTCGGGCGTTGATAGTTGACTCATGTCCCGGTTCCGGATTTTCGAACGTCCTTGCGTATAATTTAATATCTCGTACTTTGCGTTCCGCAACTTGTACTCTTGTCATTTTTAGACGTTTCTTATCAATAAGTTGAACCACTTGGATTGTATCTTGTACATTTGAGCTTTTTGGTCATTTGCGTCTTCAAATCTTCGTTTTCGCCTTTTGTCATCGCACTTATTTAATATAAACGATTACAACTTAAAATAGAACAATTACAACTAAATAATTTACATATTGGGAGGATATTGCTACAAAATATATGTTCATTTGGAGCACTATCAAATATCCTCACACTTGAATGTTGCTTGTCCTCAAGCAATACAGAACTTGAAATTAAATTACACGAATCACTTCTTTATTCTTCACACTTTATACATCAGTGATTTTGATACGGCGGTATAAACAATGATAGTGACGATAGAACCATGGTTAAAGGTGGGTGTGCCATCCACCGTTGCCTCAGGTTTAGGTCAACGACACTTGCAATCAAATAGCCGATTTACTTTCGGTTTCCAAACCAAAGTGCACATTTGAAAGGCGGTTTACAGTCCCACATGACTATGAAAATGTAGATCCTTAAGGAAATTGGATCTTTATGAAAACACTTGATCTTTTGAAAATTCAATCTAGCTTTTACCCTAGATAAGTTTTCCGGAATAACCCTTCACCGGTGTTGCAAAATATTTTTGTGGGTTTCAGATTTGAAAATTTTAGCTCAAAACTTATGGTTTTGTGTCACCCACTTGCTAACCTTGTATTAGGAAAGCAACACGTCCAGTTTACTTGCTCCGTATATTACCTTTCGGTAAACTACCGTCCGGTTGTAAAGGAAAGCGTTGAACAAGCAACTGTTAAGGCAATGTCCCCTGACATGCTTTTAATTATGGTCTATAACGTGTTGGACTCAATTACTATCCTTTGTAGGAGCAATAGTAAAGCTCACCCTTATAATTTTTCGGTCTGGCACAAGGTCCTGTCTTCGACCATGCTATGCAACCACCGTTCTTACGGTTGACACCCGATTTGGTTCAGGTGACCTAATGAATTCCAGGTGAATTCCTAGGATTTTACGTTCAATGGTAATGAACGCATTGAAAATGGGTTTTCAGAAAACAAATCGGTTTATAATTTGATCAAAATATTTTCTCGTTCAAGCTCGAGTTTAGATATCATTGAATTCCATGAGTTTGAATTCTCAATCTTTAAGGTCAATCTCAAGGATTGAGTAATATCAGTCTTAAAAGCTGATTTTTAATCTTTAAGGAGATTATCCTTTCTGGGGATCTGATTCATTAGTCTTATCAAGCTAATTTGCACGGTGCCCCCCATTGTACGAGATAAATCCTTCTCATGGTTAGGATAAATCTGACCACTTGGCGACCCTGTTTGATGCTGAGGTCCGTGGATTTCCTTCTGATTTTAGAGATGACTTTTCTAGATTTTTCGTCAACCTACAGCTGGTCTGGATGACAACTTCCTGACCTAAATCAAGAAGCGCGTGTTTTTTTCGGAAGACTTTACTTCCTTTTAATGATGAAATTGATTCATCGTGTAGATTCATCTTTTCTTTTCTTTCATCGGGTAAAATAGTTAATTTAGTCCAAAACAAAAGTACCTGCAATAAACTTTACAGAAAAATATGATAGATAGTTTTTAATTGAATAACTTGGTACATTCTCCCCACACTTGGCTTTTTTCATGCGTCTTTTTATATCTTAATAAATAAATTCAAGCGTTTTAGTTGTTTCTCAATTTATGTCCTCTTTTTAGGGTAACGATAATTTCGGAATGAACACCTAGTTTTATCGTTCATAAATATGTATAAACATGATTTTGAATTCATTTAGTTGAAAATTTTTCTTTCAAATTTTCATAAAATTTAGAAAATAAACCAAGTATAAACCCGAGAGAATTTATAACCCTTCCCCACACTTGAGATCATGCAATGCCCTCATTTGCATGAAATCAGACTATAATTATAAATTCATGAGGGTGATTAGTGTAGAAAAATAATTAAAAATACCCAGTTTGTAATTTCAAAGCTCGTTGAATGATAGATGGCGCGCCTCATCGTTCATTCCTTCTTGTTTTATCACAAATATTTTTCTTCAAAAACGGTTGCTTTTCTGAACTGTTTGTTAATATTTGAAAAAGCGTCTTTTACCCTTACTTATTATGCATGTTTATTTAACGAGTTATGAACTAACTCGAACCCCTAATTTAACGTTAAGTGGGGTTAGAATTCCCCATACTTAGCTGACGACATGTGAAGTCGGTAGAATAAGTTCCACGAATTAAAATAGTGAGCCAGTTATTTACATCTCGGGTGGTATAAAATATATCAATGGGTTTAAAGTTTAGACCCACCCGAATATCACTACTTAATTCTTTTTTAAGTGTAGCTTTTAGTAAATGGATATGTCTCTTTTCTGGTTCTTGGTCAAATGGATCGATATACACCGACATACATATTATAGGGTGGACAATTTCTAATGTTTCCTTCCTTTTATTCTCGGGATTAAAGGTTTCACCTCTATTACCCAATTGGGTGAAATCCGAGGTGTCATTATCTATTACAGCTCGTAGTTCATTTCCGGTGGATGACTCGTCTATTGAGAATATTGGGTTGGAAGGTTGTGGAATGGTGAAGTTCGGTTTGGCCTCGGGGGTAAAATTTTCAACGTTATCGTATTCCCAAGGGACTCATTTGTATTTTATCTTTGTATAGGGTGGTCTCATGTAATTTATGTAATAGGCTGTTAGAAGTTTGTTAAACACTGTTAGGGTGGTTAAAATAGGTTAGATCGATTCAATTGTAATTAAGTGTGTGAAATGAATGAAACCATAGTGTGTGTTTCATCGTTCAATTCTCTATCGTGTTAATCACTCTTTATACCACTGGGCCAAAAACCTTTAGTATATTGCATGTTAATTAGAAAAACTCTTCGTGTACACAACGACTATATTATAGAGCTGCTGTACAACGCATGAACTCATAAATCTAATATATATATATATATATATATATATATATATATATATATATATATATATATATATATATATATATATATATATATATATATATATATATATATATATATATATATATATATAGTGGTAGGATCAATGGGGAAGTAACCAATTGGGGGAAAGCGGGGGGAAGCAATTTTTTTTCATTTTTTGAAAAAAAAAAACTTTGTTCACGAATATTATAGATTGGATGAAAATATGAACATTTAAAAAATACACTTTGTGATAAATGTTTTTATTTTTGACGGAAAAACACTCAAAGAAATAATATATAACAATTATCGTGTTTTTCGAGCGTATTTTGAGAGTTTAGAAATTAGGGTTTAGATATTAGGGTTTATAAATTTAGGGTTTAGGGTTTAGATTCACGAACGGTTTAGAGTTTAGGGTTTAGGGTTTAAAGTTTAGTGTTTTGGGTTTAAGGACTAAATCCAAAACACTAAACCCTAAACTCTAAATCGGGCTAAATTTTGACAAAAAGTACTTCACAAAACATGAAGAAAAAAATGTTCGAAGATTAACATTTTTCACGATCAATATTATCTTGAATGTTATTTTTGTCGATCGTTTTTCCGCCAAAATAATAGCATTCATCACGAAGTGTCTTTTTTAAATGTTCATATTTTCGTGTGATGTTGAAGCCTAAAAAACAAAAAACAAAATGAAATTTTTTTTTTTTGCTTCCACCTGCTTCCTCCCAATTGGTTACTTCCCCATTGATCCTACCCATATATGTGTGTGTATATATATATATATATATATATATATATATATATATATATATATATATATATATATATATAAGCGCGTGATAATTATCCTACGTGTCAACTTTTGATTAATTTTTGCCACGTGTCAACTCATTCTTTACTCCTGTCACGTGTCAGTCTATCAGCTATTTTCATATATTAATTGAATTATTCGATTTCTTAATTTAATTTAATATACAGATTTCATTATCTAAAATATTATATTATCATATAATAATATATTAATATTAATTGATAGATATTATAATTATATTGATAATATTATATATTATATTATTATTATAAAATTTTTTTAAATGATCATAAATAATATTATTTAAACGATACAT
This sequence comes from Rutidosis leptorrhynchoides, assembly GCF_046630445.1. NCBI lineage: Eukaryota > Viridiplantae > Streptophyta > Magnoliopsida > Asterales > Asteraceae > Rutidosis > Rutidosis leptorrhynchoides. The sequence goes on along the minus strand of NC_092334.1, from coordinate 94,583,430 downwards.
TGATTTTATATATATATATATATATATATATATATATATATATATATATATATATATATATATATATATATATATATATATATATATATATATATATATATATATATATATATGCTCATGAATCGAGAGCTCAATGGTCAATATCGTAGTGTAGTGAGTTTGTACTAAAAAACATATATAATTAAAGATGTACATAAAATATTATTCTTAACGACCGGTTTTAAACAATTTTTTGGGGGCTCATTTTGGTGTTTTATCGATTATTTTTCAGTTAAGTTAAAATTATTCCAACAACGGGCTCATAATCTACGCGTTATTATTCAATACTAATGTTTTCGATATAAATATTATCAGTAATAAATGTTTTTTTATTGTAATTGTATTATATATTTGATAAGTATCGACACTAATATTATCGACTAATATTTTGTAAAAATTTCGTGCAATACACGAGATCATAAAACTAGTGTGTGTGTGTGTGTGTGTGTGTGTATATATATATATATATATATATATATATATATATATATATATATATGGGTATTTTTTCTTTTTTAAATATAAAACACCACTTCTGTAGACTTTTTTTATATAAAATATATAATAACTAGTGAAATGACCTGTGGAATCACGAGTTTGTTTAAACGAAACAGTTTAATGATATGTTTTAGATGTTAAGTGAACGTAAATGCTAAAGTCATTTAGTTTAATGACCCGTGGAACCACAGAGTCCTACTAAGAAACTCGTCAGCTGAACATTTCATCAAACACCTAAAATGCATATTAAACAATCAACATCCAATCATAAGAGATAATATTGGTTGTCATTTTATTTTAAAAGTGTAATTAATATAAATTTAGAATTGGTTTCCTTCTACCTAGCTTTTATACCTGCTCGTACTCGATTTAAAATAATTAATTAAAATAATTCAAGTTTATTTAATTTTAATAATTAAAATAGTTATTGATAAGATTTAATAATAATAATTAATTAATAAGATTTAATTTTAATTCAAAATTATTTAGATTAATGACATTATCCACCATGTTTAGATTTTTTTTTGTTTTTTAATTTTTTTAATAAAGAAATTAATCTAATAATAATATCATCGTTATAGGATTTTAATAGAAACTATAGAATAGATATAGATAGATAGATAGATAGATAGATAGATAGATAGATAGATAGATAGATGGGTTTAAATCTCAAAAATTACATTTCAATGACGAACAACGCCGTAATGTGAAGCCAACTTCCCACATTACAGTAGATGATCAATCGAGAAAGGTTGATTACGCGCATCCAGGCACGTGTTCTCACGTGTTTATTTCATGTGAACGATTAATTTTTTTCTTTTAATTTATTTTTTTTCTTATTTTTAATATAAAATTAAATTAAATAAATGAAATTTCACGCTATGCACCGTCGGCCGGAGCTGTCAATTTCCACCACCTTATGCCTCGAGGTCCAATCACATTTCACCAATTACTCTATTTATCACTAAAAATAATTCATGCTACCATTGGACGGTAACCGAGAATGGTTCCTCGTTCACGATACGTTTCTTTTATCAAATGTGAATAGAAAAAGCACAACAAGTCAACAAGTATTCTAGAAAAAAATTATAGTGTTCCAAATTAAATTTTTACTACTACTATTTATTTGTAGTTACAAAAATAATAATTAATGAATAATACTGATACTGAAATTAGTACAAAAAAAAGGTAATAATGACTAATGAGGGATTATAAGTTTTTGACATTTTTTTAAACAGCAAAATGCTTGCACTTTTTTCAACCACGTGGTTCGAACTCATAATTTTAAGGTTAATAAGTTTTCTTGATATCGCTAGGCCATAAGCCCTTTAGTGTTTTTGACATTAATGAGTTTTTGACTTTATTTGTTGTAATTTACTATAAAAGCAAGTGTGGCTTGAATACATAAGGGTGTGTATTAATGATTCTCATTCCAAGTATGGAGTTTTCAACCTTTAATGGAACTACCAACATCAATGCGATGTGGGAAAGTCTCTGAGGGGGTTTTTCCAAACTTCGATGGTACTGCCAACATCGTCGCAAATTTGGTTTCCTCCTAACACGTGTATGCGTGATAAATAAGAACATTCGATGTCGATATTGCCGTTCAAAAAAGAAAAAAAAAAACCAATATGAGTATTACTCAAGTTGAGGCTTAGTTTTTTTTTTTTTAAAGATCAATGAATAATATAAAAACTAAAAAGTTACAAAAAATAGGCTGCTCAAAGAAGCACCTTGACCACGAAGCTGTACATTCACGAGACTTACAAATAAATTAAGATACAATACAACAGAAGGAACAATTACATGTGTAGACTATGAATGCGGAAAGGCACGAGGAACTCGATGGGAAAAAACCCTTTGTTTCAATCATTTCTCCGAACGGTAAATGAACTTGAAGCCAAGCCAACAAAATAGACCTATATAGTGTTGATAAACAACGACACAGTACATGACTAGCTTGTTGTTTAATCACCATTTGAAGAAATAAAGGAAGCAAAGAGTGAAAAAAAACCCAACTTAGCCGATTCTAACTTTTGCTCGAGGATCAGTTACACATCCTTTTGGATTAAGTACCCATGTTTACTGATAATGCTAAAAACGAACATATATTTCATAGCATTATTCCTCAAGAAAGACAAGCTTTTAGTTGCAATTGTTCTATTTACAAGTGATATTCGTTTAAATAATAAAAGGTGAAGACAAAAGACAGATTCGACGAATTGAAGACGCAAACGACCAAAAAGCTCAAAAGAACAAAAGACAATCAAAAAGGTTCCAATTATTGATAAGAAACGTCTCGAAATCACAAGAGTACAAGATTCAAAACGCAAAGTACAAGATATTAAATTGTACGCGAGGACGTTCGAAAATCCGGAACCGGGACTAGAGTCAACTCTTAACGCTCGACGCAACGGACTAAAAATTACAAGTTAACTATGTATATAAATATAATATAATATATAATTAATTATATTAATTATATATATATTATATATATATAATAAAAACCGTCGGCAGCAAGAAACTCCAAGGGTGTGAGCTGTAAATACCTCTCCGCGACTCGCGGAGTTTTAAGGGCATTTTGCCGCGAGTCGCGGAGCCCCAATTTTCAACTCTGGCTATAAAGCCAACCGAATTCTGATCAAATTTCATATCTTATTTCTCAATCTCTCTCTCAATATATACGTAATATATATATATTTATATTTTAATTTTAATTTTAATTATAATTCTAATAATAAGGGTATGTTAGCGAATGTTGTAAGGGTGTAAGTCGAAATTCTGTCCGTGTAACGCTACGCTATTTTTAATCATTGTAAGTTATGTTCAACCTTTTTACATTAATGTCTCGTAGCTAAGTTATTATTATGCTTATTTAAAACGAAGTAATCATGATGTTGGGCTAATTACTAAAATTGGGTAATTGGGCTTTGTACCATAATTGGGGTTTGGACAGAAGAACGACACTTGTGGAAACTAGACTATGGGCTATTAATGGGCTTTATATTTGTTTAACTAAATGAAAGTTTGTTAATGTTAATATAAAGATTTACAATTGGGCGTCCCTATAAATTACCATATACACTCGATCGGACACGATGGGCGGGGTATTTATTTGTACGAATAATCGTTCATTTAACCGGACACGGGAATGGATTAATAGCCACTAGAATAATTAAAACAGGGGTGAAATTACATTCAAGGGTAATTGGTGTAATTGTTAACAAAGTAGTAAAACCTTGGTTTACACGCAGTCGATAACCTGGTGTATTCATTAAACAAAGTATTAAAACCTTGTTACAATTCGAATCCCCAATTAGTTGGAATATTTAACTTCGGGTATAATAATAATTTGACAAGGACACTTGCAATTTATATTTATGACTGATGGACTGTTATGGACAAAAACCAGACGGACATATTGAATAATCCAGGACAAAGGACAATTAACCCATGGGCATAAAACTAAAATCAACACGTCAAACATCATGATTACGGAAGTTTAAATAAGCATAATTCTTTTATTTCATATTTAATTTCCTTTATTTTATATTTAATTGCACTTCTAATTATCGCACTTTTATTTATTTTATTTTATCGCACTTTTAATTATCGTACTTTTTAATTATCGCAAGTTTATTTTATCGCACTTTTATTATTCGCAATTTCATTATCATTATTTACTTTACGCTTTAATTTAAGTTTTGTATTTATTTTATATTTTACATTAGGTTTTAACTGCGACTAAAATCTTAAAATCGACAAACCGGTCATTAAACGGTAAAAACCCCCCTTTATAATAATAATATTACTTATATATATATTTGTATTTTTATAAAAGTAAACTAATATAGCGTTGAGCTTTGTTTAAAGATTTCCCTGTGGAACGAACCGGACTTACTAAAAACTACACTACTGTACGATTAGGTACACTGCCTATAAGTGTTGTAGCAAGGTTTAAGTATATCCATTCTATAAATAAATAAATATCTTGTGTAAAATTGTATCGTATTTAATAGTGTTTTCCTAGTAAAATAATAACTATTTTATATACACCTCGCTTCGCATCAAGTATTTTTGGCGCCGCTGCCGGGGAAAAACTCTTAAACGCCGGAAGCGCAACGCTAATAAAAAAAAAAAAAGATTTTTAGTTACTTTTATTAAAAGTCGCTTTTGTAAAAATACGTTTTAATTATTCAAAAATATAAAAAGAAAAACAAAAATATATGTATTTTTAAGATTTTGTAAATATTTAAGTTTTATAAGTTTCTTTATTTCTATTTTAGTTTATAAAAATATAAGTTTTATTTTAAAATCGTTTATTTAAATATAAAAAAACAGAAAACATAAAAAAAAAAAAATAAAGAAAACGCGTAAAAACTCAACCCTGTCAGCTGAATTTCTGAACCCCGCGACTCGCGGGGTTTTCCTCATTAATCACCGCAACTCGCGGAGACCTTCTGACACACGGACAAAACCCTAATCAAGCATTGATTACGGGTTATTTTTAATTATTATTAATTATTAAACCTAATTATAATTATTATTATTATTATTTTTAGTTTTAGTTTTATTTTTACTTTTTATTTATTTATGTATTTAGTATTAATTAAGTTTTTATTAAATTATAAAATTAATAGTTTTATTAAAATAAATAATATAAAAATAATATTTTTATAAAAATTGTACTTTTTACAACTTTTTGTATATTTTTATATTTTGTACCTTTTTAATCGTTGTAGCGTAAAAATTGTATTTTTTAGCTCATATTTAATTTTAAACTTAGTTTTTGCTATAATTATTTTTACTCCTAGATTTTTAGGCTTTGCCGTAGAATTCCTTAAGTGCTTTTTCTTTAGACTAAGATTTAGGTGCTTTAGAATTTTGCGACGCCTTTTTAAGTTTTAGTTTCTTTTTAAGTTATTTCCATTTGGGATTTAGTTTTTCCTGTAAGCTTTAATATTTTTAGACACCTTTTACTATGTATCAATTATCATTTCAATTAGTAATCTCAATTTGCGATTATAATTTTAAGTTAGTTGTAGTAATAAGGTTAAATTAGTTAAGTATTTTTAAGTTTTTATAAGTTTCTTTTATTTTTCCGTCACCTTTTATTTTTCAATCATTTTTTTTTTTCTTTTTCGACCTTTTTCGACGAACTCTTTTTCTCTCTTATTTCTCGCCATTCTAGTTTTTAGGACTTAGAATTTTATTCTACTTCTTATCTAAATTTCTTAAAATTACGAAAATTTATTTTGAGTGGTTAAATTGATAGACATCAAAATTTTCTGGTTCGTAGTAATAGTTGGATTTGTACGTGGACCGGGTTATTGGAGCCAAACAGTCCTCAATTATATTGAGACCAAACGAATCCTGCCCCTCTGCTGCATCTTTTGGCTATTCGAAACGTGGGCAAAATCAGAAAAGTCTATTGATTGGATAACTTATTATAATTTTTCTTTCCTTTTTAAAAAAACTAATAGGATATTCTGTGAATGCACCGAGCAAGACGTTCATCACCTTTTGTACGTTCACCACCTGTAACTCGATCAAGACATCGTTTAACAAATATAACCGCCGTTGATTTTTCTTTAGAATCGTCATCCAGTCGACCAAGTACTTCAGTTCAAATTTCCGATAATCCATTTTTTGAACCCAACCTCACAATTGAGAATCCAGAGAATATTCAGGAACGGTTCATAGATCCTGAACCACTAAACTTTCCTCCGGAACCACCAATCATTCAAACAGAGATTGTTGAGGAACGAACTATTAAATCAGAAGCATCTAGTGATACCGATTCAACAAATTCAATTATGGAGAATCTGGAACCTTTAAGTATGGAAGACCGAATGAGAGCTAAACGCACTGGCCAAGGTCACGCAATTACTCATCCAGACATTAATGCGCCAGATTATGAAATCAAAGGACAAATTTTACACATGGTGACTAATCAATGCCAATTTAGTGGTGCGCCGAAGGAAGATCCAAATGAACATCTACGTACCTTTAATAGGATCTGCACACTATTTAAAATACGAGAAGTGGAGGATGAACAGATATATCTCATGTTATTTCCCTGGACTTTGAAGGGAGAAGCCAAAGATTGGTTGGAATCGTTACCTGAAGGGGCGATTGATACATGGGATGTTTTAATTGACAAATTTCTTAAACAATTCTTTCCTGCATCTAAAGCCGTAAGACTTCAAGCAGAAATTGTTACGTTCACACAAAAGCCAAATGAAACTCTATATGAGGCGTGGACAAGATATGGAAAATTGTTAAGAGGATGTCCGCAACATGGTTTAGACACCTGTCAAATAGTACAAATATTCTACCAAGGATGCGACATCACTACAAGAAAAGACATAGATATAGCAGCTGGTGGTTCTATTATGAAAAAAACCGAAACTGATGCGTACAAAATTATTGATAATACTGCTTCCCACTCACATGAGTGGCACCAAGAAAAAGACATCATTAGATCATCTAAAGCAGCTAGAGCCGATTCTAGCCATGACTTAGATTCCATTTCAGCAAAGATAGATGCTTTCGAGAGACGAATGGAAAAGATGACTAAAGATATTCATGCAATACGAATTAGTTGTGAGCAGTGTGGAGGACCACATTTGACAAAAGATTGTCTCAGTATTGAATTAACAATGGAACAAAGAGAGAATATTTCATACATAAACCAAAGGCCTGGAAATAATTATCAGAATAATTATCAACCGCCAAGACCGATTTACAATCAAAACCAGAATTATAACCGAAATATTCCATACAACAACCAACAAGGTCCTAGCAATCAACAAGTATCCAATAATACTTACAATCAGCAAAGACCGAATTTTCAAAACAAACCACCACAACAAACCGATGATAAAAAGCCGAATTTAGAAGATATGATGACGAAGCTAGTTGAAACTCAAACGCAGTTTTTCACATCTCAAAAACAAACCAATGAACAAAATGCTCAAGCATTTAGAAATCAACAAGCTTCTATTCAAAATCTGGAACAAGAAGTAAGTAACCTAGCAAGGTTAATAGGTGAAAGAAAACCGGGAAGTTTACCTAGTGATACAAATGCTAACCCCCGGAATGAAACAGCTAAAGCTATTACCACAAGAAGTGGTACAACACTTAAATCACCTGAAATACCTGTAACTTCTGATGAAACTATTCCTACTCCACAAGAACCACAATCCGAGCAAGAAAAGGAAAAAGAACCGGTAGTTGAGAAGGTTAATGAAGATAACACAGTTAAGGATAAACCTTATGTTAAACCATACCAACCACCACTTCCTTACCCGAGTAAAATGAAGAAAGAAAAACTTGAAGCCGAGCAATCCAAATTCTTGGATATGTTTAAACAGATAAATGTAAATCTTCCTTTCATTGATGTAATTTCAGGAATGCCTAGATATGCTAAATTCTTGAAAGATCTAATCACGAATAGAAAGAAAATGGAAGAACTTTCGGCTGTCACTATGAATGCAAATTGTTCAGCAGTGCTGTTGAATAAGATACCAGAAAAATTATCTGATCCAGGAAGTTTCACAATTCCATGTTTTCTGGGTAGTCTCAGTTCAATAGAAGCATTAGCAGATTTAGGTGCTAGTATAAATCTAATGCCGTATTCACTATACGCTAAACTAGACCTCGGAGAATTAAAACCAACCAGAATAAGCATACAACTAGCCGATAGATCAATAAAATATCCTAGAGGGATAATGGAGAACATGCTAGTTAAAGTTGGTACTTTAGTATTTCCAGTAGACTTTGTTGTTCTGGACATGGAAGAAGATTCTCAAGTTCCTCTCATATTAGGAAGACCATTCTTAAACACGGCTAAAGCAATGATAGACGTGTTCGGTAAGAAACTGACCCTAAGTATAGAGGATGAGAGTGTTACCTTTTCAGTTGATAGAGCAATGCAACAACCACAATCTGCAGATGATACATGTTATTATATTCAAACTATAGATGCACATGCAGAATTATTAGAAGAATTTCCAGAATTACAAGGAACAGGAGAATGTTCTTTAGGAGAAGGTAATGAACCAATTGATGAAGCTGAAATGTTAGCTACACTTATAGCTAATGGATATGAACCAACAACAGAAGAAATTCAAATGCTAAAAGAAGAAGACAGATATCGATATAAATCATCGATAGAAGAACCTCCGAAATTAGAGTTAAAGCCACTTCCAAACCATTTGGAATACGCTTATTTACATGGTGAATCTGAATTACCTGTAATAATATCGTCTTCTCTTACTGAAAATGAGAAATCACAGCTCATTTCTGTGTTGAAAGCTCATAAACCAGCCATTGCATGGAAGATTCATGATATTAAAGGAATAAGTCCTTCGTATTGCACACATAAAATCCTTATGGAAGAAGGTCATAAAACGTATGTGCAACGCCAACGAAGACTAAATCCTAATATGCAAGATGTAGTTAAGAAAGAGATTATTAAACTGCTAGATGCAGGTTTGATATATCCAATCTCTGATAGTCCATGGGTAAGCCCAGTTCAATGCGTGCCTAAGAAGGGTGGCATGACTGTCATCACAAATGAGAAAAATGAGCTTATTCCTACTAGGACTGTAACAGGATGGCGTGTATGTATTGATTATAGAAAATTAAATGACGCCACCAGAAAAGATCACTTTCCCTTACCTTTCATAGATCAAATGTTGGAAAGATTAGCCGGAAATAGTTACTATTGTTTTCTAGATGGATTTTCCGGATATTTTCAAATTCCAATAGCACCCGAGGACCAAGAGAAAACCACATTCACGTGCCCTTATGGTACGTTTGCTTACAAACGCATGCCATTTGGACTTTGTAACGCCCCTGCAACCTTTTAAAGGTGTATGATGGCGATTTTTCACGACATGATAGAAGAATGCATGGAAGTATTCATGGATGACTTTTCAGTCTTCGGTGATACATTTAAATCATGTCTAGTTAATCTGGAACGAATGCTAATTAGATGCGAAAAATCAAATCTAGTACTTAATTGGGAGAAATGCCATTTCATGGTTAAAGAAGGCATCGTTCTTGGACATAAAATTTCAAAAGAAGGAATTGAAGTGGATAGAGCTAAAGTAGTTGTAATTGCTAAACTTCCACATCCCACCAATGTTAGAGGATTTAGGAGTTTTCTAGGGCATGCCGGTTTTTACCGACGTTTCATAAAAGATTTTTCTAAAATTGCCACTCCTATGAATAAACTCCTAGAAAAGGATGCGCCATTCATCTTTTCAGATGAGTGTATCAAATCTTTTAATATTCTTAAAGAAAAACTCACTAATACGCCGATCATGATAACACCAAATTGGAATCTACCATTTGAACTAATGTGCGATGCAAGTGATTTTGCAATGGGAGCCGTTTTAGGACAAAGGATTGAAAAACGATTTCAACCTATATATTATGCTAGTAAGACGTTACAAGGAGCACAAACAAACTATACAACTACTGAAAAAGAACTCCTTGCTATTGTCTTTGCTTTTGACAAATTTCGATCATATCTCGTTCTAGCAAAAACGGTGGTCTATACCGACCATTCTGCTCTTAGATACCTATTTTCGAAACAAGATGCTAAACCAAGATTAATCCGTTGGATCTTACTCTTACAAGAGTTTGATATTGAAATTCGAGATAAAAAAGGAGCAGAAAATCTCGCCGCTGATCATCTTTCTCGTCTTGAAAATCCCAAATTAGAAGTTCTGAATGAATCGGCCATACAAGACAACTTTCCTGATGAATATCTATTGAAGATAGATTATAAAGAAATTCCATGGTTTGCAGACTATGCAAACTACTTAGTTTGTGGATTCCTTGAAAAAGGATTATCGTACCAAAGACGAAAGAAATTCTTCAGTGATATAAAACACTATTTCTGGGAAGATCCACATCTGTTTAAAAGTTGTCCCGATGGAATAATACGCCGATGTGTATTTGGAGATGAAGCTAGTAAAATTTTAAACCATTGTCACACAGGACCAACAGGAGGGCATTATGGGCCTCAACTAACAGCAAGAAAAGTTTATGAAGCTGGATTCTATTGGCCTACAATTTACAAAGACGCACACTTTCTTTGCAAATCCTGTGATGCATGTCAAAGGACCGGAAAAATAAGTCAACGTGATGAAATGCCATAAAATGTCATCCAAGTATGTGAAGTATTTGACATTTGGGGTATTGACTTTATGGGTCCATTTCCAAAATCTCATAATAATCTATATATACTCGTAGCCATTGATTATGTATCTAAATGGGCGGAAGCACAAGCTCTCCCAACTAACGATGCACGAGTTGTAGTCAACTTTTTAAAACGTCTTTTTGCAAGGTTTGGAACACCGAAAGCTTTAATAAGTGATCGGGGTACTCATTTCTGTAATAATCAACTTGAGAAAGTTCTTAAAAGATATGGAGTAACTCATAAAATCTCCACCGCATATCATCCACAAACAAGTGGACAAGTTGAAAATACCAACCGAGCTTTAAAACGTATTCTAGAGAAAACCGTAGGATCAAATCCGAAGGAATGGTCCATTAAATTGGAGGATGCACTCTGGGCTTTTAGAACAGCCTACAAAACTCCAATTGGAACCACACCTTTTAGACTTGTGTATGGAAAAGCATGTCATCTTCCAGTAGAAATTGAACACAAAGCATTTTGGGCTTTGAAAACATGTAATCTTGATTTACATGAAGCCGGACGTCTACGATTAAGTCAACTAAACGAATTAGAAGAATTAAGACATGAAGCATACGAAAATTCGTTAATCTATAAAGAAAGAACGAAGAAATGGCATGATAAAAGAATCAGAAGTTCAAGGGAATTTAAAGAAGGAGACAGAGTTCTTCTTTTCAATTCACGATTCAAGCTATTTCCTGGAAAATTGAAATCAAGATGGTCTGGACCATTCATAGTCAAAAGAGTTTTCCCATACGGAACGATAGAATTGATAAATTCAAATGGGATTGAATTTAAAGTTAATGGTCACAGAGTTAAACATTACATACATGGTCCGATGGAAGTCGACAACGAAGTTAATCACAATTTCAATAGCACAGCTAACTAAGTGTGGGAGAATCAAGTCTTTAAAGGATAATATATATTTCTGTTAGAGTTAGATTGTCTGTTTTCGTGTAGTTCTCGAAAATGGAACACGTATGGTCTTTCCCTAGCAGACCCTAAAGAACTAGTCTTCTCCCCCCATTCTGAATTTTTATTTTTTTTAGGTTTTTACGAAATGAAGACTGCCTGTGAACTAAACCATGGTCTAATGCTACACGCTTTGATCACTAAAAGAAATAATGACATACTACCGAGTGAATTAGTATCAGTAATCAGAGAAAGAATGGACGGAGTTAGAAAAGGATCCAGATGCGAAGATAATAAGTTACAATTTGGTAAAGGAAAATCAAAATCCGCAGCGAAAAGAAGAGCACGACACCTAGAACGATGTCACAAATGCGGAAAATGGTCACATGGAGGAAAATGTTCAAATAATCAAACCTATTCAAATACCGAATTTGTTACTTTATGCAGAGACGGACCGTTCATATGTTTAGAAGAAAAGACAATGAATGCTCGAGGTTACGCCTATGCAGCCATGGAAAACCAATTAAACCGACTATCTTATGAATATAATAGATCATATAACTAAGAAATCTATTTCACAGGTATGTCTGTACAGTTTTTATTTTTATTTTTATTTTTAACCTTTTGATAATAAACGCTAATTTGTTCGCTAAAAAGTATTAAATTGGTATTAAATAAAATTAGGTTTGGCGACCGAAATTATTGATATCATTCAACAATTTATTACATCACTGCGAAATTTAACGTTTATTCTTAAGGTATAAATATCTTTAATCAATCAACCCAAAATATTTCAAAAATTCGTCATGAGTTAAATTAGGTCTTGGAACCGAAATTACTTTACCGAAAAGAGGGGCGCATATTTTTGATAATATTTGATTGATTAAAGTGGGATAAAAAGAAAAAAAAAAGATTTTTAATTTTATTATGTTTTTAATCTTAATATTTAAATCTTAAATTAATATTGTAAACTTTGTAAAAACAATATATTTAAAATTGTAAATATTTGAAAAATTAATATAAGTTTGGTATGAATTTATAAATTTTTAAATTAAGTTTGGTGTGAATTTTTAAAATATTAATTTTTAATTTTATGCATTTTAAATTTTAAGTTTGGTGTGAATTTTTAATTTTTAATTTTTAATTTTGAATTTTATATTTAAGTTGTGTGAATTTAAAAACAAAAATTTACTTTATCTCATTAAGTTAAGAATATGATTTTTAAAATTCGTCGTAAGTTGAAGACTAGGTCTTTGAACCGAAATTGCTTTACCCGAGGGAGGGACGAGAACTTTTATTATCATTATTTTTAATCTTACTGAATTAGAGTATGCCAAAAACATTGAAAAAACCCAAAAATCTTAGCTTTTAAAACAATCGCTACAAAAAGACAAATTTTAAAATTTTGTCGAGGGACGGACTAGGACATCGATCCGAAACGACCTCGTCCTAAATAACAAGGGAAACAAAATTTTAAAAATTAATTTCTTAATTGTTTATAAGTTAAAGATTAAAAAAAAAAAAAAAAAAAAAAAAAAAAAAAAAAAAAAGAGTAAACTCCGCGACTCGCGGAGTTTGCAGTGCAAACCTCCGCGACTCGCGGAGGGACCAAAACCCAGAAAAAAAAATAAAATGAGCTGCACGATCAGTTCACTCAAACCACACAAAAACACACGAAAAACACAGCGAAATAGCTGCGAAAACCACCGAAAATCACCCCCAAAAATCTCAATTTTTAACCGTTAATCACCAAATTTTTTGCTAAAATCATGTTGAGAAGGATGATATCTAAGAACTACTCAAGAAAAACGGTAAATTTCTACACCTAAACACCATTTAATTCGAATTTTAGTGTTCTTGAGCTATTTTTCCCCAATTTGATTTTGATGCTTTTTAGTGTAATTAGACTTAAATTGTTTATGTATTATGCTTGTATAACCTAGATTGATGCTGTTTAACATGATTAGAAGCCTTAAACTTCAAATTTTGAATAATCTAGGGTTTGTGTTCTTGAGCAATTTGGGGCTTTTTGATATAAACAGGTTATGGCCGATTTTTGTCATGAATTGTTGCTAAATTGAGTAGTGTAACATGTCTAGGTAGTTAAATGATCCAAACTTTGAGCCTAAACATGATTTTGAGAATTAAAGTGGACTTTTTCAAGTCCAAAATTCATGAACTTGATTTTTGAAAGATAATGCCATTTGAGACTTGTTTATTTGCTAGTAATGATTATTTTGACATGTTATTTGAGTTGAATGCTTATGAACTTGGCGAAAATTTTCGTATATGCTTATTTGAAAAAGTGTAGATTTGATAAAAATGTGAAAATAAGCTTAAGTTTGATATAAATTAATAATGTCATTGTAATTATTTTGATTGATGATTTTGCTGACACTAATGCATATTTGGATGCACAAAATTTGTGTTTGATGTGTTTTGCAGAATGAAAGGGGTGAATCTTCATCCCAAGCCCGCCATGCTCCTACTGAGAACTTGGAACAACAGGAGGTAGATAACTACTACAAGCAGGATGTACCTCATCCAGTCATGACCTTTTCAGATATGCACTTGGAACAGTTGCACCCGAACCTGCGATTTGACAGACTTTGGATAGATTATCCAAAATATCAACGGGGTTTGCATACTCTTCATTCCAAGGTTGTTGAGGTACCGAGGGTCATAGAATGGGGACCCTTGGAAGCTGTAGAATTGGCCGGGCCAATTAGGGAATTACTGGTACAGAGGTATGGTAATTCTTCTTTTAATGACTGGATATGTTTATTCACCATACGCAGACCTGTATATAAAGTATGGTGTGAAGAGTTGTTATGTAGTATAGAGTTGAATGATCGGGTAGCTAGTTTAACCGATCGTTCTTTTATTAGATTTTTGTTAGGCGGTTCGATGCGCCACATGTCTTTACTGGACATGGCTCAGGCTTTACGTATATATACGCCTGAGGAGTTAGCGTCTGCCGATTGTAGAGGATTGATACTAAACGGTAGAAAGATAGATGAGAATTTTGATACACACGGTGTGTGGAGTCAAATGACAAGCCATCACCGTTTCAAAGGGGGAAACTACTCTTATTTGGATATAGATAGAGCCGAATTAAGAGTAATACATAGGTTTTTAGCTAATTCGATTACACAAAGGGGTAAAAACAAAGAAAAGGTAAATGAACAAGATTTGTTTTACCATATGTGTATTCGAGACCCACACAGCGCTGTAAGTATACCATATTGTGTGGGTTATTATTTATCAGCTATGGTTCAGGGGATGCGTCCACATAGCATAATAGGAGGTGGCATTTTTATTACTTTGATTGGTGAATATCTCGGTGTGGATATAAGTCGGGGGGGATTATTAGTAGAAGAGCCGGAACCCCGCGACACTATAGGTTTAAATGTATACCATGGTGCAAAAGTTTTGAAGCGGCGAAATAACGCCGCAGTACGATACAATGGTAGACATCCACAGGTAGAGAGAAACCAGGAACAAGGTAATGTAGGAGGGGGGAATGAGATGCAAGAAATGCATAGGTTTATAGCTTCTCAGGAATACGAAAATGCTAGACAGAGAGCATTTGAAGATTGGCAAGTTCATCAGAACCTGATCATAGCGCATTGCCAACATATAGGTAGAAACTATATTCCTACACCGAAACCCGTCTTCCCCCCTTGGTCGATAGAGATGCAGCCACCATATCCTACGTATGATCCTGCCGAAGCATTCTATAGCACGTATGGGTATGCGTGGAACCCCTATTGGTACCAATATCATCCTTAGTTTACTTATTATTTTTTTTTTTGTGGTTTGATGCGAAGCGAGGTGTATATAAAATAGTTATTATTTTACTAGGAAAACACTATTAAATACGATACAATTTTACACAAGATATTTATTTATTTATAGAATGGATATACTTAAACCTTGCTACAACACTTATAGGCAGTGTACCTAATCGTACAGTAGTGTAGTTTTTAGTAAGTCCGGTTCGTTCCACAGGGAAATCTTTAAACAAAGCTCAACGCTATATTAGTTTACTTTTATAAAAATACAAATATATATATAAGTAATATTATTATTATAAAGGGGGGTTTTTACCGTTTAATGACCGGTTTGTCGATTTTAAGATTTTAGTCGCAGTTAAAACCTAATGTAAAATATAAAATAAATACAAAACTTAAATTAAAGCGTAAAGTAAATAATGATAATGAAATTGCGAATAATAAAAGTGCGATAAAATAAACTTGCGATAATTAAAAAGTACGATAATTAAAAGTGCGATAAAATAAAATAAATAAAAGTGCGATAATTAGAAGTGCAATTAAATATAAAATAAAGGAAATTAAATATGAAATAAAAGAATTATGCTTATTTAAACTTCCGTAATCATGATGTTTGACGTGTTGATTTTAGTTTTATGCCCATGGGTTAATTGTCCTTTGTCCTGGATTATTCAATATGTCCGTCTGGTTTTTGTCCATAACAGTCCATCAGTCATAAATATAAATTGCAAGTGTCCTTGTCAAATTATTATTATACCCGAAGTTAAATATTCCAACTAATTGGGGATTCGAATTGTAACAAGGTTTTAATACTTTGTTTAATGAATACACCAGGTTATCGACTGCGTGTAAACCAAGGTTTTACTACTTTGTTAACAATTACACCAATTACCCTTGAATGTAATTTCACCCCTGTTTTAATTATTCTAGTGGCTATTAATCCATTCCCGTGTCCGGTTAAATGAACGATTATTCGTACAAATAAATACCCCGCCCATCGTGTCCGATCGAGTGTATATGGTAATTTATAGGGACGCCCAATTGTAAATCTTTATATTAACATTAACAAACTTTCATTTAGTTAAACAAATATAAAGCCCATTAATAGCCCATAGTCTAGTTTCCACAAGTGTCGTTCTTCTGTCCAAACCCCAATTATGGTACAAAGCCCAATTACCCAATTTTAGTAATTAGCCCAACATCATGATTACTTCGTTTTAAATAAGCATAATAATAACTTAGCTACGAGACATTAATGTAAAAAGGTTGAACATAACTTACAATGATTAAAAATAGCGTAGCGTTACACGGACAGAATTTCGACTTACACCCTTACAACATTCGCTAACATACCCTTATTATTAGAATTATAATTAAAATTAAAATTAAAATATATATATATTACGTATATATTGAGAGAGAGATTGAGAAATAAGATATGAAATTTGATCAGAATTCGGTTGGCTTTATAGCCAGAGTTGAAAATTGGGGCTCCGCGACTCGCGGCAAAATGCCCTTAAAACTCCGCGAGTCGCGGAGAGGTATTTACAGCTCACACCCTTGGAGTTTCTTGCTGCCGACGGTTTTTATTATATATATATAATATATATATAATTAATATAATTAATTATATATTATATTATATTTATATACATAGTTAACTTGTAATTTTTAGTCCGTTGCGTCGAGCGTTAAGAGTTGACTCTAGTCCCGGTTCCGGATTTTCGAACGTCCTCGCGTACAATTTAATATCTTGTACTTTGCGTTTTGAATCTTGTACTCTTGTGATTTCGAGACGTTTCTTATCAATAATTGGAACCTTTTTGATTGTCTTTTGTTCTTTTGAGCTTTTTGGTCGTTTGCGTCTTCAATTCGTCGAATCTGTCTTTTGTCTTCACCTTTTATTATTTAAACGAATATCACTTGTAAATAGAACAATTGCAACTAAAAGCTTGTCTTTCTTGAGGAATAATGCTATGAAATATATGTTCGTTTTTAGCATTATCAAATATTCCCACACTTGAGCGTTGCTTGTCCTCAAGCAATATTGTCTTGAAATACTAGAATCACTTTTTTTTATTCTTCACACTTTGTACATCAGTGATTTCTATACGGCGGTATAAACAATGGTAGTAACGATATGGTTTACAGTCCCACATGACTATAAAAATTTAGATCCATTAAGGAAATTGGATCTTTATGAAAACATTTGATCTTTTGAAAATTAAATCTAGTTTTTACCCTAGATAAGTTTTCCGGGATAACCCTTTACCGGTGTTTGCAAAATATTTGTGGGTTTGGTGGGTTTCAGATTTAAAAATTTTAGCTCAAAACTTGCGGTTTTGTGTCACCCACTTGCTAACCTTGTATTTGGAAAGCAACACGTCCAGTTTACTTGTCCCGTATATTACCTTTCGGCAAACTACCGTCCGGTTGTAAAGGAAAGCGTTGAACAAGCAACTGTTTAAGGCAATGTCCCGTGACATGCTTTTGATTATGGTCTATAACGTGTCGGACGCAATTACTATCCTTGGTAGGAGCAATAGTAAAGCTCACCCTTATAATCTGTCGGTCTGGCACAAGGTCCTGTCTTTGACCATGCTATGCAACCACCGTTCTTACGGTTGACACCCGATTTAGTTCCGGTGACCTAATGAATTTCAGGTGAATTCCTAGGATTTTACGTTCAATGGTAATGAACGCATTGAAAATAGGGTTTTCAGAAAACAAATCGGTTTATAATTTTGATCAAAATATTTTCTCTTTTAAGCTCGAGTTTAGATATCATTGAATTCCATGAGTTTGAATTCTCAATCTTTAAGGTCAATCTCTAGGATTGAGTAATATCAGTCTTAAAAGCTGATTTTTAATCTTTAAGGAGATTATCCTTTCTGGGGATCTGATTCATTAGTCTTATCAAGCTAATTTGCACGGTGCCTCCCCATTGTACGAGATAAATCCTTCTCATGGTTAGGATAAATCTAACCACTTGGCGACCCTGTTTAATGCTGAGGTCCGTGGATTTCCTGCTGATTTTAGTGATGACTTTTCTAGATTTTTCGTCAACCTACAGCTGGTCTGGACGACAACTTCATGACCTAAATCAAGAAGCGCGTGTCTTTTTCGGAAGACTTTACTTCCTTTTAATGATGGAATTGATTCATCGTGTAGATCCATCTCTTCTTTTCTTTCATCGGGTAAAACAGTTTAGTTTAGTTCAAAGCAAAAGTATTTTCAGTTATTTGTTACAAATATATGTGGCATATGTTTAAAATAACTTGGTAAATTTTCCCACACTTGGCTTTTTATTTTTTTTTTCTTTTTATCGTCCTCTATTCCATTTTAAATGAATTTTAACATTTTAGTTTGTTTCTCAATTTATGTCCTTTCCGAGGTAACAATAATTTCGGTGTTAAAACCTAGTTTTATCGTTCATAAATATGTATAAACATGATTTTAAATTCATTTAATTGAAAATTTTGAAAAATTTTACTAGAATTGGGTAGTCAGTATATAAGACTAGGGCTGTTCTTTTTTATCAGAGAGCACTAGATTCTAATACAACTACTGCTTTACTAGTATTTTTAATGGTAACCAAGTGTTTAATATAAAAATTTTAAAATCCGAAAGAATTTTATCCCTTCCCACACTTAAGATCTTGCAATGCCCTCATTTGCAAGAAATCAGTAACAATTTAAATTATTGAGGGTGATTTGTGTGAAAATGATTAAATTTTTACCAAAGTTTCCAAATATATTGGCGTTTGTTTGCTGAATGATAAATGGTGCACATCATTTGTTCATTCCGTCTTGTTGTTATTTCACATATATTTTGCATCTTGTCGTCAAAATTAGTTGCTTTTGCTGAACTTAATGCCAGTCTTTGAAAATGCGTTGTTTTACCCTGTTGAGTACATAAGATAAACTGCAAACATATATACATATTTTTGAAGTTTGGTTTATTGCCCCACATTCAAAAATTATTAAAATCTAAGAATAAAAGTTAGATAATTATAAAAATGATTACAATATTAACAAAAATATTAAATGTATCAATAATTACAAATTATAAAATAAAAAAAATAATAATAATAAAACTAAGGATGATATTGGTACCAATAGGGGTTCCACGCATAACCATAAGTGCTATAGAATGCTTCGGCAGGGTCATACGTAGGATATGGTGGCTGTATCTCTATCGACCAAGGAGGGAAGACGGGTTTCGGTGTAGGAATATAGTTTCTACCTATATGTTGGCAATGCGCTATGATCTGGTTCTGATGAACTTGCCAATCTTCAAATGCTCTCTATCTAGCATTTTCGTATTCTTGAGAAGCTATAAACCTATGCATTTCTTGCATCTCATTCCCCCCTCCTACATTACCTTGTTCCTGGTTTCTCTCTACCTGTGGATGTCTACCATTGTATCGTACTGCGGCGTTATTTCGCCGCTTCAAAACTTTCGCACCATGGTATACATTTAAACCTATAGTGTCGCGGGGTTCCGGCTCTTCTACTAATAATCCCCCCCGACTTATGTCCACACCGAGATATTCACCAATCAAAGTAATAAAAATACCACCTCCTATTATGCTATGTGGACGCATCCCCCGAACCATAGCTGATAAATAATAACCCACACAATATGGTATACTTACAGCGCTCTGTGGGTCTCGAATACACATATGGTAAAACAAATCTTGTTCATTTACCTTTTCTTTGTTTTTACCCCTTTGTGTAATCGAATTAGCTAAAAACCTATGTATTACTCTTAATTCGGCTCTATCTATATCCAAATAAGAGTAGTTTCCCCCTTTGAAACGGTGATGGCTTGTCATTTGACTCCACACACCGTGTGTATCAAAATTCTCATCTATCCTTCTACCGTTTAGTATCAATCCTCTACAATCGGCAGACGCTAATTCCTCAGGCGTATATATACGTAAAGCCTGAGCCATGTCCAGTAAAGACATGTGGCGCATCGAACCGCCTAACAAAAATCTAATAAAAGAACGATCGGTTAAACTAGCTACCCGATCATTCAACTCTATACTACATAACAACTCTTCACACCATACTTTATATACAGGTCTGCGTATGGTGAATAAACATATCCAGTCATTAAAAGAAGAATTACCATACCTCTGTACCAGTAATTCCCTAATTGGCCCGGCCAATTCTACAGCTTCCAAGGGTCCCCATTCTATGACCCTCGGTACCTCAACAACCTTGGAATGAAGAGTATGCAAACCCCGTTGATATTTTGGATAATCTATCCAAAGTCTGTCAAATCGCAGGTTCGGGTGCAACTGTTCCAAGTGCATATCTGAAAAGGTCATGACTGGATGAGGTACATCCTGCTTGTAGTAGTTATCTACCTCCTGTTGTTCCAAGTTCTCAGCAGGAGCATGGCGGGCTTGGGATGAAGATTCACCCCTTTCATTCTGCAAAACACATCAAACACAAATTTTGTGCATCCAAATATGCATTAGTGTCAGCAAAATCATCAATCAAAATAATTACAATGACATTATCAATTTATATCAAACTTAAGCTTATTTTCACATTTTTATCAAACCTACACTTTTTCAAATAAGCATATACGAAAATTTTCGCCAAGTTCATAAGCATTCAACTCAAATAACATGTCAAAATAATCATTACTAGCAAATAAACAAGTCTCAAATGGCATTATCTTTCAAAAATCAAGTTCATGAATTTTGGACTTGAAAAAGTCCACTTTAATTCTCAAAATCATGTTTAGGCTCAAAGTTTGGATCATTTAACTACCTAGACATGTTATACTACTCAATTTAGCAACAATTCATGACAAAAATCGGCCATAACCTGTTTATATCAAAAAGCCCCAAATTGCTCAAGAACACAAACCCTAGATTATTCAAAATTTGAAGTTTAAGGCTTCTAATTATGTTAAACAGCATCAATCTAGGTTATACAAGCATAATACATAAACAATTTAAGTCTAATTACACTAAAAAGCATCAAAATCAAATTGGGGAAAAATAGCTCAAGAACACTAAAATTCGAATTAAATGGTGTTTAGGTGTAGAAATTTACCGTTTTTCTTGAGTAGTTCTTAGATATCATCCTTCTCAACTTGATTTTAGCAAAAAATTTGGTGATTAACGGTTAAAAATTGAGATTTTTGGGGGTGATTTTCGGTGGTTTTCGCAGCTATTTCGCTGTGTTTTTCGTGTGTTTTTGTGTGGTTTGAGTGAACTGATCGTGCAGCTCATTTTATTTTTTTTTCTGGGTTTTGGTCCCTCCGCGAGTAAAATAATAACTATTTTTGTCCATAACTAGTAAAATAAAATGCTAAAAACGAACATATATTTCATAGCATTATTCCTCAAGAAAGACAAGCTTTTAGTTGCAATTGTTCTATTTACAAGTGATATTCGTTTAAATAATAAAAGGTGAAGACAAAAGACAGATTCGACGAATTGAAGACGCAAACGACCAAAAAGCTCAAAAGAACAAAAGACAATCAAAAAGGTTCCAATTATTGATAAGAAACGTCTCGAAATCACAAGAGTACAAGATTCAAAACGCAAAGTACAAGATATTTATTTATTTATAGTCTACTTATATATATATTTGTATTTTTATAAAAGTAAACTAATATAGCGTTGAGCTTTGTTTAAAGATTTCCCTGTGGAACGAACCGGACTTACTAAAAACTACACTACTGTACGATTAGGTACACTGCCTATAAGTGTTGTAGCAAGGTTTAAGTATATCCATTCTATAAATAAATAAATATCTTGTGTAAAATTGTATCGTATTTAATAGTGTTTTCCTAGTAAAATAATAACTATTTTATATACACCTCGCTTCGCATCAAGTATTTTTGGCGCCGCTGCCGGGGTTACTAAGTATTTCACAGTTACTAAAAACTTTTATGGAATACTAAAATAATAATGCTATGAAATAATAACTGTTATGGACAAAAATACTTGATGCGAAGCGAGGTGTATATAAAATAGTTATTATTTTACTAGGAAAACACTATTAAATACGATACACCTCGCTTCGCATCAAGTATTTTTGGCGCCGCTGCCGGGGAAAAACTCTTAAACGCCGGAAGCGCAACGCTAATAAAAAAAAAAAGATTTTTAGTTACTTTTATTAAAAGTCGCTTTTGTAAAAATACGTTTTAATTATTCAAAAATATAAAAAGAAAAACAAAAATATATGTATTTTTAAGATTTTGTAAATATTTAAGTTTTATAAGTTTCTTTATTTCTATTTTAGTTTATAAAAATATAAGTTTTATTTTAAAATCGTTTATTTAAATATAAAAAAACATAAAACATAAAAAAAAAAAAATAAAGAAAACGCGTAAAAACTCAACCCTGTCAGCTGAATTTCTGAACCCCGCGACTCGCGGGGTTTTCCTCATTAATCACCGCAACTCGCGGAGACCTTCTGACACACGGACAAAACCCTAATCAAGCATTGATTACGGGTTATTTTTAATTATTATTAATTATTAAACCTAATTATAATTATTATTATTATTATTTTTAGTTTTAGTTTTATTTTTACTTTTTATTTATTTATGTATTTAGTATTAATTAAGTTTTTATTAAATTATAAAATTAATAGTTTTATTAAAATAAATAATATAAAAATAATATTTTTATAAAAATTGTACTTTTTACAACTTTTTGTATATTTTTATATTTTGTACCTTTTTAATCGTTGTAGCGTAAAAATTGTATTTTTTAGCTCATATTTAATTTTAAACTTAGTTTTTGCTATAATTATTTTTACTCCTAGATTTTTAGGCTTTGCCGTAGAATTCCTTAAGTGCTTTTTCTTTAGACTAAGATTTAGGTGCTTTAGAATTTTGCGACGCCTTTTTAAGTTTTAGTTTCTTTTTAAGTTATTTCCATTTGGGATTTAGTTTTTCCTGTAAGCTTTAATATTTTTAGACACCTTTTACTATGTATCAATTATCATTTCAATTAGTAATCTCAATTTGCGATTATAATTTTAAGTTAGTTGTAGTAATAAGGTTAAATTAGTTAAGTATTTTTAAGTTTTTATAAGTTTCTTTTATTTTTCCGTCACCTTTTATTTTTCAATCATTTTTTTTTTCTTTTTCGACCTTTTTCGACGAACTCTTTTTCTCTCTTATTTCTCGCCATTCTAGTTTTTAGGACTTAGAATTTTATTCTACTTCTTATCTAAATTTCTTAAAATTACGAAAATTTATTTTGAGTGGTTAAATTGATAGACATCAAAATTTTCTGGTTCGTAGTAATAGTTGGATTTGTACGTGGACCGGGTTATTGGAGCCAAACAGTCCTCAATTATATTGAGACCAAACGAATCCTGCCCCTCTGCTGCATCTTTTGGCTATTCGAAACGTGGGCAAAATCAGAAAAGTCTATTGATTGGATAACTTATTATAATTTTTCTTTCCTTTTTAAAAAAACTAATAGGATATTCTGTGAATGCACCGAGCAAGACGTTCATCGCCTTTTGTACGTTCACCACCTGTAACTCGATCAAGACATCGTTTAACAAATATAACCGCCGTTGATTTTTCTTTAGAATCGTCATCCAGTCGACCAAGTACTTCAGTTCAAATTTCCGATAATCCATTTTTTGAACCCAACCTCACAATTGAGAATCCAGAGAATATTCAGGAACGGTTCATAGATCCTGAACCACTAAACTTTCCTCCGGAACCACCAATCATTCAAACAGAGATTGTTGAGGAACGAACTATTAAATCAGAAGCATCTAGTGATACCGATTCAACAAATTCAATTATGGAGAATCTGGAACCTTTAAGTATGGAAGACCGAATGAGAGCTAAACGCACTGGCCAAGGTCACGCAATTACTCATCCAGACATTAATGCGCCAGATTATGAAATCAAAGGACAAATTTTACACATGGTGACTAATCAATACCAATTTAGTGGTGCGCCGAAGGAAGATCCAAATGAACATCTACGTACCTTTAATAGGATCTGCACACTATTTAAAATACGAGAAGTGGAGGATGAACAGATATATCTCATGTTATTTCCCTGGACTTTGAAGGGAGAAGCCAAAGATTGGTTGGAATCGTTACCTGAAGGGGCGATTGATACATGGGATGTTTTAATTGACAAATTTCTTAAACAATTCTTTCCTGCATCTAAAGCCGTAAGACTTCAAGCAGAAATTGTTACGTTCACACAAAAGCCAAATGAAACTCTATATGAGGCGTGGACAAGATATGGAAAATTGTTAAGAGGATGTCCGCAACATGGTTTAGACACCTGTCAAATAGTACAAATATTCTACCAAGGATGCGACATCACTACAAGAAAAGACATAGATATAGCAGCTGGTGGTTCTATTATGAAAAAAACCGAAACTGATGCGTACAAAATTATTGATAATACTGCTTCCCACTCACATGAGTGGCACCAAGAAAAAGACATCATTAGATCATCTAAAGCAGCTAGAGCCGATTCTAGCCATGACTTAGATTCCATTTCAGCAAAGATAGATGCTTTCGAGAGACGAATGGAAAAGATGACTAAAGATATTCATGCAATACGAATTAGTTGTGAGCAGTGTGGAGGACCACATTTGACAAAAGATTGTCTCAGTATTGAATTAACAATGGAACAAAGAGAGAATATTTCATACATAAACCAAAGGCCTGGAAATAATTATCAGAATAATTATCAACCGCCAAGACCGATTTACAATCAAAACCAGAATTATAACCGAAATATTCCATACAACAACCAACAAGGTCCTAGCAATCAACAAGTATCCAATAATACTTACAATCAGCAAAGACCGAATTTTCAAAACAAACCACCACAACAAACCGATGATAAAAAGCCGAATTTAGAAGATATGATGACGAAGCTAGTTGAAACTCAAACGCAGTTTTTCACATCTCAAAAACAAACCAATGAACAAAATGCTCAAGCATTTAGAAATCAACAAGCTTCTATTCAAAATCTGGAACAAGAAGTAAGTAACCTAGCAAGGTTAATAGGTGAAAGAAAACCGGGAAGTTTACCTAGTGATACAAATGCTAACCCCCGGAATGAAACAGCTAAAGCTATTACCACAAGAAGTGGTACAACACTTAAATCACCTGAAATACCTGTAACTTCTGATGAAACTATTCCTACTCCACAAGAACCACAATCCGAGCAAGAAAAGGAAAAAGAACCGGTAGTTGAGAAGGTTAATGAAGATAACACAGTTAAGGATAAACCTTATGTTAAACCATACCAACCACCACTTCCTTACCCGAGTAAAATGAAGAAAGAAAAACTTGAAGCCGAGCAATCCAAATTCTTGGATATGTTTAAACAGATAAATGTAAATCTTCCTTTCATTGATGTAATTTCAGGAATGCCTAGATATGCTAAATTCTTGAAAGATCTAATCACGAATAGAAAGAAAATGGAAGAACTTTCGGCTGTCACTATGAATGCAAATTGTTCAGCAGTGCTGTTGAATAAGATACCAGAAAAATTATCTGATCCAGGAAGTTTCACAATTCCATGTTTTCTGGGTAGTCTCAGTTCAATAGAAGCATTAGCAGATTTAGGTGCTAGTATAAATCTAATGCCGTATTCACTATACGCTAAACTAGACCTCGGAGAATTAAAACCAACCAGAATAAGCATACAACTAGCCGATAGATCAATAAAATATCCTAGAGGGATAATGGAGAACATGCTAGTTAAAGTTGGTACTTTAGTATTTCCAGTAGACTTTGTTGTTCTGGACATGGAAGAAGATTCTCAAGTTCCTCTCATATTAGGAAGACCATTCTTAAACACGGCTAAAGCAATGATAGACGTGTTCGGTAAGAAACTGACCCTAAGTATAGAGGATGAGAGTGTTACCTTTTCAGTTGATAGAGCAATGCAACAACCACAATCTACAGATGATACATGTTATTATATTCAAACTATAGATGCACATGCAGAATTATTAGAAGAATTTCCAGAATTACAAGGAACAGGAGAATGTTCTTTAGGAGAAGGTAATGAACCAATTGATGAAGCTGAAATGTTAGCTACACTTATAGCTAATGGATATGAACCAACAACAGAAGAAATTCAAATGCTAAAAGAAGAAGACAGATATCGATATAAATCATCGATAGAAGAACCTCCGAAATTAGAGTTAAAGCCACTTCCAAACCATTTAGAATACGCTTATTTACATGGTGAATCTGAATTACCTGTAATAATATCGTCTTCTCTTACTGAAAATGAGAAATCACAGCTCATTTCTGTGTTGAAAGCTCATAAACCAGCCATTGCATGGAAGATTCATGATATTAAAGGAATAAGTCCTTCGTATTGCACACATAAAATCCTTATGGAAGAAGGTCATAAAACGTATGTGCAACGCCAACGAAGACTAAATCCTAATATGCAAGATGTAGTTAAGAAAGAGATTATTAAACTGCTAGATGCAGGTTTGATATATCCAATCTCTGATAGTCCATGGGTAAGCCCAGTTCAATGCGTGCCTAAGAAGGGTGGCATGACTGTCATCACAAATGAGAAAAATGAGCTTATTCCTACTAGGACTGTAACAGGATGGCGTGTATGTATTGATTATAGAAAATTAAATGACGCCACCAGAAAAGATCACTTTCCCTTACCTTTCATAGATCAAATGTTGGAAAGATTAGCCGGAAATAGTTACTATTGTTTTCTAGATGGATTTTCCGGATATTTTCAAATTCCAATAGCACCCGAGGACCAAGAGAAAACCACATTCACGTGCCCTTATGGTACTTTTGCTTACAAACGCATGCCATTTGGACTTTGTAACGCCCCTGCAACCTTTCAAAGGTGTATGATGGCGATTTTTCACGACATGATAGAAGAATGCATGGAAGTATTCATGGATGACTTTTCAGTCTTCGGTGATACATTTAAATCATGTCTAGTTAATCTGGAACGAATGCTAATTAGATGCGAAAAATCAAATCTAGTACTTAATTGGGAGAAATGCCATTTCATGGTTAAAGAAGGCATCGTTCTTGGACATAAAATTTCAAAAGAAGGAATTGAAGTGGATAGAGCTAAAGTAGATGTAATTGCTAAACTTCCACATCCCACCAATGTTAGAGGAGTTAGGAGTTTTCTAGGGCATGCCGGTTTTTACCGACGTTTCATAAAAGATTTTTCTAAAATTGCCACTCCTATGAATAAACTCCTAGAAAAGGATGCGCCATTCATCTTTTCAGATGAGTGTATCAAATCTTTTAATATTCTTAAAGAAAAACTCACTAATACGCCGATCATGATAACACCAAATTGGAATCTACCATTTGAACTAATGTGCGATGCAAGTGATTTTGCAATGGGAGCCGTTTTAGGACAAAGGATTGAAAAACGATTTCAACCTATATATTATGCTAGTAAGACGTTACAAGGAGTACAAACAAACTATACAACTACTGAAAAAGAACTCCTTGCTATTGTCTTTGCTTTTGACAAATTTCGATCATATCTCGTTCTAGCAAAAACGGTGGTCTATACCGACCATTCTGCTCTTAGATACCTATTTTCGAAACAAGATGCTAAACCAAGATTAATCCGTTGGATCTTACTCTTACAAGAGTTTGATATTGAAATTCGAGATAAAAAAGGAGCAGAAAATCTCGCCGCTGATCATCTTTCTCGTCTTGAAAATCCCAAATTAGAAGTTCTGAATGAATCGGCCATACAAGACAACTTTCCTGATGAATATCTATTGAAGATAGATTATAAAGAAATTCCATGGTTTGCAGACTATGCAAACTACTTAGTTTGTGGATTCCTTGAAAAAGGATTATCGTACCAAAGACGAAAGAAATTCTTCAGTGATATAAAACACTATTTCTGGGAAGATCCACATCTGTTTAAAAGTTGTCCCGATGGAATAATACGCCGATGTGTATTTGGAGATGAAGCTAGTAAAATTTTAAACCATTGTCACACAGGACCAACAGGAGGGCATTATGGGCCTCAACTAACAGCAAGAAAAGTTTATGAAGCTGGATTCTATTGGCCTACAATTTACAAAGACGCACACTTTCTTTGCAAATCCTGTGATGCATGTCAAAGGACCGGAAAAATAAGTCAACGTGATGAAATGCCACAAAATGTCATCCAAGTATGTGAAGTATTTGACATTTGGGGTATTGACTTTATGGGTCCATTTCCAAAATCTCATAATAATCTATATATACTCGTAGCCATTGATTATGTATCTAAATGGGCGGAAGCACAAGCTCTCCCAACTAACGATGCACGAGTTGTAGTCAACTTTTTAAAACGTCTTTTTGCAAGGTTTGGAACACCGAAAGCTTTAATAAGTGATCGGGGTACTCATTTCTGTAATAATCAACTTGAGAAAGTTCTTAAAAGATATGGAGTAACTCATAAAATCTCCACCGCATATCATCCACAAACAAGTGGACAAGTTGAAAATACCAACCGAGCTTTAAAACGTATTCTAGAGAAAACCGTAGGATCAAATCCGAAGGAATGGTCCATTAAATTGGAGGATGCACTCTGGGCTTTTAGAACAGCCTACAAAACTCCAATTGGAACCACACCTTTTAGACTTGTGTATGGAAAAGCATGTCATCTTCCAGTAGAAATTGAACACAAAGCATTTTGGGCTTTGAAAACATGTAATCTTGATTTACATGAAGCCGGACGTCTACGATTAAGTCAACTAAACGAATTAGAAGAATTAAGACATGAAGCATACGAAAATTCGTTAATCTATAAAGAAAGAACGAAGAAATGGCATGATAAAAGAATCAGAAGTTCAAGGGAATTTAAAGAAGGAGACAGAGTTCTTCTTTTCAATTCACGATTCAAGCTATTTCCTGGAAAATTGAAATCAAGATGGTCTGGACCATTCATAGTCAAAAGAGTTTTCCCATACGGAACGATAGAATTGATAAATTCAAATGGGATTGAATTTAAAGTTAATGGTCACAGAGTTAAACATTACATACATGGTCCGATGGAAGTCGACAACGAAGTTAATCACAATTTCAATAGTACAGCTAACTAAGTGTGGGAGAATCAAGTCTTTAAAGGATAATATATATTTCTGTTAGAGTTAGATTGTCTGTTTTCGTGTAGTTCTCGAAAATGGAACACGTATGGTCTTTCCCTAGCAGACCCTAAAGAACTAGTCTTCTCCCCCCATTCTGAATTTTTATTTTTTTTAGGTTTTTACGAAATGAAGACTGCCTGTGAACTAAACCATGGTCTAATGCTACACGCTTTGATCACTAAAAGAAATAATGACATACTACCGAGTGAATTAGTATCAGTAATCAGAGAAAGAATGGACGGAGTTAGAAAAGGATCCAGATGCGAAGATAATAAGTTACAATTTGGTAAAGGAAAATCAAAATCCGCAGCGAAAAGAAGAGCACGACACCTAGAACGATGTCACAAATGCGGAAAATGGTCACATGGAGGAAAATGTTCAAATAATCAAACCTATTCAAATACCGAATTTGTTACTTTATGCAGAGACGGACCGTTCATATGTTTAGAAGAAAAGACAATGAATGCTCGAGGTTACGCCTATGCAGCCATGGAAAACCAATTAAACCGACTATCTTATGAATATAATAGATCATATAACTAAGAAATCTATTTCACAGGTATGTCTGTACAGTTTTTATTTTTATTTTTATTTTTAACCTTTTGATAATAAACGCTAATTTGTTCGCTAAAAAGTATTAAATTGGTATTAAATAAAATTAGGTTTGGCGACCGAAATTATTGATATCATTCAACAATTTATTACATCACTGTGAAATTTAACGTTTATTCTTAAGGTATAAATATCTTTAATCAATCAACCCAAAATATTTCAAAAATTCGTCATGAGTTAAATTAGGTCTTGGAACCGAAATTACTTTACCGAAAAGAGGGGCGCATATTTTTGATAATATTTGATTGATTAAAGTGGGATAAAAAGAAAAAAAAAAGATTTTTAATTTTATTATGTTTTTAATCTTAATATTTAAATCTTAAATTAATATTGTAAACTTTGTAAAAACAATATATTTAAAATTGTAAATATTTGAAAAATTAATATAAGTTTGGTATGAATTTATAAATTTTTAAATTAAGTTTGGTGTGAATTTTTAAAATATTAATTTTTAATTTTATGCATTTTAAATTTTAAGTTTGGTGTGAATTTTTAATTTTTAATTTTTAATTTTGAATTTTATATTTAAGTTGTGTGAATTTAAAAACAAAAATTTACTTTATCTCATTAAGTTAAGAATATGATTTTTAAAATTCGTCGTAAGTTGAAGACTAGGTCTTTGAACCGAAATTGCTTTACCCGAGGGAGGGACGAGAACTTTTATTATCATTATTTTTAATCTTATTGATTTAAAGTATGCCAAAAAAAAAAAAAAAAAAAAAAAAAAAAAAAAGGTAAACTCCGCGACTCGCGGAGTTTGCAGTGCAAACCTCCGCGACTCGCGGAGGGACCAAAACCCAGAAAAAAAAATAAAATGAGCTGCACGATCAGTTCACTCAAACCACACAAAAACACACGAAAAATACTGCGAAAAACCCACGAAAACCACCGAAAATCACCCCCAAAAATCTCAATTTTTAACCGTTAATCACCAAATTTTTTGCTAAAATCATGTTGAGAAGGATGATATCTAAGAACTACTCAAGAAAAACGGTAAATTTCTACACCTAAACACCATTTAATTCGAATTTTAGTGTTCTTGAGCTATTTTTCCCCAATTTGATTTTGATGCTTTTTAGTGTAATTAGACTTAAATTGTTTATGTATTATGCTTGTATAACCTAGATTGATGCTGTTTAACATGATTAGAAGCCTTAAACTTCAAATTTTGAATAATCTAGGGTTTGTGTTCTTGAGCAATTTGGGGCTTTTTGATATAAACAGGTTATGGCCGATTTTTGTCATGAATTGTTGCTAAATTGAGTAGTATAACATGTCTAGGTAGTTAAATGATCCAAACTTTGAGCCTAAACATGATTTTGAGAATTAAAGTGGACTTTTTCAAGTCCAAAATTCATGAACTTGATTTTTGAAAGATAATGCCATTTGAGACTTGTTTATTTGCTAGTAATGATTATTTTGACATGTTATTTGAGTTGAATGCTTATGAACTTGGCGAAAATTTTCGTATATGCTTATTTGAAAAAGTGTAGATTTGATAAAAATGTGAAAATAAGCTTAAGTTTGATATAAATTGATAATGTCATTGTAATTATTTTGATTGATGATTTTGCTGACACTAATGCATATTTGGATGCACAAAATTTGTGTTTGATGTGTTTTGCAGAATGAAAGGGGTGAATCTTCATCCCAAGCCCGCCATGCTCCTGCTGAGAACTTGGAACAACAGGAGGTAGATAACTACTACAAGCAGGATGTACCTCATCCAGTCATGACCTTTTCAGATATGCACTTGGAACAGTTGCACCCGAACCTGCGATTTGACAGACTTTGGATAGATTATCCAAAATATCAACGGGGTTTGCATACTCTTCATTCCAAGGTTGTTGAGGTACCGAGGGTCATAGAATGGGGACCCTTGGAAGCTGTAGAATTGGCCGGGCCAATTAGGGAATTACTGGTACAGAGGTATGGTAATTCTTCTTTTAATGACTGGATATGTTTATTCACCATACGCAGACCTGTATATAAAGTATGGTGTGAAGAGTTGTTATGTAGTATAGAGTTGAATGATCGGGTAGCTAGTTTAACCGATCGTTCTTTTATTAGATTTTTGTTAGGCGGTTCGATGCGCCACATGTCTTTACTGGACATGGCTCAGGCTTTACGTATATATACGCCTGAGGAATTAGCGTCTGCCGATTGTAGAGGATTGATACTAAACGGTAGAAGGATAGATGAGAATTTTGATACACACGGTGTGTGGAGTCAAATGACAAGCCATCACCGTTTCAAAGGGGGAAACTACTCTTATTTGGATATAGATAGAGCCGAATTAAGAGTAATACATAGGTTTTTAGCTAATTCGATTACACAAAGGGGTAAAAACAAAGAAAAGGTAAATGAACAAGATTTGTTTTACCATATGTGTATTCGAGACCCACAGAGCGCTGTAAGTATACCATATTGTGTGGGTTATTATTTATCAGCTATGGTTCGGGGGATGCGTCCACATAGCATAATAGGAGGTGGTATTTTTATTACTTTGATTGGTGAATATCTCGGTGTGGACATAAGTCGGGGGGGATTATTAGTAGAAGAGCCGGAACCCCGCGACACTATAGGTTTAAATGTATACCATGGTGCGAAAGTTTTGAAGCGGCGAAATAACGCCGCAGTACGATACAATGGTAGACATCCACAGGTAGAGAGAAACCAGGAACAAGGTAATGTAGGAGGGGGGAATGAGATGCAAGAAATGCATAGGTTTATAGCTTCTCAAGAATACGAAAATGCTAGACAGAGAGCATTTGAAGATTGGCAAGTTCATCAGAACCAGATCATAGCGCATTGCCAACATATAGGTAGAAACTATATTCCTACACCGAAACCCGTCTTCCCTCCTTGGTCGATAGAGATGCAGCCACCATATCCTACGTATGACCCTGCCGAAGCATTCTATAGCACTTATGGTTATGCGTGGAACCCCTATTGGTACCAATATCATCCTTAGTTTTATTATTATTTTTTTTTTATTTTATAATTTGTAATTATTGATACATTTAATATTTTTGTTAATATTGTAATCATTTTTATAATTATCTAACTTTTATTCTTAGATTTTAATAATTTTTGAATGTGGGGTAATATACCAAACTTCAAAAATATGTATATATGTTTGCAGTTTATCTTATGTACACAACAGGGTAAAACAACGCATTTTCAAAGACTGGCATTAAGTTCAGCAAAAGCAACTAATTTTGACGACAAGATGCAAAATATATGTGAAATAACAACAAGACGGAATGAACAAATGATGTGCACCATTTATCATTCAGCAAACAAACGCCAATATATTTGGAAACTTTGGTAAAAATTTAATCATTTTCACACAAATCACCCTCAATAATTTAAATTGTTACTGATTTCTTGCAAATGAGGGCATTGCAAGATCTTAAGTGTGGGAAGGGGTTAAATTCTTTCGGATTTTAAAAAAGTTTTTTACTTTATACACTTGGTTACCATTAAAAATACTAGTAAAGCAGTAGTTGTATTAGAATCTAGTGCTCTCTGATAAAAAAGAACAGCCCTAGTCTTATATACTGACTACCCAATTCTAGTAAAAATTTTCAAATAAATGAATTCAAAATCATGTTTATACATATTTATGAACGATAAAACTAGGTTTTAACACCGAAATTATTGTTACCTCGGAAAGGACATAAATTGAGAAACAAACTAAAATGTTAAAATTCATTTAAAATGGAATAGAGGACGATAAAAAGAAAAAAAATAAAAAGCCAAGTGTGGGAAAATTTACCAAGTTATTTTAAACATATGCCACATATATTTGTAACAAATAACTGAAAATACTTTTGCTTTGAACTAAACTAAACTGTTTTACCCGATGAAAGAAAAGAAGAGATGGATCTACACGATGAATCAATTCCATCATTAAAAGGAAGTAAAGTCTTCCGAAAAAGACACGCGCTTCTTGATTTAGGTCATGAAGTTGTCGTCCAGACCAGCTGTAGGTTGACGAAAAATCTAGAAAAGTCATCACTAAAATCAGCAGGAAATCCACGGACCTCAGCATTAAACAGGGTCGCCAAGTGGTTAGATTTATCCTAACCATGAGAAGGATTTATCTCGTACAATGGGGAGGCACCGTGCAAATTAGCTTGATAAGACTAATGAATCAGATCCCCAGAAAGGATAATCTCCTTAAAGATTAAAAATCAGCTTTTAAGACTGATATTACTCAATCCTAGAGATTGACCTTAAAGATTGAGAATTCAAACTCATGGAATTCAATGATATCTAAACTCGAGCTTAAAAGAGAAAATATTTTGATCAAAATTATAAACCGATTTGTTTTCTGAAAACCCTATTTTCAATGCGTTCATTACCATTGAACGTAAAATCCTAGGAATTCACCTGAAATTCATTAGGTCACCGGAACTAAATCGGGTGTCAACCGTAAGAACGGTGGTTGCATAGCATGGTCAAAGACAGGACCTTGTGCCAGACCGACAAATTATAAGGGTGAGCTTTACTATTGCTCCTACCAAGGATAGTAATTGCGTCCGACACGTTATAGACCATAATCAAAAGCATGTCACGGGACATTGCCTTAAACAGTTGCTTGTTCAACGCTTTCCTTTACAACCGGACGGTAGTTTGCCGAAAGGTAATATACGGGACAAGTAAACTGGACGTGTTGCTTTCCAAATACAAGGTTAGCAAGTGGGTGACACAAAACCACAAGTTTTGAGCTAAAATTTTTAAATCTGAAACCCACCAAACCCACAAATATTTTGCAAACACCGGTAAAGGGTTATCCCGGAAAACTTATCTAGGGTAAAAACTAGATTTAATTTTCAAAAGATCAAATGTTTTCATAAAGATCCAATTTCCTTAATGGATCTAAATTTTTATAGTCATGTGGGACTGTAAACCATATCGTTACTACCATTGTTTATACCGCCGTATAGAAATCACTGATGTACAAAGTGTGAAGAATAAAAAAAAGTGATTCTAGTATTTCAAGACAATATTGCTTGAGGACAAGCAACGCTCAAGTGTGGGAATATTTGATAATGCTAAAAACGAACATATATTTCATAGCATTATTCCTCAAGAAAGACAAGCTTTTAGTTGCAATTGTTCTATTTACAAGTGATATTCGTTTAAATAATAAAAGGTGAAGACAAAAGACAGATTCGACGAATTGAAGACGCAAACGACCAAAAAGCTCAAAAGAACAAAAGACAATCAAAAAGGTTCCAATTATTGATAAGAAACGTCTCGAAATCACAAGAGTACAAGATTCAAAACGCAAAGTACAAGATATTAAATTGTACGCGAGGACGTTCGAAAATCCGGAACCGGGACTAGAGTCAACTCTTAACGCTCGACGCAACGGACTAAAAATTACAAGTTAACTATGTATATAAATATAATATAATATATAATTAATTATATTAATTATATATATATTATATATATATAATAAAAACCGTCGGCAGCAAGAAACTCCAAGGGTGTGAGCTGTAAATACCTCTCCGCGACTCGCGGAGTTTTAAGGGCATTTTGCCGCGAGTCGCGGAGCCCCAATTTTCAACTCTGGCTATAAAGCCAACCGAATTCTGATTAAATTTCATATCTTATTTCTCAATCTCTCTCTCAATATATACGTAATATATATATATTTATATTTTAATTTTAATTTTAATTATAATTCTAATAATAAGGGTATGTTAGCGAATGTTGTAAGGGTGTAAGTCGAAATTCTGTCCGTGTAACGCTACGCTATTTTTAATCATTGTAAGTTATGTTCAACCTTTTTACATTAATGTCTCGTAGCTAAGTTATTATTATGCTTATTTAAAACGAAGTAATCATGATGTTGGGCTAATTACTAAAATTGGGTAATTGGGCTTTGTACCATAATTGGGGTTTGGACAGAAGAACGACACTTGTGGAAACTAGACTATGGGCTATTAATGGGCTTTATATTTGTTTAACTAAATGAAAGTTTGTTAATGTTAATATAAAGATTTACAATTGGGCGTCCCTATAAATTACCATATACACTCGATCGGACACGATGGGCGGGGTATTTATTTGTACGAATAATCGTTCATTTAACCGGACACGGGAATGGATTAATAGCCACTAGAATAATTAAAACAGGGGTGAAATTACATTCAAGGGTAATTGGTGTAATTGTTAACAAAGTAGTAAAACCTTGGTTTACACGCATTCGATAACCTGGTGTATTCATTAAACAAAGTATTAAAACCTTGTTACAATTCGAATCCCCAATTAGTTGGAATATTTAACTTCGGGTATAATAATAATTTGACAAGGACACTTGCAATTTATATTTATGACTGATGGACTGTTATGGACAAAAACCAGACGGACATATTGAATAATCCAGGACAAAGGACAATTAACCCATGGGCATAAAACTATAATCAACACGTCAAACATCATGATTACGGAAGTTTAAATAAGCATAATTCTTTTATTTCATATTTAATTTCCTTTATTTTATATTTAATTGCACTTCTAATTATCGCACTTTTATTTATTTTATTTTATCGCACTTTTAATTATCGTACTTTTTAATTATCGCAAGTTTATTTTATCGCACTTTTATTATTCGCAATTTCATTATCATTATTTACTTTACGCTTTAATTTAAGTTTTGTATTTATTTTATATTTTACATTAGGTTTTAACTGCGACTAAAATCTTAAAATCGACAAACCGGTCATTAAACGGTAAAAACCCCCCTTTATAATAATAATATTACTTATATATATATTTGTATTTTTATAAAAGTAAACTAATATAGCGTTGAGCTTTGTTTAAAGATTTCCCTGTGGAACGAACCGGACTTACTAAAAACTACACTACTGTACGATTAGGTACACTGCCTATAAGTGTTGTAGCAAGGTTTAAGTATATCCATTCTATAAATAAATAAATATCTTGTGTAAAATTGTATCGTATTTAATAGTGTTTTCCTAGTAAAATAATAACTATTTTATATACACCTCGCTTCGCATCAAGTATTTTTGTATTTGATAATGCTAAAAACGAACATATATTTCATAGCATTATTCCTCAAGAAAGACAAGCTTTTAGTTGCAATTGTTCTATTTACAAGTGATATTCGTTTAAATAATAAAAGGTGAAGACAAAAGACAGATTCGACGAATTGAAGACGCAAACGACCAAAAAGCTCAAAAGAACAAAAGACAATCAAAAAGGTTCCAATTATTGATAAGAAACGTCTCGAAATCACAAGAGTACAAGATTCAAAACGCAAAGTACAAGATATTAAATTGTACGCGAGGACGTTCGAAAATCCGGAACTGGGACTAGAGTCAACTCTTAACGCTCGACGCAACGGACTAAAAATTACAAGTTAACTATGTATATAAATATAATATAATATATAATTAATTATATTAATTATATATATATTATATATATATATAATAAAAACCGTCGGCAGCAAGAAACTCCAAGGGTGTGAGCTGTAAATACCTCTCCGCGACTCGCGGAGTTTTAAGGGCATTTTGCCGCGAGTCGCGGAGCCCCAATTTTCAACTCTGGCTATAAAGCCAACCGAATTCTGATCAAATTTCATATCTTATTTCTCAATCTCTCTCTCAATATATACGTAATATATATATATTTATATTTTAATTTTAATTTTAATTATAATTCTAATAATAAGGGTATGTTAGCGAATGTTGTAAGGGTGTAAGTCGAAATTCTGTCCGTGTAACGCTACGCTATTTTTAATCATTGTAAGTTATGTTCAACCTTTTTACATTAATGTCTCGTAGCTAAGTTATTATTATGCTTATTTAAAACGAAGTAATCATGATGTTGGGCTAATTACTAAAATTGGGTAATTGGGCTTTGTACCATAATTGGGGTTTGGACAGAAGAACGACACTTGTGGAAACTAGACTATGGGCTATTAATGGGCTTTATATTTGTTTAACTAAATGAAAGTTTGTTAATGTTAATATAAAGATTTACAATTGGGCGTCCCTATAAATTACCATATACACTCGATCGGACACGATGGGCGGGGTATTTATTTGTACGAATAATCGTTCATTTAACCGGACACGGGAATGGATTAATAGCCACTAGAATAATTAAAACAGGGGTGAAATTACATTCAAGGGTAATTGGTGTAATTGTTAACAAAGTGGTAAAACCTTGGTTTACACGCAGTCGATAACCTGGTGTATTCATTAAACAAATTATTAAAACCTTGTTACAATTCGAATCCCCAATTAGTTGGAATATTTAACTTCGGGTATAATAATAATTTGACAAGGACACTTGCAATTTATATTTATGACTGATGGACTGTTATGGACAAAAACCAGACGGACATATTGAATAATCCAGGACAAAGGACAATTAACCCATGGGCATAAAACTAAAATCAACACGTCAAACATCATGATTACGGAAGTTTAAATAAGCATAATTCTTTTATTTCATATTTAATTTCCTTTATTTATTGTTATTTAATCGCACTTTTAATTATCGTACTTTTTAATTATCGCAAGTTTATTTTATCGCACTTTTATTATTCGCAATTTCATTATCGTTATTTACTTTACGCTTTAATTTAAGTCTTGTATTTATTTTATATTTTACATTAGGTTTTAACTGCGACTAAAGTCTTAAAATCGACAAACCGGTCATTAAACGGTAAAAACCCCCCTTTATAATAATAATATTACTTATATATATATTTGTATTTTTATAAAAGTAAACTAATATAGCGTTGAGCTTTGTTTAAAGTTTTCCCTGTGGAACGAACCGGACTTACTAAAAACTACACTACTGTACGATTAGGTACACTGCCTATAAGTGTTGTAGCAAGGTTTAAGTATATCCATTCTATAAATAAATAAATATCTTGTGTAAAATTGTATCGTATTTAATAGTGTTTTCCTAGTAAAATAATAACTATTTTATATACACCTCGCTTCACATCAAGTATTTTTGGCGCCGCTGCCGGGGAAAAACTCTTAAACGCCGGAAGCGCAACGCTAATAAAAAAAAAAAAGATTTTTAGTTACTTTTATTAAAAGTCGCTTTTGTAAAAATACGTTTTAATTATTCAAAAATATAAAAAGAAAAACAAAAATATATGTATTTTTAAGATTTTGTAAATATTTAAGTTTTATAAGTTTCTTTATTTCTATTTTAGTTTATAAAAATATAAGTTTTATTTTAAAATCGTTTATTTAAATATAAAAAAACAGAAAACATAAAAAAAAAAAAAAAAATAAAGAAAACGCGTAAAAACTCAACCCTGTCAGCTGAATTTCTGAACCCCGCGACTCGCGGGGTTTTCCTCATTAATCACCGCAACTCGCGGAGACCTTCTGACACACGGACAAAACCCTAATCAAGCATTGATTACGGGTTATTTTTAATTATTATTAATTATTAAACCTAATTATAATTATTATTATTATTATTTTTAGTTTTAGTTTTATTTTTACTTTTTATTTATTTATGTATTTAGTATTAATTAAGTTTTTATTAAATTATAAAATTAATAGTTTTATTAAAATAAATAATATAAAAATAATATTTTTATAAAAATTGTACTTTTTACAACTTTTTGTATATTTTTATATTTTGTACCTTTTTAATCGTTGTAGCGTAAAAATTGTATTTTTTAGCTCATATTTAATTTTAAACTTAGTTTTTGCTATAATTATTTTTACTCCTAGATTTTTAGGCTTTGCCGTAGAATTCCTTAAGTGCTTTTTCTTTAGACTAAGATTTAGGTGCTTTAGAATTTTGCGACGCCTTTTTAAGTTTTAGTTTCTTTTTAAGTTATTTCCATTTGGGATTTAGTTTTTCCTGTAAGCTTTAATATTTTTAGACACCTTTTACTATGTATCAATTATCATTTCAATTAGTAATCTCAATTTGCGATTATAATTTTAAGTTAGTTGTAGTAATAAGGTTAAATTAGTTAAGTATTTTTAAGTTTTTATAAGTTTCTTTTATTTTTCCGTCACCTTTTATTTTTCAATCATTTTTTTTTCTTTTTCGACCTTTTTCGACGAACTCTTTTTCTCTCTTATTTCTCGCCATTCTAGTTTTTAGGACTTAGAATTTTATTCTACTTCTTATCTAAATTTCTTAAAATTACGAAAATTTATTTTGAGTGGTTAAATTGATAGACATCAAAATTTTCTGGTTCGTAGTAATAGTTGGATTTGTACGTGGACCGGGTTATTGGAGCCAAACAGTCCTCAATTATATTGAGACCAAACGAATCCTGCCCCTCTGCTGCATCTTTTGGCTATTCGAAACGTGGGCAAAATCAGAAAAGTCTATTGATTGGATAACTTATTATAATTTTTCTTTCCTTTTTAAAAAAACTAATAGGATATTCTGTGAATGCACCGAGCAAGACGTTCATCACCTTTTGTACGTTCACCACCTGTAACTCGATCAAGACATCGTTTAACAAATATAACCGCCGTTGATTTTTCTTTAGAATCGTCATCCAGTCGACCAAGTACTTCAGTTCAAATTTCCGATAATCCATTTTTTGAACCCAACCTCACAATTGAGAATCCAGAGAATATTCAGGAACGGTTCATAGATCCTGAACCACTAAACTTTCCTCCGGAACCACCAATCATTCAAACAGAGATTGTTGAGGAACGAACTATTAAATCAGAAGCATCTAGTGATACCGATTCAACAAATTCAATTATGGAGAATCTGGAACCTTTAAGTATGGAAGACCGAATGAGAGCTAAACGCACTGGCCAAGGTCACGCAATTACTCATCCAGACATTAATGCGCCAGATTATGAAATCAAAGGACAAATTTTACACATGGTGACTAATCAATGCCAATTTAGTGGTGCGCCGAAGGAAGATCCAAATGAACATCTACGTACCTTTAATAGGATCTGCACACTATTTAAAATACGAGAAGTGGAGGATGAACAGATATATCTCATGTTATTTCCCTGGACTTTGAAGGGAGAAGCCAAAGATTGGTTGGAATCGTTACCTGAAGGGGCGATTGATACATGGGATGTTTTAATTGACAAATTTCTTAAACAATTCTTTCCTGCATCTAAAGCCGTAAGACTTCAAGCAGAAATTGTTACGTTCACACAAAAGCCAAATGAAACTCTATATGAGGCGTGGACAAGATATGGAAAATTGTTAAGAGGATGTCCGCAACATGGTTTAGACACCTGTCAAATAGTACAAATATTCTACCAAGGATGTGACATCACTACAAGAAAAGACATAGATATAGCAGCTGGTGGTTCTATTATGAAAAAAACCGAAACTGATGCGTACAAAATTATTGATAATACTGCTTCCCACTCACATGAGTGGCACCAAGAAAAAGACATCATTAGATCATCTAAAGCAGCTAGAGCCGATTCTAGCCATGACTTAGATTCCATTTCAGCAAAGATAGATGCTTTCGAGAGACGAATGGAAAAGATGACTAAAGATATTCATGCAATACGAATTAGTTGTGAGCAGTGTGGAGGACCACATTTGACAAAAGATTGTCTCAGTATTGAATTAACAATGGAACAAAGAGAGAATATTTCATACATAAACCAAAGGCCTGGAAATAATTATCAGAATAATTATCAACCGCCAAGACCGATTTACAATCAAAACCAGAATTATAACCGAAATATTCCATACAACAACCAACAAGGTCCTAGCAATCAACAAGTATCCAATAATACTTATAATCAGCAAAGACCTAATTTTCAAAACAAACCACCACAACAAACCGATGATAAAAAGCCAAATTTAGAAGATATGATGACGAAGCTAGTTGAAACTCAAACGCAGTTTTTCACATCTCAAAAACAAACCAATGAACAAAATGCTCAAGCATTTAGAAATCAACAAGCTTCTATTCAAAATCTGGAACAAGAAGTAAGTAACCTAGCAAGGTTAATAGGTGAAAGAAAACCGGGAAGTTTACCTAGTGATACAAATGCTAACCCCCGGAATGAAACAGCTAAAGCTATTACCACAAGAAGTGGTACAACACTTAAATCACCTGAAATACCTGTAACTTCTGATGAAACTATTCCTACTCCACAAGAACCACAATCCGAGCAAGAAAAGGAAAAAGAACCGGTAGTTGAGAAGGTTAATGAAGATAACACAGTTAAGGATAAACCTTATGTTAAACCATACCAACCACCACTTCCTTACCCGAGTAAAATGAAGAAAGAAAAACTTGAAGCCGAGCAATCCAAATTCTTGGATATGTTTAAACAGATAAATGTAAATCTTCCTTTCATTGATGTAATTTCAGGAATGCCTAGATATGCTAAATTCTTGAAAGATCTAATCACGAATAGAAAGAAAATGGAAGAACTTTCGGCTGTCACTATGAATGCAAATTGTTCAGCAGTGCTGTTGAATAAGATACCAGAAAAATTATCTGATCCAGGAAGTTTCACAATTCCATGTTTTCTGGGTAGTCTCAGTTCAATAGAAGCATTAGCAGATTTAGGTGCTAGTATAAATCTAATGCCGTATTCACTATACGCTAAACTAGACCTCGGAGAATTAAAACCAACCAGAATAAGCATACAACTAGCCGATAGATCAATAAAATATCCTAGAGGGATAATGGAGAACATGCTAGTTAAAGTTGGTACTTTAGTATTTCCAGTAGACTTTGTTGTTCTGGACATGGAAGAAGATTCTCAAGTTCCTCTCATATTAGGAAGACCATTCTTAAACACGGCTAAAGCAATGATAGACGTGTTCAGTAAGAAACTGACCCTAAGTATAGAGGATGAGAGTGTTACCTTTTCAGTTGATAGAGCAATGCAACAACCACAATCTGCAGATGATACATGTTATTATATTCAAACTATAGATGCACATGCAGAATTATTAGAAGAATTTCCAGAATTACAAGGAACAGGAGAATGTTCTTTAGGAGAAGGTAATGAACCAATTGATGAAGCTGAAATGTTAGCTACACTTATAGCTAATGGATATGAACCAACAACAGAAGAAATTCAAATGCTAAAAGAAGAAGACAGATATCGATATAAATCATCGATAGAAGAACCTCCGAAATTAGAGTTAAAGCCACTTCCAAACCATTTAGAATACGCTTATTTACATGGTGAATCTGAATTACCTGTAATAATATCGTCTTCTCTTACTGAAAATGAGAAATCACAACTCATTTCTGTGTTGAAAGCTCATAAACCAGCCATTGCATGGAAGATTCATGATATTAAAGGAATAAGTCCTTCGTATTGCACACATAAAATCCTTATGGAAGAAGGTCATAAAACGTATGTGCAACGCCAACGAAGACTAAATCCTAATATGCAAGATGTAGTTAAGAAAGAGATTATTAAACTGCTAGATGCAGGTTTGATATATCCAATCTCTGATAGTCCATGGGTAAGCCCAGTTCAATGCGTGCCTAAGAAGGGTGGCATGACTGTCATCACAAATGAGAAAAATGAGCTTATTCCTACTAGGACTGTAACAGGATGGCGTGTATGTATTGATTATAGAAAATTAAATGACGCCACCAGAAAAGATCACTTTCCCTTACCTTTCATAGATCAAATGTTGGAAAGATTAGCCGGAAATAGTTACTATTGTTTTCTAGATGGATTTTCCGGATATTTTCAAATTCCAATAGCACCCGAGGACCAAGAGAAAACCACATTCACGTGCCCTTATGGTACTTTTGCTTACAAACGCATGCCATTTGGACTTTGTAACGCCCCTGCAACCTTTCAAAGGTGTATGATGGCGATTTTTCACGACATGATAGAAGAATGCATGGAAGTATTCATGGATGACTTTTCAGTCTTCGGTGATACATTTAAATCATGTCTAGTTAATCTGGAACGAATGC
Source organism: Rutidosis leptorrhynchoides (assembly GCF_046630445.1). Taxonomy (NCBI): domain Eukaryota; kingdom Viridiplantae; phylum Streptophyta; class Magnoliopsida; order Asterales; family Asteraceae; genus Rutidosis; species Rutidosis leptorrhynchoides. The sequence goes on along the minus strand of NC_092334.1, from coordinate 94,539,292 downwards.
TAATTAGATGCGAAAAATCAAATCTAGTACTTAATTGGGAGAAATGCCATTTCATGGTTAAAGAAGGCATCGTTCTTGGACATAAAATTTCAAAAGAAGGAATTGAAGTGGATAGAGCTAAAGTAGATGTAATTGCTAAACTTCCACATCCCACCAATGTTAGAGGAGTTAGGAGTTTTCTAGGGCATGCCGGTTTTTACCGACGTTTCATAAAAGATTTTTCTAAAATTGCCACTCCTATGAATAAACTCCTAGAAAAGGATGCGCCATTCATCTTTTCAGATGAGTGTATCAAATCTTTTAATATTCTTAAAGAAAAACTCACTAATACGCCGATCATGATAACACCAAATTGGAATCTACCATTTGAACTAATGTGCGATGCAAGTGATTTTGCAATGGGAGCCGTTTTAGGACAAAGGATTGAAAAACGATTTCAACCTATATATTATGCTAGTAAGACGTTACAAGGAGCACAAACAAACTATACAACTACTGAAAAAGAACTCCTTGCTATTGTCTTTGCTTTTGACAAATTTCGATCATATCTCGTTCTAGCAAAAACGGTGGTCTATACCGACCATTCTGCTCTTAGATACCTATTTTCGAAACAAGATGCTAAACCAAGATTAATCCGTTGGATCTTACTCTTACAAGAGTTTGATATTGAAATTCGAGATAAAAAAGGAGCAGAAAATCTCGCCGCTGATCATCTTTCTCGTCTTGAAAATCCCAAATTAGAAGTTCTGAATGAATCGGCCATACAAGACAACTTTCCTGATGAATATCTATTGAAGATAGATTATAAAGAAATTCCATGGTTTGCAGACTATGCAAACTACTTAGTTTGTGGATTCCTTGAAAAAGGATTATCGTACCAAAGACGAAAGAAATTCTTCAGTGATATAAAACACTATTTCTGGGAAGATCCACATCTGTTTAAAAGTTGTCCCGATGGAATAATACGCCGATGTGTATTTGGAGATGAAGCTAGTAAAATTTTAAACCATTGTCACACAGGACCAACAGGAGGGCATTATGGGCCTCAACTAACAGCAAGAAAAGTTTATGAAGCTGGATTCTATTGGCCTACAATTTACAAAGACGCACACTTTCTTTGCAAATCCTGTGATGCATGTCAAAGGACCGGAAAAATAAGTCAACGTGATGAAATGCCACAAAATGTCATCCAAGTATGTGAAGTATTTGACATTTGGGGTATTGACTTTATGGGTCCATTTCCAAAATCTCATAATAATCTATATATACTCGTAGCCATTGATTATGTATCTAAATGGGCGGAAGCACAAGCTCTCCCAACTAACGATGCACGAGTTGTAGTCAACTTTTTAAAACGTCTTTTTGCAAGGTTTGGAACACCGAAAGCTTTAATAAGTGATCGGGGTACTCATTTCTGTAATAATCAACTTGAGAAAGTTCTTAAAAGATATGGAGTAACTCATAAAATCTCCACCGCATATCATCCACAAACAAGTGGACAAGTTGAAAATACCAACCGAGCTTTAAAACGTATTCTAGAGAAAACCGTAGGATCAAATCCGAAGGAATGGTCCATTAAATTGGAGGATGCACTCTGGGCTTTTAGAACAGCCTACAAAACTCCAATTGGAACCACACCTTTTAGACTTGTGTATGGAAAAGCATGTCATCTTCCAGTAGAAATTGAACACAAAGCATTTTGGGCTTTGAAAACATGTAATCTTGATTTACATGAAGCCGGACGTCTACGATTAAGTCAACTAAACGAATTAGAAGAATTAAGACATGAAGCATACGAAAATTCGTTAATCTATAAAGAAAGAACGAAGAAATGGCATGATAAAAGAATCAGAAGTTCAAGGGAATTTAAAGAAGGAGACAGAGTTCTTCTTTTCAATTCACGATTCAAGCTATTTCCTGGAAAATTGAAATCAAGATGGTCTGGACCATTCATAGTCAAAAGAGTTTTCCCATACGGAACGATAGAATTGATAAATTCAAATGGGATTGAATTTAAAGTTAATGGTCACAGAGTTAAACATTACATACATGGTCCGATGGAAGTCGACAACGAAGTTAATCACAATTTCAATAGCACAGCTAACTAAGTGTGGGAGAATCAAGTCTTTAAAGGATAATATATATTTCTGTTAGAGTTAGATTGTCTGTTTTCGTGTAGTTCTCGAAAATGGAACACGTATGGTCTTTCCCTAGCAGACCCTAAAGAACTAGTCTTCTCCCCCCATTCTGAATTTTTATTTTTTTTAGGTTTTTACGAAATGAAGACTGCCTGTGAACTAAACCATGGTCTAATGCTACACGCTTTGATCACTAAAAGAAATAATGACATACTACCGAGTGAATTAGTATCAGTAATCAGAGAAAGAATGGACGGAGTTAGAAAAGGATCCAGATGCGAAGATAATAAGTTACAATTTGGTAAAGGAAAATCAAAATCCGCAGCGAAAAGAAGAGCACGACACCTAGAACGATGTCACAAATGCGGAAAATGGTCACATGGAGGAAAATGTTCAAATAATCAAACCTATTCAAATACCGAATTTGTTACTTTATGCAGAGACGGACCGTTCATATGTTTAGAAGAAAAGACAATGAATGCTCGAGGTTACGCCTATGCAGCCATGGAAAACCAATTAAACCGACTATCTTATGAATATAATAGATCATATAACTAAGAAATCTATTTCACAGGTATGTCTGTACAGTTTTTATTTTTATTTTTAACCTTTTGATAATAAACGCTAATTTGTTCGCTAAAAAGTATTAAATTGGTATTAAATAAAATTAGGTTTGGCGACCGAAATTATTGATATCATTCAACAATTTATTACATCACTGCGAAATTTAACGTTTATTCTTAAGGTATAAATATCTTTAATCAATCAACCCAAAATATTTCAAAAATTCGTCATGAGTTAAATTAGGTCTTGGAACCGAAATTACTTTACCGAAAAGAGGGGCGCATATTTTTGATAATATTTGATTGATTAAAGTGGGATAAAAAGAAAAAAAAAAGATTTTTAATTTTATTATGTTTTTAATCTTAATATTTAAATCTTAAATTAATATTGTAAACTTTGTAAAAACAATATATTTAAAATTGTAAATATTTGAAAAATTAATATAAGTTTGGTATGAATTTATAAATTTTTAAATTAAGTTTGGTGTGAATTTTTAAAATATTAATTTTTAATTTTATGCATTTTAAATTTTAAGTTTGGTGTGAATTTTTAATTTTTAATTTTTAATTTTGAATTTTATATTTAAGTTGTGTGAATTTAAAAACAAAAATTTACTTTATCTCATTAAGTTAAGAATATGATTTTTAAAATTCGTCGTAAGTTGAAGACTAGGTCTTTGAACCGAAATTGCTTTACCCGAGGGAGGGACGAGAACTTTTATTATCATTATTTTTAATCTTATTGATTTAAAGTATGCAAAAAAAAAAAAAAAAAAAAAAAAAAAAAAAATGAGGTAAACTCCGCGACTCGCGGAGTTTTCAGGGCAAAACCTCCGCGACTCGCGGAGGGACCAAAACCCAGAAAAAAATAAAAACAGCTGAAACGATCAGTACACTCAACAACACAAAAACAACCCGAAAAATACTGCGAAAAACCCACGAAAACCACCGAAAATCACCCCCAAAAATCTCAATTTTTAACCGTTAATCACCAAATTTTTTGCTAAAATCATGTTGAGAAGGATGATATCTAAGAACTACTCAAGAAAAACGGTAAATTTCTACACCTAAACACCATTTAATTCGAATTTTAGTGTTCTTGAGCTATTTTTCCCCAATTTGATTTTGATGCTTTTTAGTGTAATTAGACTTAAATTGTTTATGTATTATGCTTGTATAACCTAGATTGATGCTGTTTAACATGATTAGAAGCCTTAAACTTCAAATTTTGAATAATCTAGGGTTTGTGTTCTTGAGTAATTTGGGGCTTTTTGATATAAACAGGTTATGGCCGATTTTTGTCATGAATTGTTGCTAAATTGAGTAGTATAACATGTCTAGGTAGTTAAATGATCCAAACTTTGAGCCTAAACATGATTTTGAGAATTAAAGTGGACTTTTTCAAGTCCAAAATTCATGAACTTGATTTTTGAAAGATAATGCCATTTGAGACTTGTTTATTTGCTAGTAATGATTATTTTGACATGTTATTTGAGTTGAATGCTTATGAACTTGGCGAAAATTTTCGTATATGCTTATTTGAAAAAGTGTAGATTTGATAAAAATGTGAAAATAAGCTTAAGTTTGATATAAATTGATAATGTCATTGTAATTATTTTGATTGATGATTTTGCTGACACTAATGCATATTTGGATGCACAAAATTTGTGTTTGATGTGTTTTGCAGAATGAAAGGGGTGAATCTTCATCCCAAGCCCGCCATGCTCCTGCTGAGAACTTGGAACAACAGGAGGTAGATAACTACTACAAGCAGGATGTACCTCATCCAGTCATGACCTTTTCAGATATGCACTTGGAACAGTTGCACCCGAACCTGCGATTTGACAGACTTTGGATAGATTATCCAAAATATCAACGGGGTTTGCATACTCTTCATTCCAAGGTTGTTGAGGTACCGAGGGTCATAGAATGGGGACCCTTGGAAGCTGTAGAATTGGCCGGGCCAATTAGGGAATTACTGGTACAGAGGTATGGTAATTCTTCTTTTAATGACTGAATATGTTTATTCACCATACGCAGACCTGTATATAAAGTATGGTGTGAAGAGTTGTTATGTAGTATAGAGTTGAATGATCGGGTAGCTAGTTTAACCGATCGTTCTTTTATTAGATTTTTGTTAGGCGGTTCGATGCGCCACATGTCTTTACTGGACATGGCTCAGGCTTTACGTATATATACGCCTGAGGAATTAGCGTCTGCCGATTGTAGAGGATTGATACTAAACGGTAGAAGGATAGATGAGAATTTTGATACACACGGTGTGTGGAGTCAAATGACAAGCCATCACCGTTTCAAAGGGGGAAACTACTCTTATTTGGATATAGATAGAGCCGAATTAAGAGTAATACATAGGTTTTTAGCTAATTCGATTACACAAAGGGGTAAAAACAAAGAAAAGGTAAATGAACAAGATTTGTTTTACCATATGTGTATTCGAGACCCACACAGCGCTGTAAGTATACCATATTGTGTGGGTTATTATTTATCAGCTATGGTTCGGGGGATGCGTCCACATAGCATAATAGGAGGTGGCATTTTTATTACTTTGATTGGTGAATATCTCGGTGTGGATATAAGTCGGGGGGGATTATTAGTAGAAGAGCCGGAACCCCGCGACACTATAGGTTTAAATGTATACCATGGTGCAAAAGTTTTGAAGCGGCGAAATAACGCCGCAGTACGATACAATGGTAGACATCCACAGGTAGAGAGAAACCAGGAACAAGGTAATGTAGGAGGGGGGAATGAGATGCAAGAAATGCATAGGTTTATAGCTTCTCAGGAATACGAAAATGCTAGACAGAGAGCATTTGAAGATTGGCAAGTTCATCAGAACCAGATCATAGCGCATTGCCAACATATAGGTAGAAACTATATTCCTACACCGAAACCCGTCTTCCCCCCTTGGTCGATAGAGATGCAGCCACCATATCCTACGTATGATCCTGCCGAAGCATTCTATAGCACGTATGGGTATGCGTGGAACCCCTATTGGTACCAATATCATCCTTAGTTTACTTATTATTTTTTTTTATTATTTTGTAATTTGTAATTATTGATATGTTTAATACTTTTGTTAATATTGTAATCATTTTTATAATTATCTAACTTTTATTCTTAGATTTTAATAATTTTTGAATGTGGGGTAATAAACCAAACTTCAAAAATATGTATATATGTTTGCAGTTTATCTTATGTACTCAACAGGGTAAAACAACGCATTTTCAAAGACTGGCATTAAGTTCAGCAAAAGCAACTAATTTTGACGACAAGATGCAAAATATATGTGAAATAACAACAAGACGGAATGAACAAATGATGTGCACCATTTATCATTCAGCAAACAAACGCCAATATATTTGGAAACTTTGGTAAAAATTTAATCATTTTCACACAAATCACCCTCAATAATTTAAATTGTTACTGATTTCTTGCAAATGAGGGCATTGCAAGATCTTAAGTGTGGGAAGGGATAAAATTCTTTCGGATTTTAAAATTTTTATATTAAACACTTGGTTACCATTAAAAATACTAGTAAAGCAGTAGTTGTATTAGAATCTAGTGCTCTCTGATAAAAAAGAACAGCCCTAGTCTTATATACTGACTACCCAATTCTAGTAAAAATTTTCAAATAAATGAATTCAAAATCATGTTTATACATATTTATGAACGATAAAACTAGGTTTTAACACCGAAATTATTGTTACCTCGGAAAGGACATAAATTGAGAAACAAACTAAAATGTTAAAATTCATTTAAAATGGAATAGAGGACGATAAAAAGAAAAAAAATAAAAAGCCAAGTGTGGGAAAATTTACCAAGTTATTTTAAACATATGCCACATATATTTGTAACAAATAACTGAAAATACTTTTGCTTTGAACTAAACTAAACTGTTTTACCCGATGAAAGAAAAGAAGAGATGGATCTACACGATGAATCAATTCCATCATTAAAAGGAAGTAAAGTCTTCCGAAAAAGACACGCGCTTCTTGATTTAGGTCATGAAGTTGTCGTCCAGACCAGCTGTAGGTTGACGAAAAATCTAGAAAAGTCATCACTAAAATCAGCAGGAAATCCACGGACCTCAGCATTAAACAGGGTCGCCAAGTGGTTAGATTTATCCTAACCATGAGAAGGATTTATCTCGTACAATGGGGAGGCACCGTGCAAATTAGCTTGATAAGACTAATGAATCAGATCCCCAGAAAGGATAATCTCCTTAAAGATTAAAAATCAGCTTTTAAGACTAATATTACTCAATCCTAGAGATTGACCTTAAAGATTGAGAATTCAAACTCATGGAATTCAATGATATCTAAACTCGAGCTTAAAAGAGAAAATATTTTGATCAAAATTATAAACCGATTTGTTTTCTGAAAACCCTATTTTCAATGCGTTCATTACCATTGAACGTAAAATCCTAGGAATTCACCTGAAATTCATTAGGTCACCGGAACTAAATCGGGTGTCAACCGTAAGAACGGTGGTTGCATAGCATGGTCAAAGACAGGACCTTGTGCCAGACCGACAAATTATAAGGGTGAGCTTTACTATTGCTCCTACCAAGGATAGTAATTGCGTCCGACACGTTATAGACCATAATCAAAAGCATGTCACGGGACATTGCCTTAAACAGTTGCTTGTTCAACGCTTTCCTTTACAACCGAACGGTAGTTTGCCGAAAGGTAATATACGGGACAAGTAAACTGGACGTGTTGCTTTCCAAATACAAGGTTAGCAAGTGGGTGACACAAAACCGCAAGTTTTGAGCTAAAATTTTTAAATCTGAAACCCACCAAACCCACAAATATTTTGCAAACACCGGTAAAGGGTTATCCCGGAAAACTTATCTAGGGTAAAAACTAGATTTAATTTTCAAAAGATCAAATGTTTTCATAAAGATCCAATTTCCTTAATGGATCTAAATTTTTATAGTCATGTGGGACTGTAAACCATATCGTTACTACCATTGTTTATACCGCCGTATAGAAATCACTGATGTACAAAGTGTGAAGAATAAAAAAAAGTGATTCTAGTATTTCAAGACAATATTGCTTGAGGACAAGCAACGCTCAAGTGTGGGAATATTTGATAATGCTAAAAACGAACATATATTTCATAGCATTATTCCTCAAGAAAGACAAGCTTTTAGTTGCAATTGTTCTATTTACAAGTGATATTCGTTTAAATAATAAAAGGTGAAGACAAAAGACAGATTCGACGAATTGAAGACGCAAACGACCAAAAAGCTCAAAAGAACAAAAGACAATCAAAAAGGTTCCAATTATTGATAAGAAACGTCTCGAAATCACAAGAGTACAAGATTCAAAACGCAAAGTACAAGATATTAAATTGTACGCGAGGACGTTCGAAAATCCGGAACCGGGACTAGAGTCAACTCTTAACGCTCGACGCAACGGACTAAAAATTACAAGTTAACTATGTATATAAATATAATATAATATATAATTAATTATATTAATTATATATATATTATATATATATAATAAAAACCGTCGGCAGCAAGAAACTCCAAGGGTGTGAGCTGTAAATACCTCTCCGCGACTCGCGGAGTTTTAAGGGCATTTTGCCGCGAGTCCCGGAGCCCCAATTTTCAACTCTGGCTATAAAGCCAACCGAATTCTGATCAAATTTCATATCTTATTTCTCAATCTCTCTCTCAATATATACGTAATATATATATATTTATATTTTAATTTTAATTTTAATTATAATTCTAATAATAAGGGTATGTTAGCGAATGTTGTAAGGGTGTAAGTCGAAATTCTGTCCGTGTAACGCTACGCTATTTTTAATCATTGTAAGTTATGTTCAACCTTTTTACATTAATGTCTCGTAGCTAAGTTATTATTATGCTTATTTAAAACGAAGTAATCATGATGTTGGGCTAATTACTAAAATTGGGTAATTGGGCTTTGTACCATAATTGGGGTTTGGACAGAAGAACGACACTTGTGGAAACTAGACTATGGGCTATTAATGGGCTTTATATTTGTTTAACTAAATGAAAGTTTGTTAATGTTAATATAAAGATTTACAATTGGGCGTCCCTATAAATTACCATATACACTCGATCGGACACGATGGGCGGGGTATTTATTTGTACGAATAATCGTTCATTTAACCGGACACGGGAATGGATTAATAGCCACTAGAATAATTAAAACAGGGGTGAAATTACATTCAAGGGTAATTGGTGTAATTGTTAACAAAGTAGTAAAACCTTGGTTTACACGCAGTCGATAACCTGGTGTATTCATTAAACAAAGTATTAAAACCTTGTTACAATTCGAATCCCCAATTAGTTGGAATATTTAACTTCGGGTATAATAATAATTTGACAAGGACACTTGCAATTTATATTTATGACTGATGGACTGTTATGGACAAAAACCAGACGGACATATTGAATAATCCAGGACAAAGGACAATTAACCCATGGGCATAAAACTAAAATCAACACGTCAAACATCATGATTACGGAAGTTTAGATAAGCATAATTCTTTTATTTCATATTTAATTTCCTTTATTTTATATTTAATTGCACTTCTAATTATCGCACTTTTATTTATTTTATTTTATCGCACTTTTAATTATCGTACTTTTTAATTATCGCAAGTTTATTTTATCGCACTTTTATTATTCGCAATTTCATTATCATTATTTACTTTACGCTTTAATTTAAGTTTTGTATTTATTTTATATTTTACATTAGGTTTTAACTGCGACTAAAATCTTAAAATCGACAAACCGGTCATTAAACGGTAAAAACCCCCCTTTATAATAATAATATTACTTATATATATTTGTATTTTTATAAAAGTAAACTAATATAGCGTTGAGCTTTGTTTAAAGATTTCCCTGTGGAACGAACCGGACTTACTAAAAACTACACTACTGTACGATTAGGTACACTGCCTATAAGTGTTGTAGCAAGGTTTAAGTATATCCATTCTATAAATAAATAAATATCTTGTGTAAAATTGTATCGTATTTAATAGTGTTTTCCTAGTAAAATAATAACTATTTTATATACACCTCGCTTCGCATCATTTACTATTCTAAATTAACTTTTTTCCAGCGCGATTTAATCCACTCGAAACTTTTGGTTTGAATTTCGAAAACAATCCTAGGGGAACTAAGTGGATTATGTCCGAAAACGTGTTCATTACGATTTTTCCACAAATAAAAAGCCGTGACCCACACTAATGCTTGCCAATTTTTTGGATCAAAGTTGGATGGAAGATTCGGGTTTAGAGGCTTTGAGATGTTCGTGAGGGAAGATAGATTAACATTGACCATGTTCCACCATTTACTAACTCGGTTCCAAATGTCAAGTGCGAATTTACAAGACAAAAGAACGTAGTATATGGTTTCTAACCTGTCATCACAGACAGGGCATCTAGTTGAGTTTAGGTCCATACCACGATTATCTAATTCGGTTCTTACATGTAACTTTTTTTGTTTTGCTCTCCATACGAAAATACCAATTTTTTGTGGTAGAAGGCTATTGGTTTCAGTCTGCCCAAAAGGAAGATTAATGGGGGCGTTTAACTCCGTTAATGTAGATGTAAGGTATTTAGAAGAGTAATGCCTAAAGTTGTTAAGCTTCCACTTCCATTCATCTTTTTTATCGGGAGAAAAAGTATACTCGTGTAACAAGGTTTGTAAGTGTAGTGATCCGAACTTTTTCATGTTTATATATATTAAATGAAATTGATATTTATATGATTAAGTGTTTCCAACATGTTAAGCAATCAAACTTGTTAAGACTTGATTAATTGAAATAGGTTTCATATACACAATTGACCACCCAAGTTGACCGGTGATTCACAAATGTTAATATTTTTAAAAACTATATGATGACATATATATGGATATATATATATAGTTAACATGATATTATGATAAGTAAATATATCATTAAGTATATTAACAATGAACTACATATGTAAAAACAAGACTACTAACTTAAGGATTTCGAAACGAGACATACATGTAACGATTATCGTTGTAACAACATTTAAATGTATATATATTATATTAAAATATATTAATACATCATTATATCTTGATAATGTAATGATTTAATATCTCATTAGATATAATAAAGAATGGGTTAACAACATTTAACAAGATCGTTAACTTAAAGGTTTCAAAACAACACTTACATGTAACGACTAACGATGACTTAACGACTCAGTTAAAATATATATATACATGTAGTGTTTTAATATGTATTCATACACTTTTGAAAGATTTCAAGACACTTATCAAAGTACTTCTACTTAACAAAAATGCTTACAATTACATCCTCATTCATTTTCATCAACAATTCTACTCGTATGCACTCGTATTTGTACTCGTACAATACACAGCTTCTAAATGTATTTACTATTGGTATATATACTCCAATGATTAGCTCTTAGCAGTCTTTGTGAGTCAGCTAACCATGTGGGAACCATCATTTAACATCTAGCATGAAATATCTCACAAAATTACAAACTAATGGAGCCTATATTGCTACTCCATATTCACGTGAATGTTAGGTACCACAAACACATTCACTTTGCAATTTTCTTGAATCAAATTACTCTCTCTCAAGTGTTCTTCCTTTGTTCTAAGTGTTCTTCATCATCTTCAACAAAATCTAGCTCAATCTAGTTCATAAATCCATACATAAACCAAGATACAAAACAACTACTCAAGAACACACCAACAACACTTCCAAGTTTGCTAGCTTACTTTCAATCTTACAAATCCATTTCAAGTGATCATCCAAACTTAAGAAATCTTTCTTATTTACAGTAAGATATCTCTTTAATACAAGGTAGTACTCATATTCAAACTTTGATTCAATTTCTATAACTATAACAATCTAATTTCGAGTGGAAATCTTACTTGAACTTGTTTTCGTGTCATGATTTTGCTTCAAGAACTTTCAAGCCATCCAAGGATCCTTTGAAGCTAGACCTATTTTTCTCATTTCCAGTAGGTTTATCCACAAAACCTTAGGTAGTAACGATGTTCATAACATCATTCGATTCATATATATGAAACCATCTTATTCGAAGGTTTAAACTTGTAATCACTAGAACATAGTTTAGTTAATTCTAAACTTGTTCGCAAACAAAAGTTAATCCTTCTAACTTGACTTTTAAAATCAACTAAACACATGTTCTATATATATATATGATATGCTAACTTAATGATTTAAAACCTGAAAACACGAAAAACACCGTAAGACCGGATATACGCCGTCGTAGTAACACCTCGGGCTGTTTTGGGTTAGTTAATTAAAAACTATGATAAAATTTGATTTAAAAGTTGTTCTTTCGGGAAATGATTTTTCTTATGAACATGAAGCTATATCCAAAAATCATGGTTAAACTCAAAGTGGAAGTATGTTTTCCAAAATGGTCATCTAGACGTCGTTCTTTCGACTGAAATGACTACATTTATACAAACGACTTGTAACCTGTATTTCTGACTATAAACTTATACTTTTTATGTTTAGATTCATAAACTTAAGTTCAATATGAAACCATAGCAACTTGATTCACTCAAAACGGATTTAAAACGAAGAAGTTATGGGTAAAACAAGATTGGATAATTTTACTTGTTGTAGCTACGTGAAAATTGGTAACAATTCTATATTAATCATATCCTAGCTAACTCATATTGTATTATACATGTATTCTAATATATTATGTAATCTTGGGATACCATAGACACGAATACAATGTTTTGACATATCATATCGACCCATCTATATATATATATTTCGGAACAACCATAGACACTCTATATGCAGTAATGTTGGAGTATACAGGGTTGAGGTTGATTCTAAAATATTATATACTTTGAGTTGTGATCTAGCCTGAGGCTTGTATACACGAGGTCGTGGATTGATTTGAGATATATATATATATATATATATTGCTTTATTTCTGTACATCTAACTGTGGACAACTAGTTGTAGGTTACTAACGAGGACATCTGACTTAATAAACTTAAAACAGTAAAACGTATTAAAAATGTTGTAAATATATTTTGAACATACTTTGATATATATGTACATATTTGTTATAGGTTCGTGAATCGACCAGTGGCCAAGTCTTACTTCCCGACGAAATAAAAATCTGTGAAAGTGAGTTATAGTCCCACTTTTAAAATCTAATATTTTGGGATGAGAATACATGCAAATTTTATAAATATTTTACGAAATAGACACAAGTAAATAAAACTACATTATATGGGTGAATGATTGAAGCCGAATATGCTCCTTTTTAGCTTGGTAGCCTAAGAATTTGTGAACAGACCCCAAAATTGACGTGAATCCTAAAGATAGATCTATCGGCCCAACAAGCCCCATTCTGGAATTTGGAATGCTTTAGTACTTCGAAATTATCATGTCCGATGGGTGTCCCGGAATGATGGCTTATTCTATATGCATATTGTTAATGTCGATTACCAGGTGTTCACCATATGAATGATTTTTATCTCTATGTATGGGATGTATATTGAAAAATGAAATCTTGTGGTCTATTATTACGATTTGATAAATATATAGGTTAAACCTATAACTCACCAACATTTTTGTTGACGTTTAAAGCATGTTTATTCTCAGGTGATTATTAAGAGCTTCCGCTATTGCATGCTAAAATATGGACAAGATTTGGTGTCAGCATGTTTGTATTATATTGTTTAAAACTGCATTCGAAATTTACTTTGTTGTAATATATTAATATTGTAAACCAATATGTATTGGTAGTGTGTAAGTGTGATATTTTTAGATTATCATTTTCGAATAATCTAGGTGGTGTCCTTTAAACCTTGTCGATAAAATAAAGGTTATGGTTTGTTTTAAAAACGAATGCAGTCTTTGAAAAACGTCTCATATAGAGGTCAAAACCTCGCAACGAAATCAATTAATATGGAACATTTATAATCAATATGAACGGGACATTTCAGTTGGTATCCGAGCGTTGGTCTTAGAGAACCAGAAATTTACATTAGTGTGTCTTATCGAGTTTGTTAGGATAAATTAGTGAGTCTGGACTTCGACCGTGTTTTCTTTAAAAACGATTGCTTAACACTTTTGTTGGAAACTATATATTATTAACATGTAAATATTGTGTGATATATTAACCTCTTAATGTGTTTGGTATTGTGTGATAGATGTCTACCACTAGTAAAATTCCATCGACTCACCTAATAATAATGAAGAGTCGAATATATTTTGGGAAGATTCACAAATTCCCGAAGAAGAACCGGAAGAAGAGGAACCGGAAGAGGAGGAACCGGAAGAGGAGGAACCGGAAGAGGAGGAACCGGAAGAGGAGGAACCGGAAAAAGAAGAACCGGAAGAAGAAGAGGTTCCGGAGGAAGAAATATTGATACCTACAGTAAATCGATTAAATAAAAGAAAATCCTCAACCAACCGACCAAAGTCAAAAATGATCAATGGTGTTTCCGCCAAGGAAGCAAAATATTGGGAAGATTACCAATTTTCTGATGAATCGGATCCCGATGAGGATTTCGATGATGTTATAGAAATTACCTCGACCCAATTTAATAAAGCAAAAGAAAATAATAAGGGAAAAGGTATAAAAATAGAGAAACCTGATTCCAACCCGATGAACTTTATATGTATCGGCAACGTCCGTATTTCCTAAAATGTAACAATAACCCGGGAACCTCTAAACCACCAGGTTTTTCTAAACCATTGTGGAAAACGACGGCTCGTATTAGAGGAACACCATATATCCCTAGAAAATTAGGAAAACGAACCAAGTCCGAAGAAGATGAAACCAGTGATTCAGATTAAAGGGTTGTAATCATGTTGTGTATTATATGTATTATAGTGTGCTTGTACTTTTATGTTCTATGTAAAAATTGCTTGTATTGTTTGTTAATTATCTTTTACGAATCTAATCCTTGTCTATTTTACAGTATAAAAATAAAATGGACGTTAAGGGTAGACAACCGAATATTTTAGAAAACCTACCAGAGGATATGATTGAGGAAATCTTGTCTAGAGTCGGTCAGAATTCATCAGCACATTTAGTTATGGCGAAATTAACTTATCAAACATTTGAAAGACTTTCCAGAAATGCCTTAGTTTATAAAAGGCTTTCCTTTGATAGGTGGGGTATATCACATTGGGGAGATCGTAAGTTACGTCGTGTTTTCTTTAAAGCGTTAAATGAGGGAAACCCAAATGCAATTTTACGCTACGGGTTAAGAACCTATTTTGACTCAACATATCCCAACATAGGATTTCGTGAGTTAGAAATAGCTTCTAACATGCAACATAAAGAAGCATGTTATACTTACGGGTTAGTGATGTTCGCTTCTTACCAAAGTGAGAAGAAGAACATCAGATTACAACTTTTAAATAAAACCTTCCCACAAGTGACGGATTCAGTAATTGGGGTGAGAAACAAGGTTTTTAGATTATTCCGGGGCTGTTGGACATTACCAAACCCTCGTCCTTTTGACGACATTACAACATGCTGCCTAGCCAATGGTCATAATGGTTACTTTCCACAAGACCAAGGATGGGAAGTCGTCTTAGTAAAACCAGAATGCATGACTTGTTTCTGGACTTATGAATTACGTGTCTTTATTTCTTTTACTGAACAACTTGCGTATTAACTAGAATTACCTTTATAGCTGCCGAGTAGCAAAGTTATTATGTGTTATATTTCATCCTATATGTATAATAGTGGTATTGTAAGTTTGTAATTTTGTATAAAATTTGAACACGAAATTTTATTATAATCAGTTTTTTCATATAGAATTGTAGTAGTTTAATTGTATATTAGCTACTAAGTATGAACTTAACGGGTAGGTACTACCCGAATTAAAACTATAAAACGCTAATATGAAGAAAAAGCTTTTATAAATGAGTTCATACTATGCTACGAAATACTATTGACTACTCTTAAAATTCTATATGATTAACGTAATTCTTTTGGGCTATTTTTTGAAGGAAATGGCACCGGCAACTCGTCAGAATTTGAACATGAGTGAGGAAGACTTCTGTGTTTTCCTTGCCGCAAACATAGCCGCAGTACAGGCTGCGATGCAAAATAACAGTAACTTTGGATCTAGCAGTGGAACTAATTTCACAAGAAATCGTGTAGGATGCTCCTACAAAGAATTCACTGCCTGCAAACCTTTGGAATTTGATGGAACCGAAGGACCAATTGGATTGAAATGGTGGACCGAGAAAGTTGAATCGGTGTTTGCCATAAGTAAGTGTACTGAAGAGGACAAAGTTAAGTACGCTACACATACCTTCACAGGTACTGCGTTAACATGGTGGAACACCTATCTTGAACAGGTAGGACAAAATGCTGCTTACGCACTACCATGGTCAGCATTCAAGCAATTGATGAACGAGCAGTACCGTCCTAGAAACGAAGTCAATAAGCTCAAGGTAGAGCTTAGAGAGTTACGAACACAAGGGTTCGACATTACCACATATGAACGACGATTCACAGAGTTGTGCCTATTGTGTCCGGGAACGTTCGAAGATGAAGAAGAGAAGATCGACGTGTTTATAAAAGGGTTACCAGTAAGGATTCAAGAAGATGTGAGTTCACACTAGCCCGCTTCCATACAAAAGGCAAGTCGAATGGATCACAAACTCATAAATCAGATTGAGGGAAGAATTAAAGAGCAGGCGATCGAAGAAGCCAACACGAAACAACTCAAGGGGAAGTGGAAGGAAAACAGTGACAAGAATCACCAGTACAACAACAATAACAATTACAACCACAATCACAACAACTATCCCAACAACCGCAACAACAATCGCAACAACAATCGCAATCCTAACAATAACTACAACAAACGTCTCAACAACAACAACAACTATAACAACCGTTCCAACAACAATAACAATCCCAACAACAACCTCAATAACAACAACGGCAACAAAAACCAAAAATACCAAAGGTGTGAAGAGTACCACCAGAATGAGTTCTGCACGACATTTTGCATCAAGTGTAAAAGAACTGGCCATGGTACGAAAAAGTGTGAGGTTTACGGACCAAAGTTTAACAGAACTAAAGGGACAAATAGTGTCGAAACAAGTAATGCCGCCTTTGTTTGTTATGGATGTGGAAAACTGGGCCACATTAAAAGTAATTGCCCAAATTAGGGGAATACTAATGGGCAGGGCCGTGGAAGAGTTTTCAATATTAATACGGCAGAAGCGCAGGAAAACCCGGAGCTTGTTACGGGTATGTTTCTTATTGACAACAAATCTGCTTATGTTTTATTTGATTCGGGTGCGGATAGAAGCTATACGAGTAGAGATTTTTGTGCTAAATTAAGTTGCCCGTTGACGCCTTTGGATAGTAAATTTTTACTCGAATTAGCAAACGGTAAATTAATTTCAGCAGATAATATATGTCGGGATAGAGAAATTAAACTGGGGATGAAACGTTTAAAATTGATTTAATACCAGTCGAGTTAGGGAGTTTTGATGTAATAATTGGCATGGACTGGTTGAAAAAGGTGAGAGCAGAGGTCGTTTGTTACAAAAATGCGATTCGCATTATGCGTGAAAAAGGAAAACCTTTAATGGTGTACGGAGGAAAGAACAACGCGAAATTAAATCTTATTAGTAGTTTGAAGGCGCAAAAACTAATGAAAAAAAGGTTGTTACGTCATTCTAGCACACATCAAGGAAGTTAAACCTGAAGAAAAGAACATCAGTGATATTCCCGTCGCAAAAGAATTTTCCGATGTATTTCCGAAAGAATTACCGGGATTACCCCCACATCGATCCATTGAATTTCAAATAGACCTTGTACCAGGAGCTGCACCAATAGCTCGTGCTCCATACAGACTCGCACCCAGTGAAATGAAAGAATTACAAAGTCAGTTACAGGAACTTTTAGAGCGTGGTTTCATTTGACCAAGCACATCACCGTGGGGAGCTCCTGTTTTGTTTGTCAAGAAGAAAGATGGTACATTTAGGTTGTGTATCGACTATCGAGAGTTGAACAAACTTACCATCAAGAACCGCTACCCACTACCGAGAATCGACGACTTATTTGATCAACTACAAGGCTCGTCGGTTTATTCGAAGATTGATTTACGATCTGGGTATCATCAAATGCGGGTGAAGGAGGATGATATTTCAAAGACTACTTTTAGGACGCGTTACGGTCATTACGAGTTTATGGTTATGCCGTTTGGGTTGACTAACGCACCAGCTGTGTTCATGGACCTCATGAACCGAGTGTGTGGACCATACCTTGACAAGTTTGTCATTCTTTTCATTGATGACATACTTATTTACTCAAAGAATGACCAAGAGAACGAAGAACATTTGAGAAAAGTGCTAGATTTGTTAAGGAAAGAAAAACTGTACGCTAATTTTTCAAAGTGTGCATTTTGGTTAGAAGAAGTTCAATTCCTCGGTCATATAGTGAACAAAGAAGGTATTCAGGTGGATCCAGCAAAGATTGAAACCGTTGAAAAGTAAGAAACCCCGAAAACTCCGAAGCATATACGCCAATTTTTAGGACTGGCTAGTTACTACAGAAGGTTCATCCAAGATTTTTCCAAAATAGCAAAACCTTTGACTGCATTAACGCATAAAGGGAAGAAATTTGAATGGAAGGATGAGTAGGAGAAAGCGTTTCAATTGTTGAAGAAAAAGTTAACTACGGCACCTATATTGTCATTGCCTGAAGGAAATGATGATTTTGTGATATATTGTGACGCCTCAAAGTAAGGTCTCGGTTGTGTATTAATGCAACGAACGAAAGTAATTGCTTATGCGTCTAGACAATTGAAGATTCACGAGCAGAATTATACGACGCATGATTTGGAATTAGGCGCGGTTGTTTTTGCATTAAAGACTTGGAGGCACTATTTATATGGGGTTAAAAGTATTATATATACCGACCACAAAAGTCTTCAACACATATTTAATCAGAAACAACTGAACATGAGGCAGCGCAGATGGATTGAATTGTTGAATGATTATGACTTTGAGATTCGTTACCACCCGGGAAAGGCAAACGTGGTAGCCGACGCCTAGAGCAGAAAGGACAGAGAACCCATTCAAGTAAAAGCTATGAATTTAATGATTCACAATAACCTTACTACTCAAATAAAGGAGGCGCAACAAGGAGTTTTAAAAGAGGAAAATTTAAAGGATGAAATACCCAACGGATCGGAGAAGCATCTTAATATTCGGGAAGACGGAACCCGGTATAAGGCTGAAAGAATTTGGGTACCAAAATTTGGAGATATGAGAGAAATGGTACTTAGAGAAGCTCATAAAACCAGGTACTCAATACATCCTGGAACGGGGAAGATGTACAAGGATCTCAAGAAACATTTTTGGTGGCCGGGTATGAAAGCCGATGTTGCTAAATACGTAGGAGAATGTTTGATGTGTTCTAAGGTCAAAGCTGAGCATCAGAAACCATCAGGTCTACTTCAACAACCTGAAATCCCGGAATGGAAATGGGAAAACATTACCATGGATTTCATCACTAAATTGCCAAGGACTACAAGTGGTTTTGATACTATTTGGGTAATAGTTGATCGTCTCACCAAATCAGCACACTTCCTGCCAATAAGAGAAGATGACAAGATGGAGAAGTTAGCACTACTGTATTTGAAGGAAGTCGTCTCCAGACATGGAATACCAATCTCTATTATCTCTGATAGGGATGGCAGATTTATTTCAAGATTCTGGCAGACATTATAGCAAGCATTAGGAACTTGTCTAGACATGAGTACTGCCTATCATCCACAAACTAATGGGCAGAGCGAAAGGATGATACAAACGCTTGAAGACATGCTACGAGCATGTGTTATTGATTTCGGAAACAGTTGGGATCGACACCTTCCGTTAGCAGAATTTTCCTACAACAACAGCTACCATTCAAGTATTGAGATGGCGCCGTTTGAAGCACTTTATGGTAGAAAGTGCAAGTCTCCGATTTGTTGGAGTGAAGTGGGGGATAGACAGATTACGGGTCCGGAGATAATACAAGAAACTACCGAGAAGATCATTCAAATTCAACAACGGTTGAAAACCACCTAAAGTCGACAAAAGAGCTACGCTGACATTAAAAGAAAAGATATAGAATTTGAAATTGGAGAGATGGTCATGCTTAAAGTTGCACCTTGGAAAGGCGTTGTTCGATTTAGTAAACAAGGGAAATTAAATCCAAGGTATATTGGACCATTCAAGATTATTGATCCTGTCGGACCAGTAGCTTACCGACTTGAATTACCTCAACAACTCACGGCTGTACATAATACTTTCTACGTCTCAAATTTGAAGAAATGTTTTGCTAAAGAAGATCTCACTATTCTGTTAGACGAAATCCAAATCAATGAAAAACTTTAATTCATCGAAGAATCCGTCGAAATAATGGATCGTGAGGTTAAAAGACTTAAGCAAAACAAGATACCAATTGTTAAGGTTCGATGGAATGCTCGTAGAGGACCCGAGTTCACTTAGGAACGAGAAGATCAGATGAAGAAGGAATACCCGCACTTATTTCCAGAAGATACGTCAACACCTCCAACTGCTTAAAATTTCGGGACAAAATTTATTTAACGGGTAGGTACTGTAGTGACCCGAACTTTTCCATGTTTATATTTGTTAAATGAAATTGATATTTATATGATTAAGTGTTTCCAACATGTTAAGCAATCAAACTTGTTAAGACTTGATTAATTGAAATAGGTTTCAAATACACAATTGACCACCCAAGTTGACCGGTGATTCACGAACGTTAATATTTGTAAAAACTATATGATGACATATATATAGTTAACATGATATTATGATAAGTAAATATATCATTAAGTATATTAACAATGAACTACATATGTAAAAACAAGACTACTAACTTAAGGATTTCGAAACGAGACATACATGTAACGATTATCATTGTAACAACATTTAAATGTATATATATATATATATATATATATATATATATATATATATCATATTAAGATATATTAATACATCATTATATCATGATAATGTAATGATTTAATATCTCATTAGATATAATAAGCAATGGGATAACAACATTTAACAAGATCGTTAACTTAAAGGTTTCAAAACAACACTTACATGTAACGACTAACGATGACTTAACGACACAGTTAAAATGTATATACATGTAGTGTTTTAATATGTATTCATACACCTTTGAAAGACTTCAAGAGACTTATCAAAGTACTTCTACTTAACAAAAATGCTTACAATTACATCCTCGTTCATTTTCATCAACAATTCTACTCGTATACACTCGTATTTGTACTCGTACAATACACAGCTTCTAAAATGTATTTACTATTGGCATATACACTCCAATGATCAGCTCTTAGCAGCCCATGTGAGTCACCTAACCATGTGGGAACCATCATTTAACATCTAGCATAAAATATCTCACAAAATTACAAACTAATGGAGCCTATATTGCTACTCCATATTCACGTGAATGTTAGGTACCACAAACACATTTACTTTGCAATTTTCTTGAACCAAATTACTCTCTCTCAAGTGTTCTTCCTTTGTTCTAAGTGTTCTTCATCATCTTCAACAAAATCTAGCTCAATCTAGTTCATAAATCCATATATAAACCAAGATACAAAACAACTACTCAAGAACACACCAACAACACTTCCAAGTTTGCTAGCTTACTTTCAATCTTACAAATCCATTTCAAGTGATCATCCAAAATCAATAAATCTTTCTTATTTACAGTAAGATATCTCTCTAATACAAGGTAGTACTCATATTCAAACTTTGATTCAATTTCTATAACTATAACAATCTTATTTCGCGTGAAAATCTTACTTGAACTTGTTTTCGTGTCATGATTTTGCTTCAAGAACTTTCAAGCCATCCAAGGATCCTTTGAAGCTAGACCTATTTTTCTTATTTCCAATAGGTTTATACAAAAAACCTGAGGTAGTAATGATGTTCATAACATCATTCGATTCATATATATGAAACCATCTTATTCGAAGATTTAAACTTGTAATCACTAGAACATAGTTTAGTTAATTCTAAACTTGTTCGCAAACAAAAGTTAATCCTTCTAACTTGACTTTTAAAATCAACTAAACACATGTTCTATATCTATATGATATGATAACTTAATGATTTAAAACCTAAAAACACGAAAAACACCGTAAAACCGGATATACGCCGTCGTAGTAACATCGCGGGCTGTTTTGGGTTAGTTAATTAAAAACTATGATAAACTTTGATTTAAAAGTTGTTCTTCCGGGAAAATGATTTTTCTTATGAACATGAAACTATATCCAAAATCATGGTTAAACTCAAAGTGGAAGTATGTTTTCCAAAATGGTCATCTAGACGTCGTTCTTTCGACTTAAATGACTACATTTACAAAAACAACTTGTAACCTGTATTTCTGACTATAAACTTATACTTTTTATGTTTAGATTCATAAACTTAAGTTCAATATGAAACCATAGTAACTTGATTCACTCAAAACGGATTTAAAACGAAGAAGTTATGGGTAAAACAAGATTGGATAATTTTACTTGTTGTGGCTATGTGAAAATTGGTAACAATTCTATATTAATCATATCCTAGCTAACTCATATTGTATTATACATGTATTCTAATATATTATGTAATCTTGGGATACCATAGACACGAATACAATGTTTTGACATATCATATCGACCCATCTATATATATATATTTCGGAACAACCATAGACACTCTATATGCAGTAATGTTGGAGTTAGCTATACAGGGTTGAGGTTGATTCCAAAATATTATATACTTTGAGTTGTGATCTAGCCTGAGGCTTGTATACATGAGGTCGTGGATTGATTTGAGATATATATATATATATTGCTTTATTTCTGTACATCTAACTGTGGACAACTAGTTGTAGGTTACTAACGAGGACAGCTGACTTAATAAACTTAAAACAGTAAAACGTATTAAAAATGTTGTAAATATATTTTGAACATACTTTGATATATATGTACATATTTGTTATAGGTTCGTGAATCGACCAGTGGTCAAGTCTTACTTCCCGACGAAGTAAAAATTTGTGAAAGTGAGTTATAGTCCCACTTTTATAATCTAATATTTTGGGATGAGAATACCTGCAAATTTTATAAATGTTTTACGAAATAGACACAAGTAAATGAAACTACATTATATGGGTGAATGATCGAAGCCGAATATGCCCCTTTTTAGCTTGATAGCCTAAGAATTTGGGAACAGACCCCCAAATTAACGCGAATCCTAAAGATAGATCTATCGGGCCCAACAAGCCCCATTCTGAAATTTGGAATGCTTTAGTACTTCGAAATTATCATGTTCGATGGGTGTCCCGGAATGATGGGGATATTCTATATACATCTTGTTAATGTCGGTTACCAGGTGTTCACCATATGAATGATTTTTATCTCTATGTATGGGATGTATATTGAAATATGAAATCTTGTAATCTATTATTACGATTTGATAAATATATAGGTTAAACCTATAACTCACCAACATTTTTGTTGACGTTTAAAGCATGTTTATTCTCAGGTGATTATTAAGAGCTTCCGCTGTTGCATGCTAAAATATGGACAAGATTTGGTATCAGCATGTTTGTATTATATTGTTTAAAACTGCATTCGAAATTTACTTTGTTGTAATATATTAATATTGTAAACCAATATGTATTGGTAGTGTGTAAGTGTGATATTTTTAGATTATCATTTCTGGATAATCTAGGTGGTGTCCTTTAAACCTTGTCGATAAAATAAAGGTTATGGTTTGTTTTAAAAACGAATGCAGTCTTTGAAAAACGTCTCATATAGAGGTCAAAACCTCGCAACGAAATCAATTAATATGGAACGTTTATAATCAATATGAACGGGACATTTGAGTAAGGAAATTAATTCAGTAGCAGCCCTCCATTTGGGAGCTGTGATCCACGCCCAAGTAAAACTGAAGGAGTTTGAAGTTTGTAAAACCCGATCGGAGATTAAGGCTTCTTTGCATGATTCTAACCGGAAAAGTTTAGGGAATACATCTTTGAAAGGAGCATCCCCCACCACTTGTCAAGCCCTCCATTTAGTATTGATAGTTTGTATGTGTGCCGTTTTCTATATACGAGTCTCATTGAGGTTCTTCTTATATTATTGTTGAAGACGTTTTTTTTGTTTGTTCGAAAACGTTTTCTGTATTTATATTAGTTTTCATTATTTTTGGGAAAAAAATAAATAAATATATGAGTATTACTCCTTGACTGAAAGAAGCTTACGACTAATGATAGAACACTTTTGATAAGTTACTTAATCTAAAGCATTTTTATTTAATGAAGGGTAAAAATGATTTCATCTATCTTAAATTTATATATTTTGAATTTGAGCAATAAAAACGAGCTATAGAGGCAAGGTGAGTATTGCTTTGGGTTGAATTTACAACTTCATTGTCCAATGTAAAGATGGTTTATAATCTTTTTTTATTTGATTTGGTGCTTTCTTTGTAGCGCTTTCTTTGTAGTATGTTTGTTGGTTATCTTTTATTCATTTTAGTGTTTTGAGCTCGCGTTTAGTTTGTGTTTTTAGTTGAGCTCGGATGGTTTTATGAGTTTTTTCGGTTATAATTGGGACATTATTATATCGATAAAGTTTCCCCTTTTAGTATTACATTTCTATAAGTTTTTTCGAAAAAAATAAAACTATCCAACTTGATTTACTAAATAATTCTTAATTAAAAATGACCAAAATTTCCAATAAAAAAAGAAATTATAAAATTAAAAGACCCCAACAACTGTCTTTAAAGTCTATCTTCGACTTTTAGTTGTATCTTGTGTTTTTGTTGTGCATATATATACACACACACTCATTAAACATTCATCACCATATCCCCCATACACACATATCAATATTCTCTCCAGCTACAATGGAATGGAAAAGAGGTCCTATCATCGGCCGGGGTTCTTCCGCCACCGTCTCCGTCGCTACAACCCCCACCGGCGACATATTCGCTGTCAAATCGACTGATCTTCCAAACTCCACATTATTACAAAAAGAACAGAAATTTTTATCACGATTAACCTCAAAACACATAATCAAATACATGGGTTTTGATATTAGTTATGAAAACAACAAAACCATGTACAATCTTTTCATGGAGTATGCTACAAGTGGTACAATCTCCGATATGATCAAGAAACATGGTGGGTCACTTCAAGAATCTTTAATCCGATTATATACTAATCAAATTCTACTTGGGTTAGATCATCTTCATGGAAATGAGATAGTACATTGTGATATTAAATGCTCAAATCTGTTAGTTTGTGAAGACGGTATCAAAATCGGCGATTTGGGGTGTGGGAAAATGATCGAAAAAGGTGGAATTTTGAGTTCTCAATTTTCCGGTACACCGGTTTTTATGGCGCCGGAGGTTGCACGAGGTGAAGAGCAAGGGTTTCCAGCTGATGTATGGGCTGTTGGGTGTTCAGTTATTGAAATGGCCACCGGGTTTAATCCATGGCCTGAGATTAAAGATCCGGTGGCTGGTTTGTATCGAATTGGATATTCCGGTGAGCTGCCGGAGTTTCCTAAATGGTTACCGGAAGATGGAAAAGATTTCTTGGATAAATGTTTGAAATTGGATAGTGAAGAAAGGTGGACAATTGAACAACTTTTGGAGCACCCTTTTGTTTGTGGTTCGAATTCTCAATGTGAGATAAGGAATTCACCTATTAGTACATTGGATCAAGATTTTTGGGAGTCTTTATCCGTGCCGGAAGTTTCACCGGAGTTGAGTTTTTCCGGTGTGGATCCGGTGGAGAGGGTAAGAATGTTGACGGAAGATGGTTGTTCAAGTTCTCCTAATTGGGATGAAGATGATGATGAAGATTGGATCATGGTTAGAGGTTATGAAAATGAGGTTGAAAATGGTGATTTGGAGAGTGTAGGTGTTGTTGAGTTTAGTTTTCCGAATTCAAGTTTCGATTTTGGTGAAGAACATGAGTTTGAAAGCTTAGTGGTAGATGAAGATTATGAGGTTTTAGATTATTTGATTGTACCATCAATTATTCTTGATTTTAATCACAATGTTGTTAATGATAATGATATGATATTTTGCCTAATAAAAGAGTTCACTCATTTACTATTTACTATGTCTATGAATCAATTTTTCTTTATCCTTTTCATTACTACCGAAAATATGCTTAATGACATAATTAACAAATCATCATTTTTTTCGATCGTTACATTCAAAGAATGATTGCCAAGTATGTCTTTATTAATACAAAAAGGAAAATCAAGCTTCCCAAATTTAATTTTATTCCATTTATATAACACAATCCTGCCATGAATAACATTAATCCTCACATTATATAAGGAAAGTCGATATTAAAAAAAAAATATTTTTACTTTGTAATTAATTAACCAGAGTTTTTAAACTTAAATTTGGTAAGCTTAAACGTAGCCCTAAGGGCTACGTTTAGCATTGTCCTTAATTATTAGAAGTAATCTTCATATACCACCTTTTAATCTATCTACACTTAGTTTAGTATCATACTCATTATACTTAAAATAATATTATAAGTTCAATTTCCTAGATTAGATTTATCTAGGGGTAAAACTGTAAATTTATAAAACAAAAATGTAAATGGATCAAAAAGTGCGTGTGAGAATCACATCCATTAATTATTAACATTAATGTTGTCTATTTTGATCCATTTACATTTTTGTTTTATAAATTTACAGTTTTATGAAGATCACTTCTAATAATTAATATTTTGTAATTAAAACGAAGTATTAATATTTATATATTTTAATTTAATATTAATATCAATATTTTAATATTACTATTATTTTTGTTAAGATTTTTTTTTAATATATTCATGAGTACTTAATTCGCGAATAGTCATGCATAATGCGGGCCGTTACTCGAGTTAGGTAGTTTCAATTTTTTGATATGAAACCGATTCTCAACACCAAGTCAATTAAAAAATTTATGACATTTCAACGTCAATGTTTCAACAAAACAACAAACAGAATCTTAGAACATATTAGAAAATTGCATACGGGGGTATTCTTATTAGGGGGAAGATTCTCACACACACTTTTTTGATCCTCACACACCAATTGAGTATTATTAGAAGAGTAAAAGGTTAAAATAGGTGTGTGAGGATCAAAAAAGTGTGTGTGAGAATCATCCCCCTTCTTATTATAGTTTTGGTTTGGGCACAAATATAAATAATAATAAAATTGATTTTAAGTTATGGAACTGCAAAAAAGTGGCTTCATACAGATTAATGATTGACCTAGATGGCTAGATAATCATATAATGTTCAATGAATATGCATGAATGTATCAATAAAGATCTTATTCTCGTTAAGTTTCTTATAAACTACAACTTCATTTCGATGCATGTTTTTATAATCACTTTACTGATTTTTGTGTCTAACGAACAGTTGACTTTCTTTAACTGAAAACCAAGTCAATTTCTTTAGCAGGTCAACCAATTTTTCATTGAAGAATTGTACTTGTTTGGTAAATATGAAGCCAAAGAAGAAGAAATGAGATTAGGTACCAAGCATTAGAGGAGGTCAAATGATTTTAACTTTTTCTTCTTTATTGGCTTACCTTTTCATTTCACATTTTCTAGTTAAGTCCCCAAAAGTCAAACGTCTGTCAAGTTGCATGTGCTTCAACAAATAAATAATGAATACATTTTTTCTTTGCTAGTTAGTTACTGTTTACCTTTTAATTAAATGACTAGTGAAATGACCCGTAGAACCACGGATTTAGTTAAACGAAATAGTTTAATAATATGTTTTTAGAAATCAAGTGAATGTAAATGTTAAAGTCGTTTAGTTTAATGACCCGTAAAACCACGAATTCTGACTAAGAAACTTGTCGTTGTTTTTACAAACATATAGAGACATGTATTTTCACATATATATGTAACGTAATTAATCCCGTAAAGAGAATCAATATTTGAATATTAATAATATAATAATAATAATTATAATAATAATAATAATAATTAATAATAATAATAATAATAAAATTTACTTAAAAATTGAGTATTTATATTTTTAATAATAATTATAACTAATAATAAATGCCTTTAAATCTTAATCATAATAATTAAATTATAATAACTAATTGTAAAGATTAACTTTTAATTGTAAATTAAATTGATTTATGATGTCACTCAAGTGGGTTAGATTTTTTCTATTTTTATTTTGATTTTTTTCAATGAAGGAAAATGACTATTTATGATGTCATCATTATAGCCTTTTAATATAAACTATAGATTCAACACTAAATATTAATCGATTCAACATTCAATGTTGTTTCTGACATGATAGTGAATGATTCAACATTCAGTGTTGAACCATTCAGATATGAAACATTTTCTTAACAATTAAGTACCTATATTTTCTGTAATATATTTTTTTTCAAATCATATTCAGAACACTTAATAAACAAATATATTGAAATTTTTATTCATGTAATACGTTAATATGATAATTTTACTCAATTTATATCGTTCATTCAAAATAATTATTAAACAACTTATTTTCATTATACCCAAATTTATTCAGAGGCTTTGAATCATTCAGATTATTAACATTCAACGTTAAATCATTCAGTTTTATCAAACGCAATCGTAAAATCGAATTACATTCCAATTATCCATACGTTTTTATATAGCTTTTATTTCATAGAGTTAACTTATTATTTTTTTTTTTTTACATAATCTGTCATTTAATTTGAAGAAAATGACCCTTTATAAATTACATAAAAAAAAATCTTTAAACGGTACTTAATACACAATAAAATAAAAGTTAATTGTATCTCAATCATTCTTCTAACCCTTTGAATTCTATAAATACATAACTTGTCATTAGTTAGACTCTTCTATCGTGATTTGTTAGTGTTGGGATATATCCTCTACATTTTTTAAATTGATTAGAAAAATAATCTTAATTTAACTAAACATTTAAAAAAATCTTGATTGTTAAGCTTTTCCTTGATTAGAGGGATTTAATTGCTTAATACTATAAATAAAGAGTTCTCGGATGAGTATAATTGTTTATGCCTAGTGAAAAACTCGTCTCTATAACTTTGAGATCGTCTCTCGTATTTAAGCTTTGTACTATTTAATAAATATATAAACCAGTTTGATGAGTCGCGTTGCTGAGATTTGTATAAATTAGTAGTTGATAATTTTAATATTGATAATTTTAATTATATATTACAATCACAATAAAAAATCTTTATTACTGATAACATTGGTATCGAAAACATAAATATTGTATACTAACGCATATATTATCTTGGAATCATTTTAAGTTCAATTGACAAATAATCGATAAAACACTAAAATAAGTCCCTAAAAAGTTGTTTTTAAATCGATTTTAAGAATAATATTTTATGTACATATCTAATTGTATATGTTATTAATACAAACTAATTCCATTATGTCAAAACTAAACCAAGTAGCACAAACATACATCTAAATATCTATAAGGATTATCAAATAACCATTTTAACTTTAATTGACAAGCATGAGCCTGTGCATTTATATAATATTTTACAAATAATATATTAACGTAATTTTTTAAATTTAAACGCAAACTTTTTTAAATTTATGCCCAAACTGTAAATTAGTTTTATATTATATAAAATATCATTCATATATAATATAATAATGTTAATAAAGAAATATATATTTTCTAATCTTTATTACAATAAAAAATATTTGTTTTATAACATTATAAATACTATTAGTATAATTATAAAATCTATCGTTTATTAATTTAATATTATATGACAATATAATATAATATTTTAGATAATGAAATTTGTATATTAAAATAAATTAGAAAATCTAATAATTGAATTAATATATGAAAATAATTGATAGACTGACCATGTAAGTACTTATTGAGGAGTTGACATGTGACATAAATTAATGAGAGTTTACACGTAGAATTATTGTCGTATATAATGTATATAGATAGATAGATAGATACAAATATAACTTAAACGAATCTCTTTTATTCTTTATTTTTATTTCGTTTATTTTTTACTTAGACGTAGGGATGTGCATGGTACGGGAAGAATCAAAGACCGTACCGGACCGAACCAATTTCGAACCGAACCGAGCTTTTTCGGTCCGGTCCTTGATCCATAATTTTACATATTTTCGGTCTTCAGTCCGGATCGAACCGGACCAAAACCGAAAAAACACTAAAAATACCCGAACCGTACCGTACTGAACCGAACTGATAATATTTGGTTCGGTCCTCGGTCCATGTTTTTGCTTCAAATTGGGATTCGGGACGGAACCGAATCTAACAAGTTTGATCCGGAACCGTACCACACACACCCCTGCTTAGACGAAAACCGATCTATCTGATAGCATAATTATATCAAGATAGATTATTATTCGTTTCTTTGTATATTTCCGTTTGAATTTAGAGGTTTCTAGGTGGTAATCTACTAGAAAATTTGGCAAACAAAATTCACGAAAGTAATCACTAATACCAAAATTAGTTGAAATCTTAGCTCGTTTTCAAGCGAGATTGTTAATTTACCTAATTATTTTCTTAGTAAATTTGAGAGTTTGAAAATATACCGTTATGACCAAATGGTATGTGCCAAATATTCATGGCCTTAATGAGTAATAGTATATTAGTATGAGTGGAATAATTTTTTTTCAAACGGCGGTTAGAGTCACTGACGAGGACTCGACAGAGACCCAAACATTATATATGTCGGAACTCACTCACCTGATCATTTCCGTGGTAAAACTATTACAATCCAAAATCATAATAAAGGATCGGATCGTTGGAAAAACAAAATGATCATGCATATATTTTCCATAGGGTCAATATGCCTGTTCAATACGTAAAAGGGGGGTTTAAGGAACTTAGAACAAGGCTCTCCGGTCCGGCTACCGTGAATAACCCTGGCCGACATGATGATGTCAGCGGGGTGACCAAGTGATTAAGTCCACCTTCGATAACGGTCGTTGATCAGAAGGCCCCTAGCGAGGTTGTAGGCGCTAGCTATTAAGAAACTAACTTGTAAACCTTGAGAAGATGAATGATGGTAGCTTGCTACGTAGGATGTGTAGTAGGTGGTGGTTACGTAATGTTCCTTATCCCTAGAATGATAATTAGGGTTTATATATATATAGGTAAACTCTAATTCTAGAACCATCCAAGATAATGATAATCTCGTCCATAACTAACTCCCCCGAATCACGAATATAATTATGAAAAAGATATTGACTTGATGACCAAGTAACTGCCGTACCGGGAACAAAGGCATTCGATACATAACCGCATGCCGCATACCGCATACAAGGTACACGCATTCGCATGCTATCGAGTGCCCGCATACGGATGGAATGCGCATGCGGGTTGCGGTATCATTATGTCCCCTCAGTTTGATGTTATATGACGCAAGACATATGATATCAAACTATTAAGCAAAAGAAAAAACAAGAAAACGGCTAGCATTAAATTTTTCGTGTGTGTCTCGAGGTCATTAAATGCCTGTCACTGTCGCAGAAGCCCATTCGGCTGACAAGACGTAAAGTGGCAGTTGGCAGGCGCGTGTTAGCCACGCGCTCAACACTGGGCACATCAAACTGACATCCATGCGCGTGCAAAAAATGTCGAACGTTGATTGCGTTACACGTGTACAGCTACGATGAAACCGTTTCACCCCATGACTCCCAATCTCCACTATAAATAGACCCAATTCAGCCTCATTTCTACTTTTCTGCCTCAAGCTTCTCCGATACGCTGCGAAATCAATTTCGATCAAATCCCAAATATTCCGGCAAACTTCAAAAGGTTAGTTACTCTTCTATCACTCAAAGAAAATGACTAAGGCAAATGAGTCTTATGTAGATAGCGTAGTATCAGTAATAGAGCAACATCATATAGATTCTTTAGTTAAACAGTACCCACAGTTAGCACAGTACAATCCGGTGCCTCCCCAGTCTAATCAACGTGCCCACAAACCGCCGGAGAATAAGGTAGCCATATATGAGCATGCGTTTAAGCATGGAAATTTTAGGGTGCCACCTTCCAACTTCTTTTTAGGCGTTCTAGATCATTTCGGCGTAGGACTAGGGAAATTACACCCTTACGCAATAGGGAAAATAGTGTTGTTTGAGATGTGGTGCGTTGCACTAAACAAGGTACCATTAGTTAAGGTATTCTGTCATTTATACCACCTAGCCAATCATCATAAGTCGTGGTTTACTTTCTTCACCCGTCAGAACTTTACAAAAACCCCCAAATCGAATGCGGGTCACTGGAAAGAAACGTTCTTTTTTATTGACCAATCTGTTGTGGGAGCCACCTTTCCTCAAACACTTGTCTGGTGCGAAAGCATGGCTAAGGATGTGAACAAAACCCCCGTCCTTGATGACGAGGAAACGAAGTTGTTAGCGGAGTGCGCTAACGCATAGCTTGTGCACTGGTCATATGGGAATGTTATGCAGCGGTTGGAAAAGATATCCGTGCACTGGCCATGGGAGAACATGCGTCCAGCCATAATCGCGCCGAATGGTAAGGGTAGGAATAGTATAAATGCATATGAATATATAACCACTAGCGTATACATACATGTTCTAATATTGCGCATATGTTTGCAGAGATGAAGATGAAGAAAGTGCTCACCGCGGAGGAGATTGCGGCTATCTCTTTTCGCAAGCAAAATATTAATTAACCTCTTGAGCAGGAGAAGACTGGGGAGAACGAGGTGTCCGCTCCCGCTACCTCGGCCAATAAGCGCAAGGCAACCGAAGCTCCCCAAACTAAGCAAAAGAAGAAGAAACTTACTCCTAAACAAAAGGAGGACATGCGGAATGACAACTTTGTTCCCGTCGATCCAGCATCCGCAGATCTACCTCCTCCTACCACTGGTAAGCATCTATTTTCTTGCGTAAACACCGCACAATTAACCTCATGTGCTAACAAGTTGCTGATTTGCAGAGCATATGGAGGAGACGCACCAGACGCCGCCGCAGGCAAATTCGGACCTTGAGGCTACCGCCACATCCAGGGACAGGGCGATACACCTTGATTCCGACTCTACACCAATCCCACCACACGGCAGCTTCCGATTGGCGAATCTGGCGCAGCTCACCCAGTCCTCTGCTGAAAATGCCGCAGAGCAGTCCGCCTTTCTACAACAAATTTTTTCGGCTGAGTTCCGCAATCAATTAGCCGCACTGCCCTTCCACCAAGCGCACAACGCCTTCATTCAAAATGGCCTTGTGTTCTTTGGTATGTTTGCAGATCAAGCACGCCGTTCCACTAACCTATACCAAGTGGCCGTGCGGAAAGAAACGGAGCTTGGATTGCTGCAGGCAGGGGTAGATCAGGTTAAGAAAGATAACCATGACGCGGAAGAGGCGCGTAAGGCTGCGGAGGCGACTGCGGCGGAGACAAAAACCGCGCTGATTGAGGAAAGGAAGATGAACCTTAAGCTGTTGGGGGCGGTTAACCAGGCTAAGGGGGAGACGGAGCGCCTGCGGTTGGAACTGGAAAGGGTGAGCATGGAGATGGACGACGCGGTGACTGGCCGCGAGCTGGCAGAGGCAGACTTGTTAAAGCTTCGCACCTCCCTTCCTATCATTGCGCAAAAGGTAATGGACTCGGGGCACGTCACCGAAAAGGTCAACGCCTACGTCGATGTAGTGAAAGAGCATGACCGCAACAAGGTGATGCTTGAGGTGATCAAAGGCTGCGACCTCACGCTACCGTACCCTGAAGTTGTGCGGAAAAATTTGAAAGAGGGTACCGGTGAGGCGCTCCTAGAAGCTGAGCAGGCCATCCAGTCCATCCCGATCCCCTTAATAGACGCTTTCGCTGCGGATCCCAATATGCCAATTGATGGGTTTCTCAAAGAAGATTTCTAATTTGAACACTTTAACGTTGTGCGCCGTAAGTCCTATGCTTAGGCAGGCATTTGGAACAATTGTTATCTGTAATAACTTAGTTGTATTATATATTTTTTGTGTTATGCATGCGTTATGTATTAAGTGTTTATATACCGCGAATCAAAACAAAGGACGAACCGCATGCCCATGCGCATAATTAACCAAAACTCATGCGCATACGTAGGTACTGCGTAAAATAAACCAATACTTTAGCAATTTTACCTTTAACAATTTATACTCAAAAGCTACTGTGTTATCGCTTTGTCATGTGCTAGAGGTGCACTTTAGCTGTATGGTAAGCAACGCAGCTAAAAAAAAACCAATGCTTTTATACTTAAGAGTTCCTCATGCAAACCAATGCGAGAGTAATTATGCACAAGCAAACCAATGCTTGTATATTTTAAGTCGACTTGATAGCCATCTAGTCTGCGTGGCGCTTGGTTACGGGAAAGACAATTCCCTTCACCTGCCGTTAATGTCTAGCCTTGTAACCAAACAGGCTTCTGCCGCACGGAGGCTAGAGGACACCCCTTAAGTAGGCAGGAACCACATCTAAAAAAGAAAGATATATACAACAAAAGTATGCGCGAGTAAATATTTTAATTGGCGTTAATCATGATTACAACCGCGACACATCCAAACGGACGCAAATTACACAAGGAAAAAATAATGTGCTAAAATATTTGGAGTGATCAGGTCCAACCAGCTACATGTAACATTTTTTCAACAACGTCGCGTGCCAAGTGCGTTTCACAGGTTTTCCATCTAATGTCACGAGATGGTATGCCCCGGTGTTGCTTGCTCCTACTACCTTGTATGGACCTTCCCAACGAGGGCCCAATTTTCCAGTATCTTCCGCATGACTTGCGTCATTCTGATGCCAAACTAGGTCCCCGCACTTATAAGAGTGCGAACGCACAAGCTGATTGTAGTACTTTGCAATTTTCTGCTTATTGTTGGCTTCGTTTATCGCCGCAGAAATTCTGCGTTCTTCCAACAAATTAAGATTTTCCCGCAAAGCTTCTGAGTTATTTTGCTCGTCGAAATTCTGTATGCGGAACGTTGGCACCCCAATCTCTGCGGGTACAACCGCTTTTGACCCATAGACCAAACTGAACGGAGTCTCACCAGTGCTTGCTTTGGGTGTAGTTCTATGTACCCATAAAACCTTTGGTAGTTTGTCCACCCAACCAATGCGACCATGACCCAATCTAGCTTTGATTCCAGCTACTATATCCCGGTTGGTGACTTCGCACTGGCCATTCGCCTGCGGATGCGCAACAGAAGTAAAAGTTTGCTTAATATTAAGCTCCGCGCACCAACTGCGAAAAGGATCCCCCGCAAACTGTGTACCGTTATCACTAACGATTTCGTTTGGTATGCCGAATCAACAAAAAATGTCTTCCCATACAAAATTTCGCACCCTCTTTCTTGAAATTGTTGCCAGCGGTCGTGCTTCAACCCACTTCGTGAAATAGTCAATTGCAACAATCAAGAATTTGATGTTTCCTGCGTGTGCAGAGTATGCATAAGATATTGACGTAAGTAGCATATGGTATAAAATAAATGATAATATTACCTCGGCCTTTTGAAAATGGTCCGACTATGTCAATTGCCCATTTGCAGAATGGCCATGGTGATGAGACTGGGATCATTGGATGTGCAGGTGCTCTGCTGATAGATGCATGTATTTGGCAAGATTCGCATTGCTTAACTATGCGTGCGGTATCTGCGTACATAGTGGGCCAATAATAACCTAGCCGCATAATTTTTGACACAATAGACCTGTGCCCTGAATGAAGAGCGCATGCATCCTCATGCACCTCGCGTACAACTTCCTCTGCCTCTTTTGGACATATGCACCTTAAATGCGGCCCTAAATAATTTTTTCGGTAAAGGACCTCACCTTCAAGGGCGTACAGGGGTGCCTTAGTGCAGACTTTCTTTGCATCAACAGAATCCGCAGGTGAGGTGCCATCTCGCAGGAAAGCAATGGTTGGTGTCATCCACGTCGAGCTGGATTTCTCAACAGGTGCCACTAAAGGCATCATAACAATAGACTTCACATGTAATTCTTCTATAAGAACTTTCTTCCCCAGATGATCAAAGGTCAAAGCAGCCAATTTGCTAAGCGCATCCGCCTTCTTATTTTGCCCCAGCATTACGTGGGAGATTTGAAAAGCCTCAAACTGGTCAGCGAGGTTATGAACAAGTGATAAATATTGCTGCATGGCTATGTCATGCGCTTCAAAGTCTTCACTGACTTGACTGCATACTAGCTTTAAATCCACATAAGCTTGCAGAATTTTAACATTTAATTTATGCGCAATACGCATACCTGCTAACAAAGCCTCATATTCTGCTTCGTTGTTCGTAATAGAAAAATTGAAACGCAACGCATATGTCTGTTATTCGCCATCTGGGCCAGATAAAATTACACCTGCACCCGCGCCAGATGCGCTACAAGCACCATCGGTATATAACTCCCATGATGACAAGGGTGGTGCAGGCGTATCCTACTGTCCAGCCGATGCCTCGACATCCGCAGGCAATTCTGCTAGGTAATCCGCAAGTATTTGACCCTTAAAAACGCTTCGCGATGAAAAATTTATTTCGTGTTCTCCTAACTCGACTGCCCATTTAGCCATTCGGCCAGAAATCTCAGGCTTATATAACACCTGAAAGCAAAATGATTGCGTTAGTCAATGTGGTAGCCCCGGACATTGCTGCAATTTAAGTTTTTACCAACCTGCTTGATCGGTTGATCAGTTAGAACCACAATTGGATGTGCTTGAAAGTACCGGTGCAAACGCCGCGCCGTGTGGACTAGCGCATATATAGCTTTTCTATTGGTGTATAGTTTACTTCGCTTGCTGTCAGCATCTTGCTTACGAAGTATACCGGCATTTGCGTCTGAGAAAACCTCAACGTTACTTGTCCACGAAATAAATAATTCATACAAGTAAAAAAAAAGAATTGATTACCTTTCCGCGATCTGCGATAAGAACCGAGCTGATAGCTTCTTTCGATGCTGCAAGATACAGCGTAAGCGTTTCTCCTGATACCAGTGCGGTGAGTGTTGGTAAGTTAGCGAGCACCTTCTTCATCTCCTGAAAAGTAGATTCTACTTCCTGAGTCCATGCGAAATCTTTTTTCTTTAAACAATTCTTCAAAGTATTGAAGAATGGCAGCTGTCGCTCTGCGGCCTTCGACAAAAATTGCGTGATCGCTGCAAACTTCCCGGTTAGACTCTTCACGTCTTTCTTTGTCTTTGGAGATGGAAAACTATCAATGGCTTCAATCTTTTTGGGATTCGCCTTGATTCCCCGCGCTGTCACCACATGACTTAGAAACTTGCCTTCCTCTTCCTCGAAACTACATTTGAGCGGGTTAAGCTTCATGTTGATCCTGTACAAAGACGCAAACGTTTATAGGATGTCCGCGAGCATTGCTTCTTCGGTGTAACTTTTAATTACCAAGTCATTGACATATGCTTTAAGATTTATGCCGATTTGGTGCTTGAAGGCTACGTCAATTACACGCTGATATGTAGCGCCTGCGTTCTTTAACCCGAAAGGAATCTTCGTATAACAATAAATACCCTGCGGTGTATGAAAAGCAGTTTTGTCCTCATCTTCCGCAGCCATTAAGATTTGGTGATATCCCTTATACGCATCCATAAAACACTTGTATCGAAAATCTGATAATGATTCTACCTTACAGTCTATCTCCGGGAGAGGGCAGTTGTCCTTGGGGCACGCTTTATTGATGTCTTTAAAATCGACACACATCCGCCAATTGCCGTCAGACTTTTTCACCAACACAGGATTAGTAACCCATGTCTGATACCGCACTTCCCGCAGAATGTTTGCTTTGACAAGGTTATCTACTTCTACGCATAACCAATCACTGCGCTCAAGAGCCATATGTCGCTTCTTTTGTCTAACGGGTGTGAGTGATGGATTAACATTCAACTTATGTTCCGCAATATCACTCAGAACCCCGGTCATGTCTAATTCTTGCCATGCGAAAACATCTGCGTTTGCGGATAATATTCCATGCAACTTAGCCTTAGTTTCGGCTGACAAGCCTGTGCCAATTTTGATATGCTTATCCGGGTGCAAACGGTTAGCTATGACCGTACTGTTTGCGAGTTGTTCTCCCATGCTGGGAATGTTTACAGGCACAACTGAACCACATAACTCGGTTGTTTGATGTGACGCAATCGTGGCAATTCCTCCCATGGTAGGAAACTTAATCGAGCCATGCACTACCAATGGTATAATATTAAAACGTCGTATGAAATTTCTCCCTAGTAGCGCATTGTAACGCGAAGTCGAACGAACCAAATAAAAGTCAACTAACTTGTGTCTGACCAACTGCGGATCTTTATCGTCCGCAAGCTCTATTATTAGCTCTATCCGGCCTAGCGGCCATGAACTTTCTCCAGAGAATCCTGATAGCATAATATCGGGCTGGCGTAACTGCGCTTTAACTTCTGCATGAAGAAAACGATAGCAATGCTCATACATAATGTCGACACCACTCCCGGTGTCAACATGTATGCGTTTGATCTGTATTCCGCAATTAGGAATGCAACACTTGATGATAATGGGCTCGTTAACTGTGTCAATCGACATTACGGGAGGGAATGAAATTAGAATGAGCTCCCATTCCTGGTAGTCGTTGTATTTCCTTCGATGGCCAACTTTGTCTGCGTTAACCATATTGATGGTTACATCGGCGCTTTTATCTTTATTTGTTTTTTGCCATGCGAACGTTTTGGCATTTGAATTTTCTTCCTCGGCCTTTCCCTTATCTTTCTTTGGCGGCTTGAGATGATCTAATTTTCCTGCGCGTAGCGCTTCCAGCACTCGTTCCATTAAATATTTACACCGATTGGTGTCATGTCCGTGATCGTCATGGAACTCGCAGTATTTTGTTTTATCCCGCTTGCCAAATTCTGTCAGCGGAGTTGGAACCGCAAAGGTTGCGCATACTGGTTCAGTTGCCAAAATTTCTTTTGGTGTTTTAGACAAGCTTTTGAGCAGCGCATAGTTCTGATTGTTAATACAGCGCTGATTATTGTTTCGAAAACCACCACTTGTTCGACCTTTATCATTTCTTATAGGACCACCAATAGGGTATCTTCCGCGAGAGCTGTTACCGCGATTTTGATCGCGCGAACGATCATCATCGTATTTCCTTTCGTTGCGTGAGCTAGTTGTTGGAATATCGTTATCTTCGCCACTCCGCATATAGTCATGGCATTCATTAAGCGCTTCAGCATAAGTTGTTGGCACTGTATGGCACAGACGCCTTACCAGCGTTGGATGACGCTCTGTACTTATACCATGTATCAGCCTAGAAATTTGTTGCTCTGGCTTAAGATCTGGTATGCGCATGCACTCATTAGTATATCTCGTGAGAAATTCTCCCGAAGATTCCTTGAGTTTCTGCACAATATCGTGAGATTCAATGTGGGTGCATTTACACGGCCTTTGATTTTGATACTGTAGCAAAAACTTCGTCCGCAGATCCATGAACCCGGATATGCTACCCGCCGGGAGTTTATTAAACCATTCGCGAGCAATGTCCTGCAACGTCATAGGAAATATCTGACACGCAACCGGATCCACCCAACCTTGGGTTCGCATTGCGCCCTCGAAACGCTGCAGGAAATCATCTGGATCAGTTAAGCCATTGTAATTACCTAACGTGTGAGGTATCTTTGGCGCTGATGGAAACGGATATGCAGTTATATGTGGAGGAAACTTATCAAAAGTGGTTGGCAGCTCAAAAGATGGTTTGACAGGATCTCCTTTTAGCCCTGCGAAGAAACATTTCATCATATCCTGAACAAAGTCAGGCTGTGAAAACAAGTGAACCATGTCAGGAGATGCAGCCTGCATAAATTGACCTGCAAGACTTGCCTGCCCCTGAATATTTTGCCAAGTTTGCCCCGGTGTTTGCGAATATAACCAAGGCTGATGCGTTGGAAAAGAAGGCAGGCTTGCTGGCGCGGAGTATACGGGTAGCTGAAAAGGTGCCGAAACCTGTGGCGCAGATGCCTGCGAGATTTGAGGATATGCCGTTATAAGTCCAACCGTATGCGCAGTGCTTTGCTGTTGCGCAGTTATTGGCGTCCAATGAGAGTTTGCGTCTAGAATGACACCAAACCCCCAACTATTAAGTAATGCCTGCGCATCTGCAGGGGTCAGAAACTGCGATACTGGACGCGGCGGTTGCCAAGGTTGCAATGGTGTAAACGACGAATTTTGCTGAACACTCTGCGCAAGCAGAGGGATTGAAACCGTGGTACTGTAAATAGGTACCTGGCCGCAACATACCACATGCGGACCTATTGTTTCACCGCTAGTGCCCACCAAGATGACCCTTGGGTCCACCGAGGAAAAATCCAGCCGCGTGGTTGTGACTGGTGAGTTTGCCCTTGGCGGTGTAACTCCATCCAGATATATCGGCTTGTACCTTTGGAAAGGCTCACCGGACACTGGTGGAGGGTAAGGCATATATCCTGCCCCCGTAGTCATAGCTTGCGTCTGCTAATTACCCGACGGCGTGTTTTGATTGTCTGTTTGAGTACGTTCCGATGAGTCCCCGGAAGTCATGATACTGTAAAAGAGACAAAAATTCAGAAATTTTGTTAATAATGAGCCTTAGAATTCAAAACTTTCTAAAAGAAAAAACAATTAAAAATGTCTTGAATTAATTCGACTCTCAATGAAAGCACCACTTGATCATGCATATATTTTCCATAGGGTCAATATGCCTGTTCAATACGTAAAAGGGGGGTTTAAGGATCTTAGAACAAGGCTCTCCGGTCCGGCTACCGTGAATAACCCTGGCCGACATGATGATGTCAGCAGGGTGGCCAAGTGATTAAGTCCACCTTCGATAATGGTCGTTGATCAGAAGGCCCCTAGCGAGGTTGTAGGTGCTAGCTATTAAGAAACTAACCTGTAAACCTTGAGAAGATGAATGATGGTAGCTTGCTACGTAGGATGTGTAGTAGGTGTTGGTTACGTAATGTTCCTTATCCCTAGAATGATAATTAAGGTTTATATATATAGGCAAACCCTAGTTCTAGAACCATCCAAGATAATGATAATCTCGTCCATAACTAACTCCCCCAAATCACGGATATAATTATGGAAAAGATATTGACTTGATGACCAAGTAACTGCCATACTGGGAACAAAGGCATTCGATACATAACCGCATACCGCATACAAGGTACACCCATTCGCATGCTATCGAGTGCCTGCATATGGATGGAATGCGCATGCGGGTTGCGGTATCATTACAAAAACACAATTTTTTTGAACGGCTATTTTGAAATCGAATACTCTCTTTTGTCACTTACACACATGTTAGGAGGAAACTCTTCACACACCATCGCCCAAGGTTGAAGAACTCGAAACTTGGGAAGTTCTCGGTAGGACAATTTTTGAGAGTTCTTAGAGAACTCGGTCGCTGACTACCGTTAACCTTTTAATACACACACACACACACACACACAAACACACACACACATATATATATATATATATATATATATATATATATATATATATATATATATATATATATATATATGTGTGTGTGTGTGTGTGTGTGTGCGTGTTAGACTTTTGATATAATGTTTATGATACATAATATACTATATAGCTACAAACAAATGTTGACCCGAGATTTGATCGAGATATTCAATTTATCGGACGTTGACCGAGATTTGACCAAAAACTCAATTTATCAGTTGTTAACCAATATAATCAGTCGTTGATCGATTTTTGTCCGATTCAGTAAACGAGAACTACCTAGCCTCCTGGAAACGAGTTCTCACCGAGTTCTCGGCCGATTTTACCTATATTTGCAACCTTCCCATCATCGCATTGGGTACCCGGTATGCTTTGGATTAAACCGAGTGGCTTAGGGCATACACCTATTTTCACCACAACAATAAAACGACCCTCGAATCAGCCCCAATAAATGCACGAGCTGAGAGCCCGTCAAAACTTGAGAGACAATCGCTCCTCATAACCATAAGCAATGAACTAACCGGGTATCTCCAGGTTTCAACTAAAAACTATGGTGGGAGATACTAATTAGCCACAACTCTAAGCTTATAACGGACCGACACTTTCAACATGTAGCTGATGTGGGACGGGTTGTTACAAACTCCCCACTTAAATTTCTAGGTCCTCGTTAGGTCGAAACATTCTTAATACCCAGGATCCATACCCCATGAGATCTACCAGCATCGTGCCCGTCACACCCTGTGAGGATACCTCAGGTGATGCACGAACCAAGTGTCCCTTACACCCCGAGAGGCATATGGTTCTAACCCCAGATGAAACGATCCTCGAATTAGCCCCAAGAGATCCACGAGCCGAGTGCCCGTTATAACTCGAGAGACAATCGTCCATCATAAGCATAAGCAGTGATTTCGGTGAATAATGTCATGCAGACCCACACCAACTTCCTAAAATCGTTTATTAAAATCAACATTAAAATCTTTGTAACAGACTAAAACCGGGGTTAGAAGTAAGATTATTAAATTACCCTTATGTTTATATTTGTGTTTAAATTATGCTTTTATTTTAATAATATGTTTATTATTAATTGAATATGTGGTTAAGACCAGTTTGTGACAAGGGTCACAGAAATTGTTCATTTGTTGAATTTGGACTCCATTAGGGTTGCCAAATTAAGTACGAAAGATATCAGATAACTGATAAATACCCGTGTGTTGTGGGGTATAGATTTTAAACCCCATTAAGTGTATGATGTTCTGTTTAGTGAGTTCATTCTCTAGAACTGAAGCGACCCATCCTAATCCACCTGGACAAAGTCATCAACATCTGGTCCAATTGCGAGGTATTAACATCTATATGATGCACAATGATTATTTTGAATGCAGAGTCTTTCAAATTA
This sequence comes from Rutidosis leptorrhynchoides, assembly GCF_046630445.1. Lineage (NCBI taxonomy): Eukaryota > Viridiplantae > Streptophyta > Magnoliopsida > Asterales > Asteraceae > Rutidosis > Rutidosis leptorrhynchoides. The sequence goes on along the minus strand of NC_092334.1, from coordinate 94,496,599 downwards.
TCCATGAATGACTCGTTGAAATGTTGTTTTCAATTAGAAAATGCACAGCGGAAGCATTATGTAATACCTGAGAATAAACATGCTAAAAAGTGTCAACCAAAAGGTTGGTGAGTTCTTAGGTTTATCATAAACAATGATTTCAGTAATAGTAATAGACCACAAGATTTCAGTTTCCATAAATATCTTTACACCGCAGTGTAATAAAAATATTCTACAACCATGGGCATCCGGTAACAAGCCTTAACAATAATAATAATGAATACCCCTGATGTCTAAAGAGCACCGAATAAAGTGCGATAATAACCTCTAAGTACTAAACATCCGTTGACTGCTAGCACGACTAGCCCGGACGGGGTTGTCAAACTCGATAGATCTATCAATAGGATTCGCACCTACCAGTTCATAAACCAATAGATTAATGTAACAAGCTAGGGGAATATTTGTGATTCTAACCCACGTAGAATCAAGTTTAGTACTTGTGTCTATTTTGTAAAACAGTTATAAAACATTGCATGTATTCTCAACCCACAAATATATATTGCAAAATCAATTAAAAAGGGAGCTATGAAAACTCACGATACTGTATTTCGTAGTAATTACGCATATGATGGCACTGAACAAGTACAGGGTTGGCCTCAGATTCACGAACCTATATCAAGTATGTATATTAAAACATATAATGACAATTAACCAGTTTATATATTAATATTATTAATATACTTCTTATATTAATAATTAATTACTTAATTAGCTATATTCATTTTATATATTTCAAATTAATACTTAATATATGTATATATCATATTTAAAGTATATGATATGTCTTTTATTATAAATATCATATTTTGGTGTTTAGACGTATCATATCATGTATTTAAACTTAATATATATTTGTTTTCAATATTTGAAATAAGTATTTAATGTTAATTTAAAAAGGTAAATTAAAATATTTTAGTATTAGTAATAATAATCATAAAAATAATGATATTATTATTAATGTTAATAACTTTAATAATAATTGTAGTGATAATAAGGTTATTAAAATAATAGTGATAATTTTTATTGATAATAAAAAGATAATTTTAGTAAAATGTTACTTTAAATGAAAATGCTAATTTTTAATAAAATGATAGATTTAAAAATAATGATACTTTTAGTAATAATGATAACAATAATGATACTGATAATAATAGTAACTATAAAAATAACCAATTTACTACGAATGATATTAATGATAATAAGTTTAATAATAACAATACTAATAATCTTATTAATATTAATGATGCTAATATTTATAATAATACTTTTGTTATTAATAATAATGATACAAATACTAAAATGATAAAATTAATAATAATAACAACATTAATAATACTTATAATAATAATAATAATAATAATAATAATAATAATAATAATAATAATAATAATAGTTATAATACTTATAACTATGATAATAATTATTATTATTATGATACTAATAATAAAAATAATAATAATAATAATAATAATAATAATAATAATAATAATAATAATAATAATAATAATAATAATAATAATAATATTTTTTGGTAATGAAATCTACCTTCCCAAAGCTTTTATAAAAAAATTGCACAGAACAAAGCTCAAACCCGCGACCTCTAGCTCACCAACAAACACCCTTAACCATTAGTCTGTTTCAGTTTTTCTGAATTAATATGAATCCTAATTATATTTAACTATTTTTTTCTGTGTTCATCATCTTCTTCAACTTAAATTGACAGGAACCAAATCAAAACATAATCAGGAATTACTTATTTGTTTTAAAACTTGTAAATGAAGTGAAATGACCTGTGTTGGATTCTATTCTTCAATCAAACAAAAAAAAAATAAAAAAAATAAAAAAAAGGCCTGCTGCTGCCATCGCAAGTTTACAAAAAAAAATTTTGATTATGAGTTTGAGAACGTTTTGGCCAAAGATTACAACATGAATTACATTTCAAATCACTCCTAGAATCTTTTTCAATCCTCAATTTAACCAGAAACATCAAACAGAAAACGAATTTCAGGATGAACACATCCTTTGACTTTTTATTTTTAAAACTTTGACTCTAAAATTTACACTCGTTTTAAAGAATTGAAAGCTCAAACTTTGCAGATATTTTAAGTGAATGATTCCTAACAACTCTGCATTAATAGATTTTGAAAGTGGATTTGGTTTTGAGGTTTTGGTGAAGTGAGTCAAGAACAGAGATATACAAGTTTTTTTTTATAATTTTTTCTGTTTAATTTAACAGGGTTAAACAATTAGGATCTGTTGTAATTGAGATTAATAGTGAAAAGGAACTTGAATGCCTTCAATACTGCAAGAATTGATTGATTTATAATAAGATTTAGTCAACAAGAGCAGGAAAAAAAAATAAAAGCAGATAAAAAATATATATGTCGTGCACTGTTTTTGACTTCTATATTTTTTATTGATATTATTATTAAATATATTAATAAATATATATTAATAATAATAATTTGATATTATTATTAATAATAATAAAAGTAATAATAATGATAATAATAATAGAAATAATAATAATAAATAATTATATGGATAATGATAAATTATTATTTATGATAATAATAATAAATGGTATTATTTTTATATTAATAATAATAACTATATTAATTTTTAATGATAATGGTAATAATAATTATGATAATAATATTAATAATCATAATAATAACTAAAGTCAAAATTTTACTACTAATCATAATAATATTAATATTAATAATGGTATTAATAACAATAAAAATAATAATGCTAATAATGTAATAATTTACATGTATATATACAAATATAGGGTAGTTGATATATATATATATATATATATATATATATATATATATATATATATATATATATATATATATATATATATATATATATATATATATATATATATATATATATATATATATATATATATATATATATATATATATATATATTTAGATTGATAATGTATCTATTTATAAATAGTTGTTTGTGAATCGTCGAAAACATTCGAAGTTTAATTGAATTCTTGAAAATAGTTCAAAAATTTTGATAGTCGGGATAACAGGCTTTGCTTATCGTGTCAGAAACCTGAAATCATATATAGAATTTGGTTCAAAATAAGTCAAAATTTTCTGGGTCATTACAAGAACTCTCCCAAAACTAAACCGTACCTAAAGTTTACACCATCTCAAACCCTAGTTTAATTCAAGTGAGAAATTGAATCAAGAAGCTTTAGGAACTGAATCATATCATCCTTGTAAGCATTTATCCAGGTTAGCATGCTTGAATTCGTGGTTTAATTCTTAAGAATTGGGTTTTCAGTGTAAAATGGGTTTTATGTATTTTTGAGCTTGAATCTTCATGAATTGTGTTTGTTATACTCAATTGCTGTTAGAAATAGTTTATATATACTTTATATGATGTTTTTCAAGTGGTTTTGGTGTTAGAACTTGCAAAAATAAAGATTTGGAATCAAAAACGCGAAAACAGCAAGCTGGAATTGTTCATCATCTCCCACACATTTGAGGGCTCAACCACGCAGTAAAGCATGCGTTTGAGAGCTCAACCCCGCGGTTGAGGGCTTAACCGTACGTTTGAGGTCTCAGCCACGCAGTTGAGCACTGGTCAGCTTTTGGTAAAATTGAAAAGGGCGTAACTTTCAAACCGTAACTTCGTTTTCGATGAATAAACTATCGTTAGAATCATATTGAGGTTTAATTTCAAATGATAAGGTTTTAAGAATCTGGATCAAATTTTATTTTGGTAAAAAAAAGGGGTTTTGGGGTATATGTCTTGTTTTGCACACATGTGAATGTTGTTATTGATTGAATTTATGATGTAGACCTATCATATAGTGAATACATGATTGAATGTATTAAATTACATTATGTATTGATGTTTCATGTGTGCATTTTGGGTTAAAACCCGTTTAAACAGTTGCTACTACTGTTTTGCATCACTCGCACGAGTGAGCCTTCACTCGTACGGTTGAGGTGTTCAACCGTGTGATGAAGCATGCGAGTGAGTGGTTAAGGAGAACTATTGTTTTGGTTAAGATGATATGTATGATTGAGATGTGACTCATGCGAGTCACTGGTCACTCATGTGGCGAAACCGCACGAATCAGGTGATTCATTGATGGACGTTCTATCATAGAACAAACGTACGAGTGAGTTGTCAACCACACGGTTATGTGTTCTCAAACGTGCAAGTGAGGTTGTTACTTTTATGGTGGCAGACCAGTTTTATGTGTTTAAGTGTTGATCTATAGCGTTGTTGTCTTGTTGTTGATTTAATATCAAGACATGATTACTGACTGTGTTATGTCTATTCTCAGGTGGAAAAGAGAAAGAGAAGAGTCAGAATGATTAGACATCTAAGAATCTTCAGTTCCTGGTAATTGGTGAGTGGGTCTATCTTCAGATAGAGTTTAAGTAGCAAATCATGCTACTATGGATTACTCTGATTGCCTTATGTAGTGTAGTAATTGCCATGCTAGGTGTATAGTTGCATGCTATGTGATCTATATACGTTGTATATGTACACTGTGTTTGACACCAGCCATTCCTAGGGCGGTTGGGGACTTTCAACCATTCCTAGGGCGGTTGAAGTCCGTGTGAGGTCAACCATTCCATGAGCGGTTGAGTCCAAGTCCTATAGTCTGTTTAGTATAGTATAGAAGAACGCATGTGTTGCGTTTGGATAGTTATGCTGAGACTTGGTAGGAAGGACTATTGGTAGATTCTAGCTCGATCAGCTAGGTTCGTGTGCCCGTACAAGCCGCCGAGTGCCCGTACAAGCCACCGATTCTCATATTGTCCTTATTCGTATGCTTGTTGGTTGTAAGCATGTTAGCTGATTGTTGTATGATGGATTGCTTAAGCTTAATCTGTAGATAGATTCCATTCACTTAGCGGTGCGCTAATCCCCCACATTCCTCTCCCTGCAGGTTTTAGGTACTGTTGACGGGATCGGGCCATGATGTTGAAGGCATGTTTGACTAGTAACTCTGATGTGGATAATTGTAACCGTGTTTTTAATAACGTAACACCGCTTGTAAAAGTTAAACTTAAGCTTTTGTACTAATGTAATTAATGTGGTGTTTTATTAAGTAAGACTTCTACTGTGTTATATAAAAAAAATAGCCGGTGTTACAAGTTGGTATCAGAGCATAGGTTTAACAGCAAGTACATGCGTGTATCTTGTTCTCAAACCTTAAGTGGAGTCAAACATGTTTGTGGGTGGGGCTAAGTGAATGCAGGGATACGTGTACGTTAGTTGTGTTGAGCTAAACAGTTATCCACAAAGCTTTTGTGTGAGTTATTTTGTAGCATAGGTATGGCTAACAGAGATGCAAACGCTACCGGCCCGACCAACCCTGGAACATACAGAGCACCAGATGAGGGTGTTGAGTCCGATGATGAAGATAAATAGAGTTATATTCATGAGTTAGAAAGTAAACTGAAAGAAGCTCAGGATAAAATTATTGAGCTTGAGTTGTTAAATCCTACGGGAAATGATGATACGCCACCTGGATTTCTGACAGCACAATCTCAAACAGTACCCAACATGAACCAGACTCAATTCCAATACCCATTGCAAAATCAACCACCTCAACAGTACTACATGCCACCACAAAATACTTTCCCTTTTCAAAATCCATTGTTAATGAACCCGTACCAAACGCAGATGTTCCAACAACCCTTTGTACAACCCTATAAGAAATGTACCTATAAACAGTTCTTAGATTGCAAACCCCCAGAATATTCGGGAAGTTCTGACCCGACAGAAACTATGAATTAGTTAATGGAGGTTGAAAGGGCTTTAAAAGCCTGTCAGTGTGAACTTCGGAGTTGCGGGTTATGTATGCTTGTAGATTGCTAAAAGGTAGAGCTATGGTTTAGTGGAATGCATTGATGTCAAGTATTCCAAAGGAGAATGTAAAGCAGATTACTTGGGAACAATTTCAATGGAAAGTTGGTGAATCGTATTGTTCCTCGTTTGATCTTAACCGATTGAAGACTGAGTTTTTAGAAATGAGAATGACATCTCAGATGTCAATTGATGAAGTGATTGGTCATTTTATGGATAATTTGAGATTTGTCTCTCAGTGGGTACCAGATGAAGCATCAAGGATTCAACATTTTGTTATTGTGATCTTGCCAGAATACAGAATGTCAGTGAGAATGGCAATGAGCTTGTCTCAGGCCTTTGTTATAGCCAGAATGGTGGAAAGTGATTTGAAAGCGGCAAGAGGAATGATGACAAGGAGTATGATGACTCCGAGTGGTCAAACGGGTGGTCAATCCAGTGGCAAGTCAAAGAAATCATTTGGGTTTAGACAGAAAAGTAAGAGTCGACAGAGTGGTTCAGGGTCTGGATCAGGTAGAGGGAATTGGTGCCACACTTGTAAGTCTACACACAGTGGTCAATGCTCAGAGGCTACCAGAAGATGTCTGAGATATGGTGTAGTAGGACATGAGTCCCAAAGGTGTTCGTTTCCAGGAAATGTGTGTTGGAATTGTCATCAACTAGGGCATCGTGCTATAAGTTGTTCGTCCAAGAGTGTGAGTTCCGGGGTAGGGTCAGGTGCGCGTTTAGCATCAGTTGGAGGGTCTATTGCCTCGAGTGGGTAGAAGAGGAAGAACCCTCCCACAGCAGAGGCTAGAGCTTTTCAGATGTCAGTTGAGAAGGCTACTGAAACTGACGATGTTATTACCGGTATGTTTTTAATCAACTTAATACCTGCTCGTGTATTGTTTGATTGTGGTGCAAATAAGTCTTTTATGTTGTTAGACTTTTGTGCTAAGTTGAATTTACCTGCTACTGTGATGCCTGAACCGGTTAGAGTATAGGTAGGTGATGGAAAGATTATACCCGTTACAACGTTTGTGATCATGTTTAGTATTGATATTGAAGGAAAGTCATTTCCTATGACTTGTTTAGTGTTACCCATCCCTAGTTTTGATGTAGTGTTAAGAATGGATTGGATGAGCCCACTTAGAGCTAGTATTAAGTGCGATAGGAAAATGATTTCCTTTCGTTTAGCTGATGGAACCCGTATTATAGCCCGAGGGGAACGGGGTGGGTATAGTTTTCCGTTAATATCAATGATGAAAGCCAAGAAATCTTTATCCAAAGGGTGTGAATCATTCCTAGCTTATGTTGTAGATAGTAAGAAAGAAAAGAAAGCAATAGCCGATATTTTGGTAGTTTCAAAGTTTCCGGAAGTGTTTCCAGACGAGTTACCAGGGTTACCACCGGTAAGAGAAGTAGTGTATAAAATTGAATTGGTGCCTGGAGCCACTCCAGTTGCCAAAGCCCCGTATCGTTTAACGCCGTCAGAAATTCGTGAGATGATGTCACAAATTCAGGAGCTATTAGATCGTGGGTTTATTAGACCGAGTTCTTCTCCTTGGGGTGCACCAGTATTATTTGTTAAAAATAAAGACGATACCATGCGTATGTGTATAGATTATCGGGAGTTGAATAAGAGAACAATAAAGAATAAGTACCCGCTTTCTAGAATAGATGATTTATTCGATCAGTTGCAGGGTGCTTCATACTTCTCAAAGATAGATTTACGATCTGGGTATCATCAGGTTAGAGTTGCAGAATCCGACATCTCGAAGATAGCATTTAGAACTAGGTATGGTCATTATGAGTTCTTAGTCATGCCGTTTGGGTTAACAAATGCACCAGCAGTCTTCATGGATCTGATGAATAGGGTGTGTCGTCCGTTTCTAGATAAATTCATGATTGTGTTTATAGACGACATATTAGTGTATTTAAAGACAGAGGTCGAGCACGTTGCACATTTAAGATAGGTGTTAAATTTGTTGAAACAGGAACAACTATTTGCAAAATTTTCTAAGTGTGAATTATGGCTGAGAGAGGTGTAGTTTTTGGGTCATGTAATTTGTGCCGAGGGTATAAAAGTTGATCCATCAAAGATTGATGCGGTTATGAATTGGAAATCGCCAAGAAATCGGACAGAAATTAAGAGTTTTCTGGGATTAGCTGGTTATTACCGAAGGTTCATAAAAGATTTCTCGAAAATAGCGGGTTCGTTGACTCGAAAAGAAGTAGCCTTTCGATAGGGTGATGATCAAGAGAAGGCTTTTCAGACTTTGAAACAGTTATTGTGTCAGGCTCCAGTGTTAGAATTACCAGAAGATTTATATGACTTCATGGTCTATTATGATGCGTCCTTCGGCAGGTTGGGTTGTGTATTGATGCAGAGAGATAAAGTGATCGCATACGCCTCCAGAGAGTTGAAAGTTCATGAAAGAAATTATCCTGTACATGATTTAGAAATTCCTGTCATAGTGTTTGCCCTGAAGTTTTGGAGACATTATTTGTATGGGACACATTGTGTAATATGTACAGATCACAAGAGTCTACAATATATTTTCTCTCAGAAAGAATTGAATAGGCGTCAAAGAGCTGATTAAAGGCTACAATTGTGAAATCAAGTACCATCCTGGTAAAGCAAATGTCGTAGCAGATGCACTAAGTCGTAAAAAATCTGGTGAGAATGTAAAATTTCTGCGTTTGAGTATAACTTTAGATTTGATCGAACAATTACGCACTATTCAAGCCTGTGCTTTGGGGGATGAACATATTAAATCTGAACTTATGGCTAAATGAAAATTTAACCTGATTGATGATTCTCGTGGACTTAAAACTTTAAATAATCGTATTTGGGTGCCTATGCTTGGAGAATTGAGGGATTTAATCATGACCGAAGCTCAAAAATCCAGTTTGACCGTGCATCCCGGTAGTAATAAGATGTATCATGACCTTAAATCAGTGTATTAATGGCCGAATATCAAAACATATATCGCTCAGTATATTGAAAAGTGCCATGTTTGTGCTCAAGTTAAAGCAGAATACCAGAAACCATATGGTTCGTTGCGTCAGTTACAGATACCAGAATGGAAATGGGAACACATAACGATGGATTTTATGACAAAATTACCTAAAACTCAGAGAAAACACGATATGATTTGGGTAATAGTTGATAGTTTGACTAAGAGTGCTCATTTTCTAGCTACGTGTGAAACAGCTTCGTTGAGTGAGTTAGCAGACTTGTATGTGAAAGAAGTGGTTAGTCGTCATGGTGTGCCGTTATCTATAGTTTCTGACAGAGATTCTAGATTTTTATCGAACTTCTGGAACAGTCTACAACATAATCTGGGTACACGTGTGAATGTGAGTACAACTTATCATCCTCAGACAGATGATCAGAGTGAACGAACGATACAGACGCTAGAGGATATGTTGAGAGCGTGTGTATTAGAATATGGTGGTTCATGGGATACACATTTGCCATTGGTTGAATTTGCGTATAATAATTCTTATCATTCGAGCATAGGAATGCCGTCTTAAGAAATGTTGAACGATCGTCGTTGCAGAACTCCGACTTGTTGGTTAGAAGCTGGAGAGAAACAGTTTGCTGGTCCCGAAATTGTTCAAATGACAGCCGAAAAAGTTGCTATTGCGCGAGAAAAGTTAAAAGCTGCTAGAGATAGACAAAAGATGTATGCAGATCCGCGTAGACGTCCGGTAACTTTTAATGTGGGCGATCGTGTGTATCTTAAGGTTTCACCATGGAAAGGGGTTATCAGATTTGGTAAACGTGGTAAGCTTGCGCCAAGCTACATTGGACCGTTTCCAATTAGTGAGATTCTAAATGACCAGACAGTTGTGTTAGATCTTCCTTCTGAGTTAGCTGGTATTCATAAAACCTTCAATATGTGTTATTTACGTAAGTGTAAAGTTGATGACGAGACACAGATCATACCGCTAGTAGATTTGAAAGTTGATTTGAGTAACAAGGTGGTTGAGGAACCAATTCGAGTGGTCGACAGAAAGGTTACTAAGTTAAGAAAGAAAGAGATCCCGATAGTTTTAGTAGAATGGAAACACAGTTTAGGGTCTAATTTGATGTGGGAGACAGAAGAGTTGACGAAGACCCGTTACCCTCATCTGTTTGACCAAGACCTGATTCCGAGGATGAAATCTCTTTAAGGGGGTGGATTTGTAACAGACTGAAACCGGGGTTAGAAGTTAGATTACTAAATTACCCTTAGTTTTATATTTGTGTTTAAAATATGTTTTTATTGTAATAATATGTTTATTATTAATTGAATATGTGGTTAAGACCAGTTTGTGACAAGGGTCACAGAAATGGTTCGTTTGTTGAATTTGGACTCCGTTAGGGTTGCCAAATTAAGTACGAAAGATATCAGATAACTGATAAATACCCGTGTGTTGTGGTGTATGGGTTTTAAACCCCATTAAGTGTATGATGTTCTGTTTAGTGAGTTCATTCTCTAGAACTCTCCCAAAACTAAACCGTACCAAAAGTTTACACCATCTCAAACCCTAGTTTAATTCAAGTGAGAAATTGAATCAAGAAGCTTTAGGAACTGAATCATATCATCCTTGTAAGCATTTATCCAGGTTAGCAAGCTTGAATTCGTGGTTTAATTCTTAAGAATTGGGTTTTGGGTGTAAAATGGGTTTTATGTATTTTTGAGCTTGAATCTTCATGAATTGTGTTTGTTATGCTCAATTGTTGTTAGAAATAGTTTATATATAGTTTATATGATGTTTTTCAAGTGGTTTTGGTGTTAGAACTTGCAAAAATCAAGATTTGGAGTCAAAAACGCGAAAACAGCGAGCTGGAGCTGTTTATCAGCTCCCACGGATTTGAGGCCTCAACCACGCGGTTGAGCACATGGTTGAGGACTCAACCACGTGGTTGAGAGCTCAACTGTTGATGTCAAAGCAGAGGGGTATAAAATACTATTAAATTTTAGCAGAAAATACTATTAAATACGATACAATTTTACACAAGATATTTATTTATTTATAGAATGGATATACTTAAACCTTGCTACAACACTTATAGGCAGTGTACCTAATCGTACAGTAGTGTAGTTTTTAGTAAGTCCGGTTCGTTCCACAGGGAAATCTTTAAACAAAGCTCAACGCTATATTAGTTAACTTTTATAAAAATACAAATATATATATAGGTAATATTATTATTATAAAGGGGGGTTTTTACCGTTTAATGACCGGTTTGTCGATTTTAAAACTTTAGTCGCAGTTAAAACCTAATGTAAAATATAAAATAAATACAAGACTTTAAATTAAAGCGTAAAGTAAATAACGATAATGAAATTGCGAATAATAAAAAATGCGATAAAATTAAAAAATACGATAATTAAAAGTGCGATAAAATAAAATAAATAAAAGTGCGATAATTAGAAGTGCAATTAAATATAAAATAAAGGAAATTAAATATGAAATAAAAGAATTATGCTTATTTAAACTTCCGTAATCATGATGTTTGACGTGTTGATTTTAGTTTTATGCCCATGGGTTAATTGTCCTTTGTCCTGGATTATTCAATATGTCCGTCTGGTTTTTGTCCATAACAGTCCATCAGTCATAAATATAAATTGCAAGTGTCCTTGTCAAATTATTATTATACCCGAAGATAAATATTCCAACTAATTGGGGATTCGAATTGTAACAAGGTTTTAATACTTTGTTTAATGAATACACCAGGTTATCGACTGCGTGTAAACCAAGGTTTTACTACTTTGTTAACAATTACACCAATTACCCTTGAATGTAATTTCACCCCTGTTTTAATTATTCTAGTGGCTATTAATCCATTCCCGTGTCCGGTTAAATGAACGATTATTCGTACATATAAATACCCAGCCCATCGTGTCCGATCGAGTGTATATGGTAATTTATAGGGACGCCCAATTGTAAATCTTTATATTAACATTAACAAACTTTCATTTAGTTAAACAAATATAAAGCCCATTAATAGCCCATAGTCTAGTTTCCACAAGTGTCGTTCTTTTGTCCAAACCCCAATTATGGTACAAAGCCCAATTACCCAATTTTAGTAATTAGCCCAACATCATGATTACCTCGTTTTAAATAAGCATAATAATAACTTAGCTACGAGACATTAATATAAAAAGGTTGAACATAACTTACAATGATTAAAAATAGCGTAGCGTTACACGGACAGAATTTCGACTTCCACCCTTACAACATTCGCTAACATACCCTTATTATTAGAATTATAATTAAAATTAAAATATAAATTATAAATATAAATATATTTACGTTGAAGAGGAAGAGAAAAAGGATGATCATAACTCGGCACAAAACTGGCTTTATATAGGACCTGACCAGCAATCTCACACCATGCGACTCGCATGGTTTTGTGCCTCTGGCCATGCGAGTCGCATGGCCACCCTGGATTCAGCCAACTGCTTTTGTTTTCTTCTTTGTCGACGTAATATAATAATAATAATATATATAATATATAATTATATATAATTATATATATATTATATTATATTCTTGTGCATAGTAGACTAGATATTTTTGGTCCGTTGCGTCGGGCGTTTCTTCTTGGCTCAGGTCCCGGTTCCGGATTTTCGGACGTCCTCGCGTATTATTTTAAATCGCGTACTTTGTGTTCCGCAACTTGTACTCTTGTCATTTTGAGACGTTCCTCATCAATATTTTGAACCTTTTTAGTTGTATCTTGTACTTTTTAGCTCTTTGGACCTTTTTGTCTTCAATTTGTCGAATCTGTCTTTTGTCTTCACCTTTTATTATTTAAACGAATATCACTTGTAAATAGAACAATTGCAACTAAAAGCTTGTCTTTCTTGAGGAATAATGCTATGAAATATATGTTCGTTTTTAGCATTATCAAATATTCCCACACTTGAGCGTTGCTTGTCCTCAAGCAATATTGTCTTGAAATACTAGAATCACTTCTTTATTCTTCACACTTTGTACATCAGTGATTTCTATACGGCGGTATAAACAATGGTAGTAACGATATGGTTTACAGTCCCACATGACTATAAAAATTTAGATCCATTAAGGAAATTGGATTTTTATGAAAACATTTGATCTTTTGAAATCTAGTTTTTACCCTAGATAAGTTTTCCGGAATAACCCTTTACCGGTGTTTGCAAAATATTTTTGTGGGTTTGGTGGGTTTCAGATTTGAAAATTTTAGCTCAAAACTTGCGGTTTTGTGTCACCCACTTGCTAACCTTGTATTAGGAAAGCAACACGTCCAGTTTACTTGTCCCGTATATTACCTTTCGGCAAACTACCGTCCGGTTGTAAAGGAAAGCGTTGAACAAGCAACTGTTAAGGCAATGTCCCGTGACATGCTTTTGATTATGGTCTATAACGTGTCGGACGCAATTACTATCCTTGGTAGGAGCAATAGTAAAGCTCACCCTTATAATTTGTCGGTTTGGCACAAAGTCCTGTCTTTGACCATGTTATGCAACCACCGTTCTTACGGTTGACACCCGATTTAGTTCAGGTGACCTAATGAATTCCAGGTGAATTCCTAGGATTTTACGTTCAATGGTAATGAACGTATTGAAAATAGGGTTTTTAGAAAACAAATCGGTTTGTATTTTTGATCAAAATATTTTCTCGTTCAAGCTCGAGTTTAGATATCATTGAATTCCATGAGTTTGAATTCTCAATCTTTAAGGTCAATCTCTAGGATTGAGTAATATCAGTCTTAAAAGCTGATTTTTAATCTTTAAGGAGATTATCCTTTCTGGGGATCTGATTCATTAGTCTTATCCAGCTAATTTGCATGGTGCCCCCCCATTGTACTTGATAAATCCTTCTCATGGTTAGGATAAATCTGACCACTTGGCGACCCTGTTTAATGCTGAGGTCCGTGGATTTCCTGCTGATTTTAGTGATGACTTTTCTAGATTTTTCGTCAACCTACAGCTGGTCTGAACGACAACTTCATGACCTAAATCAAGAAGCGCGTGTCTTTTTCGGAAGACTTTACTTCCTTTTAATGATGGAATTGATTCATCGTGTAGATCCATCTCTTCTTTTCTTTCATCGGGTAAAACAGTTTAGTTTAGTCCAAAGCAAAAGTATTTTCAGTTATTTGTTACAGATATATGTGACATATGTTTAAAATAACTTGGTAAATTTTCCCACACTTGGCTTTTTATTTTTCTTTTTATCGTCCTCTATTCCATTTTAAATGAATTTTAACATTTTAGTTTGTTTCTCAATTTATGTCCTTTCCGAGGTAACAATAATTTCGGTGTTAAAACCTAGTTTTATCGTTCATAAATATGTATAAACATGATTTGAATTCATTTAATTGCAAATTTTGAAAAATTTTACTAGAATTGGGTAGTCAGTATATAAGACTAGGGCTGTTCTTTTTTTATCAGAGAGCACTAGATTCTAATACAACTACTGCTTTACTAGTATTTTTAATGGTAACCAAGTGTTTAATATAAAAATTTTAAAATCCGAAAGAATTTAATCCCTTCCCACACTTAAGATCTTGCAATGCCCTCATTTGCAAGAAATCAGTAACAATTTAAATTATTGAGGGTGATTTGTGTGAAAATGATTAAATTTTTACCAAAGTTTCCAAATATATTGGCGTTTGTTTGCTGAATGATAAATGGTGCACGTCATTTGTTCATTCCGTCTTGTTGTTATTTCACATATATTTTGCATCATTGTCGTCAAAATTACTTGCTTTTGCTGAACTTAATGCCAGTCTTTGAAAACGCGTTGTTTTACCCTGTTTTGTGCATAAAAGAGAATACATACAATACAAATATAATCATACATGCAATTTGAAATGGAACTTTGGCATCCCACTTTCAAACTATAAGAAAAATATTAGTACACAATAATAATAAAATATCAAACATTACATAAACATAATAAAATGTTAAGTGTTTAAAATAAAAATAGAAATTACCACTTATCTCTACTGATCAGGAGGTGGGTTAGGAGGAAAATTAGGATATGGATCCCAATTCATGTTCGCGTCCGGGTTCCATGGCTGATTATAGGTGTACTGGTATGCTGCGTCATAATCATATGAATCATAGGGTGGTCTCATCTCTGGCTGATGTGCGGGATAGTATGCGGGTCGGGTCGGATAATACATCTCGCCAGGCTGCAACTGGCTTATAATTTGGCGCTGATGATAATCCCATCGGCCATGCTCTCGTTGCCGGGAATGCTCGTAGTCATTCCGGCGTTGCCATGCCTCATACTGCATATGCCTATCATAGTTCGTCATGTATTCATCCTCCATACGAACGCCTAAATCAAGAGCAGTCTCCCGAACAACTCCTATAATGTTGTTCGCCTCCTCCATCTCGTCATCCGAACCTCTCTCTACCTGTCGCTGAGGTCCCTCGTATCGATGTACCCGACCACGTCTCATCAATAATACCCTTGCACCGTGATAAAGGTTTGAACTTATAGTTTCACCTCCGTCCTCTATTTCGTTCATTGGACCCCCTTGGTGCTTATCTACACCTAAATACTCTCCAATGAAAGTAATGAAAATACCACCACCTATAATACTCCCCGATTTCATCCCCGAAACTACATTAGCGAGATAATAACCAACACAATAGGGAATGTTAACGAAACTCCTCGGGTCTCTAATACACTTGAGGTAGAACAAATCGTTTACGGTCAATTTCTCCTTATTCCTACCCCTTTGTGTAATTGTGTTTGCTAAGAATCTATGAATCACCCGGAGTTCAGCTCTGTCTATATCTAAGTATGTATGATTTCCACTGGCGTGAAATTCATTAAAGTGGGACATACGCCTCCAGACAGCGTTAACATCAAATTCCCTATCTACCCTTTCTCCTTGGGCAATCAGGCTATTACAGTCGGGGCTCAAAAGTTCAGCAGGGGTGTAAATCTGTAAGGCCCTGGCTAAATCTATCATGGACATTCTGTACATGCGTCCACCTAACAGAAATCTAATAAAGCTTCTATCATCTATCCTCCTAACATTACTGTTTAACTTAATAGTACTAAGTAATTCTATACACCATTCCCTATATATGGTTCTACGAATGGAAAATAGGCGCATCCAATCGTTAAACTGAGAATTACCATACCTTTGCACCAATAATTCCCGAATCGGTTCGGCAAGGTCAACTGTTTCCAAAGGTACCCAGTCAATTGCCCTTGGCATTTCAACAACCTTAAAGTAGAGAATGTGCATGTTCTTTTGATAATCTGGATACTCTATCCAACATCGATCAAATCTTAGATTTGGGTGTAACTGATCTTCATTAATGTCTAAGCTCAGAATCCTTTGATGTGGAGCGAATTGACGAAACTGATTCATGAATAACTGATCTTGATCGTGATATGGAATATGTTGCTCCTCCTGTTCTTCTTCTTCTTGTTGCATATGCTGTTCTTGTTCATGAAACATTTCCGGTTCGGGCTCTGGTTGCCTGGATGATGATGCTCCTGAACCTCCAGTATCGGCTTTCTGCAAAACACATTAAACACAAAATTTTTGCATCCAAATATGCATTAGTGTTAGCAAAATAATAACTTGAAACAATTATGATGACATGTTCAATTCATAACACATTTTATACACATTTTCTTAACAATAACAATTCTTCATTTTTACATACGAAAATGTATACAATGTTTTATCACATCTAAACTCTTAAACATGTCAACAATAATCATTATAGCAATTAAACACTTGTTACATGGCATTCAAATCAAACTAGTGCTCATTTTCATATTTTTGTCAAGTCTACACTTTGTCAAATAAGCATATACGAAAAATGTACATCAAGTTCATAAGCATTTATCTTAAATAACATGCCAAAATAATCACTACTAGCAATGAAACAAGTTTCAAATGTCTTTTATATCAAATTATCCAAGTTCATGAATTTTTAGACTTAAAAAGTCTACTTTAATTCTCAAAAACATGTTTAGGCTCAAAGTTTGGATCAATTAACTACCTAGACATGTTACACTACTCAATTTAGTAACAATTCATGACAAAAATCGGCCATAACCTGTTTATATCAAAAAGCCCCAAATTGCTCAAGAACACAAACCCTAGATTCTTAAAAATTTGAAGTTTTTAGCTTCAAATCATGTTAAATAGCTTCTATCTAGGATATACATGCATAATATAACAACAATTTAGCTCTAATTACACCTAAATTTAACAAAATCAAAATATAAATTTTCTAGCTCAAGAACACAAAAATTCGAATTTAAAGAGATTAGGGGTGAAATCTTTACCTTTCTCCTGAAGGGGTTGAGACTACTGAATCTAGGCATGATTATTGTGAAGTTTTGCAAGAAATTTGGTAAAAAATGGCGGATTTTTGAGAGGATTTGGGAGAGTTTTCGTGTATATGTGTGTGTTTGTGAAAGAAAGAGCAGCTCGCTGAGCTTTTGATCCTGTCCAGTTTTTAACAGCCATGCGAGTCGCATGGCTTAAGCCTTTCCCCCATGCGACTCGCATGGGGGTCAATTCCAGGTTTTTTTTTTTTTTTTTTTTTTTTTTTTTTTTTTATTATTAAAACCTTAAACTTTTAAAACATAAATTAAATAAAATTTTAAAAATTTGTTTCTTTTTAAGACGAGGTCGTTTCGGGACGATGCCCTAGTCCGTCCCTCGACAAAATTTTAAAATTGTCATTTTCAAGCGATTATTTTAAAAGCTTAGATTTTTGGATTTTTTAATGTTTTTGGCATACTTTAAATCAATAAGATTAAAAATAATGATAATAAAAGTTCTCGTCCCTCCCTCGGGTAAAGCAATTTCGGTTCAAAGACCTAGTCTTCAACTTACGACGAATTTTAAAAATCATATTCTTAACTTAATGAGATAAAGTAAATTTTTGTTTTTAAATTCACACAACTTAAATATAAAATTCAAAATTAAAAATTAAAAATTCACACCAAACTTAATTTTAAAAATTTATAAATTCATATCAAACTTATATTAATTTTTCAAATATTTACAATTTTAAATATATTGTTTTTACAAAGTTTACAATATTAATTTAAGATTTAAATATTAAGATTAAAAACATGGTAAAAATAAAATTAAAAATCTTTTTGTCTTTTTATCCCACTTTAATCAATCAAATATTATCAAAAATATGCGCCCCTCTTTTCGGTAAAGAAATTTCGGTTCCAAGACCTAATTTAACTCATGACGAATTTTTGAAATATTTTGGGTTGATTGATTAAAGATATTTATACCTTAAGAATAAACGTTAAATTTCGCAGTGATGTAATAAATTTTTGAATGATATCAATAATTTCGGTCGCCAAACCTAATTTTATTTAATACCAATTTAATACTTTTTAGCGAACAAATTAGCGTTTATTATCAAAAGGTTAAAAGTAAAAATAAAAATAAAAACTATACAGACATACCTGTGAAATAGATTTCTTAGTTATATGATCTATTATATTCATAAGATAGCCGGTTTAATTGGTCTTCCATGGCTGCATAGGCGTAACCTCTAGCATTCATTGTCTTTTCTTCTAAACATATGAACGGTCCGTCTCTGCATAAAGTAACAAATTCGGTATTTGAATAGGTTTGATTATTTGAACATTTACCTCCATGTGACCATTTTCCGCATTTGTGACATTTTTCTAGGTGTCGTGCTCTTCTTTTCGCTGCGGATTTTGATTTTCCTTTACCAAATTGTAACTTATTATCTTCGCATCTGGATCCTTTTCTAACTCCGTCCATTCTTTCTCTGATTACTGATACTATTTCACTCGGGAGTATGTCATTATTACGTTTAGTGATCAAAGCGTGTAGCATTAGACCATGGTTTAGTTCACAGGCAGTCTTCATTTTGTAAAAACCTAAAAAAAATAAAAATTCAGAATGGGGGGAGAAGACTAGTTCTTTAGGGTCTGCTAGGGAAAGACCATACGTGTTCCATTTTCGAGAACTACACGAAAACAGACAATCTAACTCTAACAGAAATACATATTATCCTTTAAAGACTTGATTCTCCCCACACTTAGTTAGCTGTGGTGTCGAAATTGTGATTAACTTCGTTGTCGACTTCCATCGGACCCTGTATGTAATGTTTAACTCTGTGACCATTAACTTTAAATTCAATCCCATTTGAATTTATCAATTCTATCGTTCCGTATGGGAAAACTCTTTTGACTATGAATGGTCCAGACCATCTTGATTTCAATTTTCCAGGAAATAGCTTGAATCGTGAATTGAAAAGAAGAACTCTGTCTCCTTCTTTGAATTCTTTTGAACTTCTGATTCTTTTATCATGCCATTTCTTCGTTCTTTCTTTATAGATTAACGAATTATCGTATGCTTCATGTCTTAATTCTTCTAATTCGTTTAGTTGACTTAATCGTAGACGTCCAGCTTCATGTAAATCAAGATTACATGTCTTCAAAGCCCAAAATGCTTTGTGTTCAATTTCTACTGGAAGATGACATGCTTTTCCATAAACAAGTCTAAAAGGTGTGGTTCCAATTGGAGTTTTGTAGGCTGTTCTAAAAGCCCAGAGTGCATCCTCCAATTTAATGGACCATTCCTTCGGATTTGATCCTACGGTTTTCTCTAGAATACGTTTTAAAGCTCGGTTGGTATTTTCAACTTGTCCACTTGTTTGTGGATGATATGCGGTGGAGATTTTATGAGTTACTCCATATCTTTTAAGAACTTTCTCAAGTTGATTATTACAGAAATGAGTACCCCGATCACTTATTAAAGCTTTCGGTGTTCCAAACCTTGCAAAAAGACGTTTTAAAAAGTTGACTACAACTCGTGCATCGTTAGTTGGGAGAGCTTGTGCTTCTGCCCATTTAGATACATAATCAATGGCTACGAGTATATATAGATTATTATGAGATTTTGGAAATGGACCCATAAAGTCAATACCCCAAATGTCAAATACTTCACATACTTGGATGACATTTTGTGGCATTTCGTCACGTTGACTTATTTTTCCGGCCCTTTGACATGCATCACAGGATTTGCAAAGAAGGTGTGCGTCTTTGTAAATGGTAGGCCAATAGAATCCAGCTTCATAAACTTTTCTTGCTGTTAGTTGAGGCCCATAATGCCCTCCTGTTGGTCCTGTGTGACAATGGTTTAAAATTTTACTAGCTTCATCTCCAAATACACATCGGCGTATTATTCCATCGGGACAACTTTTAAACAGATGTGGATCTTCCCAGAAATAGTGTTTTATATCACTGAAGAATTTCTTTCGTCTTTGGTACGATAATCCTTTTTCAAGGAATCCACAAACTAAGTAGTTTGCATAGTCTGCAAACCATGGGATTTCTTTATAATCTATCTTCAATAGATATTCATCAGGAAAGTTGTCTTGTATGGCCGATTCATTCAGAACTTCTAATTCGGGATTTTCAAGACGAGAAAGATGATCAGCGGCGAGATTTTCTGCTCCTTTTTTATCTCGGATTTCAATATCAAACTCTTGTAAGAGTAAGATCCAACGGATTAATCTTGGTTTAGCATCTTGTTTTGAAAATAGGTATCTAAGAGCAGAATGGTCGGTATAGACCACCGTTTTTGCTAGAACTAGATATGATCGAAATTTGTCAAAAGCAAAGACAATAGCAAGGAGTTCTTTTTCAGTAGTTGTATAGTTCGTTTGTGCTCCTTGTAATGTCTTACTAGCATAATATATAGGTTGAAATCGTTTTTCAATCCTTTGTCCTAAAACGGCTCCCATTGCAAAATCACTTGCATCGCACATTAGTTCAAATGGTAGATTCCAATTTGGTGTTATCATGATCGGTGCATTAGTGAGTTTCTCTTTAAGAATATTAAAAGATTTGATACACTCATCTGTAAAGATGAATGGTGCATCCTTTTCTAGGAGTTTATTCATAGGAGTGGCAATTTTTGAAAAATCTTTTATGAAACGTCGGTAAAAACCGGCATGCCCTAGAAAACTCCTAACTCCTCTAACATTGGTGGGATGTGGAAGTTTAGCAATTACATCTACTTTAGCTCTATCCACTTCAATTCCTTCTTTTGAAATTTTATGTCCAAGAACGATGCCTTCTTTAACCATGAAATGGCATTTCTCCCAATTAAGTACTAGATTTGATTTTTCGCATCTAATTAGCATTCGTTCCAGATTAACTAGGCATGATTTAAATGTATCACCGAAGACTGAAAAGTCATCCATGAATACTTCCATGCATTCTTCTATCATGTCATGAAAAATCGCCATCATGCACCTTTGAAAGGTTGCAGGGGCGTTACAAAGTCCAAATGGCATGCGTTTGTAAGCAAAAGTACCATAAGGGCACGTGAATGTGGTTTTCTCTTGATCTTCGGGTGCTATTGGAATTTGAAAATATCCGGAAAATCCATCTAGAAAACAATAGTAACTATTTCCGGCTAATCTTTCCAACATTTGATCTATGAAAGGTAAGGGAAAGTGATCTTTTCTGGTGGCGTCATTTAATTTTCTATAATCAATACATACACGCCATCCTGTTACAGTCCTAGTAGGAATAAGCTCATTTTTCTCATTTGTAATGACAGTCATGCCACCTTTCTTAGGTACGCATTGAACTGGGCTTACCCATGGACTATCAGAAATTGGATAAATCAAACCTGCATCTAGCAGCTTAATAATCTCTTTCTTAACTACATCTTGCATATTAGGATTTAGTCTTCGTTGGCGTTGCACATACGTTTTATGACCTTCTTCCATAAGGATTTTATGTGTGCAATACGAAGGACTTATTCCTTTAATATCATGAATCTTCCATGCAATGGCTGGTTTATGAGCTTTCAACACAGAAATGAGCTGTGATTTCTCATTTTCAGTAAGAGAAGACGATATTATTACAGGTAATTCAGATTCACCATGTAAATAAGCGTATTCCAAATGGTTTGGAAGTGGCTTTAACTCTAATTTCGGAGGTTCTTCTATCGATGATTTATATCGATATCTGTCTTCTTCTTTTAGCATTTGAATTTCTTCTGTTGTTGGTTCATATCCATTAGCTATAAGTGTAGCTAACATTTCAGCTTCATCAATTGGTTCATTACCTTCTCCTAAAGAACATTCTCCTGTTCCTTGTAATTCTGGAAATTCTTCTAATAATTCTGCATGTGCATCTATAGTTTGAATATAATAACATGTATCATCTGCAGATTGTGGTTGTTGCATTGCTCTATCAACTGAAAAGGTAACACTCTCATCCTCTATACTTAGGGTCAGTTTCTTACCGAACACGTCTATCATTGCTTTAGCCGTGTTTAAGAATGGTCTTCCTAATATGAGAGGAACTTGAGAATCTTCTTCCATGTCCAAAACAACAAAATCTACTGGAAATACTAAAGTACCAACTTTAACTAGCATGTTCTCCATTATCCCTCTAGGATATTTTATTGATCTATCGGCTAGTTGTATGCTTATTCTGGTTGGTTTCAACTCTCCAAGGTCTAGTTTAGCGTATAGTGAATACGGCATTAGATTTATACTAGCACCTAAGTCTGCCAATGCTTCTATTGAACTAAGACTACCCAGAAAACATGGAATTGTGAAACTTCCTGGATCAGATAGTTTTTCTGGTATCTTATTCAACAGCACTGCTGAACAATTAGCATTCATAGTAACAGCCGAGAGTTCTTCCATTTTCTTTCTATTCGTGATTAGATCTTTCAAGAATTTAGCATATCTTGGCATTCCTGAAATCACATCAATGAAAGGAAGATTTACATTTATCTGTTTAAACATATCCAAGAATTTGGATTGCTCGGCTTCAAGTTTTTCTTTCTTCATTTTACTCGGGTAAGGAAGTGGTGGTTGGTATGGTTTAACATAAGGTTTATCCTTAACTGTGTTATCTTCATTAACCTTTTCAACTACCGGTTCTTTTTCCTTATCTTGATCAGGTTGTGGTTCTTGTGTAGTAGGAATAGTTTCATCAGAAGTTACAGGTATTTCAGGTGTTTTAAGTGTTGTACCACTTCTTGTGGTAATAGCTTTAGCTGTTTCATTCCGGGGGTTAGCATTTGTATCGCTAGGTAAACTTCCCGGTTTTCTTTCACCTATTAACCTTGCTAGGTTACTTACTTCTTGTTCCAGATTTTGAATAGAAGCTTGTTGATTTCTAAATGCTTGAGCATTTTGTTCATTGGTTTGTTTTTGAGATGTGAAAAACTGCGTTTGAGTTTCAACTAGCTTTGTCATCATATCTTCTAAATTCGGCTTTTTATCATCGGTTTGTTGTGGTGGTTTGTTTTGAAAATTCGGTCTTTGCTGATTGTAAGCATTGTTGGATAATTGTTGATTGCTAGGACCTTGTTGGTTATTGTATGGAATATTTCGGTTATAATTCTGGTTTTGATTGTAAATCGGTCTTGGCGGTTGATAATTATTCTGATAATTATTTCCAGGCCTTTGGTTTATGTATGAAATATTCTCTCTTTGTTCCATTGTTAATTCAATACTGAGACAATCTTTTGTCAAATGTGGTCCTCCACACTGCTCACAACTAATTCGTATTGAGTGAATATCCTTAGTCATCTTTTCCATTCGTCTCTCCACAGCATCTATCTTTGCGGAAATGGAATCTAAGTCATGGCTAGAATCGGCTCTAGCTGCTTTAGATGATCTAATGATATCTTTTTCTTGGTGCCACTCATGTGAGTGGGAAGCAGTATTATCAATAATTTTGTAAGCATCAGTTTCGGTTTTCTTCATAATAGAACCACCAGCTGCTATATCTATGTCTTTTCTTGTAGTGATGTCGCATCCTTGGTAGAATATTTGTACTATTTGACAGGTGTCTAAACCATGTTGCGGACATCCTCTTAACAACTTTCCATATCTTGTCCACGCCTCATATAGAGTTTCATTTGGCTTCTGTGTGAACGTAACAATTTCTGCTTGAAGTCTTACGGCTTTAGATGCAGGAAAAAATTGTTTAAGAAATTTGTCAACTAAAACATCCCATGTATCAATCGCCCCTTCAGGTAACGATTCCAACCAATCTTTGGCTTCTCCCTTTAAAGTCCAGGGAAATAACATGAGATATATCTGTTCATCCTCTACTTCTCGTATTTTAAATAGTGTGCAGATCCTATTAAAGGTACGTAGATGTTCATTTGGATCTTCCTTCGGCGCACCACTAAATTGGCATTGATTAGTCACCATGTGTAGAATTTGTCCTTTGATTTCATAATCTGGCGCATTAATGTCTGGATGAGTAATTGCGTGACCTTGGCCAGTGCGTTTAGCTCTCATTCGGTCTTCCATACTTAAAGGTTCCAGATTCTCCATAATTGAATTTGTTGAATCGGTATCACTAGATGATTCTGATTTAATAGTTCGTTCCTCAACAATCTCTGTTTGAATGATTGGTGGTTCCGGAGGAAAGTTTAATGGTTCAGGATCTACGAACCGTTCCTGAATATTTTCTGGATTCTCAATTGTGAGGTTGGGTTCAAAAAATGGATTATCGGAAATTTGAACTGAAGTACTTGGTCGACTGGATGACGATTCTAAAGAAAAATCAACGGCGGTTATATTTGTTAAACGATGTCTTGATCGAGTTAAAGGTGGTGAACGTACAAAAGGTGATGAACGTCTTGCTCGGTGCATTCACTGAATATCCTATTAGTTTTTAAAAGGAAAGAAAAATTATAATAAGTTATCCAATCAATAGACTTTTCTGATTTTGCCCACGTTTCGAATAGCCAAAAGATGCAGCAGAGGGGCAGGATTCGTTTGGTCTCAATATAATTGAGGACTGTTTGGCTCCAATAACCCGGTCCACGTACAAATCCAACTATTACTACGAACCAGAAAATTTTGATGTCTATCAATTCAACCACTTAAAATAAATTTTCGTAATTTTTAGAAATTTAGATAAGAAGTAGAATAAAAATTCTAAGTCCTAAAACTAGAATAGCGAGAAATAAGAGAGAAAAAGAGTTCGTCGATAAAGGTCGAAAAAGAAAAATGGTTGAAAAATAAAAGGTGACGGAAAAATAAAAGAAACTTATAAAAACTTAAAAATACTTAACTAATTTAACCTTATTACTACAACTATCTTAAAATTATAATCGCAAATTGAAATTACTAATTGGAATGATAATTGATACATAGTAAAAGGTCTAAAAATATTAAAGCTTACAGGAAAAACTAAATCCCAAATGGAAATAACTTAAAAAGAAACTAAAACTTAAAAAGGCGTCGCAAAATTCTAAAGCACCTAAATCTTAGTCTAAAGAAAAAGCACTTAAGGAATTCTACGGCAAAGCCTAAAAATCTAGGAGTAAAAATGACTATAGCGAAAACTAAGTTTAAAATTAAATATGAGCTAAAAATACAAATATTACGCTACAACGATTAAAAAGGGACAAAATATTAAAAGTTATAAAAAGTTATAAAAATATTAGATTTTATAAAAATATTATTTTCATATTTTATAATAAAAGTATTAAGTAAATAAATAATAAAACTAAATAAAAGTAAAAATAACTAAATAAATTAAACTTAATTATAATAATAATAATAGAATTAGGGTTTAGTTATAATAATAATATAATATACTCCGTAATAAATGCGAAATTAGGGTTGGATGTGGCCCTGTCAGACCCCTCATGCGAGTCGCATGATTTAAGGGGTTGGGTCATGCGAGTCGCATGACTAACTGGACCGGTTCAACTGGACAGGTTCAATTTGACAGGTCACGTATATTTAATATTTATTTTCTTTTTTTTCTGTTTTATATTTAAAATATAAATATATATATATAATTAAAATAAAACTTAATTTTTAAAACTAAAAATAAACTTAAAATACTTTATAATTTTGTAAAAATAAAAGAAAACCTTAAAAAAATATTTTTTTAAAATACTTTTTTTTTTTTCGATTTTAAAAGCTTTTTTTTTTTTTTATATTAGCGTTGCGCTTCCGGCTTTTAAGATGTTCCCCGGCAGCGGCGCCAAAAATGCTTGATGTCAAAGCAGAGGGGTATAAAATACTATTAAATTTTAGCAGAAAATACTATTAAATACGATACAATTTTACACAAGATATTTATTTATTTATAGAATGGATATACTTAAACCTTGCTACAACACTTATAGGCAGTGTACCTAATCGTACAGTAGTGTAGTTTTTAGTAAGTCCGGTTCGTTCCACAGGGAAATCTTTAAACAAAGCTCAACGCTATATTAGTTAACTTTTATAAAAATACAAATATATATATAGGTAATATTATTATTATAAAGGGGGGTTTTTACCGTTTAATGACCGGTTTGTCGATTTTAAAACTTTAGTCGCAGTTAAATACAAGACTTTAAATTAAAGCGTAAAGTAAATAACGATAATGAAATTGCGAATAATAAAAAATGCGATAAAATTAAAAAATACGATAATTAAAAGTGCGATAAAATAAAATAAATAAAAGTGCGATAATTAGAAGTGCAATTAAATATAAAATAAAGGAAATTAAATATGAAATAAAAGAATTATGCTTATTTAAACTTCCGTAATCATGATGTTTGACGTGTTGATTTTAGTTTTATGCCCATGGGTTAATTGTCCTTTGTCCTGGATTATTCAATATGTCCGTCTGGTTTTTGTCCATAACAGTCCATCAGTCATAAATATAAATTGCAAGTGTCCTTGTCAAATTATTATTATACCCGAAGATAAATATTCCAACTAATTGGGGATTCGAATTGTAACAAGGTTTTAATACTTTGTTTAATGAATACACCAGGTTATCGACTGCGTGTAAACCAAGGTTTTACTACTTTGTTAACAATTACACCAATTACCCTTGAATGTAATTTCACCCCTGTTTTAATTATTCTAGTGGCTATTAATCCATTCCCGTGTCCGGTTAAATGAACGATTATTCGTACATATAAATACCCAGCCCATCGTGTCCGATCGAGTGTATATGGTAATTTATAGGGACGCCCAATTGTAAATCTTTATATTAACATTAACAAACTTTCATTTAGTTAAACAAATATAAAGCCCATTAATAGCCCATAGTCTAGTTTCCACAAGTGTCGTTCTTTTGTCCAAACCCCAATTATGGTACAAAGCCCAATTACCCAATTTTAGTAATTAGCCCAACATCATGATTACCTCGTTTTAAATAAGCATAATAATAACTTAGCTACGAGACATTAATATAAAAAGGTTGAACATAACTTACAATGATTAAAAATAGCGTAGCGTTACACGGACAGAATTTCGACTTCCACCCTTACAACATTCGCTAACATACCCTTATTATTAGAATTATAATTAAAATTAAAATATAAATTATAAATATAAATATATTTACGTTGAAGAGGAAGAGAAAAAGGATGATCATAACTCGGCACAAAACTGGCTTTATATAGGACCTGACCAGCAATCTCACACCATGCGACTCGCATGGTTTTGTGCCTCTGGCCATGCGAGTCGCATGGCCACCCTGGATTCAGCCAACTGCTTTTGTTTTCTTCTTTGTCGACGTAATATAATAATAATAATATATATAATATTTAATTATATATAATTATATATATATTATATTATATTCTTGTGCATAGTAGACTAGATATTTTTGGTCCGTTGCGTCGGGCGTTTCTTCTTGGCTCAGGTCCCGGTTCCGGATTTTCGGACGTCCTCGCGTATTATTTTAAATCGCGTACTTTGTGTTCCGCAACTTGTACTCTTGTCATTTTGAGACGTTCCTCATCAATATTTTGAACCTTTTTAGTTGTATCTTGTACTTTTTAGCTCTTTGGACCTTTTTGTCTTCAATTTGTCGAATCTGTCTTTTGTCTTCACCTTTTATTATTTAAACGAATATCACTTGTAAATAGAACAATTGCAACTAAAAGCTTGTCTTTCTTGAGGAATAATGCTATGAAATATATGTTCGTTTTTAGCATTATCAACTGTACGTTTGAGGTCTCAGCCACGCGGTTGAGACTGGCCAGCTTTTGGTAAAATTGATAAGGGCGTAACTTTCAAACCGTAACTAAGTTTTTGATGAATAAACTATCGTTAGAATCATCTTGAGGTTTAATTTCCAATGATAAGGTTTTAAGAATCTGGATCAAAGTTTATTTTGGTCAGAAAAGGGGTTTTGGGGTGTATGTCTTGTTTTGCACACATGTGAATGTTGTTATTGATTGAATTTATGATGTAGACCTATCATATAGTGAATGTATGATTGAATGTATTAAATTACAGTATGTATTGATGTTTCATGTGTGCATTTT
Organism: Rutidosis leptorrhynchoides; assembly: GCF_046630445.1. Taxonomy (NCBI): domain Eukaryota; kingdom Viridiplantae; phylum Streptophyta; class Magnoliopsida; order Asterales; family Asteraceae; genus Rutidosis; species Rutidosis leptorrhynchoides. The sequence continues at coordinate 94,468,410 of NC_092334.1, read as the reverse complement.
GGGTTGAAACCCATTTAAACAGTTGCTACTACTGTTCTGCATCACTCGTACGAGTGAGCCTTCACTCGTACTGTTGAGGTGTTCAACCGTGTGATGAACCGTGCGAGTGAGTGGTTAAGGAGAACTATTTTTTTGGTTAAGATGATACGTACGATTGAGATGTGACTCGTTCGAGTCACTGGTCACTCGTGTGGCGAAATCGTACGGATCAGGTGATTCATTGATGGACGTTCAGTCATAGACCAAACGTACGAGTGAGTTGTCAACAGCACGGTTGAGTGTTCTCAAACATGCGAGTGAGGTTGTTACTCGTACGGTTGGTAGACCAGTTTTATGTGTTTAAGTGTTGATCTATAGCGTTGTTGTCTTGTTGTTGATTTAATATCAAGACATGATTACTGACTGTGTTATGTCTATTCTCAGGTGGAAAAGAGAAAGAGAAGACTCAGAAAGATTAGACCTCTGAGAATCTTCAGTTGCTGGTAATTGGTGAGTAGATCTATCTTCGAATAGAGTTTAAGTAGTAAATCATGCTACTATGGATTACTCTGATTACCTTATGTAGTGTATTAATTGCCATGCTAGGTGGATAGTTGTATGCTATGTGATCTATATATGTTGTATATGTGCACTGTGTTTGACACCAGCCATTCCTAAGGCAGTTGGGGACTTTCAACCATTCCTAGGGCGGTTGAAGTCCGTGTGAGGTCAACCATTCTAAGGGCGGTTGAGTCCAAGTCCTATAGTCTGTTTAGTATAGCATAGAAAAACGCATGTGTTTTGGATAGTTATGCAGAGACTTGGTAGGAAGGACTATCAGTAGATCCTAGCCCGATCAGCTAGGTTCGTGTGCCCGTATAAGCCGTCGATCCTCATATTGTCCTTATTCGTATGCTTGTTGGTTGTAAGCATGTTAGCTGATTGTTGCATGATGGATTGCCTAAGTTTAATCTGTAGATAGATTCTATTCACTTAGCGGTGCGTTAATCCCCCACATTCCTCTCCTTGCAAGTTTTAGGTACTGCTGACGAGATCGGGCCATGATGTAGAAGGCATGTTTGACTAGTAACTCTGATGTAGACAATTGTAACCGTATTTGTAATAACGTAATACCGTTTGTAAAAGTTAAACTTAAGCTTTTGTACTAATGTAATTAATGTGGTATTTTATTAAGTAAGACTTCCGTTGTGTTGGCCGGTGTTACAATCTTCACGAGTGGAAGTTTTAACATCTTCATTATACATGTTGACGTCCTTATTAGTAATTGGAGTGATGAATTAATCAATTTTAGTACTCACCACAACCTCACACTTGTTCTCTTCTGTTATCCTCACCATCAGTATCGTAAACAAGTTCAGTATCTTCCTCCATAAAATTCACTCCATATTAAAAACTTGATCAACAGTTCTTATCCAGTCGATAAACTCACAGTTCATGAAATAATCATGCCAACAAGGTTAATCGAAAGGATGTTCTTCTTGCTCCTTACCTCCGTCCCTGACGATAAGATCAGATTTAGTTACCTCCACTGATTCTTAAATCCGATATGAATCAGTATCCTCGTTCTTGAAGTTAATTTCTAATTCAACAATGCCTCTGTGGGGTCGTTCAATTTTAGCTTCGCGTGAATTAATCTTGCTGCCTCTTTTGGCGCTTCTGCGAGTTCCAGCCACTCGACACTCGCAACCTCTCCCAGCGATTCTGCGAGTTCTAGCTACTCGTCCACGCCCAACATGTTCAACCATTATCAAAAGCTCTAATACCAAATACTGGCTCATTGGATCGTTGATCAAACAAAAACACAATTGAAGATAAATATGAACTCACGTATGGTTGTTTGTAACAAAATTTTTTAAATCAAAATAATAAAATAGATGTATGAACTCACATATACCCAATTTCCCACCTCAAAACTTCTTATTGTATTATATCTGTCAGCATAATCTTTCATCCTGTCTTGAGCCCTTTTCAAATGAAACTTGAGCATATCCATTTCATTTTGCCTTGCCACCAATGATCTATCAACGACCTCCACATTACTATCACCCTTACTGTAGTTCACTACATCTCTTGGACTTTGACAATACAAGACTTCAAATGGTGCCGTGCCAATAGATGTATGATAATGTGTGTTATACCAAAATTCAGCACGTGTCAACCATTTTGTCCAATCCTTTGGTTTTTCCCAGTCATATAACGAAGATAACACTATACACTTTTATTGACAATCTCAGTTTGACCATCAGTCTATGGATGGTATGCTGTTGAGAGATATAGTTTGACTTTAAGCTGCTTGAACATATCTTGCCAAAACAAACTCAAGAAAATCTTGTCTCTAGTCACTTATAATCACCTCTGGTAGACCATGAAGCTTGTACACATTATCAAGGAATATGGTAGCAATTTGACTAGCTATGAATGAATGTGTTAAGGCCATAAAGTGACCATATTTACTCAACCTATCAACTACCACTAGAATAGCAGTTTTTCCATTATATGATGGCAGCCCTTCAATGAAATCCATTGAAACTTCAGCCCAAACTTTGAGGTATTGGAAGTGGTTAAAATAAGCCTGGATACATAGCTAAGTTTGGCTTACACTTTTGGCAAACTTGACAAGCTCTTACATAACTCTTAACATCTCTTTTCAACACATTCCAATAAAAACAATCATTCAACCATTTTGCAGTTCCATTCATTCCTGAATGCCCACCAATTGGATTATCATGGAAATGCTTTATTAATTTAGCCCTTAGCATAGGATTAGCCCCAACTACCAGCTTCTGTTTCCTCCAAATTTTGCCATTTTTCCGTTGATAGTGTTTTGACTTGACCTTACCAGCTTGCAACTTTGTCAAGAACTGTTGCAAGTCTACATCTTGATCAACACTATTACCAATACGTGCTTCTATGTCACTTGAGATACTAGAAATGTGAATTTGAAATAACTGCCCTTCACTACCTCTTTTGGACCGGGCATCTGCTGCTACATTTTCATTCCCCTTTTTATGGAAAATTTCATAATCAAACCCCATTAATTTTGGTAGCTATTTCATTTGAGTAGGTGTAGTAATTCTTTGATCTAGAAGATACTTCAAACTAACATGATCTGTACGGATTTTGAAATGTCTACCCAATAGATGACCCATCCACCTATCCAAGGCTATAATGACAGCTAAGAACTCGATCTCATAGGTGCATAATGCTTGGTGTCTAGTAGCTAGGGTTTTACTTAGGTAAGTTATAGGATGACCATCTTGCTACAAAATTGCCTCAATACCTATACCTGAAGCATCTGTTTCCACGGTAAACTCTTTTTCAAAGTTGGGAAGTTGTAACACTGGTGCAGACTATAAAGTTGTTTTCAGCTTTTCAAAAGTATATGTAGCCTCTTCATCCCACACAAAAGCATTCTTCTTTAGAAGTTTGGTCAAAGGTTGAGCAATTGTTGCATAATTATTAACAAACCTTCTATAATACCCAATCAAACCCAAAAACCCCCTCAATTGTTTCAATGACTTAGGCAGTGGCCAACTAGTTACTACTTCATTCTTAGTGGGCTTAGTACTTACTCCTTGAGCAGTGATTATATGCCCCAAGTACTCTACACTTTGAGTTGAAAAAACACACTTACTTTTTTAGCATACAACTCATTATCATGCGTGACTTGTAGAATAAGTTTTAAGCGTTTCACATGTTCCTCTAAACTATTGCTATACACCAATATATCATCAAAGAATACTTTGTAAATTTCCTCAAAAAGGGTTTGAATACCTCATTCATCAAATCTTGAAAAGTAGATGGGGCATTTGTGAGGCCAAAGGGCATAATGCCCTTCATGAGTCTTGAATGCAGTCTAGGCAATATCATCTTCAAACATTCGAATTTGATGATACCCTGACCTTAAGTCCAACCTGAAGAAAATCTTTGTACCTACCAAATCATCTATCAATTAATCTATAATGGATATAGGAAACTTATCTTTGACTGTATGCTTGTTTAGTTCCCTGTAATCCATGCACATCCTCCATGTGCCCTCTTTCTTCTTAACCATTACAATGGGAGCTTCAAAAGGACTTTGGCTGGTTCTGATAACCCCTGAATCTAATAGCTCAGCAACCATAGCTTCAATGACATCTTTCTGTGCAGTTGGGTGTCTATATGGACGAATATTGATGGGTTGAGTACCCTCTTTTAAAGGTATTTTATATCCTTCTGCCTTTTGGGTGGCAGACTAGTTGGTATAGCAAAGACATCATCAAATGTTTCCAACAGCTCATCAATTTGTTCAAGAGTTTGTGGCTTTTGAACTAGATCAATAGTTGCACTATTGAGGTGACAAACTATTACATGCTATATGCATAGCACCATTGATGACAACTGGCCTTGTATACAATGTTTACCACCTTCATTCTATTTGCCTTCATCCATTGTAGTTCAGACTTCTTTGTACCCCTCAACTCTACCTTACTTCCCTTATATCTAAATGACATTTTAAGCACCTCAAAATTTCATTTAATGTTACTCAAAGTCTTCAGTCACTGAATTCCCAACACCATTTCACTACCTTCAAAGGAATTAACACCATGTCACTAGTAAAAGTAGCACGATTTAGTGACTAAACCACCTTATCACATGCATTTGAGGTTAATAGCTGATTACCCCATGAAACTATGACTTGCATAGGTGTTGTTTTACTTAACATGCACCCCAACTTCTTAGCAGTGTCAAAATCAAGGAAGTTATGAGTGCTTCTTGAATCAATGAGTATATGAACCTTGTATTTGTTTACATTGCCAGTCACTCTCATGGTTTGGTAGTTGTTTGTGCCTGTTAAAGCATTCAATGAGATGTGTGGTTGTGAATGAACTGTTCCAACTCTGTCAATTCTGCTGAACCTTATTCCTCCTCCAATATTTCACTTTCAATTACAGTTTCATCACTACTTCCATTGGCCACCTCTTTTAGTAAATACAATTGTCCTCTGCATTTGTGCTTTGGTGAATACTTTTCATCACAATAGAAACACAAGTGTTTAGCTCTCTTCTCTTTTATTTCTTTCCGTGTTAACCGTTTTTTAGTTCTAGACATTGAATTGTACGGGGTTATTAGTAAGGCCAATTGTGTATTTGTAGAAGGTAAACTGACACTTTTGGTACTTGTTGGTGTGTAGATATTGTTTTTATCAGTGAAAGTGTTTCTTGGGGTGGGTAAGATATGGTTATTCCTTTTTTTGACTATTGCTAAGGTATCCTTTTTGTAATTTTGCCAAAGAATAAGCATCTTCAAGTGTTCTTGGCTTGAACATTCTTAAATCAATTCTATTTCCCTTTGTAATCCTGTTAGAAATAGGCTTATCGCCTGCTTGTCACTGATCTCTACCTTATTCAAAAGCAACTCAAATTCATCATAATATGCCTTTACAGTTCGTGTTTGCCTCAAAATTTTGAGATCAGATAATGGATCCTCCACAACAGTACCAAATCATTTTAGTACAGCTTCTTCATATTCATTCCATGGTACATCTTCACCATTACTTTTTATAAACCGTTGATGCCAACTAAGAGTCTTCTTATACATGTGTATTGGTGCTATTCTTACCTTGTCATCTTCTTCAACTTTATCAAATATAAAGAATTGATTACACCGATAGATCCAACCTCTGACGTCATGATGTGGTAGCGGAGGGGTACGTGATAGTACTATATTTTACTACGAAATACGTTACAAATTACACAAGTTTTAATTATTTATTTACAAATGGGATATACCTAAACCTTGCTACAACACTATAGGCAGTGTACCTAATCGTAGAGTAGTATAGTTTTTAGTAAGTCCGGTTCATTCCACAGGGAGCGGGCTTATTGCACACTATATTTTTAAACGACTATATTTGTACAAAATATATATAATTATATATAATAATATATAAAAGGGGGTTTACCGTTTAATGACCGGTTTGTCGATTTATATTTTAAGTGAAGCGTATAGTAAATGACGATATTTAAATAACAATATAAAATAAATAACAATAATTAAAATGACAATAAATAAAAGTACGAGGAAAAATGAAATAAAATATATTATGCTTATTTAAACTTCCGTAATCATGATGTTTGACGTGTTGATTTTTAGTTTATTCCCATGGGTTAATTGTCCTTTGTCTAATTTCCACAAGTGTCGTTCTTTTGTCCAAACCCCAATTATGGTACAAAGCCCAATTACCCAATTTTAGTATTTTAGCCCAACATCATGATTACTTCGGTTCAAATAAGCATAATAACAACTTAGTTACGAGACATTAATTTAAAAAGGAGAACATAGCTTACATTGATTATTTATCGCGTAGTGGTACACGGACAGAGCTCCGACTTTAAAACCCGTAAAAATAACCTTTACATAACCCGAACTAATCTAATATAAAACTACCCTATACTATATATATATATATATTATATATATTATATATATATATATTTATTTATTATTTAGTATTATTATTATTATTATTTATTTATATATTTTTTATATATTAAAATCGAACGAATGCATGGCCTTTTATAGGCATTTTGATTTCTGACAGCTCCGCGAGTCGTGGAGTTTTATGCCTGCAAACTCCGCGAGTCGTGGAGTTTGAAAATCCAGCTCACAAACTTTTGGCTCCTAGCTTGTCGACATAATAAATATATAAATATAAAATATAAATAATTAATGTAATTATTTATATATTATATTATATTCTTGTGCATAGTTTACTTGTAATTTTTGGTCCGTTGCGTCGAGCGTTGAGAGTTGACTCATGTCCCGATTCCGGATTTTCGAACGTCCTTGCGTACAATTTTATTTCTTGTACTTTGCGTTTTGTAACTTGTACTCTTGTCATTTTTAGACGTTTTTCATCAATAAATTGAACCTTTTGAATTGTATCTTGTACATTTGAGTTTTTTGGACGTTTGTGTCTTCAAATCTTCGTTCTCGCCTTTTGTCTTCGCACTTATTTATTTAAACAATTACAATGAAAATATAATACAATTACATATGAAAACCTATTATTTAGGAGGGATATTGCTATGAAATATATGTTACTTTTTAGCCTTATCAAATATCCCCACACTTGAGCGTTGCTTGTCCTCAAGCAATACATAACTTGAAATAATATAATACATCACATGAATCACTTCTTTATTCTTTACACTTTGTACATCAGTGATTTTGAGATGGCGGTATAAACAATGATAGTAACAATGTGGTTTACAGTCCCACATGACTATAAAAATTTAGATCCTTTAAGGAAATTGGATCTTTATGAAAACATTTGATCTTTTGAAAATTCAATCTAGCTTTTACCCTAGACAAGTTTTTCGGAATAACCCTTCACCGGTGTTTGCAAAATATTTTTGTGGGTTGTGTGGGTTTCAGATTTGAAAATTTTAGCTCAACACTTGTGGTTTTGTGTTACCCACTTGCTAACCTTGTATTAGGAAAGCAACACGTCCAGTTCACTTGTTCCGTATATTACCTTTCGATAAACTACCGTCCGGTTGTAAAGGAAAGCGATGAACAAGCAACTGTTAAGGCAATGTCCCCTGACATGCTTTTAATTATGGTCTATAACGTGTCGAACGCAATTACTATCCTTTGTAGGAGCAATAGTAAAGCTCACCCTTATAATTTTTCGGTCTGGCACAAGGTCCTGTCTTTGACCATGCTATGCAACCACCGTTCTTACGGTTGACATCCGATTTGGTTCAGGTGACCTAATGAATTCCAGGTGAATTCCTAGGATTTTACGTTCAATGGTAATGAACGCATTGAAAATAGGTTTTCAGAAAACAAATCGGTTTGTAATTTTAATCAAAATATTTTCTCGTTCAAGCTCGAGTTTAGATATCATCGAATTCTATGAGTTTGTAATTCTCAATCTTTAAGGTCAATCTCAAGGATTGAGTAATATCAGGCTTAAAAGCTGATTTTTAATCTTTAAGGAGATTATCCTTTCTGGGGATCTGATTCATTAGTCTTATCAAGCTAATTTGCATGGCGCCCTCCCCATTTTACAAGACAGATCCTTCTCATGGTTAGGATAAATCTGACCACTTGGCGACCCTGTTTGATGCTGAGGTCCGTGGATTTCCTGCTGATTTTAGTGATGACTTTTCTAGATTTTTCGTCAACCTACAGCTGGTCTGGACGAAAACTTCTTGACCTAAATCAAGAAGCGCGTGTCTTTTTCGAAAGACTTTACTTCCTTTTAATGATGGAATTGATTCATCGTGTAGATCCATCTTTTCTTTCAAATATATTAAAGTAAATCGGGTAAAACTGATTAAAATCGTCCAAAACAAAAGTACCTGCAATAACTTTACAGAAACATGTGATAGATAGTTTTTAATTGAATAACTTGGTACATTCTCCCCACACTTAGTTTCTTTCTTTGCTTTTTTATTCTCCTTTATTCCATTTTAAATGAATTCAATCGTTTTAGGGTGTTTCTCAATTTATGTCCTTTCCGAGGTAACGATAATTTCGGTATTAACACCTAGTTTTCATCGTTCATAAATATGTATAAACATGATTTTGAAATCATTTAGTTGAAAATTTTTCAAATTTTTCACAAAATTTGGCAAATAAAACCAAGTGTAAACCCGAGAGAATTTATAACCCTTCCCCACACTTAAGATCATGCAATGCCCTCATTTGCATGAAATCAGACTATAATTATAAATTCATGAGGGTGATTAGCGTAGAAAGTAGTTAAAGATACCATAAAATTGCAGGATGATAGATGGTGCACCTCATCGTTCATTCCTTCTTGTTTTATCACACATGTTTTTCTTCAAAAACGGTTGCTTTTATGAACTGTTTGATAATTTTTGAAAATGCGTCTTTTACCCTAATCGTGCATTTTTATTAACTAGTTATGCACTAACCCGAACCCCAAATTTAACGTTAAGTGGGGTTAGACTTCCCCACACTTAGCTTACGACATGTGAAGTCGGTAGAATAAGTTCCACGAATTAAAATAGTGAGCCAGTTATTTACATCTCGGGTGGTATAAAATATATCAATGGGTTTAAAGTTTAGACCCACCCGAATATCACTACTTAATTCTTTTTTAAGTGTAGCTTTTAGTAAATAGATATGTCTCTTTTCTGGTTCTTGGTCAAATGGATCGATATACATCGACATACATATTATAGGGCGGACAATTCCTAACATTTCCTTCCTTTTATTCTCGAGATCAAAGTTTTCACCTCTATTACCCAATTGGGTGAAATCCGAGGTGTCATTATCTATTACAGCTCGTAGTTCATCTTCGGTAGATGACTCGTCTATTGAGAATATTGGGTTGGAAGGTTGTTGAATAGTGAATTTCGAGATCGAAGCAAATTCTTCTTCATTAATGGTACTTCTCGATCCCACCATTTTGGTCTCGGGGGTAAAATTTTCAACGTTATCGTTTTCCCAAGAGTACCAATTTGTCATCCTTACTTCTTCTTCATTCATTGATTGATCAATGATTTCATCGGTAGAGGCTAATGTGTCGATATGTTGTGAAATTGGTAAAGCTGAATAAAAAGTATCATCGGGATAGTTGGTGATTTCGGAGCTCTCGAATTCATCAAAATTCGATGATATGAGATTTTCTTGCACAATACTCCTCAGATCAACAGGTGTGTAATCTGATAGAGTTTCAGCTTGCCGGTTTACAAACTCTCTCATTTGTTCATTTTGAGCATTGAGTTCTTCGAGTTTGATTTTCATATTGTCTAATAAATTTTCAGACACGTAATTTTCCTCGTCTACTGGTTGTTGAGTTTGGAAATATTCTTGGGAATAATCCCAATTTGAATTGTATTCTTCATAATCATTCCATTCAGGTTCAGTGGGTGCGTAATTTTCCATAGGAACGTAATAATAACATTCCCATGTTGAGTGATAATCTCCACAGATTTCACAACCAGTTATTGTTTCGTCATTCATGATCCAAGATTGACCGAACGAATTGTCATCAACACTCGTTTGATAGTATTGATTTAATTGATTTTGGATATCAAAAAGGGTTTCCATAGCCTTGTTTTCAAAATTTTCCATTTTATTGCGATGGCCAAATTTTAGCTACAATGTGGTGCATTTACTAATTATCCTATTAGTTATAAAAATAGAAAAACTTATATAAGTTGTTCAATTAATAGACTTTTCTGCTTTTGCCCACGTTTCGAATAGCCAAAAGATGCAGCAGGGAGCCAGAACCCTTTAAATCGGAAGCTCACAACTCAGCCACTAACAAATCCAACTATTACTACGAAGCAGAAAATTGTCAACGTCCATTAATTTAACCACTTAAATAATTTTTCTTTCCGTTTGAGATATTAGATAAGAAATAGAGAAAATTTCTAAGTCCTAAAAACTAAAGCGTAGAGAAATAAGAAAGAAAAAGAATGCGCGTCGAAAAACGTCGAAAAATAAAAATAAGAAAATAGCGCGTCGTAACTTAAAAGTCTAAAAATTATATCTAAAAAGTTGCGCCTAAAGGTCTAAAGGTAAATGCAATTTTATTCAGAAAACGGCAATTACTTAAAGGCACTAAAATCTATTTAAAACTAAAGCGAAAAACGGCGTCGCAAAATTCTAAAGCACCTAAATCTTTCTAAAGAAAAAGCACTTAAGGGATTTTACGGCAAAGCCTAAAAATCTAGAAAATTAAAATAAGCTACGGCAAAAACTATGTCTTAAAACTAGCTACGAACGAAAGATATACAAATATTACGCTAAAACAAATGAAAAGATACAAAATATAAAAATAAACTTAAAGTTATAAAAATTATTTATTTTTATAAAAATATTATTTTTATATTTTTATTTTATAAAAGTATTAATTTTTATATATGTTAAACTAATTAAACTTAAAATACAAATTAAGTAAAACTTAAATTAAATACTAAATTAATTAAATATTTAACCCTAAATACAAATTAATTAATAATAATAAATAATACTCCGTAATTAATGCAGATTAGGGTTTCTGTCAGGCGCGTCAGGGCTGCTCCGCGAGTCGTGGAGTTTTAAGCCTGCAAACTCCGCGAGTCGTGGAGTTTGAAAGACGTTTTTTTTTTTTATTTTATATTGTTTTTCTAAAATGATATATAAATATATTTATAGAAAAATAAATTAAAAATATAGCGTTTTGCCGAGTCCCCGGCAGCGGCGCCAAAAACTTGATGTGGTAGCGGAGGGGTACGTGATAGTACTATATTTTACTACGAAATACGTTACAAATTACACAAGTTTTAATTATTTATTTACAAATGGGATATACCTAAACCTTGCTACAACACTATAGGCAGTGTACCTAATCGTAGAGTAGTATAGTTTTTAGTAAGTCCGGTTCGTTCCACAGGGAGCAGGCTTATTGCACACTATATTTTTAAACGACTATATTTGTACAAAATATATATAATTATATATAATAATATATAAAAGGGGGTTTACCGTTTAATGACCAGTTTGTCGATTTATATTTTAAGTGAAGCGTATAGTAAATGACGATATTTAAATAACAATAATTAAAATGACAATAAATAAAAGTACGAGAAAAAATGAAATAAAATATATTATGCTTATTTAAACTTCCGTAATCATGATGTTTGACGTGTTGATTTTTAGTTTATTCCCATGGGTTAATTGTCCTTTGTCCTGGATTATTTGATAAGTCCATCTGGTTTTTGTCCATAACGGTCCATCAGTCATAAATATAAAGTGCGAGTGTCCTCGTCAAATTATCCTTATGTCCGAAGTCAAATATTCCAACTAATTGGGGACTTAAACTGTAACAAGGTTTTAATACTTTGTTTAATAATTACACCAGGTTATCGACTGCGTGTAATCCAAGGTTTAATACTTTGTTAACAATTACGCCAAGTGTCCTTGTACATAATTTCACCCCTGTTTTAATAATTCCATAGACTATTAATCCATTCCCGTGTCCGGTTAAATGAACGATTATTCGTACATATAAATATCCCGCCCATCGTGTCCGATCGAGTGTATATGGTTATTTATGGGTACGTCCAATTGTAAATCTTTATATTAAAATTAACAAACTATCATTTAGTTAAACAAATATAAAGCCCATTAATAGCCCATAGTCTAATTTCCACAAGTGTCGTTCTTTTGTCCAACCCCCAATTATGGTACAAAGCCCAATTACCCAATTTTAGTATTTTAGCCCATCATCATGATTACTTCGGTTCAAATAAGCATAATAACAACTTAGTTACGAGACATTAATTTAAAAAGGAGAACATAGCTTACATTGATTATTTATCGCGTAGTGGTACACGGACAGAGCTCCGACTTTAAAACCCGTAAAAATAACCTTTACATAACCCGAACTAATCTAATATAAAACTACCCTATACTATATATATATATATATATATATATATATATATATATATATATATATATATATATATATATATATATATATATATATATATATATATTATTTAGTATTATTATTATTATTTATTTATATATTTTTTATATATTAAAATCGAACGAATGCATGGCATTTTATAGGCATTTTGATTTCTGACAGCTCCGCGAGTCGTGGAGTTTGAAAATCCAGCTCACAAACTTTTGGCTCCTAGCTTGTCCACATAATAAATATATAAATATAAAATATAAATAATTAATATAATTATTTATATATTATATTATATTCTTGTGCATAGTTTACTTGTAATTTTTGGTCTGTTGCGTCGAGCGTTGAGAGTTGACTCATGTCCCGGTTCCGGATTTTCGAACGTCCTTGCGTACAATTTTATATCTTGCACTTTGCGTTTTGTAACTTGTACTCTTGTCATTTTTAGATGTTTTTCATCAATAAATTGAACCTTTTGAATTGTATCTTGTACATTTGAGTTTTTTGGACGTTTGTGTCTTCAAATCTTCGTTCTCGCCTTTTGTCTTCGCTCTTATTTATTTAAACAATTACAATGAAAATATAATACAATTACATATGAAAACCTATTATTTAGGAGGGATATTGCTATGAAATATATGTTACTTTTTAGCCTTATCACGTCATCACTTTCGAATTTTGGAAAATCAAGCTTTGTGACTCTTGATAATTGCATCTGACCTTTGTGATTGATTCCATCTCCATTGCAAATTCTTTGCATATCATCAGTTAAGTATTATTGTTGCATGATTACTCTATCGATTCTACCATTGATTTGCGTTACTGCTTGAGTCAACTCTGCAATTTAAGCCTTGACAGCCTCCATTTCGGTATCTTCTCCACTCATACTCGTAGTATTCCTTATCTCAGCCACCATTTCTTTAATTCAAACAACATAAATGGTTAATTTCCTTAGGAAATTGCTCTGATACTACTGTTATGATTAGTCTAAGCATAAACTGGAACTAATCAAATTCAACCTGACAGCTACACAATCAAAGTTATGAAATTGAACAATCGAATGCCGTTACAAGTTTCGTATTACAATTACAAGAATTTGAGAGAGAAAGATTGATTAACAACCAAATCAAAAAAACTGATTAACAACTAACAACACTTCTATTAGCAGTGCCCTAATCGACTAACAGATTCCATTAGAATGTGTTAGGTGTAAGTCATGTACACCATCCGTGACTCCTCTTCTGTGTTGCTCACGTGCCAAATCTAAATGACATCTTTGACTTATGTTGACTCTTCATTATTCATAACAAGACACTGCTTCATCATCTATATCCAATGGTGGAGATGTTTTTGGTTGTTCAAGTAGACCGATTATGAGAAGGAATCGTATGCAGAGGTCGTCTGTTAGGTATAATGGTAGTGTGGGGACATTTTTTAGAGAAATGATGATGGTGAATATGTTGTTGATGCGTCCAATGTGATCCGTATGTACAGGTTGTTGTGCTGTCTTTGTTTGATCGGATTTGAAGTTGTTTGTTTTTATATGACAAATGAATGTAATATGCAAATGCAGTTACATCCGAGTTAAATGTACCGAGTTCGTCTTCTTCGGCTTCTACTTAGCGAGGTATTTGTTCATTTTGGTAGTTTTCTGGCAATTATTTGTGACGACCCGGAAATTTCCGATCAAATTTAAACTTAATCTTTATATGGTTTCGACATGATAAGAAAAGTCTATTTAATTGAATCTCAAAATTTTGAACTGTTGTTATACATTCAATTAACTTCGACCATTCTCGACGATTCACGAACAACTATCTGTAAATAGATACATATATATATTTAGATATATGAATATATAATAATAAATTGAAATATAATTTAATATATTATATGATGTAATTGTTAAAATTAATAAGGTAAAATAAAATAATCTAATACTTATTATATAAAACATATCTATATATGTAAATGAATTATAAATAAATGGTTTCGAATATAATTATTGGTCTGTAGATAGATTGCGAAGATTATAAGTTTAGTTAAAATGCATTTACTTTGATAGTTTAATACTTTGTATATCTTAATTGCGACTAAAACAAGTAAGTGACAAACTTTTTATAAATAGTTTTACTAAGAATAAGACAAAAAGAAATAAGTTTATAATGTTTCATTTTTTTAAATAATTATTTCATTTGTTATATTAATAAGATTATTATTGTTATTAATATTATTATTGTTATTATTATTAATATCATTAGTAACATTAATAATAATAATAATAATAATAATAATAATAATAATAATAATAATAATAATAATAATTATTATTATTATTATTATTATTATTATTATTATTATTTATTATTATTATTTATTATTAATAAAATCATTATTTATTAACATTTATTGTTAATTATTATTATGATAATTATTAATATAATCATTAATTATTATTATTAAATATAAATTTATAAAAACAAATAAATTACATGCAATCTGTTAGCTTTCAACCTCAATTTTTACTTTTCCCTAATTCCCTGTTTTCATGTGAGTGAATGTCGATAAAGAAGAATTTGGATTACTATTTAGCTTTATGTCTTTCTTTTTCATTCCACTAATCATTTACGGAGTAATATCCAAATATATATACACATATCTATAGGATAAATGAACACACACACAACCACATACAACACTTGAGTTTTATGATCTCGGTCTCTTGATTCTGCAATACCACCGCCACTCTCCCTCTTCTCTTCTCCTCCACTCCAACCAACACCGGCTACCATCACCATCGTTGCCACCTACAATCTTCGGCTATTGTGATATTTTTCTATTTTCTACTACAAGACAACCACGTTTGCAGCTGCTACCTGTGTTATTATATACTTTTGTTCGATCTGTAACCCACCTCACCACCTTAGTTACCTCTGTTGCTGCGATTACCTTTTGTTTTGAAACCACAACACGTCACAAATTGCAGCCAACCTCTGCTGCAGTTATTACTTTACTTCTGTTCGAATTAAATCCCAACCGGCACCATTAAATTACTAAAACATGCTGCTGCTATTATTTCCTTTTGTTTGTTCAAACCACGAACCTACATTCTTTACTTTTTGTTCCTGTGTTGCACAAAACCAACCATCATTAACTTCAAGCTACCACTGCCCGTTACCTTCTCTTGCGATTTGATAAACCTGCTGCACATACAAGAACACCAACGCAAACACACACTTATAATAATTAGTCATTACTAATACTATTTCTAGATCGAATCACACACCAACGGTATCATCACCACCATCGAAATAATACCACCTTCATCACTATCGTCCTATATTTGCCTATTCAATTTTTGTTCTATACGAAGATTACAATAAACAAAGGACTACTACATGCTACTGTTTCAGTCGATTTATACCATAATTCATCATCAATCATTGCCTGCTACTTATTCGATCATCACCACACACACAA